>NC_135611.1:82232500-87032500 GCF_053574225.1 Canis aureus | reverse complement strand
AAAAAAAAAAAAAAAAAAAAAAAAAAAAAAAAAAAAAGTTGTAAGTGGGTTAATAAAAAGTTGTAGCCTATGGGTTGGGGCAGGCACTTTAACTTAAAGCTTTTATGGAATGAATCTGGGTTGAATAGACAATTTTTTTTTCAAGAGTAAGGAATAATAGTATGCCATTATTCGTGATCAAGTTTGAGATTCCATTTTATATTCGGTTAATATTTTAGATCATTAAAATCAGTTGTGATTCATTTGGCCATAAGCCATCTAGGAGATCAAGAGAGACCCTACTGATATTAAATGAATGTTGACAGGCAAATTTTGCCTGGATAATTTGCATGTGAACAAACCACCCAGTGATTCACCCAATTAGAGGATAGTATCATTGTTGGGATAAACATATTGTTATTTGAAGCATTTCTTGTAGGATTGCAGTAAATTCTCAAACACGAATTCATTAAGCATCTGCATATGTAACTAGCTATCCAAACTGATATAATATCCAAGAAATGATATTGCAGTCAGTCATATTGCCCCAGGTTATAGCAGAGTTAGACTATGCCTCATGTTCTGTGTGAGTGAGGTGGCTACAAAGAAAATGTCAATTCCTGTCTCATGAACATTTTGGGAGCAAGGATGAGTCACCTTTTCCAACTTCTATTTTATGGGGTCAGTAGAGACCGTTAAAGAAATAAACTTACATTATACAGATATGTAACCCAGTTTCATATAAAAGCACACCAACTAGCTAATTTTTGTGTGTGTGTGTTTTTTTTTTTTTTTTTTGGCTGATTTCAGCTGATCTCTAAGTTCTAATATATTTTCATCATGAGTTGCATAGTTAAGCAGTTCTTGCTAGATGCCATCATTTCCAAAGTAAAACCTTGGGTTATGGTAAACTATAAATACATGGACTTGATAATAAGTGGCTATTTCAAGGTAAATACATCAGTTCCGCTATTAAAATGTTTGCCAACAACAAAAAAGCCATTTTCATTCACCTTTTTGCAATACTTCTAAATCTTTTTTGCCCTTTGTATGAAAAATGTGATCCATTCTAAGTGTCAAAATTGGAAGGTATATTAAATATTTCAACATTGCGGAACGCAAACAGTTCTTTTTTTCTCCTCTTCAGTTCAAACTAACTTGTCCTGTTTTCACATTCTGGCATTTAAACGCAGTGCGGTCTCTGTTCTTCAGGGACACCATTTCAGCAGCCTCTATGTCTTAAAACACAATTAGGGCTCAAGTCCTGAAAATGAGCTGGAGTGAATTTAAAGTCAGATAGCTGTGGTCTCAGGAATACTAGCTGCCAAATACCTTAACTTACCCAGTAACCACTAATCTCAATAGAAGTCCTTGCTTGCTATTGAATTCTTGACACTTTACCTATCATTATCAGATAATGACAATGTTCTATTTCATTTTCACAGGGTACTTTGAAGGAAGTAGTATTATCTACTTTTTTCTAGATGACAAAATTTATGTGAATGTTACCCAAGCTTAGCAAACTAGGAAGGGCTTTACCAAATATGGTTCACTGTCTGTACCCTTCCCCACCCAAAACTGCTAAATCGATTAGACATGTATATTTGACCCTAACCAACAACCCAAAAGATGGTCTGGAGAATGTGAACCAAGACACACAGACTGTTGTCTGTTGGGTATAGACTTTAAAAATGGAAGCCCATGCTATGATCTGATGGACTAAGAAAGGATCTATCTAAGCCACATCCAGTAGAAGGAAGCCAAAGAAACTAAGAAAACAAAACTAAGTTGACATACTAATATTAAAGAGAATGTAACATGAAGGGAACCATGCAGCCTAGAAGAAGAAAGTGATCTCATACCTAGTTTTCCATTTCTGATCCCTATGAGATCTGACTAGAGGACTTCCAGATCTTGTAGGACTGTGGACTACTAGAGACTTAGAATAAATCTCTTTGCTTAGGCTGGTCTGAGTGGGCTCTGTCACAACCAAAAGTGCCTTAACTAAAGAACAGTGGTAGAGACTGGACTTGAATCATGATGCTCTTTACTCCTGGTACTGTCGTACATAACATGGTAGATTTTCTTTTTCTTATGGAATTCATTTGTTTCACACTTTAAAGTGTCAATGTGCTCACCCATATTACTTTCTATTCTCTACATATAGATTTGTTACTTTGTAAATGTAATAGAGTTGTTATATATGGAAATCATTTAAAATTGGGAAATAATTAAAATACATAAATGAAATAATTAGAAATCATAGGTCTCTAGAATAATTGGCACAAAATTATCAGTATTTTCTGTAACTGAAATAAAGGCAGACCCTACTTTAGCCCAAAATATTAAAACAGGCTTTTACATGTCTGTGAAACAAGACTAATGTCAACAGAAGCCAATTTCTACATTGAGAGCCAATATATAAGAAAAGATGCTGACAGGTCTTCAAGCACCACATATCACCTTTGCAGGCTTATTGGTGACCTTTTTTCATATACATGTTTGTTGAACCCTCACAACTTCCCTGGAGAGAAAAGTGTTCCCCCATTTCACAGGTGATAAAATTGAAGCTGTCAAGTCTAGGGTCACAGGGATTTTACATCAAACAACTAAGAATTGAAGGGATCATCATGTAACTCCAAATCCAGTTTGTCTGTAGGTTATAGAAAGGAAAAGATTTTTTTTACGATTTTATTTACTCAGAGAGAAAGAACAGGAGCAAGCAAGAGGAGAGGTTGGGGGGTTGGGTGGAGGGAGAGAGAAAGAGAAAAATCTCAAACGACTCCCCGCTGAGCATGGAGCCTGATGCAGGGCTCAATCTCTTGACTTGATCATGACTTGAACCAAAATCAAGAGTTGGATGCTGGGAACCCTGGGTGGCTCAGCGGTTTGACGCCTGCCTTTGGCCCAGGGTCCAATCCTGGAGTCTCCAGATCGAGTCCCACATCAGGCTCCTGGCATGAAGCCTGCTTCTCCCTCTGCCTCTCTCTCTCTCTCTCTCTCTCTCTCTCTCTCTCTCATAAATAAATAAATCTTTTTAAAAAAATAGAGTTGGATGCTCAAACGACTGAGCTACTCAGGTACCCCCAGAAAAGACACATTTTAAAGAACTGTTTTTCATGTAGAAGTAAATAAGTTAGTAAATTAAAGATCGATGATACCTGTTGATAATAGGTCAGTAGGAACCATGGAACTTCAAACCTTAAGAACCAAGAATCCATTTCATAGAACATTTCCATTTTATAGATAAAGATATGAAGGCTTCTCCAAGTGACCGGCAGGTTAGCAATACTTATCAGGTACTCTTTGCATTTGATTCTTCAGCTCCACCTCTTGGATGGCAGAGAATATGTATTTCATTCATCTTTGCATCCATAGCACCCAACAACTTACTTGGTTCAATGTGAGTAAGCTGTAAGCATTGGTTGAATGAGTAAAGAATTCATAGAAAAAAATCCAACTCAAACTTTTCAGATATGAATTAGAAGGAGATTATTGCTGTTTTAATGCAGTCTTTAGCATGGATAATAATGCCATTGAGCCTTCCTGATTGGCTTGCAAAGCAGCTCAAGAACACTCTTTGAAACAAAGAAGATGAAAAGGGAGACTGGGGGAAACTTAGCTTCCACAGGCCCATAAATACCTTCCTGTTCTCAGAATTCAGAGCCCTGGTAAAGGATGAGGGTCCCCGCTCATGATCTGCTCTGGCCCAGAAGACCAAAAAAAAAAAAAAAAAAAGCAAACAAACAAACAAAAAAACAGAACAGAACAAAACAAAACCAGGCTTTTACAGATCTGTGACTCCCAAGTCCTGGTTTCTGCAGTACTACTCCAAGTACAGAGCACACTGGTTTGGCATTCACCTGGCATGATTATATCAAGGCTGAGTCTCTAGATAAGGGTCTATGGACCAATCATGCTGTCTGCAGAGCCTCTACTCCTACAGAAAACTCTCCTCTGTTATAGATCTGAGTTCACAACACTTAGACCGGCTGTTAGGACCTGTTGTTTGGAGATATGCTACTTTTCTACTTTCCTTGGACCCTGATATCTGCTTTCTTATGATACTGAGATGCAATGTCTTAGCTTTTATTACAGAGATGCTGAATATTGGATACCAAGTTAGGATTTTGTTCAAATGTTATAAGGGCCGGAAGATCATTTAAAGGAGCTGAGCTTTGAAGAACCATGGACAACCAACCCAATGCTAGTACTTCTGGGGATGCTTAAGAACCTAGCATGCCGGAGCAGGCCGATCAGCTACACCATATACTATTTGCCTCCCCAGCTAATGTAGCCTCTAGCAGAGAGGCAGGGGCTTTCAAGGGATACAGGAGTATTTTATCTGCAATAGGAGTCACATTGACTGTATTTGCATCAGATAAATATGAAATAAGAGATTAACACTATAACTATATGGGACAGCACAGGAAAAAAAATCACCTAATGGCTTTCAAACCGAAAATGATACAGTGATACAATGAATGAGCCAGTGTTTAATGGATTGTATCTGTGCATCTAAAACAAAATGCACTGTTCTTATATTCTTTCAACTGTTCTTTTATCTCTCCAATGACCTCTGAATTCTCTTTAGAAATTGGCTTTGCTTCTGAAACAATATGTGCCTACTAGCACTTTCATGAGAGGTTCTGTCAATGTTTTAAAAACGTTGTTAATGTATTAATCATTATACCTTGCCTACTTCCAAAAAGGATGTAAGGGGAATTGCTTTGGAAGTGTCAGCTATGTGTGTTATTTAACATTAAGTAGCACAACAGGAATTCAGCCCTACAAGTAACCAGTTCTCCTGCCCCAAAGTCCTGCCTTGAAGCTGCTCCACAGCACTGCTGGGCTGAATTCATTTGGGAAATGATGATGAGCCTCTGGATATCAAAAAGAGTGGGCCTGAGTACACATGGCATTAGCCAAAGAAAAGATCTACTGCTTTTTTTGAGAAAAAAAAAAATACCCAGGTGACCAGCATGAAGAAGCCACAGAATCCCCAGTCCCCTCTCTGTATTCTCTGATTTCTCTTTCATCTTTGCCACCCTTCCTAGGAGCTCAACCTGTCCCACCATTTGTCACTAGGGTGTCCTACTAGGACACTTCGTAGTTCACCTTGATTCTGTCTCACCTTCTTCCTGCCAATCAAACCATGGGGTACAATGACAAGAAGCTCAACATGTAACTGAAGTGGGGTCTGAGATGTTCAACCAAGGGGGAAATGCTCTTAGCTAATTTACTAATACCCAGGAACTAATTAATCACAAAACTCTCAAGACTGCTTATCACTATACTCTCTAGGTAACTACCACTAGGTCTCATGTAAGTATATTTGAATTCCTCCACAATTGCTGTTATAACAGATCAAATAACTAAGGGTTCAATTCCAGAGGCATTTGAAAGATTTCTTTAAAAATGAAAAATAGTGACATGTCAAGTTTCCATGTTCAAGTCATCAGTGTTAAATTCTCATCTAATACTTGACAAGCATGGATCAATGTTATTGGTTGAAAAACTATTAGTAGAAGTATTCCAGCATCCCACAAAAGTGTCCATTTTTGTTGTTTTTACTTAGTCTCTCAAGTTTGAAGGAAGTCGTAGTGGAAAGTAGTCTGGGATACTGATTCCCCCTGCCAGAACCTATTCCCAGCTCAGTAGGACAAGTTGTTTGAGGCCTTTTGGTAGAATTGCCCGTATTTCCAATGCATAGTGTAATACTCATTTTAACACAGCAGATTGTCATGATAAATTCTTATCTATGATCACATATACGAAGCTGCTTTCAAAATACAAGGGATTGGGATCCCTGGGTGGCGCAGTGGTTTGGCGCCTGCCTTTGGCCCAGGGCGCGATCCTGGAGACCCGGGATTGAATCCCACATCGGGCTCCCGGTGCATGGAGCCTGCTTCTCCCTCTGCCTGTGTCTCTGCCTCTCTCTCTCTCTCTCTCTCCGGGACTATCAAAAATAAATAAAAATTAAAAAAAAAACAAAAACAAAAACAAAATACAAGGGATTATTCCATTGATTTTTTTATTCTGTCTCCTGTATTGCATTACAGCAATACATCTCATATGTATTTTAACCACCTTCGCTGTTGTCCTACAAAGGAACACATCCCCTCACCATGCCCCAGAAGCTAACACATTCCACACTCACACATAGCCCCGAATGCCAGCAACTATAGTTTGTACAATTACACTTGCTGCTGATATGATTCTGAGCATACAGTAGACAGAATATAGTTTTAATTATCTGGTGATTCTCCAGTATTTCAGTTGGTCAAGAGAAGTGGAGTATGAAGTCTCCCAAAGCCATAAAGCTGAGCTGAGTGAGCCTTGGGGGCGTAGCAAAGGACTCAAAGAAGCCAAGAGGATGTGGCTTCCATGACAGAATTTCCACAGGTTTTATAAGTTGGAGACCTGAATAAAATTGAAATTGGGTAAAAAAGAACAAGAGTTTAAAAGAGGTGTTGAAAACCATTGCCATGGGCCATCAAAATGATATGCAACCATAAAGACAAATCAATATGAATCTTAGGTATCTTACATCAAACCAGTTATCTCAATTCCACAGCAGTCTTCCTCTACATTCTTCCCATATTTTTTTTTCCTGAGGGAAAAAGGTACATCCAGGACTCCAGAAATTGGAGTTGGGGGCAACGAATGGTCTCCCAATAACAAGGGGTGGGGAGAGCTTTTTATGGTTCCTGAATTCTATTAAAGGAATGTTCCTGAGAACCTGGTGTGTGCTGAGCATCCAATAACTCAAACAGAAGTACTCATAGACATATAACAAATATAGAAAGTTTCTTGGAAGCATCATGTTCTGAGTTTCAACTTGAAGCAGTTGTGGGATTTAAGTTGGCAGAAAAGAAAATAAAATGAGTGAGCAAAAAAGGACCCAAATTTAGAAAGACAATAGGAGAGAGCCAACCCTTCAGAAACCTCAGCCTGGCAGGAGCTATAGCATCCTTCCCAGTGAGGCACTTAAACATCCTTTATGCACAGTCCTGGGGCACCCTTCATGCAGGCAACTCTCACATTTGCCAGGTCCCACAGAGGATCATCTTACTAATGTTGGCTAATGAGAGATGTAGTTGCAGTCTGAATTTGTGGAAAATGAAATTGCAGAATATTTTCAAGTCATATAGTTTAATTACTTTTAAGAATATAGAGTAACTCAGGGTAACTAAAGGTTTTCAGTTTGGTGTGGAATGACTTTCACGAAAGAAAGAACTTCATAATCACTGTATTGATTCATACAGAAGAGGCATTGCCAAAATGGAGTATCTTATACTAATTACACTAAGAAGATCTTATTTATTGAATGCCAACCACTCACCAGGTATTATACTAATGACCACAAAATGCCTGAAAGGTTGGAGTTTATTCTTGCATATTTTTCCTAATACTGAGGAAATCCTTCGTATGGTACAGTAGAGCATAGAACATGCTTCTCATTTCTCCATCTAAGGGAAGCAGCAACAAAGGTGACAGGTAGCTCCAAGGCTAATGCTAAAGCATGAGCTAAAGTTTACAGTGGAGACAACGATGTGGTGGGGAAGTGTCAAAGGAAGGAAAACTGTCACAACAGCTATCCGTTCAAATGGGCTACAGGATGATGCCACTGGGCGACTGTGCATGTTGAGTACTGCACACTGTGGGCAGATGACATTTATGTGTAATGTTGGCAAATTGCACTGTCTGCAGGGATACAATACATAGCCTAGGAGGCCTGAGTATCTGACATGAACGAGATGGTTGGAATCTGAGTACAAGGCAGAAGCAGGATGAGATGCAAGGGTACCAGAAGACAGAGAGAAGGACACAAGCATATGAGGAAGGCAAAGCTTACAGACATCAGTGAGGAACCAGAGTCTTTCCTTGTAAGGTCCCTCAAGTCTCAGGTGTGGCAGGAGCTAACAGAGGTGAAAACTTGGCCCAGATGAAGTTTTGTTTTGTTTTTAAAGGACTTGCCCTGAGAATCAGGAAAAATTCTTTATCTTTAAATAGCTTTGAAATCTTGGACAATTTGCTTCAATTCCTAGGATCTCCATTTTTCATCTATAAAGTTAAACTTAGATCTCTGAGATATTATGTATAGTTTTGTGGGCTTTGATTTTACAAAACATCAATTGTTTGGCAGATTTTGAAAATAATCCTAAATGAGTGCTAATTATAAACCAATCAACATATTTCCATATTAAAAAAAAAAAAACATATTTCCATATTAGGAAAAATTTCAGATGAACCTGCAAAGTTTTATTATACAATGGAAACTCAAAAAGGTTACATTATGAGGGCTCAGAATGTTTGTCCAATATATTGAAACTGTTTATTAATGTTCAGGTAACAAACTAGCTACATATTTATTTTACCTCTTAGTAAATATCCTCCCATTGATTTAGGTTATAGTGTATATTTATAACAAATATGGCTAACTAATATTTGATTTGCTAGTATTGCTGCACAAAGCTACAATTCTCTACTAAATTGTACACAGTGGAGGTAGGAGGCAGAAACTCTCTCTCAAGAGGAACCCCGGTAGCCCAGTAGATAACTAAGCATACTTTATATTTAGGATTTAAATTATGTATTTAAGATAGTGAAAATCATGGTAAATATACTTAATAGTTACATGGGTTTTTGTGCAGTGTTTGTAAGATAAACTGACATGGTATGGTCAGGGTTAGAAAATTCTGGCTAATTGAATATAGCTGTCAAGCAATATATTTGAGTAGCTGACAATCTCTTCACCATGACAACTATACTATGCACATTCAAATCCTGGAGAATTAAAAAATGATACAAATTTTTGAGGTGCAATATCCTGAAGAAACTTAAATTTTATAGCTCTTATCAAAATCAAATTATTGGGACACCTGGGTGGCTCAGCGGTTGAGCATCTGCCTTCGGCTCAGGGCATGATCCCAGGATCCAGGATTGAGTCCCGCATCAGGCTCCTTGCACGGAGCCTGCTTCTCCCTCTGCCTGTGTCTCTACCTCTCTCTCTGTCTCTCATGAATAAATAAATACAATCTTTTAAAAAAAATCCAGTTTTTATTCTGGAAATGTCTTGCTGAAGTCCCTTTACCTAACCCAAAGGAAAATTAGTCCACATCACTGGTTTTCCCTGGGTTTTTCAGTAATGAAAAGTGCATTCTTCCACAATGTTCCAATTCAGCTGAAAGTAGTATTTTATTCAACCTAAGTTCATGTTATAAAAAGTTTTCCTTATTTTAAAGTCAGTCAACTGAGGATACATTCTGTGTTGATGGGTCAAAAATGTGAAATCAGAGGATCCCTGGGTGGCTCAGAGGTTTAGTGCCTGCCTTTGGCCCAGGGTGTGATCCTGGAGTCCCGGGATCGAGTCCCACATTGGGCTCCCGGCATGGAGCCTGCTTCTCCCTCTGCCTGTGTCTCTGCCTCTCTCTCTCTCGAATAAATAAATAAATAAATATTTTAAAAATGTGAAATCATGGGATAGAAACTTAGTGTTAGTTCTGCTTCATTATCAATGTTTTCATGGATTTCATTTTCATTGGAAAATTTCATGGATTTTCTTTATACCACTGAGCATTCATGGAGAATTTTACAGAATTGTTTTAAAAAGACCAGTCCAGTGCTACAAGCTTCTAATGAGTAACACATTTACAAGAATTTAAGATGTATGCTCAAAGTTGAAATTCTACCTAGAAAAAAAAACACACACACAAAGCTTTGCTGGTTTTTAAGTGTGATAACTTTTATAGCACACATTCTACTAAGTTCTCCAATTTTAAATTATTAAAATGTCAACAAAGTTGAATCCGAATTTGGAGAATTCCTAAAGAACTTCTAAAAAACTAAGCAGGATAAGTCAACCAACTAATCTATATTAGATCTTGTCCTTTTCATTTCTACTCATGTGATTCCATGTAGTTATATTGTCTCCACAGGGCAAAGGAAAGAAGGAATTTACAACTATAGAACAAATATTTCTACAAAAGAGTTCGTAGTAATGACATGAAGCAGGGATCACAAACTGAACTGCACCTAGAATCCCAGCAGAGAACATAAACAGGTTAAGGGCACCGGACACGGTCGGCTATGAACCAGAGAAGTTCATGACCTACTCAGGGGAGCCAGTCACAGTTCAGGCGAACACATGGCTGCTGGGCAACACAGACCAGTGAGCTACCAATGTTTCTACAGTGGCTCCCAAGGGCATTCACACCTTTGGATAATTCTTCTCTCCTGGAGTATGGACCAGACCCTAGTGACTTCTTTACAATGGGAAAACAGTAACAACACAGTAAAAGTGTCAGGATGGCACTTCCAAGATTAGTTTACAAAAGATTCTGACTTGGGTCTTGCTATTACTCTTTTTGGTTCCCATTTTCTGATGAAACAAAATGCCATATGCTGACCTGCTTCTGGAGAGGCCCATGTGAACAGGAACCAAGGGAGGTCTTTAACCAGCCTGCTCTAAGGAAGTGAATCCTTCCAACAACCTTGACAATGAGTTTGTATGATCCTTTCCCACTCAATTACTCAAATGGCAGTAATATCAGAATACATCTTAAGTGCAGCTTTGTGAGAGATCTTGAGCCAGAGGACCCAGTTAGGCTACACCTAGATTCATGACCCACAGAAACTGAGATTATTGTTTTAAGCAGTTGATAGACAATGAAGTGTATCAAATTTTCTCATTTTTTTCTGAAGCAGGTGGAAATCTAGATTCATGTTTGTGAAATCTCTCAACTTTTTAAAGTTTAAAACCAATTCATTTAACAGATAAATAATATGTAGCCACATGTAAACAATAAAGGGGTTAGAAATTTCCAGTTTTTCATTGATACACTAACAGGGAAAATGTCAGACCATGATCAAAAGTGAACACACATTGATAAACATGTGGAATGAAAAAGAAGTCCTCTGCAGGAAAATAAACTAAACAGTATTTCATCTTGTTATAAAGTTGAATCTGACAACAGATACTGAAAGATATTTCTGTTGCAAATAGGTAGGACAATCAGTAATAAAATTAGAGGGAAAAAATCATAACTGAGCAATTTAGCAGAAAGAGACCTTGAATCAAAGCTTTAATATTAAGTCTGCTTAACATTTTGCTCATGTGTTTCTACCAAATGGTAATAAGCAAGCAGCCAAGTAAACCCAAGGAATTATTTTCTCCTTTTAAAACTTGAAAACCAATACTATGGTTAATATTCCTGAGTTGCTAACTGTTAGGGGGGGAAAACGCTGATTTCGAATACAGAAATGTACACAAGGATAGAAGTCATATCAAAATATTTTAAGACAAAACGTTTCTAAAGATTTGTGCCATAGAATTATCATAACCTCATCTGCTCTATTACAGATGATGGCTAATCTTATTTTACTCAACATTTCATCTATCACTTCTATGAGAATGAATCCCAAATATGCATTTCTATCCCTTTCCACATCCCTAAGCCACCATCCTTTATCTCCAATTGTTTCTCTTAGCTTTCTTATTCCATAGTCCTTTCTCCCCAAAGCTCCTTCTCCTACACTACTTGACCATAGCCATTTTCATTTCATTACCAAATCTGATTAAAGAAATAACATGAAAGAGTATCTAGCATAAGTATCTTAAACATTGCTTCCTTTACCTCCCCAAGAATGATACTGGTTTAAACCCTCACCAACTAGCACCCTAGCTGGTATGTTATTTTCTTTGTTCATCTTCTTTTTTTCAGCAATTCACCCATTATTCATTTTTACTACACATTTATACTAATATAGAGCTCTTTGAATAAAATCTCATTAGATAAACTATCAGTCATTGATAATGAGATAGAATTTTGCCCCACATTACAAAATGCAGTTACCACTGAATTTGTAACTGCCATAATGGAATGAAGCAAGCGAGGAGGTATTAGGAAGGAGATAGTGGATAACCAAAAGTTACAGATAAAAACAAGTGCAATCAATTTTAGTGACCTGAAAGTATTAATAATTTTGCAGACATGAGATAAAATCTTGGCTCACTAAGGACCTAAGGTCAGCTCTCCTTGGCAGGATTTGCTATTTTGCATAGGTTAGATTTACTACAGTCTATGATAACGAGACTCTCCTGAAACCCTAGGGAGAAGTTTGGCAAATCACACACTTTTAGATTACATTTTATTTCAATTTATCAGGAGACTTCTACAAAGCCATTATTAAGAAATTAATACTTCATGAAGGGAGTAGCCTTTCTTAAACTAGTTAAATTCTCAAATATGGAGCACTTAAAATAGAACATACCTTTATAATCTTCCCAGTATGACTCACACCAAACACTTAATCATTTGATAAAGCTGTGTATGAATATATCTCCTCATGGCTGATATGAAACAATTCTGAAGACAATTGCCAAAATTAAATTCACCAATTTTTCCCCATTTAAAATAGGAGAAAGAAATATTAAGTTAGCGTGATATTACGCCTCCAGGACCAATAAACTAGGTTATTTAAAAGAACAAGCTAACAATCTTTTTTAATGAGTTTTTCCTCATAAATTTTAGCATATATATTTTCCACATCTTCAACTTAATTTTATAAACATGAGAAATATATGGGAAAGGTTTAATATCAAACAGAAGCTATTAAAATCTATCATTTAGAAATAAGTTTTGAGCTTCAAAACTATCTTTCACCCACCTAGAAGTAGAAAGATATGGTGCTCTCTGATTTTAGATTGTGCACATAAACAACATAAACACAGCAGACAGGTTTACTAAAGTAAAGGAGAAAATATTCAAGATGGTTGTATTTCCAATCTACCGATTAATTTATAAAAATAAAAAATAATTTTAAAAAACTATTTTCTTAGTACCATACTCTAAGAATAATACCATGTATCTTCTAAAAATCTGGCTAGGAAAAATAATCAGAAAATAATCAAACTCATTTCCAATGCCCAGAAAGTACCAATCAAATAGGTAGGGCAATGTGGTAAAATGGAATAGACAGGACTTTGGTGTTAATTCTACTGGGATCAGTCTTGGTTCTAGACTTCTGAATCCAGGTAATGCAGAGTTGTATCAGAGTGCACTGTATCCTGCATAAGAAATTCTGGGCAAAATATTTTTTAAATGTTTTCAAAGGTATGTGTTTTTTTAGAGAATGATCAAAAGTAGACAGAAGTAGAAATAATCCATCCCTTAAAAGATGAAAATGACGTTGAATGAAATCCATATGTATACAGCCATTCTTCTGAGAGCACTATCTATTGTTTACAGAACAAGAACTAGGAAAAAAGAAAGAAAACTGATCATCTTAATGGACTGAAGGATCAGGTGTTAGAGTCTGGGGTTACCAGAAAAAACTACAAATCAAGGAAGAAACTCCCTGAAGGAAGGGATCCACAAAGTAGGGAACCCCAAAATCTGCATAAAATTCTCTCAAAATGTATGGATGTCTCCTAACTGTTCAAGTTCAAGGCAAGACTCCCCACAACTGAGGGGAAAAACATCTAGAAAGCCGAAAAAACTGACTAGAGACTTCAGCAGCTATCCCCACATTAAATCAGGAGTTTGTTATACACTTTAACCATTCCATGAAGCTCTCAGTTTGAGTTTAAAAAAAAAAGTCACATTTTGACATTCCATGACTAAGGATGTTCCTTAGCTTAATAGCAAACCTGATGTAGAACCACTCCAATAAAACCTGAAACTTGCAGAAGGTCAAGGTGATCTGGCAGGAATTTAAGTGCCTGACAAACAACATTCAACACTGGGACATGATAGAATCCATGGTGTCCTCATTGTGTCCTACAGAATCCCCAGTGTATTTTCAGACAAACATGAAAATATGTTTCATGGTCATAGAAAAAAATGACAGAAATATATCTACTGTCAAGGAAAATTTTTGGAGTTAGCACACAAGAATTAAAAAAGAACCTATGATCAATGTGAAACTACAAGATACATTTAAGAATATGATTTAAGATAACTAACTTTACTCACAAGAAAAATGCAAATTAACACTACACTGAACACTATTTGTCATCCACTGGATATGCAAAAGCAATGTTGGCAAGGCTGCAGGCAAATGGGTACTCTCAAATGTTGTTGCTAGCTGCAGTGAAAAACAGTCCCGAATTTATGGGGGAAACTCTGGTTGATATCCAAGAAAAACACACATCCTTTTATTCCTTTCAGCAATCCCACCTTAAGATATTAATCCTGAAGATACAGCTCCAAAAATATGAAAACACAAGTGCACAAGGTTATTCATTATAGCATTTATCACTGCAGAAGCACTGGAAATTACTAATAAGACCAAATTTAGAAGACTGAAGAAATCAACTATGACACATCCATACAATTGAGTGCTATACAGCTATAAAAAAAAGTATATTCCAAAAACTGATATGGAATGGTTTCCAAGACATGTTGTTTAGTGCAAAAACTCAAGTGAAAAATAACTTTTCAACTGTTGGCAAGAATGTGGAACTATTCCCATTCGTTGCTGATGGCAATGTAAAAACATTCTTACACACTTTCTTACAAAGCTAAAGATAAGCTGATGGAAATGCAACAACATACTTACAAACTTTCTTATGAAGCTAACGATAAGCTTATACAATCCAGCAATATAATCCCAGGGTTTGTTTTTTTCTTTTGTTCTGGGGTTTGTTTGTTTGTTTGTTTTAATCAAAGGAGTTGCAAACTATGTCCATATAAAAACCTATACATTAACATTCATAGCAATATTCAACTACTATGAATTGAAACAACCAAGTTCTCTTTGAGTAGGTAAGTAAATTTTAAAAATTCGTGAAATGAAATATTTAGTGATAAAAATAAATAAGCTATCAAACTACGAAAACATGAAGTCTTAAATGCATATTTCTCAGTCTATAAAAATGTTTTTAAAGTAGTATCTATGGTGTTCTACCTTTTTTTTTTTGAAGATTTATTTATTTATTCATGATAGACACAGAGAGAGAGAGCGAGGCAGAGACACAGGCAGAGGGAAAAGCAGGCTCCATGCTGGGAGCCCGACGTGGGACTCGATCCCAGGACTCCAGAATCACACCCTGGGCCGAAGGCAGGCGCTAAACCGCTGAGCCACCCAGGGATCCCCTATGGTGTTCTACCTTTTGTGTAAGAAAAAAAGATCCAAAAAAGATATATCTGCTTTTAAAAAAGGAAATAAGTTTATTCTCTGATTTATTCTTATTTCCTATAGAGGCTTAGAGTCAGGATTAGTGTAGGAGAAGGTGTAGGGTATAATTTTTTTTGTATTATTTTGACTTCTGTAAGCCTATTTACATCCTATAAATGTAGAATATAAAATTAAGAATAAGAAAAATGTCAGAACTGAATGCAAAGGAATGTACAAAATTTTATTTCAAAACAATGCTCCTGAAGAGGAAAAAAATAGTCCAAGTAGCTTTTCATCACAGTATCTTTACTATATACTTCAGTTTAGGGGTAGGGAGAAGTTTCAAACAAATCTTGAACTTTTTTTTTTTAGTAGGTTGTTTTTCACAAGGGCATTGGGCAGCAATTCTGGATTTTATGTGTATTATATTTAACAATAAATGTGGATATTATTGGGAGCTAGGACATTCGCATGGAAGAAAGAAGATTCAAATATGGAAAGAAAAAGCACAGAAGAATCTTGTGGGATTCGTTTGGAATTGGATTTTAACATGAATTTATATGAGATTTGGGTTCAAAGAGGTTATTGTAGTCAGACCCTAAACTCCCTCTCTCATGAATGTAACAAATACGCAACTAGGTATAGAGTATTTCCCTCTGTAGAAGATCAGAAAACTGGATGAACAGAGCCTCCAACAACAAAGGACAGAAAAGACAGCATGCTGACAGATAAGAGGCAGAGACATGGTCTCACCAAAAAAAACCCCAGGTACAATGATTCACAATTGGGAGGGATCTCTCTAAAAAATACCAAACTTTTCTATAAGGAGGGAGGATGTGTACAGCACATCAGGCAGCTCAACCTTTAGATCCTGCATGAGAGACAAACTCTAGATGCTGGGCTTTGAAAATCAATGGAGATTATGGCCAGAAAGACCATAGATCTGTAGGGAAAGATAAACATACTCTTAAAGGACTATGCACGGGTTCACTCCTGCAAGACTTAACACAAAAATGCCAATTTGAAAAGGGCCTGGACCGTATTGCAGATAGGCACACACAGGACACCCTTGAGCACCTAGATCTAGTGATCAGAAGAGACTATACTTCTGGTCTTCCAATAACATTGTACACAAGGCCGCTCCTTAAGGATTGGGAGAGGTAGCTGATATGCCTAACACACAGAATCAGAGACAGCCAAGCAAAATGGGGAGACAGAGGAATACATTCCAAATGAAAGAATAAGACATCAGAAAAAGGCATTAATGAAATGAAGATAAGCCACCTACCTGATAAGGAGTTCAAAGTAATGATCGAGTGGTTTTAGTTCTAGTTGGAGTCCTAGGAAGACTCTGAATTCATATACTCCATGAAACACACCAAGTTACATTAATAGAACAATTCCTCCTGAAGAACTGAGAGATGACTAACCCAAAAATAGAAAATCAAGAGACACAGAAACAATAAAATGGGGGAACCCTCATCCCCATTGCTGCATATGGCAGTGGGGAGGCTTGTACTAAGGGACTGAAAATTGATTCCTCAGTCCTTGAGCACAGAGGAAAAAAAGTTACAGTTAAGAAAGCAAGTAGCATATGAAAGAGTCAACACTAGAATTCTGCCAAATGGTGCAAGAGCTGCAGGAAAGCTCTCCAGGTCAGAGGGACTAAAGAACACCACAGTTTACATTCATACCTCATCTTAAAAGCCTGGACTAGAGCAGGATCCAAACACAACAACAGAGGAGTCTGGTTGTGTCAGCAAGCTGGCTACTTCAGCCAGCTCAGAGTACCCGAGCCCACCCCAGTCCTGATCACACTGAAGTACAGAAAAAGAAGCCAGGGTTTTAAAGGGCCTGGATCTGTGAGAATGCTCTACCCCCCTTCATCCACCTTAAAAGCCCAGACCAGAACAGAGTCTGGATGCCAGAAGGGGGCAAGGCTGGACACCATAACTGGAGCATCCCAACACCATGATGAATGGATCTGGACTCCCTAACTGGTAGCTCTGGTCCTCACAGGGAACCTGCAACCTCAGTATTCTCAAGGTCCTCAAGCCCATACCAGTTTCCCTGTGATGCTGGGGCACAGAAAACAAGCCACAGTTACATGTTTTTGTTTTGGGGTTTTTTTTTACTCTTATTTTTTTTTACTTTTAAAAATTTGTCTTATTTTTTTCCTTTCTTATACTACTTTTACTTTATTCTTTCATTAAAAAGCCACAGTTTAAAAAAAATTAAAATTAAAAAAAGCCACAGTTTAAAAGAAAGCTAGCATAGAAAGTCACAGCTCCAGCCAGCAAGTCACCAAGAATACCGTGTACATACAGGACATCATTCACAAGACCACTATTTCAAGCTTAGGAGAAGTAGTCATTTTGCCTAATCCGTGGAAACACACACAGTTCTTTAGGAACTGTCAGCATGTTGTTGTTGAAGTGTGAAGTTGTAACTCTGTGTGGACTATGGACAGTCAACAATATATACTTAAAAGTTGCACTATTGCAAAATGGGTGTATTATCCAGGTACTCATACACTATTTTTTTGTACTGCTGGTCCTGTACCAGAAACATTTTCTTTTATTGTTACTTGCTTTTTAAACTTTGTTTTAGCCACTTAAAGAAAATCTGCTTATGGCACAATTTGCCTCAAATCTATTCCAGGTTGTATATTTGTTATCCAATTTAAAAATTACAATTAAAAAAAAAAGTCAAGCAAAATGGGAAGACAAAAGAATATGCTCCAAAAGAATGAGGAAAAAAACGTCAGAAACAAACTACATGAAACAGATATAATATGCCTGGTAAAGAATTTATGGTAATAATCATGAAGGTCACTAAGCTCAAAAACAGAGTAGAAGAACTCAATGAGACTTTCGGTAAATAGAAAAGATTAAAATATTGGAAAGAACCAATCTGAGTTAAATATAACAAACACTAGAGGGAGTCAACAGCAGATTGCAGAATGAATGTATCAGTGATCTGGAAGACAGGGTAATGGGAAGCACACAAGCTGAAGAGCAAAGAAGAGTAAAGAATTTTTTAAAATCAGGATAAATTAAGAGATCTCTTGGAAAACATCAAGCACATATTCCCATTATAGCTGTTACAGGGGAAAAAAAAGGTGTAGAAAACTTATTTGAATAATAACTGAAAACTTCCCTAACCTAGGGAAAGAAATAGACAATCAAGTCTAAGCAGAGAATTTCAAACAAGATGAATCTAAGGAGGGCCACACCATGGCACATAATAATAAAAATGTCAAAGGTTACAGAAAAATACAAAATTTTAAAGCAGCAAGAGAGAAACAAAAAAAAAGTTACCTATGAGGGAAAATCTATAAGGCTATCAACTGATTTTTCAGCACAAACTTCCCAAACCAGAAAAGAATGGCAGGTTATATTCAAAGTGCTGAAAGGAAAAAACCTACAACTAAGAATATTCTACCCAGTAAGATTATCTCTCTTTCAAATCTCAATGATAAAGCATTTTCCAGACAAGAGATAAAAGGTGTTTATCACCACTAAACTAGCCTTACAAGAAAAGTTATGGGGATTTAAGTGGAAAAGAAATGACCATAATTAGACATAAGAAAACCATGAATACAAAGATATAAAATATGACAACATATACATAAAATGTGGAAAAGGGACTCAAGGAAATAAGGGGAAAAGATTTCTTCTTTTTCTATTTAGAACATATTTAATTTAAATAACCAAATTAATATAGATTATTATTTACTTAGGATGTTATATGTGAACCTCATGGTAACTACATACCCAAAATCTATGGTAGATACACAAAAATATAAAGAGAAAGCCAAATAATACACAATGGATACTTTTCTATCACAAATGAAGAGATCAGAAGAACTAAAAAAAATAATAATAAGGAAAACAAATTCATAAAAAGTATATACCTGTCAATAATTACTTTAAATGTAAATGGCCTAAATGCTCCAATGAAAAGGCATAGAGTGGCAGAATGGATTTTAAAAAAACAAAAACAAAACAAACCAGATACATCTATATGCTGCTTATAAGAGACTCACCTTAAAGATACATAGAAACTAAAAATGAAGGGATAGAAAAAC
The DNA here is from genome assembly GCF_053574225.1 of Canis aureus. Lineage (NCBI taxonomy): Eukaryota > Metazoa > Chordata > Mammalia > Carnivora > Canidae > Canis > Canis aureus. The sequence continues at coordinate 87,013,308 of NC_135611.1, read as the reverse complement.
ATTCACCATCCAAATGGAAATGGGGGGAAAAAAAGCTAGAGTAGCAATATTTGGCAAGATAGACCTTAGAAGACTAATGAGAGATAAAGAAAGGCATTACATAATGATAGAATGATCAATCTAACAAGAGTATATAACATTGTAAATATCTACACATCCAACACTGGATCACCTAAATACATAAAGCAAATATTAATGAACATAAAGAGAGAAATTGATGGTAATACAATAGGGGATTTTAACATTCCACTCACATCAATGGATAGAACATCCAGAGTATAAGTAAGGAAACAATCTTTGAAAGACACAGTGGACCAGCTGGATATAACATATTCATAACATTCCATCCAAAAACAGAATAGAATCTTTAAGGGCACATGGAACATTCTTCAGAAGAGATCACGTATTAAATTTATTGAGGTTTGTTTTATGGCTTAACAAGATTGAAATAATGCCATGCGTCTTTTCTGGCCACAACACTATGAAACTAGAAATCACAAGGAAAAAACGCCAGAAAAAACACCAATGCCTAGAGACCAAAAAAACAAAATACTAAACAATCAGTGGGTCAATGAAGCAATCAAAGAATTTTTTTTTAATGGAGACAAATGAAAATGAAGTAACAGTCCAAATTCTAAGGGAAAGATATAGTAATGCAGGCCTACTTTAACAAAACTCTCAAACTATCTAACCTTAGATCAGAGCAGAAATAAATGACGTAGAGACATAAACAAAAACAATGAAACCAGGAGCTGGCTCTTTGAAAGAACCCAAATATACAACATCAGAAATGAGAGGGAAAGTAACAACTGACACTACATAAATACAAGTGTTTATAAGCAAATACTATAAAAAATTATATGCAAACAAACTGGACAATTTGGAAGAAATGGATAAATTCCTAGAAACCTACAATCTTCTAAAACTGAGCGAGAAAGAAATAGAAAATATCAACAAACTAGTTTCAAATAACTACATTTAGTTGGTAATTAAAACCCTCCCCAAAAAAATAAAAGTCCTGGACTAAATGGATCACAGGTGAACTCCACCAGACATTTAAAGAACACTCAATGTCTATTCTCGTCAAATTATTCCACAAAATAGAAGGAAAGCTTCCACATACTTTCTATGAGGCCAGCATTATCCTGATACCAAAACCAGACAAAGACACCACTAAAAAAAGAGAACTATTGACATATACAGATGCAAGAATCCTGAAAACCAGCCAACTAAATCTAACAACACGTTAAAAAGATCATTCACCAGGACTAAGTGGGATTTATTCCTGGGATACAAGGGTCGTTGGATATTTGCAAATACATCCATGTCTATAAAAACTCTTAACAAAATGGGGATAGAGGGAACATACCTCAACATAATAAAGGCCGTATATGAAAAATCCATGGCTAACATCATCATCAGTGGTGAAAAACAGAGCTTTCCCTTTAAAGCCAGAAACAAGACAAGGATCTCCACTCTTGCCACTTGTATTCAACACAGTACTTGAACTCCTAGCCACAGCAATCAGACAACAAAAAGAAATAAGAGGCATCCATATTGGTAAAGAAGCTAAATTGTCACTATTTGCAGATGATACAATACTATACATAGAAAACCTTAAATATTTTTTTGAAGATTTTATTTATTTATTCATGAGAGAGGCAGAGACACAGGCAGAGGGAGAAGCAGGTTCCATGCAAGGAGCCTGACGTGAGACTCAATCCTGGGTCTCCAGGATCACACCCTGGGCTGAAGGCAGCGCTCAACCGCTGAGCCACCCTGACTGCCCTACATAGAAAACCCTAAAGACTTCACCACAAAAATAAATAAATAAATAAATAAATACATACATACATACATACATAAATAAATAAATAAATAAATAAATAAATAAAATTCAGCAAAGTGGCAAGACATATAAACACTCAGAAATCAGTACCATTTCTACACATTAACAAAGTTTCAAACAGATATATTTAGGGGATCCCTAGGTGGCTCAGCAGGTTAGTACCTGCCTTCGGCCCAGGGCATAATCCTGGAGTCCCAGGATCGATTCCCATGTCAGGCTCCCTGAATGGAGCCTGCTCCTGCCTCTGCCTCTGCCTGTGTCTCTGCCTCCCTCTCTCTCTCTCTCTGTCTTTCATGAATAAATAAATAAAATCTTTAAAAAAAAAGATATATTTTTAAAACAATTTACAATTGGACCAAAAAGAAAATACTTAGAAATAAACCTGACCAAGGAGTTTAAAGATCTGAACACTGAAAACTAAAACACTGATGAAAGAAATTGAAGATGACACAAATGGAAAGCTATAGTGTTCATAGATTGAAATAATATTGTTAAAATGTCTATAATACCCAAAGCCATCTACATATTCAATGCAATCCCTATCGAAATACCAACAGCATTTTTCACAGAATGAAAACAAATACTAACATTTTTATGGAACCACAAAAGACCCCCAATAGCCAAAGCAATCCTGAGGAAGAAGAATGAAGCTGGAGGTATCAAAATCCTAGATTTCAAGATATACTAAAAGCTGCAGCATTCAAAACAGTATGATATTAACACCAAAACAGACACATAGGTCAATGGAACAGAATAGAGACCCCAGAAATAAACCCACATTAATATGGCCAATTAATCTACAGCAAATAAGTCAAGTATACTTAAGAAGAAGAAGACCATCTCTTCAACAAATGGTGGTGGGAAAACTGGAAAGCTATCTGTACTTAGACTACTTTCCAACACCATACACAAAAATAAACTCAAAATGAGTTAGAGACCTACATGTAAGAGCTGAAATCATAAGAATCCTAGAAGAGAACACAGTAATTTCTCTAACATTGACTATAGCATCATCTTTCTAGCTATGTCTCCTAAGAGAAGGGAAACAAAAGCAAAAATGAACTACTGTTATTATATTAAAATAAAGCTTTTGCACAGTGAAGGAAACCATTAACCAAACAAAAAGACAACCTACTGAATGGGACAACGTATTTGCAAAGGATATATCTGATAAAGGGTTAGCAGCCAAATTATAAAAATAACTTATAGACCACCAAAAAAAAAAAAAAAAAAACCCACAATCTGATTAAAAATGGACAGAGGATCTAAACAGACATTTTTCCAAAAATAATATACAGATGGCCAACAGACACATAAAAAGATGCTCAACACCACTAATCATCAGAGAAATGCAAATCAAAGCCACAATACCACCTTACAACAGTTAGAATGGTTAAAATCAAGACAAGACACAAGTATTGGTGAGGATGTGGAAAAAAAAGAACCCTCGTGCACTGTTGGTGGGAGTGTCAATTGGTCTAGCCACTGTGGGGAAACAGTATGAAGGGTTTTCAAAAAGTTAAAAATAGAATTACCATATGACCTAGTAATACCACTATTGGGTATTTACCCAGGGAAAATGAAAACACTAACTCAAAGCAATATGTGCACCCCTATGTTTATTGCACCATTATTTATAATATACAAGACCTGGAAGAAACCTAAGTGTTCATCAATTAATAAATGGATATGGAAAAGTGCACATATAATGGAAAATTATACAGCCATAAAAAAGGAGATTGTGCAATTAGCCACAACATGGATGGACTTAGCGGGTATTATGCCGCTAAGTCAGACTGAAAAAGACAAATGCCATATGACTCTTCTCACAAATGGAATCTTAAAACAAAAACAAAAAGAATAAGAAGTACAAATACAGAGAACTAATGGCTACCAGAGGGGAAAAAGGTGGGTGGTTGGGCAAAGGGTTGAAAGGACAAGGAAGATACAGGTCTCTAGTTATGGAATGAGTAATTCATAACAACAAAAAGAAGAACATAAGCAATGCAGTCAATGATATTGTAATAGTGATGTGATAGTTAGATGGTAGCTATACTTATGAATATAACATAAACAACTTGTCATATATCAAACAACTTGATATATAAACTTGTCAGATTAAATTGTACACCTGAAACTAATGTGACGCTATGTTAACTATATTCAAAAAATAAAATGAACACATCCAAAAAACCCAAAGTAATGGTCATAAAAATGTTCGAACCTTGGAGAAGAACCAATAAACACAGTAAAACCCTAGAGATTTTAAAAAGTTAAGTTCTTAATAGAAGTGAGACCTGAAGTGAGGATAAATATAGTAGAAGGGTTCAAGACTAGATGTAGCAGAAAATCTGATCAGCAAAGTAGAAGACAAAAAATAAGACTTGCACAAGGCAACAAAAAGAAAAAAATTAAGATAATTTAAATAATTAAATTTAATATTATATTACTAGAATATCAAGCAAACCAACATTCACATTGTAACAGTTCCAGAAGGCAAACACAGAGCCAGAACACTCTTTTGAAGAGATAATGACTGTCAACTTCCCTAACCTGGGGAAGCAAACAGGCTTCAAGGTCAAGGAAACACGATTCCAAGTGAGATGAAACCAACACATGTTATCATTCAAGTCACCAAAGTTCAAGATAGAGAGAATTAAAAGCAACAAGAGAAGAATTTAGAGAGGAAACCCCATAAGGCTCTCAGCAGATTTTTCAGCAGAAACTTTGCAAGCAATAGGAGTATGGTACCACATGTTCAAAGTTCTGAAAGAAAAACATGGCCAACCTGGCAAGATTATCATCCAGAGAAATTAAGAGCTTTCTATATAGGCAAAGCCAAAGGAATTTATCACCACCAAATTAGCCCTATAAGAAATTTCAAGGGGGACTTCTCTCAAATGAAGAGAACTGACACTAATTAATAACAATAGCAACAAATATGAAAGTAAAAAATCTCACTGGAAAAGCTAAGGATGTAGTCAAAGCAATGGATCACTTAAAGCAAGCACAAATGCTAAAAGACACAAATAGTAAAATTAACTAAAAACTACAACAATTAAGGGATGCATAAAAAATGTAAATGTGATGTCAAAAATATAAAATATGGGGGAGGGAGAAAAAAATGTAGTATTGCAAAGTATTCAAAATTAAGCTGCTATCAACTCAAAACCAATCAACTATCAAAGTGACCATGTTAAAACTGAAGAATTTGAAAAAGTTTCTCTATCTGCACAAAATGACAAAGTAATTTTTTCTGGATTATTTTGAGGATTAAGTGAGCTATAATGTTTGTGAAAGTACTTACTTAGTACAGTACCAAATACCCTCAAGAAAGCAATAGAGAATTCTTCTACTCTAAGATATTCAATCACAAGTAACAGACAAATTTGATGAATACAGAGACTTGATAAAGTGTAGCAATGATTTGTTAATAGGCCAGAAACCCTTTTATGAGTAATCACTGAATTATCACGAACATTTATTTGAATTACTACCATCCTGGCCCACTGCAGTATGCATAACTTTTAATTCCCTTATACTGTTAGGGCAAAAATAAGGAGAAAAAAATTTTTAAGCCTTTGAACTCCTCAGTAATCAGAACCAATGAGAAGTTTTATATTTCTCTTTTGTGACATTTCCTTTAAAAAAAAGCTACTGAAGACCAAGTAGGTTAGCTGATATATGAGATCACAAGTAAACATTGTACTTTTTAAACTACCACCCCCCCATCCCACCCTTCAGGTACATTATACATTTGAGAGTATCAACCGGCTTTATATTACAACCAGAAAAGGCAAGAAAACCAGCCAAGTCAAATTCCACTAAGGAGATTTCAGCATAATGTTCTACAAGTGGTCTAATTGGTGACTGACCTTAGGTTTGTTGTTGGTGGTGTTTATTTTTAAAAAATTTATTTATTTATTCATTAGAAACACAGAGAGAGAAGCAGAGACACAGGCAGAGGGAGAAGCAGGCCCCCCACAGGGATCCCAATCCAGGGGACTCAATTCCAGGACACCCTGAGCCAAAGGCAGACGCTCAACCACTGAGCCACCCAGGCATCCTGGTGGTGGTGCTTTTCAAGGAGGCTCCATGCCCAGCATGGTGCCCAGTTCCTCACTTGAATTTATGACCCTGGGATCAAAACCTGAGCTGAGATTAGGAGTTGGATGCTTAACTGACTCAACCACCCAGGAGCCTCACATTAGAATGTCTTGGGGTTTTAAAAACCTACTTCACCAGAACCTTGACTTTAAATTTGCTCCCAAATTCCTATTTAAGTTACCAAACGCCCTTTCATATGTACATTTAAGCATAATTACAATCGACAATGATTTAAATGTCTTTTCCTTTGCCTAATTTTCTTTCTAAAACAAGTTTGTAAAGGAACCACTAAAGCAATTCACCCATGCTGTGGAACCTTTACCCCTCCATGATTATTTTTCCCTTTGCTATATACGGAGGACTTGTTCATCTCCTCCTTGAATAGACTGTCTACTCTTCTACTCCACTCTTCAACATGGAGAGAAATAATAGTGTGAGCATCTGGAATCCATCACCCCTCCCAGTAGTAATTATATTGTAGTCCTTTAGAAGGACCTCAAAATCTGCTTTGAAGCTAAAAAATTAACATTTACTTTGACTTAAGGATTTTTCACTTTTCTCTTCAAAGTGCGTGTATACACACACACACACACACACACACACTTGTGATTTTCCTCCACATACTGATAATTACTCTCTATCAACAGGTTAGAGAATATGTCAAATTGATTTCTTTTTCCATCTTCCTATTTATAATTTGTCCTCTCTGGAGTGATCATGATGAGATATATTCAAAAGTAATTTATGTATCATATGAAAAGTCATAATTTACAGTGCTTCTATCTAATATATTGTGTGTCAACTCCAGGCAGATCACACTAGAACTATAAGCAATTATGAAGAAACTTTAACCAAAAATTGTTCTGTAATGGCACTACTCTCAAACCTTGCACTAGTCTGGTCAGGGTGGAGACTTCTAATTTATTAATGTGCCAATGAAAATGCACATCCTGGAACTGCAAACAGGTCTGCAGCTGTGGTCTGACCACTCCCTACATCAAACAGGCCATTATCTCCCTCGGCTGTGGAATTATTTCTATTAATGCAGCCATCATTTTACTATTCACCGCATAATTGAACTGTTGACTCACATTAGATCCTTATTGTAATCCAAAATCCCGACATGTTTTTCCACATGGAAATTTGCCAAATCTACTTGACCCAATCTACTGCCTTTTCAAGGATTCTTTTAATTTTTCCATTCATTCTAGATTTCAATTTTATTTGTTGATTTGGAACTCTCCTTCAAGTGTATGAAATTACCAGCGCTGTCATCTAGCTTCCGAGTCATTTTCCAATCTTTGTGTCACTCAAATTTAACAAGGATTATTTTTAGTCATACAGAAAGAATGTGTCTTCTGGTGAAAACATCTGAAATATCAATGATTACAGGTGTGGGAGTATTTCGGGGAAAGGATCATAGTTCCATGTAGACCCTGGTGATTAGGCCATATTGATACCTTCCTCCAAGCTTATGAAACAAATATCTTTAGGACTCTCTGGAAATTAGGAATGGCTAAAAACAAGGATTTTTTAAAATTCAGAGTTCGACACTGAAAAGGCCAAGAGTGTGATAGGATCTGATTGTGTGACCTTTTCTTACAAAAGTCATTCCTTTAAAGGTGAACCTGCTGAGCTGTCCAAAAGCAGTGGATATGAAAATATTTTCCTACAGATAGCTATCAATTCATTTGGCCCCTTTAATAAACTCATTGGAGCCAGGAAGTACTGGATTATGGACTAAAACCAGAGCTTCAGCTTTATTATGGTTAATTAATTACTCTCTATTTAAAAAGTCATCATCAGTTCCCCTTGTAAGTTTAAGGCACACAGTTTTCAAGTTGTAACTGGATTCACACAGCAGAAAATTTGTTTTTGAAGTATTGCCTCTTTCTTTCATCTTCTTTCAGAAATAATGGTCGCCTAAATTCGAAGATCACTAAAAAATGGAAGGAGGCAGCTATAAATGGCAAAGAGTGAATAACTTAAATTATATGTATGATTAGCCAAAGAACTTGACATTTAGATTGTTTCCAATTTAAATGACTATCAACAATAAATAAATAAATAAATAAATAAATAAATAAATATCAACAGGAGAATGAATGACTAAATCATGATCTTTTTCTACAGTGAAATACTATAAAGCAATGAAAATGAATGAAGTGGCAGCAATCTATATCTATATCTATATCAAAATTGATCTTTAAAGTGTAATGCTGGGCAAAAATATTCTGGAAAGATATATACAGGAAGCTAGGATTTAAATAATATTTTTAAATGTCCAAATTACTATGAGTTTTTAGGATATATTTTTTTAAATGCCCTAAATAAGTATGATTTTCTACTTAGGTATATAACCCTAAACATATACAGATTTTAAAATATTTAAATTGGAAAGCAATTGAAATTTAACTCTAAGTTCAATATGAAGTCTTATGGGTGATAGGGAGGTGATTAAAAAGTAGGGAGAAGAAATCAGAGTTGGGAAAAGTTTTAAGTTAATCATGTACATATAGATTCTAATACATAAAAGGTAAAAGATGATGAGCAAAGTTCTGTAATATTAGAATATTTTACAAATTTTTAAACATAAGAATTTCTCCCTTGAATACTCTGAAAGTAACACAAATACAGTTTAACTTCAGATATTTTTCCCTACTATACTAAACGGTGAATTTATTTCCTAGAAAACAGCACAGACATGTCACTGACACTTGGAATAAATGATCCTGTTTATATTCTTTTATGGTTATTTATGGATAGAAAGGGGATATTCATATCCCCTTTCATATCATAGCATTTGGCCCAAGGAGTTGATACAAAATATCCACAAATGCCATTGCATTACTAACACACTTGCCACGTGGTTCACAAAGAGGGCACCTAAGTGAATCTTATTCCCCCCATAATGTATCTCTGTCACAAGTCCTTGAGAATTAGATATTCCCCAAAATATCGTTTAACAAGATACATCCCTTAATGTCCCCTCAGCATCTTGTCCAACTTATGCCCCTAGCTGCGGGCCCCAGGCTCTCCCTGACTGCCCCTCAGGGACACACACAGCCCCTTGCGTGTCCACAAGAGTAGGAAGCTCCCTCGGAAATGGTCATCTTTCACATCCAACCAGGCTCTCTTTCTGCCCTCTTCCAAAATGATCCAGGTTCTCTAGCCGGGGCCTCACAACTACCCCACCTGCATGTAGGACTCCTGGAGTCAAAACAACTCAAAATTAAGGGTTTACAAGGCAGCCTGGCATTCAAACCACTTCACCTACAATATAAATGCCCTAGCTCTCAAGCCACATCTACCAAATCAGAATCTCAAGTGATGCTGAAGAAGCCATATCAGCACTGGTCCAAAGTTTAAGAGCAAACTCTGGTTTCTTCACACTGTTTTTTTCTGCTACAAAACTCTTCTTCAACTACTTCCTTCACTTTCACCCAGTATTCAGCCTCCCAGTTACCGTTTGAGTGTTACTTCTTCAAGGTTGACCTCCCCCTAATGTTGAGAATTGCTTCTTCTCCATGAACCATTGATCATATAGATTGATGAACAGAAAGTTGCCAAGTCCTTAACCCTGTTTTCTAGCTAGAAAGGAGCCTAGGAAAGGGCTGTTTTGATTTTAACCAAGAGGAGTGATTTGCCTGAGCAAAAAAAAAAAAAAAGTAGTTGGTGACAAAGCTTGCCCTAGAACCCAGCTCTTCCAAATCATGGACTTTCCCTTCCATTCATGGTGTCTCATTTTGATTGACTGCTGACTTCTCTCACATCTATGCCATTCATCATACACCACAGCTATACCCTTCTTGCTCACTTCCATGTTCTCCATTTTCCTTACTCCTGAAATATTTTGTCACCTTTTGTTGACATTGGAGATTTTGATGCATGAAGGTCTCACCACCACCAATCCCTAACCTTCCACCAAACTGTAGTAGACAGGCAATGGAGAGACATACAGTCAAGCAGCAAAAGGCCATAGAGAAGCATCCAGCTACAAATAGAATTCACCCTGTAATAAGAGATGGCGCTTAGAGAAAGGTTGTTTTCAGATGCTCCTATCTTAGTGACTATTTTGCCAGTTGGCAGATCCCAAGCACTTCCAACACTTCACCTATCTACTTACGAGTTAGGTACACAGTATTCTTAGGATATTGCTAACACTTTGATCCATGAATCCAAGATGATCCTTTATACTAGACTCTTGACCCAAATCCCATGGATCTGACTTATATATACCTTAAACAAGCTTCTGATGGGACCTGCTTACCCCTAGAGACATTAGCATGCATTTTCCACAACTTATCCAAATATAATTCATCCTTAACCTACAGAATTCAAACACAAAGCAGTTTTAGTTTAAAAGACACTCAAGTAATAACTAACCAGAGATATAGTCTGTCAACTTTTCAATTCATCCTGCATTTTTCCAATTTACACACACACAAAAAACATTGTTTTTAACCAAATTATGTTCTTTGTAGTAAATCCTCAACCTGAGACAGCCCTGACACCAAGAGGTCTTATTTTTAACTTATCCTCTGTCCCCATCACCACCAAGATTCCATACCACCAAGACTCCACACCACCATTCAACATTCCATACAAAATGCTCCAGTTAGGTAAAAGAATTTGGTTTGTATTTATGTCCTTATGCTCACAAAACCTGATTCTCTTCCTTCCATGAGGTGGTAGAGAGAAGATATGCAGAGGTCTCAAAACACTGAGACTATAAATATCAATGAGGCTATTTTCCTATATAGTAGCTGTTACTCAAACATTTTTATAGGATCAGACTATTTCGTTTATATTCATAATCAAGCCTGTCTTAGTTCTTTGAGCTGCTAACCTTTCCTTAACTCCTAGAAACTTCTGCAAAGAAGGGTCTCTGTTTCCAATGTCAAAGGGCAATGTACACATCATAAGTGCTCTTTACCATCTGTTTCTATGTCTCTTCCTTTGCAACCTCATGTCCAGTTGTACTTCACAGTCCCTGTTGTGAATTGGATAGATCCCAAAAAAAGATTGTCCAAATCCTAATCCCCAGTACCTGTAAATATGACTATTTGAAAAAAGGGTCTTTGTACATTTAAGTTAAAATGAAGTCATACTAGATTAAGATGGGCACTAATCCAAGGACTGGTGTCCTTTTATTATCATTTTTAAAGATTTGATTTATTTATTCATGAGAGACAGAGAGAGAGAGAGGGAGACAGAGACATAGGCAGAGGGAGAAGCAGGCTCCATGCAGGGAGCCCAATGTGGGACTTGATCCTGGGACTCCAGGATCATGCCCTGGGCCAAAGGCAGACACTCAACCACTGAGCCACCTGGGCAGCCCTGGTGTCCTTTTAAAATGGAAATTCTGACAGACATGGACAGACTCATTGAGGCAAGAACTCCACAGAGGCAGAGACTAGTGATGTTTCTATAAACCAAGATGTGCCAAGAATGGTGGATGACCACCAGAAGCCAGCAGAGAGGCATGCAACAGATTCTTACAGAGGCCTTCAGAAGAAGCCAATCCTACCAAACACCTGAATGTTGGATTTCTAGCCCAGATCTGTGAGAATATATTTGTTGTCTTAAACCTCCCAGCTTGGTGTTAGTTTCTTATGGCTGCTGTGACAAACTCACAGTCTCCTTGTGGCTATGTGAAGTTATGTGACTATTTCTCTCCAATAAGCTATAAGGAGAAGTACATGTATTACAGGCAAAAACAGTTCACTGCTGTTGTGAAACCCTCCAATTCTTTCCCTCTGGCTTGTGTCTCTAATAACCTACAGTGGATGTGGACACATAGCATAAGCTATAACAAAACCTTTGTTATTGCAAACTACTGATTATCAGGGTATTTTTACCACTGCATAATATAGTCTGTGCTGGTTTTTCTGGGGGCTGTAATTTATATCACTTGAGAAGACATAATACACTGGAAAATAGTTAAATTTTTTTAATAGATAAAAAAATCTTATATTAACATCCAAATAATCTAAATCATGCCACTTAGAAAAAAACATACTTCAGGAAGAACAAATCTGCTAGGTAGTGGCTGATTAGGGATTTCTTCCAGGAATGAAAACATACAGCAGCTTAATCATAAAATTTCAGGCAATAGCCAGCAGGTGGGTCTCTCTGCCACACTTGAAATTATGCCAAGGAAGTGATTATCCATTTAACCAATGGAAACAGCTACACTGACTGTGGACCAGAATATCATGTACATTGAACTCTGTGTGTGAGGTCTGTGGCCACAGAAACTCAGAGGTTAACATCTCCAAGATGGTAGAGCAGGCAAGTGATTAGAACAGAACACTTGAATTCAAATCTCAGCTCCTTCCTCCTTTCCCTCAGTGTCAGGTTTCACGACTATAACATGGGGATGATTACATTAGGATGCTCAGAGAAGTAGAGGAGACAGTCCACAGGATCCACCAGAGTAAGTGTCTGGCACATGGTAAGTTCTCAGTATTAGCAATGGCTATTAAAAATATATATTTTTTGACTTAGTAACACACAACCCAGAGACTTCTACCATTTTTTCTGTTTATTAATTTAGTTTTGAATCTTTCTCATGCTCTTCTGTACCCTGGCCTGAGGTGGAAGGCTGGTGGAAGAGCAGGAACCATGACACGATTGGTCCAAATGGGGACAAAAAATTCTCCCAGAGCAGCTCTCGATGGTGTGATGGCACACATGAAAATAAACTGTGAAAAAGGGACAGCAGGATGCGTATGAACAGAGAATCAACCCTCCAGAAACAACTGCATTCAGGGTTACCACAGCATTAGGTTTCCAAGAGGGGAAATTGTTTTATAAATGAGCACATTACACAGTCACAATGGATTTCTTTCATTCTTTGTCTAACATAGTAAGCTTCACTTCTTGCTGCAGTACCAGTATTTTTAAGAAGCAAATGGTACATGTAAAAGTACAGTTTCAGGTCCTTTTTCTTCAACCTGAAATGGTAATAGTTCCTAAAAAGCATGTTCGCATTCTTTAAGTGCCATTAGCTCAAGTGGTGATGTGTAACTTGATGAACCCAAGCTCAACTTCCAAAAACAACGATAAACAGACATGTTCCATTGTACTGAAATTCACAGCAATTCTGTCAGACATAAGGATAGCACTACCGTCCCCTTGGTTTGGCATGAACTTGCATCCCCCAACATTTTCTGGTCCGGTCTCTAACAACAGCATGCATGTGTCAGATGTTTTGCTGGAATTGGGAATACGGTCACTCATGTCCCACACCAAAATTAACTGTCTTTCTCTGAAATACAAATCATGCCTTCATTCACTGGGACTAAGTTCAAAGCAGGCCTAACTGCTTCACACTCTAGTGATGTGCTATCATCAAAAGAAATGCATTTTCTAGTTATACAGAGAGACCCATACTCAAATAGCTATCCAGTTCTTAAAGCTTTTGCCATGAATCTGTGATCAAGTGATTCCAAGAGTATTTGGAAAGCATATGAGAGATAATACCACATGTTACAAACAAATCTCAGCTTCTCAAGATGGGCTAGGTCACTCATTCCAAATTTCTAGCCCTACATTTCTAGCCCAAATCTTAATGCAACAAGGGCATTGAAGAAGAATAGGAAAAAGTGCAGAAACAAGTAAGTCAACAGCATAGTGGATATCAAAAATTTATGGTATTTTAAAAGAATACAATAGCTCTCCAATTGAACTTAATTGTTGACTAGAAAGTAACTGGTTCTTTATCTTGGATTAAATTCAATAAGCTCAGGTTAAAATCTCACTTTTGGCCAAGTAACTGGAAGTTCAGTAAATACCACAAGTTCAACTTACTTGGTTACCAAGCACTATCATTCCCCATGTTTGTTTTCTTTACCCTCTTGGCTTTATCTGTAAACAGTTCACTCACTGGTAGAATTTGATGAGACCAAGGTTATGGACTCAATCCTTATGTCAATTTATTCTCTGCACATGACTTTCAAAAATTAAAGAAGCTTTTAGAATGTGTGCACTATTTGTCAGATGGGGCCAAGCATAATCCATGGCTAAATGAACATAGTCCATCACCAGTACTGGAAAAACTGAAGAAGTCCACCCTAGTAATTGTGGGTTAAAAGGTAATTTCCAAAAATCAAAGGCATATCCATTTGCTCAAGTTTTCTGTTCTCTTCAAATAAATGGACCTTGAATATAAATGCTTCACAGTGTATTGACCACCCTTCTACTTAACAAGGTATTTCAAATTTCAAACCCTATAAAGAAAGATAGCAGTAAGAATAGAAAAAAAAATGGGGTAGTCAGAAAAGAGCAACACAAAACAAGGTAAGGTAAAAGTTGAGGTCAGCAGAAATTTTAATGTTGGGATGGGACATCTCTCTTCTACCAAGTACATCATGATAGGGAAGTACATTAAAAAATGACACGTGAATTATTTTTCCACTATGGAAGAAGATTAATACGAGATCAATTTTCAAGGAAGAACAAAAAAAAAGGAAGACTTTCTCTGTCACATGTTAAGTCCTCTAATAAATCCACAGAGTTTACAACAGCATAGTTCTGGAACCATAAGTAGAATGAGGAAATCTAATAAAAACAATACAGAAATACAGCATTTACATGAAAACTTAGTATATGTCAATTTGAAAATGAGTTATTTAGTAAATAATGCTGGGAAAATTAGTTCTTTATATGGAAGAACATAAAATTAGATTTCTACCACATAGCATATTCAAAAGCTAAGTCCAAAATAGACCAAACACAAATGCAAAAGGGAAGAAAAATCATAAAAACTACTAGAAAAAAATGTAGGAGAATATATGTATAACCTTAGGATCAAAACAATTTTCTTCAAAGACCCATAAAGCATAAGTCATTAACCGAACAATTTATAGATTAAGCTTTATGAAATTGCATGAATTTGGCAACTATCAGAGCTTCCAATACAAAGATGTTTTGACAAAGGAATGAACAGGCACAGCCTAGAATTCCCCAATTTTTTGCCAGCGGCAATCAAGGCCATTTAAATTTTTCTAGAGAGGGATGACATTTACATATCAGAATAAATTCGATTAACTCTGTTGACCACTTATTCAAGAATTTGGCCATACTTGTTTTGATGATATGGTGCATCCTTGAGCCTCGAAAACAAGGGTAGGTGTCATTTATCTAAATGTCAAGAACCAAAGTCAGGGGAGAATTGTAGAAATTATCCTGTTCCACCCAGAGTGAGAATGAGGGAAGAGCCATCAGGATGTACAAGAGGTTTAGTCTTGAAGAGGAGACAACGGCCATTAAAATTTATACAATCCATTTGGTTAAGGGTCAAATATTGGTTAGTAAGGCAAAGGGCAAACATGCTTGTTCTGGGTACTGTATTTATGATTATCCATGAAGGAAAAAAATAATTCCTCAATGGAAGTCACTGAAACCTTGTCAGAAAATTCTGAGATATGTCCAAATAACTGCATTCATTTGAGTTTAATTGCCAATGGCAAATATCATGGTTAATCTCTTTGTTATTATGCCAATATTTTTTTTCCTCCTATATTTTCATAACTTTCTTGTGGGGCATGTATTTCCACCCAGATTTTAAGATGTTCTGGATCTTTACAAAGGCAGAAAACCTTGTTATTTTCAGGACTCAGACGAATAGAAGGGGCAGGCAGGTAATATTTGATTCCCAGGCCAAAGTGCCATAGTTACGAATCCTACTAAGTTTAATTAAACATTACTGGGATCCCTGGGTGGCGCAGCGGTTTAGCGCCTGCCTTTGGCCCAGGGTGCGATCTGGAGACCCGGGATCGAGTCCCACATTGGGCTCCCGGTGCATGGAGCCTGCTTCTCCCTCTGCCTGTCTCTCTCTCTCTCTCTGTGACTATCATAAATAAATAAAAATTTTTTAAAAATGCTGTTTAAAAAAATAATAATAATTAAACATTACCCCTGATTTCCCTCATAACAGAAATGTCTACAATGTCTTACTGGTCTCAATTCATTTCAGAATCCTTCGTAGCTATTTGTACAAATGGATTCTTTCACAGAAACCTTCGCAATATAGGGTCTTCAAGACCCAACCATCTTTAACACCCCTATTTTTTTTTTAGATTTATGTATTCATAAACAGATAATCAACTGCTGAACCACCCAGGCATACCCTTAACATCCCTATTTAATAGCTCACACTAAAGAGGGAAATACTCTGTATGAAGCCTTTAAAAGATAAACAAATCTGACTTTGGATTATGAATGCTTTTGTGTTATTTTAATCAGCTCTAATAGTTTACCAATTGGCTTATTTTCAATGGAACACTTTAAGAGAATGCTTCCATGGCTAAAAGCAACTTTTTAAAGTCTCATGTTAATTTATTGCTGCTCAAATCATTTCTGTGGCTGATTACTACCTATCTTATTTTTATATCTACTCTTGATCACATAATACAAGAAACACATGGGTTTTTTTTTTTCCTATTTCTTGTTTTCTTCCATTAAAAAAAGCTACTCTTTTGAAATAATTTTTTTTTAATTTTATTTATTTATGATAGTCACATAGAGAGAGAGAGAGAGGCAGAGACATAGGCAGAGGGAGAAGCAGGCTCCATGCACCGGGAGCCCGACGTGGGATTCGATCCGGGGTCTCCAGGATCGCGCCCTGGGCCAAAGGCAGGCGCCAAACCGCTGCGCCACCCAGGGATCCCCATCTTTTGAAATAATTAAAATGTGGTGGTTTCTTCTTTAAATCCATCTTTCCTCCCTCTAAATCCACTTTTATATGGGCTGTCTTAGGGCATATTAGCAAGACTACTGAGGGATGCCTGGGTGGCTCAGGGGTTGAGCATCTGCCTTTGGCTCAGGGTGTGATCCCAGAGTCCCAGAATCAAGTCCCACATCAGGCTCCTGGTATGGAGCCTGCTTCTCCTCTATGTCTCTGCCTCTGTGTGTCTCTCATAAATAAATAAACAAAATCTTAAAAAAAAAAAAGCAAGGCTACTCAAAGAATGATCCTGAGGAACAAAGCTTCTCAAATTTTGAGATGAGCCAGATGTTTGTGTTGCCATCAGAAAATTCAGTCACCACTGTGGCTCTTAACTCACATCCCAATGCCAAAATGGGTGTGGAGGTAAAACTGTTCCCTTGCCCCCAAGGGAACTATTCCAGCAGTTCCCTGGAATAGGCTGCACCATATGGATATATGTTTTGCCATCCATGCCTTCATTTTTCACCGACAAAGCTAAGAACTTCAGTAAGAAATGCATGACCAGTGCGCAGGGTAGCAGAATGGTTACAGATAAAGGTTTTGGAGTTGGATATAAAAAGAATATCACATGATGCTCATGATCAAATTTCCAAAACAAGACCATGTGTTCATATCCCACTTGTGTGAGCTTGGGTTTCAGATACTTCAATCCCTTGTGATTCAATTTCCCCAACAACAGAATGGAGTTAAGAGGGGTTATCCATACAATTGCTGCATAGATTCAAGTAGGATGATCTACAATGTAAGATGCATTAGAGCAGGAATTTAGGGCTTTGCTTATTGCTACATTCTAGCACCTAAAATAGGACTTGACACATAAAATTCAATGTTAAAGAATGAACAATGCGGATGGAAAAAATGGCTGGCACATACATAAATAATTATTTTCATCCTTATATCATATTTGTCCTAATTTTTACTTCCCAGCTGTGAGACCATAGATAGTTATTTAATCTCTAAGTTTGTATTAGATTTTAGAAAGCACAATGAGATAATGTTAAGTGTCCTGGTCTCACACAACCATCTATAATTTACTTTGGACAAGTTTCTACCATCTTGGTCATCAATGAACTGATAGAAATAGTATGACAAATATGATGACTTTGATATTATACTATGATAATTTTGTCATAATGTTAATTTTGTCATTAACATTTCTGAGTACAAAGATGAAAACCGAACAGTGAAAATGTTAAGACTCTCAGAAGGAGGTTAAAGTGGACTTCAGTGAAATTAATAAATCAGGTATTTTACCATATAGTATTGGATTAGAGATTATAGTTGGGTGTTAAAGATAACAAAGACTCAATTTCCAGATTTCTAAATTTCTAAGTGATTCTGATCTCTAAATAGATAACCACAGACCAAATATTAAGTGAACTTATTTTAAAAAGGTGCTCTCAGAAGCTTACATTCTAGTGGAGGATTCCTAAGATAATATATACTAACTCCTGGAGACAGTCTGATCATATAGCATTTTCTCTTTGGAATTAGGTAAGAGTTTGTTGTTTTTTGTGTATTAGGAGTTTTTATAATTTATAAAAATTTCTAAATTTCTAATTTCAAGTATCATCCTTTTCATTAACAGTAGAGTTTACAGAAAAAATGCTCTAGAAAAATAATCAAGAAGATTACCAAAATGTTGAAAATTGTGGAATCTAGATTATAGATATACGGGGAGGGGGGATTATGTTTTTTCCCTTTGTATGTGTTAGAAATTCCGAAGTTAAAAATTAGACATTAACAAATCTTAACTACCATCTAACTTTGAAATAGGCTTTCACTTTTCCCAACAACTAATAGCTACGGCAGGACAATAAATGTTCGCATGATGTTTTTAGAGATCTTAGCATAATAAATTTCACTCTCAAAGATCTTCAGCAAAATAAAAAGGGACAAGATAGAGACAGATGAAGCAAAAGGGACTGAAAAAAAATTTCTCCAAAAATGTCACCTCCCTGAGGCAGAAGTACTGATGGCAGCAGGGACTGGTTTAGGTACATTTCCCTTGTGGCTGACCAGGACCAAAACTGTGAGACCGTAGTAGCCACAAAACTTTTACCTCTTAGGGTGTTGGGTATGGCAAGCTGGCTGGGAAAGAGCAAGTTTTCCTCTCTTGCACCTATGTTTGTATCTAAGATCAATGGTTTTTGTTTTTGTTTTTAAGATTTAATTTGAGAGAGAGTGGCAGAGAACAGGAGTGGGGGTCAAGGGCTGAGGGAGAAAGAGAAGCAGACTCCCCATGAGCAGGGAGCCTGACTCTGGGGCTCCATCCTAAGACCCTGGGCTCATGACCTGAGGCAACAGCAGACACTTAACAGACTGAGCCACCCAGGTGCCCCTAAGATCAGTGTTTTAACCAGATTGTGTATCTATTGGTTGCATCCCCATGGCACTACCACAACAATGGAGAAATTCCTGGCATGTGAAAAAATGGCTTTGTTTCTAGTGCCTAATGAATTATTCTGTATGAAAATCTTCTAGATTTTCTCAGTCTCCACTACAACTTCTGCCAAAAAGGTGACATTAAACTGGATTTATTACAGTTGGAGGACTAGTCATTTTTCCCTGATGCATTTCAAATATATTAGAAAAATAAAACTTTTTTTTTTTAAATCTGTGGTCCAAGAGAAGCAAGTGTGCAAAAGAGGGGAGATTCTAGAATCACAGAATATTTGAAGTCTCCTCATTTTACCGGTAAGAGATCCTAGCCTCAGCTTGAGGGTGATTCACTTTAAGACCACCATACCTTAGTTAATGCCACGCTGGAGTGGGGGGTCATGCTGCAGACTCCCAGCTAGTGTGGCCTGTTGCATTCTTCATGTCCATGGATAAGGCCACGTCACCAGTATATATGGGTGACCAGAGAAGCTTCAGGCAGGGTTCTATTCCCCCAGGGTTTACATGACCTGAACATCTCTCACCGCAGAAGTTTAAGGTTTCCTTATCTGGAAATAATTACAAAACTAATTTCCCCAGGGACAGATGCACCTGGAGCCATTATCAGTCCACTCAAAACAAAGGATATTGATCTTAGGGAGAGTGAGTTCTAGTGAATACGAAGTCCAAGAGGCTGGCCTCACAGCTTTGTTCAGAACCGCCAGGAGCCTTGGTACCTGAAGTTGTAATCGTGTCAAAGAGAAACTCCACCTTCTTGACTATTTTTCTCCTGTGGTGGCCCCGAGGACGGTACATTGTTACTCTTAGCTTGTAAAGAAAATTTCAGCGAGGGGGGGTTTGTGCTCACCCAATGAAAATGGAAGAGTTGAAGTTTTCAAGCAACCAACAATCAGAATGGTACTTTCTGCTTAATATCATTGCCTGTCTCTGGGAGTACAGGTAAACCTTCTGAACATAATAGATAACAACTCTTGTAATGTATAATTAAATACCTTTCTAACATAATGAATTAGATCTCAAGTTTCAAATTAAATAGTACTTATGCCTAGTAAAGCTGACTGACTTGGGAACACACATTATAACTCTAGTTCATGATTGCAGATTTATTCTAGAACATGTAGAAATAAAGTAACCATCTTAGGAATTAAGTTTAGCAGGCATGGATTTGGACAAGCATACTGGCATTTCATTGGGATTGCTTAAGAACTAACAGTGATCCTTTCATTAGAAATAAACTAAAGAAAAATCATCTTCTGGGCAATACAATGGAAACAAGAAGCCTTGCTAATGCTCAGGTTGACAAATCACAACTGTTCGTTTTATTTGTTTTACTACCTGTACCACTCCAATAAAATTTTCACATGGCATGGGCAGCCCAGGTGACTCAGTGGTTTAGCACCACCTTCAGCCCAGGGCCTGATCCTGGAGACCCAGGATCGAGTCCCACGTCAGGCTCCTTGCATGGAGCCTGCTTCTCCCTCTGCCTGTGTCTCTGCCACTCTTTCTCTCTCTGTGTGTCTCTGTGTCTCTCATTAATAAATAAATAAAATATAAAAAAAATTTCACATGGCAAAATTTCTGCATGTGGGCTCTGCTGGACCCCCAGTTACTATTGGAGAGTTAGGAGTATATTAGGAGAAACACTCCACTAAAATAAGAAGATACCTGCTATTATTCCCAGGTTAATAGCATCATCCTACCATTTCTAAGGGTGATCATGGAATTAGTAATTTTGTCTTAAGTCCTGTTTATACTAGACAAATAATAGCCTATCTACCAATAGACCTGAAATTGTGCTTTTGTTACCAACCAAATTGAGAAATTATAATCTATTTAATATCAGTGAGCTTTTGCTCAAAGCATGTAGTATGTGCATTATACTATCTTAATGGACCCTGAAATCACTGTCAGGTGGCTACTCCTGTAGTCATTATTCTAATTAATCATTATAGGCCTCTATAGGCTTAGTCATATTAACTTGTCCCTGCTAATATGTAGCAACATACTCGGGCGATTCTGAAATCGAAGTCCCCAACCTCCGCAATGGCTACTTCCCGGCCAGATGCCTATACATGCTGCTTAAATAGGAAGTGGAAAGGCTTTCCATAGAATCTGAATTGAGAGGCTAATATTTAGTTCTATAAAATTCATTTTTTAATTAAAGGCATAAAATCCCAAATCCAAAGGTGTGCTCTAGGAAACTAAATAGTAATGGAGTATTCCGAAATGTTGATATAGATTCTTGAGCCCATAAGGAACATACAAAATTCACTTTGTAAAACTAAATTCATCTGGATTCACTACTAATTGCAAGCCCATTGCAATGATAATCACCATCTTTCCTGGCAGGAAGTAATTTTATCCTGACCCATGCATGCTGTGTCATGAATAAGGGAGCCAAATTGCCTCAAATGCCTTTCAAAAGGCAACTTGTTCACCCTATTACAAATGTTTAACATGATAAATGGCTTTCAAATCCTGTCCAAGAGTCCCGAAACAGTAACAAAATAATCACTTAGATAGCAGCTACTATATGCTGATACTTGGACTTCATCTAAACAAGTAAGATAAAACTAAAGGCTGGCATAGTTTAATAACATGTCCAGGGACACACAGTTAAGTAAACAGCAGAGGTGGGATTTGAACCCAAGCCTCCCATCATTCTAGTACCATTTAATTTTCATGTCACTAGGCTGTCACATTATGATGTAGTTCTAGATCTTATATTTTCAACTTCATTAGTAGTTCTTTGAAACAATTTTTCTGGCCCTAGTCATCTTCATAAAATACATTTGATAAAACTAGAATCTCAGAAGCACATCGTACAAGTGTGCTTTGTAAAATCTCTATGTTAATTCCTTCTAATACATCAATCTCCACTTACAGTGCACTTCCTCTGGGAATTCTTTTGTGCTCCCTGAACAGGAGGCCCCTGACACATGTCCCCATGGTTCCTGTGCACTACCAGAACACATCCTGCTAAACTTAAGTGCTAAATGAATCTGCCTCCCCACTGGTCTAAGTTCTGTAAAGTAGATCCTAAACATGTTTTAGAGCCCACAGTGACCCCAGGCCTAGCACATAAGAAATGTATTAAAGTATTTATGAAATACATGGACACAATTTGCTACACTTGTGGTATTTGAGTTCATTTGAACTTTGGAAGCTGTTCATGTCAACCAGAAAACAAACAAAAAACCTAGTAAGACTAGAGAAAAGACGTGGGACTATCTCACAACAGTATAAGGAGATTGCTCTCTCTGGGAGTAGGACCATTAAAAAAAAAATGAAGTATTAGATCCCCATGTACAAAGAGAGCATGGTCATTCCGGGGGCAGTCTTACTATTTCTATTCACCCTTATTAGGATATATCAATTCTGAAACAAGGTTGAAGACTAATTCTTGAACCATTCATTTAAGGAAATTTCAACATTCAAAAATAATAGGAGACACATGCAGCCATCATTTGCCTGTAACTAATTAAATGGGATTTTCTTCAGGACATTTTCAACCACTAATTGGTTGGTTCAAAACGTGTGTGTGTGTGTGTGTGTGTGTGTGTGTGCACGTGTGCGCTCGTGCGCGTGTGTAGTGAAATTACCTTAACACATCTGCTGTCAGCAGTGTCAGGGAGAAATGGATGATCATTAGGGGAAGGCTGACTAATTTGTTTATCATGGAACCCAACTGGTTATTCCAAATGACTATAAAGGATCATAAATCCTCTTAAAGTTTAATGTGAGGTTCAGAGCTAAACTAGGAGAAGGAAGTGATTTTTAAATCTTCACAAATCCTAGGAGAGAGGAGGTGGTAAGGATCCCATGGCTGAGACAATAAAAAAGTATTTATACCTGCAGCTTCAGAGTAGTGGGTCTCATTAAATAAAATGTCTTTTATCATCCTGGGTGACTGAAGTTACTGACCCAGGGCACTCAGAGTGACGACAGAGAAGTCTACAATTAAGGAAACCATGAACTGTGAATCACAAAAGATTTACTCAAACACAGGAATACATCCCTTTTCTTTTTAACTGAATAATCACATGAATGTTCATAAGCATCCGCCTGGGGGAAGAGAATCTATTTTTCAGAAAGGAAATAAGATACAATCTTGTTGCTCATTAGAATCTGCTCACCTTAACAATGCAGACCTATAGACAAAAAGAAAGGCCTGGTATTAATGACACTAGGGCAGAAAGGAAAAGATAAAAACAAAAACAAAAAAAGAAAAAGGAAGAAAAAAGTTGCAGAAGGAAATAAGCTTATGAATCAAGGACTTAAGAGCAGCAGAGCTCATTTCTCCTTAAGGTCATTGCAGACAACAGACAATGTAGACAAAAGGCAAAGACCCCTTTCCTTCCTCTGTTCCATGACCCTGGGTCCCTGGAACAAGTGAGGAAACGGAGTCTACGCACACATGAATTTTTTTTTATATTAAGTCACATAATGCCATGTTTCTTATTGGGGATTTTCCTAATAAGCAAACTTCAGACCCCATGTAAAGGTCTTAAGAATTATATCTCCATTTTTTAAAACTGTTTTCCAATAGCCAGATGACTTACTGCACTGATCTTCTTACTGTACTATATTCTCAAAATATAGTGTTCCTTTTCACTTAAAAAAAAAATCACTTGTAGAGCAGGTGAGGGGACTGAAAGAGAGGGAAAGAGGATCCCCAGCTCATCCTCGCTGAGCATGGAGCTTGATCCCAGGACCAAGATCAAGACTTGAACTGAAATCAGGAGTCAGACACTCAACTGACTGAACTACCACCCAGGCATCCCTGAGAAATTGCTTTCTTAAATTCTAGAAATTCCCCATAGATAAACATTAATTGAGCTAGCTGCACAGATAGAAAAGATAGCCAATGGATTAGGATTTTAGATATTCTGAAGGGTGTGATTCAGGCAAGAATAGTCTCTTCAAGAGCTCATGTTGTCTGCCATTTAGGATCTCTCCTCGTTAACTGTAGTTGGGGAAAGTTACACCATGATGTAATAAAAGATGAACTATGTAGAGCCCAAAAAGCCTGGGTTCTGACCTATTTCCACCACTTGCTATGGACTTTGAGCTCATTAACTTTTCTCAGCCCAGCTTCCTCAACTGTGGAAGTGGGGATAATGCCCAACCTCACTCAATATGTAACACCTATTGTTCTAGTAATTGGGGATAAAGTGGCAAACAAAACAAAGGGCATACTCTCATAGGGTTACCACTTTAGTTGATGTGTCCGAATATAAACAAATACAGGGATAAGAATGAGTTATGATGTCAGTGATAAATGATGTCAAACAAAATGGATCAGAAAAAGGGGACAAAGATGGATGGGATGGGTCTTTTAGAGGCTATACTTGAGCTGAATCAAAAATGAGGTAAAGGCTATCGAAAAAATTCCAAAGATTAATAGTACTTTATGATGATCAAGGGACCTGGTACAGTACCCGCTTAGTACCTCATAGGCAACTCCTACAAATATTGATACATACAAAAATTGGAGTTCTTTTCTTTTCTATCATTAAGGCCCAAGTTATTAAAACACTGACATGTTAACTACTTATTCAAGAATACCCACAAGCACCTTATGCTGGGTAGCTTTCTCCTCCTACAGTTTCCTTAGAGAACAGGAGAAATGGAGCTAGAGCTTAAAGGAATGACATCTTGTGACAGCTCTAGGGAGGGGAACAGAGAGGTATGTGGGGCTTGGGACACACACTGACCTAAGGGAAGGACATTAGGCTTTCAGCAGCCTTGCAGACAGCTTGGAGTCTCATGCCACTAACATAAAAATAGGTTGAGGTGGTGTGGGGAGAAGGGAAGAAAATCTGGGTCTTCATTGCTAAGGCTTGCTTATGTGACTCGTTTGCTTAAGGCTTGACCTTACAGAGCTATGATGGTATATTGGTGTATGATACTATATTGGTATGATACTATATATGATACTATATGATTGGTATGATGGTATAGGATACTATGTTTTAAGGACACACTTCAATGCTATCTTAAAGTATCTCCACAAAAGAACATTCCTCTCATTTATTCAATAGGGCAGGGGGCCTTAAGAGTCCTCCCTCAATTTAGATGGTTTAAGCATGTTTTTATTATGTGAGAGATCAAAAAACTGAATTCAGTCATTTCAATGCAGATTACTTTCTAATAGAAATAATTTGGCAGTGGTGTATCTGCATATTCAGAAATTTAAAGCTCATTATAAATTCAAATGGATTTCTTATAGAGGAGATTCCACCAATAGAAAGAAGTTGAAGATTTCAAGGCAAATGAGCCTATTTAATTGATGGTTTGAAAGTCATAGGGAGACAGAGGGCATTAACTGGTCTATGATGAATAGAATTAATAAGGAATTTCTTTTAGATTTTTAGGATTCCCTTGTTCTAACTAGATGATAAACAAAAACGATTCTAAGGAAAGCATTCAATGTAATCTCTGAATCAAATTTTCTTCCTTAAAACAATAGCTTGAAAAACCTGGCGATATTAAGAAATATTTTACCATAGGCTAGAAGCACAATTTGAAAAGGCTATACAAAAACAACAATCCAAAGCGACCATGCCCAGGAAAGCATTCTGGAAAGCCTTGCTTTGTAACAGTTGATCTACCTGGAGTATGTGCCTCTGTCCCACATGCTGGCAATAAAGCCATTAAAGCCTCAGGAGAACTCCCTGAGGGAGATTTTATTATTATCTCCAATTTGCAGATCAGGACATGGAGATTTCCTGAAGTTCACCAAGCAATCTACAGTTTACATTGTAAAAGTTAACACTGTGAGGGGCGTCTGGATGGCTCAGTTGGTTGAGCATCTGCTTTCAGCGCAGGTCATGATCTCAGGGTCCTGGGATTGAGCCTTGTGTTGGGCTCCTTGCTCAGTGGGGAGTCTGCTTCTCCCTCACCCTCTCCCTCTGCCCCTCCACTCTGCTTGTGCACTCTCTCACACTGTCACTCTTGCTCTCAAATAAAAATCTTTGAAAAAAATAAATAAAGAGTTAGTATTGTGGACTTTAATTCTCTTGATTAGGAACAAAGTCATGTTCTAGAAAATAGCGGCAAGAAGTAAAAGAAGGCCTGAGCTCTAGACAGGGTCCCCACTTTATTCCAGCCTTTTTTCTCACCAAAAAGATCTCCCATCCAGGTCAAGGACTGCCAAAGCCACAAAATAAGAGAATGGAGACAAAAGAACTCCGAACAAAGTAACGAGGCATGCGGAATTAGCAGAATACCCACAGGGAAATTGTCACCTCGCTCTTGGGAATTTAGGCAGCAAGAGTCTGCACAGGTCCTAGTTCAGTTAGTCCTAGGGTGGTTGGAGGTAGCTTTTTTGCCATCCTCCTAACTCCTGATAGAAGTCTTTTCCCCTCCTTCCGAGGCCTTAAACAGTTGGCCTTTACCTTGCTGTTTTGGTTTCCTAGGTAGGTATCTATGTTAGGTTCACTGGCTGAAGAAGAATCAGTAACTGGAAATAGACCTGCAACCACTTAAGAGAACCAAGATTTTAGATGAGCCACAGTGACCTTAAAATAAATTTCTTTGGTAAAATGTGATGAGATTCCCAGCAGCGCTATTCTCTTTGATTGGGAGTACAATTGTAGAAGCTGATTTGGACTCTCTGATTACTTGTTTGACAGCTGTAGAGTGTGTCCATTAGCTCAAGGGAGCTACTGCTACCCTGAAATTTTCACTAACAAACTGAGTGATTGGAAAATTCTCAGGCAGCTGGCCAAACTCCAGAACTGATTCCCACGTGAATCCCAGAGGCAGCCAAAAAACTTATCCCAAAGCTTGTGGGGGGGAAAGACTAAGAAGTCCCTAGGAATACTGATCAAAAGGAATACCCCCCTATTTAAAAAAAAAAAAAAAGATCATAAATTTTATGCCAACATGCTTGCACCTATAGATAAAAAGATTTTTTTAAAAAAAATCTACTAAGAAAAGCTGAACTAAGATAAACAGTCGACTAGGCTGTATCTAGGGGCCCAGTGCCTGGGAGGGTCTGCAGGAGGGATCACGGACTTGCTGGTGATGGTCAATTTCTGGATTGAGGTTATGGTTAGACAGGTGTGTTTGTGAATATTCAATTCCTGTGATTATTTTGTATGTTTTCTTTCCTGTACAGAATGCTGCAATAAACCGTTTCTTTCTAAAAGAAATTTACATACCTAGATACTTGCTGACAAAACTATAGTCTTTTTACCCCCTCAGAGCTCATAGATCATAATTTCTAATACTGGGTGGTAAGGGGGTAGGGGTGATACTCCAAATTCTGAATTAACCTAGAAGAAATCTGGAAAAAATTGCTTTAGTATTTCATTATTTTCATTTGTGAGTAAGGGAGATCATAAAACTATAACAGAGCTTTAAGAATTTTAAAGCCAACTCTTGACTGAACAGTTTTCCCCGGCAAGTGATTTACAGAAACCCTTTAAATCGAATGAGATTTGAAATCTACAAAATTACATTTCATAATTATCAGTAAAAGGCTACATAACAAGCAATTTTCCAAAAGTTCTATATTTGTAGCATGTTTAAAAGGAGTTCTTAACCTTTCTCTTTCCTACTCAGTGTAATAGGAATGTAGTGCTCTATTTTAACCAAGTTGTTAGGGATAAATAGTGAAATGTGTAATAAAACAGTGCCTGTCACATAGTAAGAGTCCACTAATTGCTGGCTGTTTTTTCATCATCTTGACTATTAGAATTACTCATTTTTTCCAAATTAAATGCACTGCTAGGGTCTAGTCATCAAATAGGTGGTATGATTTATGTTCAATTCTATTCTAAATTTGACATACAAAGAATACAAAATTTGGAAATTCTGTGTTTCTATTCACAAAGGTAGAGTGAAACATAGATTAAAAGATATTTAGATTTCTGTTCAAAATTTAAGTTAAATTTAAGAGTGTTTTCTATTTACTATGCTATTCATAAAAATTGTTATCTCTATCATTATAATTGAGATTCTCTTAAATAAGATTTTGAAATGTGAAAGGCTCTAAAAATTGAATAGCTACTATATGCCATGAGAGGGTTTCTTGGTTCTAACTAAAACATGGCTCAGAAATTAAGAAATTTACACAATGCAAACAACTGATAAATAGGAGACTTGAAACCACTTTTTGGAGATGCCAAGTCATTTTTAAATTTTTCACCATGCTATACTGCCTGATATGGATAAAGTATTTAAATAGCCATTCCTTCAAACAATTCCTATTAACTGAAGATATTTTGGTAATAGAATATTATAAATCCAGGGTGTAGGAGCATTAAAAACCTAAAAAAAAAAAAAAACACTTTTAACCTCAGAAATGGTAGTTTTAATAGCCACCAAAGATGAACATTTGAGTCATTTTATAATATGAAAGGATCATATGGATGTTCTAATAGAAGTTTCTTTAAACCAAATAAGTTTAAGCAGTTTAATAGGAGACTTTGTTGGCCCCATAGCTTATGTTCAATAGCTAAAATTTTGATGAGAACAAAGTTAGCATAAGGGAGATCTGCAATAAGACATGCCCATTAATTGCTTCCTCTGTAAGATCATTTCTGATTCTAATATATTATTATGTTTAGTCTATCTTGAAGTTTTTATTGAAGTAGAATGTATAGAAAAATATACAGAAAAATACATAAATCCAGAAGGTATAACTCCATGTCTCTTTACTAAATAAATTCACCAGTGTAAGCAACATCCACATGAATAGCACCAAGATATAAAAAGAGGACACTACTAGTCTCCCCTATCAATAACTTTTGCCTGTATATGGATGTTCCATAAATGGACTCATTATATACTATTTTGTACCTGGCTTCTTTCACTTAACATTAGGGTTTGTAAAATTGAACTACGTTGTTCACATAGCTGTAGTCCATTTTTCTCATTGTTCTTTAGTATCAACAATTTATCTTCTTGACAGACATTTGGACTATCAGGTAACATTCAAAAATAAAGCAGCAAGCTACAGAGTGGGAGATATTTGCCATACATGTGCTAAATGGTATCTAGAATACATGAATAATTCAAAGACAGATTAACCTATAGAAAAAAAAAAGGCTTGCGACAAAGAACTTCAAAAAAGAATTATGCCAATTGTCACTAAACACTTCCAAAAAGGACTGCTTCCTTAATCAGCAAGGTGATGCAAATTAACACAGTAAAATACCACTATGCACACACTAAAATGCCTAAAATAGAAAAATCTGAACATTCCAAGTGTTGACAGCAAAGGAGAACTTGAACTAAGCACACTGCTGATACAACCACTCTGTGAATCAGTACAAACGCTTCAGAAAACTATTGAGCAATAATGTTCAAAGCACCACAACCTGTAGCATTCCTCATTTGATAACGCTATAGTTAGAGCGATCCCAAGGTACTGAAGATCTGCCTAGACCATAGTTTTCCTGGTTCTGACAAAATGAAGTGCTATTCAGTCAACACTAAATACCTAAAACACAGATCCCATACCAAGTTCTAAGGATACAAGACTCCAACTTCATTCTCCTTTGTATTTTCGTACTCAGATGCTTCCTGTTGTTGCCCTTTGGAAACTCTGAATAGTGACAACATGGAAATATCCCCCAAATTACCAAAACTTTAGAATGCAACTATAATAATGCCCTTGAGTGTACATCTTCAATTATCTAAGGAAAACTTTAACAAATGAGGCTTCATTTTTAAAAATTCCCTTGGCTAGGACCTAAGCATGTCCAGCCTTTATATTGTATATATTATTGAATAATACATAATGTACACAACCATCTCAAACACAATGGTACAATTTAGATGTAACTTCTTAAAATTCTAGCAAAAGTGGAATTGCTATATACAATTGCTTGAAGATATAAACATTAAAAGCACAATTTTTTTAGTGCTAAAAATCAGTGGTGTCTTATTTTTTAAAACTATCTTAAAAAAATTAAAAAAAAACTATCTTAAGTAGGATATTGCATCACAAATTTATAATTACCTTGACTAGAAAGACCATCATGTTTCTGTTCATATAATACTTAAATCATTTTTCAACTTTTGTCAGACATAACACATTAAATGGCCTATGTAGAAGATATAGATGGTTAGGGGCACCCAGATAGCTCAGTGGGTTAAGCATCTGACTCTTGATTTCAGCTTAGGTCTTGATCTCAGGGTTGTCAAATGGAGCCCAGCATTGGGCTCCACACTCAGCATGGAGTCTGCTTGATATTCTTTCTCCCTCTCCTCCCCTCAATCATATGCTTCCTCAAAAAAAAAATTTTACACATACACACACACACACACACACACATACACACATATATGCTTAATCATATCTTTAAGATGCAGGAGAAAAGCATCTGAATTGTTCAATTAAGTCTAACACCAATATAAAATACTGAAGAGTATTATCTGGAACAATACTTAATACTAGTTTTTATAGAACAAAGTTCTACAGAGATTGCTAAGGTGTGTGAAAGCCTGTTTTCACTTCCTCCACAATCCTTCAACACAGCCAATTGATTAGTATGTGTAGATTCAAGAAGTCTTGATTTAAGATATTAACACCCAACATCTCCTGTATTAGAAAGGATCCTATTCCTCAATGTGTCTTGATTATTTGCCAAGGGAAATTCTTCCTTTTAGAAAAAGGCTTCCAGTCCCAAAAGATAATCCCAATATATGCACATGGCTCATGAGGGAACATACACATGAAGTGGTCTGTAAATATTTTAAGATTATCTGCTTTGGGGGTAGGGGCAGAAGGAAAGGGAAAGAGAACCCCCAGAAGACTTCCTGCTGAAAAAAAAAAGACTTCCTGCTGAGCATAGAGCCAGACTCAGCACTCAATCCCAAAACCCCAAGATAATTACCCCAATCAAAACCAAGAGTCCAACACCCAACTGACTGATCCACCCAGATGCTCCCCCTTCTTGTCTGGAAATACTTTAGATCTTTCCCAAGGTTAGGAGAAATTTTGCATGCTTGTAATTTTGTGATATTACAAGCTAGATGAGGAGGAAGTCCAACTCTTAGTACCATAATTAAGAGAAGTTTAAACTTACTTTCATCTTGGTCAATCATTTCCTAAGGAGAGAGGCAGAGTCATCTTGATTCTGGAGAAAGAGTAACCAACTGAAGTCCATGGGGGTAGATCATGGATCAATCTCTCTAATGCATGCTTCCCAAAGAAAGAAATTTCATCAGAAGAGAACTCAGAAACCAGAATGGTCAATATCTAACTAATATTATATATGGACACAAGGCATAACCACTAACCTTAAGCCTCACACATATGAATGCTATCAGGCAGCATAACAGAGAATATAGTATTATGTGGTAAGGCCTAGAATACTCACATCAGTAAATACTAGAAAATAGGGAAGACTTTTTAAAAGGATCAAAATCAAATTAAATTCTAAAGAGCTAGTAACATTCAGATGGGGTAAACAGGGAAGAGGATGTTTTCAGACCCATGGTGAATATAATCAAAACCAGAGGTAGAAGAGAGCAAGTGAGCACATCCCTGGAGACCAAAGAGTAGTGGGAATTAAGAGTCTCCTAGGTGCAGTGAAGCCAGAACCCGGGCATCTCACTGGCTGGAATGGTCTGTATGTACTCTCAAGCAGTTGTTGAGTTGGATTCTAGACAACTGCCAGGTTCAAAACTGAAAAAAAGATTTGTTGGATAGGAAAGCAGACAGCACGCAAGTATTATTACTAGCGACCACGTACTGAGTGGTATATTTGGCAGCACACAAATGCTATCAACATAATGATGTAGCCACTAATGACCACAGCTTACAGGTAAAGAAACTGAGGCTCAGAGAAGATTATTCAAACAAGAAAATTAAGATGTGAAGGCATGTATGTATTTCAGAACCCATACAATTCATTACGCTGCACAGTTTTCTCTAGTATTGGGAATGGCTTAGTTTTTGGAGAAAGGAATTGCTCTTATTTGTCCTCAACATTTGGAGAAGGGCCTGGGTTGGTTCAGTAAATATGGAGTGATTCTACAATTTTTGAGTATCTCCTTTCTGCTTAGACCTGACCTGACAGTGCTAACAAACTCAAGGACAGAAGTCAACAATCACAGTCTATCGTGATTCATGCTAAGGCCACGGGAATGAATAAATGCATGCCATTTAACACAGTTAAGGTATTTGAAATTGTGGTATTAAGAACATGGCTTTAGTGTTCAACTTTGTTTTAAATCCCATCCCTGGTATTTATTAGCTGCCTGGCTTTGAACAAGCAGTGTAAATTCTCAAAACTTCCATTTATTCAGCCATAAAATGAAGATAATACCTATGAATTACAGGTTCCCATTCAAATAAAGTCATGTATGTAAAGCCTTAGTACTGTGTCTGACATGGATAAGCACTCAACTGCTCTTCTTATTGGCAGAAGTGGTGGCATCCTATGGTCTGTTAGACCAAGACCCATGTTTATGTGCCACTAGATACAAGCATCGACAAGAATAAACATGAACAAATGTCCACCTTTCTTCTTGTTCATGTGTGCATAGCTGCCACATTAGTCTCTGAATTTAAGGAAACCAATTCATATTTTCTGTAGACTTGGAATATGGAAGCTTTTACAAGTTAAGAAGCTAAGGTTGGATACCTTGTAGAGCCAGTCTAAGGATTCATTTAAAAAATGGAGTCCTTGAAAGGAACTGCTTGTTTTACCTAAGGGAAAAAGAATCATACTAGAAAAAAAAAAAGTCAATGAGAATTCTAATTAGACTTTCTAGACAGTTACTTTTTCTTTTTTAAAAGATTTTATTTATTTATTTATGAGAGACACAGAGAGAGAGGCAGAGACGTAGGCAGAGGGGTAGAAGCAGGCTCCCTGCAAGGAGAATGATGTGGGACTCGATCCAGCATCCTGGGATCACGACCTGAGCCAAAGGCAGATGCTCAACTGCTGAGCCACCCAGGCATCCCTTAAAGGTTACTTTTCTAATGCTCCATTTAGAAAACCCAGCTGAGGGACACCTGGATTGCTGAGTCAGTTAGGCATCCAACTGTTGATTTTGGCTCAGGTCATGATCTCAAAGTCATGGGATTGGGCTCGGTGTTCAGTAGAGTCTGCTTGAGATTCTCCCTCTCCTTCTGCATCTCCTCTCACTCTCACCCTAATAAAATCTAAGTAAACCAACTGACTGTTTTACTGATAAATAGAAGGATAGGACTACTTCATAAGATTTACAGTGTGCCAGTTACAGGTAAAAAGCCTTTCCATTCATCATTTCATTCTAAGTTCACATTTCATAAATCAACAGGCACTAGGTTAATCAAAATCCTACTACTAGAAAATGATAAAACCAAGATTTTAATTCATCTTTGTTGACCCTAAGTGCAGTAGTATTTACAGCTGAATTTAAGCAAGGAGAATAAGAGGTCTATACACGAGACTATAGAAGAGCGAATAGAAAATGCTTGCCTTGTGTAGAAGCAGCAAAAATATCAGGTGAATCCCTATATCAGGAATATTTGATTCTTGTTTAGTAATCTTGAAAAACCACAAAATTCCCAACATCTATAAAACTCTTATCTATAAAGTTAAAGTTTCTGCAGTTTATCATATATTGCTTTCTATACCTTCCAGTCTCTCAAATATAAATTCTTTAATGACCAGCTTATAACTTCCTTTTTCCACTTTTATTCAGAAGTATATGAATTTTATTCAACCACTAAGATAGTTTATAATGTCTTGTCTAAAAGACAAGACTAGGGATCCCTGGGTGGCGCAGCGGTTTGGCGCCTGCCTTTGGCCCAGGGCGCGATCCTGGAGGCCCGGGATCGAATCCCACATCGGGCTCCCGGTGCATGGAGCCTGCTTCTCCCTCTGCCTGTGTCTCTGACTCTCTCTCTCTCTCTGTGACTGTCATAAATAAATAAAAAATAAAAAAATAAAAAAATAAATAAAAAAAATAAAAGACAAGACTAAGGATTACTGGGGCACCTGGGTGTCTCAGTGGTTGAGCATCTGCCTTTGGCTCAGGTCGTGATGCCGGGGGTCCTGGGATCAAGTCCCATATTAGGCTCCCCCCAGGGAGCCTGCTTCTCCCTCTGCCTATCTCTCTACCTCTCTCTCATGAATTAAAAAATAATAATAATAAAAGCTAAGGATTAAAATAAAATCCTCTTTTTCTGGTCTGTGATATTGAACTTTAGAAAAGGGGACTATATTATTCAGCTCCCTTTGTATAAACCCCAAACAGTAATGCATACTGTCTACGGATACTGGATAAATTATCGATAATGAATGGAACTCCTTAAAAATACTTCAGTCAATAGTCTACACTATTCAATGTTTTTATGGGCTGTAAGAAGTTTTCTAACATTAAAAAAAAAAAAAAAAAGAAGTTTTCTAACATTTTACATCAATATTTACATAAATCTTTACCCAAACTAATACATATGCATATGTATACATATATTTATACATGATACTTTTAGGTCAAAAAATTTTTCATTCTTCAAAAAATGTATCATTACTTGTGATGCTGGATAGCTTGTGTTTGCCCCCCTGCCCCCCCCCCCCCCCCCCCCCCCCCCCCCCCCCCCCCGATCCATCTTCCATTGATTTCCCTGTTGTGTGCTCTGGCAGATGAACCTTGAGGGACTTCTATTTTGAGTCTTTGTCTTCTCACTTCTTTTAGGTTCAGCCAGTGGGCGACATTAACAGGAAATTAAGAAGGGTGGAGAGAATAGTCAGGAATATTCACTCCCCTACTCCTGCTCTGTTAGGCTACTCCAAGTTAATCAGCTTTGTCCCTCTATAAAAGGCTGCAGCTCCTATCAAGTGACTCTCCCCTAGAGCCATTCTCCACAGGTTCTGGGAACACCTCCTTTCTCTTGCCTCATTCGTTCTAACTGCTCCCAGCCAGCACCAGCCCTGAAGATACTATCTATCCCTTCTTTGCTTTTCCAAAAACCCAATTTACAGTTTTGTAAATTTTACATTTCTTTACTAACACAAATTAATCTTAACAAGCAGATCTCAAAAAATTATTATACTAGCATCTGCCCATGAAACAAAAATGAAATGTGTTCACAAAGTGTTTTAAACCTTAGGCATAAGGCCAGCATTTATTTCTAGGGCTGAATCGATCCCTTACTAACACTTTGTATATGTGTCCTTAATTATGCACACAACACACTAAAAGGCATGGTCCATCTCCCTAGTCCTCATGTTAAATTAGAGATTTCAAAACACAGCAGTAAGGAAAATTCACCAAAAGCTGTTACAAACCGAAACATGGGAGGGACTTGGGTAGTAATTAGTTTTGAGCATTCTCCATGACTGCTATAATAAATTCTATCTTTTTGATGCAACAGGAAAAAAGCTTTATTATGCATTCTGCTGGTTGATTTATGTTCAGAAACATTAGAAAGTTTAAATAACTCCAGTTATTTTCACATTTGGAAGCTGTGCTCCCTGAAATAAATGTTGAAATATAAAAGTAAATTTGAAAAAAAAATCTGCATTCTTTGGGTGCTTCATTTCAGAAATGCTGCCAAAGGAGTTATTTGTAAGTCAATAGCCCCTCTTAACACAATTCGAGAATGTTATTTTCTCAAAAATACAGGAATAAATAGAATCCCTTATTTTTACTATATTTTTCAAAAGATAGAAGAAATATTGATTTGGCAAGCATTTTCTTCTAAATTAATCCAATAGGCTTCTAAAACAAAATCTCATGAGCATACATTTCCCCATTCACATTGCTGTCGTCATGGAGACCAATCTCTGGCACATTTGATGGTGTAACCTACACATCTTTCTAGCTCCGAAAATTCCGTTGTTGCCATGGAAACTGCCAGTCACTACCCTTTCTATTCCTCGATGCTCCCATAGATACCACTGAAATTTCAGCTAGGATTTTCCTAACCTTTTAGCAGTCTTAGGTCTCTTTGGAAAGGCCAGAAAGAAAAAACAAACAATGTACCTACATGTAACAATTTATTTCAGTCAAATGGTATGGTATGAACACAATATTAGTAGTAATTTTAATAGAATCCTAGGTGAGTCTTAAAACTATTCAGCAGCTCCAAATTCTAAAGAGATTTCTAATGCCATAAAATACATTACTTCCTATGTTAATAAAAAATCAAATAGAGAAAAAGTTACTTAATGTAATAGACTTTGAAGTCCATCCCTTTTGGCAAAAAGGTAACCAAGAAATTATAAGACATGGAGTCTCCTAAGATAACTCAATGGGGATAAGATTACACATTTGCCTCTTCAGTATTCTCAGCCTATCAATCTAGAAAACCAATTTCTGAAAAATCAGATATTTAATAACTTCAGAAAAAAGTAAACTGCATATGAAACATAGAAGCCAACACTATATGCATAGATCTACACCTGGCAAGCCACAGGGTCAAGTGGGTTTCTAGAACTCAATTGGCCTGGTCTATTTTTTAACTTGAATTATCGGCTTACATTTCAAAATCAGGAGCAGACCCAGATTCAGATTACCAGCTTCTCTTTAGATACTGGAATATCTGAGGTGCCTCAGTGGCTCAGTTGATTAAGCATCTACCTTCAGCCCTGGTCATAATCCTGGGGTCCTGGGATGGAGCCCCGCGATCACACTCTCTACTCAGAGACATTGGGTACCCAGTTCAGCAGGGGGGTCTGGTTTTCCCTCTTCCTCTGCCTCTCCCCCTGCTTGTGTACTCTCTCTCAAATGAATAATTTTTTTAATCTTAAGAAAAAGACACTGGGATATCTAAAAACATGAAGTTTGAATTTTCACATGGTTACTATCTGGCTTACCACAATCCTTTCCATCTCCAACTGCATTACAGCCAGACTATGACACTCATTCAGATTACCTAACCACTCCCTATCTACAATAAAAATATCAGTCACTATACATTGACATTCACAGACATTTTCTAGTGATCCTTAAAATACATAGGCAAGAAGTCAATAAGAAATAGTGATTGGTTGGATGTGGAAATTAAAAGATAAAGAATGGAACAATAATGACTAAGATTTCTTGTCTGGAGGAAGGAGAAAGTATGGTGGACAAATCCCTGGAATAAAAAAAATACAAGACGACAGGGCACCCAGGTGGCTCAGTTGGTTAAGCATCCGACTCTTGGTTTCAGCTCAGGTCATGATTTCGTGGGTCCTGAGATCAAGCCCACACCAGGGTCCCTACACCAGGTTCCATGCTCAGTGGGGACTTCACTTGAAGATTCTCACCCTCTGCCCCTCCCCCCCACACTGTGTGCATGCCCTCTCAACAGAAATAAATCTTTAAAAAAATACAAGAAAAGGATACATTTAGAGAAGTTGAGCGAGTGGAATTAATGAAAAGAAATTTGGATATGTTGGCTTTATAGTAGCTGTGCAAGATCAAGGATAGACACAGCAGGGAGTCAATATTGGGAGAATGTATATATAACATTATTTTTCATGCTATTATTGATGGCAACTTCTAAAAAGTTAGTACTACATGGTAATGTTCTTTATACGATACTAGATCATTCATACTTGAATTGTAAGCTTAAGCCATGGATAGGTACTCAAAATATTTATAGCCATAACTTTGATGAGTGTTCAAAAGCCTAGGAAATGATAAAATATCTGAAGAAAATAACAATGTTCCATAGTTATCCGTCAGATTCTTAGTTTACCACACAATTTGACAGACATAGAAACAAAGTACAAGCATTTACTTTTCTAATAGGAGCATGTTTTTCTCCAGTGACACTGAGAGCTACAGCTGAGTAATAATCAAAATATTGGAAAATGTATTTATATGTAGCTTTTCCCAGGGATGATGTTTGCTCAACTGATAATTCCCATACTCCTTCAAGTTACCTAACAGGTCAAGAAGAGTTGTGCTAAAGTTGGTCATCAAGAGGATGCAACAGCCAGTTGGCCAGTAAGCTGACCTCAGGCAATCAGAGGCTCCTTAACTCCTTCCCTGTGTCCTTAAAATGTATGTTTTACCTACTATAACCATGCTAGCAGTTTTTCAAGGACATAGCTTTGAGACAGTAAGAGGTTGTTGAGTCCATTTGGGGCTGAACATGTAACTAACCATTTAAGGGCTTTCTATAAACCCTTAAAATACTGGCAGGCAAGTGCTCGAATTTACTCATCTTGGAGCTGTGCTCATGACAGGTTTTGTACGTAAGTTCTATTGCTTAGTAGGTCCACCACTCCCTACCAATCTGCAGGGGTCTACTTTTGGTCTCACCCCAGTTTAGAATTTCACCAAGGAACCCCAATTCTCTTGGCAAAGAAAGCATAAAAAGATGACTTAGGAGCTTGCAAGAAGAAAATTGCACTCAGAATTTTAAATTTTACGTTGTATCTGTAAAGAGGGCAACATCTTCCCTGATTCTTGATAGTGAGCAATACATTTAAGCAGCTTCCTCAACAGCCTCAGGAACCACTGAATCGGAGACCACCACATACCAAAAGCTACCAATTGCCAAACATGATGGTTTCTACATTCTAAATCCTCATGGTCCCCAAATTGGAGAGAACCTGATCTCTAATTCGATAGCATCAAATTATCTGTGGGTTAGCACTCAGGAAAGAAAATTCAAGCATTGGCACATCCACAGATGATGTGAATTGAAAGGATCTTCAATAGTACATCTTTTTTTTTAAGTCAAGAACCATGGTATTTCACATCCATATATCAAGTCTATGAAGACATTTCTTAAACTAAAGGAAATAAATTAAGACTTTGAGTCTTTACGAGGAATATTGATGCCGTAATTTTTCAAGTTAGATATTTGATATTTATACACCTGACTTAGTTGGCAGGATGGGGAAAGAAGGTAACATTCTTTTAAAGCTTCTTATTGTTTTAATATTACTTATCAAAATATGTTTATCACATGAGAAGTGAAATAATTTAGGTCACTCATTAGCAATGCCTGACATGTAATAAGCACTCAAAAATTAATACTACTTTTACTATAAAATTTATACTAGTACCAAAATGCATATTCAGAAAAATATCCACAGATATATTCTCACAGATGCATATCCACAGAACTACTCTCTTTGGATAAAAGATCATACTTTAGACATTATGTGCCATGCTTTTTACTCCATCCTATATTGTGAATACATTTCCACGTTAAAATATGTACTTTTCTACAACTTTTCTACTGCTTGCCAAATAACAGTCTTCAGATAGCTCCAGTTCTAAGAAGTTGAAGGGTTCTTTTCCTGTCTTCAAAGAAACCACAGTAATCAAAGGCTCATTACTCAGATTTCTGTACCACTGTCCAGAAGATTTGGGCAGCACCCATCTTACATAGCCAGATTTTTTAGAAAAATAAAATAAAATAAAATAAATAAAGGGCACACTACCAGTTCTATGAGAAAAACCAGCAGGGAAAAACCTTGCTGTTGCCTTCAGGTTTGTCCTTTCTTACCTCCTACAGTCTCACATGGACATACACAAGCATATAAAGTTTATGGACATAAAGAACATTTTTCCAAAAAACGGTACAAAATCTGGCTATTTCCGTCAGAGTCAAATTATATATATTTTTTTTTAAAGACTTAAAAATTGAAAAAGAAAATTGCCATAAATGCCCACCCAAAAGAGTTCAGAGTTGAAATCTCAGAGAGCATGCAAGGTATCTGCTGTATTATCTTGGCCTCGTCAAATGAAATGCACACAGGAGAGCAGAGGAAAGGGTGAAAAGTCCCTCAAGGAACATTAGATGCTGAAGCAGAAATTAAATCCTGCTTCTATCAAGTGTACCTATTTCAATCTGGAGAATAGTTAACACCATACATTAGGGTCTACACACACATTTTACTAGCCTCTCACTTCTGTGATGTATATACAAGGCAAGGGGAACATTAGCTTCAGAGCAGATTCATTTGAAACTTAAGAACAAAAGAATTTTTGTCTTCAATTTTCTTCAGTGGGTTCAGCACCCCAGAAGAGATTACTCTAATGGTTTGAAGAAATGCACATTTGCAATCCAGAGCCCAGAGAACAGAGTCCATTTTTCCAGAGAAACCATGATGAAAATTCCGGGAACTTGAACTTATGTGAATAGGTTTGAATACTTGAAAAATATCAGATCCTGCTGAAAGAATTCTAGCCAAACAGTTTCTTCGAGTGGAGAAGGAGAAAAGAACCAAATATAATGGGAGACAAGATAATGTCATCCCCATATAACATTTAAATAACCCACCTAGAAAATTATTTTCAACAAAACAGTATTGGTGAGATAAGATATATACACACATATTCATCTACATTCTTCTTTTTAAGAGATATATGGATAGATCTTAGTGGCACATAGAGTAAAACGGGGTAAAATTATTAGGAACCTATTTAAGTAAATAAAGGAAAGGGAGAGAAGAGGATGAAAGAAATAATGAATCTACTATATCAAGTTCATTATGCACATAAACACTGGAAATTTAACTAATAATTTCCCTTATCTAAGTTAACAATTGATCTGGGCTCTTATAATCTGAACAGCATGTCTATTTCTAGAAGTTCTCCAGAGTTCAGTTTCAGTCACTTGCAAATCTTTAAATTCTAATGATTCTAAATGTAAAGCCCACATCCTTGGTTTGGCTAAAGACAAGACTATCCTTTCTACCAGCTCCATAAATAAGGGCCAGTAGACTGCTACTTTAGACACATCATATAGCTGAAGTTACCTTAAGGAGGCCACCTAACAGACTCCTCGTCCATCCTGATTGTGCATGTGCTACTCTAGGTCGAAACTAATTAGATTTTTCAGTCATTGATTCTGCAATTATCAAGCACTACACTGTTATGGACTAGGTACCCTGCTTGGCCCTGCAGTGACAATGAATGAAATTGGCATTTTAAATCTAATAAGGAAGAGATATTAAATATTAAGTACACAATCACTTTTTCAAAGCAATTGTGGCAAGTGCTACCAAAGAGAGAGAAACCCACGGACCTGGAAGATGTGTCCCTACAAGTATCAAGACTGCAGTTCAAGCAAAGATTGAAAGACAACAGGATGTTGTTGGCTGGAATAAAGGGAGCAACAACAGACCAAAAAGATAAACACATTGAACACAAGGCAAAAGATATTAGGCAACTCAAGTCAGTAAAATATGAAAAAAAAGCAAACATTCCCCACCCATAGCCTTGAGGATTATAAATTACCCTCATTTGTCACCAGCTTGCTCTTTAAAACCATCCCTGTCTGAACAAAGGAAAGGAAACCAATATGACCATCTATTACCTCTACTAGGTACCATCTTTGGCCTCTTGAGAATTATTAGCTTACTTGATCCTCCAAAAAAACCTGTGAGAAGAAGGTCATTATCATTATTTCTATTTTTTTAGAAAGAAAACAAAAACCAACAACAAAACAAGAAATAAAAACAAAAACAAAAACAAAAAACTTATCCAGAACCAGAAATCAAGTTTGGGCAACAGATTCCACAATACTACTCAGTAACTACATTTATTTTCATTCATCTCCTTGTTTCTTAGAAGAAATAGTGAACTGTATAAAATGATTCTCATGAAATATTTTCTCAGTAAAAATTTTTCCTATTTAAAACGTAGGTTAGGAATTATTGTTCAAACATTCAGATTAAAGTTTCTTTTTAAAATTCTGGTTTTTGGGGATCCCTGGGTGGCTCAGCGGTTTCGCGCCTGCCTTTGGCCCAGGGCGCGATCCTGGAGTCCCAGGATCGAGTCCCGTGTCAGGCTCCCGGCATGGAGCCTGCTCCTGTCTCTGCCTGCCTCTCTCTCTCTCTCTCTCATAAATAAATAAATAAATAAATAAATCTTTAAAATTCTGGTTTTTAAATATAGTCAAGTGTTTTTAAATGTTACTGGAATTTTTCACAAGGAGAATGAAAAACGTTTACTCATACTAAAAATCCATTTTAGGAAGTTTCATAAATTTGCAAATAAAAAAACCAAGTGTGGTATTGAACCATTTGAAATTGTTAATATTCAACCATTTGTATCAACAAAAATTGCATGCAGTTCAACCTAGTATTTGTTTCACTTGTACTGAACGTATGGCATTCTCAAGAGCATGGAAAAATTATAAAAACACTTCTAACTCCTTCAGCTCACTGCAAGGACAAGGTATAAACTGTTAAACATTTAAGCAAATTTAATCTTTAAATCCAGTATTTTAAATAGTACATAGTTTCTAACGGAAGGGCATAAAACAGTAAGCTCAAAGAAAGATGATAATTTAAAGACAAGACACTGCCATCGGCTAGAGGAACTTGGGAAAACTTGAAAGAAAAATTCAGTAGAATCTAACAGAGCTCATAAAGATGGCAAATTCAAATGCCGTTGAGGGCCTGGATGGAACTAAAAGGAAAAGCCATTTAAAAGAGTAGGACAACAGAAATCAGGGGGCACTGTGGTGAACCAGATAAACTGTGTGTGCCTTGCATTCAGACATTCAAATTTACTTTACAAATAAACACTGTACTTACTATACAAAACACATCTTCAGAAGTGAGGAAAGTTTTGAGATTGATGGTCTGTGAACTCTGGTTAGAGAGAAAATTAAGCAAGCCTATTAAAAGAACATAAAAGGCAGAGGCAAGGAGAAGGACAATCAAGGCACTTGCCAGATAAGAAAGCAGAGGGCAGTTTGTTGGCATAGAGTGCCCAGAAGGAGAAGAAAAGATAAGCTCAGAAAGAAGGTTGGCCAAGGTCAGAAAGGCTGTCAAGCTTAAGACTACGAAGTTTAAACTGGACAGCCTGAATTTCTCTAGATATGCCTGGGCTTGGTATCAGCCTTCATTCCTATTAGTTTATTTTCAAAGCCTGTTGCTACATTTTCCCCTCGTCCATTTCCCATTCATTTCTGGAATCTAGCTTTAACAAGCCTGCCCTACATCCCACAGAGAGCCATCACCACTTTCTTCAAGTTCACCAGAACCTTCTACCAAGCATGGTAGTTGGCCATGTAGATCTCGGTTTTCCCACTAAGCAGAGTTTGAGAAACTACATCTAAATCGCATCTGTACCTTGTGCAACATAGAAAAATGGCACGGAAGACTTGGAAGTTGAATCATTATTCCATTGAAAGCACTTTACTCTCTAGGAAGTGAGGAAGCCATTAAATGTTTTATAATACATTTGTAATGTGATCAAAGTAATGTTTGGGCAAGTTATTTGGTAGGAACACAGAAAGAAATCTAGATCATGAATTATTGGCCTAAATCAGGGCATTAGTACCTATGAGGAAGGTATGATCGGATTCATGGGAAGTAGAACTTCATGGTTCTAAGTGGCCAGTGAGATGAAGAGGTCAAAGATGACTGGGAAGTTCAGTGTGAGGGGATTAAAATAATGTAGTTATAAGACAAAGATGGATTCAGGCCAAGAGAGAGGAAGAAGTTGGGTTTAGATCTTGTTCAGGTTTCTATGGCATAAAACCACCAAGTGGAAGCATAGAATTAACTTTAAGAAATAACAGCTCTTTTTGGGTGTTTCTCCGGATATTAAATGGCATAACATAGATTGAATTATTCCAAGTGTTGAGAAAATTATCTATTTTCATTCTCCCATCCCAGAACCTGGCTTAGGTTAAAAAAGAATAAAATAGAGAAGAAAGTCACAGGGCAAGAAGCAAAAAGGGAATTGTTGCTAAGAACTACTTAGGGATACTTGTTGGGGGCAGAGTTGCAGTACAACTTAATTTAAGAATACAACATATCCCTTCCAACTCCACAGCGCCAGTTACGTCAATAATTAAGTTCTGGTACAATGGTCTGGAATAAATTCTAGACGGCCATGGAGCACAGAACAGTTGGCAGAAGTACAACACATAGCACATTCAGTACCACTGGGAACAACAAGTGACAGACTTCTCAATATAATTCTTTTCCAACTTTCCCCACATTTGAGACCATTTACACTGAAAAAAATTGAAGTTCATAATCCAAGGTCTTCATCCCCCCCCCCAAGAGATGAATAGTCTTTAGGTGATCTATAAATTCTCTGTATATGCATATTTGCCTTTTTCTGAAGGGAGATCCATTGATTTCCTTTGATCCTCAGGTTTGGAATAAAAGTAGGAACCATTGCTAAAGGAAAAAGTCAGTGATGCCAACTTGTCAGGATTTAACATGGTAAATCTCATAAAATAGAAAAAAAATACAATTGACTCAACCATTCATATTAATATCCTTTTATTACTGCGTAATAGACATCTTTATAAAGTGTTAAAATTATGAAAGTATTTTACATACACTAAACTAAGTTGTATATATTGTAGGATTTCAACCATAGTAAATGTATTTTGGGGAAAAAGTCCCTCATTAAGGATATAAATTTTAGGAGCACCTGAGTAACTCCATCAGTTAATTGTCCAACTCCATTTCAGCTCAGGTCATTATCTCATGAGCTTCAGGCCAGGCCTGCTTAAGATTCTCCCTCTGCCCTTACCCCTTGGCTGCCTGGCTCCTCACTTGCTTGCTCTCATTCAAAGATATAAACTTTAGCTTAAGACATTTTGTGTTCTCTGAATTGTTAAAGCATATATGGTTTTAGTATTACAATTAATGTGTATGTTTATATGTAATTTATAATGATACATGGAGACTATAGGCTTCCAAGATTAAATGTGAAGTATCTTTCCCTACATGGGTGTAACAGTCAGCCAAAAATGACCCACTCTCAAATTTTTTTTTTTTTTTTTGGATATCCACCAATTTGAGAAAATTCTGTTTTGTTGGTGCCTATGTTGCCCTCATATCCCAGGCTTTTTTATTACATATGATCAGCTTATCTCACAGATT
Source organism: Canis aureus (assembly GCF_053574225.1). Lineage (NCBI taxonomy): Eukaryota > Metazoa > Chordata > Mammalia > Carnivora > Canidae > Canis > Canis aureus. Next base: position 86,968,451 of record NC_135611.1, on the reverse strand, counting down.
TTTTTTCCTCTCTAATTTACAATAGGCTTCCTCCCAGAAAGCAGAAACTCTAATTTAGAAATAATTTGCAGAGAAAACCCAACCTGCCCTTTAAAAGTATACAAGTCTAAGCCTTCTGAAATTGTCAGACACATCTCCTGCTACTTGCATTAAACACTGTACCTGGGAATGCCAAAATCAGGACCACCTATAAGAGAGTGGCATGTCCCAGCAGAGGTTCCCAAACAAGAGTAGTAGGGCACCCAAGCTAATGTTTTGACCTGTGAGGGGTACTGTGAATATCGCTATAACCAGAGACTACTACTGTTTTTTAGAACACAAGGGCCAGGGATGCTAAATATCCTACCACAACCAGAGCAGTTCCTCGTAATGTAGAGCTGTACTGCCAAAATGTCAACAGCATCTCTATTGAGAAGAAGCCTTTTGCCTATGATCTTGCCACCCTTTCTTCTGGAGGCCTCAAGTCCAAATCCATCTATTCTAGGAAATCTTACCCAGACACCTCATTACACCTTCTATTCCCTTCTATTTCCCTCTCTTGTACGCATTTGGTACTAAATTATGTGATTTCTTATAGGATTTAAGAGCTTCATATAGAAATGTTTTGCCTTTCTCAACAGAATGATTAGGTCTCAAAGGCATGGTCTTCTAGGAAAATTGAGACAATCATCTAGGAATAGGAAAATGCTAAAAGCACTCTGAAAACCAAGATAGATTATATAGAAAAAGGTCAGATATTGTAATAGCTCAACATTGCTCATCATCAGGGAAATACAAGTAAAAACCACAAGGAGATATCACCTCACACCTGTCAGAGTGGCTAGCTAAAATTAACTCAGGAAATAATGGATATTGGTGAGGACATGGAGAAAGAGATCTTACACCATTAGTGGGAACGCAAACTGGTGCAGCAGCTCTGGAAAACAGTATGGAGGTTCCTCAAAAATTTAAAAATAGAACTACCCTACCACCCAGCAACTGCAGTACTAAGTATTTATCCATAGGATACACAAATAGTCAGAGGGTCACATGCACCCCAATGTTTATAGCAGCAATGTCCACATGTCTGCAGATGAATGGATAAATATGTGGAATGTGTGTACACACACACATTCACACACAGGAATATTACTCAACCATCAGAAAGAATGGAATCTTGACATTTGCAATGATGTGGATGGAACCAGACAGTATTAGGCTAAGCAAAGTAAGTCAGAAGGAGAAATATCATGAGACTTCACCTGTACTGGAATTAAGAAATGAAACAAATGAACATAGGTGAAAGGAAGGAAAAACATAAGAGAAAAACAGAGACAGAGATAAACTGTAAGAGACTCTTCACTATAGGGAGCTGAAGGTTGCTGGAGGGAAGGAATGTGGGTGGTGGGGTAACTGGGTGATGGGCCTTAAGGAGAGCACCTGTTGCCATGAACACTGGGTGTTGTATGCAACTGATGAATCTCTAAACTCTACCCTGAAACTAACAATACACCGTATGTTAACCAACTTGAATTTTAATTTTAAAAAGCATTAATTAGGTTCTTGCTGGGAAAATTTCTTGCCAATTAAAACCTAAGCTAGAGTTTTTTTTTTTTTTTTTTTTTAGTGGCTTCCCATCAAAAACAAATAAACAAAACCAGTAAAATTTTATGATGTGTAGAAATAAAGAACTTAATTTTATGGGACCTAGCATGATGGTAATGAGGTAGAAAGCCTTGAAGGGAAAAATGCCAACAAAAAATTACAGTCTTTGAAAAAGGTATGGTGGGATGCCCCTCTTTAACTAGTTAAGTGAGGGACGTGGAATTACAGAATTAATGTAAATGCCTAGGAATTTATAATCTGAAAAGCAAGAGAACAGTTTCTGTTGGGTACGAATTTGGACAATCAAGAAGGGTAGGAGTGGGGACAGAAAATAAAGTGAAGGAAATTCAGGAAAAGAACTTAGAAAAGTCAAAATGGAGAAAATGAGAATACAAGTTAAAAAAAAAATAAGACTATTGTGAAGTAAAGTTTGGGAAGTTTGGTCTTAATTCCATGACCAATGGGCAACTACTAAGACCATAAAAGGATTCTAGCCATCAAGTGACAAATGATTTCGCAAATTGTTTTCTGCTCTGACTCATGATATTTAAAATATATCAGATTTAATAGATATATATTCTCTATATTCAAGTTCATGAACTACTGTTTTAAATATTCTTGATGTGCACATGGTTGCATATCACATGTATATGACTATCAAAGCACTTTTTAACATTTTTATTTAACTTTGAAAAGCCCAGAGAGTGACACAGTTTGGTCTTACTATACATGGTGATTACAGTGGATAACAGGGATTTCATTTTCATTTAAAGCAATGTTTGTTGCAATGGAATAGAGTATTTAAAAGTCAGAGGGCCACTCAGGGGACCTCAATAGCTATCTTTCCTAATATGTACAGCCAGCCAATAGACCCATGAAAATATGTTGAATGTCACTATCAAGGAAATGCGAACCAAAGCCAAAAGGAGCTATCATACCTGTTAGAAGGGTTAACGTTGAAAAGAAATTATGAGTGTTGATGAGGATGTGGAGATAAAGGAACCCTCATGAACAGTTTGTAGGAACGGAAACTGGTGCAGTCAGTGTGGAAAACGGTATGGAGGTTCCGCAAAAAGTTAAAAATACGATATGATCTAGTGGTTCCACTACTGAGTATTTATCAAAAGAAAAAATGCTAATTTGAAAAGATTTGTGGACTCCTACTTTTACTGCAGCTTTACAATACCCAAGATATGAAAACAACCCATGTGTTGATCAATAGATGAATGGATAAAGATGTGGTTCATATGTACATACACACAAAGTAATATTACACAGCTATAAAAAAGCATGAGATCTTGCCATTTGCAACCAACATGTATGGTCTAAAGGCTATTATGTTAAATGAATTAGAAATACAAACAACAGATTTCATTTGTCTGTAGAATAAAAAAAAAACTAACAAAAGCAGCAGAATCAGACCTATGAATACAAAACTCTTTGTTGACAGAGGGAAGGGAAGGAGAGATGTACAAAATGGGTAAAAGGGAGAGGGTAATACAGGCTTCCAGTTAAGGGATAAACAGGTCATGGGGATAAAAGGTACAATACAAGGAATATAGTCAATGATACTGTAATAGCTTTGTATGGTAGCTACAGATGGTAGCTACACTTGTGGGAAGTATAACAACATAGAGATGTTAAATTACTATGTTGCACCCCTGAAACTAATGCAATTGTCAACTGTACTCAAGATTTTTTCAATCAGAAGGCCATACCGTAGATGTGAGTAGTTCTCTTATACTCTTGTACTGGAGAAATCCCAACCATAGGAGTATCCACTTAGAAGTTTTAAGAACAGTATCTCAGAAAATTTAGGGGTTTTGAAACAAAACCCCTAAAAAAATAAAGACATAGTTTGAATGAAAAAAATATACAAGATTAAAATTTTTGTCACTGTTTATATTTACACTTAATTACGTTAATTTGTTAGGCAGGAAAAATAGAGCCTATCACCAAAAAAAGTGTTCAACATACAGAATTTGGTAACATTAACACAGCACAATAAGATATTTCCAAATAAAGAGCACAGTTAGTAATCAGGATAAAACCATGTCCTTCCAATGGTGATGTATTTCCCTTTACATACGGATGATTTTTGTTTTATTTTTTTTATAAAGCGTAATCTTCCAGTACTACTCTATTCTTTGGCTTAATACCTCTAAGTGTAAGCATATTTCTCAATCTTTGCTTTTTCCTTTTTATGCTATAGAATGTCTTTCTGAAATCAGATAATCTTATGAACCATATCTTAACTGATTCTTGACACCCTATGGCCTGTTATTACATACAGCATCACTAGTGAAGTATTTGTTGAATAAAGTCTAAAAAAAAAAAAACCACAAACTTCAGAGGAAGAGTTGGCACTCCTCTAACCCCATCAAGGTTCTCTTTGGGTAGATTCTTTCCAAAGCAGAAGAAATGCTAAAGAATTAACCCTCTGACCACCTAAATCAGAGGCTTGAAATGAAGTTTTAGAAGAATATTATGCAATTTGAAATCCAATGACTAAACTCATGAGTCTAATATTACAATACATATATTCAGAACTTTAACTTTTACATTATTAAAAATAGAAGGATAGAGCATCTATAGTCTATATTCTAGAATATTGAGTTCATCAAGCCTCATTGAGCCCACATTATGAATTCTTTAAGTTAACAAAAACGGCTTTCAAATGTAGATCTGAACCATGTCTGATAAACAGAATGGATTCTTTACCAACCCAAACTCCCAATTTGGGGAATTTTCAAGCACAACATGCACCCTCCCAGCAACTTTATCCAGTTTATCTAAAACAGACTATCTACTCGTTTACTCTGCAATCATATATTAAGTGCTCTATAGGTGTCAGATGCTGACATAGACACTGCTGTTTCATAGTATATCAGTTTAATTACTTGATTCTCAGGTAATTTTTTTCCCTGTTTTCCAAGTTCAAAGACCTCTCCTTTGAAAAGTTTTCCTTTAGGCTAGGTAGAATGGAAGGAAAAATCCAGGTTCAGGACCAGCTACATCCTTGTTAGCCCATTATCTTGAGCAAGCAATTTAATTTAGGTCTCATATAAGATTCCTACGGGGCCCAATTTATCCCACAAGATTGTCATATTGGATAAAGGACGTGCTATATATACTTCGTATCTATAAGTCACTGTAGAAGTAGAAAGTGATAAATGTAAAGAAATATCCTCCTAAAATGAAGGCCAAACAATGAAAGGGCAATAATCCACAAATGTTAGGAAATATTTAATTTCATGAATAATGGGTAAAGCAGCATAAGGTTTGCATTAAAGAAAAAGGTCTCAAAATCGATATTAAGGGCATTAGCAATATCTGTGATCTGCCTTTAAATAGAAGAGTCTTGGCCGTATTATTTGCTTCTAAATCAATAATTCTACTTAAAAAAACACACAGAAATATTTGTGTTCAAGAAGCTTCGTAGAGGGCAGCCCCAGTGGCTTAGCGGTTTAATGCCGCCTTCAGCCCAGGGTGTGATCCTGGAGACCCGGCATTGAGTCCCACGTCAGGCTCCCAGCATGGAGCCTGCTTCTCTCTGTCTCTCTGTCTCTCTCTCTGTATCTCTAATAAATTAATAAAAAACATTTAAGGGATCCCTGGGTGGCGCAGTGGTTTGGCGCCTGCCTTTGGCCCAGGGCGCGATCCTGGAGACCCGGGATCGAATCCCATGTCGGGCTCCCGGTGCATGGAGCCTGCTTCTTCCTCTGCCTGTGTCTCTGCCTCTCTCTCTCTCTCTGTGACTATCATAAGTAAATAAATAAAAATTTAAAAAAAAAATTTTTTTAAAAACATTTAAAAAAAAAAGCTTCGTAGACATTTTATAGGGGGAAATTAGGTAACAACCTAAATGCACAGAAATAGGAAGATGTTTAAAATAACATAATAGGAGTTTGTTTAAAATAATAGTATAATTCAAAGATGGAAGAAAATGAGGCCATTAAAAGTGACGATTTTGAAGACTGTTTAATGTATAAGTAATCACCGTGGATTGAGCTTGTCAATGCCCAACATACACAGGATTTTCACAATACTAGAAACAGAGTGTAACTATCTCATGGAGCTAGAGTCTAAGTAGAAATAATTAGATAGAAAACTAGATTTCATCTAGTCAGTGATTCTAGTTATATATTAAATGTATATTGAAAAAGACAGCAAAGAATCTATAGAATGAGAATAGTTACCTTTAGATAATGAGAAAAAGAGATTACAAGGTGCCTAGGTATCATAGTCGATTAAGAGTCTGATGCTTGATTTTGGCTCAAGTCATCATCTCAGGGTGGTGAGATGGAGCCCTCAGTCAGGCTCCGTGCTCAGCAGGGAGTCTTCTTAGGAGTCGCTCTCCCCCTCTCCCTCTGCTCCTTCCCCCTTTACTCTCTCTCATGCTCTAAAATACATAAATACATAAAATACATAATCTCCTATACTTTATTTTCCAGAGGTTTTAGGGACATGGGAAGTTTATAAAAATACATTTGAAGAAAGGGTTTCTAGTTTGCATTAATAAAACCAAAAACAGGGCAACCCAGGTGGCTCAGCAGTTTAGCGCTGCCTTCAGCCCAGGGTGTGATCCTGGAGACCCCGGATCGAGTCCCATGTCAGGCTCCCTGTATGGAGCCTGCTTCTCCCTCTGCCTGTGTCTCTGCCTCTCTCTCTCTCTCTCTTTCTCTCAAGAATAATATTTAAAATCTTTAAAAACAATAACAACTTTAAAAAATAAAACCAAAAACACATTAAGAATTGGTAATGTAGCCAAAAACTTCTGCTTTCAAGAGATTTCATTCCATTTAACTGAAACAAATGGACATGGGTTAGGAAGAAAAGAGGATCAGATCAAGATAGGTTGGGGTAATTAGAGGGTCTCAAAGGTCATCTGGGATTCATAGGAGCAGACTATTGATTATAGGGAATGCAGATGGAGCAGTCTTTTTTGCAGTCCCCAAGGGATAGTAAATTCATCTTTTAGGAGGATTTTTAACTTTGAGAGATCTTGGACATATAAAAATTGCACATATTTAAGGTATACAACTTGATGTTTTGATATATGCATACATTGTGAAAAGCTATCAAGCTAACCAACTTATCACTTCTATGTAGTTACCACTGTATGTGTGAAGATTTAAGATCTACCTCTTAGCAAATCAAGTATACAAGACAGTATCAAGTCCTCTTAGTTACTATCACCACATTCATGGTGACATTAGAGGTCCAGAACACATTCCTCTTGTTTGACTTTGTACCATAATTTCTCCCTCTCCCACCTGGTACCACTATTCTATTTCTAGAAGCTCAAGAAGGCCTCAGCACTCTCATGTTCACTGCAGCGTTATTCGTAAGAGTTGAGATATGAAAATTAGGTTTTAAATTAGCTAAAATTAAGGGGGGAGGGAAGAATCAAGGATTGAATAGACAAGCTAGAACTCGTCTAAAAAGTTCTATCTTTTAGAGGTTAGAAGTCTAAAAAGCCAAGTTGAGGAGTTTGCTCTTGATGTACACAGCACGGGTTCACTGAATATTCTGGAATAATGATATTCTGAAAGCCAAATGAACACCCAGGGCAGTTAGAGAGTAGAGAACGGACCATGAGCTAGGAGGCAGAGGTGCTGAAGAGCTGAACTCCAGTGGTAGGTAGCAAGAGAATGGGGAGGAAGCAAAGTGCTTGCTTGCTATTTCAAAGGAAATGAAACGGATTCCTTTGGCTCTGTCAAAATAAAGCACAGACTCCGATGTGAGAGGTGACCACAGACAACTGAATAACTGAGGAATTTTTTTCAAATACATGACTTATCTACCTTGAAGAGCCTTTAGTCAGAGGCAAAAATTGAAATTCCAAAAGTTGTTATCCACCCATTCTCATGGGTTACTAGGGGGAAAGACCATTCTTTAAAAGCACACCAAAAATGATCAGTGTATACATACTCAAGTGATGGCTGGTCTACATATCGGAGGAGTTTCTGCCAACTTTATTTGCCAGCAAAATTGAATATTTACTTCTCTCTCCATTTCAAACAAAAGGTTATCAATTGCTTATGACAAATGAGAATCAACATGCAAGTCTACATAGCTTGGCACTTTGCTGCTTACTACGCCAAAATAAATTTAAATGCAAAGCTATTTTAGATAAGATTCATTTTTATGTGGCAAGACAATTTAATGAAAATATGAAAAGATGCTATAAAACTTTACTGTTTTAGTCAGTAAGAAGTATACAGGATATTCTGCAATTGAGGAAACAAGGTCTTAAATTGAATAATTTTCTATCACCAGTTTGTCATCTCTTCCAGAGCAATTGTTCCTTGGTAATTTTGATAATCAGGTATCCAGAAGATGATGTAAGGTTTTATACAGATATAGCAAAGATCTCTAGTATTATTTCAATCTATCTGACAATTATCTCCAAAGTATACAGTCAACATCCCCTTCCCAATTTATCTTTCCCTATATCACTCAATTTAAAGTTTATGCTTAAAATTCACTTAACTTAATCATCCCATTTCTAAGAAACAAAGGAAGAGTTTGTTTCATTTCAATGGCTTCTACCCTTTTGTAGGGAAAATACTTATTTTAAGCAAACAAAGGTGTGTTTTTGCGTTATCTGAGGCAGAGATCCCATGCCTTTCCTAACTATGATCACCTTGGTTTGGCCTCAATTTGAAACTTTCACACATCTTACTCATTTTTTTTTATTTTTTTATAAATTTATTTTTTATTGGTGTTCAATTTGCCAACATATAGAATAACACCCAGTGCTCATCCCATCAAGTGCCCCCCTCGGTGCCCGTCACCCAGTCACTCCCACCCCCCGCCCCACCACCCCTAATTCATTTCCCAGAGTTAGGAGTCTCTCATGTTCTGTCTCCCTTTCTGATATTTCCCACTCATTTTTTCTCCTTTCCCCTTTATTCCCTTTCACTATTTTTTATATTCCCCAAATGAATGAGACCATAAAATGTTTGTCCTTCTCCGATTGACTTATTTCACTCAGCATAATACCCTCCAGTTCCATCCTCAAAGAGTTAAAAATCATCTTACTCATTTTTTAAAGAGCAATTGAATCACAAAGCTAGTGCACAGCATCCTGTTGATATATTCATCCATTCTCTCAAAAATCAATGAGGTTTCTCTACCCTTGGAAAGGGTGTAAAAGGTTGAAGATACAACCTCTGGTCTCAAGGTTTTCAGTCTTATGGGAGAGAGAAAGAATTTCCCAAGTGCAGAGAGTGCTTAGTTACAGATAGTAAATAGGTAAAGGCCCACGTAGAAGGGTACCCACCTCAGACTGGAACTTTAGGAGAATTTTCTAGAAAGGAATTGGCAAACTATACACCTGAATCCAGTTCAACATTTTTGTTTAAGATTAAAAAAAAAGAAGGTTTGTTGGAATACAGCTACAAGTAGTCCTTTAATTACAGTCTTTGACTGCTTTCATGGTACAATGGCAGAAGTGCTAGGTATACTACATGGACTTCAAAGCCTAAGATAGTTACTACTGGGCCCTTCACAAAAAAATTTTGCCAACTCCAATTCTAGAGAATGGGGAAATGAAGGATTTGGAGATAGAGCTTGGCTTTTCTAGGTAGGGAAACATGTCCAAACATGACAAATTAACAAAAATAATGGTTATTTCTGGAAACTGTGTGTGCCTTAGAGTGCCTAGAGCATAGATTGTGCCTGGGGACTGAAAAGGAATATGACTATAGGATAACTATGGACCAAATTACAAAGCACTTTATGCTTAGGTAGTTGAAAAATATGTCCATAATGACTATTTTTTTTTAATGTTTGCTATATGCCAAGTACTACAAACTTTTACGTTCAGCATCTCATTTATTCTTCATAACAGTCACATGAAGGAAGACAGATCTTCGTTTGTTAGATGAGCAAGCAGATGTAGAGAATCATAGTGAGATCTCGTATCTAGTGGAGTCATAGAGGAGGGGTCTGAGCCCAACCCGTGTGATTCTTAAGCTCTATTCCACTTGTAAGGCAAATAAAAAGTAGTTATCACTAAGTCTTTGGGAGATACTATCAAAAAAGCTAGGATCAAGAGGCATCTGCATTGGTTAAGAAATTTAAACAGTCACTATTTGCAAGTGACACGATACTATAACAAAAAAAAAATCCTAAAGATTCCACAAAAAAAACTACTAGTAATGAATTCAGTAAAGTTGCAGGATACAATATACACAGAAATTGGTGTTATTTCTTTATACTAATGAAGTAGAAGATAAATGAAGAAAAACATTTACAATTGCACCAAAACCAGTAAAATATCTACAAATAAAGAGGTGAAAGACTTGCACTCAAAACTAAAACATTGAAGAAACTTATGACACAAATAAATGCAAAGACATTCTATGCTCACTTATTGGAAGAATACTGTTAGAAGATTCATACTAACCAAAGCAATCTAGTTTCAGTGCGATCTAGATCAAAATACCAAAAGCATTTTTCACAAAACTAGAATACTTTGTGTGGAACCACATAAGGCCCGGAATGGTCAAAGAAATCTTAACAAAGCTGTAGTAATTGAAAGAGTATAATACAGGCACAAAAATAGACACAGATCAATAGAACAGAGACCCCAGAAATACATACACATTTATACAGTCAATTAATCTATGACAAAAAAGACAGGAATATACAGTGGGGAAAAGGACAGTCTACAATAAACGGTACTGTGAAAACCATATGAACAATGGAACTGGACCACCGTTTAACACTATACACAACAATAAACTTAAAATAGATTAGAGACCCTAATATGAGATGAAAACATAAAAATCCCAGAAGAGAATACAGGCAGTAGTTAGTTTCTAACATAGGTCATACCAACATTTTTCTACATAGGTCTCCTAAGGCACAGGAAACAAACTATTGGGACTACATCAAAATAAAAGCTGTGGCACAGCTAAGGAAACCATCAACAGGACAAGTGACTGAGAGGGAAAATGTATTTGCAAATAATATATCTGAAAAGAGGTTAATATCCAAAATAAAGATCTTCAATTCAACATCAAAAGATACACTAATCCAATTAAAACATGGACACATGATCTGAATAGACATTTTTCCAGAGACCTACACGTGGCCAATAGTCACATGAAAAGATTCTCAACCTTATTCATCAGAAAAATGCAAATCAAAACCCAGTATCACCTTACACCTGTTACAACAGCTAAAATCAAAAAGAAACAAGTATTGGCAAGGATGTAGAGAAAAAGGAGCTCCTCCAACATTGTTGACAATGGAAATTGGTTCAGCCACTGTGGAAAACAGCATGGAGGTTTTCAAAATTAGAAATAGAACTACCATATGATCCAGTAATTTCACCATTGGGCATTTACCCCCAAGGAAATGAAAACCCAGACTTTAAAAGATATGAACCCCTTTATTTATTGCAGCATAATTTACAATAGCCAAGACATGGAAGCAACCTAAGTGTCTATTGATAGCATATAGATAAGAGGTAGTACATATACAATGGAATATTATTCAGCCATAAAAAGGAATGAGATCTTGCCACATGCAACATTATGGTCATAAAGGGTATTATGCTAAGTGAAATAAGTCAGACTGAGAAAGACAAATATCATGATTCCACTCTCAAGTGAAATCTTAAAAAAAAAAAAAAGATGAACAAAAAGCAGCATCAGACCTATAAATATAGACAACTGATGGTTGCCAGATGGGAGGGAGTAGGAGATTGGGCAAAATGGGCGAAGGGGAGTGGGAGATACAGGCTTCCAGTTATGGAATAAGTCATGGGAATAAAAGGCACAGCATAAGGAATAGAGTCGACGATATAATAATAGCATTGTATGGTGACAGATGGTAGCTACACTTGCAGTGAGCAGAACATAATGTAGAAATGTGTCAAAACACTATGTTGTACACCTGAAATTAATATAACATTGTGTGTCAACTATGCTCAAAAATAAAGCAGTTAGAACCAATGGAACCCCACAGGCCACTGCAACATAAGGAACAGGAGGATTTTCTTAAGGAATTATGGATAAGACTTAAAGGAATAAGACATAAAGGAATTTAGAACAGGTCAACAAGTTGGTGCTTCCTGATGTCCAATCAGGAATAGATCCCGTTTCAAAATTTTGAGAACACAGGTATATGAAATTCTGATATACAGAGGCTGAGCAAGTTAGTGAAGAGAACATAGTTTTAGAATTATAAATGTAATTTTTGTCCTACTAATGAACCTTCTTGCAAGTTCAGGAAGGTACACAAGATGCTAGTTACTCAGAGCCTTGGAGTTATCCATAAAATGAGGGCTATAATACATGTCCCAAGGTGACTGAGGATGATTAGAAACATCTAAGTTCTTAGCACCTTGCCTGACACAAAGCAGCTCAACAAAGCTTGTTATTATCATTGAGTTTTTAAAGAGAAACCAGCATGCAACATATAAGAAATAAACAGGTGTTTCATAATTGTTGCCTTAATAGATTTTCATTAGGAAGTGAATTTGGCAACTATCAACCCTATCCAGATTCATTTCCATTTAACAGCATAACATGGGAATCTTTTTTAGGATTTGAAATGATTCCAGGTATCTTTCTCTTACTCATTTCTCCCTTTCCCCAATTAACTCCCCAATTTCTTTCAAATCTCACTAACAAAATGTTACAGCTCTCCTCCTCAGGCCTCTTTGTCAGGTAGACCCTGGTCATGTCTTGACTGGACTGGCACTATCACCTTCTGACTGTTTTTGCTTCAAGTCTTTTTCTCTCTCCTACCCCCTTCTCAGAACTAGCTGATGGAATCTTAAGAGGAGGACATGAGTCCTCCTACAACCTCCCATCGCACGGAGGATTCAGGCTGGACTTCACAACCCGCAAGTGCCTTCCCTCCCTGGCTTCCATCCAACATCCCTCCTCAATTTCTGCCACTTCCCCACAAACCAGGCTCATCAACCTCAGTCTTGTTCGACATCTAGAACATGTCTAGGCCTAGACTGAGTAGCCCCTGTACTTTAAAATGTTCCTCTAACTTATTCAGGCAGAATTGGTCCATGGACCATCCCAGTTCCTGTAGTCCTTTACACACTTTGGTGTTCCTACTCTGTACTGTAGTCAATATGCAAGTGTCACATCTAAACTGTGATTCTCTCTAAATCAGGGATCCTGTCTCATTTGACTTCACATCTTCAATACCTTGCATACTTCTCACTTGATACTAATTACCAGTAAATATTTGTGGACTAATAAATTAAGTGATAATTACTCCTTGTCTGACTGCCTTCACACGTTCTTCTGTCATAAAAACAACTTCATTCTGAGTTTAGCAGAATTTAGCAATTCCTCATCTAATGCATCATGGCCCTGTCCTATGCCCAATGGAATATACAAATGTTAAGAAGAAACAGAAGCTTTTTTCCTGTGCTAGGATCCCTCCTCTGCTAAGATCCAGGAATTCAGAACAAGGCAGAAAGGATGAGACACCAGGTTTAGGTTAGGTAAAGACACAAATTAGCTGCACACATCCTTCCAACTCCCAAAGGTATTTCAATACTAATAGACAATTAGTGTTTTTTTTTTTTACAAGATCTTATTCTGAAACTTCAACCATATAATTTTCTTCTTTTTTTGCCAATGTTGTATGAATGGATAGGTGTTTTTTTACCATTAGGAACAGAAGAGGACAAAAGTAAAACCTCTAACCACCACAAACTAAGTTCTGTTAGAACATCTGCTTACATATTGAAATCTAATTATAATTGCCGTATAACAAAAATGCCATTTTATAAATTTCTGCTCTTCCTAATGGTTCTTTTTTGCTTTTACTGTTTAAAAAAACTGTCTTTATTCCCTGTACCAGGGCTACTTCAAAGAACAGTTATAAATAGTTGGAAGATGACATCTAATACATTGTCAAGATGAAAATATATTAAAGGATGCCAAAGGCTAAGAAAACATCTCAGTACCCATTCTTCATTGCCTTGCATCTAAGAGCAGAAACATTCAAAGTAACAGAGTAAGAACGAGACAGATAATCTTATACTCAATGATGGGAGGCTTTATTTGTGAAGACAATAAAGTTGGTAAATAGCTCCCTTTAGGAAAAGCTCCAACCCTGTATTTTGTTTACTGTCGTATCCATAGTGCCTAGGACAATGCCTGGGATACAGGGAAGGTTTAATACTTGTTGAGTAAATGAATCAAGAAACAAATGTAGAATAATGTAAAAAGGAAAACCATATAGTCTTAGAGCTATTCCTATAAAAGAGAAACATGAAAAGTTGGCTAAGATTTTCCTCAAGGAATAAAACCATGAGAAATACTGGTAAAGGGAAATCTCCAAGGGAAGCAGCCATCTGAAAGCTAACTTAAACTTTGTCAATCTCAGTGTTGAGCCAGGGCCAACCTTCCTAAAGGAGGAAGCCATTTATAGTAGTTTATCAAGAGAAAAATACAATACAATGTGTTTATATGTAAATATATACATCATATAAGCACACATATACATATATAATAGAGCAAATGAAAATTCTGTCCATAGGGTAGGGGGTCAGAGGGATCAATGGGTCTTCAGAGATTTAGAGGAACCTGAAATCAACCCAACCCAAAAATACTGTTTTACCATCTTTGTTACTACAATCAGGTCATCTCTGCTACTGCCTTTATGAACTAGAAAAAGGAGTTTCCATTGGCTTTGGGGACTTTATTTTGGGGTATTGAGTTCTCTTGGAAAATGGAAATGATCCTATTGCTGGAGGGATTAAGGACTGAACTCAGACAACACAGTGGTCTAGAGTTAGAACTAAGATTTGTAGGGATGCGGGTTTAGAGCAATGACTAGGTTTGATATAGAGGATTCAAGGGCCAGGGTGGGGTTTTAAAGAAGTTTTTCTCCCTACTGAAGGAAAAAAAATATTGTTGGGCACGTTCATGGAATATGGATTATGTATTAATTTGGATAATGGGAGTGAAGTGGTGGCTTCAATTCAATCAAGCTGGTTATTTTCTCTATACATGGGTTACATCTAGTTTAGAACCTGAAAAATTTACAATAACCCAGATTATCAAACATTTAGTATGTGCCAGTGTCCAGGGTTTTGTACAATCTAATTTAACGCTCAACTTTGAGATAAAACTATCTTTATAGATAAGAAAATACTAGTTATTATATAATACTATAGACAGCTTTCTCAAAGTCATAAAATAGCCAATGATTTGTATGCATGTGGCCAGGCCCCCAAAATAAACCTTTAACGAGTCCATTAGTATTATCATCTTTGCATTCAGTGGATGAACAGTGCTTATTGGGAAGGTTTACCTCCTTGCTGGCTCATATATAGTCTCTCACTTTTCACATTCTTTTGTACTTCACATCCATCTGTGGACACTTCTCTAAAAATGGCTTCTAAGAATAACCCTGTGCGTGATGGAAATTAAGGAGTGCACTTGTTGCAATGAGCACAGGGTGATGTATGGAACTGCTGAATTACTAAATCGTACACTTGGAACTAATATAACACTGCATGTTAACTTGAATTAAAAATCTGATAACCATCTGCTTTGTAATATTCACAAGGCTAAACGGAAACATTTTTACATAGCACAATTAAAAGGTTAGGCTTAATTTGTCCTACTGTATTTCAACTGTTATTTCTTCACAATGTATAGGGTAGCTCCAACCTCTCAAACAGGCTGCATGTTCTGTGGTCTACAAAGCCGAAAGATAGGGAGATTAAAAAATGATGATACCATTTGAGGTCAGATGCCAGCATCTAAGTAAGACCACAGAAATTAAATTTTAATAGGATTTTTTTCTACAGCAATGCCTTATTACAAGAATCAGTCCATCATCCTAATAGGCTGTTGTGAAACAGACTTGATATCCCCACTCTCTGAACAGCTTATTCATTGATTACCTTTTAACTTCCTTTCAAAAGCAAAACAGAAGGGGGATGTACTAGACAAGCTTGAAAAAAATTAAGATGCCATTATTTTCCAAACCAATACTTTTAAAAGGCTTACTCTGCCAGATGATCTGTAAATGGCTTCTAAATAAAAAAAATGTAATATGCAACAGATACACTGGCTCACAAAAGGACTGAAAAATGTAAGTTGATATTGTCAGGGTAATTCTCAGCTGTATGATCCATGCCATCAGACACACACACAGGTCTTCTGCTCAAAGTCTTTACTATCATGCTAGTGACAAAACACTAACTCATGAAGCAGAAAAAAAAAACCAAGATTCTTCTTCTGATTATGAATGACAACAGACAGTATCTTAGACAACAGAAACACTCAGTCTGTTTGAGTAAATAAATATACTTAAACTATAAAATGTGTAGGAAAGACCATATGTGCTTTGAAGTGACAGGAAAAAGAGCAATGTAATTAGAATAGCAAGCATTTTTTTTTTTTTAAGATCTTTGAAGTAGCCTGCATTATGGTACCCAAAGATAGGACGTCCTAATTCATTTCTGGAACTTGTAATTATTACTTTATTTGGGAAAAAGGGTCTTTGTAGAGGCGATTGAGTTAGGGATCTGGAGATGGTGAGGTTATCCTGGATTATCTGGGTGGGTCCTAAATTAACACAAGAGAGGTAGAGGCCAATCCAACAAAGAAGAAAGGGAAAGAGGACCATGGAGGTAGAGATGGATGTGGCTATGAGAATGCCTATAATCACCACAAGCTCCAAGAGTCAGGAACAGATGCTCCTCTCAAGCTCCTGCAGGAAGGGTGGTCCTGTGACCCCTTGATTTCAACTATAATACTAATTTCAGGTTTCTGACAACCTCCAAAATTAGGACACAAATTCTGTTGTCTTCAACTATCAAGTTTATGGTTATTAGCCACGTAAAATGGTCATGCTTGTGTCAATACAGCATTATCATCTGCTATTCTTCAAATACAGAAACACATTTTTCCGTTTAGCTCAATTTTAAAAAGAACCAAAGAAAAGCTTTTTCATTAATTACAAATAGAAGTGTGATACTGAAATATACCTTAAGGAGGTAGACACTTAAGTAAGTTTCATAACTATTTTTAAAAATTGCAAACGGGGTAACTGGGTGGCTCAGTTGGTTAGGCCTCCAATTCCTGATTTTGGCTTAGGTCATGATTGGAGGGTCATGAGATTGAAAACTGTGCTGGCTGTGGAACCTACTTGGGATTCTCTCCCACTCCTTCTGCCCCTCCCCCGAAGTCACACTCCAAAAAAAGGCAAACATATTTTTTTTTAACAAGTCATAAACCTCAGCTGTGTACACGGCCATTTAACTCTTACTACGGAGATGGATTCCAGCTCATAAAGTGCTTCACCTACCTTCTGTTGCTGCCTTACTGGGGGAGTTTCCTGTACCCCCACACCAATGGCTGAGAGACAGAGGTCCTCATTTCTAACAGCCTCTATTTTGGTGCAAAGATTTTCATAAACATTACAAGTATCAGAAGAGTGAAAATTTGAAGAAATCTAGAAGATTATTTTCAAACAACTTACTCTGATATTGCATTAAACCAACGGATGGTAGAAAAATATTGAATTTCTCTTGCCTGAGGCCTTGGGAGAAACACATGTTTTAATAATCTTGTTATAATATCCCAAGGACTTTTGTTAAGGTATTACTTTCCATTAGTTGACAGTAAGGCTGAGAACTGCCCTTCCCAATTAATGAATTTTTTATATGCTTTTATTTCACAAAGGAAAAAAGGCCTACGCAGTTTACCTAAAGAATCAAAGAACTGTTGGGGATTTCAAGGTCAATAAATAATTTAAATCAATGTAAAATCAAGAGAATTTAAGACAAAAAAAAAAAAGAGAATTTAAGACAGGTATTATAAGAGAAGTTAAACACAGTAATGTGATTCTTATAAGTTTTGTAAGAAATAATCAAATATGGACAAAGATTTAAAAATTATGATCCTTTAATCTTACTATTTGCAACAACATGGATGGATCTAGAGAGCATAATGCCAAGTGAAGCAAGTCAGAGGAAGACCTATACTGTAGGATTCCCCTCATATATGGAATTTAAGAAACAAAACAAAGATTGAAAAGAAAATTCAAATACAGATGACAAACTAGTGGTTACCAGAGGGAAAGTGGGTGGGAAGATGGGTGAAATAGGTGAAGGGGATGAAGAGTACGCAGTGATGAGCATTGAGTAATGTATAGAATTGTCAAATCACTATATTATACATTTGAAATTAATATAACACTGTTAATTATACTTAAACTGTACCACCTGGAAACAAAAACTGTCCTTTTTATATCTGATAAGTTGTTTAGGTTGGTTGACAATTTCTCACCACTTCTGCTTTTTTTCCCCTGCTAATTTACCATTCTTCCTCAAATAACACAAGCCATTTAAAGATATAAGGGCTTGTCTCATTCTTGTTCCATAATTAAAATATTATTTATCATCAGCAAAATATATATATTTCATTTCCTTAGATAATTTCCCCATTCTATGTCATTTTTGATAGACACTAATTTTTATTTAAGATTCTCAAAGAACTATACTCTTTAAAAAATAACTTTTAAGTGCCTTATATTTCCATTGTAATTAAAATATTCCAAATATATCTTTTATAAAAGGTCTTTTAGGGGCCACTGGGTAGAATAGTTGGTTAAGCAACTACCTCTTGGTTTCAGCTCAGCTCATGGGACCAAGCCCCATTTGGGGCTCTGCATCAGTGCAGAGTCAGCTTAAGATTCTCTCTCCCAGTCCCTCTGTCCCTCCTGCTCATGCATGCTCTCTTAAAAAAAAAAAAAAAAGAGGGAGGAAGGGCTTTTTTTTTTTTTTTTTAAGGACAGTATCCACCTATATTTTTGTCAATGATGTTGATGTGTAATACAATACACCCAGTTTAAGTGTTTCAAGGAGTTTTAACATGATCATACACCTGTGAAACTACCTCCCTACGATATACAACACTTCTCATACCAAGAAGTTTTATTTACTGTGCCCTTTTCATGTAACATTCACCCTCACCAGCAATCACTGATCAGTCACTCTAGACTTGTTTTACCTGTAATTTCATACATATGGAACCATAAAATGTATACTCATGTTTGATTTCTTTCCATTCAACATTTTTAAATTTTCACCATACAGCTGTCTGTATCCATTCATCCTTTTTACTGCTGAGTATTCCATTATATGGATACACTACATTTGATTACCCATTCACCTATTGATGGACACTTAGCGGTTTCTAGTTTGGGGCTCTTAACATTATTTCCTATGAATATTCATAGGATGGTTTTTGTGTGGGGATAGATTTTCATGGGGAATACCAGAGATATATTGTGTTTAATTTTATGAAAAACTATCAAGCTGTCTTCTAAAATGTTCAGAAGTGTTTAAGATTTTATGTATTAATAAGAGACACAGAGAGAGGCAGAGACATAGGCAGAGGGAGAAGCAGGCTCCCTGCAGGGAGCCGGAAATGAGATTCAATCCCAGGACCCCAGGACCACGCCCTGAGCCAAAGGCAGACACTCAATCACTGAGCTACCCAGGTGCTCCTAAAATGTTCAGAAGTGTTTATACCAGTTTATGTTCTCACAATACAGGGTAGTTTCAATTGCTCTACCTCCCTGACAGCACTAAGTATTGTCAATCTTAATTTTAGCCACTCTATTTGGTGTATTTGTACCTCAGTGTGGTTTTGATCTTATTTCTAATTTTGAGCATTGGCCATTATAGATCTTCTTTGTGAGGTCCCTGTTCACATCTCCTAAAGAGCACAGACTATACATTCTGTTGGAATATATAGACCCACACTCTTACACAGTACCTGTTCCATAGGCACTCAAATGGTGGCTGACTGTCTGTTGGCATTCCAAAGTATGATCATATAATCCTAAGACCTCAGTGTCCTCATGTAAATTAGTGTATAAAAAACCTACAAGCAGCACTGGAGGCACATGGTTGGCTCAGTCAGCTATGTGTCTGCCTAAAATCATGTCATGATCCCAGAGTCCTAGGATCTGTGCTCAGCAGGGAGTCTGCTTGGGGTTCTCTCTCACCTCTGTCCCTCCCCCTAGCATGTGCTGTCTTTCTCGCTCACTCTCAAAATCTTTAAAAATTTAAGATTTTTTTAATAAAAATTTACAGAAGTACTAGAAACAGATCTGAGGAAAGTATTAAAATGAACAAAATAGCAATAGTAAAGAACATACCAAGCTTAGACTCCTTCACTATCCCATGTGGACTTCTGAACTAACTGTACTTTTTTTCTAAGAAAATGACTTTTCAGGGACACCTGGGTGGCTCAATGGTTGAGTGTCTGCCTTTAGTTCAGGTCATGATCCCAGGGTCCTAGGATTGAGTCCTGCATCAGGCTCCCTGCAGGGAGCTGCTTCTCCCTCTGTCTATGTCTCTGCCTCTCTCTCTCAGGAATAAATAAAATCATTAAAAAAGAAAAAGAAAAAAATGACTTTACAGTGGAGGAGACGAGAGTACTCTGAAAGCCAAACATCAAACAATTTTACAACCATTTCTCACCAATACAGACTTACCTCAATTTTGAAGTAGAGCATTTCTCTTTCTTTTTTTTTTTTTTTTTAAGATTTTATTTATTTATTCATGAGACACAGAGAGAAAGAGAGAGGCAGAGACACAGGCAGAGGAAGAAGCAGGCTCCATGCAGGGAACCTGACAGGGGACTCAATCCCGGGTCCCCAGGTTCAGGCCCTGGGCTGAAGCCGGCGCTAAACTGCTGAGCCACCTAGGCTGCACCAGAGCATTTCTCTTAAAGCATAGAGGTTTTCCAAAACATGTGAAAGAGAAACAATCTATTCAGTGCAAGCCTAAGTTTTAAAACTTAAAGAATCAAATTTTTAAAGAGACTAAAAACCTTTCTTTGATGAGAAGGGTATATCAATAGAGCAAAAAGGGACAGAGTAAATATCAAAGTAATTACAAATCATTTTTTAAGAGGAGCAATTGTTGCCTTCAATTCAGCTTTAATAGCATGCTTTAAAAGAGCCTAGATTTGTTAGCAGCATGATGGAACATAAGGAGTCCTGGAATTTCTAGGTCCAAGCACCAATTTCTCTATCGGTGGAAATGGCCTTGTGTTGGTTTGGGGGCAGACACAGAACCAAATTTCAGAGCATGCAAACAAAAGAACTGAAAGAGTATCAGGGATTCAGACTCTCCAAAAGGTTGGAGATCATGAAAAAGACAGGAAACAGGAAGATGCTAGAAGCTCAGCAATTCTCAGCAGACACAGTTTCATCAAGACAGGTCTCTATGGAGGGCGAGGACTGTGGCCACTAGCATGTTCGCTCACCTCCCAGAAAGGGAGCCTTTACCCACCTATGCTTTAGATCTCACACTAGCCCCCATGACCAGGTGCTGGTGGGCCCCTCACTACCACCTGAGCCACTGCATCTAGGGTATTCATATGTTGTTAGGAAAGGAAAAAAAGGTCCAGAGCAGTCAGGAGCTAATTACACTCCACTAATGACCTCAACAGTTAAAGCTCTCAACCTAGGACACTCCATGGATAATGAACCCTCCTCCCCTATTGAAAAAAGGATTCCTGAAGTACTCTAACAGTGTAATATATGTACCTAAGTGCTTTGAAAGCCATAAAGCACCTAGAAAATATTAACATTTCATTGCAAGGATATTAACTTAGAGGGGAAATCTTTGAAAACACAATAGATGCAAAGCTAAGGAAAATAAAACTGAAAAAGTGCTCATAAAATGTATACACTGGGTTTTGCTCATCCTCACACACCCTCTACTTCCTAGGGCAATTTTTCTTCCAGAATAACTTAGAGGAGTAATAAACAAGAGGCC
Organism: Canis aureus; assembly: GCF_053574225.1. Lineage (NCBI taxonomy): Eukaryota > Metazoa > Chordata > Mammalia > Carnivora > Canidae > Canis > Canis aureus. Next base: position 86,947,060 of record NC_135611.1, on the reverse strand, counting down.
TTATTGATAGAATTTAATCATAATGACAGTAAGATGTGATCTTTGTTTATTCTGACTTCTATTAAGAGCATTTCCCCACCCAAGGGCCCAGAAATCAAATGACTGTTCAGAGTTTAAGATTGAGAAATTTATTAAAATATATAGAATACACCACATTTTCTAGTAGTGTTTTTGTTTGCAAATTCATTGGCTTCTCTTGATCTTGGGAATTCAGTTCTGAGAGAATTTATTTCTGAGCAAATTGAAGGGAAAAAGTCAGGTTTCAAGCCAATTAATTTCTTTTGGCTATAAATCTCAATTTTCTTAGATTTTTATAATTAAGTAATAGCAAAAGATAAAACAATTACAGAAGATTTGTAACCAAAGATAGAGGACAGAAAACGTTTCCCACAAGTTCTGATATAATGTGAATGTAGTTAACGCCATTGAACCGCACTCAAAAATGGTTAAATGTTAACATTTTATCTTTTACAATAAAAACATTGAAATATGCCATCAAAAAGTTCCAATATAAATAGAGTTTGGCTTATCTCATTCCCATAATAAGTGTTCAACTAATGGATTGCTGTCCTGTAAGTCCTAAGAATGACTTTGCTCCTATCTTAGCTCAAATGCATATTTTGGGTAGAATTCTGACATTCTGAATATTAAAGCTTCAGCAGTTCATTCAATGAAACCCAAAACTATTCTATCAAATCATGAAGGCTATTAGTAGTCAACCAAACAGAGGCCAATTGGTTATATATTTGACGTTTAAAATATTCCACAGCTGGTTTTAAATAAAAATTCTCATTGTTTCCAGGTTGAAAATCTTCATACATATTAGCTGCTCTCTTTCGCTCCTATTAGTCTTCATAATGAAGAGAGAACAGTAGGGATCTGAGACACCAGAGTGAGTGGGATGGGTGCAAAGCCTGGCAAGGAGGGGACAGGCAAAAGAGAGATTAAAAGATGGAAGGAAAACACAGAGAACAAAATGATGCAGAGACTTTCTCTATGGACCACTTACTTCCTCAATGAGCCCCCTACTTGTGATGAGTTCATTTTACATAAACCTCTCCCTTCTTTAGTAGGATGTTTAGAGCAAATGTGTAAAACACATATTCTGAAGAGAATAATAAATGTATCAAAGATTACAGAGTTAGGAAAATAGAACCACCAACTTATGAAGGAACCAGGACTATTCTATTATCATATGGAAAGGAAAACATGAAAAGTCCTAGCGTAGATGCAGAAGGACAGTGTGACAGATCATCCATACAGTTATAAGCAATCACAGCAAGCTAAACCACCTTCATGTATTATTGAGGGCAATGGCTTTCTACCCTCTTGACTCAAGGGACCCTTTGGCATTTGAGACCCTTCAAGCTCTATTCACTACTAACCTAGTGGCAAAGGGTTGGAATCATTGACCACAGGCCCAGTTTCCCTCAGGATTCCCAGTAGACACTTTCTGAAAACCTAGGGCTTCACCAAATAGAGCTTGAAAATCACCACCCCCTTACACTGCACAAACAACAGGATCTATCAGCTTTTTCTAGTAGTCTATCTCCAAAGACTTCTAAAGGAGCTAAAAACATTTTCATCATGATGGAAATTAAAAAGGGACTCTAAATGAGACACATTTGGCTGAACCCCATGTCATATCGCTATGCTTGGTTTCTTAGAAACAGTTAGCTTTTAGAAATTATTCAGCTGATAATTAAGACACACCATAGATATTTCCCAGTATCTCTAAACTTTCAAGGCAACTGGTGATTATAGCAACTCAGATACCTTTGTGTTCAGTGGAGATTTAAGAATTTTTAAACCTTTGACTTTATCAGCTCACCACACATCCCAGAAGCTAGGGGAGCTTTGAAGTGCTCCCCCATGCATATTACCACATTAAGATGTACTATCCACAATGCAAAACCCCCTCTGTCTAAACCTCAGCCCCGTAAACTCAAATGCATTCCATAATGAGCCCCTATACAGCTGATTATTCAGTCTTGTTCAGTTCCTAGCACTTTCTTTTCAGTCTGCCATCCCTTGTTCACCAAAGTAAAAACTCTGGAGATCTACATTTCCCTGCTGTGAGCAACTCACTTTCATTAACATTAAATTCACTTCTCAGGTTTGTAGCAGATTTCACTTTGACAGGTAACTCTAAAAACATTAGACCTAAACAGCAACGATTCAAAAAGGCCAGGAAAAAAAAAATCCTTAAATAGCTATTTTTTTATGAGCTACCCTTTAAGAACGAATACAAATTTGCCATTTTTGGTTAAGATGATCCTTTTGAGACTCTCTGGGAATGTGACTGGAATCTAGGAGATGCAAACCCTCCATCTAAACAATGAAGAAACCAGGCATTTTCCAAGTACCCATACCTTGGTCTTCTCAACTTACGATCACCATTCTCTACAGAACAGGCTTCCAAAAGAAAGGCCTGGATCAAAAAAGCAGGTTAAGTTTGCTCAATATTTATGCTCCTTACTGAAATTTTGTGGATAGAAAACAGGTTTTCCTAGAAACAGAAGACCACGTACATTGTACCTTCTTGAGCCTACGAAACTTCACACTCTGAAGAAATCTAAAAGGATGATCCAGGATATTAACATTATAGAGAGGGGACAGTTTCACCTAATCCATTTAATAATGTTTCTCTGCTAGATCTGATAGTTCAGTTCTTCCTAAATCTTAGCCTTAGCCCCCAATTTCATAACCCAGAGGAGCGCAATTTTCTTAACAAGGCTAAAATTATTCAAGTGTCAACCAAGCCTTCCCAAAACTAACCTACTTCCTTCATCTGCTTTCCCCCCACCCCCAAATCCAGTCATGTTTCCACTTCGTCTGGGACAAGTCAACAAAAGGGGCTGAATAAAAATCAGACTGGCTGAGCTTCTGGACCCTGACTGCTCCCTACCGCAGCGAACACAGCTGGAATGTTTTCCAACTTTCCAGGTCTGCCTTTTGCCTTCCAACCAGAGTTTAAGTCACCCGAGTTCTTAAGGATGTCTTATACATTACCGTCAGTTTTACAAGGTCACAAGGTTGCTTACAGATAGTTCCATACACAGTATTCTGTGAAAGGAGATTTCTCCACTGTTTTATACTCTGAGTCAGCAGCCCTAAGTTTGATTTGCATTTGTGTGTTTATACTGTTCAGGGTACAGCCATTTTGTACTTTATGGCAGAGCATCTACCAAGTCTTAAGATCTGGGTTCAACCAAGTCTTAAGATCTGGGTTCAAATTCATTCTTCCTCCTCTACAGCATTGCAGGAAACTCCTATAGATGGCTCTTACACCAAAGCACTACAGGAGGTCAGATAAATTAGACATGTTCTCTTCCCCACTCTGGCAAATCAAGAGAAACAAAGTATCCAAGACAGGTTAAATAATGCAAATATAAGCAGTGCCATAAGGCAGGGAGGACAGAGTTACTTCAAGTATTATGGACAGTGACAGGTTTACCCTGGTGTCCTCTTATTCTCAGAGTCTATCCTTTTGCACAGCTCAATACATCCCTCCAGTGAGCTCTACAAATTTGTCTTACAGGTGTCCCTTCTCTTCCACAATCAGTCCCCTCCCTCCATATGGGACTATTCCTATCAGGACACAAGCACATGATGGCACTGTTCATCTTAAAAGACATAAAGAAGTACCTTGACTGCATTTGCCCTCCAGGTGTCCATCCCAATGGTCTCTTGCATGTTAAACTTCTCCGAATACCAAGGACACACACGTTTCCACCACCTTACCTCACTCCTCAGCCTATTACAATCTGGCTTGGTCCCTGTTACTGCAATGAAACAGCAAATACATCAGGAATCTAAATTGCTGCATACAGTAGGATATAAAGTGGCCTCATTATCCTTGCCGTTCAACCCTCTCAGGGACTTTCTTCCTGAAGGATCCTCCACTCCAGGCCTCTACGACATAATTACCTGTGTACATCTCCTGTTCTTTCTGTTTCCCTCAATAGCCCTTCTACTAAATAAATCCACAGGGCTTTTTCCTAAATCCCCTTCTGTCTCCATTCATGGCCATCTTAATTAACATCCTTCATTTCTAGGGCTTTAATGCCAACTATAAACTGGTACCATCTAAGTGATCTCTAACTCCTCCAATCTCTCCTCTGGACTCATCACATATGTTCAAGTTTGATACCATCTCAAAATCTACATGTTCAAAACTAGATTTCTGACTTTCCTCCAAAGCCTTTTCCTCCACGTCTTCATGATTCCTGTAACTATTACCACCCACCCAATTGTTCAAGCCAGATGTGAGGGTAATGAGAGGCCAATGAATCAAGAACGGATCCCAGGTTTCTGGCTTGCATCCCAGCTGCAGACCTAATTGCTCCTATAACCAAAATACATTAGAAGGTCCATTTCTTCCCATCACCATCACCTCCGACCCGGTCCAGGCCATGAGTATTTCTTACCATGTTTTCCCACAACAGCCTCTTGCTTCCCCCCTTGTCCATCTGAACTATTTTCAACAAACCATCCAGAAGTGGATTTAGCAAAATCTACCCACTCACATCATTTCCTTGCTCAGAGCTCTTCTTTAATGGTCTCCTATCATGCTTAGAATAAAACCCAGGCTTCTTCCTTTGACCCACAAGGGGCTACATATCTGGCACCATGTTCCCTCCAATCTCAACTCCTAGCGCTCTAAACCCCATTTCTCTGCCTGCAACCTGCTGGTTGTCTTTTCGTCCCTCAAACACATCGTGGTCCCTGTTTAAGAAGCTGTCCTCTGCACTAGAATGCTGTTCCCCAAACTGGACTTTCCTCCACTGAGATTTGTGGAGGAAATCTCAACTTAAATGTCATCTTTTCTGGCAGACTTTTCTTGGCCTTCCTCCCACATCATACACCATGCCGGTTAGTTCCTTTCCCTGTATTTTGTGTTTCATATAGGTTTCCATCCACTTGTTTATTGGTTGCATCTCCTACTAGACTGAACCTGCACAAGGACAGTGATGAACATAGCACTTAGGACACTGAATAGCACTTTAAAAAAAAGTGTGTTGGGGCAGCCTGGGTGGCTCAGCGGTTTAGTGCTGCCTTCAGCCCAGGGTGTGATCCTGGAGTCCCGGGATTGAGTCCCACGTCAGGCTTCCTGCATGGAGCCTGCTTCTCCCTCTGCCTGTGTCTCTGCCTCTGTGTCTCTATGAACAAATAAAATGTTTAAAACAAAAGTGTGTTGGTTGCTTATAAACAACCTAGTTGCTTCATAAGACTGCGAGAAATGACCCAATCACACTGGCGAAGTCAGTCAGCTCACCAATCCTGCCAACACTGTTTTTAGGTTTTGGTTTTTTAATTGCTATCTGCCTATGCCATGCACTACTACAGGGGTGTTCACATATTTTCCTCAGTAAATTTTCAAAGAAGGATGAGTTAGCAAACTGCACACATCAAGAAACTGAGGAGCAAAAGCAAGTCACAATGATACAGAGGGTCAGGGTCAGAATTCCAACTCCAGATCTTTTGAATCCTTTTGATTAACCCAGAGCTGGCTTCATGAGCATGAGACCTATGTAGCCACACACACAGGGCCCAGGCTTTTTTAATGCCTTAGAACTGCTGTCTTGAAATCTTAATCGTTTCTGAACAGGGGCCTTGCATTTTCATTTTGCTCTGGACCACACAAATTACCCAGCCATTCTTAACTCTACCACAAGTTTTGTTATGAAGAGCTTCCTCAATTCGTTCTTTGTAGCTTGGCATTTCTTACACAGCAGAATTTAGAATCTAAGTAAATGGAGTGATTTACCACTGTATTCACAGCTGTAAGGCATTTAGCAGTGTTACAGAAAAGACATTTCCAGACCTAATCCCAGAGGTAACTATTTCTTTTTCCCCACGTCTTCAGAAACGTCTGCTTATCTCCTTTTTTATGTCAGCCATTAAGCCTGACCTCATTCTTGAATAAAATGTTACCTTCCTACCTGACTCTTTCTAATCCCATGAAACTACACTACTTTCAAGATTCTTAATCTAGAACCCCATCAAAGGCTTTTTGGTTACCCCATTACTTACAAACTCATTAAAACCACAAACAACCAAACTGACTGAATATACCTTATGGGAATAACATTGCCTTACTTGCTATATTATTTCTCTTAAGCAATCGACGATTCTATCCTGGACCACAGAGTTTTCCATATGCCATTAAGAAAGTGATGTCGCTTACCTGTCCTGCAGCCTCCCGTGTCTTACTGCGATAATCTTTATAAGCCAAGTGGCCTCAAAGTGCAATGCCTAGAACAGCAACAGCACCAGTCCTTAAGAACTTCCTAGAAATGCAAACTCTCAAGCCATGCCTCATGTCTATTTATTTAGAAACACTATTTAGAAACACCAAAAGGTGGAGGCCCCCCTGGAAAAGGAAGAAAGGGCTGATGGGAGGACAGGGTCCATGGGAAGGTAGAGTCCATGGCGGGGGTGGTTTAACAAGTCTTCCAGGTGATTCCAATACATGCTAATGTTGAGCACCACCATCACAGGAAAAGTTATTAAAATATCCATTCCAAATATCATCGAAATCATCTGGGGATCTTTGCAAGTTACAGTTTTCCCAGCCTTGCCACACAGAGATAAAATGTCCACAGGCATGCGGCCAGTCTAAAAGCCTATCTTTTTAACCTTTACCCAGGTGTTCAGATGGCCACCAGCTTTGGGAAACTCTCTAATGCCATGTCTGTTTCAAATCAATTACACATTTTGAGGAACAGTTTTACTTACAGAATTCATGGATGGCTGGTGGTCGGTCTGTTCATTTGTCTCACTGATGTATCTCTACAGACCTCAACAAATTCGACCTGAAACTACTTGTTCTGATGCTTCTGGTATATTTTCAGCAGCCAAACTGCAACTGAAACAAGCCTAAAAGTTTTGCTTAGTGAAAAACACACAAACAAAAAATATTCTCTTGTGGCTTCTTTTAACCCTTGAGCACCTATGGAATACACTATAATCATCAAATTGCCCCAGGTTTTAGTAATTGGCTTCTTAGTTTAATATAAAGAACATTTTGAGGCAGATTTAGTAAGTTCTTTAGTGAGGACCCACTATGTGCATGGTACTGTACCTCACTGTTAATCATATTTTCACCCTGGCCAGAGGGAAACTAGAATGAGAAGAATCAGAAAGTACTTTGACTAAATATATATATTTTCACCATCCTCCCACTTCTTTCCTCCCAAATTTTCTTTTTTATTCTTCAGAGGGATCAGAGTAAATTTTTCTTCCTTATAGCTCATCTGTCAAACTTTTCTTCCTAATAGCTCATATTTCAATAAAGTGATGGGTGAAGAGAAAAAAAAAAGAATAAAAGAAGAATTGCCCACATTTTCTTCTATTCCCTCCATTCTTAAGAGCACAGAATATAGTGCCAGGCAGCCTGGTTTTAAACCTCAACTCTAAGTCATTGAGCAAATTACTTAATATCTCTGTGCCTTAGTTTCCTCATCTGTAAAATGGGTACAATAAGGTTATTATAAAGAACAAATCATTCAATATATGGAAGCCCCACAGGGCAGTTTCTGGCACATGAATATGTGTAACTGTTAATATTCCCACATCACTGCTCTTTGCAGTTTAATCTGCAAATCCACATATACCTTTCTCCTAGAGCCTAAGTCCAGGAGCCCATGTCATCCTGCCCTCAACAAAGCATCTTGCTGTCCCACTCTTGATTTTCTACAATACTTAACCATCTCTTCCGCAAGACCTAGAGTTGTCTTGCACTTCCTGTGTCATCCTCTAGCTGTTACGCGTCCCCCATTTCATGGTGTAAATGGAACATTGTAGACACAGGTTTAGAGTCAAACTGTGTGAGTTCAAATGTCTATCTCCCTCACCTCTCCTCCTGGCTTCTTCTGCTCCAGTGTCTTTGGCCTTCTTGTTTCTCAAACATTCCTCTGCTTTGGCACATTTGTTCTTGTTCTGTCTGCCTGGAACATTCCTCCCCAGACATCTCCAGGGCTTTCCCCCTACTCCATCCTCACATCTGTCTGACGGCACCAATCAGAAAGGCTTTCCCTGCAGTTAAAATAATGCCCCTTCCCATCCTCTACCCTCTCATCTTGCTTTGTTTTTCCTTATGGTATTTATAATCACTAAACATTCTATTACATATTTACTTGCTTCTTTGTGTATCTTCTCTGTCAGCCTCACTAGCATATAAGCTCCGGGAAAGCTGGAATTTGGTAAAATGGAAATGGTGCTTACCTCATCAGGTTGTTGTGTGGACTAAATGAGATAACATGTATAAAATATAAAGCCTTTATAAATATTAAAGTCTAACAAAATGCTGAGCATACAGCAAATGCTCATTTCCTCTCTTTCTCATGATAACAAATCAAGAGGGTTGGCATGTTTTTACTTCTCTTATATTCCCTGCGACCACTGTCAGCCCCATACTCAGTGTCCCTGAGACCTGAGAACAAATGGAAACTCTTCAATGTTATAGTCATTACTTAGATTTACAGCAAGCATCAGCATGTCCTCATTAGATTTTAAATATACTCAATGTGAAAATAGGAGCATATACTTCTTATGTGCACACAGAGTAAAATTAACTGAAAGTGCTTGTGAAAAGAGATGTTTTAAATTAAGTGATTTTTCTAGTCAATCATCAACTCACTTTCATTCATCCATTGTTATTGAACATCTCTCTTCCTGAGCTTAATCCACTCTGTTGCATAAGAGAGTAAGTAGGAAAGACGTAAGAGGAATCCATCCTTCTTTTATGTCTGAGTACATCTTGGCTCAGAGTCATTGCTACAGACACTGATTCCCCTTGATATAACTGAAGGTACTGAATATTCAGCAGCATGTTGGCCCAACCTTATTCTGACCCCAAAACGCACCTAGGTAATTACTCTCTCAAATTAAACTCTCAAATAAAAGCTCTTATCTATCTCTTATTTGTCACATTTTTTTCTAATGATAATCGCACACGTGTACACACTCTCATGCAACAAAGACAGCCTATTTATTTATTTATTTTTGTTTTTTAAGACAGCCTATTTAACAAGAATCCTGCATTCAAGTTTCACCCAAATTTAAAGTTTTCTAGATCTAGTTTTGATTGGCATCACATGATTAAATAACCAGTTCATTTAAAATTTGAAAGGATAAGTAAAAATATTCAACACATTAAAAATAATAAAGGAAAGAGTCTGGCGATTATGTGAATACAAACATATTGCTCTATTCTCATCCAACAACAGTGAGAGAAGTAGCATCAAAAATAAATCATCTGTTTTTCTTTGTCCACTCAATAGTTTATTCCTGGAACTCAGCTTGTTTGCAGGGCTGCTAACAATATTATTTAATTGCTTTCATTATTCCCTACTGCCCTGCCTTCGTCTCACCATCCATAGTGACCTTTAAGCAACCCCCACAAATCACCTCTGTGGGGGAACGGCATACATAAACTTTGTTTATGCTCTTTTAATTTTCTTATCTCTAACTCACAAGTCAGCAGAGTATTGAAAAAAAATTAAAGAGTGGTTGCATCTGTATTCTATCCCTACCACTTCCCAGCTACCCTGGTTAAAACTAACATGACTGCTCTGAAATCTAGTTTCTTCATCTGTGCTTTGGGCATCTGCATACAATCTTCCTCAGAAAGATGTCAAGGGGGCACCTGGGTGGCTCCATGGTTGAGCGTATGCCTTTGGCTCAGAGTCCTGGGATCAAGTTCCACATCAGGCTCCCCACAGAGAGCCTGCTTCTCCCCCTGCCTATGTTTCTGTGTCTCTCATAAATAAATAAATAAAATCTTTAAAAAAAAAAAAAAGATGTCAATAAGATTGCTTAAGAGATCATTTAAGTCCCAGGCATTTTTAAAAAATATCAAAATGATGCTTGCTTGCTTTCCTCTCCTTCTTCCTTTTTCTGCCCAGGATATGAAACACCTACATCTAGAGCACTTTCGCTATGCTCTTTTACTGGCTCCACACTCAAGTATTGAGTTTCCATAACATGCCAGGCCCTGCCAAGAGCTGGGACCACACTGATGAACAAAATGCAATTCTTATGCTGAAGGAGATCCTAAACCAAAGGACTAGGTTATAGTCTAATCACATCTAAAGTTATGTTTGATAATCAGACATTTTCCTGAAGAAGAAGAAATAATGCCCAGCCTTCCAAAGGTTTTACAATGTGTATGATTCACAAACTATGCAGTAATACAATATCCTGTGAATTACCTCATTGCTGAGATCAATATAGGACCGTGATGTTATCACATCCGCCTACTTGTCTGTCTCCATCAGTGGAACCAAAGGCACCAGTCATACAAAGCACAGTATGGTCACACACACACACAAATTATTTCCCTCTCCCAACCGTACTTATCGGTTAATGAAATAAAAGTAGGACTTAGCCATTATTTACTGCTGGTTCCTTCTGCATTCATTTTTCATAGTCTGTTTATTTGGAGTATGTGGTCTTCACAACAGTGAATTAAGCTCCTGTTTTGGTTACTGTTACCAGTGCATTCTATAGTTACATCTGATATCATATTGCACCTTTTAAACAATGAGCTCTTTTTGTAGATATAACCCAGGTTCCGGTAATTTCAGTCATTATTGTTATCTTCTAAAGAAAACAAATTTCATTTAGTGCTGCAGTACCTAATGATTTTAAATGCTTAAAAACTCATATTTATTTCCCACAAAATGGCTACCAATAACTCAGAACAGAAGAGCAATTTTTTTCTTTCCTAGTTTTCATTTAAATTCCAGCTAATTAGCATACAGTGAGGAAAGCAATTTTAAAGTTGATTTTTGTGTTCAAAATGTATCTTTACAATGAGACAACTTTGTGATATAAAGTCAAAACGAATGGGAATAGTACTCTGAAGTGGGCACCTACTCTGGGCCATGGGTTGGTTACAACAAATGTCCATCAGGCCCAATTCTGCTACTATTCTTCAATAATTCCTGAAGAACTTCTGTTTTGACAGACTTTATAAAGACAATAACAAAAAAAGTAATGAATAGAGTTTAACACCAATTACCTTATACTTGATTACCTAAACAAATTATCATAACTAATAATAATAATAATAATAATAATAATACCAACAGGGGCACCTGGGTGGCTCAGTGGTTGAGCGTCTGCCTTTGGCTCAAGTCGTGATCCCAGGGTCTCAGGATTAAGTCCCACATGGGGCTCCCAAGACGGAGCCTGCTTCTCCCTCTGCCTATGTCTCTGCCTCTGTCTCTGTGTCTCTCATGAATAAGTAAATAAAATCTTTAAAAAATAATAATAATACCAACAATAACACCACATAGGTATAACCACAGTAATCTTAGGAATGACAAAGGAAAATGTCTCTATATTTAGTGAAGATCCAGATCTTTTCATCTTGGCCCTTTTGCTTTGCTAGGGATCTAGTCATCAGCTTTCTCTAGTTCCTGTTCCCTGCTTCCCTGGTACTTTTTTGTAGCCATTAGTAATCAGCTGTAGAATTTCTGAGCTTTTCGCTTTCCAACCACTTGCATAGAGTCCCCATCAATTGTATATCTACAAATATATGTTTATTTTCCCCTGATTCTGAACATGTGCTAGAATTTCAAGCTCAAAACATTCCCTACATCCACAAATGACTGCTACAGAGACTGAACACAAAAATACCAGCTATAATAATACTATAGTCAGAATGATTCTATCTCCCTCTCTCTGATGTTTGACAGGAAGATAGCAGCTCCAGGCCTGAGTTGCTTTCCCTCCCTAGCTCTCTGCTCTCCCAACTTAGAGGTTTTAGTGCACCTTGGAAATTTCCCAATTTCCCATAGAATGCCTTCTATCCTCTATGACAAACGTTCCTGAGAAAACAACCTGTTTGCTGCTTCCCTAAAGTTTCATAGTTTAATTGTTCATGGCCCAATTTGGTATGGCTCAGGCAATCACTGTCTAGTGCTCTAGAAAATTATCAAAGTATTTTTTAAAGATGTAATATTTCCTTTGATATAGCTGTTTCTTCAGTTGTATTTCTAGTAACTTTATTTTCCACATCAGAATTTGTTTTTGTTTTATAGTGATATTAAAATATATAATTGTATCATATAATACACTGTACACCTTAAACCTGGACAATGTTATATGTCCAATACATTTTTTAAAAAAGAAAGAAATAGACATGATCTTAAAAAGAAGACTCAACTTCTTACCTTATTTAACCTTAGCATTTGAAGACATTCTCTATTGCTGTGTCCTTACTTGGTGCTAATTATTCACCCTTCTTTCTTGCCTATTAACATTAATTTGTAATAATTATCTATTGTTACAATCATTGTTATTGAGTAAAGGAGACAGGTACTTATATGAAAAGTCAGATGTCGTCAAATAACAGAAAAAAAAATAGTAAGAGCCCTATTTAAAAAGTAGTTGTAATTCAAACCTTTAAGTGGAGGGTTATTTTCATTCATTAAGATGAAAAAAATCAATAAAACATTTATAAATTAGTAAAAAATTGCTATTTGCCACATCTCATAGAAATATTAAATAAGAAAACCCCCCAAGTAATTTTACCTAGGAAGCTTCAATTTGGTGAATCAGAAACTGAAAATTCTATCATTTGTTTGTTTATGGGTCCAATCAATTGATTTTATCACTGATTTGACTAGTCTTACTAAACATTTTAGCAGACTAATAATATAATTAAGGCAATCTTAATATACTTGTTATCATTTACTTATAATTGCTACTATACACTTAATATGCTTATATCATGTTATGTACCAAATTATAATTTCATCCCTCATACCAGCATAAATCTTCCAGAAGTTTTATTCACATTTCTTTCTCCTATAGCATTTGAGGTTTTATATAGAGTAGGTGCTCATTAAAATGTATGTCAAAACAAATCATTCGTATTCCCAAATCTACTGAATATCCACTGGTAGGAAAGGTGATTTCCACATCTACAATCACTATGAAGTCAGCAGTCAGAAAGCAAAAGAATGTAAATTTTGGTTATGCGGGATGAATTAATTCTGGAAATTGAACATGAAGCATGGTGATAATAGTTAACAGTACTCTGGTATTTTTGAAATTTGCTAAGAGAGCAGATATCAACTGTTTTCACCACACAAACAAAAAAGTGGTGACTATGTGAGGTGATAGATATGTTAATTAGCTTGATTGTTATAATCATTTCACAAGGCATATTACATCAAAACACCACTTTGTACACCTGAGATATATAAACTTTGATTTGTTAATTATAGCTTATAAAGCTGGGGTGGGGAGGAAAACAAAAGAATACAGTAAATCTTCATATATTCTGTTCTTTTGTTTGACTGCAGAACCTCATTCCAAAGAGATGAGCATTTACCATGAACTTAAAGGCACCTTAGAAAGTATCTTTCACCATTTTGCAATTTTGTCCAGTAAAGGTTTAACAAACCAAATAGCAATATCTCAATGCCTGTGACAGGCAAAATAATGGTCTCCCAAAGAGGTCCACATCCTAATCCCCAGAAACTATGATTATGTTTTGTTTGCTAATTACTTAACCTTAGAGTGAAAAGATTGTTCTGGATTATCCAGGTGGGTTCGATGTAATCATTTGGGTCCTTAAAAGTGGGAGAGGCAGAAGAGAAGGTCAGAGAAAACAATGTAATGATAGAAGTAGGATCAATGAAATGCAACTATACTGACTTTAAAGAAAGAAGACAGGGTAGGAGCCAAGGAATTGGGCATCTCCTAGAAGCTAGACAAGGCAAGTAAGTGGATTCTCCCATTAAAAACTACAGAAATGAACACAGCTGACACCTTAATTTTAGTCTAGTGAAATCTGTGGCAGACTTCTGGACTCTAGAACAGTATGATAATAAATTCATCTTGCTGTGAGCCATTAAATTTGTGGTGATTTTTTGGCAGCAGTAGAAACCTAACACAATGCCCAGGACTTTTCTTTGTAGTGCTAAAAGCAAAAACTTTAATACAGAAATAATTTGACAACTTACTTTTACACATCCTATTTCTTAATGACAATTTAATTGGCCTCCACAATAAATAGACCAAATATTTTCTAATAGTTAACTGAACTCAGTGACCCAATTAAAATCTAAGGCGTGACAGTAAACCTACAGATCAATGCCAGTACATAGTTCCTATTATTATTGGCTCAACTTTTAAAAAATTATCTCTCTCAAGCTTTTATCTTGACTTCACTTTATGCACCATAACTCAGAATGGGTAGTTGATGATGGAGGTTCCTATTTATAAAAATATTTGAGCTAGGGACACCTGGGTGGCTCAGCAGTTGAGCATCTGCCTTTGGCACAGGGCGTGATCCTGGAGTTCCGGGATCAAGTCCCACATCAGGCTTCCTGCATGGAGCCTGCTTCTCCCTCTACCCGTCTCTCTCTCTGTGTCTATCATGAATAAATTAGTAAAATCTTTTAAAAATATATTTGAGCTATTAAATGAAAAGAGAAAGAATTGTAATAGCACCATTTTTGCAATGCCCTAATACTGTACCAGTAAAGGTGGGTAGTTGAAAGAAACCTTACAGTGCACAAAACACAAAATATTTACTAATTGGCCCTCTGCATAAAAAATCTGCCAACCCCTACTCTAGGCAATGATCATCAATGGTAGCTGATACCTAAAATGAGAGGCAAACAGAGAAACTATGAAGTATCCTTGTGGAAAAAATCAAAACTGATCTAGGCTCCTGGTCAAACTATAATTCATAGGAAACACAAAGGACAGAGGAACATGTAAGATGACACGATTGGGATGTATTTAGCAGAGTGTAGAACGTGGGAAACTCTAAAGAACAAATAAATTTATTTGACAAATGATTTTTAACAAGAAAAAAAGGAGATAAGATCAGGAAGAGAAAGTTATAGATGAAAAACTAAACAGTTGTAATGTGCCAATTACAATTGTATCCTGATTCAAACAACCTTTGGGTAAAAAAACAGAATTATGAAATCATTAAGGAAATGTGATCTTAATATATGTGGGCATTAGGAAGTTATTAATTTGTTTAAATTTTATTTGTTTTAAACTATAAATGTTATAGTTTTGTTTTAATAAAACTTAAAAGTTGAGCCTTATTGTTCAGATAGTTTTTAGAAGACTTAATATGACATCTGGGATTTGCCTGCAAATAATCTAGTGGGGAGGGAGGAAATAAAAAATAGAGGTACAGATGAAGCAAAATTGCCATGATTTGATCATCGTCAAAGCTAGATTATGGGCATATGTGGTTATTATACTATTCCTTCTCCTATTGTGCATAGTTGAATTATCCTTAATACAAATATTTTTAAAAATCTTTTCCCAAAGGTCTTGAGGTTCATGAAGAGAATGATTTTGTAACCATAATTTATTTCAAAACCCAATGATACAGAACCCAATGATAAAAATACCAAAAGCAAGCAAAGAATGTCTTATGTTTTTCAATATGGCAGAAATTTCATATTTCATCTCTAAAAATGTCAATGAATTCACCTTCAGTAAAAACATAGAGTAAGGGCAGTCCAGATGGCTCAGCAGTTTAGCACTGCCTTCAGCCCAGGGTGTAATCCTAGAGACCCAGGATGGAGTCCCACGTCAGGCTCCCTGCATGGAGCCTGCTTGTCCCTCTGCCTGTGTCTCTGCCTCTCTCTCTCTCTCTCTCTCTCTCTCTCCCATGAATAAATAAATAAAAATTTTAAAAAACATAGAGTAATAAATATTTTAAGGACGAGGACCTACTGTGGAAAACAAACATCTTGGAGAAAACAAGATAACTTTATTTTCTAAAGTACTTTCAAAACCAGAAGCTGAATACAATCATTAGCCTTATGATACACCTTGGTTGTACCAACATTCTAATCCCAGAAGAACTGAAGACCACAAACAACACTTCCCCATCAAGCAAAGGCAACTTTTGCTTTGGGTATTTGTTATAACACCTCTAGTCAATACTAGTAGCTAGATAAAAGTTTCCATTCAGCAAGTATCTCTCACCAGACACTATACTACCTACACAATACAGTTAACTTCCACAGTTCATCCTGGAGACAGGGATTACCATCCTCATTTTATGATGAAAACACCAAGGACAGAAAGATCAAGTTGCAAAATCAGTTAATGACCTGAGATGGACAAAATCAAGTCTGTCTGATTTGAATTCCAATATAATGTCAAAGCAGAAGGCTAGCACCACTACCCTTCAGCCCCTTGCAAATCTTGACTCTGTCCAGAGGTTAGAATCTAGACAAGCTTGACCTTTCTCTGGTGCAAAACAGCTACAAAGGAAGCCCTGATCTTTATGTCTTCCAAAAAGCAAAGTCAGTTCCTGAATTTATATCTTGTCAAAAATATTTGCAAGAACCAGAGACAAGTACAAAGATGTTAACTGAATATTGTTTGTAATCACCAAAAAAAAAAAAAAAAGGAAAAAGAAACTAAATGTTTGATAGTAGAGAAATGAATAAATTATTTGTGGTACAAACACATACAAAAATAATATGCAATATTTACATATAACCATTTCCAAAAATATAGTGTTGAGTGAAAAAAGAAGATTACAAAAGAATGTATGTCTCACATTCATGTAAGAATTTTAAACACAGAGAACCATATTATTTACACATTTTTATGAGTACATAAATATATACTAGAGGTATTTTTAAAAACTATATGAGAAGAATGAACCTCAGGTTCAGAATATTTCTGACCTTTGGAGAAGAAATCAAGAGAAAGGTAGGTGGGTATTTTAACTGCACCTATAACATTTTACTTCTTTTAAAAAGATATGAGGAAAATATGCCAAACTGTTAACCTCGGTTTAATATGCATTATGAGTATGTGGATTCTTTTCATAATATTTTCTATGATTTTTCTATTTTTCTATTTTCAGACAATTTAAATTTTAAATAAAAATAAATACTTTTTCTTTGTATAAAAAGAAGACCTGAATGAATTTTACATTCAGTGGGAAAGGAAGAAGGAATTGTCTTGATAAAATTCAGGAGAAAAGAGACATAGAAATATAATTCACCTAAGGCCACACAGCTAATAACTGACAGAACCAAGATTCTAATCTAGATCTGTTTAATTCCAAAGCTACCATATTGTTCTCAAGATCAATTTGGAATTTCCATACAACTCTCAAAGTAGAGATGACCTGCATTCAAACTGAGCCTCCTAGAAACATTTACCTTGTAGAGCCCTTCCTCCTAATCTCACTGTTGTAAAATTCAGTCCTAAGGAAGTCCTAGAAAAATCAACCTTCAGGGAGGACAAAAATCCAGTTGGTTATTAGCATTAATATATTCTCTTTTATGTGATTATTTTGTATTCTAGAGAGGCATTTGTAATGAATATGCAATCTCATGACGTTGAATGCACGGATTGGCAGTTTGGTGTGTCAACTCTCAATTTAGATAACTACTTTGGAAGAACTGAAGTAGTGATTCCCACCTTTTTGAAATCTGAGAATTTTCCCACATTCCTTGAGGTAAAAGGGAGATACAAAGTTATATTTCAGCAATCTCTGAATTACTAACAAGAGTTTTCATAAAAATATATATTTTTGTATAATTTATGAATTAATTTACCAACATTATAGACTAAATATATACAAAGTAAAACCTGCAAAGGAATTAACAATAAGACCCAGTTTCTACCAGGCAAATTCATAAGACAAAGAGAGAGGGCAGAGCCAGGATTCAACACAAGCAAAAAATAGGTCTTCAACTCTTGCGTAAACCAAATACCAACTTCTCCAAGGCTATGGACTAGTTTCACTGCTCTTCTTTCTTCCTACTTATTTAAACTTTCGTTCTTTAGTAAGTTCTTCCTCCAAAAAATAAACATGTTCAAATCTCTCCCATCTTACTAAACAAGGAAAAGGAAAGAAAAATTCTTCTGCCTCTATTTCTCTTTGCTCTCATAGCCAAGAACTTTAAGTCTACCTCATATTAATGAGAAAATACTGTTTATTAGTATATTTATTAATTGGTCAATTCATTCACTGAACAAACATTTGAGGGCTTGCTATACACTAAGCACTGTTCAAGACATCTGGATAAACCGGGGAACCAACAAAAATCCCTACCTTTATGGAGCTTACATTCTAGCTGACATCAGGCACTGCATAATAAATGATGTGATGTACTTAGAGAGTGCCTAGCACATACCAAGTACTTTACAATGTGTTTGCTCTTGTTGTGGTTATTTCTCTGTCTCATCTGCCTTGGCTTCTACTCACTGCATTCAGGCATCCACACTCATGAGTCGGTTGAAATGACTGAGAAAGATAATTATCACCCTCTTTCCAAACAGCCAAATCCACACATTTTTTTCTTCCTCATCTTTTGGGAATCAGGCATCAAGCACAGGAAGCTTCTTATCTAAATTTCTCATCACCATCCCTTAACAGGCATTCACTGCCGTAACCTTTGCTTTCTTGTATTCGGACCATAAAGCTAGACTGCATATATCTCTGTCTGGTTGCCTTGTAGATCCCTGTCTTGTATGAAACCATCAGTTCTACTAGGAAAGTTGTCCAGGACCTACCATGGTGCCTAATGCTTCCTAGGTACTCAATGAATATTAGACAAATAAAAGTTTGCTTAAATGTTGTTCTCTATAATCCTTGCATTTCTGTTTTATGAGTGCTCTTCAGGCTTTGCAAGTGAAAGAAACAAAAAGTAAAACCAATGCACAGACCATCACAGCTGGTCGAGACAAATTAATATAATGTTTTGCTTCTATTTATAAATGATTTTAATGATTCAATTGTTTTTCAAGATCTCAATAAATAATGGCAGGAGGAACTCTACTAATATATTTTGGAATAATTGAAAACACATTTAACCATCCCCATACAAGGATATTTTTCTCCTCAAAACTTAAAATATTTGAATTACTCACTAGCCACCTAATATATTTCTGGTCCTCAAAGATGAAACTAAATTTAGTTCACTATTCACTGGGATCAATGAGAAAAAGCTGATTAGTTGCTAATTACTAAAAAAAAAAAAAAGGTAACATTTCAGAAATATTTAAACAAAATAAACCATTATCAGAAAATGGTTGTTTTTCCATCAAAAAACCATAATAATAAGAAGAAACATCTGGACTCCTGAGCGATACAACATTGTCCCTTTAAAAAAAATTAACACAGTGAATAAAAAGCAGACAAAAACCAACCTGTCAAGAAATGGTTTACTCAGTAATGGACTAGCCCTGCAGGGGATTCATTCTGCTTTCACCAGGAGAGCCCTTTGCGTAACAAGAACAAACCATTAAGGGTTTAATGACACTGCAATCGCATATCAGGACACTGAAAAAAGGAGAAAGGATTCTTTTCATCAACTTGCTGCTATTTCTCCCACAGCCACTGCAAGATCTACCATCCATATCAACCTCAAATGGGCAACTGGTTGGGAGATGGGTTTTTCTGACTTTAGCCCTGCCTTCAACTCAGCTTTTCCTCATTTACCATAAGATCTTGAAGAACCCAGCTTTTGGCAAGAATCACTGGAAATCACCGGAATCATCTACTGGGCCCAGAAGGGACAAGTCAGCCTCAGAAACGAAAGCAGATTTCTTCCTGGAATCCCTCTCTGCACACATCGCATCTAAAACAGCTGTAGGAGGACCGAATTTGGTAGCCAGCTGTACCGGACTCGTCTACTTTGCAGCGCTGCTGTTTGCATACCCTCTCAGCTGCCCACTTGTCTGCACAAGGCATGATGTTCTGTGGTTGGCACCTGCTGATAAGGGTAATTATAGCATTAGTGGAAGCAAGCATGCCAACTAAGGTTGAAAAACAACTCTAATTACAACTCCATCACTTTACTCCCTCAGAACTCTTTTTTTTTTTTTTCCATTTTACACAGAGCTTACTTGGAGATTAAATGAAATCTGCATCTATTTGAAAACAAGCCCTGAAAGAGTTGTTGGACTAGAGGAGGAAATCACCTTTCAAAATTAAAACTACTCCAGGCTGAGGTGAACATGTGATATTTGTAACACCAAACAGCACTAGCTGAATCATCTTTCAATAGATTTCCATGTATTTTTGTGTGGATAGAATTAAAACAAGTAAGAGGAATAATAAGAACAATAGTTCAAGGAGAAATATGAAATCCAGATAGTATTGAATAGAGGCAAAGAAGTCTTAAAATCCCTTTATGCCTACTGACCAATTTAACAGTGACATTGTATATTATATTAATATCCAGAAGTTTAATTTGATACCCAGTATTCAAATATATAACTTTTATATTAATATAATTATAAAAATGATATCAAATTGTTACATTTACAAAAAAAACATTGTTTTTACATTTAAAAAATGATCTATGACCCATAGTCAGAGAAGAACAAATTCCAAGGAATGAATATGATAAAGTCCTATTTCACTTTATCACAATTTTATGATTTGGGGTATAATTTGAGTATTGGAGATTACTGGATTAAACTGTGCATTAAAAAACTACAAAGCCTAAAAAGAAAAGAGAAATGAAGAGTGTTTCTTGAATTAGAAATCAACAAGGATTGATTTGTTAGACACATCCAGTACTGTGGCCCAGAACTTGAAAACATGGCCTCTAAATACCACTATTAGGACAAGAACAGCTACCCCTTCTTTTCAGTATTGCACTGAGTCCTGCTGCTTCTGCCTGGTGCCAGAATAGAAGCAGGCTCCAGAGAGCTGGGCAAGGATGGCACACATTGTCCTGCCTTGGTCTACAAAGAACACCAGTAGACCATCTCCTGAGTACTAAAGAGACTGCCAGAAATGTCTTTTTGATTTCTAATGCTGGCATCAAAATCCTGGGGCCAGCCCAATCTCTAAGATATCTCTAAGAAAACTGCAGCATATCTACTGATAAGTAGAAAGGAAATCTAATTACCAAGGTTGATTTAAACAGGCCTCCCCTACACCTCACACATAAAGACACCATGACTCAGATCATAGAAGAAAGGCATTTCTAGATAATCAAGAATATGGCATCCCTCTCCTTGCTGAAGAAAATCTCCCCCATTATCTATGATGTATGCATGCTTTGTGGTTAGTGAAAATGAAAACTAATGTAATCATTCCCACTGGGGACAGAGTCATGGACTGTCATTGTTCCCTGGGAATAACTTTAACTGGAAGTGATTTCAGGACTCTAACTAAAGCAGGAAAGAGAGTAACAAAGACCACATTAATAAAACAACTATATAATCATTTTACATTCTCAAAAGAAAGAAGAGAGAGGATCTAAGAGTGCTCCCATGTTTTATTATTAACTACATTTTCCCACATTTATCTATTTTGTCTTCAAAGAAAAAAAAAATCCTCCTATGATTTTTATCACGATGATGCCACAATATTTCTGAGTACAACACAAAATGAATAAGATCCAAAGCCACGTCACAGAATATCTTATTTATTCAGAAGACTAAGTAAAAAGCAGCATTAAACATATTAACTGCTTTAATCACTTCATTTAATCTCTATACTTTAAGCTTTTTTTTTTTTCACATAAAATACAGTGCAAGTTGCAAATAGCACCAGCTTACCCTTAAGAGGGAAAAAAAAAGTCTTACCTTGAAGATTAAAAACTTTTTATCAGCATGCCTGCTACAAGCCTCATTATTTCCTCTCTTGCTTGCATAAGTGAGTTGGGGGTATCACTTACAGATGAAGTAGAAACTCTTTGTTAACAACTAATGGAATCGAACCTTGATTAAAAACCAGCTCTAAGGTTTACAAAACCTCATTATCTTTGTTTAAAAATTTCTGATAATTCAAATCATGGCTAGGAGCATTTGTTAGATTTTTAGAACAAAACTGATATCAAACAGGTCACACAATGTGAGAATAAACACAGGCTTTTGCCATAACTGGTTTTTAACTGAATTACTAATGTTTCAATTAACAAGTACTACAGGGAAATATAGCACCATCATCACCCTTAGTAAATAAGAGGACACAGTTACTTTTCCAGATGTCTTCTGTTGTCATGGTAGCCTATTATATCCTCTCTCTCATATTTTTATTCTAAGTAACAGACCTGTGAGCTATTGAGCCTGACCTATAGTTATATGAAGATTTTATATGTTCCTGACACTCTGCACACACCTGTTGAACAGAATCAAAGAATCAGTATAAGAAGTTATTTAGAATAATACTTTTTATTAAAAGGGCAATAAAATTTTTAGTTCACATAATTGATGAAAACCAGAAGTCATGAAATCCTATCTTCAGAATCATATTCTCCTTTTTCAAATGTTAAATTGACCTTTATTTTAAAATGACATTTCAATGCCTGAAATAAAATTAATCACATTTTAAGTGCACAATATCCATGTTTAGATTTAAAAAAAAAATCTTACCCACCACACTAAACATTAAGAAATAAATATTTCAAATTTAATAACATTTTCTGCTAGTTTTTTGTGAACAAGCAAACAAAATAAACGCACCAAAAATTTTACCTGTTTATATTTCATTCTGTTGAATTAATGTTTTTAAACATCCTGCTTTTTTACAGATTAATTTTTATCCCTTAGTGATTATCTCTTGAAAACAGAAGGTAACATTATTCATGCTATGAGATACAAGGCTTGTATACTACCCTTTTTAAAAATTAATTTAGTTTCTCTCCCATACAATATCTGTTGTCAACTCCTCTGGATGTAAAGCATAGGTACCACACACACACACACACACACACACACCCTGGTGTTCTTAATGACGTCTCCTAAGTTGAAGCGTTTATTGTTCCCTAGGAGCAACAGGAGGGCTCTGCACTCTCTTCTGGAACAGAGTTCTTTCCCCCTAGGCTAAAGGAAAACAGATAATATTTAAATACTGAAAATGCATATGCAACTCAAGTTTTCATCAACTGTACTTCTCTACACGCATACGATGGCTGTATTAATTTCACCTGAGTGCTTTTACCGCACTAATGAGACATTGAAGAGAAGCTGACGCATGGGAAAACTGTTTTCTGAACGCGGTGTATGTTCACAGTAGGATTATAAGCACCTGGGATATTCTTGCATGCAAATCACATTCTGCAAACAATTAAACGCACCCATTAACATAGTGGGGGTGTGGGATGAAAAAAGAGCAAGTGTGAAGAGAGTTTAAAAAAAAAAATGGCATGCCCTTCCTATTCCGCCCTCATTCAGCGGCTGCCGAGTACCTTCCAACGCCCAGACAGACCCTCGGGACACCGGAGTCACAACAATACACTCGGCAACATCTCGCGCGCTCTGTTAATTGCAAAACTCTACTGATCCGACAGTGAGCCCCTCGCCTCTCGAACATTTTCTCCATTTTCTTGGCAAAGACCGCGCAGACGTCAGGAGACCCTGCCCTGGCGGAAGAAAGGGAAGTCGTTCCTTCTTGCCCCTCCCCACGGCCCCCAACACTTTGCTCAGAAGCCGCTCCGCGAGCCCCCGGGCGCGAGCCCCCCGAGGAGGCAAGTTCAGCACCATGGAAAGGGCTCGAGCGGCGCGCGCGGAGGGAGGCAGCGAGGGAGGGAGGGAGGGAGGGACCGACCCAGGGGCGCTCCCGGGCCACTCACCGGCGTCTGCTGCGAAGGGAGTCCCGCGCGCTTCGTGGATCCCTGCTTGGAACTTAGCCTTTTCCACGACTCGGCAAACCTGCCCCGGCTGGCGCTCCGGCTGCGCCTGCGGCTCTCCGCGCTGTCGTCGCGCTCGGAGCAGCCCCGCTCCACCTCCGCCGCGTCCCTCCACTTCTTCCCCATGCCAAGTTCGCCGGGCTCCGCCGGGCCCCAGCCGGGCGCCGAGCTCTCGCCGCCGGCTCTGCCTCCAGCCTGCGCGCGGCTCTCGGTCGGCGCCGCCTTTGCCTCGGCGGGCTCCTGCCCGAGCCCCGCGCTCCGTTACCGCCGCCGCCACCAGGCTGCGCTTGCGCCCGCGATTGGCTGAACCGCCGGCTGGGGCTGCGAGCGCCACCTGCGCCCGAGCCAGCTTCCTTTTGCGCCTCCAAATTGCTCTCCACCCCGCAGGCGCCGCCTCCTCTGGGGGGCCCACGGCCCACGCCCGCGGCTGCTGCTGCGCTCTGGGGAGCCCCCTGCAGTCACCCCGTCCCGCCCAGCCCAGTCCCCCGGGGCGCGGGGACCAGCCTCATGCCACCCCGAGCTGCGGGCGCAAGCCCCTGTTCCCAACACCCGGAGACTCGCGTTGACTTGCAGAAAGACAGGAAGCGTGCAACTTTGTCTTCCTCCCTTTTCTCTTTCCTCCCTTTCTCCTCTTTGCAGCAACAGCTGTCTCTTAAGTATCCTTGGGGGGAGTAGAGCTTCATCTCCTTGTCAGATGCCCCACTAATTCCTTCTCACGCTGGCTCGGATTAGCCCACTGGTTCTCAAACTTGGCTGCGCTTTGGAGTTACTTAAGTGTGTGTGTGTGTGTGTGTGTGTGTGTGTGCGCGCGCGCGCGCGCGCTGATATTCTTCAGAGTCTGATTTAATTTGCCTGGCTGTGGCCTGGGAATCGGGATATTTAAAATCTCTCCAGTTGACTCCTGCTGTTCTAACTGCAATTAAGCGTCTTCGACAACCTGTACTACGGGGACAAGGCAGAGGAGAGTCTTTGGAAGGGAGGAGAAGGTTGATGCTTCTTAAATCGACTCATTTTTCTCTCTAGGGTAGGAGTGGTCGGGTATTCAGTTTACCCTCTCGCTCCCGAGGCCGGGGTGCTACAGCAGTGAATGCTTAGCGAGGATGATGTGTGAGCTCCTGTGTGTTGAATATTCTCTGACACCTCATCCTTGGTTCATCTTTCTGCCTATTGCTCATTAGAGGGCAATCCAGCAGTCTCCCATCAGTTTTGTGTCAGTTATTTTACCAGACTGAACTGTCCTCGTGTTCAGGAATTTCCTTGATCAGATGAGAGAGGGCCAGGGAGGGTGTCACAAATTTACAAAAGCTGAAACAGTGGCTTTACTCCTTATTACAGGGAAGAAGGCCTGAAATCCCTCCTGGTTGAAAAGAGCTGTCTGTTGCTGATCTGCAGCAATGGCAACATATGTATTTTCATTTCCTTCTGAAATGGAGCGTTCTCCCTTCGGTGTAAATAAGGCCAGGTCTTCCAAGAGGAAAAGGTAGAAAGGGATTAAGAGGAAGGGAAGAGGATGAGAAATGCTGTAGGAAAATGTGTGTTGTGGTGCCAGTTGTGAAAATCATAATCTGAGTGGTGAGTGGTTGGTCTGATTAAGCAGAGGTTTTGGAATTGTCTAGTTTTCTGAGAGGAATACAGAGCTCTAAAACCCCACAGCTGTACACGTGTGTGTAGTGCTACATTAATATTAATCCTGTCATTTTAAACCAAGAGACATACGGGGCACACTTTCCACCTTTTCAAACAACCCTCTGTGTCCAGAAATCACACACCCATATTAAACAAAATGAAGCTCTAAACAATGTTTGGAACACACTATGCCATTTAATGAGAAAACCACAGGCTCCATTTTGCATTTCCTCGCCTGCTACCTATGTTCATGGATTTGAAACTATTAGTGCCATTTCTTGGAAATATAATAGTTCAGCCCCAATTTCTCCCCCTCACAAAAATAAATCAAAATGATTTCTCAGAGTTTACAAATCAGACAGGTATGAGAGCTAAATATCAATTAGGGAGAAGAAAAAAAAGTCAGAAAATTATGATGTAAATGTTTGCCTTTTCTTTAATTGTCAATAAAGGGGAAATATATGTGAAAACTTCCCTAGGAGTTGAAAGGCTGATGTGCTAACCTAGATGCCTTGATAGTTTATTTTTTAGATATAATGATGAAAGCTCTGCAAAGGAGCTAAGGGGCTTTCACAGATGTATCAAGGCAAGAACACTCATGTCACAGAGCCACAAGACCCTGGTGTTTACCCACATCAGCCCATGAACAGGGACATAAGAATGCTATCAAGAATATCCGTCACAAATGACAGCACTAGGATATCCAAGAGTATTCAGAGCCCCCAATGAGGTTATATATATATATATATTTAGAAAAGTTCAATGAATAGTGATTATATCTGTGTTTTCTTATCCTTTCATCCTAAAAATGAGCCTATTGCTCTTGTCTTAAAGCTGTTTTTAAAGCCTTGCTTGAAGATGAACTCTGCATTTTATTTTTGCACTTAACAAGTACCAAAAAATTACCTGGGAACTGTACAAAAGGTTAAATGAGATGTGATTACAGCTAAGCAAAATATTGACCCTCCCTCTTCTGATGTTCATTTGTCTTTTTCCAAATTTTCTAATAGCTAGGAAGTGGAAAACTACATTGAAAGTCTATCATTTTTATTACAAGTTAGCAGAGAATGGCAGCATCAAAGCTAAGAACATGTTGAAAATCACCAGCACGGAAATTCTGGAATCAAGGCTAGAAGCCATTTTCAGAGCAACTTAACTTTACTGAGAGTCACTGCAATGGCAAAGGTGAGTGTAAATACATCAAAAAGGCTATTGAGAAGGATGCCATCAATCCTTTTTTTTTCCTCCATGGTTTCTATGCATTAAAAAATGTGAATATTAGAACAAGATTAAGGCAAAAATTACTTATATTGTTATATAATAGATATTCTACATAAAATTAAAGTGCAAATATATAATTCTTTATGTATGAATCAATCAAAATATAATATAGTGAAATGTTCTGAAAAGTGAGCTTTAAATAGTATTCTAAAAATATTCTCAAGAAAATATCAAATGCCAACAGTCCTCCATACTCTATGAACCTTACATGATCCAACCAGACTGTTGGATGTGTTGAGTGTATAATCAGAAGAAATACTCTTCAAAACCCATTTGCCCTGAGTTACATGGTTATGAACTTTACTGCAAAAGAGTTAATAGGAAATATCTTTTCCTTTGGTTATGTCCAGAACATGGAAACCCACGGGCCTACCCAGGGACCAAAAAGATCGAGCAAAGTGCAAGAGGGGATGGTAAACACAGAGAAAGTGAGGAAAACTATAAATCCATGTTTGTTCCAAAATCTCTCTTACAGAATAAGAAAATGTCAACTATATTTCATCAATTTTAACACTCCAAATTTTTCACATTTTAAGCACTCTCAAATCAGGATGCTTTTGATAGTGGATAGTATCTCAACTTCAGGATAATACTGAATTACACTAAATCACAGAGTTGGGTAGTGAATTAGATGCTCCTAGGTGTGACCTTAGAAATCCAACAAGTCATTATTCACTCTTTGCCTATACATTCAGACTTCAGCATTCGATATCTTTTTTCTCATTAGCAGGACATTTCCTTATTAAACAATTTTAAGCATTAGGATGCCCGTCCTTATAAATTAAGCTGAAATCCATGCCTCCATCTTTATTTTAAACTATGGAGTCACGCTAATTTAACATATGTGCTCTTCCAAGTGATTATCATCAGGTATTTGAGGATGGCCTCTATAACTCCCCTAGAATCTCTCTTCTCATAACCAAACAATGTCTAATTCCTTTTGTCACGTCCTTACATACACAGGGGATCAAAGTCTGAACTGGCATTCTTGTACACTAAGAGAAATTTTTAAATGTGCCTGTTAAATGAATTTGGGGTCAATTGCTTTATGAATTCACTAAAAGCATAGCCACTTTGACTAGACTCATGGAAAAGTAGGCGTAGTCAGTGCCTATGAAGCTGGAGACAGTATGTAGAATCTACATTGAGTCATGAGTAGAATCCTTTCAGTAGACATGAGGCTGAGCCTCACACAAAGCCAAACAACTGTGAGAGTTGAAACAATTATTCCTGTAACTCGAGCAAAAAATCTCCCAAAGCCCACAACTATTAATCAAGAAAAGGAGAAGTAGGGTTATACTGGTTTATGCAAATTGGTCATCTATGTGGATGAAATTCTCTGGATGATAGCTTCCTGAAAAATTATCCTCCTTCTTAATGAAAAACAATCATATATCTTCTGTGAATTACCTACTGACAAGCCGTTCTGGTTACACACCCCATCACATCCTCTCTGCAAAGGCCAATGCAGGTCAGAGAATCTAGCTACAGATCTGCTTTCTTTTCTTCCTCCCTCTCACTCTCTCCTCTCTTGTCCTTCTCCTCTTCTCCTTCCCCTCCCTCTCTCCCTTCCTTTCTTCCTATTAATTTTTCTATAGACTATAGAAAAAACAAAATCCTCCAATTATCCAGGCTTCCTATACTTTAAGCACTATTATGATTCATAGGAATGTGTAGTATAAACCCTCTTTATTTTTCATTGATGCATTTACATAAATGCATATATATGTATATATATGTATATATATATATAATAGTTTCCCCTCTTTCTAAGTTTATACATAAGACAGTTTTCTGAAATTTTATTTCAATAATAAGAGATAGTGACTAAAGTAAATGGTATAAGAATTATAAAGGTAAACAATAATAGAATTAAAAATAACACAACCATTATAATTGGGGAGAGAAGGAAGAGAGAACAAAACAGGGAAGAAAAGAAGATGTAACTGAATTAAATTCCCACCTATTATAAGATAATGTATAAAGTAGATGATAAAAAATTCATAAATACTCCCAACAGAATGAATAAAACTCTGTAAATACAAAATTCAAGCAGACAAAAATATCAAGTGTTGCCAAGGATGTGGAACAATTAGACCTCTCAGACACCACTGGTAGAAGGATATTGGTATGACACCTCTGGAAAACTACTTGGCAATACCCACTAACACTAATGATATTTCTACTGTGACCCTGCAATTCTACTCCAATGTATATATCTTTGGGTATATACCCCAACAGAAATGGATGCATGTGATCCATAAAAGACTGCAAGAATATTCATAGCAGCACTATTTGTGAAAGTCCAAAACTAGAAACTACAAAAATGTCCATCAAGGGCAAAATGGATACATAAATTATGGTGTATTGAAAGAATGGAATACTATTCAGCAATGAGAGTGAATGAGCCACTATTACATGCAAAACCGTGGGTGACAACAATAACATGGTGTGGACAAAACGGCTATTTTTTAAAAAGAACAAAGTAGGAAAAAGCATAGAAGTTGGCTTCCCCAAGATTGCTCTGCTATTACCATTAAGATCAGTCTCTATTTCAAAGAAATAAAACTGGTAATTATATCTTACATGATGGATGTACTTTGTGTGAAAAGATAAATCAGAGGGTCAATTACTAGTAATACTTCAAAGACAAGACATTATACTTAAACCAAAAAAAAATAGACAATAAATATAATCTGTTTAAGTTCAAACAAGATGTTTAAGCTTAACTGACTTTTCAGCTGGTAGAAGATCCAGCTATCCTTAGGAGGGACAAAGAAATTGGTTGTTACCTATTTAGAAAGGCTAAATTTTGGGGTTTGGGGCTCAGTGGTTGAGTGCCTGCCTTTGGCTCAGGTTGTGATCCTGGAGACCCAGGATTGAGTCCCACATCGGGTTCCCCACAGGGAACCTGCTTCTCCCTCTGCCTGTCTCTGCCTCTCTCTGTGTGTCTCTCATGAATAAATAAATAAAACAAAGAAAGGCTAAACTTTTCCTCAAACTCCTTTACTTGGCATCATAGATGCCTGCACTTTTACCTTTACAATTTCATTATTTTTGCTTCTTTAGAAATGCAACTCCTTCTATGGTCAGTAATCAAACTTTGTCACTCATTTTCCACCTTTCTGAGGTCAGGATTTTTAGATGTGTAGCAAGAACTCTAGGATTATTGGTAGAGAAGGATATATAACACAGCTGTGTCAAGGATAGAGGCAGAATCCAGTGTGTGGGGGTTTCTAAAGGTAAACTATTGTTTCCTTCCTGCTCTTGAGTTACAACATTAAAACAGAAGGCAACCATTTGTGCTGAAGTCCAATTATTTCTGTTTGTCCCATATAAATGGCAGGAAAACATCAAAGATCACCTTAAAAAGGAGCACACAATTTCAGAGGAAGGGTCTAAGTATTAGGGGAAGTTACTTTTTTCTTTCTTTTTTATTTTCTTTTTCCTTTTTTTTTTTAAGATTTTATTTATTTATTCATGAGAGACACAGAGAGAGAGAGAGAGAGAGAGCGAGAGGCAGAGACACAGGCAGAGGGAGAAGCAGGCTCCACGCAGGGAGCTGACATAGGACTCGATCCCGGGTCTCCAGGATCATGCCCTTGGCTGAAGGCTGTGCTAAACAGCTGAGCTATCCGGGCTGCCCCCTTTTATTTATTTTATTTTATTTTATTTTTTATTTTTTATTTTCAAGAAAGTATGAATTTCTCAAAGCACCATGCAGGTCAAGAAAAATATTTAGCAGTATCCTAAACATTAGATCTAGCACTTAGACATGCTTAGTTTCCTAAATGTAGTTGCATTAAATGGCCTTATGCAACTAAATTTTAAACTGCCCATTTGAACAATTTTGTGCAATTTTGTCCTTTTGTGCAGAAGTACCAACAGTAATGCCTGGTCCATTACAAAACAAACTGAAAAGGAGACATGGAAGTGACCGTGCAAAATTTCCACATCTCTTAGTCACAGTTTCTATTCATACTGGAAAAGAATTGTGATTTTTGAATCTGAGCATATTAGAGTCCTATTTAGCTTTTTTCACTACTCAAAACAAAACAAATTTGTGCATTTTCCCTTCCAAAGTACAAAGGTGAATGAAGCGAAGGCAATTAGTTAAACAAGAAGTAGCAGCTTCGTTACCTTTTCATCTTTGATGTACTTTCAAAATTCATTTCCTCATGCAAAATCATTACTGGAGCTTAAAAAGTCTGAAGGCAGAGACTCAATGAACTAACTAAAATTCTCAAGTGCTTCACATGTCTCCTTTGACTTCTACAAAAGAAGCAAAGCCAACAATATGCTAAAAGTGAGACGAGCTATTGTCATTAACGTGATGTATTCCACTAAAATTAAGTTTGCCTTGTGAACGGGGTCTTGAGACATTCCCCAGAGATTCCAAAGCCTACTATTACTCTTCAGATGAGATTAAAAGATGATTTGTAAGGGTGCCTGGGTGGCATAGTAAGCTAAGCAGCCGACTCCTGGTTTCGGCTCGGGTCTGATTTCAGAATCTTGAAATCAAGCCCCTCATGCAGCTCCATACTCAGTACGGAGTCTTCTTGAGTTTCTCTCTCCCTCTCCCTCTACCCCTCCTCACCTCTCTCTCTTTCACTCCCCCTCTCTTCAAGTAAATAAATCTTTAAGAAATAAAAAAGATGGTTTGTATTAAGTTGAATTTTAAGAGAATTCCCTTGTGCCAGATTATGTAGCTATACCAATCACTTTTCTTGAAAAGAAAGCTGATCTGAGTGGCTGAAATATGTGATGTATGCTATGACAACAAAAAAGTTTAGCAAAGTTGTATGCCCAGACTGGTGTCATAGAAACAAAACTCTTTAGGGTGTTGAAAGCACAAGAAGATGTAGAGCAATGCCACACTGGTTAAAATAAAAACTTAACCAAAATGAGAAAGGCAAATGGGAAAGCCATACTCCTTCTAAATTCTTCTTTTTTTGAAAGCTCTATAGATAAATGTTTATTTTATCTAAAGGTGAAAATTAAGTGGTTTTTAAGACTCCTACCAACACAATGGCTCAGTATTTGGTGATTGGTTAATCCATTTTATCTCTTATTGCTACCAGTATTTTCCAACCAGACCTAATGTGGAGCCATGACAAACACATGGTGCAGTCCTAGTCATTGATAAAGATCCTGCGGGATGCTCCACGCTGCTCACCTGTGTCAACAACTTTGCCAGTGGGTTGTAAGTTTCTATCTAACCAGCTCTGTAACATTGATATGCCCCAGCCAGCTGGGTTTCAAATGTTAGCAAATATCTGTAACTTTTAAAAAGTGTTCTCAGAACCTTAACTTCTTGACTGTGTCTGTGATGAAACCTAACTTGAAGATAATGGGCAACAAAAAACTCTATCTGTCATGACCACATTCTTTCCAAAAAATTTTTATGGTATGAAGTATACATGCTGATCAAAATGGTGGCAATAATATTAGTTCTAAGTGTCATCAATTTATTCATGTAGTATTCATAAGTGTTCCTGGAGGTCCAGGGAATATGTTGAAAAGAATACAAAAGAAATAGAAAGACAGTAAAAGTACAAAAGGATAAAACATGAGAAACTAAAAACTAATAACAGTGTTAGTAACATGGTTAGCATTTGTTTTTTTTTAAAAAAAGATTTTATTTATTCATGAGAAACATACAGAGAGAGGCAGAGACACAGACAGAAAAAGAAGCAGGCTCCCTGCAAGGAGCCCAATGTGGGACTTAATCCCAGGACCCCGGGATCATGCCCTGAGCCAAACAAAGGCAGATGCTCAACCGCTGAGCCACCCAGGCATCCCTCAATGGTTAGCATTTATTAAGCATTCACTATGTGTCAGGCATCATCTGTCTCCATGGATTAATTCATTTAATTCTCACAATGACCCCATTTTACAGATGAGGAAATTGAGACAAAGAGGCTAAATAAATTGTCTAAGACTATACAGTAAGATAGCAACAGACCCTAGACTTCGACCCAGGAGTCTGGCTCCAGAACTCATGCACTTTATATTATGTCATTATATGCAAGAAAGCAGATAGAGGGAGGAAATAATTATATAACCAGCGTGACATGGGACTGTCATGCTGGTTATATAATTCCTTTCCTTTGTGCCACACTCTGTGCTAAGTATTTTGAATGAAATCACTGATCTCTGAAACTCTATGAAGTAGGAAATATTCTCATTTTTTTTCAGATGAGAAAAAGAGATTCACGCAGGGTAATGACATGACCCCAATTACCCAACTTTTAAGTTGCAGCATTGAGATTAATCTCCAGTCTGCCTGACTTCACAATCACAGCCTACAAATAAATAATAACCAATATTTATTGAGTATTTTCTATATAATCAGGTCCAGCACAAAGCACTACTGAGCACATAATTTTCTCAGTTCATCCATTCTTTGATCCATCCATATTTGAAGATTAAAAACTGTGGTTTAGAAAGTGTAAACAACGTTCCCAGGACACACAGGTAATAATTGACAGAATCCTAACTCCAGTTCTCTGTATCTGACTCTTGAGCCTAGGGACATGCCATTATACTTTATTTTTAGTACATTCAACCATTATACTACTTATTTATTTTACATTTTAAAAAATATAACTGTTGTTATTAAAATACTGGATTGTCTTTGTTGGCTCAGAAATTATAGTTGGGGGAATGGTTATGAGGTTCTCTAGTTACACGGGGATTCTCTTAACCAATATTATTTTTCTCACAGGGGTCTTGTGAGAATCCAGTCAGTTAGTATGAGTAAAGTATTTTACTCAATGTCTGGCAAATTTCTTAGCTGCCTTCCCTCTCTTTAAAGATAGGTGCCTTCTGGTGGTTATAAACTTGCTGTTACTATCGTTGTTATTATTATAACATGTAATCAATATAAAATTAATGCTGAGATATTTCACATGATGTTTTGTACTGGGTCTTTGAAATCCAGTGTGCATTTACATTTACAGCATAACTCAATTTAGATTATGTTTCAAGCGTTCAATAATCACATATGGTGAGTAGCTACCTTATTGGACGACAGAATCACCATAAAATACCATCTCCGTAATTGTGATTGACTTCAAAAACCACCAAATAAAAATATCAAGTAGGTGTTTTTAAGCCAGTGGTGGTTGAGGAGGGAGATTAGATAATACTTCAAAAACCTTTGGGAAGTTATAGGTCATCTACCCAGAGGAGAAGTTGAATTATATGTACCCCCCATACATTTGCACATAATTTCATGAGGTCCATGGCCCTAGGTTAAAGAATGCTGTCTAAATGATTTGTTTCAGAGATCATCTACAGAGAATAACAAAGGATTATGCCCACATACTATGAGGTAACTACTGGCTTTACACAAAAGAATGTGGGACAGGGTAGTGGTGGTGGTCTTCTGCCCCTGGAAGCTCATTCTCATACCCAGTCAGCCTTGTGGAATTCATCCAGCTTGGCCAACTTGAAAGATTCTCACCACAGAAGACTATAGGTGTCACTGAGACAGAAATTATAAGAAGGCCCATTAGAGCTGGGACTCTTCTAACTAATATTTTACATTAAGTCAAGTGGACCAAGAACACATAATGTATTCTACATTTCCTAAAGAGTTGTCTCCATACCAACACCCTCTGAAAACATGAGAAAATCCACCATAATTTACTATTCCTTTTCATTCAAGGCACTAGAGCCTAGGTCTGAAATTTAACCTTAAAGCACTCTAAATTCCTCCTAAATGTCAGAAGGATTCATAATTGGCCTGAATTTATTTAATTAGGCATCCAAATGTTTGGCTCAGTGCATGTTTTATGTAAGTGAGATTCGCCAAATCTGACTCTTACTCTGGGCTCCTGTTTTCACTCCTCCTTGTCATTTAAACATCACTGGGTCTTACCCATATTTCATTTTTGAAACAAAATAACTCAAAATTCAAAATATTCTGAACTTATATCTCATATTTCTGCTTTTCTTTTTTAAAAGATAGGTACCCAGAGTGTTAATTCTACTTGTCAAACTAGCTATCAAATATTTACTTTTTCTTTCTCAGGAGCATCTGCCCTCCATCAATTTCTTATTAATTTGACAGAGTAAATGATTATTTCTAAGTGTGAAGCCACCTTTGAGACTTCTACTGTTTACAAAGGACTTTATACTAACTGTGGTGATGCATTTCTCAGACTTAATGAACAGATAACTCAGGCACAATGTGTATTACCTTGGAGAGAAAAAGAAAAGTATTTAAGCCACCCAGTCTATTCCTTTATATTTTAGTTTATTAAAACCCCTGTGTGTGTGTGTGTGTG
The DNA here is from genome assembly GCF_053574225.1 of Canis aureus. Classification (NCBI taxonomy): domain Eukaryota; kingdom Metazoa; phylum Chordata; class Mammalia; order Carnivora; family Canidae; genus Canis; species Canis aureus. The sequence continues at coordinate 86,912,244 of NC_135611.1, read as the reverse complement.
TGTGTGTGTGTGTGTGTGTGTCTTTGAGACAGAGAGAGAGAGAGAGAGATTTCCTTTTCTGTTTGTAGTATTTGTAATTAGCCTTAAAACTTGAGTCTTTGGCTTTCTTGCAAAATCTCTCATTGAAAAGCCAATCATGTTTTTCTTCCAGATGTATTTAATTCCCTTTACCCTAGGATACCTCCTGGCTATAGGAGTTTACAGCTGAACCTTTACATAGAATTTTAGAAACAGAAACAGTGATCTCAACAAAGGAGAGATCCTTTTCTGTTTGAAAGAATTTTATGGAGGGGTGTGTGTGTGTGTGTGTGTGTGTGTGTGTGTGTACAAGTGAGTGTGTGTATCTAAACCCCCAGAGTGGATACATGACACATAGCATTCGAAAGTTTGATTAAGGATGGTGTCTCAGACATCACACCCCACCCACTCTCAACCCACCTCTCCTCTCTTAAAGGCTTATTATGTTGCAAGACAAACAATATGATTTGCAAACAGATTAGAACAGCCCCTGGGGAGGCCAGAGCCACGGAAGCCACAGGAATTCCTGACTTTTCAGGTATATTCTAGGATTTCACTAGAGTAGAGCCATAGCCTTGGGCCCTTCTCTGGACCAGGCTGAGACTTGTACATTCTGCTCTCTTTGAACAACTTGCTGTCTAGCATCTCACACTTGGGGATGCTCCAGATTTTTCCCTGACTTTGGAGAAGGTGGTAACTTGAGGGTTGTGCATATTGACAAATTGGAGGAGCCTGGCAAGCTCTTCCCTGAGTATTCCTGGCTCCAGGGTCCTACGGCATTGATCCTGGTTCGGTACCCAATCCTGTTCTCTGGATGATAAAATAGTGTACCACTTCTTCTCACAGCAGACATGCCAGATGGTACTCATTACTTCCTTTCTCCTAAACAAAATGCCTGGAATTATAAAGCTTTTTCTCCTACTTGCAAAAGATAATAGAGAATTTTGCATTTATGAAAAAATACATATTATGACAATGACCGTTGACAATTACATATTTATAATCCTCTCTTAAATTCAGAAAGTTTCTGGGGAAAATACTCCTGTAAGATTAGCACTAAGAGATCTGGCACAGCAGCAGATCAAGTTTTCCTTTACAAGCTTACCTTTCAGAAATGACAAAAGTTTCCTAGGTGATCTTTCCCTTGACTACCGCATGTTTTTTCATGAACATGCTTTTACTTGTAGCTAAATCTTGGACTCAAGAGAGGCCGAGAAGAGTTTCACCTTTATATCAGGCCTTGTCTTTGAAAATGAAAAAGAAAAGCCAATAAATCTTTATGCCAGAAAAATAAAATTAAGTCTAAAGTAAAAGATTTGAGGATCAAGAGATCCAGGTTCAAACTGCACCTCTTACTTGCTATGTGATTTGAGGCAAATATCTTCACTTATCTGACCCACAATATCTTGGGGATAACATGATCTAATATGGACACAATAACCCCTGTCTAGCAGGAATATTATAGTAATTAATTATAAAGCACAGAATACCTTCCCTAGCATGTATAAGGTGGCTAAATGATACCTATTGTTTCCCAAGTTTATAATAATTACTTACTACATGTGTACTGTTTTCAGTTATATATATACACATACGCATATATATATACAAATATAAGTATAAATAAATATATACATATATAAAATTAGTGTTTGGAACAAACTCAATAATTTATTGGCATTATTTTTTTCTGCTTCACAAACAAGCCAACTCTTCCCCTTAGATATATTACCTTCATTTTAGCAAGAAATATATTTGCTTTTTTGTATGTGTGGCATGAAAAAATTCAAAGAATCAGGATACATAAGAAGTAAAGTATCTTTCTCTAAGTTAGTAAGTCACAATACAGTAGAAACCGTAATAACTTGATAGTCACAAAACTGCTCTCTGACCCTGCTTCTACAAAGGGGTTTTGCAATACTGCTTGTATCACAACACTGCAGCTAAAAAAATAAGGTGAAAAAAAAAATAACAGATTGGAGCTACACCAAACACGCATGCACACACACACACACACACACACACACCATTAATAGTAAATGGAAAGGCAGTTAGGCCTTCTTAGAAAAGTAACCACAGAAATCCAAAACATCAAAGGGCTATAACAAAATTTAGAAGACATAAGAAAATCATTACAGTGTTTGTCACATAATTTCAACAGTGTAGCAAGGGAGAAAAACAATAACATGTAGGGTTTAAGTTGGTGGATTTAGATAAGAGTTTAAATAACCTGCATTTTGAGCGTCTATCAGAAGAAAGGATTTTAAATCCCTAACTGTTTAACTTTGAGGGGAATACATTGTTGAGAGAGAATGGCTTCAGTCCAAGAAGGCTATTGCAACATTGTGCAGAGTAAACTTCAAGAGGCAACCTCCCAAAAATCAGTCCCTCTGTCTTTTGTCAGGCTCCTTCTCTGGCCTGTGGGTCACAACATGAAGACTCTGAGGGATGCCCTCTAATACATAGATGGATATAGGAAAATGAATATTCTAATCCTCATGAGAAGGACCCAAGCTCTACCTGCCTCAGGGAGGAGGGAAATGGAATCGCACTGACACCATTAAAATACAAATGCCCTAATCTCCTAGGGTTAACAACCCATCCACTTTCTATTTTCAATATGAAAACCTCACTCTTTGGGGAAAGGTTACTTTTGCTAAGCTTTATGCAAAATTCTGTTAAATTTTAGTATTCCAAAACACTTTCTTATTTTCTTCAGCAGAGATTTCTGAACTGAGCTTATTTTGTTTATCCATGATTTTACTTTAATATCTTAGCCTATAAAGGATGGGTTTACGCTACACTGAACACAGGAGAAGCTTCAAGTAAACCACAGGACAATACAAAAATATAACCTTTCTGTGACTTCCTCCAATAAAGCTAACCTTATCCAAGTAAAAACTATGTTTTAAAGCATACTTCTAGCCAGAGGAAATGCCTCCTGCCAATGAAACACATAGTGGATAACAGCCAATATTTATTGAAGACTTACTGTAGATTATGAACTGCTCTCAACCTTTTAATGACTATAATATATAAGCAATGTTAAATAAAGCTAATTAGAACAGTTATTATTATATGCCAGACACTCTTCCATGTGTTACCCCTATTAGCTCATTAAAGCCTCACAACAATCCTATGATGTAGATACAGTGATTATCCTCATATTGCAGATAAGGAAACTGAGACCTGAGAAGTCAAGTAACTTGCCTTTGGTCATAAATCAAGGAAATGGCAGAGCTAGGCTTCAAACCCCAAGCAGTCTGATCCCAGAGACCTCACTTTAAGCCATTAGCTCATGTTTCCTTTCTATTTAATGATTGCTTGCTTCACATCATTTTTAAGTGGTATGTAGGAAGTATGAAAAGTATTTGAGAAGTATATGTCTTTGAGATTAGGAAATACATACTGGTCATCATTATATCCCTATCACTCACAGGAATATTAACCTCATTGGAAACAGTCTACAGTAACAAGTCTCTGAGTGGGACCAGGGTGACACATCTTCGAAAAGAACTAAGAATTGTTTCACTATGAAACTGGAATTCCAGCTGAACCTGTGCCTGTTTTCATGGAGTTCCAAGTCTTATCTGTCCGGGGGCTCTTGGGGATTCAGAAGTCTTATAAAGCAAGAGTTTGACCAAAAATTTGACTCAATCATGAAAACCTAACACTCCAAAGAAGGGGTGATGACAAATCATTGTCATTTCCCTCAGTATGCTCTTCCTAGTTCAGGCTCCATTCAGCAAAGAGGTATGGAGTCCCTATTGTGTGCAAGGAACTCTTCCAGGTACTAAGAATTTAGAATTCCAAATTTCTGCCTTACATGACCTGAGGGAGTGGGGGGGGGGGGGAGGTAGGCATAAGTAAAACCCCAAGGCAAGTATGAATCTCAATCCATATACTCAAATATATAAGAAAGAGCCTTTTTCTCTGTTTTTCTTTAATTAACAGCCCCCCAACAGAAAATGTATTAGGACTTTCTTCATCTCCTTGGATTGCTTTAAAATCAAAGAGCTATTAGGTCTCTTGAAGTCGTTGCCCAGGGCTCTGCCACAATTTGACCCATTTGAACAATGGGTCCCCATTGTTCCAGAACCCCATGCCCATAACTTCTGTTCCCTTTAGTCTCTCTTCTAGTCTTCCTGCTGCCCTGCAGAGCATTCATAACTTCTCTCCCCCTTTGAGAGACTTAACACTTTTTCTTCAAAGGGCCCTGGTTGTCTCAACAAAGGGAGCAGCCTTTGACTTCCAGTAGTTCCTGCTATAGGCACTACAAAATTCCTCCAAGGAAAAGAAATACCAAAAGTCAGGTTCCTTCTCAAAATGGAAACATGAGTAAAACACAAATTAGTATCACAGAAAAAAAAATTCTTTTGCCCCAAAAAGCTTTTCACTAAATTTTTGAGATAGCAGGGTATGAGGAGCATTGTGCTGAGATAATGCTGCAAGAGAAGACCATAAGAGTATGTACTGAAATAGCGATCAGAAAATTCTTTAATGCCCCAATGTTTATAGCAGTAATGTTCACAATAGCCAAAATATGGAAAGAGCCCAACATCCACTGACAGATGAATGGATAAAGAAGATCTGGTATATACATACAATTCAATATTCCTCTGCCATCAAAAAAAAAAAAAGAAAGAAAGAAAGAAAAGAAATTACCATTTGCAATGACTTAGCTGGAACTGGAGGTATTATACTAAGTGAAATAAGTCAATTGGTCAAAGACAATAATCATATGATTTCACTTATATATGGAATTTAAGAAACAGAACAGATGAACATAGGGAAAGGGAGGGGGATAAGATGAAATCAGAGGAGAGGCAAACCATAACAGACTCTTAACTACAGGGAACAAACTGAGAGTTGCTGGAAGGGAGGTGAGTGGGGGGATGGGGTAACAGGGTGATGGGCATTAAAGAGGGCTCTTAACTAATGAGCACTGGGTGTTATATGCAACTGATGAATCACTAAGCTCTACCTCTGAAACTAATAATACACTATTAGTTAATTAATTGATTTTAAATAAAATTTGAAAATAAATAAATAAATAAATAAAATTTGACAAAATAAAAAAATAAAAGGATTTTTAAAATAAAATTTTAAAAAATTCTTTAATGTTTTAAGATTCTTTGTAAGTACAGAAGATGTTAGGGGAAGAGGGAAGAGGCAAAGCCTCAGGATCGTCCTCCTTCCTGGAAATAATCCTATTTTATCTTTCTTTTTTAAATTGGAATTCATATATAGTTTGCTTTTATTCTTATTATTTCTGCTGTTGTTGTCCTGTATGGACTTGCCAGTAGGGTTATATGGACTACTACCCTCTATCCATATCCATGCACGTAAATACATGCACTTATATTTTTTCCAAGCTCATTTTAATATGACAGTTTAACATATATACATTTTCAAGAGAGAAACTGGGGAAATAATGTTTTCTACCATTTATATGTTTTTATGTATATTATATGCTTATTTCAATATAAATATTTATATAGTGTCAAGTCACATAAAAATCTATGATTAAAGTCCTTATCACCAGAGTCTTGTGGTCATGGAGCAGCTGATCACCTTGAGGTTAGCGGTGGAAGTTTAGCGGTGGAAGTGCCAGGCTATCCACATGATAAACTTGTGAGCTACACACATACATATACGTGTGCATAAGTTCATGTGGAATGTGTTAAATTCGAATAAACTCTATGGATTGTACTAATGTCAATTTCTTGGTTTTGATAATGTGCTATAGTTGTGTAAGATGTTAACAGTGGGAGGGTGGGGAAAGTACAACAGACTTCCTTGTACATTCTTTGCAAATTCCTGAGAATCTTTAATTATTTCAAAATAAAAAGTGTCTTAAATTAAAATTCTTGTCAGGGCACCTGAGTGGCTCAGTCGGTTAAGCATCTGACTCTTGATTTCAGCTCAGGTACTGATCACAGGGTTGTGAGATCAAGCTCCACATTGGGCTCCACACTAGGTGTGGAGCCGGCTTAAGATTCTCTTTTTCCCTCTCCTGCAGCTCCTTTCCTCCCTCTAAAAAAATAAATAAAAATAAAAATTCTTGTAACATATATCTAAACTATTTAACCTATATGTTGTGAATTATTTTAACATAATTCAATAATAGTGAAAGGATTTGATGCCAACTTTGACATATATATGTGTATATACATATATATGGGATCAAGTTCTGCATCAAGCTACCAGCAAGGAGCCTGCTTCTCCCTCTGCCTATGTCTCTGCCTCTGTGTGCCTTTCATGAATAAAGAAATAAAATAAAATCTTTAAAAATAATAATAATAAAAGACATAAATGATCATATTTAAACAGCTCTGTGGCAAGAGCTGACAATTTACTCAGTCTTTAATGGAGAAAAGTCACCCAGTTCTTGACTTCTGATCTCCACTTGGATGGTGGTGACAATGCTGCGGACTATGCATGATAATGATGATGATATATTTATTTGCATGAAGTTCTACTACTTTACCCAAGGTTCAGTATGGGCCTAATCCACGATGATGTCATCAAGGATTTTAGTGCTGCGGGAAACACTTCCCACCAGCCGGATTTTTGCCGAAATTTTCGGCAAACAACTGAATACTATATAAGGTCTATCGCCCAGCCACCCCCATCACGGTTGCCCAGGGCTGAGGGAGTGGGCCTTGAGTCATGGAGGCAGTTGGTGGGGAGGTGGTGGGTCTACCCACCAATGATTATTTTTTAAAATAACTGAGGGCTCTTGTTATACCTTCAACTCACAATCTCCTTGCCTCCACCACAAGCCAGCCAATGTGGTAAGATATACATCATCAGTTTTTTACTTCTTTTCATTTTTGAAATTTGTTTCTAGCTGGATATTTTTTGTAGCACACGATATTGAAGCAGAGGGGAAGGGTGAACATGCAGGATAAGGGATCTTAGTTCTTTTTCTCTCTAGCAAATCTGAGGCCCCCTATCTTCTGTGCCTGAAAGTCCTGAAACAGGTCATTACATGCTGCTAGATAAAGGTGTTGTGAAACAAATATTGCTTATATTCCAATTAGGTTAAGTTCCAAAATGTAGCTGTAAACACTCCTGGCTTGTCTCTGACAAATGAAGATATAAACACTTGCAGCTTTTTTTTTTTAAGATTTTATTTATTTATTCATGAGAGACACAGAGAGAGAGGCAGAGACACAGGCAGAGAGAGAAACAGGCTCCCTGCAGGGAGCCCAATGTGAGACTCAATTCCCCGACCCACCCACGATCACATCCTGAGCTGAAGGCAAATGCTCAAGCTCAACTGCTGAGTCACCCAGGTGTCCCAAACACTTGCAGCTCTTTTCACAAGCTATCCTTTTGAGCTTGGAAGCAGGTACTAGGTACCTTTTGGATATGTTCCTGGAGTTCTTGGTAGAGAAACCACTCAATCTGATTATGATGTTCAATTCCTACCTACATGCCAGTTTTATTATTAAATGTAATGCTATGCAAATTCATGACCCTATTTTTTTATTCGCATGCCTACTTGCTCCCCTTCAAATGTTTCAATCTCCACTCTGCTCAAAGCGCAGATCTCTGGGAAGCATCTGTCATTTATTGTAACAGGTGGATATTTATTGAATATAATAAAATTTACAGGTTATTATGTTTCTCATATATCCTGCCTTCCTCAATGGGGAGAAAGATTAACTTGAACTTTTTATCAACATTTTTGTGAGGGAAGCGCTGCTTATTTATAAGAGTTTGGTTTTTTTATTTCAACTCTTCCCACTATCTTAATCATTGCTTTTATTTTTCCTTTTTGTCAGCAAGAGATCCCACCTTCTGTCTGATTTAACTATAATTAGCCTCTCTGTTTGGAAAGGTTATTGTATTTTATATCTCTGGGATAGTATCTTATAATGGTTTAAAACTGCTGCAGATAAAGGTTTAAAATATATGGCACAACATCTTTTATTCCTTTCTTTTCTCAAATATCCCATTTAATCTTCTAACCTTCATATTTATTCTACTTTGCACATAGGTTACACTTAGTAAACACATACTTATTTTGTAAAATCTGTTTTTTTAATAGATGAAATCATGAAGGATGCCAGTAAACATCAAAGATACACTTAAGTGAGAAACAAAGTCATAAGACGTAAGCATGCATCCTGACTTCAGGAGAGGATGGAAGAAGGGGTAGCCCTTGAGATAGAATAGGATCCAAGTAATTGCTTAGATTTACCATACAACAATGATGGCTTCAGAAGTTAATGTGTATGAAGTCTCAGAAAACATTGAGATAAAAATAAGAAATTAGTTGTGGGAAGAGTATATATTATATGGGAAATATGAGGACTACCATAACCAGGTTGTGAAACTGGTGAAATTTGCCCATCTTCCATTCTGCATTCTTCTATTCAATATACTTCCATCTCTTCCTCCCCCTCCCACCCCTCTGTCTCCTTCTGTTTTTCACACACACACACATACACACACCACACACAAACACACACACACCACAGTTGATTTTCTAGTCATTGGATCATCATTAGTTTTTTAAACTTTATTTTTAAAGAAATGTAGATTTACAGGGTTTCAAATATAATACAGAGTGGTTCCATGTACCTTTCACCCAGTGTTCTCCAATGGTTACATCTTGTGTAACTAAAATATCATAATGGAGTCAGGAAATCTCCATCAATAAAAAATATGTGTATCATTCTATGCCATTTTATTACATATGTAGAATCCTGTAACCACCACAGGAATCAGGATGCAGAACTATTTCAAAACCCTGCTTAGCTTCCTTTAACTCCCTTTACCTTCCTCCATTTATTTTTTATTTTTTTTATAAAATTTTTTATTTATTTATGATAGTCACACAGAGAGAGAGAGAGAGGCAGAGACACAGGCAGAGGGAGAAGCAGGTTCCATGCACCGGGAGCCTGACATGGGATTCGATCCTGGGTCTCCAGGATCGCGCCCTGGGCCAAAGGCAGGCGCCAAACCGCTGCGCCACCCAGGGATCCCCCTTCCTCCATTTATAATACAATTGTTTTAAATATTTCCTCTACATATTTTGAGATCCGCAGCAAATAATGTACTTTTTGCTGAGGCCATAGTTCAGAAAACTCAAGAAGAAAAGGAAAGTCCATTGTAATTAAGCATATTTTGGTTCTTTCCATTGTTCATTCTTCCTTCCTGATGTTCTGAAACTTCTTTAAAAGCTATTATTTTAAGCTAGGTCTTTTGGTGAAAATTCTCTTTGTTTTCCTTTGTCTCATAGTGTCTTTATGCCCTCTTCATTCCTGACAGCAAATTTTATTTGTGTGATACAAAATTCAGGGTTGACCATTCTTTTCTTTCAGTACTTCACAAATCTGTGCCAGTCCTTCTGGCCTTCATAGTTTCTGATGACAATCTAATGCCGTTTGAGTTGTCATTTCAACACTGTTGTTTCTCTCCCACATCTTTCAAGATTTTTTTCTTTGCCATTAGCTTTCTAAAGTTTAATTATGATGTGTCTTGACATGAATTTCTTTGGGTTTATCCTGTTTTGGGTTTGCTCAATTAAAAAAAACAGCTTTATTGAGATGCAACTTACATTATCATAAAATTCACCTATTTAAACTGTTAAATCAATGATTGTTAATGTTCTCACAGACTTGTGCAACTGTCACCACAATCTAACTTTAGAATGATTTCATCATCACCTCCAAATGAAATCCCATACCTATTAGTAATTACTTCCCATACTGCTTCTCCACCCCCTAGCACCAGGAACCATCAATCTAATTTTTGTTACTACAGATTGTCTTTTTTGGACATTCCATATAAATAGAATCATGCAATATATGTCTTTTTGTGTCTGGCTTCTTTCACTTAGCATAACACCTTCAAGGTTGATCCCTATTGTAGGATATACCAACACTTCATTTCTTTTTATTGCCAAATAGTATTTTGTTGTACTTATATACCACAAATTATTTATCTATTCATCAGTTGACGGACATTTGTTTTATTACCATTTTTTATCTAGTACGAGTAAAGCTTCTAGGAACATTCTTTCAAGTTTTTGTATGCATATATGTTTTTATTTCTCTTGGTCACATAGTCACTCTATGTCTGATATTTTGAGGAACTGACAAAGCACCTGTACCAATTCACATATCAGTATATATCAAGGTCTCAAATTCTCCATATCTGTGCCAACATTTATTATCCTCTTTATCCTGGTCATCCTAATGGGAGCACGGTGATACCTCATCATGACCTTGAATTGCATTTCCTGGGTGACTAATGATGTTGACCATTTTTACACGTGGTAATCGACCATTTGCACATTTTCTTTGCAGAAATGTCTACTACAATCCTTTGCCCATTTTTAATTGATTTTCATGTCTTTTTATAATTGATTTGTATGAATTATCTATTTTTGATACAGATCTCTTATCAAATATATGATTTGTAAATATTTTCTTCCATGGAGCAGGTTGTCTTTTCAAATTTTGATGGTACCCATTAAAGTATAAAAGTTTTAATTCTGATAAAGTCCAATTTATCTCTTTTTCGTTGTTTGCCTGTGTTTCTGGTGTCATATCTTAAAAATCATTGCCTAATTTGAGGTCATGAAGATTGTCCTTATGTTTTCATCTGAGAGTTTTTAGCTCTTTCATTAAGTTTGGTGATAGATTTTGAGTCAATTTTGTGTGTGTAGTGTAAGAAAGGGATCTGATCTTTATTATTTTGCATGTGGATGTTGTCCGGCCACCATTTGTTCGAAAGATGGTTCCTCCTCATATTGAATTTTCCTGTTAACTGCTTTGAAAAGTCAACTGATCAAAACTGTAAGGGTTTACTTCTGGACTCTCAATTGTACTCTATTGTTCTGTCTATTCTCACACCAGTACCACTGTCTTGAATACTGTCTCTTCTTCTTCTTTTTTTTTTTTTTTAAGAATTATTTATTTGACACAGAGAGAGCTCCAGAGAGCACAAGCAGGGGGAACAGCAGAGGGAGAGGGAGAAGCAAGCTGCCTCCTGAGCAGGGAGCCACACTCAGGGCTCGATCCCAGGACCCGAAATCTTGACAGAAGCCAAAGGCAGATGCTTAACTGACTAAGCCACCCAGACAGCCCTTTGAATACTGTCACTTGTAAAGAGTTTTCAAATTGAGAAATAAGAATCCTCCAACTAATGTCCTTCAAGATTGTTTTGGCTAGTCAGGGTCCCTTGTAATTCTGTATATATTTTACAATCAGCTTTTCCATTTCTGAAAAATGAGGCCATTGAGATTTTGGTATACATTGCATCAAGTCAGCAAATCAATTTAAAGAATACTGTTATCCTAATAGTATTCTAATAAGGCTACCAATCTGTGATTGTGAGAGTTCTTTCCATTTATCTGGAATCTTCTTAATTTCTTTCAACAGTGTTTACAAGCTTTGGATGTCCTTAGCTAAAGGTATTCCTAAGTATTTTATTCATTTTGTGCTGTTTTAAATGGAATTTTCTTAATTTTACTTTTTGATTGTTTATTGCTACTGTACAGAAATACAACTGGTTTTGTAGCCTGTAACCATGTGGAATGTATTTACCAGTTCTAATAATTTTTTAGTTGGATTTGTTAGAATTTTCTATATACAAGATCATGTCATCTGCAAATAGTGGTAGTTGTACTGTTTCCTTCCCAATCTAGATGACTTTCGTTTCATTTCTTGCATAATTGCCCTAGTTAAAACATCTAGTACAATGTTAAATAGTAGTGATAGAAGCTGACATACTTAAATTTTTCTTGATCTTAAGGGAAAGGTTTCTAGTCGTTGACCATTAAACATGATCCTAACTACAGGGTTTTCTTTTCATAGATATCCTATATCATGTTAAGGAAGTTTCCATATATTCCTAGTTTGTTGAGTGTTTTTAATCACAAAAGAGTAATGATTTTGTCAAATGCTTTTTCTGCATCTATTGCTTTTATTGCTTCTATGACCTGGAGAAACTGATGATAAATTCATTTCACATTTTCTAAACTCTCCTACTCCGAAGGATCTCTTTCATTTATGCCTGTAATAAATTCTTCCAGGACCGATTGGTAACAGCTGACTCTCTGATCTTGTACATTATGTCTATAGGTGACTATCCTCAACACTTGTCCCTGTGTTTGTGCATATAGGTTGTCTGCCCAGAGGTAAAGACAAGGATGAACATTGTGAAAAATAGGGGAAGGATACGGCTGTCAACCTACTTAAAAGGTAGGCAAGTAGTTTATTTGAGGATCTTCCTCTAAGAGCAAACAAATAAAGGAAAATTCATTTTTATGCATACTCTGAGGACATAATCAACTTTATGAGGTGAAATGTAATATCTTCCCAACCTCATAACCATACACTATCCCCAGCAGGCTGCAAGCATAAGCCTACCCTTTATTAGTGTATAAGAAGATGAGAGATATAAGAAGTGAATGTGAAAGAACATAAATATATCCACAGGAAAGGATTAATTATGGAAAAAGTCAGTTCTTGAAAAAAAAAAGTCTAGTTTAAATCTTTCCCTCTTCTCCTTCATCAAGGCATGTTATTTTTCCTAAAATGAGATAAGCATCTTTTAATTCCAAAACTGTATCTTGTGAATTCTGCAAATAATTGTTACCATGGAGCTTTAAGTATCCCATAGCAAGCTAATATGTTCTTGGGGCTATTGCTATTTTGGCATTTAATGTGCTTGCTTCTTCAACAGAAAAACCTAGAAGGAAAAAAAACTGTCTCCACTCCTAATTATTCCCTTTTAAACACACTGGTGTTCCTACTTGTTTTGCAGAACTGCGTTAAGAAAAAGGCTTATACATGAGAAATAATTAATAAATTATTTCTCTTTTAGAGCTTTATTTAGATGTATGCTATGCGAATCTGATCATGGTAAAATAAAACATATAACTAAGAGATAAGTAATAAATCAAAATAAGTTCTATTGTGCAATTTTTTTTGTAGAAAATTTCAAGAAAAAAACAATGTAATAGAGCATACTATTATTAAATTGCCTATAACACCTTTCATCTGAGCCTTTTAAAACATGTTATAAATTTATCTATCCTTCAAATAATCATGGGTGGGAGGAGAAAGAAGAGAAAAATAGATGTAGATTCTGGACATTTCCCCCTTTTCAATAATATCATAATTTCTTGGATGATACAGCAGTAATCTGACCTGTCTCAAGAAAAAAAAAATCTCCCAAAGCCTGTCATGTTAAAGTGTAAAAAAATTACTGTAGCTATTTTATAATGAAAGTTGAGGTCAAAGAACATGAATTTTTAAAGGAGTTATCAGAAAGTTAACTACTCAACGAACTTCTCTGCAGTTTTATTATTCTTATTGTTATGGATAACATTGTTGTTTTAAATTTTAATAACTTGCTTTACAGTTAAAAAAGAATTCTCAAGTACATTCTTACTTAATCTTGACAACAATTTTATGTGGTATGTAGGCAAATATTATCATCATTGGATGGATGAAAAAACTGGAGTTTAAAGAAGTTATACCACTGGCCTTGAAGCAGACACCACATACCAAATGGAAACATAGAATTGAAAATCTAGACAGTACCACACAGGTTTGTGAGTCACGTTGCCTGAATTCAAATCTCAACTCTGTCTTTTGCTGTCTGAATCAGCTTGGGCAAGTTACTGAATAAATCTGTGCCTCACTTTCCTTATTGAGTATAATGCTACTTGCTTATAAGGATTGTTATTAAAGTTTTATAAATTTAAGATGTATATAGCAGTATGTAGCCTATGGTAGGAAATTGACTTTTTATATTCTAACAACTCATCATTCTAGAATTTTCTGTCTTCATGCCTACAAAGTCCCAAATCAGTTCTGAAGGAAACAGCCCTACCCATGGCCCCAGCTTCAGGCAGCCACTGATAGTTGATGGATCAGACCAGGATATAGGCACTTGACATCAACATAGCCAACCACTATGAACATAAGAATTGGGCCTATCTTAATCTCATGGAGTTTGTCTTCTGGAAATGGGAAACAAATTAAGTAGCTTGCAGATAGGCCAAGATTGAAAGGATGTCAAAAGAGAAGTGGCCATGAAGGAAAAAAATGGAGTTGGAGTTAGAAGGGAGAGTCATTGTAAAAGAAAGAAACTATATGGGCTTGCCACCTCCCTGATTCCTAACTTCTTCTCACTTCGACTCCACTTAGAGGTTTCTTTTTATGATTTTATTTATTCACGAGACACACACACACACACACACACAGAGAGAGAGAGAGAGAGAGAGAGAGGCAGAGACACAGGCAGAGGGAGAAGCAGGCTCCCTGCGGGGAGCCGGATGTGAGACTGGATCCCAAATCCCAGGATCACGACCTGAGCCCAAGGTGTGCCTCCACCTAGAGTTTTAAGATATTTTCCAATATGCCTTCCTAAAGGCATGAGGGTCAGGTATAGCCTGAATCTCAGTTACCTTTTAAAGTATTAGAAACCAGCTACTCTCCCTGGTAGGCTCTATGTTTCTCTAAGTCTCTAAGAGGTGGAGTAGCCATTCACCTCTCTCATCTACTGATCTCATTATTCCCCTTTTACTTCTGAATCATGATCTCTGTCGCTTCATAATTCCACCTTGCCTCACAAGCCCCAAGAACTTGATAATTCTTATTAACCATTCAATTATCATAGGAATGAATGAATAAGTTAATTTATTATGAAAGTTTATTCAGGGATCCCTGGGTGGCGCAGCGGTTTGGCGCCTGCCTTTGGCCCAGGGCGCGATCCTGGAGACCCGGGATCAAATCACACGTCGGGCTCCCAGTGCATGGAGCCTGCTTCTCCCTCTGCCTGTGTCTCTGCCTCTCTCTCTCTCTCTCTCTGTGACTATCATAAATAAATTTTTTTAAAAAATTAAAAAAAAAAAAAGCAATTCACTCTTGTGAACACCAAAGGCAGTGCTTACGTGGTCTGATTACAGGGATATGGAGAAGAATCTCCTACCCTTCCTCTCATACTATCACCTGAACCCTAAAAGATATAAAATCTTTATGAGGTTGCAAAGTATTTTTTTCCCCAATGAGAATTAGGCCTTAAAATTTCAAAGCCACCTAGAGAATAATGTATTTCTCAAGATCTTCTTCACAGCTGTAGATGCTTTCCTGCAAGAAAATTTTGAAAACTGAATGGCATTAGAGACCCAAAGAAGAAGGCAGAGTTGGGGAGGAGATAAATGAAAGCCCCTCAAGCCACCACACACTTGCTGATCCTCCTCCATCTGTGGCTAAGTGTGGAAATGGTCTTCCACGCAGCTATGTATATACAATTTCTGGAATTTTTATGAAGTTATTTTTTTAGCTAATAATTTGGCAAGGAATAACTTTGATAGTAGAGGTTCAGTGAAGTAATAGCAATGGTTATAGAGAAGAACCTATTTTTTGGCAAATTTAAGGATTCTGCAGTAACTATCTATAAAAAATTTCTTATCCAAAGTATTCCCTTGGGCATGAAAAAAAACTGACTTCCCAAGTGCCAGGGTCTCTTCTGGGAATCAAGGAGGTCAAGTTGGGCAGTATGGATTATAAATTATTTCTTATCATTTCATTTATCTATTGAATACCTTCTATAAGCAGGTGAACATGCTATTTGCTCAATGGCATGAAGAGAATGCACCTGCTGCGAGGCTATAAACTTTTTAAAGCCAAAACCTGTATCCCCAACGCTTGTATCCCCAACACTTAACACAGTGCCTGGTTAGAGGGTTGGAATTCTTTTTTTATTTTTCTGAAAAGAGGAAGGTATATAATAAAAGCAGGCCACATTTCTGAAATTATATGAAAAACATAACCCATCTGTTTACTCCAAATGGTAGAAGGGAAAAGTATCCTATCAAGTGCATTTAGTTGATGAGGCTAATTTTCCCATAAGCTGGATCTTTTCTTGCTATATCAGACTCCATCAGAATGTAAGCCTCTGAGCACTGGCCGCCCATCATTCTTAACTCAGTGAGGCTTGCCACTTTATCGATTATTGCCCTAAATAGATCTTTTGAAGGCTCATTTTCTATACCGGTGCTTTCAAAAGTGATGTTTAAGTTTACCATTTTAAAAGAATAATGTTTGCACGTCCACAACTGGGCTTTTTCTGCAAATGCAATGAGCCACTTGGATGAATATTACATATGAATTCAGCTAGATATTTGAAAAAAATCACTCCCTGAAGAATCAATCTAAGTTGAGGTTGCATCCATCCTTCATGTATATGAGCTATATGTGGCTTTTTGTTGCCTCTATTTACTTTTTAAGCATTTACACTTTAACAAATCCCAAATTAGTGCGTTTCTTAAAAAAGAACTCTCACGTGTAGGTAGCAGCTCCTTTTGCAGTGTACTTAATAAATTAACACTTTCTTTAAAGAGCACACTCATTCTTGACATCAGAGATGTGAATGATAAGGTGATAATCATGGATATTTTTAAAGATTTTTTAATAATAAATTGTGATCCTATAAAATGATTTAAAATCTTCTTCCTCTGTAAGCACTGACTAAGTAAATGAAGCACTGACTGAAAACTCAGTGGGCAGATCGGTTATCAAAGAATGATCTAGGAAACACTAAATGGGTTATAAAAAATTGTGCCATCTCCACTTTCTAAAGATACCTGGATTCTTACCAATAACCTTAAAATGTTTATGAATTTGATGAAAGATTAGTTGCCTGATTTCCATCCTATTGTTACCATTTTTCAGTGTCATATCTGGTCTATGAGACTAGCTGATTACTCCTACACACACACACACACCTGCACTTGTGCATATTTGTGCCCACACACACGCAATGTTCTACTCAATCGCATTTCAGTAATTGACTCTACCATGATCCATTTGCACAACTGAGAAACCTGCAGGTCACCTTTGACCCCTCCTTTTTTCTCCATCTCATACAGCCTATCAACCCCCAAATCCTGGCGGTCTCATCCATGCGTCTTCAATCCGTCTCCATCTGACTGAATTATTACTGCAGCCTTTGATCAGATCCCCCCAACTTCCATTTTTAGTCTCTTCCAAACTATTTTGCTCACTGAAGCAAAGTAAAACTTCTAAGATGTAAATCTGATCATAAAATGTCCCTGCTTCTGGGTGGTATATGTAAGTGATGAATCACTAAATTCAACCCCTGAAACTAATACTACACTATATGTTAACTAACTTGAATTGAAATAAAATCTTGAAATGGGGCACCTGGGCAGCTCAGTTGGCTGAGCGCCTGAATCTTGATTTCGGCTCAGGTCATGATCTCAGGGTCCTGAGATGGAGCTCCACTTTGGGCTCCGTGTCAGGCTTGGCTTCGTACTCGAGCTGAGTGTGGAGCCTGCATGGGATTCTCTCTCTCCCTCTACCCTTCCCCTCCCTCCGCTCACAACTCTCTCTCTCTCTCCCTCTCAAACAAATAAATAAATAATAAATAAAATCTTAAAAAGAAAAATAAAATGTCCCTGCTTATCCCCACCCCCCCAAAAAAAATCTCTGCTTAAAAACCATAATGACATCCTTTTCCCTTTATGATAAAATTTAAACTCCTAACATACCTATAAAGTGCTTCATGACCTGACACCTGCCCACTCCTCCAGCATCACTTCCTTGTACTCCCTCCTTTGTCACTCTATATCCTTGCTGCTCTGAGCTTTCTTTGGGGCCCTGGAGGACTCACTGAAGGGTATTGGTCACTCCTCCTTCTCCCTCCATGTCCTTCCTTTGCCTACAACACTTTTCACCCTCCCATTTGCTCTGGTAATGCCTACCCAGCACTCAGGTTTCAGCTAAAATGTAACTTCCTGTAGTAAATCTCTGATATTTCCCCAGACTAGGTTATCCTCTCTTGCCATGGTTTCTATGTCTTCTTTCATTGTACATATCTCATTGGATTGTATTTGCTTAATTAGCTGCCATCTCTACCAGATTACAAGCTATAAGGAGCCGAGTCATCCTCTTGTCTCTTTCCATTTTAACCTCTTTCTCAATTGCCAAGCAGGCACTTGATAAATGTTACATAAATGTATACATGCCTACCAGAATGACTCTCCCAAAGTATAGCTTTCCCATTAACTAAAGCTTTCTATACATACAGAATAAAGATCCAACAGATTTACCCAGGTTATTATCTTTACGCCACCTCAAATACTATTTCTAGAAAATACCACATTCCCCACAACTAATTTTTACTTTCCTGCTTATTCCTTTGCTCATGCTGAAATGCTAGTTTTTACCATTAATACCTATTAAATCCTATCCATTATTCAGTAACCAAGGACTATTCACATGTTTACTGATTATTATTTCCTGCTCCTAAAAATTCAATCTCTCATCACTAAAGACAGTGACCTACTCTCCCTCCTATGACACTTCATCCATTTCCAATAATGTATGCCACAATCTGCCTTGTAGGGTAGTTAATTGTCTATGTTTGCTACAGTAATAACCTGTTAGTTCCTTGGAGGATAGTTACTTTTTCCTGTATGTCTATTTATATCCTGTAAATAGCTAGTGCCTCTTTCATTTCATAACCTGTAAATAGCTAGTGTAGGTAATGAGAAAATAGAAAGTAAAAGTGTTTCAGAATCAGGCAAATTTGCATGTTTCTTCTTGATCATGTTACTTAATATCTGTCAACCTCAGTTTTTCCATTTGTAAAATGGGAATAAAAGGGTTGCTATGAGTTAGATGAAGTGATATTCATTCAATAAATACTGAGAATTTACTATTGTCAAGCATCAATTTATTCAATAAATGTTAATGGAGCATCTGTTATATAGCAGGGGCTGTTCTTGGTGAACCAAATGGTCAAAGATCCACACACTTGCGAAGCATACATTCTGGGGGGGGGGGGGGGGGAGGCAATAAAAATAAATCAGTAAATTTCAGAGTATGTTAGATGATGATAAATGCTATAGAAAAAAAAGCACAAGGGAAAAGGGGAGAAGTTCAGAAATGCTAGGAGTGGATGGGAAGTGGAGTCATTACAATATTAAGTAAGGCATCCAAGAGAAACTGAGAAGGTAGTAAAGACAAATTTGAGTAAAGACTCAAACAAGAAGGTGAGAGAGTGAGCTATGCGAGTACATGGGGGAAAATAGTGTCCCAGGCAAAGTGAACAACCAATATAAAAACCTATGTGCAAACATTCCAAGCATATCACAGAAAGAGCCAGAATATCGTGTAGATGTGGTGAAATTAGCAAGAAGGAGAGGAGCAACACATGAGGTCAGAGGGTCAATAAGAATTCACTTTTATAGGGTTTTTGGGGTCCTTTGTAAGTACTTTAACTTTTACTCTTAATAAAATGGGGAGACACGAGAAGTATTAAAACAAGGAGTCAAATCATTTGATTTATGTTTTAACAGGATCTCTCTGGCTGCAGCATTGACAATAGAGCATAGGAGACGGTATGGAAGCAGAGAGATCACTTAAGAGACAACTGACTATAACTTAAAAGAAATTAGAGTGTGTTGAATCAGGGTGACAAAATAGAAAGTATCCATATTCTGGATATAACTTACAGACAGAAGTTAACAAGATTTCTAACAGACTAGCTGAGGGGTATAAGTAAAAAGAAGGAGTCAAAGATGGGCCTAAGGCTTTTCATTTGAACAGTTGGAGGGATGTGTTTGCCATCATGTGAGATGTAGATGTAGGTTTGGGGAAAATAAGAAGTTCAGTTTTAACATGTTCACTTTGAGATGTGTACTAGACATCTGTGTGAGGGAGCTGAGTGGGTATATCAATCTGGAGTCAGAAGTTGTTTCATATGGGCTGAAGATACAGATTTGGAGTTTGGGGCAAATAAAAGGTATTTATTCAACCATGACATTGAAGATTTGGTGGTAAATTAAAAGCTTCAGAATTCCTCCTGGCAGGAAGGAGTCTAGGACCAGAACATAGTTACTGCTCATAAAATATTTGTTCTTTTCTCCCAAATAGTGCTACTCAGTGTTTATTTGTAGAGCACTAGCATGAGCATGGCCTGGGAAAAAATGGTTAAAAATAAAGATTTCTGGGTCTCGTTCCTAATCCAATGGATTAGAAATTCTAAGTGTGGGGTCCTGGGATCATTTTAAGTCTTTCAGATGATACTTCCACTTGTTATCTGAGAACCACCCTAATGGGAACTTAATAAATACCTGTTGAACTCATTCACATTCTGAAGGTTTACTTTCATTTAATAACAATGTGATACTCATCAATTCAACTTGGTTTTGTTTGGTTGTTTTTTCCACTGCTTTATTTTTTTTACTTGATTTTGTTTATAATCACAGTTGAGAGGCTGAATTTCAATCCATATCTTATAGATTAGGACTAAAATTTCCAAGCTGTTGAGTGCCATATTATGAGTGCCCCAATGTTGGGTGGAAAAATAACGACCCAACTGTCTGTCTGACCCTAATTCCCTCTGCCAAGACAGGAAGAAGCAATGAAATAGACAATATATCAGCAAGAGGGAAGAGAATCTGGGTTCTTCTCTTTTCTTCTTTCTTTTCTTTCCCTTGTTTTCTCTGTCCTGAGCTCCCCACAGGAAGAAAACTAAATGATTTTTCAGGTCCTCCCAGTTTTATCATTCTATGATCTCCTCCCCTGAGGCTTCTACAAGGATCACTGTGAAAAGCATCACCCATAGCCAAGGGTGGTCACCCACACCAACACACATTTCTGATTTCCAGCCCAGGGCACTCAGACACAGTCTATGGATAAAACAGGCAATCCCAGGGGTTTCATGCAGCTGCTACCAGACACAAATAGCATGGCCACAGCCTGTTACTGGCCATAAAAAGAAAATGCTAACACAAAGTAAAAGTATTTTCCATGATGCTTGTGAATCTGTCAGCCAGGAGGACAAAGCCAGTAGGCCCACAAAGTGAAAGATCAGAGGTATTTTGAACTGTGGTTGATTACATGTTGCCAAAGAGTTCATGTTAATATAACCAGCATCTCAGTCCCTACCTTGCCAACCTCTGTTCAACTGGAAACGTGAAGACTTTTTGTCTTCAATATCAGTTCCAAACTAATTCCAGAGCCTTATTCGTACCTGACTGAGGACAAGTTTGGCTCTTCCAGGAAGTGGATCCTAATTACCTACATGCTCACAGAATTGCAGGGCCTCCTTACCCTGTGCTTGCCTTGCCTTGATGTATGATGGGATTCTGTTGAGTAGCATTCCCGCTCCTCCAAAGGACAAGGACCCTGTCCCTAGTGCCTGTTGGCTTGGCTGGGATGGGGAAGGGAAGGAGAGAAGAGAGCCCACCATCCTGCCTATCTTTTGCCCCTGTCTCCTTTCCTGGAAGGTTGGGCCCCACCCCCAGTATCTTTGGCTGATGGCTAGAAGCTTCCATTATATTTGCCAATTCCCTAGAACCATAGTGCCATCACTCATCAGCTTTGAGCATCACGTTTTTGCTGAAAATGACACTACTATGTCCTATAGAGCAGTGGTTCTAAACTTGCATGTGCATCAGGATCACCTTGTGAAAACAGATTGCTGGGCCCATCCTCAGAGTTTCTGACTTAGTAGGTCTGTGTAGAGCTTGAGGATTTGCACTTTTAGCAAAATGCCCATAATAAGGCATTATCACCGAGGACCATGCTTTGAGACCATCTTTGCAGTAGGAGACTTGATCACTTGAGTAGGGATGGAAGTTTACATGTGGCTTGCATTTGAAAGCATGGATAAAAAGACAAATCACTCAATCTAATATTTTTTGAGGCCATTAGGCTAAACACTTGACATTCATCACTTCATCCTTACAACTACCCTATAATTTCTGTATTATTAGTATTCCCATATTGGGAATTTGGGCTGAGTGGGTTCCTAGGGGAAGTAGGTGGTAGAGCTGGTCCTAACTCCTCACGTACCAGTTTTTGTAACAACTACAAGTTTTATTTGTCTGTATATTGTATTTCTGCTATTTCCCATTGGTCAATGCTATAGTCAGGAGCTAAAGCATGCCCCCTAGTCCCTCTTACTTACCCATTCCTCCCCCCACCCCCCACATTAGCACTGACACAGTCTCAACATGCCCCAAAGATAGGCTAACCGAAGCTATGACCATGTTCTGTTCTTCAGGACTTCCAGATCAATGAAATAATCAACAAACATGCCCACAATGCAAATCACTTAATTTGGTGACCATACATTAAATCATCAAACAATCCAATGTAACTTAGTGTTAGCCATAGCTATATGGACATAGTGACTGCTTCCACTAATAGACCTCTGGCATACTGCCTACCTTCAGGGCACACGCTGAGGCTCAACAGATAAAAGGTACATGTTCTTCATCCTCAATGCCTGGTTCCTTGAGTACTGAACACCCAGTCTCTTCTACTTTAAGCTACACATATTTAAACCCACTAAGAGGTGCTAGAGTGGCACCCAGGATGAGATGAGGGAATTTCCAGGGCAAGCAAAACATGATAGAGAGTAGAAGGCAACTCTGTCACTCCTCAAAGGAATCTATCATCACACAGCTGTATATTAAGGATCTGGGTAAAATTATTATGGTTTGAACACAAGTGGACTGAAACACCATAAAACTGTCCACCTGCATTCCCTTGAGGAATCTTCCTCCCCTACAATCTTCAATATTGACTGCACCTGTTAGAACCAAATCAAAATCTAGCAAATGATAGGAAGGAAAGGAAAGAGAAGAAAATGGAAGGAAATTGGTGTGGCCATTCAGAAGATTTTCATTAAATCACCAAACTGGAAAAGCCATTGTGTCTGCTAAACCAGCAAGTCTCCTTGTTGCCTATGCTGATGAATTAAAATGTTCTTCTTTTCCAGACTGATGTTACAAGAAAGTTTTTCTTTCTTTTGATACACCTAACTGACTTTTAGTCAGACTAAAACTGTACATGAAGAGCCTGTCTGATCATGATACATTTTTACTAAAAATGAGATAACATGCATTTCCAGATACATGGTAAAGCACCTTTTTTAACTTCTGCATCTCTCTGCTGCCCACTTCTGCTCTCTACTTTCCTATGACTGAAATCCCTGGAAAATGTTGATTACAACAGAATACCAAGCATAGATCAACACAGTTCCAAAGAAAGAAAGAAAGAAAGAAAGAAAGAAAGAAAGAAAGAAAGAAAGAAAGAAAGAAAGAAAGAATTACTTATTATTAAATGCTTGTTAGTGTGAAAGCACAACAGATTTGATACTTTTTGATAAACCAGCCTGTAGGTCAGGTCAGCCCACACTGGATGTGTTTGTTTTCTGACCAAGTAGCGAAGAACATTAATTTGTTTTCACTTCTCAGGGTGAAAGGGTGAGGATAGGTATATCACCTAGAAATAGTGATCAAGAGGAATCTTTGTGAAAGAGGTTAATACATGCAACCCTGCCTTATAATTTTATCAGAAAAGAAAAACTCAGGAATTTTAGGTCAAACGTGAATAATGTAGCTCTATTCTCATTGTATTTATACCTAACATAATCAATGGCTCCCTGGATATAATGGACCAGATCAGAACCATCATCACCTGGGAACTTACTGCAAATGCAGATTCTCAGACCCACCCAGGCCTAACCCAGATCTGAAGCTCTGGGATCAAGACCGTACACTGTGTTTCGATAACTTTCCAGGTGATCTTGAGGCATGCTGAAGTCTAAGAAACACTGCTTGATGAGTTCTACTTTACAAAGAATTGAGTACCAACTTTATGTGAATTAATGAGGTGTGTGTACTTTACTTGTCTGGCTAGCATTAGTAGCTTTATTGCTTCTTGATAAAAGATGTGCAGATCACCAAGAGGTGATCTACCTAGAAAGCTCTTGATGGAGCCGAGGCCACTGAGTTCAACAATATGACTGGCCACCAGATGGCTGTTTCAGCCTTCCAACTTCATCTGACAGCATCCGTGGCCCATGACTAAAGAACTCTAAGAAACATCTT
This sequence comes from Canis aureus, assembly GCF_053574225.1. Lineage (NCBI taxonomy): Eukaryota > Metazoa > Chordata > Mammalia > Carnivora > Canidae > Canis > Canis aureus. The sequence continues at coordinate 86,888,318 of NC_135611.1, read as the reverse complement.
CACGTGTGGGCTGCCTGCCAGCCACCTGGTTTTGATTTTGCTGTGGAATAAAAATGAAGCAATTAGCTTCCTGTTGCTAAATGGACTTCTCCTGATGCTTTTTACACATGTATTTTTCCCCTGTTGAGCCTTGCTGTGATGAATTTGGGGTTTTATTGTCCCACCCCACATTCCACACTCTTAATAAATACAAAGATGGCTCTGCTGGAAGGATCTGAAGCTACAAACACCACACCACCCTATATCTGCCCAGATCTAATATCACAGCCTGCAAAACTCACACAAATAAATCTCTTTCTCAAGTTCTTTTCCATTTATTTATTTAGCTACTTCTCCCAGGTATTAATGCTTTCTGATCCATCTTACAATAAGTAAATCACTTTTGCTGAGAAAATATTGATATTTACTTCTTCAGTAGGATAAAACATTGAGAGAGTATGGACGTAATCTTTTTTATTCCTTTATGTTTGTTTCCCTATTTTTACCCATAACATGCAGAGATAAAATATCATGTATATATCATTTAGAAATAGTTTGTAAAAACATTTATTCCACAAAATATTACCCTAGGTCCTTAAATATGCATTGACTGCATCCACCTCTGGAATTGCTAGATGTATCTTTTTTATCCAACATTTTTTTAAAAGATTTATTATTTATTTTAGAGCAACAGAGTGGGGGGAGAGGGGCAGAGGAAGAGAGGGAATTTCAAGCAGACTCCTCGCAGAGTGTGGAGCCTGATGCGGGGCTCAATTTCACAAGTGAGATCATGATGTGAACCAAAACCAATCAGACACTTAACTGACTGAGCCACTCATGAACCCCTGTCGAACACTTTTTACTCTGTCTCAGGTTATGACCCTTCCTGCCTTTGCAGCATATTTCTGTGCAAACTTATAACTAAAGTAATGAGAATAAGTTTCATGTTTGACTATAAAATCAGCTCCAGTACTTCAATCATATTCCTCTGCACATATAACTATGTCTTTGTATGACAAGGAAGTCATATTTCGATCATTTTCTATGGATTCTCTGTATGTGTGTATACAGGTGAGTATGAAACCCGAAGGTGTCCCAGTGCAAGTACTTTCCACAAGTGCTAAAAGGAATAACATAGACCTACCCTTCTACTTTTGGAGAATTCATGTCATGGGTGAATTCATGTACAAGGAGAGGCTTTCCTAAGAATACTGGGAAACTAATTTCCTGAGAATGTGGGGCTGGGAATCATCCACAATCAATGATAAATGCTTAAGTAAATGAATACGTAAATGATGAATTAAGAGTATATGAATGAAATGTTGAGTAAATACAATACTGGCAGCCAAATTTGTTGCTATGGATAGAAGCCTCCCAGGACAATATCTTGAAACAGTTGAGTATTCTCTTGCACTTCTAATAGTTCTGCCCTGTTTTTTTTTTTTTTAAGATTTTATTTATTTATTCACGAGAGACAGAGAGAGAGAGGCAGAGACACAGGCAGATGGAGAAGCAGGCTCTCCGCAGGAGCCCAACATGGGACTCGATCCTGGACCCTGGATTCACGCCCTGAGTCAAATCTGTCCTGCTTTGTTATACCCACTCATGGGGGTGCCAGAGATGGCTGCTCTGAACCCTCGTGCTTTCTCTTAACTGCTCGCCCTCTTGCTTCAGTGCTTTTGCATGGCCAGCCTTCCTAAGCATAGACACAAGCACACAGTGATGGAGAGAGTTCAAAACATCCTATGAGAGCAAATCTAGACCAGACCCAACTCCTGCCTCTGAGCCATAAGATGGCAAAGACCAGCCAGGTATGAATGTTTTCTTCCCTAGAACACTGAGGAGAATGTTACTTTCAAAGAAGAAATTTCCTTGACCTTTATTTTTGGGTACAACATGGAAACAGAGTTGGGAGGGAGTAAAAGTAGAGAATAAAGATGCCTTCATTTTGCCATGAAAGAGATTAAAAAATGAAAAAGAGAAAAAAAGCTTAAGAATGAATCATTTTTACCTTCCAATCTACAGGAAAGACTCAAAACTTGGCTTCAGAAAGCCAAATCAAACAATTTAAAGTACATTCCCATAAAAATCTTGTGTGATTTTGTTTTTGTTCCTGGTGTATGAAGTGGTATAACGTGTACTCTGCAGCATTTGCATGTCATAAAAAAGTCTGTATTAGAAAGATCAAAATTAATATGTTTCAAATTACCAATTCCTAAAACAGAAGAAACAATTATCTTGTGAAATTAAAACAATACAGCAAAATCTAGAACCCACCAGAGATACCCTATTAATACCAAGTGTCATGTTACTGAAATTCTCACTTGGGGATGCTATTTCTTTTGATATCTTTCAGAAAAGGACAGAAACCCATACTGAGGGAGAAATTAAATAATAAACATTTTAGTTCCAAAGTTACAGAGCTGACATTTTTCAGGACAGTGGCATTTTGACTCAACGGATCATAATGAAGCCGCGTCACCTTTTCCCCATGCCGATAACACTGTTGAAGTCAATAAGCAAAGAAACCATGTAAAAAGCATCTGAGAAATTAGTCAAAGAGCATCAGCTGTGATAGTTACTGGGCACCCTCCATGGATTTGGGGCATGGTTTTCTCCACCTAACCTTAACACAGGCCTACTGATTCCAATGAGAGGCTTTAGACAAGTTGGGACTTTTAAAATTTTTTTAAATGAAATTAATCCACTTTTAGGCAGAGAAGTTCCTATAAAATAGTACTACCTTTTTTGTTTTCAGTTCGCAGTGAAAAATAATGCAAAACTGGCTTTCTGTGCACATTCTTTGAAAACACTTAAGATGCAGGAACTGTCACATGTTGTAGACTATGGTTCCTTAAAACAGATACATATAAATACCTATATACTATACAGACAACATATAAAAGTAGAGAGAACATTGTCATGGGAGACAGAAACCCTGGATTTGGGTTTCAGTTCTGATACCACATGACAGGAGTAAATTTTTTGGACTCTTGAACTTTGGCATTCATATTTTATAGGAAGGCTTCCCCTTCTTTCTTCAGTTGGTTGTTGTAAGACTAATAGAAAAAGCATGGGAGATTGCTCTATATTCCATAGAAATTATACAAATAACAGTATCACCATATTTCTTTCTCACTTGTCTTCATGTTTTGTTCATTCTTAAGTGTGAGAGTTTTCCGTAGTACATGTGACTTTGACTTTTTTCTTTTTGTTGTTAACTAAAACTTATTTAAGATTTTGACATTATGATATATTATCAATTAATAAAATACTTTAGTAAGTCCTTTATAAAGTATTTGCCTGTCTTTAAATCTAGATTTTCCTATTCTCTGTTTGCTTAATGTAGGACACTACATTAAGTTTGTTTGTTATTATAGGTTTGTTATTATAGGTATAGGGCAGGCCTTCTCAACCTCAACACTGTTGGCATTTGGGATAGACCATTCTCTGTCGTGGAGACTTTCTTGTGCATTCTTTAAGAGCACCCCTGACTCCTACTCACTGGTTTCCAGTAACACCCTCAACCCCCAGCAAGAACCCAATTGTGATAACCAAGAATATCTCAAGATTTGCTAAAGAAACATGCAGGAAGCAATACTGCCCCTGTTTGAGGACCACTGCTCTGGGCAGAGAATGTAGAGAAATGAAGGGGGTAAGATTAGATTAGGAATAAGAAATCCCAAATTCTAGTCCAACGCTCTAGGCCTGCCTCTGGCTATGCAAACTTGAGCAAGTCACTAACTTTTCTAAGTGTGGTTCCACACCTAGAGAAGGCAGTTAGACAGATATTCCTTAAGAACCCTCCCAGCTCTAATGTTCTATAGCTTTCATACATGTATTTACTAATTTCCTCCATGAATGTGTTTGTCTTTTAAAGAAACTGAGATTTTGTGTCTTTTATGTTACAAGAAAGACAGCTTCAATATTAATAATGTATATTTGACAAAGCTATTTATTTGGTTGGCATAATATTTTCACAATTCCATACTTGTGACCCTGTTACTGGCACTTCACATAATCCACTGTATTTTTTTTAAGATTTATTTATTTGAGAGAGGGAGGAAGGATAGTGTGAGTGGAAGAGAGAGAAAATCTCAAGCAGACTCCCTACTAAGCACAGAGCTGAATGCAGGGCTTGATCTCACAACCCTGAGATCATGACCTGAGTGGAAATTCAGAGTCTGATACTCAACCAACTGAGCCACCCAGGTGCCCTGACAATAATCCACTGCATTTCTAAGAAAAGAAGAACACAAGGTAGAATGATTAAATGATTCTCCCATTTAGGAGAATGGTCTCCTAAATAGCTATCTGCTTCTTGCCTATTATTAATTGCATTCCCTTTTATATGTAACATCCATTTGTTGCTGGCTGTGAGTCAAACTTATAAGCAAAGATTATATTCTACAATCACTTAGGACCAACTCTTTTCTGCAAATCTATGAGCCATTAGAAGAAAATATCTTAAACCAGTTTTGTTGGTTGACTTCAGGGGTAATATGAAAGATTCAACATTTTTTCCCCACTCAAAAATAAATGCTCAAAATGAGAAACAGGTAACCCCCACCTTAAAGTTCTGAGGGCTGTGAATTACCAACAGCTGTCATATTCCAATGGTAATAGAAACCTTCCCAAATCCCACCTCAAAACTGTTAATAGAGTCTTGGTCCTTATTTTATTCCTCTTCTCCAAGCTTGTGCCTCATTTCTATGACCCCTTTCTCTGCAGGAACACTACCCTGAGGTCTAAGGAACACAGAGGTCTAAGAACCATGTAGCAGAGTGATTAGAACTGATTTGGTTGAAACTACATTGTAGGTTCCACCATGTCTGAGGAGGGGACTAAAAAATCTTTTACTTTCACCATTTTGTCCATTGGTATAGTTGTCTATGTGTATACATCGTAAGTACTATACCATCTATTGATACTAAAAAGAAAAATCGATGGCAATATTCATATATGTATGAATATATGTATACATATATGTTATATATATATATATATATATATATATATATATATATAAACTACATCTTATTTATCCATTCATTTGTCAATGGACATCTGGACTCTTTCCATATTTTGGCTGTTGTGGACTTGCTGCTATAAATATTAGAGTGCAGGTAGCCCTTCGGATCACTATGTTTGAATACTTTGGGTAAATACCCAGTAGTGCAATTGCTGGGTGGTAGAGTAGTTCTATTTGTAACTTCTTGAGGACCCTCCATACTGTTTTCCAGAGTGGCTGCACCAGCTTGCATTCCCAACAATGTAGGATGGTTCCTCTTTCTCTGCAGCCTCACCAACATCTGTTGTTTCCTGACTTGTTAATTTTAGCCATTCGGACCTGCGTGAAGTGGTACCTCATTGTGGTTTTGATTTGTATTTCCCTGATCCCGAGCAATGTTGAATATCACTCTGCCATAAAAGAAAGAAAGAAAGAAAGAAAGAAAGAAAGAAAGAAAGAAAGAAAGAAAGAAAGAAGAAAGAAAGAAAGAAAGAAAGAAAGAAAGAAAGAAAGAAAGAAAGAAAGAAAGAAAGTCTTACCACTTGCAATGATGTGTTGCGATGATAAAATGTATATTGTTATTATCTGATCAATTCCATTGTTATTTCAATCTTCATCAATTTTTCTTTTATTATCTTTTAAATTTTAAAGGATATTATGCAAAGCAAAATAAGTCAATCAGAGAAAGACAATTATAAGATTTCACTCATATGTGGAATTTAAGAAACAGAGTATCATAGGACAAGGAAGGGACAAATAAGATGTAACCAGAGAGGGAGACAAACTCTTAACTACAGGAAAAAAACTGAGGGTTGCTAGAGGGAAGGTGGGTGGGAGGATGGGATAACTGGGTGATGGACATTAAGGAGGGCGCTTGATGGAATGAGCACTGAGTGTTATACGCAGCTAATGAATCACTAAACTCTACCACTGAAACTAATAATACACTATATGTTAATTATTGAATTCAAAATTTAAAAGGTAATAAAAGAAAAATTGATGAAGATTGAAATAACAATGGAATTGATCAGATAATAACAATATACATTTTATCATTCATAAAGAAAAATTGGACTTTAGCCTACAAATAGGGTTTAAAGATGTTTATGTAAAACAAAGATCTTCTAGATACTTTCAAAATAGCTTCTAAGACTTTACCAGTGGCGTATACTTTAAAAAAAATAAGTAAATAAAACAGGGGCACCTGTATGGCACAGTCAGTTAAGCCTCTGACTCTTGGTTTCAGCTCAGGCTGTGATCTCAGGCTCATGAGATCAAGCCCTGCATCAAGCTCTGCCTGAGATTCTTACTCCCTCCCTGTGCTCCTCCGTCTCTCCCTCTACCTCTCTCTCTTTCTCTCTCAAATAAATAAATCTTTAAAATAAAAACAAAAGGAAACAAATTTCTCCCATTTCCCCTCCATTAAAAGGTAATGTAAGTTTCCTTTCTGATGTGTAATTGAAACGTTCTCAAGACCAGTCACTTTACTGGACAGTTTCCTTTTACAGTTAGGACCATTCCCTTCAATTAATTTTGAGAAAGCTTGGCTTATTTCCATGTGCAATGGCAATTACACCTTACTGTTCTGTTAAGATGTACTTCGGGAAACCAAGAGACCATGGTGAATTTCCATTTTCAAATAGAATAACATTTCCATTTTGTCCAGACTTTGCCAGAATATTAAATATTGGGACTGCCAGGTGTCTTAACACAGACTTTGTCACATTATTTTTTTAATATTTTATTTATTTATTCATGAAAGACACACAGAGAGAGGCAGAGCACAGGCAGAGGGAGAAGCAGGCTCCCAGGACCCCAGGATCACGACCTGAGCCAAAGGCAGACACTCAACCATTGAGCTACACAGGTGCTCCAAACTTCGCCATATTAAATAAGGACCAGTGACTAGGAGTCCCTCTAACAATGTCCCCTCCCTGGTGTTCTGAATAAAATCCACATCAGATCTGTGGCTTCTCCCAATGGAATCAGGCCTTGCTATGCACAAGTAAGATAAGGGTTATATGTATGGGGGGGGGGGGTCATTCAAGATTCTCCTTAGTATCCACTGTGCAGCCTGAATGCTCCTTCTAATGCTTCAGCTGTTAATTTTGATCTCCTCTGGCCCTTTTTAAATATATTAGCCCTACATGTGTGAATTCTACCAAAAGCATTCCTAGTATTAAATGGTGTCCCTTGTTTCTATATTTCTTCTCCTATACTAATATGAGCAGATTACATAGCACATCACAGAGAAAATGTAGACAATTTCATTTTATTTCATACAAGTGTGGGAAGCAAAAATAGCCTGGATAAAATTATCATTAATTCTTGCCACCCTTCTACATCCATGTTACATCTGAAAGTGACTCCTGCCCTTAGGATATCAAGGTTCTCAATCCTGGTCCTTCTGGTACAAAGAAAGGTAAGCTCATGAATGCAATCATGTTCAATCATCCTGTGTATTTTAGGATGAGCCACACAGAGCTGAAAGTTCCAAACGAAAGAATGAATTGGTAATGGTGGAATTTCAAGCCTATATTTCTTATTATTTAGGGAGATACTTTGTTTAGTGTGGAGATTCTCACCGCACAAATTACATATCTAGATGATAATTCATTTCACCTCCACATACGATTAGCAATGGTTCCAAAAAGCAAGCTGACTCCCCAGAGAAGATCTAAAGCAAGTTTTAAGATTTCCTCTCATCCTGCTAAATTCAGGAGCAAGAAACAGGAGCCTATGTCAGGTTTGTTCTTCCCTTCCAGACCTAAAAACTGAGTAGGTCTGAGATTAATGGTCAAAATGTTATAATTCTGGCTCATATCATCTTTTCAACTTCACAGACTCCATACTGCATTTCTTCTTGGATGGAATCTGGGGAACTACCATCATCTGGCTGGAGGGCCTCCTGGAGAAGGTAGCACATGTGCATGACCCTGATAGCTGGAGTAACATAATTCCATGGCAGGCAAGTAGACTGGTGTTAGTAACTGCTACCAATGATAGGAGGACAGGCATGAGGGTTAGAGGAAAATATCTCGGGTACTGATGCCCAGTTTCCAAAGGAAATAAAGAGAAGATCTGGGCAGACCAGTTGAACACCTCCTGTATCCAGACTACACTAACACATACCATATCTTTCATAAATAGGGAATTTACAGTGAAGTAGAGAACGGGAACATCCATTCCTGCCAATGAAGAAAGCCATGGAGGATATTGCCCATACCAGCCCTTCTATGCCAAGGAAATGCCAGGAAAACTTCTGGAAAAGCACAGGCATTTCTCTCTTATTTTGGTAACAACAACAACAACAAAAAACCTCACTATAGAACAGACTATATCTTTCCATTGTTTTGGTTGCCTGGAGAATTTAACCGAAGTTGTTAGTTTAATTATAGCAAATAATTAAGATTTTATAGCCTAAATCTGTCCTATTTTCTCTCAACCTTGGTTTCTTGCTGCAGTTGTGTTTTTAAATCCTCCCTGTTTTATTGTTTCTTAATAATATGTTATTTTTAAATCAACATTTGCCTTAAGCCTCTTCTGCTTCAAGTCTTTTGAATATAATAAAGCAGAAGAGGTGATGGGGGATACATGTAGATATCAGGATATTAAGATACATCACTCCTTATCTCTACGAGACAGTTCTACCCCTTATCACAAAGGTCCAATGAAGTGTACACCAAAACATGAGCTCATAACCACTTTCAAAAGAATCCCTGTGGTATTTACTAAAAATGCTGATTTTCGGTCTAATCCAAGATATATAGAAGCAGAAGCTTTAGTGTATCATCCAGGAATCTAAAGTTTTAATAAACATCCCTGAATATACTTATTATCATTCAAATTACAGAACAATGATATAAGGAAAATATTTCTTTCTCTACTGTGTAGCACGTCCTAGACAAAAGTTGAAGCAACACTAGTTTTAGGGACCTGAATTTGAATTTGGAGGATTGGTCGTGCCTTACAGTGCTTTACCAGCCAGATATCATGAGTTTTCCTTAATATGAGTTTAATTGGAACTCCACCTTCTATAAATTCTGTATTTCAACCAGTGTTATGATGTTAATAAGAATGCAAGGGTTAGTTGTGTGTTTTACCAATTTATGAAATTGAAATGACTCATTTTTTAACCTGTCAGTGAAGAGCATCTATCTGTTTACAAAAAATTAAATAGCAATGTCCCTGGCCAGAGTATCACCCTTTCCATGGTTAGCAGGTATGAATCATCTGCCAATGTTTTGCCCATCTCTAAACGCAATTCACCCTATGTTTCATTTGCATGATGCCACATCAAATTAGTGCCACTGATGGTGATGGTTTGATACTATTATATGCAAACCAAGTGGTTTTATCTCACCTGTTTTGTAAGGACAATGAATTTCTGAAATTATAATTAATAGACTGGGACACCCCACCAAGTTCTGAATATTTATACAAATTATGTTTTCATTTTCATCTGGCATTTAGGTAATATGAGTGAGAAAAATGTTTATTTGCTGCCAGAAACACAAAACACTAAGGAATGAAATGTTATTCCAGTCAAAGGCTGATTTTATCTAATGACATTTAAATTATTTGTAGCTAATGGAAATATCTCAAAGTAAAATGCCATTATCACTTAAAAATCATATAATGCAAAAAAAAAATCATATAATGCTCTTACTTGCCAATCACTAATTTATTTCCACTCTCTTATCACCAACTTTTATGATCCCATTCAAAGTCATTTGGATCTTTTCCTTACTCATTCTGTCAGAATATTCATTGTAACCTATTATACTAATTTTCACACTGCTAGATCATTAGTCTGTTAAAGTCAAACCTTAAGTAAACTGGCAGATTAGAGTTTATGAGTATCCTTTATAAGATTTTTCAGCTTGTTTTCAGAATTTTCTCAAGCAGCACAATGGAATGGAGCATCTTTGGTGTAATTTGATGTGTTACATAGAATTATTTGGTTCCTAATTTAGCCAAGATTCCCTAAGAAAACATGTCAGCCTCTTCACAGACTAGGTGGTAAGAAATAACTACAGTGGCTCTGTTAAAGGATAGTATCCTATTTGTAAAAACAAAACAAAACAATTCTGTGTTCTTCTGTCCTTCTCTATCCCTACTTATGCAGTTTCTATTCTATCACTCTACTAAATCAACCCATGTACTTGGCAGTTCCATTCTAGAAGATTCAGTGTGCAAGTTGGTCTCACAAAGAATTATGGTAATAATAACTACTATTTGGAACCCAGAAGGATGAAAAATAGAGCTGACATGAGCCCAACACACAGTGAAAAGCTAAGTTCAGTCAGACCCACAGCTGGAAGCAATTACCCATCCAAACTCAGCTTACATCATCTGACTCCCAGCCAACTCACATACGTGAGAATAAATGAAAGCTTTTAGGTTGTAGGTTTGTTATGTAGCAATAGCTGACTGATACAGAAATCTTTTATAAAGTATGGTGATTTGCCTAACATCAGACTTTCCAACAAACAGGATGGAAGCCAGAAGTCAATAAAACTAATATTTTCAGTGTGCTAATATAAGGTAATAGCTGACCTAGAATTCTGTAACCCCAAAAAACATTCTTAATAGTTAGATGAAAAAAGAAAAAAAATTAAGCATTTATAGTCAACAGATGTTCACCAAAGAAACTTTAGGAAGGAAGCATATCATCCCAGAAGGAAAGTTTGAGATGAAAGAAAGAATGGTAAGTAAACAAATTGGAAAATATGTAGTTACGTTTAAACAAACATGGCTGGAATAAAATACTTGTTTCTAACTAACAAGATCATTTATTTTTTTAAAGTGAGAATGGGGAAAATTAACAAGGCAGGAAACCACAAATGTTGGAGAGGATGCGGAGAAAAGGGAACACTCTTACACTGTTGGTGGGAATGTGAACTGATGCAACCACTCTGGAAAACTGTGTGGAGGTTCCTCAAAGAGTTAAAAATAGACCTGCCCTACGACCCAGCAATTGCACTGTTGGGGATTTACCCCAAAGATACAGATGCAATGAAACCCCGGAACACCTGCACCCCCATGTTTCTAGCAGCAATGTCCACAATAGCCAAACTGTGGAAGGAGCCTCGGTGTCCATCGAAAGATGAATGGTTAAAGAAGATGTGGTTTATGTATACAATGGAATATTACTCAGCCATTAGAAATGACAAATACCCACCATTTGCTTCAATGTGGATGGAACTGGAGGGTATTATGCTGAGTGAAGTAAGTCAATTGGAGAAAGACAAACATTATATGGTCTCATTCATTTGGGGAATATAAAAAATAGTGAAAGGTATTAAAGGGGAAGGGAGAGAAAATGAGTGGGAAATATCAGTGAGGGTGATGGAACATGAGAGACTCCTAACTCTGGGAAATGAACAAGAGGTAGTGGAAGGGGAGGTGGGTGGGGGGTGGGGGTGAATGGGTGACGGGCACTGAGGGGGGCACTTGACGGGATGAGCACAAGGTGTTATTCTGTATGTTGGTAAATTGAACACCAATAAAAAATAAATTTATTATTAAAAAAAAACACATATGGTGCTTAGACAATTGGTTATCCATAAGGCAGAAAATACTGAAATTGAGAGCCTACCTCTCACCATTTAAAAAAACTAATTGCCAGTGTATTGAGGAGAATATAAAAGTAAAATATATGCAACATCTTTATTACTATAAGTAGACAATAATTTCTTAAACACAAAGCAATAAACACTACCCATAAAGGAAAATGTTGAAAAATTCAACTACACTAAAAATAAGAACTTACATTTCAAAATCTATTGAGAAGTGGGGGAAAAAACAAAACACAAGCCACAATGGGAAACCAGGATTTGTAGGGCATACATATAACAAAGGATTAATATCAAGACAGAACACTGAGAAATTAATAAGAAAAAGACAATCCAAAATTTTAAATATATGCAGCATTTGATCTGAAACTTCTCACAAAAGGGAACACAGTGATTATAAATATAAAAGAGCAACTAGATTTATTTGTAACTAGAGCAATATAAAGTAAGATCACAGTGAGATTCAACTTTCTAGCCACCAGACTGGCAATATCAGCTGTTGGTAAAGACAACTCTTGCACACTGCTGGTAGGAATGTAAAGGGTTACACCTCTTTGGAAAACGTATTGGTACCATCTTATAAACTTGAGCATTCACATATCAATTATACTCCAAAGCACATCTCTTAAGAGAATCTCATGCAACTATAACAGTAAACCTGTATAAGAATATTCATAGCAGCATTGACTGTCATAAAATGAACATTCTAGAGAAATGGAAAGTAAATGAAAAGCAATACACAGCAATGTGGTCAAACCTTAGAAATATACTCTCGAATGAGAAAAGCAATTTTCACATGATTATTACATGATGGCATTTTTTTAAAGCTCATAAGCAGTTAAGCTAAATGATACAATGTGTAGGGAAGAATATACATTAAGAAAATAATACATTTTAAGAGCAAAGTAATAATAAATACATATTTCTAAATACTATTTACCTCTGGTGGGAGCAGCCAGGAGTCAAAGAAACTCAGAGGCAACAGAATTGGTAAGGCTCTAGCTGCTGGGTTTGTGGTGGTTTTGTGAATGTTTGTTACACTTTACAACTCATGTGTATTTCATATATCTTCTGTCATATGTATCTAAGAAAATATCACAAACTGACTAAATTAATGAGATTCATAATTCAATGAGGCAGAGTTCTTTTATGTACTATGAAATTCAGCACTAAGCCAATAATTTAAGTGAGGCGGGCATGTAAGGTTGGGTAAAACTTTTCAGAAGCTAATTATTAGTAATTATAGGTTGAATTAAATATTTGTGCTAAGATATGAGTTATGTGCTAGACAAAGACAAGAGTTAGGGAATTTCTACATTCTTCACAAATACACTACAAATATAGAACACTGTTAGCTTAAGAAGTAATATATGGATATAGGCTTTGACCTGATTCAAGGTCATGGATTTGGCTTCAACCACCATCATCTGTTAATTTACTATATATAATGACCAGAGGGAAAGGAAGCTTGCTGAATATATAAGGACCTTCCTGGACCAAAGAGTTTGGTCCTATCTGGCTGAGATGCCAACTGTGAGCCCCAAACTGTAATAATGGTTATAATGTAACTAACCAAGAACAAATGAATTTTGTCATTACTGAGATACACTATGAAGAGTGGGTAAATATCTCACAATAGGCAACATAATCACTTAATCCCTCTGGACCTTCCTGCCTCTCCCTCCCATCCCCACAACTGCAAAATGAGATCAATAATAATACTTACCTTAGAGAATTGTTCTGAAAAGTATTTTTCCCAAAAGTGAAATGTATTTCTACTGTATAACCTAACCATTCCATTCCTAGGTATTTACCCAAGAAAAATGAAAAAAATTGTCCACACAAAGACTTGTACATGAAAGTTCTGGCAGCTTTATTCATAAAACCCAAAAACTGGAAATAACCCAAGTGTCCATCAGCAAATGAATGAGTGAACAAATTGTGTTATACTCAGAAATGAAAAAGAATGACCAGTGATACATATGACAACACAGATGAATCTCAGAACAATTCTTCTAGGTGAAAGAAGCCAGCCTAAAGAAAGTCCATACTATATGACTATGTGCATGAAAAGTTCTAGAAAATGCACTCATCTATAGTGACAAAGTGGATCACTGGTTGCACAGGGATGGGGGTGAGAAGAAAGTATTACAAAGGACAGGTAGAAACTTTTGGTGATGATGTATACTTCCGCTGTATTGATTGTGGCGATGATTCCACAGTTGTATACCTCCTGGAGGTCTCAGCTTCTGTCAGGAGGCCATTTTTACATAGCTACTTTGTCTATTTAAAAGTAATGGAGGGATCCCTGGGTGGTGCAGCGGTTTGGCGCCTGCCTTTGGCCCAGGGCGCGATCCTGAAGACCCGGGATCGAATCCCACGTCGGGCTCCCGGTGCATGGAGCCTGCTTCTCCCTCTGCCTGTGTCTCTGCCTCTCTCTCTCTCTCTCTGTGACTATCATAAATAAATAAAAATTTAAAAAAAATAAAAAATAAAAGTAATGGATATATCCTCCCTTTCATTGCCCCTTCAGTTTTAGGGAAGGTAAAGACACATTGGTTTCCCTAAACCCTAGCCACACCTTTTCCTTTTATTAAATGCTCTTCAATCACTTAATTTCAGCCTTCTGTATGGTTCAGGCTAGGACTCTGACTCATAGATTAAAGAGAAAAAAAGTAATGAGAAAGGAAAGGAATAGGTAGGGTGAAGGGTGTTTCCCAAGACGGGCATAATTTGACATAAACACCCTTCCATCAGAGATAGAGGCATCAAGATTGGACATGCCAAATCTTAAGGACAGCAGATTTTTAGTTTTGTTTTTGTTTGTTTTTTAAAGATTGATTGATTGATTGATTGATTTTAGAGAGGGTAGAGTGAGAATGTGCATGTGCCTGACAGCAGGGGGGAGAGGCAGAGGGAGAGAGAGAGAATCTCAAGCAGATTCCCCCATTGAGCATGGAGCCCAACAGGGGGCTCATCTCATGACCCAGGAGATCATTACCTGAGCCAAAATCAAGAGTCAGCAATTAAACAACTGAGTCACCCAGGTGCTCTAATACTGGTCATTGTTTATCTTGTTTTGGTTTTCTATCTTGTCAAAAAAAAATGATTAAAAAACAAAAAGAACTGTGATTTATGTCTCCAAATTTAGGTACCTCTATTTATGTTTCAGCTTCTACCAGATTTCTTACAGTTAATTCATTTATTCCTCAGTTTCCTCAGGACTATATATTGTGATATAGGAACAATGTAATCTGGGAAACAGAAGCTTATTCAAAGTATAATAATTAATTTGACATTATTCAATTAAATAATACTCTAACAGCATTTTTATTCATATGAATAACACGGTACTTTACACACTGAAAACATTCAACAAATGAATATTAGAGAAAATAATATATGAATCAGCATATAAGTAAAAGAATGATTTTTGTAATTGTAATGGCCACAAAGTACAATGAGAAACTGAATTATTTTATGAATTACCAAAAAGGGCCAAACCTAATATGTTCCACTAATTAAGACATTTATTGTCAGAACATCTTATTTTGGGACACCTGCATGGCTAAGCAGTTGAGCATCTGCCTTTGTTATCCTGGAGTCCTGGGATCAAGTCCCACATCAGGCTCCCTACATGGAGCCTGCTTCTCCCTCTGCCTGTGTCTCTGCCTCTTTCTCTCTCTCTCTCTCTCTGTGTGTGTGTGTGTGTGTGTGTGTGTCTCATGAATAAACAAATATAATCTTTAAAAAAAAAAAGAACATCTTATTTTCTGACCATGGCTATTACAGACAGATTGCTATACACAGAATCTTGCATTAATGAATAAAATATATTTGGGGGGCATAAAAAGGAGACAAACACTATTGTTCACAACAAAATCAGCTTATTTTTACAAAATGCCTTTTCTTTGGTTGTTCTGACCCATCACCTTGGATATAGGAAGCAAATAAAACTGATTTAGACACAAGGTGATGTTAACCCCCCACCCCCTATTTAGGCATATTCTCTGGAATATTTACCACCTCTGACTCCAGTGCAGAGAAGTCATATGCCCTGACTTATGGGCTGATTAGACACCAGCAGTAATGCCTTCAGAGTTGAATTCCTTTTATTAATTATTCATATGGGTATATTTTGGTATAAAGGATCATATGCATTTGAAACCTCTCTTTGAAATGAAAAATACCCAGTTTTTACAAGTGTTCAGACATCTTCTATTCAAATATATGCCCTTCTTAAGAGAGTTAGAAGTAGCACATGTGAATGAAAAAGATCATCTTTTTTAGATTTTTTTCCTCTTTGGATTATGTTTTATTAGCAACATCCTTGGATATTAAATCTCTGTTACTGGTCTTTAGTATATTTTGTCTCAACTACTTAGACTGCTCAAAAAGAACTTGCTCTAGCTTTAAAAAACAAGCAGTAAACTTGATCATAGAAGTGTCATAATCTGGAATTAGTATTGCTACTACATTTTTCAATGGATTTAAGTAGTAATGCAAATAGGGTCTGTGAGTCCTTAACTTCAAGTACCAACATATAACTGCTGTTGTACGACCAAGTGGGAAAATGGGCAGCACAGTTTTGCCTTCCACAAATAGACATTTATTTTCATGAAAATCAGATTTCTTCTTTAAATAATATACATGCTGACTCTGACTTTGACCTGCTCACTATCAGTAAGATATATACTTGAAATGTCCAAAGATAGATAATTTTGTAGTAATCAAACATTCATTTTGTAGTTAAGCACAGGGAAAAAATATATCAACCCAAGAGGCCAAGGTTTGAAGATATATTATTTTTTCTCTGGATTGAATTTTTTTAATAAAATGAAATTCTATATCCTTGTCTAAAAATGAGCAATATTCATGCCCAAGGAATAGAAAAGATATATTAAAATAATTAATAATAGAAATACACTAATGAAGACCTCATTAATTATGTTTACATGTGACCAAAAAAAGGTAGATTCTGGGGCAGTGGAAGGGGATGGACACTTGGAAGATGAGAACAGCACTGAATTTCCTGATTTTTAAAGCCTTTAGTCTAAAGGTGGGTCCCTTCCACCATTAAATTGATAGAAACCTGCAGTTTTACTGGTTTAATAAAGAAGATAGAGTTCAGGGTAACCACCGCAATAGGAAAGTGAAGAGAAAAGTCCCAGAAAGAAAAGAACCAAAAGAGTGATAGCCCCAAATTAGGTATAAAAAATCTGCCCAAATCTCTGGTTAACCTATAAAATACTCATAGGTGAGGCAGACTCCAAGCAGCTCAGCTAAGGCTAATAAAACGGACCTGAGATTTTAGCTTGTCTACACAGGGGATTTGAGTTCAAAGTCTGAGTTCAGTCCATGTAATTCCCTATTGGAACAATATGAAAAAAAAAAAAAAAACCTGTAATGAAATATAACAGAATGTAGTCTCTACAATATACAATCACAAGGTGCTGGATACAATCCATAATTATGAAGTTTATCAAAAATCTGAAAAATGTGGCCCACATTCAAAGGAAAAAAGTAATCTTTGGAGAAAGATCTTCAAATAACCCAGACATTAAAATTAGGGGAAGGAAAAGGGGAAGAGTGAGGTTTAAAGCAGCTCTTGTAACTCAAAAAATAAATAGATTAAAATTATAAATCAGTTAAAATTTGTTGTATCTTCTGCCTTGAGAAAAATGCCTTTGCTCTGACTAGAAGGAACAGATTCAGAGTTAGAGGTGCTTCAACTCCTTGAAGTTCTAGGACAGAATATAACAGCCAGTCCCAGGAAAGTCAGGCAGCACCTTGTCTGTGTTTATGCAACCTCTTTCCCTTATTATACCCGATTTCATTCCCACACCTCAAGATGCCCCATATGCCCAGCTCCGAACACTCCCTCTCATACTACACTTGGGGTGTGCACACCATGAATGGTCCATGCTCAGGAGGACACGGAGATAGTTCTAAGGAACTGGCTGAGAACTTTTAGCTCAGAGAATTCCAAGGCCCTGGGTGCTCAGATTGTGCTGTAGAAAGGGTCCCAGGCTATGTGTAGGTCACCATGTCTCCTGGGCTCCTCAGGCTCTTGCCTCTTGGGAATGGACACAGCCATAAGAAGATCAGAATAGATCCTTTTCTGTGTGGGATGCAGGGCAAGGGCCCATTTTCATAGACCTAAAAATGATACTGGTCAGAGAAAATCTTGGGCTTTGGATTAAGACAGAGAGATTTCCAACCCTGATCTTCTACTTACTAGTTACATGACCTCGAGCAATTAATTTAATCTCTATGCCTCAGTATCCATAACCATACAGGAATAGTAAGAACACAAATGTTTTGCAAAAATTAAATGACACAGTACTCTCTGTGCATAAAATAAGCTTCCAGTCATTTTTAGCTACTATCATTATTTTTGTTTTTCTTCTGTGTATTACTATTATCACATTATTATTGCATTTCCACTGATCTGTATGATTTACATATCTGAATAGTTTTAAAGTACAAGCTATTAATTTTTTTAAGACTTATATAACAGAGGTGCCTGGGTGGCTCAGTTGGTTAGGCATCTACCTTTGGATCAAGTCATGATCCGGTCCTGGGATCAAGCCCTGCGTTGGGTTTCCTGCTCAGCAAGTGTTCTGCTTCCCCTTCTCCCACTCCCCCTGCTTGTGCATTTTCTCTCTGTGTGTCAAATAAATAATAAAATCTTCAAAAAAAAAAAAACATTTAACAAAAAAGACATATAACATCTTTAAAAAATCACTATGTTATATGAGCTGAAAGTGAGTCTTTCAAATTCTTCTTAGCTTCTGGATACTGAAAAATGCACAGGTTCTTGCAAACATCCATAATGAATGAGAGTGCTTACATTCACTGAATGTTTGTTAAATGTCAGACTTCGGTCATAAAACTACATACAATATTTTACTGAACGCTCTTAACAAAACTGATGCAGAAATTTTCCCCTGTCTTATGGACGAGCGCACTGAAGTCCAGAGAAGTTTAACATGCCCATACTTACAT
Source organism: Canis aureus (assembly GCF_053574225.1). Classification (NCBI taxonomy): domain Eukaryota; kingdom Metazoa; phylum Chordata; class Mammalia; order Carnivora; family Canidae; genus Canis; species Canis aureus. The sequence continues at coordinate 86,869,742 of NC_135611.1, read as the reverse complement.
GTTAGCAAGTAGGCATATTGAGATTCAGAACAAGCAGCCTCCATGACTTTTGACTCAAAGTCATTTGAAAACTGCTAGCCCTTGTTAGAAATGCCCTTTATCACACACACAGTTTAAGCAAAGTAAAGCTATTCTGCTTTCAGATCCTTTCAGGTCATGATCTAAAGCCCATAGAAATGAGTAAATCCATGTTGTATTTTACATTATATCAAGATACTAATTACCTTGCAATGCACAGCATATCTATTTTTTCCTACATGCACATGGAGGAGGTTCAAAGACAAACTTTGGAAATTAGAATTCATGAGAAGAGGAGTGAGGTCAAAATAGAGACACAGGTTATTCCTGACTTGACTCCCCCTCAGAAGATCAACTAGCAATTATCCATAGACAACACCACTACAAAAATCCCAAAACCTGAGGATGAGCCTGAAGCATTGCCCCAGACCACAGAGATGGAGGAGTGCATTAGAAAAGTAAGGGTCGGGCAGCCCGGGTGGCTCAGTGGTTTAGTGCTGGCTTCCGCCCAGGGCATGATCCTGGAGACCCAGTATTGAGTCCCATGTCGGGCTCCCTGCGTAGAGCCTGCTTCTTTCTCTGCCTCTCTCTCTCTCTGTGTGTTTCTCATGAATAAATAAATAAAATCATCTTAAAAAAAGAAAGTAACAGGGTCAGCTTCACTTTGATCACATCCCTCAGACAAGTACAGTGCCATACCGAGAGGATCCCACACACACACTCCACTCCATGACATATGGTTTCTCCAAAGAGGAGAGGAATTCAGGGTTGACAACTGTGTTCCCCAGCATTGCAGGATGCTTCCCAGAACACCCACTCAGGACTCACCTCACAGGGTTCAATGAGAGAATCTGCAGAGCTCAACCACAGGTCTCAAATACAGAGAAGGAAGGGAGGGCTTATAAAATAGTGCTCAGGTCATGGCAGTTTACAGCAGTGCCAAAACAGAGATCTCAGCCAGTGCTCTGCCAATTTTCAGAGCTGAGTGGGTGACCCCATCAGGCCAAACTCAGACAGCCGTTCTACATTGACTTGGATTCCTAGTCAATGAGCCGTACTAGCTATAGAGACCACTTTTTGACCCCACCCATACCGGGGGTAAATTTGTACAAATTTACAAATTCAACTGTGGCACACAGCTTCCAGTACTACTCCTTAAAGAAGCCTGACCACAGACACTAGACAGACATTGAGCACATCCTATGGCCCACCCAGGCAGGGAGCCAAGCCAGTGACCCTACCCAACTATTGAACATAGTTTCAAGCTCCACATAATTAGGCAGCCTGAACAGTGGCCCTGAGCATAGGTGAAGGCTAGCCTATAGTACTATCCAATCACTAGGCCAGACTACAACTCTATCTAGCAGTGGCACCCAGCTTAGGGGCCTGCCTTATTGCCAAATACAGCCTGTGGCCTCACCCAGGCAAGGAGGCCAACCAGTCAAACTCCCTATTACAAAGCATAACTTACAGCCCCCTTCAACCAGGGAGCCTAAACACTGCCCAAACCTGACTACAGAATACAGTCTCCAGCACCTCCAACTTCAGGGTACAGTCGGAGGCCCCATCTGACCAGAGAACCTGTCAGAAATCTCGCCCAAAAGAAGAGCATAGTCAAGCCTACCCAATCATGAAGCCCAGCCTGTGGCCCCACCTAATCACAGAGGACAGCCTGAGGCTCTGTTCAACTGAAAAACCCAGACTGTGACCCTGCCTGAGCACAAAGACATAGCAAGTCCTATTTATCAATAATTACTTTAAATGTAAATCAATTAAATTTTCTAACAAAAGAGAATACTGAATAGGAAAAAAAAAAAATCCAATGATTTACCACCTAAAAGAGACTCACTCTAGCTTTAAGGACATACATAGGCTGGGAGTGAAGGGATGAAAAATTATATTCCAAGAAAATGATAACCAAAAGAAAGAAGAGATGGCCAAAATTTTATCAAAAAAGCTGAAAATGACCACAAGAGACAAAAAAAAAAAAAAAAAAAAAAAAAAGGTTATAATACAGTGATGCAGTAGACAGTTCATCAGGAAGATATAACAATTGTGGGACATCTGGGTGGCTCAGTGGTTGAGCATCTACCTTTGGCTCAGGTCGTGATCCCAGGGTCCTGGGATTGAGTCCTGCATCCGGCTCCCCTGGGGGAGTCTGCTTCTCCCTCTGCCTGTGTCTATGCCTCTCTCTGTGTGTTTCTCATGAATAAAAAAATAAAATCTTTTTTTAAAAAAAGACATAACACTTGTAAATACGTATGCACTCAACACCAGAGCACCTAAATATATAAAGCAAATACTAACTACTAAAAGGAAGAATAAACAGCAATACAATAACACTTAAGGACTTTAATACCTTACTCTCAATGATGGAAACATCATTCAACAGAGAATCATTAAGAGGACAGCAGAGATCTGAACAACACTATACCAAATAGACCTGACAAATATATACAGAGCATTCCATCCAATAGCAGAACATACATTCTTCTTAAACGCACATGGAATATTTTCTAAGATAGATGAAATGTTAGGCCACAAAACAAGTATCAACAAATTCAAGGAGATATAAATTATATCAAGTATCTGTTCTGAGGACAATGGTATGAAACTAGCAATCAATAAGAGGAAGAAAGCTGGAAAATCCCAAAGACATGGAAACTAAACAACATACTCCTGAATAACCAATGATTAAAGAAGAAATCAAAAGGGAAATAAAAATATATCTTGAAAAAAAATACCTTGTGACAAAAACAAAAATGGTATACTATAAAGTATACTTTAGCATAGTATACTACAATTTATGAGACACAGCAAAAAATGGTTTTACTGGTGAATTCTACCAAACATTTAAAGGATACCAATCCTTCTCAAACACTTGCAAAAAACTGAAGAGAAGGGAACATTTCCAAACTCATTTTACAAGGTCAGCATTACCCTAATACCAAAGCCAGATAAGGACACTTATAAGAAAAGAAAATATAAGTCAATATCCCTGATGAATACAGATGCAAAAATTCTCAATAAAATACTACCAGACCAAATTCAACAATGTATTTAAAGAATCACATATCATGATCAAGTGGGATTCATCTCTGAATGCAATGTTGGCTTAACATACATAAGTCAATAAATGCAATATATCACATGAAGAGAATGCAAGATAAAAACCATATAATCATCCCAATAGATGAAGAAAAAGCATTTGACAAAATTTACATACTTTCATAATAAAAACTCTCAATAAATTAGTTATAGAAGGAATATGCTTCAATTAAATATAGACCATATATGACAAGCTCACAGCTAACCTCACACACAATGGTAAAGGACTGTAAAATTTTCATTTAAGATCAAGGGTGCTACTTTAACCATTCCTATTCAACACAGTACTAGAAATCCTAATCAGAAAAATCAGGCAAGCAAAGGAAAGGAAAGGAAATAAAAAGGAAACAAAAGTCATCCAAATCAGAAGGAAGAATTGAAATGATCTTTGTTTGCAGATGATATGATTTTATATATTAAAAAAAAACCCTAGACTCCACTAAAAAAAATATTGTTAGAATTAATCAATGAATTCAATCAAGTTGTAGGATACAAAATCAACATACAAAAATCACTAGCATTTCTATACACTAATAAGCTATCTAAAAAAGAAATAAAGAAAATAATCCTATTCACAATAGAACAAAAAGTAATAATACATAAAAATAAATTTAACCAAAAAGGTGAAAGATGTGTAAACTGAAAACTATGACATGGAGTCACTGAAGACACTGATACATGGAAAGTAATCCCATGTTCATGAACTGAAATAATTAATAATATTAAAATGTTCACAGTATCCAAAACCACCGTTAGATTCAATGCAATTCCTATCACAAATTCCAAGTGAATTTTTCACAGAAATAGAAATAACAATCCTAAAATATGTATGGAGCCACAAAAGACCCTGATTAGCCAAAGCCATCCTGTGAAAGAAGAACAAAACCACATCCTCATTTCAAACTACATTATAAAGCTGTACTAATCAAAACAATACAGTACTGGCATAAAAACAAACACATAGATCAATAGAACAGAATTGAGACCCCAGAAATTAACCCAGAAATAAACATACATGGTCAACTAATATTTCACTAGGGATCTAAGAAAAATATAGTCTTTTCAGTTAATGATAATGGGAAATGTGGATATTCACACGCAAAAGAATGAAACTGGACCCCTACTTTACACCACTCACAAAATTTAACTCAAAGGATAATAAGACCAGAAACCATAAAACTCCTAGAAGAAAACATAGGGAAAAAACTGGGCATTGGTCTTGGTAATAATATTTTAGCTGTAACACCAAAAACACAAGCAGCAAAATCAAAAATAAACCAATTTGAACTACATCAAATTAAAAAGCTTCTGAAACTCAACAAAATGAAGAGTCAGCCAAAAGAATGGAAAAACCTATTTGTAAATAGGTTTTGCAAATCATATATCTGATGATGACTTAATACCCAAGATACATGAGAAGCTCACAGAAAAGGGAACTGCTACACACTGTGGATGAAATCATAAATTGGTATAGCCACTATGAAAAACAGTATGGAGTTTCCTCAGAGAATTAAAAGTAGAGCTATCATGACTCAGTAATTCCACTCCTGGGAATATCTCCAAAGGAATTGAAAATACTATGTCAAAAAGATATCTGCACCCCCATGCTCGTAGGAGCATTATCTACAATAGCCAATACATGGAACAACCTAAGTGTCTATCAACAGACAAATGGATAAAGTAATTGTGATACACACACACGCACACACACAACAATATTATTCAGCCATAAAAAAGGAAGGAAATTCTGCTATTTGTGGAAATATGGGTAGACCTTGAGGGCATTATGCTAAGTGAAATAAGTCAGACAAAGAAAGACAACTGCTATATGGTCTCACTTATATTTGGAATCAAAAACCAAGACAAGGGGTGCCTGGGTGGCTCAGTTGGTTAAGTGTTTGCCTTGAGCTCAGATCATGATCCCAGGGTCCTGGGATGGAGCCCCCTGCATCTAGCTCCTTGATCACTGGGGAGCTTGCTTCTCCCTCTCACTCTGCCATTTCCCCACCACCCTGCTTGTGCTCTCTGGCTCTATCTCTCTGTCAGATAAATAAAATCTTTTTTTAAAAAAGGCAAAAACCACAAGACAAAAACCCTAAATTCATAGAAAAGACATTAGACTTGTGGCCACCAGAGGTGGAATGGGGAATGAGTGAAGATGGTCAAAAGGTACAAACTTCAGTTATCAAGATAAATAAGAGTTAAGGATGTAATGTAAAACATGAAGACTATAGTTAACACTGCTGTATAGTATACTTGAAAGTTCTTAAGAGAATAAATATCAAGAGTTCCCCTAACAAAGAAAAAAATCTTTTTTCTTTTTGTATCTATATATGATGATAGATATTAACTAAACTCATTGTGGTAATCATCTCACAATATATGTTAAGTCAAGTCATTATGCCATACAACTTATGCTTAATACAATGTTGTATATCAATTACATCTCAATAAAATGGGGGTAGAAAAAATTAAAATTAGAAATTCAGGGGCACCTGGGTGGCTCAGTCGGTTAAGTGTCTGCCTTCAGCTTGGGTCAATGATTCCGGGATCCTGGGATGACTCCCACGTTGTGCTCCCTGCTCAGCGAGGAGTCTGCTTTTCCCTCTCTCTCTACCTCTGTGATATCTCTCGCTCTCCCTCTCTCTTAAATAAGTTAAATCTTTTTAAAAATTAGAAACTCATATAACTCAAAAGCAAAAAACAAATAAATAATTTGATTTTAAAATGGGCAAAAGACCTAAATAGGTATCTTTCTAAAGAAGATATACAAATAGCCAACAGGTACATGAAAAGGTGCTGAACATCACTAATTATCAGGAAACGCAAATTAAAACACAATGAGCTACCATTTCACACCTGATAGAATAGCTATTATCAAACAGACAAGAGATAATTAGTGCTGGAAAGGATATGGCCAAAAGGGAACCTTTGTGTACTGTCAGTGGGAATGTAAATTGATACAGTCATATGGAAAACAGTATGGAGATTTCTCAAAAAGTTAGAACTGCTATAAAATCCAGCAAACCCACTTCTGGATACTATACATATCCAAAGGAAATGAAGGCATTATCTTGCAGAGATCCCTGTACCCCCATGTTTACTGCAACATTAGTTACAATAGTCAAAACATAAAAACAATTAATTGTCCATTGATAGATGATTTTAAAAATGTGGTGTTTATATAGACAATAGAATATTATTCACCTATAAAAATAAGGAAATCTGTCATTTGCAACAAGGATGGACTTTGAGGGTATTATGCTAAGTGAAATAAACCAAAGAAAGACAAATTTTGTATGATTTCAAGTATATGTAGAATCTAAAAAAAGGGGGAAAAAAAAGAACTGGTAGAAACCAAGGCTGGGGCATAAGGAAAAATCAGTGAAGGTTGGTCAAAGTGTCAAACTTCCAATTAAAAGACAAAAAAGTGGGATGCCTTGGTGGCTCAGTTGGTTAAGCAGCTGCCTTTGGCTCAGGTCATGATCTCAGGGTTCTGGGACAAGATCCAAGTAGGACTCCCTGATCAGTGGGGAACCTGTTTCTCCCTCTCCCACTTCCTGTACTTGTGCTCTCTCTCTCTTTGTAAAATAAATAAATAAGATCTCTAAAAAAAAATAAAAGACAAAAAAGTTCTGAGGCTATAAACATGCAACATGATGACTCTAGTTAACAAGAGTCATAGTTCTCTATCTGCTAAGATAGCAAATTTCAAATGTTCTTATCTCCCCGAAATTAACAGGAAGCAGTAATTATGTAATCTTGGATTGTTAATAATTTTATGGTAATCATTTCATAATACATAATATATCAAATCATCTTATTGTAAACCCTTAAACATACACAATGTTGTATCCCAATGATATCAATAGCTGGAAAAATTAAAAATAAGAAATCATGAAGAAACTACTCAAAAAAGAGGTATGAAAAGGAGTAGACAGAGAAATGAGTATCCAATTCCTATCGGTGTGAGTGCCTTTGCAACTACAGTGCAATATATATTCATTGTGACCTAGCAAGAAAATAAAATGACAATTAATGCAGTATCACTCTCAACCAACCCACCCCTCTCTCCCAGGACACAAGTATTTTTCAGTCAACATCCCCCTATCAACAATCTCCTCTTGCAATAATATTTGAAGAAGCCACTACTACCAGGTAGCACAGTGAAAGATCAGTGCAGAGAGGAAAAGGATCCAGGACACCCCAAAGTTCTAACTATCCAGAAATAGAGTATATTCAGTGCCTGCATTAAGTTATCTGCATCATTCTTTGTCTGCAAAACACAACAGACACCATATCACATCCAATATTCTGAGTGACTTATCTGTTACTTACAATCTAACAATTTAATACAGCTTGTCTTTGTTTCTTTTTTGTTGTTTGGTTTGCATATACCTTACTAGGTCTTCTACTACAAGAACTTTGACACAAACAACTTTTGTACAGTGTATGGTTTCTTGGCATGCCCATTGAATAGCTGCATTGATGCTCAAAAAGAAAAAAATAACCATATACACACAAAACCATAAAAAAAAACCACCTAAGTGAGACAAGTACTTAGCCACATAAATCAAAAGCAACTATATCTGGTCTACTTTCCTGTTCCTTTTGGCGTTCTGATTTTCTAAGAATTTTATGTTTACTTATGTCCCTGCTTACTGGTCTATTTCCATTCTCTCCCATCATATTTTATGCTCTAGGACAAAAGAGATTTGGTCTATTTTGCTCACCACTGTGTTCTCAGAATATAATAGAGTGATCTTGTTCATGGTGTGCACTAATCACCTATTGAATTAAGTGAATGGATGAGTAGCTTGATGGATGGACAAAAGGGCTCTATATCATTTTCTGTATACAGATTTCGGAGTTCCCTTAAACCTAACCACAGGAGCATACTTGCAGGAATGTGATGGCTCCCTCAGCCAGCTGTGGTTGTGGGTGTGGCAGATGGGAATTTTTCAGATAGAAGGATATTTTAATAACTATTTTTAGGTTTACAGGGAGTGAGAAAGAGTGGGTGGAGCTAATGACCTGACAGTTGGGCACCAGCACAGTCAATAGAAGCCTTACTTCAAATTACTTCAAACAACACATTTACTAAGACAACTGTGCTAATATTTGGCTTGTGAAGTCTTGAGTAATTTTTTTTCTTCTTCCTACATTTTTTTGAAGTTGTTTAATGAGTATGCTTTTTGAACTGGGAGAAAAAAATGAGTCACAATTGTTCAGAGTATTCATCGAGCACCTACTATATGTTCAACTCAGTGATGGGCAGAATTGGGAAGACAAAAAAGCAAGAGGCATGGTCTCTGGCAAAAAAAGGAGCTCAAAGTTTAATTCTAGGCTTAGAATGGTCCAAGACTATATATTTAGTTGTGGGTATTACTGACATCTCTGCAGGGCCTTCTACTCTCCTCATATTAGCATTGGTCTAAAATTGATTCAAACTCAGTTTGGTAGTGTGGGAGCTGCAGAACTCAGGCAAACAGCCAAGAAGTCTCTCTCATATTTGCAAAACTAAAAGGCAGACTACTCGGATTTGTAAAGAAAATCTGGGACATATTATTCGCTGATCCTAGGAGTGAAGAGTGTTCTTAGAAAGGGATTATGATGATTGATGGGTTTTTTTAAGATGTGACCACTTTTTGGTTTAAAAAAATATTCTTTGAACGATATTCTTGTTTTTCGAGTGAAACTTCATATTAACTCATGTTGAATTGGCAGTTTTAAAATCCATGGCTCATTTGATAAGAAAACTGTTCTGTCTGTAGTGGCTGCTCTTAGAGTAGCAGAAACTCAAGGGTTTCTAGGGAATAACAGGATAACATATTGCTACTTGGAAAGAAGGAAATATTGTTGGAAAAAGCAGAGCAGCCATGATAATGAGCATTCTGCTTGCCAGTGGTGAGTGAACAATTAGATGCCAGCAACTTTAAGCTACTGTTATTACAAGGGACAGGACATTTCTCCTGCAGCAGCCACTAACTAACGCTTCAGAAGGCTACACAGATTTAATTGGATGATATTGGGTCAAAATAGAAAGATGTGAAATATCATAAGTGATCACAAAAACAGCTATGGAGAGACCTACAGTCCTGAGAGGTGATATTGACATAACAGTTTGCCTCTTCCAAAATTAGGAAAAAAGTCTTCGTGAAAAAAAAAAAAATCTACCTGTAAAGGTAAAGCAGTAGGAAATGTAGGTCATTCTTTCCTTAGCAATGAAAAAGTCTGTTTTATACAATTCTCTCTCAAGACCCTCCAGGAAAATAAGCAGAGGATAAGGACATTTTCAATATATTATAGCAAATTATGACAGCAGGATCATGTCTTTATCATAGCGGAAAAATCATGCTTTCTTGTTTGCAGTGATAGTAGGATCTCTCGGTGGGTCAAAAAGCAGGACCAGTCCATTTGAGTATACTTGTAGAACATCTTTTCATCTGTCATGCCAAAAATTCAGTCTATTTTGACTCTCCTAATACTATTAAAATGCAGGTTTTCTTACACATTAATAGCTAGGCATTCGTATTAAGATCAAACATTAGGCCAACTTCAGTTAAAATTAAATTAAAAATCCAAGTTGATTTTTAAAAAATAATAAGTTTAAACAAAACTATGCTTTTTCTTGTCTTAGTCTCATAAAATGGGAGGATAATAATTAATGATAGAAGAATTTCACCTAAAACTTATTCTCTCTATTTTTAAAATATTAAACCCAATTAGAGGCAAGGAAGATCATTGTCTTATTTTGTTGTAGTTCAATTGCTTAGTGTTTTGATTTAATTTAATTTAAAAGGAGGTTAAGAAGGGGAAATATAAGCGTTTGGATCCCTAAAACATAAACGTTGCCTTGTTTGGTTGGTGCAGGGAGAACCTCTGATCCCCCTAATCCCAGAAAATAAATTAGCACTTGTCAAAAGAAACAAACAAAAAAAAATGGAAGCCTTCCTACCTCTAGAGCATTTGAATACACAGCCTCCCTCAGTACTTGTCTCTAAAAAGGATATACCTATTTTTTACCTACAAATCTCTACTGAGAGCCCCAGTCCAAATAATTCAGATATTCCAATGTCAGCTCCTAGGGGATGGAGAAAGGAGCAGTTTTCATTTTCAGTTTCTATTGCATATTTTTTTCTCTACTCAGTCTTTTTGAGATCAGTAGGCAGTCTGCAGGGTATAATCAGAAATGAATACCCATCCAAAATGTGGAGAAATGCATGTTGGATTAAGGAAATAGCACTGGGAATATCTATTGAATTCCCCAGCACTTTGCATTGTGTAATTTTTCAGTAAGAAATGTACATTAGGGAATGTGGAAGGCCAGAATTTCTCCCACCAACACTCCTTTAAAAAAAATTAAAAAACATAAACAGAGTTCCCTTTGACTGACTTAAGAGGGGCTTCATGAATAGAGGCCAAAGGAGATCAATGTTGGCTTCAAATTCTAACCTTAAGGATTCTCCAACATTTGCATTTATTCAGCCTCGCTTGAAACTTTTGGTTCTGGAAGGGAAAAAAAAGAACTTGACAATCTGGTTAACATCTGGTTTTCTGGCAGCAACTTAAAACTTTGCTATAGTTCTCAGTTTTAAGACATTGTGGAACTCCCTGTAGATAGTGCCTGATCTTGGAAAGTTTAATGAAGCAGATGGCTCTCTTAAATAGAAAAATCTAACTGCAGGAGGCAAGCACCCAACAAGCTCCCTCAAAGGAGCAATTGTTCTCTTCTCCAACACCCACTCTGCCAAGACCATAGGAAATCACTTAACGACTCATTATCAACTTAAAAAAATATATATATAATATTTCAAAACCAAACTAGTCAATTGTAGCTCTTTATCTCATTTCCTAACCTCTTGGTTGACCACCATCATCTTCTAGAACTCATTCTTAGAGAAATTCAGATTTCTCCCCCATCCAGAGGCTTTAATAGGATAAAGATTTTACTTAGCTTCATTTACCTTCAAAACAAGGGAGCAAGCACCCTTTTAAACTTCTGTTCCTCAGAACCACCTTCTGCACTGACTCTGTAATTTTTTCAATCAATTATTTTCTTTATCAACAAATCCCTCATGGCTTTGGATGTACACATTGGGAAATGCCTCAGAATTAGATGTTCTATAGTAATTAAACATCTCTCTGTTCACAACTCCCTCTAGAACCTCAAAGGAACAACTTAGAAACTGTGACTAATACACTTTAAATCAACCACAAATACCCTAAGCATCACATTTTCTTTTTCCTAAATGAAGATGAAGAGAAGACTTATTCCTTTCCACTTGGTAAAATAATGAAATTCTAGTATCTACAGCATGAGCAAAACTATTTGTAGTCCCTGAGGAAGTCAGCTTCTGGTCATTTAATTACTTACTGAGAAACTATGTGGCAGGAACTATGCCATTTGCTGGGCATATAGTAGTGAATGAGACAACATGGATCCTACCTCATGCAGCTTATAGTCAAATGGTTTCCCAATTGCTCAACCTTATTCTTCCACAATACCCATGGTAGTTGAAGCACACATTTGCATACACTCCCAGAGGTGAAGTCAAAATTATAAGTAATTCTCATCATGTTATCCCAACATCCACCCATTCTGTTCTGACTAAGAAAAATGTTGGAATGCAAATAAATGACAGTGACACTATTACAGACATAACTTTGAATATACTCTTTATTTTTAAAAAGACCTCATAAACACTAGATCATCATGATTCATAATAAATTACTGGCAACAAATCATTTGCCTCTCACAACTTATAATCACATTCCAGGATATCTACAGTGGGGTTGAGAACCACCGTTCTCATTACTATTTCTTTGGAACTGCTTTGTAGGTTACAAATCAGTTTTACTCCCAATATCTCATTCAACTTTTATGATTTTTTTTAACTCTCATTCATCTAAACAGTAGCTAATTCTCTCCCATAGTCTTCTGCCTCCAGACCACATGTGCTTACCACTAACATGGAAGTTAACCTCTGGGTAACAAAAATATACAAGGTGAAGATTTTGCAAGTATAAAAACCACAACTAAACCATTGGCATCAGAGAAAAGTGGAGGACAGAATTCTGAGGAATTTGATAGTTCGGTCTACAGGCTATTTCAACCAGGTCTGGAGCATTATATATGGTGCCCAACTTGGTCTGGATTAACACATACACAAGGCAAGTTAATAATGCCCTCTCTTTTGCCCACTTCATTGTTAGAGAATGTGTCCACATCTTCTTCTCAGGTCATCAGCTAGCCTATTCTGTCCTGAATTGACAGTAAGCTTCCCTGAACACTGCTAGTTGGATGGGGTGGGGGTGGGGGGTGGGAATGGGACCCAACCTAGGCTGATCAAATTTTCATTCTCTGAAATTTGAGTATTGGATGTGTGAAGACATGTAAAATTGGGGCTGAGGTGGCTATGTTCAAGGCATGAAATATGATGAGCACACAGAGAAAGCCAGACTATAAAAAGTAACAGAGAAGGATAAAGTAGAAACACAGACAAAAAGAGACATTCTGAAGAGAAAAAAAAAGACAGCAAGATAATAAATGCTTTTCACTCTCTGGGCATTCTCATCTGAGTCCCTAGTCTTCTAGGAGGCCAAAGTTTGTATGTCTTGTCCTTGAACTCTTAGCCACTAGGAAATTCCAGTAAATTTCCTTTCTTTCTCTTTCTCTTTCTTTTTCTTCTTCTTGTTCTTTTTTTTTTTTTTTTTTGACTTAATTCCATTGGAGTATATTTTTGTTTCTTATAATCAGGAAATAGTTAAGGCTATATATAAATGCCTGTTTTCCAGACTAGCTAGGCTAGAACCCTTTCTTTTATTCTCAGTTTCCAAATTTGGAGAAAGACCAAAGCCATTTGGAAGTAAAGTCCATACCCATTCTTATGATTTAAGATAAATATGCCCTCCCAGAAAATTTTACCCCTAGCACAGAAAAGTTTGTTGTTCTGCATTCTATAATCTGAGACATCTATTAGTCTCTTTCCTGAGTTTGCAGCCTCCTCATCAAATATTTGAGATATTTCCTTCTGATGGCTCAGTACTCTCTACCTTCTTAGTTTTAATCCTTATCAGTTTCATTCTCTCTTTCTTCTCTACTGCCAATTTCAGTAAGGACTATAGAGCCCCACTTATTCTGTCTCATATCACTATATTTCTTCTTATCTCATTACAACAGAATTATAGGAATCAATATTGACTCTTGGCCAATGTAAGAAAGAACTGGCCTAGTGTATAAGGTAACTATGACACTATATTAGTCTGGACACTTGCTCCAAAATGGAAGTCCTGTTCAAATTGATCAAGGGAAGAGAGGAATTTATTAGCTCACATGACTGTGGAAAGGACAGGAAAATAAATGCTGCAAGGACTCTCTCATCATTGGGATAGGAGTAGGAGCAGTACTCTTAAAGAAGAGGAAGTATGCCAGCAATTCTATTTTTGAGCATATGCCCAGGAGAATTGAAAGCAGAGTCTTGAATAATAGTTGTACATCTATGTTCATAGCAGCATTACTGACAATACCAAAAGGTGGAAGCAACCTAAGTGTCCATTCATGGATGAACAGATAAATAGAATGTGGTCTGTACATAAAATGAAATATTATTCAACCTTATAAAGGTTCATGGGGTGCCTCGGTGGCTCAGTCAGTTAAGTGCCTGCCTTCAGCTCAGGTCCTGATCCAGGGGTCCTAGGATTGAGCCCTGTGTCAGGCTCTCTGCTCAGTGGGGAGCCTGCTTCTTCCTCTGCCCCTCCCCCCACTCTTCTCTCACTCTCTCTTTCAAATAAATAAATAACATCCTTAAAAACAAAAAAACAATCAAACAAAAAAAGATTCGGACACATGCCGCAACATCTATGTACCTGGAGGACATTATGCTAAGTGAAATAAGTCAGTCACAAAAGACAAATATTCTATGATTCCATTTATATGAGGTATCTAAGTAGTCAAATTCATAAAGACAGAAAGTAGAATGGTGGTTTCCAGGGATTGGAAGGACAGGGGAAAAGGGAATTGTTTAATGGGTACAAAGTTTCAGCTCTACAATATGAAAAGAGTTCTGGAGGAATCACCCGGGTGGCTCAGTGGTTGAGCATCTGCCTTTGGCTCAGGTTGTGATCCCAGGATCCTGGGATCAAGTCCTACATCAGGCTCCCCAGAGGGAGCCTGCTTCTCCCTCTGCCTATGTCTCTGCCTCTCTCTGGGTGTCTCTCATGAATAAATAAAACCCTTAAAAAAAGAAGAGTTTTGGAGATTGTTTGCACAACAACATGAATGTACTTAAACTACTGAACTTAACTCTTAAAAGTGGTTAAGAGCTGACTTTTACATTAAGTCTACATTAAGTGTATTTTACAATAAAAAATAAATTTAAAAATTCTTAAAAAGAAAAGGAAATAACATTCTCAGGAGGGCAAGGATCAGATGAAACAATCTATGACCACTACAAGTACAAATGAGGAGAACATGTTATTCATCCCCTTACCAACTAGAAACACCTTGGAGGCAGGTAAACAAAGGAACCACAGGGTTACCTTAAGGAATGGAAGGAGCCTTGTCTATACTATTTGCATACAACAGAGTGGGCAGGAAAGGAAAACACAGCAAAGCTACCAACAACATCTGTATGCAGACTTATGGGTCATGAATATGAGCCAGGGACCATTGTTTTAGCATATGGGGGGAAAATAAAGGGAAAGATTAGCATCATGTTGAAATTGCATTCAAAAATTTGATTTCTTTAATACATACTTTTTTAAAGATTGAATAAAAACCAAATGCAGGATAGCAATGCCAAGTAAAGTTGAAGACGCCCATACTCTATGACTCAGTGATTTCACTCCTAAGATATGCATTTTAGTGAAACTCTTACCCATAACTACCAAGCAATATGGACCAGGAAGCTCTCTAGCAATGTTACTTGCAATAAGAAAAAATGAAGATCAACTCAAAATGTCCCTTGAAAGGAGAAGGACTGACTAGGGGAGGAATTTTTTTCTTCTTACAATGGAATACTACATAGTAGTAAAAATAAATTAACTACAGCCACCCACACTAACATGGATGGATGTTACAAGCATAATGTTAATATCCTGCATGCTCTAAAATTACCTCTGGAAACACACAAAGTAAAGCAAATTATAGCTTTAAAGAAAAGCAAGAGACGGTAACAACTTTCAAGATAGACATTATCTCTGAGTAGTAAGTTAGGAAGGGTAACAGAAAGGAACACACGAAAAGGGCAGAAAAGGAACTGATAATGTCTCAAGTTGGTTGGTGAGCTGTTTGATTTATTATTAATCTAAACTGCATATACATGGCACACATATGCATTATACAGATTTTGGGGGGACACAGTTTATACTAAAATCTGTTTTAAAAAGTTAAACAAAGAGAATCTTTGACATGTTCAACCTATCTTGCTATGCTGATGCCACAGGACCACATTATTTTATTTAAACGACACTGGAGGGACACTGGGTGGCTCAGCGGTTGAGCTTCTGCCTTTGGCTCAGGGCGTGATCCCGGAGTCCTGGGGATGGAGTCCCATATCAGGCTTCCTGCATGGAGCCTGCTTCTCCCTCTGCCTAAGTCTCTGCCTCTCTCTCTCTCTCTCTCATGAATAAACAAATAAAATCTTAAAAAAAAAAGACACTGGACTCTAGTGTGTGTTGGAAGTCAGCTATCAAATACTGAATGTGCAAAGCACAAGGGTAGATTTTATTTTGCATTTGTCTCTTCAGAGCACTTGTGTCTTTATATTCTCTTCTGATACTTGGAAGACAGAAGAAAAAACATAATGGAAAAGATTAACAGGGAATAGAAGTTGACATTTGAATGCATTGCCCAATAGACAGGAGAGTGATGCATCTGCACAATTCACAATGAAGTTTTACATGAGCAGCTGAGAAAAAAATAAATAAATATGGATCTAGAGATCTGATAAAAATATGTCCTTATTTCAGTGCTTTATTGCTTGCAATGGGTGGTTCAAATCACAGCTCCTGGTGGGTTATATAAAGCCTTACCCCATGAGTGAAAATATTTCTGATTAGAACACTCCCCAGGTTACCTACTGTGTTCTGTTTATTCAGCTTATTTCAAACATTTGCAGGGGAGGGGGGCACAAAATTTACACAGAGAAAAAGGATGAAGGCTGTGACGTGGATTTCTGGTTTGAGTTGGCAAATTGGAACAGGCCCATGGATATAATATCCAGATATTAAAGTTCACAGATACTAAAATTGTGTTTACCAACCAAGTAGGGTGGTAAGTCATTGCTGAAATTTTTGACATATGGTCCTGGACTTGGTGACATTTGCTGGAACTTAATATGTGTTTTAAAAGATATCTGCATAAGGGAATTAAAAAATAAGCAAACCAGTGGCTTATATCTGCTATCCAGAGTGATGGGTATCTTTACAAAACATCCTTTATCAACCTCACTGAGCAGCTAGAATGGTTTACTGGTCATGCCATTCAAAAAGGAGCATTGTCTCCCACAATAGAAGTAGGATAGACTGAATAAATAGTTTCTGGGCATTTAAAAAAAAAGACAGAAAAAGGTTCCATACACAGAGAACTATCCTCTGTTTTCTTCTTTCAAAAGGAAAATATAAGTAGGAAAATATGCGGGGGATACAGTTTACACAACATCTGTTCCCTCTGAGTCTCTCTGAGGCCACAGAGAATTGTCCAAGAATATTGGATACCAAAGGGAAAATAAAACTGGTGACCTCACAACAACCAAACCAAAAATAAAGACAGAACACATACAAAATAGCATGCGTAGGAAGAATTAATTGGAAGCCCATGTTCTTTCTGGCAGGGCCACAGACATGAACTACAGCACAGGAAAAAGTTACTCAGAAGAGTTATATAGATGAGCTTCACTGTACAGAATTTTTTTTAAATGTCTAACCATTGCAAAACACAACAAAAAGCAATCTAAAAACAGTCTAAAACCACGGTCTCCAATCATTAATGAGTTTGGGTTGGATTCCTGGACCTTCCTTTTGGAATATCTCCTCAATGTAACTATTTGACACTCAGGGAACATTAATCTATTTCTCCTAAATATAGTTGTCCAAAGCTAAGCTCCTTAGAACGCTGTCCACCAGGAAATATATCTGTACATAGGTGACAGAGAGGAACTTTTATTTATTTATTTTTAAAGATTTTATTTACTTGAGAGAGAGACAGAGAGAGCACAGGAAGGGGGAAGGGGAAGTGGGAGAGAGAAAAGCAGACTCCCGGCTGAGCAGTGAGCCTGATGCAGGGCTCCATCCCAGGACCCTGGGATCATGACCTGAGCCAAAGGCAGGCACTTAACTGACTGAGCCACCCAGGTACAACCCAGAGGGGGCCTTTTAAATTTAGTGAGATATATTTTACCTTTGTAAGTCACACTTACCCAGGACAGAAACTGAAATCAGATTCTATGCAACAGAACCTTCCTTTGGATAAAATGAGCTTATCCATTCGGAAGCTCTGATCAAGAGGATGAAAACAGGAAGAATTTCCTTTAAAATATATTATAAATGGTTACAAAGAACAGTGGTCAGAGTATATCAGAAAATAAAAATTTTCCAGTCAGTAAATTTTTGAAATTAAGATCCTAACAGGGTTTCAATATGATTTTTTTCATGCCAGTGTTCTACCCAGCAGAGACCTTCCCTAGAGCCTAAACATGCTATGGAATGGTGGAAACTAATGGGGTGGATATTTTTAATTAATGTTTTTGTACAACCTCCCAGCTCTCCTATTGTTGTTAGAGCATAGAGAAACACAAGGCACCTGAGCAGAAGTAGTTTAGTGACAAATTGTGAAGTCTGTCTCTCTCAACCCTCATTCTTGTTATATCCAATTTTTCCATAACATTCCACTTATCTACAATCAGAGACACATTCTCTTTCCTCAACTCTCTCCATTTACCAAAAGATAAGTGCAATAATGGCCCACTAATTGGTGATGGCTCTCTGCTCTGCCAATTTTATAAACTGCTCAGTCCAAGTGCTGAGAGCAAATTGGTTTTAATCCAAGTATCAGTCCTAACTGATTGGTAATGCCTGCTGGGCCATGGATGGGTAAGAGTGGGTAAGGATTCTAAGGCCCTATTGAGATTTAGTAGCAAAGAGTGCTATGCTTGATTTGCAATGTCTGCCACAGATCAGGAGTAGGGGACAAGTAACATACATGCCACGCATTTACCAACCTCACAGCATCCTTATGCTCCTGCTCTTAAATCCTACATCTCTATAGCTTTCTTTTAACATATTTTCCTGAGACCAGTTCTTTATACAAAGGCATAACTCTAAAAGGAGAGCTCAGCCCTGTAGCCATTTAACAGAGGAGAATATATGAGGTAGGTTCAGCTCTGCATTACTCAATTCACCCTAAGTATAAAGTAACTACAATGAGTTAACTACAAGGAAATAGAAGAGTCATACTTCATATATGCTTGTTTAAAATAGTGGTTCTCCAACCTAAGTATCTATCAATAGATGAATGGATAGAAAAGACGTAGGATGTGTATGTGTGTGTGTGTGTGTGTGTGTGTGTGATGGAACATTATATAGTCATTAAAAAGAATGATATCTGGGACACATGGGTGGCTCAGTGCTTGAGTGTCTGCCTTCGACTCAGGACATGATCCCAGGGTCCGGGATCAAGTCCCTGCAAGGAGCCTGCCTCTCCCTCTGCCTATGTCTCTGCCTCTCTCTGTCTCTCATAAATAAATAAATAAAATCTTTAAAAAAAATGAGATCTTCCCACGTGCAATAACATGGATAAATCTAGATGATATTAAATTAAAAATTAAATGGATTAAATGAAATAAGTCAGACAGAAAGACAAATACCATATGATTTCACTTATATGTAGAATCTAAAGAACAAAACAAATGAATATACAAACACAGAAACAGACCCATATATACATAGAACAAACTAATAGTTGCCAGAGGGGAGTAAGGTGGGTAGGATGGGCTAAATGGGTGAAGGGGAGTGGGAGATACAGGCTTCCAATGATGGAATGAAAAGGTCACAGGGATAAAAGCCACAGCATATGGAATAGAGTCAGTGATATTATAATAGCATTGTATGGAGACAGATGGTAGCTACCCTTGTGGTGAGCAGAGCATAATGTATAGATTTGTCAAATCACTATGCTGTATACCAGAAACTAATACAACATATATGTCAACTATACTTCAATAAAAATAAAATAAAATTTAATTTAAAAATAATAAATAAATATATCTTCTCTTCTGCTAATAGTGTTCTGGAGGAAAACCAGCCACAGTCCAGGCCATGCTCTAACATGACAGAGGAAAGTTGTGTTGCATTTACAGGTGCAGAAAGGTGGAGAAGATGTAGGCTTAGAGCATGGGATATGGCCTGGCACCCATAAAAATGTATACGCATAAAATTTCAGTTCTCTTTATATAGAAGTATTTGTATTTATAGATAAGATGATTTTCCTTCTGTAAATGGGGCCTCTCTAATAAAACAAAGAGGGGGTCAGGCCAAATCATTGCCATAAATTTAGAAGTAAATGCACTCAGAACCAAGGAACAGCCCAGATCATCACAGAATTGTGTAGTGCTTTCAGAAGGGAGATTGACTTGCTACTCCTCCCCATCCCACCTGCCTCCCCTACTCCTTGCAATACAAGGCATTTATGAAGATAAGTGAAAATGTGGAATTGCTTCCTGTTGTAAATTTTAAATGTCATTGGCTCACTGCTAGTATGGTCTAGAGGATATTTTAGCCCATCCTTCTCAGGAGCTGTAAAATTTTCTTTTGGCCCAGAACTACTTTTAACTTCTGGATACATATCTAGCTCGTCTTTCAAGTTCTGTGGCTAAAGCTTCCTCCCCCTCGTGCCTTATAGCCAGTATTTCTCTCCTTCTAAATTATGTTTGCTCTAATAAAAATATGAATTACGCTAAAATTACTGCAGAACCTTTTACCTATTTACTAGATACCTGGAGACCATCACTATTCTTACAGGCTTGAGATCCCCTTCTAAAGGTTAGTGGTAGTGAAGGTGAACAGACCTGAGAACCACCTCATGATCTTCTTTCCTGATCTCATTCTCTTAAACATCCTAAAAACTTATATGGAATCGGATAGATAAATCCCTTCTAATGTGTCAGTAAGCTAGGATGTTTTCTCTCCTGTTGCTTTGAAAATAGACATCCACCCTCATCCTAGAAGATCCTTAAGAAATAATTCTAATCATGATCTCAGACGCCGGGATTGAAAAAGTATTTTTTGCAAGGTGTACCCTTCTGCAAAATCAAATTACTCCAAAAGGAGGATGTCTACTCCACCATCTCTCTGATCAGCCACACTGCTAATTTTCAGAGCTTTACAGTGGAAGAGAGAAGGCCTCAGCTGTCAGGACCTCAAGGAATGGGACCCAGGTTAGGTTTTTTTTAAGGACAGCCATGCAGTCAGATATCCAAATGCTCTGAAGAATTAATGCCTGCATATTTGTCACACAGAAAGGAAGACAAGCAAAATTCAATTGCCGCTCATCAAAATCCTCCAATGAAATAAATGTAAAAGGGGGTCTGTTTGATAGGAAAAAGCAGGAGACAGCTTTTTAAAGAAAAAGACCAAAAAATAAAAATAAAAAAATAAAGAGACCAAACACATTTCTAACTTAGGAGTTCCTCAGTGATCTTCTCACTCTATCTACTTTCCTTATCTGTTAATGCTGTCCCAGACATCACACACAGAACACCATACTGAGCTGGTTCTACTCTCTCTTGAGTCTTTGCAGATTCTGTTCCCCTTACTTAGGTAGCAGTATCTCTTGCCCCAGCTAAGTATTACTCATTCAAGGACCACATTCATAGGGAATCCTTCCTGACCTTTTTCTTTTCAGGCCTGCCCTTTATGCACCCCTAGTTCTCTCTAATATTTTGGAGATTATTAGGCAGTCTTTTCTCTCTGAAATCAAAATCTTGAGAGTAGGAACCATTCATCTTCTTTTCTCCAGCCCTAACCCAGAACTAAGTATCTAATAGACCTGAAATAATATTTATTGGGGAAAAAAGTATAATTATTTAATGGATAAAAGTATAAATGGCGGGATGCCTGGGTAGCTCAGGTCATGATCCCAGGATCCGGGATCAAGTGCCACTTTGAGCTCCTGCGAAGAGCCTGCTTCTCCCTCTGCCTATGTCTCTCTCTCTCTCTCTCTCTCTCTCTCTCCTGTCTCTCCATGAATAAATAAATAAATCTTTTTAAAAAAAGTATAAATGGCTAAGTAAATAGTCATTCCAAAGGACAAGATAATAGATGTTTTTACAGTGAGATGGGCTACAACATAGAGAGGGGAGGGCCCTAGTGGCTCAGTTGGTTAAGCCTCTAACTCTCCATTTCAGTTCAGGTAGTTAGCTCAGGGTCCTGGAATCGAGCCTCGAGTCAGGCTCCCTGCTCAATGGGAGTCTGCTCATCTCTCTCCCTCTGCCCTTCATTCTGCTCGTTCTCTCTCTCTCTCTCTCTCCCTAAAATAAAATAAATAAATCTTTAAAACAAACAAACAACACAGAGAAGAGAGGCCAGGAAGTTCTGTGATAAGGAGTTTGTAGGAAAAAAATTCAGTTCCTGGCAGAGCTGGGATAATAAGCAGGGCTTCAGTAAAAGAATGACAGAGCAGAAACTGGAGTTCTCAGTAACTGGAGAAGGGGAGTAAAAAGAACTCGATCATAAAGTTACAGGTGTTATCAACCCTGGGGGACAGGACAAGGAGTCAATCACAGTGAACTCATAACAAACAGTTATAGCAAGAACCAAATGAGTGGGGAACTGGCATACACATGTGGAGTGACAGCAAGAGCAAGACTGACTCAAGACTGTGCTGGTGAATTACAACCCCTGGGCTCTCGATGGGACCTTAATCTTTCTAAGATGAACAGTAGGTCTACTCTCCAGAGCCTGAAGTGAAACTGCAGTGACAAATGTGTACTGAGTATGCTCAACCTCCTAGATCTTATGGATTTAAAGACAGTCAAGAAGGACATTAAAGCTTTGATCATGGTTTATTTTATAAATGTCTGCCATACCCATTCTTAATAGCCCAGAATATGGTTAGTGTTTTTATTCATATTGGGTAGATATTCTTCACCTTTTTCCCATATTGGAAGCTGCTCTTCCCCTCCTCATAGAGCCTTGCTTCCACCAGCAGGAAGGTGAACATGTTACCCAGACTGGCCAATCAGATCACCTCATCCCTCCAAGCAAAGTTATTGTCCAAGGATGGGCATAAGATCCAGGTTTAAGGCTGATCAGAGTTCCCCCACAGAAATTCCTAGCAGAAAGAATAATGTAAGCCTAGACTAGATCAACCAGTGGCCAGCCATCTTCAAGAGTCTTCTCGAACATTAAGCCAACACAAAGGACAGCAGAGCTGAGTGACACCAGTTCTCACTGATGTCCATGAAATCCCTGCATCTGGTTGTGCCTTAATCTTGTATTTCTCACTAATATAGTAACAATACATTTTTTTTTTTTTTGCTTTAACTAAGCTGTTTTGAGTTATTGTAACCTGTCACCAGAAAACAAAAAATCATCAAATATTCTCTAACAAATAACAGACAAAACATCTATCCAAGTGTCTGGCCCAGAAGGGCCCTCTTATTCATTTCCTCTCCTACATCCACAAATCCTGATGCCTTCAGTTAAGGATATCCTTTTGTCAACAATATATTTGTGTCCAAAATTCTCTTGCGAATGGAAAAATACAAAGATTTTTAGAAAGGGAGTCCCCAGGCAGCCTGGGTAGCTCAACAGTTTAGCGCCGCCTTAGGCCCAGAGCATGATCCTGGAGGCCCGGGGTCAAGTTCTGCAATAGGCTCCCTGCAGGAGCCTGCTTCCCCTGTGGCCTGTGTCTCTACCTCTCTGTCTCTCTGTTTCTCATGAATAAATAAATAAAATCTTAAAAAAATAAAAATAAAAAAGAAAGGGAGTCCCATCTCTCTTCAGGAATTTATGTTTCCTTGATCATGAAGGTCTTTATGATCAGAATTTATCCCAGGCACCTAGATTTGGGAAAACATAAGAAACTGATTTTTCTCCTTAAACGAAATGTTCCTTTCAATACTTTTATTGCTACTATGCACACATTTTTTTTCTACCTTTCAACCTTTTTCAAGTATTTGTTTCACCCAAAGGGGTAATTTTCCTGATTAGATAATTTTTGTGGCTGCTATCTAAAGTAGATGAGCTAAGATAAGTAAGAGCTCCAAATAATAATCACAGCTTCAGGATCCAGAGTTTAGTAACAATTAACAGATTCAGATGCAAAAGATTTTACTAACATATTCTATAATCTGGTCTTCATTTTTAAGATAAATTTATTATATAGAAGTAAATATGTAATCACAAAAAGTTTCATTCATTTATACTGCTGAGTAAAATATGTGAACATAAATAGAATATGACTAAATCACAATAGTAACACAATATTTGGAATCCCACTAAAATATGGCCCTGTTAGAGGTTCTGTTGCACCAGGAATAGCACACTGGACTCCTAAAATGTGATCCTGTTGTCAAATGGAGGAAAGTGGGTGGGAAATGGACTAAATGAGTGATGGATATTAAGGAGGGCATTGTCATGTTGAGCACTGTGTATGTTATATGTAAGTGATGAATCACTAAATTCTACTTCTGAAAACAATATTACACTATATGTTAACTAACTAGAATTTAAGTAAAAATATGAAGAAAAAGGAAAAAGAGAGACACCAGGTAAAACAATTAAACCTAAAGGAAACCATAAAAGCAGATCAATTAGAATTAATTAAAAGCCTGAATTAAAGAAAATCCTTTAAAGTGATAAAATTGTGGTCCAATTAATCAATTATTCAATTAATTAATATGACTATTTAATAATATTGCTAAAGTAAGTGTTTCCTGATAAGTGATAAGTTTTCTTCTAAAGGAAACAGAGCAAAATTAGAGCAGGGGAAAAAAAAACTCTGGTAAGTGTCAGAGAAATAGAAAGAAATCTATAACAGTTTTAAAATAACAATACAAGAGGGATGTAATACTAGATATCTATATACCAGAAATGTTACCTGATTCTTTACAAATGAACCATAGACTAATAATATAGCAATATTATTAGCTAACCAAGTACTTAATATATGCCAGGTGATGTTCTGGGTAGTTTACCTAAGTAAATTTATTTAATCCTACAAATAACACTATGGGATAGACTACTATTATTTCCATTTCACAGATGAGGAGACTAAGGTGCAGAGAAGTAAAATCACTTTCCCAAGACACACAGCTAATTGCTGATGGAGCTAGTGTTTGAATGTAGAGAACGAGTGTTAACTATAACTTCAGAAAGAGAAAAATCGCCATAGATTTGAATGGTTTAGAGAGACATCATGGAGGGGAAAGACAGGTAGTCTTCAAAGAATAAATAGAAATGCCACTGGAGAGGAAAAGTGCATTGTGTGAGAAGAGAACAGTGATTTGACTAGATTTCCTGGAGCACAGATTTCACATCACTGTAAGACCATAAGCAAGGAGAGGACTGGGACCAGCCCCTTCCTACCAGTTTGTAGCACATGATAAATGCTTACTAAATATTTTAGACTGAATGAATGAATAAATATTAGATGTGGGAAAGTAATTGACATTAAGGCAACAAGGTAAATTACAGTCAGATTTTGGAGTCTCTTTGGAGGAAGCCTAGCCCTAGCAGTTAAACTCAGTTTTCAAATCAGGTATGAACTGTATGAGCTTGAGAATAGCATTCAAATTCTCTGAGTCTCTTTCCTTCTCTTTAAAAGGAGGGGCAGGGATCCCTGGGTGGCGCAGCGGTTTGGCGCCTGCCTTTGGCCCAGGGCGCGATCCTGGAGACCCGGGATCGAATCCTACGTCGGGCTCCCGGTGCATGGAGCCTGCTTCTCCCTCTGCCTATGTCTCTGCCTCCCTCTCTCTCTCTCTCTGGGTGACTATCATAAATAAATAAAAATTAAAAAAAAATAAAATAAAAGGAGGGGCAATGGTATCTACTTCACAGGGTTATTGTGAGGATTAAATAAGATACTGTATCCGCATAACCCCTAGTATCTGGTAAATACTGAATAAATGGTAGCTACTTTTGATTGGCAGGCTAAGTACTTTACATATCATCTATTGTTTGCATGAGCCATTGAGCCATTGAAGGAATATAAATTATGAAGTAAGCACTCAAAAATACAGGAGTACCTGGGTGACTCAGTCGGTTGAGCAGTTGAGCATCTGACTCTTGGTTTCAGCTCAGGTCATGATCTCATGGATCATGGGATTGGCCCCAAGTTAGGCTCCACACTCATCTGGGAATCTGCTTAAAGATTCTCTCCCTCTGCCCCTCCCCCACCTCATACACACATGCTCTCTCTCCTTCTCTCTCTCTCTCTCTCAAATAAACAAAAATCTTTTAAAAAGAACACTAAAGATTAACATTAATCTAAATCAGCAGAATGAAACGAATGGGAGGGATACAAGACTGTTTAATGCACTATTACAATAATCCAACCATGAAATAAGTGTCTGAATCTACTCAGTGGCAGCAGAAAAAGGAAGAAAACTGGAACAAGACTCATGGTTATAACAATTTTATGTAATTTCTACTCTGTTCTATATTGGACTACATTTCAGTTTATTAAGTAAGGACTTCCATGAGAAATAAAACCTCATGATAACTATTAAGTGTTAAATTGCTAGAAAAAAAAGTTAGGTGAAAATCAACACATAAGAGAAGTCCTACACAAATATTAATATCTAATGCACCAACCCATCTTTTTGGCTTGTGGGCTCATCTATTTCAATCAAATTAAACTATTTACACCCAATCCTTCCCCTTGGCAACATGCAGAATTGTGGCAATTTGCATTCCCTAACATTAATGTATTGTCCTTTGCTTTCTAATGATATATTATTCCAAAAGGTTTTATGGACTTTTGCGAAAAATTACTAGTTTGGGAGCAGAAAGAAAACCACCAATTTAAAAAAATATATTTATTTGAGAGAGAAAGAGAAAGCATAAGCAGGGGAACCACAGAGGAAGAGGAAGAAGCAGGCTCCCCACTAAGCAGGGAGCCCAATGCAGGCTGGGATCCTGACCTGAGCTGAAGGCAGATGCTTAACTGGCTGAGGCACCCAGGCACCCCAGAAAATCATCTTTGAAAGCCTAAAGCTGTGGGTTCAATCTGCGCCAGTCTAGAGGGTACACTGTAATTACAATGCAGTTGGTTTTGGGTTACCTACAGTAGCAGTGTCGGTATAATTAGATTTGTCATATGTTAAAAAATAATTTTGTAAATTACTCACTTAATTGTTTTCATCATGGATACAGATACATTCTTTAATTAGGCATGAGTCAACTGTTTCACAGGCTAATTTGCTGATATGAGTGAAGTTTATACCAGAATCAAAGTGCAACCCCGGAAGACGCTTTTTATAAACCTTCCCACCTGGCAGGAACGCTCTGAGAACTGAGGCTCCAGTGTGAATGCCATGTCCACATGTAGTGCACTACTCTTCTTGAAGTCAAACGGAATAATACATGAGAAGATGCCATTTTCTTACAAGAACCCACAAAAATATAAGCAACTTTTTGCAGATCTGCCTGTCAAGCACCAAAGACACATTAGAATTGCTACTCTGTTCAGAAATAACTTTTTAGAACCATCCAGATGTAAATTAAGAATTAGGATGGGAATTCCTAGTTGCCCACCAAGTTTGCCTGTAGTTCTGTGATTATAGTGTTTACAATAGCCCCTTTGCACAGGTGAGCAAGCCACCTGCCGGCCATACTGTCTCCTGTTTCAAAGCAGCAGGCCCTTTTTCTGAATCTACTTTTTGTTCCCTCACCTTTGTGCTCAAGAACTTTTTTTTCCAGTTTCAGCAAATTTGAGTCCGCACATTACAAAGAGGAGTATGGATGTCATTCCCGTCAATTTATTTTCCCATGTAAACTTGATTTTATTCCTCTGTGCACTGACCAACAAGACTGAAGTCCAATATCCTCAAGAAAATTTCAATCACCTTCCTTTTGGTTTCATCTCTGTCGTTGTATTAAGACTCACTAAAGAACAACAACAACTAAAAGACACAAAACAGCTCTCTGCTAGATACAAGGAGAAATTTACCGATCTCATAAATAAGGATCTAATTAGATTGACGACCATGGCCATGGTGTAATTCTGGTATTCTATGAACAGAAATTTACCTCATGGTTGTCAAATAGGAAAAAAAGAAAGGAAAGATGTATATGTTTTGGAATAAATTGGCCTTAGCAAGTTTCCCAGACATAAGTATACTTGGACCCTGACAGACTAATTACATATGAAGTGTCCAGACCAGCTAGACAAGATGGTGGAATCTTTGTTTCAGATTCCTCCTGTAGCCTGGGCTTCATTTTCTGAGGAATTACTGAGCCCACATGGTTTCACATGGGTGGGGGAAGGTGACATTTGGAAATATGTAGCACCTGCTGTGGCTGATCCGTGGCCATGAGGCAGAAGACCAGGACAGTAAACATCATGAATGCTTCAATGTAAATGCTTCAAATGGTCTTCAATGATTTTTGCTAATAAAGTTATGAAAAACTATGTTACCACTTGTATTTTTAAGTTATTGCTTAAAAATTATTAGTTTAAAAATGTTTAATAGTTGCTATAGGTTTAATTCACAGCACATGGTAAAATGCATATGGGCTTAATTTTTTCTTCCAAAACCTTAAAGCTAAAGATTTAGCTCATTTGAGCTATCATTTGATAGGAAAATATCTGTCACATAACCTAATAGGTAATGGTGGTCCAAATCAGTCAAATCAGATTTATGCTCCATTCAAAAAAGCCAGGTTTCATTTTCATTTTAAATGAGTGTGTTACTACACGTGCCTGTGATAACCATCTCAGGTGTGGATTCCAATTGTAAAAATAGAGAGGGAGAAAGAAGTTGTAGGAACTCACCTTGAGTTCATTGCATAAATGATATACAGTGCACATATGCTTATTGATTCTTTGACTTGCTATCACTAGCTATTCCCTGTGGAGTCATGCATTCTCACTTGTCTGTTTATTTGGTATCCAGAAGTTTACAAATTTGGACATTCGCCACAATAAGAATCAAGAGAAAGAAGGCGTTTGCATTCCGTTTTTAAAATGGGAAAAGTATAAAGAGACAATACACTGTAGTTTTGTCAAAAGTAATCCTAACACTTGTTGCCTTGGCATAATTATTAATAGTGCCCCCGTTCACTCTCAAAAGTGTTCCAGTTTGAATGACAAAGGATATGGTAACCCAAGAAAGAGCAATTGTTAAGGGCGGGGTGGGGGGGCGGGCGGAGGAATGATGAATCTCAGGTGCATTAATATTAGTGAAAAGTAATTATGAATGTTAAGAGTCTGGGAAGTCTTCATGCATCCCCAGTGTGTGTGAACCCCAGTATAAAGACAGCTGCCTTGGAATACCATTTTACCTGACCAGAAGTTTTGCTCTGAAATTTTTCTATACAGGGCATAAAATTATAGACAACCTAAGCAAACACCAAGGCCAATTATTTATTTAGAATCAATTGGAAAGCACTCTGTTGTCATTTGTGAGATGAAATCATATCCAAAGTTTTTTGCCAGAATCCAAGGATGTCAAGATCACTTAAGACCCAAATACCACCACTCAATAACGCTATCTATGAAGGCTAAGTAGGCATTCCCCACATACTTGTTTTTCAATTGCTTCTAGGCAGAGGCCACTGCCAAAATCCACATGGATCCCCCTCCCTAGAGACCAGGGCTCCTCACCAGCACACAGTGCAGAAGCTGGAGTCTCCTGTGTGTAGAAAGAACATTTGGCATCCCTAAGAACCTATGCCAAAATGGAGGCAGGAAAGAAATGCTGGGAAGTACAAACCTAAGTCAGCATATCTGGTTTGGAGTTTCTTCATTTTTACCACAGAGCAAAATGGCCCCCTAGATGAGATGGTGATAATAGAAAAGCAACTTCAGATCCAGGATGGTTTTCCATGACCCCACAAGTCAACACAACTTGTACACACATTGCAGCCTTCCTGCCTGTCCCAGTTTCACAGGCTGGAGCTCAAATCATTATGAAGCCAGACTTGAAGCATAAGAGAAATAAAAATAAACTCCAAAAAAAGGAATGTTAGTTATATTATAAAATTGCAACAACTACACAGGTGCAGCCACCAGAAGACAAAGACTATGAAATTTTAGAAAACTGATTCTTCACACCTATTTGCAAGACTATATTGCAATATTATAGCACCTTTTTCCATCTGCTCTTAGCATCACAGTGTGAAAGCTTGCAGGACCACAAGGCATAGTCCCTAGATATAATCAAAACTATATTTGAGCTCAAAGAAAGCTTCTTTTACATTAGAAAGAAATCATAAATGAAAATAATCTGCTGATAATTCTTGGCAGGCTCTTTGATTTTGTGCGTACATTTATATAATCATGCAGCCTCTGATTATTAATGAAAAAATATATTTTGCATGAAAATACCATTATGCCTCCATTTTAGTTTAAGGTGAAGATTCTACTTGGGACTGAACAAATATTTCAAAACATCGTATTTCAAAATACTTATAATGTAACTCTACATTGTTTATTACTTAATTACTGAAGACTTGATTCTCTGGAACTGTTCTTAATGTCTACATTAGGAAGTCTATGGCATTTTCAAATCAGGACAGGACAGTCCATCATCAGCATTTAGAAAATAGCTACCATACAGACAGCTGTATAAAAGCTAGGATATTTTCAAGATTGGGGTTGGGGGCAATGAAAAGAAAGCTGTCATGATCAATAAGTGGAAGGTAGCATCTCTGACAAAAATATGTGAAATTTAGCTATAGTCCCAGACCACAAAGTCATGAAGCAAACACATTTGCAATATAACCATAATAACTAATGCTCATTGAAGTCATACAGAAGGGAGGTGTTGATCTAAGGTGAGAACAATAATAGCAGGAAGTAGCAGATACTGTTCATATACGGTGGCTGACGAGCCTTAATCTGTAGTGTATAGTTGAAGAAACAAAACTCAGAAGTGCCTGGGTGGCTCAGTTAGTTAAGCATCTGACTCTTGATTTCAGCTCAGATCATGATCTCATGATCTTGGGATAGAGACCCATGCCTGGTTCCATGCTCAGTGGGGAGGCTGCTTGAAGATTTTTCTACGTCTCCCTCTATCCCTCTCTCTACTCAAGCTCCCTCTCTAAAATAAATAAATAAATCTTAAAAAAAAAAAAAGCTCAGAAAATATCCATAGATAAATGGTTGAGTTAAAATTTTAACCAAGTCTGTCTGACTTCCTTATACTCTGTGCACTAGGTAATACTACCTACCCTAAGGATGAGTGAATTTTAACAAGTATTACATATTTTGGCAGGACTGGCCTATGTGATATACATATCTTTGGTAGGTCACAGCTGCTGATTGGCTGGAGTTGTTGCTACAATCAACCATAACACACACCGTGGGTATTAGTAACAGCTGCCCTGCCTATCACAGAAAAGGCCCAAGTTGGATCTCCCTCAATATCTAACCATGGCCTTACCCACAGCCTTGACTGTGCATTTGTAATCTCCCGGAAATTTTTTTAAAGCTATAAATGTCTGAGCCAAACACCTAAGAATACTCAATAAACCCATCTGGAGTGGATCCCAGATATTAAAGTGATTTTTAAGAATTGCTTGAGTGATTCTAATAAACATCTAGGGTTGAGGCTCACTGACCTTAGCATAATGATTTTCAAACTATGGTTCAAACTATGGTTTCATAACTATGGTTCTCTTGTGAGTTTTCTTCAACTTTTGATTGGCTACTACCACTTATTGATAAGAAAATCTAGTTTGAGATAGTGTGTGATCAAGTTCAAAGAACTACCCAGTGTCTGGATTCTGACCCACCTGAAAAAATTGGGAAGTCATCTTTGCAGCATAGCTAGGCAGCACCTTTCAAGGTGTGCTTTTTCTATAAGGAGAACCAAATTAGGGAAATGGTGGGAGGGATGGTCTGCATCCAAAACACAAACAAAAAAGACACATAACTAGACTAGCACACCTATCACTCTCAAGAAATCACTAATCACTTGTCAAAAGTCCAGGGGGACATTTGGTTGCTCAACTCTCAAAAGAGATTTTTCTACAAAATGCTTGAGTGGCAGCGTTCAATTCACCAAGTTTTGTCAGCTTTTCCATAAGGAAGCTTGCATAATGAGGTGAATAAAAAAGAAAAGAGAATTGTGTGCTTTTATGGTCTGATAGCTAAAATACTTGAAGATTTATGCAAAGAAACACATTTAAAAAGATAGATATTTGCTTTTGCTTTTGGTTTTACTATCCTGCTGTCAATTATGGGAACTCAGTTTCTATAAGCATAATACCAAAGTGATAATTTAGCTACAGATTCTGATGGTGTGTCTGGCTGATTAGAAATTTCATTCTTGGGGATCCCTGGGTGGCTCAGAGGTTTAGCGCCTGCCTTTGGCCCAGGGCGTGATCCTGGAGTCCCGGGATAGAGTCCCACGTCGGGCTCCCTGCATGGAGCCTGCTTCTCCCTCTGCCTGTGTCTCTGCCTCTCTCTGCCTCTCTCTCTCTCTCTCTCTCCCCCTGTGTCTGTCATGAATAAATAAAATCTTAAAAAAAAAAGAAATTTAATTCTTAATGCTAAAAATAATGTCAATGGGAAAAGGGCACTGAAGTAGTAACAGTCACAAAGGCCAAGCAATGAAACCTAAAGAGCAACCACAGGTTTACTTATTTCTTGCTAAAACATTAGACTTCCTCTTCTGCCTTCCCCCCACCTTAAGAACACTGGCCTGCCCTTTTGCTTCTGTGGGCTGCATATCATTGACTTAATAAATACAGAAAGTATTGTCCCAAATGAGTGACAGACAAGGGATTGACAAACTCTTTTTTTTCCTCTGAAGCTTGATAAATGTCACATGGAATGCTTTAACTGTATTCTACTCACTTACCTTTCAAGAAAAATATTTAATTTTTATTTAGTATTCAGTGCTCTATATTTAATAAGAAAGACCCCACCAGTAAAGGAGATTTTGCCAAAGGATTCTTTTCCAGCTTCTGCTTTCCATAGATTTCTATGATCTTTTTAACCATATGCTTCATATGGTATCTTTTAAGAAAAAGTAAGATGATATTTCCCACCACTTCTCTATTGTGCTGTTTAGTATTAAATATTTTTTAGAAGTTCCTAATCCAAAAAAAAAATAAAAAATAAAAAATAAAAATAAATAAAAAAAAATAAAGAAGTTCCTAATCCAGTTTGAACTGAAGTTAAACCTGCAATTTTAATATACCACCGCTGGGTGGCAAAGCTGTCTCCATCATATAATTCAAATCACATGTACCCTACCACAAATATGGATGACACTAGTCACATCTTCTTCATAAAAAAATAGATTTAGTAACAAGTGTCGGTGAGCATTGAAGAAAAAGAAACTTCAGACACTGTTGGTGGAAATGCAAGCTTGGTGGGAAACAGTATAGACATTCCTCAAAAAACTAAAAAAAGAATTAGCATGTGATCCAATAATCCCAGAGGATTATTTACCCAGAGAAAATGAAAACACTGATTCGAAAAGATACATGCACTTCTATGTTTATTGCAGCATTATTTACAATAGCCATTTTATGGAAGCGACCCAAGTGTCCATCCACTGATGAATGGATAAAGAATAAGTGGTGTGTATGTGTGTTTGTGTGTAATGGAATATTACTCAGCATAAAAAATAAGGACATCTTGCCATTTGCATGACATGGACCTGGAGGGTATAATGCTAAGTGAAGTATGAATCAGAGAAAGACAAATACCACATGTAGAGGCCACTTTTAGGCAAACAGGCTTGAGTGATGAAATGTAGAAAGGGCCCACGGTGACCCCCTGGCTGAATACAGACCAGCCCATCAGGTGACCACTTCAAAATATCCTAAGTGACCACTGGGCTACTTACAACGAGCACGGTTACCAAAAAAGGGAAAGTTCTATACATCCCCATACCTCCTCATCTTCCCCCTTTAAAAACAGCCCCCAGCCACTGCCTCCTTACAGACTCTCTCTCCTTTCTGTTCTATCTACCACTCCCTTTCGGTGTATTCAAAAAACTTCTATCTTTTTTGTTCTGCATCTGGTGAATTCTTTCCACAGCCCTCACCACCGGCTGCCACCAGATTGTCATCCCACATTTAGGGGCCAATCTGATTGGTGAGATTTAGACACCCCATTTAGACACCACACTATATGATTTCACCCATACAAGGAATTTAAGAAGCAAAATAAATGAATAAATAAAGAAAGAAGGAGACAGCCAAAAAACACCAGACTCTTAAATATGGAGAACAAATAGATGGTTACCAGAGAGGAAGTGGGTTGGGGGGATTGGTGAAAATAGGTGAAGGGGATGAAGAGCACACTTACTGTGATAAGCACTGAGTAATATATAGAATTGTTGGATTATAACATACACCTGAAACTAACATAACACTGTATGTTAATTATAATTGAATAAAAAATTTATTAAAAACAAACAATTTTTTAAAAGATAGGTTTTCCTACTTGTTAAAATTTAAATTTGGCAAATAAAAAAAGTTTTCATTAAATGAGCACCGTTTTAGAAGTTGTCATTCCAAACTTTTCTTAGCTTGTAGGGAAATGCTCCTCCAGGAGATTCACCCCAAACTTTTGGTGTGGCTTAACATCCAGTTGGCCTCAAATTGCTTCTCATTCTTAGGCAGGTTCCTCTTCAGTTAGCATTTAAAAATCTAAGCACCTCACTCAGGGTACTTACTTAAAATGCAAGACCTCACTTAACTTTCCCCTGTTTGAGAATTCTGTGTTTTCTTCATTTCTCTCCTAGCTCTTGAAGAAGAAAAGGCTTTGAGGGAAATAATAGAGAACCCAACCAACCAGCCCCCTGGAACCACCAGCTTTCCTGAATAGAGAGACACACAGTATTGTTAGCAGCCACACCCACTGCCTATTCAACTTAAAAAAAAAAAAAAAAAAACCACACACACACACATTCACACACACAGAACAAACCTCAAACTATCTTTTAAGTATAATACATCTACTTCTGTGACATCCTTTCCCAGATGCAGAAGCTGTAACTCAACACCATTTCCAGAGCTATTTGCTGAAAGGCTCTGAATTTCTAAAACTTAAGTGCATTATGAACAGCATTATGAGAGGCATTTTATCAAACACCAAATTGGTCTTACCGCTGCTTCTGTAGTATTTGCAGACAGGAAGAAAGAGAGCAAACCACATATCCAAAGCCTCAGACTAAAGTCAAACTAAACCCAGTGAAAAAATAATCTGAAAAATAACCTGATTCCCAGGTCAGTTGTCCTGAAGATTAACAATAATGATGACAGGTAAACGTTTCTTGAGCACACAGTATCCATAAGGATCTCTGGAGTCATCTGTTCTAATGAAATTTCCAGAACCCCGCCAATCAAGATTTAGAATGCCACTAGCTTCTCTTCTAACAAGTGTGTCTAAAATGATTTTTATTATACCATATTGTAATTTGAGACTACTATTGGTTGAGAGCTACGTGATGTTAGGAACCCCAAGATCACAACAGTTTGCCTTATCTGCTCTCCTAGAATATTGCTAAATACTGTTTCCCTCACAAGTCACTCACTTCTCTGTATACATGTGGCTCAGTCCATGTAGTGCATTTTATTCATAAATTTATGTATTTTAAAAGCCTCAAATTTTAACAGCTTATACTCTCTTCCTGTTTTTTATCCATTCTACTATTTTCAGTAGCATACCAAGATGGTGTGTGTTATGTTTACTTTGGGGTATCTATATATTTATTCATTCCTTTGGCTTGTGAAGAGCCAAAATTTCCCATCAACATAGGTATAAACGACTTTCATATTATCAGATTTTAGCATTAGCTCATTTACATAGCAATATTTCTTTGCTATCAACCATGAGCTCCAGATCAAGATCTTCCCCACAACCTGGAAATGATTTAGACCTCTTAGTTCAACTTCAAAAGCATGGTGTTTTAAACTGCCATTGTTAATGATGGCAGTAATGACAATGACTGACAATAATGTTGAAGAACTGACCACTTATTTTTATTACTCAGGAAATCTCCCTCCATAACTCTTATACTTACATTCACAATGTATGATTATTGGACCAGTCATGCTACATGTTAGCTCTGCATTAGCCTCTGGTGCACTGGACAAACTAAACTTCTGGATAATCCAGTCTTAGTCATCCAAGCTAATTTCTTCCCCATGAAACCCTTTGTCAAAATGCCAAGTAAAAAAAAAAAAAAAAAAAAAAACAGATCTACTGTATGGGGATGGGGAGTGAGACAGAGGTGTATGTCACTTCTGACCACCTCAAGCAGAGGTGTACGTCACTTCTGAGCACCTCCCAAAGTTGACCTAGAGGTGCCTGTTAAAAAGGCAGGTCCCAGGGCCCCACCTCTGGCAATTATCCTCTTGCTTCCACTTTGATAAACTCCAAGAGACAAGCTGCAAAATGAGATTAGAGCAGGAGGGAATCTACATAAATCACAAAGAGCCACCTTTAAAAAAGTGGAAAGATGTTCCAAACCCACATTCAATTTTAACTTTTCTATTTGGCATAAATTCTGTAAAAGGTAAAGTCATGACTGACAAAAGGTAAGCAATGAAAGCTTGACTTGAAGAAAAAAATAGCCATAGTCAGGCTGATTATGCAGCACCTATTCAACAGTTTTTGTTGAAAATTAATCATCTCAAAGAGATTTTCTCTTCCAAAGCCACCAAATTAAATGGTGCCCGGAAAATACTTTGCCTGTGAAATGTTTGCCTCTCCACAACAATACTGATTTCCATATTTGCCAAATTGTCCATTTAGAACTGGCAAAGTCTTTCAATGTTTACAGTCCCCCCCCCTCCCCTTAGCAACCCAGGAAATGTTCTAAGACCTCCAACAGGTTCCTTGGCAGTACTGAGCCCTCCACATACTGTGGATAGTACTGAGCCTTGTATATACTGTGCATTTTTCTACAAATACATACCTATGGTAAGGTTTAATTTATAAATTAGGCATAGTAAGAGACGAGCAACAACCAATAATGAAATAGAACAATTATAACCATATACTGTAATAAAAGTTGTGTGCATGTGGCCTCTCTCTCTCAACATATCTTATGTACCATCCTCACCCTTCTTCTTGTGATGATGTGATATTATAAAATGCCCATGTGATAAGATGAAGTGAAGTGAACAATGTAGGTGCTGTGACACAGGTTAGGCTACTGTTGACCTTCTGACCATAAGTTAGAAGGAGGATCATCTGCTTCTGGACTGCAGTTGACCCCTGGTAACTGACACATGAGAAAGCAAAGCTGCAGATAAGGGGGACTACTGTACAGAGAAAGGCTTTCCTAGTGAATTTTAGCGTACATCTAGTGTGCCCAAAGAAGCCAAGAAAAACTGAATCAACCAACAAAGAATACAGAGAATGAGAGAGTAATTGGGCTGTTCCTCCCACCCCAAACCCCACCAAATTTCCAATTCACATCTATACGTAACCTGAGGTCTACACAAGTCAAATCCTTTCAACTATGCACGTCAGGATGTTTTCTCCCATCCTCTGGAGGCTTATTGAAAAAGAAAAAGATATCCTTGGCATATGTTTTGTTTTCTTGTACTAAAACCAAACAGCATTGTTATTTTAGCAACTGTATTCAGATTGAAAGAACAACTTAAAACACTTTCTATTCTCTTAGCTCCCTGAATCATCCTCACTTTCAAATATCTGTTCTGTGGAACAGGTATTTTCAGCTACCTCCCCGAAAGTTTTGCTTTCAAAGCGAAACTCAGGGGCTTTGAGGTCAAGAAAGAGCACACCTGACTCTTGCGCCTCTAAGAGTCAATTTGATTATCAATACAATTGTAGGACAGTACCTAGTTCGAAAGATCCCCAGCTTTCTGCACTTAATCCAGAACGCTGTCAACAAATCTTTCTCCTGAAGTGATTAGCTTTTAAAAATGAAGGCAACTACTCCCACTAGCTCTAATGGTTATAGTATTGAACCAAAGATGCTTGTGCTATTTGTTACATTTATGTCTTTAGCAACTTTCTTAAGTCTTCATCTTGTATGTGTGTGTAAATTTTCCCCATTATCCAATCACATAGGACAAAATCCACACCTCCTGCTTCATACTGAACCCATTCATTGTATTCTGGATGGTAACTTAACCTGTAACAGATTTCCTAAATAGAGTTTTATTCCTCAAACACCTAATGCCTCTGATCATAATGCATTCCTTTTTTCCTCTATATTGTAAGAGAGAGTTTAAGGAAGTCTTAAATTTTCTAAGGCTACCCAAATCCAAAGAGAAAAGGCCAGTGATTACAACATCAAAGAGAAGTAACCACTAGCTTTTTAATTATGTTTTCACAACTGAAATACCCCGGCGATAAATCTTGAGCATCCCCAACAACAACAAGCTAAAATTGCATTAGATATGAAGTTGCATCTTAATATGCAAAGATGTTTTCTTAGTTGTCAGTTCTAAGAACTAGTTATCAAACCAAGAGCACCAAGATGAAACTCATCAGTTTGTAAACCCAATGTTTCTGTGAGAACTTTAATGACCTAAATCCAAATTAATTTACTCTTGAAAATGTCTTCCCCCCCAAATTTGTTTTTGCTTGCAGACTTGAAGAGTCTTTCAATGATTTACTTCTACTTTATAGGATATGTAACAAGAACCTAATAGGTATCAGAAATTACTATATAATTAGACTCTCTTATTTGATCTTTCAAAATATCCCAATAACTTGTGTATTTACAGAGAAAACAGTCAGATCTATTTGTTTCATTTGTTTCCATGTAATGGTTTGCTCATATACTTTTAACATTTAATTTATTATTTTCTAAAGAAAGGTTTCATATTGTCTTTGATCTTTTAAAGGGTGCACAGACACAAACATAGGCAGAACTTTTGATGCACTGAGAGAAAATGTTGGGTAGTCATATAAAATACCCTTAAGAGTCATAATCATCCACATTATAACTTATATACTTTTCTGTCACTTCTTTTTAATATAATAGGTGAGGTAGCCAGTGACAGGTAGAGAATAGAGCTACAGAAAAAAAGCCTTTAAAACTAAAACTTATTTCAAATAACTTGGAAAAGCATAATGATGTAGAAAATGCCTTCAGCCCATCTTCCAATGATTTAAAACCTGCTGATGCCTCAAAGAAGTATTCAGAACAATATTGTGCTTGGAGGGGGTTTTATTTTATTTTTCATTTTGTACTGCATCCATCTGGAACAAATCTCCCTGGGTGTGTTACATCTTGAAATCACAATTAAAAACATTAATCGGATCTGGCCCACCAGATCACATAACCTTGGTTGCCCAGTACACTGACATTCTCTAACCAGAGCAAAGAGGGAAATTTTTGAGATTAAAAGAGTTGTTTCAGGTGTGGCTTGTGGTGTCACTACTCCAAGAAGGGGGGAAATCTGGGTGACTAAGCAATCTTCCTCCTCTTACCACCATACCTAGCCAACCTGTGTATAATAAACCAAAAAGTGACCATCATTGGACGCATCAGTTCAAAATGAAAATAGAACCATTGATATCTTATTAGATACCTTTACTAATTAAGAAAAAGTAAATTTAAAAAAGAGGCAAGAAAGATCCCAATTCTATTGTTAGAGTATGAATGAATATAAAACTTTTAGCAGATTTTCTCTTCTTATTTAAGAATTACCTCCATTTTTCTGATTGTTAAAATAGTATGCACTTACTTTTACATAAAATAATCATCATTCATAACCCATAATCTCACCAGATAGAGGATGACCAGACTATTTTCCTTCTAGTATTTTTCAATGACACCTGTTATTTAACAAAATTGCACTCAATCTCAATTTATAAAAAGGAGTTCAGCCAGCTGTTTGCCAACACAGAAAGAGGTCTTAAGAACTTCCCTTGGCCTCAGTCATGATCAAGTTGGGCACTGTTCACATCCCCTTATCAGATCTCTGCTGCTCAGGAGGTAGTCTGATTTGCACAGCTCCTAGCCGAATTTCCAGGGTCTAGCAGTATTTATACCATGGTTCTACTGGTCTTGGTGAGTATTTGTCCTACCTACACAGTCTGGGTTTCTGATGCTCTAAAGACAAGGTGACGACTAGGACATGCAAAGACTTTGTGTGAAGTGCACACACACGTACTTCAAAAAAGTACTGTTCTCTTTTTAAGACAGACACTCTGTCCCTGTTCAGTTGGGGCAGAGTACAGACTGCACAGCCCTGCTCAGGTAGCCCTGCCTGAAGAGATGGAGTACATGATAACGCTGGACTCCATGTACACTAATCTTAGGCTTCTCCCATGTTCTCCACCCATCTGCAGGGATTTCCCCAGAGGTGCATGGTGCCATTAACACTGGTAATCTGCCATCCTCTCTCCACAGCTGTTCACATGGCCTGCTGTCTCGGACAGTTTTAGAAAGAGAAATGCTAAAATCTAGCAGAAACATAGAGTACTTTGGCTTGGCTTCCTCAAAAGCAGCACCCAATAAGGACAGAAGCTTAATTCTCTATTTGGTATAGACCAGGAGGTTGTGATTAGAAGGAAGACACAAGGGG
Organism: Canis aureus; assembly: GCF_053574225.1. Lineage (NCBI taxonomy): Eukaryota > Metazoa > Chordata > Mammalia > Carnivora > Canidae > Canis > Canis aureus. Next base: position 86,829,914 of record NC_135611.1, on the reverse strand, counting down.
ATCCCTGGGTGGCTCAGTGGTTTAGTGCCTGCCTTTAGCCCAGGGTGTGATCCTGGGGTCCTGGGATCAAGTCCCACATCGGGCTCCCTGCATGGAGCCTGCTTCTCCCTCTGCCTGTGTCTCTGCCTCTCTCTCTCTCTCATGAATAAATAAAATCTTAAAAAAAAAAGAAGGAAGACACAAAAAAAGGCATGAGGTGGATTTCTCCCCATTTTCTGGTCATATTGAACCTTGAGTCACTGATATTTTTTAGTCCAGTGAAACTTCTCCCATGTATTGGCAACAGGTTGACTATCAGGATTGGTTTTGGGGAGTACTATGAATTTATCTTCTAGAATGTCTTCCTAAGAATTTTAGTGGAGAGTGGGGAACTATTAAGTAGGAACCACTAGCCAAATGCTGTTTTAAGCTAGTAACTGATAATTAGTTTTTCAAAATTTATCACCCCCTACCAATTTTATTACCCACCTAAAACCACAGATCTCAGCTAACACTACTATTGTTATATTAGAGGTAGTAGCATCAAAAGTGCCTTGAGCATTTTTACAAAGCCAATATTCTATTTGCTTGCAAATATACAAGTGTAATGGTACTCAGCAGAGTGTTCTAAATGATTTGTAAGGGAGACTCTTTTCAAGGTGTTCCCTTGATATATCAATGGCCTATTAAGTCTTCTTTAAATGAATCCTTATAGAACCCACTCAGCCAATATTAGTTATAATAATTGATGTTTGCAATGCCTAAATTTAAAACAAAGATGTAGTAATAAAGAACTTTATCCATGCCCATAATGAAGTATCCCATTGTGAAGAAGTGAATATTGGAGCCATATTTGGAGAATATTTGGAGAATAAAGAAACCCATATTTGGAGAATAAAGAAAAGCCTCTGTTTTCAATATATAAAATGCATTGTACCAAGCAAATCTTGTTACATCCTCTTACTCTAAAATGAAATTTTAAAAAATAAATAAATAAAATAAAATTTTAGATGTCAACAAGGGAATATTTTAAGGAGTTTATAATTTATCCATTTCATAGAATATTATGTAAGTTCTTAATGATCTATGTTTAACAATAGTGAGTTTGTCGTTACAAATTTTAAATATGAGGCGATTCAGAATTTAGGTAATAAGTACATAGTAAATGCTCTACTATTAGGGTTATAATTCTTATGTCCCACACTCATACATGATAGATCCAAAGAATGAAAAATCAAAAGAAGAAAAGACAATTACACAAGTTTAATATAGAAACTGAATTCTGTGCAAAACAAAATATGTAGCTACTTAAAAATAGTAGTAGTTGAAAATAATTAGTATTTTATAGGAAAAGGCTGAATATAGTTGGTATACAGCATGATTTCATTTTTTAAAATATATGCATATTCTATGTTGATAAATACACTGTATTTAATAGTTCTCTCAGTCTAAGACTGAGTGGTTTTTAAAACTATTTTTGTACTTTTCTATATCTTCTGATCTATCTACAATGAACATGCATCATGTTTAAAATATCTGTTTTCAAAAGGGACATGTATTTTACTATGGATTAAGAAGCAACTACCTTGATGAATTTTTCAACTCCCATGGACCTGGTGAAACACATATTCCAGTCAAATTTCTAACAAAATTAATCTACTGCTACTAAACTCCGTCTTTGATTTGAATGGCTTTATTGTTTAAATGAAATTATGAAATGAAACCCAAGCCTATACCATTAGGCACCAAAATAAGAAAAAATGGGTGCATTTCACACAGAAAGCAGAAGACACTCACAGCTCCTTTCCAACCACACAAACCATACTCCAATCACCAAATTAAAATGGTTGTGAATTAATTCTCAAATGTGGAGAGCAAATAAATAAACATGACTTTTGGTTGAATGACTTTAAACTATTATTAAAGTTTCCTTTCCAGAAATTCTACACATGTCCTTTAAAACCTAGAGTTTCTTTTGCAGTTAGATGCATACATATATTCAATTGCCTTTCTTTGGAAAACCAACCAATGCTACAGCTCAGTACTTTGACAAGACCACCTTGAGAACATGCCCCACCCAGGACCTCATTTGGAATTCCTCTGGTAATTCCAATTCCAAATTCTGACATGTATCCAAAATGAAAACCTACCTCAAACCTACCTTTTTTGGAGCTGCATCCTGAAGGCTAAGAAAGTGAAAATCAGATCAACAGAAGAAAAAAAAAATACATCGAAGAGGTGAGGATTTATTGGAGGAAGAGATCAATATCCATAGTCAGCTGTGATTTAGAATTATGATGATAACAGTCACGAGTGTTTGATGTTTAACCTTTATACATTATTTAATTCAAGAGCCTCTTCACATTCCCTTTCTCTTCCCCCCACTTTGGCAAACCCATTTGTCAAACTGTCAAAAAAGGATTCAGACTTAGCAAAATAGCTAGGTATTAAAGAGTTCTCCATTAAATTTGTGGATTAAAACAATTCCAGGTGAAAATTAATTTTTAAGGTCTATTATTTTAGCCAGAGGGGGGGAAATACTTAGCCAAAAGCAACTCACTTAGTTTGGATAACAAATACAAAAAAAAAAAAAAAATCTCAGATAACCAAGATAGATCTTATCATATGAACAAGCACTGTCAACAACAATAACTAAGATGTATTATAAGACACATTTGCAATGTTAGTTTTATCCATATAGCCTATTTTTAAATTTTCTGCTGCTAAATAGAATGGTAACATGATCAAGAAGTCATTTAAACCACATCAAATTAAAGATAAGTGACTTGAAAGTAAAAACCATTCACAATTCAGTCATTTAACCAATTCTGGACAAAATCAAAACTAATACTTTAAAAAATATATATAAGATTTTTTTCATGTTCAGAAACCTTGAATCTTCAAATACTATCATTCCCTTTTCTATTGCAATCCACGTAATGGCAAAGTAATTTTACATTCTCTTTATGCTAAAAAAATTCGTAACTGCTAAGATTCTGATAGAAAACAACAAATACACATTTTGTTTGCCCCATTCATCCAGAATCTCATCTACTTAAAATAATGCAATGCACATTGAAAATAATATGCCAGTTATTTTACCTACATAATATCTTTATATTTTAAAACACAACTCCAAGCTTGAGGGCTAAGATTAAACTTCATTTCATTCCAAGTACTGGAATTACTGGATGCTTGAGAATCTATCTTTGTTTCTAAGAAACTGACGATTAGTAGTCAATCAGTCATATTACCTTATCACTCTATTAAATAAATGTTTTTCAACTAGGCACTTAACTCATCACCCGAAATAACAATCTACGGGCTCACTACACTATCACAATCTCCACAGAGATCAGCAAGGAAGACACTTAATGAGCTTTACAAAGAACTTTTCACAATCAGACAAGTTTAATAGACCTAATCCTCTTCTGCAACTCCCTTCTAAAGTTTCCTAACAAATCTCCACCAAGGATCAAGCCAGGAAGAACACTTTGGTGTCCTGAATTTAAAAGACGTCTTTGATCTCCTACACCACTTAGCAGCTGCATTTCTGTACACTTAAAAGAAACACGAAACTCACCAGATTTGTTTGTTTGTTTTTCATTTGGGCAACCTTCAAACACAGGAACTATAATGATCCCAGCTGTCTCCTCATTTCAATCTGTGACAGGTGCGGGGAGAGCAGCAAGCGCGTGCATCCAGGAGGACTGAGGGGGCGGGACCTCTCTCCTAGGGTGATGGGAGAGCCCAGGCAGTGGAGCCTGCCACAGGTTGCAACTATTGGCTTTGGCAGCTCTGTCTTCTAGCTTTGCTTCTAGTCTCCTGGTGAGTCTGCAAATGATGGCTAATGCCCCTGCTCCAAAGAGCTGACTGCCTAGAGTAAGCTCTAGTCCTCCTGTGTCAACTACAGAGCTAAGTCAATGCAAAGGGGGAAAATTGCATGAAGAAAGAATTCCTTCATCTGGTCACACCAGCTGCCACCTGGAGCAAAGGAAGTCATTTCTTCATTTTCCTCACTAGATGGTAATTGCCCCAGCCGCTACCTTACACTGTGTAGTACATTGATTATTAATACTTGCATGAAGCATTTCCTGAGCCAGGTCCTATTTATAGCAGAAGTCTCCTTTGTTTGCAGCGCCTTGTGGGATCAGGAAGGAATATACCATTTACCCTGTGCAGCATGTGGCTTTGCCTCTCCGAGCCTCATTACTTACACTAAATATGAACTACAATGCTTCATAATAGTGACAAAGTACAATAAAACAGTTGGTGGGCCCACTGTCGTTCACCTCTCTCCTTTATAAATGAGCAAGTGCACACCATTAAGATGAACCTGCTGAACCACCAGCATCCTGATGGTGATGGGAAGGTGCTGCCTTCTGATGCAAGAGTCTCACCTGGGGAACCCGCACTGTTCTCTCCAGAGATGCTGGGGATTTGCTCTGTTTTCCCACATTGTGCAATGCTCCAGAAGTAGAGACATAAATCACATCTGGCCTATCTTTCACATTCCTGAAAACGTTTTGGAAAGTAAAATCCCCATTTGCCCTTCTTTGACCTGAGCTATGTCTTATTTCTCCATTTTACAATGAGATTTCTCAAAGGTGACAAGGATCATCACACAATTTGTCTTAAACACCTCTTTGAATTAGTCCTTAGACTTCTTCCTGAGTTCTTAAATCAAAATCTGAGCATGCTAATTTCATAGACTTGGGGGCAGGGGAAGAATGACAATGACAATAACAAAATACGTGAGCCAGATTAAAATATATGATGATAATATGCATTTGATAGAGTATATTTGCTACGGCTAACAATCTTATCGTAATTAATGTCAACACTAGCCAGGAGGTGTCAGCAACAAGACCTTAAAGAGATCTCGAAGAGGCCCTCATTTCACATAGCAGGTCCCTGAAGCTTCCAAAGGCTATGTGACTTGCTTGATGCCCCAAAGCAAGTTCATTGGAACATGAGGAATGAAGCCAAGACTCCTATGTTCCAGAACTGCGTTTTCCATGACATCATGGTTTGTACTTGTTACCTATTGTATTCATTTTCTGTTGGTGCATAAGAGATTACCACAAATTTAGAAGCTTCAAACAAAACATGTTTCTCTTCTCATAGTTTCCATGGGTCAGCAGTCCAGGCACGGTGTAGCTGGATCCTCTACTTGGGGTCTCACAAAGCGGAGTGAAGGTGTCACTCAGCCCACATTTTGGAGTTCAGGGTCTTCTTCCAAGTTCATGGAGCCATTGGTAGAATTTAGCCCCTTGGGGTTGTAGAACTGAGGTCCCTGCGTTCCTTTGCTGGCTGCCAGGTGGGAACATTCTTGGCTCCCAGAGGCTGCCTGCAGAACCTTGCCAAATGACTCATTTACAACATGGCAGCTTACTCATTCCATAGGCCAGCAGGAGAATCCCTCTGTGGTCTGCTAAGACACTCTTATATCATGTAATGCCATCACAGGACTGACCATCCCATCCCCTTTGCCATCCACTATTGGCCTAAAGCAAGTCCCAAGTTTTGCCTGCTTTCAAGGGAATAGGATTACATACAGACTCATTGGGGGTCATCTTAGAATCCTGCCCACCCCAAGTATGATATATGATTTAAGAAATAAAAGTGCACATGTACGTGCAGCAGTCCTACTGCCTAATAGCAAACATGAAAATGTTTTATCAGTGATTTCTATTTCCTAGTTACAGCTTTGTCTTAGTCTATTCAGGCTACTCTAGCAAATGCCACAGACTGGGAAGCTTAAACAACAAACATTTATTTCTCACAGTTCTAGAGGCTGGAAAGTCCAAGATCAGGGTGCCAGCAGATTAGTATCTTGACGGGGCACTGTTCCTCTCTTCTGCATGCTGTATTCTCTCATAGTGGAGAGAAACAGCACTCGTGTCTCTTCCTCTTTGTATAAGGGCATTTATTCCATCATGAGGGTCCACTCACATGACCTAACCTAGCTCTAATTACCTCCCAAAGGCCTCACCTCCAAATACCAGCACACTGGGGGTTAGGGCTTCAATATATGAATTTAGGGAGAACACAAATATTCAGTCCATACCAACCTTCTGTTTTGGTTACTTTTCTGTTTCTTTCATGGTAGTAGCCTAAGGCTATAAAGCCTTTTTTATTAGAGTTGTTCATCTTATTTCTTTGGCACTTGGGCTGTGGAAACCTTGATCATGTAGTTTCTTAAGAAACAGGCTATTCTACTTGAAACAGAAGGTAGCTAATAGGGCTGTGTCTTCTTTTGATGCCATACATTTGGAAGGTATCCAAACGACTTCACAAATAGACAGAATTCAGTCAAGGAGGGGGAAGAAAAGAAGGTATTAGAGATTGGAAAAAAATAAATGATCTCTTGACAACTGGGATGGTGGGGAGAATATGTATCACTATGTGGCATGAATATCCATCCATAGCCAGGACTTAGGCAAGTGTTGGATTTTTGGAAGGAACTAGGAAAGCACTTCCATAGCAGCATTTGTGATATAATTGAAAGGGGAAAAAATAGAATTTGAGATCTGGATTTAGGTCCTCTGTGACATTTGTCAAGTCACTGAGTCCTCTGACTCCTTCTTCCATATATATAAATATGAGGATAATAATACCTCTCAGGCTACTGATGAGAAGTAGGTAAGAAGATACATGGGGAAATGGCATCTTAGCAATCACTTAGTGTAAGGAAAACAAATTTTGCTTTGGGATAAGATCAGAGTTTGGCTTAGGTAATGTTGACCATAGGCCAGGGTTGGTGCATTACTTGATTAGGTCAATAGACTTGTAGAATCTAGAAGTCATACATATGTTAGACATTATTATTTAAAATTTAAAATCATGAAGTTGAGTATAAAAAGTCAAACAATGTATAATGAAAGAAATAATGAGGCAATCCTGTACTTGCTTCATTTTCACCTCCTAAAGTGTGCAATATTAAGTGCAGTCTGTACTTTTCCCTGTACAATGTGTGTGCATGAATATACACACATATAGAAACATATATCCACATATATATGAGATTATTCACTTGTTTTAACAAAGATGGTATACTATATATATGATTCTGTAAATTGAAACTTGACAAATTATGGACTGTTCACAAAGGTCAGTATGCACAGAACTAAATTTATCCGTTTTTTCCCCTAATTTCTGTGTGTGTGTGTGTGTGTGTGTGTGTGTATTTTTATTTGGGGATTGTACATCTGCTTTTTTAGTCCAGATGTTTTTTCCTTGCTTTCCATCTAACATCTTTCCTTTACTCAGCCCCAACACCACTCCTCCAGGTAACCCATGTTAAAATTGACAGTGTACCTCTCTAATCACACACATGTACACTCAATCACTTATATGGGAGAGTTGTTATCATTTTATAAGAATTAGATCATCTTGCACACATTTCTTTGTTTGCTTAGCCAACAATATTTCGTGGCAATCCTTCCAAGATGACTAATATAGCTCTAGTTCATTCCTTTTAGTAGATGCACAGCTCTCTAGGCTGTGAGTTTGCCATAATTTAATTATTATGAACAAGATGGTGATAAATATTCTTGTATATATTTCCCTTTGTAATTGACTTTTTATTTCCATGGAATACATTTTTAATCAATGAATTTGCTAAGTCTACAGATATCTACATTTTTGTTTTAATTTTAGTAGGCACTGCCATGTCTCTTTCCAGAAGAAGGTCACGAATCTTATCACCAATGGATGAATATGTGTGTGTCCCCCAAGACAGGACTTTACATTTCCATGTTTGTTTGTTCATTTTTGTCAGCCTAATGCTGGTGAATTGATGCATCTTGTCAACTTTTCTGTGTTTATTGAGCATATACTTTTTCATTTTTCTACTGGCCTGTCTTTTTCAGTTTTAAGTGTCCTGTGTATGATTATGCTTATAATCCCTTTGTCATTTGTATTACCAATACTTTTTCCAAATCCATCATTTATTTTTTACTTTGATTATGGAATCAGATACTATAATTATTTTTAACTTTTAACAAATATATCATATTTTTTCTTTTACAGATCTGAGTTTTCAATCTTGGTTGTGAATTTCTTTCCCACTCCTATATATAATCTAGGATCTCTTGCAATTCCACCTTTAATTATCACAGACAATGAGTTATAGATTTCTAAGTTCATTCCAATTACTAGGACAAAATCCTAAAATCATTTAAATATTCCATATTGGACTGATCCCTTTTTCTTCTTTCTACAAGCCTGATATAAATCTTACAATTAAGTCTGATGCCTTATCCTCATCTTCAATATTATCAAAATATTTATTCCTAAAACTCCTTCCCTGGATATAAGTTAAGTGATGAAAGTATAATTCAAAGTTCTTTATCTTTCCATCATATCATGGAATAACTATAATAATTGCTTCTAAGACTTCAACACATATCAGGATAATTTTTTTTCATATCAGGATAATTTATTGAGATGTTAACATATGCTTTGTTTTTGCTGCAGCACCCCTTGCTTAAACACAGGAGGTACCCCTCAGAAGTAGAAATGTTTTGACATCAATCCCCCTTCCACTTTTTGTTCCTAAAGTGTGATCTTCTTAAGAGTATGTTGTGTTGTCCTGAAGGAGGAGAGAAGAAAGGGAAGTCATAAAATAGAGAAGAAATGAAAGGATTTGGAGGACACAAAACCAGGTTTCAGATGCTACGTGGGTCACTGAGACAGTGCCCAATACCCTATTTCCCCAGGCCTTGGTTGCACAAAGTAGAATAATAGGACCCCCAAGGAGGTTTGGCAGAGTAACAGGAAAAGTCAGCTGGGCCTGCCTTTCCAGGGAATATCCTGGAAAGAGTGTAAGCTGCCTCGAGGGAGCCTGCCAGTACAGGGAGATGGTGATCAAAATAGAACTTCAAGGTGGACCCATGGGAGCCGGAGAGACCTATATACTCTGGGGTGGTATAAAGAAAGCAGCCGAAGTTTCTCGGGCTTTTGAAAGGCCAAAGTGTGAACCAGAAGAGATATAATCTCTTTTGAGATAAGTTTGAGTTGAGATGAGAGAGATGCAAAATGTAAGACCCTCAACTCACAGGTGTAACGGGACCTAGACATCATCAAAGGTGCCAGCTGATGCCCAATAGCCTGGCAGGTACCAAACAAGATGCCCATGGACAAGCAGGACAAGCTGCATTCACTGCAGTGCATGCCAGGGGTCAAATGATAACCTCAGAGCAGATGCCCCCTCCTCATTATAAATGGCACTTATACCACCCAAGGTTAGACCCCTTCTCAACCTAACACTAAATCTCCTCTGTTGAAAATCTCCTCTGTTGAAAATTTCTCTTAGGAACCTGGCTGATACACACAGTTACATATTCTGAGGTGTCAGGACAATACAGCTGGTAAATAGTATCCCTATTTATTTTATCTTACTCTCATTTGAGAATGTTAGTGAAACTTCCAAAGACATCAGAACACAGCTGATCTAGTTTGTTTTCTTGTAGTCAATGACATGAACAGTGTTTCACGGGAGCAATGCCTGGTTTCCACCTTGATTGGTCAGAAAAGTCCTCAAATCACTCCCAGTGAGAAAGAGGCAATGTTTTTAAGGTCATCCATGCATCCCAGGCTCCTGGATAGAAGATGAAGCGAGCATTTATTATTTATGGACCGTCACAGCCGTGTCCCGTCATAAACAATAGCTGACATTCCACTGTGACGATTCTGAATTCCGAAGAGCTGCATGGAAAAATTACATCTTGGTGTCAACTCTAATTTCTTTATTTCCTAGACCAGTAGTTTCAATTTAGCAAGTTTCACACCAATTTGAAGAAAAAAAAAAAGGGAAAAGATTTTGTTTTCTTCTTCTTATTTACCTAAAAATATATTGAGGGGCATTTATCTCCACTTCAAAATCCTCATGTCTGGGAGTTTTCTTGGGGACTCTGGGACTGCACATCAATGTACTGCTTTCTGAACTATTTCTGGACCATTCATCTGCCTATAATCACTCCTGTTCATTTTCTGAGACATCCAACCCATGTGCTTCAATTCCTGGGGAATTCTAATTACAAGCCAGAATATTGCATTACACATACAGGGGCTACATTTTTCCTTCCTATTACAGAGTACTTAAATTTCTGCTGGTTCTTAACTGATTTCCTTTTGTAAAGTAGCTTGTTTGGAAACCCCATTTCCCAGGAAAAGCAGCCTGAAAAAATTATGCTTTGCCCCAAAAGTTACAGCAGCATTCAGTACATTAAGATATAATCTTTGCATTAGAACTTAACTCTTCTATGATTGCCTATTTGCATTTTATTATTGGAAGCCACCACACCACATTCTTGATTCTGTAGCATTATATGTAGTAGCTGGTTTAAACTGTGTGTTTGGGGAGGGCAGATAGAATTGAAGGACTCTGACCAGCAAGTAATGGCTGTGGTGGTAATTTTTAAGGACAATTAACACATCCAGGGGCTTGAGAATATCTTCAGATGCAGGATATTTGTAAAAAAAAAAAAAAACCTCTGGAGCAAAGAATCTCCTACTAGCTCCTCTTTTTCATAAAAAGTATCTGCTCAGTGAACCACACAGAATGCAAAGTGATGCTCTGACACACTCAAATGCTAAGGCACCTAAGAATGAAATAAGCTACAGGCCAAACAGCATTTAGTAAAAAGATGAGCATTATTTAAATCTTGGGAAAATGAGCACCTCTTATGCCTTCATTTTTGCTCATTTTTCACTGACAGCGGCTTCTGGTGCTATTTGTGAACCTTTGCCCCCTCGGGATTCAAAATCACCCTCAACACTCTGGAAAAGCCCAGAGCGAGCAGCTGCACCTCAGCAAAGGTGAAGACTACCAGTTTATGTAACCTATTCATGAGACCTTTTTTCACCTCCTTTGTGAGCATCAAAGACATTGAAATAATTTGGGCCACATTCATTCTCAAAAGATAAACATTAGCATACTCAGTCTATTTGGCCATGTGTCCATCTCAGACTGGTTCCCAGGGATACTGGGTCACTCTTCCTGCACACTTACAAACAAACAAGAAGTGAAATTATCAAATAAGTAGCCTCTTGTGTATCTGTGATACCATCCACATCTAACATAGGTCTTCCAAATATAGAGCTCATGATGTCTTTAAGGGAGAATCATATGTTGGGAATAGATGAATGAAACTCAAGGGTAGTGTATAATGCCTGTGTTTATCTCAAAGCTTCTTACTAGGGACAAAAATAATCTTGGCTTACACATTCTTTCTGTCATCATTATGTAGTCTGCATATAACAAATGAAATAGAAGGCATAAATTGAGAGCACCATTCTGTTTGATGCAACCGGGGTGAAAGCTGTGAATTTCCAAGACACGAATTTTAAGAAAAACCCAAGTTTTTCTAATACTTAGAGGCAAAGAGAAGATTACCTGTATTTAAATGACTGTAAACCAGTTATGCTTATAAATTCTGTTGTCTCAAGCAAAGCAAGACGGTAAGATGAAGTATATAAAAGCAATTACCACTCAGCCCCAGGGAAGTTAAAGGCCAGCAAAGTAGCAGAGGCTAGAATTGCTGTAAGTAGACTTTTTTATCAGTCTCACAAGCAAGGCTAAAAGTTCAGCAGAAAAGGAGGTTAACAAAATGAAAAATCTCACTTCTAAAATTCATATCACCTCCAGTTGAAAATAATACTGTGAATTTTCACATCACATGACCACATTCTGTACAAACAAGCTCTTGAGAGTCAGACCAACTGGGTTTCTAATTTGCATGACACCACGGGTTTTGTGGTTTTGGTTTTGTATTATTTTTTTAGTAGGCTCCACACCTTATATGGGGCTTGAATTCAGAACTCAAAGATCAAGAGTTACATGCTCTACCAAATGAGCCAGCCAGGTGCCCCTGCGTTACACCAAATTTTATATGTCCTTCCTAAGCAAGTTACTTAACTTCTCTTAGCCACAGTTTCCATGTTGGCAACATGATGATAATATAATAATCCCCCTCAAAGAAATGTCAAGACTAACTCAAAGAAAACATATACAGCATTTAGCCCTGGTAGCTAAAAACAGTTGTGTGATACGTAAAACTATATATATATTTTTTTTTTTTTGGTCATTTGTATCTTCTTTTTTTTTTTTTTTTTTTTACTATTTTCTAATATAAATGTATATATATATTTTTAGTGTTGGAGAACACTTTAATCTTCTACAAATTGATGCAGTTTATTGGCATGATTTGTATAATTTGATAATAACACAATTCTGAATAATTTCATAGCAACAATATTTTGAATAATTTTACATTTTACAGTAGCCGTACATTTTTTGAATAATTTTTATAGGAAAAGAGATTACAGAGGAAATCATTTCCCTGCATGGTGAAATTTTCACACACTGTACAGAAATTTCCCATTTCTGTCCAATTCCAGCTCAGAATGACAGCTAATATATTTTACTCATTTTATTCTATTGCTTTTTAAGACTCAGTTCAAATAACCTGGAAGTGAGAACTGATTCCTGGCACAAAGGAGACTACAAAGAGCTTGGGTTTCCTGGAAGACAGAGTTGGAACAAGGGGGTCTCTCTCTCTCTCTCTCTTCATATACGGCATAGAAACACATGCAGCAGCATATGTAATTATCATATTGCCCAGTAATTGTCCAATTGTCCAATTGTCACACTTTGGATCATCTTTAACACTGATAATTAAGAATTAAATTTAAAGTTTATTAATTGCAAATGCATGATTTTAAGATCCTCATTGAAATAAGAAACTTAATGATGTGCATCCAACTCATCATTAGTTTTATGTAGATAACAACCAAGTCACCCTATCTACACAAATAGTGTCACAGTATTGACACAGGTTACTGACACATGATAAGAAAAAAAAATAATTTAATTGATAAGGCACTGCCATTTCTAAATAGATTGTTTTTGCACCATCAAATAACACTTCTAATGTGATGCTTCTGAAAGGGGGGGAATATCAGGCTGAGGAAGCGTGTCTTCCCTGTTATGGCCATAAACTAGATTTATAAATAAAATAAGACATCTGTATCTCTCATGCTTTAGAAACATAAAATTGGTTATGGGACAGAAAGACATCAAAACTCCTCCCCTCGGGGCAGCCCAGGTGGCTCAGTGGTTTGGCGCTGCCCTCAGCCCAGGGTGTGATCCTGGAGAACCGGGATCGAGTCCTACGTCAGGCTCCCTGCATGGAGCCTGCTTCTCCCTCTGCCTATGTCTCTGCTTCTCTCTCTGTGTCTCTCATGAATAAATAAAATCTTAAAAAAAAAAACTCCTCCCCTCAAAAAACAAATACAGACATCCCTGGTTTTTTGAGGTTTTTAAAGATTTATTTATTCATCTTAGAGAAAAAGAGAGTGCATGAGCAGGGAGGAGCACAGGGCAGGGGAGAAGGAGAGAGAATCTGAAGCAGACTCCATACTGAGTGCAGAGCCCAATGAGGAGCTCCATGAAGGGCTCAATCCCACAACCACCTGAACCAAAACCAAGAGTCAGACACTCAACTGACTGTACCACCCAAGTGCTTCTGGGCATCCTTGGTTTTACTGAGCTTTGATTTACTGTACATCACAGATAGTGTGTTTTTTATAAATTGGAACTTTATGACAACCCTATGTCAGGCAAGTCAATTAGCACCATGTTTCCAACAGCATTTGCTGACTTTGTGTCACATTTTGGTAATTCTCAAAATATTTCCAATTTTTTTCATCATTATTATATCTGTTATGATGATATGTGATCAGTGATTTCTAATGTTACTATTGCAATTGTTTAGGGGTACTACAAGCCACATTCCTATAAGACAGCAAACTTAACCAATAAATGCTGTGTGTTTTCTGACTGCTCCACTCACTGGCCATTTCCCCATCTTTCTCCCTCTCTTCATGCCTTCTTATTCCCTGAGACCCAATAATATTGAAATTAGGCCAATTAGTAACCTACTAATGGCCTCTCAGTGTTCAAGTGAAAGGAAGAGTCACATGTCTCCCACTCTAAAACAAATGCTAGTGGGACGCCTGGGTGGCTCAGTGGCTTAGCACCTTCCTTCGGCCCAGGGCGTGAGTCTGGAATCCCAGGATCGAGTCCCACATCAGGCTCCCTGCATGGAGCCTGCTTCTCCCTCTGCCTGTGTCTCTTCCTCTCTCTCTCTCTCTCTCAGTCTCTGAGTCTCTCATGAATAAATAAATAAAATCTTAATAAATAAATAAATAAATAAATAAATAAATAAATAAATAAATAAATAAAACAAAAGCTAGAGATGATTAAGTTTAGCAAAGAAGGCATATCAAAAGCCAGGATACACTGAAAACTAAGCCTCTTTCACCAGTTAGCCAAGTTGTTAATGCAAAAAAAAAAAAAAAAAAGTTCTGGAAGGAAATTAAAAGTGCTACTTCAGTGAGCACATGAATGATAAGAAAGCAAAACAGACTTACTGCCGATAGGGACAAAGTGTTAGCGGTCTGGATAGATCAGACTTTCGCTTAAGCCAAGGCCTAATCCAGAGCAAGACCCCAGCTCTCTTCAATTCTGTGCAGGCTGAGGCAGATGCAGAAGCTGCAGAAGAAAAGTTTGAGGCTAGCAGCGGTTTGGTTCATTGGGTTTAAGGAAAGAAGCTGTCCCCATGACATGAAAGTGCAAGGTGGAGCAGTAAGTGCTGATGTAGGAGCTGCAGCAAGTGATCAGAAGATCCAAAGGCCATTAATGAGGGTGACTGCACAACACAGCAGCTCTTCGGTGTGGCTGGAAGAGCCTCCCAATGGCAGCCCATGCCATCTTGGACTTCACCACTAGCGGGGAGAAGTCACCGCCAGGCTTCAAAGCTTCCAGGACCGACAGACTCTTATTCGGCCCTAATGCAGCTGGTGACTTGAAGCTGAAGCCAACGCTCATTCACCATTCCGACAATTCTAGGGCCCTTAAGAACTGTGCGAAATCTATTCTGCCTTTGCTCTGTAAATGAAACCATAAAGCACGGACGACATGACAGCACATCTGCTTATAACACAGTTTACTGAATATTTCAAGCCCACTGTTGAGACCTGCTGCTCAGAAAAAAAGATTCCTTTCCAAATAGTACTGCTCACTAACACTGCGCCTGGGTCAGCCTACAGTTCAGACGGAGATGTAAGGCAAAATTAATGCTGTTTTCATGCCTGCTAATGTGACATCCACTCAGTTGCCCATGGATCCAGGAGTAATTTTTTACTTTTTAGCTTTATTATTTAAGAAATAGGACAGCCTGAGCGGCTCAGCGGTTTAGCACCTGCCTTCAGCCCTGGGCCTGATCCTAGAGATCCAGGATCCAGTCCCAGGTCAGGCTCCCTGCATGGATCCTGCTTCTCTCTCTGCCTATGTCTCTGCCTCTCTCTCTGTGGGTCTCCCATGAATAAATAAAATCTTCACACACACAAAAAAAGAAATATATTTTATACGACTATACCTCCCATAAATAATGTTTCCTCTGATGGATCTGGTCAAATTAAATTGAAAACGTTCTAAAAAGGATTCACCATAATATATGACATTAAGAACTTTTGGGACCCAGGGGAAGAGGTCAAAATATCAACATGAACAGGAGTTTCAGGATGTCAATCTTTTATTCTATTCAGATTGTTTAACCATTCACCTGATATAGGACATTTTGTTTATTTCTAGTTTAGGACTATTACAAATAAACCTATTAACCATTGCATACAATTTTTTTTCTATGGATAAAAATTTTCATTTACCGGGGATAAATATGCATAAATGTGATTATTAGAGTGTATGTATTAGATTGTATTTTTTAAGAAATTCCCAAACTACCTCCGGAGTGGCTATACCACTTCACCCATAAGCAGCCTCACGGAGATCCAGATTGTTAGCACGTTTGTTGGCATCTGGTGCTCTATTTTTTATTTCAGCTCTTCTAATAGGTGTAGAGCAATATCTTATTGGGGTCTTAATTTTCATTTCCTTAGTGACTAGGGCTGTTGCACATCTTTTTATGTGCTCGTCTATCATTCATTTACTGTCTTTGATAAAATGACTCCTCATGTCTCTTCTAATTGAATTGTTTGTTTTCTATTACTGCTGAATTTTGAGAGTTCATTACAAAGTCTGGATATGACTCTTTTAACAGATAAGTAATTTTCAAATAGTTAAAAGTAAAATATAAAACTATAAACATTTTGGAAGAAAACATGGGAGAAAATCGTTGAGATCTAGGGCTGTTAGACTTGATACCAAAGGCACAATTAATAAAAGAAAAAAATCAATAAATTTTCATCAAAATTTTAAACTGTTGCTTTGTGAAAGACTTAGCTCAGAGAGATGTTAAGAAAATAGAACGGGAACGCTGTGAAAAGAGGTATAAGATCTCAAGTGCTGTGGGTTGAATGGTATACATTTAAATGTATGATACATTTTGAGTTAATTTTATTATAACATGTAAGGTTTAGCTTGAGTTTCTTTCCTCCTCCTCCTCCTCCTCCTCCTCCTCCTCCTCCTCCTGCTGCTGCTTCTTCTTCTTCTTCTTCTTCTTCTTCTTCTTACCAATGGACAACCAATTGTTCTAACACCATTTGTTCAAAAGAGTATCATTTCTAGGGTGCCAGGGTGACTCAGTCAGATAAGTGTCTGACTCTTTATTTTAACTCAGGTCATGATCTGTCAGTTAAGCCGCTGCCTTTGGCTCAGGTCATGGTCTCCAGGTCCTGGGATGGAGCTCCACATTGGAGGAAGTGGGGGACCTTTCTCAGAGGGGAGTCTGCTTCTCCCTCTCCTCTCCTGTGTGCTCTCTCTCCTAAATAAATAAAATATTTTTTTAAATGACTATCATTTCTCCATTGAATTGCTTCTACACACTTGTCAAAAATCAGCTGGGCATTTTTTTTAAAGATTTTATTTATTTATTCATGAGAGACCCAGAGAGATAGAGAGAGAGAGAGAAGCAGGCTCCATGCAGGGAGCCTGACATGGGACTTGATCCCAGGTCTCCAGGATCAGGCCCTGGGCTGAAGGCAGGCACTAAACTGCTGAGCCACCCAGGCTGCCCCTGGGCATTTTTATTTCAGTATATTTTTGGGCTCTCTGTTTCTTTCCATTGCTTTATGACTCTATCCCTCTGCCTATACAATGCAATTTTGATCACCATAGATTTATAATAAGTCTTGACATAATATAGAGATTATTCTCACTTCATTCTTATCTTTCAAGAAACTTTTTACTGTTCTAGTTCCTTTGTCTTTCCATGTGAATTTTAGAATGATCTTGTCTATTTCTATAAAACATCTTGCTGGTTGGGGCCCCTGGGTGCCTCATTTAGTTGAGTGTCTGACTCTCAGTTTTGGCTCAGGTCATGATATTGGGGTCCTGTGATGGAGCCCTACTTCGGGCTCTGCACTCAGCATGGAGTCTGCTTGTACTGCCCCCTCCCCTGAGCTCCTCCCCTCACTCATATATGTGCTCTCTCTCTCTCTCTCTCTCTCAAATAAATAAATAAAATCCTTTTTTAGGGCAGCCCTGGTGGCTCAGCGGGTTTAGCGCCATCTTCAGTCCGGGGCGTGATCCCGGGGACCTGGGATCCAGTCCCACATCAGGCTCCCTGCATGGAGCCTGCTTCTCCCTCTGCCTGTGTCTCTGCATCTCTCTCTCTCTCTCTGTGTCTCTATGAATAAATAAATAAATAAAATGTTTTGTAAAAATCTTTTTTTTTAAATATGTTACTGGTTAGTAGTTTCAGGAGCTACTCGTTCATCAAGTGTATACAAGACTCACCCTGAGCAAAGATGAGATATCAAATGTTGTAATTTAAATGGTGCACCCGTACAAGATCTGATTAAATCTTGACCTCTAGGACCTCCAAATGTGACCTTATTTGGAAATAGGGTCTTTATAGAAGTAATCAAATTAGGATGAAATCATACTGGAGTAGGATGAGTCCTAATCCAACACCTGGTGTTCTTATAAGAAGAGGTAAAGTCGGGGATGCCTGGGTGGCTCAGTGGTTGAGCATCAGCCTTTGGTTCAGGGCATAATCCCTTGAGTCCTGCATTGGGCTCCTTGTAGGGAGTCTGCTTCTCCCTCTGCCTGTGTCTCTGTCTCTCTCTGTCTCTGTCTCTCTCTGTCTCTCATGAATAAATAAATAAAATCTTTTTTAAAAAAAGAAGAGGTAAAGTTGGACACACAGAAAGGAAGCTCATATGAAAGCAGTGGCAGGGATTGGAGCTCTGTTGCCACAAGCCAAGGAACACCAAAGTTTGCCACAAGAAACTAGAAGCAGAAAAATAAAAAAAACAAAAACAAAAACAAAAAACCTCTCCTAAATCCTTGAGAGGAAGAATGGCTCTACCAACACTTTGATTTCAGACTTCTAGTCTCCAGAATTTAAGAAGACAAAATCCTGGGTTTTTTTTAAGCCACTATATTTGTAGTACTTTGTTACAGCATCCCTAGAAAACTAAAATGCCAGGTAATGTTTCAGAAATACAGCAACTTCTAGTTTCTAACATTTTCCAGGTCCCCTGCAAATTGACTGAAGCCATGTGCCCTTGGATTCCTATGATATATTTCTGAATCCCTATAATATGCTTTCACATGAATAAATACAAGTAGGCTTCTGCTTCTTGCAGCCAAAAGAAACTAAAGGAAACATAAATGGCAACATAAGAAATGAGCCTGTATTTCCAACATGAGCAGCGCCAACAATCATAACTTCCATGATTAGTACCCTATTAAAAACAGAAAGTATTAAGATGGAGGTGGCTCCAGAGATGATAGAAGAAATTTACTTGTGGCAAGAGAGCAAGCAAAGCCCCCCAAATGTAGTCCAACTGTATATCTTCACTACTGAGGGAAAAAAATCTATAAGAAATAAGACATTAGTACATCTCTATTCTTGTTTCCCTATTTTCTTCTACAAAAAAATTGGTTACTGATGACAAATTGAGTCTGAGTTTATGTTTTGGTAATAGATGATTCTATAATAATCCACTGCCTCGTAGGGATAAGATGACTCTGTGATTCCACATGTATTGGACACTAAGATGGTTCATTCTATGTGTCAACTTGGATGAGCCACAGTGCCTGGATATTTAGTCAAATAATATTCTAAATATTTCTGTGAGGGTATTTGTAGATGAGATTTAACATTTAAATCAGTGGACTTCTGGGTGTTATGCTAAATGTTGGCAAATTGAACTCCAATAAAAAAAAATTTTAATAAAATTAAATAAGTAAATAAATCAGTGGACTTTGAGCAAAGCAGATTGCCTTGCATACTGAGTGGGCTTCATCCAATCAGTTGAAGGCCTAAATTGAGTAAAAGACTGATCTCCCCTGAGCAAAAGTGAATTCTGACAGCATACAGCCCCTTCAGATTTGAACTGCAATATCGGCTATTTTCTGGGTCTCTAGCCTGCTGGCCTACACTGCAAATTCTGTATTTGCTGACCTCCACAATCATATTAGCCAATTCTTTAAAATCTTTTTCTCTCTGGATAATTTGAAGAATAAAGGCACTTTCTATGTGAAAGGCACTTTCACCTTAAAATTCATTAATTCATCCTTTAATTAATATTAACTAAGCACCTACTATGTGCTGGACATCGTTCTAGGTGTTTAGTGTTAACAAGAAAGAAAAAAAAAACAAAGTCTCTGCCCTCCAGAAACATTTGACTCAGCTCAACGGTGACTAAGTGGCCAAACTGGGCTTACAAAACCAGCACCGTGACGCCAAACCTTGGAGCCTTTCAACTATTCTCCATTGCTTCTCTTGGATGACTTGAAAAAAAGAAATCCATAGACGTATTGCCAGATTTCATTTCAAACCTCCCTTTAACTATATCCATGATTGGACTTTTGAAGGATTTGATAACAAATATTCCTTGTCCTTGACCTCGTTTGTGGTGAAAATGCTAGCATAGAGGGGAAGAGAAGAACAATACACAGATCATACAAGACACCAGTCTACCGTTACTGGGTCCATCAGCCCTAGAAACTGTGTGTGATGAGTACTCTCTACCACTAAACAACAATAATCCATAAAGAGAAAGAAGACTTTAAGGCAGATGTTCTTAAGAGCTATTACAACCTCACAACTAACTTACAGTTTTCAATCCTAGTAATTCTCCTATGCCACACTTCATCATTCTCCCTTCACTGTCTTTTTGGCTCAACACAAACACAACCATGAAAACCAGAAGCAGAGAATTCAACTAGCTATGCTTTTTTGTTGTTGTTGTCATTTTCAGTGGTTTACCACAGAAATGAATGTTACTTTTCAATCAAAAATCAACCTCTAAGAGATTAAAAAACTCTATTCAAGGGGAAAGCTGTTAAAGCAAATGAAAAAAAAATAAAAATAAGCTATTTTACGCAGGGTTTCATCTTAGTGGTATTCCAAGGAATTTTATCCTACAGATCTTATGAATTAATATTAGCCAGAGCCTCTTAAACCTTCAGGGAAGTGATCAGAAACTTCTGAAATCCCATCTCTTCCATAAAGCCTTTCTTGCACACAAATCTGCTCCTATCCTGTGCACATATAATTGAAACATGCTACAGGGCAAAGTATGTACTCTGAGGTGTGCCCCCCAAAAGCAATGACTAACAACATATAAGGAATGCCTCTCCCACTTTCTCATTTTTGTTCTTTCAAATTTCAATCTTTAAAATTTTGTTCTTTCTTTTAAATTTTTGTTCTTTCAGAATCTAGCTTAAATTTTAGTTCCTCATGGACTCTTCCTCTGACAACTCAAGCTCAAACATAATCTTTATTCTCTTCAAACACTTACCTACAATTTCTTTTGTGTGTCTTACTTTGGCTATGATGTTTGTGGAGACCCCAGAATGAAAATCCAAGCTGTCTGTGGCCATGAAGTATTTTAATGGGGCTTATGGGATTTGCCTGGCCTGGGATCTAGATGAATGAGTGGCCAAGGAAGTTTAGGGGAAGAAATCCATGCTAAGAGAAGAGAGAATTGAGGTGCATACATTTGTTTCAAGGTCATTGGGTAATCATAGAGAAGAGATGACTGTATTTTGGTGTCTGACTCTCAAATTATTTCCAGCATATAGTCTTTAAAGCTCCTGAGTCTTGAGGTGGGAAATGGGACTGCCATTAACATGATATTAAAATATTAGAGCTCCATTCTCCACCTGATAAGAAAAACTTTGAGTGAGAGGGTAGCGCATTGCAGCAGAGAGTAACAAAAATGGACAAAAGACATTTCCTCCAGACCAGGAACATGTCATTCAGGGTGCCCAGCTAGAAACAACAGAGGATAGACAGCTGGGCACCCTCAGAGGTGGGATACTGTCCAAGTGGAGAACTCAGGCTAGCAGAAATCTTCCGTACTATGATCTAACATGCACTCAACAAGGTGTAGCACCAAGCTGTCATGATGTAAAGACGGAAAGACAACAGAGAGCCAGTGTGAGAAATCCTTCAGCAACCCAAGAGGCTAAAAGGAATGCCAGAGGAACTAAAACTTCTTCAAAAGAGCAGCACTGGAAAAAGAAAGGTAAAGAAGCCATATAGAGTATTTTTTTTTTCCAATGCTGCATCTTCTTAGCCAGCTTGGATCAGCATTTTTATTCTTCTGTATTTTTATTTACATATATATGTTAAGAACATTCTTTAACTGCAAGTTCTCTGAGGGTATATACCCTACTGTATGGGCTCTTAGCATCCTCCATTCCATACAGTACTGTCTATGGAAAAACACATGCTCACAACCTTATCATTGGTTAAATTGAATTAAGAAATTCTTCTTTATGATAATAGTAAGAATGGCTAAGTTCTCCCTGCTTATCTGGCTCAAATATGAGCTTTCACTGATATCGCTTTTGCATGCAGAGGATGTGTAAGATTTGGGAGAAAATAAGCAACTGGCAGAAAATTAATAGAGCGGACAAAGCTGAGGGAAATTAGCCGGGCATCTTATGCAAAGCCTGTATTTTGGCTGGTGTTCAATTCCATTTACGTTTTTTTTTTTTTTCTCTCTCTTATTCACCCAGACTAAGATGTGTGTTCTCTCATTTCAAGAGTAAGAAACCAAGAGCGAATGGAGGGATTGTTTGAGTCACAGCAAATATCTTTTCTAAAGAAGATTACATATGTCACATACAAATTAGATTTGAAGGGAAAAGTGAAGGGCAGGGGATCAGGAATTATGTTATGAAATTGGGGAAAGAAAAGATGGATTAAATAACGTGGAAGAGAGTAAATATCGAACCTATAAATCCTGCTCAGTCCTACCTACATTTCACATTCTTGAGATTATAAATTGAAAGATACCAACACCTGGATGGGGAAGGCAGAGTGACAGGCCAGACCACAATATTTTTGTTAAAGATTTTTTGTTTATTTATTCATGAGAGACACAGAGAGAGAGAGAGAGAGGCAGAGACACAGGCAGAGGGAGAGGCAGGCTCCCTGCGGGGAGACCGATGCAGGACTTGATCCCAGGACCCCGGGATCACGCCCTGAGCCAAAGGCAGATGCTCAACCACTGACCCACCCAGGTGCCCCCAGACCACAATATTTTAAAACAAACTTGTGACACAGTATGGAATGTGCAATGCCTCCTGAAAATGCACTTAATCCTATTTAGTTTGGAAGCTTTGAGAAAAAGAAAATGCTAGCACAGCTTAATGCAGGGCTGGTAAATTACAGCTCACAGGCCCAATTTGGTCTGCCACCTGTTTCTGTATGGCCCACAAACCTGGGAACAGTTTTTACATTTTTTTAATGGCTAGGGGAAAAAACATCAAAAGAAGAAAAAGATTTCATGACACATGATGTTCTGTGAAGTTCAAATTACAGTGCCCATAAATAACATTCCTCAGGGACACACTTTCACTTACATATTGCCTATGCATGTATTTGTGCTCTGACCGCAGACTTGAGTACTTGTGACAAGAGACCGTAGTATTCACAAAGCCAAAAATATTCGCTAGCTGGCCCTTCATAGAGAGTTGGCCTACTCTTAAGTTAGAGAATTCATTTGGATGGTAAGTTTGCTTGCTTTTAATCTTTAGCATAAAGAGGGTTTAATCCATCCATATTTTTGTTGAATAGGAGTGGAGTGGTTGCAGAGGAGTCTTATTCCACTGAATTGCTCCGTACCATGTGAGGCTACATTACAGCATGCCTGCTGCTCTATGTGTATTTGCCCCTTGAACACTCAATCCCCCTAAAGCCTAAGGAGATTATTTTATGGTGATTTGTTTTAATCCTACTGGGTATACAAATTACTATTTCATATGTCATCATGTTTCTTCTTTTTTTTAAATGCCATCAAAGAACACGGTTTACTTCACTACATCTCACATACAACCATGCTGTCAAGCAAGCCTGCTCCACCACTCTGTTTTACGACGTAATTGTGTCATTACTTTGGAAATAAAACTACATCTTTATGGGACGCAACAGACCTTCAAAACAAGAGATTAGACACGGGTGTGGATTGTAAGGTGGATTCATAAAATAAGTTGACGATGCAGTAAATCACTGATACTCTTTTAATATTTGCCTGTGTTTCAATATCCACATTTTCCTTCCAAAGCCCAAATATTTTTACTAAATGTAACATAACAGCCTTATGCTTTTAAAATCTGACTGTATATAATCAAGAAACTCTTTCTACTACTCTTGCCCTTTCAATATGATGGAGTTTTCATGTAATATTCTTTCTCGGTTGTGTTTTGCTTCCTATAGACTCCTTTTATTACTTATCAACTTTGGTATTTTCCATGAGCTTTCTTTTTTTCCTCTGTAAAGCTCAAATAACAGCAAACATTAATGATAATTGTTTCTCCTGGCACCATTTACCTCGTTCAAAACAAATACCCAGTTGTACTTCGTAAAACTCAGGCCCCCAAACAAAAACTCCAGAGTTTCAGAATTCTTTATTAGATGAAAAAAAAGTTTAAAACTCTCTTGAGGGGGGGACTGTAATATTGAGCTAGGTGTCCTGTCTCCCCACACCTGAATCCCAAATATCCAAATTATTAAAATATAGAGATGAAAAGCTATATATGGCTTATATTGTGCAAAGCTATAGATGGCTCTTACTGGTTATTTATTTGGCTACAGTTGAAAGAGATTTCTTTTATTTCAATTTACCATGAGCACTGCTAAGAAAACTAACTTTAATTTTTTTTAATTTGAGTAGACACACCTGGTACATTAGTTTCAGGTGTACAACATAGTGATTCAACTTCTCTATACATTATAATATGCTCACCACAATTATAACTACCATCTGTCACCATGCAACGTTATCAGAATATCTTTCACTATATTCCCTATGTTGTCCCTTTTATTCCCATGGTTTATTCATTTCATAACCAGATGGCTGTATCTCTCACTCCCCTTCACCCATTTTGCTCATCCCCAACTACCTCCCCTCTAGCAACTATCAATTGTTCTCTGTATTTATAGGTTAATAAATTCTGCTTTTGTTTGTTTATTCACTTATTTTTTTAGATGCCATATATAAGTGAAATCATATGGTATTGATCTTTCTCACTCTGACATATTTCACTTAGCATAATAGCCTCTAGGTCCATCCATGTTGTAGCAAATGGCATAATCTCATCCTTTTTAAGGCTGCATAATATTCCTCTGTTTGTATCAGTGTCCACATATTCCTTGTCCATTCATCTATCAATGGACACGTAGTTTGCTTCCATACCTTGACTGTTATAAATAATGCTGCAATAAACATAGGAGTGCATATATTTTTTCAAATATTTCAAGTGTTTTTGTTTTCTCAGTATAAATACGCAGTAGTAGAATTATTGAATCCTATGGTATTTCTATTTTTAACTTTTTTGAGGAACCTCCATACTGTTTTCCACAGTAGCTGTACCAGTTTACCAGTTCACCATTGTACCAGCAATGCACAAGGGTTCCTTTTTTGTCCACATCCTCACCAGCATGTGTTATTTCTTGTCTTTTTTATTTTAGCCATTCTGACAGGTATAAGGTGATATCTCATTGTGGTTTGATTTGCATTTTCTTGATAATTAGTTATGTTAAGCATCTTTCCATGTGTCTGTTGGTCATCTGTATGTTTTTGTTGGAAAAATATTGGAAAAATATCTATTGGGGTCATCTTCCCATTTAAGAAAACTTAACTTTAATAAAGTTTGACACAGTGCCTAGCATACAAAAGGCACTCAATATGTATTTTTTGAGTGAACAAAAGTAATTGTAAGAAATTATTATTTAGTGGTATTTTATCTTCCCAAAGCATATTTCCATTTTCACACTTAGCCTATCTCTGAGAGATACACAGGTAGGTGTTCTTAAAGATAATACCTGTAAGACCTTCATCAAAGCCCCAAAAAGTTGTTTCATTAGACGCAATCTGATCAATATTAGAAAGCTACAACTCCAAATTTCCAGCCAAGGAGTAGGCTTGAATTTGTTCATTATCTAAGCAGGAAAAGAAATTGGACTTTCTAGAAGAGACTAGGCCACCAACTGCCCCACAGTAACCATTTCTATTCTAGAGAAGCTAAAAATCATCTGAACGTATTAATGCAACTGACAGAAAATTAGCAAGTAACTCAGGATATTAATCACGAACCATCATCAAAAAGAGAGGTAGCCATGACTTCCCAGCCATGATTTCACACACACCCCTGTTTCTTAGAGAAGAATATACCCAACCAGTTTTGGAAAGTGTAGCCTTCTGTATAAAGGCATCTTGCTTCACCAGTCATAGGCCATTGGTCTAGGCATGGATATCTGACCCAAAATAGAATGTTCATATTCATTCAGATGTAAAGAATAGGGACTCTGAGTACAGTGGCCATTTGGCTTTGGTTTGGGGGGGCTGCCCAGAATCTAAATTCCCTTCTTAGGTTAGAGAAGTTTCCCACCTATGAGACATGGTAGGAGGAACAGCCTTCTTTCTACTACAGAGCCTAGAAGCACCTGACAGTTGCTTTCCCAGCCTCCTTTGCAGGCAAGGAACTGGCACATGACCTAAGCTTGACCAATCAGAAGTACCTGCCCTGGACTTTGAATTTAAACTAGTGATGCTCAGATGCAGGGACACTAGTGAATCTTATTCCAGAAGGAACAAGATGAGCAGCCATGAAGGCAACACTAGCAAAATCCAAGACCATCCAGCATCAGTGAGTCAAGGATTAGTAAGGTCAGTGTTCAGCAGCTGTGGAGACCCACCGGACCAGTCCTGGGGCACATTCGGCAGCTGTGGAGTCTTCTGGGGGTTTTGCCCATTTTCCAGCCCTTTCAAACAATTCTGTGTACTACATAATATCCTCCAGTAAGTTCCTTTTCTGTTTAAATTAGCCACGATGGTTTCTGTTGCTTACAATAAAGAGGCACTGATAACACAGAGTCCAGACCAGTCTGCTGCCAGCTTGAGACCATAAGATAGGGCAAATGTGAGATGTGACACTGCTGTTGGAGACAGCCACGATAAGCCGTGTGAGAGCAGAAGACAGTCTATAGATCACCAAGAAAAGCAGCCACCAAATACAAGGAGGCTCTGGAAAAATAAAAAGAAGAGAAAAAGAGACACAGTTTGCACCCTATTTCCAAGTCCCAGTCACATAAAAAAACGGACCAGACTTCATTTCCTACCTGTGGATTAGCTTGAAATTCCTCGTTGTATCCTTGAAATGAATCCCTCGTTTAAAAAAAAAAAAAAAAAAAAAGAGTTTTATTTCTTGCAACCAAATATGTCCTGATTAAGTCAGCCAGTGAAATAACAAATCATAATAATCTGGGGATATGCAACACATGACACCTGGGACCCACAGGGATTTAGGGGACAAACCGTGAGAGAACTTTCACTCCCTTTCTTCTCACAACAGAGAGTGATGACTCTACCTTCAGTTCAACGGTGCTACAAGCATAATATGCATGTATTGTTGTATTGAAACTTATGAATTAGCAAGTTATTTTTATACTACCCAGTGCAGATGAAAATCACTAGGTCATGTCTATATACTGCCCAGAGATAACAGAGAAAGATTTACCCAAATTGTTAACTGTAAGTTTGAGGGCTGAGAAATCTTCACACACAACCACCCTCCCGCCCCAAAATGAAAACAGCTCTAATATCACATAAGAACCATCTGTCAAGATAGGCCCTGGATTACAGAGAAGATGGTGGTGAGACCTGCTGACAGATGGAGAATTGGATCCACCCTGGGAGGAACGTAGACAGCTGGCTCCAATAGCCCAGGCTTCTGGCCATCCCTTCATACTTCACAACTACATCATGACTGCTCCCAAATGTAGACAAAACAATCAGAGCAAGCCACCCCGAGATGGCTGGTTGCAGCTTGGAATCCTGTGGGGGGTGGTACCACAGTCCACTCATTGTCTGAGAAACCAGGAAGTGCTCAGTTGCCTCCTGTGGCACGGAGGGGGTCAGAAACCAGACGGGTAATCTGCTCTCCCCCTCTGTCTTCTGATACTTTAAGGTCATTTTTCTTTTTTCTTTTTTTCTTTTTTTCTTTTTCACTTTTCACAATAACCAAGTTGGGGAAAAAAATGAGAACCCTTTATAGGAACTACTTTGCCTCTGTTCTTATTATTGGGGTGCTCCTGAATGACTTATACAAAACTGTTTCTTATCAAGGAAAGCTAAGGGATGATCATTCCAATTCTGATAATAAGAGCAAAAACACTGATGTCATGGGAAATTCATAAGAATGACAAGGACAAGGCCTAAAGCTTGAGCAGACCACAAGTCTCTATAAGACAGTTTTCTCACCGATAAAAATTTATAGAATACCTCCAGTTTGAAACTTCTGGGAATCCCAGATTAACTGTTAAATTTTTTGAAAAATCTCATAATTTCTCTGTACAATTAACATAAAAGTAGCTCTATATACCTCAATGGCTTGTTGCAGGAATCACACAAAAAATATAAGAGTGGTTTGAAAGCTGTGTGGTACTAAATAGTCACAAAGCATTATCATCATAAGGGAAGTGCTAATGTTTGTAGACCTGCTTATCACCATTGATATCTCGAGCAAGTTATCAGAATCTAGGACCTAATCTTTGTAGATGATAGTTAAATGAGTCTGTTTTGGCAATGCACTCAGATTAAAGTTCCATGATCAACATCCTAGAAGCATGAGTTTTTTATTAGGATGATTTTTTTTAAGATTATTTATTTATTTATTTATTTATTTGTTTATTTATTTATTTATTTTGAGAAAGAGAGAGAGAGAAAGAGCATAAGCGGGTGGGAAGAGAGGGGCAAGGGGAGAAGCAGACTCCCTACTGAGCAGGGAGCTCAACATGGGGCTCCATTCGAGGACCCTGAGATCATGACCTGAGCTGAAAGCAGCATTGAGCCACCCAGGCACCCCTAGGATGATGATTAGTAATAGTAGTGGTTACCATGATTCTCATCACTATTTTCAGTAATGGGATGGGGTTTGGGGCTTTAGTATACTATATAACTTTCTTATAATAGGAACTCAAGTATTTGGGAACTATCACTCTCCTAATATTAGCAGCTGGGGTTACATTGACCAGCATTTTATACCCAAGAAGGCATCGTCTGTCTCACGACAGCCCAGAGACCCAGATTCAACATAGCTGCCACCAACAGACCGAGGATCTCCAATACGTTTAATTATGACTCCTCAAAGTTTGCTTTTACATCAGCCTCTCCTAAAAGCCCCAAGGCCATATATTTCTCTTTAATTAAAATGAAAGAAAATTTTGTTTGCAGAATTTCATGGCAGCCCCAAGGCATCACAAAACCCAATTCGGGAAAATCACTGTGTAATAGTTAAGTAGTATAAAGGCAGTCAAAAAGCCTCCTCAAATCATCCTAGAATGTCTCAAAGCATAGTCTAAATACATAATAACAGAAAAATTTTACGCTCCATTATAGCCACAAAACCAAAACATATCACAGCCTGCTACAGCAAAAGGTCACTTCATGGGCGTCCCAGGGCCCAGTCATTGAAATGAGCCCCAAGTTAGTTTCACCCGATGGCAACACTAGCATTCAACTATCACCCTCTCCTTACATTAGCATGCTGTGATTATTCCCAGCAGTGGAGCTGGGCCTCCATGGTAACGCTCTTCAGGGAGCTGGGGAAGCTCTTTAATTATTAAAATGAATAATTCTTACCAACACATTTAATTGGAAAATATTACATGTTAAAGGGGCACTAATGGAACAGCTCTGAGAACTGAGCAGTATGGTAGAGGATGCTTTTTGATGTGAATTTTAGCAATACTCTCCTCATCCCATCACACCATGCATTATTTACTTGCTTTTTTTAAAAAAAAAAAACAACCTATCATTTCATTTCTAAGTGGAGATGGAATTATTGAACCCGCAAAAGCAAAGTTTTTGAATTACTCCCTTGTGTTTGAACCTTTACCCACAAAAATCAAATACTGCGAATCGTCATGTTATCTCTGATTGCTAGGAAATCAACCAAAAAATGCCCTGAACATTATATCAGCCAGTGAATACAGGCAGTCAGCACAGCTTTACAGAGAGGTGGCTGCAGTATTTCCTTTCTTGAGAAACAAAAATTTATATACTGAAAGTATTTGTCTAATTTCACCAGTGGATATTCTTAAGCGTATTTGGCCATATTTGCACGCTGTCTTACAAATGTGTATTTCTCTGTGTGTGTTACGTATTCCCAGAGAAATGAGACTTATTCCAGAGGCAGGCAGAAGAACTCAATCTTATTATTAACTTGTCACACTCAAATATAGATAATTTAAGCCCTCTGACATGTTTCTCTTAATGTTCTTAATAAAGAAAATTTTAATCTTTGAAGAAAGGAAAAAAATCAGGACCAGTGCTCTCATTCACTTTCCTCATTTTGAGATTACAAGGCTATTTCTATGAGGGAGGAAATGATAGAAACACATAGGATAATAATACGGAAAACCAAAGAATGGAAGGCACACATATTTATCCATTGGCAAGACGCTGTGTAATCATCAGAAATTTCACCCTTCAACTTAGAAGCATTTTCTTTAAAAGTAGAATGCTACTGGTACTTGGCTTAAGGATTCCAAGAATTAATTCTTTTGAAAAAAAAAAGCTACTTTGGTTTGGGGACTCTAGTTAGAGCTTTTCTTACATTCAGTTTAATTAACGTAAGATTTCATAAGATTTGAGTAAATGATAAACACCTCACCTGCTGCCTGAAAGAACAATGATGCTAGACATCGTCCTAAAACTCCTCCCAGGGTCACTGGCACACTACCGTTGGGCCCTCTGAGAGCAAGACACCCCTCATGGGGGGTACCTGGGTGGCTCAGTGGTTGAGCATCTTGCCTTCGGCTCAGGTCGTGATCCTGGGGTCCTGGGATTGAGTCCCACATTAGGCCTGCTTCTCCATCTGCCTATGTCTCTGCCTCTCTCTGTGTGTCTCTCATGAATAAATAAATAAAAATTTAATTTAATTTAAAAAGATACCCCTCATGGGAGAAGTGCAAGAATAGCCACCTCCAGGTGTTCCCCTCACCTGGTTCTCCTGCCCTCCCCCACCCACCCACTGCCCATCAGCATGAACATTCGGGTCCTGAAATTCTTACTTTTCCACTCCACTTCTCAGTATCCCACACCAGTGGCCCCCATTGAGTTTCTGTCTAGTGATAAAAAATCATGACCCAACATACTTTTCAGATGGTGCAAATAGCAAACCACACCACTGTCTCCAAATTCTGCCAGCTTTCCAGATTCTCTAGCTTTCTAAAATCACCCTTCTTGTTCCACTGTATCTGTCAGACCGCCCAGTCCCCTAATGCTGAAGGAAAATCAAAGAACTGCTTGACTGGAAAGGGGTAATTACTATCAGTGACATTTCCATTAGGAAGTTTCCTACAGAGCTGCTCTCATCTTAATACCAAATACTCATATTAATGCTCCCCACAACTCAGCTCCTTACACTAATTTTTTAAATTAAAATTCTAATGATTTATAATGAATGACTGCTCACTGCCAGTCTGTAAAACAATAACTCAAGAGCACATAAGTGACATGTATGTCTATCCACCTAGACTTGCATGTGCCTGATATTAACTGCTCAGTTGACATCATATGATAGGCTCCAGCAATTTTTAGTAGTTTAATAGCACATGCAGCATAGAAGACATATAGACAAATAGAACAATGGTTTTCAAACTTGCTTTAGAGGCAACCCTACCTTCAAATGAAATCTTACACGAAGTAAGCATAAAGTCATTATTTATTAACATCAATTCATTAGCATGAATGTAATTTATAAGCTCTATGCAACAATTTTAAGTCAGTAAATTTATTTTGAAAAAGCAGATTGTGATTTTTTTAAAGATTTTATTTATTTATTTGAGAGAGAGAGAGGGAGAGCACAAGCAAGGGGGAACGGCAGAGGGAGAGGGATAAGCAGGCTCCCTGCTGAGTAGGGAGCCTGACATGGGGCTCGATCCCAGGACCCCGAAATCATGACCAGAGCTGAAGGCAGACACTTAACCAACTGAGCCACCAGGTGCCCAGAAACCATGGTTTAAATGAAAACTGTATATTAACCTCAACATTAAATTTATTTGCATAATTTGTTTTGTTTCTTCTCCCAGTTAAGCCATTTCTTACAGCTCATCCTATTGTCTCAAGATATTCTTCAATTAGCATGCAACAACAGCAGAGATTTTATTCCAAAGCCTACAGGAACTCCCAAGTCGTTGTGTGAGTGATCCATAACGTGTGAAAATTTGGTATATAACACACATGAATTATTTCATAAGCTTGTGTGCCTGTTATTTTATTATAGTTTTAATAGTTGAAATATATTTTTTAACGAAATCTGAATCACACATTCAAGGAATCATTAAAACAGGGTCGTGGACCACCAGGGCTCTGCAGAGCACAGTCTGAGAATGCCGTGGAAGCAGATGTGATTGAAGTTTAGGGAGAAACAAGTAGCTAGAGAGATAAGGAAACTTGCAGAAGGCTGTGGTCGTTGCTAATGGCAACCTCTCTCTCTTAAGTCCCTCCACACTTCTTGTATCCTTATCCCAGGTGTTCAGTCCGACCTCCCTGCCTTACAGCAAGGTGAGCATGCCCAGCCTTCCAGGAGATTGTGTGCAGCCCAAGGCACAAGATTTTCGATAGGGGCTGAACTGAGTTCCTCCAAAATTCGTATGTTGAAGCCTTAACATGCAATGCAACTGTATTTAAGATAGAGCCTGTAAGAAGGTAATTAAACTTAATGAGATCAAAAGGTGGGGCCCTAATTGAATAAAACTGGTGTCCTTGCAAGAGGATGAGACACCAGAGGGGTGTGTGTGTGTGTGTACAGCTGGGAGGGTCATCAGCAGCCCTTAGGGAGAGGCTCCCCTAAAAACCAACCTTGCTAACCTTGGACATCTAACCTCCAGAACTTTGAGGGAAATAAATTTCTGTTGCGTAAGCCATCCACCTTGTGGTATTTTGACATGGAAGCCCAAGGAAACTAATAACACCATGGAACAGATAGGCCTGAAAAACATTTTTAAAATGAACACAATGAAGGATATTTCCTCTTTATTGTTGTGAAGCCACCTAAATATGATACATTACAAAAGACTCAGTAAGATCACTTTGTAAGGGCTGTCAATATTCTTCTGCCTACATAAAAGTAAAAGCTTTTGGCATTCAGGCTTGAAGGATGGATGCCTGTGAATCTGAAGGGATCTCAGCTTCATCCAACAGCTCTCTCTCCCCAGAGCTCATAGTACAGAACTTGGTACACACATGTTAAATTAGGGAAAGACATCCTTGGACTTTTTGAAACTAATCCATGCAGTCTTACATATTGCTCATCCTGGTTTCTTTTTTCTTTACTCGTGTTTTTCTCTCACACCAAGGATAGCAAAAGCTTGACACGGGTTTTGATTGCCACTTCACTGTCAGTGCCTGTGACAACCATGAGCGATTGATCCTGATCCCATTTCCCTCTGGGTTTAGATGTGGCTTCAGAATCCTTCTTAACAGAGTTCTTCAGGCAGCCACTGTCCATCTTCAGTTATGTAAAAGGAAAATCATTTGCCACCTCTTTCATGTCTTTTTTTCATAAGATACAGTTTTAGATCTCAGTATGTGACAGGAATTTCCAGTTCTAAATTTTTAAAAAATTTTATTTATTTATTTGACAGAGAGAGAGCACAAGCAGAGGGAGCAGCAGAGGGAGAGGGAGAAGCAGGCTCCCCTCTGAGCAAGGAGCCCAATAGGGCACCATCCCAGGACCCTGGGATCATGACCTGAGCCGAAAGCAGATGCTCAACTAACTGAGCCACCCAGGCACCCCAAGTTTTAAATATTTTTATGGCATTTACTAAAGGGTAGATTTAGTGATTGATTTTACTCTGAGATGTTGAATTCATCAACTTCAAGGGCATCATCCATCCCCTGAGTTGTACAATGCAAAGCCTATACAGACTCACAGTATTCATTATTAAAGGCATTATTACTCATTTTTTAAATCACTTTTAACTGTTTTCAGAAAAGTTACTTTTGTTAGGATATCTTTGATTCCAATAATGTTAATAACTTACATGTAAAAAGAACTAATTGGTTTTTCACTATTTTCAATGCCTTTAATAATTACCAAATGAAAACATTTATTTGCACTGTTATTAAATGTTATTAGAAATAACTTACAAAGGGACATCCAGTTTAGGATGGTGGCCCCAATGTAACCTCTCCAATTTTTTCAACAAAATATCATCAGAAACAGAAAAAGATGAAAACATAATTCATTTTCAAAATCTAAGGCTGATATACCACCAAGTCTAGGAGGTATTTGCATTCTCCACATAGGTAATAGAAGAGATTTAAAAATCAGATGAGGGGAGTGCCTGGGTGGCTGAGCCAGTTAAGTGTCTGACTCTTGATCTCAGCTCAGGTCTTTTTTTTTTTTAAGATTTTATTTATTTATTCATGAGAGACAGAGACACAGGCAGAGACAGAAGCAGGCTCCATGCAGGGAGCCCAACATGGGACTGGAGCCCGACATGGGACTCGATCCCGGGTCTCCAGGATCAGGCCCCTGGGCTGAAGGTGGCGCTAAACCACTGAGCCACCAGGGCTGCCCCATCAGCTCAGGTCTTGATGTCAGGGTTGTGAGATCGAGCTTCGTGTTGGGCTCCATGCTGGGTGTAGAGCCTACTTAAAAAACAATCATATCAATATCTAGAAGCAGAGGAAATCTTGGGGATTGGGGAGGTAGAACTAAACACGTTAGTTCATCTGAGATTCAACTGTGGCACCAAAAGAGATGAAAATGATACTTAAGTGAACAGAATCAAGCCAAGGTCATCTGCATTTTCTCCTCCTTCAACTATAATTAAGTAGGGAACACATATTATGGGGTCTTCTTTTTAAATTTATTCACAATGCACTCTTTTGAGGACAATGACATTTTTTTCTCTGGATGCTATCGTATTGATTTTTTAAATACTTATTTTTACAGTAATTTCTATGCCCAACGTGGAGCTTGAACTCACAGCCCTGAGATCAAGAGTCACATGCTGCACGGACTGAGCCCACCAGGTGCCCCCAAAGATAGGTGATTTTTCAAAGCTCCATATTTCCTCTGGGTCTGTCAGCTGCAATCACCTCTGTCTTATTCTGTAAGGCTTCTTTCTAGACCTTTTGCAGGTTGATTATCTCTACTCATCCTCAATCCAAGGATGATCTACCTGGACTTGGTGTTGTCAGTGAGCAAGCTGTGAATATGACCTGTGTCCTGCTCCCTATCTCCACCAGCCCAGCCTCAGTCAAGATCCCGCATTTCATGCTAACAAGCATAAGGGAGGAATCTTTTCCTATTAACTGCTCTGGGCTTCCTACTCCCTCTTTTCAAATGCATGGAGGCCCTCCAGGCTTATGACTTGGGGGATGGAAGGCCTCAGGAGAACAGCAGAGAAAAGTTATGTCTCAGCTCTCTCCATGGAGAATTCTGAAATTCTCAGCGCAGGCAATAAGTTGAGAAAGATGTTTCTGAGTCTCAAAAACTCAGTTTTAAGTACCAAGAGGAAAATTTTATCTTATTCATAACAGAGGACTTAAAAAGTCAGTTCTCTGGCCCAAATTTAATTATAAGAGCAAAGGAAAAGGAACAAAGTCAGACCCTGCAAAGTGTCTCCAACAAGTACCCACCCTCTTGGGACAGATCTCAAGGGAGAGACAATAAACTCCACACTGCAGTAGGGCCTGGGAAGCACAAAGGACCTGAACTTACCTTCCAGGAGGGGCTAAGGCTCCTGCACATGTCTGTGGAGGTATGAGAGAACAGCTAAAACTTTCCTGTGTTCCCAAGAGGCTGCAGAAAGCCAAGGGGCTGAGAAAGGCTTGCGCACTGAGAGCTCCTTGCAGACGGGAACAAGTGCACCTCGAGGACCTTGCCATTAATGCAGGACTCAAGGTCGAGGGCACAGATGTGAAATACCAAAGTCCACGTGGGATGATGTCAACACCTTCTACCTGGCACAGGGACAGCTGCCAGTCACAGGGACAGTCCCCCTCCCTATAGTCCCATCGTGAGATTTAAGCCTGCAGAACTGAGCAAAGAAGAGAGAAAAGGAGGGGGGGGACCTAGGAAGACCCAAATGGTCTAAATTGAAACCTGAAATAATTGAAATGAGCAAAAATGGACTGACATGAAGAGTTCTGTCATTAGGCACTTATAATAAAGACAAGCTGCATCATAAGGAACTGAGGAGAGTTATCATTTGCACATCTAGGTAAAAACTCAGATCCCTGCATTAATTGGGGGGCAGGTCCAGCCCTCTGTGGTGCAGGGAGATCTTCCTGTTATCCCCATATTATGTTCTCTATCTATTAACCAGAAATAGGACATGAAAACTGTAACTCCCAACACCCGGGGCTAACTGGGTTCTTTCCATCTGTCCCACATCCATCCCAGCAAACAGACAGACAGACATACTATCCTTGCCAGCATGCACTGGACCTCTCCAGAGCCTAGTTAGACTCTGCCTAAAGACAGGGAGAGAGGCCTGGCACCACGTGGGGGGAGAAGGGCTGCTTCTAGCTCACCCAGACCTTATTCTTTGCAAATCAGAAAAAGATGCCTGTTATGCCAGGCACTCTTGTGCAGTAAACAGCCTGCCCAAATGTACGCAGTGGCCCTTGGCTGGAAAATGAGAAACTTAATCTATTCTCTTCACAAAAAGAGCTAGAATGAGGGGTGCTCAGTTTCTGGTTCTATTAGCCCTGCCCTTAAGTAAGGAAGCAAATGCAGAGGAAACATGATGTTTCTCTGCCTTTTGGTCAAATATTCTATATTTTATGAAGTAACCTCTTAGTAGAATATGCACTAATGCTTGTTTCTTTATTTAATTCAATTAATCCATCTCCAAATGCCTTTAAAATAATGGCATGGCTGATGGCTCAGTCAGGTGAGAGTCCGACTTTTGATTTGGGCTCAGGTCATGATCTCAGGGTTGTGAGCAGGGAACCTGCTTAAAATGACCTCTCTCCCTCTGCCCTCCCTGCCCTCTCTAAAATAAATAAATAAATAAATTTATTTTTAATTTATATTATATAAATATATATAAAATGTTTTATATATGTGTGTGTGTGTATATAGAATAATGGCATTCCTGGTCAAGTACTGGAGTTAAGTCATCCTTGATAAATGCATCTGCTTTGGCCACCAAAACCTATAATGCCATTCAGACTCGATGTATCCCTTACCTCTCCCCACAGAGCTCCTAGCTCCTAAGCTAAGCAAAGGCAAATAAAGAAAATAAAGTACCACTGTGCTCACCCAAGTAGTCCTTCCAGAGTTTTGAAGATGCTATATGTACCGATTCTTAAAGCTGTTTTTAATACCTCCTGGAGATTTAGCATGCATGTAAAATAGCCCCACGTGGCATTCCTAAGCAAATTATGTAAATTCACAAAGCCTCGGATTGCTCATAATCAAAATGGAGCTTATAATATCCACCACGTAAGATGTTGTGACCTAGCACATATGAGAACAGCTAGCCCGGCACCTGGCACAGTGAATGTGTGTACACCTTAGCCTCATGAGCCTGTGGTTATCATGAGGTCACGCTGACAATAAGAATGCAATCTTCCTAGTACATGCCAAATCTGCGTTGTGCAAGAGCTGCAGATCCATTTCAGAGATATATATAGTTAATTCTAGAAGGTCCAGGAGATGCCCCTGTGATTGCATTTGACGTTCATATAATTTCCCTCAGGGATTCCTCAGTTAAATCTGCTACTTAGAGTCTCTCGAGGGCCAGACCTCACCATAGTCTCTACTGCAGATTCCACCATGATCATACTGGTATCAGTGTTTCTAAAATAACATGCTTCTGTGGGCTAAAGTCTGCATCACATTCCTGGTGTCTGCTCAACAGAAGAAAGCTAATCACCATGTTTCACTGGACCTCATCTTCACAAAGCAACTCCTACAGTGTGTAGAGGGATCAACTACACTCGTTTCTCAGGACTGTCCTGGTGTTAGTTTTGAAAATCCCACACACTTGAGAACCCTCTGTCCCAGACAACCAGTTATTCTACCTAAATTCAGGCACCAGACCTACAGAGCCCTCAAGGGAACAGATGTCATTCTCTCTCCTCCAACTCCCACCACATCCCAAGAAACAAACATAAGACTGAATCAGCTTCCTAGTACTGCCTAACAGATTTCCTTGAGGTCAGTGGTTTAAAACAACACCCATTCATTATCTCATGGTTTCTGTAGACCAGAAGTCTGAATGCATCTCAGGTAAGATCTCTGCTCGGGGTCTTCTGTGGTAGAAACCAAGGTATCAACTAGCCTAAGTTTTCATCAGGCTAGGGGGGAACATCCACTCGTGGGCTCACTGAGGATGGTTCACCAAATTCAGTTCTCTGTGGTGTAGGACTGAGGCCTTCATTATCTCTCTGTGTCAGCTGGGGCCACTCTTAGCTCCTAGAAGCCACTTATGTTCCTTGTCATGTGGTCCCCTCCAGCTTCATAGCCACCAACAGGGAATCTCCCCGGCATCAAATACCTCTCACACTTCCAACCTCTTCGAGGACAGAGGTGAGCACTTGTCCCTTTCAAGTGCTCACCTGAGTAGGTTGAGTCCACTCAGGATAATTTCCTTTTCTTAAAGTCACCTGTGCCAAATAACATAACTTTAATCATCATCATATTTGATTGTTTCAGCCACTCTCAAGAAGAGGAGATTATACAAGGGTGAGGGTCAACGCAGGTCACCTCAGAACTCTGCCTACCACACCGCCTTTCCCAAAGTGTACCAAAGGTCACAAAAGATGCCTAGATAAGGCATTCTTAACAAAAGTTAGAGCCTGATAAGTCCTAGGCTCTAACTTCACCAGACAGATCCAGACGGTCTCATCCGAGGTTCTTTAGTATCAACTAATGTCTTTAATACATTCGTGTGTCCTTTTTCAAGGAATGAATCTTCATTTAAGGTCTATTATGAGTTTAGCACTATGTCAAGTACTAGAGATCATGATGAACAAAAAGCATGATCCCTACCCTTGTCTGGTGGAGCAAAATGAATCTGATAATCATAAAATGTAATTGTGCCTTGGACCACTGTAAAGGATGTGAGATCCTATAAAGGGAGAACTTGACCTCATCCAGGGCACAGACTACTGACTATCCACCAAAATCCATTCTCATATTCTGTCCAACTGCACAGCATTTCCCAGATTTTTGCACCCTTTAGGGTGGCCATGCGGCAAAGTTCTCTCCAACGAGTACAAGTCAATCAGTTACCATTTCTAGGCCTGGACCGTTAAACTCATCACTCCCATGAGTGATAATGGCATGGCCAAGAGCAACTACAAATCGAGCATTGAGAGTGACAGCCTCGGTCAGCCTAAGTTCCTGAATGATTACGTGGAAATAATCCACTTCCACCCCCAGACCCCCACCACCGTCACCAGCAAAACCAGCCCAGACTATTACATGGGGAGGAAAGAAATCTCTCTCTTGTTTGAACTATTTCTTTTAGGTCTATTGACTCAGCAATTTAGCCTTCCTCAAGTAATACAGAGCTGCATGCCGGCAGGCAAAACAAAACACAACATTCTCTTATCATACATTTATGTAATATGTCTCTTAAAGGCTTTCACATCTAGTAGGAGATTTAATTCTCTCAAAAACCCTATGAGACAAGTAATAGGGCATCTATTATTACACCCACCTGCCAGATGAGGCTCAAAAGAATTCAGTGACTCAGGAAGGTTCCCATAGGTCATTAGTCATTTCTGGTATCTGTGACTGACTCATCATTTTGATTTGGACAAGTCATCCCTTTCTCTTTTTTTTTTTCATTTATAGGATCATTCCTGTCTTTCCACCTAAGGGGAAGAAATACTACGGGGCTTCTCTATGAAATACTCTGATGGAAAGACAACACAAATGTGATACTTGGTTCTATGAGTTATGTATGCAGGAGAGATATAATTTGGCAATGCCCTCCTAATTATTTACTCTTCAGTATCTTGGATCCATTGGAACCAGATCAATATGCCAAACTATAGGCTACTAAGCATAAACTACTATTAGTCTTAGATCTTAACATCTGAGATAATCTCATCTGAGATAATCTTAACATCTGAGATAATCTCATCTTTGGTCATTCTTGGTGGGCTCCTTTTGACTTCATTTACTCATCTGCATATGTCCTGTTCGCATCTTTTCAAAAATCATTCATTCATGCATGTGTGCACCCAAATTTTACTGTGTAAAAATCACCATGTTAAGCAATAGGTATCCAAGAGTAAACCATACAGGCACGGTGCTGGCCCTCAGTAAGATTACAGTCTAATCAGAGAAACCAGTAAATAGGCAATTTTATATCAGTGTAAATAGTCATCAGGGCAAAGAAGGAACTGAACAATGAAGAGAATGAGAATTGAAACACTCTTTTTACCTCTTCTTGCCTCTAGTTGCATAAACAATGTGGCCTACTTGGGCCAGCAAGGGTTAGGATTATTCAAAAATGTATTATTTCCAAGTTGCCAAGATAGCTATTTTCAGCTTTTGGATGCTGGAGTCGTTTCACTTTGCTTCTAGGAAATTTGGGGCTACATTTGGTACTTAGCTTTAGTACATGGCTGAACTAAGATCTCTAATTCAAGTATCTTTCTAGTCCTTCTAAACTGTTTCTGCTTTGCTTCCTTTTTCTGGAAGGAGGGAGAGAGAGAGAAAGGGAAAGAGAAAGCAAAGAGGGAAAGAGGGAACATTGTTATACATGAGAGCTTTGACATTTTGCTTTGTTTTGTTAAAGATGTATTTATTTGAGAGGAAGAGAGAGAGAGCATGTGCATGGGTGCTTGTACACATGCATGAGAGTAGGGGGAGGGGCAGAGGGAAAGGATCTTCAGGCAGACTCCCTGCTGAGCACAGAGGGCTCCCTCTCATGACCCATGAGTGCAGAGGGCTCAATCTCATGACTTGAGCTGAAATCAAGAGTCAGATACGTAACCAACTGAGCCACCCAACATTCCAATCATTTGTCCTCACACCCTGACCCGGTAACCGGATGTGCTGTGGGCCCTGAATCAACCTGGGAGGCATTTCTGTTCAAGGTCAAGGATGCCCCAGAACCATCATTTAGTTTGAGAAAACTATGTCCTTGCCCTGAAAGCCAAAGCAGAAATAAGTGACCCTGTCACCATAGTTCTGCTCCCACTAAACCTGTTCTATGTACCCAAACAAGTTGGCAGAAGAGCTGCGATCTGAGGCCCAGGGTGAGGAGAGAAACTATATTTGGAAAGGAAAGAAGAACATTTACTGAGTGCTTATTGTATATTTATTATCTGTTATAAGTGCCTCATGACAATTCTCTCATTAAATCCTCACAGCTTTACCATGCCATAGTCTTCTCCGAGTGTCCCTCCTGCTTGCACCACCTGGCCCAGGGAGGTTAGGGTCCACCATCATGCTCTCCCTGCATCTCTAAATCCAAAAAACAGAGGCAAGCCCCTTGTATACCTAGCCTGGACATTTTTCATGCACCAATCCCCACACTTAACTAATGAAAAGCTTACCAGAAATTGGATTAACACGTTAGGCAGATCATAGGCTCAGAGGCATATGGCAATGAGAGTAAAACCATAGGCCTACATGTTTTAATCCCGGTCTTTGTTTCAATCCCCTGCTCATGCCTTTCCCCCTTTCTTCAAGCTTGGGAGACACAGCACTGATGTTCTTGGCTCCCTACATGTCAACAAGGCACGCCACCGCGGAGCTGAAACCTTGGGGGAACTCAGACCCAAAACATTTGAGAATAGAGCATATGGCTTCCTCGAAGCAGAATGGCACAGTGACATGTGTCTTTACAAACTTAACAGGCTGTAATCTGCTGCAGCTGCTACGGAAAGGCCTGTCTATCTTGGCATTGGACATCCTCTGTTCATAAATTAGCTTTTCAGCTGGGCTTAGGTATGGAAACCAGACAGCTCCTAAAGTGAAAGAGGTTTCTGGAACAGAACTAAAAAGCATATTGAGATGCCAGGCTGAGGATTCATAATTTTTAGGTCTCTTGTTGATCAGTAGAATAGTCATTTCTTTATCAGTCACGGAAGCAGCAGCACAACCATGGAGAAGCATCACAACTTTGCCTACACAGTTATTAGGGAAAATGTCATTCCTTGGCTGCGGAGAAATCTCCAGATACATAGCTAGGGAAGGGTTAGGTCCGTAGCATTGTTAGATGCTCTTCTCGACCACCACCAGCTGCCTCACTTCTCACCACAGTCTATTCTAGATGTTTCCAGGTAGCGATGATGCATCACAGCATTTTCACTCTGTTCAACCCCCTCCTGACAGGTGAGTCCTCGCTAGCATGGAAGGTCAGTGACAGCAGAAATCACATTGATCCTGTTGACTATTGTATTCCCACCACTTCGCACAGAACTAGATACATAACAGGCATTTAGTGAGTATTTGTTGAATGGAAAATAAATTCCTTTACTCTTAGGTCAGGTTTCTTCTCTCCCTTTGCACTCACTTTCTCCAGCTGTGGCACATGCTTCCTGGCCTCAGATTTTATTGTACCCAGATGGTTCTTCACAACATGAATTCTCTCAGAATCCGTATTTGCTGCAACCATGTGTTATCTGCAAAAGAAGTACACTACTATTAATGTACCTGCGGTCAAAAAGTGCAGTTGTTCATTGCAGCCCGAGGTGGAAGGAAGATGCCTCTTTCCTTGAGACCATAGGGAGACAGCAGTATTTTAGAATCAGATGACATTTTAAGTGTTTACTATTCCAAAGGGTCTTTCCTCTGCCTAGGTCAGGCTGCTAATCTCTTTCTTCAGATGACTTTTTCTAAGTTTTTCTTTTGAAGATTAATAGACTGATTGATTGATTGATTGACTGATTTGAGAGAGAGAGAGAGCATTGTAGGGAGGGGCAGAGGGAGAGAGAAACTCAGGCAGACTCCCCACTGAGTGCAGGGCCTGACACAAGGCTCGATCTCATGACCCTGAGATCATGACCTGAGCTGAAACCAGGAGTCCAACGCTTAGCTGACTGCACCATCCAGGCACCTATAAGGTTTCTTTTATTACCATAAAAGTAGCTACTGCTCATTGTTAGGATGGGGAAAAGAAGAAGGTACAAAAAGTAAAAACAAGATGAATAGAAAACCTCCCCTGGTATCTGTGTCCACACGCTTCCATCTAACTCCCCACATTAGTTCTCCTTTCACTGTAGTTTTTTAATGTAGTATCTACCCCTTGAATGTTGTGGCATTTTTCCTGAGATTCTATCACCTTTTCCCCTCTTCTCTCACGTACTGTTCCTGGCTCATCTATGTACTATCAAGGCTTTGGGTACCCTACATGTTATTCAAATACCCTTAGAATTGGGCTGAATTAAAAAAAAGAAAAAAGAATTGGGTTGAATTGAATTGAATTGCTACTCTGTCCTCCTTCCCTTCAAGGCCTGGCCAACAGAGCATGAACACAAACAACACTAGCCAAATAAAACATGCTGTTTATTAATGGCATTAGCAGAGCAGAGCTCTAGCAAAAGCTGGAATGGGAAACACAGCTCAGGCTCAAGGGACCCACTTGCTTCCCAGACTTGAGCCCCGAGACTCAGCTATGCCAGGAATAAGTAAGCAATAAAGACCGGCACTGCAGAGGCAACCCCAAATCCACTTACAGATCTACCCATGTGGACAAGAACTAGAGGCCTGCCTCACCAGCCCCAACACAGAGGAACAGAGAGGCAGACACAGACAGAGCAAGCTCAACTCCTGATATGGCTTTGCAGTTGCCACTTGGCAGGCCGGTCTGGCCCATGGAGGCAGACAGAGCAACAAAAAGGAATAGCTATTCTTCATACAAGGGGCAAGTCCTTGACTCTAACCTGCCAGCAGCATGGATCCAGAGAGTAGGAAAAGAGGAAGGCATGCCATTAATAACACCATGAATACAGTGGCTCTGCCCTCAGAAAAATATAGCCCATTAACTTCAGGTTCTGAGCTACTGATGAACCTTTTCTCTCCCTTAGCAGGGAGTAATGAGGGATGTGAGATGAGACAAAGCACGCTTCCCGGCACTCCCCCAGTTAGTCCAATTATCTATGGGCTAAAGCTACTGTGAACAGCCAATACTGCTCCCCAGTACTGCCTGGCACATAGTAGATACTCCAGAGATATTTGTTGACTAAATTAATCAGGAAATGACTCCCAAATCTGTATGTTGTATGTCCAGTCCAGACCCCTGTCATGAACTCCAGTCCACCTTCCCCAAGCCTTCCTTCTTCTATCTCATCTTAGTAAATGGAACCACTACCAATACAATCATTCATGTCATTATCTTTCAGCTCTCTCCACCAAGGATGGATCACCCCCAAGAGAAATTAACTTCTTACCCAGTAGTCAGAGCCTCCCTCACTCCCCTTTTATGGTTTTAGCAAGATGGCAAGCAAAAAAATTTTGCTTATTCAAAGAAATTTATCTAGACTTTTGATGTCTAGGAAACATTCCTTGAAGACAACAAAGATTGGATTCACATCCTCTTGCCTTCACTGTATTCCCTTACTTGATGGATAAGTATCCTGCAAACTTCCCTTTTCATACCTTATGAATTATATTTTAGGTCATTAATTCAAATATATAAAATTATCTTGATATTTTTAACCCCAACCCCAAATGAAAACAAAAACAAGAAACTTCCTTGGATACTGTATCTTACACACACATTTCTTAAGCAAATTAAAATTATTCTGCAACTCTTATTATAGTGGTTAAAACTATCTCCCATTGTCTTATTATTTTA
Organism: Canis aureus; assembly: GCF_053574225.1. NCBI lineage: Eukaryota > Metazoa > Chordata > Mammalia > Carnivora > Canidae > Canis > Canis aureus. Next base: position 86,785,653 of record NC_135611.1, on the reverse strand, counting down.
CCTAATTTTTTTCTTGGCTTTAAAATTTTGGAAACCATCTTCAACTCCTGAATTACCACTCAAGAAAAAGGACTATTGGGCAGCCCAGGTGGCTCAGCGGTTTAGCACCGCCTTCAGCCCAGGGCCTGATCCTGGAGACCCAGGATCGAGTCCCACGTCGGGCTCCCTGCATGAAGCCTGCTTCTCCCTCTGCCTGTGTCTCTGCCTCTCTCTCTCCTCTCTGTGTATTCTCATGAATAAATAAATAAAATCTTTAAAAAAGAAGAAGGACTATTTTCTCTGTGATATGAAATGTTCAAAAGAAAGTTAATAACTTTTTCTGTGTAATTTAAAATATCTCATTTCCTGTACAAGTTCTCTGAGAGTACCCAAGACTCAAAATATCAACATGAAAGACCCATCTCAACACCAATATCTTATCATACTCCATAGTTTTTAAAAAGTTGCCAACCAGTTCTCATCTTACAAAGAACCTAGATAATTCACTTACAGAACATCTCATAGTTCACTGGCTTGGTTTTGCTAGAAGTGGGTCACAAATGTATAACAAGACAAAGAATTCAAAGAAAATAATTAATTATGGTATCAAACAGCACTTGAATCAAAAGAGAACAGGTATGTAACCAAGGCTTGACTGCAAAAATAAATTAACATATGAAATGCCTAGACAGGGCAGAAATAAAATGTCACCCCTGGTCAGGGGCTATTATAGAAGGAGACTAACATTCATTCATTTATCCCTGATTATTAGAGAAGAATATGATTTCTGCCCAGAAAGGACCTCAGAATGTTTATCCACTGGCCCATAAGGACACTGTCTGCAGTTTATTTTAACTGGAATATTTGAAGAGCCAAAATATTCCATTTGCCAAGTTATAGAAATCAATAAATCTTACTGTATAAACTGGTTCTTGGCATTCTCAGCCATTATTCCTACTTTTTATCATCTGGCCTGCATAAAGCTATTAAAGTAATTCTTTTCAGATTGGGCATTTTTTCTGGGGAAAGTATTTGTAACAGCTTCCTTTTAACTTATGAATTTATTCAAATTAAATATCTGCAGGCAAGATCATCTCTGGAATATGAAATACTCGAAGAGTTTATATTCTATAAAGTCAGAGATCTGACTTCAGCGGTGAATCTACCACTTCTCAGCTGGGTGGCCTTGAGTAAATCATGTTTTCTGAGCTGCAAGTTTTTTATTTGTAAGATAGAGATGATGACAATACTCACCTCATAAGATTTTGGTGCAAATTTAATGACATTATACATGCAATGAGACAAAGACATGTAGGCACCCCATAAATGCTCTTTCAAAGAAAGTACAGATGAATAATTTTACATCTTTAAATGTGGAAAGTCTTTCCATGCATGGTGAAAAACAAGAAACCATAAATTAAAATATTAATATATTTACATAAAACAAAGTTTTTTGAGTAACAAAAATATTTCAGTCAAGAATAAAAGACACTTCAAGAAAAATATTTGCAACGTATGTACCAGGAAAAGGGTAAATATGCACAGTGCATCACATTCTTATAAATCAGTATGAAACAGGAAAAAAACAGGCAAAGGATATGAATACATAATTCAAAAATATGGAGCCAATACCTATATGAACAGATGTTCAGCCTCACTAGGAATCAAAGAAATATAAATAAAGCAACAGATTGGCTATGATGAAAAAGATGGGTAAAACCCAACATTTGCAGGTGTGGAAGCTGGTAAGTATATTGATTGACCAGATCTTTTTAAAGAGCTCTTTAGTGATATGATCAGAATTTTAAATATGTATTCCCTTCTCTTGGTTATATGATTTTTTCTGGATATTTTATATGGGTATTATTTCCACAGTTGGACAAAAAAAATAAAGCTATTTTCATTTTGTAAAATTAAAATAGTTTTTCCCTTATTCTCAGGATTGTTATGAGAATAGAATTACATTCTCTCCCAAATAAGATCACAGACAGCCTTACAGGGAATGATCATAGCCAAAATGATTACTAATATCCATGTGGCACCTCATAAATGGAAAAAGTACTGCCACTTACCTCAATTCTCATAACTGCTATTCATAAACAGAGCTGGAACTCTCATTGCTCCACTAGGAATGAGCATGAGTCTAGAGGCTCTTTTTATCCACAGGTGGCATCAGGCATTGCCCCTTGGACTGGAAAAATGGGAAGGGGGCCAAAATTCAGGAACCTGGACCATCTTCTCCACTGGCCATCCCCTGGGGGGGACTCAACTATCAGTAAGTTAATACCTATATAGCACCTTTAGGCTCTTTTACCTATGGTTCTTTTGCCTATTGCAATATATTGCATAAAAGGGACTGCTTGCCATCTGTTGAATGTTAAAAAGAACTGCTCCTCATTGCAACTTTATGAAATCAGTCTTGTTCTTTAAGATCCGTATCAGATCTGTCCATGGGATGTGAGAATTGCCCCTTCCTGCCAGTAAGAGCTTAAATTTACACTCTTATCTATGACCCCATCAGAAATCATGATGACCAAAATTAGGATTGGGCAAACTGCTCTGCAGTTATATCCCAGATCCCAGTCTTCACCTCATCCATCCACACCATTATACTTGTCAGGCTACTTTCCTACATTAGGTACCAATATGCTTATCTTCTTTCCCTCTCACATTTTTTCAAAAAGATACTGGAGAAAAAAATACACAAGCCTTCTGAGACTCCTTCATACTAAAGTACAAATGAGGCCAAAATCAATGGCATTTCATACCCACAGGATAAAAAAATCTAAGGTAATATATAGTGAGGTTACTATAAGTACGATCTCAGAGTATTCAATTATTTGCAAAATATTTTGAGGTGAGAAGCTGTTTCTGACATCATATTAACAATGGTGGTGCCATACAACATTGACCAGAGGACCTAGGCCCAGATTTAGCCAGATTTGGGTATTTAAACATTATTTATCAGTATATCTTTTTTTAAAAAAAGGTATTTATTTATTTATTTATTTATTTATTTATTTATTTATTTATTTATGAAAAACACAGAGTAAGAGGCAGAAACATAGGCAGAGGGAGAAGCAAGCTCCCTGCAGGGAGCCTGATGCAGGGCTCGATCCCAAGACCCCGAGGTCATGACCTGAGCCCAAGGCAGACGCTCAACCACTAAGCCACCCAGGTGCTGTATTTATCAGTATATCTTGAAAGTTAGGGAATTTTCCTGAAATACACCGTAATCTTCTCTATGGGACCTTAAACCTCACCAGCAATTGACTGTGAATAGCTGGTATAAGCATTATCTTTACTTAGAATGTCCTGGAAAACCTTAAGAGGATCAGAATTTCTTTAAAGTCTTAAAAAAAGAATATGCCAAAGTAGAGGGGTAGCAACTTTTCAGCCTGAAATAAATCGTAGCAACTACTATGTACTCAATTACAAAAGAGCTCTATTAATGAAATCTTTCATTTTCTGTATCAACGAAAGGTCAAGTAAACTACAGTGGAATAGTATGGAATCAGTAAGAATGACAATGTAAACTATTATTTGAGGGCACAGAAAGCTGTCCATGATATATATTTTGAAGTAGGTTAGAAGTATGGATATTGCAACCCCATTTTTTAAATGTATGTAACAGGGCATTGTTTTCAAGGAGGAAGAATTAAGCCAATGTGTTTTCATTCTCAACAATCCATAGTTCCAAGTCACCCTATGGCTCCAATATCGAGATCCCTGTCGATGGCCTCAGGTTCTACCCTAGGGTAGAGAGGACACTACTTCCAAAAGTAGAAATCTATCCTAAGACAGCCCCTTCCAAAGTGGTTACTGAAAGAATAAGGTAAAGGAGATAAAGGATGCAGATTTGTGCAGGCATTCTCTCCAGGGGCTGACGGCTCAGAGGTGAGAAGGTGGGAGCCTATGTAGTGCACAGGTTGAGGAAAATGCCTAAGACAAAGGGACTTTCACCTGCTTCCTTTAAGTAACACTGAATTGCTGCTAAGTTTTTTCTGTACTTAATAATCACCACACACTGTTGGAAAATTAAGAGGATATATGGTTCCCATTGTATCCCAGTATCGTACACACAAAAATAAACACACACAATTATGTGGAGATGGGGAAAATATCATTTGCCCAGTAGCGATAACAGAAGTTGGAGCTGGATAAATAATGTGGCATGGGACTTAGAGCAGGCACTCTTCCAACCTGATTTGGCAGCAAATCTTTCTCCCTCATCGTAAACACAGGCTCCATCTCACTTCAAAGCTCTGGCCACTTTTGGCCACCAGAAACCGAACCAGTTCTCCAAACTAGACAAAAGACCATCTACTGGTTTCAATTAGTCATTAAAAGTGCTCTGTTAAGTAGAAAGAATATGTTCAGTGACCAACCCGAAGAAGAATCTTCCCTAAGGAAATGTTGCTAGATTCTCTAACAGCACAGCAAAAGAGAGGTTCTAGACAAAGCAGCTATGATTAGCAAAGAAAAAGAAAAAAAATGAGGAAAATATCATGGTGTAGGTTTCAAAACTCTACGTGCCATGTAACACAATCACATGTTGCCAAATGCAGTCAGGCTATGGAAATCATGACCTGTAATCATTAAAAATAGGGTTTAATGCCTTTCCATTGCCCACAAATTTAAGACAGATGACATGACTAGCCTCATCCCAGCCAAGATAGACAAGACTTTTGGGTTTAGGGGTTTTTTGTTTTGTTTTGTTTTGTTTTGTCGTTTTGTTGTTGGGGGGGGGGGGTTGTGGGTTTTTTTGTTTTGGTGTGTTTTGTTTTGTTTTGTTGCCTCTCATTATTCCCAGAGTATGATTTTCTAAGAACTAAAACCTTTACAAATGTAACTAACCCTTCCAACTAACCGGAGTTGCCAATTGGTTCAGAGCCTAAGACCATGTCCAGGGAGTTCTATAAATTTTGCATAATGCCAAATACATAATCCTTGTTTCTAAACTTTCTCAATATGCTTTGACAATGGCAAGACAAAGGGAAAATTGTTATTGCAGCTAAAGCAATTGTTCAATGGAGCCCAGACTTGTGGAACTGTGATGACTGCATTTAAAAACTTAGATTCTTCAGGGCAGCCTGGGTGGCTCAGCAGTTCAGCCCAGGGCATGATCCTAGGGACCCAGGATCGAGTCCCACGTCGGGCTCCCTGCATGGAGCCTGTTTCTCCCTCTGCCTGTGTCTCTGTGCCTCTCTCTCTGTCTCTCATGAATGGATAAATAAAGTCTTTAAAAAAAAAAAAAAACTTAGATTCTGCCCTCTTAGGTATGACATGGACCAAGGTCCTACATGGGGCACAATGCACAGCTTCCAAGGCCTTCTGTCTGCTGAGGAACCATGAAACTAAGAGTCAAAACTCCTGACTTTAATTCTGATACTATATTTGATTCACTTCTGCCCAAGTTTTGCTAAACATCACCATCCAATACCACTTAAATGTTTGGAAATCCTCTAACTAATATGTTCCATGACTGAATTTTCCCTTTTTTTTCTTGGAAATGGCAAAAGGACTCAGTCACCTATGTAGTTGAATAATAACAAAAGCTGGAAAGCTACAAGAGAAAGTATTTCAAATATCCTTGCATGACTATTTAAGCCAAGCTTAGTTTTCTGTTTTCTGCAAATCAATATTGAAAGTAGTTTCTTTTTTCTAAGCACATGTTCTAATGGTGAGGCAATTTCAAATAAGAAGTATTAACTGAAAACCATGTAGCAATGTAGTACTATGACTACACTGCAAAATAAAAACAAGCAAATGAGATTTAGCACCTGCCCTTGAGAATCTGTCATTCATTTGTTCAAGTTAAATGTATTTAGCATCTACTATAGGACAGAAGAGGCACGATCCCTGCCTTCACAGAGCACACAGAATGGTGGAATGATCGATAATTAAGCAATTACATGGAGTGCCTGGGTGGCTGGGTTGGTTGAGCATCTAACTTTGATTCCAGGTCAGGTCATGATCTCAGGGTTGTGAGATCGAGCCCTGAGTAAGGTTCCATGCTCAGCTCAGAGTCTGTTTGTCCCTCTCCCTCCCTTTGCATGTGTTCACACACGTTCTCTCTCTGTCTCTCTCTCTCTCTCTCTTTCTCTATTTCTCTCAAATAAATTAAATCTTTTTAAAAATAAAATAAAATAGGGGCACCTGAGTGGCTCAGTTGTTGAGCGTCTCCCTTTGGCTCAGGTGGTGATCCCTGGGTTCTCAGATGGTGTCCCGCATCATGCTCTCCTCAGGGAACCTGTTTCTCTATCTTCCTATGTCTCTGCCTCTCTCTCTGTCTCTCATGAATAAATAAAATCTTTAAAAAAATAAAATTAAATTAAAAAGATAATTAAGTCATTACAATGTGTCACACTAGAGATAGTCTGGCATGGTGTGGAGGCACAAATGGACACCTACCATGAGCTTGGAAAAGTCAAGAAAGGCTTTCTAAAGAGAGCAAACTGAACTACAAATAGACTTTTCAAGACAAAACAGGAATATTCCCGGTTTTAGAGATGATTATGCTGGTGAAGACAGGTGCTTGTTTATGGCTTGAATTATTCATTCACTAATTCCACAAGTATTGATTGAACACACACTATGTTTCAGGTATATAATAAAAGGGATTCCCTTCTTAATGTTATTATTATCGTAGTAGTAGTATCAAAGATAATATCATCTAATAAGTTATAGATTATGTGTTTATTAATTTTGTCTTTCATGCAACAAACACTGGACTGAATGCCTAAGAAGATAGCTGACATTCCTCAAGTTGCTGACATGAAAAGTTGTCAAAATCAGGCAAAGCTTCTGCCCACAACTCATGTTAAACAACCAGTTAGGTAATTATTCATTATACTTCAATTCTTTGTGCTATGGAAAATATTGCTGATTTTAAAATACATAGGAAGTTTTGTCAGGGATCTATGATTCTAATCATTCCATTTATATATTAATACTAACTGTGCAAAATAATATATTAAACATATGCTTAAAATATATGGAAACAGTAACATACCTGGGGATGGAGACTGTAATGTGGTAGTAGATGTTTAACAAGTTCTCAAGAAAACACAAAATATCTTACTTTGACTATTTCAGTTGCTGTGATATAAACAGTCCCCACCATGGCCAAATGCAAACTATCAATGTTTTACCAATTGCTTTGTAAAATTTCTGAAAACTTATCAATCAACCTTTAGGAGCTGATATAAGCCAGCACTAACATACCACTAGGTGAAAGTAAGAGATAAAAACTCTCCTAGTTTCTTGCATTGTCCTGGATGTATTAAAAATAATAATTTATATTACTTTTCAGTAGAAAAAGTAATAATTTCTATTAGTCTCTAACAATGACAAAGATCATCATTTCTAGGTAGCTATTAAAAGACAAATAGAGGAATGCATTAAGAACAAGCAATTGGAGAGAAAATAGAATAATGAAAAATGTTTAATTAATCAAAGAAAATGCAAGAAAGGAGAGAAAATAAAATATAAAATAGGTGGGACAAACTAAAAACTAATAATAAGATTATAGAAATAAAGTAAGTGTATAGTAATTGTAATTAAGTGTAAATGGACTATACACCCCAATTAAATGTCAGAGTTGTCAGGGTGGATGTAATCCAAGATCTAACTACATGCTATTCAACACTCTTTAAATATAAGGATATAAAATGAATAAAAGTACATGATGACATTTTATAATATATACATAGCAAATCATTATGTTGTACGTCTTAAACTTACAAAATATTATGTCAGTTATATCTCAATAAAGCTGAGAGGAAAAAAGCAACATATATTTTTAGAAAGCAAAATACTGGAAATATACATACCACACAAATACCAATCAATAAAAGCTTACTTAGCTATAATTATATCACATAAAGTAAATTTTAAGGTAAGAAAATTGCTAAACAGATATTTCATAATAAGAATGGGTCAACTAAGAAGATACAAAATTTTTATAAAAGATAGAAAATTTTTAAATTCGTATTCAACAAGAAAAATTAATGAAATAGGAGCAACAGACAAATCCACAATTACAGTTGAAGACTTCAACCCTCCCCAGTAATTAATAGAACAAGAAGATAGACAGTCAATAAGATTGTAGAAGATTTTAACACTATTAACCAACTTGACCTGATTAACATTTATGCAACACTCAGCAAATAACTGCAGTATATTTATTCTTTTCAAATGTACATGGAAACATATACAAAAAAATTCCCTATATGCTGGGCTATAAGGCCAATTTCAACAAATTCTGAAATGACTAAAGTCATATAGAGAACAGTCTCGGACCACAGTTGAATTGATGATTAAATCAATATGAAAAGAAAGCAAGAAAACTAAATGTTTGGAAATTAAGCAATATATTTATAAATAACCTGTGGACCAAAGAGGAAATTACAGTGGAAATTAGAAGTATTTTAACTGGGCAGCCCAGGTGGCTCAGCGGTTTAGTGCCGCCTTTAGCCCAGGGCCTAATCTTGTAGCCCTGGGATAGAGTCCCGCATCAGGCTCCCTGCATGGAGCCTGCTTCTGCCTGTATCTCTGCCTCTATCTCTCTCTCTCTCTGTGTCTCTCATGAATAAATAAATAAAATATTTTTAAAAAGGTATTTTAACTGAATGATAGCAAAAAATATAGCAAAACATAATTTGCTTCTAAACCAGTCCATACAGAGAACTGTAGCACCTTAAATGTGTCTATTAGAAAAGGCTAAAAAATCAGTGACCTAAAAATACCTCTCCAAAAGTTAGAAAAAACAAGAACAAATTACACACAAAGAGTGAAGAAACAAGGAAATGACAGAGGTACAAAAAATAATTAATGAAGTGGAAACAAATTATTCAGTAGAAAAAATTAGCGAAGCCAGTTTTGTTTTTAAAAGATTCATAATTAATAAATTCCTAGTAATTCGTACCAAGAAAAAAACAAAAAGTTACAACTTACTCTTGCCAGAAATAAAGAGAGGACATCACAGATATGACATTTTTTTTTAAAGATGCTATTATAAATTATCGTAGGCTACTTAACTTGAAAAATTTGAGTGAAATAGACAAATTCCTGGAAAAATACAACTTACCAAAACTAACATAAGAAAAAACTGAAAATCTGAATAATCCTTTATCTATTAAGGAAATTTAAAGCTTAATTAAGAGCCTTTCCACACTTTCTCTCAAGATGGCAGAGAAGTAGGGAGGCCCTGAGTCTGTCTCATTCCTTGAATACAACTAGATAGTTATCAAATTATTCTGCAAACCTGAGAAATCAATCAAAAGTCTGAGAAAACAAATACTCCAAGTCTACAGGTAGAAAAGCCACCACCTCTTGGGAGGTAGAAGGTGTGGGGACTTGAGCCCAGGGCGATATAGCTGAGTATACGGTGGCAGGGAGGGAGCCTGCTTAAGGAGGCTACTGCAAGGTAGTATAAGCAGCAGAGCATAAAACTTGAACTTTTAGAAGTCTGCTACAGTGGGGGACAGGCCTGGCTTAAAGGTGCTCAGGCAGTGAAGCAGAACAGAATCCCAGGTATGACGCCATGATCTGAGGATCCCCTGGGCTGTGAGAAGAATGGGTGACGCCTAAGTGCAGCACAGTTTCCAGGTAAAAGAGTGGGGAGACCAGTGGAGAATAGTGAGTCTATGGGCAGGCTTTCTGCTCTGTATTGCCATAAACCGTGAACTGCTGCCGGGTCATGTGACTGCTTTCCTGGGACAGGTCCAGCAAAAGGCATGGCAAGATTCCCCCCAGTAGTCCCTAAAATTTGGAGTTTTGAAACTCAGTCACCTGCAGGAGATTAAAATGGCAGGCACAGGCAGGATGAACACAGAGTTCTGACAGAAACCTGGGAGACCAGAGTGAATGACTGCTCTTCTGTGAGGGCTCACTGAACAATGGGGGGGGGGGGGTGTAAACTTTCAACTCCAGGGCTAGAGAGTAGGGTGCGGCCACATTCATCCCACCCATGAGTCCTGAAAGCCTTCAGGGAGCAAAACAGCACTGCCTGGTGGAGTCTGGAGCTGCTTACCCAACCCTGCCATCCTGTGCACTGGAGGTGCATTTCCACCAGGGCAAGTCCACCTGAGAACCAGCACAACAGGTCCCTCCTCCAAAAGACCAGCATGAAGAACTCCCTCCCACCAAGTTTACTGATCATAGAGGCTGCAAAGCTTCACCTCCAGGGGAAAACAGTATCTAGCATCCTTTATACTTTTCTTCTATAGCTTTTTGTTATTTTTAAATTATTTTTTTTATTTTTCCAATTCTTTATTCTTTTTAAATTTTTATATATATTTTATTTTTTTTTTTTTGTTTCCTTTAATTGTATTTTGTTTTATTTTTTTTCCGTGCTTTCTTATTTGGGGATCTAATTTCTTTTAACAAGCAGACCAAAACACACCCAGGATCTAGTTTTTTAATTTTTTTGTAGTTGTTGTTGTTATAATTATTTTTGTTGCTTTTCTTCCTTCCTTCCTTTCTTTCTTTCTTTATTTCTTTCTTTCTTCTTTCTTCTTTTCTTGTCTGGACAAAACAATGAGATGGAAAAATTCATCCCCCCAAAAAAGAACAGGAGGTAGTACTTACAGCCAGGGATTTAATCAACTCGGATATAAGATGTCTGAACTAGAATTTAAAACAATGATTATAAGGATACTATCTGGGCCTGAAAAAAAGCATAGAAGACACTACAGAATTCCTTATTGTAGAGATAAAAGAACTAAAATCTGGTCGGGCCAGAATTAAAAATGCTATAACCAAGATGCAGTTCCAAGTGCAGGCCGTAACAACGGAGATGAATGAGGTAGAAGACTGTATTAGTGTATAAAAGAATAAATTATGGAAAATAATGAAGCTGAGAAGAAGAAAGAAAACTATTAGGTCACAAAGGTAGACTTAGGGAACTCAGTGATTCCATAAAGTGAAATAGATCCATATTATAGGAGTTCCAGTAGAAGAGTGTGAAAAGGGGGCAGAAGGTTTATTGGAACAAATCATAGCTGAGAATTTCCCTAATCTAGGGAAGGAAATAAGCATTTAAGTCCAAGAGCCCCAAGAACTCCCCTCAAAATCAACAAAATCAACAAAAATGACATATTACGGTGAAACTTACAAATTACAAAGATAAAGAGAAAATCCTGATAGCAGCTCAGGACAAGAAAGTCCTTAATCTATGAGGTAGATACATGACACTGGCAGCAGACCTGCCCACAGAGACCTGTCAGGCCAGAAAGGATTGGCATGATATATTCAACGTGCTAATGGGAAAAATATGCAGCCAGGAATACTTTATCCAGCAACACTGTCATTTAGAATAGAAGGAGAGATAAAGAGTTTCCAAGCAAACAAAAAAATAAAGGAATTGGGATGCCTGGGTGGCTCAGTGGTTGAGCGTCTGCCTTTGGCTCAGGGTATGATCCTAGAGTCTCAGGATCAAGTCCCACATCAGGCTCCCTGCAGGGAGCCTGCTTCTCCCTCTGCCCATGTCTCCACCTCTCTCTCTGGGTCTCTCATGAATAAATAAATAAAATCTTTAATAAAATAAAATAAATAAAATAAAATAAAATAAAATAAAATAAAATAAAATAATTCGTGAACACTAAACCAGCCCAGCAGACCCTTTGATCAGAGACACCAAAATTAACAAAGACTAGAAAGGAACAGAGACAATCTAGAGAAACAGTGACTTTACAGGCAATACAATGGCACTAAATTCATACCTTTCAATAAATACTCTGAATGTACAAACATTATATGTTCTCATTCATTTGGGGAATATAAATAATAGTGAAAGGGAATATAAGGGAAGGGAGAAGAAATGTGTGGGAAATATCAGAAAGGGAGACAGAACATAAAGACTCCTAACTCTGGGAAACGAACTAGGGGTGGTGGAAGGGGAGGAGGGCGAGGGGTGGGGGTGAATGGGTGACGGGCACTGAGGGAGGCACTTGACGGATGAGCACTGGGCGTTATTCTGTATGTTGGCAAATTGAACACCAATAAAAAGTAAATTTATTATTAAAAATAAATAAATAAATAAATACTCTGAATGGAAATAGACTAAATGTGCCAATCAAATGACATAGGGTATCAGAATGGATTAAAAAAAACAGGACCCGTAAATATGCTACCTAAAGGAGACTAATTTTAGATCCAAAAACACCTGTAGATTGAAAGAGTGGGGAAGGAGAATCATTTATCACACTAATGGACATGAAAAGAAAGCTGGAGTAGCCATCCTCATATCAGACAAAATAATTTTTTTTAAGATTTATTTCGTCATTTGAGAGAGAGAGAGAGAGTGACCAGCATGCATGTGCAGGAAGGGGCAGAGGGAAAGAATCTTCAAGCAGACTCCCCACTGAGCTCAGAGCTTGATGCGGTGCTCAGTCTCACAACCCATGAGATTACGACCTGAGCCAAAACCAAGAGCCAGACACTCAACTCACTGAGCCACCCAGACACTCCCAGATAAACTAGATTTTAAACCAAAGTCTGTAATAAGAGATGAAGAAGGATACCATATCACAATAAAAGGGTCTATCCAACAAAAAGATCTAAAAGTTGTAAATATTTATGCCCCTTAACTTGGGAGCCTCCAAACATATGAATTAATTAATAATAAACTTAAATTCACTGATAATAATTTGATAGTAAGGGGTTTTAACACCTCACTCATAGCAATGGACAGATCATCTAAGCAGGAGATCAACAAGGAAACAGGATTTTGAATGATACACTGGACCAGACGGACTTCACAGATATAGTCAGAGCATTTCATTCAGATATTCAGAATATTTATTCTTTTTGAGTGCATATGAAGCATCCTCCAGAATAGATCACTTACTGGGTCACAAATCAAGACTCAATTGGTACAAAAAGAATGAGGTCATACCATGCATATTTTCAGATCACAATACTATGAAACTTGAATTCAATCACAAGAAAAAATTCGAAAAAAAAAATTTTGAAAGGACCACAAATACATGGAGGTTAGAAAACATCCTACTAAAGAATCAATGGGTCAACCAGGAAATTAAAGAAGAATTTTTTTTTAAGATTGTATGTATTTATTCATGAAAGACACAGAGAGAGGCAGAGACACAGGCAGAGAAAGAAGCAGGCTCCTCACAGGGAGCCCGATGTGGCACTCGATCTCAGGATCCCAAGATCACAATCTGAGCCAAAGGCAGATGCTCAGCCACTGAGCCACCCAGGAGTCCCTTAAAGAAGAATTTTTTTTAAAACTTGGAAGCAAATGAAAATGAAAACACGACAGTTCAAAATCTTCGGGATGAAGCAAAGGTAGTCCAGAGAAAAGTATATAGCAATACAGGTCTTCCTTAAGAATCAAGAAAAGTCTCAAATACACAATCTAACCTTAAACCTAAAAGTTCTGGGGGAAAAAAAAAAAACAGCAAATAAAGCCTAAATCCAGCAAGAGAAGAGAGATAATAAAGATTAGAGCAGAAATCAATGATATAAAAATCAAAAGAACAACAGAAACTAGGAGCTAGTTCCTTGAGAGTATTAAACAACATTGAGAAACTCCTAGCCAGATGTATCAAAAAGAAAAGAGAAAGGACTCAAATAAATAAAATCAAAAAAATAAATAAATAAAATCATGAATGAAAGTGGATCACAACCAACACCAAAGAAATATAGACAATTATAAGAGAATACTATGAGCAATTATATGCCAACAAATTAGGCAATCTGGAAAAAATTCCTAGAAATATATAAACCATCAAAACTGAAACAGGAAGAAATACAAAATGTGAAGAGACTTCTAACTAGCAAAGAAACAGAATCAGTAATCAAAAATCTCCCAACAAACAGGTCTCCAGGGCCAGACAGCTTCCCAGGGGAATTCTACCAAGTGCTTAAGGAAGAATTAACACCTATTCTCCTGAAACTGTTCCAAAAAAAAAAAAAAAGAAATGGAAGGAAAACTGCCAAACTCATTCTATGAGTCCAGCACTACCTTCATCCCAAAACCAGGCAAAGACCCCACTAGAAAGAATTACAGACCAATATCCCTGATGAACGCTGATGCAAAAAATTCTCAATAAGATACCAACTAATCAGATCCAACAGTACATTAAAAGGATTATGCACCACAACCAAGGATTTGTTCCAAAGCTACAGAAATGGTTCAACATCTGCAAATCAATCTGATACACCACAAGAATAAAAGAAAGGATAAGAACCACATGATCTTCTCAATAGATAACAAAAAAAAGCTTTTGACAAAATACAGCATCTTTTCTTGAAAAAAACCCTTTAGCACATAGGGGTAGAGGGAACATACCTCACCATCAGAAAGGCCATATATGAAGGACCCACAGTTATATCATCCTCAAAAGGGAAAAAAATGAGAGCTTTTCCCCTAAGATCAGGAACACAACAGGAATGCCAGCTCTCATCACTGTTGTTCAACATGTACTAGAAGTCCTAGCCTCAGCAATCAGACAACAAAAAGAAATAAAAGGCATCCAAATTGGCAAAGAAGAAGTCAAATTTTCACTCTCTGCAGACAGCATGGTGTTCTATGTAGAAAACCCAAAAGACTCTACCAAGAAATTGCTAGAACTGATACAGGAATTCAGCAAAGTTGAAGGATATAAAATCAATGCACAGAAGTCAGTTGCATTTCTCTACATTAACAATGAGACTGAAGAACAAGAAATCAAGGAATTGATCCCGTTGATAATTGCACAAAAATCATAAGATACTTAGGAATAAACCTAACCAAAGAAGTAAAAGATCTGGATTCTGTCAACTATAGAACACTATGAAAGAACCTGAGGAAGAAAGGAAGAGATGGAAAAACATTCCATGCTCATGGATTGGAAAAATAAATATTGTTAAAATACCTATGCTACCCAGAGCAATCTACACATTCAATGCAATCCCTATCAAAATACCACCAGCAGGGGTGCCTGGGTGGTTCAGTCAGTTAAGCGACTGCCTTTGGCTCAGTGTCCTGGAATCAAGTCCTTCTGCTCCATGCTCAGCAGGAAGTCTGCTTCTCCCTCTCTCTTTGCCACTCCCACTATTTGTATTCTCTCTCTCCCTCTCTTGATCTGTCAAATAAATAAATATTTTTTAAAATACCACCAGCATTTTTCACAGAGCTGGAACATAAAATCCTAAAATTTGTATGGAACCAAGAAAAGACCCTGAATAACCAAAGGAATGTTGAAAAAGAAAACTGAACCGAGTTGCATCACAATTCCAGACTTCGAGCTCTATTACAAAACTGTAATCACGAAGGCAGTATGATACTGGCACAAAAACAGACACATAGATCAATGGAACAGAATAGAGAACCCAGAAATGAACCCTCAACTAATCTTTGACAAAGCAGGAAAGAATATCCAGTGGAAAAAAAAAAGACAGACTCTTCAACAAATGATGCTGGGAAAATTGGACAGCCACATGCAGAAGAATGAAACCAGACCACTTTCTTATACCATACCCAGAAATAAACTCACAATGAATTAGAGACCTAAATATGCGATAGGAATCCATCAAAATCCTAGAGGAATACACAGGCAGCTACCTCTTTGACCTCAGCTTCAGCAACTTCTTGCTAGATATATCTCCAAAAGCAAGGGAAACAAAAGTAAATATGAACTACTGGGACTTCATCAGGATAAAAAGCTTTTGTGCAGCAAGGAAACAATCAACAAAACTAAAAGACAACCTACAGAATGGGAGAAGATATTCACAAATGACATATCAGATAAAGGGCTAATATCTAAGATCTATAAAGAACTTATCAAACCCAACATCTAAAAACCAAATAATCTAGTCAAGAAATGGGCTTCTGCCATTGGGACATGAACAGGCATTTCCCCGAAGACATAAAAATGGTTAACAGGCACATGAAAAAATGCTCAACATCCTTCAGCATCAGGGAAATACGAATGAAAAGCACAATGAGATACCACCTCACACCAGGCAGAAAGACTAAAATTAACAACTTAGGAAACAACAGGTGTTGGTGGGGATGCAGAGAAAGGCTAACCTTCTTAAACTGTTGGTGGGAATGTGAATTGGTGCAGCCACTCTGGAAAACAGTATGGAAGTTCCTCAAAAAGTTAAAAATAAAAAATAAATAAAAAATAAAAAATAAATTTAAAAAAAAGTTAAAAATAGAACTATCCTACAACCCAGCAATTGCACTACTAGGTATTTATTCAAAGGACACAAAAATAGTGATTCAAAGGGGCACCTGCATCCCAGTGTTTAGCAGCAATTCCACAGTAGTCAAACTATGGAAAGAGCCAGATGTCCATCAACAGATGATTAGATAAAGAAGATGTGGTGTGTATATATACAACGGAATACTACTCAGCCATCAAACAAATGAAATCTTGCCATTTGCCACAATGTGTTTGGAACTAGAGAATATTATGCTAAGTGAAATAAGTCAATCAGAAAAAGACAATTATTATATGATCTCGCTCAAATGAAGAATCTAAGAAACAAAACAGATGAACACAGGGAAAGGGAAGAAAAATAAAACAAGATAAAAACAGAGAAGGAGGCAAACCATAAATGACTCTTAACTCTAGGGAACAAACTGAAGGTTGCTGGAGGGAAGGTGGGTAGGGGATAAGATAACTGGGTGATGAGCATTAAGAAGGGCATTTGAGGGATCCCTGGGTGGCGCAGTGGTTTAGCGCCTGCCTTTGGCCCAGGGCACGATCCTGGAGACCCGGGATCGAAACCCACGTCGGGCTCCCGGTGCATGGAGGAGCCTGCTTCTCCCTCTGCCTGTGTCTCTGCCTCTCTCTTCTCTCTTTCTCTCTCTGTGTGACTATCATAAATAAATTTTAAAAATTAAAAAAAAAAAGATTTCTGTTAAAAAAAAAAGAAGGGCATTTGATGTAATGAGCACTGGGTCTTATAAGCAACTGATGAATCATTAAACTCTACTCCTGAAACTAATAATATACTATATGTTAACTAAATTAAATTTAAATTAAAATAATAATAATAATAATTTTTAAAAGAATATTTCCACAAAGAAATCTGTAGGTTCAGCTAGCCTCATCAGTGATCCTCCAAATAATTAAGGAAAAAATTAATAACTTTAATTAATATTCCTTATATCCAGAGAATAAATAGGAAAAAAACATTTCTAACTCTTTTGATAAAGCCAGGATAACTTGCTTCTACAATCTGACAATACATTAAAAGAAAGAAAATCATAGGCTAAAGTTCTTTATAAAGAGAAATTTTAGAAAATCAAATCAGCAATACATAAAAATTATGATATGCCCTAGTGAAATAAGGTTTATTTCAGGAACGCAAAGATGATTTAATGTGCTAAAATCAATCTAAGAAATCTTTCATATTAACAAGAGAAAAATCATGAAAATCTTAATAGATGCAAAAATATCACTTGATAAAATTAAAAACCCATTTATGACTTAAAACAAAAAAGCTGTTAGCAAAATGGGAAGAGAAGGAATTTCCTTTATCTTATAATGTGTATCCACATAAAAACTACAGAGCAAACATTTAGAGGACAGTCTAACAGGTCAATATGTGAATATTAGCAGTTCTAGAAAAAGAGAACAAGAAATAAAAAGGAAGAAATTATCAAAGAAACAATAAACATGCTATCACAGTATCTCAGCATGTCATCAGTCAACAAAGAGAAAGTACTCTGGAAATTTCGAAGAGATTTCCCTTCTGTCCATTTATTGGAAGAAAAAAAATTACCTTGAATAAAAGATTATGTGAAATCTTCTAGCTCGTATTTGCATGGAATTTGGACCAAAAACTAGAAGACTTTTATTTGCAAGATCTTCGACCCCCTATAAATATTTCCCATTAATCCTTGATCTCCAAGGAAATGGAAGCAAACCCCTCAGCTTTAAGATACTGGAGTAAGTTTTTGCAATCTGGCCACCTACCCCTTATATAAGAACCTCCATTAGGGATAGAAAGTCACTGACATAAGTAAAACCATAAACACACATTATCTCAGGAGGAATTCCTTAATCATGAATGGCTATATTAGTAACATGCAGAAAAATGTTTTACAAAACTCACAAAAATATAGAGAAATTAAAATAAAAGCAGTAAGATATGTTCACCCCCTACAGTCCTTTTATTAAGAAATCAATAGGGGCACCTGAGTGGCTCAGTCAGTTAAGCATCCAACTCTTGATTTCAGCTCAGGTCTTGATCTTAAGGTTGTGAGTTCAAGTCCTCTGTTGGGCTCCACACTGGACATGGAGTCTACGAGAGAGAGAGAGAGAGAGAGAGAGAGATGTATTTGGCCCAAACAGTATTTTTATTCTTAAAAGATTTTATTTATTTATTCATGAGAGACACAGAGAGAGAGAGAGACAGAGACAGAGACATAGGCAGAGGGAGAAACAGGCCCCCCACAAGGAGCCCGATGTGGGACTCTATCCTGGATTCCAGAATCAGGACTTGAGCCAAAGGCAGACACTCAACCACTGAGCCATCCAGGCATCCCTCAAACAGTATTTTTAGAAATAGAAATTTCACATAAATTTCTCGTCATAACATTTGGGATATCTTGAAACATTTGAATTTCTCTTGAAATGTTTGAAAATCTAGCAATATTTGCCTGAATTTCCACAAAGCAACAACTGGCTGGTGTCAAGAAGCAGCTCCCCCTTTAAAATGAAGTTTTCAACCCCTAAATGGCTGTAGCAGCAAACCCTCCCTGTTGTCTTCCATGAGGCTCACTTCAATCATTTATATTACTTAGTTGGTACCTCTGGGCATATCAGCTTGTGACCTGTGTCCTGTATCTATGCCATTCAAAATGTAGTCCACAGAATCAGTAATACCTAGAAGTGCGGAATAAATGCAGATTCCCAGGCCCTACTACAGACCCACTGAATCAGAATCTCTGAGGGTAGCTTCCAGGAATCTGTGTCTTAGCAGGGCCTCTAATCACATTTATGTTCCACATGAAAACCTATGCTAGCAATTGCTTGTAGAACTTACTATGGAAAAGCTTTTTTCCCATTAACAATGGGTTTGTCTTCTCATCACACAAAAACATATCCTATCTTTCCCTAGCTACTAGAAAGCTCAGACATTAAGTTTGTGGATCTTTCCTAGAGTGACTATCTGGTCCATCCACCTGTGTTCTGTTCCCACTGGTCACTGCCCCTTGGTTTTTACCTCCTATTGAAATGTATTTTTTCCTATACAGCAACACTTTGGGGTGTTTTACATTAGTATTTTACTTATATTTGTTTATTTTATTATATATTTTTAAAAATTATATTTATTTATTCATCAGAGACACAGACATAGAGGCATAAACATACGCAGAGGGAGAAGCAGGCTCTTTGCAGGGAAGCCGACGTGGGACTCCATCCCAGGACCCCGGGATCATGTTCTGAGCTGAAGGCAGACACTCAACCACTGAGCCACCCAGGTGCCCCTCTTTTATTTTAGGTAGTTCTTGAGAGAGCCTGAAATCCATAGTAGAACCATATGAAGGTATAAGTAGATAAATAATGGTTCTGAAGTCTGACTGCCTTGGTTTGTTAACTCCTGGCTATTCCACGTATTGGCTCTGTGACCATAGACAAGTCAGTTCTGAGCTTTCCTAATCTTTTAAATGAAGGAAATATTTGTACTTCACAGAATAGCACAGAATAGTGTTAGGGTTAAATTGGATAATTCATGAAAAGCAAATTAGCACACTGCCAGAAAACAGAAAGAATCACCAGTCAGGGATTAATTCCAGCTGCACAGAATTAGAAGATCCACTTCAGGGATTACCAAATAGGAATTTATTGTCTCCTCAAAGAATTTCACATCGAGGTGGTGCAAGAAAGCAACTCCTCAGCGTCATCAGTTGTCTCGAGTTACTTCCCTCTTTCTCTCTGCTCTGCCAGCCTCAGTGAGTGGCACTTATCCTATGGTCTCCTTGTTGCCTCGAGATGGAAACTCTACCTCTATCCTCATCTCAACCTTCCAAAAGCAGCACTGACAGTGACAAGAAGAAAGAGGGGGTAGCAATATTAGGAAAGGAAGATTTTTCCAGAAATCACCTGCAAACTTCTGCTTTCTTTTTCTAATCAGAACTGTGTCACATAACCACTTCTAACTGCAAGAATGCTAGTTTTTTAGCAGAGCACATTATGACTTTCTTAGGAAAATGGGGGAAAAAATATTGTGTAGTTGACAAGCTTTAGCTGCCATCTAAAGACTCAATATCTTGAGTTCATTATTTTTATTTACAAAGAAAACTAAAAGACCCATCATAGGGCAGCCCCGGTGGAGCAGCAGTTTAGCACCGCCTGCAGCCCAGGGTGTGATCCTGGCGACCCTGGATCGAGTCCCATATCAGGCTCTCTGTATGATCCCTGTTCTCCCTCTGCCTGTGTCTCTGCCTCTCTCTCTGTCTCTATGAATAAATAAATAAAATCTTTAAAAAAAAAAAGACCCATCATGTATACCTTTAACAAGTCTGTGTATATATGTGTGTACACACACACACATACACACACTCACACACACACGTGGTCTAGAAGCTTTCCAGTTGAAAGTTCCTATGCAACCCTACATTGTTCAAGATGCTTATAAAATCACCAATATTAATAATAGCTACTGGCTATATCCAGGCACTAAAATATTTTATACATTATTACATTTTGTAAAAAAAATTTTAAGTAAACTCTGCCCCCAGTGTGGGGCTCAAACTCATAACTCTGAGATCAAGAATCACACGCTCTACTGCCTAAGCCAGCCAGGTACCCTCATACAATATTACATTTAATCTTCACCATACTATTAATAGCTATTAATATTTATACCCATTAAATTGATGTGGAAACTTAAATGTTTCAAAGAGACAATAACTTGCCCAAACTTACTTAGACAGTAAGTAGAATAGTTAGGATTTGGATTCAAATCTGATGTACTTCAAAAACCCCTGCTCTAAGATTCCTCTTTCTAAAGATCATTTCTTTACCTTTCAGAAAAGAATATATTACTATTTCTTACAAAGCAATAGCCTGGCCATTCTCACTCCCTTCATAGTTTTTTGTCCAAACATTTCTCTTCTAAGCAGAATACATTTCTCATTAAAATATGGTCCATAGTTTTTCTCACTGACTGAACAAGGATCCTGAGTGGGTATCTTTTTTATATGTTTCTTTTCCCTACCAAAAAGAAAGAAAGAAAAGTCTTTCAGGCATTGAAACATCCAGGCTCCACTTAGCTCTTGCCCTTAGCCAAAGACTACACTGCTCCTAGTAGAGACACCGAAGCTCTGAGAGATGCATCTTAATAATATTTTTGTAGAAATATTGTAGATCTTTTTCAACACTCAGACCTAAGAATGTGAGAAAATGGCATGTGGGAGGACAAGAGTCCCTGCAGTTTATTATTTGAGAAGACAAATTGGTTTTTCACAGGAGATGAAAGATTATGAGAAAACAGCATCCGCTGCTAAACATACTTCATTGTTAGGATGGTTAAAAAGGAACTGACATGCCATTGGAAGGACAAAATCCAGGAGGACCACAGAGGGAAACAGTGGGCTACACAGGCTGTCAACTTGTGCCATGACTTCCTCCTTGCTGTGAAAGCAGTAACAAAGCCCTGAACTATCCAGCTAGATCTTAGAGAACTGAGAAAGGTACACAGGCTGGACTTTGAATCGTAAGTAACATTTAAAAAAAGGAAAAAAGAGCTAAAGTTCAACCTAGTTTTTTTTCCCTTATGGCCAGTTTTCCTGAAAGCATCCTCACAAAAGATGGCTTATCCTTCTAGTCAGGAAATGAGCCATCCAGGTCCAATAACAGAGTACTAATGGGCAGCTCATCAAAATAAAAGGATGATACTTTTTTGTCTCCCCTAAACTGGGGTTAGAATAATGGATTGTTTCCCAATAGAGACTCGGCAAATAATCACAAATTACATTCCCTAAATAGAGGTCTCTTTGAAGATTCGAACTAGATAACAAAAGACCAGACCAAGAATCTTTGTTTATGTTTCACAAGCATTTCTCATTAGACTCCATGGAGGT
This sequence comes from Canis aureus, assembly GCF_053574225.1. NCBI lineage: Eukaryota > Metazoa > Chordata > Mammalia > Carnivora > Canidae > Canis > Canis aureus. Next base: position 86,763,620 of record NC_135611.1, on the reverse strand, counting down.
TGCAGTAGATACTACGGATCAATTCTGTCAACACCCATGTCAGGATCTTTTTAGTATATGCCTTCATGTATTAGAAAGCTAATATATCTACATGACCCAGATTCTCTTGAAAAGTTCCTTTGAGAGCTTGTAACGCATAACCACACAATAAGAGGTAGGAGATCAGATCTTCCCACAAGAAGAAGCACTTAGATCTCCTGGACCAACCACAGCTAAAGTTCTACTTTCATGCCACTAACATCGTAGATGTCACAAGGCAAGTAACAGCAACAGAAAAAATTTCATTAAAACAATGTCAAAGTGGTTTAGAGTTTCTCTAAACCATGTTAGATTGTATATTATCTAAACTTAGCTCCCTGGCCCTCTTGGAAATCTAATATGCTACTTAATGCTCTAAAATTAATCACTTTCTGTTCAAACTACTTAGAGTAGATTCTGTTATCTGCGACTAATAATATTGGCCCATATGGAAATTTGCACCAGAAATGTTTGCCATAAGTGGACCCGTTAAGAAAATGGAAACTTAACGTTAGTTATTGTTTAAGTCTGCTCAGGCTACCATAACAAAATATCAAAGACTGGGTGTTTAAACAACAGAAATTTATTTTCTCCCATTTTAGAAGCTGGAAAGTCCAAGATAAAGGTGCCACCTTGATTTGGTTCCTAGGTAAAGGCCCTCTTCCTGGTTTGCAGACGGTTTCCTTCTCACTGTGTCCTCACATGGCAAAGAGTGAGAGCTCTGGTCTCTCTTCCTCTTCTTATAAAAACACTAATCACATCATGGGGACTCCACCTTCATGACCCATCTAAACCTAATTCATACCAAAGATTCCACCTCCAAACACCATCCGCACTAGGATTAGGGCTTCAACATATGAATGGGGGTAGGGGCTTAATCTGTAACAATTATCTATTCTGGTTAGGCATAAAGTCGGTTAATGCTGGTTAGCATTAAAGGTTGAGGCACTTAATGTCTAATGGATTTCCATGAAATACAGTGTCAACTTGTCACTATGGTTGTCTTGAAGGCAAGGGGCTACTAGTGGGCTTTGGTGACCCAAGTCATGGCTGTGAAAAGCTATTCTGACCAGTATGGGGCATGCAATGGTTATGTGGGATATGAGCTAGCTATTTCAACTGTGCTGGAGAGCTTTAATAAAGAAAATATTAAATTTGAGATTTTAAATTCTTGGCTAAAATCACAGAGAGAGAACCATGACTTCACTAATGCGGACATTATCTCTTGCTGCCGCTATGCAGATACAGCCAAAGCGAACCTGTAGGGTCTGATCCTATGGGTTGTTAAAATACAACATAGGTTCAATTCCAACCTTGTTCTAGAGCTTTATATAAAAACATATTATGAGCAGCTGTATACCAATAAATTAGGCAATCTAGAAGAAATGGATACATTTCTGGAAAACCACAAACTACCAAAACTGGAACAGGAATAAATAGAAAACCTGAACAGGCCAATAACCAGGAAGGAAATTGAAGCAGTCATCAAAAACCTCCCAAGACACAAAAGTCCAAGGCCAGATGGCTTCCCAGCGGAATTCTATCAAACGTTTAAGGAAGATACAATACTTATTCTACTAAAGCTGTTCTGAAAGATAGAAAGGGATGGAATACTTCCAAACTCATTCTATGAGGCCATCATCACCTTAATTCCAAAATCAGACAAAGACCCCACCAAAAAGGAGAATTACAGACCAATCTCCCTGATGAACACAGATGCAAAAATTCTCAAAAAGACACTAGCCGATAGGATCCAACAACACATTAAGAAGATTATTCACCATGACCAAGTGGGATTTATCCCTGGGATGCAAGGCTGGTTCAACACTCATAAAGAAATCATATCAACAAGAGAAAAAACAAGAACCATATGGTCCTCTCAATAGATGCAGAGAAAGCATTTGACAAAATACAGTATCCATTCCTGATCAAAACTCTTCAGAGTGTAGGAATAGAGGGAACACTCCTCAGTATTTTAAAAGGCATCTACAAAAAGCCCACAGCAAGTATCATCCTCAATGGGGAAATGCTGGGAGCCTTTCCCCTAAGATCAGGAACACGACAGGGATGTCCACTCTCACCATTGCTATTCAACATAGTACTACAAGTCCTGGCCTCAGCAATCAGGCAACAAAAAGAAATAAAAGGCATTCAAATTAGCAAAGAAGAAGTCAGACTCTCCCTCTTTGCAGATGATGTGATACTGTACATAGAAAACCAAAAAGAGGGCAGCCCTGGTGGCTCAGCAGTTTAGCACCGCCTGCAGCCCAGGGCCTGATCCCAGCCCAGGGCCTGGAGACCCAGGATCGAGTCCCATGTCGGGCTCCCTGCATGGAGCCTGCTTCTCCCTCTGCCTGTGTCTCTGTCTCTCTCCTCTCTCTCCTCTCTGTGTATTCTCATGAAAAAATAAATTAAATCTTAAAAAAAAAAAAAAAGAAAGAAAGAAAATCCAAAAGACTCCACCCCAAGATTTTTAGAACTCATACAGCAATTCGGCAGTATGGCAGGATACAAAATCAATGCCCAGAAATCAGTGGCATTTCTACACACTCACAATGAGACTGAAGAAAGAGAAATTAAGGAGTCAATCCCATTTACAATTCTACCCAAAAGCATAAGATACCAAGGAATAAACCTAACTAAAGAGATAAAGGATCTAGACTCTAAAAACTACAGAACACTTCTGAAAGAAATTGCAGAAGACACGAAGAGATGGAAAAATATTCCATGCTCATGGATTGGAAGAATTAATATTGTGAAAATGTCAATGCTACCCAGGGCAATTTACACATTCAGTGCAATCCCTATCAAAATCCCATGGACTTTCTTCAGAGAGTTGGAACAAATCATCTTAAGATTTGTGTGGAATCAGAAAAGACCCCGAATAGCCAGGGGAATATTACCAAAGAAAACCATAGCTGGGGGCATCATAATGCCAGATTTCAGGTTGTACTACAAAGCTGTGATCATCAAGACAGTTTGGTACTGGCACAAAAATAGACACATAGATCAATGGAACAGAATAGAGAATCCAGAAATGGGCCCTCAACTCTATGGGCAGCTAACATTCAACAAAGCAGGAAAGACTATCCACCGGAAAAAGGACAGTCTCTTCAATAAATGGTGCTGGGAAAATTGGACAGTCACGTGCAGAAGAATGAAACTAGACCACTCTCTTGCACCATACACAAAGATAAACTCAAAATGGATGAAAGATCTAAATGTGAGACAAGAATCCATCAAAATCCTAGAGAAGACCACAGGCAACACCCTTTTTGAACTTGGCCACCCCAACTTCTTGCAAGATACATCTATGAAGACAAGGGAAATAAAAGCAAAACTGAATTATTGGGACTTCATCAAGATAAAAATCTTCTGCACAGCAAAAGAAACAGTCAACAAAACTAAAAGACAACCTACAGAACGGGAGACGATATTTGCAAATGACATCAGATGAAGGGCTAGTATCCAAGATCTATAAAGACCTTATTAAATGCAAGAGCAAAGAAACAAACAATCCAATCATGAAATGGGCAAAAGACATGAACAGAAATTTCACAGAGGAAGACCTAGACATGGCCAAAAAGCACATGAGAAAATGCTCCGCATCACTTGTCATCAGGGAAATACAAATCAAAACCACAGTGAGATACCACTTCACACCAGTGAGAATGGGGAAAATTAACAAGAAGGAAACAGCAAATGTTGGAGAGGATGTGGAGAAAGGGGAACCCTCTTGCCCTGTTGGTGGGAATGTGAACTGGTGCAGCCACTCTGGAAAACTGTGTAGAGGTTCCTCAAAGAGTTAAAAATAGACCTGCCCTACGACCCAGCAATTACACTGCTGGGGATTTACCCCAAAGATACAGATGCAGTGAAACGCCAGAACACCTGCACTCCAATGTTTCTAGCAGCAATGTCCACAATAGCCAAACTGTGGAAGGAGTCTCGGTGTCCATCGAAAGATGAATGGATAAAGAAGCTATGGTCTTGCCCTAAGACGCAGCAATTGCACTGCTGGGGATTTACCCCAAAGATACAGATGCAGTGAAACGCCGGGACACCTGCACCCCGATGTTTATAGCAGCAATGGCCACGATAGCCAAACTGTGGAAGGAGCCTCGGTGTCCAACGAAAGATGAATGGATAAAGAAGATGTGGTTTATGTATACAATGGAATATTACTCAGCTATTAGAAATGACAAATACCCACCATTTGCTTCAACGTGGATGGAACTGGAGGGTATTATGCTGAGTGAAGTAAGTCAGTTGGAGAAGGACAAACATTATATGTTCTCATTCATTTGGGGAATATAAATAATAGTGAAAGGGAATATAAGGGAAGGGAGAAGAAATGTGTGGGAAATATCCGAAAGGGAGACAGAACGTAAAGACTGCTAACTCTGGGAAACGAACTAGGGGTGTTGGAAGGGGAGGAGGGCGGGGGGTGGGAGTGAATGTGTGACGGGCACTGGGGGTTATTCTGTATGTTAGTAAATTGAACAGCAATAAAAAAATAAAAAAATAAAAAAAAAGAAGCTATGGTCTATGCATACAATGGAATATTACTCAGCCATTAGAAACGACAAATACCCACCATTTGCTTCGACATGGATGGAACTGGAGGGTATTATGCTGAGTGAAGTAAGTCAATTGGAGAAGGACAAACATTATATGGTCTCATTCATTTGAGGAATATAAAAAATAGTGAAAGGGAATAAAGGGAAAAGGAGAGAAAATGAGTGAAAATATCAGTGAGGGAGACAGAACATGAGAGACTCCTAACTCTGGGAAACGAACAAGGGGTAGTGGAAAGGGAGATGGGCGGGGGGTTGGGGTGACTGGGTGACGGGCACTGAGGGGGGCACTTGGCAGGATGAGCAACTGGGTGTTATGCTATATGTTGGTAAGTTGAACTCCAATAAAAAAAAATTAAAAATAAAGAAGGCAAAGTGAGAGTAATTACTGTGATGACAGAAGACATAAGTGGTAATGAGAATGATTTGACCTATAAAAATCTCTATAGTGACTTATAAATCTTGAAGTCCCTTAGATGAAGACTGGTAGCATACTCACTTTCATGATCTGTATAACAGAAAACTCTTCATCTGGTAATGGATAGTTATGTTCTGTGAATCAGTTTCAGACTTGAGTCAGTTTGCAGCCCCAGAACCCCTTGAATCAAGAGGTCCTCTTAAAGAATGTCCAACAAAGGAACCTTCACTGTGGCTATTTATCAGGGGAAAGGGACATATTAACCCTTGAAGATTCAGTGGAGCTAATACTGATCTCTGGGGCCCTGAACACCACTGCCATCTACCTGCCACAGTAGGAGCCTATGTGAATCAGCTAATAAACTACTTTTGTACCAAATACAGTGGGTTCAGAGGATCTTTAAATCCTCTCTGGTCATTTCCACGAACCCTGAGTTTCTGATTGGATCTTCATTTCTTCTGGAAATTAACATAAACCATCCCCCCAATGGCTTCATGACCATTGAGTAAAGACTTCTGTTACGAACTGAATGTTTGTGTACCCCCAAAATTCATATGTTGAAGCCCAAACCTCCAATATGAGGTAGTTGGAGGTGGGGCCCATAAGGATGGTGTCCTCATCACAAAATTTAGTGCCATTAGAAGAAGATGAAAAGACACAAAGCACTTGATCTCTTTCCTCCCGTGAACATGAACAACAAAGAGGTCATATGAGTACACAGCAAGATGGCCACCATCTATCTGCAAGCCAGGAAGAGGGTCTTCCCTATGAACAAAATCTGTCAACATCTTGATCCTAGACATCCCAGCCCTCAGAACTATAAGAAAAAATTGTCCGTTGTTTAAGCCATCTAGTCTATGGTATTATATTACAGCAGCCTGAGCTAAGACAACTTCCAAAATAATAGCTTTAAAAATACCACATATACGAGAGATTCTGCAAACAAGATGGTAATACCATTTTATCTCCGTTTAACTTAGCTGTTTAACTTCTGTGGAGCACAGCTGTTTCTTGGTGAATAACAGGTGTCTTATCATAAACTTAATCAGATGTTAATTCCAATGGCTGCTGCTGTTCCCATTTGAGACAATTTACTGGAGCAAGTCAACCCAGCATTTGGCATGAAATCTGCAACTATTTATCTGAAAAATGCTTTCTTTCTATTCCATTATGAAACCCCCAAAGCAGTTTGTTTTCACCTAGTGGAGTCACGGATTGCCTACATTCTTTTCCCACAGGGCTCTATCTAACCTCTGGTTCTGTGCCATTATTTATTCTGCAGGGACTTTGTCTCACCATTCCATAGGACATCATGCTGGCCCACTACTTGAATGACAGGATGATGACAGAAACTTGTAGACAGAGGGGAGCAGGTATACTAGATGCCATTTTGAGACACATGCATGTAGATGGTCAGAGATAAATTTCATGAATACTCAGATATCTGCCTTCTCAGGGAAGTTCTGGAGGGACTAATGTTTTGAGACAATTAGTGGTAACACATACTCCGTTTTGGTTTGTTGCTCCTACTCCCTCATTGAGTAATCAGCAAAGTTGCCAGCTTTGAATAAAGGGGCACATAGCAAGAGAGGCTCTCAGCCAACTAGTTGCAGGGCAAATAATCCTGCCAACTGGCCCTTATGAACCAACAAACTAAGAGGTGTTTAAAATATCTGTCACACATCAGGGTGTAATGTGACAACGGTGGCAAGTCTAAAAAGGATGATCACAATGTAAGCAATCTGGAATTTAGAAAATAACCACAAACTATTTAGCAGATCACTATTTTCCTTCTAATAAATAGTTTCTGACTTGGTCCTTGGCCCTGAGAAGGTGGACAATGGGACACAAAGTAATGAGATCTGAGATACATGTGATAAACTGAGGCTACTGACCCACCAAGCCATAAACTTGAGTGTGCCCAGCAGGACCTCAGTGAGGTTTTATATTTATTATCAGGCTCCAGTAGGTCCTGAAAGCACAAATAAGTTGCATGAGCGTGTATTTTTATATACATATTCCTAATATAAACACATTCCTAATATAAATCCCTAATTTTATATACCTATTCCTAATATGTCTAATATATATATTCCTGTTGTACTGCCACATTTATGAACTGGTGGGAAGTCACCTTTTAGAAGTTGATTAAAGTGGGAAAACAATATCAACTGGACTTACAGATGGTCTTGTTCAGCATCCTGGCATCAGCTATAAATGGATTACTGCATAAATACAGCCTTAGTTAGGAGTGGCCTTAAAGAAAGATGGGAAGAAAATGTATAGAGGAGAAATGACTGAAGACACAGATATTCACAGAAGGTAGAGGCAATTGGTTGTCTAAATAGTCATGGACTTGGATTTATGACAAGATATCTGGAAAGAAGTATATGTGTGATCTTTTCAGAATAAACCAAGTATTAATACATTTGTATTTAATACCTATCCAGGGATGCCTAGGTGGCTCAAGCAGTTGAGCATCTGCCTTTGGCTCAAGTCATGATCCTGGAGTTCTAGGATCAAGTCCTGCATCAGGCTCTTGTATGGAGCCTGCTTCTCCCTCTGCCTATGTCTCTGCCTCTCTCTGTGTCTCTCATGAATAAATAAATAAAACCTCTAAAAATAATAATAATACCTATCCAAAGTGGCCTCCTTAGCACCATTTAACAGTAATCATGTAGACAACATGACTTATTCTATGTCAACTGACATCTTTATCCAGACTCTTCTCAATGGTCTCATCTATCAAGTAACAATAGTGGCAGGAATAAAGTTGGTATAATGGCACCAAGCTTTATCTGGTCTAATAGCATTGCTGATTGTTAAAACTTCCAGCCACAAAAACCAACTGCTTGCACCACACCTCTGGGAGATCAGCCCAATAAAACAATAAGTACCACTTACAGGAGTCACTGACCTTATGGTGTTCCCCATCACTCAAAAGCAGTTGACTCGACTGAACATGGAACTGCCAGTTGAAGAGTCATAACATTAGGTGGGAGTTTGGGTTGTTCTTCTATAGTTTGCTCTAAATAAGTAAATAATATATTGTGTTGTTTCTCCCATAGCCAAAATATACAGGCCCAGGATCATATTCATCTTCTTACACTGACGTCATAAAGTACCACAGACCAGGTGGCTTAAATGACCAAAATTTATTTTCTCACATCCTGGAGGCTGGAAGTCTGAGATCAAGGTTCAGGTTCCTATTAAGACCCATGAGGCGGGGGGATCCCTGGGTAGCTCAGCGGTTTGGTGCCTGCCTTTGGCCCAGGGTGTGATCCTGGAGTCCCAGGATTGAGTCCCACATCGGGCTCCTTGCATGGAGCCTGCTTTTCCCTCTGCCTGTGTCTCTGACCCTCTCTCTCTCCCTCTCTCTCTCTCTCTGTCTCTCATGAATAAATGAATAAAATATAAAGTCTTAAAAAAAAAAAAAAGACCCATGAGGAAAAGATCTGTTCCAGATTTCTCTCATTGACTTGTAGATGCCCTTCTTTTCCCTGTGTCCTCATTTCATTTTTCTACATGTATCTGTGTCCAAATTTCCTCTTTTATATAAGGATACCAGTCAATTTGGACCCAACTTAATGACCTCATTTTAACTTGATTTCCTCTGTAAAGATCCCATTTCTAAATATGGTCACAATCTCAGATATGGGGGATTGTGACTCAACATACAAACTTTTGAGGAGGTCACAGTTCAGCCCATAACAGGGACCAGGGAGTAAGATTTGGAATGGCACTTCTCATTGTTACCCCTAATAACTCCTGACACAATTTTTGTTTTCCATTCTGGTTGTCTTTGGGCTCAGCTTATTTAGAGATCTTAGTACCTAAGGGTGAAAGAACAACTTTAGCTGACAAAATAATTGACCTAGAAAGTAAGAATCCTACCTGATTATTCTGAGCTCCTCAGTCCACTGAATGTGTGAGTGAAAGGGCTGGGGGAAAATTTTGTCGGTTGAGGTGACAGATTCTAATAGTCAAAAGGAAAAGCGATTGCTACTCCACAATGTGAGCAGAGAAGCTTCTCAGAATCATGTCTGAAATGATTCCTCTGGATCCTCTCCTAGTACTGCCATATTCAGTAGTAATAGTGAGCAACTATAGCAACCTCATAAAGACAGGACCACTAAGGCTCAGACCCATGGGAAATAGAAGTACAGGTTACATGCTCACCGAAGGTTAAAGGAATGTAGATTGGGGAGTGAGAAAAGAAAACGGTTAACATGTGTTGTAGACATGATGATCATGGCATACATATACTCATAGTTTCTTCTTTGCTCAAATATACTAACTATTCTTTTCTTTTTAAGAAAAATCCCTTTCCCCTATTATTCTACATATGGTGCATTCATGGTGATTAACATAAATTTGGTTATGGGATACCAAGACAGGGTTACAGCTAGCTAGGATAGGGATCAGCAAACTTTTACTGATAAAGGGTCCAGTTTTAGTGAGTATTTTCAGTGAATATTTAAGACTTCATTAGTCATACTCTAATCTCTAGCAATCGCTCAATTCTGCCTTTGGGGCAAAAAAGCAGCCACAGACAATCCATAAACAAATGAGTATGGCTATGTTCCAATAAAACTTTATTTACAACAGGGGCACTTAGCTGGCTCAGTCCGTGGGGTACATGACTCTTGATCTTAGGGTTCTAAGTTTTGAGCCTCACATTAGGTATAGGGATTACTCAGAAATAAAATTTTCTAAAACAACAACAACAACAAAAAGTATTTACAACAAAATGAGCGATGGACTGGATTTAACCTGGAAACTGGTTTGCCAAATCCTCAATTAAAGGATAAGTGTGCATCAAGATATTTGCAGTAACTGGTGAGACTGATTCTCCTCTTTGGGAAGAGGGAAAGGAGTCATTGCATTTTGTTTTACAGAAAAATGTTTTTGTTGTCATTGTTGTTTTGAAATTTAATTATTAGTCTTCGTGGACCAGGCTAGACTGGGAAGGTATTACAAATTTGCTTACTCGATTCCTAATCCCAACCCCTTTTCACCATGTTTTCCTATACAATAGAGAATGAGAAGCTTAACACTTCACTTTTGAGAATCCATTTTAGCTGGGGCTATGCATGTGACCAAAAAAGAAGCATTCATTCAAGACCTGAGAGTAGAAATGAATAAAGAAAATACAGAAGCACTCAGGAAGATTAGATGTTCAGAGTGTTTGGTTCTCTTAGGGCTAAAATGGTGGAGATTTTACAGTGCGAGCCCTAAAACCACTGGAGCAGAGCAGAAAGCAGCATCAGAGGGAAAATGCACTAAAAGAGTTTTTGGCAGGATAGGAGATTTCTTTAGGCTGCACCGCTTCCAACTGAGCATCCAAGGCTGGTTTACTGCCCTCCAAAAAAGTTGAATACTAAAAATAACTAATTGTTATTATATGAATCTCTCCTCTTCTGAATAAGGATTCCGTTTTAATAATGTTTTATTACCCAGAAACTAATATAATGCCTAATACATAGTTGGCACACATGAAATTGTAGTGAATTGAAATGAGAGCCTCGTCAATACTCAGAATAGAAAGGATCATTGCCTGAGGTCTGGAGAATTTGGTAGTGGTCATATCACTTTTCTCTTTTCCTTTTTTTTTTTTTTTTTTTTTTCTTTTTTCCTATATCAGCCAACCTCTGGGGCTTTGGCTAGGGAAACTAATAACACAAGAACTCTAAAACAAAGGCTCAAAAATGGAAGACACAGATTTCATTGGGTTAAAGCTTTACCTTTTACAAGCAAAACCAGGTCTCCGGCCGATAGCGCAAGATGTCTGCAAGACAGCTAGTGTGTGGGGGGAGGAGGTGCACACATGTGTGTAAAATCATTAATTTACATTGATAGCTAATAATAATTAATTTACACTGAACATCTCAGTGCCAAAGGCTAGATTTTGGAAGGGAGGGTGTTAATGGTATATCTACCATGTATTAAGTAGCACGCTTCAAATCCATTTTCTTACTTAATCCATACAACACTACAAAGTGAGTATTATTTCATCTTGACTAACATAGGTATCATGAGAAAATGAGGAGTGGGCTTGGTTAAGTAACTGGTAACAGACATTTATTGAAACGCCATTCTTAAAGTGGCTCCTTCTCCCCATAGCCACAGGCATAGTACAGGCTCTTCCTTTTGCCTAGAATGTTCTGCATGCACAATTTCAACTCATGCAATTAATGATTATTTATTCATCCTTAATTTCTCAACCTAAACATTGCTTACTCAGAAAAGCCATCCCTGACTCCCTGGCCAGCTCAGGTAGTCTCACTGTTCCCTGTGCTGTTTTTTCTCAGCCTGTATCACAGTTTTCAACGACTCACTGTGTGGCCATTAGATTTGTCTGTCTGGTTGGCTAATGTTTATGCTACATAGATCTGTTGCTTCCTATTCCCAGCACCCAGCACAGAACCTGGCACATAGAGGCACTCAGGAAGTAGTTCTGAATGAACAAACAAATAAATGAATGAATAAATGAACACCATGTCCCGAGGTGATTGCTAAACACTTTACCTTAATTATTTCATTCAATCCTCAAAACAAACGTATGGGCTATGTCCTATTTTTGTCCCTGTTTTGCAAATAAAACAGCTAAAGAGCAGAAATATAATAGCTTGCCTAGGCTCATATACATAGTGAGTGTTGGAGTTGAGATCTAAGTCTGGTATCTCTCCACTATACTACATCGCTGTATATATTTCGATGGCATCTTCAAATAGACTTTTATTGCCAATCACATAAAAGTAAAAAATAAGTCACTATAAGACAAGCAAACAACCACAAACAGTTTTATCACATGTAAAGGCTGTTAAATGGAAGAAAATGCAGTATCAGAGTCAGGCTTAAGACTTTTTCACACTTTTGTGGTAAGAAAGCAAAACGGAGGATTTCAGAAAACAAACTCGCAGGAGGGGTTTAGAAATAGCTCAACAGATCTTACCATACACACTGAACTTCTATAACACCATGATTTAAAACACTAGCCATTTTAGGCTTTTGCAAAAAAGAAAAAAAGTAACCAAATAAGAAGTTATAAATAGATGAGTAAATTATCTTCCATATTATTTCACTTTTCTGGAAAATTTTTTTTCACAAATTCCATCATCTGGGCTATTTCACTTGCAAATTAACTCTTATTTATGAATATATGTATTTAAACATAATGTTAAATGAATGTATAAATGTGGATCTTTGTTTGTTTGACTTTTGCAATCTCTCAATCTTCCCTCTATTCCCATGAGCTCTTACTCCCACCCCACGAGAATTCACTTTTACAATCTAGTCTTTACCCTTTCCTGTATTATTTATGCTCACATAATTCTATTTAATCCTATATATATACTTATCCATACACATCTAATATTACAGAGACAAGCTTTTTGGTCAGTGTTTTACAAGAGGGAGTTCACATCAACTATGCTTTTCTGCATCCGGCTTTTCTCCCTCAAACCCTCATGAAAATTCTTCCAAGTTGACTGGGATTGCTCTAGCTAATTCTTCTTAAATGGCTGCATAATATTCCATGGTCTATATGTAATTTATAGTAGTCCCTCTCCCTTATCTATACAAGACATGTTCCAAGACTCCTAGGAGATGCCTGAAACCGTGCAAAGTACTCAACCCCATATATACCATTTTGTCCTATACACACATACTTGCGATAAAATTTAATTTATAAAGTAAGCATGGTAAGAGATTGACAATAACAACTAGGACGATTATAACAATATGCTGTAATGAAAGTTATGTGAATGTGGTCTCCCTCAAAATATCTTACTATCCTGTACTCACCCTTCCTGTGATGATGTGAGACGATAAAAATGCGTACGTGATAAGATCAGATGAGGTGAATGATGTATTTTGTCAGGAGGATGGTCCACTTCTGGGCACAGTTACCCTTCGGTAACTGAAAGGGAAGAAAGCAAAACCTCGGGTAAGCAGGGACCACTGTATTCAGTCCTGCTCCTATTGATAGGAAATGTTCTTTTCCTCTGGGCCACTAGAGAGCACCATTGGAGCAGTGTCAAGTTCAGTAAAGTTGAGGGCAGACAGTTGGAGACCTATTTGTTATCAGATCTGCATCTTCATCTTCACTGGCTTGATCCAGATTTTGTTCATTCTCAGCTCTGGGAACCAAGAATTCTCTCGCTTCCTCCAATCGGCATCTTACCATTCTATCCCCAGGCGGATGATAATAGACTCACTGGGGTTCTTTTTCAGATTCCCCACAGTTGTTCAAAGACCCAAATAGCAAGGACTGCAGAAATATTATAATGGGCATAGCCAATAAGAACAACTACTCTCACTGCTGTCACTGTAATTACTACGATTTATGAAAAACAAAAAATTGCCAGTAATCAGGCTAAGATAAGAGCTTGACACATGTCACCTCACTTTACAGTTACAACAATCCTGTGAAGTAAGCACAACCATTATCCCACTATAAAGATAAAGTGTGTGGTATAGAGATAACACACACCCAGAGCCAGACCCTTAAGAAATCCCACAGATTCTCTTCATGTTTCTGTATTAAGTCTGTCACTGTGTGGCCTCTCCTGGATCTCCATGTTCAACTGCCAACACCACCTGTCTCAACCCAAACCCAATCCAAATTCCCTACAGTTTTCCAAAGACTGCAGAGTTCCTATGATGTTGCATTTATTATTGCTGCTGTCCTGTATGCCTCCCTCAGCTTCCCAGATCTTCAAAGAGTCAGACTACAATTTTCCTGGTCTCTGGAGCTTACCCAGGTAGACATAAATACCCCTTGTACCTCAAAATAATGGGGAAAGTTGCTTGCTTATCTCATTCTCCTACTAGAAAGTTCTAAAGCCAAGTCTTAACTGTTCTCAGTATCTCTGTAGTGGTACAGTGGTTGGCACATAGCAGATGTTCCATACATGGTAACAAAGGAATAAATGACTGAATCCATGAACTAGAAAGGCCCTTTCTTTAAAAACTTAGAGTCAAACCCAATCCTTAGCAGCATAAAATAAATACATAAAAGCCAAAAAACTTGGGTCACTTCCTTTCAGAGAGGATTTCTGTGACAAATCCATTTCCCAAGCCAATCAGCCACAAATAAAGAGCCCCTGGCTTTTTTGTCCTCTAGCTAGCCTGTAGGTCTGGACAGTTAAAATTGAAGGAAGAGCGTGTGCCAGGCTATTCACACATGCCTAGGGTCTGCTGTTAGTTGCTGCTGAGAGATAAGATGAAAATTTGTATTAGAGTGGAAGTACTTCAGGCTGCAGAATTACACAGCAGCTGTGAGGGGAAGGGGTAGGGAAGAAAATTTGCCTTTCATCAGAAAAAAATGTGGTGAAAACGGATATTCTTTTTCTCTTTAAAAACACATGCAGAAACTGTTTGGCCTGGTTGGTCTTATTATTTCCTCTTGCAAAAAGCTTGCCAGTCCTCCTGGGTGAAGAAATGAAGACCCAGCGATGTGAAAGCCTTTGGGGCCACAATTAGAAATGTTCTTTCTCGTGTGGTGTTTTCTTTCCTGTAAACTCCAGATACCACTAATGAGAGTGCCCAATTATTACATCTGTTGACCAGGGGCAGTACTCTTTGCTGCCCGGTAAATACAACATTGTCTGGCAGCTCATTCTAATGAGAAACTGGATTATTTGCTCCTGAATACAGTCAAGAAGTCAAAGTCTAAATTGAATTTGCAACCACAAATGCATATATTCGGAGGTACAGTTAAGAGATCTTTGGAGAGGGGCACCTGGGTGGCTCAGCAGTTGAGCATCTGCCTTTGGCTCAGGTCGTGATTCCGGGGTCCTGGGATTGAGTTCCACTTGGGCTCCCCACAGGGACCCTGCTTCTCCCTCTGCCTATGTCTCTGCCTTTCTCTCTGGGTCTCTCATGAATAAATAAATAAATCTTTAAAAAAAAAAAAACAGATTTTTGGAGGGGGCTTGGGTGGCTCAGTCTGGTAAGCATCAGACTAGTGATGTCGGCTCAAGGTCATGATCTCATGGGTAGTGAGATGGAGCCCCACATCTGCCTCCCAGCTCAGTGGGAATCTGCTTGAGATTCTCTCCTGCCCCCCCCACTTTCTCCCCCCACCCCCACCCCCACCCCCAGATAAATAAATATTTTTATAAAAGAGAGAGAGAGGGGCCTTTGGAGAGTTTTTCTCCTTCTCTGGCAGAAGCTGACTTTCTACTTGTTTGCATGTTGCAAATCTGATCAAATAGAAATGTGAATTTTTTCCTCTTCATGCCCCCAAATTTGAAATGCATGTTTAATATCACAGAATCAAAAATTTGGATGGAAGCTCTAAACACCAGCAAGCTCTGCCACACGGACAAAATTCTACTTAACTCATTCCTGGAAGCAAACCACCCACCCTTTTCTCAGAAATATCTCAAAGGAACATCACACATCGGTGCATCCTGCTATCTCTTGGCACAATTTGCTTCCTTGAAGCTCACATACCATTGTCTTCATTTCCTCTGCTGCTCAAGTAGGAGCTTAGTTTTTCCCACTGTCTCCAGCATCAATGTGGGCTTTTAGACTGTAGGAAGATCTGTCTGTAGACAGGTCCCTAAACACTTTGTGCTGTTTTGTGTCTTTGCACCTACTCTGCCATCTGCCTGGAAATCTTCTCTTTACCTATGATCCACCCTCTCCCACATTATGAACCCCTACTGAATCTCCAACACCCAGGTCCTTTGTGAAGAGCTTCCCCCACATCATGTTTTCTCACTCTCCAATCTAAGATACAAATTACCAGGTCCTGCATGCTACCAAGAGGTCTCCTAAAATGGTGCTATTCAAAATGTAGTCTTTAGACCAGAAGCAGTAGCATCACTCGGGAGATTATTGACACTGGGCATTCACAGGTTCCACTTCTGACCTAATGAGTCCTTATATCTGAGGGTAGGGCCTGGGAATCTGGGTTTTAACAAGCTTGCTTGAATTTAAAAAACACTGTTCTACAATAATTTAATTTCAAATAACCTTTGGTAGATATAAATTTAATACTCTTGACAGACCAGAAGGTTCATGACATGGAGCCAATCATTTTACAGAACAAAATTAGAACAAAATTGAAGGTCATTTAATGAAAAAAAAATTATAATAGCTCAGACTGTACATATCACTAAAATTCTCACTCTTCATTCTTAATTACAGACATATTTTGAGGAAGGAATTATATGGCAAATTTGGAAGGCCACTGATACCTCCCATAAGAATGCCAATGGTCAACGTTTTTATCTTTTTAATATTATATTGGAATTATTCCTTTGTATGTTTCTCTCATATTACCATAAACTAGATATTTCTCTTATTCATTTCAAAATGAATAAGCACAGGCCCTGACACACAGTTAGCATTTATGATGTTAATTAAAACAATGAACAAGGGACGCCTGGGATGCTCAGTGGTTGGGCACGTGCCCTGGGCTCAGGTCATGATCCCGGGATCCGGGATCAAGTCCCACATCAGGCTCCCTGCGGGGAGCCCGCTTCTCCCTCTGCCTATGTCTCTGCCTCTCTCTCTCTCAGTCTGTGTCTCTCATGAATGAATAAATAAATAAATCTTTAAAAAAATGAAAGAATATTCACACAGAGCATTTTCTGAATCCTCACTGCCGCTTTTAGATAATATAGTCATCAAACTTAGTTTTGATTTGGCCTCTGAAAATAGTTTTGGCTTACACTACTGTTTTTTGAACTGACATCCCTAAACTAACCAACTGCATCAGCATCGTCTGGGATGTATATCCTGTGCAGATTCCTAGACCCACCCTACAATATTGTTTCTGAATCTCCAGTTTGTGAATCCAAAAATCCCAGGAGATTCTTATGTAGACAAAGTTAGAGAAATATTGATATGTGTGGTTACCCCAATCTGCAGCACTCTGAAATTGGTCACTAACCATAGAATAAGGAAAAACTTCCCTAGCCAGAAGACTCATTATCTAAATTCAGTATAGGAGGAGGCCTAAAAAGATAGGAAAGAAAGCAAGAATCCCATAGAGAAATTTCATTATGCAAAGATGCAAACAGTCCCATGTGTTCCATTGTATGTTTGAATTGAAATCCATACCTTTGTCAATAGTTGCTTTGGGAAGTGGGAAAAGAGTTTTTAAGAAGTTTCTTTTGCCACACTTACATAAGAAACCAGTGGAATACTCTCCCAGGAATTTAAATCAAGGGAAGGAAAACAAGTAGAAGAATTAGGGGAATTGTTTTTCAAAAATAAAAGAGAAAAGCCAAACATGGAGTTATATGTTCTTCTCAGACCCCTTCTCTCAAAAGAGTCTGAATGCAAAGGCCCCATAGACATCAGTTTACCAAGGTATGATCTCAAGAGGTTGAAAATTTGACATCTGTTACCTGAGACTTCTTTAACTGGAGATGTGTTCTCCTGTCCTACAATTTAAGAGAATATCTAAAACATAAATACACTAAAGGAGGAAAAACACCCACCTTGGCTTAAACTCAAAATACAATATGGGAAGAGAGTGGTAAGGGTATGTAGTTTTTATAATATCCCTAATCACCCCATAAAAACAGACAGAGCCAAACCAACAAGCCACGTACAGTATCTATAACATTAAGTAATAAGTTTTTCACATGAATTCCAGAGTTGGAGTAAATGAGGACAAAACATGAAGACTCATATATTATTAGCATCTATATAGGTAGAAGCCAAAGGAAGTAAGGGGACATCTAGTAGATCTGAGAATAAGATGACTCAAGGATTGCCTATAACCAATCTTTTTTACTTTAATTTATTTGAGAAAGAGAGAGAACACAGGGGAGAAAGGCATAGAGAAAGGGAGAGAATCTCAAACAGACTCCCTGCTGAGTGCAGAGCCCAATGCAGGCATTGATCTCTTGACCCTGAGATCAGATCTGAGCCAAAACCAAGAGTTGGCCACTCAACTGACCACACCATCCAGGCTCTCTGCCAATATATATTGACTGGAAAGTGTAGGTGGCCAATTTGAGGACCACAGCTAAACCAGAAGGGTTATTTGCATGTGAGTGCAATGAGATGGCAGGAAGATTTTAAGAAGCTGGATTAATCTGTGACTTAACCATGGAAGTGAACTTGCCAAAGT
This sequence comes from Canis aureus, assembly GCF_053574225.1. Taxonomy (NCBI): domain Eukaryota; kingdom Metazoa; phylum Chordata; class Mammalia; order Carnivora; family Canidae; genus Canis; species Canis aureus. The sequence continues at coordinate 86,745,508 of NC_135611.1, read as the reverse complement.
GTTATTCCAGGACAAAGCTCTGTACTAGAGAGAAACTACTGGGGATATAACCTTTTTTTTAAAGATTTTATTTATTTATTCATGAGAGACAAAGAGTTAGAGGCAGAAACATAGGCAGAGGGAAAAGCAGGCTCCCCACAGGGAGTCCAATGTGAGACGAGACTCGATCACAGAACTCCAGGATCATGCCCTGAGCTGAAGGCAAACACTCAACCACTGAGCCACCCAGGCATCCCAGGGTTCTAACCTTTGACAAAGAGATGGAGGAAGAAAAGAGAGGATCCAAAGAAAGTGGAGATGAGGAACTAACCAGGAGACCTTTTGTTTTGAACAAAAACAACAAAACAATAGAAAGACAGAACTCTATAGCAATCAAGCTAGAAAACTATCCTGATCCATTCCTTCCCCCAAAAGTTTAGGAAAACTAATCTCATGTGAAAATGAGCAACAGCAAAGAAATATAGTTGAATTCTACACAACTGTTTTATAAGAAAATATAAGATTAGGCAGAAGAAAATATCTCTATAGATAATGAAAGCTCTCCAGAAAAATGGCCACAGACAGATGAAAACTATAACTTAATATTTTTCAAATGAATTAATGGAAATTTTTTCATGATAGTGTATGAAAAAAATTCAACATCAATCAGAATTAAAGAAAACTCAGAAATGAGGTGATAGAACTAAGGACAAAATAGAAAAAAAATTTTAAGTCATTTCAAAATGTAACATGAATCACATCACAAGATATCCAAATGGCCAATAATAACGTGAAAAAATGCTCAGTGTCACTAGTCATCAGAAAGTCAAATTTAAGCCATAGCAAAATATCACTTTGCCTCCATTAAAAGGGCTAAAATTAAAAAGACTGATAATACCAAGTACTAGCAAAGATGTGACAACAAACTCTTATACTCTTAGTGATGGGAATGTAAAATGGTACAGCTCCTTTAGAAAACTGCTTAGCATTTTCTGATACATATAAAAATGCATCTGCCCTATGATCCAACAATTTGGCTCCAAGCTATATTTTCCAAGAGAAATGAATGCATATGTTCTCACAAAGATTTATACAAGAATGTTCATCACAGTTATAATTTATAGGGCAGCCTGGGTAGCTCAGCAGTTTAGTGCCGCCTTCAGCCCAGGGCATGATCCTGGAGACCCAGGATCGAGTCCCATGTCAGGCTCCCTGCATGGAGCCTGCTTCTCCCTCTGCCTGTGTCTCTACCTTTCTCTGTGTGTGTGTGTCTCTCATGAATAAATAAATAAAACTTTTAAAAAAAACAGTTATAATTTATAATAGCTGAAATCTGGAAACACCACAAATGTCCATCCACAGAAAAAAAATAATAAATTGTGGTGTATATACATGAACTGCTATAAGATTTTAAGAGGCTGGATATTATATTGGATATTTTTTATTAATCTCAAAAAACATTACTTTGAGTAGAAGAAGTCAGGCACAAGAGTATATGTAATTACGTTTCTTCTGATTTGAATTCTGCTGATTTGAATTCTGCTGTTTTGAAATTCAAGAACAGGCAAAACCAATCTCTGGCAACAGAAGTCAGAATAATTGTTATCTCTTTTAGGAAGTAAGGGTTTTTACTGGAAAGAAGCATGAGGAAACTTTCTGGAGTTTTCTATATCTTGTTCTATAGGTTATACAGATATATATCTGTGTGTGTGTGTGTGTGTGTGTGTGTGTGTATATATATATATATATATATATATATATATATATATATCTGTATATATGTCAGGGGACTGCAAGACCACTTCCAAGTTCAATAGTTCCCAGGATGACACAAAGGACTCAGCATAGAGTCACAATTACAGCTATAATTTATTACCAAAAAAAAAAAAATGCACAATAAAATTAGCAAAGAGAAAAAGCACATGGGGCAAAGTTCAGAGTAAACCAGAAGCAAGATTCTAAGAGTCCCAATGAAGTCACACAGGATGTTATTAATTCCTACAGAAAGAAATGTGGTATGTGTGAAGTGCTATCTCCCAGGGAAACCCATTAAAGACTCAGTGCCAGGATTTTTATTGGGAGCTAGGCACACAGGTAGCTTTTGCCTAGCATGTACTAAATTACAAACTCTCAGAAGAAAAGCAAGTCTTCAGCATAAACAATTGTTCCCATAAACACACAATGAGCCATTTGCTTTTTTTAAATTTTTTTAAGTTTATTTTTATTTTTTTAGCAATCCCTACACCGAACGTGAGGCTCAAACCCTGAGATCAAAACTCGCATGCTCTGGGTGGCGCAGCGGTTTGGCGCCTGCCTTTGGCCCAGGGCGCGATCCTGGAGACTCGGGATCGAATCCCACGTCGGGCTCCGGTGCATGGAGCCTGCTTCTCTCTCTGCCTCTCTCTCTCTCCATGTCTATCATAAATAAATAAATCTTTAAAAAAAAAAAAAAATCGCATGCTCTTCCAAAAACCAGCCAGGGGGACCTACAATGAGTCATTCTTATCAGGAAACAATGCAAACCCTCTCCAAATTCAAATTCCTAGCAACCTTGAAAGCAGGCCTAACGATAGCAGTCAAGTCTTCTCGGCTCTTTCTCTGCAATGTGTCAGAAAAACAAACAAAAAGCAAAAAACAAAACACCTCACTGAACTGTACATTTAAGATTTTGGTGTTTTATCATGTAGATTATATATCAATTTTTAAACTTTAAACATATAAATAATATGAATGACAGATCCACAGATCCTCTTCTGTGAGCAGTTTGTCATGATAGTGAAATAAGAAAATCATAATGATTTTGGAGGCCTACAAACAAGGCAAAGTAAAAAGCAAGTCCCTCAACTTGCTAAGGCTCAACTCTCTCAGGGCCATGATGGGTCCTGTTCTTAAGCAGCGTAATGTAATGGAAAGAACATGGACTTTGGCATCAAACTGGTCTTAAAATCTAGCTCTATCATTTGCTAGCTCGGTGATAACAGTCAAGATAATTCACTTCTCTGAGCTCCAGTTCCTCAGCAAGCTGAGGATGATAATTTGCCACTGAAATGTTATAAGGATTAAATGAAATAACACATGCAGTTGATATTCAAAAAAAAATGTCAAGTCCCTCTACAGTAGATAAAACTCTAGAAGATAAGACATCCATATGAAAAGTTGTAAGGCAAGAGAGTACTTAGTAAGCGCCATGAAGGTTGTTCAAAGTTCTGACTGCTATAGAAGACCAAGCAGAAAGGTTCTCGGTGGCCCGAAACAGGCCCAAGAGGTGGCATTTGAGCTGGTGATGGAATGTGTGGTAAAATTTTGAGATTCAGAGATGAAGAGTAGGACATTTTAGGACCACAGAAAAGTACCTGCAAATCACAAGCTGGATTTGTCTTGGGCTTTTGTCAGTCCAAACTTTGCTGAGAGAACTAGCATTTCTTTACCTACATGACTTGTTGTGACTGAGCCATTTTTTTTTTTTTGCATAATATCAAATACTTTATTTTCCCTCATTTTGTTCAGCCCACATCTTAATCATATCTATATATGCATCTCCATTCCTATAATTACCCAAAGCTAAAAACATAACAGTCATCTTTGACTCCTGTTCTAGAAAATGTATCCAAATATGATTATTAGCCATCACCTACTCAGCTACCACTCTGGTCCAAGCCATAGTCACATCCTTCCTTGACCATTACAACAATCTCCTAACTGGCCTCTCGAACTTTTTTTTATTATTTTTTTAGAGTCTTATGGGGTTTATTTTTTTGTATATATTTTTTATTGGAATTTGATATGCCAACATATAGCATAACACCCAGTGCTCATCCCGTCAAGTGCCCCCCTCAATGCCCATCACCTAGTCACCCCATTCCCCCACCCACCTCCCTTTCCACCACCCCTTGTTCATTTCCCAGAGTTAGGAGTCTCTCATGTTCTGTGTGACCGAGCCATTATAGGGATTGAATATACTGCCATGCTGAATGGGGTGATACAGTGGGTTCTTCTACTCTGGATCTAAGGCCAATGACATTTTTGCCTCTTGACATCTAGCAATACGGAGCATGAGTATGACCTCAACCAGGAACACTATTGAACCATAGGCAAAATGGTGACTTCTATAGAAACATCAAATGCATGCACAATCTTCCATTCATTACAGTCCCCTCAGACTCCACTGTTGTTGTTGTTGTTGTTGTTGTTTTTCATTTATTCAGTAGGGATTTATTGAGTGGGCAGTCTGTGCTAGACATTGTGCTATATCCTAAGGATGAAATGTATGGGTTCCAGCCCCAGGGAGTTCACAGACTAGTCAGAAAGGCTACATGTAAATGCACAGACTACACTAGAAAACAATAAGGACCTTAGGGTAGAGATGAATGAAAGATCTCAGGATCACACAGGCTAGAGCCGGGCCCTCTTTTGATGCATCTGGTTTCTACTTCAAGGATACTCTCACTGCTGACAGTTAAACTGAGGGATGGATTTGATAAACTAGCTACTTTCCCAAACTGGTCAAAGGAAAAAACACTGGGCTCTAGGTAAGGTCAGAGTGCCCTCTGCTGAAATAGGAAGCTGGAAATCAGAAGACGAACTATTCTAGTCTTGTTTATACCAAAACACTCTCTATACCATTTTATTTATAGAAATGAATAAATATCCTCTTTCCCTAACAACAATCCATCTTGAGTCTCACTGGATTCTTATAAACATAAGAATTGGATCAGGAGGCAATGAAGGAAGACCAAGGAACATCAGACTCCTGTGAACATCACATGGCAAAACAGGCTTAGGCTAACCAGCATATAAAAGCTTTCCAGCTTGATTGGTGGGCTATCGAAATTCAAGGTGTGTTAGCCTAAGGCCTTTTCATAGAATGACTTCAACACTGGAGCCTCAACTCCTGCAAGGTACCATGTGTTTTCATTCTCCCACTCTCACATTTTATGTGGATGAGAAGAAATTCAGCCATGAAAGACATGGAGTAAACTTAACCTCATGTGACGACATGAAAAAAGCCAACTTGAAATGTGTACATACCATAATGATTCCAACAGTATGATGTTCTGAAGAAAGTAAAACCACAGAGACAGAAAAAGATCAGTGGTTCCCAGGGATTAGAAGAGAGGAATGAATAAGGCCAGAAGCTACCCTGGTGGATACATGGCATTAGACATTTGTCCAAACCCATAGAAAGTACACCACCAGAAGAGAACTGTAAGGTAAACTGTGGACTTTGGGTGATATCATGTGTTGACACGGGTTTATCGATTGTAACAGGTGTACCACTCTGGTGGGGGATAATGATAGTGGAGGAGGCTGCCCCGGGGAGGGGGAGGGATGATGCATATTTCATACTTTATGCTCAGTTGTGTTGCGAACCTAAAAAATAAGTCTATTAAAAATCAGAAAAGATTAACACCAGCTAAATTCTTTTTCTTTTTTTTAATAAAAATAGACCAGCTAAATTCATAAGGGCAGACCTCAGGAGGTAAAATATGTTCATAAAAAGCTAATTTGGGGGCACCTAGGTGGCTCAGTCAGTCAAGCTTCTGCCATCAGCTCAGGTCATGATCCTGGAGTCGCAGGATCGAGTCCCATATCAGGTTCCCCGCTCAGGGAAGAGTCCGCTTCTCCCTCTGCCCCTCACCCCGCTCATGCTCTCTCTCTCTCTCTCTCTCTCACTCACTCTCTGTCTCTCAAATAAATTAAACCTTTATTTAAAAAAAAGCTAATTTGTTTTACCAGCATAAGGGGCTGCAGATAGGATGAATGTGTGATGGAATGCATGATGGTGTGAGATTCCAAAAACACCATATTATTTCTATCCTGTTGCCCAACCCCCGTACCAAGCAACAAATCCCAAAAACAATAACTGTCATTACCTGTGGCTTACCCTGTGACTGATTTAGCAAAGACTGACACATTTCACTCCACAGTAGCAAAGACAGCGATCATAATTTCCTCTTATCTGGAATATGCATCCCAGACTATAGAACTCAAACTGACATTCAGAATGCAGTGTGACACCAAAGGGGGAAGTGGCTTGCGTAAGGACCCTCCCCCAGCAGCCTGGGACTGTCCAGCTCTGATGATTGACGGTGTGCTGAGGACACAGCGCTCTTATGCAATGGAAAAGGCAGTGGCAACTCCGTGGCTTGTAAACGGGGAGGCTCTGCAGTAAGGACTCTTTAGCAAATGGGTTACCTTAAGGGAGCAATCGGGGCTGCTAAAAGTCGGTGTCTTTCCTTGGGGCTGGATCATGTGTGATCTGAAGTCCTTTCCCACTCCAAATTAACATCCCAAAATGGATCCCATATTTTGAAACAGTGTGATTAATGAATTTTCAAACATGTCCCAGAGGAAACACTGTAGTCATTTACTTAACTGGCATTTAGAGTAAAATAACAAATGGTTTTAGACATTTTCCTTGCCTCTTTAATTATGGAGGCTAAATATTTCGGCACTCCTGATAATTAGCATGCTAGCCTGCATGAAAAGGTAAGGGGGAGGTCTCTTTAAACAGGTGCTGAATGCCTTATGTGCAATAAACATCTCCAGCCACCATGGATTTCTACATCTGGTAGAGATTTTGTAGCTGTAGAACATCTGGAATTTAATTTGCTACATGTAGTAGAAACCCTTTTCATTTAAAAAAAAAAAAAAACCTTCTTTATTCAAAGTAATTTGCAGTCTCTTATAATCCACTCACACACACCCCCATGTACCCCCTTTGAAAAAAATCTCCACAATGCCTATTGTGAAGACCCTTGGAATTTTTTGGCCTTGCAAAATAGTAACCTAATGCAATTCAGGCGAGGTTACTCCAATTCCTTTTTCCTCATTTCAATGCACTGATGAGCTCTGGCTTTATAATTAAAGTGGCCTCTTAGGTTATTCCAGCCTAATTATTATTCAGTGCTGTCATCTACCTATCCCATGGCCTGTGGATTCAACAATATGTATGAAGGTGTGATAAGAGGTATTGGAGTGGGGGTAAGGGGTGCAGCAGGGAGTTCATTTGTGTTTATTACATACAATGTTCTTTTCCTGTGGAAAGGGGCTTTTGTGACTGTTCTTTTCCTAGTCCTGTGGACTGCCTGCCCCACTGCAAACGGCTGCTATCAATAAACACCCTTACTTTCATTTGTGAGACCCAACCACCATTTCCTGGAGATAAAGGTGGCTTAGATTTCAGCACAATGTAAAACATATTCTATGACATTTCTTGAATGGAGTTGGGATATTTAAAGAAAACCTAACAGACAGACCTCTTAGGTAAGATGGTTCTTGCCCTTTTATGTTTTGCCATCTTCAGATATGGTGTAAATCCAGCTCCAGAAAGCAAGAAGGAACCAGTAAATAACATTAGCCCCCTTTGTCAATCTCAGTGGGACCAGATTGCCCCACAGGACAAAAGGCTAGAAGCTGACATGTAGATCCTGAATGTGTCTTTCTCAATTCTTTTGTAAACTTGGCCTATGGGCAGTGTCATGCACATTATAAGCCAGTAAGTACTTCTCAGAATGATTTCCTCCTCCTTTGGAACAGATCCCTAAAGGAAAGGAAACGTTGACTCTGACTTTTCCCTCAATTACTCATACTCAGCTTTTCCTAAGATCACTAACACCCATCTCATTAAAAGCAAACTGTCCTCAAACAGTTATAGCCATTACATAAATTTCATGTTCCCTTATTTCATTTATTTCTCCTTACAACAAATCTTCCCTTTGGGTCAAATCCATCATATTCAATCTGCTAAAGCACTTCGTTATTTTTCTAATAATTGAAATGCGAATTGATTGCCTGCAAAAAAAAAAAAACACATCCCTGTAGGTGGGATCTTTTGACACGGGAAGGTTACATATGGGAAATATACAATATGGCAACAGTTGAGGTTGGTTCCCCTACGTCAGGACCGGTTGACCTTCCAGTAGTCTTAAGCTTTAAGACGAAATGAAACCCAAAGCTGGGGGAGTAAAGGAGGACCTGTGGTCGGTTTTGTATTGTATATTAGATTGGGAACATGTGTTTTTTAAGGAAAGGAAGCCTGACACAGTGAAACCTTTTGACACAACAAAGGAAGGAAATTGATCTAAGTGTCTGTCTGTAATGTGCCATTTGCTGTGATCAGTCTCTCATTCAAGCCTGATCTCTGGCGTCCCTGTTTGTATTGGAGCCATTTCCTGCATGATAGTACATTCCTGTTTGACACACCATGCCTGGGAAAAGGCAGTATCACCTACCCCCACCCGGGCAGACACAAGCTGTGAGACGTCATCAGGACTCTTCCGTTTCCGTTGCTGGGCGTTGGTTATTCTGTGGGGCTTGCATCTTTCTCTATTGACTTCCTGCTCAGTTAAGGGAAAATTATAGAAGTGTCCAAAGACCTGGTTTCAAGATGAATTGGCAAAGCTTAGAAAAGGAAGACAAGGAGGAGGGGAAGATATATTTCAAGGTCAAAGATTTTATGATCAGAATTTTTGAAGCCTCTAGACTTTATCTGTTCTCGGCTGCTCAAAGTGTGATCCCTGGACCAGCAGCATCGAATTACATGGTTCCCTATTACCAATGCGACACCAGATCCTATCTATGACCTACTAGAATCTGTATTTTCACATGATACTCAAGGAATTTGTGTGCACCCTTACGTCTGAGATACAAGGATCTCAACCCATTTATTTACAGCTAAAGAAAAAGAGTCTCAAGTAAGTAGATTGTGCCAAACCATAAAGTTATTCAACAGAGCAGCTAGGACAAGGACCTTAAGATGACTGCTTCAGCTAGTCAGTCTACTTTTTGCCGTGCATGAAAGGAAGACGTACAGCTCAAATGCCCCCTTCAAACTCCTCACCATCCTTCAACTCATAGGCCAAACCAATGTCCCCTTATTCATCAGAGTCTCTTCACTTCTGTCTTCATCATCTTGGAATCCATAACAATGCTCCTCCTCCTGCAAACTCCTGAACTTCCCTAGGACCCTTTCTCAAAGCACCTACTTTGATTGAACTCAACCACCTACTTTCTCCATACCTGTAGCCAAACAGCCCAGTAAAGCTGGACAAAAATCACCCCACTGAACAGATGGCCGTCACTTTACATTTAAAACCACCAACCTCAGCCGAACCCTCAGCAAGGCTGATTCATCTTGCTGTTTATTTCTGTAGTTGCTTTTCTACTGTTTTTATATACCTTTTCCAATGTCCTTACACTTTCCATCATGCATTCTCAAGTAATGACTTGTCTCCAACTTCACAGAGGTAATAAAAGGAATTAGATATCAAACCCCTCAAATTCCCACCACTGATTCTTTTTAAAGATTTTATTTATTTTTTCATGGGAGACAGGGAAAGAGGCAGAGACATAGGCAGAGGGAGAAGCAGGCTCCTCACAGGGAGCCTGATGCAGAACCCGATCCCCAGATCTGGGATCATGCCCTGAGCCAAAGGCAGATGTTCAGCCACCAAGCCACCCAGGCATTCCCCCACCACTGATTCTAAAGCAACATAACCTCCCGCATCTGCCCACACCCATCTTCTCTTTTTCCCCTTTTTACAGTAGATAAAGCACCCATCTCCTCAACAAAAACTTGATCAGAATAGATGCTGTGAAACTCATTCACTGTCCTCTTCTCTGGAAGGGAATCCTACTCCATAGATCACCTCTCTTCCCTAAATATGCCACGCGTATACATTCTTGCTTCTGAGTCCATTTCATTTGCATTCTGGTTTATTCTAGTACCTCACTTCTAGCAAGCTAGCAAAATCTTAGAGAAAACCTCTCTAGTTTGATTTCTATTTCAATGCTCTCCTTCACAGGTAGTTTGTAAGCTTCTAGCTTGTAATATTCTCCACACATGTAGTCTGTGCTTTTTCATCTTTCATTCACTATTTTTCAGAATGACTTCGTTGATATGTGATCTTTTTTTTAAGTAATAGTGAAAAAATAAAGAAAACAGCAAAAAAAAAAATACTGGAACTCTCACAACCCCAAAATAATCGTTTTTTTCTTTTTGTAACATTTTTTTCATCCAAAAAGAAGATGGATATGTAGAGGAGAAAATGTAAAATGAAACTGTACTCTATATACAATCTTTTTAAAGTAAAATTTAATTGTTCTTGAATTTAACAGAAGAAATGTTCAGAAAATAAAATTAGGACTAACTCATTACCTGGAACAATAAGGAAATTCACCTTTTCTAATTCACATTTTTAGTTTTATAAGTTATATTTTATTTAACTTTGTCAAGATTTTTAATAATTAAAATCTGTTTTGTAATGATAATCCTCTGAGTATTCAGTCCTGGTCTTCTACTTAAATGTATTCAAACCTGAACACTAATCATTTTTTTATCATAAGTTTTCCAATCCTGAGTATATTCAATCATATGTTTGGAGTATCTGGACACTGGGGAGATGAGTCCAAAAATGGGTCAGATCCTTTCACTCACAGAACTTACATTCTAAAGGAGGAGAAAGAAAATAAACAAGGCAAAACAAAACAAGATATTTCTCAGACGGTGTGTGGTAAGTGCTACATGTATATAAGGATACATGGTGAATGAGTAGGGGGAAAAGCTATTTTAGCAAAAAAAATATGTCTCTTTAGATGTGACATGTAAGCTGAGTCATGAATAATTGAAAAGTCTCTATCACTAAAAGGCCTTAGAGGAGAAACATTCTATGTGGAAAGAATAAGAAATGCCCAAGTTAAAAATAAGTGTGGCTTGTTTAAGTACCAGAAAGCAGGCCAAGGTAGTGGGAAAGTAGCAGAGGAGACTATATGGACAGAGAGATAGTCAGGAGTCATTTTACACAGATATTTCAGATAATGATGTTCAAAATGAAATGTAAAACCTATAGGTGTAAGTAAGAGGGGGAAAGAGGGATGTAAACTGATATACATTTTTAAAAGATCAATTTGACCACCTGCCATGTAGAAATTGAAAGAAGAGGTAGAGTGAAAAAGTAGAAGCAGAAAGTCCTGCGAGGAGATAATACTAGTAACCCAGGCAAGAGATGACGATGTGGACTGGGGTAGAAACAATGAAGATACAGAGAGGGACATAATTGGGATGTACATCACAAGTAGAATAGATGGCACTTCCTAGAGTGGGTGGAATCACTGGTGGAGGAACAAGAAAAAGGGAACCAAAGATAAATTCTAATGGTTTGTTTGCTTGGTTGGTTGGTTGGTTGGTTGGTTTTGTTCTACTTGAGCAACTGGGTTAAAATTAGTACCACTTACTGAAATGGGCAAGGCTGGAGAAGTAATAGATTGGATCCAGGAGTGTCCAGGGGTGTCACATTTCAGATATCTATTAGAAATCCAGTAGACTCTATGTTGAGCCTAGAGTTCAGTGGAGAGAGAAGTTTTGAAGTGGTCAACATATGGACAAAATTAACACCAGGAAGAAAATCACCACGGGTAGCCAGTGTCTTCAGTCCTCGCTGTGCAACAAAATCATCTGAGCTTTAAGAAATACTGGTGCCCCATTCTCTAACCCCAAAACAAACAGCATATGTGAGGACTGGATGTGGCACTGACATAGATAGAAAAGTGCACCCAGGACTAAGATTTTGGATATAGTCACATCTGGACGTTGAGAAAAGGAGAATCCAGTAAAGAAGACCGAAAAGGAGTAGCCAAGGAGAAAGGAGAAATAGGTATTGTCCTAGAAGCCAAAGAAAGTAAGTGGTTCATGAAGGATGGAGAGGCCACTCTGCCACTGAGACATTCAGAAAGATGAGAACTAGGTCCCTGCAGAGGAGGAAGCCAACTTGCCAACCGTTTACTTTTTTCAGGTAAAGGGAAGCCATCAGCCAAGAGTGTCCATCAGGAACAGACTGATACTAAAGGTTGTAGGAGAGAGAGGGAATTATATCAAGATCAATTTGAAGAGTTAGAGAGCAAGGAGAACGTACACACAAAGAAGGCCAGGAAGTATCAAATGCTCATCTGAAAATTATGGGCATAAGTTTAAAGCAGGACTAGTCCATCTATGTGTACTAGTTACTCCAGCACCATTCAGGGGCTCAAAGTAACAGACGGTTGGATTTAGTCATGGTAGGGTTTTTGTTTAGAGATTTATTTTTTGCTTATTTGTTTTGCAGAGTAAATATAATAAAAGAGGAGATGGAGGCAAAGGAGTCAATTTATATACTGGTTTCCTCACAGTTGACTGCAGTGACAGCCCATAGCACAAGAGCCTTCAATATAGGCTATCTCTTGCTCTAAACCAAGCACCAGCCATTACCAGAAAGGCTACCATTCCAGGGAGAATTTGCCAAAAAGATAAAATAAAACAACAACCAAAGCATTATTCCCACTTTCAAGGAGTACAATAAGTAAATCTAAGCTGGATACAGTGGCAGTGAGGCAAGAAAGCTTGATGAATTAATTATGAAACGCACAGATCAAAGGATGATAATCGCAGTGAAGTGGAAGAGTTGGTAAGATGTGGCCTTGAGAGCGATCCAGAAGACCAGCATAGCGAGACTCTGTTCTAACTGCTTTCAACTCTTGCATTTTCCTTTTGAAATCTTCAGCCCTTTCTCTATGGAAATAATTTGATTTTCAGCTGTGTGTACTCTGCTCTTTGTTGTCTCTAATTTATGCGTAAATTTCTAATGACGTTGTTTGGGTCCTTAATTTGTTCCCTTAGCTCTGAAATCTTCTGTATTTCATGCTGTTGTTTTATTACCATTCTGTCCTTGAGTTCTTATTTTTTTGTCTGTTCTTAATAAAGAATTCCTGGGGTGCCTGGGTGGCTCAGTCAGTTAAGCATCTGACTCTCGATTTCGGCTCAGGTCATGATCTCAGGGTGATGAGACTGAGTCCCATGTTGGGACTCCACGCCCAGCATGGAGCCTGCTTAAGATTCTCTCTCTCCCTCTCCCTCTGCCCATCCTCCCTTTAAAAAAATAGAATTCCTGTTCATACTTCTTTTATGATCCAAAGCATTCATAGAAATACGGACTGAGCTAGTCATCTGTGATTTACTCACCATGTTCTCATTCCTTCCCTTTGTCACCCTCCCTTTCCTTTCTTCCCTTCCTTCTTTCCTTTTTTCCTTTCGTTCCTTTTTTTTTCATTCCTTTGTCCTTTCCAAGCTGTCTTCCTTCCTTCCGTCCTTCCTTCCTTTTCTCCTTCCCCTTACTTCCTTCAACTCTCTCTTCCTTTCTTTCCACTTCTCTTTTTCCTTCCTTCTTCTCAATCTATCTAGCATCGTGTGTTTTGTTTTTTACCCATATTTAAGGTGGACAGCTCTAACCAAACTTCTCTTTGCTCAGATAGAATGCAAGTCAGTTCTCATTGACATCTTTGCAGCTCATTTGAGACTACACTATTTTCTCCGTGTTATGGGTTAAAAGAGTGAATATTGTTTTAGATTCATTTTTCCACAGTCTGTGGTGTAAGGGAAAAGAGGAGAGTTCTGCTGGAACTCTGAGTAACCTTAATTTGAAGACACAGTTTCTTCCATTTCTTCAGAAATTCTCCTAATATCTTAAGAATTCACATCATTAATTGTGAGTGCTCTCCTCTCTAAAAAACTATTTCCATGGGGCAAGGGTGTCCAGGCTTTTTCCTATGCTGCCTATTCACTTCCTTTGTCTGCTTCTCCATAAATTTGGCAATATTTACAAGAATTTTATGAGCATTTTCACCTACTAGGGCAACTGGGTGGCTCAATTAAGCATTTGACTCTTGATTTTGGCTCAGATCATGTTCTTAGAATCATGGGATCAAGCCCCATGTCAGGCTCTATGCTAGGTGTTAAGTCTGCTTAAGAGTCTCTATCCCTTTCCCTCTGTCTCTCTCCCCCCTCCCTTCTCTTACTTAAAAAAAAGAAGAAGGAGAAGGAGGAAGAGGAGGAGGAGGGATGCCTGGGTTGCTCAGCAGTTAAGCATCTGCCTTTGGCTCAGGGAGTGATCCCAGGGTCCCAGGATCAAGTCCCACATCAGGCTTCCTGCAGGGAACCTGCTTCTCCCTCTGCCTGTGTCTCTGCTCTCTCTCTCTCTCTCTTTCTCTCTCTCTCTCTCTCTCTCTCTCCCCCTCTACCCGCGTCTCTGCTCTGTGTGTGTGTGTGTGTGTGTGTGTGTGTGTGTGTGTGTGTGTCTCATGAATAAATAAATAAGATCTCTAAAAAGACAGGCAGCCCGGGTGGCTCAGCAGTTTAGCCCCAACTTCAGCCCAGGGCCTGATCCTGGAGACCTGGGATTGAGTCCCACGTCGAGCTCCCTGCATGGAGCCTGCTTCTCCCTCTGCCTATGTCTCTTTATCTTATTTATGTTGCTTCCGTTTTTCTTTATTCTCAGAATACAGACTGAGAAGGAACCAGTGCCAGGATGATAGCCATGGGGAAAATTTTAGGGGAGGCTAGATCCATTTATTCACTCCACACACATCTGTTGAATACATGTCTTACGCCCATGTGTCAGGCTCAACTCTAGGAACTGAGGTCACAGAAACAAAGACACAGTCCTTGGCCTCAAGGACCCTAGAGATTAAGTGATACAGACATGTCAATTGGTAATAAAGGTATGGCGTGATAAATGCTAGACACAAAAATTCTGACGCTACAGAGCCTGTGGGGTCGGAGTGAGCTAAATTGAGAAAGAAGGAGACAGGGAAGCATTTTGTAGTTTGGAAGTGACACCTGAATGGCTGAGGTATAGTTCAGTTAAGAAAGGAGACAAGGGGGGCACCTGGGTAGCTCAGTGGCTGAGCATCTACCTTTGGCTCAGGGCATGATCCCAGGGTCCTGGGATCAAGTTCCATATTGGTCTCCCTGCGAGGAGCCTGCTTCTTCCTTTATGTCTCTGCCTTTCTCTCTGTGTCTTTCGTGAATAAATAAATTTTTTTTTAAATCTTTAAAAAAAAAAAAAAAAGAACCAGTAGAATGAGAAGAGAATACAGGGTCAAGGAGGCAAGCCAGGGGAACATAAATACCAAAAAAGAAGAGATGTGGAAAGAAAAAGCCAGAGATATATAGAGGGAATAAGAAGAGTTGAAAATCATATTAATCCTGTTTCAAGACTCAATTCAGGTACAGCCTTCTCCAAAAGCCTTCTCTTACTCCCCACCTTACCACCCTGTTTTGCTTTTTGCTCATCAGCAGAGTTACGGCCCAGTGCCCATGACATTCTACATCAATTCCCTGTCTCCAGCCTCTAAAGCCCTCAGGGACAGGTCCAAGTCTTACTCATCTCCCTATCTCTGGCACCTCTGATGGTTTCTGGTACATCTTATCTGTCCCATCAATAAATGTTCATTCAGGGCGCCTGGGTGGCTCAGCCTTCAGCTCAGGTTGTGATCCCAGGGCCCTGGGATGGAGCCCTGCATCGGTCTCCCTGCTCCTCTGGAGCCGGCTTCTCCCTCGCCCTCTGCCTGCCACTCCCCCAGCTGTGCGGCGCACGCACACACACTCACACACACACACACACACACACACACACTTTCTCTCTCTGTCAAATAAATAAGATCTTTAATAAATAAATAAATAAATGGTCATTCAACTAAATTGAAATCAGGGGAGGAAAGGCATTCAGTAAGGGGAAATAATGAACTTTATGAACTACTTCCAAGAAGCCAAGTCAAAACATTGTACTTACCAACAGCGAGTTGACAATGTTCTTGGCAAGAGAACTTAGTGAACTAAGAGAGGTGGGAACCAAACAACCATGGAAGGGGCCCTAGACAGTGCAGAAAGTGCATACAGCTCTCTCTTTTAAGGAATTTGATGGTGAAGGGTTAGGGTACTGCATGGAACAGCCAGTCAGAAAAGGATTTTCACCCTTACAGCTCTTCACATGGGGACAGAGTTTTCAGAAACCGATGTTGCTGAAGGAGGAATAAATAGGAGTAGTGGAAATGGGAAGGTCCCGGAAAATCAAGGGGGATTTTTTTTCTTTAAGTTAGACGACAGTTAAGCATAATTGTAGACCAAAGGGAAATAAAAACTCATAGGAGAGAATACCACCACGGGCGTCAGAGGCACCGTGGATAAACTGATGTTCTGAGAAAGTAAGCCAGGAGGGGATCCAGAACTCAGGTCAGTGAACGGGTGTAGAAGGCAGGCCGCTCACGGAGACTGAGGGGAATGGAGAGAATAAAGGCTTTTGGCCCAGACCCATGGGTCAGGAAGCAGAGGAGGAGAAGCTCTATGCTAGCTGGTGGCATCTGCTGAGGGTGGGGACTGTTAGGGAGCGTTAGAAGACTGCTGAAGGTGTGTGTGCAGTTGTGGACAAACAAGAGGTTGCTACTGAGAAAAGTGCAGGACCGGTCCCCGAAGCAGCAGCCTGAAGGATGCTGCGGGCTGGCAGCTGCTTGCACCCCACTACTGCCTCTCCAGGACTCCTGCGGCCAGAGCTCTACAGGCTTGCACAGCATGGGCACCAATAAAAGATGCCAGCCGGGGTGGGAGGATGGAGAAGGACCCTGCTGGGCATCACTGGTTTACAAGAATTATGCGTATGAGGGAAAGAATGCATTTTTCACATATTTTCATGTAGTGTTGTGAATGTTTAAATTGGTTAAATAAGTGTCACCTCAAGGTCCACATTCAACAACTTGCTTTTTTCATTCGACTTTTGTTTTTGAGATTTACCATGTTAACTCATATAACTGGAAAATTAGATTTAGTATTATAGGTTGTTTTTTTTAAAGATTTTATTGATTTGTTTATGAGAGATACAGAGAGTGAGGCAGAGACATAGGCAGAGGGGGAAGCCTGCTCCCTGTGGGGAGCCCAATGCAGGACTCTAATCCCAGGACGCCCCCCAATCATACCCTGAGCCAAAGGCAGACGCTCAACTGCTGAGCCACCCATGGCCCCAGATTTAGT
Source organism: Canis aureus (assembly GCF_053574225.1). NCBI lineage: Eukaryota > Metazoa > Chordata > Mammalia > Carnivora > Canidae > Canis > Canis aureus. The sequence continues at coordinate 86,728,695 of NC_135611.1, read as the reverse complement.
ATTATAGTTTTAAGTGAATGTTAGAAACACTAATTTTACTTCAAAAAATCCTTTTGCAGAGAGCAAGGCTTTAATTATACTTTATTAATTTTAATGAATTTTTTTATTACACTGGTTGTATTAATTGAAACAAGAACAGAATAACACTTTATTTCTTTAAATGAAAAATACAATTATCTATTACAAATTCCTTGACAAACATAAAATAAACAGACATTGTTTCAAGTTCACAAGTCAACTGTCTTTGGAAAAGAACTATTAAACAAACTTTTGCATATTATACAAAGTTCTTTGTTCTGTTTAGTAAACAGACTTAGATAGAGATAATTTTATCTAAAATATAAAGGAAGCACAGATTAATTTAAAAATCATGGTTACTGGAACGGAAATATTCTCTAACTTTCTCCATTATCTTTCTTTTTTTTCTTTTTTTTTTTTTTGCATTATCTTTCTAATCTAAACAAAGAGCAGCTAACCCAGTATTTTGGATTCACAAAAGCCCTTATGCCAATGACTTCACTGAAATTTCTTATCGTTGAAACTGTAAACTACATGTTTCAATGATAATTTTAGCTGAGGCTACTTCCAAGTATTTGGGGTCAATACTGTTGTCTAGTAAAGAACACCAGAGAATCTATAGGTAGAATGTATCTCCACATAGTACCAATTCATTTTAAGTATTCCATTTGATGAAGATCCTACATTTTCATCCACTTGCTGGTAAAAGAATTAGGTTATTTCCAGTCTTTCATTATCACACGCAATGCAGCAAGAACATTCATGCCCGCACCTCTGTGTGATCAGATGCAAGAGTTTTGATAGGTTCTTAGTGAGCAGAACCACTGGGTCCCAGAGAATATGCATCTTTAGTTGGATATGATATGAGGACCATATCCTTACTAGGTATTATCAGATTGTTCACAAAGGAATTAGACCAGTGCATCCTCTCACCACCTGTGTGGGAGACTTCTGTCTTGTTTTTCCATATCCCCACTTACATTTAGAATTACCAGGCTTTTACATTTTCCTTGACCTGTTGGGTAAGAATCCACATTTAAATCTGTATTTCTCTAGTTGCTAATGAGATGATACACTTTTCTGTGTTCGTTGGCCATGCTGATTTCCTTTTATGCAAATAGCCTAATCATTTGCAAATTTTTTCAAGGTTTTGTCTGTTCTTTAAAGGTTTTGAGGATTCTTCATAAGTTCTAGAAACAAATTATTTTTCAGTCTTCTGTGTTGTGAAACCTGTCTTTCAGCCTATGGATTTAGTTTTACCGACTTCATTTCTGTTTACTATTCTCCTTTTCTTCTTCATTATGTTTTCTCCTTTCTTGCCTTCTGTTGTCCTTATAACATTTTTATACACATTCTCTTCTCCTTGGTGGTTTTAAAGCTATACGTAGTTTCTATGCTCTTGATGGTTACTCAGTTTTTTGACCTACAGAGTTAGTTAGCTACAATATTTTTCTAATGAAATCTGGAGGAGTGGTTCTCAAAGTGTGGACCCCAAACCAGTAGCGTGAGTATCATCTGGTAATTGTTAGAAATGCAAATTCTCAGGTCCCATCACAGACCTAATGAATCAGAAACTCTGGGTGGGGCCCACAGCCTGTGTTCCAAGTGGTTCTGACACATGCCAGAGTTTGAGAATTACTGAACATTTCTACCCTAAACAACCAAAGCCTTCTTTTCCTACCCAATGGAAAGACCTCAACTCCCTCTTCTGTCTTTCCCACTTCCTCAGTATTCTTATGTAGAGCTGTGTGTGTGTGTGTGTGTGTGTGTGTGTGTGTGTGAATAATGCCAATCATTAATTAAAATAATAAGATATTATTTTCTGGGGTTTTGCATCCCAGTTCTTAGATAGCTGTTAATAGCTCTTTCACTGAGAATGTTAAGCAGCAAATTTTCCTAATGCTTTCTGAAACTGTATGGTCTTTATATTTGTTTTTTTAAAAAACATTTTATTTATTTATTCATAAGAGACACAGAGAGGGAGAGGCAGAGACACAGGCAGAGGGAAAAGCAGGCTCCATGCAGGGAGCCCGACGTGGGACTCAATCCCGGGACCACAGGATCACGCCCTGAGCCAAAGGCAGATGCTCAACCACTGAGCCACCCAGGTGTCCCTGGTCTTTATATATGAGTCATACTTTATTTGAATTTGGAAATCGATGTTTGCACTTATTTGCTATCAGTACCTTGAAAGTGTTACTTTGTTATAATCTGGCATCAGCTGCGGGTAAGAAGTCAGTTGTTCATCTAATAGGTATTTATTAGCAGGCATTCTCTCTTGTAGCTTTTAAGACTTTTCTCTCCATGCCTGGAGTTCCACATTATTACCATTTTGTGTCTACATGTGCATCTATTTGTAATTATCCTCTTCATTATTCTTCGTGTTCATTTACATGTGAGGGTTTGTGACTCTAACCCTGAAGTCCTTAGTATCTCTTTTGAATACTGTTTCTCAGCCTCCTTCCTTTCTTCTGAACTTCCTGTTGGATGTAAGCTTCTCAGTCTATCTTCCACATCCTTCCCCTGTTTCTCCATATCTTGTTCGCTATTCTCTCTGTACTGCATTCTTGGCGAATTTCTAATACAATTATTGAGAACACCCTATTTTTCTTCAGATGTATCAGCCTAATGGTGATGCAACCTATTGTGTTCTTTGTTTCAGTCCATATTTTTCATGCACAAGATACCTAAGTGGCTCTATTTCACATATACTTTTTAATTTCATTTCTGCTTATTTTGTTTGGTTAATTTTTGCCCTTTTAATGGAAGTCCTTATTTCATTTACCACTCTGAGGATCTAAACACACATTACCAGAGCAGAAACCCCCAATGCAACCAATACCAGGGTAGGAAAAGCTTCAAAAGTAATTGACAAATTTCTGGAAGTCAGTGCTGACAAGTAGAGACTATGGGAGAAAATGGATCCAATGGGGAAAAAGGATCCATTTTGAAATACTCTAGAGAATTCTGTTCTTCTTAACAAAATACCTCCTTTCAAGAGAGCCTAACCTGCTCAGCTTTTATCAGATCCTACCCAATTTCTGGGAAGGAAACTATCCAACTGCAGCCCACTCCTACCCCCACCTAAGTGGGAAGGGAAGGGCACGTAGAAGCAGGTGTGAAGGTGACAGTGCAGAGGCCCAGGCTCACTAAGAGACTGAGCCCTAATCACAGAACTTCCCTGCCCCCGACACTGCACCACCACATTACTAAAGGTCTATTCACTAGAGGTTCTTTTTCACCCCGTAAATTATGTCTGGCTTTTAACAAAAACAAAACAAAACAAAACAAAACAAAAAAAAAAAAAAAGCACAAAACTTGCTAAAGCAAAAAAACAGTTTGAAGAGACAGAACAAGCATTAGAACCAGACTCAGACATGCTAGGAATGAGAACTATTATTAGGTCTATTATTATGAGACTGGGAATTTAAAACAACTGTGATTAATATGCCCAGGGCGTTAATGGAAAAAAAAATCGACAAAATGCAAGAATAGATGGGTAATCAGAGAGATGGAAATCCTAAAAAAGAAAAGGAAATGCTAGCAAGCAATCAAAACCACTATAACAGAAATGAAAAACGCCTTCAATGAGACCAGATACGGCTGAGGAAAGAATTTCTAGGTTTATGCAAATGTCAAAAGGAACTTCAAAATCCAAAAAGCAAAAAGAATGAGGACTGAAAAGAACAAACAGAATATCTAAGGGCTGTGGAACAATTACAAAGAGTGTTAACATAAGTGTAATAGGAATATCAGAGGCAGAATGAAGGGTAATAATCAAGTTTGCATCTGTGCGACCAATTAAATTGCATTTTCTAAGCAATTCTCCTTTAACTCTTTGCGAAATTTCTTCATAACTAGACCACAAGCTCCACAAAAAAAGAGCATCTTTGAAGTCACTTCTCATGTGCAATGGGGATAGATACAGAAACCATATAGACCATCACCCCCTTGTAGTTTGAGTAAGGTCTCAACAAGTGCTGGCAAATGCTGGCACAGATACCACGGCTGATCTAGGCAAGCAGTTGCTGTATTCCTCCCACAATCCCTTAGCAGTTCCTCGTGACCCTTCTCAATGCAACGTACAGGAGAGTGGCTTCCTATTTACTGGGGTTAGCATGCAAAATGAATTCTGTTATCAATATCTCCTAAGCGGTGTCTGAGGCAGCTTCCTTCTGTAAAACATTAATTGGTAAAAATAATAATTATTATTATAATGTCAAATGAATTTGAAAGTACTGAATCAAAATTATAGAGTTGTTTTTAACTGCCGAGCTTCACAACGTACATTATAAATTTCTATTTTCTGAAACTTCCTAAACCAGGAAGCAGGAGCTCAGAGAATGAGTGTTCCCTGGGGCAGACCTGGAGACATATGGTTCTAGAAGTATTCGTGAATCCATTGTCTATGGGAAGAGAAAATCCTGGAGGTAGAGCAGCAGTTAGCAAATTTTGTTCATGAAAGACCAATTAGTAAATATTTGGGGTTTTATGGGCCAGAAGGTCTCTGCCACAACTGCTAACCTCTGCTATGGTAGGAAAAAAAAAAAAAAGCAGTCATAGTCAACACTGGATGTAGCTGTATTCCAATAAAACTTTATATAGGAAAATGGGCCTGTGAGCTATAGTTGGCCAACTCCTGCTATAGAGCATAATGATGATACTTTGCCATTAAAAAATTCTTTCATTCCACAAGTACTAACTGAGTGCCTACTATGTGTGTTCTGTTTCCATACAGATGAATCTATGTGTCGGGGGAGACTATAGTATTCAGAGCACAGATACATACAAAATCATGTTTATATATGAACTTCAAAGTTTATATTTACAGGCAGTTTTTCACTTGACTTGTTCTAAAACTGGTATTTTTAGGGTCACCTGGGTGGCTCAGTCGGTTAAGCATCTGCCTTTGGCTCAGGTCATGATTTAGGATCCTGGGATTGAGCCAGCAGGGAATCTGCTTCTCCCTCTCCCTCTGCCTCTGCCTCTGCCTCTCATCCCAACCTGTGCCTATGCTCTCTTTCTTTCTCTCTCTCTCAAATAAATAAATAAAATCTCTAAAAAATAAAATAAAACTTTTATTTTTTAGTACCACCATTGCACTGAAAAGGACACTGAGACTCAAACTTTCTTGGGAAGGCAGTTAAAATGGAAGGTGAATGGCCACACCTCTAGGACGGCATTTTTATGTCACATATACTTTGTGTGTCAACTTCACAGTGCCTCCAATTTGTATTCAACCACAATAAAAACATCAGGAAAAAATAAGTAATTTGCTTTTGCCTTAGGCAATGGAAATAAATCCAGGCCCACGGTGTTTTATGTTCCAGGGCAGAAGAGATTCTTGGCTTGTTCAAAGAGACGGATTATTCCAACTCACTAGTCCTCTCACTGAACTCAAAACCCGGACAATGGGAAGAAGAGATAGGGGCACCCTCTGTTTCAATGCTCTATTCTTCTTCAATGTTTTGTTTCAAGATCCTGATGGCGGTGCTTTACTTGAGTCTGGCCTTCATTCTACAAAAGTTTCCAAACAAAGTCTCCACGGCTTGGTTCTCTTCCAGATTCTGTTGATTCTGGTAAATCGAGCTAACCCCAGGCATGTTTGGGCTTTGTTCAAATCACCACCAGCCTCCACTTACACGCCTTTTCCCCGTGCAGCTGTTTAGACTACGGCATTCAGATATCTGCTGTCCCCAGTTACGCCTCATCCTTCCCTGGGAAAAGAGAACCCCAGGACTGTTCGAGCACTTGGCACCTCACAACTACAGAAGCAGGGAAGAGGAAGCGACTTATAATGAAAGGGGATATTGGTGCCCATGATTACTTTCTCAAGCTCTATTCCAGTATCCTTTTTAATTGTGACCTTTTGGAACAAGCACGAGGAGTTAGCCTGTTTCAGACAAAAGAAACCACTGAAGTCCCCATAGCGTCATACACCAAGTTGCTGTTGTGAAACAATTAGCATTGTGGCCAGACATAGGGCTCCAATTTTAAAAAGTGCTGCGTTCCTTGAAATTCCTTAGGCTTGGCTGCCCTGCTGGCCACAGCCAGCCACTGGAATGTTTCATACAGCAAATGTTGTTGCTCTCAGTCTCAGTCATTTGTTTCTCTTCCTAGAATTCCTATGGAAAATTTCCTATGAAATGAACTTGCGGGTCAGGATGAATAAAGAGCTTCCCTTTGAACAACTGTCTTGCACTCCCCCATCCCCGCCACATCAGATGAAAGAAAAGAAAAAAATGTTCTCAGACTATGCAAGAAAATTTGGGCCTCCTAAGGGCTTATAAAAGCCAAAGAAAGTGGGGGCCATTCTCCAATGTGCTTCAATGAATTAGCTGCATAAAAGCAAATTCCTGAAATTCCCCTTTGCTGGCATCATTCAAGATAGCCCACTCCCAAACAAAAGTACTGCTCCTATATCCGCCAACGGGGATTGTCACCACTCATAAACACCTGGAGATTTAACTCACCCCAGAGCTCTAAAAAAGGGGAATCAGGCATTTGTTTTTTCTGCAGAACAAACCAAACTTGACCCAACAAGAGACAAAAACAAACAAAAGCAAAATGAAATGACAAGAAATAGATGTGATTGTTGGAAGGCAGCGTACAGAGACAGGGGACGAAGGAGAGGGTTTGTGCTTGGGAATGCATAACTGACAGGTAAGGACACCTGCCCAGCATTTAGAACCCTGGCTTCTGTTTAATTAAATAAGGAGGCCAAGGACCCTTTCAGTTCGGGTCTTGATCCTGGGGTCCTGGGATCTAGTCCCACATGGGGTTCCCTGCAGGGAGCCTGTTTCTCCCTCTCTGTGTGTGTCTCTCATGAATAAATAAATACAATCTATAAATAAATAAATAAATAAATAAATAAATAAATAAATAAATAAATAAGGAGGCCATAGGTTGGTGTGGCTCTAATGTTGCAGCAGCTTACATAAGCAAAGCAAAATCTAAGCCTATAGAGATCACCCCTGACTTACGATGGGTTGAGATTTGTCTATTTTAGAATGGTGTTAAAGTGATATATATTCAGTAGACACTGTCCTCCAAATTTTGAATTTGGATCTTTTCCCCGTTTAGTGATATGCAGTACATTGAAACCCTCTCCTGAGCTAGGCAGGGGCAACAAGCTACAGCTCCAAGTGGGCCCCACAATCACCAGGGTAAATTACTGATAGGGTTACAGCTGTTCTGTACCCATTCAGCCATTCTGGTTTTCATTTTCAGTGCAGTATTCAATAAATTACATAAGATACTCAAAACTTTGTTATAAAATTGGCTTAGTGTTAGGTGATTTTGCCCAACTGTAAGCTAACATGTTCCGAGCATGTTTAAGGGAAGCAAGTCTAAGCTATGGTGTTTCTTAGCTTAGGTGTACTAAATGCATTTTCAACTTAATGCATTTCAACTTCAACTAAATGCATTTTCAATTTTTTTAAGATTTTATTTATTTGAGAGAGAGAGAGAGAGTATGTCAGAGAATGAGCAAGGGGGAGGGGCAGGGAAGAGGAAGAAGCAGGCTCCCTGCTTAGCGGGTCTGGGCTCAATCCCAGGACCCCAAGATCATGACCTGAGTTGAAAACAGACGCTCAACCAACTGAGCCACCCAAGCACCCCCTTAAGAAGATATTTTCAACTTACAAAGGGTTTCTGGAGATGCAATCCCATCTTAAGTGAAGGAAGGAAGATCTGTCTCTGCTTCAAGGTTACAAAATCAAAATACTGATCACAGACAAGTAGATTTTAAGTTGTAGCCAATCAATGATTTCCTGACTTTGCTTCCACCTTTTCTCTACAAGAAACTCTCCGCAGCTGCTGTGAGTAGAGCCTTCCTAGCCACTTGCAGCTGGGTGCTGCTGGATTTCCATCACATTTTGCTCAAATAAATTCTTAAAATGTTAAATGTGCCTCAGTTTCTCTTTTAACAGTTCTGATGTCTTAAGAGGGAACCAAAGGAGGCCTCTCAACACTCACCAAGCCCCCACCACCACCACCAGGAGTCCCAGGAGCAATGAGTAACCCTTCCTCCCTACCTGCTGAAGCCCTTCAGCTCCCTGCACTCTGGTTGGCTCTGGAGGTCGCCTTCCCATCCTAGCTAGATTCGAGGGTCTTTGTGAGGAGTGTTCAGACCCCTTGAGCATTTCTTTTTCCGGGACTGAGTCTGGAAAGTGGCCAAAGTCAGGCTGGGTCTGACTTGGAAACCTGGTTATGGGGGCGGGGAACTGTGTCTGACTTGGAAGTCAACTCTTGCCTGGGTCAGACTGGGCCCAACTGGGTGAACCGAGTTTGGGGGCATAGTGGATCCCCCACTTAGAAAAGGGACTATGTCTGACTTAGACACCCTGACTTTCTGTGTTTGATTTCCATCTGAGTGGAAGATCTTCTCTCTGATGTAAAAAATGTAAAAAAAGCAAATTAATAATGTGCTTGGGGAGGTGGGTTGACCTGGATATCATTCAGGTTGAAATACTGGTTCTTTAATGTTTCGTGTCTCCAAATTTAAGGAAAGATCTTTTGATTTTCCCCTAAGCTGTTGGCAATTTTGTAAAGTGTACTTTTGTGAACAGAATTCAAACATTTGCTATCTCTCTCTACCTGAGCCCTCTGGTTCTAGACGCCAGGAGTCCAAAATCAAGGTGTCATCAGTGTTGGTACCTTCTCAAGACTCTGAGAGAGAACCCATTTCTAATGTCGTCTCTTTTTTTATTCTAAAGATTTTATTTATTTATTCATGAGAGACACAGAGAGAGAGGCAGAGACACCGGCAGAGGGAGAAGCAGGCTCCATGTAGGGAGCCCGATTTAGGACCCGATCCCAGGACTGCAGGATTATGACCTGAGCCAAAAGCAGGAGCCAAACCACTGAGCCACCCAGGGATCCCCTCTTCTCTCTTTTTATTTTTTATTTTATTTTTTTTTTATCTTCTCTCTTTTTTGATGGCTGCTGGCAATCCTTGGCATTCCTTGGCTTGTGATCTCACGACCCTAGTCTCTGTCCCCAGCTTTGCATGGCTTTTGCCCTGTGTTTCTGTGCCAAATCTTCTTCCCCTTCCTCCTAGAAGGATATCTGTCATTGTATTTAGGGCCCATCCTAAATCTGGGGAAATCTCATTCCAAGATTCGTAACTTGATTACTTCTGCAAAGGCTCAACTTCCAAATAAGGTCCACATTCACAGGACTGGCGATTAAGATTTGAACAGATCTTTTGGGCGAACACTATGCAGTACTTTTGAAAGCATGAGATCAAGGACCCCATCCCCCTCTTTCATTCCAGGAACTGAGCCAGGAGCCCAAAACCCATAAATGAATAAAATCAATGCACTCCTTATCCTAAGGCTCAGACTATTCTTCACCTTCCCCCCTGCCAATACCCCACTGGAAATGGTCTCCTAATTTTTCTCCTGGCTGCAAGTCTAACAAGTGTTACATCTGAAACAAAACAAAACAACAAAAACCTATAGTAGCCCAAACAGGTGAGGTTATGGTACAGTAACAACCACCATGTCTCCATGTTTTAAAACAACTATGGTTTATGTCTTATTTGTGTCTGTGACAGGCTAGCTGAGATTCTTCTCTATGTCATTCTCACTCAAGGACAAAGGCTCATGCTTCCATAGTAGCTAAGGCAGGAAAAGGCTCAATGACAAGTCAGATAGTGTCTCTTAGGGTTTCTGCCCAAATGGGGCACACATCACGTTCAAGCAACAGCGTTGGTCAAAGCAAGTTATGTGCAAAGCATGCAGAGAAGTACAATCCTGATACAGGCTTTGAAGTGGAAAACACTGGAAATATTCAGTGATTAGCTCTAATAGCTAGCACGATCATCCTGCTGCTTAAATATCTTCAGTGTATACATCTCACCTGCAGACGAAAGTGAACCCTCCTTAGCATGGCATTCCAGGCTCTATGTAGTGACCCCACTCTTGATTTTCAGTTTCATTTCTCTCTCCTTCATTACTACACATGCTGCAACCACACTAAATTTAACTACTCATAATCCCCTGCCTCGATAGGCTCTCTGTAGCCTCAGGGCATTTATTTACACTTTTCCCTTTACCCAGAGCAACGCTTGGCCTTATTCCTTCTCCAAGATTTTTCTTAAAGGGCACTTCCTCTTCGAAGTCATCTCCTTAGGTTGAATTAAACCATCTATCTGTGATCACATTTCATTATTGCATATCTCATGTCTGCATTGATTTAAGCAAGCACTCCAGAAGCAAATCATGTGCCAAGCACTGTGTCACAATAGAGAAAAGAGCCCAGCCCCAGTGCTGGAAGGCTTGTGTCTTGGGGGAAGGTGGGGGGCAGGGAACCACAGGTGATTACAGCACAAAATCACTCATGACACTGTGGGAGAAGGATGAGGTGCTATGGGAGCCCTTGGCACAGTGACAATTTCCCACAGGATGTGACAGTTGAACCGAGAACTGGAGATTTTTTTAAAAAATTAAAGGAGGCATTAGCTCAAAACAAGAATGGGGAAAGGAAAGATCTGGGGAGAGAGCAAAGGGCATATGAAGACCAAAGATGAGAAAACATATGGTGGTTTGGAGAACTGAAAATATGTAGTTAAGAAATGCAGGGGAAATATGTGGCCTACACTATAAAGCAAAAAGCACCACAGATCTTGAATTGGAGAACAACCGAGGGCCTATTTCCTACTTTTCATGATTCAGCAGGGTGGCTCCTTAATTTGGCCTCCATGATCTATCAGGCTCTAAGAAGAATATTCCTCTTTCTCTTTCTCTTTTTTTTTTTTAAGGTAAACTCTACCTCCAAGATAGGGGTTCAAGCCCATGACCTGAAGAGCAAGAGTCATATGCTATACGGGCTAAGCCAGCCGGCATCCCTTTCTCTTTGTCTCCCAATGTCACCTCGTATTGTTATGTGTTACCTTCCTCTTCCTCTACCCAATTTCTTGCTTAATATCCTATTAGGATTCTCTTAGTATTAACATTTTTCAATATTAACACTGTTATATCAAATTTCTCAGTTAGTGTATCATTTTCTCTCCTTTCATCACTCCAAATCATTTTGTTTAAGGTAGATCTATAAATAGCTTATAATTATTATATATTTTTAAATTGAGGTATAATTTCCATATAACATTATATTAGTTCCAGATGTACAACATAATGATTCAATATTTGTATATACTACAAAATGATCGCCCCAAGTCTAGTTAACATGTCATCGGACATAGTTACACATTTTTTTTCTGTGAAGAGAACTTTTAAGGTCTACCTTTTTACAAATTTCACTTTTTTAATCCAAGACTGAGAGATTTTTGTATCCAGTATTAGAAAAGTAAGTATAACCTGCACCTGTGTATTATAATCATTGATGTATTTGGATTAATTTCTACCATATCTATATTTTATTTTTTGCTATTCATTCTTAACTGTTTTTCTTCTTTTTACTTTCATCAAATAGATCAATTTTTCAAACTTCTTTCTTTTCACTTTCCAATTTGGAACTTATGCCTCTTGTTTATTTTTAGCATGCATTCTTACATTTAAAATATGCTGACAATGTCAAAGTTAATCAGTATGTCTTTTCTCTACTGAGAAAGACAGGACCTTGGCACACAGTAACTTCCTCTGCCTCACGATGAGGCCGGACACTTGGTTCCTGGACCTGTTTTGAAAGCATAAGCAGAACTACAGTTGTGTTAGTTGTGCTATTATCTTTGCTCCATGTTCTATTTTGTTCCCTACTTATGTTTTATGCACCACTTAACGTCACACAGAATCAGTCATTAACTTCGCCTCTTTAGGCCTGCTCTCTGTATCTGCTGATTGTAGAAACCTAAAGGGGACCGGGCAGCAACATTTGTCTTGAAATTATCTGACATACCTGATAGAACCAGGTCCCAAATGGTGCCTCATTGTCCAGAAGAACCCATACCTGTTAAAGGTTTCGAGAAACTCCTCACTCTCCTCTTAAGTATCCACCTCCTTCCCCAAACATATATTAGCTACCCCTGGGCTCAGTGGAGCAAGACAGCCTGGAAAACATTCCCTTGCCTTCCTTCTGATTTTAAAGCTTTCTTTTGCTTCAAAACCAGTGTCTCAGACATTGACTTACTGCACATCGGGGATGTGGACAAATTGAGTTCAGTAACAACGCTTTCCAAGTTATGAAGTATTTTATTTCCAGCTTGTTTCCAAACACAAACACATATTGTTATACTTGTTCTGGAAAGCACTTTGTAAAACTATATTCTATGTTTTACTGCTTTCTTTATTCATCATTGCTGCTTGTACCACATAGCTTCACTCTGCAATCATTTCTCTTCATCCTCAAGTACAGTCCCCATGGCTGTTTACAGCACCACCCTCAGAACTGAGTATCTGGGGGACGCCTGGGTCACTTAGTGGTTGAGCATCTGCCTTCAGCTCAGGTCATCATTCCTGGGTTCCCACATTGGGTTCCCTGCAGGGAGCCTGCTTCTCCCCCTGCCTGTGTCTTTGCCTTTTTTTTTTAAAGGTAGTTGTTTTTTTTTTTTTAAGATATTTATTTATTTATTTATTTATTTATTTATTCATTCATTCATTCATGAGAGACACAGAGAGAGAGCGAGAGGCAGAGACACAGGCAGAGAGAGAAGCAGGCTCCATGCAGGGATCCCAATGTGGGACTCAATCCAGGGACTCCAGGATTATGCCCTAGGCCGAAGGCAGGCACTAAACCGCTGAGCCACCCAGGGATCCCTGTCTTTGCCTTTCTCTGTGTGTCTCTCATGAATAAATAAATTAAAACCTTAAAAAAAAAAAAAGAAGAACTGGGTATCTGAGACCGTGGAGTGTGACCCAGCATTTAGAGGGTTTCTCTTGCCCTCCAACCACAGCGGCTGTCTTCAAGAACCAAGGAATCCAGGAGCCTGAGAAGACACACCCCTCTGGACATGCACCTCTTGCCCTCTTCTCCACCATGTTCCCAAGATTCAGGACTCTGGACTCTCCTGCATGGATGGCAATTGTTAGGGGCCAGGTTTCAGTATAAATTCTTTGTTCCAGGCAATGCCTGGGTGGCTCAGCGGTTTAGTGCCTGCCTTTGGCTCAGGGCCTGATCCTGCAGTCTCAGGATCGAGTCCCACATCAGGCTCCCTGCATGGAGCCTGCTTCTCCCTCTGCCTGTGTCTCTGCCTCTCTCTCTTTCTGTGTCTCTCAGGAATAAATAAATAAAATCTTTAAAAAAAATTCTTTCTTCCAATGAAACTTTAGCTCCTGCTCTTTGAAGTAGTTCCTTCCTAGTTTCCAACATGTACACATTTTCCTTTATTCATTTTGAGCTCAGCTATGTGTGGGGGAGGAGGGTGAATATGAAAAATATATTATCTAATAATTCTATATGTTTTGAGTAGAAGGGTTTTTGGGGGTTAAGGGAAGCTTGATTTTGTATGTGCTAAACCGACTGCCTTAACCTTTATTTTGTATGTAAATTAAATGTAAAATTTATTTAAGTAAAATAAAATTTGTTGAATCACATTGATTAGCTTTAAAATAAAACTATCATACATTAAGTAATTCTTTTACTATGGCCCAAATCATACCTTGGACTAGGTATGATTGGTGTATGGCCTAGGGCAGATTGCTTTATCATTCTGAGTTACAATTTCTCTTTTTAAAAAAGGAGATTGGTGTGGGCAACACATAGAGACTTCCTTCCAAAAAGTATGGTGTAGAAAGAGGAGAAAATAGAATAACTCTACAGATGATAAACCCAACAAATACTACTAAAGGATCAAGATTAACGACAAAGATGATAAGTCATGTTAATGATATGGATGCTTGATACAATGTGATGAAAATGATACTTTATCTCTGTGGTGTTCTACTCCGATATAATTATGAGAAAAATATCTGACAAATTCCAGTGAAGAACATTCTATGAATTATCTATTACAACTCAAAACTGGCAAAGTCATTAAAAACAACAAAAAAGGAAAAAAAAGGGAATGTCTGAGAAACTGCTATAAATGAGAGGAGCCCAAGGAGACACAACAAATACATTTACATAGAATCTTAGATGGGATTCCAGAACAGATAAGGGACATTAGTTTAAAAACTAACATAGGGGGCAGCCCGGGTAGTCCAGCAGTTTAGCCTTCAGCCCAGGGCGTGATTCTGGAGATCGGGGATGGAGTCCTGCACTGGGCTCCCTGCACGAAGCCTGCTTCTCCCTCTGCCTCTCTCTCTCTCTGTGTCTCTCATGAATAAATAAATAAAATATTTTTTAAAAAAACTAACATAAACTGAATAAAACATAAACCCTACTTAGTTCATTAATTGTAGCAAATGTACCAACTAATGTAAGATGTTAATTATATGGAAAACTGGGTGCCGAGATATATGGGAACTCTCTGTACTGTACTATCTTTACAATGTTTCTATGCATCTAAAACAATTCTAAAATTATAAGTTCATTTAAAAAGATCGTTTTAAAACGGAAGAAATTAGATGAGATGAGTTTTAGGAGAGTTTTAAACATCAACATTCTGATATCTAAATATAAAATAAGGAATCTCTAAGGTTAGCAAGAGTAGAAGGAAATTGGATCATGCAGCTTCAACAATATGTTTGCATCCAGAAATATCATGTCATCAATACTTATGTATTTATTTGTATCTTCTCTATGTAAGGGCTGAGGGCAGACCACTCCAAGATGAGCCACTTTGGCAGGAACATTATTTCGAGTTAAAAGCAATCAAAACCCAGCAGATTTTGGAAAAGCTGTTTATCTCTCCAACTGCCTGCATACAGCAGGAAGAAAGCTTTAACAGAGATTCCTCTTTACCTAAGAAACTTATCTACATAATAGGGAAACCTTTGCTTTCCAAACAGCCCTCACCTTCTTATTAATGGTCTTTCTCCCTTTCTTCTTTTTGTATCCTCAGACCCACCCCCTCCTTAGCTCACAGAAGCATGATTTTGCCTCATTGTCTTAGGAATTCAATGTCTGTGTGGATTCCCTGTACATACATGATTAAACTTGATTTTCTCCTGTTAATCTGTCTCATGTCAATTTCATTCTTAGTCCAGCTAGAAGGACCTTGAAGAGGAAATTCTTCCTCTGCAACAACTGATGTTCTATGTCCTAAGAGGTTAGCTTTGTGACCAATGAGAACATTCTCTTTGGTTTCTACCATCCACTTAACTGAGTGCACTTTGGAGGTCAAATAGATCAAGGATTCAAGTCTCTCTCTCCCTCTCTCTCTTTCTCTGTCTGGCCATGCCAGCTCTCAGGGACGTTTATCATGAGAGGTTCCAACCCACAGGAACTTTTGTCACATCAACCTTTGTTCCTTGGTAGTGTGGAAAGTCCCATTCCAGTATTGCCAGCTGAGTGTCGCAGATTAGCAGGTCTGTGGATAGAGGCATCTCATGTTTTGTGGGGAGACCGGAGACACTGTTTTCATCACACCATCCTTACCAACTGTGAAACAAATGTCTTTACTTTTATAGGCTAATTTTGAGAGTGAACTTTTGGATCATGGGGCTACATCATCTATGCCCTGTTTGGACGCCTCTTGGGTCTTTGGTTAAGCCATTAGGGCATATTGGTCTGAATCGCTGTTAATAGATCCTACTCATTAATAGCCAGATGATGGATCCTTTACATTGCCTGTATTTAAAAGGAAAATATTTTACTTTTGAAATTTTCATGCCTGTGTGGATTCCCCATACATATGCTATTAAATTTGATTTTTCTCTTATTAATCTGTTTCATGCCAACTTGATTCTTAGTCAATCTAGAAAGACTTTGAAAAGAAAAGGAAATTCTTACTCCCCAAGTAAGTATCAGTATTACCTTTTCTAGATGTATTTATATCAATACTTAAACATAATTTGTTCATTTTAACTGGAATACAGAAGTCCAATCTATGAGTACACTATAATGTACTTATGTGATCCCTCAATAATGAACATCCATGTTCTTTCCAATATTTTACTCATATAAACATAGCTATAGGGATGCCCGGGTGGCTCAGCGGTTGACCATCTGCCTTTGGCTCAGGACATGATCCTGGGGTCCTGGGATTGAGTCCCACAAAAGGCTCCCTGCATGGAGCCTGCTTCTCCCTCTGCCTGTGTCTCCGTCTCTCTCTCTCTCTCTCTCTGTCTCTCTCTCTCTGTGTCTCTCATGAATAAATAAATAAAATATCAAAAAAAAACATAGCTATAAATATCTCCACACATTTCCTTGCACAAGGAAACTCCTATGAACAAGAAATTCATAGGAATATATATAATTAAGGTAGCTTCTATATACAAAGCTATTAGATACTACCAATTTGATCTCCAAAGTGTTTGTACTCACTTCCCAGCCAACAATGTATCCAAAAGTTTCATTTTCTCTGCATATTCATGAACTCTTTGAATGGAACCCCTTTTAAAAAAAAAATAGATTTATGGGGTCCCTGGGTGGCTCCATCGGTTAAGCAGCTGCCTTTGGTTTGGGTCATGATCTCAAAGTCCTGGGATAGAGCCCCGCCTCTGGATCCCTGTTAAGCAGGGAATCTGCTTCTCCCTTTTCCTTTGCCCCTCCCCTGCTCCTGCTCTCTTTCTCTGTATCAAAGAAATACGTAAAATCTTTTAAAGAAATAAAAATAAAAAGATTTATTTATTTTATAGAGAGCATACAGGAGGGAGGCACAGAGAGAGTCTTAAGCAGACTCCTGCCTTGAGCACAGAGCCTAACATGAGGCTCAATCTCACGGTCCTGAGATCGCTGCCTTAGCTGGAAACCAAGAGTTGGTCACTTAACCGACTGTGCCACCCAGATGCCCCAATATTTCCCTTTTTAATTGTGTTATCCCTAAACACTAGTACAGGTAGACATCTTTTTCATATATGTATTTGCTTCCCAGGTTTCCTGTTCTCAGTTGGATGTGATTAACAAATGCCCAACATTTTCCCTCGGTTTGCTTTTATTTTCATTAATGACTTAGAGAAGTTCTTTACATGTTTTTGATACTAATTCTGTTTTTGGTTATACTCATTACAAATATCCAAGTTTACAGTGTGTCTCTTGGCTTTGCTTATGATATCTTTTGTCATACAAAATGATTACATTGTAATCTAGTAAATTTTTCTTTTTTTCATTATTTATTTGTCTCTTTTAAATTTTGTTTATTTATTTGAGAGAGAGAAAGAGAGAGCAAGGCAGGGAAGGGCAGAGGGAGAGGGAGAGAGAGAAACTTTTGCAGACTGCACTCAGTACAGAGTCCCACACGGGGCTCCATCTCAAGACCCTGAGATCACAACCTGAGCTGAAACCAGGAGTCGAATACTGAACCACTCAAGTGTCCCTGTGTTTTTTATGTACTTAATATCCATTTTTCTCTTCCAATGTCAAAATTATATTTTTCTGTATTTTCTCAAAAAGTTTTATAGTTCTACTTTTCACACTTAAATGTTTAATTCATATCGAGTTTGATTTTCTTCATGCTGTTTGGTAGGAATCCAACTGCATCTTTTTTCCATGGAAAACCATTTATTCTCACTTTATTTATTGAATAGTTTATCCCTTACCCACTGATTGTAATGCTATCTCTGTTGCAAGACTATTTCTGGATGCTAATGATTCACTCCACTGTTTAGGCTGCTTATTTAAATGCAGACTTTTGGGTTTCAACCAAAGATTCTAACTCAATCCATCTAGAATGGAGCCCATGAATCTGTAATTTTTAACAATAAACTCCACGGTTCTGATGGAAATAAACTCCATGGTTCTGATGGAAAATACCTCACTTTTAAAAGGATACATTTTGGGCTTTGGAAAACAATCAAGAATGTAAAACCCACAACAGTGATGTCTCTCTTCTTTATAACTGTTCTTTTTCCATGTGGTACCTGAAACCTTAACATTCACTATTACAGCCCATTTCAAGACAATCTCACAGAAGTCTAATCAGAGAGAAAGCCTAAACTGTTATTTCTCTCTAAACTTAGAAACTCATACCAAGCAGATGGGTACATCTAAATAGCTAACTTCCCCCCTGGTAATTAACAGTAGACTAAACTCACCGACAAAGCACAAGTCTACCTATCACTGAGGCAGATCCTCTCCTTGATCAAAATGAGTTAGGCTCCTCTGAGTTCTGACAAGGTCCCTGACCTTGGGTCTTGGGATCTTTTGGCTCATTTCAACCAATTTTAGCAGGAATCCTGCAGCATCAGTTTGGAGAAAATCTCCCACCCTTGGTATCTTATCACCCTGGTAAAAATCCTATAAAGCCAGAATCCCGCCACTCATCAAGTTTCCTTTTAGTAATTTCCCATCCCCCAATGCCACCCTGCTCCTTGGCTATGAATGTCTAGTTGTAGTCCGAATAGAGCCCATCCTCTCTCCTAGTCCAAATCTCCATTGTTACCCGTTGAATAAAGTCTACCTTTCCACCCTTAACAAAAGTTCCGAGTAGTTTTTTCTTTAACACTGTTCACACCAGTAAAATATTCTCTGTGTAACCTTCACCAAGATTAAGTGCTTTATAATTCTGGAACCAAATTTTGTTTTTATTTTTATTTTTTTTTTCAAATTTTGTTTTTAAATGTGAGTTTTTGACACTTGGTGGATCTCATTCCAAATCCTCAATTATATAATCACAAAAAAAGGGACCCCTGGGTGGTGCAGCGGTTTAGCGCCTGCCTTTGGCCCAGGGCGCGATCCTGGAGACCCGGGATCGAATCCCACGTTGGGCTCCCAGTGCATGGAGCCTGCTTCTCCCTCTGCCTGTGTCTCTGCCTCTCTCTCTCTCTCTCTGTGTGACTATCACAAATAAATAAAAATTTTAAAAAAATTCTATTAATCACAAAAAAATCCATGCTTCAAAGAAATATATATATATATATATATATATATATATATTTAAAGATTTTATTTATTTTTTCATGAGAGACACAGAAAAAGAGAGAGAGAGGCAGAGACACAGGCAGAGGGAGAAGCAGGCTCCATGCAGGGAGCCTGACATGGGACTTGATCCCGGGACTCCAGGATCACACCTTGGGCTGAAGGCAGGCACTAAACCACTGAGCCACCCAGGGATCCCCCAAAGAAATATATTTAATATCAAATTCACATCACTCATCACAAAGTTAAAGACAGTCAAGTGTATTAAGGATAAACAAAACAGCAGTATTTACTAATTTATTTTTTTATTTTTTTAAAAGATTTTATTTATTTATTCATAGAAACACAGAGAGAGAATGAGAGGCAGGGACACAGGCAGAGGGAGAAGTAGGCTCCATGCAGGGAGCCTGACGTGGGACTTGATCCAGGGTCTCCAGGATCACGCCCTGGGCTGCAGGCGGCGCTAAACCACTGCGCCACCGGGGCTGCCCAGTATTTTCTAATTTAGATTACATGAAACATTGTAAAGAATCTTTTGTTAATCAACAACAAAATACCTATTTTTTACACACTAAAATGATGCACACCTGTACACAATATGATAAAGTCGTAATGTTGAAGACTTTAAATTAAATTCAAGGTTGTCATGTTAAGGACTTTTAATTAAATTTAAGTGAAAGGGACACCTGGATGGCTCAGCAGTTGAGCCTCTGCCTTCGGCTCAGGGCATGATCCTGGGGTCCTAGGATCAAGTCCCGCATCGGGCTCCTTGCAGGGACCCTCTTCTCCCTCTGCCTATGTCTCAGCCCCTCTCTCTCTGTCTCTCTTGAATAAATAAAATCTTTAAAACAAAACAAAAAGACAGTCTAAAAAAAATAAATTCAAGTGAGAATGCATTGAAAACTGAACTCAAGGTGAAGGTCAAAGTGATAAAGACTTTAAATTCATGGTGGTAGTGATGATATCAGTATAACACATACACTCTCAGGCATATTACACACACACACACACACACACACACATACACACACAGAGTAACAAGGAGGGCAGAATTTATTGAAAATAGCAAACTCAGAAATTTAGTGACAAGATTCCACTGGCTCTGACCTGCTAACTTAAGTGTAGAAATAGTTAATGGAAAAAGTTTTTTTTTTAAAAAAAAGGTAGTCATTCTTCTTCATCTCATTACTTTTTATTTTTTTTAAAGATTTTATTTATTTATTTATAGAGACACATGGGGTGGGGTGGCGGAGAGAGAGGCAGAGGGAGAAGCAGGCCCCATGAAGGGAGCCCGACATGGGACTGGATCCTGGGTCTCCAGGATCACACCCCAGGCTGCAGGTGGCGCTAAACCGCTGCGCCACCGGGGCTGCCCTCATTCTTTATTTCTAATACTATTCTTTTTTAAAAAGATTTTATTTATTTGAGAGACAGAGAGCACGAGCAGCAGGCTTCCAGCTGAGCAGGAAGCCTAACTGGGGCTCGATCCCAGAACCCTAGGATCATGACCTGAGTCAAAGGCAGATGCTTAACTGACTGAGCCACCTAGGTGCCCCTTCAATTACTATTCTTAGGTTTTTCATTGGTTATCTTCATGCTTCATATTAAGCATTTTGTCTTCTGTAAGTAGATAAAGAACCAAATAAAATGAGAAGAACCTCTTGTTATTTCAAGTATGTAGCAACAATATAGGTATTAAGTTGATAATTTCAAAGTTGACTATCTAAAATATCCAGTAATTATACTTGTCAATAGATTCTGAATCAAGTGATTTTTAGATAATATCACATTAAAAGGGATGTCTGGGTGGCTCAGCCAGTTAAAGCATCTGCCTTTGGCTCAGGTCGTGATCCTGGAGTCCCGGGATTGGGTCCCACATCGGGCTCCCTGCATGGAGCCTGCTTCTCCCTCTGCCAGTGTCTCTGCCCCTCTCTCTCTCTCTCTCTCTCTCTCTGTCTCTCATGAATAAATAAATAAATAAAATTTTTTTAAAAAGTATATCACATTAAAAATTTATAACTGACAGAAAAAATTAAAATTAACCCCTTTCGAGGAATTGGAAACAAGAGCCAGAAGAAAGAGGTCATCAGTATAATAAAATCACTCTGCCTTCACCCCCCAAAATAATAATTTTGTATTTGTAATTGACCTTCTTCCTCTGGATAAAAGTGCACAGGAAACTCCTAATCCTTGTGATCTCTAATCTTGTTTATATGTCATCTATCCTCTTGGATCCTCACTTAACCTTACGGCCATATGTTTTCAATATAAAGCTGCAACAAAGGAAAGCTATAATTACCCCAATCTCTTCCTTTCAGCTATTGAAATAAGGCAATTTACAGAAATGCAAGACACTATAAACAGAGGGGATTTTCCAGTGCTCACAGAGCACAGCTTCCAGGAAGATGCTGGAATAAATATGCTTTCTTGTGGCCAAGCCCCTGGGCCTGGAATCCAAATGAATTATATGTTTCAGAGCCAGGTAGGGTTACTCATCTAGTCTGTGTTCTGAGAACATTGCTTAAGCAGGAGGAAAATCATAGAATTATCCATAATGTTCTTGAAGATGATCAGAAGGGATTCCATTCAAACACAAATGCTGGGATCTCATCAACCGTACTGACCCCATTACCCAGTGACTGATGATCTGGTTTATGGATTTTCCAGATCTGTGACTTCCTCTAGGCTTTGATGGCAGCTTCATTTGTAGGTGAAGTATGCAGGAGGGCAAAATTGCTTCAAATCAGGTAAACAGAACTTCCAGCAACACGTTACTTTAAGCATTAGAAGCACTGTGAGCTGGTATTAAAATGGCATCATTGCCTAAGAGGGAACTAGGTTCAGATCTGAGGATTAATCCTGACTTTGAATTTAGCAAGGGCTCAGGATCCTGAGGGCTGGACACAGAAGGTGGGAGCAGTGATGGGGGGTGAAAGGTAAAAAGAGGTCTGGGAATGTGGTCTTGCCCAGTCTGGCCTGAGCAAGTGACCCTGGGCAGTCAGGAGGTGTGACAAGGAAGAAATGGGATGCAGAGAGACACGGGAACCTTTGCCGCCAAAGCCGCTCGTATTCCAAGCCCTTCCCTCAGCTTCAGCATGTCCTATAAAACCTAAGCTCTGAACCACTTCACCGTAGGTTAAACATTTTTCCTGCTTGATAAGACGCAAAAGTGAAAATGTGGGTGGTTGAAGGATGGAGCAATAACTAGAAACGAGTTGTTTCTAGTCCATGTGCGTTTAGGGCAAAGAGGGATTAGAAGAACAACCTATTAGCTGACCTGTAATTCTCCATCCCAAGAACGGAGAGCAGAGAGCTGCCCACTCCAGCTATGGAACAGGGTGCAGCCCCATGTTCTCACGTCAGGGCTGTCTCTCCACATTTCGTAGTAATAGCCCGTACCCAGCTGGCAGGCTGGGATACAGACTGGGTGCAACACAGGGCACGGATGCAGATTTCATGAGGACACTTCAAACAAGTCACTGAACACACACTTCCTGGCCCCAAGTCTTGTTTTCTAGACACAAACAACGGAGTACAGAAAGTGTGTTAAAACTAGGCCAGTGGCTTTCATAGGGACTTCTCAGTGGTTCCCAAATTTGGCATTAGCAACAAAGTTTGTTTTAATAGATTTCCTCATCCTTAGCCCTGAAAAAACTAAATCACAATTCACAGGTGTCTGGAAGTCTATTTAGGGGGGCAGGAGGGGTTGGGGGGAACCCACCACTCAGGCATTGTTATTATTGATTAACCATTTTTGGGAACCATGGCTCTTCTCATTTAAGCCGCTTCGTAATTTTACCCAAGTATTGGTAATCCCATTTTATAGATGAGGAAGCTGAAGATCGGGACTAGAAATCTACTCGAAGTAACACTGCTAGTAAAGATCCCAAACTCGGGTCAAATCTGGCTTGGTCACCAGAACATCCACCGTATCTACAACAATGAACTGTATGAGACACTTCACTATCTCAAATCCACTCACAAAGAGCCATCTCCCTTAGAAGATCGTTCATGTGTACATTTTGGGAGGCAACAAGTTTTGGATTGTTTTCCTCTCCCCTATCAGAACTCTATTCTTCCCTGCCATGTTGGGAACCAATGATGCTCCTTGGCCCCCAAGATCAGTAAGACCCTACATTTTCCCACTCCAGAAACCTTTCTGATCTAAGCCTTCCCTTCTCAGGAACTGGGTGTTTAAGATCAACATGGGCAGGCGGGAGGAGATGGAAGAAGTAGCCCTGCCACAGTGTCCCACAGAGTGTCCCACCCTCTCTGGGCAAAGACCAATTTCATTATCCACCAACCCTATCCAACCGCCTCCCACCCCCTCCATTAAGTTTATGTGTTAAAAGGCTTTCACTTAGAATTCAAACTGCTTGTATGAAGTCATTCATTCTACCTTTTAAAAAAAATCGGGGCTCCTGGGTGGCTCAGTTGGTTAAGCCTCTGACTGTTGGTTTCCGCTTGGGTCACGATCTTGAGATAATGGGATCAGGCCCTGCAACAGGCTCAGCACTCAGGAGGCAGTCTGCTTGAGGGTTCTCTCTCCTTCTCCCTCTCTCTGAAATAAAATCTTTAAAAAGCTAAAATTAAAAAAAAACAAAAAAAAAAAACCTGCAATTGACAACCCAGTGCTTCTAGGAATGTGAAATAACCAGCGTGCATACAGTTCCATCCCAGAGCAAAGAAACGATGCTTTTGTTAATCTGTGCCGCTTGGTTGTGGCTAAATGTACATTTTCCTTTAAACTCAACTAACAAGAAGAACATGCAGAAAACAAAGGATGGCTGGCTTTCCATCGTAGGAATAACTGTAGCCAACAGGATAATACTAACAATGAGAATTTCGGATGATGGAGAGACTCCAAACCGCTGCCTCAGTACCAGTTACACACTGTGCTGTGTGCATCAGATCTGCCTTGCATTTGGCACAAAAAGTTCTGGGGAAGACAATGTAGATCAGGGCTAAAAAACACAACATTCATATTTGTTCCGATGTGCTCTCTGCTGAAGGAGAGGAGGGAGAGAAGAACAGGACCTTACTACATGTTACAGGGTTCTCAAAAAAGCTCTCAGACTTCTCTTTATAAAAAATAGCTGGGGAGCTTGTTGTAAAATTACATTCCCAGCTTCAACCTCTGGAGATGCCAGTTCCCCAGTTTGAGTTGGGGCTTCAGATTTTCCACTTTCATCAAGCACCTCAGGTGATTCTGATGCCAGATTTTTCCTTAACTTTTTTTAAAAAATTACTATTAATTCCATTTTTTAAAAAAGATTTTATTTACCTATTTGAGAGACACAGTGAGAGAGACAGAGAACACAAGCAGGGGCAGAGGAAGCAGATTCCTCGCTGAGCAGGAAGCCCAACTTGGAGCTTGGGGCTCCATCCCAGGACCCCGGGATCATGACTTAGGCAAAGGCAGACATTTAACCGATGGAGCCACCAAGGCACCCCTTTCCTTAACGTTCTATTTAAAAAATTCTCAAACCTTATCGAAGTTCCAAGAAGAGGATAATGAACGCAGTACACCCTTCACCAAGATCAAGGGTCAGCAAACTTTTTCAGGAAAGGAACACTGTAAATATTTTCAGCTTTGCTGGCCAGGTAGTGTCTGCAACCAGCTGGTACAACGCCTGCCACCAGGACATGGGCACTAGGCAACACGTAAGCCAATGAGAGCGGCTGTCTTCCAATAAGACTTCACATATGAGCACTGAACTTCGATTTTCACATCACAAAATTATACCCTTGACTTTTTCCAAGGTGTTACACTTAAAGATGTAAAACCCATTCTTAGCTCAGAATTGGTATGAAGCCAGTCGGGGGCAAATCTGGCCCCCATGTCACTTTGCAACCCTTGAGGACTCCAACTGTGGTTGTACAGTCCAAGCTCTTCTGAGGATGAACCTGAAATTGAGGACTTTTCAGATCCAGACTACTCACACTGTCCATCTGAGGAAAACCGAAAAACTCAATCTATGAGGTTGTTTTCTGACTGACTCTCAGCTATATTTTCAGATAGAACTGAAAAAGCTGTAAAATCAGCTTCCTATACCTGGTATTTTCGGATGCCCTCTGGGGCACAGCTCCTCATTTAGAAATCTTCAAAATTCAGTCAGTCATCCTCTAATTTTATCACATAAAATAGTGTGTGGCCCTTCCCCCACCACACCAGGGCCTGATTGGCATCTTTTTCAGCTTATCTCTTCTTTTGAGGACAAATGGGTAAAAAAACAAACAAACAAACAAACAAAAAAAGCCCCTCTACCTTCCAAATGACTCCAATGGTCCAGCAAGACATACATAGCATTTTGGTATTTGTGAACAGGGGCCTGGGCATGCCTTTTCCTGATTTTTTCCCTCCCTGACCTTTGGTGAAAATTAGCTCCTGCCTAGAGTGTCTGTTTGCCTTTCTGGAAAACTGAATGATTACCACCAAGTTAAGACAACAGTAATGATACAAATCTGTTACCCAATTACTCCCATTCACAGTGTTCACCTTTAGGTGAATTTCTCGAGTTATTAAACATGATTTCATAAGAATCTGAAAGCCAAAGAACTCTGGAGGGTGGGCAGCCTGGGTGGCTCAGCAGTTTAGCACCACCTTCAGCCCAGGGCCTGATCCTGAAGACCCAGGATAGAGTCCCACATCAGGCCCCCTGCATGGAGCCTGCTTCTCCCTCTGCCAGTGTCTCTGCCTCTGTGTGTGTGTGTGTCTCTCATGAATGAATGAATGAATGAATGAATAAATAAATAAATAAATAAATAAATAAATAAATAAATAAATAAAATCTTTAAAAAAAAAGAATTCTGGAGGGTAAGCTCCAACTCTGTGTCGTAATATCAACAATCATGGTCATGATGGGATCATATGTACTTACCTACAAGGACCAATTGGGGGGGGGAAACCCACTTGAATTCACTAAGTGCATTCTTGTTTATTAAAATGCCTTTCAACTGGACTTTTCCAAACATTACTTCATCTCTTAGAGAACGAACACCTAGTTATCTGAAGCATTCAAGCTTCTATCACCTCATTGCCTGCCCCTCCTCAAAACAAAGTAATCCATTTAAAGGCAAGAGGATGTGTTCTCTTCTGAAGAAGTTGGAAAACAGAGAAGTCCTATTCCCCCCACCCCGTCTCCACATCTGACACGGAGCTTAGCGACTGCACTGGAGTCACATCCTGAGACCATGCGCCTGCCTTTCATCTTCTTGCAAACTCTCCTCCAGCTCCTGAAGAGAGTATGTGGCATGCTGGCTCAGGTGCAGAGGCAGGAACCTTACAGCAAAGACTTAAAACCCACGGTCTGTTGACATATGAGAAGGCCCTGTGTTTCTCATCAGCTGGCTGATTTGTGGACGGCCACATTTCTGGAGCTCAGCCAATCGCCTCACCTGATGGAAAATGCTTACGAACTTATAAATCACCTTTGGATATATTTTCTCCACAGAAATAAAACAGACTGCTAGCTCCCATTGCCGGAAATGTACTTAAAAGCTTAGTTTACCAATTTAACAATGTGAGACGATTAAGGACAGAAAACAATATTTAAAATTCCTTTAAAAGGAGACAATAGTGAGACGCTGTTTAGGGCTGGGAGTGCTGTAATATAGGAACAGCAAATAAAAATAATAGATAAATGAAATTTTGTTTGGGTCACAAGAAATTACAGATTCGAGTCAAACAGTGGATCTATTATATTAGTGCAGTGGTTTTTAAACCTGGCTGCATGCTAAAATCACCCAGGGAGCTTTAAAAAAATTCCAATACCCAGGCTGCATCCCACACCAATTAAATCTGAATGGAGGTGGGGAGGTGGGGCCCAGGCCTTTGTATTTTTTAAAGCTCCCAGGCAATTCCAACGTAGACAGACTTGAGAACCTCTGCAACACAGAATGTGAGCCCTGCCCTTCTGAAGCTTTAGTGTTTCCAAAAACTATTTGGTGGACAGTTTCCCTTCCTCATCTCTGCCAATAGCTTCTTCACGGCTGGAAGCTGGAAGAAAAAATGATCGATTGATTCATTGATTGAGTCACACACATCTATAAAAAATACATGCACACATATTTTTCTTTATTTAACTTAGGCCCTGATAATTAGCATACAAATCAGAAAAACAGAGTGCCTCACAACTTACATATCCTCTCCAAATCTTTAAAGAACCAAACTCTAAAAAACACACACAAAAGATATTTAAGTCATAAAACACACACACAAACACACACACACAAACACAAACTTTAATCACCTTCAGGAACCATGATCCAATAACATATTTAATAGGTAAGATCTCGTTCATCCATATACAAAAGAAAAAAAAAAAAACAAAACACAACCCTCAACTTTAAGACACGTGCCCCTAACAAGGGCACTTAAGAGTTAGAATGGTTTATCGGTAGCATTTTGAGGTAGCATATTTTGTAAAGTAACACAAGTCTCAGACCTGCTCTGCAGTTTCTCTTGGACACAAAAGGCCAGGCCCTCAGCCTTTGCTCTTGGTAGAGGAAAGCGAATTTGTCTGTATTCACTGCCAAGTCAGCCTGAACTCACTTCCTACCCTCTCGCCGTGTCTTCAAATACTCCACGTACTGCAGGTTTTGGAAAAGGTAAAGGCATTTTCTGATCATCCTTCCCTCTTGAATATGGAGACATCCCTGGCCATGGAGCTAATCTTTCTGCCACATGCAATTCTCACTGACAGGACATGCATGCACCCTGTGGGAAGGGAAATAGGGCATTGCGGCACTTTTTTTTTTTTTTTTTTTTTAATTGGCTCTAACAATTCATTTACAAGTGACTAACTCCTCTAAGGCTATACAGAGTATGGTTTCTGAATATCCCCTCCACGATTCTGGCCCTTAAAAGGCTTTCCCTTTTTTTCTCCCCCTGAGTACAAAATTTTGGGGTATCATGAAGCTTTCTGCAATTTTCCTGGCAGGACGGTGAGCAGAAAAGCTTAAAAAAAATCCACATGCAAAAACAACAAAAACTCGGGTGCAGGAGCAACCCCAAGAACAGACTTCCTTTGTGTAAGCTGAAACGACAAAAGTTTACAGTTCAGGAAAACAGCCTTCTTCTTTAAAAAAAAAAAAAAGTAAATATTTAGCTCAGCTCTGCATTTTAAACACAAATATACAGTCGAAACAGGCTAAGGATTAAAGCTGCAAATATGGTCCTGACGACTTCAGACCTTGGTGCAGATCAAATTTTTGCCCATGGGTGCAGTTTCAAGGGATGTCAAATCCCTAAAGCCCTTTGCCCCAGGATGCTTTCTGTTTGAAAGTTAAACCCTTGGAAGGAATCAATGTACAAATGGATAAAAATAGCACATGCCCAGGCCAAAAAAAGGGCATGAGCTGGGCCTGAGCTGCCACTGAAAACTCTGTCATTGAGTATCCTATACAATCCACAAAAGGCGGCCGGCCCGGATCCAGGGCCTGAGGCATCACCGAACATGCCAGCCACCTAAGTCCATTGCTGACCCAAAGCCAATGACACAACTGGGCATCACACTTCAAGTATCCAAGGCGCTACAAGAGCTGGTCCCCTCAAGGACTCTGACTGATTCCCACCTCCCCCCACGACATCCTGTTAGATGAAAGGTGAAGCACTGCTTACAGTCACTACGACACACAAGGTGAAGGGTGAGGGGCAGGAGAGACACTCTCTGCATATACCAGCCTAACAAATACAAATAAATTCGTCAACACTTTGTACAACTAGAAGGTGCAGGAGCTGGTATTCAAGCAATCGCTTTCAATTCTTTCGTCCCCTCTCTGTATCAAACAGGAAAATGGTTCCATTGGGTTAACAGTGTCATTTTAAAATGCCATAAATTAAATAAGTTAGTTCACATTTTTTTCCCCCAGCACTTAAGTTACAGTGAGTCCCTAATGTGCTTTTGAAGTCTGCTTTAACATCTCCAGGTCTCTCCTGCGGACAGCGCTGGCTCTGCGACAACCATATTCTTCCAGCTGCAAAGGTATGAACTGTTCAAGCAGCCCGAGGCCCTGGCCAGCAGGACTGGTAAACAGCTTAGCCCAGGATGGTTTAAAGTTTCCGCTGAATCCCACAAATATGGTACTTCCTTAAAAAAAAAAAAAAAAAAAGTGCAATTTGTAAATCTACCCATTCTAGGCAAGACAATGCGTGAGGTGAGCTGGAGGTGAACAAAACAAAGACAGCTATAAAACAACACCAAAAAATGTGTATGCTTCCTTACGTCAGTCAATGAACTCTTACCACCCACCTCTTGCCCCAAATAACAAACCACATCCCCAAACACTTCCTCAAATAATGTTTCCTTATTGAAAAATTATCTTAATGATAACCACTCCAGCAAAATAAGCTCATGAGAATGGTCCGGGGACCACGTTCCACCATAAAAATGCTTATGTGGCTGGACTCATAAGAACGTCATAGAATAAGACAAATACAAACCTTTGTTATAAAGATGAGCTGGTTTGGCTAATCCCAGAGGTACTAATGAATCTGAAATATTTAAATGCTTTATTTCTCCTCTTGTGCTCAACAGAACAATTGACCTGTATGTGGAAGTTAGAAAATTGGAAAATATGGAAAATGTCAATAAACTGGTGTGTATTAATTAAGTACCTTTCTGAACTAAATATAGCGTAGAAATATTAGATAAAAGCAGAAATAAAAACAAACAAACAAACAAAAAAAACAGATGCTTTTCACACCCCTGCTGGTACAAGATCCGGCTCCCTGCCCCACCCAGGACACTTGGTTGCTATTACAAGATGTTGGGGAAACAAAGGTCATTTAGGTAAGTGGACCCAGTGGGTGAATTGGGACTCAACTCTTTTAGGGAATGTATTAATAAGGGAGGCTAGTTTTGTTTGTTTCAGATGCTCTATTTATCTATTTGTGTCCTATTATCTACTTATAAAATAAATGCATAAACAGCCAATTCTTTTATTTCAGAAGAAATAAAATAAAATCTGTGTCCCATGGTTTGGTTTATTTTTTTTAAAAGATTTTATTAATTTATTCATGAGACACAGAGATATAGGCAGAGACACAGGTAGATGCGGAACTCGATCCCAGGACCCCGGGATCACACCCTGAGCCGAAGGCAGATGCTTAACCGCTGAGCCACCCAGGCATTGAATCCCATGGTTTGGTTTAAATTCCATGTTTATTATGCAGCATATCAACACATATACTTAAATCTGTGGATTTTCTCTTCTCCTGATCTCTTTCTCTCTCTCTCTCTCCTCTGCCAAAGCTAGGCTGGCTTAATTACTCTGTCCTCGTGATTTAATATCTTATAAAACTAGCCCCGTGTGTTATTTTGAGTTGTTCACAAATACTCGATTACTCTCCCACATTCATTCTTCCAGAGGAACTTCAGTATCAACATTCAAGGACAATAGAAAAGTAACCTATTAGGACACTAATGGAAATGTGGCAAATTTATATATTAATTTAGGCAGAGTGACATTTTTATGTTAGTTTTCCCTCTAGGAACAGAGAGAATCTATCCTTTTTTTCAACTTTTATAAACCCATGACTATTCATTTTCTGAATGTGGGTCTTGCCGGGTTGATGTCACTCCAAAGCAGTGGTGACCATTCAGAGTCAGAACAGATGTTGGACCATAGCAACCCTACAGGCCTGATCCTCCTCAGGATCACTTACATGAGATCACTTTACTGGTCCCGAGTTACCCCCACACCCTAACACATGGCTAGTGTCTTTAGAAGTCACTGGCAGTTGCTCCATAACCTCTTAACACTTTGTTAAGATACAAACAAATACAGAAAAGTATTACTAAGTGTATAGCACACTGAATTTCTGCATGCTAAACACAGTTATGTAACCGGCCCAGATGAATAAACAGAGCACTACCCATATCTTAAAAGCCTTCCTTTGGTCCCCTTTCTAGAAACAACCTACTGACTTTTTAATGAGTTGGTTTTAACTCTTAAATCTATAGGGTCCCTTACAGGACTGCCGTGTTATCCTAATATTTATGGTGAGCTGTATGCCCTGGGTTGTTTTAGGTGAACTGAGTACATGTTTTCAGCATTAGGAAAAATCTTGAAATCCTTAATGAAAATTGAGGCCTTAGAAATGAATTCCCTGTAAGTATCTTAAAGCAGAAGATAGAGCTATGCATGCACACCGAATATTATGCTCAAATACTATAATGACTTTATGGGACTTAACTGAAATCTGGCTCTGTCATATGTCAAAAGTGTAAGTCATCAGATGACTGAAGATGCATTCAAAAACTAGACAGGACTTAAGTCTCCAAGAAGCTTATGTCCTCCCCTTAGTCACTTCACTAAATGAAGGACTGCATGCAAATCTATGTCTGCAGCACAGCCAAGGGAGGCAGAAAAGGAGCCTGAATTCATCTCCCTTCTTCTAGGTAAGGTCTCCCCAGTCTCCCCCCACCACCAAAAAAAGGGTTTGCTCATGTGCATGCTTCTTCAGAGATGAACAAAACAAAACCAATCAGGCCAGGGCTCTTAAAAAAGAGAACAGACACCTGTCTGCTTAAAAATCAATTGACTCCTTTCTAGTCACTCCCATGTAAGTCAGGGGAATTCCCAGTGCATTGCCGTCTGAGGGCTTATCAGTGGTACAGATGGCCACAAAGGTAATACTGTCTATAAAATTGCTTTAAACTGGTAACCTTCTGAGTGAGTTAGATGCCATGTACTCAAACAAATACTAAAATGTGGGATAGAAACGATCCAAAATATGAAACAATTCCCCTTCTAAGAGCCTTCCCACCATTTGTAAACTCTTCTAACATCCAGGCTTTCACTGATCTGTAATAATTCCACTTAGACCACATGGGCGTCAATGTGAGAGCAGGAAGGCATGAATATCTTCTCAACAGCACTGAGGGCCCGCGAGGTAGAAGGGTGGAAAGACAAACCAAAGCTCAGAGTTAACCAGGCACCATCTGGTCAGGCAGCTTGTCCCTCTTACCGAGCAAGCGTCACCTACCTTGGAGGGATGCCTGTTCTCAAATACCCTTCCATGCGACTGATGTCACCAAGAGAGAAGACCTTTCTTTCCGTCAACCGGAAGGGAACACTGCAGGCATCCACGAGAAGGAGGAGAACACCCGCACTTTGGATGGTAAAGTCGGTGCCGTTGACCTGAGAATAGAGAAACGTCTGCTGTCACCACCACTTCATGTCTCCAGGATGACTCATCTTCCCAGCCCTTCCCTCTGTCTTCTAAACCCATGAATCAAATGACAGTTCCAGGATTCAAACTGCAGAATCCAGTTACTCTTTCTCCACCAACACCTGGAACTCTGCCAGCCTTCTCATAACTCTGCCTTGATTGGTCTTTACTGTTTGCATTGGATGCTCTGAGCAAGGCACAGCAGCCCACGCTTGAGCAGTGTGACTCTGACTCTCGCTGCAGCCTGAAGGGCTTCATTCCTATACACTCCCTCCCTGGGATCCAAAAAAAAAAAAAAAGGTTTTCCCTGAAAAAAAAAAATAAAATAAAATGTGTACAATTATAAACTATGCTAAAAGCTAACAAAGAAGAAATGCTATCACCACTACACTTGTCCTTGTTTGCGGAGTTTATATTTAAATTTTTTTAAGGGGATCCCTGGGTGGCGCAGCGGTTTGGCGCCTGCCTTTGGCCCAGGGCGCGATCCTGGAGACCTGGGATCGAATCCCACATCGGGCTCCCGGTGCTTGGAGCCTGCTTCTCCCTCTGCCTGTGTCTCTGCCTCTCTCTTTCTCTCCGTGTGACTATCATGAATAAATAAATTTAAAAAATAAATAAATAAATAAAAAATAAAAAAATAAATTTTTTTAAGGTTTTATTTATTCATTTGAGAGAGAAAGAGATAAAGAACAAGTGAGAAGGAGGGAAGGGCAGAGGGACAAACAGATTCCCTACTGAGCAGGGAGCCCAATGCAGGAGTTGATCCCAGGACTCCCAAGATCACGACCTTAGCTGAAGTCAGAGGTCCAATTGACTGAGCCACCCAGGTGGATGGATATATTCCTTCTCTTTATTTTTAAAAATCTGAATACTTAAAACTGAGAAATTTGAGAAAAAAAATATAATGATCCTCAACACATTTAAACTCTTCTCTTGAAAAGAATCCACTAAAACCTACTGCTTAAAGAAAATACAAAAGTCTCCATAAAGACTAAAGAAACGCCGGGCAGCCCAGGTGGTTCAGTGGTTTAGCACCGCCTTCGGTCCAGGTCGTGATCCTGGAGTCCCGGGATCCAGTCCCATGTCAGGCTCCCTGCATGGAGCCTGCTTCTCCCTCTGCCTGTTTCTCTGCCTCTCTCTGTGTGTCTCTCATGAATAAATAAATAAATAAAAATCTTAAAAAAAAAAAAAAAGGACTAAAGAAACGCCAATTCCTAGCAAAGACTCTTTAGGCAATGCATGAGTAACGTATTGGAGTTAAGTACAGTAACAAGGTTCTGTAAATTTTTGGGGATCCCGAGCACCCAGTGTGCAGCAATGGAGTTAAAAAAGTGTCTTCAGACACTGGAGCAGAGCCTGCCTGAGATTTTTTGGGCAAAATAATATCTTCTTGAATTGCTTAGTGAAGTTAGTAGAGCAGAGAGGCTCAGTATCCACTTGCTTTCCTTATGCAAGGAAATGCAAATGACTCCTGCCAGACACCATGTCTACAGGCTGGGATCAGGTTCTTTCCTTATGCAAATGACTCCTGCCAGACACCATGTCTACAGGCTGGGATCAGGTTCTCCATGCAGCCAACAGTATTGAGACGCTGAGGTAACAAATTTTATGCCAAAAAAATTACATCATGAACAAACTACCAAATGAACAGTTGCTAACAGAGGGCAATAGACATAAATACATAGTTGGGAAATCTTTGAGCTACATTTAAATAGAGGTATCCTTTCTTTCTTTTCTTTTCTTTTCCTTTTCTTTCTTTTTCTTTTCTTTTCTTTTCTTTCTTTTCTTTTCTTTTTTCTTTTCTTTTTAATTTTGTGTGTGTGTGCTCACAAGATCCATCTGCTTAACAAAGTTTAAGTGTACCATACGTAATTGTTGACTATAGGGACAACGTTGTAGAGCAGATCTGGAGAGCTTATTCATCTTAACTCATCTGAAACTATTTGCCTATTGATCAATAACATCTCATTTCACACCCCCTACCCCCAACCCCCAAGCAGAGATACTTTTAATTCAGAGTTGTTAAAAAGTTCTTATTTCAGAGTTCAATCCTGGAAATGGATGGTGGTAATATTTCCACAGCAATATGAAAGTACTTTATGCTACTGAACTATGCACTTAGAAATGGTTAAGATGGGGATGCCTGGGTGGCTCAGTCCTTTAGCATCTGTCTTTGGCTCAGGTCCTGATCCTGGGGTCCCCATATGCAGCCTACTTCTCCCTCTGCCTATGTCTCTGCCTTTCTCTGTGTGTCTCTTGTTAATAAATAAAATATTTTTTTTAAAAAAAGGTTAAGACAATGAATGTTATGTATATTTTAACACAATAAAAGAAATTGGGAAAGAAAAAAAAGAGTAAGATATAATTTTGTCCATACATGTGGCTTTGTGATTGTACTACCCACCACTTTATTTTTTATTTTTTTTTTAATTTTTATTTATTTATGATAGTCACAGAGAGAGAGAGAGAGAGAGGCAGAGACACAGGCAGAGGGAGAAGCAGGCTCCATGCACTGGGAACCCGATGTGGGATTCGATCCCGGGTCTCCGGGATAGCGCCCTGGGCCAAAGGCAGGCGCCAAACCGCTGCGCCACCCAGGGATCCCTACCCACCACTTTAAAACACTGAACTCCTATGGTTGGAGGATGGGTCAAACAGGTGAAGGGGATTAGGAGGAACAAACTTCCAGTTATTAAATAAGTCACAGGGAGGGAAAGTAGAGCAGAGGGAACAGAATTAATAATGTTGTAATAACTTCGGTGACAGTTGGTGACTACATGTACCATGGTGAGCAATTTATAATGTGCATAGATGTCAAATCAGTATGTGTTATGCCTAAAACTAATACTGTATTGGATATGTTATATTTCAGTTACAAAAAAAATAAATAAATAAACACACAAAAAAAAAAATAAAACAAAAAATGAGCTCTTTAAGGATACCACATGAGCGGTACCTGGGTGGCTCAGTTGCTTAAGCATCTGCCTTTGGCTCAGGTCATGACCCCAGAGTCCTGGGATTGAGCCTCATGTCAGGGTCCTTGCTCAGCTGGGAGTCTGCTTCTCCCTTTCCCCCTGTTTGTGCTCTTTCTCTCTCTCTTTCTCTCAAATAAATAAATAAAATCTTTTAAGAAATAAAAATAAAGAGATCCCGTGAGACTAGGCCCAGGCCCAGGCTGGATATTAGTTAGATGGCTAGATACCTGCCGCCCCAAGAGCTCTTTATATGATGGCACTCAAGTCAACCTGATTTTGGACAGATCTCACATCAAGAGCTGGTTACCACTGGCTAGCATGGTCTTTAGCCCAAATTCTAAGTGCTGACAGTGAGGCTCAGGCCTACACTTCCATAAACCCACCTAGAATAGATGACTAACACTTCGTGAATGAATTTTAACATTCATCAATAAACACAATCTAGTGAGAAAAAAGACTTAATAGATTTAACTTATTCAAAAATGTAAATGTTTGGGAGGTATTTATACCTCTATTATATTGCTTGTCACCAAGTGACTATTGCCAGAGATAATTCATGTCACTGGGATGAAACAATAAAAGTGAGAAACTGAGGCAGGGTACACTCCAGATGGTACTTACAGAGATAACAGACAGGTCTCCACGCTGAGTCTCGGCTTTACTGGGTGACTGGAATTGCACGGGGAGGTAGTTTTTATGAGGATCACTAGTAAACACCACCTACACCGGGAAGAAGTTCCATATTTATGTCAACCACATCTTCCTTCAAAAGGGCCTCAAAATCAACTCAATTATATCAAACCCAATGGTGATTTTTCCTCCCTGTGAACTTTTTATATAGATCAGATGTCCTAGAGTTCTACCTTTTGATTCAGACTTAACACAAGTAGTGTATGCTCCTCATTTTCTGGAATAATCCCAGTCTCAAATAGCTGTAACCTTGTTATTAAAATCAATTCCGCAAATGACTAATTAAATGTGCTTCACACTTAGATCTTTGTCCTTTTCAGGTCCTCTTCGGACCAGTTATCTTAAATTGGAACTCAGTCACTCCAGACTAAGAGAAGGACAGAGGACAAAGATTACACTGTTCAAAACCTTGTAGCAGGTTGTACATCACCAGGCTAAACTTCTCTACCTGACTTGCAATGTGTCCCACAAATCAAGCCACATCTTACATCAAGGCCCCTAATCCCACTGTTCTACCACCTTCTGCAGGCAGAGCAGCTAAACCTGCTTTCCCCCAAATGCTCCCCTTTCCCACCACTCTGCCTTTGCATATGCTGTTCCCTCCCTTGCTTCCTTCTACTCCTTGAAATCACTCCAAATCCCACATTCCATCTTTCAACTCTACCATAAAGGCCTTTTGCTCATTCAAAAGCAGGCCTAGGGGATTGCTGGGTGGCTCAGTGGTTGAGCATCTGCCTTGGGCCCAGGGCGTGATCCTGGAGACCCAGGATCGAGTCCCGCATCAGGCTCCCTGCATGGAGCCTGCTTCTCCCTCTGCCTATGTCTCTGCTTCCCTCTCTTTCTGTGTCTCTCATGAATAAATAAATAAAATCTTAAAAAAAAAAAAAAAAAAAGGCAGGCCTAACTCACACAATTCGGCACTTAAAGTACATATCCTCATGAATGGATGTCAACAACTTCATTCCAAGGGCAAGCAATCATCATTCAAAAGCTCAGATGTTTCTTTGAATCTCAGATTTGGAGTCAAAAATTTGTGTGAACTTTCCTACTTACTTCCCGCATACATGTGTTTGTTTTTGGTATTTAAAACAAACTCACTCCTTTTCCCAATTTCCAAGTAAAAGTGAGGTTCCCAAATGCCTCAAGTACTTTGCAACTGTGCCCAGTCAGTAATCAATACATTTTTAAAAAAATAAATTCTGATCCATGTTTCAAGCACCAAAAAACGAGAAATGCTAAACATTGAAGTATGGAACGATTTAAAATGATAGGCTTAGGATATTTCCAATGAGGAGTATTTTTATAAATTATAATGTTACAATTATTATAACAAATTACATAATCGTCTCTGTAATTTTAGCAAATTCAGCTTAAGAATTAGGATAGAGAATTTACTGCCCCACAAAGATTATCTAAAAGTATCACGTTATGGGGCACTTGGGTGACTAAGTTGGTCAAGCATCTGATCCTTGATTTCAGCTCAGGTCACAATCTCAAGGGTTGTGAGACCGAGCCCCAAACAATGGGCTCTGTGCTGGACATAGAATCCCTCTTCCCCAGAAAATAAAAATAAATAAAATAATAAATAAGTATCATTTTATCACTTTAATAGTTAAGATATTACATGGAACATGCAAGGATCTATATAAATTTCTTCATGTACATGGTTGGCTTGGTTGGTGGGTGGGATGGTTGGCTGGTGGGTTGGTTTTAGTTGAGTTGGAAAACAGAATGGCACAGGGATACAAAAAACTGAAACTGTGGATAGTGAACTGCCACTGAAAAAATGCTTATGTATCCTAACAGAAGAAATAAATTCATGTTCCTCTTCCTGCTCTTACTGCCACCAAAAGGCAAAAACAAATGAGAAACATATTTGATTCAGTAGGACTGGCGTGGAACCAAAGAATTCTAATAGTTCATGAGTTCCCAGGTGATGCTGATGCTGTTGGTCTGGGACCACACTTTGAGAACCATTTCCCTTAACCCATATTTGTTTGTATAAAGGTTAAATATAAATTAGAGCAGCATTTACTCTATATTTCTTTTTCACTTAGAGTTGGCCTGACATCCTTTGAAAACCCCATGCCCAATTTGAGCTCATATTTTGGATTTATTTTCATTGACATGTTTTCTTAAGATCTGGAGGGAGACTTTATAATCAAGACTATGTCAGGAGAAACACTTCACTTCTAGCCACACAGTTAGTTTGTACTTTTAATTACAGGCAAATATAACAGCACATGCTTCAAACTTAATGGTAGCTTTCCACTTTAAAAAAGGGGGGGAGAGGACAATTTTCATATGTTACATTTTTTAAAAATATGTATTTATTTATTTATTTTTAGTGAAGGAGGGGCAGAGGGAAAGAGAGAGAGAACCTCAAGCAGACTCCCTGCTGAGTATGGAGCCTGACTCAAGGCTCCATCCCAGGACCCTGAGATCATGACCTGAGCCAAAATCAAGAGTCATGCACTTAACCAACTGAGCCACCCATATATGAGTTGCATTTTTGGAAGAGAAATTTTATAGTCCTCAACAAAACAAAGCATTTCTGTACATCACTGACATATAAACCCAAAGGCAATAATATCCTAACAGAATCACCCTGGAGGGGAAGAGAAAAAAGATGAAGGCCAAGAAGTCTATAGTCATCCAGGATTAACTTATGTATCACAGAGATAAGATACTTTTATCACGAATTTGGACTAGTTTGCTTCTTATGACTATCAGATTCTAGAAGGGGCCAAAATTTAGGAGAAATCATGCAGTATTTGTAACTTGGCAATACAGATGTTTCAAAGAAAAATGTTCTCATTGCCAAAACAAACAAAGAAACAAACAAAATTAAAAAGTGCTTTTGATTCTTTCTCCTACCCACAGTCCCCTCTTCCTCAATTACCTGGCGGGTTCCACAGCCTTGACAGAGCCGGGTGAGCACAGATGGCATGCGCTTGAGTGCCGACGGCTTCCTATAATACTGGGGGTACGCTTTGGCCATGCAGTTACTGATATCTTTTGAGTCTGTTGCTGCCTGGATCTTGACTCTTTCGCATCCCTGAGATGAACAGTAACTGTGGCCATCCCTGTGGCTTTTGGCTTTGAGATACAAAAACAGCAACCTGAATGGAAACAAATCAATCCATGGGATGTTAGACGGACTCCCATAAACTCACAAAATTCCTCACATTGGCTCACAGCCCAAAGGGCTATTTCTCTAATAAAGTAACTTTTCCTTAAAAGAAAACAAATTCTAAAACTAATAAAGCTATTCCTCTTTCCTTTCTATCCTCCTAGGGTCCTAAGTCAAATGCCATACTGCTTTCAGAAAATATTTTGATAACCCGATTCAGCTGTTCTGGAGCATATCAAAGTTAATTTCTGGAGTGAATTAGTTCAATAGGTAATTTGGGAGGATGGACTTTGGTTTGCTTCAAAACTTCCTTGGAAATTTTTAGACTTGTGTTGAGTTTGGGATTTCATAAATTAGTGTGTGGGTTTTTTTTTGTTTTGTTTTGTTTTAAATCATTTTCGTTTAAGGCATACATTTGAAATTCATAAAAATAGCAACTGTGAGTTGCTTGACTGAGGCCAAGATATGGTCTCACATCAATTGCTGTGATGTTTACTAAGAGCAGATGGGCCTGAAGTCCTTCTGTCTGTACTTTGGCCAACATCAAGGGAAAAGAACAGACCCGCCCACTCTGAATTAACCTCCTGCTGCCAAGATGAATGGAAAAGTAACTTCCAGGCAACAGTCCAACGTCTGTCAGCAAACGTAGTCTTTCTGAACCAAAGGAAGTCAAGATTATAAAGCACTTGATCAAATGTGATTGATTACTATAGATCAAGAATTCATATTTTAATATGAAGTCAATGAACAATGGGAAGTTACAGTTAGGAGTAAAAGTAAGCCACTGTCCTAACATCAATACTTTAACATATATAAAGGAAGGAATGAGAAGGGATAAGAGGGATGTGGTTAGGCCTGTGCCTTTTGATATTAAATAATTAAAAATCATCAAAACAAACAGAATTAAAAAGAATTAAAGCCTTGAAGGCCAATGGATTCTAAAAAACAGCAGAATGAAAAAAATTATTTCCCAGCTAATCATTCATGATCCCCAGACCATCCTCACAAATTTGGGTGTTCAATTTATTTTTGTGGAAAATCAAACAGGGAATGTGGACATTCTGTCATCTGTAGAGTAAAAGTCCAAGCAGGTTGTTTTAAGTCTTACTAGAAATTGAAAACCAGTGACAATTACAGTAAGAAAAGACTTGAGCTGGTCACACAGGCTGCTGGAGGAGCCCTGGAGGGCAAAGGAGCTGCATCTTATTCAAAAACTAATGAGACCCTTGACTGAACCCCAACCTCAAGCCTCAAACCTGCCACCCTTCTCCCCATTCTGAACCACTGTCTTTCCCCAAACATGCCATGCCATGTTCTTCCATGCCTTCATGCATCTATCTACACCGCTCCTGGGGACACATTCCCCCTTTCTTCTACTATCTCCTCCTACCCATTCGGCAGGAGTTAGCCCCCGTGTCACCCCC
The DNA here is from genome assembly GCF_053574225.1 of Canis aureus. Lineage (NCBI taxonomy): Eukaryota > Metazoa > Chordata > Mammalia > Carnivora > Canidae > Canis > Canis aureus. The sequence goes on along the minus strand of NC_135611.1, from coordinate 86,688,420 downwards.
TTGGGATGTCACGGATCACCCTAGGCTGAGCTTCCAGGTACCTCAAAAGGCGCACTGAATATTCCACTGTAGGAATTACAGCTTTGAAACCTCTAGCTCTCTAATCACTTGCCTTAGAAGCCTACATCCCTCAATGGACTGAGAATTTGCAGAAGAAATGGGTCTTATTTACATCAGCATCTTTACAGTACCTAGACGATGGCATGTGAAAGGAATGTCAGCTTAAGGAATGGATACTGGAGGAGCATGCTACTTGCTGGAAGAGTAGAGGAGATTGAGCCTACCATCACCCAAAGGCTGAGAGACTGTAACTGGATAAAAGCAGACAAAGCCAACAGGACCCCGGGTGAACAGGATTAGAATTAAAAAGTGGAAAGACGCAGCCTAGAGAAAGTTGAAAGCAAATATGCCATGGTTACACAGTGGTTTGGTTTTTTTGTTTTTTGTTTTTTGTTTTTTTTAAGTCAAGGTCAGCTTGAGGGATCACCTTAAAGGGAGGGGGTAACAATGAGCTTTCCCTGAAATATGAACTATATCACATGTAAATAATCATTGTAAGGATGGTCATAGAAAAAAAATTTATTTTAATTTTCAATTGGGCCTACTGGTTCTTCATTGACAAGGATAATCTCTCTCCAAATTGCCTTAATAGGTACATGGCAAACATCTTCATTCGATTCCTGCTGCCAACTATAATTACAAGTCATTCTACGTCCTTAAACCTCTAATAGTGATGAACAGAGAATTACCCACATCAGCTGCTCTTCTAAACAGCCATCCCATCACAACCTATTCTTAGTTAGGCTGAAGAACTAGTAATTTCACTATTAAAGAAAAATGGCAATAATTCTCATTCACTGGTTGCACCCAATTACCCCGTGCTGGAGTCAAAATAGAATTTCCTCTCAGACTGCTTCCTCTGCAATTCTTCCAGTGAATGCACAGGCTCATATTCTTCCATTTTGGATAATGAGCCATTATGGCGCTGTAAAAAGCCAAAGGTAACCTGAAAACTTGTGTTTGATGGATAGCAGAGGCCAACTCGAATCCAGTCATTCCTATAAAGGAGAGACAATAAAACAATGAATTCACACTTGAGCCTATATACTTTGAGTACTATAGCGTATGTAAATTTCAGCCAGGATTTTTCTCCTCCTTCAAAATCCCCCGCTTCTATATGTTCCCCCAAACTTCTCTTTAAAAAAAAATTTTTTTTTAATTTATTTATTCATGAGAGACACACACAGAGAGAAGCAGAGACACAAGCAGAGGGAGAAGCATGCTCCATATAGGGAGCCCAATGTGGGACTCGATCTCAGGTCTCCAGGATCACGCCCTGAGCCGAAGGCAGACGCTTAACCATTGAGCCACCCAGGTGTCCCTCCGCCAATATATTTACAACAATTGTCTGGCTTACAAAAGTGGCTTGGTCTCAACAGGATTTCAGAGAATGTGAACAGAAGTTGGAAAAAACGTACTTTAGACACTTCAAGAGGATCATAAAATCAAGTGAGATGGCTGGGAATGGCATATACGAAAATGGAAGAAACACTAATAGCCCAACAGTGTGAGTGACACTTGTAAAATCTTCCCAAAGAATTTTTCTTTTTATTTTATTGATTTATTTTTTAAGTAATCTCTACAGCCAATGTGGAGCTCAAATTCACACTCCTGAGATCAGGAGTCACGTACTCTACTGACTGAGCCAGCCAGGGTCCCTTCAAAGAATTTTTTTGTTCATAAATATATTTTTCTTTTTATTTTTGCAGTAGGATAAACACTTTGTGGTAAAACTGCTGGATATTTTTAAAGCTTTTAATGCATATTACCAAATTGCTGTGGGTTTTTTTTTTCCTTACATAACATCCTGTCTTTAAGATTTTTTTAAAAAACTTATTCATTTGAGAGAAAGAGAGAGAGCACAAGCAGGAGGAGGGACAGAGGGAAAGGGAAAAGCAGGGACTTTTCCCGCTGAGCGGGGAGCCTGATGCGAGGCTCAATCCCAGGACCCTAAGACCATGACCTGAGCCAAAGGCAGATGCTTAAAAATCTGAGCTACCCAGATACCCCATATCCTGACTTTAGATATAGAATCAACACTTTCTGGAAACCATTAAAAACATTTCTCCTTTTTAAATCATTTGCTGTTGGGGGCATTTTTAAAGTTTCATAAAGTATACATACACAAAATTTACCTTTTTATCCATTTTTAACTCCACAGTTCGTTGGCATTAAGTACATTCACAAGGTTATACAATTACCACCCCTCTTCCACAAAGTTTTTAAAAAATATGTCACAAGGCCTTAAAATTATTCATGCATGTTTTACCAGTAATCCCCACTAATGAATGACTAGAAATGTCCACCAAACAGGTATATGGAAAGATGCTCTATGCAGTATCATTTATAATAGCAGAAAGGGGTATAAGAGTATAGGAAGGGCTGGCAGAAAAAAAAAAAAATCAAGCTAAGTGTTCATGGAAGGTCCCTTCCATGGAAATGACAGTCAAATAAATTGTGGCATATCTATATGTTCTGAAAACACACAAGGGTGAAAGGAAGAAGAAATATCTTTTTAATGCCTCACTTTGATTAGAGGAATTATAGGTTATTTCAATTTTCTTTTTTTCTATATTTTTCTTATTTTGTTTAATGAACAAGCAGAGCTTTCATTGTTTTTAAAGGGTTACTTGTAGAAGTGGCACTACGACCAAATCTATGACCTCTCTATAATCACAATTAAGTTTGGGGAAAAAAATTGTCCATCTCTTCCTCCTGCCTCTGCCCATGATGTAATTTTTACAAACCCTGAACTACTTAAGCAAGGAAAGTCTGACTGAATTTCAAAAGCCCACACAGATTTTTGAAACTTTCTGAGTTTCTGCCTTTTTTCACTTTAAAAGATTTTTACTTACTTGCTCAGTATTTGTTCAAAAGTTACAGGGGATCCTTACAGAACCCTGCATACCACTCAGTTGTAATATCTCACCTCAAACTCATAACCTGCCATATATAAATCCTTGGGTTACTGATCACTCTGACATTTTTTCTTGGTCCTCTCTGACCATTGCTTATTTCTTTCACTGCCTTCTCTGTACCTCACTCCTGGGACTAATACCAGACTGGCTTCTAGAAACCTCACCCTGGATACACTGTGAAGTAAGGATCAGAGGTGGGGAGATCACGTAGGACCCAGGCAAGAGATGATGATGGCTTGCACTCGGCCACAAGCAGTAAGGGTAGAAAGAAGTGGAGAGATTTAAAGACCCCTAAGGAGATAGGACCAACAGGGTTTGGCCACTGATGGGACGGGATGAAGGAAAAGGAGAGTCAGTGATGAGTCCTGGGGTTTCTCCTTGGTTGACTCCGTAGGTAAGGGTGTGATTCTCTAGCAAAGGCAAAGAGACACAGCAGCAAGTATTGGAGGAATACAGTAACGGTCCAGGTTAGAGTAGGTGCTAGGGCCCTAACCTCTCAGAATAAGGGCATCCACTGATATTCACAGATCCTTGGAAGTGATCTACTTAGAGCTAAGTTCCTACATGTTCTATGCCCACCTCCGTTAATTTCAAGTGGGTGTTTTAAGAGAGTTTTACAAGTCAGAGCCTTATGACCAGCTAGATGAACAGACCATTTCAATTTTTACAGTACCTATCTGAGCAGTTTTCATGGGAATCCCATGGATTCACCATCACACACAACTAGATAGGTTACCTCTGCCTTCCAAAATAGTCTCATCCACCTTGCCAGTGTCTGTCACTTCCCCTGATGCAGCCCATGCTCCCATCACACTCAACTCATCAGTCCCTGACCAGAACCAGCCCTTTCCCAATGGTATTGCTTTTGTAACAAGACTGATCACTTGGTACCACCTTTTCTGTGCAGCCTGGCCCAGCCCCGATGGGCAGCATTACTGCTCTATCCTTTGTCCACTCACAATAGCATCAGCTTGTCAATTTACTTAAAATTTTTTTCTACCTGGATAATATGAGCTCCCAAAAGGCAGGTACTTTTCTTGTTCATCTTTAGATCTGGCATACAGAAAACACTTGAATAAATTCATGTAAAAATGAAGCCTTTGACTGAAAGTGATATGACTAGGACAGACCAATGAAATAGAGAAGGGACAGAAGAAAGAACTTTTCAGGCAGGGGCTGCAAGACCGGGCATTCATGCCACAATTTGTCCACCGCTTGCCTGTAGTTGACATTACTTATCAATCATGCCTCTTCTGGCAGATCTGCCTCTTCTGGCAGGTCTGAACTTGGCCTCAAAAATGTTTTCATCTTCTAGATAACCAAGTGCTCAGCTGGAACACCAGAAAAAAACTTCCCATCTCAGATATGGGGAATTAAAGTATTCAGCAGGCGATTTTAAAACCTACTGTGAATGGCTTTCTGCACACAATACCTCGACCATAGACAAAAAGAAATGTTTCTAAAATGACAGGATTCAATCTGTAAAATTGCTTAATTCCATCAACAAAAATATACAGCCTCCACCTAAGAAGAACAAAGCACACGAAGTTGGCATTCTTTACTTGCTACAAAAGCAATGTTATAATTTGTCTCTATGAAATTGCTACTTGCTCAACTATTTGAAATAACAGTAATAGAGACCTACTTGTTGAAGTTTATGAGGTATAGAAAAGCAGTCCTGGGTGCTGGTCCATTCCAGTGGATGGTATAGCCCTTCTCCAGCATGATCACAGGTTGGTACTGGGGAAAGGTAGCCTTCTGGTTGATGCCCCGGAGCACCATAGGGTAGGAGGGATACTCATCTCGCGTGATGGTCATAGTCAGGTTCTGAGTGCTCCATGTCTGCACATAAACCTTCAAAAAGCAATTAAGAATTAAAGGGAAGAAGACTCCACTACAGAGAGCCCACAGGTGGTTACCAGAGGAGAGGGTGTAGGGGAAGATGGGTAAAATAGGTGATGGGGATTAAAGAGGACACTCATCGTAATGAGCACTGAATCCTGTGTAGAATTGTTGAATTGCTATATTGTCCATCTAAAACCAATCAACACTTTAGTTAACTATACTGGAATTAAAATTAAAAACTTAAAGGGCGCCTGGGTGGCTCAATTGGTTAATTGACTAATTTCAGCTCAGGTCATGATCCTGGGATGGAGCCCCAACATCCAGCTCTCTGCTCAGCAGGTAATCTGCTTCTCCTTTCCCCCTGCCCCCCTCCCCCCACCCTCACTCATGTGCACGCTCTCTCTATATATATAATAAAAATCTGAAAAAAAATTAAAAACTTGATAAAATCTTAAAAAAAAAAGAATTAAAGAGAGAATGAAAGCTTAGATAAACTAAGCAAACATTTCCAGCACAAAGGCCAGTGCCTCTACTTCCAGAAGAGAGGTTCTGTGATCTGAGCCAGACTAAATGAGTAGTAGCCAACTTCATGCGAAATTATACTTAAAACGAAGCCTACTTAAACTGAAATGGTAAAAACAGACCAAGCATTCTGCTAGCCAAGATCTTCATCATCTCTTCCACCACCACAGGCCAGCTTATTCATCAGAATATAAAACCTTTGCGGCTTATATAGCTTGTCAAAGAAATACCTCAATCTGAAGAACACACATACAAAAAATCTGTAAATTAATGTGAAAACTGATACCCTCCAGTCAAATCTGAATCTGAAAGCCTTTCTTCTAAAATAAGAGCTGGAAAACTGAAGTATCTTAGAGGTTTGGCTTTCAATTTTCCATGACCTACATCAGCCCAAGAAGTCATTTTTCACTCGTTCAAAAACAAAAGGTTATAAGGAACTTTGCAAAAACTGAAAACATATATTAAACAGAGACAAATTTGAAAATCCTGAATTTATTCCAGTGGTATTTGAGCCCCTTGCTGTGCCAAAACAAAACCTTCCCCAAATGCATCCTCCAAAAATGAATCTCAGAACAATTTCCTAAAACAAATCAGTCTCCTATAACAGAATTCTCCAGAAAGATTAAAACATTTGCCAAATACTACATTTAATTCACAGTATTTCTTTCTGTCATTTCATTTTTTTTTTTAAGATTTATTTATTCATGAGAGACACAGAGAGAGAGACAGAGGCACAGGCAGAAGGAGAAGCAGGCTCCTAGTGGGGAGCCCCATGCAAGACTCGATCCCCAGACCCTGGGATCACGCCCTGAGCCAAAGGCAGACGCTCAACCACTGAGCCACCCAGCCATCCCTCTTCCTGTTATTTCTATAATTTTGTTTATATTAATTCTTCAATTAAACAACCTGTGCGCCAGACAAGCTCCCTAAGTCTCATTCATGTTTGACTCTTTTAATATAATAATACTCTTCCTTATAGATCCCACTTAAAGATTTAAAAAAAAGATAGGAAATATATATCTTAGGACTACCAATTATCTTCCTTTAAATGTATATATTTATTAGTACTACTATGCTATAGACGATATTACAGTTACAACACATACATATTGAATTTTTAAAATGTTAGTTTAACCTATATTTACTATTTAGGTTATATAAATATAAAATAGATATAAAAATAGAAGTTAAAATAATATTTTCAAACTAGGTTGCTATATAACAGATTATATATAATAGCTTCTATGTAATATATAACAGGAGATAGATTGATTAATCTCTTGCCTTCTTCCAAACCAAGGAAGGATAGGAGGTGACACATGTAACCTTAATTCTCCTTATATTTCCACCTTTCTTCCTGAGCCCCTTTAAACCTTGGGTTAGCAAAGAGCTTAAAATATATTTACAAATAGGGATCCCTGGGTGGCGCAGCGGTTTGGCGCCTGCCTTTGGCCCAGGGCGCGATCCTGGAGACCTGGGATCAAATCCCGCATCAGGCTCCCGGTGCATGGAGCCTGCTTCTCCCTCTGCCTGTGTCTCTGCACCTCTCTCTCTCTCTGTGACTATCATAAATAAATAAAAAAATTTTAAAAAATAAATAAATAAATAAAATAAAATATATTTACAAATAGCCAATTATTATTCTATCTTGAGATCCAAGTGCTTCTACCTTTCACCTAAAAACATACAGTTGTATACATTACCTAAGTAACAACAATGGACTGCAGATCTGGGCTACCAGCCCACTTCCCAAAGCCTCAGAGAACATTTCTGACCTGTGGTCCTACCATTCCCAGAACCTCTTAGGAAGTACTGGATGACTTACTTCCTTCTCCTTCCTCCAACAAAAAACTGAATTACTACTCTGCTTTGTAAGCTAGGAAGATTAGGTTCACATTCTTGAATACGTAGAAAATCCACAAGGTCAATGGGCACATTTCTAATAATTTTGATAGGTTATCTTAGTTTTGGCAGACAATTCTGATAAGAATAACATGAGAGGCGTCTGGGTGGCTCAGTGGTTGTGTTTGCCTTTGGCTCAGGGTGTGATCCCAGGGTCCTGGGATCGAGTCGCATCAGGCTCCCCAAAGACAACCTGCTTCTCCCTCTGCCTATGTCTCTGTCTCTCATAAATAAATAATCTTAAAAAGAATAAAATGAAAGGAAAAAAGAAATTACATTTCAAATCACATTCTTTTCTTCTCCACTAGATTTAATTCCCCATTTTTTTCCCTTGTTTTTCCCAGAACTCAGACAAGAATAACATTTTTTTTCCTTATGGGAACGAGAAGTCCCACAACAAAGAAGCTAATATTCCTTTAAAATAAGCCAGGAAACTCCCCCCAATCTTTATCCCTCTGCCTAATTCCCTAATTTAGTAGAGATCATGACCCTGGAAGCAAAGAATAAGTCTCCCTCTCAGTGGGCACAGCTGTAGCATGGCAAGAAACACCTAAGACTTAGGAAATAGGGTTCTCACCCCAACTACATCCCAACCATAAGTAACCCAGGGCAAATTGTCCTACCACTTTCTATTTGTTTAACTGGTTTGGAGCAGGAGAACTTTAAATAAAATTCTAGGAGTCCATGATTCCTAATACATTTTTTTTTCTTTTTTCCTAAAGACAAATCATGCATTGGAAAGTATCAATCATGCTGAAGAGCAGAAGAGTACTCCTCATGGAAGGAGCGCTGTTAGGAGCTGGTTCGGAATCAGGCATCATGATGCATTCTGGCCTACCTGGGCATAACTCCCGCTGCAGACCACTGCATTCCATTTGGTAATGTTTACACAGCTTGGGTGGCGAATCAGGTAGTTGTCAATTCTTCCCACATAAGCATCCTTGTATCCTGTCACAGAGCCATCAACATCGTGGAATATGGAGTTCTTATCACCATCCAGCTCACAATCTTCAAACCAGGGGCCAGGCTTTCCAAAGAAGACATTCAAAGAGACCTGCCAGCAGTGAGAAGCCAGGACATCACAAAATGAAGCCTTCTACCATCCTGGCCAGAGTTCCCTGAAAGGATCCAAGTGCATTACAACTGCTTTAAGGTTAAAGCAGTTCTGAGTCACAGTTCATGGCTGTCAACTACGGTACCCAGTTAATCACAGTTTTCAATTCATTATGACATGGCTGGGCAAAACAAAATGATAAAGCCTGTGGAGTTCAAGTAGCAAATGTTGAAAACATATTTGGTGTTTTCTTTTTTTTTTTTCCATTTAAAAACTATTACCGGCTCTCTCTCCAGACAAAACTAACCTATGGCCACAGAATCACAACAGGGAGCCTGCTTCCCCCTCTGCCTCTCTCTCATAAATAAAAATTCATGAGAGAGAGAGAGGGGCAAAGACATAGGCAGAAGAAGAAGCTCCCTGCAGGGAGCCTGATGTGGGACTCAATCCCAGGACCCCGGGATTACACCCTGAGCCAAAGGCAGACGCTCAACCACTGAGCTACCCAGGCATCCCATAAATAAACAAAATCTTTAAAAAAAAAAAAAAAAACCAGCTCAGTAATTTTCATGTCAGGTAGAGTTAATTTAAGGCTTTTATTAAACACATAGCACACAACTGCAGAGCAGGCCGCCGGTGGCATGTTTTATAGTCTTTAGCTGCTTCCTATTAGTGGTAAATTATTCACGCCAAACAAGGTGTTTAGACACAACTTTCATATGTTTTATTTTTTTCTCATATGTTTTAAAATCAACTGATCATCTAAGTGATAGGCAACCCAATGAATTATCAGTGATGTTTGGGACAAGTGGCTCTAGGTTCTTAGTTGTTGGCTTTTTTCTTTCTCCCCATTTCCCTTATACCATCTATGGTTAAATCCAAGAATAGTTGAGGGCATATTTCCCACCTTTTAAGGCAGAATGAAATTTCCTTCACAGACTGTTCCCAGGGCATCAGCACCATCAGATCAGACTCCAGTTTGATGACTGCTACACTTGAACAGCACAGATGCTAGAACTCAGGAACTCTACCACCAATGTTCACTCAATGACTTGTTTTTCATAACAACTACGTCCGCAGTCACTAGAACTCCATGTATGAAGAGGTCTGTGTGGGCAGTAAGTGAAGACCCAACCTCCACACTGGAAAGCTGATCCAAGGACCACCCTGTTAATTTTTGTGGGAGCTATCTGCTAGTGTAGCCCTCCCTCTTCCCCTGGAGTCACAGGACCTAAAAGAGAACCAGCCAACGTGGTTGGCATCCCGAATTGCACCTATGCTTCTGTTTCATGCCTTAGCCATTCTGGAAAACCAGATACAGACCTTGGTAAACTAACCCATGTTCTATTTTAAACCAGGCAACTGCAGAGTCTGCCTGTGGACATCAATGAGAGAAGTATAGGTCATTTTCCAGTTGTAGCCACCTGTGTGTGGGAGTGGCGAGAGAGACGGCCTGAGACTCAAACTCCCCATCCCACCATCATCTTGGAATAGGTAAGATGGTGGAGGTGGGGTATGAATCAGACTGTCCTGTGTGCTCAGAGAACAGAGGGCACTGATGAAACCACTAAGCCAACGATTTCTGTGGCCCACTATACTGTAAACAATTACTTCTCAGTCTTCTCTGCAGTCTTTATAAAAACCTTCCAACAGTTTTTATCTGCATCTGTCTTACACCACCCCAATATTCCTCTTCTTTCCCATCCTTTTATCCTCTGGTTCCCCAGAAGAATAAGCCCTGGACAAGTAAACTACCAAGCAGAACTCAAATCTCTTCATATTATTACAATGAACTTCTCCAAATTCTATGTTCTGCTGTTCCTCTGAAACACTACCATCCCCATGCCCCTGTCATCACTCCAAGTCATTGTCCCTTTTGAGCTATCACTTGAATGTCAAAAATACCTCAGGTCACATGAGACTACTGTTCTCACCTTGAACCCAATAGGACAATGTGCATGGAATTACAAGTCTCTCTTGCACATACTTCTCCTCCTAGTTGTCAAGACTCAGTACGAATACTTTGTGTTCTTGTCTTTGGGAATATGCTATCCCTCCTCCTCCCGCCATGGTCACCATGTGGGTACCGTTAAGGACATACTTACATGTGGACCAAACTTCACGAGAGAGATGTTATTCCTGGGAGTTATCTGCCACGGATTCTTCATAAGGAAGCCAATAGCACTGGTGTACCTATCTGGAGTTGGCACATATTTTTTGAAAGTACACCTGGTTAGATGAATGGGCCCATCATAAATCTGAAAGCCTCTGATTGGGAACGTCCTGTTGAAATACAAGATTTTGTTTAATGCACATGGGCCATCCCTGTACTGGCATTCTCTTACAGATTTGTTTTATAAACACTATTAACTATCTCGGCCACACTAAGCACAATTCTAGGATCCAGTGGTACCAAGAGAAGATCCCTGATCAAATGAAACTTACACCGCAGTGGGAAAGGCAAACAGAAAAACAAGATAATTTCAGAGAGCAGGTGTGCAGGCAGTGAGACACGGTACTACAACAGACCAGGTGTGAGAGACGTGCTGCTTTGGACAGAATGGAGGCCTCTCTGAAGAGGTGACTTTGCTTCCTTGAATCAACCCAGTTATGACCTTTCATTTGGGAACTCATATACTTTAGTTTTGTTTCCAAAATCTTTGGCAGGCAGGAGAACAAAAGATAAATCTGTACTTTCACAGAGAGGATCTCCTTCAAGCCACTAAATGATAGTAATAAGATGAAATGATATACTTAAAAGTATAAAAGTGTAAATCCTCAAGGCTTACTATGTTAAAGGGGCTGGCTGGATTGAGAAATTTAGTTTATTCACTTTGCTCCTTTCTGTTCAAACACAAACCCCTTAACCTACTAATCATATATCATTAATCATAATTAAGGTAAAAACCCCATAATATTCTGGATCTCTTAGGTTTCTACCCCGTTAAATTCTTTAATGGCACTGCAGAGGATTTCTATAGCAACTTTAGTTTATAACTCGGCAGTGTTTTATAGTAAAAGCATACATGCTAGCAAGATAATGAAATAGCTTGGTTAAAAAAATCTATGCATCTTGATGTATTTCTTTTTTTATTTTGTAAAGATTTTATTTATTCATTTGACAGAAAGCGAAGACAAGCAGGGAGAGACAGGCAGAGGGAGAAGCAGGCTCCCAGGTGAGCAGGGAGCCCGATGTGGGACTTGATCTCAGGACCCCAGGATCATGAACTGAGCGGAAGGCAGACACGTAACAGACTGAGCTACCCAGGCACTTGCATCTTGAAGTATATCTAAGGATAAATCCCAAAATGGTTCTGTCTCACAGAAAAAGTAGTCAAGACACAGTAAAATAAAAGCTGGATCCATTGTCCAGTGAGGAATCTTTGTTTGGGAAACCTTCCTTTGCAAAGAAGCAACAAGCATTTTGAAATAAAACTGGAGGCCAGGGCAGCCCAAGTGGCTCAGGGGGTTTAGTGCCGCCTTCAGCCCAGGGCGTGATCCTGGAGACCCAGGATCGAGTCCCACATTGGGCTCCCTGCGTGGGGCCTGCTTCTCCCTCTGCCTGTGTCTCTGCCTCTCTCTCTCTCTCTCTCTCTCATGAATGAATGAATAAATAAATAAATAAATAAATAAATAAATAAATAAATCTTAAAAAAAAATTGGAGGCCACATAATGTATGTATACATTTGTCAAATCAGAATTTTGTACACCTGAAACATAATATTGTAAATCACTTATGCTTCAGTAAAAAAAAAAAAAAAGAGAGAGAGAGAGAGAAAAGAAAAAGAAGAAAAAAAAAAAACTGGAGGCCAATGTAAAGTAAAAAGAATGGAGCTGGCCACCATGATACTGCTGCCACATGCCAACCAACACAGTTTTCATGACACATTAGCCGAGACAACTGCAGCTTCACTGTGACAGGCACAGTGCTGAGGGCAAACTAACAGGGTTTGAATCCCACCTCAGCTCTTTTTAGTAAACTCCTCATTTAGAAAGCAGGATAATGACAGTACCCACCTCACTGGACTTTGCAAGGATTAAGCAGAGAATAAAGTATTCAGAACAGGGCCTGACACATCATCAGCATCTAATAAATGTTAGCTATTAAAAATCCATAAAGTTTCTTTCCCAGTGGCTTCCACAGTCTGACTAGTAGGATGGCTACACAAAGCGTAGCTTATAATAGCGTTCAAGATTTCCCAACACCACGCTCACTCTCTGCCAGAAGCTAGTAAAGCCCTTCTGCCACCGAGCACTGCTCTGTCCCTCAAATAGCAGCCTCTTTGGCCCACGCCCCTGACCTGTCCTAGCCCCGTGGCCACATACAGAGTACAACTCTAAGGGAGTGGGTGTTTGGTGCATTCTGGCAGTAGCTCTAACATGAGACCTTTAAAATATGAGTTTTTCTCTATCTGTGTTTCTACAAGTAAAATGAGGACAACTCCAAACTTGGTCTCAGAACTAAGGTATGGATTAATTAGTTAATAGTTCCCTAAAAGCTCTGAAGAATCTTTCTGGTGGGAAGTACTCTTTTAATGACAGTGATTATTTTGACAGAAAACATGCCAAGAGTCTACTCCGTACAACAGAAACACTGGTAATTAGATGGCCGTGGTTAGGGTTTGAGTCAGCTTTGGCATTTACCAACTCTTATTTTCTAGGAGTCTTTTCAATAGGTTATTTCCTTTTTCCAGGGGCTATTTCTGCAAACCTATCTTCACAAATAGAGGCCAAAGGGATCCCTGGGTGGCGCAGCGGTTTGGCGCCTGCCTTTGGCCCGGGGCGTGATCCTGGAGACCCGGGATCGAATCCCACATCGGGCTCCCGGTGCATGGAGCCTGCTTCTCCCTCTGCCTGTGTCTCTGCCTCTCTGTCTCTCTCTGTGTGACTATCATGAATAAATAAATAAAAATCTTTAAAATAAAAAAAAAAAAAAAAAAAACAAATAGAGGCCAAAATGACCTAATGTCATACTTCATAGTTTGGCCAATTTCCTGTGGCTCAAAAAGAAGAAAACCAAAAAAAAAATCGGCAGCTACTAGAAGACCTCGTGTAAGGAATGAAAAGAGACAGCTTCCTATGGGATACAATTGATAATGAAACCTATAGAGCGTCTGGTAGCTAATGCTCCAGAGTTCCAGAAGATAATATACACAACTGCAATAGTAATAATACCAAAAATAATAATAGTGGCAATTAGATAAGGTGGGAAAAGTGTCACAGTGGGAACCAATCCATCCAACATTACTACAGAAACTTCCACAAGGGTTAGGTTTTCATTTATCGTTCAAACTAACTGTCCACTGCTAAACCACTGCTTACCTGTTCCTAGGTAAGGTCCGGGGCTTCTGGTCTATTCCTCCAGTGCCTACGTACTTGTTCTGACCACCCTGAAAGCCATAATTCCTGCTCTCCCCAACAAAGAGAGATTCGGATACCTCCTGGCTGGAGCCTTCATCACTTGGGAAGCTTCCATCGCTGTAAAAGTGAGTATAACCATTACACTCCTCTCCATGAGATTTAAATTCATCCTCAGATAAAGGCAAGCTATAGCTTAAAAGCTAAAAGTTTTCCAAGCAGCCAGGAGCTTTCTCTAATACATATTATCATCAATAAGTCCTTCTAAACTGTGAACGTACATATAAATTAATAATACATGGTTTGCAGGTTAAACAGACGAAAATGCGTCTAGCATCAACAATTGATTATTTTCGTCTCCAGCAACAGCAATGCACATGGGTGAATGAACTTGCCCTGAGTCTAACAGTTCGAAGACAAGTATGTCTAAGACAGTGGCCCAAATAACTGTTGTCCGGAGACAAATATGGGGCATAAAAGGTCTTAAAGATCACTGCAACATCAGACCAGCTTCTAAGAAAGAAATTATTTAATATGTTCCCAACCTTTATTCCGTTCTTCTCGAGTGTTATCTTTTAAGCAAAAAATCTGACAGTGCTACCTTTCTTTGGAGTTCCAGCTAATATTAACCCCTGACTTTGGTATTATGCTAATATAATGATATAACATTCCTATGTGTGATTAAAAAAACAAAAACAAAAACAAAAGAAACCCAGGCTATTTTACCTTACATCTTTAAAATAATCAGGTAAGTATTTTTAAAGTAATTACAAACCTGGCAAAGGTCAGTCCTATTCCATTATCTGCAAATCTATAAGAGAAAAGAGAATAAAAGAACGTTGTTTAATTTACCACCTCAAAAAAAAGAATAAAATAAAATAAAAATAAAAATAAAATTTACCACCTCATATAACAAGAGATAATTTCTCTCAGTATTCAGTTTTTAGGAAACCCAGGAGGTTCCGATGTTTACTCTCCAAGACCACAGAATGTGTTTCGTTTCCCAATAGCTAAAAGCACAGCCTTCACAGTGAAGGCACCTGGTTCAAATCTAGGCTTTGATGATCAACGGCCACATGACCCAGAATGACCTTGGGCAAGCTACTCAACCTGACTCTCCCTCAGTTTGCTCACCTAGAAGTTGAAGCAATAACATAACCTTCCTCATCAGATACTCAAGGGCATTAAACATAATAATTAATTCCACCCCTTTAGGACAGTTCCCGGCACAGAGTACGTAGCATATAAGTGTAAGCTATAACTATTACTTTTCTAATTATTTCTGAGAAAAACAATTAGATCATGGTACCCTCTTCAAAATGTTCAACGTGAATACCCAAGCTACTTCTACAGCTGTAATACAAAACTAATTTTTGCATGATGAAAGTCAGAGGGGACAGTAAAAATGCCAAGGAGCTAACATCAGTGCCAGCCAGAAAAACACATGTTTTTCTAGGCTCTTGGACACCAAATTTTAACTCAATATACATCAAAATTTCTCCTAAAATTATGTAAGTGGGAAAAGAGAAAAAAGTGGGATGCTCACTGCCTCAGATCATGTGAAAATGTAAGTCAACAACCTTATTAAGGTGGAATTCACAACTTTTGTTTTGAATGGCAGTGGAAGAGCATCAGAAAAACTTCAGAGTTTCCAAAAAGGAAAGAAAAAAAATTCCAGGTAGTTTCAAAATCTTTATTTAGCTCTCTGACATAGACCATGTTTGTTCTATAAAGTTAAATCCCCAGTTTCTGTTCAATCTCATCAGAAAACTCTTGGGTCGCCAGACAAGTTCAGTTCCAATAAAAGCAGCAGAATGAGACAATTCCAAACATTTGCAGTCTGTGAACACAAGCATACTTCCTCAGAGCTCACCCTATTAGTAATAATAACGATTCCAGAGGTACCTGACTGGTTCAGGCAGAAAAACATGCAACTCCTGATCTCAGGGTTGTGAGTTCGAGCCCCACGTTGAGTGGAGAGATTACTAAAAATAAATAAATTTAAAAATATAATAATATCATTTCAGAAAGTACCACCGTGCTTTTATATGCTGGGGGTTTTTTAAATTGCCTTAAAACATAAATACATCAAAAAATAAATAAATAAAAGCATACATCGGTGTCATCAGACAATGACTTTGCAGAGAATACCTACGCGGAATTCTGAACAACAATGTCTCCGCCTCTGACCCAAGCTCCGTTGTCATTATTTTTAAAAGAAATGAGCCTGTCAATTAAAGCAGCAACACGTGGTTTTTCAGGGTCTGCATCCTGATGAGGCCTAAATCTTGGGGTTAAAAAAAAACAAAAATGAACTTTTTAAAAAAGCACTATTTACAATTATAAGCTTATGTGTCAAAAGGCAGGATTTATATTTGACCAAAACAAACAAAATCTTAAGACACAATTTACAAATTCATTATTTATATTTCAGATATTAAAAAAAACTTACATTTATTTATATAAGTTTCCAGAGAACTGCTTTCATAACTTATTTTTTTAAATCAAGTTATACTATAGAACAGGACACTGCAAAACATTCTAAGCACTAAAACCATTTCAAAACAAACAAACAAAAAAAACCCTCAGACCAGGAAATCTGGCGTGTTTTCACAAATTCTTAAGCTACGTGACACTAACATAAACATACTGAATAAATTCATCAGATATTTCAACATCTATATATGTGAACTAGATTATTTGAATTGTGTGCTGGTGAAATGTTTTAGATACAGAGATTAAACTAGTTCAAGATCTTAAAAATGCCTAAATTTAAGACATATTGTATTTAATTAACTTACTAACCACAAAGATTGAATTCTACCTCTTTTATTCTTGTCCTTCTAGAATACTTACAAGGATCTTAATGAAAAGATTAAAGAATTGGTGTCAAAAATTGTCCCATATAACAAATCGAATAATTAATTCCATAAGGCCACCTATTTTTTTTTAAAAAGGATCATTCCTATCTTAATCTCACAAAGCTTGGGCGCGGGTGGGGAGAGAAACAGCTAGATAGCTTTTTAAAAACCAATTCAGCAGTTTGAGATTTTTCAAATATGCGGTCAGCAAATACCATTTGCTCAAATGCCACTACTTCATTGCTGGCACACAGTAGGTGCTGTGATGGGAGATAAAGCCATGCACAGAGAACAGTAAGTGCAAAGGTCCCTAGGCGTGGGTGACCCTGGCTCATTCAAAGGACGAACAAGTTGGCTGGAGAGTAAAAAGCATGGAACAGAGGCTAGAGAGCTGAGCATGTGCCAGGCAAATATGTGGCTCTTCATTCTAAATGCCGCGGGAAAAGCAGAAGAACGCCTGGGTGTCTCAGTCAGTTAAGCATTTGACTCTTGATTTTGGCTCAGGTCATATCTCAGGATCATGAGATTAACCCCCATGTGGGGCTCACACAGAACATGGAGCCTGCTTAAGATTCTCTTTCTCGGGGATCCCTGGGTGGTGCAGCAGTTTAGCGCCTGCCTTTGGCCCAGGGCGCGATCCTGAAGACTCGGGATCGAATCCCACATCGGGCTCCCGGTGCATGGAGCCTGCTTCTCCCTCTGCCTGTGTCTCTGCCTCTCTCTCTCTCTCTCTCATGAATAAATAAATAAAATCTTTAAAATTAAAAAAAAAATTCTCTTTCTCCCTCTCCCTCTGCCCCTCCCAACCTTGCACATGCACACATGCTCTCTAAAAAACAAAATTTAGGATTTATCTTGCATAAGTAAAACTTTGTACCTTTTGGCCATCACCTGCCTATATCCTGCTCCCCCCCCAGATGCTCACAGCCATTAATCTAGAGATCTGCCATACAGCATAGTGCCTACAGTTAGTACCACTCTGTTGTACACTTAAAATTTGCTAAGAGAGTAAGTCTTAGGGTAAATGCTCTTATCACAGAAACATTAAGAAATATTCTTAAAAATTTTTAATGATAACAATAAAGGAGGCAGGAGAAAACTCTGGGAGGTGACGGCTCTGTCTATGACCCTGATGATGGTGATGGCTTTATGGGTGTATACCTATCCCCAAACTCCTCCAGTTGTATACATTAAATCTGCACAATTACATGGTAACCATACCTCAATAAAGTAGGTGAATAGATCAATGGATGGATGGATGGATGGATGGATGGATGGATGGATGGACAGATGGATGGATAAATAGATGTGGTAGAAAGTCTTTAGAAACTGGGAGTCAAGGAAGTTATACTAGATTTCACTTTTTTTTAAAACTGGTAATTAGCTGCTACTTGGTGAAAGGATTGTAGACAATAGACCACAGAAGACTAGTCTGGCAAGGACTACATCCACCCTTAGACTGTATATATAACCGCTTACACTAAATAGCTCTGACCTAAGGGGTGAAAAGTCTAACTCTGGGCCACCACCCACTTTCCAGCATCGTGGTTGCTGCCAAACAGGTTTGTAGTCATTACATAATAGCATGCCAGTGGAAAGTTGTGGAAAGAAAACTATACAATGTTCTTAAAGAAAGCCAAAAAAGGTATCATAAAGCAACAATGATTTTCTGCTGCAGCCATCTTGTCTTCTCTGAAATTCCTCTCCATATAAATCAACTGTTGACCACTTGCTTGGATACTCTTTATTTTCAACCTCTTGATGTATAGATGATAGCTTTATTTTCAACCCACTTGATATATAGATGATAGATAACTTTCCCAATTTTTCATCATGCTTATCTATAAGCAGCTTTAAGCAAACTTTTCAATCTCCCTTAATTGTCCTTGGCTTTAAACACTAGTTGGTTTTCATGTTCTTTCATTCCTTTGGATGAAATGTCCCAATCTCAAACCAAGAGTTTCCTTGGGTAATAATTTCCCATCTTTGGATGCCTTTAGTTTCACATCTTGAAGGCACAAGGAAAGGCTCATCTGATTAACAGTTGAGTCAACTTCCCCTTTGTTGAACAGACTAAAGATCTCTGAATCCCATGAGCCTGATGTTTAACTCATGGGCTGGCTTATTACTCATTGTGTTAGAGTTTTATCATTTTTACTCATGTCTGGACTGCATGAATGCATGTGGGCAAAGTCTACACATTAGTTTATACAAAATTAAATGTATACACCAGCTGCCAAATGTCTTGTTACTCATCTCCTATAATCAGTTCTTTTCAATAACAACTTCCAAATGGACTCTAATTCCCAATATGTATACATTTATAAAATGGCAAGAGGAATAAGAGCAGAGAAAAAAATTACCATTATCATAATATATACACATACCCAGTAAAGAACTTCTCAGGCCATTATGGATAAACTGTTTTATTGTCAAGTCTAATTAATTCTGAATTAATTCAGAATTCTAATGAACTCTGAAATATATATTCTTATCCATCCACTCATACACACCTACAGAATTTTTTAAGGCAAGGAAGAGAGTCAACTGTGTTGTATTTGAGAATCTTTCTGTTAATACTAGGCCAAGTACACACTATTAATTCTACCAGTTAAAATAACCTCTTAAAGGCAACTGTGTGCTTGCAGCAAAGCTTTCTTTGTTTGCCAGTTCATATGCTCTTCTTGGTTCCTGGTTGGTTGTTATCTCTATGCTCCTTTTTCTTTTTAAGTTTATCCCCTATTGGGACACCTGGATGGCTCAGTGGTTGAGCATCTGCCTTCATCTCAGGTCGTGATCCTGGGGTCCTGGGATCGAGTCGCACATCAGACTCTCCACAGGGAGCCTGCTTCTCCCTCTGCCTATGTCTCTGCCTTTCTCTGTATCTTTCATGAATAAATAAATAAAATCTTTTTTTAAAAGTTTATCTCCTGTTTACCCATTTCATATCTTACTCAGCTATTCGGTATCTAGTAACTTCTGTTTTATTTAAATAATGTCCCTAGTTCCTTGGCTTCTCAAATGCCATCTGATTGTTGCTTTAAATATTTCAGGCTCAACTTGACCTTTAGGAATCCTGGTGAGCAATTTTACTCACTGTACTTTGCCCAGTTTTCTCCTGACCTCATGCCTTATTACTGTGTTGCAAGCATCCTGCCTGGCACTTAAGTGGACTTACCAGCCTACAGTGTGGCTCTTATCTTATTCCCTTGTGAACAACAGGGCCTGGCGTCTTTTCTTAAATGCCTATCAACAAAGCCTCTTAAATTTAGCACCCTTGTGTAAAACCAGAAGTTGGTCAGTCAACTTGCAGTATCAGAAAATAATACAAATGCAGTTTCTGCTGAACAGGACTTGAAGTTGCTATCTTTTCCAGAAACTTTTATTTCCATTGGAGACATGTTATTTATTTTGGCTCTTATTTAGCACGTAAGAGAACGTTGTTGAAATGTTCCCCCTGTTCGAACCACATCTTGTGGTTATAATAGAGCCCAGCAATGATGGGACTCTGGGACTATAAACAACTGAACCAAAGTAGCTTGTTCATCAAGTTCAAGATTTTTCCTGTGAAATACATTCAATGCAATGTTCCATTCTGACCACTGACAATAAATTCTACATGACTTGGTTTTAAGGAATTACACGAAAACATCTTAGTTCGGTTTTTTTGTTTTGTTTTGTTTTGTTTTGTTTTATGATTAGCTCATTTTTCAATGAACCATGTTCTACTTTGGGCCAAATGTAGACCCTGTTTTCAATACCTCTCCTTTTTCTTTCTCTTTCTGCACATCTAACATCAACTGACAACTCGGAGGCGGGGGGTAGGAATGGAGAAAGCATGGACCTTGGCATCTCAGTAAGATTTTATAACAAACCAACCAACCAGACATAGGATTAAAGAACAGCAGAAAAAAAAATGTTTTTCCAAGAGCTTCCAGCAAACTTTGAAAACTTCAGTTTAAATGTGTTACTGTCAAAGAGAGCACAACGGCTTAACTCAGGAAGTTTTGCTTTAGCAAGATATGGCCATAGAGTGAGGTAAAAGGATGAGCTCTACCTTGCACTGTTATCCAAACAGAGGTATTCCCTTGGGTCTGCAGCACTAGCGTTGGTCGTTTTGACACCCTTGTCAATAAATAAGCCAGCCTGGAAGATATAATGGACTGAAATGAGTATGAATCCTAAGTTAGATCTACACACACACACACACACACACACACACACACACACACATCCAAATGGTACTCAACTGGCAGTCAGAGAGACGTGACTGACCTCTACTAGATACAGATTTGGGTAGCACGAGCAACCAAAGCAGAAGGGTCAGGTTGCTGTATTTATGGCTGATCCAAAGATGACAGGTTATTCTCAGAAGATTCCAAGGGCTCTGTTTCCCTTGGCTATAAAGTATCATTCTGGAGAGTCAGTCCCAAATTAAACAAGATAAAAACCTAATCATCCACTCATTATTTAGATCTAATATTCTTATAATTAATAGAATAGATTAATACGTGTCCTCATGGTACACTGCATTAAAAAGTAATTAGAATGAAATGTTTTTTATACCACTATAATTAGAAAATTTTGAGGATTTCTACTTTGAAGTGCTAATCTCTCAATAATTGTTAGCCTTAATCAACTACTCGGCTCACAAAAATCATAATTCTGACTAAGGATTTTTATTCTCTCACGTCTTCAAGTGATCCTAAGCTTTTCAAATTATAACACACTTATGTTTTTAAAGGATCCTCTCAGTATCATAAACGGAAAGGATTAATTGAACTTTGATGTGGTTCACATCAAAGTAAAGAATCTGGGCATTGTATCATATAATGAAAATATCAAAGTGCCTTCTGAGCACAAAATGAGGCAAATATATTTACCCCTTGAGTGTGGGGATGAATGCTAAATATGGAAGCTGGAGTTCCTAAGTGGCCTTTGGTTTACTTGATCTGCATCATTTTAAGTTAGGTCAAATATCATAAATAATATTTTGCGGGATCCCTGGGTGGCGCAGCAGTTTGGCGCCTGCCTTTGGCCCAGGGCGCGATCCTGGAGACCCGGGATCGAATCCCACATCGGGCTCCCGGTGCATGGAGCCTGCTTCTCCCTCTGCCTATGTCTCTGCCTCTCTCTCTCTCTCTGACTATCATAAATAAAAAAAAAATTTTAAAAAAAAAAAATTTAAAAAAAAAAAAAATAATAATATTTTGCTACATAATTAGTATTAAATGCCCACGAGGACACTCTATCAGCACTATGAACTAAGAAAGGATGCTTCTTAACCCAGAGAAACATATTATTTAATGTATAGATTACTAAAACATAATATTAGTGACTGGAAAGAAGGTGAGAGGAAGGAAGGAACACAGGGATCAAATCCCTCACTACAATTATTCAGATTATATACGTGTGTTGGTAGTTATGCCTGTGGTGTATAAAGGTGATACGTACATAATGCTGAATGTGGAAGGGTTACGGGTCTTTTTTAATTACAAATTCCTTTTTCTGGTGGTAAATGTTACCTAAAACCGACATTTCTCACTTGTGTTTCTCAGCATTCCATCCTTCACCCTGGAAATCATATGAACTGATTTTGTTAAAACCTAGGAACCTACCTTAAAACTTGAATGGACCCTGTTGTTATAAAATATACCCAATGGAGTGAGTTCTGGTTTTGCTAAGAGCTGCAATCCACTGGATTCCCCCGTAGGTTCCTTGTGGAATAAATACCATATTCCAGCATCCTGTCATTAAAAGAGCAAGATCATTAACAGCCTTTCTTTATAATGCCACTCTATGAAACATGCTCAATAAACATGCTTCATAAGCAAAGTGAAATCTTTTTAACACTAATTTTTCATTGTTTCGGGTTCAGAGTGGACTATAAAAGCTGTGCACTCACCTAGCACCCTCAAAGCCATTATAATCAGGCTTTTAAAAAAACAAACTTAACTCTGCTTATGGTATTGGATAGAAGTAATTGGCTGACACCAAAACTCATTTTCAAAATATAACTCTCCCATCATCATCTACAAAAGTTATGCAGAATTAGAACCAAACAAGCATGCCTGCCTTCCATGTGACCCGGACAGCACGGCCTTTTAGCAATATGAGTGTTTTTCTGTTTACCTCCAAACCTGATCAATAGATGAGTCATACTCATTAAACAACTATCCACCAACACGCAGAGCTCACTGACTTCTTTCAAACAACTCCAATGCCCTTCCTGTCCCAAGGCAAATTTTTGCCAAAGAGAAAAAACCACCACACGCATGAATCAGGATGCTGTCTCAGTCTGGATCCTGTCTGTTCAATTTCAGTATTACTAACCTTAACAGGAACAGCACAACAGTTTAAAATTTTCTGACTCTCAAAATGAGATATAAAAATCAAAATTAGTGGTCTTAAACCCCACAATTGTTTTACTTTACATCTTAATTAAAAACCAGCCCAACTCTAAAAACAACTTCACATGATAGAACTCTGAGTGAATAGGTTGTTCAAACTTAAACATAAGTCCAAAAGTGTGCCATACATTCATATTCGGCAAACATTAGTTTAGTACCCACTCTGTGCCAGGTGGACAGTAAGGCTATTCTCAAAGAATTCATGGTCTGATGGGAAATACAGAGACAACTAAAATATATGTATTAGGTATTACGTTAATTGTAACACACAAAGTTTTTTTGAGGCATAGAGAGATGAATTGTGGAAAGCGTATACATCCACACACCAAAATGAATGCAGTATTTAACATTTTTCCATGATAAAGGTTGAGAGATGGGTCTTAATAAAACAAACTATCTTGAAAAAATGTGTTTGCCACCTTTACTCTTTGGGGCACAAAACACAGCACAGATGAAGACAGATGAGGCTCCACAGCACAGCCCTATAAGCTGAGGGTAGGGCAAACCCTCCCAGGATGAAATGGAGTCTGGGGAGGGGGTAGGAGGTGGGGGCAACAGGGGGTAGCAGCTGTTTCCTGTTTAACACTGTGGTGTCAAAACAGGTAAAAGGAGCTTTGTAAAATGCAGTGGAAACGTACAAGAAGAAAGAGTTTGATTTATTTTGGGAGGAAAACCCTTGCCAAAACATGAGTTCTACTGGAACAGTTTTTCTAGAAAGAAAAGAAAGAACTCACAGAATGAAAAGGAAGAAGAACGAATATAAGATGGAAAACGAAAGACATGCTGTCTTCATGTCTCACATGAGCCCCAAGAAGGGTTGCTGGCAACCTCGCCTCACATTTTTTTTTTCATAAACTATTCGCAATGTGCTTTCATCTTCAACCCATGACTTCTGAAACAAGCTGAAAGGAACCTCTGCTCTGGCTGCTCATTTGAAATGTAATGCAGATCAGAAGACGATCCCAGGGTAAAACTGCAAATCAAACCCCAGCCATCTTGGCCCCAAAAGTCATCTCCTAATTAGAAACTCTCAACACAAACCCAATAGAGGCTCAACAAACATTTGGCCAAAAAATGAATGGACAGAAACCTGAAATGATTAAATGTCTAGATCTCTGGCCTATTTTTTTTTTTAAGATTTTATTTATTTATTCATGAGAAACACAAGGAGAGAGAGAGAGGCAGAGACACAGGCAGAGGGGAAGCAGGCTCCACGCAGGGAGCCCAACGTGGGACTCGATCCCGGGTCTCCAGGATCACACCCTGGGCTGAAGGCGGCGCTAAACAGCTGAGCCACCTGGGCTGCCCTCTCTGACCTGTTAAGTAAAGATTTTGGGCTTTATGTCTTTAAGGAAAATCACAGGTGTGAACTCCACCATTACCCACTGATGCCTGTATTCTGGAAGAAATACTCTCTTCCACTAATCTTTTACTTGGTCCTGGGAAATAATGCTAGGTGTCTCTTTTCTTTTAAAACTTTTAATAGCCAGAATATATAAATATGGATATTTAGGGGTTGCTGCAAAGCTCTTATCTCTGTACTATAGTTTTCAGCACTGATATAATCATAATAGTTTAACGTCTTCAAGATTCACTTTTATATGATAAATTAACAACTTTGAATCACACTCAATTATACATGTAAATCTCCCCAAGCTTCTCCAGGAGACATTTCTGCCATCCCAAAATAGTTCATTTATTCTCTTAAGTTATTCTTGTGTGCATGTCTCTGAAATAATTCAAAGCACCGAGTTAATGTAAGGCACATAGTTGAGTTTAGCTGCTTTACCAAGGAGATGAAGTCCCCAAGTGTGGATGATCCCTGCATTTAACAAGAAGATGTACACTTGACAAGAACGACCGCTGTCATAA
Source organism: Canis aureus (assembly GCF_053574225.1). Lineage (NCBI taxonomy): Eukaryota > Metazoa > Chordata > Mammalia > Carnivora > Canidae > Canis > Canis aureus. The sequence continues at coordinate 86,663,617 of NC_135611.1, read as the reverse complement.
TGTTCTACAGAACAATCCATTCCCCTAAAGAAAAGCCAAGGTTTTCTTTGTTTATCAAAATTAAAAACTGAAATGATTAGGTACCAGGCCATGCCTGACTTGAATATGAGGAGCCAGAAAGATTGCACATGATCCGCTAAAAACACACTCTGAGGGGATCCCTGGGTGGCTCAGCGGTTTGGCACCTGCCTTTGGTGCAGGGCGCGATCCTGGAGTCCCGGGATCGAGTCCCGCGTCAGGCTCCCGGCATGGAGCCTGCTTCTCCCTCTGCGCCTGTGTCTCTGCCTCTCTTTCTCTCTATGTCTATCATGAATAAATAAATAAAATATTAAAAAAAAAAAAACACACTCTGAGAGTATGACAACCCCACACATTACCCCACCTCTTTTCCCCCACTTGGCATCTGTCTTACCTCACTCATAAACACTAACTGGCATGAAGGACGTAAAAGAAACAAAAGAACCATCTCAACCATATCCTGCTTTCAGTGAAATAAGCAGTAGCAGAAACCACCGCCATCCTGAGTTAGACCGCCACACGTTACATCACGTCCATATAAACCAGAATACTTATAAACAGGAAAACAAAACAATGGAAAGCACTTAATATTACTTACCTGTGAGCCCGCAGCTGCGTTACTAATCAGGTGATTGTTGGGATGCGCAATCCAGAAAGTCGAAACGGCCCTGCAAGGCATTTTTTAAGGTGATTTAAGCATTAGTCATGAAAAAATCCTGCCCACTAAAAAAACCTTCCCCCCAAAATGTCTTCCGTCCCCCCAGAGTCAAAGGCCTGGAGCATCACACATGTGCTTTGTTCTGTGCCGGCCACTCACATGCAGTCCGTGGCGGGCACAGGGACGTAATTCCCAAACACTTTGTCTCGCATGGTGGTACACATGGAATTATTCCTATCGGTGGGGAGCAGGGTGCCGGGTTTGGTCAGGAGCCCCAAATTGTGGAACAAAATATTTCTCTGTTCAACACCATCTTCCAAAAAGAAACAATGACCCAGCGTGTCGAATCCAATGGTGTCTTTAATCTGCAGAAATACAAGTGTGTGATGTCATTGGTAATGTGACTGGCAGTGGTTTAAGTGACAAGTACTGTCCAAGTAGCACGCATGGGAGCATGGGACACATGCAGAAACACTGTCATCGTAACTGAAGGGGCAAAGCCGGATATCAGGTTTTAACCATCTCTGAATAGAGAAAAACACCAGAATTTTCAGTAAAAGGATGGAGAAAGATGCAGTACAGTAGCTCACTTATACCACATTGAGAGGTGGTGACAGCGAAGGAGAGTTAATTGGTCTCAACAATATGCGCTAGCAGACAGAGAGGCTCCGTACCAGCAGGCCATTTGTCCCATGCACGGTGATGCACCGTGAGAAGCTGTGATGAATAGAAAGGCCATCCACGAACGTCGCGGGGCTGTACCCCCCCTTGTAATCCACGTCTCCGCACAGGTGAAAATGAACAGGATACCGCCCCAGCTCCTGCTGACCCATGTGTTTCAATTCCACATAAGAAAGATGGACGGAGGTGAAGTTTTTCCTTATCTATAAGACAAGATAACCAAAATCAAACCAACACACTCTGAAATATTCAAGTAGAAAAAAATATATATATACACACACACACACACCCACACACACATATATATAGATATAGATATATATATATATGTATGTATGTATATAGTTCTAATAGAAAATGTCTAAAGGAGAATATATATTAAAATATTTATTTTCTGTGGCACCTGGGTGGCTCGGTTAGGCATCTGCCTTCAGCTCAGGTCCTGATCTCTGAGTCCTGAGATGGGAGCCCCTCGTCAGGCTCCCTGATCAATGGGGAATATGCCTCTTCCTCTCCTTCTGCCCCCTCCACCAAATAAATGATTAAAATCTTAAAAAAAAAATAAAAATTTCTTTTCTTTGGCACCTTGCTTTCCTGGATGTCCAGTTACTAATTTAGCAAATGCTTCCTTTTTTCTCCAAAGTAGTCTCTATGCCCAATGAGACTCGCACTCACGACCCTGAGATCAAGAGTTGCATGTTCTACTGACTGAGCCAGTGAGGCACCCCAGCAAATGCTTCTCAACCTAAGTGAATACTTTAAAGAGCCATAAAAATAGCCTCTAATTAGTAATAAAAGGAAATGTAACCAGGAAAGCTATAGAAATGATTACTATATATGTAAAGTGTTTTTGGTTCATTCAAATATTTTGGTCATTTCCAGTCTTGTCTTGTTCTTTTATTTCTATGAACTCCACCACAGTTTGATAAATAGTTATGTGTAAATCCTCCCTCAATGTTTTCATTAGCACATATTATTTACTTCAGCTCTTTTTATAAATGTCTCTGTGATCCACAATTTAAACATTCTATTTTTAAACACTGGATTTTTAATCATACTACTAAAAACAAAGGAATAACATTGACCAACATTTCATTAAACAATATAACAGAAATGTTGCTAACAACCATAACCTATTCAGTGCACAAAAACTGATTTTAAAAAAACATGTAGCCAAAATGCAGGCCAAAAATCCAATCAGTTAGTACAGTGCAATGCTTCCCATATAGTAACTGCTCAGTAGTTTTAAAACTGCATACAAAATAAAATAAATAAAAAACTGCATACAAAAAATATTTTGACAGATATTTTGGATGTATATATTGTTGCTGCTTACTCTTTCATAATATGAAGTTTTAAAAAGAATCATCGATCTTTTCAGAGACTGCATGAAAGGACACCAAGAGTCTTTGGTTGTAACTGGTTCTTCCCAACATGAACTGATTTAATTCTTCATGGGACAAAATGGTTTAACTATAGGTTGAGGTCAACTAAATGAAGAGATAACTCTTTTAACTATGCAAAATCTCCTCGCTGACATTGAATAGAAAAATAAAATATGATTTCTTTTTAATACCCAGATATAGCTCATTCCAAAACTTGAAAGTTTTCACAAATGTGTATTTAGCAACTAAGGAACTCATTAAATCTTTTTGCCTACCATGACATGTCCGCCAAAGGTATCATAATCAAAGAACTGGCACTGGTTTCCAGCATAGCATGAGTCCTCCATTTCTCCTCGGATTAGAATATTCCGGGTGAGAATTCCAACCTCTGCTCTCATGTCTACACCATCAATGATCTCACCCATGTGCAGGAACTGAGGGGCTTCTGATTGATGTGGGCAAGAGACAAAAATATTTTTAAAAAGAACACATGAAAAATATCACAAAGACAGTCCTTTTCATTCTGCAACTCTAAGATACTATCAAAATTTATCGTCTGCTTCCAATTCCTAATACCTCAGAATCACAGACTATAAGGAAGCAAAGATTTTAAAGATTATTTACTCTAACCACTCACTCGATGTCAAAATTACACAGAGACAGAGAGGTTAATCCTCTCCTGAATGGCACCAATATTCTGGAATCTACCTAAGTATCCTCTCTCTCTCTCTCTCTCTCTCTCTCTGGATCCTGTCCATACCATATGCTCTTGTTCTAATCCCAAGGACACATGAAGAACCAAATCCATAGTGAATCCAGAAAAATGGATGGTTTTGTAGATGTTGATAATGAGGTATCCAGTTATTGTTGCTTTTACTTCAAAGCTAAAGCAATATGCATTTAAATATTAACAGTACAAATATTACCATTCTTTCTCTCCTACTTTTTAGTATTAGTATAGTATATTACTATATTATTTAGTATTAGTATACATATTAGTATGTATTCTTTTAAGTTTCCACCTTTTTTGGATGACTAGAAACACTTTTAATAATGAGCTTTTCTCTGATGTTTTTAATATATAAACTCAGGAAGGAAAAATACAAATAAATCAAGCAGTTAAGATCATGGGAGATTCATTATCATGTAGACTTGTTAACAAGAGTGGGAATTTCCAAACAAAATTAATGCCAGATGGTAACATAGTGGTTTTGGGTTTTGTTTCCTTCTTATGCTCTATATTATCAAGAAGGAAAAGTACCACTCTGAATGAAGCACAGAGATAAAGTGCCAAGTGAGCCAACTGTCCAATTTTTTTTTAAAGCCAAAATTCTTTCCGTTAAACTACAAAGCTCTCAATTACCCATGAGTGTGTGCTATGAAAGTTACTATCAACTCTTATCAATTTTATATAATTTTGAGTACAGAAGGAAGGGAGACGATGTAATAAATGAAATGCATAATAAATTCCACAAGTCAGGCAACATACAACCGAGCTTTGCCTATTACCTGGCTCAGTTTAAGTACCTGGTAAATATCAGCCATTCTTCCTAAACACACCTTACAGTATGGATCTCACTGCATATTGCTTCCCCTCAAAAAACATGATTCAAGATTATGATAAAAATGTAGTCTATAAACATACCTTTCTGGTTCTATTTTAAATATTAGTGAGATCTATATATTTGCCAAGGCAGTAGGCACTCAAAAATCATGAGTTTTTTTTTTAATTACAAAGAAGAAAGAGGTCTATTTAAATATCAATCAGAAAAAAATAAATAAATAAATAAATATCAATCAGTTGGTAATTGGGATTATTATTTGATAGCAAAAATTAGTAAGAAACAAGTTGGATAGGATCTTAGGGGAAAAAAATCCATCTAGTCCATATCTTTTTATTTTGTATTTTTAAACAAAGCAACAGCACAAAAACACTGATTTGCCTGCTACATATCATTCATAGCAACCCTACTGCTTTACTAACTACTCTTTATCTAACATTCTCTGGGATCTAGTGTTCAAAGCACCCCACTGCTAAGATCTTCAATATCCAGATGATAATGAGGATGCTGATGGTGATGATACTTTGGCCTTGGGGTAGGGAGAGGGGAGGGGGGATAGTCTAGGAATCAAATGGCAAAAAGCAAGTCTGATACCTTTGACTTTGACCTGGAAGCGGTTGCACTCAGGACAGGGGAGCAGAGTGAACTCCTCTGCTTGGTACATAGAATAGTCTGTGCTTGCAACCACAATCTGGTCTCCAGGGTTCCAACTACTAACGTCATCCAGCAGATGAAGCTTCACTCCATCCACCACCTCCACCCGGAAACCTGAAAGAGAAACACCTACACCAAAAAGCAAGAAAGAAAATGATGCATTAGTAGGCATTTTCCCCCCCTAAAATCAACCTCCTCCCTGACCCACAAATCAAAAGTTAAGACAGATGCAAACCAGTAAATTTCTAACAATGTTAACCATGTGCCAGTCATTCTGCAGATACAAATGATAAGAAGATGAACATGGACATCCCTGAGCTCCAGGATAGAGAGCCCCAAGTTCCCCTAACCAGACGGGACATGAAATGTCACGTCAACAACTCTTTTATAATTTTGAAGAAGGCTCTCAATTTCCAAATCTCTCACTGTACTTCAACTCAGTGCCATAATACTGGGTGCCTGGGTGGCTCAGTCAGTGAAGCATCTGCTTTGGGCTCAGGTCATGATCCTGGGGTCCTGGGATGGAGCCCCGCAATGGGCTCCCTGCTCAGCAGGGGAGTGGGTTCTCCCTCTGCCTCTGTCCCTCTCCCTGCTCATGATCTCTCTCTCTCTCTCATATTCACTCTCTCAAATAAATAAATAAAATATTTTTAAAATAAAACTATAGTCCTGCTTCCAAGCCATCCTAAAATGCAGTAATGCCAAACACAGAATAGGTCTGTATTCAGTACTCAGTGCTTCGATCTGATCCAAACAGGATGAGAAAACATTAACACACACATACTCTTAAGAATAAAAGTTTGCCAAGGCAAGCTCTTTTCTGTGCCTCTGTTCATGCTTTATTCTTTAGCTACAATGTCCTTCTACTCTTAATTCACCAAGATTCTAACCCCATCTTTTAAAGATCAGGCAAATCGGGATCCCTGGGTGGCGCAGCGGTTTGGCGCCTGCCTTTGGCCCAGGGCACGATCCTGGAGACCCAGGATCGAATCCCACATCGGGCTCCCGGTGCATGGAGCCTGCTTCTCCCTCTGCCTGTGTCTCTGCCTCTCTCTCTCTCTCTCTCTGTGACTATCATAAATAAATTAAAAAAAAAAAAAATTAAAAAAAAAAAAAAGATCAGGCAAATCCTATTGTTTTTTTCAGTTGACTTATTTAAATAATCTCCACCCAAAGTGGGGCTCAACCTCATGATCCTGAGATCAAGAGCCACACGCTCTACCAACTGAGGCATCCAGGTGCCCCAAGATCAGGCAAATCTTTAAAGACTTCCCCAACATCCTTGCTGGGAGCAACCTCGTTCTCCAGGATTCTCACCCTAGTGTTCCCTCTGGTATTATTCATCCCGTCCAGTGGGAGAGTAGCTCACTTCCTTGAAAGGTACAGTCACAAGGGCAACACAGCACTCTACCTGCATCCTCACTCTATTTCGTTGTGCAAACTCAAAGATGTCTGCTGAAGGGATGAGCATTCCCACTACAATCTGCAATGTCACCCAGAGGCCACAGGACAGTGTCCCTGTCCAGCTCTGCTCCTCTCCAAGGATAACTTCAACTCTGCAGTCTGTGCAACCCAGAGACCACTAATCACTGATCTCTCCTAATGCCTCCTTTTGAAACTCAAACCAGGTTCCCAATTAGGCAGACGAAACCTGAAACGTTGATCCAACATCTCCTTCACTTACTCTTTTATGTGCAACCAAGTGTAGTAGAAGCATTTCCTGCTTCTAAAACATCCGTGATATAATCTGTCATAAACCAAAAGCTGACTTAATGCAAATGTATATGGAAGATGCATATGCAGATGGAAGCCACTTCAGAGGAGGGTAAAGGAGAAACATCGCATTCCAAAGGTACCCGTGCTTACAACCATCCTTCCAATTAACCGGCACACTACTCGGGGGTTGCTTTAAGATATATTGACACTTAGGGGGGCACCTGGGTGGCTCAGTGGTTGAGCCTCTGCCTTTGGCTCAGGGCGTGATCCCGGGGTCCTGGGACTGAGTCCCACGTTGGGCTCCACACAGGGAACCTGCTTCTCCCTCTGCCTGTGTCTCTGCCTCTGTGGGTCTCTCATGAATAAATAAATAAAATCTTAAAAAAAAAAAAAAAAGATACTGACACTAAGGGTCAATGGCAGGAGGGAAGAGACACATTTCCTCAAGTGAGGGAAACCAAAAAGAGAGAAATTCAGGCAAGGCATAAGGAATACTACAGATATCCTTACAATCCTGAGCTGACTCTCCTGATTTTAAAAACCTAGCCTGGGCAAGTCTTGGATTCTGTTCCTTGAGTTGCCGACCTATCATGCAGTTGTTTTCACAAAGGACCCAAAAAAAAAAAAAAAAAAGTAAAGTAGCTTTCTTTTTTTATATGTTTCTTGCATCCAGATACTAAAGCCTATGATGGGATCTGGTCTAAACAATAATACTAATAATGATTACTCTAACAACTACCACTAATAGTTGCTGGAAGTTCACACTCATAATCAATAACTTTTCATCAAAACAGCTTTGAGAGACAGAAACCATTGTGCACATAGACATGAAGAAACCAGAAGTCAGGGAGTGCTGCAAGAACTTCTTCCAGCAAAAAAACCGCTGGAAATAGCAGACCCCACAATGGAATGCTAATTTAACTCCAGAGCCCAGTTTCCTCATTTTGTTTTTTCGGCCTTCCCAAGAATCAGAACAGGCAGGTTAAGCACAAAGCTAACCAAGAACTTTAGCAGCCATGACAATCACTGCCCAAATTTCCAAATTAAAAAAAAAAAAAAAAAAAAAAATATATATATATATATACACACACACACACACACATATATAAAATCTAAAAAATAATTTTTTCAGAGAATTTCTTTTTTTTCTTTCTTCTTTTTTTTTTAAGATTTTATTTATTTGATACACACTGAGAGAAAACACAAGTAAGGGGAGTGGCAGAGAGAGAGGGACAAGTAGACTCTTTGCTAAGGAGGGAGCCTGATGCAGGACCCGATCCCAGGACCCTGAGATTATGACCTGAGCTGAAGGCAGAGACACTTCCCTGACTGAGCCACCCAGGCACCCACACACACACAGATAATTTTTCAAAAAATGCTTTTTAAAGAAGAGGACTGCTAGATAAAACAGGTTCAACTTCAAAGAACATTAGAATTTGTTTCTGGTTAAAAAAGAAGTCAGAAGGTTAGATGGGGACAACCTGTATTATTCAATAATTCCTCACCTTTTCCTAGCTTCAGAAGAAAATCCTGCCTAAGATTTCCTCCCATTAACACCAGCAAATTGGAAATATGAAAGGAAATAAGCTCACCCTCCTTGCTTCCTGGAGAGAATTTCCACCTCTTCCAAAAAGTAAGAGTCATTGAGAACACGGGACTCAGTATCCTACGATAGCTAGAATGTACCCTCTTCCAGAAATGAGTAGTCACTGGTTATGTGGAAATGAAAAACAAAATTTTCCACAGAGGAAATGTTGGCTTGAGGTTTGTCAGTAATTATCCTCTGCATGAACCCTTACTGGAAGCAATTCCACTAAACTCTTCATGCAGGACCAAATTCTTGCTAAGAAATGTTTCTCATCCACCTGTGCTTTTGGCCAGAGGCAACCATGATGGGGAGGAAAGAAGTGATCTTGGAGGCAGAAACCTGAGCTTCCCCATCCACAGATGTACCATCAACTCACCCCAAACCCAGAAGGCTGCTTAGAAGCAACATATGAAAGTCTCTGTTACATACTAGGAACTCTATTTACCTGTTTATTTTAAAGCAGAAGACTTTCTCTAATTACAATGGTACAAAATACACCATTATAACCCAAGTCATGTTCGATCACTGTTAAAATCACTGATACCACGTGCTTCCAACGCACGCTGTGCTAAAAACTTCATATTCTTCACATCAGATACCCACAACAGCCCTAAGTGGTAGTTCCTCTCATCATCCCCATTTTTCAGATAAGGAAACTGAGGGCTAGGAAGTTAAAATCACCATCACACAGTAAGTGGAAGAGCTGGGCTACACATTCCGGCACTCTGTCTCCAGAAATCCATCTTGTGACCATACTGCTACCTTGCTGCTCAAAACAGAGGTATGAGCCCTGATCAACCTTTCTGGGTAATAAAGCACTTCTCAATTACTCATTTCACAGCAATTTTGGTATACTATTTGGTTGCAAAGGAAAAGGCGGTAGGCAAGCACAGACAGGAGGCCACCAATCCATAGCTGGCACCAAAAAAAAAAGTCTGACAGCAAAGGAGGTAAGTAAATATCCTGAAAGAAACAAGCCAGAGGTACCCCAAATACCCAGTACTAGGCACTATTTGAATAAATGATATTTCTTCTGAAAAGTGAATGAGAACAAAAATTCAGCTGAAGAAAATGTAAAGATATAAGGTAACTATATGAAACATTATCTAAAGAGAGGGAAATAGATTAAAACAAAAATGAACACCAGGGGAATTCTTATATGTAAGATACAAACGACTAGATTATTTGCACGGAAAAAAAAAAAAACTATCTTGGGACGGCTGGGTGGCTCAGCGGTTTAGCACCTGCCTTCAGCCCAGGGCATGATCCTGGAGCCCCAGGATCGAGTCCCACATCAAGCATCCTGCGTGGAGCCTGCTTCTCCCTCTGCCTGTGTCTCTGTCTCTCTCTCTCTCTCTCTCTCTCTGTGTCTCTCATGAATAAATAAATAAAATCTTTAAAAAAAAAAAACTATCTCTGGATGATAGGGTTAAGGATTAGTTTTTACTTTGTACTTTTCCGTGTTTTCCAATTCGTCTGTAAGATAAATGTCATTAGCTGGATAATCAAAGAAAACCTGCTAAGAAAATGAGAGGTTGGTTTGTACAGCATGTGTGCAAAAGTACTATTTGCTAGCAGGTCTACCTAAGGAGAGGATCCAAAGTTCAAAACTATGTTCACAGTCACAGAGCATAACCAAAGGCAGCTCACCCCACCACATCTAGATTGCTTCAACTGGTTCCAACTCCAGGAAACAAATCCATTTCTAACACTTAACCATACTTTATGACTCAAGAATCGAGAACAAAGTCCAGTCGGGAGTAACCGAACTAGAACAGAGCATTCTCCAATCCAATAAGAACTCTTGGAGTCTACAGGATCAGAGGAGGCAAACCGCAGGTTTTGTCTTCAACCAGCTGAGAAATCTAATCAGACTGTCCTCTGACTACACCACCACCTAAAAAAGAACCAGTCTTTCACAGTACTTACCAATGTCTTACAAGGGTCTAAACCACACTTGCTTACCTTCAATCCACTCACTGTAAGCTGTCACAGTGAACTTCTGACCATCCACAGTATGAAATTCTCTTTGGGCAAGAGCCTTCCCTCCACTGCTATGATTTTCATAGTTTCTCACAGATTCATTGCAAGAGGTACTCCCACCATCAATGACACCAACCAAAGCCCACGCTTGCCTAGAAGGAAAAAGAGCACATGCCTTATTTGTCATGGTACCAACCCAGATTCTTTTACTTTTTTATTATTTTTTTCAAAAGATTTTATTTATTTATTCATGAGAGACACAGAGAGAGGCAGAGACACAGGCAGAGGGAGAAGCAGGCTCCCTCTGGGGAGCCTGACACAGGACTCGATCCCAAGACCCCATGATCACGTCCTGAGCCAAAGACAGATGCTAAAGCACTGAGCCACCCATACACTCCTTTTTATTTTAAGATTTTTATTTATTTATTTGAAAGAAGGAGAGAGAGAGGGGAAAAGCGTGAGAAAGGGGAGGGGCAGAGGGAGAATCCAAAAAAAGCCCAAGTCGGAGCTCAATCCCAGGACCCTGGGATCGTGACCTGAGCCAAAGGCAGATGTTTAACCGAGACACCCAGGCATCCCATCAACCCAAAACCTTGACACAGATATTATGTCAAGTGCTTCAATTCTTCTATTTCATTTTTATCAATCCCTCTATCTTTTTCCCTGAGGTTGTAAGTCCAAATCTTGACTAAAGTAACTGACGTCACAGAAGGAAATGCACATGGATTTGAAATCCTTGTTTGTCTAGCTCTGTAACAGGTGAAACACAGATGACTGGGACTAAAATGAATCACTGTCTTCCTTCCTCAATACACACCCATTTTATTCACCTATCATTCTGGCCATAAACCCATTTATTTCCCTTCTTTTAAAATGAGTATTGCACGCACCCCAATGTTTACAGCAGTATTATCTACAATAGCCAAATTATGGAAACATACCAAGTGTCCATCGACAAATGGATAAAGATGTGGTGTGTATATACAATGGAATATTACTCAGCCACAAAAAAATGAAATCTTGTCATTTGCAAAGACACGGATGGACCTAGAGAACATTATGCTAAGCAAAATAAGTCAGAGAAAAACAACTACCATAGGATTTCATTCACATGTGGAATTTAAGAAACAAAACAGATGGGAGCGCCTGGGTGGCTCAGCTGGTTAAGCATCTGCCTTTGGCTCAGTTCATAATCCCAGGGTCCTGGGATATAGCCCAATATTGGGCTCCCTGCTCAGTGGGAAGTCTGATTCTCCCTCTGCCCCTCCCCCTGCTTATGCTCCCTCTCTCTCTCTTACTCTCTCTACAATAATAAATAAAACCTTTAAAAAATAAAAAGAAACAAAACAGATAAACATAAGGGAAGGGGGAAAAAGAAGCAAACCATAAGAGACCCTTTTTTTAAATTGTATTTTATTTATTTGAGAGAGAGGGAGCACAAACAGGGGGAAAGATGGAGAGGGAGATGCAGGCTCCCTGCTGAGCAGGAAGCCTGACATGCCGGACATGCTGCTCCATCCCAGGAACCATGACCTGAGCTTAAGGCAGACACTTGACTGACTGAGCCACCCAGGTGCCCTCACAAGAAACTCTCAACTATAGAGAACAAACTGACAGTTACCAAAGGGGAGAAGACTGGGGGGCGGGGGGGTGGGTGGAGGGGGCGAGATGGATGAAACAGGTGATGGGGATTCAGGAGGGCACATGTGGTGATGAGCACCAGGGGACGTAGGGAGCTGTTGAATCACTATACCGTACACCTGAAACTAACATTACACTGTATATCAAATGCAAATTTAAATAAAAACTTTTGAAAAGAGAAAAAAGAAAAAGAATATCCTCTCTTTGGAAATATCAGCAATGTTCTCAAATCTGGCTGCATAACAGAACGACCCAGGGAGCCTTAGGAAGCCATGCGTACTCAGACCCAGCCCAGACTGATGTCATCACCACCTCTCCAGGTGGGGCAGGCATTGGTGTATTTTCAAAGACTTGAATGGGCAGCCACACTTGGAACCGCTGAGTTAGAGAGTGGTTCTCACACTTCAGTGTGCATTAGAACACTTCAAGGGCTTGTCAAAGCAGATTGCTGGGCCCCACCCTCTGATTTCTTGAGGTGGGGCCAGATGATATGCATTTCCAACAAACACCCCAGTGATGCTGATGCTGCTGGTCTGAGGACCACACACCGAGAACCCCTGAGTTAGAAGTCAGAGGTTAGAGCGGTAGTCATCAACCCTAACTACACATCAAATGCCCGGAGTCCTATCCTTCAGAGATTCTTCTGTAAAAATATTTAGGGGGCCCTGGGCCAGGGATTTTTAAAAAATCTTAGCAGGGTAAAGTTGAGAACTATTGAATTACTGGTATCTTAATCTTAAAGTTGTATAATCACTATCTAAAAGATTAAAAATTTTACATGCCATATATCAATTTGTTGAAAGAGGCTGTGTTTGAAAATGCCCTTTAATTTCATTTTATTTCTGTAATAAACATTCCTGGGACTTGCTGAAACTTGTGGCCAAAATAAAAAGAGAACAAAGACAAAAAGCCAAAAAAAAATTTGCCTTAAGATTCCTGGTCTTGGGATCCCTGGGTGGCTCAGCGGTTTAGCGCCTGCCTTTGGCCCGGGGCGTGATCCTGGAGACCCTGGACTGAGTCTCATATCAGGTTCCCTGCATGGAGCCTACTTCTCCCTCTGCCTATGTCTCTGCCTCTCTCTCTGTGTCTCTCATGAATAAATAAATAAAATCTTTAAAAAAAAAAAATTCCTGGTCTTAAAAAAAGAAAAAAAAAGATCCCTGGTCTAAAACATGGGGGGAAAAATGTGAATTTCTTACTCGGGGGGAGTGGATGGGGGTATGTGGTGGCATACACAAACACATACACACACACATATGTATATACCCACCAAATGTAATCTATGCCAGACAGATGGTGGCTGGATATTCACAGATAAAAGTTAACCAAAGCGTGCCTATATCCTTAAAAATTCCACACCTGCCCTATGTGGATTAGCTACTTTTCAGCTGACTATGCTTTACAGCTCTATTTATATTCCTTGATAGCACAAAGAATCAAATGCCAAATGTCTCAATTTATTATCTCCTATGTGAGAGGAAAGGAGAAGAAATATCAGAGGCTTCCTTTATTTACCAGAGCTGCCTCAGCAACTATAAAACAATGTTCTATTCTCCTGACATTATCTCCAAAACACTCCTACTTCCCTCCTCCACTTGAGGAAAATTTCAGCGCACCAGAACATTATCTTCAAAGGCGTGTGTTTATGTACACTGGAGATAATGTCAAAGCAATGGAACACTGGCAAAGGATCACAACTCAAATTCCTCTGTCAAATCAGCAGCACCATTTTAAAGGGAATTTAGAAACCAGTAGGGAAAGGAACCAAAAAGAGTCAGACAAAATGTCCTGGCTAATGATCGCACAAAGGCAGAAAAATAATGGAGTAAAGAGACAAAAGTGGTCATCCTGGCATTACTGGATAATGAGCCAAAGTGGCCATCTAACCTTGAGAAGATCGTGCTTCCATTCCTAACTCTATAAAGACAGACCTATGTACACATGGGTTTCAAGCGATGGATAAAAGAACATTTGGAGAAGCCCTTTTTATAACAGAGGTCCAAACTGGAAAAGACGTCCAGCAGTGAACACAGTGTGGTAGTCAGACAGCAGAAAATGAACAGCAAGGAGAACGAGCCAGCGCTGCATGCATCAACACACCCAACACTCAGTTAACGCAGCGCTGAGCAAAGAAGCCAGATGCAACATATGATGCATGCTTGCATTTGTACGAAGTCCAATTACAGGCCAACGGAAACTCCCCTGTTCTCCACAAATTCCGGTGAAGGGTTATCTTCGGTGAGCAGGAGTGATCAGTGAAACAGAAGGGACCGCAAGGGGCTCCCGGACCACTAGTGATATTCTATCTAGACCTGGGTGGTGGCAGTCCAGGTATCAGGTTGTGGGAAGTCATTAAACCCTGCATTTTAGTTTTTAGCACTTTCCTGCATGTGTATGATAATTAATCATAATTTTTTTTAAACCCAGTTCCGAGGTTTGGCACCTGCTATTTATTCCCTGTCTAGAAAGCTCTCCATCTCCCAACTGCCTACAGAGCATGTTACCAAACTGCCGTCGGGTTTCTCACCTATGGGAAGCCTCCACAGACTCCCCAGGTGGATCTGGGGGTTCCTTCTATTTGCACTCCCGTTACAGCCTGGAAGCAAGTGTCTCTCTGTATGCTCCTGTCTATTTAAGTGTGTTTATCCATGGGATTAGGGGGGCACCGAGCTGGCTCAGTTGGAAGAGCATGATCTGTGGTCCTGAGTTGAGAAGAGGAGAGGAGAGGAGAGGAGAGGAGAGGAGAGGAGAGGAGAGGAGAGGAGAGGAGAGGAGAGGAGAGGAGAGGAGAGGAGAGGAGAGAAGAGAAGAGAAGAGAAGAGAAGACCACACTATCCACACTATCCCCTGGATTAAATAATGGCTTTCATCCAAGCACCTATGCAAACCCAGTGCGCAGCATCTCCTCAATATCCCTGGGGTGAAGAAAAGGCATTTAAAAAAAAATTACAGACACTTTTCTTCATTAATTTTGTCTTCTTAACTTTCTCTAGAATTTCTGCAGGTCACGTTCCACCCCAACAGCCAAAGGAAAATAACAACTGGATCAATCAACCATCCAAGGAAAAAAATAACTCGACCACTTGAGCACTTAGTGTTGGAAAGTCCTCTCACTTTTCATAGCAGACATTCCCTGGCTTTGCTAAGAACACCGAGCAGAATTAAAACTTCTGTTTTCTGAATTACATGTTGAGCCAGCTACTTCCCCCAGCCTCAGGGCTGGATGAGGAAATCCTGGTCAGCCAGTGGAGGGCACACGAGCCGCCAGCAGCAGCAGCAAGGTCGCCCAGTGTGTGCAGGAGCTGCCCAGCCCTCTATTTCGGGGCTTTCCTCACCTAGGCCAGGCCTCCAGATACCTGCGCCAATCACACAAGCAGATTCAAATCGGCATGCGTAGAGCTCCAAATAAAAAGGAAGAGAAAACTGTGCACATGCCACCCCTTCAGGCTTTTCAGGCACTTTTGACACCTCAGCACACCATCAGTTAGCTGGAGCTTCCTACGGTTTGCAAAAGGTAATGAAAGAAGGAAGTAAACCACCCTCAAACTGCCCGACGGCTTCTCCGTACACTTCTGTTCTTTGCTTTTCAAAGCCTGATGCCACAGTTCACAAAGTGCTTCATAGACAGACACTTCATAGACACTTCATAGACACAGGCAGAGGGAGAAGCAGGCTCCCTGCAGGAAACCTGATGTGGGACTCGATACCAGGACCCCAGGATCACACCCTGAGCCGAAGGCAGATGCTCAACCACTGAGCCACCCAGGTGTCCCAAGAGAAGAGCTTTTGTAACCAGCATCTTGTCTTCCAGCCCCGTTTCAAAGCAAGAAGCAACCAGACTTCCAAACAGTAGGGGCCTTTGTGACACCCAAAGCCAGGCTGCGGGGCAGGGTGTCCCTTTCTGCCACCCCTTCTCCCGTCACACAGACACAGACTCTGACACGTTGCTGGGAAGGAAAGTAAAAGGTATGCCCACCTGTAGCCCAGTCCTTGGATCAGCTTACTTCCCAGCCGGTCCTGGATCATTTGTATGGTTCCCTGTAGGAGGCTCTTGGCTGCCGAATCTCCAACGGCTATGGCAACAATCCGGCCCGGATCCTGTATTCTCAGAAATTCCTGAAGCCGTCTACTCTCATTGTGGTATTCATGGGTATCAAACCTCACACTTTCCAAAATTTTGGCTGTGTCTTGGTCAATGATCCTCACGTTGAGGCCCCTAGAAAAGTCTTTCTCGAAGGCATAGGACCCGAAGGTCAAGCCTGAGGAAGGCAGAGTTCTCGCCAACGACGTCCACGCAAGCTTCTGTGCCCCGTGTATCTCCAGTGTCCCACCAGCTTCCACGCCAATAAATTTTTTGCCAAATGTTGGCATACTTTCACCTTCATCTGACTTGCCATACAAGGCAATTGTCGCTTTGGATTTATAGCGACATTTTTCTGCTCCAATATGAAGCGCCCCACCATCCTTGATCAGGATGTAACGAGTCCTCAAAGTAATATTTCTGGATCCATCTTTATCATCCCCAAAAACAAGCAATCCTGCAAGGAACAATACTAGTATCAGCCAACTTCTATAACATCTCTCTGGGATGTAGAGAAATGGTTTACCCTGGGGGGAGAGGAGGAGTAGAAAAAACTCTTCTGCGATTAAGTTGGGGAGAAAAATTTATTAGAGTCTGCTTAGAAAATTAAGCCTGTTTTCAAAACACAGTAGAGGTAGAAATGGAGAGGTCATGTCTCAACACGCTAGAAATGCCCAAAAGCATAAATTTCAACCCATTCACCTTACGACTAACTTATTTTTAGAAAAATATCTAAGAGCCTGTAGATCATTTTTACATATGTTAATGCAGATTAATTCTCTCATCACTCTCCGTAGCTATAACAAAGATGGGGATATGAGAGATCACCTTCTGGAACTGCTTCCTTTCCTATCAATCAAAGGTCTTGACTGGAGTGATTTCTAAGGACCTCTTCTTAGCTCTTGAATTCTATGGTTCTACCTTAGGAACTTCTCATGCCCCCCATAGGAAGGAGCACCTTTGCAGCTCCCATAGGCATGGACCAGTCCTCACCTCCATCCTGAATGACTACAGAATTCACCGTGGCATCTGAGGTCAGACGGAACATATCTCCCTCCTTGATAACAACTTGCTTTGCAGAATCTTGTCCTGGATCCCAGTTCCTGAGACGTGGGTTTTGATCTGGGCAATTCTCTATTAAAAAAAAAAAAAAAAAGGCAACGTCAATATCCCATCAATGCAACAAATTCCAAGAATGCCTTGAGCCTGATCCAAGCACTATCATCATTTATCACCATCTGCAAAGATGGGCAGACCTGTTTTAGGTTCCTGCCATCAGAATGGAAAACTCATTCCATTCCACCCAGCAGATATGTCAAACCCTTCCCTTCAACGCATAAAAAAGGTTTCTCTACAAAACTAAGTTGCTACCATCTAGGTCAGGTCAAACTCTGCAAGGTAAACACGGAGTTCCCCTGAATCTTCTACTCTGGAAATAAATTAACAGCAAGAAGCAAAACTGTGAACTGTCTTTGGACCCACACTAGGAAGCAGTTTTAGCAAACAAAATCTATTCACAACCTACTAATAAATAAAAAATAGGAACTGTTAAAGTTAGCTATGGCAGGTCTTCCCAGGTTCCTTCCTGAGCAGTGAATCATAAAGCAGACTACAGAAGCACCTCTATCATTCTAGAAGCCACAGCTGATAAATACCAGCTCGCAATGCAGACATGCTCGCTTTCCCAGTGAAACTGCAAGAGGCAAACAGCCAAAGACATGACTTCTCATTTTCACAGACAAGGAAATGACAGATCAGAGAAGCCAAATCCAAGATTACTCAGCAAGTTGAGTGATATGCAAGTTCCCCCTTAAGAAACAAGGTTTACTAGACATGCAGTGTTCCTTTACTAGAATTTGCCTCTTGAATAGATGATGATGGAAACATAAAAGTATTCTGTGTTGCCACAGCTATTTAATGCACAAGAACTTAAGTTGCTGCTATAATTGGGGGCAGGGGTGGTGGCAGGAATCACACTGGTTTTGATCAACTAATGAACAAGTATTTACTGAAGATCCATTTGTTCACTTTGTACTAGGTATTATAAAATTTATAAAGCATAGAATGAACTCACAGCCTGCAGAGCTTATAGTCTAGTTTAGGAGAAAAGCCACCAGGTAGGAAATAATTAAATACTGAACAATGTGGTAGTCACTTGACATGCAAATGAGCTCAGAGAAAGGAGGGGTGGGTTGGAGTACCTGAGGCAGTTTCAGTGAGACATGGGGACACTAGACCTGAACCCCCAAAGGCCAGACAGTACTTCCATTAAGAAAAGCTTGGGGCCACACAGGTGGCTCAGTAGGTTATGCATCCAACTCTTGATTTCAGCTCAGGTCATAATCTCAAGGTCATGAGAACGAGCTCTGTATCGATCTCTATGCTGGGTGTGGAGCCTGCTTAAGATTCTCTCTCTCCCTCTCCCTCTGCCCCTCCCCTGGCTCCCTCTCTAATTAAAAAAAGAAAGAAGAGAGGGGAGGGGAAGGGAGGGGAGGGGAAGGGAGGGGAGGGGAGGGGAGGGGAGGGGAGGGGAGGGAAGGGAAGGGAAGGGAAGGGAAGGGAAGGGAAGGGAAGGGAAGGGAAGGGAAGGGAAGGGAAGGGAAGGGAAGGGAATGAAGGTGAGAGATGCAAGTACCCCTTGCCATCCAAGTCCGTTGGTTCCTCAGTTAGAAAAGCAAAATGAAGGGACACCTGGGTGGCTCAGCGGTTGAGTGTCTGCCTTTGGCTCAGGCCATGATCCCGGGATCCTGGGATCAAGTCCCACATCGGGCTCTCCGTGGAGAGCTGGCCTCTCCCTCTGCCTATGTCTCTGCCTCTCTCTGTCTCTCATGAATAAATAAATAAAATCTTAAAAAAAAAGAGAGAGAGAGAAAAACAAGATGAAGCCCATATTTAAACTCAGCCAAGGTAGGGATAGGCAATGTATGCGTAGGAATCCTATAAAGGTAGAAGGTACATGTTGGAAAATAATAGGAGGAAAAGCAGAGAGACTGAGTGCAGCACAAAGATATTAATTTTTATAGAAAGGAAATTCTGATTCCTCATTTTGAATTGTATAACCCTTAATGCAAACATCTTATTTCTAAGCATTTGTATTTTGCCCTCGGCTCATGCTTTCACTTTTAAGGTGATAGTAACTACTGCAGTTAAAATCAGCCCTGCTGGTTAAATCCTTGGCAATTATCTCATGGAATTTTTCTCAAAGCAGTTTTATAATCACCAATATTTAATTCAGATAAGTCAGTGATCATCACTATTATACTAGAAATAATCCTTAAATATTTCTTTCCATTGAAGAAACAAATCTCTTGAATGTGCTCTGACTCAATACTACGGATTTCTTAAACTTCTCTCCAACCTCCCTCTCTTCCCATAAAACATCTAGCTGGAACATTCCATGATGTTATGTCACAAGTAAATGTCCCATACAAAAAGCACTCTACCCAGCTACTGAGAAGGAAATACTGTCTTTTAACATGTAGAGCCTACCAAATGGTTATAGAATTCCTCTTGGTTTTCATTTTGCTGTTTTGTTTTTTTTTTACAGAGAGACAGAGACTCTTAAGCAGGCTCCATGCCCAGTGTGGAGCTCAATCCCACGACCCAACACAGGGCTCAATCCCACGACCATGAGACCATGACCTGAGCTGAAATCAAGAGTCAGAAATTTAACTGACTGAGCCACCCAGGTATGCCAATTCCTCGTTTTTAGTTATTTCCCAGGCGAGCATGCTTCCTTAGGAACCATCACCAAAAATTCTAGTCTACTTCCTCCCAGTAGAGTATACTTAATGAGAAAATACATGGCCCGCAGAAGGCATTGACAAGTAGCTCAGGAGCCCCACCTCCCAGGCTGCCCATTGTTGAACTTCAGGTTCATTATCAAGATTATATAACATCAGTAATCACAGTGAGGCTGACCCTGAAAGATGTCAGCATACCACATATTTCCACTGAAGTTTTGCACTTGTACTGCCAAAATGTGACACTAAAGAATGTTGATTCAAAGGAACCACATCAGTGATTCACTGTCTCAGATGGAATATGAAACATCAATTAAAGCCACAGATTTCAGCTCTGATCTCCCCCTCCCCCCCTGGATCTGGCAGGTCTTTACTACAGATTACTTGGGAAGAATGAATCAACTGCACTGAACTTGGTTATTCTGCTGGAGAAAAGGGGTGAGAAAGTCAATGCTAAGAGCCAACAGAAAGCAATGTTACAAACTCATTCTGTGGTCTGCTGGCCTGGTCCACAAAAATGTTGATATGAACATCTCTCTTTCTTCAGCTCTATTCTTTTAGAAGCACTGACACAACCCCGCCCCCAACCAGGACTTTAAAGTCTATAAAACCCCTAAAGCACCCATGGAAGCTAAATAAAATAGTACTTGTAAGTCTTAGATATGATAACATGCTTCTCAGATGTTATATCCATTTAAGGAGACATCTAATTTGACAAAAATCTGTTGTAGATCCCAAAAAAAAAGTAGGGGGCAGACAAAAATGATGCCCAATCCAGGTTGTTTTGGTCTGCTTCTCCCTTGACAGATATGAGCCCTCTGATTTTTGGACTGGTGGATGGGACTCTATCATGAGGCCATTCTTTGTTGATACTATATTGAAGCTATCTGACAATAAATTTCTTCAAACCATTCAAAGTATTAAGATATCACCAACTTGAAAAGCAAAGGCCATTTAAGAAATGAAAACCTCCTCAGATGATATTTAACTATGAGCAATGAGTGATTTTTAGATAAATGTATTAGACTTCAAAGCTCCTAATGGATGTTTTCCTTTGAGGATACACATTGTTCCTCAAAAATACTTGAAGCTAAAATAAAAAAATAATAAATAATAAAAAAATAAATACTTGAAGCTTCTCTTTTAGAACGGTCTCCCAACTGGTTTCAAGCTATAGAACACAAATCTTAGTATTTTCACTGATTTAAAAAAAAAAATCGGGACACCTGAGTGGCTCAGTTGGTTAAATGTTTGCCTTCAGCTCAGGTCATAATCCCAGGGTTCTAGGATTGAGCCCCGCATCAGGCTCCCTGCTCAGTGGGAAGCCTGCTTCTCCTTCTCCCTCTGCTTACCACTCTGCCTACTTGTGCTCTCTGTCAAATAAATAAATAAAAACTTTTAAATAAAAAAAACACGAATGTAGTTTTACCACTACATTTAGTAATTTTTTAAATATATTTTTTAATTTTTATTTTAAGTAGGCTCCACACGCAACATGGGGCTCAAACTCACAACCATGATCAAGAATCACACACTATACAGACTAAGCCAGCCAGGCACCCCTACATTTAGTAATTCTTATCACTGAAAACTTTTGGCAGTCAGAAAATCATACGAAGGATAAAATTGTGCTACCATAAGAATGCAGTAAAGACTCAAATGAATATTTTGAAAAGAAATGTTCTAAGAACATCTTGAGCACTGGGACAAAGTAGTAAAGTGAAAGGAAGAGCAATTCCTTAATTGAATCATTTCCAATGGATTCCTTTAACAATTGCTTTAATAAACGGTTATACCTCCTATTCTCTAATTATATATTAATTAGCTAGAGCCAAGTGGAGATACCACAAGTTTTTCTTTTTAATTCTATCCTACTATTTCCTTCCCTTGTTCTTCTCCTAGAACAAGTTCTCTGTACACGGGCGATTCCACACGTGCATCTGTGATCACTTACCATCTGGAGCATATTTTGAGGATATTCCTAAAATGGTCGCAAGTGCAACAAAAAATGAGAAACTAGTGACGGCAAAGCAAATGAAAGTATTTTTGTGCCTCTTCTGCTTTTGGCTTTCTCTCTGGGCCTGCTGCTCTTCAGGTGAGAAAGCAAAGGTGGCCCGGGCTTCCTGTCTGATGGAGGTCAATTTGGCTGAAGCTTGGCTCTTTGGAGGAGGAGGGGGCCGCAGTGGCACAACCTTCCCTGGAACATAGCCTGACGAGCGATGGCTGTTTCCATTCTGAGGTTGTAGGAAAGCAGGGGAGTGTCCCCTGGAATCAGTGGCATGCATGATACACTGTCACTGCAAAAAAGAAAAGAATTAAGGTTCAGAAATGTGAGAATTGTAATAGCTTTTTTAAAAAAGATTTATTTATTTGAGAGAGAGAGCATGTACAAGCGAGCAGGGGGAGGCGCAAAGGGAGAGAGGGAATCCTCAAGCAGACTCCTCACAGCGCATGGAACCGAAACAAGGCTGGATCCCGTGACCCTGATTTAATGAGCAGAGGTGAAACCAAGAGTTGGCCGCTCACCCGACTGAGCCACCCAGGCACCCCTGTAATGGCTTTATTAAGTGTTTTTTATTGTGACCAAATCACATAACATAAAACTCACCATTTTAACGTGCACAGTCCTGTGGCATTAAGTACCTTCACGGTTTTGCACAACTATCCCCACCATCTATCTCCAGGACTTTTCATCATCCCAAACAAAAATTCTGTAGCCATTAAGCAAGAATTTCCCATTCCTTCCTTCCCCAGTCCCAGGTAACCACTGTAATGACTTTTTGAAAATATCAAGTCAGCTCACATCCCTGATATAATCACTAATTGCGTTTTTTTTTTTTAAGATTTATCTATTTATTTATTCAGAGAGAGAGAGAGAGAGAGAGGCAGAGACACAGGCAGAGGGAGAAGCAGGCTCCATGCAGGGAGCCCAACGTGGGACTCGATCCCAGGTCTCCAGGACCATGCCCTGGGCTGAAGGCAGTGCTAAACCGCTGCACCACAGGGGCTGCCCACTAATTACATTTTAATGTCACTGCTTCTTGACCTTGGTTGCACATTTTAATCACCCACTAACATCAGTGCCCAGTGCCACACCTCAAAGCAATTAAGTTAGGATCCAAGCATCTCTATCTTTAAATGCCCCCACCAAGTGATTCTAATGAGCACCTTGGTTGAGAGCCACTCTTCTAAGGCAACTGTTCTCAATTTGCACTGTGCCTAAGAATCACCAGGGATATTTGTTAAAAATGTAGATTCCTGGGCCCTCCACCCCCGTGATTCCAGCTCAATTGTTGGAGAGGGATTTTTACATCTTTAAAACATACCCCGGTGACACTGAAGCCAGTGGTCACACTTTTCGGGTATCATTACTCTAAGCTCTTCAAACTAAAGTTAAAGTCCATGCATCCTATGAAGACGACAAGTTGGCCCTAAAGAGTTCCAATAGGGGGCAGCCCTGGTGGCTCAGGGGTTTAGCGCCGCCTTCAACCCGGGTGTGATCCTGGAGACCCGGGATCAAGTCCCACATCAGGATCCCTGCATGGAGGCTGCTTCTCCCTCTGCCTGTGTCTCTGCCTCTCTCTCTCTCTCTGTGCCTCTTATGAATAAATAAATAAAATCTTAAAAAAAAAAAAAAGGAATACAGGATGGTATAAATTCTTTAGAAAAAAATAAAATAGAGTTCCAATAGACAAGCTTTCATGTTTAGGTGTTTGACTTCCCCACTAGATTTATCTTTCAGCAAAACAGCTTAAGTATTTCTACCTGTGTTATCACTTCACTGTAGACTCTGAATTCATTTAATGAGAAAACCTGAAGTCCACATTCTCTGGTTAAAAAAGAGACAACAAAAAATAAATAAATAAAAAAAATAAAAAAATAAAAAAAAAAATAAAAAAGAGACAACAGGGACACCTGGGTGGCTCAGCGGTTGAGCGTCTGCCTTTGGCTCAGGTTGTGATCCTGGGGTCCTGGGATCAAGTCCCACATCAGGCTCCCTGCAGGGAGCCTGCTTCTCCCTCTGCCTGTGCCTCTATGTCTCATAACTACATAAATAAAAAAAATTTTGTTTTTTTTTAAGATTTATTTATTTACTTATGATAGAGAGAGAGAGAGAGAGAGAGAGAGAGAAAGGCAGAGACACAGGCAGAGGGAGAAGCAGGCTCCATGCCGGGAGCCCGACGTGGGATTCGATCCTGGAACTCCAGGATCGCACCCTGGGCCAAAGGCAGGCACCAAACCACTGAGCCACCCAGGGATCCCTTCATAACTACAGAAATAAAATCTTAAAAAATAATAATAAGTCCTCAAATTCTGTTTAAAAAGTAGGCATTCAAATATTATGATTAGAATAATTTTTTTTTAAAAAATCTAACTCAAAGTCCATACTGCCAGGCACTGTTGTAAACCTCTCACATGGATTACTCATCTAAAATACTTAATACAAGAAATCTCAGTAGTTCCCATGGTCCCCATCTTACATATGAGAAAGACTGAGGCCTAAAAAAGGTTAATTAGCTAATATATGGGAAAACCAGGACTTAAACCCAGGGCACACTAGTATTCAGGCTCTTAACTGTTATACTAATGTGTCTTTTAAGACAATTGAGAGGCAAAAATTTCAAAGACATCAGTTTTCTGATTTGCAAGGGTGTAACTAGAATGGGCTGAGTCAAAGAGCACATTAGCATTTTCAAGAATTCTTCATGCAGAAGTCCACTACAAATGATTCTTATCTAGGAGAAGCTGACACACACATAAAACAAGGTCAGTCCTTATTCTCTATAGTAAGCACTTGGAAGTTTCTGAATGAGTCAATTTTGAATGCAACCCGACTTTGACTTTGCAAAGTCAAAAAAAAAAAAAAGCAAGGAAGCCAGAAATGCTATGCTTCTATCATGTTCTTAGTACTGTGGATAAATAAGGACTGTGGATAAATATGATGTGTTCAGTGGCTTCAGAAACATGGTTCCATTACTTCCCTTCCTTCATAGCTAGAGCATCTCAGAGTCACCTGATTTCATTCAGTCCCCTTGTAATTAATCCCCCTCGACTTCTGCCAAAACAGTGAATAAGATCCCAGTCATAAGGGGACCCCAAATTGCTCTAAACGACAGCAAATCCATGAAACACAAAATGCGGTCATTAGAAAAGACATCAATAAGCATTCCCAGGACCCAAACGACCTGGAAATTAATGGAGACAGAAAGGGAATCTAATCAGGTATTGACGCTGATTTTATACGGGGCAAAGAACATTCTCAGAGTCAGTATGTCTGTCAAAACCACTTGGTTCGTGGGGTTTGATTTCTGAACAAAGGTAATTATTTAGATGAAGCTAAAGCTCCGAGACAAAGGGATGAGAACAGGATTCAAGGTGGTATTGAAGAAACTGCTGCATGTGCCAACCAGAACGAAATAATGGGGACATCCTGCTGGAAGAAATGAGAGAGTATAACAAAGGCCCCTTTATGATCCTCTATTAACAAAGAAAGGACTAAACTAGATATTCTTGAGTGCCAGGCTCACCAGGGTGGGAGGGGAATCGTGACTGTAATCTGCTCTGAAAGGGAATGGGAAGCTTTTGTTTGAGGCTGCAATCATCTGATACTTCATTGTTTCAGGGTGAGAAAGGTTGTTATTACTTAACAGGCTGGAGGGCCCTTTTGTGGGAGATGATGGGTCTCCAGATGTACCCACAATATAATAGCAGGCAGTAAGAGGCTAAATGAAGTCACCAACCCACTGGGAATTAATTTGTGTCTTCACGTTAACAAAATGATATCCTAACATGGAAAACTCGGATGGTATCTGCCACAAACTAAAATGGTCAATAAATGAAAAATAATTGTGCCTGTGTTTTTCCCTGAACTCTTGTAACTCTAAATATTTTTTTTTCTTAAATTTTTTTAAGTAAACTTAATCCCTATATCCAACATGGAGCTTGAACTCATGACCCCCGAGATCAAGGGTTGCGAGGTCTACCAACTGAGCCAGCCAGGTACCTCAAAACTAGATATCTTTATATTCATATATTCGGGGCACATAAGCTCCACTTCAGTGAAAAACATGTAAGTGCATAAGCAGCAAATACAATCATCCTTTTCCTAAGAAATAAACACACTGTTGAAACCATCTTAAAATTACAACCAGGGACATCTGGCTGGCTCAGTCAGAAGAACATGTAATGCCTTGGTCTTAGGGTCGTGAGTTCAAGCCCCACGTTGGGTGTAGAGATTACTCAAATAAATAAATAAACTTTAAAAAAATTACAACCAAAAAAATCATTTTATGCAGATTTCTTTCAATTTATCATGTTTTTTAAAGATACAAGATCCAAATACATTGCTTTAGAACCTCACTTTACATTTATGAGTTTAGGAGTGGTATTATGAATCAATTACTTAAAAATATAATGATTGATAGTTATAGATTTAAATTACTTGTGGGAGGGCAGCCCCTGTGGCACAGCGGTTTAGCACCACCTGCAGCCCAGGGCATGATCCTGGAGAACCTGGATCAAGTCCCACGTCTGGCTCTCTGCATGGAGCCTGCTTCTCCCTCTGCCTGTGTCTCTGCCTCTCTCTGTGTGTGTGTGTGTGTGTGTGTGTGTGTGTGTGTGTATGTCTATGAATAAATAAATAAAATCTTTAAAAAAATTATTTGTGGGGAAAAAGTGATATTTCACTTATTCGATAAACAGTTGTGAGCTCTTGTGGTCACTAGAGAATTGCACTGAGCACTATGAAGGATAAAGGAAGGATGTATTGCATCCAAAAAATACAATTCCTAAATCCAATAGTAAACACTTGCTTGAAGACAGAGTGTAATTGACAAAGAAAATACAGTTGACCCTTGAAATGGGGGGCGGGGGGCGGGGTCTGATCCCTGCACCCACCCCCCACAGCAGTCAAAACTCCATATATAACTTTTGAGTCTCTCCAAAAACTTAATAGCTTACAGTTGACTGGAAGCCTTATGGATAAGTTAAAACAGTTGGTTACCACACATTTTGTAGGTTATATGTATCATATACTGTATTCTTACAATAAAGGAAGCTAGAGAAAAGAAAATGCTATTAAGAAAACCACAGGGAAGAGAAAATACAATTATAGCCCTGGATTAGTGTGAGCTTGGGGTTCTGAGATAAAGAAGCAACTTACAGAAGAAAAGATGGAGTCCCTTCAAGGATTGCAGGATGTCAAAGTGATTATTAGCTATCATTTTAAAGTTTTTATGACAGACCAATGTGTTCACTCAATACACTAATCATTTGTTCATATTACATGTCGTTTATAAGAGGACTGCCTTTGTAGTGTAAAGAACACAGTACTATACGGAAGGAACACATTAGCATTTTATGATGTATTTGATGAGCTATCACAGCCTGAGCTAAATCCCTCAATACAGACAGATAATCTAAAATATGGGAAAACTAAGTCACTCATGTGGAGTTTGAAAATGCACTCCATGAAGGGTTTTGAAGCATAACTTCTGGTATTTGGAAGAATTATCTCATATTTATTTACTGGATGATAAAAAGTAGTAGCCCCGAAAGGCTTAATAATAATTAATTAAAAAGTAAAATCAGGGCAGCCCCGGTGGCACAGCGGTTTAGCACCGCCTGCAGCCTGGGGTGTGATCCTGGAGACCCGGCATCAAGTCCTACATCGGGCTCCCTGCATGGAGCCTGCATCTCCCTCTGCCTGTGTCTCTGCCTCTGAATAAATTTAAAAAAGAAAAAAAAATCAACAAAAGCATTAAAAAAAAAGTAAAATCTAATGATATATGATTTTATCATATATCATGATACCATGTAAATAAATAAATACCATGCCATTAAAGACCTTCACAGGGAACTTAGGCAAATAGTAAGTATACAAATAGTATAATATATAGTAGTAAAAATATGGTAGGTATTACAAGAAATCACTAAGAATATGAAACTACAGCAACTCGCAAGATATAAATGCAAACACCGAGAAAGTGGGAAGCATTCAAAACCTACTTCTGTCTTTTTTTTTTTTTTAATAAATTTTTTTTTTTTTTTTACATTTTTATTTATTTGTGATAGTCACAGAGAGAGAGAGAGAGGCAGAGACACAGGCAGAGGGAGAAGCAGGCTCCATGCACTGGGAGCCCGACGTGGGATTCGATCCCGGGTCTCCAGGATCGCGCCCTGGGCCAAAGGCAGGCGCCAAACCGCTGCACCATCCAGGGATCCCCCTACTTCTGTCTTAAAAAAAAAAAAAAAAAAAAAACTCAAAAACACCTTTAAAACTTGTTTTTTTTTTTTTGGTTTTTTTTTTTTTTTGGATTTTATTTTTTATTTGCGAGAAAGAAAGAGAGAGAGAGGAGCATGAGCCAGAGGAGGAGCAGAGGGAGAGGGAGAAACAGAACCTCACTGAGCAGGGACCTGGACGCGGGGCTCACTCCCAGGACCCTGAGATCTTGACCTGAGCTGAAGGCAGACACCCAACCAACCAAGTCTTCCAGGCATCCTAACTTGCTGTTATTTTAAATACAATTCTTCTGTTGGATAAAAAAAAGACTGCATAACCTCAAACAGTAACTCAAGGTGGGAGGGGTCAGTGCATTTGGCAAGAGCACCCAATTACAAGAAGTAATTGCAAAAAATATTTTGGAATTTCCATGACATTAAAGATCAAGTTGACAAAAGTTTCTTGGGCCTTTAAAAAAACAGCATGATATGGGGCACCTGGGTGGCTCAGTCGGTTGACTGCTTGCCTAAGGCAGGCTCAGCTCACGATCTGGGGGCTCTGGGATCTGGGTTCTGGATTCTGGGATCTGGGATCCAGCCCCCTGTCGAGCTTCCTGCTCAGCAGGGAGCCTGCTTCTCCCCCTCTCCCTCTGCCTGCCCCTCCCCCTGCTTGTGCTCTCTCTCTCTCTCTTAAATGGATGAATAAAATCTTTTTAAAAAGAGAAAAAAGGGATCCCTGGGTGGCGCAGCGGTTTAGCGCCTGCCTTTGGTCCAGGGTGCGATCCTGGAGACCCAGGATCGAATCCCACGTCAGGCTCCCGGTGCATGGAGCCTGCTTCTCCCTCTGCCTGTGTCTCTGCCTCTCTCTCTCTCTGTGACTATCATAAATAAATAAAAATTAAAAAAAAAAAAAAAAAACATAATCTGGATTCTTGTTCTCACTGGATAACCTGGGTGAGTTACTGTGATTTGTGATTTAGAATAAGAAATATATATTTAAAAAAAAATAAAATAAAATAAAAATAAAAAGAAAAAAAAGAAAAAAATTTTAAAAAAAAAGAGAGAGAGAGAACATGATTTTAAGAAAAGTGAGGTGTGGCTGAGCATCTGCCTGAGGCTCAAGTCATGATCCTGGGGTCCTGGGATCGAGTCCCACATCAGACTCTACACAGGGAGCCCGCTTCTCCCTCTGCCTGTGTCTCTACCTCTGTGTGTCTCTCATGAATAAATAAATAAAATCTTTTTTAAAAAGTGAGATATTCTCATTTAAAGTTGTCAAACACTGTGCCATCCCATCCATGAAGCCCTGTCATCTCAGGATTCTAACATGAAGTTCCCCGTCTGTTCTTCCCTGCACTCTGTTTAAGAGTCTTGTTGGGGGGCTCCTGGCCTGGCTGGTTCAGTTGGTAGGGCATGTAACTCCTGATCTGGGAGTCATGAGTTCAAGCCCCACGTTAAGTGTAGAGATTACTAAAAAAAAAAAAAATTTTTTAACAAAAGGATCATCTTGCCTTTTGCCTTTATGTTTCAGTTAACATGTGGACTTGTCCAACCATCCCCTGCAGTTGACTCTAAGCCTCTTGACAACAGGAACTAGTCTTACTCATCTTAGTATTCTCATATGACCCTAAACACAGTAGGTACTCACTAGGTGCTTGTTGAACTTCCATCAGACTATACCTCTACAGACCACACACACACATGCAACACCCACATAGATTATAATCACCCACTTAATCTTCCCTCAACATCCTTGAGGCTCTGGGAAATTTTTCTACTCTATCTGTATGTGTTGCCCTGGTTTGGGAAAAACTGAGAACATTTACAACTTCAAGCAAAAAAGCCAAAGTATTAATTTTTACAAAATGCAATCCTAGCATGCAATCTAGTGGGTGAATAAAGGTATTATTACCAACAGCACACGGGAATTCTAAAGATAAAGAGCGGCAAACCAGACAAGCTCAACCTTTCACAATATTTTGTAACACTTTTGGCAAAACAGTAGGAAGTGCAGTAGGCACATAGGAAAAAGGAAAGTGTTCCATTCCACTTCATATTGTTATGCTGACAGCCAATAAATGCTGTGATCTGGGGCGCCTGGCTGGCTCAGTCAGTAGAGCATGCAACTCTTGATCAGCAGGTCATGTGTTCATGTCCCACACTCCGAGCCCCACACCAGGCATAGAGCTTACTCTGAAAACAATGCTGTGGTCAAAGGGAAAGTCATTTTTGTACAAATATAGCACCAGTAATTCAAAACTAGTAAGTGCTCTTTAAAAAGACTGAGTCTTCACATTCTTTCTACTGCTGAGATGCTAATACTGAAGACAAAGTGCCTACAATAGTGCTTATTATTCACATGGTGGTTGAGGATGCTTGCCCTAGAAGCTAGAGTTTCAGTACAACTGGCCAAAATCTGGCTGAGGAGACTTCCTCTTATTAAGATCTTGGTAGGTCTTTACCACACACCTACTGGTATGCTCACTCACAACAAAAAGTCAAACATGCCAGGAACAAGAGGTGTTCATGAATTACCTTGAAAACAAATGATTGATGTTTATAATTTTTAGTAATTATGACCTAGTTAAAATCTTAAACTGCTCCTAATGGCCTTGGACTTCCAATTAATGGTTCCAACTTCCAATCTCCCATTTTTAAGAGAAAGAGAACACCAATGAATCAGGTTGGGGGGGGCGGGGCAGGAGGGTGCTTCTTTTATTGTAGATTCAGACCATGTCTACACTTGATAAACAAGGAGCTCAACATTTTAATCATATAAAGTTGTTCAGTAAGAAATAAACTTAGCAAAACTGACTTTTACGCCCTTTTGTTTTTCAAAATGTCAAGTAAATACTTACATGTGATCAATACTTTCATGAAGAGTATGTGTTTAAATATATATCATAAAGATTTTCAAAAACAATGGTTGAAAAGTTCCTGGGGGAACATCCTTCTATCCATAGTTTAAAGGAATCTATTTCATTGCATATCCTATTCCCAGAGCATACAGGATAAAATTCGTTTTTAAATGATAATCCCTGCAAAAGAATTCAATATAAATGCTAGGTCTGTACATAGAGCTGCTTGGGAGATAAGAGATGATGGGAAAAAATTAAGTGCAGTTTCCTTCAAAGATCTACTTGGTTTGTGTAGACATACTCCCAAAGAATCCAGTACCCTGAGACCTCCAAACACAACAGCGCCTTCATACAGACAAGACATATTTTCCAGTATTACCTTGCATAGGTAGGTGTTCTGTTTCTTCTTTCAAATCTCTAAAACAAGATGAGTCACTATAACCTGCAACTGTCTGACACATTTCCAAGACATAAGACACTTGGCACAGTTAGTTATTTGTATTAGTTCTGGCTCACTTTTACTAAGCTGATGGTGGCCAAGCCAATGTTTAGAGGAAGAGGGGAAGTACCAATCCTTCATTATAAACCTCTCCTTATGCAAGGAAAGTTAGATAAGGGGCTGAGAAATCTTCATTTTTATTCCCCTACCTTCTCCTTCCACTTGGTCAATTTAGACACATATGATGAATGATACTCCCCCAAATGGAGCTTCTATTACATATAAACACCAATACACCTAGACTCCTGGTCTAGCACCATGTATTGTTCACATTACCTCCTCCCACCATACATATGAACTCTACTGATATAATACAGAGAAATTATAAGGAATTTGTCAATCCTATAATCTCCAAAAAAGGCTAAATTGACTAAAACTGATTTTTTTGTCAGTAATATTTGAGTCAGAATAAGTATCATTTAAAGCCAGAAGACATTTTTGTTTTCCTGCTTAGAAATTCACTTTTCGGGCAGCCTGGGTGGCTCAGCAGTTTAGCACCTGCCTTCGGCCCAGGGCGTGATCCTGGAGACCAGGGATCGAGTCCCACGTCGGGCTCCCTGCATGGAGCCTGCTTCTTCCACTGCCTCTGTCTCTGCCTCTCTCTCTATGTGTCTCTCATGAATAAATAAATAAAATCTTAAAAAAAAAAAAAAAAAAAAAGAAATTCACTTTTTGTGAAGCATTCTTCTCTTTGCCACAAAGTTATAGTCAGGAAAGAGTAAATCCCTGGAAAACAAAATTTAACTAAAAATACAAGTTGGATTATGATGAAAATGATGAAACAATAAACACTGAGTATATGTGTCTGTAGTGAAGGAATTCAGATGAGCAAATCGACTACAATTTCGCTGAAGTGGATGCATCCTCGAAAATTATATTGGAATCTCCTGTTAAATATGGATCCTTCGGAACAAAGAGGCTTTATTCATAATATCTCCTGCCCCAAGGAAACCAAGCGAACACTTTCCCGTCTCAGAGTCATATAGGCGACCTTTGAGAAATATTTTTACTTCATTCTTACAGTCCTCTCATTCATGCAAGGTACAGGAGGCAGATGTCTGATTTTCTTGACACCAAACGTACTCATTAATCCTTTTTCAGATCTGTTAAGCATCTCCATGAAAAGCATCTCCATGAAAAGCCCTGCTTGACCCCAAAGCCAAGATGGCTGACAGGGCTCAAAGGCCGAAGAACATTACCATGGGCAACAAAAGAGAAGCAAAAGAAAAAAGAAAACACAGACCCACACAGACCAACAGGGGAGCAAGGCTGACAAGCAGAGTATCTAACACTCCTTACCCGGTCAAAAAAAAAAATTTTTTTTAAAAAAAGCACAGTCGGTAGGCCCCTGGGTGGGAGGAAAGACCTAGAAGGATAAATAAAACTTGGAAAAGTGGAGAAAGAAGGGAGTCATCTTACCTGCCCGTTGTCCTCTGCTCTTCACCCCTATATCCTTTTCCTGATTCTTATTCCTCAGATTGCTTTTGCTCCTACGGCTTCCTATTGAGAAGCCACCCTCTCTTCTCCCCTCCTTCCCAGAGCTCCTCAGACCACCCCCTTCGCCCTGGCTCCCCACAGGCTGGGAGGACGCGGCACAGAGGCTCCCAACCTGCTGACAGTGACGGATGGCTGCCAGCGAGGCACACAACGGCAGATGCAGGCGTGTCATCAGCCTTGCAGCTGGCCTTCGGAAGAAAGAACCAAAGCCAACGTCTGACCTGAGGGAGGCTGATTTAATTAAGGTTACAGCAAAGGGCAGAGCTGCCTGTGGGCTGCATTCTCTGCCGAGCGCCAGGGGCCAAGCTTGAAAACTACTTCTCCAGAAGAAAGAGCCAAGAAAGTTATGGCAGTTAAAATGTTGGAAGTAGGGGGGAAAAAAAAAAAAGGAAAAAGAAAAGAAAAGGCAACGGAGAGCTGTTTGAGAAGGAAGCACAGATGCACCAGAAGTCCACGATCTCTTGAGATACAGACATCAAAACGCCAGGACAGGAGAAAGCCTGCAGCGAGTATGTCTGGACACGCCTGTCGAACTAGGCAATACTCCAGATGAATAATGAGATGCCCAGATTGAAGTGATCGGGGGCCACTCAATCCAGCATCAAAGCAAAGTTTCTATTAATGGCAGGGCCAGGACTGGAATCCAAATGTACTATTTCTTTTACCTACAACGCGCAGCCTTTTTTTTTTTTTTTTTTTTTTTAACGTGCAGCCTATTTTTAACACAATTTTTACCACTGAGAGTAAAGGCTTGCCCGACAGGGAACACACTCGGCTTGAACGTCTCTTATCAGACAAGGACTCTGCTAGATGATGGGGACCCAGCAGCACACAAACAAATCAATCTCTACCTTCGAGGAGCTCAGAGCTCAGTGTTGGGGGCTCAGGAGATGATCCAAATAAAGAGATAGGTGCAAAGTACAATGCATGTTGGGGCAAAGACACGGGGGTGGGGGGGAGCAAAGAAGTGATCACCTGAGTTTATTAGATCTCTACCAACAGACTAGAGTTAAATTTTTTAAAGGCCTGGCAAACCGACTTAGCCACACACGTGCCACCAGACCACCACTAACGGCTTCCTTCGCACATGTAAACTAAAATCCACCACGGGACTCTGCCACGACGATGACAACACACGGTCTACCCGTGACCAATACGGGAGGAAACGGACAGAAGGCTCTTGTAGCGTAGTCTCCGGAAGGCTGGCAGGCCCGGTGTCACCTGCGCATGAGTTCCTGGCCAAAAATAAAAACAGTGACAGTGCTTGACGTCCTGCGGCGTGGGAAGCCTCCAGAAGGGACCACGTTCCACCTCCCCCAGGCTGGATGCTCATCAAAACTCCATGGTGCCAGGGAGTCAGCAGGGAGCACCTGTAAAGGAGCACCGACCAAGCCCTGGAGGGGCCTTAGACTTGGCCCAGCTGAGCAGGGACAGACCCAGCCAGCAGCGGGGGGGACCAGGCAAACGGGGCAGGCGGGGCGGGCGCAGGAGGAGCTCCAGGGCCTTAAGCACAAACAGAGAGCACTAGCGGGAAGCAATCCTTTAGATCCCGGGTGGCTCAGGGGATCCCGGGTGGCTCAGGGGATCCCGGGTGGCTCAGCGGTTTAGCGCCGCCTTCAGCCCAGGGCGTGATCCCGGTGATCCTGGAGACCCGGCCGGGATCGAGTCCCGTGTCGGGCTCCCTGCATGGAGCCTGCTTCTCCCTCTGCCTGTGTCTCTGCCTCTCTCTCTGTGTATCTCTCAAACAAATAAAAATCTTAAAAAAAAAAAAAAAGAGAGAGAGAGAGAGAGCCCAGCTCAGCCCACGCGCAGCTGGGCAGCCGGACCAGCCAGCCCCGAGCTGACCCTACATCATGAAGCGTGACCACAAGGACAGGACAGGCAGCGAAGTGAGCTCAAGCACTTGGGAAAGCAGCTCTCAGTGTTAATCAAAAGACATCACTGCCCGTGCTGAAAAGACGATCCATCTTCCTTTTGGCCTCCTCAGCTCCACCTCTGTACACAGCCCACTTGCTACCAAATTGCTAGCTTCTCCACGTTCCTAGCACTTGGTTTCTATCTGAGCATGCCCTCGGGTGGCAGGGGAAGGCTGTCGTCAAGTACTCACTGAACAATTAAGGCCACAGGTTTTGTGTGAAGGAAATGGAATTCCTAAAATCCTCATGCGAAGAGGATTTGAGAGAGGTGGCACTGGTGGTCGTTAAAAAAACAATATATATATATATATATATATATATATTTTTTTTTTTTTTTTTAAGCCACAATAAAAACAATGACTCATTTTTCTCATTCCTTCTGAAACAGGAATCAGGCATTTGTCCTCGGGCTAAACTTCATCTTTCCACTCCCTGAAATGTTAATAATTAATTTTCCAACCTCATCGTATGCAGGAAAAAAAAAAAAACGATTCATTCTTCAGGGAAGTGGGCTGTCAGTGAGGACCATTAGAAGAACAGAAGGTTGGCAGTACCCAAATACAAGCCGGTGATTAGGCAAGAGCTCCCAAATCAATAACAATTTCACTCTTCAGAGAGACTTCATAATAGATATGACCAAGACATCTGGCTTGTGGTGGATATTTATGTTTTAAGATACTTATATCAAACTCAGAGTCAATGAGGGCAATTCCTCTCTCCGTAGCTCAGCATGGATTGTCTTAAATTGCAATCCTTTCAGGCAATAATGTTCTAATCACACGTCTATGCAGTGTTCACACTATTCTAAATACTGTATTTAAGCCAGGACTGCTACAAGCTCTCTGAGGCAAACTTTTCATGATATTATTAAAGTGTCCAAATGCTGTCAATTTTTTCTTACTGTCCCCCAGGAAGATGCAGCCCTGATAAAATAAATATAAAAGGTTTACCACTTGTTACCACGTAATGAGAATAAATGTCTTGTTAAAATCTGGCCACAAGGTTAGGCAAATAATAATAATTTCAAGGCAGATTTACCTAATCGGTCAAAGGGCTGATTTGATGGGAGATAGCAATTGTGTGTGTTAAGTCATACACAGCATCCCAGTCCATGCCATATTTTTTAAAGAGACATTTTAATAAAGACCCTATGCTTCTTTCATCTTTGTACTGCTCACAGCAACCAGCGCAGAGACCTGCACATCTTAGGAATGCAATAAAATATTTGCTGAACATAGTTCCTGACAACCAACATTAATGGCTTCCCAAAGCAAGCACAAGAAAACAAAAGACCATGCCAACCAACATATTTCTAATATACTTTTATCCTATGATTCACGACACAAATCTGAATAATGTTTCCAGGAACTTGCTTCTCTTTTAAAAAACAATGTGCACTTCTATGGTATTTTAAATTTGTGTGCAATTTACAGAAAATGCAAGTAAAGGGAACATTATTTTTATACTTAGTTCCCTATTTGCCAGAAATGTGTTACATGTCACAGCACCCCCCTGTGTGCATCATATCATGTATAAATCCTCCCAAAGAGAAAAGATAGAGTGTCTGCTTTAAAGTTGGGTGCAATGGGTTTCCTAAGCCCAAATGCAAATTATTTCACCATTAAAACACTAAACGAAATTGCTAACAAAACCAAACAGGAACAAATTAGGGTACGTTAGAGTGGGGGGGGGTACTCTGACTGGAAATAGGGACAAAGGGGTTCTTGTCCCTGCTCAGCCATTAATTTACTATATGACCTTACCTAATTAGTTAGCCTCTCTGGGTCTCAACTTCCTCATCTTAATATTATTTTTAAAGCCCTTTCAAACTTACATGCTAGGATTCAACGTGTCCTAAAAATTGATTTACATTCGTATCATCCCCCTCCCCCCCAGTCACACTGAACACGCTAGCTTTAAATATGTGAGTATGGATTCCTATCAAAAGGCAATTTATTAAAATGTCAGATGAGCTTAAGTCCATTTTAAGTCAGGAGGAAGGCAAGTGTATTCAAGCAAATAATGCTCATAGATTCAAGTTTCAGCCAGGCAACAACTGATCTTGCTGGGGGCGTCACTGAAAACTACACCTCTTTACAGATGGAGAAAACCAGTAAAGGCCATTTTCATGGTCTCAAAAAACACAGATGCACGGCTTTTCCTTCCTTTTCACTTTTCCATATTCATCTTGTTAGGACAGGGGAAAGCAGAAGGGCTAGCTTGACTTGGGAGGGAGGGGAAAGACCATGGCAGTTATAGTACAGACCCAGACAAGCCCCTCTCAATTGAGGTACTATACGAGCCAGCCCATCCTTCTAATTAGTGCTCACAACCCAAATGCAATGAAAAGATTTCCTGTGGCTGGGGATGGGAAGATGTCTGGACAAGTTGAGGAATGCCATATGACAATAACCAGCCTAACGTCTGAAAAACTGCCCTCAAGCTGAGATTCAGAACACCCTGGAAAGGGTCAGCAAAACAGAAATCTGTCCCTGAGATCAGTTGGACTTAGGTATGATTTAGAGCTAAAAAGCTCTAAAAAGAACCTATTTTCAAAGTACCTTTCGATACCAAACAGCACTAGCTTGTGTGGCACTTTATTATATACACGGCAAATTAAGTCATCAAAGAATTCAATAAAGTATGCTTAGACTCATTTTACAGATGAACAAACAGCGTGTAAAGAATTGAGAGATTTGGCCAGCAGCAAACGGTTAGCAAATGTCAGAGCCTCGTTTTAAACTCCCTTCTGACTTCAAGTACTCCAATCTTTACATTTCAAAATGGTACCGCCAATGGGATCCCTGGGTGGCTCAGTGGTTGAGTGTCTGCCTTTGGCTCAGGGCGTGATCCTGGAGTCCTGGGATCGAGTCCCACATCGGGCTCCCCCGCAAGGAGCCTACTTTTCCCTCTGCCTGTGTCTCTGCCTCTCTCTGTGTCTCTCATGAATAAATAAATAAAATCT
This sequence comes from Canis aureus, assembly GCF_053574225.1. Lineage (NCBI taxonomy): Eukaryota > Metazoa > Chordata > Mammalia > Carnivora > Canidae > Canis > Canis aureus. The sequence continues at coordinate 86,625,952 of NC_135611.1, read as the reverse complement.
TAAAAAAAAAAAAAAAAAAAGGTACTGCCAATACCAAACACCAGTGTTCAGTCTCTACTATTTCTGATTTAGAAAACTTTATTTTTCACTAAATTACTTCCTCACTCCCCCCCCCCCCCCCCCCCGCATTCCCAGTCTTGTCCTCCTTTGGATCCTTAAAGCATTCTATGCATGATGCTCCAAACACTTACACACTTACTGGGCCTTCTAATTGTTCGTTTCCTTTTCTCCCAGCCTAGGCTCATTCCTTTCAACAGCAGAGACCATCTCATCTTTCCTTAAAGATGGAAGCCACCACTGATTATCTTGGCTCCCTGTGACTGCCCAAGCCTGAACCACTCCATCCAACTCCCTCTGCCTACCACAGCACACGGTGGGCATTCAGATTGCTTCCTAAGTGCCTAACACAAAAGAGGTGAATAAGAATTGTTAGTCGAATGCAGGGTGGGTGGGTGGGTGGATGATGCAAGACTCCTAGTTTATGACACTTTACAGAGTACACTTTGACAGCCAGTACTCCATGGGAATCCAAAACTAAGTATTTAATAATAATCATTTCAATGTTCTCTTTCTGCACTGCTGTGGTTCATCCTATCATTCTCAAATTCAGAATGGGGCCCAGGCGTGCAGAGCTGGTAAGCAGCAACCTTTCAACTTCGGAAATGGCCCACGACTTTAATTCCTTAGTCTGTCTTCTCTGCATTCCCAAGGTAGCTTGGGAACAGGCTAGAGGAGGTTCATTAGAACACGAATGAGGTGTTGTCCCATTCCAGCTTCCCGTTGTGAAATCTGAGACTTCTGAAAATCTACAGATTTTCACCAACAAAGGAGACTTTACTCAAACAATTCCCTGTGACAAAGAAAAGCTAAACAAGCACAGGGTTAGAGTTCACAGATTCTCGACCCCCCTGTCCAGACACTCCTCTGTCTGCACACTCCTCAGCTTCGTTCACAGACTGTTGAAGCAGAACAGGTAGGTGATGACTCAAAATTCACTTCTAACCTTCACTTCTTAATTTTCTGAGCTTAAACACACACTCATCAGATAAAACAGCATCAGGTGGAATGAACTGAAAGCCAGAAGCAGACTTCCAGTTCCACCCCCGGCACACTCTGAGCCTATAGTCCAGGAACACAGAAACCAGGGGAGTAACGTTAAGGATACGACCCCATAAGGTCCGACCCAGTGTCTAGTAGGCAGAAGTACCTGGTTCATTTTCTTCTGCTTTGCATAGAAATGCAAACCTAAAGGAGCCCTTTGAATAGCTAATCCAAGGCACACAACCAGAGCGTGAAGCCCAGACCAATTTTGAAAATAGCAAGCTTCCTTCAAAGGTCAAAGATCAATAGCTCCATTTTTGCCCACCAAACACCCAGAAGGCTAAATATTTCAAAGGCATTTCTAACACAGAGCCACTTCCAACAGGTAGTTCCGTCTGGCTGCCCCGAGGTCTGAGGCCTCCCTCGGCTCAGGTGAAATCTCTGCGTCCCCCCACTTCCTCGAGATCCTCATTTTGTCCTGGTAAAGGGCTCCCAAAAACATCTGCACGCGCTGCACACATGCAATTATGCAACAACGCCTCACACTGTCACAGTGCATCAAGGAGAGTGGACACAAGCCAGCGAGTGGATGAAAGTTAACCTTATTAAGCACTCCCTTCCAACCCCGACGGCTGATGAAAGGAGATCACAGGCTGTTTTCCTAACCTTATGCAGAGAATTTAAGTGAGTGGTTTCTGCTCCACAGCGAGGTCTGGCGACGACGGTCAGCAGAGAGCATCCAGGGACATGAGGACCTTGGTTTTATTGCAAAGGATGTCGCACCGGGCATCAACTACTCAGCTCCGGGATCCTCAGGGAGCGGGACCCCCGACTTTGCCAGGACCTCCCAACCCTGCAGAGTAAAGCTGGGAGTGGGGTCCGGGGGTAAGGCCATCCCCAGCTGGCTGCAAAAGAGAGCTGCAAGCGATCTTAACCACCCCCCCCGCCCCGCCCGCGCTCGACTTCTACTAACACAAAGCCGGGCAAGGGGTGAGGGGTTCGCCAACCCGGAGGGAATAGGAAAGAGACAAAGGTCACCCCGGCGCGCCCGCGCGCACTGCCGCCGAGGCTCCGCGGTGGACGTTGCACCAACCTTCCAGCGCGGCCGGCTTCCTGTGGGGTTTGTCCCCCACCCCAACCCTCTCCGGAAAGTTTGAGGCTGTTCACACCGACTTTCAAAGGTCCATTGTTTCCCTCCCCGTCCGGGAACGTAATGAAAAGAGAGACGGAGAGAAAGAGGTCAAGCCGTGGCCCCCCAGACCGTCTCTTACGGAGGGGTTGGCCCGGGGGGAGTCCGGTTACGCCCGATCCGAGGGGAGAGGGGCCCGGGGAGGCGGAGCGCGGGGGGGGGGGGGCGGCGGGGCGCTTCGGCGGCGGGAGGAGGTTTGCCCTTTCAGCAGAAATGCCTCGATGCCAGGCCGCCGGGAGCCGGACGGGGCGCGGGGCCCCCGCGGGCAGCTGGGGAGGCGGGGCGCGGGGAACCCCTCCGCTTACCTTCCCCTCCCCGCTTAGCGTCGGCTACTCCAGGTGCCTACACCGCGGCCCAACGAGACGGAGCCGAGCTCCTGGCGTCCCCGGGTCCGGATCCTCTCTCCATGGCCGGGGAGCCCCGGAGCCGCCGCCGCCGCCGCCGCCGCCGCCGCTCGCCTGCAACTGGCAGCCGCAGCCCGTGCCTGGAGGTGAGGCAGGCGCTCTCCGCCGGGAATGACGCGCACTTCCCCCGCCTCCGCCCCCGCCTCCGGCCGCCAGCCTCGGGGGCCGGGGCCTCGGCGCGCTCGCTCCCGGAGCAGCCGCGCCGCGCTCTCCGCTCCTTCCCCTCCGGAGCAAGGGAGCCTCGGCCCCGCGACGGCGGTGGCGGCGGCGGCGGCGGCGGCGGCGGCGCGGGGCGGGGCGGACCGCGGCCCCGGAGTCGCGCTTTCCCGGTCGGCGGGCGCCGCGGCTTCCCCTCGCTCCGGTCGCGCTCAGCCTCCGCGGGCCAGACAAGCGGCCCGGCTCTGCTGGGCCGAGGGCTGCCGATTGGGCGGGCGGACGACGCGGAGGAGGCGGGGGCAGAGGAGGAGCCTGCGGCCGGAGGAGGCGGCGGCCGCGCTGGGCTCCTCCCGCCGCGCGCTCCGCCGCAGCCCGGGACCCGGCGTCCAGCGCCCCCCGCCGCGGCCCCGTGCGGCCGCCAGCACCTCGCGGCCGAGCCCGACGACGAGCCGCCCTCACCCCCGGGGGAGCCTGCTCCCCGCCCTCCTGTGCCGGCCGAGCCTGACACTGCGCCCCCGCCGCTCCTCGGCCGAGCTGGACACTGCGCCCCCGTGGCCGCCGGCGGAGCCCGACTGCGCCCCGGCACCCCCGGCCTGAGCTGGACACTGCGCCTTCAACTGCGCCCTCATCGCTGCCGCGGGAGCCAGACCCTGAGCCGCATCACCCCAAAGCCACTTCCAGGAACTCCCGAAAACGTTCCGCGCGTCCGGCCAGCGCACCACGGCCGCCCCCACCTGGCCGAGCCGGCGCGCTGGGTTCTTAGCCCTTCCCGGGGAGCCACCGGCTCTCGGACTCGGGACAGCTCCTCGGCAGCTCGGAGCGGCCCGGCCCCCCGCGCTCCAGCCGGAATAAATACCGCCAGGTTGCCCCACGCCCCTCGGCCGCGCCACTCCGGAGTGGCTGCTGCTCGCGGGAGTGGCGCTGAGCAAGCCCCTCCCCCGCCCCCCGCCCCCCGTCCCCTCCCCCAAGCCCGCGAACCTTCCATGGACCCTCGCTCCCCGGCAGGAGCAGCCCCGCCGCCGCCGCCCCGCCCCTCGCTGGAGCTGCTCCCCCCCCCCCCCAGAAGCCTTGGCTCCGCTGAGGGCGCGGCCGGGGCTCGATCAGTCAGACCCACGCGGTCCCCAGCTAGTGACAGCAGCAGGACTGCCAAATCCAGGCGGTCGTCATCCTCCGGTTCTTTCGGAATTGGAAGTTGTCCCGCAAGGGAACTCTCTCTCCCAGCGAATACTGTACAGATACGAGTGTTCATTTTTCAGAGTTGCTCTTTCCAGCCTACACCCCCCCCCCAACCCTTTTAATAGAACCTTAGTCATGTAACCGTGACATACCCAACAGGCGGGAAGGGGAATTCCCTGTTTCCACGAGTTTGGTGCTCGAAGTTTCCAAATCTTGGCTGATAAGATTCCCGATTCCCAAACTTCACAAGACCTGGCTGAATCACAGTTGCCTGGAATGTGTAAGTTTGAGAAACGGTGCTGCATCCTCAAATTCATTAAAACTTCGGAAAGTTGCCTCCAAAATAGCAACAATATCCAGTGCTGAAACCTTAATGAAACTACCCCACTTTGGGAGCCACTGACCCTCTGGGAGCGGAAGGAGGATTCTTGAAATGAAGCAGATACAGGTGCCTTGGTGGCTCATTTGGTTAAGGGTGCCCTCAGCGCAGGTCCTGGTCCCAGGGTCCTAGGATCGAGCCCCATGTCAGTCTCCCAGCCCAGCGGGGAGCCTGCTGCTCCCTATCCCTCTGCCCCTCCAACCTGCTCCTCTCAAAAAAAAACCCTTTTAAAGGGGGGCACGGGGCACCTGGGTGGTTTAGTCATTTAAGCATCTCCCTTGCCTCAGGTCATGTCCCAGGGTCCAGGGAGTCTGCATCTGCCTCTCCCCTAGCTCATGCGCGCGCGCTCTCTCTCTCTCTCTCAATAAATTAAATAAATAAATAAATAAATAAATAAATAAATAAATAAATAAATAAATAAATAAATAAAATCTTTTTAAAGGAAGAAGACAGGGCAGCCCGGGTGGCTCAGCGGTTTAGCGCCACCTTCAGCCCAGGCGTGATCCTGGAGACCCGGGATTGAGTCCCACGGTTCCCTGCATGAAGCCTGCTTCTCCCTCTGCCTGTGTTTCTGCCTCTCTCTCTCTCTCTGTCTCTCATGAATAAATAAATAAAATCTTTTTTAAAAAATTGCTTAGAAAATAAAAAAGAAAAAGAAAGAAAGAAAGAAAGAAAGAAAGAAAGAAAGAAAGAAAGAAAAAGAAAGAAAGAAAGAAAGAAAGAAAGAAAGAAAGAAAGAAAGAAAGAAAGAAAGAAAGAAAGAAAGAAAGAAAGAAAGAAAGAAAGAAAGAAAGAAAGAAAGAAAGAAAGAAAGAAAGAAAGAAAGAAAGAAAATGGTTTTGAATGACAAACTGGAAGGAACAAAGGATTATTTTCGTGATCAAAGGTGAAATGCTTAGGATCATGCCTTATAAAGACAGAATAGGAAATGTGTCACTCTGTGTGGTAAGCTGGAAAATAGCCCCACCCCACCCCCAAAAAATTTCAGATCCTAATCACTAGAACCTGGAAGTGTTCTTTTATATGGAAACAGGGTCTTTGCAGAGATTAAATTAAAGATCTTGAGTTGAGGAAATTATCCTGGGTTATCAGAGCGGGCCTTAAGTGCCATCACTTGTATCCTTATAAAAGGGAGGCAGACCTGAAGGCAACGTGAGCATGCAAGCAGATGTGGCCACAACCAAGGAGTGCCAGCAACCACCAAAAGCTGGAAGAGGGGCTGGGGGCCGCGGGCCGGGGGCAGGGGTAGGGAGTGGGGGTTGGGGGTGGGGGGGTGGAAGAGTCCTGCCCACTCAATGATTCCAGACTTCCAGCATGCATCCGGTCCAGGAACATGAGAGAATGTATTTCTACTGTGTTAAGCCACCAAGTTTGTTGTGATGTGTTATAGGAGCCATGGAAAACACATACATGCTATGGCTTGTGCAGTGCCAACTTTACATTAAAATGCCCATTTTCTGAATATTAAGTGCCAGGCCCCTTGCTTGGAGTTTGAACATGTTATCTAATTCATTCCTCCCAAAGATTGTTAGTCCAATTGTGGCCGTGGGGACACCGGGACTCAGAAAGTCTAGAGAGCCTACTGTACAGCAGGAGCCTATCAAGTCTGCCAACCATTCAAATATTAAAAATAACAATTAAAAAATCACAAACTATTTTATGAAAGTTTTGGTTTTAACAACGTCCTACTTCCATAACCTATACCTATTGCCAAAATCTAAGGAAATGGACATGGATGTCTGAGGACGCTGTGCCCAGAGGCCAGGGTGGGCAGGGGTTTATAGGTGCCTCCCCACCTTCTGCTCAATATTGTTTTGAACCTAAAACTGCTCTAAATAAAGCCCACTGTGGGGTGCCTGGCTGGCTCAGTCAGTAGAGCATGCGACTCTTGATCTCAGGGTTAAGAGTTCAAGCCCCAAGCTGGGTGTAGGGATTACTTAAAAATAAAATCTTTTAAAATTTTTTTAAATTAAAAAAGTAAGTCTATGGATACAAAAAGGGGGGCATTGAGTCCTTGTGCGGCTGACCTTTGAGAATTTTATAAATTTTTGTTCCTGGGTATTTATCAGGAAACAGAAAAAAATCGAAGTTTCTTCGAATAAGACAGATGGTTTTGAAACTACAGGCAGTCCCCAACTTCCAATGGTTTGACTTAATTGTTCAACTTTCAAGGATGAGAATGTAAAATGCATTCGGTAGACACTGTACTTCAAATTTTGAATTTGGACCTTTTCCTAGTCTGGCCATATGTGGTGAGAGACTCTTTCACGATGCCAGGCAGTGACAGGGAGCCGTAGCTCCTGGTCAGCCCAGCGATCACAAGGGTCAGCAACCAATACACTCACAACCATTCTGCAGTTTTTCACTTCCAGCACAGTATTCAATACATTCCATGAGATACCAACACTTTATTATAAAATAGGCTTTGTGTGAGATGGCGTGGCCCAACTGTAGGGCAATGTGAGTGTTCTGAGCACGTTTAAGCTGGGCTAGGCTAAGCTATGATGTTCAGTAGGTTAGGTGCACTAAACACATTTTTGACTTTAAGGCTTTTTCAACTTATTGTGGGTTTATCCAGATGTAACCCCATCATGAGTTGAGGAAGATCTGTAATGTGAATGGAAGTTACACTGGCTACAAAACAAAGTGAGTGGCCACAGACCTCTCTGGTCAATGGAATTGATGTTGTCATGGATCGGGTTCCCAGGGAAGCAGGCTCTGAGACAGAGTGGCAAGATGTTCATTAAAAAATGTCCATGAGGTCAACACCTTTGGAGGGAGGGGCAGGAAGCAGGATGGGACAGAGGGAAAAGTTGAGCTGCGATGCGAACCCAGCAAACCCAGCAACAGGCTCAGCCCGCCTCTCATGGAGGCGCTACAGCCATGGCCCTTCCCGAATAATTGCCCCCAGATGGCCAGACCTTTACAGAGCCTCCCGAATTAGTCATCGGATATGGTGCATCCTGGGAAGTGGCATGACCTCGGGCAAGGCGGCTCAGCAGCCCAGGCATGGAGAGGGCTGGCTATGGATAACCCTCAGGGCTGGGCAGCATGTCCTCCCGTGAAGGCCAATCTGGTACATACCTCCATGTCACCTACTCCCTCAGTAGGTGACACCCTCACTGTTGCTCTGTCCTTTCTGTACGAGGAGGGAAAGCCCCGGGATGAGGGAGAGGCTCATCTGATGCCTTTTTGTTTGTCATCCTGGTGGTGGTAGTGCTCAGTCTTGAGGCAGGATAGCACATTGGCTAAGAGTGGAGGCCCTTCAGTCAGATTGCCTGGGTCACAACCACAGTCCATAGCTCACTGGCAGTCTAACTTCAGACAAGATGTCCAGCCTGTCTGTGCTGCAACTTCATTTAAAAATGGATTAGGGGAAAAAAAAAAATGGATTAGGGGCACCCAGCTGGCTCAGTTAATAGAGCATATGACTCTTGATCTCAGGGTTGTAAGTTCGAGCCCCACTTTGGGGATCAAATGAACGAATGAATGAATGAATGATAGTACCTAGCCCATGCAACTGTTATGAGAGTTAGCTATGAAAATGCTATAAGGGGCTTAGCCACACACCTCATAAGTGCTCAGCACACCATGTCATTGGTAACTCTGGCCATCTCTTCCTTAGCCTCCCATGATTGACTAAATTAGAATCTTCTTTCAGGTTACATTCACAAGGACTTTTTTGGTGGGGATTAGAAGCTGAGTGCTGTAAGATCCAGGCTGGAGGTGAAGGCCATGAGAAACATACAAGGAACATAGCAAAAGGAAGCTAGAAACTTCTTTTTAATGGTGAAAAACAACAGCTACGTTCCAAACATGCCTGTTCTTTCAACCTCTCTGGCTCTGTAGGCGTGTCCCTTTGCTCTGAAACACCAATCCTCCCGATCTGCTCCCTGGCTGACCCATCCTTTACCACACTTACCACTGTCCTTTTATCCCCCGAGAATTAGATCAAATGTGCCTCTCTTTGTGAACATTCTAGCTACAGCCTCCCCTCAGCTCCGATGGCTCCACACACCTGTTACACCCCTCCTAGCACTGCACCCAGATGATTAGGTAAGTCTTAACCCCAGCCATCCCCATCCTGCCCCCTTCCTTGCAGCTGTTGGACTGGACACCTGAAGAATCAGATTCAAGATGGAACTCTGTATTTATTTATTTACTAAAGCTTATTTATCATTTTTAGTAATCTTTTCACCCCATGTAGGACTCGGAACTTACCGCCCTGAGATCAAGATCTCATGTTCATCTGACTGAGCCAGTCAGGCCCCCCAAGCCTCATTTGTTTTTAAATCCTAAGGGCTAGGATGCCTGGATGGCTCAGCGGTTAAGCTCTGCTTTCATCTCAGGGTGTGATCCTGGAGTTCAGGGATCGAGTCCCACGTTGGGCTCCCTGCATGGAGCCTGCTTCTCCCTCTGCCTGTCTCTGTCTCTCTCTCTGTCTCTCTGTCTGTGTGTGTGTGTGTGTCTCTAATGAATAAATAAATAAAATCTTTAAAAATAAATAAATAAACATAAATAAGTCCTAAGGTTCTAGCATAAGGTTTGCAGAGCGACACAGCCTGCTGTGTAGATGACAAAGGAGTCCACAGAGCCCTTCAGGAGAGGGGAGAGGACCAGATACCAAGATCTGGAAAGAACTTGTACAGCTCTGCCTTCAGCATTTTAGTGCTGCTGCTTCCAAACTCTTTAAAGGCAGAAACTCCCTTGACTACCAGCCACTCTTTCCCTCTCTGTTCGGCCCCCGCAGGCTATTGGAAATTAACTCCTGCAGTGTTTCATTCTATGAGAGTCTGAACAGATCATTTTCACATTTCATTTTTCTTTTTTTTAATATTTTATTTATTTATTTGGCAGAGAGAGAGCACAGGCAGGGGGAACAAGAGAGTGAGAAGCAGGCTCCCCACTGAGCAGAGAGCCCGACATAGGACTCCATCCCAGGACCCCGGGATCATGACCTGAGCTGAAGGCAGATGCTTAATGGACTGAGCCACCCAGGCGCCCCTAAATTTCATTTTCCTGTTAACACTTGTTCCAGGCTACATTTAGTATACGGGCATGGAAATGATTCTCCAGGTGACGAATGCTTCTCCAGGAAGGTGTTGATATGCTGTTTGCCATCCTCACCTTAATTAAAAGTCTTACAAGAATTTTCCCCTTCGTTGACCGAGTGCAATAACATTACAGAATATTAGTGACCTTTCTCCGCTGGGATACAGCTGAGCGTCTACAAAACCATCTTTTCTCTCTTTATGTCCTTGCATCCAACTAACCTCATTCTCACACTTCATCAGCTTGTCCTGAAGACTCTATGTTTCCAGTTAGACTCTCTGGATACTTGCTTTAAAATACAACATAAGCAATTCTGATATAGCTGAAACTCTGAAAGTCTTTTCAGAGAGAGAAGAAACATTTCTTTTGTGATCAGCCTCCGAAATCTATTAGGTAAATAGGAATGAAACCTCTTTTCTCTTTCTCATTTGAAAACACAGCCTTCCAATTTAGTCCCCCATTTTAGCCATTTTTAAAGTGTAAGATTCAGTGGTGTTAAATATCTTCATATTGTGCAACCACCCCCACCATCCACCTTTACAACTTTTTCATCTTCCAACCTGAAACTCTGTATCTATTAAACAGTAATCAGGGGCGCAATCCTGGAGACCCGGGATCGAATCCCACGTCGGGCTCCCGGTGCATGGAGCCTGCTTCTCCCTCTGCCTGTGTCTCTGCCTCTCCTTCTGCCTGTGTCTCTGCCTCTCTCTCTCTGTGTGACTATCATAAAAAAAAAAAAAAAATTTAAACAGTAATCACCACCTGCCGCCCCAGCCCTGGTGATCACCATTCTACGTTTTGTCTTTATGAATTTGATTACCCTAGGTGCCTCATGTAAGTGGAATCAGACAGTATTTGTCCTGTGTCTCAAGTAATCTTGATTACTTGATTACTGCCCCCCAGGCACCCCAATAAGCAACAGTTTTAAGAAGGCCAGGTAGCTCTCACTTTTATGTCTTTGGAAGCCCTGAGTCACTGTGATAAAATCTGGCTACTTTGCTGTAGAAACCACATGTGCAGAGTGTGGTGCCTTCCCTTCTCAAAACAGAGAGACCATGTGTGAGGAAAGAGGACCTTAGACAGAGTGAGAAAGAAGACCCAGCCATTTCAGTATCCCAGTGGGATTCAGCCCCACCTGCCCTACCAAGGAAGTGCAGACGTAGGAGTGACCCCTGGCAAGAACAGCAGAGGAACTGCCCAGCTGGGCTCAATCCAGATTTCAGAACCACCAGTCAATGAAATTGCTGTTATTTTAAGCCACTAAGTTTGGGGTGGATACTATGCACAAATAAAAAACCAGTATCTTCTGGCAAGATCCACATAAGGAGGGGCAGAGGGAAGCAGCATACGTGAGTAGGAGGGTGAATAGATGGGGCGCTGCTGAAGAGGAAGAGGAAGCCCCACAGCGTGAGCCTGAGAGACTGAATTCCAAACTGTAGGATAGTATTTAAAGCAATAGGTGAGGGGTGCCTGGGGGGCTCAGTGATTGTGTATCTGCCTTTGGCTCAGATCCTGATCCTGGGTCCTGGGGTCGAATCCCGCATCGGGCTCCTAGCAGGGAGCCTGCTTCTCCCTCTGCCTCTGCCTCTTTCTGTGTGTCTCTCATGAATAAATACATAAAATCTTAAAAAAAATAATAATAAAGCAGTAGATGATGCCACAGGTCAGAGATCAGGCTCTAAGTTCAATTCTGTAAGCTCCTCTTCGCCTTCTGAACCTTTTGAGTCTTGTCCCTCTCTGTCTCTCTGATATAAAAATAGCTACCAACCAGAGGCATATAAACAGGGATTCTGAGCCACATTGTTTCAAATCAAGTCTCAGCAATAGCACCTACTAGCTGTGTGACGTTGGGTGAGTTACTTCAGCTCTCTGGGCCTCCATTTCCCTATCTGTAAGATGGGACTAATTATAGTACCCACCCCTATAGACTTGTTATGAGAGTAAATGAGTTAATAAATGTGAAACATTTAGAAGAGTACCTGGTACATATATGCATAGGGTTAAAGTTATTTAGTGTTATTGGGGTGCCTGGGTGGCTCAGTCCGTTAGGCATCTGACCCTTGATTTCAGCTCAGGTCATAATCTCAGGGTCCTGGGATTAAACCTGACCTCAGGCTCTGCATTCAGCACAGAGTCCACTTGTCTCTTCCCCTCTGTTCCTCTCCTACTCATTCTCTCTCCTTCTCATAAATAAATAAATAAATAAATAAATAAATAAATAAATACATACATAAATACATAAATACATCCTTTTAATGTTATCAACAAATACTAATACACACCCTTGGTCTTTTTCAGACAAGCAACACAGTATTTCAGATTTCCAACCACTACTGTATACAATTACCCTCATTTGGGATCCCTGGGTGGCGCAGCGGTTTGGCGCCTGCCTTTGGCCCAGGGCGCAATCCTGGAGACCCGGGATCGAATCCCACATCGGGCTCCCGGTGCATGGAGCCTGCTTCTCCCTCTGCCTGTGTCTCTGCCTCTCTCTCTCTCTGTGACTATCATAAATAAATAAAAATTTAAAAAAAAACAAAACAAAAACAATTACCCTCATTTCACAGAAACTAAGGCTCCAGGAAAGTAAATAAGACCACTTTTTCTTTTAACACCTTTGAGTCATCTTACAATATTAAAGAAAGTAGTATCTTTACAAGGAAAGCTTGTAGGAAAAATAAACCTTACACAAGCATCCAGACACCATCTTCAAGTTAGGAAGGGTTGCGGAGAGGACCAGAAATTGACGTTGTTCAGTTGCTCCAGGGGGTGGAAGTGCTCGCAACAGGCGGAAAATCAAGGGATGTAGAATTTGGCTCAGCCTTATGGAGAAGCTGCTATTTACACTTTCCAAAATATCTCCAGTTCCTAGCTCAGTGCTTGGCAACAGCTCTCAGCTCTCAATAAATAATTGAATGAATGAATGAATGAATGAGTGAATGAGCAAATAAGAGCTTTCCGAAAAGGCACAGACTACCTCAGGAGCACTCTATCCTGGCATGTGTGTAAGAAGAGGCTACAGCTAAGCACCTGGTGCAGGGCCAGAAGAAATGCTACTGACATACAAATACGCTGAGTCTTCAGGAAGAAAAATGACCCTAGAGAATATGCAGTAAGAGAAATTCACTCAGAACCACTAAGGAGCTGAATTCCTTTTTTTTTTTTTTTTGTTTTAGGATTTTACATATTTATTCATGAGACACATACATAGAGAGGCAGAGACATAGGCAGAGGGAGAAGCAGGTTCCTCTCTGCTTGGCTGGGACTCGCTTCCAGGACCTGGAATCACCACCTGAGCCAAAGGCAGATCCTCAACCAATGAGCTACTCAGGTGCCCCTGAATTCTGACTTTAAAAGTTGCTGTGGGGGGATCCCTGGGTGGCGCAGCGGTTTGGCGCCTGCCTTTGGCCCAGGGCGCGATCCTGGAGACCCGGGATCGAATCCCACGTCGGGCGCCTGGTGCATGGAGCCTGCTTCTCCCTCTGCCTGTGTCTCTGCCTCTCTCTCTCTCTGTAACTATCATAAATAAATAAAAATTTAAAAAAAATTAAAAATATTAAAAATAAATAAATAAATAAATAAAAGTTGCTGTGCCACAGTTGAAAGTAACCGCCACGGGTAAAATCAAGGAAAGGAAAAAGACTGTAAGCCGCATGCCTCCGCAAGGAAAAAAAAAGGAAAAGATGATTCAAAAGGGTATTGGCAACATATAAAGTATTAATAGAAATTAATGGTAACCCCTCCCATTTGAGAATTCACAATGTTGCCAACCACGGTGAGAAACCGAAGTCTCAATGGAAAAATGAGGTATCTTCCAATTTTTGAAGCTACTGGAGCCTGAGAGAAGCAAGTTCAAATTCCGACTGGAACATTTAATCATTGTGGGACTCGAGGCAACTTCCCAAGTCCTCCAGGCTTCAGTTTTGTCACGTGTACATCAACAAAGCTGCAGATCAGTAATTACGCACGGAGAGAGCACACTATATGCAAAGCATCTCCCACAGGCCGCAGTGCATGTTGGCGCGCGCACCCACACACCCACACACCCACACACCCACACACACACACACACACGCACCCGTACAGTACAAGGAGCTGCTGGGCCGCCTGGGAGGCTCAGATCGTTGGGGGACCGCCTTTGGCTCAGGTCGCGATCGCAGGGTCCTGGGACGGAGCCTCGCTCGGGGCTCCCTGCTCGGTGGGAGCCGGCTTCTCCCTCTCCTCTGCCCCTGCTCATTCTCTCTCTCTCTAATTAATCAATCAATCAAGTAATCAATTAGTTTATTTATTTATATATACATGGAGCTGCGTACGATGCCGAAACAGACCCGACGCGAGGATGGCCCGTGTCGCGAGCCGGGGAGCTCCGGCCTCCGGTGTCAACAGCGGCGCTGAGGCTGCTCGGCAGCTGCGGGGACCGCCGGGGTGTGCGCGGCCGCGCGGGGCCTCCGCAGCCGGTGAGCGCGGGGCCGCCGTAGCCGCGGTGGGGGCGGGAGTCTCCCGCTGCCAGGGGCCAGGTCACCCCGGGGTCTCGCTCTCAGCCGCTTCGCTGCCTGCGCGTACGGCGATGCTGTGACCTGGGGTCCGCGGCCCTGCGGTCGCTCCCAGCGCCGGACCCCACGGGCCCATCACGGCCCCATCACGGCCCCATCACGGGCCCATCACGGCCGCGGGCGTGAAAGCCGGGAGGGGACGCCCCGCGGGACCCGGCAGGGCCCAGCGGCCGCGGCGGGTCCCGAAGCCAGCCCCTAGGGGTCACCCGAGCGACGGCACGGCCGCTCCGCCGCCGCTCGCCCGCGCCCGGGCCGCCCCTGGGAGGAACACGCGGCGCGGAGCCAGGGCCCGGCGCGCGGAGGGCGGGAAGCGCGCGGGGGCCGGGGCCGGGGCGCGGGGGCCCTCGCCCCGCACCTGCTCCGGGGAGGCGCCGGCTGCTCGCGGCGGGGGCGGGGAGCACCTCACAACTCCAGACTCTGGTTTTCAGGGTTATTGCTGTAGATTTAGGACCGGGGTGTGGACTTTGACGGCAAAGGGGAAACAAAGAATTAATGGATCAGAACTTTTCTTCCTTTGTTCCCCTCTGCCTCTAACCGCATTTAGGATTTTTTTTTTTAAGATTTTCTTTATTATTCATGAAAGACACGCACACACAGAGAGGCGGAAACATAGGCAGAGGGAGAAGCAGGCTCCCTGCAGGGATCTCCATGCGGACTCGATCCCCCGCCCCCCGACCTTGGGGGTGACACCCCGAGCCACCTAGGCTTCCCCCCATTTACATTTAATGGCTTGTGCTAACTCACTCTGCTGGAAAAAGTAATAAAGCCATGCTGACTTACCTGTGCATACTAGTGAATAGAATGTTTTCACAAACAGCGTCTGGTTTGAGCCCCCTAACACACCTGTGGAATAGACAGGACAAGGGCTATCATCCCCATTATACAGATGTGAAGAGTGAGGTCCAACAACCGTAACCGTAACAGTGCCCAAAACGTATTCACTTCGTCTGGAAGAGATAAACATATCCCTGGTTCTTAAATTAAATATTTTGTATGATTAGCCCATACAAAATATGGCCCATAGCCCATAGTATATAAAGACTCGGCATTATTCAAACTCCGTATTCATCATCTCTGCCCGCCCCCCCCCCCTCCCCTCCTCATTATATTTGCTGGTCACAAGAGGGAAAAAGTTATAGCCCACAGCAAGGAAGAAGACAGTTCTAGATGAAAAGAGACTTTAAATACACACTAAGTACAATCTATGATCCTTGATTGGATCTTGATTTGAATGAATCATTGAAAGGCACATTAGGGATCAAATGGAAAATTTTGAATATAGAGTAGGAACTAGGTAACACTAAGGAATTATTGTTAATCTTGGCAGGGATGATGATGCTATTGTAGTTGTTTTTTTTGTTTTGTTTTTTGTTTTTAATTTTTTATTTATTTATGATAGTCACACACACACAGAGAGAGAGAGGCAGAGACACAGGCAGAGGGAGAAGAAGGCTCCATGCACCGAGAGCCCAACGTGGGATTCAATCCCGGGTCTCCAGGATCGTGCCCTGGGCCAAAGGCAGGCGCTAAACCGCTGTGCCACCCAGGGATCCCTGGTATTGTAGTTGTAAAGAAAAATGTTCTTGGGGCACCTGGAAGGCTCAGTGGTTGAGTGCCCACCTTCCTTTGGCTCAGGTCCTGATCCCAGGGTCCTGGGTTGGAGTCTCAGATCCGGCTCCCCACAGGGAGCCTGCTTCTCCCTCTGCCTATGTCTCTGCCTCTCTCTCTCTGTCTTTCATAAATAAGTAAATAAAATCTTAAAAAAAAAAGAAGAAAAAATGTTCTTGTTTTTAGAGCTTCCCCATGATATCTTTTAAAAATGTTAGCACACAAATAAATACATAAATAGTAAATGAAATATATTAGCAAAAAATAATAATGAAGCATATGTGACAATATACTGACAGTTGTTAACTCTAGGTTATAGATATACATATACATATTTATTCTATTTTTCTTGAGGTTTAAAGTTTCATAATAAGTTTTTAAAAACTGCTGAGAAAAAAATTAATTAATAAAACTGCTGAGAAAGACAGTGACTCATTCTTCCTTTTACAAGTGTCTTTGTCTTTTAAATATTTTTTTGTATTTTGACATTTTCTTTGACTCCTTTTTAGTGTATAGAAAATTTGATGGGTGTGGTGTCTGGCTGGCTCAGTTAGAGGAGCAAGTGACTCTTGATCTCAAGGTCATAAGTTCAAGCCCCACATCAGGGGTAGAGATTACTTGAATAAATAAATAAACTTTAAAGAAAAAAAGAAGGAAAATTTGGTGTGAAACATAAATGCGAAAGAGGCCTCATCTTACATCTGATTGCAGTTTTAAAGCTATAATTGTCTTTGATCTCACCCTGCAGATTACAAATGCGAGCCAGTGCATAGAATGTAAAAAATTCTTTTTTTTAATTCTTCATAAAAGAAAATAAAATGGTGCTCTGAAGGGTGCTGTGATTTTTGTTGTTGTTGTTGTTTTCTTTTTTTCTTTTCTTTTCTTTCTGCTTTTGGTTTTGAAACCATTTCAAACTTCCAGGAGTTGCAAGAACAGAATGAGGACTCCTGTGGACACTTCACCTGGATTCATCAATTGCTAACACTTTGCCATGTTTGCTCACCTCTTTTTCTTTCTATCTAACACAGTTATATGCATTTTTTCTGGACTATTTGAAAAGAAACGGCAGAGGTCATTCCCTTTTACCTAAACCTAAATACTTCAGTGTGGATTTTATGGGAATGGGGACTTTTTACAAAACAACACAATTATCAAATTCAGGAATGTTTAGCATATACAGTCTGCACTCAAACTTTGCCCATTGGCCCACCAACATCCTTCACAGCATCTCACCCCAATCTAGAATTCAGGATCAAGCTTATGATCATGCATTGCATTTGCTCTTAGTCTGGAACAGCACGTTAGCCTTTCTCTGTCCTTCACACTTGAACAATGAAGAGTATAGTCCAGTTGTTGTGCATAATTTCCCTTAATTTAGGCAGAAAACCTAATAACGCTCTTTCATTGTAATTCCAAGGATTTTACCAATTCAACCTCTATCTTCTTCAAGAGGTAGAATTATATTTACAGAAGAAGAGAAAAATTGAACTGTTAAACTTTGAAAGTATATATAAAGAATATTATTCTCGGGAAGCCTGGGTGGCTTAGGGGTTTAGCGCCGCCTTCACATCAGGTTCCCTTCATGGAGCCTGCTTCTCCCTCTGCCTGGGTCTCTGCCTCTCTCTCTCTCTCTCTCTCTCTCTCTCATTCTCTGTGTGTGTCTCTCATGAATAAATAAATAAAATCTTTAAAAAATATATTATTCTCCCAAAGAAGATTCAGAGAGGCTTCAACGGTGAATAAGTTAGTTAAATAAACCTACATGACACTATCAGTTTTTTTTTTAAATCAGGTTTAAGCTAGGTGAAAAGATTAACTGATGACTATAATAATTAGCAATAAAACATACTATTAAGGGAACCTCTGGTGATCTCTAAAAGTTTGGGTTTCTTTTAATTTTATTATTATTATTACTTTTTTTTTTCTTTTTTACTTAAAAAAATAGCACATGGGGTGCCTGGCTAGCTCAGTTGGTGGAGCATGAGACTCTTGATCTCAGGGTCATAACTTCAAGCGCCACGTTGGCCATGGAGCCTACTTTAAAACAAAACAAGAAACAACAACAAACAAAAGCCTTAAAAAATAACATACATTTTTTTTTTCATACATTTTTTTAAATCTGGGATGTGTAACTGGCAGAACTGGCCATAAAAGCTTTAGGGGTCAATACAAAAGTATTGTATTTTCTTACTTATACAAAAGTAATAAAATCAAATTACAACTGAAGATATCTTCCAGAATGTGGATTCTCAGATAGAAGTAACATCAAAGATTCCCCAATCAACTGATATTTTACCAAAAAAAAAAAAAAAAAAAAACCAAAACCCAGTCTATACCCTACAGAAACACTGAGAAATGCACACAGATGTTTGTACAAGGATTTTTCCCCAATACTGTTTATAATAATGGGGGCAAAGGAAATGACCTCAATGTCCATCAATGGAAGGGGTCTTTTTCATTAGGCAAATTCTTCAGAAGTTATTTTTTAAATTTGCCAGGGGCAGGGAGTGATTGCCTGGCTGGCTCAGTAAATGATGCAACGCCTGATCTCAGGGTCATGAGTTCAAGCTCCGTATTGGGCAAGGAGCCTACTTTAAAAAATAAATAAATAAAAAGTTTTTTATTATGAAAAATTCTTTTAAATAGTTTTGTCAGGCAGCCCCAGTGGCCCAGCGGTTTAGCGCCGCCTTCAGCCAGGGGTGTGATCCTGGAGACCCAGGATCGAGTCCCATGTCAGGCTCCCGGCCTGGAGCCTGCTTCTCCCTCTGCCTGTGTCTCTGCCTCTGTGTGTGTGTGTGTCTGTCATGAATAAATAAATAAAGTCTTAAAAAAAATGTTTTGTCAACATATTAGATTCTCTATAGCCATTAAATAATTATGCAAATGTATTTATTGAAACATGCCCATCATATATGAAATGGCATAGCAAACTCTAAAATATCATCTATAGTAAGTAAATGCATATAGCTGGTGTGGAAACAGAAAAAATCTGAAAATTAATATACTGAAATATCACTAGTGATAGATGGCCTCCATGCAAGACGAGAATTGATTTCAATTGACTATTCTATCTTTAATAAAGCATGACTTTTGTATCAATGATTACCTCATTAAACAGGAAGAATACGGTGATTTTCATTGCAAGAAGAAGCAAATTTCGGGATCCCTGGGTGGCTCAGCGGTTGAGCGCCTGCCTTCGGCCCAGGGCGTAATCCTGGAGTCTGGGGGTCGGGTCCCACATCAGGCTCCCTGCATGGAGCCTGCTTCTCCCTCTGCCTATGTCTCTGCCTCTCTCTGTGTGTCTCTCATGAATAAATAAATAAAATCTTTAAAAAAAAAAAGAAGAAAAAAAAAAGAAGAAGAAGCAAATTTCTTTTCATTTTCACTTTTATCAGTGAATATTAACCACCTCCAAAAGCATGTGGAAGAATGCTTTGGAATTGTTACTGGCTAGAGACATTATTTGTAATATCCAGGTTCAGAAATGCACTAAAGATAACAGGGAAGAAAGCCATACCAACAGTGTATTTGAAAATGGAATTATTATTTTAACCAGAGTTAAAATCTGAAAAGAAAACAGAGTATGTCTCACTCATTTGAGATTGACATGCTGTGGAAAAATTTTGGGGTGGGTAGAGATATGGATGGATGGATGGATGGATGGATGGATGGACAGATAGATATAAGGATGGACAGATAGGTGGATGGATGGATGGATGGATGGATGGATGGATGGATGGATGGATATACAGATGGACAGATAGGTAGATGGATGGATGGATAAATGGATGGATGGATAGAAAGATGGATGGACAGACGAACAGACTTCAATATGTGTGAATGTTCATGGCATACCATTCCATAAAGAACTAGAAGCAGCTGGGAAGAGAGTTGGACAGGTAGACTGATCCTAGGTTTTCATCCTTCCATATTTACAGGCAATTTCCACAGTGACTGTACTTTGTTTAAGTTATCACACCCTCCTAAGAAAGAGAAGGGAGAAGTTCAGGCCTCTGCTACTTCTCCAATCTCTGCCCAATAAATCACCCTGTATTGGCAACAAAGAGTAGATGAAAGCATGGTGAAGAGATAACCACCACTATTTTAGGAATTCTTACCCTCTGGAGGAGGTGTGGGGCCCCTGCAAAGTCTAGAAAAAGGTATACTCAATTCTGGCTGGATTTCAGGAGAATCTTGACTCCCTAGAATCCCATCCATTAATTTTGTTGAGTCTCACCAAGTCCATGTTAAGAACTCCCAAGCTTGGCTACTCCTTGGCTGAGCTAACCTGTAGCAAGGGATGACTAGACCTGGCAATGACAGGCAGAACTGGCCATAAAAGCTTTAGGGGTCAAGCCCTTGTATTCCTATTTGACATAGGGGATCTTGCTACCTTGAA
Organism: Canis aureus; assembly: GCF_053574225.1. Lineage (NCBI taxonomy): Eukaryota > Metazoa > Chordata > Mammalia > Carnivora > Canidae > Canis > Canis aureus. The sequence continues at coordinate 86,605,995 of NC_135611.1, read as the reverse complement.
TGTAGCTGAAGCAAACAGGCACTTAAAATTAGGAAAGAAGGGGACTGAAGTTAGTGTATTTTTCTGGTTAATATTTTGAGTTAAAACAATGCCTTTTAGAACAAGTAATTCACCACAGTCCCCAGTAGTGAATTAAGGACCAGAATCCATGATTTCTCACAAAGAAAAAGAAAGAAAGACAACTGAGCATGCATTTATTTATTCAACAATTTTTTTTTTATTCAACAAATCTATATTGAGTTTCCACTGTATGCCAGGCCTTCTTCCATGAATGGAGACATAACAAGGAACAAAACAGACAAAGTAGCTGCCATGCGGAACATGCTTTTTTGTCGAGGTGGGGGATGAAGACAATAAACACGTAAACAAACAATTATAGGATATAATGTCATAGGGTCGTAAGTGCCAGAAAGAAAAATGCAGTAAAGGAAAGACAAAAAGAGCAATGGGAAGGTTTTAGGACAGAGGAGAGTTAGGGGAGGTTTGGCTGAGAAAAAGACACTTGAACAGATGCCAGAATAGAGTGAAGGAACAAGCCATGCAAGCATCTGGGGAAAGATTTTTCCAGGAAAACAGAACAGGAAATGCAAAAGCCCTGGAGAGAGAATGTGCTCCATGTGTTAGAAGCAGATAGGAGGCCGCTGCGGTAGGAGGGAGGTGAATAGGGGAGATAGTGGAGCAAAGTCCAGGAGGGATGCCGGAGTCAAACCATGTGAGGGTTTAGAGGCCACAGGAGGGACTTTGTCTTCTAAGACTCATGGGAAGCCACCAGAAGGAGGCTTTCCAGAAGGGCAGTATCACAATCTGACTTTAATTTTATGACAGCTCACTCTAGCTGCTGTGTGGAAGGGAGTAGGAGGGTGAGTGTGAAAGCAGAGACAAGAAAAGAGAATGTTTCTATTTCCCTTTCTGCATGGTACTGGTGATTTTTAATGGTCTCGGGGAAGAGAACATAGATATAAAGATTACTGGATCAGGGGCAGCTGGGTGGCTCAATCAGTCAATTAAGAGTCTGCCTTTAGCTCAAGTTCATGATCTCAGGGCCCTGGGATCCAGTCCCAGGGAGAGGGAGTCTGCTTCTCCCTCTCCCTCTGCCCACTTGTGCTCTTTCTCTCTCTCTCTCTCTAGTAAATAAATAAAATCTTAAAAAAAAGATTATTGGATCAAACTCAATCTTTCAGACCAGTTCATTCTATCAGTATGCAGGCCCTGGAAATGAGACAGTAATCACCCACCTAATACTAGCTGTGATACTGTGACTTATAATAAATATACATAGATTTGGTCTTTGTCTCCATTTCTGGCACAGAGCTTCTAAAACCTTTGGAATTTCCTAAGTGATAAGAGTGACAACAGTGGGGCAGCCCTGGTGGCGCAGCAGTTTGGCGCCACCTGCAGCCTAGGGTGTGATCCTGGGGACCCAGGTTCGAGTCCCACATCGGGCTCCCTGCATGGAGCCTGCCTCTCCCTCTGCCTGTGTCTCTGCCTCTCTGTGTGTGTGTGTATATGAATAAATAAATAAATTGTTTTTTTTTTTAAAAAGTGACAACAGTGTATTTGGTTGTGTTAATAAGGTGTCTTTCAGGCCGAACCTAAGGATGGGGGCTGGTTACATGGAGAACCAACTATATGACTAAAGAGCTGGAACATTCAGTCCCATCCCCCTGATCTCTGGGGAAAGGAGGGGGCTGGAAGTTGAATCAATCGCCAATGGTCAGTAATTTAATCAATCATTCCTATGTAATGAAGCCTCCATGAAAACCCAAAGGACAGGGTTCCGAGAGCTTCCAGGTTGGTGAACACACAGAAATTTGGGGAGAGTGGCTTGCTCTAGAGAGAGCATGGAAGGTCCACATCCTCCTTTGCCCCCATACCTTGCCTTAGGCATCCCTTACATCTGGAAGCTCCTGAGTTATATTCTTTTATAATAAACCAGGAATCTAGTAAGTAAAATGTTTCTTTGAGTTTTGTGAGCTCCTCTAGCAAATTAATCAAACCTATGTTGAGGGTCTTGGGAACGTCCAATCAATCCATAGATGGCCAGTCTGAAGCCTAGATGACAAACTGCCTTGTGATTGGTATCTTTTTTTTTTAAAGCTAAACTTCTTTTTTTTTTTTTTAAAAGATTTTATTTATTTATTCATAGACACAGAGAGAGAGGGGCAGAGACACAGACAGAGGGAGAAGCAGGCTCCACGCAGGGAGCCCGATGTGCGACTCGATCCTGGGTCTCCAGGATCACACCCCAGGCTGCGCCAAACCGCTGCACCACTGGGGCTGCCCTTGTGATTGGTATCTGATGTGGGGAAGTAGGGGGCAGTCTTGTAGGACTGAGCCTTTAACCTGTGGAATATGACACTGTTTCCAGGTAGATAGCAGTCTACCTAGAATAGCAGTCTAGATAGCAGTCTAGATAGCAGTCTACCAAGAATCAGATTTGATTTGAATCGCAGCACACCCCGTGGGTATCTGAAAATGGCTTTGTGGTGTGTGAGGTTGCAGGTGTGGCCCATACCTCCTTGTGAAGCAACAAGAAATATTGCATCCTAGCATCTAAAGGATTTAGGGATTGTGGTCTCCATCATATTTCCATTAAGTCACCAATCTGGTACCTGTAGAATGAATCTAGTAGGATGATTATAGACTACTGCAAACTCAACCAAGTAATGGCTTTATCACAGCTTCCAGGCCAGATACAGTATCTTAGACAGGGATTAGTATGACCTCAGGCACATAGACTGCAAGAATCTGCCAACAGACATTCCTAGACACAGTGTTTCTGTTGGACACTGGTACCCAGCAAAATCAGTTGCAAGAACAGATGATAATCTAGCTAGACTTCTGAGACAAGTCTCAACCCTGGAGGTCTAAACCAATAATACCCCACTTTGGAAAGGTAATTAGGATAACAGTTGAAGTCTCTTTCTTCCTCCAGTCTGGAAGAGTGTCAAGATAGCTTTCCACAGCCATCAAAAAGAATGAAATCTTGCCATTTGCAACGATGTGGATAGAACTGGAGAATATTATGTTAAGCAAAGTTAAGTCATTCAGAGAATGACAAATACCATATGATTTCACTCATATCTGGAACTTAAGAAACAAAACAGATGAACACAGGGGAAGGGAAGGAAAAATAAAAGAAGATGAAAATTGAGAGGGAGGCAAACCACAAGAGATGCTGAACTCTAGGAAACTGAGGGGAGATGGTGAGGGGATGAGGTAATTAGATGATGGGCATTATGGAGGGCACTGGATGTAATGAGCACTGGAGATTATATGAACTGGTGAATCATTAAATTCTATCCTTGGAACTAATGATACGGTATATGTTAACTAAATTGAATTTAAATTAAAAAAAATTTAAAGATATTTTTCCATAGATCAAGCTTGTGTACTCGATCATTTTTACAGCATTTTTGTAAATATTCCTGTTCACATTCTACTTCAGCTTTGGATGTGGTTACCAGGGGTCTAACCCTTGGATTTCTAGACAGCAATGCCCTCTCTGGCCAAATGTGCACTTTCCCTAGAAAGCCATATTCCAGCAATGAAACTTGTGCTCTTGTGTATACCACCTGCGCATACATTATATAGGCCATATGTAAATACCCCAAAGAACAATCACGGTTCTTAAGCACTCTGAAAATTTTTCTATGTAAATTATTATAAACAATTTCAAAGACTGGGACAATAGAAGTCAATTTTGATTTTGCAGATGTGTTCTTGTCTATCCCAATCAGAAAAGAAGGACCAGAAACAGTTTGAGTTCACACATAATAGACAACAATATACGTTTACAGTTTTCCCTCAGTGTTATATTAACTCTTTCCTTCTGTCATAGTATAGGTCAAAGAGAACTAGATCATCTTGAGAGCCCACAGAACATCCCATTAATCAATGACACTGGTAACACTGTGTTGATTGGACCAGATAACATCAGAGGCCTTGGTAGGACACATGTTCTCCAGAGGGTGAGAGGCTTGCTATATCTATAGCTGAAGGAATATTTTATCTTGTATCTTCTACTGTGAAGAAGGAAGCATGGTGCCTTCTGGGCCTCTTTGAGTTCCAAAGACAACACGTTATACAACTAGAGATAAGGCTTTGACCCATATACTGGGTGACACAAAAGGCTGTCAGCCTTGAGGGAGTCCCAGAGCAGGAAATAGGTCTGCATGAAGTCCAAGCTATGGTGCTAGCAACCCTGTCATCAGGCCCTCTGGTGTCAGAGACACAGTGCAGTCTTTACAGCAAGTCCCAGTGGAGAACCCCAACACAGGCTAACCTCTCCAAGTACTGCCTCTGAGCTGGTCCTCAAATTATGCCTTCCACAGGCTGCTCCGACACTCCCTCAGCATGGCAGTTTCTGGTGGAACGGAGTGTGATAGGACCATGATTGCAGGCCCACTCCCACATTTCCTATGCTGTAGAGTGAGTCTGAGTCCCTGCCTGGTCTGATACGTTACGTGGGATACCAGAACACTCTGGTTTTGTTTTGTTTTTTAAGAGTTTATTTATTCATGAAAGACACAGAGAGAGAGAGAGAGGCAGAGACATAGGCAGAGGGAGAAGCAGGCTCCATGCAGGGAGCCTGATGTGGGACTAGATCTCAGAAATCCAGGATCACTCCCTGAGCTGAAGGCAGATGCTCAACCACTGAGCCACCCAGGTGTCCCCAGACCAGTGTATTAAACACTTTTTTTTAAAAGATTATTTATTTATTTATTCATAGAGACACAGAGAGAGAGAGAGAGAGGCAGAGACTCAGGCAGAGGGAGAAGCAGGCTCTATGCAGAGAGCCCGACATGGGACTCGATCCAGGGTCTCCAGGATCAGGCCTGGGGCTACAGGCAGCACTAAACCGCTGCGCCACTGGGGCTGTCCTTAAACACTTTATAAACCCTTACAGAATGGTTCTGGCTGAGGCTCAGAATGTAGAGAAAGGCAAACCCAGGCTCAGAATATGTGTCTATTCTTGAGAAGAAACTACTGGCCCTTCCAAGATAAAATGGATCCAGCAGGGTCAGTTGAGCAGCTGCCTTCGGCTCAGGTCATGACCCCAGTGTCCTGGGATGAAGTCTCTCATAGGGCTCCCCGCAGGGAGCCTGCTTCTCCCTCTGCCTATATCTCTGCCTCTCTCTGTGTGTCTCTCATGAGAAAATAAATAAAATCTTAAAAAAAAAAAAAAAATGGACCCAATATGTCAACTTCTCTCCCAGGGTCAGTTGCTGGCAGCTGGACATTCATCAGTGGCAGTCTTGGTAAGTGTGAATCAATAATGCTTATTCCCTGCATAATCTCCTGTCCCACTACCATGGCCACTTGATTCATGTGTCTATCATGCTGGCACTGAAATGATGAATGATAGGACTAGCTGTCAGTCAACTGACCAGGTCATTGTGTCTACTTGGTTGTTTCATGCCTCTTCTGCTGCTACTCTCTGAGACATGTTAACATTTGACACGTTTCATGCCCACACCTGTATTTCTATTCATATACTTCTACGCCAGACTTCCTAGTCTGCAACCTTCCAACCTCCTTTCCTTCCAGACCGCTAGTCAACTGGCCAGGCCATCTGCCACTGTCCATGAGTTCCTATATATTCTAACCCTAGTGTACATCTCTTCCACACAAAGTACACTACTCAAAGTTCTATCCACTGGGAGGATTTCCCCTTGCCATTATCTTTTAAGGTTGCTGAGAGGTCTGTAGAAAAGATATGATCCATTTTTAGCTTGCCCTCCTATGCAGGCTACACCCATCTGCAAAACAAACTTGACTGCTTTTTATTCTTTGGCTGGTCATGCAGAATGCCCATACAGTCCTGAGTACGTGCTGAAGAGGGGCACTGGGGCAATAGTGGTTAGGGACCATGGGGTTGTCTGGGATCCTGCTCATGCAACTTACTTGTACCCTCTGTTCCTGATATTCTCAATTCTAAATGTAGCACCTTCAGTTTATGATGGATTTTTGCTAGGACCCCCTTATTTAGGACTTGGTTGATCTGCCCCAGTTCATGATGAGAAATTTTACTGCATGATCGCTTGGTGACCAATTGACAGGCCTTCTATCTTGACCAGAGCTTTACAGCATGACAGGAATCATTTTTTCAAAGACATGTGATTCTCTACTGCAGATAGCATGGCTGTGTTCTCACTTCCCAAGGCTTTAAATTGTGATCCCCCACTGGGACTTGCCATAAAATCCTTCCTTACCAATCACAGCTCCAACACCATGCAGTGTGCAAGATCATATGGCCTGACTGACAGGGCTGCTCATACCTCACCCTGGGCCTGACACAGAGTGCTTTCCTGCACAAGATCCCACCCAAACCTAGCAGGCCTGCACATCATTGCTGCAGCAGAAACCAAAAAAGTATCTTTGCCTTCAAGTTTTTGTCTGTTTTTTATAAACATGACAATGAAGGTGGTTAAAACCTGGAGGACCCAGCAGAAATACTTCAATTTACATGTAGGAACCCAGCTTGGGTAAATAAAAGGTAGAGAATACAACCCCAAACCATCTAGGATCTTTCTTCTTAAGGCATGCAAATATCAAACTTTCTAGTTGATTAGTCAGGCATGAGAATTCTACCTTAAAAACAAAAAAGTACATCCTGTTGTCCTCATGTCTTGATCTCACATGGGTTCTTGTCAGATATTAATACATTACATTTTTTTTAAGCAGAGGAAGTGGCTAGGGCAAATTATTTTCTCAAAGGCTGAGAATAGGGCAATGCTTCATTTCCTCCCACCACACACTCAGAAAAGATAGCTATCTGGCTGGAATTCATAAAGTTTTTACTGCCTCAAGTCTAGCAGAAGGGTCCCAACAATAATACAGTGTCCTAAGTGACCCAATTTTCTACTATAAATAAAAGCTTTGTACTTGTGATTATTTTAGGGGAATCCACTCTGGAAAATGTTCAGAAAAGTTCAAGCTTAGCTGGTACTGTTTTCCTGTCTCATGTCCTTTATTTATTTATTTTTAAAGATTTTATTTATTTATTCATGGGAGACAGATTGAGAGAGAGACACAGGCAGAGGGAGAAGCAGGCCCCATGCAGGGAGCCCGACGTGGGACTCGATCCCAGGACTCCAGGATCACGCCCTGGGCCGAAGGCAGGCACTAAACCGCTGAGCCACCCAGGGATCCCTAACTACTATAATCTTATGCTAAGTATAATCATATTTAATTTTCCAGAAAAATCTAGTAAAGTAAGGTTATGTGAGGGGTTTAAGAGGCCAATCCTGGTCTTAATGATTTGCTAGGAAAACACATGAGACTCAGCATATTATCACACTCATGGCGTTGAGTTATAACAGTAAGTAGATACAAAGAAAAATTGGCATTGGGAGAGGTTGCATAGGGTGAAGTGTAAAGGAAGCCCTGAGCTTTCAAGAGTCTCCTCCTAGTATAGTCATGCAGGATATGTTTAATTCCTCTAGAAATGAGCTCTGACAATGCATGCAAGATGTTATCTACCAGAGAAAGCTCATTGGAAGACTCAGTGCCCAAGATTTTTATGGGGGCCTGCTCATACAGGCACTCTGTACTTAGCATGTCTCAAATTCCAGACTCCCAGAAAGAACTCAGGTGTTTGGCATAAACCATTTCTTGCCAAATCCAAACTGCCAATCAAGGGCCAACCTTGCAAGCAGGCCTTTCAAAGAGTGGCAATCTCAGGACCGCTGTGCCTGTCTATGCTATGTCTTGTAGCTGATTTTCTGCATACAGGCACGATTATCCCGATTATCCCTCTTAAAATATATTTTACATGGGGGATCCCTGGGTGGCTCAGCAGTCTAGCGCCTGCCTTTGGCCCAGGGCATGGTCCTGGTCTCCTAGGATCAAGTCCCACCATCGGGCTCCCTGCATGGAGCCTGCTTCTCTCTCTGCCTGTGTCTCTGCCTCTCTTTGTCTGTATCTCTGATGAATAATAAATAAAATCTTAAAAAATAAATAAAATACTTATATTTTTATATTCATATATATTATCCATTTTTAAAAGATGTAAAACTGAAACTCAAATAGGCTATCTTGCTTTAAACCATACATGTCATATATGGCAAAGCCAGTATCTGAACCACAGTATATCTGCCTCCAGAAGCTGTGTGTGTGGTTTTACTACTATGTTGTTGTATATCAAATCATAGCATCTAATGTACATGAAATATATTTCACACTGAGATTATCTTACATGCATACAGATTCCTCTATGAATAAATCCTTTCACTGATAATTATAGCTGCTATCAGCCTACAGACAGAAGGAAGAAAAGGAAGAGGTTTTAGTCTCAATATTTCTCATTTCTAAAAGATGTAAGAGGACTTCTGCTTTCCAGTATTGCATCTAAGAAGCTTAGAAGTTGTCACTCCATCGTAACAAAAAGTAAAAAGCTGAACAAACTAAAATATCAACATTTCTTTTTAGATTCCTTAGAAAAGGGAAGTCCCTGGGCAAACCACTGTCCCCCTCCCCCCAAATTGGAGAGACTGACAGGTAGATACAGAGAACTCACCAAAGCAAATACTGCCAGGGGAACCAGTGTCAGGGCAGGGAAACCTGAACTCTCACTGATGAATTACTGGAGGCTCAGTGTAGACGAGTCCAAGAGATACAAACTCCAGGGAACTCAGTTATCAGCAGGACCCCATCCTTCTGCTGTACGTCCTGGAGCTCTACCACTTTCTCCCTTGGCAGGAGGAGGGAAAAAGGAACTATTTTGAAATACATTAGATCAGGGTACCTGGCTGGCCCAGTCAGTAGAGTATATGACTCTGGACCTCGGGACTGTAGGTTTGAGCCCTACCTTCAGTGTAGAGACTTACTTAAAAATAAAACCTAAAAGGGATGCCTCGGTGGCCTAGTTGGTTAAGTGTCTGCCTTTGGCTCAGGTCATGATCTCAGAGTCCTAGGATGGAGTCATGCATTGGGCTCCCTGCTCAGTGGGGAGTCTGCTCCCTCTACCTCTCCCTGCTGCTCGCAATCTCTCTCTCTCAAATAAATGAATAAAAATCTTTTTTAAAAAAGTAAGTGAATGGGACAAACATTAGAAACACAGACTCAAATTCAGAGTAAAAAATTGGCGGTTGCTGGAACGGAGGTGGGTAAGGGCACGGGCAACATAGATAAAAGGAATTAATAGGAATAAAATTCCAGTTATAAAATAAACAAGTCATGGAGATGAAAAGTACAACATAGAGAATATAACCAATAACACTGGTAGAAATTAATGAAGAAATAACATGTGTATTTGTGAGCCTTTTAACACAAAAATAAGGCCGCCCATGAAAAGGGTTTATCTGCCCTCTTCACTGTAATAAAGCACAAATACAAAAACATAAATACGTTGTCTAAAAATAATAATGAATCAATCTATTCTTATCCATTTCTGCAGCGCAGAGAAACTACTTTGTAGTGTCTATACCATGATGTTTGCTCTGCAAGCTTCTTGCATTTGATTTGCAAAGCAGAAAAGGATCCTCCTATAGGGCATCATTTATATATCAGCACAACAAATACTTTTATCAACTGCCAATCCTAAGAAAATGAGGGGCCATTCATGCTTCATCTCAGCTGCACGTTTCCTATCAAATCATAGCAGCTTTATATAAATGAATCAGGGTAAGACTTAAGGAAGGAAGTCAGTGATTACTTCACTCTCCCCCTAACCCATATGTCCTTTCTTTGTCTTCCTAAACAATGCTTTTATGACCCAAATGCCACTCTGAGTCTTGGTAAAAATTTCAGCCCCATAATTTGCAAATGAAGTGAGCTTGAGCAAGCTACTATGACTTTCTGAATCTCAGTTTACTCATCTGTAAAATGGGGACAAGAATATATCTCATGAAATGACTATAAGGATTTAATGACATAATGCATGTAAAGTTCTTGGCACACTGGCTGGCATTAAAAACATACTCAATTTAATTTGTTTAATTACTATCACTCTAACCACAAGTGCCATTAAGTGATCACCCACAATCTTTTTTGAAATCAACGCAATCTATTAGAACAGACTTTTTCTTTCTCTCTCTATTTTCCCCTCCTCCTTCTCTGTCTCTTATTTTTTCCCCAGTAGCATTTATGCAATGCTAGCATTATTCTTCTCTGTGGGGGCTGGATATTGGGAAAGTCATGGAAAGATCCAAATGGGACATTTGGTGCCAAATGTTGAGTGTTGGGATCCATCTGGGACTTTTCCTGTGCTCATGAGCAAGAGCTGAACGTCAGAAGATGCCAGACGGCAGGAAAGTGAGAACCAGCTGGGACCTGGAGATAACTTTGGAGCTAGGAATGCGGCTGCATTCGCTAGCACTTTTTTGTAATCTTTCTTTTTTTTTCTAAAGATTTTATTTATTCGTTCATAAGAGACACAGAGAGAGAGAGGAAGAGACATAGGTAGATGGAGAAGCAAGCTCCCCACAAGGAGCCCGATGTGGGACTCGATCCAGCATCCTGGGATCATGCCCTGGGCCAAAGGCAGATGCTCAACCACTGAGCCACCCAGGTGTCCCTTTTGTAATCTTTCCTGATAAACTTCTGCTTATTTGGCATGTGGGTGCCTAAGGTGATGGGATGATGGGAGGGAATTGTGCAACAGATTATCCTAATATATTAAAACTTTACTAAAGTTTACTCCTTCAAGGGCAGCCCGGGTGGCTCAGCGGTTTAGTGCCACCTTAGGCCCAGGGCGTGATCCTGGAGACCCGGGATCGAGTCCCACGTCAGGCTCCCCACATGGAGCCTGCTTCTCCCTCTGCCTGTGTTTCTGCCTCTCTCTCTCTGTCTCTCTCGAATAAAAAAAAAAAAAAAAGTTTACTCCTTCAAGGTAAAGCTATAACAGTACGTAGCCAGCTGCCAAGATGCCAGTAAGCATCATGAGCTTAGACTGGCTTATCTTTCCTACATTTCCTTGTAACCCCACTTGGGCCCAGTAGTAGTAGTGTTTCGTGAGGAATTGGGAGTGCTGGTAGCAGTAAGAGTTTGCTTATTAAAGGATCTAGTTTGGGCAGCTCTGATGGCTCAACGGTTTAGTGCTGCCTTCAGCCCAGGGTGTGATTCTGAAGACCAGGGATCGAGGCCAACGTCAGGCTTCTTGCATGGAGTCTGCCTGTGTCTCTGCCTCTCTCTCTCTTCTGCGTCTCTCATGAATAAATAAATAAAGTCTTTAAAAAAAAAAGGATCTAGTTTTTATTGTGATGAGAATTTCACAATTTATACATATTTCAAATCATTAGGCTATACACCTGAATTTATGTTATATACCAATTATACCTCAATAATAATAATAATAATAATAAAGCCCCTCCCCCATAAGGATCTAGAACATTTTACCCTAAGTTTAAAAAAAAAAAGCTCAAAATTTGTAGTCACAAAGATTTGGAGTTCAAAGTTTACTTCTACCATTTATAGCTCTGTGTCTTTGGATATGTTCCTTTACCTCTGGAGCCTTGGAAAACAAGACAACAGCATCTGTTCTCACTACTTTAGGATTCAAATGGAGGGATGGCTGGTTGGCCTAGCTGGTGGAGATCTCAGGATTATAAATTTGAGCCCCACGTTGAGTGTAGAGAGGACTTAAAAACAAAACAAAACAAAATCTAAGAGTCATATGGATTAGCAATTGTAGAAATGTGTTATAAAATGCCACATCATAACAATATTATGGTACCACCTAAAGACTGCCTAGGAGTAAGGCTTTATGCAAACTTTTCAGAGAAAAGTGTTTCCTGCCTCCAAGAATGAGCTGAATGAACTGAACCAGAAGGTGACACTCCCCAATAATCCAGCAATTTAATGAACACCCCAAATAAAAACTCGGGAAAAGGGGACACCTGGCTGGCTCATTCAGTAGAGCACATGACTCTTAATTTTGGGTTCATGAGTTGTCACCCCATGTTGGGTATAGAGTTTACTTAAAAAAACAAAACAAGGGATGCCTGGGTAGCTCAACAGTTGAACATCTGCCTTCGGCTCAGGGCATGATTCCAGAATCAAGTCCCACATCAGGCTCCCTGCAAGGAACCTACTTCTCCCTCTGCCTATGTCTCTGCCTCTCTCTCTCTCTGTGTCTCATGAATAAATAAATAAAACCTCAAAAAAAAAAAAACCTATAGAAAAGTACTAGTTTCAACATAATATTTTTAAAAACTATTAATTGCTTTCTTTCATAAATTTCTCAATAGGAAACACTACACTTAAAACAAAATTAAAACTGTAAAATTAAAAGTTCACCCAATGTTTAAAATGACAAGCCTGGTCATTTATTTATTAAAAAACTAAAATAGGGGATCCCTGGGTGGCGCAGCGGTTTGGCGCCTGCCTTTGGCCCAGGGCGCGATCCTGGAGACCCGGGATCGAATCCCACATCAGGCTCCCGGTGCATGGAGCCTGCTTCTCCCTCTGCCTATGTCTCTGCCTCTCTCTCTCTGTCTCTCTGTGACTATCATAAATAAACAAAAATTAAAAAAAAATAAAAAAAAAAAAAAAAAAAAAAAACTAAAATAGGGCAGCCCTGGTGGCTCAGCGGTTTAGCGCCACCTTCAGCCCCAGGTGTGATCCTGACGACCTGGGATGGAGTCCCATGTCAGGCTCCCTGCAAGGAGCCTGCTTCTCCCTCTGCCTGTGTCTCTGCCTCTGTGTGTGTGTGTGTGTGTGTGTCTCATGAATGAATGAATGAATGAATGAATAAATAAAATAGAGATTTGAAGTAGTGCAGGTCCCTTCAGACTTTCTTATCTATAGGAATAATGGTATAGTCTGTAAGCCACTTGGAATTATCTCAGAAAGATGCTGTTAGCAAATATGAGTAAAGTTGCTAAATATTTTCAGTTTGATTTGTTAGCCTATTAAAAGGTTTGATAGGCCATGCCTCAGTTTCCTCGTAATAAGTATTATGGGTTATTTTTATTTATGATTGATTTTGTCTTTGAATATTTATTCTATCATGTGACATACATAAATGTTATAAGGAAGTAAATTTGCCTGAGCCCATTAATAACAGCAGAGCAAGTCAAATTTCGACAAATGTGAAGGTCATGGTTGCCTAAGATCATTTTTTAAAACACAGACTTCAAAACATAAAAATAAAAAAATTAATAAAACGGACTTCCTTTTTCTATCTGTTCTGTCTTCAGAGATGCCAATCCTTTGTAAAGAACATGAACAAAACATCAAGGTATATTTCCATCTCTGCAGGATAGTTTTCACTTCACTGAAACCTAATACATAGATTTTGTGTAGAATATTCTAAAATTATTGGGGTGCCTACATTAACATTTAATCAGTTTTTTAAATTGTTTTTTTCATTGAAAATTATTTTTTTCATAATATGCTGTATTTTACAAAGTTTGCAACATTTCAAAGAATTTTCCTCTCCGTATGAATAGTCTTTTTTCTCCTTAGTTACGTAATAAGTGGAACTATGCGAAAGAAGCCACTGGTTTAAAAATACATGGCAATATAAAAGGCTTTTGTTTTCGTTTGCTTTGAGGAAATTCAATATAGTGGTGTAGCAAGGTTGGCAGGGGTGCTCTTAGAGAGAAAAGGAGGCCCCCATGCCCCACTTTCAAGTGTTTGAAACTGAACTTGTATTCTAGGCCATGTACTATGTGTGGCGGTTAGGTCCTTGAATTAGAATATTTTGCATAGACGAAGAGAGCCCTTTTTATTAAAGGAAGTGTTTCGTAATATATATGGGAAACAAAAATAAGGTGGAGGCAATTGGTACCGCACTGTGATGTCGGACTGCTAGTGCCAGATTCTTCATGTCCCAAAACACGGTAGTCTTTGGTGGTTGGATGAGGGATAATTTCAGCCCTCTGTTGGCATTGACACTATGAAAGGAAAATACAAAGTGAGTATGGTTATTTTGATGCACTCTGTTAACAAAGACATACAGATTACCTCTCCACATCTGGTTCACTGTCAAGTGACTCATCATTTTTGGCTACTATGCTAATTATACATGTCTATATCACCACAACGGAGCTCGAAAATCATCATGGCTAAAAAAAAAAAAAAAAAAAAAAAAGGAATATAGTGGTTTCATTCTTAAAAAATAGAAAGTGGCATTGATTTTTTTTTTTTTTTTTTTTTTTTGTACGCAGAGGAGCTTGGTCATTATGATGAGAGATGGCAGCAGGAAAATGTTCACCTTTAGCCCAGGAGGCTGACTGATAGCCTGCATATTTCCCATGAGGATCAAATACGGCTGATTGCAAAATTCTGAAAGGGTCTCATGATTGCTCGTGTTTCTCACACATAGTTAATATTCAACTGAATGATAAGCACCAGAGAAATCTTGCAAAAGTAGTTTTACGAGTACAAATTCGAAGAAGACATTTATGGTCTAGTACTCCCTGAACGTCCCCTCGCCCTGGAGCACTAAGTGGATAACCACCAGCTCCATACAGTGGAAGTGTAGCTCTTTCTGCCCCCACCCTCCCACCCCTAGCTCTTTCTATCCCCCTGCTACTCCTAGCATACAATGTCTCAAGAATCCTTTCTTACCAGTAATGTTCCCCAACTCTGCAATAATTGTATCTAAAATGGTCCTATTATCCAAGTTACTCCTTTAATAATTGGAAGTTCAGAAGCTGGTTGTCTAAGTGATCCTTCAAAACTCTTACCAAGGAGGAAGAACAAAGTCAACACAGTTGAGTATTTAATAATGGGCAATAGAAGAGGTGACTTTTCTCTCTGAAAAAGTCGAGGCTCTCTTGCTATCCCAGCATCAGAAGAATTAGCCGGTCTGTCAGGTGCACCAATATACTTCTTTAGTATCTTAGATAAAACCTAATAGTTTTCAACAGTTTTCAACTAACAGAATATCACAAGAATGGAGACCTCTCTTTTGAACACTTGAAGACATCTAACATGGATGAGTATGTAGAATTTCCCATCAGTTGTGCTATAGTCAGATTCTCCATTGCCTTTTCAGAAATGCTCCACTCTGCCACGAGAGGGCACTATGGGCACACTGGGCAGAGAGAGAGCCAAAGGCTTTTTAAGTACATCTGCATCTTTTTTTTTTTTTAAGATTTCATTTATTTATTCGTGAGAGACACACACAGAGAGAGGCAGAGACACAGGCAGAGGGAGAAGCAAGCTCCATGCAGGGAGCCCGTACATCTGCCTCTTGTTCTTGGTTTTTTTTCAGAAGAAACAAAACTAGCCAGTGTGGGTAGGAAGATCAGAGCCTGGGGATAGGTTGCTGCAGCACTTCTGTGCAACTTCCAGCTTTTTTTTTTTTTTTTTTTTTTTTTTTTTTTAAGAAAGATATAGGAGGATAGGGGGTCAGCAGAGGGAGAGAAAAAGAAACTTAAGCCCAGTGCTAAACTGACCAGGGCTGGGCTGCCTGGGTGGCTCAGCGATATGGTGCCTGCCTTCAGCCCAGGGTGTGATCCTGGAGACCCGGAATTGAGTCCCTCCTCGGGCTCCCTGCAAGGAGCCTGCTTCTCCCTCTGCCTGTGTCTCTGCCTCTCTCTCTCTCTCTCTCTCCCTCTCTCTCCTTTCTCTCTCTGTGTTTCTCATGAATAAATAAATTAAAAATATTTTTAAAAAATAAAATAAACTGACCAGGGCTGGATCTCACAATCTGAAATCATGACCTGAGCCAAAACTGGGAGGCTTAACCAACTGAGCCACCCAGACACCCCTAACTTCAAACTTGTTTATGATGTGCCTAGTCATCTCAGCCCAGAGCAAAGCCTGAGTTCAGCCTTGATTCAGATGGGAACACACAGTGTAATAATGATTGAATGATTGTTGTTAGAGGTTGCTGGCAATGTCGACAAGGAATTCAGAATTGAGGGGAAAAAAAAAACTGAGGAGAGGTCTCTGTGTTTGAGACAGTCCACTGCAACAAAAATCAGAACAAGGGGCACCTAGGTGGCTCAGCAGTTTAGCGCCACCTTCAGCCCAGGGGGTGATCCTGGAGACCCGGGATCGTCCCATGTCAGGCTCCCTGCGTGGAGCCTGCTTCTCCCTCTGCCTGTGTCTCTCTATCTCTCTGTCTCTCTGTCTCTCTGTCTCTCTCTCTCTGTGTCTCTGATGAATAAATAAATAAAATCTTTTTTAAAAAATCAGAGCAAGCCTGGGAGTCAGAAAACCTTTTCATTCTCAGCTATACCAATTTCTGAGTAACTTTGTACACAGTAAGAGGAGGAACCAAGTTCTATATATAAATATTTTGTTTGAAAGAATAGATTCATACTTTTTATGCATAGTATGTTTAAGGATTTTACTCCAGGGGTGTCTGGTCTGCTCAGTGGTAAACATCTGACTTGATCTCAGGTTCATGAGTTCAAGTGTCACACTGGGTATAGAGATCACTAAAAAAAAATAAACTAATATTTATTATATTAATATTTATTTTTTTAAAGATTTATTTATTTATTCATGAGAGACACATAGAGAGAGAGGCAGAGACATAGGCAGAGGGAGAAGCAGGCTCCCCACAGGGAGCCTGATGTGGGACTCGATCCAGGATCCCGGGATCATGCCCTGAGCCGAAGGCAGATGCTCAACCACTGAGCCACCCAGGCGTCCCTTAATATTTATTTTTAATATTTATATTAATATTTTAAAATGTAATGTTAAAATAATTCAAGCTAACTGAATTTAATATCTAGCAGACAACAGAGAGCAATGGCTAATGTTCTTGGAGAAATTTTAAAAGTTGTGCATATTTGATTCAATACTTGAGACTCTTCTAAAAGCAGACCTGGAATGTCTCAAGATAAAAATGTCCAGGAACACCTGGGTGGCTCAGCGGTTGAGCAGCTGCCTTCGGCCTGGGGCATTATCCTGGAGTCCTGGGATCAAGTCCCATGTCGGGCTCCCTGCATGGAGCCTGCTTCTCCCTCTGCCTATGTCTATGCCTCTCTCTTTCTGTGTCTCTCATGAATAAATAAATAAAATCTTTAAAAATATATTTTTAGGGATGTCTGGGTGGCTCAGCGGTTGAGCGTCTGCCTTCGGCTCAGGGCATGATCCCAGGATCCTGGATCGAGTCCCGCATCGGGCTCCCTGCATGGAGCTTGCTTCTCCCACTGCCTATGTCTCTGCCTCTCTGTGTGTGTGTCTCTCATGAATAAATAAATAAATCTTTAAAAATATATTTTAAAAAAAAGATAAAAATGTCCAGCTTTCCAAAGGCAGAATTTTATAAGGGGGAAAACATCTATATTGATGAATTGTTCAAAATATTAAAGAAAATATACAGGAGGTAGCTGATACATAATACAGGGTCTGTTTTTCTGTTTTTAAATAACATTATGAGTGATGCCTACAGTTAAAGTAGCTCTCTCTAGCTCTTATATTGAACCTGGAAACAGCAGGACCATGTCATGTCCAGGTACATCACACTGGCATGTCTATAAGGAAGACAAATCCTGCTCCAAAGAGCCATGAAGAGTTACACAGATCTTACTACCTTTGGGTCTCTTGAAAAGGCAGCAGAAGATGGAATTTCATTGCATGACACAGAGCAAATCATCATAAACATCTTCCTTAGCAAACACTTACCATTCCAGCCTTTCTTCTCAATTCTCCTCATTCTTGTCTTTGCCTGGGTGGTTCCTCGTGCCTGCTTCTGTAGAATACTCAGCTTTCCTCGTTGGTACATCTTTTCCATTTCCGCTCTCAACCAAAGATATCCCTTGGAAAGTGAAAGAAGAAGACAGACTATATTTTTATGTCCGGCACATAAGAAGTGATGGGAATAACATACTGCCAAAAAAAGAAGGGAAAGAACAGGAGAGAAAGAGTACTTCTTCTAAGAGATGCTTTGTGAAATGATGCTTGCTTTTGTTCGATTTGACATCAGCCAAATTTGACAATATCTGGCCCAATCACATTCCCAAAATCACAAATAAAATCAACAAACTCTTTGACCTGGTAGAGATCAACAAGTTGAAATCCCACATTTTACAGATCAGAAGGCTGAGACCGAGAGAGGGACTGGATTCTCCAAAGTTCTTCCACTGGTCACAGAGCTGGGTCCAGAACCCAAATCCATCCACCTTGACCTCCTTTGTCCATTACAGTACACTGCTTTGAGCTCAGTTTTTATTCTGAGCTTAGTTTCTTTTTAGCATACACATTAAATTGAGGTCTTCCTTCCAGAAAAGCCAAAATCTTAAAACAGAAATAAAATAATCTGGGGCATCTGGGTGGCTCAGTGGTTGAGCATATGCCTTTGGCTCAGGGCATGATCCTGGGGTTTTGGGATAGAGTCCAGTATCAGGCTCCCCACAGGTAGCCTGCTTCTCCCTCTGCCTGTGTCTCTCTGTGTCTCTCATGAATGAATAAATAAAATCTTAAAAGAAAAAAAAGAAATAAAATCATCTTTCTTAGAATCTTCTTCCCCCATTGCAATTATAGAAATACTTTTCTGCCTATATGCAGAGTAAATAATCAGTATTAAAGTATTATTGGTGCAAACATATTTATCTGATTGATAAACTATAAATATTTCAGAATATAGTATTAATATTTTTATAAAAGTGATTTTTGCAAATATTAGAAAAACTGTAGGTAAGTAACATTATATTTGTTTGTTTGTTTATTTTAATTGGCTTCATTCATTTTTAAGTAAGCTCTATTTCAAAGTGGGGCTTGAACTCACAACTTCGATATCAAGAGTCACATGCTCTATTGACTGAGCCAGCCAGGCAACTCTATACTTGTTTATTTTACTCTACTTTTTTAGAGATTTACTTATTTGAAAGACAGAGTGAGCACACAGTAAGAGGGAGAAGAAGACTCCCTGGTGAGCAGGGAGCCCGATGGGGGCTCATTCCCAGGACCATGGAATCACGGCCTGAGCCAAAGGCAGACACTTAACCAACTGAGCCACCCCAGTGCCCCTATACTTGTTTATTTTAAATAAAACGAAAAAATAAATAAATAAATAAATAAATAAATAAATAAATAAATAAAATGCAACAGGGACACCTGGGTGGTGCAGTGCATTAGGTGTTCAATTGTTGGTTTTCAATCAGTTCATGATATCAGGGTCATGGGATTGAGCCTGCATCAGGCTCCATGCTCAGCAGGAACCTGCTTGAGATCCTCTCTCTTTTCATCTCCCTTTGCCCCCACCCCTGCTCATGTTCTCTCTCTCTCTAAAATAGTAAATAAATAAATATAACTTTTTAAAAATTTTTTTAAACTTTTTTTTAAAGGATGTATTTAAAATAAAACACAAATATAGAACTTTTCAAAACTTGAGATTTTTCTAATCATCTCTATTTCTGTGATAGGAAACATACAGAACTTTTTTTTTCTCTTTACCATTGATGGTTTTCTTCTCAGATCAGGTAAAACCTTTCATGAGACATACAAAATTCTGACTCGAATGCATTTTCAAGCACAGCTCTAGGCACTGGAGTTCAGTATGAGCAAGTCATTCTCTTGAGTGCCTCAGTTTAGTAAAACAATCTAGCCATGCTCACTCCTAGTTATTTAACCATCCCACCAACCAGAATAGTTTTGGCCATGCTCCTCACTATCATCTTTTTTTTCTTTTAAGATTTTTATTTTTAAGTTATCTCTACACCCAACATGGGGCTTGAGCTTACAACCCCGAGATCAAGAGCTGCACGCTCATGGGGCAGCCTGGGTGGCTCAGCAGTTTAGCACCACTTTCAGTCCAGGATGTGATCCTAGAGACCTGGAATCGAGTCCTACATCAGGCTTCCCTGTATGGAGCCTGCTTCTCTCTCTCTGCCTGTGTCTCTGCCTCTCTCTCTCTCTCTCTCTCTCTCTCTCTCCCTCTGTGTGTGTGTGTGTGTGTGTGTGTCTCTCATGAATAAATAAATAAAGTCTTAAAAAAAAAAAAAGAGTCACATGCTCTACCAACTGAGGTAGCCAAGGGCTCCTCTCACTGGCACCTTTTTTTTTTTTTTTTTTTTTTTAAAGATTTTATTTATTTATTTATTCATAGAGACAGAGAGAGAGGCAGAGACACAGGCAGAGGGAGAAGCAGGCCCCATGCAGGGAGCCCGACGTGGGACTCGATCCTAGGGTCTCCAGGATCAGGCCCGGGGCTGCAGGCGGCGCTAAACCGCTGCGCCACCGGGGCTGCCCTCACTGGCACCTTTTAAGTAACTCCACCAAAAACGTTTTACATTTTTCTTTCCCAGCAGAATAATAATAATAAAACAAAACAAAACAAAAAAAACAAAAAAAAAAAAAAAACAAAAAAAAAAACCTACTCCAACAATAATACCTCTACTTTATGAAACACAAATACATTTCCTTTTTATCAAAATATTGTTACAGAGAAGAATTATCTTAACATTCCTGGTGGCATACCTAAGATACAGAAATAGACAATTGTCAGAAATATTTTTTTTATTTTTTTTATTTTTTTAAAGATTTTATTTATTTATTCATGAGAGACAGAGAGAAAGAGGTAGAGACACAGAAGGAGAAGCAGGCTCTATGCAGGGAGCCTGACGTGGGACCCAATCCCAGGTTTCCAGGATCAGGGCCTGGGCTGAAGGCGGCGCTAAACCGCTGAGCCACCCGGGCTGCCCCAGAAATATTTTTTATCATAACTGCAGAAAGCAAGATGACTTTTTTTTTTTTCTTAAAACAAACAACAAACATATATAAGAATTATCTGCTCTGGGATGAGTATTACCATCTGCAAAAAGAAAGTTTAAATGGTATCATGGGGGATCCCTGGGTGGTGCAGTGGTTTGGCGCCTGCCTTTGGCCCAGGGCGCAATCCTGGAGACCCGGGATCGAATCCCATATCGGGCTCCCGGTGCATGGAGCCTGCTTCTCCCTCTGCCTGTGTCTCTGCCCCTCTCTCTCTCTCTCTCTCTGTGACTATCACAAAAAAAAAAAAAAAAAAAATTAAAAAAAAAAAAAAAAAAAAAGATGGTATCATGGGGGATCCCTGGGTGGCGCAGTGGTTTAGCGCCTGCCTTTGGCCCACGGCGCGACCCTGGAGACCCGGGATCGAATCCCATGTCGGGCTCCCGGTGCATGGAGCCTGCTTCTCCCTCTGCCTGTGTCTCTGCCCCTCTCTCTCTGTGTCTCTATGAATAAATAAATAAAATCTTTTAAAAATTAAAAAAAAAATAAAGAAGGTCTACTGGTATACAAGATTATTTATGATATATTTTAAGAAAAAAAGCATATAAAAATACATGTAAAATCCCTACTCATGTTTTTAAAGTTGTAAAGAATATATAACAAAAGTGTCCTGAAGATGCCCCTGGAATGGTAATCACATACATGGCATTTATTTTCTTCTCTATATTTTTGTGTGCTTTCTCTTTTTTTATTAAAGATTTTTATTTATTCATTCATGTGAGACACAGAGAGAGAGGCAGAGACACAGGCAGAGGGAGAAGCAAGCTCCATGCAGGGAGCCCGACGCAGAACTCAATCCCAGGACTCCAGGATCATGCCCTAGGCTGAAGGTGGCCCTAAACAGCTGAGCCACCCGGGCTGCCCTTTTGTGTGCTTTCTAAATTTTCTTTCTTTCTTTTTTTTAAAGATTTTATTTATTTATTCATGAGAGACACAGAGAGAGAAGCAGAGACACAGACAGAGGAGAAGCAGGCTCCATGCAGGGAGCCCGATGTGGGACTCGATCCCGGGACTCCAGGATCATGCCCTGAGCTGAAGGCAGATGCTCAACCGCTGAGCCACCCAGGCGCCCCTAAATTTTCTACAATAAACATGTAGTGCTCTTGTAGTTAAGAAGAAAATTCTGGGGCAATTGGCTGGCTCAGTCCACAGAGCATGAGACTCTTGATCTCAGGGTTGTAAGTTTGAGCCCCACGTTAAATGTGGAGATTACTTAAAAATAAAAATCTTTTTTAAAGTTTCTTTTCTGTCTTCCTTCTTTCTTTTCTTCCTTTCTTTCTATTTTTTAATGTAGGCCTTTCTCAATTGACTGTCCAAATGTGATAATGACATGAATTTAGGAGACAGTTTGCAACAGTGTTGCAGTTGTGTTCAGATCACACTTGCTGTTGCAGATGCATGCAGGCCATTTGTCATCCTTGGCTCTGGAGCTCAGCAGAGTTTCCTTTCCTTCTGTGGCACGCAATCCAAGGAGGACCGCCTCAGTGGGCTGGCCCAGAGCCACCAAGCCTTCCAAAACCCTGTTGGAGGAGCAGAAAGGCCAATTCCGCACTAACAGGCAGATGGTGAAACATCCTCTTGGCTCTTGTAAATTCAGCCATATTGGTGCAGACACAGCTGAAAAAAAGGCAAGCAAGTTCTGCAAGGCCAGGCAAAATTAGTCCAGGCAGTGTTGTGCCATGCCAGCTGGCATTTCCTGCCATGCCCTTAGCCAGTTCAGGGCTGAGAAACTAAGTGGATGATGTGCAAAAAAAGGCAGGCCGTGAACTGAGGACCTGGGCATCTCAACTGGTGAAGAGGTGGGCTCTGAGCCCTGTGACTGTGAAACCGTGACCCCAAAGGGTGAATGAGGTTGAAACTGTCCTCAACAAGACTCACTGGAATCCCCCCTCCTCCTTCACAGGAATGTGAAACTGATGAACCTTATCTTTTGGAGGCAAACAACAGGAAGAGCTCCAGGCAGCTTGGGCCAGTGTGAGCTTGACCACTGAATCACATCTGCACAGATGGACCATGGGGTGTCCACAGCTGTAATATTAAAATCTTTGCCCAAGGAGGAACACACGCCTCATTCACACAATATAGGATACATGTATAGGCATCTGTCCCAAGTACCCCTGCACAACCCTGTGCTGGCTTTTACCCGCAATGACAAAACTCTCCTTTCTGAACATTTATCTTAACCCTAAATAAAATAAATCTGCTCATCCTCACTCTGTGAGCCATGGCTTTGGAAGTTTTCCCCTGTGATCTCCTTCTTTTCTGCAAGTAAAGTTTCTTTTTTGTGACAACTCCACCTAGTGTAGTTTCTTATCTGTCACTTACCAAGGAGGGAACTCACTTGAGTTTAGCTGTCAGGAAGCAGAAAGAATTCCATATGACAGTGGAGTAGAGGGAGCTCTGGATTTCCCCATTCTAGTACGTATAATTATTCACTATACCATTTATTTAAGAGGATGTTTTTCACCAAGATTGAATTTTTTCCACTGCCTATAAAGCTTCTTAGCCCATTGTTTTTTGTTTGCTTGTTTTTAAAGACTTTATTTATTCATGAGAGAAAGAGGCAGAGACACAGGCAGAGGGAGAAGCAGGTTCCATGCAGGGAGCCTGATGTGGGACTCGATTCCGGGTCTCCAGGATCACGCCCTGGGCTGAAGGCGGCGCTAAACCGCTGAGCCACCCGGGCTGCCTTTTTAGGCCATTGTTATTTTTTTTTTAATGTTCTTTATTTTATTTTATTTATTTATGATAGGCACACAGTGAGAGAGAGAGAGAGAGAGAGAGGCAGAGACACAGACAGAGGGAGAAGCAGGCTCCATGCACCGGGAGCCTGACGTGGGATTCGATCTTGGGTCTCCAGAATCACGCCCTGGGCCAAAGGCAGGCACCAAACCGCTGCGCCACCCAGGGATCCCTAACCCATTGTTATTAAACAGCCTGCTTCTCCCTCTGCCTGTGTCTCTGCCTCTCTCTCTCTCTCTGTGTGACTACCATAAATAAAAATTAAAATAAATAAATAAATAAACAGCGCGTTTACTATATAATAGGGAGCAATGCAGGTTTGGGTTAAAAGCTTGAGACAGAATCAGAGAGTTCTAGTTAAATCTGAACTCTCTCATTTGGTAACAGGATAATATTGGAAAAATTACTTAAATTTGGTGTCAGTTTCCTTACCTGTAAATTAATAATAATAGTAGAACCTATTTCCTAGGGTGTGTCCGTGCCTCTTTCTCTCTCTGTCTCTCAAGAATAAATAAATAAATAAATAAATAAATAAATAAATAAATAATCTTTTAAAAATATAGAAAGTGTAAAAATAATTTTGTTATTAGCTTAACAAAGCACAAAATCTTAGAATTTTTTAAAATAAAATCTTAAAAAATAAAATAAAATCTTAGATTTGTAAAGGGACCTTAGAAAGAACCAATTTCAGTCCTTTCATGTTACATAAGGCAACTATGAGTCAAAGAGGTTGAGTATAGCCTTGGGACCCCTAAGAGCCATTTTATTTTCTTTATATATGCCAATAATTAAAAAAAAATTTTTTTTATTTATGATAGGCACACAGTGAGAGAGAGAGAGGCAGAGACATAGGCAGAGGGAGAAGCAGGCTCCATGCACCGGGAGCCCGATGTGGGATTCGATCCCGAGTCTCCAGGATCGCGCCCTGGGCCAAAGGCAGGCGCCAAACTGCTGCGCCACCCAGGGATCCCTATGCCAATAATTAATTAGAAAATGTAATGTGCTTTCCTGAGAAACAAACAAAAAAAAATGTTTTCCTAAATCATGTGGAAATTATTTCTATGATTTCTATTGTTTTGAATCGTTTATTTGCTTCTTATTGAAATTTCACTGTCACTTCAGAAAGTCTTTCCAAAAAGAATCTGGCATTTTGGCTAAATAACCCACTTGATCTTTGTTGCAGCTTCTTTGCCAAATCCATTGTGATTGCTCCAAATAAGCTTCGAATCTCCCTTTCTGTTGTGTCTCTTCTATGTAGCCTGTTTTCTCTGTTTTTCTAGCCACTTTTGGCTAGTGAAAAAAAATACTTTCAACTTTAGACGAGCCAAGTTTGATTCATTGACTCCAATCAAATACCTTCTCTGGAAATCAAGACTCTGGATATGTAAGTGTGCAGGGCAACAAGACAGAAGAAAAGGGCACTCACAGAGAATAGAGAGAAAGCAGACTAACATTTATCCCGTGCTTTCCATATGCACATGGACTCCCCTAATCTTCATAACAACCCTATGAATTACATAATACTATTCTAAAGGTAAAAAAGCTAAGTGCTAGAGAGCAACTTGCCTGAAGTCACACAGCCAGGAAATGATGGAGTTGAAATTTGAACCTTTCCAGTAAACCAGCCACACTCTTGCCCACTCATGGCATTCACGACATTCAATTGATGTCATACCTCTTGATGTAAAACAAACAAAAAACCAACAATGAACAAAATGAAACAAAACGAAAACCCAATTCTTACAAGATGGTATAGTCATACATTTGGAGAAAAGAAATCCATTATGCAATTCACTAAAAAGCACACCAAATGTCTAAGGGGTATTACCAATACATTGTGCTTCAATTGTTAAGACTCATCCCAAGTAAGGTAAATGATGCATTAGTCCTTCCTAATAAGATTTTCTTATATTATTATGTGTTATGATTCTTGTATCACAAGACAGGAACTTAATGGATGAAGACAAAGAAAAATTGTATAGATTTTATTTCCATAAAAACTTTTCTTTAAATCCAATCTCCTTGTAATTGATCAAATCGTTTTTGTAGCCTTTTTGAGGTTAAAGGGTTTGTGTTCTCCTTCACCTCCCTCCTCTGGCTCTTTTTCAAGCATTTTTCCAGTCCACTTACAGTTCAGAACAGATGTAGATGCTGGCCTGCTCCCAGAATCTTGCTGCTAAATCATGACTCCACCATTCCCCGTGGACTGAGTAGTGCCAAAGTAGAAAATGACTTCAGCGCACAGCAGAATCTGTGTTGCTGCCAATCCGGTTTAAGCCCAAAGGAAGCAATTCTATTTGCAGCACTATTTTTTTTTTTAAATTTCCAGTTTATGCCAAGAAGGTATAGTACATCACATTTTTGATGATTTATACAGTACATCTTAAGGCCTGTCTCTCCCCTACGGCCTCAAAATTGTCATTTGTCAATTCCCCAGACTGGAAGAGCAGCAAAAAAAAAAAAAAAAAAAAAAAGCAATCTTCAGAACATTGGAGATACGCAGATTAACAGGAACTCAACAAGAAAATAAAATGGATTTCTAAAAAAAAAAAAAAAAACCCTCAAAACTGCAATTCATTTAAAATACGAATACAGTTAGAGCATATGACCCGGAAGATTAATACAGGATAACTCTGGGTTACTTACATGTAATAATGTCAACTGTATCATTTCCCCATCACTGTTGGGTATAGGAAGCTGTACTATGTTGATAAAGAGCAGATGAGAAAGGGAACAGCTGTCAGTAACTTAGCCCTTTATGATGGCAAAACAGCTCCAGAAAACCCTGAGCTCACAAAACTACAGTATGCAGCAAAAACAAAGGGACCTGGAAGCCTGGGTGGCTCAGCTGTTTCCCCGCCTGCCTTTGGCCCACGGCATGATCCTGGGGTCCCAGGATCAAGTCCCATTATCGGGCTCCCTGCATGGAGCCTGCTTCTTTCTCTGCCTGTGTCTCTGCCTCTCTCTCTCTGTGTCTCACATGAATATATAAATAAAATCTTTAAAAAAAATAACAACACAAAAACAAAGCAACCAGAAAGTACTGTTAAAACTTTCAATTCCAGAAACATCTGGACAATATCCAATACATAACGGCCTTGACTAGGTGCAGCTGAACATGTTGATTACATTTCAGGCAGCAGTACCAAGTGGTATCCTGATGACAAATTTGGGACTTCAAAGAACCTGTCTCTTCAGGGTTCCTTTTTTCACTTGCTTCAATATATTTAGGTTTTTAGAGCTCTGACATTTCCCCAAACAGGCTTATTGACCTCATTCATTTATGCTTTCACCAAACATGTGTGGAGCTCCTAGTAGGGCCAGGCATCCTCTGAGGCACTGGCATGGAGTACTAAGAAAGACCAGATCCCTGCTATTATGAAGCATCCATTCCAGACTCACACTTCTTATGTTACCAACAAGCAAATTTTAAGCATGTGACCTAGTTCATCACTGTAGGAAATACTCAGTCCCCTCAAATTGTAACTGGGACACAAGAATGCAAGATCACCTGACTCCGGGGGCCGAAACAGAGAGGGTTCAGCCACTTGCTACTGACAAAATGTAAAGGCAGAGAGACAATGGTGGTGAAATAAGAAAGGAATTTTAGTCAGGCCAACACCAGGAAGACAGTGAGCCAGCATCTCAAAGATGGTCTCTAAAGTGCTGAAAATGCTTCTAGGTTTATATAAGGAAAATGTGGGACACAGGTGAGTGGGTATGTGCAGGTGGGCAGTAAAGATCAGGTGGATCTTTGTCTTGGGGTCAATCATGCAGGGTCTTGCTGGCTCAGGGCCATTTTTGTTGCTTGACTAGGTAGTTTCAGTTCCCATCACAGGATGCTTTGCCCTCAGAGTCTTTTGCTGGAGTTAAGAGATAAGCTGGAAAGAACTTAATCAATTAGAAAGTACAGACTGAGGTCAAAATGGAGTTGATGTCTTCTTTGAAAGTGTCATTTTAAGGTGAATATGTTTTACCGCCAATAATTTTTCTTCTTCAAGGGATCCCTTCATTTTTTTTTAGCCAGAAAACATATAGTCTTAAATGGCAGTAAAAACAATCAATGAGAACTTGGAACTTTCAGAAAGGTCATTTATTACTACACACAGTGCTAAACTTGCCCTACCCTAAAATCTCCACAGATTGAAAACATAAGAATCCAAAGAGATATACACCCACCAGTGGGGCATACTGGTCTTTGACTTAAATAACTCTCAAGAAATGACTTGTTAGTTTTATTAACATTTGATTAACTTTGACAAATCAGCACAAAGGATTCAATGCAATGACCTGTCTTAACAGGAAGCCAAAGCAAAAGGAAGAGAAAATAAAATGTAACAGAAGGGGAGCAAAATATGCTACTCCCAAAATATGCCTCTTTGGCAAAAAGATTATTTTAGGCTGATTAGTTTTGAGAAGCCACAGATGTAGGAGTAGAAGCTGCCCTTTTTTGAGGGACATTTACATTTATAAGGAAAATCTCCATTTATAAGGGTGTCTTCCTCTCCATATTAGGAAGAGAAGAAAGTATCCAAATCCCTAGGAACTTATCAATGGAAAAGGTCTGATTGAAATCTTCATAACAAGCCTACCCTTTGTTTACTGTGCTTTTCCTGGTAACTTTTCATAATTAGTTTCCCTGACCTACCCAAACATTGTTCTTTTGTCATTAGCTAATGATAGTATTTAAGGTGGTGGCTTGGCTATTTTCGGGAGTTACTCAGTCTTCCTGGTCTCTGCATGTATTCAGGAGGTATATATATTACACTTCCATTTGTTTTTCTCTTGTTAATCTGCCTTTTGTTACAAGGGAGTGCTGGGGAGGAAAAATAATTTTCCCTCCACCCTTCTAAGTTCTTAGCTAAGACCTGCCCTTGCCCCCCAACCTTAAATAGCATCTTCAGCGAAAGACAAAAGAAAAATGTAGGAGGTAGGAAGCCATTTATGGGAGGTCACCAGGAAAAGCATTGTAAACAAGGGTAGGGTTGTCATGCAGATTTAAATGATGTGTTCTCTATTGATGAAAGTTTCCAGAATTGTAGTCCTCCTCTCCCTGGTATAGAGGGAGACACCCTCACAAAGGGCAATGTCCCATATAAATGTAAATATCCCTTACAAAAGAGTAACTTCTTCTTGTTTTCAGAATTTGTCTTGTGTCTGCTGTTTCTTAAACATAACCAGCTGAAGAGGCATATTTTAGGATGACATATTTACTCCTCTTTGAGGGTCTCAGCTAAGAACCTAGAAGAGTAGTGAAAAAATATTTTTCTACCTCTTATTAAGGATATCGAACTAAAGTCTATCTTTTTCTTTTTTCTTTTCTTTTCTTTTCTTTTTTCTTTTCTTTTTTTTTTTTTTAGGATTGTATGTATTTGACAGAGAGAGAGAGCACAAGCAGGGGGGAGCAGCAGGCAGAGGGAGAGAGAGAAGCCGACTCTCCACAGAGCAGGAGGCCCAACATGGAGCATCCCTAAAGTGTAATAGATGAGAAAACTAAGCCTCCTAAGAGGTAAACTAACTGGCTCCTAAACACAAAATTAGAGTAAGGGAAGGGGGGCGGGGGTGGTGCCTGTGTGGCTCAGTTGGTTAAGCATCTGCCTTCTGCTTAGGTCATGATCTCAGGGTCCTGGAATCAAGCGCCATATCAGGCTTCCTGCTCTTGGGGCTGGGGAGTGTCTTTCTCTCCCCATTTCTCATGCTTGTTCAGATAAATAAATAAAGTCTTTAAAAATAGAGTAAAGGAAGAAGATCCTTGGGGTTGGAGGAGGTCTATAAGACAATGATGATCATTGGATTTCAGCTATCAGGAATGGCTCTCTTCCTCCAAATGTGGAAAAAGCTTTAAAAAAAATCGGGGGAGAGTGGCCAGGAGCCAAGCTTCAGGTGGAAGCAACAGGAAGCAGCAGCAAATTCAATGTCATTGTGGCCATTGCAAATGGCAAAAGGTGAGGAACCAGCATGGCCTGGCAAATACAAATGTACCTAGGAGTGCAGGAAGACAGAAATTGGGATCTTAGACTCTAGGGTGCAATAATGGCCCTAATGCAGGACTTGGGGGACTGTGTTCTTCAAGATCTCTGAGTTTAGTATAAGAAACAGACTAATTGTACTATGTGAGAAAAGGGCACAGGAGTCAAAATGAGAAACATGGTCAGCCCAAGGAATGATATGATTAAATCTGTCAAAAAACATAGACTTCATATAGGAGGGTATATGCTGGGTACTGAGGTATAAATAGGAATTTTCCATGTTGACAAGTGGTAAAGATCACAGCATTCCAAATTAGTGAAAACTCAAGCACAAAAGTAAAGAAGTATGATTATGTATTATGGCTGAAGCTTAAACATCAAGGAAGAAAAATAGGAGATGAGTCTGAAGAAATAGGTAAGCCAGGGAAGTGTTTTGTTTTGAAAATCATTTCAAACTTACAAAAAGTTGCAACAATAAAAAAGAGTACATAAAACACTTGTGTACCATTTATCCAGATTTGTCTCTCTCTCTCTCTCTATCTTTTTTTTTTTTTTTAAGATTTTTTACTTATTGGGCAGCCCGGGTGGCTCAGCGGTTTAGCGCCGCCTTCAGCCCGGTGCAGGATCCTGGAGACCCGAGATCGAGTCCCATGTCAGGCTCCCTTCATGGAGCCTGCTTCTCCCTCTGCCTGTGTCTTTGCCTCTCTTTCTCTCTCTCTCTCTCTGTGTGTCTCTCATGAATAAATAAAATCTTTAAAAAAATGATTTTTTACTTATTTATTTGCAAAAGAGAGTGTATGCACCTGCTGAGGAAGGGGCAAAGGGACAAGCAGACTCCAAGGACCCTGACATCATGACCTTAGCCAAAGTTAGGTGCTTAACTGACTGAGCCATCCAGGTGCCCAAACTTGTCTATTGTTAACATTTTGTCCCATTTTCTTTATCATTCTCTTTCTCGTTGTACACACAAACAAAATACTTTTTGACTCCCTTTGAGAGGAGCCAAATACAGCCATTGCCGTGATTTTGTTCATCCAAGAACATAATCGGATTTGTATTTTAAAACAGTAGCTCCTAGAGGGAGGTTGACTTTCAGGAAGACATTGTGGAGGTCTGGAAGTAAAATAACGAGTGATTAAATGAAGGATCCATCTGTGGCGATGAGGAGGAGTAGATTCAAGAGAAGAATAAGTGTTACCAGTTGGACGCAGTATCTGAGAAACAGGGAAGACGAGGGTGGAACCTGGGATTAGGACTGGGTAATTGAGTGATAAAATCCTGCCAAGACAAGAGAATGATGATGATAACACAGCAACATGAATCACTGACATATATTAGATGCTAATTATACACTAAAATTTTTTCCAAAAGCTTTAGATTTTAGGGGCCCAGAGCAGGCCACCCGAAGAAGGGCCACTTTAGCAGGAACATTATGAATTAAAAGTAATCAAAACCCAGCAGATTTAGGAGATACTCTTTACTCCCGTCTCAACTGCTTGCCTAAATCAAGAAGACAGCTATTTATTTTTTAAGATTTTATTTATTTATTCATGAGAGACACAGAGAGAGAAGCAGGCTCACTACAGAGAGCCCTATGTGGGACTCGATCCCATGACCCTGGGGATCACAACCTGAGCCTAAGGCAGACGCTCTACCACTGAGCCACCCAGGGGTCCCCAGAAGACAGCTATTAACAGAGATTCCTCTTTACCTAAAACACTTACCTACATAATAGAGCAATCTTTGTTTTCCAAACATCTCTCACCTTCCCCTAATGGTTTCCTTAGGCCCCTACCCTTCTCCTTAGCCTAGTGTCAAGTTTATTTAATTTCAAACTTCCCCAGAAATGTAGTCTAACTGTAGTCAGTGAGTCAGTGCCAGCCAGTGAGTGCCACAAGGGCCCTCCCCATACCCTGAAGACAAGGTCATCTGCATAAGACCCCTTGCTTTTTCCCTAAGGGAAAGCCAGCTTGCCCCAAATAGTCCTTTTCTTTTGCTCACAACTTTCTTGCCCCGCCCTCCTTCTATGAAAATACTACTCGCTAGACAGGATGCTGCCTCATTCCTGAATCCCTTAATGAAGCCAATTAGACCTTTCACACTTATTCTGTTGAATTTTTATTATTTAACAATACATATTACATCAATATAGCTTTAGCTCTGCAGAAGAGAGTTAAACCCCAAATATCAAAGAGCCAAAGATGCCTTCAATTATAAATTTATCTCATTATGAGGCAAATTAGATATGGAAACGATAAATCCATTTCATTTCTCTCTTTTTTTCATTTCTACTTTAATATTCAAAATGGTTTTAAACACCTGAGATGGCAATCGGTATTTCCCAGGCGCCCTCTTGTGGCTTGGCTTAGCGATTCCCAAATTTATCGGATGGACAGTATCTACCTGGAGAACTTTATGAAAATAGTTTCCAAGGCCTCATCCACAAGCGACCAGAACAGGGTAAAAGGAGACCTATCTATCTATTTTTTGTATTTTGTAAAGGTTTTATTTACTTATTCATGAGACACACACACACACACAGAAAGGCAGGCTCCACGCAGGGAGCCTGACGTGGGACTCGATCCCAGGACTCCAGGATCAGGCCCTGGGCTGAAGGCTGCGCTAAACCGCTGCGCCACCAGGGCTGCCCTATCTATGTATTTTTAAAGCTCTCCAAAGTGATTTTGATGATCAGCCACTGTAAAATCTGGCAGCTTAAAAATTTCCTCCTTTCCAAGTTCACTTGAAACAAATTCAGAAACAAAGTTTTTAGAGCCAGAAAGAGCATTTTGTCCCAATGTTTCATTTTACATGTGAAAAAAACTGAAACTGCAAATGTGAAAGGCCTTGCCCAAGGTCACAGAGGTTGTAAATGGCAAAAGCAAGAGCCTGACATCCCCTGCAGGCTCTAAACTCAGCAAGGTTAATCAGAACAATTCTATCTTGTCCCATCCATCTCTAGGCTTATCCCTCAACTCACTGAGGGTTGGAAGCCCCTACACTCCACATCACTCTGGGGAGATCACAGGCAAAAATGCCATCAGAGATCCCTCGGAGAGAAATACGATTTTTTTTAATATTTGGCGTGTCTTAAAGATTGACTTTTTTTTTAAAAGATTTTATTTATTCATGAAACACACACACACAGAGAGAGAAAGAGGGATGCAGAGACACAGGCAGAGGGAGAAGCAGGCTCCATACAGGGAGACTGGTCTCCAGGATCATGCCCTGGGCCGAAGGCAGGTGCCAAACCACTGAGCCATCCAGGGATCCCCTTAAAGATTGATTTTTAAGGAGCACCGGGAATCAAGCAGGATGAAATGTTCCCTATAGGAAAGCCACGTGAATGCACAGAGTCTCTCCTCTTTTCCAGGATTTGTCTATGTTGTATATTCAACATGTATTGTCTGTTGTTCCACATTTAAAATTTTTATTCTTTTGGATCTTGAAATTTGAAAGTGCAGTTGCAAATGCTGCCTTCTGGGCAGAGTAGGCAGGAGGGTAAGAGGAAAACTTGCTTTCCAGTCTGACCCTAGACAAGGATTAGTTAGTTCATCAGCAGAAAGGGACTACATCATAGGCAAGGTGCTGAATGAGGAAGGGAGCTTGGAAAATAGAAAGGGGCCTGGGAAAATGTGTCTGCCTTGCCATTTTGCAAAGTGTAGTCTGTTTATCCCCAACATTATTACATTTCTGGGATTCCTTTGGGTCCTTTCCCTTTGAGCTTTCTCAGTGCCCCCCATCTACTCTGATAAGTTCTGGGCTCATCTCAAACCTTGCTTTGCCAAAACTTGGACTAACAGCCTGGACATACCCTGGGAGCCAGTCAAAAATGCAGAATCTTGAGCCCCACCCCAAACCTACTGAAGCAGAATTGGCATTTTAACGAGATCTCCATGTGATTCATATGCACATTAAGGATTGAGAAACACTGCTCTAAAATATAAATGCTAGAATCCTGTGGCTGAGAGAGAGGCAAAAATTTCCCTAGGCCAGTTCAGAGTTTTTTCAATGGTATTGAAATCCAGGGTTTTCATGGAATGTTTCCATGATTCTAAGAAGCATAATTATCTTTTGCTGAAATTATTGAATGCATAAGTATTTTAAGCTTGAGGACTATATTATGACCCAGTTTATTTCTCTCTTCCTCTATTGTTTTTTGTTGTTGTTGTTGTTTTGTTTTTTTAAGTATCTTTCTCTCTCTGTCTTTTTAAAAATAATCCCTATACCAAACATGGGGCCCAAACTCATTGTTCTGAGATCAAGAGTTGTACAGCCTTTTGACTGAGCCAGCCAGGTGCTTTCTTTTCTTTTTTTTTTTTTTTTTTTTTTTTTAGGTGCTTTCTTTTCAATTACACACTTAACTCCACCCATGGTTGGGCATTTGTGCCTAAGTAGAATCAAAGGGAACTGAATTCAAGCACAGAAGCATTGAAGTAGAAGCTCCCAGCATGTAATGAGTTGTGTGGACTTCAAATTAATTGGCTTTCTTGAGCATTAGTCACCACAGCAGTAAGATACACAGATGCTACTGTCTACTCTATGTATCTCCCAAGAATATTAAGGGATCAAAAGAATAACTCATCTCTGGAAAGGACACTGCTGACTACTTAGCAGCTCAAATCAGAAATATATGAACCAGCCTTCGCTTCCCACATCAGCTCCATCATCAATTACTAGCAAGTTTACCACTTCTCTCACAACCTTCCATTTCTTTTATCCTCACTGCCACTAATCTGGACTCAGCCACTATCACATTTCACCTTAATGAGGGCCTCCTCTGGGCAACCCCTGCCTCTACTGTCCTTCAAATCATCATATACCCTGAACTAGAGACTTTTTTGTAAGCACAATGTTGATCACAAAATTCCCCTATGTAGAACTCTTCAATGGCTTTCAAGGGCCTTGAGCCCCAAATCCCCTTGTGACTCATTCATCTGGACACCTTTTCTACAATCTCTTCTCTTGCTGCTCTCTAATTACATTGATTTTGAAAATCAGAACTCATAGAGCTTTATTAGGAAACAACTTAATATTTGTCTCCCACTGTTCCTTTAACCTTTCCTGTGACTATCTCTCTTCTTTCACACTTGGATGAAGATGCCAGCAGCTTCAATGACTTTTTGGTTTCCTACTGGGTAATAAAAAATATTATGGTCACTTCCAATGTCAAACACATTCTCAGTTCAGTATTTCAAAATATCTAGTTCCATATAAGATGGAAAACATCAAATTCAATTTAAAATGAAATTGTGCTCATCCTCTGGCTGAAGCTCAATGTAGGCCGGCTGTTTGTGGAGGAAGGGACTAGGTCATGGTACTTTCTCTTTTTCTCCCATGTGGTACTTCCACCTCCTCCACCCCCTGAATTGTGCTCATTCTCTGATTCCACAAGGGGGTTGAAGAAAGGAAAGAGAGGTGAGGAGAGGATTCAAGTATTTTTTCTCTGGCCAGTATTATGGAAAGATGTCACACCAAATATAGAAGTCAAGCTGTTCCCACTTCTGGCTTATCTCCTAGTGTGTAACTGTGGGCAACTACAGTCATTTCACCTGTGTACTTTTTGAAGCGTGACTTGATATCATCTACCATGTCCTCTGATGCCATGTCCCTCAGGATACATATCAAATTCTCTTGCTGGTCCAAATGAAGTCCTTTTCTCCAATCTTGAGGTGAAAGGGTAGCACCCTTTGCCCTTGGAGAGGTTGAGGGAAACAGTTCTCCCTTCAAAAAAATCAGGGGCAGCCTGGGTGGCTCAGCAGTTAGTGCCGCCTTCAGCCTAGGGTGTGATCCTGGAGACCTGGGATCGAGTCCCATGTCAGGCTCCCTGCATGGAGCCTGCTTCTGCCTCTGCCTGTCTCTCTTTCTCTCTCTCTCTCACAAATAAATAAAATCTTTTTTAAAAAATCACCTCCACAGATCATTCCTGCATTTCCACTCACTCTCTCAATTGTTTTATATCCTTATGTGGCTAAGGTATTCCATAGTCATATAACCAGTGTCTGGATATCTACTTGGAAATTACTACTGGGTGGCCAGTCTTGAAACATGCTTCAGTTCCATAACTCTCTCACCTTAAGGTCAAAGCTTGCCTTTCATCACTGTGTTGTGTGGGATTCAGTTGGTTTCTTGAACACACCACATTCTCACGGACTTCTGGGCTTTCAAACGCGGTATCTCCTCTTCTTGGGAAACACATTATGCCCCATTCCTCCTCATTTGCTTTCCTACTTCTCATTGTATCTGCAATTCCTCATCCACACTGTGGACATAGGAGAATTGAGAGAATAAAAATAAAGAGAGGATTTGTGAGCCAAGGATATGATTTAGTATATATTTCATACATAAGGAAATCAGAAAAGCCAATAAAACTATGGAAAGATGTTCAACCAAAGTAATTATGAAGAAACTACAAATTAAAACTATAGGCTATCATTTTCCACCCACCAGACTAGCAAATGAAATGAAAAAGCATGACAGTATTAAATATTGGGATATACAAATGCTTAACTATTGCTGGTAGCAGTAAAGAGGTCCAAACTCTTTAGAAAACAATTTGACATTGTCCTATCAAGGTGAACATGTGCATACCCTAAAACTGAGCAATTTACTTCTAGGTAGTATGTACCTAGAGAAACATATATGTGATCCAGAGACATGTATAAGAATGTTCACGGTAGCACTGTGATGATCAAAAACTGGAAAAACAATCCACATGTCCATTGACAGAATGGGCAGTAGATCGTGGTATGTTTATATGATGGGATACAATACAGCAAAGAAAATGAATGAATTACAGCTCTATGTGACAAAATGGATAAATCCAGGAGCATAATGTTAAATTAAAAAAGCATACTGCAGGATACTTTCAGTATAATACCTTACATAAAAATTTAAAAACAAAGTTAACAATATATTTTGTACATACATATACAAAGGCATGTAGTAAAACCATAAAGAAAAGCAAAGAAAAGCTAAACAAAAAATTCAGGACAATGGCTATTTGTGGGTCCAAGATATAGTCCAGAAATGAGACACAGAACTGGGTTATAAAATAACCATGAGTGTTTATTTTATTATGGTCTTAAATATTTGATAGAACAAATCAGTATGAGTTTAGGGGCATTTGGGTGGTTCAGTCAGTTAAGCATCTGACTCTTGATTTCGGCTCAAGTCATGATCATGATTAGGGTCATGAGATGGAGCCCTATGGTGGGCTCTGTGCTGGGTGTGGAGTTTGCTTAAGATTCTCTCTCTCGGGCAGCCCGGGTGGCTCAGTGGTTTAGTGCTGCCTTCAGCTGGGGGCATGATCCTGGAGACCCGGGACTGAGTACTACGTCAGATTCCCTGCATGGAGCCTGCTTCTCCCTCTGCCTGTGTCTCTGCCTCTCTCTGTGTCTCTCATGAATAAATAAATAAAATCTTTAAAAAGAAAAAGATTTTCTCTTTCCCTCTCTCTGCCTTCTACTCCCCCACCTCCTACATATATGCTCTCTTTCTCCAAAAAGTAATGAAGTATGAGTTTACTTATTTCTCCCTTTATCTGCCAAAATCATTTGTCTCTGTTATTTCTATCTTTTTTTTTTGTCTCTGTTATTTCAAGGTAGAGTCTATGATTCTTGAACATCAGCCTGTTTCAAGGCCATACTCTCAGCCCCAGTTCTGAGGAGACATTTTGTCCATGTATTAAATCCAGTTTCAGGATGCCTGGGTGGCTCAGTGGTTGAGCGTCAGCCTTCGGCCCAGGGCATGATCCTGGAATCCTGGGACTGAGTTCCACATCAGGCTCTCTGCATAGAGCCTGCTTCTCCCTCCCTATGTCTCTGCCTCTCTCTCTCGGTGTTGCTTGTGAATAAATAAATATAAATCTTAAAAAAATGAAAATAAATAAATCCAGTTTCAGACAATAAGGAAAGTGGGAGATTAAGAACCGTGTCCCACTCCTGACCCTGCCATTTATTAGCTATGCCATTTCAGGAATCTCAGCCTCAGCTTGCTTACCTACAAAATGGTACTAACAACTCCAACCTACAAGGTTGCTGTGAGGATTCAATGAGACAACTGTGCACAAAGCACTCAGGACATAATAAGTGCTTCGAACATATTTGCTTCCTCCCCCATCATAACAGAAATGGATAAGACTGTGTATTCAAGATGGTTTGCAACCATCACCATTTTTTTTTTTAAAGGAGCACCTGGATGGCTCAGTTGGTTAAGAATCTGCCTTCAAAAAAAAAAGAATCTGCCTTCAGGTTCAGCTCAGGTCATGATCCCAAGGTCCTGGGATTGAACCTCCTATGGGGCTCCCGGCTCAGTGGGGGGTCTGCTTTTTCCTCTCCTCCTTGTTCATGCTCTCTCACACACAAATATTTATTATTCGAGAGACAGAGAGTGCAAAGGGGGAGGGACAGATGGAGAGGGAGAGGGAGAGAGAATCTTTTTTTACAATTTTTTTTAATTTATTTTTTTATGATAGTCACACACACAGAGAGAGAGAGAGAGAGGCAGAGACATAGGCAGAGGGAGAAGCAGGCTCCATGCACCGGAAGCCCGATGTGGGATTCGATCCCGGGTCTCCAGGATCGCGCCCTGGGCCAAAGGCAGGCGCCAAACCGCTGCGCCACCCAGGGATCCCAGGGAGAGAGAATCTTAAGCAAGCTCCATGCTCAGCACGGAGCCCAACTGGGGCTGGATCTCACAACCACCCTGAGATCATGAGCTGAGCTGAAACCAAGAGTCAGACACTCAACCAAAGCCACCCAGGCACCCCATTACTGCTCTTTACAAACCAAATTTAAGCTTGTGCACTCCTTCAGTCAACTCTCATTTGGCAGGCTTTATGATGATTGATGAGTAGCTTCAATTGCACAAGGGAGAAATGGCATCTTTTCTAACCTCAGGACTAGACCTAATGAAGAGATTTCTGACCCAAGTTGTGTGCTATGTAAGAACAAAGTTATAGGGACTTAGGCGATGGGCCAGAAAAATGTTTAATAAATAATGAAAATATGACCCCTGGCGCCAGTAGGCTGCTTAAGGCCATTCATACTCCCTTGCCATCCGCTGAGTCATTGCTAAGCTGGGGAAACATGAGTTCCTGAAGCTACCTGGAAGGCTGGTTATGTCATCTCTGGTTGAAATGGATTCTGAAATATATGTCATCTCCTGGGGGAGAGGGGGAAGGGAGCTTAACTCCTGGGAAGTGAGATATTACTTTGTTCCAGTTTGCAAAACAGATCTATCAGACTCCATTCCCAGAAACTGTCTCCTGAATGACTTAAAG
This sequence comes from Canis aureus, assembly GCF_053574225.1. Taxonomy (NCBI): domain Eukaryota; kingdom Metazoa; phylum Chordata; class Mammalia; order Carnivora; family Canidae; genus Canis; species Canis aureus. Next base: position 86,567,382 of record NC_135611.1, on the reverse strand, counting down.
CAGGGCTAAAGAAACAGAATGCATATTTTTAATTGATTCTTTCTTTGAGCCGAGTTCCAAGTCGCCTAATACATTTTTAAATTCCCAAAGAGCTAGTTGCATTCAGAGTGACTCCAAAAAAGTTGTTCTAATTTGGGATGTCAGGCATCACTGCCACATATCATCACAACAATTGCTACTCTGGCTAATTGGAGGATAGATGAAAGGCTGTTTTCTTCATCTACCTCATCTGCCTTCTCCTTCACTTTATTGGGTATCAGTTCTTAAAATTAGGGGTATGAATATGATCTATCCCCCTGTTAATTCAAGAGTTAGGTCACAGGAGGACCCTAGGATTTTAGAGCTGGCAGCTGGAGCTCAGAGTTCTTGCATGCTTTTCCCGAAACTGTAGTGTGTAATAGAATCAGTGGGAGGGCTTGTTAAAACACAGATTGCTGGGTTCCATTCTAAGAGTTTCTGATTCAGTCTCTGATGTATAGGGTGTGGCCTGAGAATTCACATTTTGGGCAGGTTTGTGGCATTTTTTATGCATCTGGTCCACGGACCATAGTGTGAAAAACACTGTCTCAGTTTATTTTTTTATTTTTTATTTTTTTAAGATTTTATTTATTTATCCACGAGACACACACACACAAAGGGAGAGGAAGGCTCCATGCAGGGAGCCCGACATGGGACTCGATTCCAGGTCTCCAGGGTCACACGGCAGGCTGAAGGCGGCACTAAACCGCTGAGTCACCCGGGCTGCCCAACCCTGTCTCAGTTAATTGAAGGACAAGGTATAGGGGCCAATGCTTAAGCAGTCCAGTACTTTCTCCAAGCAGGCTTTTCTATAGGGTATAGATTTCATGCTAAAATTATGGAAACCAGAGGTTCTTCCCTTCTGGGACTTCTCAAAGGGGAGAATTACATTGGAGGAAGACCTAAAAGCATGAACTTTAGTATCAGAAAGACCTGGGTGAGGGATCTGCTGGTCCATGGTTTAGCTTGCTGACTTTGGGCAAGTTGTTTAGGTTATTTGAATATCAATTCCTTCATATGTAAATCATAAATGACTGGTTCTTCTAACAATTTGAGACTTCTGAAGAATAGTTCAAGAACTATTTGACATAGAGTTATAGACTATAAGCCACAGGGCATCTAATTTAGGTTCTTCACTTTTCAGATGTGGAAACAAAGGTCCAGAGAAAGTATCTTAGTGAAGATCTCATAGCAAATGGCAGAATGAGGACCAGCATACAGGTCTTTTAATGTGTTTTGTTTTGTTTTCATCATTCACATTGGAAGAATATTTCCAAACCAAAGATTTCAAAACTAAATACTTTGGTAGTAGAAATCCATTCATATAGCAAAATGTAAACTTATGATAAATATTTTCTTTTATTTTTTTTTAAATTATTTATTTATTCATTCATAGAGAGAGAGAGATTGAGAGAGAGGCAGAGACACAGGCAGAGGGAGAAGCTGGCTCCATGCAGGGAGCCCAATGTGGGACTCGATCCCAGGTCTCCAGGATCACACCCTGGGCTGCAGGCAGCGCTAAACCACTGCACCACCAGGACTGCCCCTATGATAAATATTTTAGGCAGTCATATTAGCTAAACTCTGTGATTTAATCTATTTTTTTTTTCTTTAGAGAGAGAGAACGTGAGTGGGGGCCTGGGGCATTGGGAGGGGCAGAGAGAATCTTTTTTTTTTTCTTTTTTTCTTTTTTTTTTGGGCAGAGAGAATCTTAAGCAGACTCCACACTCAGCATATAGCCTGACGCAGAGCTTGATCTCAAGACCCTGAGACCATGACCTGAGCCAAAATCAGGAGTCAGACTTTTTTTTTTAAGATTTTATTTATTTATTCATGAGAGACACAGAGAGACAGAGAGAGGCAGAGACACAGGCAGAGGGAGAAGCAGGCTCCATGCAGGGAGCCTGACGTGGGACTTGACCCTGGGGCTCCAGGATCTTGCCCTGGGCCAAAGGCAGGCTTCAAACCACTGAGCCACCCAGGAATCCCAGGAGTCAGACTCTTAACTGACTGAGCCACCCAGGTACTCCTAATTTATTTTTCAAAATACCAATTCTTGTACAATGTTACACATTATACTTTTTCCTTTAGCAAAAAGAATGTTTTTTTAATATTTTGGCAAAGTCTTTTCCAGACCAAGCATGAAATAAGCAGGCAAGAATGAACTATTTTATAGTGTACAAAAATATGGAACTCTACAAATTTGTGTGTCATCCTTGTCCAGGGGCCATGCTAATCTCTGTATCATTCCAATTTCTTTATATGTGCTGATGAAGTGAGTACCACATTACACTTTTATACAATGGGACACATTATATGGGAAGATAATAAGAATTTGTTCTTTTCACTCTTAAGTATGAAAACTTACAGCAGCTCTCCAATATTGATTTTACTTTTCTTTACAGTGGATTTTCAGAAAGTCTTTGTGGCATAATAATGTTTTGCAAAAAGGGTGTGACTATTTATAGAATTATTGTCTTTGCTGCTAGAAAGGAGTACCTTTGAAAAAGGAGAGCTTAGTAGATGTGAAATCAATTTCCACATGGAGGATGAAAAAGTTACAAATGTATTAGGAAAACTACAATAAATGTTTAAAAGAAAAAAAATGGAACTCAGAGGACATTATTCATGAAACCATACTTGGGATATATACAAATTAGAATATTTTAGCTAGCTAAAACTCCTCATCCAGTAGACATGGACCCTGTGATGCAACAGAGTTGAGAGAAGATATTAATATTTTCTAAAATATTAATATTTGGTGAAGCTAAGAAATAAACGGTAATTAAGAAACAGGGATGAGCATGCAAAATACTGAAACTGGATCACTTTCTTATACCATACACAAAAATAAACTCAAAAGGGTTTCAAGGTGAGACCTAAAATCATAAAAATCCTGAAAGAGAGCACAGGCAGTAATTTCTCTGACATTGGCCATAGTAATATTTTTCTAGATATATCTCCCAAAACAATGGAAACAAAGGCAAAAATAAATTATTGGGACATTAAAATAAAGTTTCCAATTTGGAATAAGATGGATGGAGCTAGAAAGTATAATGCTAAGTGAAATGAGTCAGAGAAAGACAAATACCATATGATTTCACTCTTATGTAGAATTAAAGAAATAAAACAAGCAGAGGAAAACAGAGAGAGAGAGAGAGAGAGAAACAAAGAGAAGCTAATAAACACTATTTTTAAAAAATATTTTATTTTATTTATTTTTTAGAGATTTTATTTATTTATTCATGAGAATACACAGAAAGATGAGAGAGAGAGAGAGAGAGAGAGAGAGACAGAGACACAGGCAGAGGGAGAAGCAGGCTGAGAGCCCGATGTGGGACTCGATCCCAGGTCTCCAGGATCACGCCCTGGGCTGAAGGCGGCTCTAAACCGCTGAGCCACCAGGGCTGCCCCTAAAAAACACTCTTAACTGTTGAGAACAAACTGTTACCAAAGGGGGGTGGGGGATGAGTGAAATAGGTGATGGGGACTAAGAAGTGCACTTGTGATGAGCACTGGGTATTGTATGAAAGTGCTGAATCAGTATATTGTACACCTGAAACTAATATAACATTGTATGTTAACTATACTGGAATTAAAATACAAATTTTTAAAAAGTAGTGTAAAAAAATTAAAAGCTGTAAAAAAATAAAAATAAGAAACTATTGCACAGGAGTGCCTGGATGGCTCAGTTGGTGGAGCATGCTATTCTTAATTTCAGGGTCATGAGTTCGAGCCCCACATTGGGTGTGGAGATTACTTAACAGAAAAAAGCTTCTGCACAGCAAAGGAAACAATCAGCAAAACCAAAAGAAAACCTACTGAATGGGAGAAGATACTTGCAAGTTATATATCTGAGAAGAGGTTAATATCCAAAATATATAAAGAACTTATACAGCTCAACACACACACAGAAACCAATCTGATGAAAAAGTGGGCAGAGAACCTGAATAAACATTTTGCCAAAGACATAGATATGGCCAACAGACACATGAAGATATGCTCAAGATCACTCATTATCAGGGAAGTGTAAATCAAAGCACAATATCACCTCACATCTGTCAAAATGGCTAAAATAAAAAAACACAAGAAACAACAACAATTAACAAGGATGTAGAGAAAAAGGAACCCTCATGCACTGTTGGTGAGAATGCAAACTGTAGCCATGTGGAAAACAGCATGGAGGTTCCTCAAAAAAATTAAAAACACAACTACCCTATGATCCAATAATTCCACTACTGTATATTTACCCAAAGAATACAAAAACACTGATTTGAAAAGACATATGCATCCTTATGTTTATTGCAGGATTATTTACAATAGCCAAAGTATGGAAGTAATCCAAGTGTTCGATTAATGAATAGATAAAGAAGATGTAGTACGTAGAAAAAATGGAATAGTACTCAGCCATAAAAAAGAAAGAGGGCAGCCTGGGTGGATTAGCGGTTTAGCGCTGCCTTCAGCCCAGGGCAGGATCCTGGAGACCCGGGATCAAGTCTCGCATCGGGCTCCCTGCATGGAGCCTGCTTCTCCCTCTGCCTGTGTCTCTGTCTCTGTCTCTCTCTCTTTCTCTCTCTGTGTCTCTCATGAATAAATAAATAAAATCTTAAAAAAAAAAAAGATATCTTGCCATTTGCAACAACATGGATGCATCTAGAGGGTATAATGCTAGATGAATTAAGTCAGTCAGAGAAAGACAAATACCATATGATTTCACTCATATGTGGAATTTAAGAAACAAAACAAAGATAAAAAGAAACGAACAAAAAACCCAGAGTTGTAATTACAAAGAACAAACTGGTGGTCACCAGAGGGGAGGTCAGAGGGGAGGATGGGTGAAATAGGTGAAGCAAATTAAGAATATACTTATTGTGATAAACACTGCATAACATGTAGAATTGCCGAATCACTATATTATATACCTGAAACTAATATAACACTGTATGGTAATTATACTGCAATTTTAAAAAAAAGGAAGAAATCACAGTATGCTTTGGTGCTCTCTTGTTATTCGTCTTGATGTGAGTCAAATGTTTATATACTTAAATCATGACTTGGTTTATAGCAAGACTAGGACCAATGTTTTACTTTATAAAGTTATTTGAGGATCCCTGGGTGGCGCAGCGGTTTGGCGCCTGCCTTTGGCCCAGGGCGCGATCCTGGAGACCCAGGATCGAATCCCACGTCAGGCTCCCGGTGCATGGAGCCTGCTTCTCCCTCTGCCTGTGTCTCTGCCTCTCTCTCTCTCTCTCTGTGACTATCATAAATAAATAAAAATTAAAAAAAAAAGTTTAAAAATCAGATTTCAGGTCTTATTTAAAAAAAATAATAAAGTTATTTGATTCAAGGAAATTAAAGCTTTTACTTATTCTTTTTTTTTTTAAAGCTTTTATTTTGAACAGAGATGTATCCACTAAGTGGCCACTAGCTAACTGTGGAGATGAATAATGGGCCCTTTCTCACAACTCCTTGGTGACCTGTTGTAACCTTCACTATCCAGATTTGATCAGTGATGTGGTCATTCCAAGATGGCAGGAAGTTTGAATTGCCTGAATGGACATACTGATCTGTCACACAGTAGGGCAGCAGAAGAAAGTTTTGTTCACACCTAAGGGTGACATAATTGTGTATGTCAAGAAGCCTAACTTATCTGCACAGCACCTGATAATTAACAATCCTTACTAATGGGAAGGTGCAGGCCTAGGGGGATCATGATGGAAAATCCTTTTAAAAAGCCAATTTGACCTTGGCCAAAACTTGCAGTGTGTTCCATCTCAGATGATTCAAAGCTCATTTTAATAGGCTTGAAAATCTGAAAATAAATGATTTTGAAGTGATGATATAAATTATGTATGAGTATCAATTGAATATTCAACTATAATGAGTTTATAGAATACAAGAGAGTATTTCTTTTGAGATGCTGCAATACTGCTATTGTTAGATTCAGAGCCCAGCTGGTTGCTTATAGGGAGCCTTTGTGCAAATTTGAAAAAGGCACCCCCTCTGGGTGATGCGGCCTTGTGGGTACATGATTTGGCAAGCAGAGCCTGGGCTGAATCTTAGCTCCTTTTTGTCCCATTGGTTGGGTGCTTTTGTGCAATGCACAAACTGCACTTCCTTAAGTGGCAGCTCCAATTGCTATTTGAAATGCGTGCCAGCAGAAAGGATTTAAAGCCTTGAAGTGCTTATGTTGGTTTTTAGAGAGTACATTTGAAATATACAAAAGTGATGGTTCCTTCTCCTAACCCAATGCAGAATTTATCAGCAAGAGACAAAGAGTCCATCCAGTAAGCTCTAAAATGCCATGAAAGCAGGTGAAGCCTCCATGACAGAGAATGGCAGGTATGTTCCTCGAAGAAGCATAGCTAGTAGGCTTCACTCTCCAAGCCAGAGGCAAATAACCTAACACCCAGGAAATTTAGATTTCCAGGACCAGAATTGTCTTATTTGCCCACTGCTGCACTGATGCTGGAAGGGAAAGCTATGTTGTGTCGGTGTGGAGCTAAAACCCTTTACATCCATTTACTTGGACTGAAATGTAGAGGTGGTGAGTGTTAGTAATAAAAAGTATATGGGCTTGATTGTTCATTTTTCTTTGTGGAACCATTGCCTTGTGATACCATGGCAGTGAGAACAAAACCATGGGTATCTGAAATTGAGTTTCCAGTTCTGGGACAAAATGGAGTAGACACACATCTCCCTACTCCTCCATCTACATACACCTAAAGGCCCTGGACATTGCATATAAAGAAGATTTTAACAGGTTAGAGAAGCCAGGCCTGCTACGGATGGATCTCAAGACCCAGGAAGCATGGTGACAAGGGTTTTCCTGTTTGATTCATGTAGCCTAAACTGGGTACTAGGGAAGCCAATAGACACAGACAAAAAACAACAACAACAACAAAAAACCCAAGACAATTCAGCTTTCTCTAGCTACGGGACAAAGAAAGGGCAGCCTGGCAAAACAGGTAACTTTGAGACAATAACTGCTCTACTCCAGCCAAATACCATGGGAAAAAAATGTGAACACAAAGCCTAGACTTTTGCCCATGCCCAAATTTATCAAGGTACTTCTCTGCCCCCCCCCATCTAGATAGTGTCAAGAAGTCCATCTGGGGAGTCAGAACTGTTATCCACACCTGGTAATAATGAGATTACCCCAACCTCTGCCACAGGTTGTTAGTAAAGGCCATGAGGGAAGCTGGAATTTCATCTCCACCCAGTCAGTGGTAATAAGGCCCCCCCTCCCTGGCAAGGTGGTATCAGAGAGGGCTGAGTGGGAGGCTAGGACTTTTTTTTTTTTTTTTTTTTTTAATCACATTCCAGTGGTAACTAAGCTTCCTAACCCTCTGCAGTGTTGGCAGAGGCATAGTGGGGATCCTGCACTCCCATCTCCACTCAGCAACAGTGAGATGCTCTTCTGCTTCCCATCTCAAGTTTCAATGGAGGCCAAGTGGGGAAGCTGAATTTCCACACCACTTGGTAGTAGTAAAAGCATCACCACCTTTCCTCCACTCCTGTAGTATCATAGGACACTTGCTAAAAACAGAAGATGAGCTAGAATCTCATAACATAATAGTAAAATGTCCAAGATACGGGGCACCTGGGTGGTACAATTGGTTGAGCAACCAACTCTTGGTTTTGGTTCAGGTTGTGATCTCAGGGTTTGAGATCAAGCCCCAAGCTGGGCTCTGTGCTGAGCTCAGAGTTTGCTTGAGATTCTCTCTCCCTCTGCTCCTCCTACTCATGTTCTCTCTCTAAAACAAATAAATCTAAAAAAAAAAAAAAAAGTCCAAGATACAATTGAAAATCACTTATATCAACAACCAAAAAAATTTTAACTTAAATGAGAAGAGATAATCAATAGACACCATAACAAGATTATAAGATGTTGGAATTACCTGATAAGGATTTAAAAACAGCTATCAGGGGATCCCTGGTAGCTCGGTGGTTTAGCGCCTGCCTTCGGCCCAGGGTGTGATCCTGGAGTCCTGGGATTGGGTCCCGCATTGGGCTGCCTGCATGAAGCCTGCTTCTCCCTCTGCCTGTGTCTCTGCCTTTCTCTGTCTGTGCCTCTCATGAATACATAAATAAATCTTAAAAAAAAATAAAAACAGCTGTCATAAAAAAATGCTGGGATGCCTGGGTGGCTTAGCGGTTGTCTGTCTTTGTATCAGGGCATGATCCTGGAGTCCCAGGATCAAGTCCCACATCGGGCTCCCTGCATGGAGCCTGCTCTGTCTGTGTCTCTGCCTCTCTCTGTGTCTCTCGTGAATAAATAAAATCTTTAAAAAAATTTTTTTTTATTATTTTTAAAAATATTTTATTTATTTATGAGTGACAATGAGAGAGACAGAGACACAGGCAGAGGGAGAAGCAGGCTCCATGCAAGGAGCCCGATGTGGGACTCGATCCCGGATTCTGAGATCATGCCCCGAGCCAAAGGCAGATGCTCAACCGCTGAGCCACCCAGGTGTCCTGAATAAATAAAATCTTAAAAAAAAATGCTTTGACAGGGACATCTGGCTGGCATAATCAGTTAAGCATCCAACTCTTGATTTTGGCTCAGGTCATGATCTCAGCATCGTACAATTGAGACCCGTGTTGGGTTCCTTGCTTTCCAGGAATCTGCTTAAGACTCACTCTCTCCCCAGCTCACACTCACTGTCTTTCTCTCTAAAAATAAGTAAATACATCTTAAAAAAAATACTTTGACAAGCAATTATGACCACAAATACAACATGCCATTTGTTGTATCTCTGGGCAAATTGAGTCTATTATCAGCGTTAGTCTGATATTCTCAGATATTAGAGCTTTGGTTGGGTGTTCGGATTCTTTGGGTAATGTTAATTTTTTCCTCCTAAACCACAGAAATAAACTCCTTTTTATGTGACACTTCTGAGTATCTAGAATACTGTTAGATACTTTCGACCAGCAGCCTGGTGAACAGTTAAAAAAGTCAAATAAATCTTTGTATATACGTTGTAATACTTCATCCCTCTCTTTTCCAGCCAGTCTTAATGGCCCAACCAGAAACTCTCTGAATAAGAACATATCCGTTTGCTATCCTTCTCTCCCCTAGGAATCAAAACTATCCTCTCTACATATCTGTTTCTTCTTTTTTTCCCTCTTAATTCTTCTTGTATCCAAATGAGTTTTGCCATTTAGCATTTCCTTGATGTTTTCCTCTTATGATCCTTGCCCTCATTTGATCATAGGAATTGCAAGAACAGGCTGTAATCCTCAGGATATATTGAAAAGGTTCAGTTCATTTCTCATTTTGTTCACAAGAGGTTAATCTGGGAGTCTTTAGTCCCTTCCAAGACAGTGTGACCTGAATCTGCTAGGGTCTGTAGCAAACAGTTTGAATTTGATGTTGTTTTTGGCATCTTCTTTAGAATCTCTTCATTCTCTGAAGTTGTGTCTAAAAATGCTAAGGCTTGGGCATGAGTAATTGTGTTTGAGTTAAAAATATGGTGTAATCTAATGTCATATTGGACATGAAGGTGAAAAGGGAACGTCCTTGCATGCCCTCTTTATTCACCAACAAAATTAATGTCTGGCAATAGAAGAAAATATATTCTCTTAGCATTGTGCCTATCAGACGCCTCTTAAAACATACATTTTGGGTATGTATGTAAATTTCAGTTGGCTAATTTAAGTAAACAAAATCTGCTTAGCCTCCCCCTCCCCCAATACAGTTGTGTCTGAGCATGCTGGACCCTGTTTAACCTCATGAAATATCAACAAATTAGCTTTTTTTTTTTTAGGAGTGATATGATCTAAACTACAATTAAAAAAAATAATCTCTATATCCAATGAGGGGCTCAAATGCATGACCCTGAGATCAAGAGTCACATGCTCTTCCAACTGAGCCAGCCCCCAGTCAGTTATTTCTTGATACAAAAGATTTCCTTTTTCACCGTGAGGTAATAAGTATGGATTATGTGGTGGTCACTGTTTGTTTTTATTATCCAAGTTAGAATGATAAAACACCATGGAAAAATTATCTTTTGTTTGGTTAGGAGAGAAAATTTTGAATAGGATTGAAGCGAAGAGCAAGAGAGGGAAAAGAAGGGAGAAGGGAAAGATAAGGGGTAAAATTAGAAGTTAAAGATGAAATATATGGTTTTTTATGTATTTCAAGGAGAAGGTGGAAAGAAAACAGCTATAGAGAATAATAGAGAAGCTAAAAGTTCCTTGATACAAACTATCTTTAGCAACAAAAATCTGGTGGTGAAAAAGCACCAATGGATCCTCCTTAACATGCATCTGAAACGGCTAAACATTTCAGATGCAAAACATATCAATATAGTGCATGTAGTGCAAAGGAGAAAACATTTAAGGGACTATCTGCAACATAATTTGTATAAACTCCATTTCCTCTTACTTCCTCTGCAATCATAATATAAGCTAGATTCTACAGCCACTTCTATGCATTTCTAAAACAGAGTGATTCAGGGCAAAAGCTTATTATTATTATTATTATTATTATTATTATTATTATGTTATTTTAAAAGATTTTATTTCTTTATTCTAGAGAGTGGCAGAGACATAGGCAGAGGGAGAAGCAGGCTCCCTGCAGGGAGCCTGACACAGTACTCAATCCCAGGACTCCAGGATCACACCCTGGGCCGAAGGCAGGCGCTAAACCACCGAGCCACCCATGCATCCCCAAAAGCTTATTATTATTATTATTATTTTAAAGATTTTATTTATTTCTAAAGTTTATTTACATATTTTTAGAAGATTTTAAGTAATCTTTAATTTTAAATAATCTAAAAGATTATTTGACAGAGAGAGAGAGAGCGAGCAGGGAGCCTGATGTGGAGCTCCAACCCAGGACACTGGGATCATGATCTGAGCCTATGCATAGCAGATGCTTAACCGACTGAGCCACCCAGGTGCCCCTATTTATTTTATTTTTTTAGTAATCTCTACACCCTGAGATCAAAAGTTGCATGCTCTACTGACTGAGGCAGCCAGATGCCCTGTTTATCTTACAGATCTGCATTTTCTTGGATGATTTACAGGGGAGATTTAATTATTTTCTTGTGCACTCTAACTATGAACATTTAAGGAGAGATTCAATCTTCTCTGGATTACCTTCACTTTTTTCTATGTATGATTATAGCAAATGATGAAACAGATAGTTTTTTCCTGCTTTCCTGTGGTATTAGATGGTATGTACTCATGGTACACAGTATCAGCCTCAGATAAGTGGTGTGAGAAGAAAAAAATCATATGGCTTATTTATATCTATATAGCTTTGATTTTGTGTTTTCCTTTAAATTTTTGAACATATTTACAATAACTGTTTTACAGTTCTTGTTAGCTAAATCCAACATTTCTCTTATTTTTTTATTTTTTACTTCTTTTTTTTCTTCTTTTTTTTCTTTTCTCATTTTTTAAAAAGGTTTTTTTTATTTATTCATGAGAGACACAGAGAGAGAGAGAATGGCACAGACACAGGCAGAGGGAGAAGCAGGCTCCATGCAGGGAGCCCGATGCAGACTCGATCCTGGAACTCCAGGATCATGCCCTGTGCCAAAGGCAGGCACTAAACCACTGAGCCACCCAGGGATCCTCCATTTCTCTTATTTTTTATCTATGATCTTTCTCCAGGTTATGGAACAGAATTTGCTTCCCCCCCCCCCCCCAACATTTAGGAGTTTTTTTTGTTTTTGTTTTTTTTTAAAGATTTTATTTATTTATTCATGAGAGACACAGAGAAAGAGAGAAGCACAGACACAGGCAGAGGGAGAAGCAGGCTCCATGCAGGGAGCCCAACGTGGGACTCGATTCCAGGTCTCCAGGATCAGGCCCTGGGTTGAAGGTGGCGCTAAACCGCTGAGCCACCAGGGCTGCCCCAGGAATTTTTTTATTGGATGCTAGACACTGTAAAAGTCATGTTGTTGAATGTTGAGATTTTGTTGTTCTCTTTTAAAAAGTGTTGAAATTGGTTTTGGCAGGCACTTCCTTTAAACTGCAGATCACCTTGATTCTGTTGAGGCTTGCTTTGAAGTTTTGCTATCATGGGTGTATTGTTGTCTTTATTCTAGGGCCAATTAGCCCTAATACTAAGGTATGACTCTTCTCAGATCTCTTTTGATGACCTCAACTGTTCAAATAAGTCGCTATGACCCAGATGGATGGAATTCAAATGTCCTTAAATCCTGTATGAAAAATCTTTGGTCCTTTTTTTTTTTTTTTTTTTTTGGCCTGGCTTTATAGAATTTCACTCCATGCATACATAGAGAAATATTCAGAAGGGACCAAGAACACCCTTGTAAAAATTTCTGCGTATGCAGCTCTTCCCTTATACTCTTCTGCCCTGCAAATTCCAGCCACCTCAACCTCATCATACTAGAATTTGTTTCCCATCTTATAGAAATTAGCATGCTCCATGAGTTTCCTCTTCCTTTATTGCAGTTTAAAAATTGCTCCCGGCGAGGAGCCTGCTTCTCCTCCTGCTATGTCTCTGCCTCTGTGTCTCTCATGAATAAATAAATAAAATCTTTAAAATAAATAAATAAATAAATAAATAAATAAATAAATAAATAAATAAATTGTTTCCAGTAGGGTTCCTGGATTTAGCAAAAATTCAATATTGCATTTTTATATACTTATACAAAAAATTATTCATTATGTATCTGAAATTCAAATTTAACTAGATAGGATAGCTACCCTACCTAGAATTCTTTAGGGGAGTCATTAAGAAACAGTAAAAAAATGTGTCTCTTCTTCTACTCATCCTGGGGTATCCTACATAGTTACTCATGTGAAAAAGAGCTCTACCATAGTTCAAGATGTCTTATTTGAGTTTATTTTATTTGAAATCTTCTTACTTAAAATCATTATTTCTCTTCTGTTTTATGGGCTTTAAATTTATCACAGTTTCAGCTGTTCTGTACAATGTTAACCTATCTCTTTGGGAAGTCACAAGAATCCTGTAAGGTGAATTCTGGGCACTTTACACATTGCCTACTGTTAGAGCATTTCCAAAATATCCTCAAAAGTAATGAGATGTTGTGCAGGCATCTTCATACAAGAGAGTTCATTTTATTTACATAGATTATCACAACAATAAATCATTTCTTGGGAAATTCAAAGAGATAGTGTTCATAAAACAATAGTTACATGGCATGGTAAAAAGAACCTGTGCTTGTGAAGATGAGAGGGCAACTAATATTTATTAAGTATCTACTCCATGCCAAGTGTTTTATATTCAGTGGTGTGCTGGAGCCAGTCTGTGCCAGCTCGTCTGTGCTTGTGAGAGGCAATTGTTAAGTTTTCAGGAATATTGCCAGCCATTTTTTAAACTGTTGGAAGCTTGAAATTGACAACAGGAGGAATATTTATACAATGAAAATTATCAAATGCCACAAATCATGGTTTCTCCATCAATTCTAAGAGCTGATTGTTAGGCATTTACCAGCACATCACTGTCATCACATTTCTCATATTATTTTATCCTCCAACAACTGCGTGAGGTATTTATTAGAATGCACAGTTTAAAGATGGCAAGAAACCAATTACGTAAGCAACATGTCCACATCTTCCTAGAGAACAAGAAACAAAACCAATTCTGTGTAATTCTATGTCCTTTCTGCTTACATCTCTACATCTTTGAGTCAGGAGGTTTTTTTTTTTTTTTTAAAGATTTTTATTTATTTATTTATTCATGAGAGACAGAGGCAGAGACACAGGAAGAGGGAGAAGCAAGGCTCCATACAGGAGCCCAATGTGGGACTCGATTCCTGGTCTCCAGGATCACACCCTGGGCCGAAGGCGGCGCTAAACCGCTGAGCCACCTGGGCTGCCGGAGCCAGGAGACTTGAACTATTGCCTTAACCTTGACTGTATGTTCTTGCACCAACACCTGACCACTATGGATCAGCATTTATTTATCTGTAAAGTTGGAAGCAATATACTGCTCAATAGACAAAGTCTCTTTTGGATGTAATAGTCTCTGTTGTTTACTAATTTACTAATTAATTTTTTACTAATTTACTAATTAATAATTAATAATTGTTTACTAATTTACTAATTCTTCCTCAGTCCAACTGTGGCAGAAATGCTAAAAACAAATACCTTCCAAATAGTTGTTAGAAAAAGGAATTTGGGGCAGCTCTGGTGGCTCAGCGGTTTAGCGCCTCCTTCAGCCCAGGGCCTGATCCTGGAGACCCGGGATTGAGTCCCACATCGGGCTCCCTGCATGGAGCCTGCTTTCTCCTCTGCCTGTGTCTCTACATTTCTTTCTGTGTCTCTCATGAATAAATAAATAAAATCTTAAAAAAAAAAAAAAAAGAAAAGAAAAAGGAATTTGTACCAGCAGGGGCTTCATGGGACTCAAGGCTATTATTACACTACCAGGTTTTTCTTTTTTCTCTAATGTCACCATCAAGGTGACATTAACAGAGAAAATGCATGCAGCCGGTTGATTTATTAAAAATCTGACAGGGCAGGGATGCCTGGTGGCTCAGTGGTTGATTGAAGAAATAAATAAAATCGTAAAAAAAAAATTCTGACAAGGCAAAGTAGCTTTGTGTAAATTAGCTGTTTAGTTTTCTCAGTCTTTTTTTTTTTTTTTAACATTTTTATTTATTTATTCATGAGAGACACACAGAGAGAGGCAGAGACACAGACAGAGGGAGAAGCAGGCTCCATGCAGCGAGCCTGATGTAGGACTCAATCCCGTGTCTCCAGGACCAGGCCCCGGGCTGAAGGCAGCGCTAAGCTGCTGAGCCACCCGGGCTGCCCCAGTTTTCTCAGTCTTTGACTAAAAGTTATCTACCAGGACCCTCCGGTCCAGAAGGATGAACAAGTCTTTGTGTCATTGATGGGCTTATCACTGAGGACAACTATGTAGATCTTTGTTTTCAAAGGATACATTAAGGAAAAAAATAAAGAGGACTTCAAATGTACAAGAGAATTATTCCATTTTAGAAGGTATATTCAATTTATATATAAAATTTTTTAAAAAGATTTTTATCTGATAGAGTGCATAAGTAGGAGGCATGGGAGAGGGAGAAGCTGGCTTTCCGCTGAGTAGGGAGCCTAATGCAGGGGGGGTCCTGGGATCATGATCTGAGCTGAAGGCAGACACTTAACTGACTAAGCCACCCAGGTGCACCAAGATGGATATATTCCTAAACACTGGGAGAAGAATTTCCGGTTTATAAGGTTCAGAAGACTCAGTTTATGGGTTGCACACGGGAAAGATTGCAGGGATGCCTATAGGGACCAGGCACTAAGTCCCTTGGCTGTAGGGCTCCAACAAAGTTTCTAATAATGGGGCCCTACTAGATTCAAGGCTCTAGAACAACCACTAACCTTCGAATGGACCAAGAAATGATTTCTGAAGCAGACATAGACTGAGAATTAGGGCTTACTTATTTAGCTTAGGAAAGAGGAGTGGGTTCTGAAGAGTATTATTTTAGTGATTGGGCTTTACACCAAGTTTAATCTACTTGTTAAAAAAATATCTACTTGTTATGAAGAAATGCATACCTGTTATATACAACTAGCCATAATTCATAATATCCAATATTATCAGCAAAGAGATTCCATAATTTTTTAAAAAGATTCTATGTATTTATTCATGAGAGACACAGAGAAAGGCAGAGACATAAGCAGAGGGAGGAGGCTCCAATGCAGGGAGCCCGGCGTGGGACTCGATCCCACGTCTCCAGGATCACGACCTGAGCCGAAGGCGGCACTAAACCGCTGAGCTACCAGGGCTGCCTGAGATTTCATAATTATACCTATGTAGCAGAGTGGAGAAATATGATGATCTTAATGCTGGTATCATGATTCTTCTTAGGGGGTATTTCAGTTGGGGCCTTCAAAGAAGCAGGTAGAATTATATGTGCAATAGATTTACTGGGAAGAAGCAGGATGGTGGCCATGGAAGTCAGAATCCGCTAAGGAGTGTGTAACAACTCACCAGCAGAATCAAAAAAAAAAAAAAAAAAAAAGAAAAAGAAAGATTTACTGGGGAGAGGCACCTGGATGGCTCAGTGGTTGAGCATCTGCCTCAGGTCATGATTCTGGGGGCCCTGCTCCTCCCACTGCTTATGTCTCTGCCTCTCTCTGTGTGTCTCTCACAAATAATGAAAATCTTTTTATAAAAAAGATTTACTATGTTAAAAGATATGAAGCAGAGAAGGGAGGGATAGATGAGGAGGACCATCAGGTTATGATGAAGATCTGAAAAATATGCAGGATAAGCAGTAGAATTCTGAAAAAGTCTTGGCCAGGTCAATGGGGAGTCCTTGAGCAAAGTTCTAGGGACTCGTATGGAGAAGTCCTATGTCAGGCAAGAATGACCACTCCAGAATGTTCACTGCATGGAGTCTTGGCTGGGGGCAGCTTGGGAAAGCACAGCCTCTTTGTGAATGCCACAGTGAGACAAAGGTTTATCATCTGTTAGCTACCTGTGGTCTATATGCTCCTGCAGCACATTCTCTTGCAGGGAGTTCAAAGGGGTGCCTGCCATGTTTCAGAAAATTATGTGTTTAAAAGCACGCTGTGATGCTGCTGTGCGGTAGAAGGTGATACCCTGAGGAATGAGCTTACTGAGAAAAAGGCAGTAAAAGAGTGCTAAAATTTTCACCTCGATAGGATTAGAAATTTTGGCGAATGATTCAAGAATAAAGGACACACAGGCTTAACATGGCAGAAAAATGGCTAAAGGCCCTTTACAAAGAGGGGTATCTAATATTCAGAATTATTTTTTTTAAGGTCTAAATCCCCTGCCACTCCAAACCTTAAATAAAATATGACATATGTACAATTGCCTCATGGGATTGTCACACAGCTAAGAAGATAGTTTGAATCTAGATAATTCTTTTTTTTTTAAAAAAAGATTTTACTTATTTGAGAGAGAATGAGTGAATGCAAGAGCAAGAGAGTGAGAGTGAGAGTGAGAGAGAGAGAGACCATAAGCAGAGGGACAACAGAGGAAGAGGGCAAAAGACTCCCCACTGAGCATGGAGGCCGACATAGGGCTTGAAACCAGGACTCTAGGATCAAGATCAAGACCTGAGCCAAAGGCAGACACTTGACTGAGCCACCCAGGTGCCCCTAAATCTAGATAATTCTTGATCCAAAATCTCCCTTCTATCCACTGTGCTACTTTTCCACTGTTCCTTCTATGTAACTTGATTTAGTGATTAGCTTCCATAATTCAGTGACTCTAGGAGTTACAAATGTTTTAAGCTATGGGCAGTATTTTCCTAGGGATTCCCAGAAGTAGAAGTAGACCCCAAGACAACAATTTCAGGACAAATAGTCTACTTGGAGAGTGAAAGAGATTTAGGAGGGTAATGGAGAGGTGAAATGGGAGAAAAGCCAGCCAATACAGTTTATGAAATTGAGCCAACGAGGACAATGAGTGACTAGAGCTTACCTTCTTAACCCCTCTGGGGAAACTGGAGACTGTGTAGGACATATGACTCTGAGTTATCCCACCTAGGAGGTAAGGAACCTGGGGTGTAAGCTCACCAGTTTTTGGTTAAAGGCTGCTCCTACTGAATGTTATTCTGTTATATTTCCAGCTGGCTGGCCAGCAAAACTGGCTCATATGGCAAGAGAAAGCTCTCAAGGAAAGAAATACAAGTGCTGGCAGGGGGTAACTGTGCCTGGGTGTGTGAATGAGGAAATGTGAGGCCGCAAAAGCACCTCACTGGAGGTATCAATGAAATATTTTATATACAGTCATCATACTCATTTTTTCCTAATGAAAAATAATAATCATTAGAATTAAATTTAGTATTATAATTTTAAGAGTCCTTTCATATATATCATCTCATTGGATTATCAAATGGTCCTTTGATATAAGCAGCACTCTGCAGATGAAAAGGATGTACATTTTATCTCCTCTATGAAGACCTCATAAATTTAAATTTATAAATTTCTTTTCTCATGCCAAGTTGATAAGTTCCAGTTTTCTTAATATTGGGAATTTGCAGAACAGTTTTGGTGGGGCAGGCATGGAGGTAGGAAAATTTAAGAGGTGGGAGTAATGAACATTTTTGGGCCTCAATCTAAAAAACCGTTTTCTCAGAACTATATGACCTAAACAGCATATTAGAACTTCATTAAAAATAAACACACAAAAAAAAAAAAAAAAAAAAAAACACAGTAAGGATCTTGGGGTCCTGGGAACGAGCCTACTCAGTGGGGAGCCTGGTTCTCCTTCTCCCTTGGTCTCTCCCCCACCCTCACTTGTACTCTCGCTCACTCTCTCTCATGAATAAATAAAAATCTTAAAATAAAATAAAACAAATATTAGTTATAATCAGAAAAGACAAACCATGTGTAGATGAAATTTAAGCCAATTAAATTTTCTCATTGATACACATTTTATGTCATCTTATGTAATAGAAGAAACGTTTTTTTTCATTAAGTGGTTTATTTATTTTTAAAAAGATTTTATTTATTTGAGTGAGAGAAACAGCGACAGAGAGCACAAGCCTGGACAAGAGGGAGAATTAGGCCTCCCGATGAGCAGGAAGCTTGATGCAGGTCTCTAACCCAGGACCCTGGGATCATGAACCCAGACAAAGGCAGATGTCCAACTGACTGAGCCACTCAAGCACCCCACATTAAGTGGTTTAAATCAAAGTGTTCCTCTTTACCCCTTTTTTACGTCTGGCATGATGAGCTTATTTCAGTGAAGCTGCCCGCGGTAAGTACTGGGAGAACCCTAGGACAGTTGGAGGCCAATTTTGTATTTACTAGCTTGTGTTTCAAGGTGGCTAAATGAATGGTAACTCTGCCTGCCCAACTATTTTCATGGGATTATCTCTTCTGGGCTGAATTGCTGTTTTTAAGAATGTTTTCATTGATGGTTGGGTAAAGCAAAGGAGTGACTGCTGTCAACACATTATAATGAGAAAGTTAAAAAAAAAGTTATGACAAGAACTTGGGGGGATCCCTGGGTGGTGCAGCGGTTTGGCGCCTGCCTTTGGCCCAGGGCGCGATCCTGGAGACCCGGGATCGAATCCCACGTCGGGCTCCCAGTGCATGGAGCCTGCTTCTCCCTCTGCCTGTATCTCTGCCTCTCTCTCTCTCTGTGACTATCATAAATAAATAAAAAATTAAAAAAAAAAAAAAAAAAAAGAGAACTTGGTCAAGTTATAGCTTCTTGTAGGCCACATTTTTGTTTTAAAAGGCAAATCTGGTTTTATGTTAAGAAAGGATTATATTGGGATCCCTGGGTGGCGCAGCGGTTTGGCGCCTGCCTTTGGCCCAGGGCGCGATCCTGGAGACCCGGGGTCGAGTCCCACGTCGGGCTCCCGGTGCGTGGAGCCTGCTTCTCCCTCTGCCCGTGTCTCTGCCTCTCTCTCTCTCTGTGTGTGACTATCATAAATAAATAAATAAATAAAATTAAAAAAAAAAAAAAAAAGAAAGGATTATATTTTCAAATCCTTGATAAAAAGGATGAAATCTTATTGTTTATTAACATGTTAGTAGTTAAAAGTTAAACATTGGGGCACCTGGGTGGCTCAGTAACCGTTAGGTGTCTGCCTTTGGCTCAGGTCATGGTCCCTGTGTCCTGGGATCAAGCACTGAATGGGCCTCCCTACCCTGCACGGTGGTGGTGTAGGGGGTGGGAGAGGTGTGGCGGGTGGTGGTGTGGTGTGTGAGGGGGTGAGTGGGCCTACTTCTCCCTCTCCTGCTGCTTCCTCTGCTTGTGCTTTTCTCTGTCAAATGAATAAATAAAATCTTTAAAAAAAAGCTAAACATCAACCCCCTTATAAATTAAATTTGAATCATTCTTATATCAATGGAGAATAACTGTGATTGAAAAAATGCATTCAGGATTTTATTTATTTTTTAAAGATTATATTTATTTATTCATGAGAGACACAGAGAGAGAGAGGGAGGCAGAGACACAGGCAGAGGGAGAAGCAGGCTCCATGCAGGGAGCCCGACGTGGGACTCAATCCCGGGTCTCCAGGATCACGCCCTGGGCTGAAGGCGGTGCTAAACCACTGAGCCACCAGGACTGCCCTGCATTCAGGATTTTAAAATTTCGTTTTAGGGATCCCTGGGTGGCGCAGCGGTTTGGCGCCTGCCTTTGGCCCAGGGCGCGATCCTGGAGACCCGGGATCGAATCCCACATCGGGCTCCCGGTGCATGGAGCCTGCTTCTCCCTCTGCCTGAGTCTCTGCCTCTCTCTCTCTCTCTCTCCCTCTCTCTCTCTGTGACTATCATAAATAAATAAAAATTAAAAAAAATAAAATAAAATTTCGTTTTAGTAAAAATGAACACTAAGGATTTTTTTTTAACACTAAGGATTTAAAGACCAAATCCTTCCCAAGATTTCCTTGAGAATTTCATTTCAGCTGTCCCAGAGTTATATGCTTGTCCTGCCTCCTGAATTTCCAGTTTAACTCTCAAAACTACGAATACAAAGGCAGTATGTTTAGTGACAATAGGACACATTTGGAGCCAAAGTGTCACGGGAGCAAGGCAGAGTTGGACCAGACAAAAGGTGCATTTGCTCTCATTTGCTATGGTTCATCCAGCTGTTGCTGCCTTCTGGGTCTGACCAACATTTTAAGGCATGTCAGATAGGAGCTTCTGGTTGCTTTAGATTCTCCTATCATCTAAATATTGCCAAAGTAAGAAATGGGCCAGAATTTACCACATAATTTCACGGACTCAAGTTCTCTGCAAATTTGCTAGTAAAATGGCACATTGTCAAGAATAAAAATTCTTGAAGAATTATCTAATAGTAATTCATGGCTTGACCTTCATTTCTATACACAGACCCACCTTCAGAACACAAACCCCTTACATTATTATATTTCTTTAGAGTACTGAAAATATTCCCACTTAGTATTATCATTTGATTATTATGGTAAATCTCTAATGTCAACAGAATAGATATTATCAATATTAACTTTTAACTGAAAGTGAAATTCTGGCTCCAAGACATTAATTAGTAGGTCTAACATTTTAAAGCTACGTACCTCCCATCAACACTTGTACTGTTAATTCTCTAATAATTTAAAGATACACAAGGAAAATATGAAGTCACAGCTTTGAATTATGAGGAAAAGTCCTATCCTTTTGCAACATGTTTTCCCCTTAATATTAATTTAAGCATCAGGAAGCATTCAGTTACCAAGGTAAGAATAAAGATACATGAAGAAAGAGACACATTCTCTGCCCTTCAATCTAACAGATAAATTAGCGTTATATTAATAGTGTCCTGGAGGACATATCTGTAATGTGAAAAGCCTGCTTTTTTTCTGGGGGGGGGGGGTCTTCTTTCTTTACAATGCTCTGTAAGACACTGTTCAGAGAACTCCCTAAAACTGGTAGAATTAGAAGTACACAGTTCAATATCTCTTATGTCTCATTTGATCTTCTTGGAATGGGGCTTCAAGTAGATGTTTTCTGGAAAATAATGGGAAGGCCCTGAAAGACTTGGTGCAGCCACTAGCTTTTGTTAGGCTTTCTTATGGAAAGAAGAAAGCCTTTTATATTACTGTAATCATTGTTATTTGCGTATTTCTCTCCAGTTCTACAAAAATGCAGAGACCAAATGCAAAGAAAATAAAGACTTATTGATTGCTGAAAAGTCAAGACTAACTCTTAGTCATACTCCCATCATTATGGCCTGTTTCTAGCATTTAAAAACATTACTACACAATTTATTCATATTTAAATTATTAACCCAGTCTTTTAAAATTTTTAAAAAGTATCTTTTTGAGCTCCAGGTATCTCATGAATTGTAAAATACTCCTTAATTGATAGGATGTTTGGTCTGTATTTGCATCTACCCTGCCTTTCTCTTATTTGTGGATATTTATTTGGAAGGATTTATTAGTCTTAGAGCATACTGCATTATGTACTCCTATTCTGTTTCTGATATGGATTAACCCGTTCCTTCATTTTCAAGGTCACTTAAATTCTATTCCATATTCCTTGATGTTTGCAATTGCATTCCTATTTTTCTTCATGACTCTAAAGAGGGCACTTTCAAATCCATCATCTTGGTCAATGATGGTTATTAGTGCTATGCTCAGGGCTAATTGTACATACTACTACTTAATATGTTCCCTTGTAAGTTTCTCAGATTGGTGCTAAGTTATTTAATTAATTAATTAATTAATTAATTGATTAATTAATTTTTAAAACTTATTCATTCATGAGGGTCACAGAGAGAGAGAGAGAGCCAGAGACACAGGCAGAGGGAGAAGCAGGCTCCATGCAGGGAGCCCAACATGGGACCCGATCCTGGGTCTCCAGAATCAGGCCCTGGGCCTAAGGCAGTGTTAAATTGCTCAGCCACCCGGGCTGCCCACATTGCTAAGTCATTTAGAAGCCACTGTTTCAACATTGGCAACATCGGAAATTGTATGTTGTTCTGTTTTTCGAAAATTCCAGACTTTTCCAGAGAAGCAAACTCTTAGCAGCCTGCCTTAGAAATCCAGATCTTATAGACAGAATTCAGTCTCTTGGACAGGCAGTGACTAATGCTTACCTCTGGGTGGGGTAGCCTTGGTCTTGGTGGACTGTAGCTCATAGCATGGTCTTTCAGGGCTTCAAAGTGGAGCCATGTCGCTCTTAACCTAGACAGTTTAAGCAGTTCAGTTATATCTGGTTTCCTAGATAATTGGAGTAGAATCAGAGAGAAGTCAGAGCAGAGGAAATAAGCTCACAGAAGCAAGTAGTGGCAATCAACAGGGTGAAAGGCCAACAGAGAAAACCAGAAAGCAAACACTGGAACTTGAAAAGCAAAGCAGATTGAGGCCCATTAATTAAGAGCAGATGACTAATTTTGTAATTGTACAGCCCTTGAACTGGGACTACCAGGAGAGAAACATGAAAATGTTGAAAAACAGCAAAAGAAATCCCAGATTTATTGAAAAACAATAATCTCCATATCCAGGAAGCCAATGAAGAGACCCACAGATAGACGGAGTAAAAATGGCTGAAAGTCAAAGATAAAGAAAATATTTTGGAAAAAAAAGCTGGAGAAAAATAAAACATCACTTACGAGGAAGCCCAGTAAGAGCAATGGTTGACTTCTCAGCAGCAACAACTGAAGCTAGAAAGCAGTGGGAAAACATTCAAAGTCTCAAACAAAAAAAATTAAAACTGTGAACCAATAATCTGATATTCAGCAAAGGTATCTTTTAAAAATGAAGGTGAAATAGACTTCCCTAGGTAAACAGAAACTGAAAGAATTTGTTGCCAGTCAATTCATTTTACAAGAGATTTTCTAGTAAGTTCTTCAGATGGAAAACAGGTCATCTCAGTTACACAAATCCATGACCAAAGAACATTGTTAAACTTATACATGCATATTTTCTCATTTCTTTTCTTAAATGAGTTAAAAGCAATTTCATAAAATATGTACATACAACTGATCCATTTACAACATGGGGGTTGGGGCACCACCCCCCTATACAAACACCCATGTATAATTTTAGACTCCCCCGAAACGTAATAGGCTGCTATTGACCAGAGCCTTACCAAATAACAGAAACAGTTGATTACCATGTATTTTGTATGCTATATTTACTATATGCTGTATATTTACAATAAAGCAAGCTAGAAACAAAAATGTTAAGAAAAGCATAAGGAAAATAAATTAATGGTACTATCCTGTACTCATTGCAAAAATCTGCATATAAATGGACTTCTACAGGGCAGCCCCGGTGGCGCAGTGGTTTGGCACAGCCTGCAGCCTGGGGTGTGATCCTGAAGACCAAGGATCGAGAGTCCCACATCGGGCTCCCTGCATGGAGCCTGCTTCTCCCTCTGTCTGTGTCTCTGTGTCTATGAATAAATAAATAAATTTTTTTTAAAAAATTAAAAAAAATAAAAGTCTTAAAAAATAAATAAATGGACTTCTACAGTTGATACTTCTGTTGTTCAAGGGTCAACTATAACCTATTACTGAGCCTATAACATATAGAAGTGATATATATATATATATATATAAAATTCCCAACAGCATAAATGGAGTTAATGTGAGCAAAGCTATAACAACCTGAGGAAATGACCACACATGGTAAAGTAATAACTGCTAACAGTGCATTGTTAGATTTCTAACACTAACAGATGTAGTACGTGGGGATTGCCTAGAAAATACTTGTTAAACTTGGGACTCCATGAGATAAAGTTTTAGATATTTTTATACAATTTGTTACATTCCCTACCAAAACCACCCTCTCCCACCTCCCAAAAAACCACACAAAAAACTCATCATCTGAATACAAGGAATCCTTTTTTTTGGCTCTTATTTGGGGCTCTTACAGCCATGCTAAAAACTTATTTGGAGTTACTTCTCCTTGGTTTATCCTGGGATTTTGATTTCAGAAGCCCAGACTTAGAAAAAAGAAAAAGAAAAGCCAATTTCTGACAGTGAACAAGCTTTTCTTTTTTTCCCTCTTCTTTTTTCTTTTCTTTTCTTCTTTAATCACAAAAAATAACAGCAACGTGGAGGATGTCTAAGAAAAGGGAAAAAAAACTCACCTATAATCCTGTTACCTTAACATTATCATTCTCTTATTCCATAGGCATTCACATTTTATGGAGTTATAACAATTTGTATTTTCGTTCTTCAAATGGGATTACATTAGATATCTTAGCAACTTTAAGCACCATTTTCAACAGCATTATATGTATTCAGGGACATATAAGCTACTTTCTTGTGTCTCTCTCCCACCTGCCCAATCTATTTTCTGATGGTGGATTAAGAAGGCCTGGAGCTGGGCTGCCTGGGTGGCTCAGTCAGTTGGGGATCTGTCTTCAGCTCAGGACATGATCCTGGAGTCTTGGGATTAAGCTCCACATTGGGATCCCTGTTCAGTGGGGAGTCTGCCTCTCCCTGACCCTCATCATGCTCTCACTCCCAAAATAAATACATAAATAAAAATACTGTTTTTTTAAAAATATGAGAGAGAACAAGCAAGAGAAAGAGCACAAACAGGAGGGAGGGGCAGAGGTAGAGGGAGCAGCAGGCTCCTGGCTGAGTAGGGAGCCTAATGTGGGGCTCAATCCCAGGACCCCGGGATCACTACCTGAGCCAAAGGAGATGCTTAACTGAGCCACCCAGGTGCCCCAGTAAAAATCTTAAAAAAAGAAAAAAAAAGGCCTGGAGCCAAACTTCCAGACTCAAGAGCTGGAAAAAAAAATATATATAGCAAGATCTCTAACTTGGAGAAGCAATCTAGATGATCTCTGGATTTTGCCACTTTTAAACTTGAATATATCTAATTTGAAATTGTCTAAATACAAACACAAGTCTTATCTGAGCTGAGATTTATATTGTAAATTGCTAATTATAAATCTTGATTTAGTCCATGAATCCATCATACTTTAAATAATTTGGAGCAGAGAATTTTAAAATTCTGATACTCCACAGACCTACTCACTACCCTTCTTCCTTCCTCAGTACAATATACTGCTTTCAGCAGTAATTTTTTGGGGGGAAAAGACCCCCACAATCTTGAATAACTTAGGATACTGGCAGCATTTTATCAGCAGACACAAAATATCACAAATTATTTAAAAACATTTCCCTATTATAATAGGTTTCTAATACAAGGATTTCATTTAAAGCATACTATTAAAACATTCTATGTTAAAATGATATTGTGCACATTTAGTACATGGCCTACAAGATAAAGAGTAAAATAATTTCAAGTCCATCAGGTTTCTAATGAAAGAACAAATTTAACAGCTTTTAGCTGGTTGACATCTATAAAGACTATGCTTTACTTTTTTTTTAAACTAATATCTAGTGCGTCATTTCCAGGCTGGAGGTATTTGCTTCCTTCCTTAGTATTACTCATTCAACTACTCAGTCAGATGCATAATCTATTAGAGATGTAGTAGACAAATGTCTTCTCTCTTCATTCTGCATATTATAACTCAAAACAGAATTCCAAGTTTCATATGTGTGGTTCCTCTTTTGGTTACTGGGCACTTGGCACTATCACTGGGAATGTAAGATGCTACCACAGTATTTAAATATAACGCCCATTTAAAATTAAGGCAACAACAACAACAAAAAACAAAATTAAGGCAACAAATTAAAAGGCCACCCATCACTATTTAGTAATAACTGCTTTAATGCTTTTCTCAATGTAATTGCTTTTTCTCATTGTTATAATTTGTAGTAAATGTGTTGCTTGAGTAAACACCTGTTTATTCATGACAATACTCACAATCTTCACTAGGTTTTAACAATCAAATGTCTGTTAATGAGCCTAGGGAAAATGGACAAGTATTAAAATACCTTATTATTTTATGTTTTAAAGATTTTATTTATTCATGACAGAGAGGAGAGAGAGGGAGAGAGAGAGAGAGAGACCCAGAGACGCAGGTAGAGGGAGAAGCAAGCTCCATATAGGGAGCCTGACGTGGAACTTGATCCGGGTCTCCAGGAACATGCCCTGGGCTGAAGGTGGTGCTAAACCGCTGAGCCACCCGGGCTGCCCATTTTATTTTTTAAAGGTTTCTTTATTCATGAGACACAGGTAGAGGGAGAAGCAGGCTCCATGCAGGGAGCCTGACATGGGACTCAATTCCGGTCCCAAGGATCAGGCCCCGGGCTGAAGGCAGTGCTAAACCCCGTGCCACCCGGGCTGCCCTTAAAATACTTTAAACTATTAATTTGTTAAATGTGAAAGGGATAACCTACAAACAGTATTCAATGACTAGGTGACAAGGAGAAATCTAAAGAGCCATTTACAAAATAAAATCATGATTAATATTGGAGAGCAAATAAGTTTGTTGTATTATAATTAAAAAGAATCATTGGTACATTAGTCCAGATAAATTTGATTGGTCTTCACAAGATAAATTAGTACAACTAATGACACTTATATTGTAGATCTTGGCAATGTTATTTCTTTTCTTTGGGTTTGTTTCCTCATCTGTAAAATGAAGGGATTAACTTATTTCATGTCTGTAGTTTTTAAAATTTAGGAATTGGTCTGGCTTTCCAATACCTGTTCTTGAAAAGTTAAATTTTTGTCATGTAGAATGTTTAAATGCAGCAAGAACATTCTATTTATTGGACAGTTGATGTCAGTTTGCAACTTTAAAATTTTATTTTCCTTTTTCAAGCTTTCTTAAAGTGAGCAATGACTATACATTTATAGAAATCACCAAGAAAAGCTACTGTACTACATTCTTAGATAGGACACAGATGTGGCAAATTCTTAGTAAGTTAGAAGTCTGGAAACGTGTATAGATTATAGTAATGTATTAAAATTCTTTTTTTTTTTTTTTAAAGATTTTTATTCATAGAGACACAGAGCGAGAGAGAGAGAGGCAGAGACACCAGCAGAGGGAGAAACAGGCTCCATGCAGGGAGCCCGACATGGGACTCGATCACGGGTCTCCAGGATCAGGCCCTGGGCCACAGGCGGTGCTAAACCACTGCGCCACCAGGGCTGCTCTATTAAAGTTCTTATTCTGCATTTTGTACTCAAAGATATGACAGGAGTTATGTACACTGCTGACCATTTCCCCAGGATTACTGTTACCCTCCAAACCGTACCATGTTGGTATACACAAAAGCCAAGACAGTAGTTATCTGAGGCTACTCTAGTCCAGGTTAAAAATGGGTATGAATTTTTACAGGTGAATGGGGTTGAGATTTTCATTACATTAGAAACAAGGGATCACATCAATCCATCAATTCCATCTCTTCATTTCTAATGAGTAAACTGGTCCAGAGAAGTGACTTGGCAAGGCCACAGATCTAACTGGTATCAGTTGATGAGAACCCGGATTTGCTTGCCAATTCTTCTATACGATACTGCCTTCTGGAGGCCACAAGGCAGGCAATGCTCTGAGAAGATAGGAGAAATCTAAATGGAATATAAAATCTTAAAAGGGACATTACATGGTCCATCCAGTTCAACTTCACATTTAAATCTGGAATTTCAGGATCCCTGGGTGGCTCAGCGGTTTAGCGCCTGCCTTTGGCCTAGGGCGCGATCCTGGAGACCCGGGATCGAATCCCACGTCGGGCTCCTGGTGCATGGAGCCTGCTTCTCCCTCTGCCTGTGTCTCTGCCTCTCTCTCTCTCTCACTGTGTGCCTATCATAAATAAATATTAAAAAAAAAATAAATCTGGAATTTCTTCTGTAGCACCGTGACAAAGGTCACTCAGCTTCTGATCTGTTCCAGTGCTAAGAACCTCTCTGACCCTGGGGAGGCAATCCCTTTTTGTTGTGGACAAATAACCATATGGTTATTTCTTACACTGAGCTCTAGCCTGTCATTTTGGAGCTTTCACCTAGTTTGTACTGAGTCCAAAGAATAAATTGTCTGAAATATTTGAACACAGAGCTATCACTCCTTAGTTACAGAATTCTTCAGTTGGTTTTTGGATTTTAGTTTGTGGGACTCCTTTCAATTTGGCAAAACATCCCAAGATTTGCTTTAATTTATGAATATCCTGAAATGATATTAATATTTATAGGTATGGTTTGACTAGCCCTTCGTATGAGATTATGTCCCCATGACACACCCTAAAATTACAGCCAATGACAAGAGACTAACATGTTATTTTTAGCAAACTAAAAATATCCATTTTTCTTTCATCTGTCAAATCTTGGCAAATGCAATTTCATATTCCTATCAATGGCCTTTTATTGTACCTCAGATACTAATTACTAGGGTCCGTGACACCATGTATGATTGTGCCTCTCACTAATTTGCCAGCCTCATCTTTATGCCATCTGTTCCCCTTGACTTTTGGCCAGTCTTAAAATGCACTGTCTTTTTTTCTGGGCTTCCCCGTACTGTTCCCTTCAGCCAGCAATGATTTCCCCTGGCCACTAGGTTTAGTCGTTTGAGATATCCTTCAAAGTTCCTATCAAACATCACTTCTTTGTGAAACTCCTTCTTGCGCTTTCCCTCATATCTCCCTCCCAATAGTACCATTTAACCTGTTATAATGAGCTACAAATCTCCCTCAGCCATTATTCAAATACTTGTGCAATAAGGTGTCTGTCTCCTTGGCTACACTGTGAAGTCTATGAGGACATGGCCAATGTCTACCTTTATCTGGCATAGGGTATTAGATGATTTAGACATTCAATATTTGTTGAACGAATGAATGAATTCTGAATTAGTATGATCAGAATTTTAAATTTAACAGGTATTCAAAGAAAACACTTAACTAAACTCTGGGGTATGTGGTGTACAAAAAAGGGAATTTTTACAGGCTCCACAACAATCTTGAGAAGGAAAAAAACCTCTCCAAAAAGAGAAGTGATGATAAAATTGAGAAAACCACACAACTATATTCTATAAAGATAAATGGTGAATGTTTTCAGTCCTTATGGTAAGGGATGGAAAGCATGGAAGAAGGCAAACAAGCACAGCTGGGTGATATATTTGTTGTTTTACTGTTAATTTGACACATCTGAACCAAAGCATTCACAATACTTGATATACTTTGAAGAGAATCATATACTATAGTCTTAGACATAACCACAGAACAAGCAGAACAATTAAAACTACATAAGGCCTTAAAATATATCCACAGTGTGTATTATTTCAATATTCATTCATTTACAAATTAGACTACATACCGTTAATTTTATTTTTATTTTTCTTTCATTGTTTTATTCAGGCAGGATTCATTCAAGGAAAGGCAACTTAGTTTTTGTGTGTGAGCTCTGTTTTTTACTACATTGGTTAATATAAAAGTTATGAATTAAATGTTCTTATATCCTGCATCCAGGAGTGAATCCATGAAATTCTCATATAGTAATCTAAAACAATAGGTCCTATTAAAAGGAGCCAAAGTGAAAAATGACCAAATAGCCAGCCTGTTTGTGGTCTTAAAGAACATCTAACGGACTCTCAGGTTTTCTTATAATAAAGTGTACTGCAATTCTATGAGATTAGTCAAAATTTAAAACAACATCGCGTACAAAATCATTCTTGAAGCTCTAAATGCCTTTTAAATAACAAAATGAGATTTTTTAAGTAGTTGCCTCATAGTACCAAACCTATAAATCAGAACTAGTTAAAATTCAGTGCTATCATGACTTCTCATTTACAAGGTAACTAGTTGGTAAATTAATAGATGGCATAAAAATTAAGACTTACATTTCTTTTTTAAAGGAGAAAATGTATGATAACCAGGGAATACAGAAAATTCAATGTATTTTACAATAAAATAACTGTTTAAACCTCGATCCCTGTACAACAGGGTTTAGGTCATCTCTAGTGAACTTGCATGTTTTCTTACAGTTTATTCTGAGTACTTGAATTTTTTTTAGATATACAGCTTTTTATTGAAAGAATATTACATTTGTATACCTGGATAAGATTTAGTACATTGAGATGTTTTAAAAATATTTATAAATTTATTTCTGATATGCAAAAGCATTTGGCAATACTTTTACAGCATTTGATTTTATAGAATTAAAATTTCATACAGTACTCATTTTGATGTTTAAAAAAAAATTCACAGAAAAAATATAAATTACACAGCCTGACTGCATGATACTGTTATTTCCAGTTTCTAGTTCTGGTAATTAAAACCTTCATTAAGTCTGTTAACAAATCATTACCTGTACATTTATGAAGGCAACTGACATGATTTGCAAACAAAACCTTCAGGTTTTATGTAATTTACCAAAGAGTGCAGTTCAGCAAGAAAAGAAAACCAGTATGCAAATTTACAGAATATTTTACAAATTTACCAGTTCCTGTGACACAAACTGTTTCAACCTTTCAAGGTACTGTCCATAAAGTTCCACATCATTGTGACCTGCCCCTTCAACCCACAGAGGCTCCACAGGTCTTTGGCAACGCTCAAACAATGCGAGGCCATGTGAAAAGTCAATTACTTCATCTTCAGTCCCATGAATTATTAATACTGGAGAGGTTATCTTAGAGATTTTGTCAATGCTGCAAGAAAAGGGGGGGGGGGAGAAAGTCAACGAATTAGCTAGAAAAGGATTGTGAAATTTTTTCTGTGATATACTGGTAGATCATTCAAATATCAGAACAATCTTTTGAATACATTCTGAAGAAATGATGTCTCTTGGATTTTATTTTATAGATTCCTTATTTTAAGATTACCTGAGGAAGCTACCTTCATGCACTTCTGTTTTGAGGAAATCACTCAATGGTTACTGTCAACCTAGTACAATGCTTAACATAGAGAAACAGGTTGGAAGTAGAGGATGAAACTAAGGACCATTCAAGTATGTGCTAACTTTATACCTCTCTGTATGCATTATTTTTTTCCTTCCTCTTAATCTACCAAAATGACAGCAAAATGTATTGTTTTGGGATATCACAAAAATAGGGAGAAAACCATTTTTAAGGGAATAGATGTTAAAATGAAGAAACATTCTAATTTATCCCATGGGATACCCCAGAAGGCAGGAACTGACATGGGGATGAAGGCAGATGACAGGAATCTATAGAATTGATTCAAGAGTCTGTTTAAGAAATAGTTAGGTCCCTCTCCTTCAGGTTCTTTCCCTTTCCTTCTGTAGATTGGTTAGTTTTACTCTACCCAAAAATGGAGGTTTTTGAGGACTAAGGGAATTGCTAGGCACAGATTAAGATGAGAGGCATCAGAGAGAGCAAGTAAACACACACGCTGCCGCTATGAACCCATTTTCTGTACTGAGTTTTCAGAATGCTGGCAGCCAGGCCTTCAATCTTCCACGGAGAACTTTTACAAAGAATCCTTGTTGGAGACTCTATCCACCTTAAGAGGAAAAGTAGAGAAAGTGTCACAGGGTGGGATCCCCAAGTAATTGATTTGACCAGATCACTGTACAGTGAAGCTCACAATCAACAAGACTTAACACCACGGTGCTTCAGATCAGCTCTTTAGTTCTTCACTCTTATGTATGAACAGACAATTTAGAATTATCAGACATCAGAGAACACTAAATATAAGACAGAGATCAAGACAATTTTAAAAAGACAACTTGAAGGAGACATAAACGACATAAAGCGAACTTACAAATTTTTACACTTAAAGTCTTTCCAGATAGAAGGCATTGTAACTATAAAATGAGGATAGAATCTTAAAAAAGAGGAAATCAATGAAGTAATTCAAGGCATTTGGTAAGGAAAAATGGTTGGGTGTATTATTTGCTATCAAATGCTCAATAATAAAGGAATTATAACAAAAAATAACAAAAAAAATTTAAAAAGTATGTTCTTCTTCAAATGTCAATGCTGCAAGAAAAGAGAGGGGGGAGGAAGTCAATAAATTAGCTTGCAGTTAAGTGCTGCTCTTTTTGTTGGTGTAGCAGAAATGAAAGAGGGAGCTGGACAGAGATTTAAGTTGGCAAAAGCATTAACCCAAATACTCCCAATCAATCCTAAAGTTCAGTTAGACAGAAGCAGTATCATACACATACCTTCCAATAAACCATTATCTAAAACAGAAACCACCGCCAAATTAATGTAAAAACAAAAAATCTCCCACAGCTCATATACTCCCACCATTAGCTTCCCTACAAAAGTGACCCCTTACTGGCTAATGATGAAAATATTTGCTTTTAAAATGACCCTTGTAAAAAAAAAGAAAAAATGACCCTTGTTTTTATAAATTAGCAGGTGAGGACTCTGGCCTTTGGCCCATCTATCATTCTCAAAAAATTCTTTGTATTACTGCCAATTAGGGAAAAGAAGTAAGACTGAAATTTGCCAGCTTCTCACTTCTTGCCTTCTCCCTTTGAGAAATATGGGCCATCAGTTTTTTCCAATTCTGAAGAGCTGGAGGAACTTCCATATTCTCTTGAAAAGTAGTCCTCCTTTCATATTTGTGTAACATTGTGTTTACAGACTTTGAAGTGCCAATACTTACTCAAATGAATTCTAGACACAACTTTTTTGTAACTGACTTCTTTTGTAAATCAGCTATCATTAATTAGATACCATTCACTAATTTTTATGCACACATGTCTCATTTCCCTCTACTCTTCCTCTATTCCAGTATTATGTCTCACTGAATGGTACTATTATTCATTAGCAGCTCAAGTCAGAACTCTAGGAATTACAGTCACGGTCGTTTGTTTAGCATCCTATATTCACTCTGACACTCAGTTTTGTCAATTTCATTTCTCAAATTCATTCTCGGGCAGCCTGGGTGGCTCAGCGGTTTAGCGCCACCTTCAGCCCAGGGTGTGATCCTGGAGACCTGGGATTGAGTCCTGTATCAGGCTCCCTGCATGAAGCCTGCTTCTCCCTCTGCCTGTGTCTCTGCCTCTCTCTCTGTATCTCTCATGAATAAATAAATAAAATCTTAAAAAAATTCATTCTCTTATCTCTAATACTACTAGTACCACTCTCTGGGGTATAAGGCCCTCAGCTATTTTCACCAGGATTGCTACTTGCTCAAATGTTTCAGCCTCCCAACTGGGCTACTACCACCACCCTTTATGAACTTTAATTTTTCACAATTTCTATAATATATGTAAATTAGAAGTTCATGGCTGAATGAACTGTATTATGAATGCCTTAAGTGATGAAAAAAAATGCCCTTAAATTTTCTTTGAATTAAACAATCTTGAATATGGATACTTACTTTGGGAATGCATCAAAACAGTAGGTCTTCTTGGTATCAGGAAAAGCAACTCGCATTCCCGAAGTCAAAGGAGAATGGAGAATAACAGCAGCACTCTCATACCGAGCAGCGAGATCCACAGATGGTACTGTCCCTATACTTTGGCCATATATAATCACATTTTCAGGGCGAATGCCGTATCTACAAAGTTAAAAAAAAAAAAAAAGGCAGAGTTGGACTGGTATGAAATATTCAGTCATTTTCTAAGGACTTCTAATAATAGAATGACTCAGAATAAGACAATGTCAACTTTATATTTTAAATGTTTCTTAGCCATCATTATCATATTTAATGCTGTAACAAACAAAACAAAAAACAAAATCTATATTCTTAGCTTATTTCATCTGCTTCATCTTTTGGTGAGATCTTTTAAAATTTCAAACTTAAATGAATTCATTAAATCATTTATGCAATTTGACACGGCACACTATTGACTAATCCTGAACATATTACATCACTAATATTTTAATGGATTGATGTTTAATAGACATTAAATGTAACAAAAGTTACATTATTTTCCATTCAATGTAAAAAAGTTCTTTGTCTAGACATCAAAAGTGGCTATTTTATTTTTTGAATTTGGTCATACTGATGAAAATTGCTAGATATAGTTACTGTATGGGATAAAAAATATATATACATATATATATTAGCTGAAAGCATATGACTATTTTTCTTGAAATTTGCCTTTTCTTATTAATAGAAATGAACTGATTGGAAAGATAAAAATATGAGTGAGAATTTCAAATGCTTTATGATTCAGTTAATTATGAATAGACTTCATGCTAAAAACTCCAGAGTATTTTTACTCCCTTTAAAAATGCTGATTGAAATATGTCAACTCACTGCCTCAAATATATCACATATATTCTATGTTCCAAGCACTGTTACTTGTCCATGGTATAACTGTCCCAACTTTAATACTGCAAATAGAAATGAGGTGCTGGGCAGCCCTGGTGGCGCAGCGGTTTAGCATCGCCTACAGCCCGGGTTGTGATCCTGGAGACTCGGGATCGAGTCCCACGTCGGGCTTCCTGCAAGGAGCCTGCTTCTGCCTCTGCCTGTGTCTCTGCCTCTCTCTCTCTGAATGAATGAATGAATGAATGAATAAATAAATAAATAAATCAAATAAGAAAAGAAAAGAAATGAGGTGCTACAGGAATTAATGAATGTGGGGTTAAGGGTTAGAGTGAGATCAAATATGCTTTGCCTCTTTAGAAGTCTGACAGCAGTCACTTCTGGATGCTAAGGGCCATTTGCACAACAGCCTCTGGTCTTCGGAAAAGCTAACGGAGCTTTCCAAGTATCTAAGAATGAAAAAAATAGCAAGACTAATCCCATTTGCTTCCTCTGGCCCTTTCCAGGGGCCCAGGGCTCTTTGACTATTCACGTAATGACATACTTCCCCATCATTTCTTCTAATCAGTTATACATAAGCATTTGAATATATCCCAGAGGTTGGGTTCCATCTACTCTAGACTGACTCTAATTGTAAATAAACTTAGAAAAGCTTTTTTCTTTACAAAGACATGACTGTAATTCTTCATAGGAGTAAAGAAATTATGAAATGAACTTCTGCAGCATCAGCATTAACTCTTGAGGCTGTACGATTGCTACTAGCTGAATGCAGCATGGTCGGTGTCAAGTATGGGTTTTATTTTTATTTTTATTTATTTTTTATTTATTTATGATAGTCACACAGAGAGAGAGGCAGAGACATAGGCAGAGGGAGAAGCAGGCTCCATGCACCGGGAGCCTGACGTGGGATTTGATCCCGGGTCTCCAGGATCACGCCCTGGGCCAAAGGCAGGCGCCAAACCCCTGCGCCACCCAGGGATCCCAAGTATGGGTTTTAGACTAATGTTAGCAATGGCAAAGCTCCAGAGTAGAAGCAGCTGCCAATTTAGCATCAGAAAACTCAAAGCAGTAACAGAATTTCAGAATAGTACAACATAGGTCTTTATTTTTTATTTTTAAAGATTTTATTTATTTTATATCATAGACATCGAGAGAGAGAGACAGAGAGAGAGAGAGAGAGGCAGAGACACAGGCAGAGGGTGAAGCAGGCTCCATGCCGGAAGCCCGACGCGGGACTCGATCCTGGGACTCCAGGATTGTGCCCCGGGCCAAAGGCAGGTGCTAAACAGCTGAGCCATCCAGGGATTCCCCATAACTTAGGTCTTTAAAGACCATCTAATCTAGTTTAGCTGCTTGTTGAGCATATGTTCAAAGTCAGAGTAAGTGGAAGACCTATAATTTGAACCCAGGTACCCTGACTCCTTGTCGAGCGACTTTTTCTTTTTCTTTAATTAAAGATTTTATTTATTTATTTACGAGAGACAGAGAGAGAGAGAGAGAAAGGCAGACACTCAGGCAGAGGGAACAGCAGGCTCCTCCCAGGGAACCAATGCGGGACTACATCCTGGATCCCAGGATCATGCCCTGAGCTGAAGGCAGAGTCTCAACCACTGAGCCATCCAAGTATACCTCCAATGACTTTTTCATTAAGGTACACAGATAATGAGCTCAAAAACTATAGTACTATTTAGAAATTTATCTAGTCTGCCCTTGTTCCTCATTTATCAAGTATGTATGGTCATCAGGTATGTTTAAAAAGATGAATTAAATCAAGACTAGTAATTATTTTTTTAATTTTTTATTTATTTATGATAGTCATCACAGAGAGAGAGAGAGAGAGAGAGAGAGGCAGAGACACAGGCAGAGGGAGAAGCAGGTTCCATGCAGGGAGCCCGATGTGGGATTTGATCCTGGGTCTCCAGGATCGCGCCCGGGCCAAAGGCAGGCGCCAAACTGCTGCGCCACCCAGGGATCCCAAGACTAGTAATTATTTTATAGTTTCCTTCAAACTGGTATCAGACAAGATGAAAAACAGGAAAAAGTTAACCATGTACATGAGTGTTTTTCTTGTTTTGGTTACATAAACCCAGAAAACTGAATTGGATACTAGTATGTTTTGGCTGAATAAAATTATCATTTCATGTTACTGGGAAGCATTAATAATGAAGGCTATCTGCTATAACTTAGCATCCTTAAAAACTGTACCAATCCAGTCAAGTTATACTTTAAAAGAGTTATACCTCAATAAATCTTCTTTCAAAGTATTTATCATATTTTCTTGACAGGTATTATATACTACATTCAATTGGCCAAGTCTGGAAAGTAGGAACTCATTTATTTTTGTTTATAGATTGAAGGGACTGACATCATTATACATAAAGCAGCGTTTGACTTTGGTCATTTAAGGCAGTTTTTAAGTTAAAGAATTTAAGTTAAGAATTTTTACCATTTCCCTGTCCCCCACAACTTGTTACCTACTTCTTATACTATTTACCATCTTTTCTTACTCATCATGTATGTTTTCATATCATTTCAAGTGATTTAAGAATCCCCTTTATATGAAAATGCTATAAAAAGATAGTTTCATTATGTATCTTAGAGGAATAAAATGTTTCTAAAGGTATTTTCTAAAAAAGGTTATGCCTATTAACAAAATAAGGAGGTTCTAACTGAAACCACTAATATTTAAACAATAAATTAAGAATGAAAAAAAAAAGGAATGATAAATTTTCTTTTTGAGTGCTTCAACTTTAGTCTAAAATACTTTTGAAAAAAAAAAAAATAAAATAAAATACTTTTGAAGTGAGGCAGCTTATCAGCTGGATAATGAAGAATAATTTGAACTAAGACATTTTTATTGTATATGAACCATCTGATGAAAACCCTGAAGTCTATGAAATTGCAATATTTTTCAATATTGGGGACTAGGAAAGATGAAAGCAATTTCTAGTTTACAAAAATGTATTGTTAAAGAATATGGTAATCGCTTAAATGATTTATTGTAAAATTACTTTTTTTTTTGAGATTGTCTCTCCAAATTTTATTAGTCCAGAATGAACAGTAAAAATCCCACTTCTTTAGAATGAATACTTTAAAAATAGTTCCAGCGCAGCAGCCTGGGTGGCTCAGCGGTTTAGTGCTACCTTCAGCTCAGGGCCTGATCCTGGAGACCTGAGATCGAGTCCCATGTCAGGCTCCCTTCATGGAGCTTGCTTTTCTCCCTCTGCCTGTCTCTCTGCCTTTCTCTCTCTCTCTCTATGTATCTCATGAATAAATAAATAAACCTTAAAAAAAATAGTTCCAATAAAATATCTTTAAGTCACATTTCTAAGAGATTATTATATAAAATAATGCAAACCTTGGATTACGATTTTATCAAAAACAATCTAGCCTCTTATACTCTTAAATGATAAAGTAAATCATTAACTAAGTAGCTGTTTTCTCGCATTCCCTTGAAATGTTCCAACTTTGAATAACATTTTATTATCACACTCCACAAGTCTGTGAAACCAAACATTTGTCATTGAATTTTAAAGAAAAATCACACACATGTAACAGACACAAATGAGCTCGATCTTAAAAATTCATGCTATTTTAAAAACATTTAGAATTACAATCTAAGAGTTTAACTGTCCATAGGGTATGTACTGGCAAATACAACCTCTTAGTACTTCAAAACATGTGTTATAAAAACTTTTATTCTTTTTTACATAATATAAGGCAATTTTAGTTAATCATGATAATAAATGTGGAAAACAGTTCCCAATCATGATTTACCTTGTCCTAAGAGCAAGCCAAGCAGCTTCAATATCTGCATAGAGGTTCTTCTCTGTTGGTTTCCCAGAACTTGCGCCATATCCAGAATAATCATATGAGAATATATTACAATTAATCCGTGATCCCAGTCCTATGTAAAAGCTGCTCATCTGACCAAGATCAACAGCATTTCCATGTGAGAAGAGTAAAGTGTATTTAGCATTGGGTGAGCAACGCACAAACATGCAGGCAATTCTGTTGCCTTTACTGGTTCTAGTCATGAAACATTCAATAGCATCTTTTTCTCTAGAAGAATACTGCCAGTCTGCTCGTTCCGACAAATGTAAAGTCCAGCGGCTTCCACTTTCATCACACATCAGAGTGTAAGTAGGATCAGGTGGCAAAAATGCTAATTTTGAAGCAATTTTTCCAGGGCAAGGTGGACAGCAGAAGAGACAACACAGCTCACTAAATGAAAGATTATTCATCTTCTGAAAAAGAGAAGGAGATAGCAAATGTTTTAATTATTGAGTATGGATTCTGCATTTTCATATAATAGAAGGTTAAAACAAAGACACTGGTAAATTCTACTGGTGTTCAGTGTCTACTGCTATTTCCAGTATCCTTAGCCCAGATTTTTGGCATCTTTCTAGAAATAATTTAAATCCTGTGGTGAGGCAAATATTCACCAGGAGATAATCAAGTATTACAGGATTTTTCAAATAGTAGTGATTATATATTAGAATATTTAACCAAAATATGAAAACTAATATGAAGAATTGAGGTCATATTTGTTATTTCTCCAGAGATAACGTAAGAAGTATGAAATGTTTTTTAGAGTAGTGTATAATTTCTGGGTTAAGTCAGTGAAAATTCTCAGATTTTCATAGAGAAGCTAGGTATTTTATTTACATGATATAGTAAATACACAGCAGTACCATATACATTGTTCATTTCCATAAATGAAGTGCTTACTATCAGTCAGGCATTGTGCTAGGTATTATTCTGTATTACCACACTTGATCCTCAAAACAACCCTGTACGTTGATGTGAGAAAAGGAACTTGCACAATGCGAGGCAGCAAGAGAGCCAGGATTTGACACCTGGCTCAACCACTGTCCTATACTGCTGAGCTACATGGCCTCAGGGGCTCAGAAAGCTATTGTCTCAGAAGCCTATCATTTTAGCCATAGTGCCAGTGGCTCAAATAACCTATAAAACATTAAAATATAGGTCTATATGTAACTATTACTCAAATTAAAAAGGCTACAATATAAAGTCTATTATGAAAAAAAAGATAAAATCTGCTAAAATTTCCTATATGATCAAATGGGAAGGATTATAAAGTTTGAAGTCTGAGACAGCTGGGGTGGAATCCCAACTCTACCACTGACAAGCTCTTTGCCCTTGGGCAAATTATTTACTTTTCAACCCTCATGGTCTTCCTAAGTAGATGAGGCCAATGCCTGGTTGTAAAGAACAGATACAATGACATAGTTGGTGCATAGACTACAGCAATGGCAATACAGTTGGCACACTTAAGGATGGCCTACACTGTCTTTTTCATTAATATTTTTAAAGTACCTAGTTGACACTAAGTCAGAAACAAAAATAGAGTAGTACTTGTTTGCCTTACATCATTTTTTATCTTGTCCTTTCTCAAATTCCTGTCTCTTTTTAGCAGTAGGTAACAACTGCTTAGTTCTAGAAAGAAGGATTCAAAACAAACACCTTCTAGAGATTTGGTAACACCTAGTTTTCTACAAAAATATCTGAACATAAGGATGGGGAAAAAACATACATTATACCATCAGACAAAATGCAATTATACATGTGAAAAAATTACCTCAGGAGACTAAAGAAGTGAGAATATTTGGAAAGAAAGAAATGTCCTTTTCACTCACTACAGAATCAAAATCTTGTTCAAAAGACATGTCCTAATTTTCCAGTGTAAATCGATTAGGTAGAAAGCAGCAGAAACAGCATATAGATAGAGAAAGATAGAGGTGATATATAAGGCTTTAAAAGACTAAGAGAAAAAAAAAAGACTAAGAGAAAAGCAGGAAAGTGTCTCTTGGATATTAGGAGTCACCTTTACTTGCTATTCTACCTTTATTCCTTTTCAACCTTCAAAACAAATATAGCCTAAATAAGTTAATGTCACAGTCTACTTCAAAAAAGAGTCTGATAAAACAGCAACGACCAGGTGTCATCTTTAGTGGTAACTCTAATTGATTCCCTGAAATACTGTACTGAGAAGGATTCTAAGGGCATACCTAAGGCTTGGCAGGCAGAGAATATGTAATAAATCAGTGATGTCTATTACAGGATTTGGCTACAGATTCAGATTCATTTTCCTGGTCATGAGGATATAGGACCAGGTGAAGAGGATGGCAGGAAAGAAAGTTTAAAGGGTCAGTTCGAGAGAAGGAGATGACGTAGAAAAAAAAAAAAAAGAGGAGGAAGAATGTACAATGTTATCAGTGTTATCTGCTTAATAATTTGCCTATGGAAAAAAAAATAATTTGCCTATGGTTATTTCTGCTTCCAATTACCTTAGTAGCCACAACGGCTGATCCTTAATAGTCTATCAAAAGCTTGGTTAGGGCAGCCCTGGTGGCCCAGCGGTTTGGCGCCGCCTGCAGCCTGGGGCGTGATCCTGGAGAACCTGGATAGAATCCCAGGTTGGGCCCCCAAGCAAGCATGGAGCCTGCTTCTCCCTCTCCCTCTGCCTGTGCCTCTGCCCCTCTCTCTCTGTCTCTATGAATAAATAAATAAAATCTTTAAAAAAATAAATAAAGCTTGGTTAATAATAAGTAAGCTGTACACAGCTATGTTCCTGTAATTTATCTCCTGAATATGAAGGCTTTTGTATAGAATAAAAGTGATTTTATTTTATTTTTAAAAAGATTTTTTATTTTATTTATTCATGAGAGACACAGAGACACACAGGCAGAGGGAGAAGCAGGCTCCATGTAGGGAGTCTGATGTGGGACTCGATCCCAGGTCTCCAGGATCAGGCCCTGGGCTGAAGGCGGCAGCGCTAAACCACTGAGCCACCCGGGCTGCCCAAAAATAAAGTAATTTTAAAATAAATCTGGCTGGGGCAGCCCTGGTGGCACAGCGGTTTAGCGTGGCCTGCAGCCCAGGGTGTGATCCTGGAGACCCTGAGTCGAGTCCCACGTCAGGCTCTCTGTATGATGCCTGCTTCTCCCTCTGCCTGTGTCTCTGCCTCTCTCTCTCTGTCTCTATGAATAAATAAAATCTTAAAAAAAAAAAGTAAAATAAATCTGGCTGACTGAACATATATAATACTGCAGAGTTACTTCTGAGAATGAACAGTAAATGAGAGAAGCAGGAGAAAAGGTGCAGTGCCAGAATCTAGTCTAATGAAAGGACAACCAGATCTTCTTCATGGTGGTGAAAGAAATTATTTCCACCTCCATGCCCTAAGCCAGGCAAATGGTGTCCATTTAATAATAAAAACTTGCAAATTACCACTTTGTTAATAAGAAGCCTGGTATATATAAGGCAGCAACACAGACTTGATTTAAAATAGGGCACCAAGCTGGTTCAGTTAGTGAAGCATACAAACTCTTGATCTCAGGGTTGTAAGTTCAAGCCTCACATTGTATAGAAATGATTACTTAAAAACAATCTTAAAAAAAAAGTTATAACAAACTGGTTTAAAAAAAAAAAAAGAATACTTGAAGAGGTAGTAGAAAAGTGTCATAAAGAAAAATCCAGGGGAACCCTGGGTGGTGCAGCGGTTTAGCGCCTGCCTTTGGCCCAGGACGTGATCCTGGAGACCCGGGATTGAATCCCACGTCGGGCTCCCGGTGCATGGAGCCTGCTTCTCCCTCTGCCTATGTCTCTGCCTCTCTCTCTCTCTCTCTCTCTCTGTGTGACTATCATAAATAAATAAAAATTAAAAAAAAAAAAAAGAAAAAATCCAACTGTAATCCCTAATATAAAGAAATCAATATCCAAAGCAAAAAATTAACTTGATGCATTGGGTACAAGAATTGATAACTGAAGAGTGTATCAGTGAGCTGAAAGATCAGATTGAGGAATTCCTAAATAGGGATATTTTTGGACAAAGGGATGATGATACAGAAAATATAAAAGAAAATTTAAGGGGATCCCTGGGTGGCGCAGTGGTTTAGCGCCTGCCTTTGGCCCAGGGCGCGATCCTGGAGACCCGGGATCGAATCCCATATCGGGCTCCTGGTGCATGGAGCCTGCTTCTCCCTCTGCCTATGTCTCTGCGCCTCTCTCTCTCTCTCTCTCTCTCTGTGTGACTATCATAAATAAATAAAAATTTAAAAAAAAAAAAAGAAAATTTAAGGAAGATAAAAGTAGAAATACTACTATCAATAGTAAGAAGGTCCTAGAAGGGGAAGAAAAGGGAAAAATAAAGGTAAGAATCTAAGAATTTATCAGAATTAAAGAAAAAAATCCAGCCTCAGACTAACAAACAGATATTTAAGAAAATTCTCACAGCTAGACAAATTATAGTTAAGATTGACAGAAACAAAATATGAAAGTTTCTAGAAAGAATGACTGCCTACAAAGGAAAGAATCAGATGAATATCTGATTTTTCAAAACCAACACTAGAAACCAGAAGATACTGGAGAGATAGTTTTAAAGTGAGAAAGAAAAAACCCCCACAACTTTGAGCCTATAATTTACAGAGATAAAATAACATTTTAATATAAGGAAAGAATAAATTTTAGCTGCAGGCATACTAAAACTCAGAAGGCAGGGATCTCTGGGTGGTGCAGCGGTTTGGCGCCTGCCTTTGGCCCAGGGCGTGATCCTGGAGACCCGGGGTCGAGTCCCACGTCGGGCTCCCGGTGCATGGAGCCTGCTTCTCCCTCTGCCTGTGTCTCTGCCTCTCTCTCTCTGTGACTATCATAAATAAAAAAAAAAAAAAAAAAAAAAAAAAAAAAAAACTCAGAAGGCTTATCAAACCCAGAGACTGTCTTGGAGAAATTCCAGCAAGGACAAAAATAAACCCAAGGAAGTTCTATGAAGTATTTCAGGTATGATAAAGAATAGTTCACATAATGTTTTATTTTGTTTTAAAGCAAGCAATGGAGGATAAAAAAAAAAAAAAAAAGCAGGAAAGTATATCCCTAAACAATCCAGAATCAAAA
Organism: Canis aureus; assembly: GCF_053574225.1. Taxonomy (NCBI): domain Eukaryota; kingdom Metazoa; phylum Chordata; class Mammalia; order Carnivora; family Canidae; genus Canis; species Canis aureus. Next base: position 86,523,983 of record NC_135611.1, on the reverse strand, counting down.
CTTTGGAGAATATGAATATAAAGAGAATTGGAAGAAGAGTTAGGGATTTAAGTGAAAAATGTGCTGAGGCACTGGTCACTTGTTCAGAATGGTATTAATATTGATAAGTTTAAGACATGGAAAAAAAATATAACCATGACTTAATAAATCAGATGTAACCACCATAAAATTAGGGGTTGTAGGATACACCTGAAGTAGTTATAGTTATCATTACAAATGTCCAGCTTTGACTATTAGGCAGTGTGTTAAACTCAAGGAGTGTAAACACAAAGAAATAATTAAGGGGAGATATCAACAAGATAGAGAACAAAAAACAATGGATATCAACAGACCCAAAAGCTGACTCTTAGAAAAGCCTTCTACTATTAACAGCAGTTAGCATTAACTGAGAACTTGTGAAGTATCAGGCAGTATTCTCAACAGTTTTCATATAGTAACTCATTTAATCCTTTCAACAACCTTTTGACATAGGGACTATCAATTCACCCATTTTCCATCTGAGGAAACAGAGGCACAGAGAAGTTATACAACCTACCAAAGGTCACATAGCTGGTAAGTGACAGAACCGATTATGTGTGGCAGGATGAGTTTTGGGTCCTGAACTCATAAATACGGTTTTGTGGAAAGACCCACACAAGACTGAAGAACAGAAAGAGATAAGCAAAAACCCAAAGTACTACCATGAAAAGGACAGACATACATAGTTTTTACAACTAAAAAAGTTTTAAATAAAAAGCCCCGATAAACTAAGTAAGTTTGACATGAATTAAATTCTTGAGTAGCATAAAAGAACAAAAAACCCGGGCATCCCCGGTGACACAGTGGTTTAGTGCTGCCTGCAGCCCAGGGTGTGATCCTGGAGACCCGGGATCGGGTCCCACGTCGGGCTCCCTGCATGGGGCCTGCTTCTCCCTCTGCCTGTGTCTCTGCCTTTCTCTCTCTCTGTGTGTCTCTCATGAATGAATAAATAAATAAAATCTTAAAAAAAAAAAAAAAAAAAAAAAAAAAACCCAATCCAGGCAGAAAATGGACAGGGGTTCCTGGGTGGCTCGGTCTGTTAAGTGTCTGATCTTCAGCTCAGGTCATGATCCCAGGGTCCTGGCTCTCTGCTTAGTGGGAAGCCTGCTTCTCCTTCTCCCTCTGCTTGCCACTCCCCCTGCTTGCTCTGTCAAATAAATAAAATCTTTAAAAAGATATATATTGGAAAAAAAAATGAACAAAAGATCTGACATTTCTCCAAAGGGATACAAATGGCTAACAAGTATATGAAAAGACCCTCAACATCTTTAGTCATTAAGGAAACAAATGAAAACCACAATGATACCGCTTCATACCTGCTAGGATGGTGGAAACAGAAAAGACAGGTAAGATCAAAGTTGACAAGAACATGAAGAAATTGGAACTTTTATACACTGTTGGTGGGAAGTAAAATGGAACAACTAATTTGGAAAACAGTTTGGCAGTTCCTTAAAGAGTTTAAGCACAGAGTGTTAACATTTGATCAAGCAATTCACTCCCAGGTACATAACAAAGAAAAATGAAAACCTACGTTCACACAAAAACTTGAACTCTTTCTGGTGGCATAATTCATTATAGCCAGAAGGTAGAAACCATCAAAATGTCCATCAACTGATGGATGGACAAACAAAATGTGATATATTCATATAATGAAACATCATGCAGGCGACTCCATCCCGGGTCTCCAGGATCATGCCTCGGGTCGAAGGCAGCCCTAAACCGCTGAGCACCCATACAGGGCTGCCCTGTATGATTCCAAATATATGATGTTTAGAATAGGAAAATTAATAGAGATGAGTCTAGGACTATGTAAGTTGTGAAGGTGGGGCGGGGAGTAATGGCTGAAGAGTACGGGGTTTCTTTTGGGGGTAATGAAAATGCTCCAAAAATTTTTGAGTGATGGTTGCAGAACTTTATCTGCACATTTTAAGTAAGGAGATTGTATAGTATGTGAATTACATACCCCCCCCCTTTTAAAATGTAGGCTCTATGTCCCAGCATGGAGGGCCCAATGTGGGACTTGAATTTAAGTAAATTTTAATTTACTGAGAGCAAACAGAAGTCAGGCACTTTTTTTTTTTTGTCAGGCACTTTAACTGCTTCAGCCACCCAGGTGACCTGAGAATTACATCTTTTTTTTTTTATGATTTTATTTATTTATTCATGAGAGACAGAGAGAGAGAGAGAGAGAGAGAGAGAAAGAGGGAGAGAGAGGCAGAGACACAGGCAGAGGGAGAAGCAGGCTCCTTGCAGGGAGCCTGACGTGGGACTTGATCCCCAGACAGGGATCACACCCTGAGCCAAAGCCAGGTGCTCAACCGCTGAGCCACCCAGATGTCCCGAGAATTACATCTTAATAAAGCTGTTTACTGTGGGTGCCTGGATGATTCAGTTGGTAGAACATGCAACTCTTGACCTCAGAGTAGTAAGCTCAAGTCCCATGCTGGGTGTAGAGATTACTTAAAAATAAAATCCTTAAAAAAAAAAAAAAAAGCTTTTTACCATACTCACCTCCCCATACACACCAAATCTATGGAAATTTAAGGTAATTCTGCAAAGAAAGAGCTGAAGTATGCATGTATTTGCAGGGTATCTGCAATTAAGATAGAGACTACATACTAAGAGAGACTATGCAAAGCCAAAGTAATAGACTGACACAGAAACAAACAGACCTAGTTGTAACAGAATACAAAGCTTATAAACAGGCCTATATATAAATGAGTCTCCTATGACATAGCTGGTTTTCTCAAAGCAGTAAAAAAGGATGAATTCTTTCGTAGGTTTTGCTGGAAAATTTTACATATTTACATAGGCAAAAGTAGTTAGAGCTCTGCCTCTCTGTATATATGGAGAACACAAACTCCAGATGGATTAACAGATCTAAAAGGCAAAATTACTTAACAAAAGTCTGTAAAAGATAAAATATTGGCAGGTTTTAACTTCATTCAAATAAACACTTCAGTAAAAAATGCTTTGGGAGTAATGATTTTTTCATCTAAAATTATCAGTTAATACCTTAACTATGAGGAACTTCTACAAAAGCAAGAAAAAAGGTAACTCAGGAGAACAAATGGGCAAAAGATATTAGTAGGCAATTTACAGGAGGAAGAGGCTATCAAGTAAATTAAGAAAGGCCACTCTTACCAACTCTCAGAGAAATGCAAGAAATACTATTTTTAAACTACAAGAAAAATAAAAATTAGAAAGCTGAGTAATATAAAGTGCTGGTAAGAATAGGGGAAAATAGGAACCTTTTTGTGAATTGCTTGATAAGCCATTCTGTTTATCTATGACCCAGAATTCCACTCATGGGTAAGTACTCCAAAGAAATACTTGCAGAGATCCTTAAGCAATACATACAAGGGTGCTTGATCACTGCAGCATTATTTGTACCAGGGTATAGAAAGCAACATAGATTCCATCACCAGGTAATGACTTAAAGTAAATGTTTTGGATGCAGATAATGGAATATTAGGCAGAGTTAGAAGTAGTGACTATGATTGGCTGGAGCTTAAAAATACCGTACTGGGTAAAAACGATTAAGCTGAGATCTACACTACCATTAATGTAAAATTACAACCACACATAAATATATATTTAAAGAGGAGTATCGGAGTAAATGCTTATGGAGGGGGAACCTGAAAAGAGATTGCAAAAAAAAAAAGTAAATGAAACACAAGTAGGGCTTATGCTCATAGATTGATGATGACAGTGTACCACGAAGTATACTGAGCTCCACAGGGCAAAAATCACATTTTGCTGGGATGCCTGGTGGCTTGCTCAATTAAGTGCCTGACTGCTGGTTTTGACCTCAGAATAGTGTGAAATCAAGAGAAACCGAGTTGGGCAGAGACAGAACCCACCTCTGGCTCCATGCTCAGTGGGGTGTGGGCTTGAGATTCCCTCTGTCCTTTTCCCCCTGTCCCTCCCCTGTTTCATTTTCTCTCTCTCTCTCTCCCCTCCCTCCCCACCTCTCTAAAATAAATAAATCTTCAAAAAAAAATCCTATCTGGTTGTTTACCACTGGGCCTATAGTGTCAAGCAGAACACCCAACACATAATAGGGTTTTTAATATTTTCTGGGTGAATGACTTAGTAAATTAATAAAATTAACTCAATTCTCTACACCTGAGAGATTCCCACAAAAGTTTACTAAATTATATTTTTAAAAGAAAGCAGATATGTTTTGTGATAATTACTTAGGTTTTTGTATGTGAGCAAAGTAGAAGCAGTATAATAAAAACCTATGAACCTAGCTTGGGGTGAGGGGTGCAGGTGGGAAAAGCAGAGCTAGTTACCCAGAATCATTCAGTGTCAGGAAGCACAGAAAAGGACAGTCTTCTAGGGAGGAAGAAATCTTGCCCCTCTCAAAATCAATTCACAAATAAAGGGTCAACTGAATGTTAAACAGATGGTCCATTGTGAAAATTAAGGTTTTCCTTTTGGCAGGAGACTCTTAAAGTTACTTCACTTATAGCAGGAGCAATTTCCTAAAATTGTATGAATTAATAATTTAAGAACCTGCTTCTCCTGATAACTTTTCCCTGCACAATGACAAAGGAAAAAAAGATGAACATCTGAGTCCCTTCTCAGCAAAACAGGAAAACTAAGGTTAAAAAAGGTCTCTAGGGCAGCCCCGGTGGCTCAGTGGTTTAGCGCTGCGTTCAGCCCAAGGTGTGATCCTGGAGACCTGGGATGGAGTCCCATGTCAGGCTCCCTGCATGGAGCCTGCTTCTCCCTCTGCCTGTGTCTCTGCCCCCACTCCCCCGTGTCTCTCATGAAGAAATAAAATAAAAATCTCAAATAAATAAATAATAAAGTCTCTAAATAGAATGACCTACTATATTGCCTTCCTCTCTTTTGACAGATTATTGAAATGACTCTTGTCAATACCTGATGTAATAACAGTTTAGTGAAAAAAAAAATCCCCTTTTATGTCCTTTCTAATAGTTTCTTGGTAATGTATATCAATACACATTACCACCATCTAAGAAGGACAATTGTTTCTTTTAGGGTTCAAGTTGTTGTAATGAAGAGAACTAGTCTTCAGTCTTTTTAGAGAAAACATTTTTAAAATGCTTAAATCTCTTCTTCATTTTGAGCAATATTTTGACTACTGTGCTCTAAGTAGGATCTATGCTGACTTAAAGTCTTACCCAATTTGGAGCGTAAGTAGGTATGTAATAAACCACTTAAATTTTGATATACTAGACTTCAGGTTAAGAACGACATTCGAAAGTCAAAAATGAATTGCTTTGAATTTGGCTTCATTCATGGATAAATCTGGGAAAGTACTATTACCCATCCAGTTTTATAGAAGTCAGGATTTATCATGTCACTTAGAAAATCTCCAAATGATTCCAGTTAGTTAAAGGCACATCTACTTAGCAGTCAGATTTCTGGAAGTCTCAATGACTCAGGATAACAATACCTCCAAGAGATTATTTTTTTTTTTAGTAAACAAATCTCTAAGCATTCAAAAATGAAAAAGAATTGAAAATGAGAGTTTGCATAAAATGTAAAAGACTGATTCGACACCATTTAAAAAAACAAACTCACTTTTTAAAAAGATTTATTTTAGAGATACAGAGTGTAGTGTAGAGGGGAGGGGAACAGGGAGAGACAGAATCTCAAACAGATTCCCCTGTTAAGTGTGGAGCCCAACATGGGGGTTGATCCCATGTCTGAGATCATGACCTGAGCCAAAATCAAGAGTCAGGTGCTTAACTGACTAAACTATCCAGACACCCCTAAACAAACTTACTTTTGATTTTTATCTTTGGTTATAAAAATTAAAGCCTGATTTTTAAAAAATAAACTTATATGGGATCCCTGGGTGGCGCAGCGGTTTGGCGCCTGCCTTTGGCCCAGGGCGCGATCTTGGAGACCCGGGATCGAATCCCACGTCAGGCTCTCAGTGCATGGAGCCTGCTTCTCCCTCTGCCTATGTCTCTGCCTCTCTCTCTCTGTGACTATCATAAATAAATAAAAAATTAAAAAAAAAGAAAAAATTAAAAAAAAAATAAATAAATAAAAAAAAAATAAACTTATAGAAGAAACAAAACAAAAAATTAGATTTACAGCAGAGCTTAACACCAAAGAGACAAAGTAGATTTTTAATTATTAACAGCAGTAAGTAGGAAAGATCAGAATGGACCAAAGTCACAAGTGAAGGCAAAGATATTCCATTGTGAAAAAGCAGGGTGAAAAATCTGACATTAGGTCAATTCTGTTCAATGGGGCCATGAATGCAACATATCCCAAAGACGGACCTAAAGGAAATCACCGTAATAGTACTATGCAAAGATGGTCAATTATATAATAGCTCAGTAGCCCTAGAGGTGTTATCAATACCAAAATAAGGAAAATTAAACTTACTTCAATATCCTTTATGGGTACCAAGTATATAACGCATACAAAGAAGCAGAATACTCATTCACCTTTAAAGGAGTTTTTGGCAGCATGCTCCTTTTTCAGTCAAGACTGAATCCAAAATACTTAAAACTATCAAAATAAGTGCAATTTAGAAACTAGGTGTTTAGTATATATTCTAAAACACATTTTTCTGGGATGTCTGGGTGGCTCAGCAATTGAGTGTCTGCCTTTGGCTCAGGGCCTGATCCCGGATTCCCAGGATCGAGATCCACATTGGGTTTCTTGCAAAGAGCCTGCTTCTCCTCCCTCTACCTGTGTCTCTGCCTCTCATTGTCTCTCATGAATAAATAAATAAATAAAATCTTTATTAAATAAAATAAAACACATTTTCTACCTTGGGGCACCTGTGTGGCTCTGTTAGTTGGGCATCTGCCTTTGGCTCCGTTGTGATCCCAGATCCTGGGATGGAGCCCCACGTGGTCTCCCTGCTCAGCAGGGAGCTTGCTTTTCTTTCTGCCTCTCCCCCTGCTCATGCCTGCTCTAACAAATAAGTAAAATCTTAAAAAAGAAAATAAATAAATACAAGTAAGATTCTAGAAATACTTAGTAATTGTGCCAATGAGTCACCTGAAAACACCCTAAGAAACGTGGTTTTATTGGTATATTGAATAAATGCCCTAATAACTGAGTTTAGAAAAGTTTAGGAGTTTCCCGAGTGGTAAAGACTTACCAGGCACTGTCAAAATAAGATTCCTTTTCACCAAGGATGAGAAGAGTTGGGGTTAGACATACAAAAATAGTTGAGGTAAAGAGGACAAGACAAGCATCTACCAGTTATCAGAAGTCTTAATCCTAGCATTTAGTTAGGAACCTAATTTTTTAGTTAAAAAATCAGCAGTAAGAATCAGAAGTGAGGAAGTTGGAAAGCCTATAAGCTATGCTAAACTAATTTATACCAGAAGTCCTAACACAGGTCAATGTAACTGCTTCTATATTCATGTTTTCCCTCAGTTTCTTAATACTACATTATTACAGAAGCCATTAGCTACAAGTAGCTACTTAAGTTAGTTAAAATTAAATATTCAGTTCCTCAGCCACACTAGCCACATATGACTAGTGTCTACCAAACTGTATAGTGTAGAATGAACATTCCCATCATTGCAGAATGCCCTTCTGGGCAGTCCGGAACTAGAATCTTTCAAACCGAGGCAATCCAGAACAAGAGTTTTCATTCTTCCTATCCATGTCAGCTTGAAATGTTAGAGCTCTTTCCTTCCTGGTACATACACGGCAAGGTTTATAGATCTTCCTATTGAACACTGTAAATGACACAGAACTAAGTGAGATTACCTACAAAGTACTTCTTTATAAGAATGCATTTTGACAAAAACATTGCAACATCTAACCCAATCAATTTCTTTTTTTAAAGGGTGCAAGTATGGGAAAGGGGGAGAGAGAGAAGCTTAAGGAGGCTCCACACCCAGCATGGAGCCTGATGTGAGGCTTAATCTTACAACCCCAAGATCATAAGCAGAAATCAAGGGTTGGAGACTTACCAACTGAGCTACCCAGAAACCTCTTTTTATTTAAATTGTACTTATTTAACATACAGTGTAAAACTAGTTTCAGGTGTACATTATAGTGATTTAACACTTCCATATAACACCCAGTGCTCCTCACAAAAAGCATGCTCCTAAATTCCCATTACCTATTTCACCCATCCCCAATACCTACCCACCCCTGGCAATCAGTTTGTTCTCTGTGGTTAAGAGTCTGCTTCTCGGGCAGCCCTGGTGGCTCAGTGGTTTAGCTTTCAGCCCAGGGAGGGATCCTAGAGACCCAGGATTGGGTCGCGTGTCGGGTCCCTGCATGGAGCCTGCTTCTCTTTCTGCCTCTCTAAAAATGTCTTTCATGAAGAATTTAAAAAAGAGTCTGTTTCTTGGTTTGCTCCTCTTTTTTCCCTTTGCATGTTTGTTTTGTTTCTTAATTTCCAAGAGTGAAATCATATGGTATTTGTCCTTCTCTGACTTATTTCACTAAGCATTATTCTAACTCCACTTACATCATTGTAAATGACAAGACTTTCATTCTTTTTCATGGCTGAGTAATATTCCATGATGTGTGTGTGTGTGTGTGTGTGTGTGTGTGTGTGTGTGTGTGTGTACGCACACCAGATCTTTATTTATCATTTAGGGATACTTGGGCAGTTTCCTTAATTTGGCTACTGTAGATAAGGCTGCACATATCTCTTTAAACTCATATTTTTGTATTCTTTGCATTTAACCCAATTCTAATGTAAAAGCTATTTTATTAAAAAGGAGCAAAGCAGGAGCAACTGGGTGGCTCAGTTGGTTAATCATCTGCCTTAGGCTTGGGTCATGACCCTGGGGTCCTAGGATGAGCCCTGAATTGGGCTTTCTGCTCAGCAGGGAGTCTGCTTCTCCCTCTCCTCCACTAATAAATACTCTAATAAATAAAATATTTTTTAAAAATGAGGAAAGCAAACCAATTAGGACAACTATACATTTTAACGCATGCCTTTGATATGTCAAAGTGATTCACACTCTTGAAAGGTTCTTCATATGCTGCAGCTGCAAGCAAACCATAAGAAACTATAAAAACATTTGTGACTATTAGTTAAGTAAGATCTGAATGTAGCCCATACAGTATTCTGAACACCTACAATCCTGATTATCCACTTAAGCAAAGACCAAACAAGCAAATCAAGCCTTCCTAATGATTAAGTAGGACAGGTTGTTCATTTTTACATATGTCAGTATTAGACTCCTATAAAGCTTTTCGTAACTGGGAAGGGATTATAGCTTAGCTTTCAAAATCAAACCTGTCCATGTTGCTGAGCATAAACTAAAATATGAACAGGCACACATTTTTCTCCCTTAATTATAATTTTTTGGCTCCCCTCCTGACTTTCCAAAACATGCTTATCCTTAAAGTTCACAGAAAAGCTAACCATAGTATATTGGGAGAGACATTCCACAAATATGCATTATTCTCTCCTCTATTTATAAGAAGTTTAAGATATTTTCCTAGGAAACTGCTCAGATGAACATCTACTCAATGTATTCCACAACATATAATACCCATCTATAGCACAATATGATCTAAATGAAGTAGTCACAAATTCAGCAAGTTTAAGGATTATTGCTGATTATAATGATGAACACAATCTTTTTCAAAAACAGGACTGCTATTACTGATATCTTAATTTAAATTTCTAAGAGTTGGGATCCCTGGGTGGCGCAGCGGTTTGGCGCCTGCCTTTGGCCCAGGGCGCGATCCTGGAGACCCGGGATCGAATCCCACGTCGGGCTCCCGGTGCATGGAGCCTGCTTCTCCCTCTGCCTGTGTCTCTGCGCCTCTCTCTCTCTCTCTGTGACTATCATAAAAATTTAAAAAAAAAAAAATAAATAAAGTAAAAAAAATAAATAAAATAAAATAAATTTCTAAGAGTTAAAAAAATTTCAAACCACATAGGAGGTTTATTTTTTTATTTTTTTTATTTTTATTTTTTCACATAGGAGGTTTAAAAAAACACGAAAGTCTCACTGTTAGGCTAAAATAAGGACTAATTAAAAGTCAATCAAAGAATTCAGTTTCCTAGATAATCTCCCCAACTAAGAAGACTAGAGTTTTACATGATAAGACCATTTTCGAAGGAATAAGACTAAACTGAACGAAAGATCCAAAGATCTGGGAGGTCCCATGGTGGAAATGGAGTGTAACTGTAGTGAGGGAGAGCTATCCCCTCTTCTATAAGTGGATGTCAACATGTACAAAATAATGAAATAACAGTTATCCAAAGATACAGAGGTAAACATCAAAAGAATCCTTCAGGGGTGCCTGAGAGGCTGTCAGTTAAGCTTCTGACTCTTGATTTTGGCTTAGGTCATGACCCCAAAGTCCTGGGATTGAGCCCTACATAGGGCACTGTGCTCAGCCCGGGGTCTTGCTTGGGATTCTCTTGCCCTCTCCAGTTGCCCCTGCCCCCCTGCTTGTACATGTGTATTCGTTCTCTCAAATAAGTAAAACCATTGGAAAAAAGAAAAAAAAAAAAGAAAGAAAGAAAGAATCCTTCAAAATAGGTGAATGCCACTGGGAAGAGATCTATCATCAAAGAGATAGAATGGGGGCCTGGGGTGGCCAATTTTCATAACTTTATTGAATTACTTGGTTTCTTAACCATGTGCTCTTATGAATTCAATAAAAATAAAACAAGAAATCTCCTCCCTAATTTCATCTCAAACTCAAACCACTTCAAATCTAGAAATTATAACCCTGGGTCATTTGTTTTTAGTTCTGGTGTTTACTACTGTACTCATATTTATCCTTTATTATAATGTATCATTATAAAAGATTCAGAGAATTCACCCTATTTTCTTCCTCCTCTACTCATTCTGATTTGTTATTTTTAGTTTTTATTGGTTATTTTAACAACTTTATTATACTTTAGTCTTCATTTCTTGTCCCATCAACGTGAAGAAGTTTCCACTGGCTCCCCATGTAATCATCTACCTAAATTTTGTATCATCTGCAGTTTGTTTTACAACTATTAAATTTTCCTGTTTTCTCTTTAGTTTGATTTTTAAAAACTGAGTAACAAAAGGTATTTACATTATTGACTGCCATCCAATCAATGGGATGAAATCCAGAGAATGTATAGTGATTTTATGTCACTTAATTTCAACTGAGGGTGTGTTTATACTTTGGTAACTGCTCAAAAATAAGGCATATATTTCAGTTTGCTTCATATTTGGACTTTCTGAAGTAACTAATTTTTCTAGAGGTTCTTTCAATTTTTAGAAAATTAAATTTTTTATATTTAAAATTATTAAATTGGGATCCCTGGGTGGCGCAGCAGTTTGGCGCCTGCCTTTGGCCCAGGGCGCGATCCTGGAGACCCGGGGTCGAATCCCGCATCGGGCTCCCCGTGCATGGAGCCTGCTTCTCCCTCTGCCTGTGTCTCTGCCTCTCTCTCTCTCTCTCTCTGTGTGACTATCATAAATAAATAAAAATTAAAAAAATAATAAAATAAAATAATTAAATTATATTTTATAAATAATATTTAACACATTCTAACTTATTCTTAAAATTTGTGCAACAGAATCCATGTTGTTTTTGAAGACATTCTTTTAAAAATTTTTTTTTTTAAATTTTTATTTATTTATGATAGTCACAGAGAGAGAGAGAGAGGCAGAGACACAGGCAGAGGGAGAAGCAGGCTCCATGCACCAGGAGCCCGACGTGGGATTCGATCCCGGGTCTCCAGGATCGCGCCCTGGGCCAAAGGCAGGCGCCAAACCGCTGCGCCACCCAGGGATCCCTGTTTTTGAAGACATTCTTATACCCCAGTGACTTCTGTTTTAATCTGAAACAATTATGTTCTAGGCCAGTTCACAGTAGTCTCCCTCCCAGGATTTCATTTTTCATCACATACTTCTGTTGTTTTTTAATCTCATGTTTTAACCTTTTAAAGGTGGGATTCTTTGGTTTTGCTGGAATATAATTCCAAGCACTATGCCCTCCTCCTTCTCAAGGACCTATGAAGCAAACCACATTTTTATGCATACTTTCAAAAACTTACTGGCCCACATCTTCTGGCATCCCATTGTGATGTCTAATACCTATCTGGTTTTTTTTTAAGTGATTCTCATCTCTTCCCACAAAAAATTTGAGATTTTCCTTTATCTTTAGCTCTGATGTTATTTTTTTTTTTCTATTTGTATTTAACAGTTCCTTTTGATCAAAAGCCCCAGGACTTTATTTATTCAGCTCAGAGAATTTTTCTTCATTCTTCTTCTTCTTCTTTTTTTTTAAATTTCCTCTCTGCCTTCTCTTTTCCTTTTTTTTTTTTTTTTAAAGATTTTATTTATTTATTCATGAGACACACGCACACACACACACAGAGGCAGGGACACCGGCAGAGGGAAAAGCAGGCCCCATGCAGGAAGCCCGAAGTGGGACTTGATCCTGGGATTCCAGGATCATGCCCTGGGCCAAAGGCAGGCGCTAAACCGCTGAGCCACCCAGGGATCCCTGCCTTCTCTTTTCCACCATGAATTCCTATTTAGGAATCCTAAGATTATCCATTATACCTATAAACTTCTCTCCTTTTTACCATCTCTTTCTTTCAGCTCTACACTCTAGGAAATTTCTTTATCTTACAGATCATTACTTTGGTGTTCTAGAGTGTAGGTTCACTTTTATTTTTATTTTTAAAAGATTTTAAATTTATTTTAGAGAAAGAGTGTATGCAAGATGGTAGTAGGGGCAGGGGGCAGGGAGAGGTGAGGGAGAAAGAATCTGAAGTAGACTCCACACTGGGAATGGGATGGACATGGGGCACTTGATTCTGTAACTGCAAGATCATGACCTGAGCCAAATCAAGTCAGCTGCTTAACCGACTAAGCCACCCAGGCGCCCCCAGGATCACTTTTAATGTTGGGACGCTGTTTTAGTTTTATGGTAACAATAACCTCTCAAATCTCTCTTAAAATACTAATGACGACAAATTTTTGCTGTTTTGTTCATCTGTGTTTCTCAGATAATGTTTATCCCTGTTTGTTCACCTTGGATTTTCATGGTGGGATGGCTTCTTCATTGACTTCATATATACTAGTAAAATAGAGTTCTTCTGAGAATACACTACTTTATGTGAGAATCAGACTCAAGCCTCAAATATCTCTTCCACAAACACACACACACACCCACACCCCACCACATACCTCTGCCTATAACACAAACAACTATTTTCTGTTTATTATGTTTAATGGGCCCAGAAGATACTTTACAAATACTCAAGAACATTTACAGCTTTAACTATTTGATCGAGTAAATGCAATTAGGACTTCTAACAAGTAAATTCTTCCATTGAGTACAGGGCAGGCCAGAAACCACTAACCTAAGAATTAAAGTGACCTTTCAGTTCTAGTTTTACTACCAAAAAGTTGGTGACTTTAGGAAAGTCAATCTCTTTAAACATAATGTTCCTTTCCCATAAATGAGAAGTTTGACTTTGGTATTAAGGTTTCTTCTAGTTCTGCAACTTTATACTAAGATGCTTTTCAATTCTCATACACTTCTGATTCACTCAATATTCCATAGCATGTAAATGAATAAAGAAATTTATAATCGGAAAAACTTGATATTCTCAAGGTTTCCCACCATCACCACTAAAATGAAGCACCTCAACAAGCACATTAATTTATTTTAGGCAAGTTCTAGTTAAGAAGTTGTAATTTGGAGCGGGTTATAAAGTGGAGGAGAGGGCAGCCCTGGTTGCCCAATGGTTTGGTGCCGCCTTCAGCCAGGGCGTGATACTGGAGACCTGGGGTTGAGTCCCAGGTTGGGCTCCCTGCATGGAGCCTACTTCTCCCTCTGCCTGTGTCTCTGCTTCTCTGTCTCTCATGAATAAATAAATAAATAATTTAAAATAATAATAATAATAATAATAATAATAAGGGCAGCCCCAGTGGCGCAGCGGTTTAGCGTCACCTGCAGCCTGGGGTGTGGTCCTGGAGACCCGGGATGGAGTCCCACATCAGGCTCCCTGCATGGAGCCTACTTCTCCCTCTGCCTGTGTCTCTGTCTCTGTCTCTCCCTCTCCGTGTTGTGTCTCACATTAATAAATAAAATCTAAAATAAATAAATAAATAAAATAAAATAATAATAATAAAGTGGAGGAGAGTCAATGTGTTTATGAGAGAGAGAGAGAGGGAGGGAGAGAGAGGGAGAGATAGATAGATTCCGGTTTCTCACAGCTCTACTTTCCAAAATGAGGGACTTCTTATCTCCTGGCCACTGTCGGGAAACAATGCTTCATTTCAAAAATTGTAGTAAAATACACATTTAAAGCATTTTTAAATGTTTACTTCTGTGACATTAAGTACATTTACACTGTTGTGCAAACATCACCACCAGTCTTTTCCAGACCTTTCATCTTTCCCATCTGGAACTCTATACCCATTAATCAATGACTCCTTGTTCCTTCCTTCCCTTAGCTTCTAGCAACCACTATTCTACTTTTGTTTCTATGAATCTGACTAGTCTAGGTATCTAAGTGGAATTATATACTATTTGTGCTTTGGAGACTGGATTGTTCCACTTAATATCTTCAAGTTTACAATGTTGTAGCACGAGTTAGAATTTTCTTTTCTTTAAAGGCTGAACAATATTCAAGGGCTCCAAAATGGCTCAGATTCCAAGTTGGTTTATGAACCACTAATACCAATTCCATCCCCATTTCCATGCTAACACATACTCCAGGAAGAGTGCCAAGCTTTCACAGAAACAAAATCATTCAACTCCACATTTAAGGCTTAGAGATAGAATTCTTTTACCAATGGCTGATAGGACAGACCTCAGCTCTTACTCTTTCTTGCAACAAACAACCTCTCAGTTTGAATTTTGGATTTGTATTAGGTCCTGTTTATTTTTACTTCATTATTAAAGCAACCCTCTGAAATAGGCAGTATTCATTCCCATTACACATCATTGCAAGGATATCTTCATCTGTCCTCCAGTAGCTGACACTGAATGGTAAATCTGTAAACTCCAGAAGTCTACTATAGATTAGGCATTGCTTAATTAAGACTCATTATGGGGATCCCTGGGTGGCGCAGCGGTTTGGCGCCTGCCTTTGGCCCAGGGCGCGATCCTGGAGACCCGGGATCGAATCCCACATCGGGCTCCCAGTGCATGGAGCCTGCTTCTCCCTCTGCCTGTGTCTCTGCCTCTCTCTCTCTGTGACTATCATAAATAAAAAAAATTAAAAAAAAAAAAGACTCATTATGTTAGGAGTTTTTGTGTAGTAGGCAGTATTGTTCTGTGAGATATCATCCATTTCTGACTTCTCAGGGACAGCTACTACCAAACTGTTTTTGCCTTTTTAAAAATGCTTTATTGAGGTATAATTGACCATAAGCTGCACATAATTAAAGTGCACAATTTGATTTTTTCTAATTCAAGTATAGTTGACTGTAGTAATTTATAAAAAGAGTTAAAACACAGGGAAAGAATAGCAAGAGACAATGGAGATCATAAAAAAAATCTTTAGGTAAAAAATATAACAGTAAATCCAATTATTGACTATAAGAAAAACAGAACTAATTTTTCTTTAGCACAAGAACACACCCCAACTAAATTATATGAAGTTAACATAAAACACTAGACAAGAAGTATGAAAGCAGATGATGAAAGGCCATTCTCAATCATGAATGTAAATGAAAAACCCTATGCAAACTATAAGTGAGTCTAGCATTGCATAAAGAAATATTACATTACCACAAAATTAGGGTTATTCCATGAATGCCACGTTGGTTTTGTAAAATTTATCCCATTAAAGGCTTTAGAAAACTAGAATAAGAAGGAAGGAAATTTCCCTAATCACTGAATGATATCCATAAAAATTCTGTAGGAAAATTTATACTTTTTTTTTTTAAGGATTTTTTTAAATTTTTATTTATGATAGTCACACAGAGAGAGAGAGAGCAGGCTCCACACACCGGGAGCCCGATGTGGGACTCGATCCCGGGTCTCCAGGATCGCGCCCTGGGCCAAAGGCAGGCGCCAAACCACTGCGCCACCCAGGGATCCCGGAAAATTTATACTTAAAAAAAAAAAAAAAAAAAAACACTAGCTCAGTGGTTAAGTGTCTGCCTTCCACTCAGGGAGTGATCCTAGGGCCCTGGGATCAGTCCCACATCAGGCTCCCTGCAGGGAGCCTGCTTCTTCCTCTGCCTATGTCTCTGCTTCTCTCTCTGTGTCTCTCACGAATAAATAAAATCTAAATATACTGTCAGTGTTTCACCATTAAGACCATGAGCTTACATGGTTATGGACAGTGTGCTGGAATGCTGGCCAGTGCAGCAAAGCAAGAAGAAGCAATAAAAGAATATAAAAATTTACAAAGTTGTTGTGTACTAGTAAGTCAGTACACAAAAACATTGCATTTCTATACATCAACAGAACTAGAAAATAGGATTTTTAAAAAGATGTAAACAGGGATACCTTGTTAAGGAATGCAGATAGTCAAAAGATTTCGGTTCTTTCCAAACTGATTTCTAGATTCATTGCTACTCATTGACATCCCATGGGAGTATCACTTAAACTCATTAATGTATCAAAGTTAATCCAAATGACAAATCCCCAAGGGTTGTTAGTATAGGTGTTACTGCAAACTGATGCCACCTTTGAGAAGTTTGGTGGTCCACCTCAGGCATGCTTCTAGAAATAGAAATTTGCTAATACTGAAGCATATATCCAAAGACTTCCTAGACTCTACATATTTAAAGCCCATTGAAATACATCACCTCTATGTAAGAAGTAAAATTTACCTTACCTTTAATAAAAAAGTGACCTCATCTTCAGAAGAAAGCAGCAAAGCTGTGAACATACACATGCCAATTCAGATCCCCCCCCTTTTTTTGCCATCTGGTGGCTAAAACCACTCTCTCTTCTTTCCTCTGATACATACTCTCATATTGTGAACTAACCTTTATTTTATCCATTCTTAGATTTTTAAAATTTTTTGGTTTTTGTATATGAAATGGGAAGATCTTTCATCTGTATTTTTCTTCTTCCACTGGACTCATGATACTCTCCACATCCACATTATAGCAAAACACTTCATTCTTACACTTTTTTTAGAGACAGAGAGAGAGCACACAAGTGTGCATGGGGGAGATAGAGAATCTTAACCAGGCTCCATGCTGGGTGTAGAGTCCAACATGGGGCTCAATCCCACAACCTGAGATCATTTAACTCCAAAATTAAGAGCATGAATTCTGGACACAAACTGCTGAATATGAATCTTGACTTTACTATATTTGTGATCTTGAATGTTAAGTATCTGCAATGAAAGATGTGTGATAAGGCTCAAAGCAGTAAGGAGAGACACCCTTGGGGTTAGTAAATAATTGGTGATTTACAAAGTAGTTCAGTTGATTAATTATATAATAAAGAAGAAACATTTTTAAGCCCCAAAAGTCCAGCTTCTTGAAACAGTATTTCCTGGGTCCTTCATATACATTTCCATACTTTTAGAAAATACCTTTTAGTAATACATAGAGTGGAAATTGGAACTTTTTAGTGATGATTCACCAAATACTACAGATATAAAATATCTAAAATTTTTTCAGTTTAGAGAGAGTAAATGTTTAAATTTAAATTTTTTGAAAATTTAAAAATATGAAGTTTTATTTTAGGAACTTAAGAAGTATTTTTGCTATAATCCAATATTGATCCGTAAGGTAGAAAAGTGCTACACTACCTTCCTTTGCAGTCTGGCTAATCTGAAGAATTTATCAAGCCCTTCTGCCTCTATAATACCGATCTTGCCAATATTCTAATGCTTAATGAATTGTTTCTTCTTTTTTCTTATACTACCCCAAATGGCAATGTATCAGGATACTGTGATATATTGCTCTCAGACTGGACATTGGACAAATCCGTATCTGGATAGTTCTGAGCTAGATACTATTTAATCAATTCCATGCAAAATCAGTTTGTGTATTATCAACTTAGGGTCAAACCTGAAAATTACCTTAGATACCACCGCTATTAAGAATATGGTTCTAGTGCTCACTTCAGCAGCACATATACTAAGAATATGGTTCTATGGCCCCTGAAACTATATGCAAAGTTTTTAGATGGGTCCTAAACACTTACTAACAGAATGACCTGAAAACAATCTTCTCAAAAATCTGGAAGATTGGGGATCCCTGGGTGGCGCAGCAGTTTGGCGCCTGCCTTTGGCCCAGGGCGCGATCCTGGAGACCCCGGGATCGAATCCCACATCGGGCTCCCGGTGCATGGATCCTGCTTCTCCCTCTCCCTCTGCCTGTGTCTCTGCCTCTCTCTCTCTCTCTCTCTGTGACTATCATAAATAAATAGATAAAAAAATAAAAAAAAATTGTTAAATAAAATCTGGAAGTTTAAGATTTCTGTAACATTAAAAAAAAATTCTGTAACATACTCATTTTATGCTTCTGAAGTCTTACCATGCACCCAATCTAGAATGACTACTGCATTTTAATTTTTATAGAGGTATCTGAAAAGCTTTAAGAACTCATCCCCTTTACACATATCTGATTTGTGGTTAAGATGGATTATCTCCAATGTTGCACAGGCTTTTCTGTCACAAATCAACCTGGATGTTAACCTACCTATACTTTGATTCTATAAATACTCTCTCTCCCATAATTCACTGCTATTTAATTAATATTCTCAGCTCTAGGTTACTTTGTACTTTGGAATTTCTACTTTGTACTCCTGACTTCCTTTTTCTCCTTTGGCACTGCACACAAACTAGGTTCAATTCTGGTAGCGGACTTTTTATTCTTGGTTTGGAGATATGCCTTTAACTGTGCATTAAGGAATATCCCTAGTCCTGTCACCCAGTGGAGGTTCCAGAGAACTTGGTCAAGACATGATACTTCTAAAAAATAGATTTACAGATACTGGGGAGAGGAGAGGGTTAGAATTTTAGTCTGTGAATATATATTTAGATGCCAGATTTTTAGAGTAAGGCTGCCAGCTTTTCATAGAAGATCTATATACTAAAATCATCATACTAGTATCAACAGAAGAAACAGGAATATACACATTCTCTTATCCTGAAAGACATATACAAACCCCTTCCTCAGAACAAGAGACTATCACTCCCTACCTTTTAAAAGGTAAAAAAAAAAAAAAAAAAAGCCAAATATCCTTCTCTGAGAAAACACTAAATGATGATGATGATGCCAGTGCTGCGGCAGGGCCCTGGAACGGGAGGCTACAGTAGAAGGCTTCTGCAGCAGCATCCGGGGTCAGGGTGGTGGCTGTGGTTAGAGCCGGCTGAGATCACAGAGTTTGAAGAGGCAACGTCGAGGACAAGGAATGGATCCTGTCACCAAGCTGGGTCGCCTGGTGAAGGACATGAAGATCAAGTCCTGGCGGAGATATATTTCTTCTTCCTGCCTGTTAAGGAATCTGAAATCACTGACCTTTTCCTGGGGTATCTCTGAAGGATGAGGTTTTGAAGATTATACTAGTGCAAAAGCAACCCCGTGTTGGCCAGTGGAACAGGTTCAAGGCATTTGTTGCCATCAGAGAGACTACGGACATGTTGGTCTGGGTGTTAAGTGCTCCAGGGAGATGGCCACTGCCATCTGTGGGGCCATGGTCTCAGTCAAGCTTTCCACCCACCTATGTGGCAAGGCTACTTGAAAAACAAGATCAGTAAGGCCCACATTGTCCCATGCATGATGACCAGCTGCTGTGGCTGTGCTTGTGCACCTCACCTCTGACCACAGGGGCATTGGCACTGTGCCTCAGCTCCTATGCCCAAGAAGCTACTGATGATGGCTGGTATAGATGACTGCTAAAACTCAGCCAGGAGCCACGCTGCCACCCTGTGCAACTTTGCAAAGGCCACTTTTGATGCCATTCCCAACACCTACAGCTGTCTCACCCTGACCTCAGAAAACAAACTATGTTCACCAAGTCTCCTTCTCAGGAATTCACTGACCATCTTGTCACGACCCATACCAGAGTTTATACAAACTGAGCCACCCAGTCTGTTAAGCATGACTTCAGCTCAGGTCATGATCTTATGGTCCTGGAATCGATCCCAGAGTTGGGCTCTCTGCATAGCAGGGAGTCTGCTTCTCCCTCCCTCCCTTTCCCTCTGCCTCCTCCACACCTCCTGCTCATGCTGTCTCTCTCAAATAAATAAAATATTAAAAAAAGTGAACTAAAGTCTGTTAAAAAAAAAAAAACAAACCAAAACGATAAATGTTAAGAATAAAAAGAAAACTTGAATAGAGAAAATTGATCAAGTTCCTGTATACATTTTGCATGTTGGTACAAAAAGGGTGTTTTTTCTGAGCTGAAGAAATCAGATTAGGTTAGGAATGTTCTATGTACCTCCTCCAGCAGCTATGGGCTGATTATATGGAAAACTTCTTAGAATGAAATAAGGTCTGGGATGTCTACTAGCAGGCTTCCACAAAGAAGTAGCAAACAGTAAGAAAACTTTGAGGTATTTCATAGGAAACACATAAATTTGTAACTAGAAGTAATTTTAAATGCCAATTAATGCTAATAGATTGATTTGCCCTTATCTAAAGATTAATCTAAGAAAAGCTACAGCTCTCTAAGCAGCAGCTCTAATAAGTTATAAAATTAAAAACAGCTGCCTTAGAAGACTTAACTGCTCTACATTAACTTCTTATAACCTTGTTATAGGAGATATGAAATCGACTAACAGAGAAATTACTTCCTAAGACATAAAATCAAGGCTATAACAGTGTGCCAAAGCTGGATAAAATCATGAGCCTCTGGTCAGAAGTGAGGAAGAAATGTCAACAATCATTTATTTTAAAAATCAGAAGAACAAAAAAAAAAAAAAAAAAAAAAAAAAAAAATCAGAAGAACATATAAAAAGTATAAACAATGACTACTGTCTAAATTTAACAAGGTATCAGGTTTCATCCCCCAACCTTAAAAAAAAATATCAGTAACTGATCTGTGGTATAGTATAAAGAACCCTGGTCTGTAAATTAGAAAAACTGGATTCTATCCTTATTTTGATACCAATTAGGTCTGAGACATTATAGAAGTCATTTTCCCCTGAATCTCAGCCTCCTTATTTCTAACAGCAAATGCTTGAGTTCATTGGCACTTAAAATTACATTCTAGCATATAGACTTCTTAACTTTGAATGTAAATATACAGTAGCTAAGAAGGGACTGATAGAGTGAATGTCTAAAGAGTAGAAACAGGGATCCCTGGGTGGCGCAGCGGTTTAGCGCCTGCCTTTGGCCCAGGGCGCGGTCCTGGAGACCCAGGATCGAATCCCACCTCAGGCTCCCAGTGCATGGAGTCTGCTTCTCCCTCTGCCTCTCTCTCTCTCTCTCTCTCTGTGTGGGACTATCATATATTAAAAAAAAGAAAAAAGAGTGGAAACAAAGTAATAATTTATTCCTCCCAAAACGGTCTTTGGATTTTCCAGTTTTCTTAATAAATGTACTTAGAGTCTAATCTTTGACAGTTACTTTTCTCCTCCATTTCTTTAGCTTTTATCTTCTACTTTAACATTCTGTTCAAAGACTCCTTTTGAGAGAAATTTCAATTGCCTTCCTTGTTACGAAAACATTCCACCGTCTTACAGGATAGACTGCAAATGGAAGTGGTCAAATTTACATGTGTATTATACATTAATTCTCAAAATAATAGGCTCTTCCACTAGGCCATTTCTGAAATATAACATCCTAAGAATGTTTATTTGGTGAAGGAGTAAAATTTCAGTTACTTAAAGTTAAGTCAGTATTATCCTACCACTTATTTAATAAAGCAGTGCAGAGAAGTAGGGCACATAGAAGTCTGTTTCAGCATACAAGAAATGAAACAAGACTACATGACTTCAGAGTAGATCAGAGTACAATTTCAACTGTTCCTACAAATATTAATTTTGAAAAAGGTATTTTTATCAACCATGTGGAAAGCAGAACCACAGAACTGCATAAGTAGCATGTAAATCTATTCCTCTTATCTATCAATCCCTTCTCTATATTTATAATATATAGGGCCCTTTTAGTAGGGATACAGGGGGATTACAGCATTTACACAGTCTCAATATAAGTATTATATTCCTTAACAAGATCATTGCCTCTCTTTACAAAGGTTGTGTAACAAGTCAGTCAATCCTTACTAATACGGCCTTCACAGTTTGTTACCAACAGTCTGTGGAGTCTGGTCATCTCCACAAACTGCCATTTCTACCACTTCCTTTTCCTCTATTTGCCAGCTGCTTTTCCTTAACTATACCCATCAGTAAGTAAAAACGAAGACATTACCACTACTCCTAGAGAATGTGTAATAAACACCTGTCACTGTACTTGTGCTTAATACCTTTCCTGTCCCAACAAATCAACATTTTGTCAATGTTTCTATAAACATGAAAATTTTACCTTTCGCATACATTTTCTTAAGGAGTACATAACACGAACTAGAATAATTACATCAAAGAAAAAAGGTTTAAATTCCCAATTAAAGAAAACAAATTTAATAATTAGGAGTCAGTTTAAATTCTCCAGACTTTGGGCAAATCCCTTAACTGTTCTGTTTCCTCCTGTGAAAACATAAGGTAACTGGCCTCATGTTCATTCAAGTCTCTTTGAATTCTAAATGCATTGCTCTTTTGTAAATTGGTAGTCAATACTTTAAATTTATTATAATCAATGAATATATAATTTATTATTAATAAATCAATGCTATACAGGGTTTTTTCATCTTGTAAAAATCAAGTACTATATACTGTGAGGTAAGTTTTAAGCTTCAGAAATCAGACAAAAGTAGGTATCAATAATTAGAAAAAACTGTGGACTTAGAACTTTAAACTAGATGTGATTTCCAAAAGCAGAGGGAAAACTTTCCAGGCTGGGAATATAATACAAGTAAAAGTGTAATAGAAAGAACTGAAGCAGAGAGTGCATGATAGAAAGAAAGGGAAAAAATTGGGAAAGGGAAGGATTAGATAAATCAATGAAAAATTTAAAAGCAAATCTCTCCGTTCAACAATGTACAGAAATCACTGTAGTTCCTTACACATGTATTAGAATGATGCAGTTACAAAAAAAAAAAAAAAAGGAATGATGCAGTTACAGAACACAGGCAACACCCTTTTTGAACTCGGCCACAGTAACTTCTTGCAAGATACATCCATGAAGGCAAAAGAAACAAAAGCAAAAATGAACTATTGGGGACTTCATCAAGATGAGAAGCTTTTGCACAGCAAAGGATACAGTCAACAAAACTTAAAAGACCACATACAGAATGGGAGAAGGTATTTGCAAATGATGTATCAGATAAAGGGCTAGTTTCCAAGATCTATAAGGAACTTATTAAACTCAACAAAGAAACAAACAATCCAATCATGAAATGGGCAAAAGACATGAACAGAAATCTCACAGAGGAAGACATAGACATGGCCAACATGCACATGAGAAAATGCTCCGCATCACTTGCCATCAGGGAAATACAAATCAAAACCACAATGAGATACCACCTCACGCCAGTAAGAATGGGGAAAATTAACGAGGCAGGAAACCACAAATGTTGGAGAGGATGCGAGAAAAGGGAACCCTCATGCACTGTTGGTGGGAATGTGAAATGGTGCAGCCACTCTGGAAAACTGTGTGGAGGTTCCTCAAAGAGTTAAAAATAGATCTGCCTTACGACTCATCAATTGCACTGCTGGGGATTTACCCCAAAGATACAGATGCAATGAATGAAACGCCAGAACACCTGCACCCCGATGTTTATAGCAGCAATGTTCACAATAGCCAAACTGTGGAAGGAGCCTCGGTGTCCATCGAAAGATGAATAGATAAAGAAGATGTGGTCTATGTATACAATGGAATATTACTCAGCCATTAGAAACGACAAATACCCACCATTTGCTTCAACGTGGATGGAACTGGAGGGTATTATGCTGAGTGAAATAAGTCAATCGGAGAAGGACAAACATTATATGGTCTCATTCATTTGTGGAATATAAATAATAGTGGAAGGGAATAAAGGGAAAAGGAGGAAAAATAAGTGGGAAATATCAGAAAGGGAGACAGAACATGGAAGACTCCTAACTCTGGGAAACGAACTAGGGGTGGTGGAAGGGGAGGTGGGCGGGGGGTGGAGGTGACTGGGTGGCGGGCACTGAGGTGGGCACTTGACGAGATGAGCACTGGGTGTTATTCTGTATGTTGGCAAATTGAACACCAATAAAAAATCAATTTATTATTTTAAAAAAAGAATGATGCAGTTATTTAGACATTGCATAAAAGCCTATGTACTGAGGATGTTAAGTAGAGCACAGTAACTTGGTAACTATTGTACTGCTGAAGAATTTATTTAAATTTTAAGATCTCAAATTTAAGGTGTTCAAAAACAAGCCTCAAATAAGCAGACATTTCAACCTACTACATGGAGGCATGTCAAACACACTTTTAAGAAAGTAGAAAATAGGGGATCCCTGGGTGGCGCAGCGGTTTGGCGCCTGCCTTTGGCCCAGGGCGCGATCCTGGAGACCCAGGATCGAGTCCCACGTCGGGCTCCCGGTGCATGGAGCCTGCTTCTCCCTCTGCCTGTGTCTCTGCCTCTCTCTCTCTCTCTCTCGAATAAATAAATAAAATATTAAAAAAAAATTCTTTAAAAAAAAAGAAAGAAAATAAAATGGTTATCATATTGCAAAATGTGTAAACCACATCCTTCAGTTAAACATCAATACTTGACTACATTTAAATGTCATTGTTCCTCTACATATGTAACTTTCTACTCTGCAAAATAAAGATAATCTTGATTTATGGGATGTTTCAGTTAATAAAATTTTCACCTTACATTTTCCTTTTAAAGAGGCAAGTAGCAAAGAAACAAGTGAATATTGTAGACTTTATTTTTCTTTTCTTTTCTTTTAGACTTTATTTCTTGTAGAGACAATTTCTAGACTAGGTCTGCAAAGGCTTTTAGTCAAAGCTAATAGAGAACATTTCTGAAGCCTTATACCAAGTAATGCAACTGGAGAAGAGTCGGATGGAGAGAAGGAGAACAGTAGTTTGCAGAAAACAGTGGGGGTAAATCTTTGATATCTGATTTGAGAAGAATCTGATAGCTAGTTTTTTGGTAGTCTACACATGTAGTATACTTCTGGTGTAAATACTTGTTTGGGACAGAGAAAGCAAAGATTAAAGATACAGGGTCCATTCATCTCTCCAAGTGTCATTAACTGGGTTAGTAAATATCATCTTACATGTGATTCTATTTATAGTTATAATTTTATTTAAAATGAACTTTTATCCTCCTAAATGCCTCAATTTTAATGTGAGAAGACTGAAACACAAGAGCTGGAGCTTTTCCAGCAAGAATATTTTGTTATATTGAATCTTCCTTCTCTTTTCTATCTGCCTGGATGTTTTGCGACATCATATCCTATGTTCATGTATCTTTCCTTATACAACTAGATATGGTTCTCTTCCTGTCCTTGCTCCTACAGAAAGAGAAATCTGATTGTACATTCTATCAGAAATATAAAAATAGCTTCTAAATATGACATTTCTAAAGGAAAAAAGGAAACCTTTGGTAGCATTACTTAAATACAAGTCAAAACAGTATCAAACAGCAGGAAGTTTACATTGACCTCAATATCTTAAAGTATAAACACAAAAGAGTCCAATCGAGAAGTCATTTCTACCATCCTTATAGATGAAACACATACTATTCTCTTGACTTAAGTGTGAATTTCTCCCATTCTTATGTTCTTCAAATGTACAATTTCTTTTCTACAAGACTATTAGGTGATGACTTGCTTAAGAACTCCTCTACGGCTTTCCCCTGTACTTGTAATAAAATCTAACGTTTCCCACAAGTCTTTAAAGGTGTTGCAGGATGCGGCCTTTGCTTACCTTTCCAAATTTATCTTGATACTCTCTCCTTTCAAGCACTTATAGTGGCGGTCTCCCTCTCTATCTTCCATTTCCTTGAAAGCATGAAAGCTGTTTCCACTTCAGAATTTGCACACTTTCTACCTTTTTATTATTCCAATCTCAAATGCCCTCTTTTCAGAGAGGTCTTGGGAACCCCAAATCTAATTTAGGTTATTCTTTTTTTTACAGCACCCAGTTCCTTTCCTTTATAGTTGAAAACTGTGATCTTTGCCACATATTCACCTGTGAGCTTGATAAATAACCTATCATCTTTAATATGCAGCCATTGACTATGTTTTCTTTAGCACTACATAAAATACCTAATAACAATCTAAATGAAAAAGAGTAAAGAACATAAAGCCTACAGTTATACCTGAAGTGTCAGAATATAAACTGAGATAATGCTAAATATAATCGAAACATATTTTAAAAAAGATTTTTATTTATTTATGAGAGACAGAGACACAGGCAGAGGGAGAAGCAGGCTCCATCCATACAGGGAGCCCGATGTGGGACTCAATGCCGGGTCTCCAGGATCAGGCCCTGGGCTGAAGACGGCACTAAACCACTGAGCCACCAGGGCTGCCCATCAAAACAGATTTTGTTTTGTTGTTTTGAACCAGGATTCACAACACTAATGTAATTTAAGGCTTGAATCTTTCTGGAGATCATGACAATTACACATATTTCTATTTACACTATATTCTATGCATTAAAAAAAAACACACCTTATGATAGATTTAAAATCCTTTAGAGGCAATTAAATAGACCATTAAGTTGGAGGTAATTTCCACATGGACAAATTACTAATTTATTAAAGATGTTTTATCTGGTTAATGCGCAATAATTGCGACATAGCATATCAATTTCCTGACTATAAAGTGGTAATACTTTATTTTTATATATCAAGTTATATCATGAGTGTCCTTTGACAAGGTTGGAAAATTCTTTATTTAAAGGGTCATTTGATGGGTGGCCAAAAAGAAAAAAAAAAAGCAGAGATGCTTCCCAACTGATTAATTTGGGAAGCCATTAAAAGAGCCTAGTAGGGCAGCCCGGGATCGAGTCCCACACTGGGCTCCCTGCATGGAGCCTGATTCTCCCTCTGCCTGTGTCTCTGCCCCTCTCCCTGTCTCTCATGAATAAAAAAAAAAAAAAAAAAATCTTAAAAAAAAAACTGAAAGAGCCTAGTACTCATGAATTATTTTGAATAATCTTTCCTATTGGCAAAAATGGAATATTCTTTTATGTTTGACTGAGGGCTTATTTTGGGATAAAATGTATGCTAATGAGAAGGATTTACATCTTGAAACATTCATTTTCGTTTTTGAAACCTTCATTTTTTTTTTAATTTTTATTTATTTATGATAGTCACACACAGAGAGAGAGAGGCAGAGACGCAGGCAGAGGGAGAAGCAGGCTCCATGCACCGGGAGCCCGACGTGGGATTCGATCCTGGGTCTCCAGGATTGCGCCCTGGGCCAAAGGCAGGCGCTAAACCGCTGCGCCACCCAGGGATCCCATGAAACCTTCGTTTTTAAATGGTTCAGGCTTTTAAGGATTTGAGAGCCAAAGAGTAAGGTAATGGGCAGAGTTTGGAAAAACTCAAGCCGACTCCCTAAGTGTAGAGCCCAGGACCCTGAGATAATGGTTCAGGCATTTAAAATAAATGATTTGCTCCCACAGCCCCCAGGTGCAACACATTGTCTTTAAGTGATAAGGCAGCAATCAAATGCCCTGACACCACCTTAAAAGATCAAATTTGTCTTTAGAGGGGACTGGCCTTGCCATCTAGTTAGGGTAGTCAACCGCAGCTGTTGAAGACCTCAGGTGATGGAGCGTATCCTCACTCAAAAGTTAGCCCATCAAAAGTGACTGGGATATTCAGATGGTAAGAAGTTCTTCCCTTTTCCACCTTTAGCATCAACATCAGGGAATATCAGCAAATGTCTCACTCACCATCTCCCTATCTTCAGAACTTGGGGAGATGGCAGCCTGGGTGGCTCAGCAGTTTAGTGAGTGCCGCCTTCAGCCCAGGGTGTGATCCTGAAGACCTGGGATTGAGTCCCAGGTCAGGCTCCCTGCATGGAGTGTCTGTCTCTGTCTCTCTCTCAAATAAATAAATAAATAAATAAATAAATAAATAAATAAATCTTTAAAAAACAATGGCAGCTATAAGCCTCTGAACTTTTTTTTTTTTTTCTGTATTACTCTCATTGTAGCCTAAGAGGTTTCAAATAGTTGCTACCTGGACTTTCACAGAAAGTGTGCTTTGTCCTAGAGCTATGCACTAGAGCATTTACAGATCAAAGGACAGATGTCAAGCAGTCCAGGTGGCTCAGTGGTTTAGAGCTGCCTTCAGCCAGGGCGTGGCTTTCCAGTACCATCAAAGGCAGAAGCAGAAATTCAGACTTAGAGAACATGGAGCCTAGGACTTTGATAGGAACCCTAAAAAATGTGTCACACATGTGTTGATTAAAGATGGGATGTTATAGTTGATTAGGTTAATACTTACATTTCCTTTTTCTTTTAAGATTTTATTTATTCATGAGACACAGAAAGGGGCAGAGACATTGGCAGAGGGAGAAGCAGGCTCCCTGCAGGGAGCCTAATGCAAGACTGGATCCCAGGAACCCGGGATCACGCCCTGAGCCAAGGCAGATGTTCAACCACTGAGCTACCCAAAGTGCCCCAATACTTACATTTCCATAAGCCAGTAAGTTTATGCATACAGGAGAATATTTCTAAACAGGAACAAGGTAAGGTAGCAAGTAATGATATAATGTTAGAGCAACTTGATTTCCTATTTCTAAAAACATCTGAGGGCATTTGCTGGCTCCATCAGTGGAGCATGTTAACTCTATTTCCGTGTTGTTAAATTCAAGCCCCACAATGGGTATAGAGATTACTTAAAAATAAAAAAATAGAAACATTTGGATTTACAATAGCTTTCAGCAATTGACAAAATAAACCATAATAAACAAAACCACAAGTACTTAGTATGTTAACAAAAGGAAAGAGTTCAGAAATTTTTTTTTAAAGATTTTATTTATCAGACACACGCGCACGCACACACACACACACTCACACAGAGAGAGGCAGAGATACAGGCAGAGAGAGAAACAGGCTCCATGCAGGGAGCCTGACGTGGGACTCGATCCCAAGTCTCCAGGATCACACCCTGGGCTGAAGGCAGCGCTAAACCACTAAGCTACCCAGAGTTCAGGAATTAATGCTATATATTTCTCAGAGTTGTTTCAGTTTATCACTTTATTAATTTATCAGAAGTTTGTAATGAGAACCCTTAGAAATCAATTTGCAGCAAAATACGAGTTTCTAACATGGAGGGAAATACAATATTTAGTTTCTTTGAACATAAATGTTTAGCAGTAACAACTGAAGTAACAATGTACTATATTTTTGTGTAAAATATTGTCATTTCATGAGTCTTTTGGAAAGGGTGGTTTGAGGACCCGTACTGGTCTATGATAAAGTTATTCTTTGGCAAAATGAGAAAAGCTACAGATAATAGTAGTGGGCTTAATGATTTTTTACAGGTTTGCCTTCTATTTGTTTGGACATTATGTCCTTCTTATTTTTGTTAAAATACAATGTTTTGTGGAAAACTACGTAAAAAAATTAAAAAATTTTAACAGGCACTAAGTTAAAAACATTTTTTTTGAAGTGATTTCACCGGGCAAAACAAATTAGAAGCCTCTTACTGTTTTTCCCTTTTGGGGGAATTTGGCCCTTAAAAACAAAAAAAGTTTTAGTACTAAGCTCTGGAGCTAGATATAAACAATAAAATCATAGCTTCCTATTAGTTGTGTGGCTTTAGACAACTTCTGAGCCTCAATTTTCCTATCTGTAAACTTTGCAAGAGTTGCTAGGAATATTTAAATAAGGTAACATCTAAATTCCTGGCATACTAGATGCAGAAAAAGATGTTCTTTTACTTGGAACAGGCAGGTACATATTTGATAATCTCCTTCTGAACCTTAAAAATCAATTCATTGAATCCTGATTGCCTTTTCATTCCTTTAAGTTCTAATTCCCTCATAACCAATCCCTCCACATATTCTAGATTGTTTCAATGTCTCTAGCATCTTCAAAGACCCTGCCTAATCAATTATCCTGTTTCCTGTATCCTTAGCCTCTCCTGCTCTACTGGCTCATTATCTTCTGTTCAGAAACATAATCAAGATTCTCCTCTTTAAAACAAGTGAGTATACATCAATATCTAGATCCCTAAAAAAAAAAAAAAAAAGGATTTTATTTGAGAGAGAGAGCAAGAAGAGGCTCCCCACTGGGCAGGGGGTCTGATGTGGGGCTAGATCCCAGAACCCTGGAATTAAGACCTGAGCCACCAAAGGTGCCCCATATCTGGATTCTAATTACCATCTGTGAGTGTTCTTCAGAATCAAACTTTTTATTTCTCACTTCCCAATCTTCCATAAATGAATTGTAATCTAACATCTATCATAAAATTGTTGACCCATTTAAGATTACCAACAACGTCTTAAAATTTCAAAGTGCAGGGGCACCTGGGTGGCTCAGTCAGGTTAAGCATCTGCCCTCAGCAGGTCATGATCCCAGGATCCTGGGACTGAGCCCCGTGATGAATTCCCTGATCAGCAGGGAGTCTACTTCTCCCTCTACCTCTGCCTTGGCCCCTGCCATGTGCACACACTCTCTCTTGCCCGCTCTTTTCAAACAGATGAATTCTTAAAATTTTTTTTCCTCAAAGTGCACTGGGTACTTCTCAGTCTTCAATTTATAAAATCATCTGTGGCATTAAACACCGCTGTCCTTTCTTTCCTTCTTGAAACTAACTTCCAGTCTTGGTTTTTCTGGTGACCTCTTCAGTTTTATTATTATTTTTACAGATTGGCCTTTTGTCTTCCTCTTTTGTTTAATTCACCCAAGCCCATGGGTTTAATTATTACTTGGGTTCTTTGTCTTCCAGTCTTTGTATCTCAACTGCACCCATGGCTTTAACTACCTCTTACACACTAAAGAGGCCTAAATCTAAAAACTTCTATCTCTAGCACAGACTTCTCCTGTAAGCTACAGACCCTGAGTTATCTCCATGTGTACTGCCCTCTATCTTTCCTTTCTCTTCATTCCTCATTCAATCAAGGCCTGTCTCCTATGTATCTCTCTCCACTCCTTCAGCCACATCTTCACTTAAAAACTTTTTATTTAACATAATAGAATCACTCACTAATATCTGTATCATACTCTTCTAATTCACGCTCTACACTGCTGTCAGGTGATGTCACTTTCCTGTTTAAAATCTTTCAACGGGCCTTATAGTCCTTGTAAATAAATCAAATTCTTTAGTATACGTCATACATGATTCCTTTACCCTCTCTGCTTCCTACTCTCTAGCCTCATTTCTGAGCATTTGCCTATTCATGCATTCTACTGAACATACTATTCTCCTCAGTGAGACCAATTCTTTCTTCCCTCTATGCCTTTGTGCATACCGTTCCTTCTCCATTGGTTAAATTCCCCCAACTCAATCACTTCCTCTACAAATAAATGACACAATTTTTACTATTTTTTTTAAAGCCAACTTTTACTTCTTTCTCTAGGGGGAGAAAATCTCCCCTGAAGAATGCTCACACTGACAGATTTAATCCCTTCAATGAAACTTTTTTGGAGTGCATACGCATCTATCAAGTTATAAAACAAAACGTTTTTCTAAGGAATTCTAACCAAAAAAATTGAAAACCATTACCCTAGAGAATTGTATCTGAATGTCCTTAATGTATAATTTTAAAATGTTTTCCTCAATCCTATTAACTTTACTGCCCTAAATCTTTATTAATACAAGTGTCAATAAGGTCTGTTAAAAAGCTCTGAACAAAATGGAACTCACAGTGTTATAGTTATAAGCTTGCCAAAAGCAGTTACTGAATGGCATTATTTTCTTGGTAATAACTGAAGTGCAAAGAAGAATTTTTACTTTTGGGGTTGGAGATGTCTAGGCTAGAGTAAAAAAAAAATATCTAGGTCACAGTTGGTGGATGGCATTTTTTGGGGAAAAGTTTATTACAGGAATTGTTTCAATTGATTTTAATCTTAAAAACACATTTAGGGGGCAGCCTTGGTGGCGCAGTGGTTTAGCGCTGCCTGCAGCCCAGGGCCTGATCCTGGAGACCTGGGATGGAGTCCCAGGTCGGGCTCCCTGAATGGAGCGGACCCTGCTTCTCCCTCTGCCTCTCTCTCTCATGAATAAACAAAATCTTAAAAAAAAAAAAAAAAAGAGAATCTAAATTCAGAAGTCAAACAAGTTTACCGAGTTGATAAAATGATTGTTTTCAATTTTTGTTCATAGGGGCACTCTTGCTCTACTTTAGGTTTGCTGAGGATATAACGCAGATTTGCTTATCCCAAGTTAATAAGGTTATTTCAACCCCTTTTCTTCTCTACCCTGACCTACACTAAAAGCATATACTCATTTTCTCTTAATCCTGTTCTTTTAATGTGACATCTTAAAAATGTTTAATAACCCAAGACAACCATACTGTTTGAAATTTCCTTAGCAGTATCTATTTATAATAGTAAAGATCTCTAACTCTACTGCCAATTCTAATACTACCTCCTTAGTTAGATACTATGAGAGGCTTGATGGGGGAAAACAAAATAGTCATAACTACAATATTGTTTGTGTCATAATGATTTTCCAAATGCTAGAATCTAACAACATAAGCTACCTGTTTTTGTTTTATACTTTAGCTGTATTGAAGAAAGGGGGAAAAAAGGAAAAAAGCAGCACAGGGAAAATAAAACCAAACATATTGGGTTTCATCCAAATTCTCCTTGGCCTTCTTTGTCATTTTATACCATTTAGCAGTGTTATTCATCACAAATGCAAGATGATATGTATCTATCCCCTACCTCCATCACAAAGATGGTGTGCTGTGATCAATAAGCTAAAGCCTATAAGACACTTTGAGGCTCTAGCACAAATACAAAACATTCTCAACAAATCTGAGATCTTCGCATAAAAAAGGATTAAAGGTAGTTTACGAATGACTATGTGTTAATAAAATATAACACTGACTGGTTCTTCTCATTAGTATTTCAGAAGAGGTGGGATAAAATTTATCAATTTATCTGGTGACACAGATAATTACACTGTGACGCTATGAAAATAAAGTACAGAGTGCCACATGAGAACTAGGTGGGGGCAGGAGGTAGGTGTTTTCACTTGTTATCTCCTTTAATCTTAATAATACTTTTCTCAGGTTATCATCCTTTTATACATGAGGAAATCAAGGCTTCAGGTTTTTAACTCAGTTAATTTGTCCAAGTTCACACAACTTATTACATGGGAAAGCCAAGGATACATATTTAACTTAAAGACTATACTCTGTCCACTCTTCCAAGATTTTGCTAATATCTGCATGGCTAGTGTCTTGTCTTCGCTGCTCACTCCTCTTCTCAATGAAGCTTACCCTTAACCACCCTATTTAATAGGTGGTTAATTCCCCCTATGCTTTACTTTTTCTTTAGAAGTATTTGTCACTTTCCAAATCTTAGATAGGTTTAAAATTCTGCATATAGCCAACAGTCCTCTGCTATGTGGCAGGCCTAGGAAGCTAAGGATCTTTGCTTGTATTCTTTATAGATGTACCCCCTGTGCCCCCAAACTCTAAAATAGTAATGATACAGTAGATCCTGACCCAATTTTCTCTTACTACTTTTCACCTCTTCCTATATGTAAGAATTTGCCTAGCCATTCTCATTTTTAATTCTAGGGAAAATAAAACAGAACCTATTTCTGAGCCAAATTAACATCAAAATAATATATGAATTTAGTCTAAAATTCTGTTTAAAAATTAGGGTCATAACCATTAAAACTATTCTAGCCAGAATAAAAAGTGATAAAAACACATGTAAAATAAAACGAAACGTAAAGGATGCAAATGATGATAAATGATCAGTACTGCCTGCTCACGTTCTGTGATGCTTGAGAGGCTGAATTTAAGGTAGAGAAGAAACATGGGAATGAAAGTAAAGCCGTGGATCCCAAAACTCAGGAATTTCAAAAATCAGATTTTTTAAAAGTTGGAATGACAGAGTAGCTAAATTTTAATTTTCCTACAAAGGAATATTAAAAACTAAATACAATCTACTATCTTTAATTTCATCAAAACACATTAACATAAAAAATGACATAGTTTCACTATGGAGAGTAGTGATTTTACTAATAAGTAAATTCAGATCCACATAAACCTCATTACATAAAAATAGTCCCGGAGTACCTGGGTGGCTCAGGTCATGATGCCGGGATCCTGGGATCGAGTCCTGCATCAGGTTCCCCTCGGGGAACCTGCTTCTCCCTCTGCCTCTGCCCCTCTCTCTGACTCATGAATAAAACTAAAAATCTTAAAAAAATAAAATAAAAACAAAAATAGTTTTTGTGTGAATTTAAAACCTAAAATGAAAAGTAATTTTTTAAAAAGCTGTATCAGAATCCTCACAACCTCAGGATAGAAAAGACTTCTTTAAAAAAAAAAAAAAAAAAGCACAATTATAAAATGCATTTGACTAGGAGCACCCGGTCGGCTTAGTCAGCAGAGCATGCAACTCTTGATCTTGGGGTCATGAGTTCAAGTCCCACCTCGGTGTAGAGACTACTTAAATAAATGAATCTTAGGCAGCCCCCGTGGCTCAGCGGTTTAGCGCCGCCTTCAGCCCAGGGTGGGATCCTGGAGGATCGAGTCCCATGGCAGGCTCCCTGTATGGAGCCTGCTTCTCCCTCTGCCTGTGTCTCTGCCTCTCTCTCTCTCTGAGTGTCTCTCATGAATAAATAAATAAAATCTTTAAAAAAAAAATAAAATGGGATCCCTGGGTGGTGCAGCGGTTTGGCGCCTGCCTTTGGCCCAGGGCGCGATCCTGGAGACCCGGGATCGAATCCCACATCAGGCTCCCGGTGCATGGAGCCTGCTTCTCCCTCTGTCTCTGCCTCTCTCTCTCTCTCTCTCTCTCTCTCTGTGACTATCATAAATAAATAAAAATTAAAAATAAATAAATAAAATGAATCTTAAAATTATATATATATTTGACTTTAAAATTAAGAACATTAAGTCAGGGACGCCTGAGTGGCTCAGTGGTTGGGAGCCTCCCTTCTGCCCAGGGCAGGATCCTGGAGCCAGGAGATGGAGGAATCGAGTTCCTCATCAGGCTCTGCTTGGAGCCTGCTTCTCCCATGAATAAATAAATAAAATCTTTTTAAAAAAACCCAACACATTAAGTTGTACAAAGAAACCATATTTACAGTGAAAAGACATGCTAAAGACTGGAAGATATTTGTGAAGGCTACTAAGCATTGTTACCCAGAATACATAACAAGCATTTATGAATCAGTAAGATAAACAATTAAAAAAAAAAAAACTAATAAGCAATTCACAGAAAAGGAACATGAATGCCCCCAAAATAAAGTGTTCTCAAATTATTCTCAACTACAGGACTAACTGGAGACATGCAAATGAAAACTGCAGTGAGGGGGTGCTTGGGTGGCTCAGTGGGTTAAGTATCTCCCTCTCTCTCTGCTGCTGCTGGGATATAGGCCTGTGCTCTGTCAAATAGATAAAATCTTAAAAAAAAAAAAATGCAATGAGGTACCACATTTCACATACTCCTCAGAACGGCAAACCATAAGCAGTCTAATAAAGTATTTGCAAAGTGGAAAAATAGATTCCTTCATCCATTCCTGATAGAAATACATGAGAGAAAACTGGTGGTT
This sequence comes from Canis aureus, assembly GCF_053574225.1. Taxonomy (NCBI): domain Eukaryota; kingdom Metazoa; phylum Chordata; class Mammalia; order Carnivora; family Canidae; genus Canis; species Canis aureus. The sequence goes on along the minus strand of NC_135611.1, from coordinate 86,488,352 downwards.
ATCCAATAAAGTTAAAGAAGCTGCTCAGGGCAGCCCAGGTGGCTCAGCGGTTTAGGCCACCTTCGGCCCAGGACTTGATCCTGGAGTCCCAGGTCCCATGTCCCACATCGGCTCCCTGCATGGAGCCTGCTTCTTCCTCTGCCTGTGTCTCGGCTTCTGTCTCTCATGAATAAATAAATAAAATCTTAAAAAATATTAAAAAATATAAAAAAAGAAGCTGCTGATACATACCCTTTGTTCTAACATACTACCATTAGATTTACATCCCAGTGCAATCCTCTCAGTGATGGCTTTTTAGTTGTATAACAATAGGGGGCACTACTGAACAGCTTCTAGGGATGCCAGGCACTCTTGGCACATAGAGATGATGCTGTCCCATGTCTCATGACTTTTGAATATTATGTTGGTCACTCATTTAAGGGAATGAGGCAGGGGGTGGGGGACATACGGTCAGATATTTAAAAACAGGACTTACACAAAATATATTTCCACTGCTTTAATATAGATGAAGATTTTAAAGAATGCAACCACTGTGTAAAGAGAGAAGACTGCATTTTTTTGGTCCAAACTTTACTGAAAACAGTTCATTATTTCAGAAACTGTTTTATCAACAACAGTGCCACCACTGGTATTTGAACAGCCAATTCAACACACCTGTTTTAATTTGCATCGGTAGCTTACTCTATTCATTGTGATACTAAACACTGGTGCAAAGGGTCTGACTACTACTGTTTCTTCTAGCAGTGCCTCTTGGATTTTAATGTGCGCACAGATCACCTGGGAATCTTCTTAAAATTCAGCATGCGTCAGTAGGGTAGGGCCTGAGTTTCTGATTTCTAACAAGCTCCCAGGATTCTGATTTTACTAGTCCACTATCACACTTGGTAGCAAGATTAGAGTGTGGTTTGGTCTGAGTATCTACATAGTGAGACACAATACTTTGTGATAAATTCTTATATTTTAGTATAATGTAAATTTACTGTTTTAATTTTATTATAAGTTTGTAAGTTCATTAAGTTTCAAATGAATGAAAGTTGATTATTTTGAATTTCATTTTAGTGCATTATTGGGGATGTTATAAACCATTTCGATAAAAATGGGATATACGCTCAAAAGCCACTGCCCTAAAGGAAGTCTTGCACATGTACCTAAATAAACATATACAAGAAAATTCCCTTCAGTGTTTAAGAAGTAATTGGAAAAAACTAAAATGACCAACAGATATCTGAGTTACATAATGAAACACATACCATTATCGCTGTAAAAATAAACTAGTTACCTGAATGAACAGATAAATCTTGGCAAATTGAATTTGGAAAGCAGGCTACCCATACAAACATTTAAATAGTTTTAAAATAATCAAAGAAAAGCTATACAATGTTAAAGGACATAAAGGCATGTAGTTAGGTATAAACATGTGGATAGGAAGGATGCATATTAATTTCTGGTTAGTGGTTGGGAGTGGGGGAAAGAGGAAGTAGGATTTAAGAGGACTCTTCAAAGTACAAAGGAAGATTCATTTTGTTTTGTAGTTTTATTTCTTCAACTGAGTAATGGATGCATGGATACTCATTATATTGTATGTTGCCAATACTTAAGATTGTTGTATTCTCATTTCACCTGAATTGGCAAAAACTATTGGGTCCAGACAGCTGTTTGGAAAACACTGCTCCAAGAGCAAAGGATTCAGGACTACAAGTCAGGAAATTCTGGTTCAAGTCTCAGTTCTGCTTCTTACAAATTATGTAGCAATTCAAAGAATTAACTTCCCTTGGCTTTATTTTATTTGTAAAATTGTCATAAAACATCACTTTTCCTCCCCAACTCACAAGGCTGGGTTTGAGAGGTATAATAAAGGGCAACTTATATGAGAATTTTCTTAACGTGGTAGGAAAGGTAGAACAAAACCTTGGATATATTAGAAATAAGATCTACCAGTAAATAAACCAACCAAGATAATTTGTCACTATTTTCTCATCATCACTGATTCTAAACATATTAACAGCAATCTTAACATGGAAGAAATTTTGTTCTCAATTCTTAGATGGTGGCATATGGATAGACCTTCTCCTTATTAGAATCATTATTTCTTTAGGCTAATTCTTCGCCAAGGAATTGAAATTCCTGATACAAAAATAAGAGAACTGCATTGAAAAACACTCTTATTAATAAACTAAATCAATGTCACATAACCAAAGTAACTGTTAGTTCTCTATAAAGTGAGGAGGTGGCACATCTTATTAGCCCTATATTACAGATGGAGAAACGGATTCAGATGTGGGATAGCTCCGCTTGTAGTTGTAGACCAATTCAGTGACAGAACTTGGAACAGACACTAATTGCCTAGTTCTTTTGTGTTCATAATAATGTTCATCAAAAACATTATTTTGCAATGATGTTTTATGATGATTTTGTCAGTCACAGGAAATAGAAAATTATTTTTCAGACATCATTTCATACGTATTTCAAAGTGGGGAAAGAAACTCAAGGAAACAAACCACTTACCAACTACAGTCCTGCACAGCAAGGGACAAAATTAAAACTGCCTAGCCTGCTAAAAATCTAATCCTATCCTTTCCAATTAACCTTATTAATATTACAGTAGGAGAAAAGAGAGGTCAAAATATGGGCGAGGGTGCTATTCATTTCCTCATGGACCTCAAATAATAAAATTACTGTACAACAGGGATTTTATTGCTTTTATAGGTTGAAACATGTCTATTTCCCCTGTTCTTTAAGCCACCACCTCTAAATCTCAAAAATTAAGCAACAAGCGAAGAGTTGGGCAGTCCCAAGTAAGAACACTGGTAGTTACGATTATTAAAATATTGGTTATGATTAGATACTAGATATGTTCCACAATTGAATGTATGGTATCCACACATGAAAAGACAAACTATGGAGAAAAGTTCATTTTAAGTTTTCCTGTTAACATAAACAGATACACGCTATTACAACATACACCTGACTTTTTACTCAGACTCATTTGGCAGTTCCAAATGCTGACACAAGATCTCCAAAATTTTTTATTAGAGCCTTAAAAAAAAAAAAAATCAATGAATCATCTTGCGGATGAAGTATTATATGCATATATATTACGAAACATATTAAACAGAAAACACCTTTTCATAAACAGCCAAAATTTAAAGGTCGCCCTCTCTGCATTCCGTTATTCATCTTTTTGCTTATCAAACCCACCTCACGCAGACTTAGATCACAGCATCACTTAAAAACAAAAAAACAAAAAAACCCCTGTGTTCTGGCATTGGCAGAAATCTCCCAAGGATCAAAGCTCTGAACTTTTTTTTTCTTACAAAAAGCTGGGGTTAAACTCACTTTTCTTTACACACGCACACACACACACAAGAGCCCTACACAACGGTACACTCTAACTCGACAGAACTTTCGTTTTAGGGTTAAAAAGAAATTTCCAAACAAAGTCTCTCCTTTTCCAACTCAAAAGCAACTACGGAGGAGCCCAGCCTAGGGTTCGAGGACAGAGTTTGAAACCGGTTAAGATTCGGGCAGAGCCACCCCGAGAAAAGGAGCCCTGCGACGGCCCGCCGGGAACCGGGCCGATCCCAGGTCGGAGCGGGGCTGGCACACACGAGGACATTCCGGAGAAACCCTTCGGGCATCGCCAGCCGCACAGCGAGCCCGGCAGGAGGAGGCGAACCTGACCCCCTCTTCCTGTCCACGGGGCGAGAGCAAAACAAGTGAAACGAGACCCTGCCCCGCAAGGCGGACCCGAGACCTTTCCCAGTCCGTCCGTCGGTCCGTCCGTCCGTCCGTCCGTCCCCCTGCCGCCCCCGGACTCCCACAGCCTCTGGGACCGCAGCGACCCTCCGACCTCTCCCCACGCCTTCCCCGAGCCACGGGAGAAGCGCGACCCGAGGCGGCTTCCGCGGCTTCCTCGCCTTCCGCCGCCGCCGAGAGCGATCCCGGTCGCCAACAACAAAGACGCCTCCGGTTCCCCTCCCCCTCCCCCTCCCCCCTCCCGGCCCGGGCTCGGCCCTCCCGCGCTGCGGCTCCCGGCCTAGCGCCCCCTCCCCGCGCCCGGCCGCAGAGCCCGGCCCGCCGCCGCCCCACGCACCTGCACCCGAGGGGCCGCAGCCAAGGCGTCGGGAAGAAAGGGCCGGGAGAGACGGCCTCTGCCGACGCGCTGCCCTCCACAAGGTGCGACCCACGCCGCCGCCGCCGCCGCCGCCGCCGGACTGTGCCGGCCTGCGGGCGGGCGCGGCCGAGGAGGGGGGGACGAGGGCTGCGGCCCCCGGCGCCGGGACGACGAAGGACGGCGGCGCCCGGGGGGGGCGGCTCGCGCTCTCGAGCCTCGCCTCGCGCCGGCCCTGCTCCTCCACACGGGCTCGCGTTCTGCTGACTAACGGCCCCGGCGCGAGGCTCTGGGGCGGCCGCCGCCGTCGGCTGCTCTCGGGCCTCACGTCCCGCGCGGCCGTGGTCGCCGCCGCCGCCGCCGCCGCCGCCTCCCTCTCCCTTTCTGGCACTGCAGACACCAACCAGACCCAGCCAGGTCTTTCTTCTCCTTAGTGCTCCTTTCTTGGCTCCTCCTCAGCTTGCCACCGCGGGGCTGGCTCCGGTGGCGGGAGGAAGGCTGCACGGGAACCGAGGGGGCGAGCAGAGCCCTCGCCGAGGCTGGAGTTGGTCACTGACTGGAGGAAGATGCCAAGCTGACCCGGGCTCCTGCCTGCGAGCGGCCCGGGGGAGGGACGCAGCCCAGCTTAGCCCGACTTCCACCAATCACAGGCCGCCCAGCGGAGTCGGGCGCCGGGAGAGGCTGAGCTGCGTCGGCAGGAGGCGGGGACTGCGGAAACGAGGAGCCAATGACAGCAAAGGCTCCCCGCCTCTCCGCCTTGATGGGCAGCCACGTTCGGACCAATGGGGGAAATTCTCGCTTCGGAGGAAGCGGGATTTAGACGCCCGGGTTGAGAGAGAGGTGGTGCGGACGGGGGATGGGTCGAGACCGGGCCGCGTGGGAGAACCTTGATGGTTCCGAGGGACCGGAGGGTGGCCTTTGACCTCCGCGGTGGGTCACGTGGGCTGGCGGGGGGCGGGGGCGGAAAGGCGGGAGAAGTTCCTTCCGGGTCAGTGGCCGAAGCGTGGACTGCGTGGGGGAGCCCCTGGCGTCTCGGTCTCCCCCGCGTCTTCCCTGTACCGACGCGAGGCGATCGTGGTTTCCACGATGAGCTCCCAGAAAGGGAACGTGGCTCGTTCCAGGCCTCAGAGGCACCAGAATACGTTTAGCTTCAAAAATGACAAGTTTGATAAGAGTGTTCAGACCAAGGTAGGAACCTGCCTGTTGCACCAAATGGGACTCCAGGAAGGAATGGCTCAGTGGAGGGGAAAGAGGAAATGAGAGGAATTGGCGAGAGCGAATGTGGACCGCAGCCCAGAGTTAGTCTTGGCTGCAACGCAGCCTTTTCTAAAATGATATTCCCACGCCCTCTCTTTGACCTGGACGTGTTACCTCCTCGTCCACACTTAACCAGTTGCTTCGAGTGAACGGGTCCCTCATCAAACCTAAAATGCAAATGGGAGCCTTGGTGGTTGAGCTGTTCCCTTCTGGCTCCTAGGTCTGCAGTAGGAGACGAGGATTATGTATGGCACGAGTGTCTCACCGAGTTTATGCAGCCACGATTTCTCTGTGGAAATTCCAAGCCCATAGGTTCGTAGGGAGAATGTGAAAGATCAAGAACTCAGCACCAGTGTTCTGCCCAACATGATTGTCTCTTGTATGATTGTTTTGAGGGTCAGATTATTTGGCTAGTATAAAAATGCTAGTTTTGTTGGTTTGTCAGTCATTTGCTTCTTTAGGAGGATTTCTGTGACCTGGAAGAAAATTCAGGTGTCTGCTCCGAGGCTAAACTAAGTGACGTTCGCATTATTCTCGGTCATGATAAGTGTCCATTAGGTGATTAATTTCTCAACATTTAGTAGGAAAGCAAAGTCGGCTTTATGGTAATCTGTGATCTCCTTTTCTTTTTCTCTGTCTTCACTTACTTACCTTATAGATACTTGTGAGCACCCTCCAAGTACAAACCCTATGTTCATGTGTTTGCAGCATTGAAGAGTGGACTCTGCCTTCAAGGCGCTTATAGTTTTCTGGGTCATTGGAACAACAAGCAATCACAAAGATACATAATTACAAATTATGATAAACTCTTTCAAATGGCGTGAAAGATAGCTCAGTAAGGAAGAGGAAGGAGGGATATTTTCAATTGGGTGTTCAGAGGACCGCTCCTTTCCCTTACTTAGGTTGAGATTCAGAAAGAAAACCTGAAGCAGCATTTGATGGACCCATGTTTGTGGTCGTCAATCGGTAAACCAGGATAAAAAGCTGTGCTCTTCCAAATAGATGTCTGTCTTGCCCTATATTTTTGCTCTGAGCTTTTGCACAAGCATTTAATTCTGAATGGTTTTCATCAGATGGTAAAAAATAGTTTTAATATTTAGCTACAATGTCGCTTACTCTACCTCTTGTGGTTTTAAGTATGAGACTTCTTGACCTTGTACTTGTGCTTTTCATTGTTCCATTTTTTTGGTGTTCTCTAAAAAACTTGTCATTATTCTCTTAAATCTTTTCATGATCTCAAACTCAGTCACTAAGGTTCATTTTATAGCTTTTATCATTAATTTCTTTGCCTCTTTTAAATCATGAGGAAGTCTCATTTGTCCATTGGTAGAATGACCGGGTATTTTGTTATTGGAAAATCGACCAGGGCAGCCCAGGTGGCTCAGCGGTTTAGCGCCTGCCTTCCCCCGAGGGTGTGATCCTGGAGTCCCAGAGTTCCCACTTGGGCTCCCTGCATGGGGCCTGCTCCTCCCTTTGCCTGTGTCTCTGCCTCTCTCTCTCTCTCTGTCTCTCATGAATAAATAAATAAAATCTTAAAAAAAAAAAAAAAGAAAAGAAAAGAAAATCTGACCCAAACAGCAAGAAATATTTTACTGAGGAAAAATTAAGTTGATTGTTTGTCTAATGGAGGAGTAATATTGGCTGTGTTCATAACAAATTCTTGAACCAGTTCTGTGCAGCTGTCTAAAGCCAAGATTTTGTCAGAAACATCTGACCCTGTCTTCATTCCTGTTTTATACCAGAAAACTGTTTGATTTGGTGCCATCCAACAGAGGAGTGGTGAGAGTGCATGGTAACTCTCTAATTCTCTTACTTAAAGGACTCCTTAAAGGACTGTAATGACAGTTGCCTATTTGTACCTCATGAGTTTGCAGGAGTCCTGCATGATAATTTCCTTTTCTGCCAACCAGATGGTCAAGACTTGACCAAGAATAGAAGTGGGATACTGACAGGTGTTTTATTGGGAAGGTTGTATAAGTAAAGCACCCATTCTCAAAAGGACATGGTGATAGCTGTCTTCATATGTTCGAATATAATCCAGAAGATGAGAGAAGCTTACTCTATAGTCTTCCTATTGGCCAAACTTGGACCAAAAGGCCAAAGTTACAGAGAAAGATGTCAGCTGAATATAACGGAGTCATCTAATAGAACCATGCCCTAGGATTTTGTAACCTGTCTTTCACTGGGATTACTTAAAAGAGGCCTCCATGGCAATTGGCCTGCAGTGTCCTCTCATGATTTGCTGAGATGGGAATAGGTTTAAATCTCTTCTGGTCGTTTGGTACTAAAATGTTGATTGTATCAAGACTGCTTTGTGTCCCTTTCTGGAAAGGCAGTGATGTGTAATGAAAAGAATATATTGAACTAAGAAAAAAGATGCACATTTTAGCCTCAGTTCTGTTGTTTATTTTGCTTTGTGATGTTAAGCAGTTTATGTCTAGCTTTTAATTTAATTTTAATTTTAATACAGGGTAATTACTGTCTCTTATTTACCTCTCAAGATTGCTATGGGGATCATTACAAAAATATCTTTGAGAAATAGTGATACAAATATGAACTGAGCCTAGAGCATATGGGAATTTTGAGCATATGCTCAAAGCAATTAATTACAAAGGAAATGCATACTTCTTGGAGAAGTTTCTCTATTGAAAATAGAGACATGTATAAAGTATAAAAGTGGAAGTACCTTTTCCCAGTCCTGTTCCTCTTCAAGTGTAGTCACTGTTAACAATTTTTTTGTTAAGAATTTGTGTATGTTTTTAGATGTCTATGCATAATATAGTATATGTGTAATAAAGTACATTTTTTGTTTCTCATTCAATTAAAGTGGGTATGTCCAAACACAAAGATTAAACTTGTTCTTTTTAATGGCCATCTAATATAATATAAATGTAGAGTACCTAACTTTCCTGTTAGTAAATGCTTAGATTGTTTTCAGTTTTTCACTGTGACAAGCTGCAGTGAAATTCTTGGATTCGCATATTTGTTCCACATCTGTTATCCGGCACATTTGTTCCACATCTGTTATCTGGCACCAAACATTGTGCTAGATGCTATTGGTATAGGGTTGAGCATAATATAGCTTGGTGAGTGAGATGAAAGCAGTAATCAAATAATCTCTGAAGTATGTTAATACAAATTGCAGTAAGGGCCATGAAGGAAAAGTCTAAGGGAACCTGAAGGTGTCAAGCAGAAAGTCTTAAGTTTGAAGGCTGAAAGAAGACATCCCCAGGTTCTAAAGGATGGATAGCATTTAACTAAATGAAAAGGGAAGAGCATATTTGGATATATACTATAGGATACTATTTTTTTTATATATACAGTTAGTGTTGTTTTTCCTAGCATTTCCTAAAGTGCCCCCGATCACATCTCTGTGAGGCAAGAGTCAGTTTCATGGTTAATTACTTCGGAAATAGTGTATTCTGAGTCTCACTTTTAGGGATTGTAGTGTGCATTACATACAACACTGAGAAGTTCTGCAGTTTAAAAAAGTTATTTAACCAAAACTTGCTTGGATATGGAACCTTTTGGTTTACATAATACATACTGAATTTGAACAAATTTTGGGAGAAACGCACTCACTTTGGCAAACTCTGGTCTTTACCTTGAAATGGAAAAAGAAAATGAAGATCTGAAGCTGTACTCTCTAAACCATTTTGGAAATAGTTTTGTTAGCAGCAAATAATATTGATGTTCTTAAATGTGTTAGCCACTATGCATACTTGAAATACATCATCTAGTTTTGTTTTGTTTTTTAAATTTAATTTTATTTATTTGAGAGAGAGAGTGGCCTGAGGGAGAAGGAGAAGCAGACTCCCCACTGAGCAGAGAGCCCCAAGTGGAGCTTAAGCCCAGGACACTGAGATTGTGACCTGAGACAAAGGGAGATGTTCAACCGCCTGAGCCATGGAGGCACCCCTGCATCATCTAATTTTGATCTTCAAAATGACCCTAAGGGGCACCAAGCTGGCACAGTTGGTTGAGTGCCAACTCTTGATTTCACTCCAGGTCGTGATCTTAGGGTCTTGGGATTGAGCCCTGAGCCAGGCCACACTTGGCTCAGAGTCTGCCTGAGATTCTCTCTCCCTCTACCTCTGCCCCTTGCCCCTGCTAGTGCATGCATACTCTCGATTTCTTTCTCTCTCAAATACATAAATAAAATCTTAAAAAAAAATTACCCTAAGGTAGTTGCTATAATTATCTCATTCTGCATATTGGGAAGTTAGGACTTAGTGATAAATGATGTACTGATCCAAAGTTACATAACTAGTACATGGCTAGCCATTGATTAGGTGATGTCTGTGCTAGGCGACCTTGAGGACAAGTAAATCAAAACCCTTCTTTTGTGCATGTGTGTTGCAGTTGTTGTTTTTAAGTAATCTCTACACCCAATGCGGGACTCCAACTCACTACTCTGACGTCTAGAGTCAGGTGCTCTACTCACTGAGCCGCCAGGTGACCCAGTGTTGTTTTTTATTTATTTATTTTTTTGGTGGTGTTTTTTTTTTTAAGATTTTATTTATTTATTCATTCATGAAAGACACAGAGAAAGAGAGAGAGAGAGGCAGAGACACAGGCAGAGAGAGAAAAAAGCAGGTTTCATGTAGGGAGCCCAACATGGGACTCGATTCCGGGTCTCCAGGATCAGGCTCTGGGTGGAAGGCAGATGCTAAACTGCTGAGCCACCCCAGGATCCCCAGTGTTGTTTTTTAATACTGCATTTTTGTGTGTAATAGCAGCTTGACACCACATTAGGGTCAGAACAAAGACATGCTTTATTGCCATTGCCCCTAAACACTACCTTTTTGAAATATGTCAGAGAGAGTCTCTCCTCACAAGGTGTGACTGCCTGTGGTGTCACATATCACAGATTGGGCTGTTTGGAATGGGTCCCTTCTATTCAGTCTGGGCCCTGTGGCCGGGGTGGAGCTCCTTTTACTCCCTACTGTGATGCTTATATAGTCAGATCCCTCAGTTTCTGATTAGGTAGAAAGGTATCTTTTTTGTTGTTGTTAAAGATTTTATTTATTTATTCATGAGAGACACAGAGAGAAAGGCAGAGACACAGACAGGGGAAGAAGCAGGCTCCATGCAGGGAGCCCAGCGTGGAACTCGATCCTGGCACCAAGATCATGCACTGGGCCGAAAGCAGGTGCTAAACCTGCATGAGCCACCCAGGCATCTCAAGTAGAAAGCTATCTTTTCTTTTCTTTTTTTTTTTTTTTTAAGATTTTATTTATTTATTAGAGACACAGAAAGAGAGAGAGAGAGAGAGGCAGAGGGAGAAGCAGGCTCCGTGTGGGGAGCCCGACGTGGGACTTGATCCCGGGTTTCCAGGATCAGACCTTGGGTTGAAGGCGGCACTAAACCGCTAAGCCACTGGGGCTGCCCAGTAGAAAGCTATCTTAAGTTCAAGATGATATGATTACATTTACAGAAGAACAAGATTCTGTGTTTACAAGCAACTTTATTCACAATAGCCAAAAACTGGAATAAACCTCCGAACATGTAAATGTCTATCAACAGGAGAATAGATAAGCAGATTGTGTCAATCATACAGTGGCATACTACTCTGCTATTAAAAATAAAAAGAACTACTGAGGGCAGCCTAGGTGGCTCAGTGGTTTAGCGCCTGCCTTTGGCCCAGGGTCTGATCCTGGAGACCTGGGATCAAGTCATCGGGCTCCCTGCATGGAGCCTGCTTCTCCCTCTCCCTGTGCTTCTGCCTCTGTGTGTGTGTATCTTGAATAAATAAGTAAAATCTTTAAAAAAAAATAGTGATAGCATTATTTGCATGTATCAGATACATTGTGGATGAATCTCAAACATTGTGTGGAGGGAAAGGAACCAGATATTTGTTTCTTTCTTTTTAAGACTTTTACTTATTTATTTGAGAGAGGGAGACAGCAAGCGAGTGAGCACAGATGTGGGGAGGGGCAGAGGGAGTATATAAACACTAGTCATGACACTGGAGTTTGTTTTTCCTTATGACAAGTACATATGATCATTACAAAGTGGATTTTGTGCATAAGATTACTCAGTTTGGGTTCCATTTTTTCCTATTTTCACTTTAGGATAGAATTATATTAATTTAGTATATGAATAAATAATAAGTGAATAAATAATGAATAATGAATAAAATTTTGCTGTGTAAGAGGATATCCTGCTGTTGATATGGGCCATTTTGTCCAGATAGGTTAGAATCAGGTGGTCTAGAATCTGTTCTATCTCACCTAGCTCAGAGCTTTTATACTTTAGGGAACAGTCTCAGATTGGTTCAGATAATTCCTGGTGTAATTTCCTTGCGATGAAGCGCTAGTCATGGGAATAAATGTTATTTCTCAATCAGTTGGTGTCAACAATATAGGGTAAAACAAGTGCGTAGCCATTGAACAAATCTGCAGTTGGACAGATACAGAATCCATGGTAGTTTCTACCTAACCATCTCTGGGACCCTGGAGACCCTCTGGGACTCCCTTTGATCTTTTTCCCAATTGGGAAATGTTCTTTGATAAATTTCACCAACGCTGTCTATTAAATTGGTTTATGTTAAATCAGTCTTGCCCCCAGGTGATTGGTTATTAAATTCAATATGCTTTTTCAGCTGGCAAGGTGACAATCTATGGTATGCTAGGCATTATTATATGCATAAGAATCTTCTACTGAGGGCAGCCCCGGTGGCGCAGCGGTTTAGTGCCGCCTGCAGCCCAGGGTGTGATCCTGGAGACCCTGGATCGAGTCTCACGTCGGACTCTCTGCGTGCAGCCTGCTTCTTCCTCTGCCTGTGTCTCTGCCTCTCTCTCTCTGTGTCTCTATGAATAAATAAATAAAATCTTTAAAAAAAAAAGAAAAGAATCTTCTACTGAATAAAAGTCCCAGTGCTAACGATACTCTTTACTTTTCCTCTGTGGTATTTTCAATACCTGGAAATGTTGTATTCTTATTATTTATTTACTTTTTATTTCCTCTCCCTTTCACACAAAAAGAATTCCACCATGCTTGGATATTTTATATATCTACATTCCCATGGTGCTTCCACTTGAATCCAATTAAGTGATTATTTTTAAAGAGTTTATTTATTTATTCACGAGAGACCCAGAGAGAGAGAGAGAGAGAGAGAGACATAGTAGGGGGAGAAGCAGGCTCCATGCAAGGAGCCGGATTCAGGATTTGATTCCAGGACCACGGGATCACACCCGGAGCCAAAGGCAGACGCTCAACCGCTGAACCACTCAGGCATCTCTCAATTGTATATTTTAGACATTTCATTTTATGTACAGTGACAACTGAAATTAATTTGTCTTGATTTGATCTATTGTGTTAGGGAATAATACCATTATATTGTATCGTCAACCCTTGTTTCTTCATAAAGTTAAATATACACTGATGGAAAAAGTATTCTCAGAATTCTTCATCCAGGTAAATTAGTTTATCTGAGAGAGGGAAAGATATAATTTATATTAACTCTCCCCAGAGGACCTCTTTTTCTGTTTAGAGAAACAGTATAGTAGCGAGTGGTGTGTAGTTGGACAAAGAACCTCCAGCCTGACAGTTAGAGGCTGTCGTGGTTGTTATTGTAAGCCGTAGGACTCTTTCCACACCTGTACAAGTGTTATTGTGAGGTCACAGGCAGGTGTGCGAGAATCCTGCCTGTCTTCTGAACAGCCCCACTTCACGGCCAGCTCACTCCATCCTCAATAGTGGTTGCTCTTTTTCTCACCACTGACTTTTGTGAAAGGAAGAAACGAAATGAGAAGGGGATAAAGGAATAGCTAACATGCCTGAGATTCCTTTCTGAGATTTTCCTTATCACTCCAGGCCAAATAGCACTTAAATGTATTGAACGAATTAAATAAACATTCTGTTTCTGAACTTCTCTGAGGTGTTCAAGGTCCTCTACATGAAGATAATTATCATTAGGATTCTTCAATTGCTAATTTAAACATAAATTTTATTGGAAAGATCCTGAGCTATTCTCATAAAGCTTTGAAAAGGTGTTTGTTTTGGTTGATTTTTTTTTTTAAGAGTCCGAGATTCCCAGGTTAGCTGTTATTATTGGGAAATTTATCCTCATTTGGCTTTGTTCATATTCTAACCCGATGCAATCTTCAGTGCCCCTCCCCTCACCCTTCCAGTTGGCCTCTTGGAATCAATAGTTTATTGTAATCAAATAAAGGCATAGTGTTAAACAAAATTGCTTTCACTTTCTTGCCCTACCTGGCTATTCCCTGGAACTCTGTTTCCTTGTAGTCCTTAAGTAATGATGTTTGTTCACCCCACCCTCCGTTTAGAACTCTTTCTCCCATTTGTGGCTTCTGCCCATTTTCTTTCTTGCTCAAAACCCCCCACCTCTTCTGAAATGCATGCCATCAGACTGTTATACCTTGTGGATCTGTCGTTGTTTCCTAGTTATACCTCCGCATCAGTGCCTGGCTCACTGCCTTTCCATGGTTCCTGTCATCATACCGAGTGATTGCTATATTCCCGTAGGTAATGCAACATCTGATCTCTCAGCTTTTAGACCTTCCCCCACCCCTCATCAGAAACCTACTCCCATGGTCAAGCCTTATACTTTGGTTTGTAACTGCTCCATTTACAAACCTTAGAAAAACAGATCACTATTTACTTCTCTCTTTTCCTTGTGCCTGAAATATATTTTTCAACTCCCTTGGGTGCTCCTGTCCACTAACCTTTCTGCTTTTTACTGTACCTCATTCATGTCTTTGTCCCCCTCCCTGTCTAGCTTGGAGTTCGCATTTTATCAATATACCTTTTTCTTCTTGCCTTCAGCCTTACCCTTCTTTCCCTCTATGGTGCTTGCCCAGTAGAACCTCTGCATTGAACCAGTTTTCTATTTTTCCACCATCACATCTACCAAACAACCTGCATCTGTACCCATAGACTCTGCCTTCCTGTGATGTGGATGAAATGCCCATCCTTCCCAAAGACTAGGACCTCTGTTTGCACCTTGGATCTTATTCCCTATTGTCTACCTAAGGACTTAGAAGCTTATGGCTCCTCTGTTGTCTGAGTTGTCCTGCATCATCAGTCTTTCCATTATTTCAATATCTTACGGAAGAAAAAAAAAACACAACCCTCATTAGGTGGAAACCCATATTCTTTTCTAGCTTCATCCTATTTCTTTCTTACTCTCTGTTAAGGAAAAGCTCCTGGTTCTCAACTTCTTTACATCTCATGGCTTTCATCCCTGTCCAGATAGTATTTGTACTCCTCATTCCACTAAAACTCCTCTTGTCAAGTCATTGATATCTGGTTGCCAAATCCTTGGTAAATAATGCTCTGTCTTCATCTTTCTCAGTCACTTTGTATCATTGCCTCTTGAACACTCTCCTGAATTCTGAAATTTCTTAATTCAGCTCAGTCTGTGGCATTAAATACCATCTTTATGTTGATACCTTCCACATCTGAAGCTCTCTCCTGAGCTGCAGAGCTGTTGTATATTTAGCTACCTACTTGACCTCTATTCTTGAATATCAAAAATGACAGAGAAAGTTTAACATGGCAGAGAAAGAACTCTTCATCTTTCTCTCTCAAACCTTTTCCTCCAGTATTCCCCGACTCTGTAAACAGCTCTATCATTTACCCAATTCCTTACACCAAAAATATAAGAATCATCCTTGATTCTTGGCCTTTTCTCACATTCTGTGTTTCTTTGTTTTTCTTCCTATGTTTCAATTTATCAGCAAAACTCTGAACTCTTAAATTATTTTTATTTTTTATAACCTGACTACATTCTGGTATGTTATTTGTTTGCTTGTTTGTCTTATTTATAGTCCACCCTGGAATATGATTTCCTCCAGGGCAATTGTATATTTTTTATATTCTCAATACCTAGACCAGGAGTTCCTACATAGGAAGTATCCAGTAAGTAGTTGACAGTTCAATGAAGTAAATAAAGAATTTTAACAATGTATTAAATGCTGTGGTAGGGATAGTACAGGGGAGGACTATAGCAGTTCTGAAATGAAGGGGAGGGAAAGGGAAAAATTGATACAGTATTATCCTCAAGGAGATAATACAGCCTGGGGATGAACAGTCAAGGAAAAGTTGAGTGGAATGAGATAGAAGAGTGGAACAAGGCAGAAAGGAAGGATAGTACTGATGATTTTGTAGGTTGTGGGTCAAGAAGTTGAAGGAATTTAATCTGGAAAAAATAAATAAATAAAATAGGGTCAGGTAAAATTGTTGTTACATTAAGGGATCTTTTAAAAACAAGGCTTCTCTTACTCATTTTTGAGGGAAGAGTTCCTGACTCATTGAAGGCTCCTCAGGAATGTTTGCATGAATGAATAAAAATCCTCTTCAAATGAACAGAGAAGGGCAAGAAAAGGCTATGAGTCTCTGAAGGTCTTGTTCCAAAACAAGATTACAAATAGGTATTTATGCTTATCGCCAAAATGAACATATTACATTATATGGTGGCCAAAGCATAAGAATGAAAGCATCTCTTAGGCTCTTTAATTAGAAGGCTGTGGTTGACTAAAATCTTTTTACCAGAAAAGGCTAGCTGATGGATTGATCTCAGGCTATGAATTAAAATTTCAGTACTGTCGGGATGCCTGGGTGGCTCAGTGGTTGAATATCTTCGGCTCAGGGCATGATCCCAGGCTGCTGTCAGGAGCTTTAGTCCCCTGTGGGTTCTTGCTGGGGCTGAGTACTTCTAGCAGGTGCTGATAGTCCTGAGGTCAGAAGCGCTGTAGGTACCTCATCAGCTTGACAGGTGCTTTCTCCTGTACCGGCACACCTGCAGGCAAAAGGAGAATGAGGAGAGAACCAGACAGAGTCTTAAATGCTTTGACTCTGCTCCCTGCCCACATAGCCAGACCCCAAAGTTGTTTCCAAGGCAGAACTGAGATTCTGAATGCCATCCAACCAGTTTCTGTAACCCATCAGTGCATGCATACCCTGATTGGCCTGTACAAGTGGGGCCTACAAGGGCCACTTCAGGCAGGAGCTGGGCTGGGAAGCCAAGCATTAGCCTCTGCTCCAGCAAGGAGAAATGGTGAAGAGTTCAGGTGCCATGAAGACAGGTCAAAGTTCGTTAGGTTGGTAATGAAGCACATGCAGAGATGCACACAGAAACAGGGCTATAGAATAAAGAAGCAGCTATAGCCATGGCGTGGGAATCACACAGAATTCTAGCCTCTTTGTGGTACGGAGCCATGATCAGTCAGTGTCTTATTGTTAGAGCCTGGCAGCACGCTGGGCATATTTGCAGAAAACTCAGCTCAGTGTATGTCTGCTGAGAAAGTGAGAGCAACATTCCAGGACTTTAAGGCCTCACAGGATGTGCAACCCCATCCTTCTGTGGATGAACTGTCTACAGAAAAATCTGCCCTGGAGTCCTGGGATCAGGATCCAGTCCCACATTGGGCTCCCTGCATAGAGCCTGCCTCTCCCGCTGCCTATGTCTCTGTCTCTATCTCTGCGTCTCTCATGCATAAATAAAATAAAATAAATCTTTAAAAAAATTTCAGTTCTGTCAATGTAGACTAGCATTCTTGTAAGTCAGTGTGGTCTGTTTTGACTTGGTTTTGGTTGGTTAACTTTGACCCCTAAAGATATTTTGAGGAGTATACATTAGGTAGCAAAAAAATTCCTTGTCAGTGTTTGTCAGATTTCAAGCGTGAACTTTTGGATTTTTGGCCAAAGACATCAAGCTCTTGTTCAAGACAATGGCAGCATGGTGTAGCAGAATGTCTGATCTTGGAGTGAGAAGTTTAGGACTCATTCTATGCTATTTATTGGCTATGTGACCTTGCACAAATTCTTCAGCCTGTCAGGGTCTCAGTGGGCTTAGCTGTATTGTAAGGGTTGAGTACAGTCTATGAAAATGCTCACATGGTGCTCACATGCAGTGTGAAGCATTCTGTAAGTGCTAGTCCATTCCTTCATCTTACTAAGATGTTTATCATGCTCACATACTACTCCTTCAGTTATTCCTTTCCTGGTTAACCCTATTGGAATGTCTCCCTCCTTCCCGGTGGCATTTATTGTCCTCACCGCACATACGGTACGTGTCATATTAGTTATTAACATTTATGTCCTGGCTTCTTTCCCTTTCTCTCATGCATATGTACACAAATACTGTCTGTCTTTCAGAAGACAGGGACTCAAATATTTTCTTAACTACTCATGAACTTGTGGCAAGCAGTTCTATGATGTGGGTTAAAAGAATAGGTAACAAGTAATTCTTATGGACATTGTATGATTGATTATCTGTTAATTCACCTGTCATTTATTAAGCCCCTACTATGTACCAAGCACCAACAAAAAGATGAGTAGAAT
The DNA here is from genome assembly GCF_053574225.1 of Canis aureus. Lineage (NCBI taxonomy): Eukaryota > Metazoa > Chordata > Mammalia > Carnivora > Canidae > Canis > Canis aureus. The sequence goes on along the minus strand of NC_135611.1, from coordinate 86,470,675 downwards.
ATGAATCCTTCATTTGGGAATCTCATAGTAGCAACTACTTTAAAAAGTGGAAAAAAGCAAATATGGAGCATTTTCACTTAATTAAACTTTTGTTAAAATATAATATATAAACATACAGAAAAGTGCAAAAATTATAAACACAGTTCAGTGAATTTTCACAGAGTGAATGTAATCATATAACCAATATAGAGATCAAAAGAACGCTACTCCCCTTTCTTATCACTACTACTCTCCTCAAATTTAACAATTATCTTGATACATATGAAATATTTTAAGACAACCTGAAGTCACAGCTTTTGGAAGCAAAGGAGAGAGAGCTATAGGTACCTGGATGACTGGTACCCTCTTTTCAGAAATAGTATTAGTGGGTATAGATAAGCATCCTAATGGATCATCTGTATTTTTTTTTTTTAAGATTTTATTTATTTATTCATGAGAGACAGAGAGAAAGAGAGAGAGAGGCAGGCTCCATGCATGAAGCCCTATGTGGGACTCGATCCTGGGACTCCAGGATCACGCCCTGGGCCAAAGGCAGGCGCTAAACCTCTGAGCCACCCAGGGATCCCCTATTCTTTAGATATACAGTACAACTTCATGTAATACTTTTTTGGGATGAAAGAAAATGGTGTGATTAGATTTTCCAACAATGATTAACTTGGCCTCTGTTGGACATTTGGCTTCTAAGAGTATCAGGAGTAAATTTGAATTTTCCCATAGCTTTGGAGCTGATTATTTCAACCTCAGTCCTAATTCTCTTCCAATTTACCTGTTTATTCATGGGATTGAATGACATTTTTAGAACTTCATTGTAGGGCAGCCCAGGTGGCTCAGCAGTTTAGCACTGCCTTCAGCCCAGGGCTTGATCCTGGAGACCTGGGATCGAGTCCCGTGTCAGGCTCCCTGCATGGAGCCTGCTTCTCCCTCTGCCTGTGTCTCTGCCTCTCTCTCCTCTCTGTGTTTCTCATGAATAAATAAATAATATCTTTTAAAAAAAAAGCAGTCACCTTTAAAAAAAAAACTTCATTGTAGACATTTTCTTGGATATTTTATCAAGTTCATTTCTAGTTGGAATAGGTGTTTACATTCTAAAGTTAATTATTCACATTGTCCCTTTGAAATTAAATTGAATGACACTTTCTTTTTTGTTTTTGCCTTGTCAGAGGTATGTCTCTTTAACAAGGAAGTTTTTCTTATAGATGGTGGAGCTGTGTATGTGTAATAATTTTCAGTGATGGTTTATCAGCGATAGAATTCTAGGGATCCCTGGGTGGCACAGCGGTTTGGCGCCTGCCTTTGGCCCAGGGCGCGATCCTGGAGACCCAGGATCGAATCCCACGTCGGGCTCCCGGTGCATGGAGCCTGCTTCTCCCTCTGCCTGTGTCTCTGCCTCTCTCTCTCTCTCTGTGACTATCATAAATAAAAAAAAAAAAAAAAGAAAAAAAAAGAAAAAACTATTGTACCTTTATGTTATTCACGTCTAGTTTTGAAGGTCCTTTGGTATTGTACGCCATTTACAACATCATGGCTGTGAAATACCAAGCTAAGCTGGTGATTTTTTTTTTTTTTTTTTTTGGTTTGGTGATTATTTTAAATGCTTTGTTGTTCTGTGAAGATTTGTATATTATTAAATGCTCAGCCCTCTCTTACCAGGTGGCTGATATGTTTGTTTTGAAATTACTCATGTCACTGAAGTCATCAATTTGAGTAATATATTTGACATCATGATATATACTTGTATATGTGACTGTTCTGTATACCATCATTAACTTTTATCACAAGACATTAGAGTGATATGATATCGTATTTCCAGTAAACTTGATTGCTTATAAGATATAATGCTAGATCTAGGTTTTTTTTTTTTTTTTAAGATTTATTTATTTGTTTTGAAGAGAGAGCATGAGCAGGGGGAGGGGAAGAGGGAGAAGAAGAGAGAGAATTCCTCAAGCAAACTCTCCGCTGAGCATGGAGCCCAACTCAGGGCTCGATCCCATGATCCTGAGATCATGACCTGAGCTGAAACCAAGAGCCAGCTACTTAACTGACTGGGCCACCCAGGCACTCCACTAGATCTAGTGTTTTTGTTGTTGTTGATGTTTTTAAAGATTTTACTTATTTGAGAGAGAGAGAGATCACAAGCAGGGATGGGGATGGATACAGAGAGAAGCTGACTCCCTGCTAAGCGGGAAGCCAGATGCAAGACTCCATCCCAGGACCCTGGGATCATGACCTGAGTCAAAGGCAGACACTTAATGGACTGAAGCCACCCAGGTGCCCCTAGATGTAGTTTTTAATAAAACTAGAATAGTCCTGTGGGATAAGTTATCTATTATCTATACGTGTAAAAGAATATTATGGTTACTTTTACCTATGTGATCTTGTTGCCTTAATGTACTCATTTTAATTAATTAATTTAAATATTTAATTTATTTATTCATGAGAGACACGGAGAGAGAGGCAGAGACAGGCAGAGGGAGAAATAGGCTTCCTGCGGAGAGCCCAATGCGGGACTCCAGCCCAGGACCCCAGGATCATAACCTGAGCCAAAGGCAGATGCTTAACCACTGAGCCACCCAGGCATCCCCTTATCTGCTACATGTAAAACAACAACAACAAACAACAACAACAACAACAACAAAAAAAAAACACAATAGGGAAAGATCTACAAAGTGCTGTAAGGGAAGTATTTTAAATTTAGAGTTCTTTTTAGAGGTAAACTATGACTCAGTTGCCAGGATAAAAGTAATCATCCAGACTAAAAGTTTGTCAAAAACATATGTATAGGGCAGCCCCGGTGGCACAGCGGTTTGGCGTCGCCTGCAGCCTGGGGTGTGATCCTGGAGACCCGGGATCGAGTCCCACATCGGGCTCCCTGCATAGAGCCTGCTTCTCCCTCTGTGTCTCTGCCCCTCTCTCTCTGTGCCTATGAATAAATAAATAAAATCTTTAAAAAATATATATATGTATATACTTAAGGATGTACTCCAGAATATAAGGAGATATGTGGTAGAAGAAATAGTGATGAACTAAGAACCTAGTAAAACTGAGTTAACCTTAAATAACCATTGATGGGATGGTGGTGAAAGTTAGTACTGTTGTTATATTTATGAATCATGTAATAGGAGAGGTAAGTTTTCTAGAAGACAAGATCTATACCATAGTTGCCGATTTCAACCAAACCTGGGAAGTTAAGAATAAAAGCAAGCTAAAGATCTTATCTTGTTTGGGGTGGTGGAGAAGCAAAAGAAGAAAAATTAGTATCACCATTTAAGTTGTAAACTGGGTGCCTATTATTTGTTCAGATAAACTAGCATTAAAAATGTGGGATTTGGGGCATCTGGGTGGCTCGGTTGGTTAAGCATCTGACTCTTTGCAGGTCATAATCTCAGGGTCCAGGATCGAGCCCCATGTTAGGCTCCCTGCTCAGCAGGGAGTCTGCCTGTCTCTTCCTGTCCCTCCCTCTTGCTTGTGTGCTCTCTCTCAAATAAATAAAATCTTTTTTAAAAAATGTGGGATTGGGAATCCCTGGGTGGCGCAGCGGTTTGGCGCCTGCCTTTGGCCCAGGGCCCGATCCTGGGGACCTGGGATCAAATCCCATGTCAGGCTCCCGGTGCATGGAGCCTGCTTCTCCCTCTGTCTGTGCCTCTGCCTCTCTCTCTCTCTCCCTGTGTGACTATCATAAATAAATAAAATTAAAAAAAAAAATGTGGGATTTGGGGGCACCAGTCTAGCTAAGTTGGTAGAGCATGTTACTCTTCAGCTTGGGGTTATGAGTTTCAGCCCCATATTGGGTGTAAAGATTATTTAAAAAATAAAATCTGGGATCCCTGGGTGGCGCAGCGGTTTGGCACCTGCCTTTGGCCCAGGGCGCGATCCTGGAGACCCCGGATCGAATCCCACATCGGGCTCCCGGTGCATGGAGCCTGCTTCTCCCTCTGCCTGTGTCTCTGCCTCTCTCTCTCTGTCTCTGTCTCAGTGACTATCATAAATAAATAAAAATTAAAAAAAATAAATAAATAAAATCTTTTGGGTCAGCCCAGGTGGCTCAGCGGTTTAGCGCCGCCTTCAGCCCAAGGCGTGATCCTGGAGACCCAGGACCCAGTCCCACATCGAGCTCCCCGGCATGGAGCCTGCTTCTGCCTCTGCCTATGTCTCTGCCTCTCTCTCTCTCTCTCTGCTCCTCTCATGAATAAATGAATAAAATCTTTAAAAAATAATAATAAAAATAAAATTTTTTTTTAAAGTGGAATTTCTCCTCTCTTTAGAAGGGGTTATTTGGGGCAGCCCCGGTGGTTCAGCAGTTTAGCACTGCCTTCAGTCCAGGGCCTGATCTTGGAGACCTGGGATTGAGTCCCACGTTGGGCTCCCTGCATAGAGCCTGCTTCTCCCTCTGCCTGTGTCTCTGCCTCTCTCTTTCTCTCTCTCTCTCGAATAAATAAGTAAAATCTTAAAAAAAAAAAAAAAGCAGTTATTTGAACACCTTGTTCTCTAGGTGACTTTTTTTTTAATAGTTTTATTTTTATTTATTTATTTTTAAATATTTTATTTATTTATTTATGAGAGACCCAGAAAGAGAGGCAGAGACACAGGCAGAGGGAGGAGAAGCAGGCTCCATGCAAGGAGCCCAATGTGGGATTTGATCCTGGGACTCCAGGATCACGCCCTGAGACAAAGACAGACACTCAACCACTGAGCCACCCAGGCATCCCTCTAGGTGACTTAATATTCCATTATCAAGTCATATACATTTCAGGAAAGACTGAAACCCAGAAGCCTGTGTGCATATCTACGCATAGTCTCTCCTGCTTGTGCTTATGATTGAAGCACATTTCTGGTTTTAATACATGAAGAAGTACAAGGAAGGAAGATGGGTTGCTGTTGCTTTAAATTAAGACTGTATATCACTTTATTTTTAAAAAACCTTTTGAAGATTTTATTTATTTATTTATTTATTTATTTATTTATTTATTTATTCATGAGAGACACACACACAGAGAGGCAGAGAGTGAGAGAGCTTGCACAAGTGATGGGGGGGAGAGAGGGAGAGGGACAAGCAAACACCCTGCCGAGCATAGAGCCCTCCGTGGGGCCAATCCTATGACCCCTAGATCATGATCTGAGCTGAAATCAAGAGTCTGATGCTTAATCAACAGAGCTATCCAGGCACCCTGCTTTTTTTTTCCTGACACTTTGTGAGGACTTAAGATAAATGGTCTTTGAAAACATAAAATGCAATATTCTGTGACACCTTTATAAATTTGTCATAAGTAGCAGATACATGACTCCCTCACTTTGTCCCACTCGTTTGGGACTAAATAAAATGATAGTGTTTTTAAGGCTGTCTGCACTGGATCTATACTGACTCCCCCTTAATCCTAGTCTTTCCAAAAGCTCAGTTGGAAGATGCCAGTCAGTTAATCTCTTATTTTAAACACCATTTTAGGGGTGCCTGGGTGGCTCAGATGGTTAAGCATCTGCCTTTGACTTAGGTCATGATCCTAAGTCCTGGGCTCGAGCCCCCACTTTGGGCTCCAAGCTTAGCAGGGAGTCTGCTTCTCCCTCTGCCTCTGCCTCTCTTCCCTGCTCATGCTGCTTGCTCGCTGTCTGTCTCTCTGTCTCAAATGAATAAATAAAATCTTTAAAAAAAATTAAAGATAAACACCATTTTAACTCTAACAGATACTGCTTACTCTTCAGATTTCATGCCCATTATTTTTGTTTCTCCAAATTCTAAGCACTGTGTGGAAAGGACTGTACATCATAAATCTTCTGAATCTTTGAGATGCCTGGCATAGTGCTGAGTACATACCAACTCATACTTTTTTGGATTGTTCCCATAGGCAGCAGAGAGATAATCATAATGCATGCTGTATTTAATTCTAATCCATGACACATTTTATAGTTTGACATGTTGGAAGAAGTACTAAGCTTGGAGTCAGGGCAGCACCATAGACTCTTCTGACTCTTGGTGTGGCTACTGAGTCACTCTATAACCATAGGTAAGTTATATCAACTCTATAAATTAGGATAACAATAAATAACAATACCACCTTCTTGCTTATGCACAGGGATGATGTGAGAATAAAATGAGAAGCATTAAAGGACATTCAGATCTTAAAAAATCTATAGAAATAAAATGTAGTATTTTGTTACAGGTGATTTGCATCCTTCATTCAAAATACACCTTAAGGGCAGCCCCGGTGGCGCAGCGGTTTGGCGCCGCCTGCGGCCCGGGGTGTGATCCTGGAGACCCGGGATCGAGTCCCACATTGGGCTTCCTGCATGGAGCCTGCTTCTCCCTCTGCCTGTGTCTCTTCCTCTCTCTCGATCTCTCTGAATGAATAAATAAATAAATCTTAAAAAAAAAATACACCTTAATTTTATTCCTTAGCTTTTAAAAAAAAATTTAAGACTTTATTTAATATTTGACAGAGCAGTGCAAGCAAGGGGAGGGATAGAGGGAGATGGAGAAGCAGACTCCCCATTGAGCAGGAAGCCCCATGCAGGGCTTGATCTGTATGACCTGAGCCAAAGGCAGGTGCTTCACCGACTGAGCCACCCAGGTGCCCCTCCCTTAGCTTTTTACATTTTTGTCATCAAAAACAACTTTGTTTTCCTTTTAAGAATGAGAAAATGTTCTCTACTCAAGTTAGGTAAGTCATGTGTGAATACTGAGCTCTAAAGAGAATGAATCATGGCACAGACCTAATATTTTCCTTAAGTGACTTACTTCCTGAATCAATTATCAGCATATTACTAGTTATTGTTACGACATATTAATATGACCAGAACAAAGTGATTATCTTTGAAGAAGTTAACTAGCTTCAATATGGTAATTGTCCTCATATATCTGCCCCCAAGTAAATACTTAAAATACTGATTTATTTTAAAAGGTAAAATCATTTGATTTGTGGACATTACCAGTTATTATACTTGGAAGAGTTAATCCATAAAATCCTAAAATATGCTAGTAAGAGGAAATGAATATCATCCTTCTTTTTTGTTCAATACATGTTAAACAATGATCAGTCATTTTTGTCTCATTTAAGATCACTAACTTGGGGCATACCATACCGGTTGAGCAAGATCTTAGACTGTGACTAGCTTTTAATGAGTGGTTATAAAAACATGTGTTGCCTCATGACACTATACACAACTGCTGCTTGAATAGGCTTTTTGCATTCCAGTTGTGCATAGTCCATTTGGCTCACCACTTATTTACCCTTTATTGTTTAAGTCTCAGTGCATTGAAAATCTCTGAGGAGCATGGTAGAAAGTAAATCCTTTTCTTCTAGAACATTTGCCTAGCAAAGATAATATTTTCTTTCCTAAATGAGTTTTTCTTAACTTTGGAATTTCATTTTGTGTTTTCTAAACAAATAATGTATAATACTGTAAGGTTACCTTACAAATGAGCCAGCAGGTTTGGCCCTATTTGTAAAACTATATACCAGTGTTTGAATTTGAGTACAAACAGAGTGCAGATTGAAGTGTATGCCCTGCAATTTTTTTTTTTCTTTTAATATGGAGAAAACCTTGAAAGCTGTAAGGGAACACTTTCTACTTGTAACTTCAGTACAATGCCCTAAACTAAATGGCATCTTTTTATGGGATCTGCCTCTGCTGCTTCTGATTAATTGTGTGACCTCAAGCAAATCTTTTAATTCTCTGAGCTTCAGGTTTCTCATCTGCAAAATGAAGATAATTATGCCTGCCCTAGCCACAGGAATGTTCTAAGAATAGCAGCAGAAAGAATTTTTATAAAGGATTAGACATGCGGTTTATAGATTTACGATAACAGTCTATGTAAAAATTAGTTTGGTATTATTTTTTTAGTGAACACCAAAACTACCTGTTTTATAATAAACCATGTAAACAAGTAACAGTTCCCTAACTCTGCTTTTGTTCAGACACCTGAACAAAGTAGACATGTTCCTTGCATGTTAAATCACTCACAGACTTGAATAAGCAAAAGAATATTAACTAGGAACTGTAAACAACCAGGCAGAGAGTTATATGATAAGTACAGTAGAAGGTCTTTTGAGAAGATAGAAACTTTAACTCCTTTAATTTTGATAGGGACATTCTGTGTTGGGAGGCAGTGTATCAGGCTTTCTCTTCCCTGTCCTTCCCCAGTACTCATTACTCTTGTTAATTAAGACATTTCCTGGGGCTCCTGGGTGGCTCAGTTGGTTAGGTGTCTGCCTTTGGCTCAGGTCATGGTCACAGTTCTGGTATCCTGGGATGGAGCCCAACATAGGGCTTCAGCTCCACGTAGGGCTCCCCCTGCTTGTGCTAACTCACTCTAGCGTGCTCTCTCTCTGTGTGTGTGTGTGTCAAATAAATAAATAAAGCCTTTAAAAAAATTAAGACATTTCCTATATTGGAGCACCTGGTTGGCTCAGTGGGAAGAGCGTGCAACTCTTGATCTTGGGGTGGTGAGTTCAAGCCCCACATTGGGTGTAGAAATTACTTAAAATCTTTTTTTGTAAAGTAAATTTCCTGTATTCAGTGATGAGAGTAACCTCAGGATGTGAACAGTAGAGGCAGAAAGGAAGATTGAGAATCACCGATCAGAAAAAAAAAGAGGAAGAGAGAGAGAGAGAGAGAATCACTGATCAGGAAATTGCCCAATTTCCCAGCATATCTTTAATTTTAGATTCCCTAGCTATTTGAGATTTGGCCTGCCATTTGATTCTATTACTAAGGCAGAGTTAAAACATAGGGATGATTTTTCCCCCTTTCTTCTTTTTATTGTATCTAAATGAAAAGATGGATAGTAGTGGAACCTATTGTGGTAATTATTTCACAATATAAGTAAATCAAACCACCATGCTGTATACCTTAAATTACAGTGTTATATGTTAACTCTTTCTTTAAAAAAAAAAAAAAAAGATTTTATTTATTTATTCATGAGAGACACAGAGAAAGAGAGAGGCAGAGACACAGGCAGAGGGAGAAGCAGGCTCCTTGCAGGGAACCTGATGTGGGACTTGATCCCGGGTCTCCAGGATCATGCCCTGGGCTCAAGGCAGCACTAAACCGTTGAGCCACCCAGGCTGCCCATATGTCAATTATTTCTTTAAAAAACTGGAAAAAATAGGGAACAACAATGAAGAAACAATTTCCCCCATTTTCAACATGTTTAGATTTGGCTTAAGTTCCCAGAATAGGAATAAAGGTTAGAAACTACTGCTATAAATTCTGTTTTTCCTGACCATGAGGAAATAAGAGTTTCCATACAATATGACATCATTGTGAACCATGTCTGAATTAAGGGACGTTATACATGTGAGTGAGAATCGAGTATAAGGTACATTTTGGAGTAATGACTTTGGATATAAAATTTTGGAAAAGCTTCTTAAATAATAGCTCTTCTGCATTCTGATTTATGTCTCTAACATAGCTTTTCCTGTCAGTTCTGAGGTCATTCTGGAGACTCAGCTATTTGATACATTATTCTAGAAGATAAGTACGCTAGGGATCCCTGGGTGGCTCAGCCGTTTAGCGCCTGCCTTTGGCTCAGGGCGCGATCCTGGAATCCTGGGATCAAGTCCCACATCGGGCTCCTGGCATGGAGCCTGCTTCTCCCTTTGCCTGTGTCTGCCTCTCTCTCTCTCTCTCTTCTCTGTGTGTCTATCATAAATTAATAAGTAAAATCTTTAAAAAAAAAAGATAAGTAGGCTAGTTGTAACACTATATGTCTCAATCTTTCTTTGAGAAATGAATATTTCTTTCATTCACTTGGTTGGAAATCAGAGTGCATCTTCCCAATGAAGTGATGGTCTCAATGGTGAAAGTAGGAATCAGATTGAGATTTAGTTCCTAAAAGAGAGGCAATATGGAATACTGGGGCGGAATATGGTATTTGGAGTTAGAGGGCTTTGTCTTGAGTCCTGGTTGTATTATTCTGGGTATGTGCAGTTGCAGGTAGATTATTAAGACTGTCTGGATTTGTTTTGCATCTATAAAGTAGAAATACTACTATTTATCCCCCAAGGTAATTGTGAGGAAATGATATACTTAACTGTAAATACGGAGTTTTAAGCAAAAGACACTATATGTCATTTATTATCATCATCATCATTTCTCGTTGATCCTATGGTGTTTTAACTATAATAATCATAACTTTCTAATCATAATAATCATATCCAAAAGCATATCACCTCCCTTGTAGTAGTACTTTCAGTAGCATAGATGAGGTAGGGAATACACTCTTCTTTCTAGAAATGTCTACTTTCTTCAGCTGCCTACGACAGTGGTTCTTAAACTTTGGCATGCTTAAAGATCATCTGGAAAGCTTGTATAAAATACAGAATCTCATTTTCCAGAAATTCTCAATCAGTAGTTCTTGGTTTGAGTCCAGGAATCATCATTCTTAACAAGCCTCACAGGCGATACAATGTACATGGTCCTCAAACCATACCTGAGACTATTCTGGTAATTACCTTCTCCATATTTGATATTCTGGTCTATGTGACTAGCTTTCTAAGGATCATATGCTCCCTGTCTGTATATTTAGGTCTACTTTGGGAAGATGGGAGGGTTCTTTTTCCAGAAGCCCAACCTGTCTGAGCTCCTTCTTGCTCCAGAGCTATCCCCCATCCTTCAACCACAGGGTCTGAAAGCATGATCCATGCAACAGAATCTCCTCAGTTACAAAATCGCAATCTCATGAAGTGGGACCTGGAAATTTGATTTTAATTTAATTTAAATAAATTATTATTTATTAAAGTTTGTTTATTTTTAGTAATCTCTATACCCAGTGTGGGACTTGAACTCACAACCCGGAGATCTAGAGTCATATACTTTTCTGACTGAGTCAGCCAGGTCCCCCTGGAAATAGGATTTTTTTTTTAAGATTTTATTTATTTATTCGTGAGAGACAGAGAGAGAGAGAGAGGCAGAGACACAGGCAGAGGGAGAAGCAGGCTCCATGCAGGGAGCTGGACGTGGGACTCAATCCCAGGTCTCCAGGATCACACCCTGGGCTGCAGGCAGCACTAAACCACTGTGCCACCAGGGCTGCCTGGAAATAGGATTTTTAATATGCTTTCCCGTTGGGTCTTTTTTTTTTTTTTTTTTAAGATTTTGTTTATTTATTTGAGAGTGAGAGTGAGAGAGAACAGAACAAGGGGAGGGACAGAGGAGAGGGAGAAGCAGAATCCCTGCCAAGCAGGACCTCATGACCTGGATATAGGGCTCAGTCCAGGAACTCCAGGATCATGACCTGAGCTGAAGGGAGATACTTAACCAAGTGAGCCATCCAGGTGCCCCTCCTATACCCCAGAATTTGAGAACTGATTTAAAAGTCACTCCCCCTGCCAAAAAAAAAAAAAAAAAAAAAAAAAAAAAAAAAAAAAAAAAAAAAAAAATTTAGAAATAAATAAATAAATAAAATAAAAGTCACTCTTCCCTGGAGTCTTGGCTTTGCTCCAACTCTCGTATAGTCATGTTCTCTTTTACTGAATCCAGATCGGTTTTTTTTTTAAAAGATTTTATTTATTTATTTGACAGGGAGAGTGTGCACAAGTAGGCAGAGGGGCAGGCAGAGGGAGAGGGAGAAGCAGGCTCCCCACAGAGCAGGGAGCCTGACACACAGGGCTGGATCATGACCTGAGCCAAAGGCAGACACTTAACTGAGCCATCCAGACGCCCCAATTCTGATCATTTCTCTGTCTTTATTACCTCCCATGCCGGTGCCCACCTTTGTATCCCCACTACCACATCCAAATTTAGTGTTTTAGTATGTAATTCTAAGTGACTCTAGCAACTTCTGTACTGATCCCCATACTTTCCTCTAGTCTTGTCTGTAATTATATTTTAGGATCCTATCCAGTCAGGTCTCCTCCCTATTGAAGAGTCAAAATTCTTTAGCTGAGCAGTTTCTCTTACAGTTTAGCTCATTCCTCTCCTTCTCTTCATACCCTATTGTTTAGCTGTTTTGTTTTTAGTTTCCCAGAGGGCCGAATGTTTCTCATGCATCCACAAGGTCTTCCCTGTGTACTGGACTCTGTTAGGTGGAGGATGATCCCAAAACACTTCTGGTTTGTCTGTCATCACAATTTCCAGTGTCAAAACTGTTCTTTTCATTTACCTGCTTATTTGCTCAAAGGCAAGGACCTTCCCTCACTCTTTTTTTTAAAGATTTTATTTATATATTCATGAGACACACACACACACACAGAGGCAGAGACACAGGCAGAGGGAGAAGCTGGCTCCATGCAGGGAGCCCGACATGGGACTCGATCCCAGGTCTCCAGGATCACACCCTGAGCCAAAGGCGGTGCTAAACTGCTGAGCCAACAGGGCTGCCCTCCCTCACTCTTTTTTAAACCCTGCATCTCTAGTGTGCAGCGTGGCCTGGCTATTGGGAGTGTTGGTGTACATCTTCTGAGTTGGATGAGGTGGGAAATACTACAGGTGATCTGGGGTGATTGCTTGGAAAGCAGAGCTGGAGTATGAATGAAGAGTTAAAAATTAGCATGCAAGTACTGAGCGAAAGGAGATGCAGTGCCAGCACAGCAAGGACAGGAGGAGGCACAGTGTACTTTCTGTGTGACCAGATTTGTTTACTTGGGAGTGCTTACTTAGATGCACAGGGAGGGAAACAGGAGATAGGATCAGAAAGAAAAGTAGGGATCAAATTGCAGAGAGTTCTGACTATCAGTCTTTCTTTTTTTTTTTTTTTTTTTATAAGATTTTATTTATTCATGAGAGACACACACAGAGAGAAAGCTAGAGACACAGGCAGAGAGAGAAGCAGGCTCCATGCAGGGAGCCTGACAGGGGACTCCATCCCCCGTCTCCAGGATCACGTCCTGGGCCAAAGGCTGCGTTAAACCGCTGAGCCACTCCGGCTGCCCCTGACTATCAGTCTTAGAAGTGCCTTAAAGAGTATCAGTATCCTGGGCACCTGGGTAGCTCAGTGGTTGAGTGTCTGCCTTCTGCCTAGGTCATTGAGTCCTTCTGCCTAGGGATTGAGTCCTGCATTGGGCTACCCACAGGGAGCCTGCTTCTCCCTCTGCCTGTGTCTCTGCCTATCTCTCTGTCTCTCATGAATTAAAAAAAAAGAGAGAAAAAAAAAGAGTGTCAGTTTCCAACCATGGGAGAGTTAGGGAGAGATGTCCACTAAAATATAACTGTTGATGGCTTGGTCTCCCGTTCTGTCTCTCCCTCATTGATACTCCCCAGTCCATCTTCCATTTGGGATGCTACTTCAGTAATACAGATCAGAAATAAGGACCTGCTAGAAGGAAGTGAGGAGATACAAAGTAGAAGACGCAGCTGGGGGCATTGTTTAAATATCTATTTTGTCAGTATTGGTATTTTGGTAAAGGGGGAGGGAGAAGCCAAAGGTGACCTGAGATTTTTGTACTTGAGCCTACAAGAAGACTTTCTTAAGATGAACCTCGGAGCAAAGGGGAAACAGATTTTATTGCTAAGATAGTGACTGCTATTTGGTTCATGAATTTGAGATAGTTCAAGGATTTGCATGAGGAGGAAAGTGAATATTGCACACACAGTCTGAGATATCAGGACCTTCAGAGAGACAGTAGGACTGGGAGTGTAGTTTTGGTTATAGTCTTCATGGAGTTCTTGTTGAGGCTGTGGGTATAGGTTCAGTTGACCAAGAGTAAACACATAATGTGAAAGTACTGAGCAGCCACCTTGGTTGGAGAGACAGAGACAGAGTAAGTGAGTGAATGCATGAATGGATGACTAAATAAAAAATGGGGAATTGGATGTTTTTAAGGGGTAAGCAGAGGAAGAAGCCTCAGCAAAGGATCTTGAGAAGGAGCAAATGGAGTTAGGGATACAATCCTACTTTGTAAGGTCTTTTTTCAGGAAAGACAAAAATCATTTTTGATAAAACCATTGACATTTTGATCATTTACAGCAAAATTTTGAGGAAGAAAAGACTGACATTTTAAAAAGCGATTGATCAGTTTAACAACGCTGTTAAATACTGTTTAACAACGCTGTTAAATACTGGTTGTTTAGTATCTTTTAGAAATATTTACTTGTTAAAATGCACAGCACTAATTTATTTTAATTTTCTTAGAGTAAATGAGCAAATATACTTTGGGTAAAAATACTGTTTAAAATAGGTTTCTCGGGCAGCCCGGGTGGCCCAGCGGTTTAGCACTGCCTTCAGCCCAGGGTGTGATCCTGGGGACCAAGGAAGAGTCCCGTATCGGGCTCCCTGCGTGGAGCCTGCTTCTCCCTCTGCCTGCCTCTCTCTCTCTCTCTCTCACTCTCTGTGTGTCTCTTATGAATGAATGAATAAATAAATAAATAAATTATTTAAAATAAAATAAAGTAGGTTTCTCTACTGCTAGAAGATAATGCAGTGGCATGTTTTTGCCCGTAGGGAGGTGTGACTCCACTTAGATGTCTGTTTGCATTAAGTTTGTCAGTGAAAATCTGGGTAGTTTGCTTGGCTGCTGAAATAAATCAGTAGGTAGTTTGGGTAGTTTGTAACAGGCCCTCTCTGTATAATTCCAACTGACAATGGCTCTACCCGCTTATTGAGAGAATAGTCTTCTGTTTGGGATGATCAGGACTCATTTTATATTCAGTGTCTGGATGAAAATGCAATTGTTTATTTTCACAGATGTCACTTGTTAAAGATTCCAGCAGTAACAAAAAAACTTGGAGAAGGACACAAATATTATTTCTTGACTATAAAAAGCTCATATTTTAAATATATTGAGTAAAAGGAGCAGTTCGGGTATTTCTGAAGTATATTTAAACTTTCAGTTTGGTATTGATTTTTTAAAGACTTAAGATTAATACAGAGTAAATGGAAAGAAGATAGAGTAGACTGTGGGGAAGAAAATTATTTTAGCTGATAGTAGAAATATACCTCAATTTATGCTTTAGGTATCATTTTGTTTTGGGTTTTTGAGAAAGAGAACATGAGAATGTGTGTACATGAGGGGAGGGAGGGGAAGAGGGAGGAGGAGAGATAGAATCCCAAGTGGACTCCATGCCCAGTGTGGCACCCCACTTGGGGTTATCTTATAATTGTAGGATCATGACCTGAGCAGATATCAAGAGTCAGAAGCTAAACCTACTGAGCCACCCAGGTGCTCCTGTGTTTTGTTTTGTTTTGTTTTTCCATTTTCTTTGTTTTTTTCTGTGTTTTTTAGTGTTGGGTTTAAATTTACTTTTCTAAGATAGATAGATAAATAAATAAATAAATAAATAAATAAATAAATAAATAATAGATTTACTTTTCTTTTTAGTAATCTCTACACCCAGTATGGATCTCAAATTCATGATCCTAAAATCAGAGATGCTGGCTCTTCTGACTAAGCAGCCAGATGTCCCTATGCTTGAGGTATCTTTTTTTAGAATTTTATATAGTAAAAAATCAAATATTGGTAATTCAAATATTTATGAATATGATGTATGGATGTATAGTAAGTATTTTAGAACCCTAAGGTATTATTTTGCTTAAAGGAGACTTGGCCTGAATTTTTTCTGAAAAATTGTTGTCAATGTTGGCAGCTAATCTGTAATTAGCTATATTGAATAATGGTTTCCTAAAAAGAAGTAAGCCCAAAGTAACTTTTGTTTTTGTTTTTAATTTTTTTTAACTTTTGTTTTACATTTTTCCTTTTTGACAGTAAAATCAGTTTTACTATCAGAACTCACTTCAAAAGTATTTCTAGGCTATTTATATGACCAGCTCATTTTGTGAAATAATAAAATACATAAAAATAGGAAGACTCAATGTCTTAATCCAAATAACATATTTCTGAGAGTAATGGACGTTCACATTTATTACTGCTTTATTACACTAAAAAAGAGTTTGTAGGTTTGAAAGTTTGAATTCAATAGAATCCAATGTTGATATCCTGGGTGATATATTAATGGTGGTCTAAATGTGATATTAAGTTGATTTAGCAAGAGTATTTTTAAATTCTCTTTTTGAAAAGGAAATGGCCGTGTTTTCTATTCTTTTTAAAATGTTAACTACCTGGATAAAAAGCAAAGCAAATTTTTATAGGCAAGATTATGAACATTTACTTCCATATCCAAGTAATTATGTACTTGATTCAAGAAAGGGACAATTAGAAGCACCTGGCTAGCCCAGTTGATGGAGTGTGTGACTCTTGCTCTTAGGGTCATGAGTTCAAGCCCCATGTTAGTGTAGAGCTTACTTTAAAAAATATTTATGTATCTGTATCTATTCAGTCAGGAATTGGAGACAGCCAAATTGTCAAATAACAGGAAACAGGTTAAGTAAATGATAGTATTACTCAGAGAGAATATAATGCAGCAAATAAAAACAAGCTTTCAAAATATATATTAATGTGAAAAAATAATAACAGGTTATAAAACAACATGTACAGAAAAAGCTGAAAGTTTTGTAAATATACTTTAAGTGCTGGAAATTATGGCTTTTTTGATAAGACTTGCCTTTTTTTTCTTTATCTGTATTATAACATTTCTTTAATATGAATATTTAGATGTAATTGCTCATATTGTTTTAAATCTATAAAATTCGTCTGTAAATTATTTTTCATCTACAAAAGTAATTCTTATAAGAAAACTGTATAACCTAATGTGCCATTGTTAATACCCAGTGGGGAGAAGTATTAAAGGTAAAGAACCACTGTAGTTGCGAAATTAAGCAGTAAGAAAATGAACAAAGTTTGCAGACTACGGAACAGAATACAAAAGGGATTTCTGGTTGAACTCTATCTTCTCCCCTGTCCCATTTCATATTTATCCACTTGAAAAGTTGAGTCCAAAAAGTGTTCTGTAAATATGATCAAACCAAAGGCTAGTTATAGCTATAAGAAATTTGAGTTCCATGCCAATTATGATAATTTTCTTTTTTTTTATTATTTTTTTTCAGTTATGATAATTTTCTTTCCCAGGTTTGTGACAAAAAAAACACACCACTTTTAAACATGTAAATGTACTTTTAAACATTTAAAAATAGGATTTGAGGGCAGCCTTAGTGGCTCAGCGGTTTAGCGCCACCTTCAGCTTCAGGGCCTGATCCTGGGGTCCTGGGATTGAGTCCTGTGTTGGGCTCCCTGCGTGGAGCCTGCTTATCCCTCTGCCTGTGTCTGTGCCTCTCTCTCTCTGTGTCTCTCATGAATAAATAAATAAAATCTTTAAAAAAATGGTTGCACAATCCAACAATACCATTCTTAGGTATTCACCTAAGAGAAATAAGAAGTCCACACAAAAACTTGTATGCAAATATTACCACCCAAAACTAGAACCAACCCTGAACATCCTTCAAATAGTGAATGAGTAAATGTTATTGTATCACATCTGTGCAATGGAATACCATTCACCAATAAAAAAGAATGAGCTCTGCATATACTTTATCCATATTCATATATATCCATATATGACATTCTGATAAAGGCATAACTATGGGAACAGATTAAAAATCAGCATTGCCTGGGGATTGGCAAAAGGGATTGACAAAAAAGGGCCACAAGGGAACTCTCTTATCTATTTGTTTATTTTCTTATTTAAGATTTTATTTATTTATTTGAGAGGAAAAGAGAGAGAGACAAAAGAACACATAGGAACAGGGGGAAGGGCAGTGGAAGAAGCAGATTCCCCACTGTGCTGGGAGCCCAATGTAGGTCTCCATATCAGGACCTGCATAGAGTAATGAAAAATAGCTATATCTTGGTTGTGAGATGCATAGACTTAATACATCTAAAATGGGCCGATTTTATTATATGTGGATATAATATATGCATTATATTAAAATATAATGACTGACTTCAGCTGGTAACCTTTTTATTCTTTTTTTTAAATTATTTTTAAAGTTTATTTATTTACTTTTGTAATCTCTACACTCAGTGTGGGGCTCCAACTCATGACCCTGAGATCAAGAGTCACATGTTTTTCCCTGAGCCACCTAGGTGCCCCCAGCTAGTAATCTTTTTTTTAATATTTTATTGATTGATTGATTGATTGATTACAAGTTGGGGGAGAGGTAGAGGAGAAAAGAGAATCTCAAGCAGAGTCTGCACTAAGCACGGAGCTTGACATGGGGCCCTATTTTACAGCCCTGAGATCATGACCTACGCTGAAATCAAGAGAGGGATGCTCAACTGACTGATCCACTCAGGTGCCCCCCAGCTGGTAAACCTTTTAAAAATTTTTAATGAATATATAAAGAATGATATAGTTAGCATTTACAGTGATTGATTCAGGAGCACCTGATTGACTCTGTTGGTAGAGCATGCTACCCCTGATATAAGGGTTGTGTGTTCAAGCCCCATATTAGGCATAGAGCTTACCTAATTAATTAATTAATTAATTAATTAATTAATTCAGGCAAAGGATCTTGAATGGGTACTGAACCATGAGATGAAATATATTATGGAACAGTATATTAACATGACCTGCATAGATTATTGCTAATCTTTATAATTTGAGGAGATCAGGGCAGTCACCATCTTAACCAAGGCAAATTTCATATCCCTGACTAGGTGAGAACTGGACATTTTGTGCCTCCTAGGGGGAGTAATATGAATTGTGTAGCAGCAGCACATATGAACTACTCTTACCAAAAAATGTTAAACCTGGATCTAACCAAGCCTTTAAACCTAACTTCCATTTTATGGAAATATGGTACATAAAGCAATGAGTTAAATTATACTATGAAGAAACAATCAGACATATCCAGAATGTGGGATGTTTTCAGATACTACTTTGAAATTTCAAAGACCTGCTATTTTCAAAAAGATTAGTGCAAGAGAGGATAAAAGAGGGAAATCTTGGGACACCTGGGTGGCTCAGTTGGTTAAGCATCTCTTGGATTTTGGCTCGGGTCCTGAGATTGAGTCCCTCATCGAGCCTGCTTCAGATTCTTTCTCTCTCCTTCTGCCCCTCTCCCTTACGCTGGCTCTTTCTCTCTCTCTCTCAAAAAAAAAAGGGGGGGGGGGGAATTCTTGTAGAACAAAAGAGAGATAACTGTCAAATAGTACTTGAATACTGATTTAGAGGGCAGGAGGAAGGTGAGGGAATTTCAATATAGATCAGCTACATTCAATGATGAGGGTTATTTTTCTTTTTTTTTTAAAGTGTAACAATAGTGTAGTTAATTAGAGGAAAAGATTTCTAGGATACATATGATTAGGAGGTAAAGAGTCCTGATATCTGCAACTTTAAGTGTACACACACAGAGAAAACAAATAGGTTAAAAAATTGTTAACAGTTGTCTCTAGATAATGTATATATGGCTATGTATTAGTATTGTTTGAACTCTTTTCTGCATGTTTGAAATTTTTCATAATAGAGGTGAATGTTTTTAGAACTTAGTTAAGAGAAATACTATTTCTGATGACCTTATTATGTGGGGTACATTCCTGTAGATTCTATTAATATCAGGCATATGTACCTACATTGTACCCTTGAGAATAACTTTTACCACGCTGTATTTGACATTATGTAACACCAGACTACTTGGAGAACCCTGGTAGAAACAGCTCTGTGAAATGCTTTATATCATAAGGGTGTTGTTGAGAGCATGGCTTACTGTATCATAGGAGATCCTTTTTGGGAAAGACTAGACTTTGGGTTTTAGTCACCAGAATAGTTATACTACTTCTGAGAAACTGGCTTTGGGGCATATTACAAGCATTGAAGCAGGTAGAGGAGCGGAGCTCGTTTTTTACTGGCTGCTAGAAAGCATGGATCTCACTTGTGGTTCCATCTCTAGCAAGTGCACTTCTCAGCTGCACTCCTGAGTGCTTCATCATTTTCCCTGTTCTGGCCATATTAAAAGGATTTAAAACAAAAGAGTTTATAGTTTGAAAGTCACAACCTAAAAGATTTTTATGTTATTGTTATCAATCTATAAGTTCTTGCTCTCAAATCTAGAGATCCTTTATCCTCTAACCAAATTTATAATAAGGGGGTATTACTAGAAAATTTTAAAAATATATACTTTTAAATATAAATAGCACATACATGTCTATTTTCTGGGGTAATACTGTTATAGCTATATTAGCCCCAAAACCTTATTTTTTAAAAAGATTTTATTTATTTATTCATGAGAGACACACAGAGAGAGAGGCAGAGACATAGGCATAGGGAGAAGAGGGCTCTATGCAAGGAGCCCAATGTGGGACTCGATCCTGAGACCCCAGAATCATGCCCTGGGCCGAAGGCAGGCAGGCTGAAGGCAGCCACCCAGGCATCCCCCAAAACCTTATTTTGGAGGAAAGGATGAAGCAGGGGGAAGAGCAAGCCATTTCTTGGAAGTGGATTTTCAGCAGCTGTTAGAATTGTCATTTTCCTTGACTTTAATTTTTATAATTCCTTTTTTTCCCCAATTAATGAAGGGAAGCAAAATATGCCATTGTTTGCTATTAGCATTTCTGAAGGGAATATGATGTACAAAAAAAAAATTCTAATGAAAAATTATTAGTTTTTCTTGAGTAGTATTCAAATTTCTTTCCCCCATAATAGTATCTTCTTTCCGTTAAAACATACTTTATATTTTATAACGTATTTTTCAGTATCAGCCTGTTGATACAGATATTATATTTACAGTTTGGCTCTTGGGTGGTAAAGTCCTCACCTAATTTCTTGAGATTGCCGCTTTACATTACAAAAGATGAATTGTCTGACAACAGAATGTTAACAGCAGGAATAAAATATGTTATATGAGTCAAGGATGGCTAAGACTTTACATATATATTAAGTAAATGGTTTGACACACCCTGTTTATTCTAACTTAAAAGTGTTCAATTTATAAATAAGGTTTTCTTATTTAATTAAGATTCCTAGGTTCATGGGATACCTGGGTGGCTCAGCCAGTTAAGTATCTTCCTTCGGCTCAGGTCGTCATGATCTCAGGGTGGTGGGATCGAGCCCCGCATCCAGCTCCCTGCACAGCCCAGAGTCTGCTTTCTCCTCTCCCTCTACCTGCTGCTCCCCCTGCTTGTGCGGGTGCTCTCGCTCTCTATCAAATAAATAAAATCTTAAAAAAAAAAAAAAAGGTTCCTAAGTTCAGTGGAATCTTACTCTGAAGCTTTTTTCCTTTAAAGTTCTAGAAAGTAGGGCAGCCCGGGTGGCTCTGCGGTTTAGCACCACCTTTGGCCCAGGGCATGATCCTGGAGACCTGGGATCAAGTCCCACGTTGGGCTCCACATGGAGCCTGCTTCTCCCTCTGCCTGGGTCTCTGCCTCTCTCTGTGTCTCTTATGAAGAAATAAATAAAATCTTAAAAGAAAAATAAATAAAATTCTGGAAAGTAGCTTTAAAGAATGATCTTTAAAGGCTTTTGTACTTATGAAACTAAGTTTTGATTGTATATTTGGACATGCTTAAATCTTAACCTTAATAACCTATTATTTCTACGAGGAGGAATATGCTAAAATTAATTGCCAAAACTGGGTTAGTTGTAAACATAGGTGTGAGTAAGGTAAGATTGCAATCTTCTTTGCTTGGGGCAGAATGATTCCTAGAACTAGGATTTAGTTTTCATTGCTCACATCTCTGGAATTCACTTTTTCTAGATTGCCAAAATACAATAAGGCAAGGTGCACAGTTTTCTTTCTTTTTGCAGTTCTTTTTAAGTGGAGAGTACCATTCATTTTCATTGTTACTCTCATTTCTTAACACATCAAAATCAAGTTCAATTTTGTAGTAGTGCCTGTTAGTCATGTGAACTCTCTACAACATCTCCATTTATACTGCTTCACACGCCACTCACAGAACAAGTTTCCACAAAGACCGGTTTTGTTCTACTGTCCAATCCACCCCAAAGAAACCAGTTTCCACGCTATGTGCAGCTTTGTAAATCAAGATGAACTGGTGCTCAGAAATTGGATACAGAAACAAACAAGAAACCAAATAATGCTTCCTAGTTAACGAGCAGAATGTGTTATATATAATAAAATTGCAAGTAACAAAATGTTTTGCATTCTAAGAATATTTTATTAAGAAAGTTCATATCACATTTATCTTGTAATCATAGTTCAAGTCGTTAGCTTGTTCCCATTACTGTTAGAGTTAGGAAAATACACGTAATGCTTTTTAGTAAGATATTCTAAGCAATAGAAAGCAATGAGAACAAATGATGAAATGTGAACTTTAGTTCTGGGTATTTCTTAGCAAGTCTTATATGGGATAACTAAGTATCAAGTTTGATAAGAAGAGGAGTTTGGTATTGGACACAGATTTCCCTCTTTCTGGCAACAACAGACCACTATAGGAAGGAATATAGTATCATGTAGAATTTATTTTCCCAGGAACTCTCCATTTAAGTCAGGGAGAAAGGAATACCCATGCACAATTCATAAATAACAGAATATGTGTTTTACCACAGAAGTAAAATCAAACATAATATATCCACAGCTTACTTTGTGGCTTGAAAACACCCTTGAAATATTTTCTCTTAGAATAAATGTTTTGTCAAATTATTTTACCTTCTTGTTTAAAACTTTAAAGAATATCAAGCACAGTTCAAAAGTTTCAGATTTTTTTTTTCAGATCCTTAAACGTTGTACTTTTAACTCAGCATCAGATAACCTCCCAAAGAATCTGCATCTTTTGTGATCCTTTTCTTTCACCTCTTGAGAAATTAAAAAAAAGGAAACAAAGGAAGCAAAGAAAACATAAAATGTCGTCTTCTCATTATTCTGACAATAGGCCAAGAAAGACCAGGCTTTTATGGCCAAAGTAAGTTAGAGAATTCTCAGAGAACTTAGTGAAAATAAGTACTCTGGGTCCTGAATCACATGAATATGTTATAGAATATAAAACTACTGGGGAAAACACATGACATGTTTATATATTTTTCATTCTCCTAATTTCCCAATACATTTTGAGAAGAAAATCATAATAAATGTTTTTTTGTTTCATAAATCCCTTTCCCCAGCACAGATATTTCCATGCACACATTTATTTTGTTTTGAAGAAATCAGATTAGCAACATTTTTTATAACATTTTTTCTTCACATAAGAATATACAAATGTTGGGGTAAAAAAATGTTGGGGTGCCTGTGTTGCTCAGTCTGTTAGGCATCTGCCTTAATGCCTTAAGCTTGGGTTGTGATGCCCGGGTCCTGGGATCTAGCCACCTCCACCCCCACCCCCCCACCCCCACCCCCGCAGTTGGGCTGGGCTCACTGCTCAGTGGGGAGCCTGCTTCTCCCTCTCCTGCCTGCCACTACCCCTGCTTGCTCTCTCTCTGTCAAATAAATAAATAAAATCCTTAAAAAAAACCCAAAGTCTTTTTAAAAATACAAAAATATTAAATTAAAGAATTAAATGCCTTTTTGCTTCCAGCTGCTTCTCCCTGACGCTCCTTTCTCAGGTGTCATAATTTCTGCTCTCCCCTAGAGACTGACAATTTAGGACTATAATTTCTCAGTGTATTTTCTCATTTCTCATTGGTAAGATTTGAATTGTTGGAAACAGTAGTCTTAAAATATGCATTAGGTTTTCTACTTTATTATTGCATTGTTATTTCTTCCCTATTATTACCTACATACAGTAAAATGCACATATCTTAACTATATAAATTTGAATTTTAACATTTGTGCACATCAGAATCAATGAGGAGGGCTATCTAAAATGCTCTTGCCAAGAGGTTAAAAAGTTTCCTGGATGATTCTGAGCCACATCTAGTTAAGAATCTTTGCCTTGGTAAAGAACCAACTTGAGTAATGCATATAAAAATATATAGTGTATCATAGAATGTTACACAGATTCAGTTATGTTACTATTTTTAAAAACTGAAATTTCTCATGTGCATTTTTCATGGGTTTGCAATGCTGGCTCACAGGTGAAATTCCAACTTTGTTTTTCTGTTTAAGAAAATTAATGCAAAGCTTCATGATGGAGTTTGTCAGCGCTGTAAAGAAGTTCTTGAATGGCGTGTAAAATACAGCAAATATAAACCATTGTCAAAGCCTAAAAAATGGTGAGTTATGTTTCTTAATTACCTTACTAATAATATATGTATCATAGTTTATTATTTCATTCCTCAATATTCAAAATTGTATCCAACTAAATATTAAGGTAAATAGAGAAAAAAATGCCCATTCTCCCATGTAGAATTTCATCTAAACATGCTGATTCCTGCATTATAAAGTGAATTCAGGGGCACCCGGGTGGCTCAGTGGTTGAGCTTCTGCCTTCCGGCTCAGGTCGTGATCCCAGGGTCCTGGGATCGAGTCCCGCATTGGGCTCCCTGGGGGAGCCTACTTCTTCCTCTGCCTGTTTCTCTGCCTCTCTCTTTCTCTCTCTCTCTCTCTCTGTCTCTTTCTCTGTGTCTCTCATGAATAAATAAAATCTTAATAAAATAAAATAAAGTGGATTCGTCCTTCCCCACTCCATTCTTCTATAAATAATGCACCATTTTAATGGAATCTTCATAAAAGGTAGGTTAGGGCTGAGAGGAGAGAGTTTGTTTTGCAAAATTCTTCTCCCATTGACCAGATGACGTTATTTATTGTGGATCGTCTTTACCAAAGGGGTCTTGAAAGAGGCCTGATTTTTTTTTTAAAGATTTTTTTATTCATTCATGAGAGATACAGAGAGAGAGAGAGAGAGAGAGGCAGAGACACAGGCAGAGGGAGAAGCGGGCTCCATGCAGGGAGCCCGATGTGGGACTCGATCCCAGGTCCCCAGGATCAGGCCCTGGGCTAAAGGCAGGGCTAAACCGCTGAGCCACCCGGGCTGCCCTAGGCCTGATGTTTTTAGTTTTTAGTTTTAGTTTTTATTTGAATGTAGTTGACATGCAATGTTATATTAGTTGTAGGTATACACATAGTGAGTCCACAAGTTTATACATTATGCTATGCTTGCTACCATCTGTCACCCTGCGTGGGGGGGGGGGGGGAGGAGGTCTGGTTTTTAATTCAATACATGAAGGTTACTGGGGATCCCTGGGTCGTTCAGCGGTTTAGCACCTGCCTTTGGCCCAGGGCATGATCCTGGAGTCCTGGGATCGAGTGCCACGTCGGGCTCCCTGCATGGAGCCTGCTTCTCCCTCTGCCTGCTTCTCCCTCTGCCTGTGTCTTTGCCTCTCTCTCTCTCTCATGAATAAATAAATAAAAACTTTAAAAAAAATACATGAAGGTTACTGAAATGGCTTAGATTGAGTATCAAATAAATTGCTAGATTGATAACCTATAATTTTATTCCTTTGAAGATTTTGGTCTAAATGAAAAGATACTGGACTTTGTTTCTCATCCCTCTGTACCTCACTGTTTTTCTATAATTCTGGTATTCTCTTTTATCAGCTTTATTATGTACATGCTGGTGCTACTTTCTTCCATCCTTTAGCTCAGCTGAGTAAGAACCATATCAGGAGGTAATTGCTGCTTGCAAGAGAAAAATGATTATTTTAAATATAAAAATTAGCTTAATATATGTGATAGTATTTTTACACATATGAGTTTGAATTTACATACATTTACTACAATTTATATGTGGTAATATTTTTATATATATGAGTTTAGAAGGTTAGTCTAAATAATAAATATGGTATAACCTTTGTCGTTTATTTTAATTGAAAAATCATGTCAGCCTTTTTGTGAATCTGTAACTCAAGCTATGGGGTAATGTGTTTTCTTGAGAATATTTAACATTTTTTAATGTTTTAATTTGGGTGATATATTTTGCATAAGATACTTCTTTTAATACTGAAAGATAAAAGCCTAACAGAAAGTCTAATTTCAGCTATCTAGATTTTTTCTTCCTGTATCACTCTTTGAGAGCAGAATTTTTGGTATTTGTTATAGGTGGAGTTGACCCCTTTTATTTTATTTTTAGTTTTTTGTTTTTAAATATTTTTATTTATATATTCATTAGAGACACACAGAGAGAGAGAGAGGCAGAGACACAGAGGGAGAAGCAGGCTCCATGCAGGGAGCTGGATATGGGACCTGATCCTGGCTCTCCAGGATCACGCCCTGGGCCGAAGGTGGCACTAAACCGCTGAGCCACCTGGGCTGCCCCGACTCCCTTTTAAATATATGAATTTCTCTATCCTTTTTTCAGTCTTTCCTTCATTTTCTTTAGCATTTCCTCCAAAAGTATACTTTTAAACAAATCTGTTGAATTTTATGCTCACTGGCCCAAATTAGCTGTAGGGAAATTTGGCAACTGTTTGTGCTATCCAAGGCTAGATTTCCATGAATGAATTAACTGTGTTTTCTCCTATATTCTGTATAGGTGGTTGTGCTGTAAGCCATGTAGTTTTAGTTGATAGACCTATTATATGATTTATAGTTTTGTAGGGGTAGGCTCAGTTGGTGGAGCATGAAGTTGGGAGTTTGAGCCCCATGTTGGTGTAGAGACTATTTAAAAAATGAAAGTCTTTTGTTTTATTTCACTTTATTTTTTAAAAGACTTTATTTGAGAGCAAGAGAGAGCACAAACAGGGGGATCGGCAGGCAGAGGGAGAGGGAGAAACAGGTTCCCTGCAAGCAGGGAGCCCAAATGGGGCTTGATCCCAGGAAGCCAAGATCATGACCTGAGTTAAAGGCAGACGCTTAATTGACTGAGCCACCCAGGTCCCCCCAAAATAAAAATCTTTTAAAAAAGTGATTTCTCAGGACACCTAGGTGGCTCAGCAGCTGAACATTGCTTTTTGCTCAGGGCGTGATCCTGGGATCCAGGATTGAGTCCCACGTCGGGCTCCCTGCATGGAGCTGCTTCTCCCTCTACCTATGTCTCTGCTTCTCTTTCTCTGTGTCTCTTATGAATAAATAAATAAAATCTTTAAAAAAAAGTGATTCTCTCTACATGTTGGTATAACATGGAGTGCCTGGGTGGCTCACTCAGGGCATGTGACTCTTGATCTTGGCATCATGAGTTTGATCCCCACGTTGGGTATAGGAATTACTCAAAATAAATACATTTAAAAATTCTTTAAAAATCTTAAAAAAAAAAAAAAGAATGATTGGATATGGACACTTAGAACCAAAGGTTAATAACTCTGTCCTGTCTTGGAGTTGCTGCAGTCCTTGGATCAGGAAAGCTCATGATAGGGCAGCCCTGGTGGCTCAGTGGTTTAGTGCCACCTTCAGTCCGGTGTGTGATCCCAGGTTCCAGGATTGAGTCCCACATCAGGCTCCCCACAGAGAGCCTGCTTCTCCCTCTGCCTCTGTTTCTGCCTCTCTCTCTCTCTCTCTCTCTCTCATGAATAAATAAATAAAATCTTTAACAATATATTTATTTGAGAGGGAGAGGGAGATAGAGCATGAGCTGGGGGAGAAGCAGATGGAGAGAGGCAGACTCCCCCCTGAGCAGGGAGCCTGATGTGGGGCTCAATCTCAGGACTTTGAGATCATGACCTGAGATTAAAATCAGACACTTAACTGACTGAGCCACCCAGGTGCCCCAGGATTTTTATAATCATGTTCTTTATGACAGTTTCTCCCAGTTACTGAAAACAACCCTGGATCATTCCCAGAGACTTTTTGGAAAAGATGTCCTAACTAGCTGGAAGAGCTGAAAATTTTGTATTTGGTAGAGGGGGATGGGAAGATGGTCCTGAGAGGGAAGGGGATAAACATGCTTGTCACCTGTTAGTGCTATGCAAACAATGTGATCCTGGTACTACCCTTTGATAAAGGTAGTTTTAAATATCATTGAACATTCAAATCTTTAAGTCTTTATAAAAATAAAATAAAAGACTTATAAAAATAATGTTCAGCTTTTCACAGCTTTTCTTTTCTGTAAAAGAGCTGACATGAGCCACCACTTTGTATGCTACTTAATGAGAGGTCAGCATTAATCCTGTAGCAGAATTCCCATTTGTTTTGGCTTATGTCTTTTGATTCCTCCACCAGGGATTAGAAGGCTACTCTGGTGCCACTAACATCTCCTTGACACCCAAATGGTCTAATCATAATTAGACTTAAAGATTACTTATATATGTAAGAATTGTGGATCAGGACAGGTCTAAATCTTTTTGTATAAAACTTCGTCTTTCAAAAGTCTTGGTTTTGACTTTGAAAAAGAGACTCAAAGATAAATGAAAAACATTATTACTATGCTTGGTCAGTCCCAAGTTGTTTAGGAATCCTGTAAATAACCTTGAGTGTGGAGCTGAATTATTGGAAAAGCAAGAGATCTTACAAATACTAAATGATTTGTATGGCTCCTAAAGAAGAAAGTAGAGCATGCAACTCTGATTTCAGGAGTCTTGACTTTTTTACTTGAAATTCATTTGTCAAGATTATTTTCTAGCTATACTGAAATACAGATGGTGAAAAGATTATTCCTTTCCTCAAGCAATGCAAGATGAGAAATAAAGGGGGCTTTTTTCCCTTTTTTTCTGGGCTCAAAGGGATTATGTGTTTTACCCAAGACAAAGTAAAGCAGATGGAGTTAAGATTCAAATGCAAATTGATCCCATTCCAAAGTCATGTTTTCTTGTCTTCAGTAATTTCTCAGTATTGTGTTATTCATTCAAAATGTCTTTTTCTTCCCTTCATCTGAGCCTGATGCTATATTAATTTTTATTTATTTTTTATTTATTTTAAGAGTTTATTTATTTATTCATGAGAGACACAGAGAGAGAGGCAGAGGGAGAAGCAGGCTCGATGCAGGAGCCCGAAGTGGGACTCGATCCCGGGTCTCCAGGATCACGCCCTGGGCTGAAGACAGTGCTAAACCACTGAGCCACCCAGGCTGCCCTATATTAATTTTTATAGTCACTTATCTTGTTTATGAAAATTATCCACTGCTTGCTTGCTTGATTGATTCATTCAAGTAAGCAAACAAGCAAGCAACCTCGCTAGCTCTATGCCCAACATAGGGCTTGAACTCAGGACCTGGGAACAAGAGTTGCATGCTGGGGAGCCTGAGTGACTCAACGGTTGAGCATCTACCTTCGGCTCAGGACGTGGTCCTGGAGTGCCGGGATGAGTCCCACATCGGGCTCTCTGCATGGAGCCTCCTTCTCCCTCTGCCTGTGTCTTGGCCTCTCTCTGTGTGCCTCTCATGAGTAAATAAATAAAATCTAAAAAAAAAAAAAAAAAGAAAAGAAAGGGTTGCATGCTTTACCAGGCAGCCCTTTTTATTTATTTTTTTTTAAATACATGTGTCCAGACAAATAGATTTTATGTTCAGGCATTGAAATGCCTAAGCTAGTACCTAAAAAATTCTTATTTCATGTATTTCATGTAACCAAACAACCTTTTTCAACTATTAATTTACAAGTGTCATGAGCAAATGCCCTTGTTTGTGTTAGAGTCTCTAGCTTGCTTTTCTCTTCCTACTTATCAAAAAGAATTTACCAAGAATATAGTGTTAGCTTATATTTAATATTACCATAGTAGCAGAAGACAAAGGAGAAGCTGATGTAAAACAGCAACAGGCCACAAACAAATTGGGTTCTGAACTTAGAGGCAGACCTATAGTCCTCTACATTAGTAGTCCTCAACTGGTAGGGGAGGATTTTGCCTCACCAGGGGATATTTGGCAGTGTCGAGATAATTTTGATGATCTTGACTGAAAGATTTGGGAGGAATGCTACAAGTGCTGTGAAATATCCTACAATGTGGTTAAACATCTGCCTTGGGCTTGGGGCATGATCCTAGAGTCCCAGGATCGAGTCCCAGATCGGGCTCCCTGCATGGAGCCTGCTTCTCCCTCTGCCTATGTCTCTGCCTCTCTCTCTCTCTCTGTGACTCTCATGAATAAATAAAGAAAATCCTTTAAAAAATAAACTAAAGAGTAGAGGTGCCTGGCTGGCTCAGTCAGTAGAGCATGCAACTCTGATTTCAGGGTTGTGAGTTTGAGCCCCACCTTGGGGTAGAGTTTACTTAAAAATAATAAACAATTTTTGAAAAGTAAACATTGTTATATACTACAATGTTATCAGTCCCTCCATGTTATCAGTGTATGACAATAAACTATATAGTTTGGCCTCTTTAGTTATATTTTTCAGCCCCTGCATTTCTTATAATAGATTGAGATTCTACTGGTTCATCAGTGATAAGAGAGTTGTGCAACCTCATTCCAGGAGTATTAAAATGTCCCACAGTTTTGCCCACAGGTTGCTATTCATATCATATTGAAGCATGTGATGACTGTAAACCCTGGCTTTATTCTTGCCCAGAAGCTTGGTCCTTCATATTTAAATGTAAAAGCGAACAGTTTTCATTACTGTTGTCTGTTGTTCATCTGTGATGAAATCTACTTTTTGACATTAATATTGATTGATCCCTGGGTGGCGCAGCGGTTTGGCGCCTGCCTTTGGCCCGGGGCGTGATCCTGGAGACCCGGGATCGAATCCCACATCGGGCTCCCGGTGCATGGAGCCTGCTTCTCCCTCTGCCTGTGTCACTGCCTCTCTGACTATCATGAATAAATAAAATCTTTAAAAAAATATATTGATTGATACAGCAAGCTTTAATTTAAAATAGCCTGCATAAAGTGCAATAATTTCCATTTTCTCTATTTTTATAAATTACTCTTGGTCCGAGATGAATATTTTGTACTCTTTTAAGAATCTTTCTAATCAAATCTGTGGTGAGAAGAGGTAGTACAATCTCTCTCCATTTGTGTTTAAACACATCATTTAGAGACACAAGAAAGTGAATTGTTAACTTTTCTACTCAAAATTCTTTAGAATTTAGTTACTGTTTTCTTAAAAGCATTTTTAAAGTAGCATATGATATAATTCCTTCGTATGGTTTCAGAATCTTTCTATGTTAGCAGATTGCTTAGAGTCACTGGAGGAAGTGTGACTTTATTCTGAATCTCTGTCAATGTTGAGTTTCTAGTATTTGTACACCAAGGGTGGAGTACCATAGCTCATTGTTTACAAAAGCTCCTACTCATCGCATATGTCAGAGTATTGCAAGTGGAGCTGAATTATGATAAAGGTTAAAGTGTCATAATATAACCAGGAAATGAAGGTAGTGCCAGCAGAGTTGTGGCAGAGTAAAATAAGCCCTTTACTTCTAGCAAGTACTAGAAATGGATCAGTTCTTTTTCCCTTGGTATTTATTGTCTAGATCAGTGGTTCTGAAATTTTTTGTTTTCAGGAACCCTTTGTAACTCTTAAAAATTACTGAGAATCTGGGAAAGCTTGGTTTATATGGGTTTATGTGGGTTATATCTATTGATACTTAAATTGTATTAACTATGAAAACTCAGAAATTTAAAAATAATTATTTAATAAACAATATGAATATAAACAACATGCAAATTAAGTGCTAATAACTTTAAGAAAAATGACTTTTTTAAAAAAATTATTTATTTATTCATGAGGGACACAGAGAGAGGCAGTGACACAGGCAGAGGGAGAGGCAGTGGGAGAAGCTGGCTCCATGCAGGGAGCCTGATGTGGGACTTGTCTCCAGGATCACACTCCGGGCTGAAGGTGGCGCTAAACCGCTGGGCCACTGCGGGTACCCCAAAAAATGACTTTTGAAACAAAAATATCAGTGAGACAAGTGGCATTGTTATACATTTTTACAAATTTCTTTAGTGTCTGGCTAGTAGAAGAAAAAGTAAAGAGCAAATTTGAGAAGTAAATTTTCATAGCTCTTCTCAGATTGTAGAAATCCTTTCAAGAGTTGTATGCTCTACCCAGTGAGCCAGCCAGGTGCCTGCCCCATGTGTGATTTTGTAATATCATGCATTTGCTCACACTGAGTTATCCTGTCTTCCAGAAGTTATGTTTTATTACACAATATAAAAAGTCATGTTAATGTCATAACAATGTCATTAAAAAGTGAGTTATTTTTGTTTTTTAACTGAGTTTTAGGGGGCAACAAGTACAGCGATTACTAGTACAGTTTGGCACCACTGTCTTTGTTCATGCTGAGGTGCCAGCACTTTTAGTATCCATTATGAGGAATGAAACTCAAAGAAAGTGACTTGCAAAGATTATATGACGAGGCAATGTCAAAGTTGGGCTAGAATCTAAGTCTCCTATTTCCCAAGTCTGTGCTATTGTCAAAATAATATTTCCTAGTATTTGCAGTGATCCATTGAAAACTTCAAATTTTGTCCTAATTTTGAAAACACTTAAATATTCAGTGAACATTTTTTAGCTTTTAATAACTTTTTCCTTTTCATTATAAAAAAATAAATATGGTAACTTTTTTAGCTTTTAATAACTTTTTCCTTTTCATTATTAAAAAGTAAATATGGTAACATTTTTTAAAAAGTGTCCTACTGTCTACTTTGCCAGTGAACAAGGTTTATAGGCGTGACTTGTTTTTTTTATTTGACCATGGTTTCCACTGAAATTATAAGTTGTGGTAAATGCATGGTCAAGATTGATTGTTTCTAAAAAAAAAAAAAAAAGATTGATTGTTTCTGGGAATTATATTCCATGGAGAAATAAAGAGAAGACAAGACCATGATTGTTTTAACACCTCTGAAATTCATTTATTGTTGGCAACTCACAAAATATTCAAAATATAGCCATTTTCAAGAGAAAATATGTAAGATTTATATTTAGGTGAATTTAAAGTTTTTCTTTACTGTGTATTTTATTTGTTTATTTATTTTAAGGATTTTATTTATTTATTCATGAGAGACACAGAGAGAGAGAGAGCGAGAGAGGCAGAGACACAGGCAGAGGGAGAAGCAGGCTCCATGCTGGGAGCCCGACGTGGGACTCGATCCCGGGACCCCAGGATCATGCCCGGACTGAAAGCAGGCGCCAAACCTGTTGAACCACTCAGGGATCCCTTTACTGTGTATTATAAGAAAAAAACACTCAAGAGTGATTAAATAATTTTCAATCATTTTAAAAGGTGTTTCAAGCTATTTCACAAATTTTATGACAATTTGGAAGATGTGTCTCTTATTAAAATAATATCTAAACCAGTCCATTAAAAGAAACCAAAAACCAAACTAAACAAACAAACAAGCAAACAAAATAAACCAGTCCATTCTTAAGATCAGGATTCTTTGAATCTTGAGGTAAAAATTAAAAAAATGCAAAAACTCAATTACTTTCATGCTTTCATTCTGCTCCCAGTGAAGACATAAAGCCTGAATTAAGAGATTTGAAAGAGAAGGCACATAAAGGTCTTACTTACTTGTAAGGGAACATGGAAGATTGTTAGAGTATATACATTTAGATTACATTTTCACAAACAGATTTCACATTGACAAAAAGGAAACATTTTAAAAATGTGTGTGTCTCCTTAAAAGATAGGTATATTTATATTCACAGTTACTAGCCTAATAAAACCTGGCTGTTTTTCAGAGTAAATTTAAATTTGAAAAGAGCATAATTGCTTTCAGCATTAGAATTCCTTCTCTTCTTTGAATTGGCTATTGGGATCTCTACCGGCAGTAGGAACACTGGGAAACCCCCATCTGTAGGCAGTCTTACTTTGATCTAGTCAAGAGTTCTCAAGTGGTAATGTGCATAAGAATTTCTTGAAGAGTTTAACAGATTCTTGGGACCCATCCCCAAGATTCTGAGTATGTAAATAATGGCTCTAACCCAGATATCTGCATTTTAATAAGCTATGCAGGTGTTGGAGTCAGTGTTAAGAGTCACTGTTATAGGGACTCAGTGGGCCAGAGAATAGATTCTGGGATCTTTTGACTCCAGATTCCAAAACAGGATATCCCATGTTTAAGCCTATTTTACATGCAAATTTTAACATTAACAGTTCTGTAAATACAATTTTATCCCTGATTTAGCAATTTGAATACTTAAGGTTTGGCTTACCCCAGGGCTCTCTGGTATGAAACAGCACATCTACAGAAATGAAAACATTGTAATTTCCTTGAACCTTTGAAAAACCTAACAGAGACAAACTTTCTTTAAAATTATTTGAAAACTTTAAAAAATGTGAAACTAAAAGAAAACCTAAAACTTTTCCTAATTCATGTGGATTGTTAGAGCTTTATTTGTGCATGTTCTAATGGTATTCATTTTTTAAATCTATTTTTATTGCAGAGTAATTAAGTAAAGCTTTTTTAAAATCCAAAATATAAACAAACATTCTGAAAAAAACAAAACAAAACAAAACAAAATATAAACAAACATACCAAGTTATTTATTTATTTTTAAAGATTTTATTTATTTATTCATTAAAGACACACAGAGGGAGAGAGGCAGAGACATAGGCAGAGGGAGAAGCAGGATCCATATAGGGAGCCCGATGTGGGACTCGATCCCAGGACCCCAGATCATGTTCTGAGCCAAAGGCAGACTGAGCTACCAGGCGCTGAGCCACCCAGGCATCCCACATACCAAATAATTTAATAAAAAATGTTTAATTGTTTTCACTTATATTGTATATCAGAGTGGGGATTTTCAGCTTTTTTTTTTTTTAAGTTCTTAGATTTTTGTCAGGTCTCTTGAAGATACAATTTATATGCAGTAAAATTTACCTATTTTAGTATACTGTATTAAAAAAAGACAAAATTCACCCGAGTAAATTTTAATGATCTTATTAGCTTTATTCATTGATTCATGAATCAGGTAGCATACAGTTTAGAAGACAGAAAGGAACTCCAAGAAGGTATCCAAAATGAAAGATGTTTATAGACAGAAGGGAGTGTGAACAAGGAAATTACACTAGATAACAATGCTGGTTGGTTACTGCAGTCCAGTTTTCCCTAGGGGCTGACTGGGGTCTGTCAGGCAGCTTACCTAACTCTGCTGATGAGATACGTGATTTGACTGGTGTAGGATTCCACTTCTGGCAGAGCTGAAAGTGAACTACATCTTGATTTGGTGACTTGGGGCTCATCATAAGTAACTCCATTTTGGGCCTGCTTTCATGTTTTTAACTACAATTTTATAAGTTTTGAGAAATGAATACAATTGTGAGACTGATAACCACAATTAACATAGAGGACAGTTCCATTACCCCAAAACTTCATTCCACCTGTTGCGGGGTCATCAAATGGAAAGGCCAGAAAGAATTCTTGAGATATTATAAGGTGCAACTTAAAAGGTTTATTTAAATAGCATGAGGATAGAACTCATGGGCAGAAAGGGCTGTACTTTTGCTGTATGAAGCTGGTGGTTATACAGTACTGCTCAAGGAGGAAGGAATGTGCCGGGAGTGTTAGATCATAAATGTCTTCTTTGAATTTCTTTTTTTTTTAAAGATTTATTTTTATTTATTTATGATAGACATATATATAGAGAGAGGCAGAGACACAGGCAGAGGGAGAAGCAGGCCCCATGCCAGGAGCCCGACGCAGGACTCGATCCCGGGACTCCAGGATTGTGCCCCAGGCCAAAGGCAGGCGCAAAACTGCTGAGCCACCCAGGGATCCCCTCTTCTTTGAATTTCTACTCGTAAAACTAATTTTGCATGATTTCTATGGTGTTTATCATTCAGTTTGATATTAAATTTTGGTGATATACACAAGCATTTATGAGACCCCATAAGAATGTAGCAACAAGGGCCTCTGAGTGGTACAGTTTTTACCCCAAGAGAGTGAAACCCTCTCTTGGTTTCAGCTCAGATTGTGATAAGGTTGTGAGATGGAGCCCCTTGTCGGTTCAGCATGTAGTCTGCTTGAGAAATTTCCTCCCACTCTCCCTCTCCCACTCTAAAATAAACTAACAAATCTTAAAAAAAAAATACAAAATAAATAAAAGAATGTAGCAACCAGCACTTATTTGATCCTTATCAAAACCATGCAAGCAAAAAAAAAAAAAAAAAAAAAACATGCAAGCTAAGGACACCTGGGTGGTTCACTGGTTGAGTGTCTGCCTTTGGCTCAGGTCATGATCCCAGGGTCCTAGGATGGAGTCCTGAATGGGGCTTCCTCTCAGGGAGCCTGCTTCTCCCCCTGCTTATGTCTCTGCTTCTGTATGTGTCTTTCACGAATAAATAAATAAAATATTTAAAAACAAAAAAACTGTGCAGGCTATAGGTCAGCCTTAGGTTCACTAAAGGTGAACGTTTTTCCGCTTCTATTCCTCAACATTTCACCTCTGACCAATTTTCAGTAGTTAAATTTTTAAGGTTGTTGAAAGGCAAGGGGCTCATGTTCTATAGCTTCTTCAAGTAATAAGGGTCGTAGAGATGTCCCTACTTATGAACCAAAACTGTTCACTGTCTGCACCTATAAGTAACTATTATGGAAGACCATTGCTATAGAGTACAGAATGGACATCAGGGAGGACTGTTTCATGTATTAAGGATCATCTGTCAGTTGGGCAAAGGAATTAGGAACTGTTTCCATGTACCTCAACCATAGGAGAGAGCAAAGCAAAAGAGACAACACATTAGGATTAATATTACAATAAAAATAAGAAGTTTGGGGCTCCTGGTTCATTCAGTTGGTAGAGCATAGAACTCGATCTCAGAGTTATAAATTTGAGCCCCACTGTTAAGTGTAGAGATAACTTAAAACCCTAAAAAAAAAAAATCCTGCTTTCAGTTCTTTAAAAAAACAAAAAGTGTGATAAGAAGACTCTTTAAGGTAGACTATAGTTCACTTCCCAACCAAAATGTAACCAGGCGTTGATAAAACTAGGAGTCAGACACTGCCTTAATTTGTGTATGTATGTCTGCTAAAACTTTGGATACATTAGCAGAGTCCTCCGGGATATATACACAACATTTAGTCTCAATATTAGCATAACTTCCTTTTTGGCTTACAGTATGAATATCAAGGGCCATTAGGTTTTGGAGGGCCACTTTTCCAATTTATGGGTGACTTCACGTTTGGTTAAAGGTGGCTGCTGCATGCTTGGCTAAAGCCTCTATTTGTAATTTTTACATCCATAGTGGTGGCTCCCAGAACAAATATGGCTAAGGGAGAAAACCATGAAGAAATCTTACTTGCCGCCTGTCTAGCCTTAACAGTATCCTCATGAGGAATTGCTGGTGAGTGGGAGATGACTTGTCCCAGGAACTAAGGGCATGCCCCCAGTGTATTCTCCAATCCAGTTATGAGGAAGGTGGGGCCATCTATTATCTGCACAAGTTCATAGTTAGCTCCAAGGAGCGAAGTATACTCTGACCTTTAAGGAGCAATTTTGTTACCCTAGCCGCATAGGATTGATCAAAGTGAGAGCTGAGGGGGATCCCTGAGTGGCTCAGCGGTTTAGCACCTACCTTTGGCCCAAGGCGTGATCCTGCAGTCCCCGGATCGAGTCCTGGGATCGAGTCCCACATTGGGCTCCCTGCATGGAGCCTGCTTCTCCCTCTGCCTGTGTCTCTGCCTCTCCTCTCTGTCTCTGTGTCTCTCATGAATAAATAAATAAAATCTTTTAAAAAAAAATCTGCTTTGCTGGAACTTTTTAAGATTGAACTCTTAGTAGCCTCTTGAGGCTAGAGACAAGCCAAATAGTTATCATCAGACTTGTCTGCAATACCTATAGATTTGGGTGTTTTCCTCCTCTTGAGGTCCCCAAAATATTCTGAGGTCCCTGTACCTGCCAGAAGTAGTGACATTCTTTGTTTACCTGCTAAGGCTACTGGAAATTCTGTAAGCAAGGTATCAGGTCAATATTTCCAGGCAACTCCCTGGCTCCATATGGTCATCAAATTCCTTAAAGCTGTCTCAGCAAATCTGTGTCTATGTGTGTCTCTCAAATATGACATTCTAGTCAAAGCCTTGATAAAATAACCAATGCTTTCAGTGGTGTCCTGTTAAAAGGAGAACAGATTTTCATTGAACTTGTACAAATAATTATAATTGCTAAGGAAGAAAGAATACTCGTTGAGAGTTTCTGAATTTCAGAGGGTTCAGGTGGAGAGAAAATTTAAATACTCCAATTTGTTCATAAAGGAATACTTTATCATGTTTCTGTAAGTCATGAATATCTTTAGGGAAAACAGGACCTTGGGATCATGACCTGAGCTGAAGGCAGATACTTAACCAACTGAGCCACCCAGATGCCCCAGTGCTGATAACTTTAGACATGTCTATCTTCATTAAACTATCAATCTGTTCCTCACAGTCAGTTTTTACCTGGGGCACCTGTGGGGAGATCTGAAGTGGGTGGTTTAAGTCCAGGGAGGGGTCCCTGGACGCTTTCATGTTGATTAGGGAGGTGCTCCGGTTTAAACCTCATAAGGAGCTGGCCCAGCAGCTTGGAGTGGCTCTTCACTCTTTGATAGCGAGGGCAGGAGGAGCAGGAGCCAAAGGCACCGGAGACAATGAGGATGGTTTAGAGCCAGTTATGCAAGCCGTGCCCATCGTGGTGCAGAATCAGGAGGGGGTCGTGGAGGCAAAAGAGGTGACGCACTGCCAGCAAGGCTGGAGTCAGATAAAAGCCCAGATGGCACAGAAAGAGGACTCATGGCCCTAAGGCTCATCAACTTAGATGGATGAACATACACACATTTTCTTTCCACCAACAAAAAGTGAAAATAGGTAGTCCATGTCAGATAGAGAAGACAGGGAACCTCCCTGAAACCAATGGAGTTTTGGCAGCCACTTGGGTATATTCCTTAAAGTCCATATCCTGAGGTAGACAAACCAGACAATTAGCTCTAGTCACCATAGCCACTAACCTGGGAAATTAATTAGAATCAAGCAGTATTCATCCATTCCTCTCAAGGTGTATTCCAGATCTGACACACAAAAGCCTTAGCAAACAAACAGAAAATGAGTAACTCAGGAGTAACAGAAGGAGGCATGTACAGGATCATGGAAATTCTAAAAATAGGTAACATGATTTATATGAGCTAAGGAGAGGTTACAGGTCTTGAGGATACCATTAGGAGGAAGGTGAGAGGAGAGGAGATGTCTAGAAAACAAAGATTGTGCTATTATGTTGGTAAGTGTCTAGGTAAAGTAGAATTTCTGTTAATAGCTGTCTTTCTGGTATAAGCAAGCAATTGTGTGAGAAGTGAAGGGCTTTCCTGAATCTCCTAGGTTTTGATTTCTTTTAACTCAACATAATGTTCACACCAAAGTGGCCCATCTTGGGGTGGCCTGCCCTTGTCCCCTGTACTTTTAAAGAAGAATACTTTTTTTATATTTTGTTTTTTTTTTTAATTTTTTATATTTTGGTGATGATCAGGATTTATCAGGAATTTTTTATCATGACTTTGTTGTTGTAGCTAAGAAATCTTTGCCTGGCCCAGGGTCACAAATGTTTTCTCCTGTGTTTTCTTTTAGATGTTGCATAATTCTTGGTTTTGTATTTGGGCTTATGATCCTTTTCCTGTTAATTTTATGGATAGCCAGTTCCAGCATCATTAGTTGAAAGGACCATTTTTTTCTCCATTGAATCCCCTTTGTACTGTGCTGAAAATCAATTGATTATATATGTATGGATCTATTTCTGGAATCTGTTTTGTCCCATTGATCTATATGTCTGTCCTTCCACCAGTGCCACACTAACTTGACTACTACAGCTTTATGGCTAGATTGAAATCCAATCATGTGTCTTCCAGCCTGGCTTTCTTTTTCAAAATCGTTTTGACTATTAATAGATTTTTGCTTTTCCTTATAACTTTTAGAATCTATTTGTCAATTTCTACAGAAAGACATTGGTCATTGCTAGAACATTGATATAGTTTTTTTTTAAGATTTTATTTATTTATTCATGAGAGACACAGAGAGAAAGAGAGAGGCAGAGACACAGGCAGAGGTAGAAGCAGGCTCCATGCAGGGAGCCTGACATGGGACTTGATCCTGGGTCTCCAGGATCATGTCCTGAAGGTGGCGCTAAACCGCTGAACCACCCGGGCTGCCCAAACATTGATATAGTTTATTTTTGTTTATGGACTGTATGTACTATGACTTTCATAAACTCACTTTTTATTTATTTTTTAAAATTTCAAAAATTTTAAAGACTTTATTCATGAGAGACAGGGAGAGGGATAGAGAGAGAGACAGAGACATAGGCAGAGGGAGAAGCAGGCTCCATGCAGGGAGCCTGATGTGGGACTTGATCCCAGGACTCTAGGATCATGCCCTGAGCCAAAGGCAGACACTTAACTGCTGAGCCACCCAGGCATCTCTAAAAATTTTATTTTTTAGTAATCTCTATAGCCAGCGTGAGGCTTGAACTTACAACCTCCAAGATCCAGAGTCACGTGCTCTACCAACTGAGCCAGTGAGGCACCCCCTACTTTTTATTTCTAATACTGTTTTTGTAAATTTGTTGGAATTTTCTACATAGATAATGATTTTTTTAAAAATCAAGACAGTTTTATTTCTTGATTTCCAATCTATATGCAATTGTATTTCTTTTCTTTTTTTTTTTTTAAAGATTTTATTTATTTATTCATGAGAGACAGAGACACAGGCAGAGGGAGAAGCAGGCTCCATGCGGGGAGCCCGACATGGGACTTGATCCTGGGTCTCCAGGATCATGCCCTGGGCGGAAGGCGGCACTAAACCGCTGAGCCTCCCGGGCTGCCCAATTGTATTTCTTTTTTGCCTTAGCTGCACTGCCTAGAACCCCTAGTATGTTTTTGAAAAGGAATAATGAAGGCCTATATTCTTGCCCTGTTCCTGATGTTTTGGGGAATGTATTCATTTTTTCATCAGTAAGTGTGATATGAGCTGTAGTTTCTTTGTAGGTACTTTTTATTAGGTTAAGGAAGTTTCCTTATACTTTGCTGAGAGTTTTTGTCATGAACAGATGTTAAACTTTGTTAAATGCTTTTTCTACATCTAATGAGATAATTTTTGGTTTTCCATCAATTTGGTGCATGGTTTTAATTTTGAATCAGCTTTGCATGCCCTTGGATAAAGCCTACTTGGTCGTGATGTATATCCTTTTTATATGTTGCTAAGTTTCAGTTGCTGACATTTTGTCATAGGTTTTTTACATCTATGTTCATTAGAAATACAGTCCGTAATTTTGTATTTGTTTTGCTGTGATATTAGGGTCTCATCAAATGAGTTGGGAAGTATTCCTTCCTATTTTGTTTTCTGTTTTCTGGAAGGATTTGTGTAAAATTAGTACTATTTCTTTATACTTTTTTTTTTTAAATTAGTACTATTTCTTATTTGGTAGAATTTTTTTTTTTTTTAAGATTTTATTTATTTATTCATGAGAGACACAGAGAGAGGCAGAGACATAGCCAGAGGGAAAAGCAGCCTCCCTGTGGGGAGCCTGATGTGGGACTCTATCCCAGGACCCTGGGATCAGAACCTGAGTCAGAGGCAGACACTGAACCACTGAGCCACCCAGGTGCCCCTTATGTGGTAGGATTCACTAGTGAAGCCATTCTGCAGCTGGAGTTTTAAACTATGATTAAATTTTTCTTTAATGGGGGATCCCTGGGTGGCACTGCGGTTTGGCGCCTGCCTTTGGCCCAGGGCGCGATCCTGGAGACCCGGGATCGAATCCCACATCAGGCTCCTGGTGCATGGAGCCTGCTTCTCCCTCTGCCTGTGTCTCTGCCTCTCTCTCTCTCTGTGACTATCATAAATAAAAAAAAAAAGTCTCTCATAGTTTGTCTTCTTCTCCTTTAAAAAAAAAAAAAAAATTTTCTTTAATGGGTAGAATTTTTAGATTATCTGTTTCTTCTTGAGCAAGTTTTGATAGTATGCTTTTTCAGAAATATGTCTATTTCTTTTTTTAAAAATGTATGTATGTATGTATGTATGTATTTATTTATTTATTTGAGAGAGAAAGTGTGACCCCTGGTGGGGGGAGGGGCAGAGGAAGAGGGAGAAGGAGACTCCCCACTGAGCAGGGAACTGGACACAGGGCTCATTCCCAGGAACTCGAATTCATGACCTGAGCTGAAGGCAGAGACCTAACTGACTGAGCCACCCAGATGCCTCAGAAATGTGTCTGTTTGGGACACCTGAGTGCTCAGTGGTTGAGCGTCTGTCTTTGGTTCAAGTGGTGGATCCTGGGGTCCTGCATCGGGCTCCCCACAGGGAGCCTGCTTCTCCCTCTGCTTATGTCTCTGCCTCTGTGTCTGTGTCTCTCATGAATAAATAAATAAAATCTTTTTTTAAAAACGTGTCTATTTGAATGAAGTTGTTGGATTTATAGGTATAGAGTTGTTAGTAAAATTCCTTTATTATTTTAATATCTGTTGGATTTGCCTAGTGCTATCTCTTCTCTCATTCTTGATATTGGTAATTTGTCTCTTTTTTTTAATCTTCATGAATCTGGCTTTGTATTTATGAATTATATTAATTTCTTTTTAAAAGAGCCGGCTTTTGGTTTTATTGATTTTCTCTATTTTTCTGTTTTCAATTTTATTGAATTTTTAAAAAATATTTTGTTTTTAAGCAATCTCTATACCCAACATAGGACTGGAACTCATGACACCAAGATCAAGAGTCACATGCTCTACTGACTGAGCTAGCCAGGCACCCAATTTTATTGATTTTTTTTAAAGTAATCTGTATCTTCAATGTGGGGCTTGAACCATCATGACCCCATGATCAAGCATCGCATGCTCTTAACAACTGAGCTAGCCAGGGCCCATTCAATTTCATTGATTTTGGTTTTATTGATATTGCTTCCTTCCTTTTGTTTTCTTTGAATTTATTTTATTTCTTTTTTCCCCTCCGCTTTCTTAAAGTAGAGGTTTAGGTAGTGTTTAATATAAATATTTAATTATATGAATTTCCCAGGAACATTTGTATTTTGTTCTATAAATTTTGATGTTGTGTTTTCATTTGTTGTTCAGTCAAAGTATTTTTTTAAGTCTTCTTTCTTTTTATTTTTTTTTTAAATTCATTTATTTCAGAGAGAGAGAACTTGTGCATGCACACAGGCACATGAATGGGGTGGCAGGGTGGGGGAGACAAAGGGGGAGGGAGAAGCAAACTCCCTGCTTAGCGGGGAACCCAGTGTGGGGCTTAATTCCAGGACCCTGAGATCATACCCTGAGCTGAAATCAAGAGTTAGAGGCATAGCTGACTGAGCCACCCAGGCGCTCCCAGGCAAAATATTTTCTGATTTTCCCTGTGATTTCCTCTTTGACCTGTAGGTCATCTAGGAGTGTTTTTTATTTTCTAGATATTAGGGCATTTTCCAGATATTTTTGTTTTTATTGATTTCTACTTAATTTCACTATGGTAAAAAAACAAATTTCAGGTTAAAAATCTTTTTTTTAATTTGTTGAGATTGGTTTTATGGCTCATGATATGGTCTGTCTTATGGAATGCTCCATGTGTACTTGAAGAGAATATATTGCTCTTCTTGGGTTGTTGGAGTGTTCTGTAAATTTGACAGCGTTCTATCAACCAAGTGTTCAGTATCTTTATTGACTTTTTGTATACTTGTTCCATCAGTTAGAGAGAGAGAAGTGTTAAGTCCTTAACAGTACTTGTGGATTTTTCTGCTTCTCTTTTTATCAATAACTTTGCCTCATTTATTTTAACACCCAATTGTTAGGTGCATAAACACTTAGGATTTTTCAGTGTTTTTGGAAAATTGATCCCTTTATTGTCATGTAATAACTCTTTTTTATACCTGAAAATTTTCTTTAAAGTATATTTTGATGATAACATAGTGACTCTAGCTTTCTGTTGATTAGGTTTTTTTTCCCTTGTCCTACTTTTAACTACATGTCTATGTTTATTTTTTTTAAACGATTTTATTTATTTACTCATGAGAGACACAGAGAGAGAGAGAGAGAAAGGCAGAGACACAGGCAGAGGGAGAAAAGCAGGCTCCATGCCGGGAGCCCGACGTGGGACTCGATTCCAGGTCTCCAGTATCACACCCTGGGCCGAAGGCAGTGCTAAACCGCTGAGCCACCGGGGCTGCCCACATGTCTATGTTTAAAGTGAATTTCTGCTATCTTGGGTCTCTCATTCCAAGTTTTTCTTAGGTTTGACTTTTTACAAAAAGCCTTATGAAGGGGGCACCTGGGTG
The DNA here is from genome assembly GCF_053574225.1 of Canis aureus. Classification (NCBI taxonomy): domain Eukaryota; kingdom Metazoa; phylum Chordata; class Mammalia; order Carnivora; family Canidae; genus Canis; species Canis aureus. The sequence goes on along the minus strand of NC_135611.1, from coordinate 86,426,947 downwards.
GGTCTGTGGTTGAGCATCTGGCTTTGACTCAGGTTGTGATCCCAGGGTCCTGGGATGGAGGACCCCACAGGGAACCTGCTTCTCCTTCTGCCTATGTCTCTGCCTCTCTCTGTGTGTCTCTCATGAATAAATTTTAAAAATCTTTAAAAAAAATTAATAATAAAGGGAGAAGCAGGCCACCCTGCAGGGAGCCCAATGTGTGGGACTCGATCCCAGAATCCCAGGGTCACGACTTGAGCCAAAGGCAGATGCTCAACCACTGAGCCACCCAGGCATCCCTCCACATTATTATTACTGATACCTGTTATTGTCTTTCTTTATGGTAATAGTCATTCTAGTGCTGTGAGGTAATATGTCATTAAAGTTTTGATTTGCTTTTCCCTGATGTGGAACATCTTTTCATGTGCTTATTGGCCATTTACATATCTTATTTTGTTGTGATTCTGGGGTTTCTGGGATTAAGTCCTGCATCAGGCTCCCCATAGGGAGCCTGCTTCTCCCTCTGCCTATGTCTCTGCCTCTCTTTTGGTGTCTTTCATGAATAAATAAAATCTTTAAAACAAAACAAAACTGTAGTTATTATGCTATCCATGACTTTATTTATTTTATAACTGGAAGTTTATACCTTTTTATTTCCTTCTTTTTAATGTCTGAATAATATTCCATTGTATATTTTACCATTTTCTTCATTCGTCTATCAGTAGACACTTTATTTATTTATTTATTTATTTATTTATTTATTTATTTAAGTAATCTCTATGCCCAAAGTGGGGCTCAAACTCATGAACTCAAGATTAAGAATTGTATACTCTGCTGACAGCCAGCCAGGTGCCTGTAGGTTGTTTCCATTTTTTGACTATTACAAATAATTCTGCAGGTAACATGGGGTGCGTCCATGTTTGTGAGTTAGTGTTTTTATTTTCTGCAAATAAATACCCAGAAGTGAAGTTAGTAGATCATATAGAATTTCTAGTATTGGTTTTTTTAGGAACTTCCATATTCTTTTATATAGTGGCTACACTAATTTACATTCCTACCAACATTGCACAAGGGTTCCCTTTTTCTCCATATCCTCACTAATGCTTATTTCTTGTCTTTTTGAGAACAGCCATTCTAACATGTATGGGGAGATATCTCATTGTGGTTTTGATCTGCATTTCCCTGGTAATTAATGATGTACATTTTTTTCATACCTGTTGGCCATCTGTACGTCTTTTCTGGAAAAGTGTCTATTGAGATTCTCTTCCCATTTATTTATTTTTTATTTTTTAAAAAATTTTATTTATTTATTCATGAGAGACACACACACACACAGAGGCAGAGACACAGGCAGAGGGAGAAGCAGGCTCCATGCAGGGAGCCCGATGTGGGACTCAATCCCAGGTCTCCATGATCAGGCCCTGGACTGAAGGTGGTGCTAAACCGCTGAGCCACCTGGGCTACCCTCTCTTCCCATTTATAATCAGACTGTTTGTGGTTTTGCTATTGAGTTGTGTGAGTTCGTTATATTTTGGATATTAATTCTTTCTCAGATACTGTGTATGATTTGTAAGTATTTTCTCCTACTTAGTAGGTTACCTTTTCATTTTGTTGATAGTTTCCTTTGCTGGGCAGAAGCTTTTTAGTTTGATGTGCCACTTATTTTTAATTTTGCTGCTTTACTTTTAGTCTTTTTTCTTTTTTTAAAAAATAATTTATTTATTTATTGGAGAGAGAACAGGAGAGAGAGAGACAGAGAGAGAGAGAGAGAGAATGCATGAGGATGGACAGAGGGAGAAGCAAACTCTCACTGAGCAGGGAGTCTGATGCAGTACTCCATTCCAAGACCCTGGGATCATTGACCTGGGCTGAAGGCAGATATTTAACCAACTGAGCCACCCAGGCGCCCTACTTTTAGTCTTAAATCCAAAAAATTATTGCTAAGACATTTATCAAGGAGTTTATTGCCCATGTTTTCTTCTAGGAATTTTATAGTTTCAGGTCTTACATTCAAGTCTTTAACCCATTTTGAGTGAATTTTTGTGTATGGTGTAAGATAGGGCTCAGTTTCATTCTCTCTCTCTCTTTTTTTTTTTAGTTTCATTCTTTTGTATGTGGCTGTCCAGTTTTCCCAGCACTATTTATTGAAGAGATTGTTCTTTCCATATTATTTGTCCTTGGCTCCTTTGTTGTAAATTAATTGACCATATATATATTAAAGAATTAATACCAATTCTTCTCAAACTATTCCAAAATGTAGAAAAGAAGGGAGCACTGCCACACTCATTTTATGAGGCTTACATCACCCTAATACCAAAACCAGATGAGGATGGTAGAAAAAAAGAAAATTACTGGCCTGTGTGCCTGATGCACATAGACACAAAAATCCTCAACAAAATATTAGCAAACCAAATTCAACAATACATGAAAAGGATCATACAACATGATCAAGTATGATTTATTCCAGGGATACAAGGATAGTTTAATATCTGCCAATCAATGTGATGCACTACATTAACAAAATAAAGGATAAAAATAATATGATCATCTCAATAGATACAAAAAAGCATTAGACAAAAAAATTCAACATTTTTTAATGATAAAAACTCTCAAAATAGGGTAAAGAGGGAACATACCTCAACATAATAAAAGCCATATATGACAAGCCCATAGCTAACATTATACTCAACAATAAATAGCTGGAAGCTTTTCCTCTAAGATCAGGAACAAGACAAGGACGCCCATTCTTGTCACTTTGATTCAACATATTACTGAAAGTCAGCCAGGGTAATTAGGCAAGAAAAATAAATAAAAGAGATCCAAATAAGAAAGGAAGAAGTAAGACTATCAGTATTTGCAGATGGCATTTTTAAAAGCTTTAAGAAAGTAGATAAATCTGGAGTGCTTGCCTGACTCATTCGGTGGAGCATGTGACTCTTGATCTCGAAGTCATGAGTTCAAGCCCCACGTTGGGTCTAGAGCTTACTTAAAATTTGAAAAAAAAAAGATAATTTTCAAGTACTAATATTTTGTAATATCAGCTGTTAGAGATGCTATATAATCGATCTAAATTGACATAAGTAACTGAGATTGAAATATAAGAGTTCTGATTTTTAGGATTTTCACTTGTATATTTAGCTATACCCCCTTATTTCATCAAATAAATCTTAGGTAATTAGATAAAAATAATACTTGATTTTTTTTCCCACTTTCAGTGTTAAATGTTTACAAAAATCAGTAAAGGATTCTTATCACATAATATGTAGACCATGTGCCTGTGAACTTGAAGTTTGTGCAAAATGTGGAAAGAAAGAAGACATTGTTGTTCCGTGAGTATTTTTTTTTTTAATGTTTGGAATTTACTCTTTTAGTAAGTGTTTTTTAATGTGTAGAATTTTCTTTTAAGAAAACATCTAGTAGCTCTGAGAGTCTTATGGTAGTGTGTATCACACCCTATTTAGACTTCTTTTTGCTACCTACCAGGAAAAACTCTTAATTATTTGTTACATTTTTCTATCATTCCAGTAAAAATAAATATATATTTGTAGGAAATTAAAATATTTAACCATGAGGTTCACATTCATCACTCATCCAAGAAGAATTTACTCATTATGCAACTACTTTACTTTAATGGACATCAAGTATTAATTTCTTCGAGCCTACTTTATTGACTACAGTGTTAGAATTGATTGGATCTTGACTGACGTTAACCTTCAAGTATCTTTTTCTCTGTACTAATTTTATTAGACTCTGTTAATCAAGAAATGTACTATAAAGTTCTTTTCAATCTGCAGTTAAATAATGAAAGCCTGAGAAATAAAGATAAATTTTTTTAACTTTTTATTTTTAGGTTTAATAAGGAACCAGAAAAGACAGAAAATCCTGAAATTAATCTACATTCCAACCATAGAAGTTGTAGAAGAAATGAAGAAAGTGATGATGACTTAGATTTTGATATTGATTTAGATGACCCAAAAGATAATCAAGTAGATTAATATTTTAAAAGTCAGTTTGAAAACATGAAATTCTGAAGAACTTCTGGCTTTTGAGAGTTTTACACAAAAATACTGTGAAATCCTAGTGAGATAAATAGCAAAAACCTATGGAAAACAAGCAAAATTCATACATGGACAATTTAAATTATGCATGATACTTGGATAATTAAATACTTTCATCCAAAGTTAATTATAATAATTTTTAAGTAGCAGATACTAGATTATCTGCCAAAATGAGTATTAAGATATCATATTGTGGGCAGCCCTGGTGGCTCAGTGGTTTGGTGCCGCCTTCAGCCCAGGGCCTGATCCTGGAGACCCGGGATCAAGTCCCATGTCGGGCTCCCTGTGTGGAGCCTGCTTCTCCCTCTGCCTGTGTCTCTGCCTCACTCTTTCTCTCTCTCTCTCTCTTATGAGTGAATAAATAAAATTTTAAAAAAATATATCATATTGCATATGGGAATTATTTAGAAGAGTATATTATCTGATACCAAACTAAACAAGATTCAGAATTGTTAGTTGTTACAATACTATAATACTATCTCATTAATACTATCTCAATAATATAATACTATCTCATGGAAAAATCAGATTATATTACTAGTGCTAGCCTCAAAAATTCATCCTCATTAAATATCTTTTCATAGATTGACCTCAAATAAATGGTCCACATAACAAAGCCCACTTACTTATAAGTTTACTTGTTATAAAAATCTCATTTTTTTTTAATAATAATGTTTAACAAGTGTATACAGCTTTTCTTTCAAAGTATTTTTACAGGGACACCTGGGTGGCTCAGCGGTTTGGCATCTGCCTTAAGCCCAGGGCGTGATCCTGGAGACCTGGGATCAAGTCCCACATTGGGCTCCCTGCATGGAGCCTCCTTCTGTCTCTGCCTTTGTCTCTGCCTCTCTCTCAGTGTCTCTCATGAATAAATCAATAAAATCTTAAAAAAAAAAAAAGGTATTTTTACATACCTGATTGTAGTTTTTTACCTTCCTTCCTTTGCAAAGTATACATACAGGAAAAAATGAATAAAATTCATATGCATAGTTTAATAAATAATTATAAAGAAAAGTTATACATCTGTCATTCAGATGAAGAAACTACTTTTAAACAATAAAAATAAGGGATCCCTGGGTGGCGCAGCGGTTTGGCGCCTGGGCGCAATCCTGGAGACCCGGGATCAAATCCCACGTCGGGCTCCCGGTACATGGAGCCTGCTTCTCCCTCTGCCTATGTCTCTGCCTCTCTCTCTCTCTCTCTCTCTCTGTGTGACTATCATAAATAAATAAAAATTAAAAAAAAAAGAAAACAATAAAAATGAGCTTATCTGATTTTTAATCTTTTTTCTTTCTATTTTGAAATACCTCAAACCTAAAGAAAACAGCAAAATAGTACAATGTATATACTTGTATGTAGAGTATATTCTTCATCTAGATTCATAATTGATTTGCTACATGATTTTCATTGTATCTCAAGAGATTGATATAGATACATATTTACTGAACCATTTGAAAATAAGTGGCAAACGCTGGTTTCGAACTTTATATGAACAGACTTATACCATGCATGTTATTTTATATCTCTATTTTATTTGTGAGATTGATCCATGTTGTTGTAAGAGCTCCAATTTGTTCATTTTATGTTACTGTGTTTTATTCCATTGTCTTTACATATCACGATTTATTTATCCTCTTTAATGTTGAGGGATATTTGAGTCATCTTAAGATTTTCCTAGTGCAAAGAATACTGCTATGAGCATTGTTACATGTGTATCTTGGTACATATGTCTCTTTTCTTGGTACACGTTTCTATTAGATATATCCAGCCATATGCATATGCATCTTCAGAATTACTGTATAATGCCACGCTATCTTTCCAGAGGAATTGTTACCTCCTTTTCCCACAGCAACATATTACATGCTCTGTATCCTTTCTAACACTTGATCTTTAAATTTCTATCAGTTTGATAAGTGTGCAATGTATGCATTTGTCTTATTAATTTATAATTTATATGTATATTTATGCATATACACACACATATATGTACCACATCTTTTTATCCTTTCATCTATGGATGGATGGACACTTACATTGCTTCCATATCTAGGCTATTGTAAGTAATGCTGCAATAAACATAGGGCTGCATATATCTTTTCAAATTAGTGTTTTTGTTTCCTTTGGGTAAATTCCCAGGGGATGGGATTGCTGGATCATATAGTATTTCTATTTTTATTTTTTATTTATTTTTTGAATTTATTTATTTATTCATGAGAGACACAAAGAGGGGGGGAGGCAGAGACACAGACAGAGGGAGAAGCAGGCTCCATGCAGGGAGCTCGACGTGGGACTCGATCCCCCGTCTCCAGGATCATGCCCTGGCTGAAGGCTAAACCACTGAGCCACCCGGGCTGCCCAGTATTTCTATTTTTAAAGAAATGTTTTTGAGGAAACTTCATACTGTTTACCATAGTGGTTGCACCAACTGACATTCCCATGAACAATACACAAGGGTTCCCTTTTCTCCACATCCTCACCAGTATTTGCTATTTCTTCTTTCTGAGAGTGGCCATTGTGATGAAGTGTGAGATGATTGCTCATTGTGGTTTTGATTTACATTTTCCTGATGATTAGTGATGTCAAGCGAGCATCCTTTCACGTGTCACTTGGCCACCTATATGTCATCTTTGGAAAAATGTCTATTCAAACCCTCTACCCGTTTTTAATCAGATTTTTTGTTTAAAAATATAAAATCTTATCAAAACATTAAGGAAAATGGACATAGAGATGGAGAAAGATAAACAGAGAGAAATAACCATGTTCATGCTGGGAAAGTTTCAATATTCTAAGCTTACAGTCTTACAGAAAGTTTCCCATGAATTTGTGTGGCTCACCTTTTTGCATATAACCTTATTTTCTGGACAAGGTAAATTTTGTGGCTAAAGAGCCAACTAAATGATTATATTCCCATCTGAATGAGTCAGAACTCAGATTACCTTCTCAGGAGAGAAATTTAACAAAGAGCATCACCTAGTGACATATTCTAATATCTACATTTATGTCTTTAGTGCTTAGAAAAGTTTTGTTTTGTTTTTTAAGCAGACATAAATTTGTTATATTTAGTTCATTTATTATTATTATTATTATTTTAAGAATTATTTTGTCTCATCTAAACATTTCTTTTCATTGGAACTCTACATAGATTTAATCCTGCTGTGTCACTTACTAGCTGTATGTCTTAGTACAAATTAATCTTTTGGTGCCTTGGTTTTCATTAGGTTGATAGAAGGATTAAATGTGGGCACCTGGGTGGCTCAGTAAATTAAGTATCTGCCTTCAGCTCAGGTCGTGATTCCAGGGTCCTGGGGTTGAGCCTGGCATCGGGCTTCCTGCTCAGCAGAGGACCTCTACTGTTCCCCCTGCTTATTCTCTCTCTCTCTGTTAAGTAAATGAATAAAATCTTGGGGAAAAAAAAGAAGGATTAAATGCATTAATATGGGAAATGCTTAGAACCTGTAAGAACACCATACAATTGGTTTATCATTACTATTTGATTATATATAGATTAATCGGTAACAAATTAAAATGATTGATTAGTAACAAAGACAGCAATTTAGCTGTTTGCCTACATTCTGCAAGTTATATATGTAAATATATATATATATATATAAAACAGAATATATATATAAATCCCATATATAGGGACAGAATAATATATATATAAATATGGGATATAAATAACATACATATATATGGAATTCTGTTACTTGCAGATCCATGCTATGTGGTTCCAGAGTGTTTTTTAACTCTGTACTATAGTACTACTCTATCACACATCAAAAGCAGTTCCAAAGGTAAATAGAGAAAACTATATTAGATGGAGGACATGAAATGGAACTTAATTTGCAACAATTAACAAAAGTTATCCTTTCAGAAATTATTTATTGATTTATTTGTTTGTTTGTTTGTTCATGAGAGACATAGAGAGGCAGAGACATAGGCAGAGAGAGAAGCAGGCTTCATGTAGGGAGCCTGACATGGGGCTCGACCCCAGGATTTCAGAATCATGCCATAGGCCAAAGGCAGGTGCTCAACTGCTGAGCCACCCAGGTGTCCCCAGAGATAACTTTATCGGGTGGAGACAGACAATGAGCATTCAACAGAAGAAGCAGATTATATTACAAGGTGAAAAGTGCAACAGGACAAAATAAGGAATGATTTGGTGATTAGGAATCTAAGGGCTTGGATGGCATAGGGATTTGGGTGTACAAGTTGATGGCAAGTGGGCTATGATTTTTAAATAAGGTGCCCAGAGAGACACGTTGGAGAAGAACATTCCAGGCAGAGGAACTACTGCAAGATTTTGCCACACGTATTCAAGGGACAGCAAGGAAGGAAAGGAATGATTACATTGGAGAGTCATAAGATACCAGGGAGGTAGTGGATGGCCAGGTCATATGAAACCTCCTTTAAAAAAAAAAAAATTTATTTATTCATGAGAGACACACAGAGAGAGGCAGAGAATAGGCAGAGGGAGAAGCAGGCTCCCTGTGGGGAGCCTGATGTGGGACTCAATCCTGGGACCCCAAGACCTGAGCCAGAGACAGATGCTCAACCACTGAACCACCTCGGTGCCCCATTTGATTCTTTTTTTGTTGATTATAACTGTCGAAATATTCCATGTTACCTCTTTCATGCATCTTTTTCTCTTTGATATATTCATTACAGTTATTTTGAAGTCCTTTTTCACTTTTGTTTGCTTTTATTGATTATTTTATCTTGATTATAGACACTTGGTCTTGTTTTGTACATCTAGTAATTTTTACTGTACGCTAGAAATTGTGGATGATACATCACTGAGGGTTCCTCTAAAAACCAAATTGCTCCAGATCAACTTGATCCTGTCAAAAGGAGTTTAGGCTTTGTTTCAGTTTCACATTTATTTCTAGAGTTTCTTATTCCCGTCTCTTACTCCTCAAGTATTGTCTTTATACCTGGGCATAATATTTCCTGGGTCTTAACGTGGGTAAGGCCAGACTCCAACCCTGCATGACCTCTGATATCTCTATCTGGCTCTAAGTCTTTTGGCAGCTGTTTTCTGCTAGGACTTCTTGAGTTGTGCCCTGGGGTTGTGTGGCTTTGGAGAGTAAGGAATGACCAGAGAAGCAGAAGGAGAACCCAGAAAGCAAGTCCTGAAAGGCAAGGGGCATGTGAATTAGTGCCAAATGTATCCTGATACTGTTCAAAACTAAGCCCTCTCAGTGATAAGCTCATCAAATGTTCATCATGACTCTGTAGTGATAACAATCATTATCCATATTTCTTTGGTTTTTGTTTTTAAAGATTTTATTTATTCATGAGAGACATAGGCAGAGGAAGAAGCAGGCTCCCTGCAGGGAGCCTGATGCAGGACTCGATCCCAAGGCACTGGGATCACAACCTGAGCCAAAGGCAGACACTCTGCCACTGAGCCACCCAGGCATCCCCAATCATTATCCATGTTAACAGATGAGAGATTAAGCTAAGTAATTTGACATACAACTGAAAAGTATTAGGTCTAGGCTTTTTTTTTTTTTAATTTTTATTTATTTATGATAGTCACAGAGAGAGAGAGAGAGAGAGAGGCAGAGACACAGGCAGAGGGAGAAGCAGGCTCCATGCACCGGGAGCCCGACGCAGGATTCGATCCCGGGTCTCCAGGATCGCGCTCTGGGCCAAAGGCAGGCGCCAAACCGCTGCGCCACCCAGGGATCCCTAGGTCTAGGTTTTTTTTTTTTTTTTTTTTTTTAATTTTTTTTAAATTTATTTATGATAGTCACACACAGAGAGAGAGAGAGAGGTAGAGACACAGGAGGAGGGAGAAGCAGGCTCCATGCACCGGGAGCCCGATGTGGGATTCGATCCCGGGTCTCCAGGATTGCGCCCTGGGCCAAAGGCAGGCGCTAAACCGCTGCGCCACTCAGGGATCCCTAGGTCTAGGTTTTGAACCTATACAGTCATCTGATCCCAGAACCTACTCTGCATATTTAGTATGCATGAAAATAGTATGTCAGTTGCTGACAGGATAACTCCACTGTTTTCCATCCTGTTATTATTCCAGTACTCTGCTGATAAAACTCTAGAACCACTAGGTCTGAGGCATCATTGGAGAGCGCTCATTGCATTCTCCTTGAATTCACATCACTTTGTTTATACTCCCTTCCATGACTGTGGTTTTCTACCTCTGAGTCCTAATTTCTGTAATATTTCTGAGTAGGTGATGTCTCTCTATTTCGAGATCGACTTGCATAATGGAAAGAATATAGGTGTTTGCATGCAGTTCTGAATATATCCAGTAGGTTGTATTGGGAAGGTCAGTTGCAGTGATTATCTTTTAATACATTAATAATTATTAGGAGAAGAAAAAGTTGTATGTACTTGGTACGAATGGTTTTCTTTTATCATGTAAGATAAATGGCAGTTTTCTGAGTAAGCATTCTTCAGTTTTCAGGTGACTAAGCTAAGCTCAGAGGTTAAGTAACTTGCCACAGTCAGAAAGATAATAAGTTAAAAAAAAAAAAAAAAAGAAAGATAATAAGTAATAAACCTAAGATTCAAACCAAGTCTGTATGGCTCCAAAGCCTGTATTATTTCAACCACATTTGTGCAAAATTACCCATGTTCCATGTTCCTAAATGGTTTTTTTTTTCTTTAAGTGAATTTGTAACAACATCAACGTCAACACACCTCTCTCTATTCCTTCTTACTATCTTTCTCTTTCTGGGTCTTTTCCTTCCCTTGTAACATTAGTTGCAATGATTGCCTTCAAAAGCTACATTTTTTTAAAAAAAGAAAGTTTATAAATATCCTCCATATAACTTGTGTCATAGAATTTTGTCACTCACGGGGGGCTCCTGGTTGGCTCAGTCAGTTAAGCATCTGCCTTCTGCTCAGGTCATGATCCCAGAGTCCTGGGATCAAGCAAGTCCCATATCCAGGTTCTTGCTCAGTGGGGAATCTGTTTTTCTCTTTCTCTCTCTCTCTCTCTCTCTCTCTCAAATAAATTAATAAAATGTTTCAAAAAAACAATTTTGTCACTCATGATGTTCTGATTTGTGTGTAATATTCAATGTTGCAAGACCATTTTCCACAGTTTTTACTGGCAACCCTTATGTAGTCACGGGAATATGTTGGAATTACATACTTAGCTCTATAGTGAGTCCCACAATTCCGTCAGTAATTATACAGATGGAAATAATTATGCATTCCCAAATCTCTTACATAAGACTTTTTAAGAAATTAAAGTACCAGGCTTTCAAGAGATATTACTATGTAAAATTACACATGAAGTTGCACCTTTTATTTCTACACACTTAAAAATGAAAAAATTTTTATAATCTTAAAAATGGTTCGTTTAAAAGGAAAAATGTGCATTATCATAAAATGTATAGTTGGTACTTGTGTTCTATGGAAGATTTATTTATTTATTTTTAAGATTTTATTTATGTATTTATTTTTAAGATTTTATTTATTTATTCACAAGAGACACGGAGAGAGACACAGGGAGAGGGAGAAGCAGGCTCCATGCAGGGAGCCTGAGGTGGGACTCAATCCCAGGACTCCAGGATCACGCCCTGGGCTGAAGGCAGCACTAAACTGCTGAGCCACCGGAGTTACCTTCATATAGAAGATTTAAGGGGCACTTGGGTGGCTCAGTTGGCTAAGTGTTGGACTCTTGGTTTTAGCTCGGGTTGTGATCTCACTCATGGTTGTTAGATCAAACCCCATGTCAGGCTCTGTGCTCAGCTGGGAGCCTGCTTAAGATTCTGTTGCTCCCTCTCCCTCTACCCTTCCCCCTACTTGTGTGTGTGTGTGCTCTCTCTCTCTAAAAAAAAAAGGAAGATTTAAATATATATATATTGGCTATGAAAATACAGTAGTACCTAAGTGTTCAGAAGTGGACTGATATAATATTTTCTCAAAATTTGGTTTAGAAGTTTCTGTAACCTTTAGAAATATTAATTTGAAGTATATAAATTAAATTTTATTATTAAATATTTAGCTGTGTATTATTAAATACTACTTAAATTTTTTCATTATTCTTTAAAGGTTTTGCTTTTTTTTTTTTTTTTTTAGTTTTAAGTAATCTCTACACCCAATGTGGAGCTTGAACTTACAAATCTTGGTATCAAGAGTCACATGTTCTACCAACTAAGCTAGCCAGGCACCCCAAGTTTTTCTTCAGTGTCTCAAAGCAAATCAAGGGGCCACTTGGGTGGCTCAGTGATTGTCTGCCTTTGGCTCAGGTCATCCTCAGTCCTGGGATCGAGTTCCACATCGGGCTCTGCATAGGGAATCTGCTTCTCCCTCTGCCTGTGTCTTGGCCTCTCTTTCTGTGTCTCTCATGAATAAATAAATAAAATCTTTAAAAAAATAAAGCAAATCAAATGTCTTTGAACTTAACATTAACAAAATTGTAATTAACATTTTAAAAAGTAACATTGTCCGTTGATGAACCTGACATATGATGAGCAAAAGAATCCAAACAAAATGATATTATGTATTTTATGATTCTATTTATACATAAGTTTAAAAATAGTTAAAACTAATTTTTCATGATAGACATAATGAAAAAGGATAGGAGAGTGGTTACTTTTGGGGGTGTGGTATTAATGAGGAAAGGGCACGAGAGAAACTTCTGGAGTGCTAGAATCATCTGATCTTGATCTAGGTGATGGTTGCACTAAGGCACAGAAATATAAAAGTCAAAAGTACTTGGGTGGTGGGTAAGTGTCTGACTCCAGCTCAGGTCATGATCCAGGGATCGAGCCCTGTGTCAGGTTCCCCGCTCAGTGGTGAGTCTACTTGTTCTTCTTCCTCTGCCCCTTCTCCTGCTCAAGCTCTCTCTTTCTCAAATAAATAAATAAAATCTCAAAAAAAAAAGAAAGAAAGAAAAATATAAAATTCAACACTTGGGTTTTGTTCACTTTATTGTATGTAACTGTTACCGGAATTTGAAAATAATTATAACACTAAATTAAAGGCACTTAACAGAATACTGTTGTCGAAACCATGCCTTGAAATAAAGCAACATAAATGTTCACTTCAGGAGAGTAGGAGGTAGAGTGACTTAGAGACAGAAGGATGTTTACATCCTAACCCTGCCTGTTACTCATTGTAGGACCCTGGACCAGTTTCCTTACATTTGTGAAATTCCCTTGTGTGTACCTTACCTATTTGTAAAGTGAGGATAGTGACTTCTACAGTGTAAGATTTTTGGAAGTGTTAAATATAGTATCTATGAAGCTCTTGGCTATAGTAGGTGCTCCCCATTCATGATGTTTATAAATATTATGTTATAAATTTTGGTTTTGATATTTCCTTTCAAATTATCCTGCTGGGGTAAGAACTAGGTAAAGTGGAAATTCTTGGGTTAGGAAAAATAAAAAAAAGAATTCTACTGACATTGAAAGAGAAGAAGCAGACTTCTTGAAATGAAAGCTTTTGTATAAGAAATGTCAGAACTAAAAAAAAAAAAAAAAAGGAAATGTCAGAACTGCTATTGCTATTTTTAGTACTTGAGAGGCATAGACCCTTCAGTGATAACATACACAAATGTGAGTGCAATAAACAAGCTTTAGAAACAATATTTCTTTTTTTTAATATTTTATTTATTTATTCATAGAGACACACGGAGAAAGAGAGAGAGAGAGAGAGGCAGAGACACAGGCAGAGGGAGAAGCAGGCTCTATGCAGGGAGCCTGACGTGGGACTTGATCCCGGGTCTCCAGGATCACACCCCGGGCTGTAGGCAGCACTAAACCGCTGGGCCACCAGAGCTGCCCTAGAAACAATATTTCTGACAGTAAATAACTTTACAAACTGCCTTTCATTCCTTTGTTAAAGCAGAGTAATGGCATAATGCCACATACAGAGAAATTCTGAGAAACTTCAATAGATCAAATGATCCAAAAATTTCTATTTTAAAATTACATAATGAATGAAGAGAGAGAGTTACTTATGAAAGCATATGCCATTACCCTGAACTTTTCTTTAAATTATAAATTTGCATGTTTACATTACAAATACAAGTTTTTATGTAATTCTGGTCCGATTTATTCCACTTTATATTTTAATCTAGTCACAAATTTATTTGTTGAAAATATTTTCTTTAATCTGTAAAAGAGTATTTTCCTTGAAAAAATATGGTAACACGGGGAACAATGACCTAAATGACCAATATAGGAAATGAATTGGCCCTGGGGAGACTGCCAGGACCAGGTGAGGTTAGGAAGGATGGTCTCTTACCGGATGAAAGTGACGTCCCTTAGCAGAGGATATTACAGCATGTCCGCAAAGTCAGGAAGCACAAGATAAACCGACTTTTAAACTATGTTATTTACACTTTCAAATAGTATACTCAGTATGTGTTCTGGTGAAGTTTGCTAAAGCAATAGGTCCAATTGTTATTCTGGAAAAAAAAATATAATGAATACATCACAGAGTGTCCAGAACATCTGGTAACACAGGAAGAATAGTGTATTTATTATGCGTCACCCACAAGCATACTGAACATACTATTTGGAAGTGCAACTGAACAGTTATACACTGTTTAAAAATAAGTTTCTCCTATGTTTCTCGCCTTTGCAACACTTGTGGCTGCCAGCTGAACAAGGCAGGTGCAGCGTGAGTGGCTGCCAGTGGACAGTGACAAAAACAAGACTTACTGAAACAGACAAGTGTTTCTTATAAATAATTTGGAAACGATTTTGGAACCCATTTCTTGGCAATGAAAACAGTACATTTCAGATCTGATTAAGTGATTGATTTATACGTGGGAAGTCCTCAATCGGTAATTCCAGAAATACTTAATGATGCTGTGCCACTGTCGGTAAAGTTGAGAGGATATCCTACAGAAAAATGAAAATCCCAGAGGAAAGAAGCTCCCTGGGGGTATGCTGTGTCTGCACGGTCATGGTCATTAGCACTGTAGAACGGTTGAAACACACTGGTTACAACTGCAATGGGCCCTGGGGTGGATAGATTGGGGACAAAACAGGATTCCACGAACTGGCTCCCTTATTTGTTTGGACAGACATCCAACCAGTCAACTTTTCTGTATTTTTCCAGTCATATGACTTCCTCTTTTCCTGTGATCCACTTGTCAAAAACATTTTGCCTACACGTGGGACAAGCCTGTAGTCCAAAAATCAGTCCTGTTCTTCCCAGCTGTAAACTGACTGTGGAGAGGACTACACACACCATGGAATTGACCTTAAAGTAGTATTTTTGCTTTTTTTTTTTTTTTTCAATGCTGCATTGGATGGCAAAAAGATTTTGAGGGGCTTTCAAATCTGGGGCCGCTGACCCCACCATTATGCATGAAGCCCATGAATCCATAGGTGCACTCAGCACTGTCAATACAATAATGTCTTGCATACCCATCTACTATTTTTGTATGTCGTAGATGTGACTAGTTAATGCAAATTCAAATTATTACTGAGTTCACAGTATTCCTTAAATGATCTATTTCCTTGATTTATACTAAAGGTTCAATTAGAATATGTAAGACTGTCACTGTTTTTGCTGTTAAAAAGGAATTCTTGGCCTGGGAATGGTTGGGAACCACTGATAGAAACTATAGCCTCATTGTGCTGTAAACTCTGTAAAATTCTATGAAAGTTTTTTTCT
Organism: Canis aureus; assembly: GCF_053574225.1. Taxonomy (NCBI): domain Eukaryota; kingdom Metazoa; phylum Chordata; class Mammalia; order Carnivora; family Canidae; genus Canis; species Canis aureus. The sequence goes on along the minus strand of NC_135611.1, from coordinate 86,411,300 downwards.
ACAACGTAATGATAATTTTGTCTCTGTACTTTTTGCATGCTTTTTTGAGGTATAATTTACATACCATAAAATTCACCCATTTTAAGTGTAAAATTTATGATTTGGTAAATTTACAGTGTTGTGCAATTATCACCACAATCCAATTTTAGTACGTTCCCATCACCTCAAAAAGATCTGTCATGGACAGTTTTAGTCATTTCCCCATATTCCCACCCCCAGCCTCAGGCAACTAATGTCCTTTCTGTATCTATAAAGTTGCCTGTTACGAACTTTCCATGTAAGTGAAATCATCAAATATGTAGTTGTGGGCACCTAGGTGGCTCAGTGGTTGAGCCTCTGCCTTTGGCTCAGATTGTGATCCCAGGGTCCTGGGATTGGGTCCTGCATCAGGCTCCCCAAAGGGAGCCTGCTTCTCCCTCTGCCTATGTCTCTGCCTCTCTCCCTGTGTCTCTCATGAATAAATAAATAAATAATCTTAAAAAAAAAAAAGAAATATGTAGCCGTTATGTCTGGCTTCTTTCATTTAACAAAACATTTTTGACATATATCCATGTTGTAACATGAATCAGGAGTTCATCATTCTCTCTCTCTTTTTGCTAAATAGCACCCCATTGTATGGACATACTCATTTTGTTTATGCATTTACAGTTCTGTATAGCCATTATGAATAATCCTGTTGTGAACATTTATGTGTCTTTATGTGAACATATGTTTTCATTTTTCTTGGTTATATACATACCTAGGAGACAGCTCTCTGGATCATCTGGTAAATTGATGCTTAATTTTTGAGAAACTACCAAACTGTTTTCCAAAGCAGCCACACCAATGTACAGTCCTCCCATCAATGCTGAGGCTTACACATTGGGGAGGTTCCACATCCTCACCAACATTTGTAATTGTCAATCCATTTTGATTATTACCATTCTAGTGGGTGTAGAATCTTTTTTTTTTTTAAACTATTTATTTATTTATTCATGAGAAACACAGAGAGGAGAGAGAAAGAGGCAGAGACACAGGCAAAGGGAGAAGCAGGCTCCTCACAGGGAGTCCAACATGGGACTCGATCCTGGATCCCCAGAATTAGGCCCTGGGCTGAAGGCGGCACTAAACCACCGAGCCACCCGGGCTGCCCTGAGTGTAGACTCTTAATGTGGTTTTAATTTGTGTGTTCCTAATGACTATTGATATTGATTCAGCATCTTTTCATATGCTTATCTGCCGGTTGTATATCGTCTTTGGTGAAATGTTTATTCAGATATTTTGCCTGTTTTTTTTTTAATTTTCTAACTTTTCTTTTTTTTTTTCAGTAATCTCTATACCTAACATGGGGCTTGAGCTCAAAGACCCCAAGATCAAGAGTCACATGCTCTACTGACTGAGCCAGACAAGCATCTCTATTTTGCCTATTTTAAAAATTGGTTTGGGGTACCTGTCTGACTCAGTTGGTAGAGCATGTGACTCTTAATCTCAGGGTCGTGAGCTCAAGCCCCACATTGGATGTGGAACCTACTTTTAAAAATGAGTTGTTTTCTTATTATTGAGTTGTAAGATTTCTTTGTATATATTTTGTATATAAATCCTTTACTGGTTATAATGTGGAAATATTTTTCTGCCAGTCTCTGGCTTGTATCAGTTATTCTTTATAGAAAACATTTTTTAATATCTTATATGCAAATGACCTACACCTACAGGCTCTGGTTGATGCAATTTCTTTTCTTTCTTTTCATTTGGTAGAATGAATTCATTCTGGCTTGAATCTTTTTTTTTTTTTTTTTTAAGATTTTGTTTGTTTGGGGCACCTGGGTGGCTCAGTGGTTGAGTGTCTGCCTTTGGTTCAGGTCCTGATCCCAGGGTCCTGGGATTGAGTCCTGCATTAGGCTCCCCAAAGGGAGACTGCTTCTCCCTCTGCCTATGTCTCTGCCTCTCTCTGTGTCTCTCATGAATAAATAAAATCTTAGAAAAAAAAGATTTTGTTTGTTTATATTTTAAGTAAACTGTATGCCCAATGTGGGGCTCAAACCAACAAGACTAAGATCAAAAGTCACATGATCTGCTGACTGAGCCAACCAGACTTGCCCACTCCTGCTTGAATCTTAAGCTGGAAATACTTTTTCCACCACCCAAAAGTGTAGACACAATGAGGATCGCTGTATAATGCCATTAAACCCCACCCCTCAAAACAGCATCAGCTGAGATTAATGTTTACTCAACAATATAATATTGGGCAGTGGTCCCCAAGACCTAGGTTACCTTAGAATCCCCTGCAATGTGTACTTAAAATACTGATCTTCTAGCCCCTTAGACAAAGCTCTCCTACCATGCTGAGTTCAGGGGGCCAGGAAGATGGCTCAGAATGGCTCTGCAGGCCAACGTCCAAGCTGTGGGTGTATTGAGTCATTACAGCGTGGTTAGCACAGCTGGGAGGATGGGGTCACCCCTCTGGACAGCCTGGGAGGTACTATGGACCCTTCCTTGGGCACAGAGCTGTTTGAACCTCAGGTTTGGGCCATAACTGGTAGGGATAAACCAGCCAGATTTGGAAACATTCTTTTGTAAGGGGTAAATATTAAGAACCATAGGGAAATGCAGCAAGCCGGATTAATCCTGTGTTCTGAGAGAGATGTAGGAGAAACAAACTATTGGCCAAGAGGTCTCCTGACTGGCTGACTTGGGCCATCTGCCCTGAAACAGCTCAGCCTTTAGGGGGCAGTTGAGGGAGGAAAGGAGTGAGAGGAGAGATGCATCCTTTCCTGAGTAGGGACCAGAGTCCAAGCTGACTCTGTTTCCCATCCCTGCTGGCCTTCTGTAGTCTTAGTTCTGTAATATGTGATCTGCTCACTTACCGCACCCCCCACCCCCGCCCCGAATGCTTAAGTTCTTGCAATTAGGTTTATGGAAAAGAGTTACTTTCACCCACCCCCTTAAATGTCTCCTTATTTTGTTTTTTGTTGGAGGGAAGTAGTCTTTTAACATAACTTCAGATGATGTAACATTCAGAGATACCCAATTATACCTCTATCAGATGAGAGGAAAAGTGACTGTGAGGCTCCATTCTAATTATCACTTTGTCACTAACTGGCTCGACGACTCCAGCAAATTACTGCAAATGCCCGGCCTGGAGTTTCTTCTTTTGTAAAATAACAGAGTTGGTCTAGATTATTGGTTCTCATCATGGTCCCAAGACCGGCAGCATCAGTATTACCTGGGAACTTGTTGAAAGATTTGAGGGCCCCACCCAGATACACTGAAATATACTCAGGGTGGAGTCCAGCAATCTGTGTTTGTATGATGTTCAGCAAAAACTGTTCTAGATTGGTGGTTCTCAGCCCTGGCTGCATGTTAAAATCCCTGAGGCAGCCTTTATCACCTACCAGCCCTGGGCTCTCACCTCTGTAAATTCTGATTTAAATGATTTCTAAGGAAGCCCAGACATTGTTATGTGATTTTAATGGACATCTAGATGCTATCGGAGATCTATTAACTAAATCACTGTTTCCAAATCTAAATGCACACATCCAAACTATAGCCTTCTCAGGCCACTAGGTGTTGCTATCATAAAGAAAGGCATTTTCAAAACTGCCACTGGATATGCACAGAGGAGGAAAGTGTATTTCTTAATTTCTGGTAAGAGGTGACTCTGTGATTTATATCTGAGTACAATTTGTTAAATATTTATTTGCAATTTGTTCAGTTTTATTCAAAGAAATGAAATGCCCATCAATGATAAAATGACTAAATAAATTGCGGTATATACATACAATAGAATATTCCCCAGCAGTGAAAATAAATAAACTAGTGATGCACACAGTGACACTGCTGAATCTCACAGTGATAAGCAAAACATAAACTGGACACAAAATAGAGATACTGTATGATTCCATTTAAATGAAAAAAAAAGCAGGCAAAATTAATGTGTTGATAGAGGTCGGAATAGTGGATATCCTTGGAGGCAGGACTAAATGAGCATAAGGGAACCTTTTAGAGGGCTGGAAATTTTCTACCTTTTGATCTAGTGATAGTTATGTAAATAAGTGCTCATATATGCATATTGAACTGTGGTCTTAAGATTGCAGTTTACCTTATGTACGTTATTCCTCAATAATAAAGACTTAGAAAAATTGAATTGTAATCCTCAAGGGGATTAATTGTCATGCTAGCCCAGTATCACTCAGTAGTCTATTATTTTATTGTCACCTGCAGTCATGAGAAATGAACATAGCACTTTGATTTCACATTGATATTAAGTTAAAATGTGTGTATCAATCTGTATGGCCCCAAGTTGAGAAGGTAATGATATGATCTCTATATTTAAACCCTTCCTTGTTTTGACTATTTGTCTGTGTCCAGGGCACACATTCTGCAGTACACTTGGGTGATTGATTTTCTTATGGCAGCCCTCTGCTCTCTCTTTCTGACTCTTCAGATTCTGTAAAACAATGTAATAAAATCGCCTCTTCTTTATTATCTGCAGAATAGACCTCAACACCTCTCCTCTCACTGATAGAAGGTCAAATGCTTCCTAACAAATCAAAGTGAGATAAGAATCAATCTGTAGCAGAGAAAAATAAATCCTTGCAAATTGTACTAAACCATTGACTGTCAAAACTGGGCATATTAGAAGGGCCTTCAGGGAAGAAAAATGTGTTGGAGAAATGAGAATCAGAGTCACTTAGCAGAATGCACAAAAACCCATTGGAAAGGGAGCCTTAGCATAATAGATGGGAAATTACCATCCGTTACTCAGCTAGTAGTACTTTAAAGCCACAAGCTGGGTGATCTGATTTCATTTGAAGCCCTGCTAATCAAGAGTAGGAGCTGGACTGGCTGACGCCTACGTATGAAATCACTCAAGGGGAGCTGAAACCTTTGTTCAGCTGGGAGTATATTAAATGCTGTCAGAGTTTCACCTGATCCAGTCATTTTGTAATGCTGTACTCTGTTCCCCTGTGTACCAATCACTTTGCAATTGGGTACATACAATACATAGGGCAGACTTTTCCTTTGGATAATATTTTTTAAGATTTAATTTATTTATTCATGAGAGAGAGAGAGGCGGAGACACAGGCAGGCAGAGGAAGAAGAAGGCTCCATGTAGGGAGCCCGACATGGGACTCGATCCCAGGACTTCAGGATTACACCCTGGGCCAAAGGCAAGCGCTTAAACCGCTGAGCCAGCTGGGCTGCCCTAATTTATTTATTTATTTATTTATTTATTTATTTATTTCTTTCTTTCTTTCTTTCTTTCTTTCTTTCTTTCTTTCTTTCTTTCTTTCTTTCCTTCCTTCCTTCCTTCCTTCCTTCCTTCTTTCTTTCTTTCTTTCTTTCTTTCTTTCTTTTTTTTTTTTATCATGCTTTGTAACTTGGTTTATGGACATGTTATGGCATGGCTATGAACACTAAATACTTTCATTCAGTCAGTCATGCCAAGCTGTTGCAGGTACTATGAGAAGATCTATGGAAGGATAAGGCAGTCTCTGCCCCAAGGGGTTTTTAATCTACATGGGGAGACCAAACATAAACACATGCAAGTTAATTTTTAAAAAAACTATAGGACATCTTCCATTTGTCCCCCTAGATTCACTCTCTATCCTGCTGCACCCTCTTCTGTGACCTGGGAGGCTGACTTGTTTAGGTTACATCCATGGGTGTCCTTGCCTTTTAGCTTCCAATTGGAGTTGAGTAATGGGAATCCCTGAAAGAAGAGTCCAGATTATTCCCCTGGCTCTCTTCCTGGACGGTCACCATGGGCAGGCTGAGGATATGTAGAGGTAGTCTGATGATTCTGTACATACGGACCTTTCTTTCAGTTCCAGAAGGACATTCTTATTGCTACTTCAAGTCTAGAGGTGGTAATGATGTCATGTTCTAGCCTCAGGGTACTCTACCACCATGCTTTGTGGATTCCCTATACCCTACTCAGTTCCTTGTAAATAGTTTCTTTTTATTTTATTTACTTTATTATTAATTTTTTAAAAGATTGTATTTATTTATTTGAGCGAGAAAGGAGAGAGAGAGCACGAGTGAAGGAAAAAGGCAGAGGAAGAGGGAGAAGCAGACTCCCCACTGAACAGGGATCTGGGACCATGACTCCAGCCAAAGGCAGATGCCCAACCAGCTGAGCCACCCGGTGCCCCTTAAACAGTCTCTTTTTAAAACACCCTTTAAACTATCCAATTTTATTTATTTACTTATTTTTCTTTATATGTTTTAAGTAAACTCTACACCCAATGTGGAGCTCAAACTCATGACCCTGAGATCAGGAGTCTCTACAGACTGAGCTAGTCAGGCAGCCCTAAACTCCCCAGTTTAAGTCTGTCATCTTTTTTCTTTCTAGGATCTTGACTCCCTCAAAAATTGCTATCACAAGTGGTCCCAGGAAATAGATATTTATTTTTATTTTTATTTATTTTTTAATTTATTTGGAAATAGATATTTAGAATGGGATTCTGAATTTGGGTTTCCCATCTAATTAAAGAGCATAGACTTATTTTCCAGTGGAAAATGGGACACACAATCCCTGGTATATAGCAGCATCATGATTATTCAGATTATCACCATGTGGACATGAGATGAAGTGCAGGAGGAGGGCAAATCACATAGTCATGGCATTTAATCATTATGGTGGAAATAATTATATAGATCATGGAGCCACCTGGCTTCTTTTGATATTCCTAGAGAGTGTACAAAGGATAAAGGAGTGAAACTGTGAGTTTCCAACTTGAGTGGATAATCAGAAGGCCTGGGTGGAAGCTTTTGAAAGAAGAGAGCATCTCCTATAGTCTCAGAGCAGATGACACTGTTGTTACTATTATTGAAAAGGTCAAGTGAAAACTTTGGAATTACATAACTCTTTCCTCTAAGATAATAAGCCAAAAGCCATTCTGTTTCCCTGGAGGAATTCTAGAGGTTGGTGCCATTATCAAACACTTGAAAGATGCATGATTTTTTTCACATCTCTATTCTACTTGCTGCTTTGGCTAGTACAAAAGTCAGATGGGTTATGGAGATGATTATATATTATTGCAAACTTTGATAGATGGTAATGCCAATCATAACCATGGCCCAGCTGCAGTATCATTATTAAAACAAATCAATATAGCTCTATGTATCCATTTATAGCTATTGACCTGGCAAATACTTTTTTCCATCCTCATCATTAATAACAATGAGAAGCATTTTGAAGCTGTTTGCCTTTGCAAGCAGGGCAACAATATACCTTTACTGATTTGCCTGTAGGCCTTGTGAACTGTCCTGTGGTCTGTTATAAGACAGTCCAAAGGGACTTTAATCATCTTAATAGTTTACAAAACATCAGTTTCATCCACTGCAATGATGACATAATGCTAATTGGAACTGGGGAACAGGAAGTAGCAAGTATCCGACATCCCTTAGTAAGTCACATTTATGCCAAAAGGTCAGAGATAAAGTCTGTGAAAGTTCAGGGGCCTGCCCCACGTGTGATGTTTTGAGAAGTGCAATAGTCTGAGGCATGTCTCTTTAAAGTGGGAGACAAGTTGCTGCATCGCATTCACCACTACAAAAGGCACAATATATGTTGGTTCTCTGGATTTTGGAAACAACATAGGCCACATTTGAGCATGATGTTCCAACCCGTTTACCTAGTCAGCTGTGAAGCTGATAGTTTTGAGTAGGATCCAGAGCAAGAAAGGATTCTGAAGCAGGCACAGGCTGTGGTGCAAGTTGCCCTGCCTCTTGAGCCTTCTGGCCCAGAAGACCCAATGATACCCAAAATATCTGTGACCATTACAATATCTTATGGAACCTCTGGTAATCCCTGGTAGGAAACTCATGACCTGCTGGCAATTATTACTATTTGAAAGAAATTCAGACTTGCTCCTGTGGCTTGGTAGAGCCTGAAAGCCTTACCATGAGCCAACTACTCAACATGAATGAGAGCCTCCACTGAACCATAAAATTGTGTATGTGTAGCAGCATTCCATTATAAATGGAAATAAGATCTATACAGTCAGTCCTAGGGTCCAAACAGATAGCTTCCCACACTGTCTGGTCCCCCATTTCACTGCCCTTCCTCACTGCATATACATGGCCTCATGGGAAGATTTCTATGACCATTTGATGAAGGAGTATGGGCCTGGTATACTGTGGGATCTTCTAATATGCTGGCATCTGAAACCTCTGGTATACAGCTTCATTCAAGAGTGGCCCTGAAAGATCTTGGGGAAAGGAAATCCTCCCAGTGGCAGAGCTTTGAACAGTATAACACTTTGTGTGAAAGAGACCATTCAGATCTCAAGTTATTCATAAATAGTAGTAAACAGATTGACCAGCTTGTTAGGGACTTGGGGAAAACAATATAGGAAAACTGATATCATGAAGGCAATGAAGGAGATGTTAGAGGATGTTTCAGAACAGATGCAGAGTATATACTACAGAGGATGCTCTAAATAGATGAGTTGACAAGATAACCTGTCCTCTGGATACCAGTTGATTTCTTTCTTCAGTTACTCTGATGCTTTCTCAGTGAGCCCACCTACATACAAAGTAGCCAGAGTGGCAGAGACAGAACTAGGCCTACGCTGAGCAGTATGTACTTCCCCTCATTTGACTGCTATTCCTGCCAAGAGCCCCATTTGCCCACAGCAAAGGCCAACCTTGAGCCTCTGATATGGACATTTGTATAAAACAAGAAAAATAATTAATTAAAACAACATAAACACAGGGTGATACATGGAAGTGTTGAATTACTGTATTATACACCTGAAACTAGTATAACACTGTATGAACTAACTGGAATTAAAATAAAAACTAAAAAAAAATAAACATGAGGCACATTTAAAAAAAAAAAACAAACAATACTAAATAAGTAATTAAATGGCATGGGGATCCCTGGGTGGCTCAGCTGTTCAATGTCTGCCTTTGGCCCAGGGCGTGATCCTAGAGTCCTGGGATCGAGTCCCACGTCGGGCTCCCTGCGTGGAGCCTGCTTCTCCCTCTACCTTTGCTTGTGTCTCTGCCTCTCTCTCTCTCTATATATATATATACATATATATATATATATATATATATATATATCATGAATAAATAAATAAAATCTTAAAAAAAAATAAATGGCATAGCCTTCTCTCATTTTCTCTTTTACTTCTATTGATCAGACCAGGGCTGAGAGGGAATCACAGCTTGGAGGGTTCAGTACTTAGCTTCAGAAGTCCAAAAGTTGATGCTCAGACTTAGGAATCTCAGGCTTAGGATTTCTTTAAAAATAAATATATATATATTTTAAAGATTGTACTTGGGGCAGCCTGGGTGGCTCAGCGGTTTAGCACTTGCCTTATGCCCAGGTCATGATCCTGGAGACCCAAGATCGAGTCCCACGTCAGGCTCCCTGCATGGAGCCTGCTTCTTCCTCTGCCTGCATCTCTGCCTCTCTCTCTCTCTCTGTGTGTGTCTCTCATGAATAAATCAATCAATCAATCAATCAATCAATCAATCTTAAAAAAATAAAGATTGTACTTATTTGAGAGAGAAAGGGAATGAGCAGGGAGGAGGGGCAGAGGGAGAGAGAGAGAAGTAGACTCCCTGCTGAGCAGGGAGCCCCACTGGGGCTCAATCCCAGAACCCTGGGATCATGACCTGAGCCAAAGGCAGCTGCTTAACTGATTGAGCCACCCAGGTGCTCCTCAGACTTAGAATTTCTATTAAAAAAAATCTGGGCTTAGAGCTAACATATAAGCACTAATTCAGCTATGGGTATCCACTCGCCTTTGTGTTCTAAATAACCTGTAACCTTTTAAAAATATATATATTATTAAACATCCACTATTCAGCCCAGGTGGCTCAGTGGTTTAGCACTGCCTTCGGCCCAGGGCCTGATCCTGGGGTCCCAGGATCGAATTCCACATCGAGCTCCCTCCATGGGGCCTGCTTCTCCCTCTGCCTGTGTCTCTGCCTCCCTCTCTCTCTCTCTGTCTCTCATGAATAAATAAATAAAAAATCTTAAAAAAAAAAAAAGCATCCACTAGAATAGCTAAAATTAAAAAGACTAGCCATACCAAGTGTTGACAACAATGAGGAGGTACTAGAATGCTCACTTTGGCAATTTCTTGCACAGGTAAACATATACTTATTATATGGCTAAGTCTTTTTACTCCTAGTTTTTTTTTTTTAAGATTTATTTATTTATTCATAGAGATACAGAGAGAGGCAGAGACATAGGCAGAGGGAGAAGCAGGCTCCCTGCATGGAGCCAGATGCAGGACTCGATGCCAGGACCCAGGGATCATGCCCTTAGCTGAAGGCAGATGCTGAACCACTGAACCATCCAGGTGTCCCCATTCCTAGTCTTTACCCAAGAGAAATTAAAACGTATGTCCACACAAAGTGGTTCATGGTGGCTATTTATAAGAGCCTAACACTGGGGAAAAAAAACCAAAACGTCCATCAATGGGTAAAGATAAACTGTGGTATTTCTATGCAATGGAATATTACTCAGTAATAAAAAGGAATGAAGTGGGATCCCTGGGTGGCGCAACGGTTTAGCGCCTGCCTTTGGCCCAGGGCGCGATCCTGGAGACCCGGGATCGAATCCCATATCGGGCTCCTGGTGCATGGAGCCTGCTTCTCCCTCTGCCTATGTCTCCGCCTCTCTCTCTCTTTCTCTGTGACTATCATAAATAAATAAAAATTAAAAAAAAAAAAAAAAGGAATGAAGTATTGATACATGTAATGATATAGATGAATCTCAAAGTAATTATGCCAAATGAAAGGAGTGACCTAGAAAAGTACATGCTGTATTTCAGGTATATACAATTTTTAGAAAATGCAAACTGGATGTACAGTGACAGAAAGCAGATCAGTGATTGCCCGGAACAGGAGGGGACCTGGAAGGGTTGGGAGGAGAGATCACAAAGCAGCATGAGGACTTGGTGGTGATAGGTATGCCTATTATCTTGATCATAGGTGATCATTTCATGGTTTGTATATATGTCTACACTCATCAAATTGTACGTTTTAAATACGTGCAACTTGTCATATGTCTATTACACCACAATAAGGTTTATTTGTATTTATATATTTCTATTTATAACCCAATCCAGGAAAAAAGATCATCTGGGTTTGATTAAGCAAGTAGTCTAGGACTTTCAGCAGAGAAAGAGATCGCTGAGAGCTTGCACAGTTAGAAAGAAGGGAAAGGAAGAGAGGGTGCTTTGTGCCAGGTACTTTTCTAGAGTTTGCTGTTTTTTTTTTGTTTCATGCCTCCTCTAATGTAATCCTATCAGTCCTAAAAGAGTAGTGAGATTATCCTTTTAAAAAAGAAACCTCTATACCCCACATGGAGCTCAAATTTACAACCTCCTGATCAAGAGTCTCATGCTCTACCAGCTGAGCCAGCCAGGCACCCCTAGAAGAAAAGGAAGCTTGGGCTCAGAGAGGAAATGTAACCTAAGTCCATCTAAATCTACTTTGTGTTCTGCATGTACCCTACTGTCTCTCTGTCAAGCCAGATTTATCTATCTATCTATCTATCTATCTATCTATCTATCTATCTACTTATCTATGATTTTAAAAATTTATTCATGAGGAACATAGAGAAAGAGGCAGAGACACAGGCAGAGGGATAAGCAGGCTCCCTGTGGAGAGCCTAATATGGGTTCTATTCCAGGACCCCCGGGATCATGCCCTGAGTCAAAGGCAGACGCTCAACCACTGAGCCACCCAGGTGCCCCTCAAGCCAGATTTAAATGGGCCTCGTGTGACAGATATAAATCAAAGTAAAGATTTGGGGAAGGATAAAGAATATTGCAAAAGGAGAGGAGCCAAGTCCAACAGTGGTGAAAGGAACAACAAGACTATTCAAGAAACAGTGGGCAAGGCAGCTTGACCAAGGAAAAGCATTCGTGTGGGAAAACAAGAGTCAGAAAGACTCATAATGGTGAGCAGTCAGATTTTTGAAGGCCATGAACTCCATAACAGAAAGTTAGGGCTTTTTCCCACAGACTGTGGATCTTAGTGAATAGCAGGACTGACTTAGCCATTAGGCAGTAGGCACAGTGCCCAGGAGTCACAAAAATGCTTTAGTTTTAATTTATCTCAAAATGAAAAAAAATGTATATAAAGTGAATCCAGTTTGGACTATATACATCCATCTTTGTAATAATGCAACTATAAAGTATATGTAAAAGGCATAAGATTTATGTGATCTGAAGAGGAACCAGAGTATTAGTATATGTATATATTTAATATAGTTATATGCATTTTTTCTGTTGGAGAAAGAGACTCACGAAGGCAAAGTGCCCAGGGCCTGCGATGTCACAATGTGGCCCTGGTTATGAGTAGGAAAATTCAAAGATGACTTCAAAGTTTGGAAACTGAAAGGTTTACACTGAAAGACTAACTGGGGAACTGACTGGGAGAGATGGTGAAATCAGGAAGGGCAATCTAGGGGAAATATTGAGGCTTTGCTGAGTTGGAATGGATGCAGAAATTTTAGGATGTACTGATGAGGATTTTATCAGGGTGGTGACTTCCGGAAGAGGAGAATTTCTTTGACTTGAGGTCTAACTGGGATTGGGAAGAGAGAGTTGAATATGAGAAACTACCTCAGATTTCCCATCTCAACTGCTGGATGATCCCAGGCTTCCTGTCATTGCCGTGACAGGAAAAAAGAGGTTGAGAGGTGGCTTTCACCAAAGGCAATACTGGCTAATGGACTCCCAAGTCATTAACTTGAGCCTCCCTGGTGTCCCTCATGCAACTGTGTTCTCTGTGGTACTATACACTTATGCAGTTTACACTTTCAATTATAGAGTATTTCCATTTAACTGTAATGTGAAGAATACAAAATCATAATATTGGCAATCACAATTTTTATTTTTAAGACCTTTCAGGTGCAAAAAGTATTTTCTAGTAAGTGTTTTATAGGATATAACACCCCCAAGAGATAGGAGAGGCAGGTGATTTGATTTCCCAATCCACAGGGGAAAGAGCTTGTCAGAGGTCCCAGTCTTAGGTAGAACTGGGATTAAAGATCATATCCTGGGGCACCTGGGGGGCTGAGTCGGCTGCGTGACCAACTCTTGATTTCACCTCCGGTCATGATCAGGGGGTTGTGAGATCAACCTCAGGATTGTGATATCAAGCTGTGCCTCAGGCTCCGTGCTCAGCCCGGAGTCTGTTTGAGTTTCTGTCCTCTCCTTCTGCTACTTCTCCCTGCTCCTTGGTGCTCTCTCTAAAATAAATAAATAAATAAATAAATAAATAAATAAATAAATAAATAATTTAAAGATTATATCCCTTGACTTCCAATTCTCTTTCAACCCCACCACTAGCAGTCAGCTTAGATTTAGTTTATTTATTTTAAGTATTTTATTTATTTATAAGACACACACACACACACACACACACACAGAGGCAGAGGGAGAAGCAGGTTCCATTCAGGGAGCCTGATGTGGGACTCGATACCAAGACTCCAGGATCACACCCTGGGCTGAAGGTGACACTACCACTGAGCCACCCGGACTTCTCTTAGATTTAGTTTAAAAGAAGTCAAAGTCTTCATCACTTTGCATGTTATAATTCAATTTTGTAATGCCAAAAACTATTTTTTAAAAAATGACTTATTTAAGTGATCTCTACAACCAACGTGGGGCTTAACCTCATGACCCCAAGATCAAGAGTTGCATGTTCTGGGATGCCTGAGTGGCTCAGTGGTTGAGCATCTGCCTTCAGCTTAGGGTGTGATCCTGGGGTCCTGGGATCGAGTCCTGCATCAGGCTCCCCACAGGTCACCTGCTTCTCCCTCTGCCTGTGTCTCTGCCTCTCTCTCTGTCTCTCATAAATAAATAAATAAAATTTTAAAGAAAAGAGAGAATGGGCAAAGATGAGGATGCCCGGCTGGCTCAGTCAGTGGAGCATCTGACTCTTGATCTTAAGGTTGTAAGTTGGAGCTCCACATTGGGTAGACAGTTTACTTAAAAATAAAATCCTTAAAAAAAATGGGCAAAGGACATGAAGAGACATTTCACTGAAGAGGATATTTGGATGGTAAATAAACACAGGAAAAGATGCTCAATATCATTAGCTATTAGGGAAATGCAAATGAAAGCCACAGTAGGATATCACTATGTTATAACTGCTAAAAAAAAAATGTAGTGACAACACTAAATCCTGGCAATGGTTAGGAGAAACTAGATCCTACACACATTGTTGATGGGAAGGTAAAATGATACCCACTCTGGAAAATAGTTTCTTAAGGTACTAAACACACACTTAGTAGGCATTTATCCCAGAGAAATGAAAATTCATGTCCATTCAAAAATCTGTACACAAATGTTCATAGAAGTTTTATTTGTCGGGCAGCCCGGGTGGCTCAGCCGTTTAGCGCTGCCTTCAGCCCAGGACCTGTTCCTGGAGACCAGGGATCGAGTCCCAGGTCGGGCTCCCTGCGTGGAGCCTGGCCTTCCTCTCCCTCTGTCTGTGTCTCTGCCTCTCTCTCTCTCTCTGTCTCTCATGAATAAATAAATAAAATCTCTTTAAAAAATAAACCTTTAAAAAATAAAAAAAAATAAAAGAAGTTTTATTTGTCATAGTCTCAAACTGCAAACAATCAAAACGTCCCTTAAGGGACATCTGGGTGGCTCAGTGTTTGGGTGCCTGCCTTAGGCTCGGGGCATGATCGCAGGATCCAGGATCGAGTTCTGTATCAGGCTCTTTGTGAGGAGGCTGCTTCTCCCTCTGCCTATGTCTCTGCCTCTCTCTGTGTCTCTGTGAATAAATAAATCAATAAATCTTTTTAAAAAATGTCCCTTGATAAGGGTATGATTAAATAAACATGTGATACATAGATACCATGAAATACTATTCCACAATAAAAAAAGGAACAAACTGTTGATACAACCACTTAATGGATCTCAAGGGCATTGTACTAGATAAAAAAAAGGTGAATCTTAAAAGTCCACATGTTATATAATTCCATTGATAAGACATTCTCAAAATGTTAAAATTATAGAGATGGAAAACAGATTAATGACTGCCAGCGGTTAGGGATGTTGTGGGGTGGGGGGAGATGGGGGGGTGTGATGGTAAAGGAGTAGCATAAGGGAAAGCTTTATAGTGATGGGACAGTTTTGTATCCTGATTCTGAGAGGGTTACATGAATCTACGTGATAAAATGGCATAGAACTAGGCCGTTGTATGGTATAGGAGTGCCTGGGTCACAGTCAGTTGAGTGGCCAACTTGATTTTGGCTCACGTCATGATTTCAGGGTGGTGAGATCGAGCGCTGAGTTGGGCTCCGAGCTCAGCATGGAGTCTGCTTGAATGATTCTCTCTCTCTCTGTTCCTCTGACCCTCCCCCTTGCTCGTGTGTGCGTGTTCTCTCTCTAAAATAAATAAATAAATCTTTTAAAAAAAGAACTATGCCCTTGTATAGTACCAATGTCAGTTTCCTGATTTTTGTTATTGTTCTATATTATCCTATAGTTACATGAGATGTAATTATTGGGCAAGACTGGATAAAGGCTACAGGAGACCTTGACTCCATTGTTTCTACTATTTTTGCGAGTTGCTGTGAATCTACAATTATTTTAAAGTAAAAGTTTAAAAAAGTGTATGTTAAAAAAGTTTAAATATGCAATAGACTTGTATGTTTCATTAGTATGTAATATATAAAGCAGTGTACAAAAAAAAAAATCCCCATTTTATCCCTAAGATCCATCAGCTTAATATCTGTGTCATTTTGGATCCAGCATGAAATAGATGGCAAGTTCAAGTGAGGTAGCTGAGGAAGTTCTGACGGAGGGACTATTTACACAGTTTTGTGCATGGTTAAAGAAAACCAACCAAGGATGATCACGCATGCCAGGGCTCGCAGAAGCAGAGGTGTGGGGGAAACATGATTGCTTAGGGCTCAAGGTGCAAAAGTAGGGAACAGAACAGTTACTGGAACTAAAGAGGGTTTTAGGAAAGTGCTGCCCACTAATAGCTGTGGCTGGAAAATAAATAGCACCCATCACACCCTTCTGCCCTCCGTTCTCCAGCTTTACCTCCTTCTTGCCAAGTCCAGCCCAAAGTGAGAGTGCATCCCTGGAACACAACAATGAGGCTGTGAGCAAGAGCGAGGGGGGAAGGTTGAAGATTCGAGGTGGAGGAACAAAATCAAGAACATCCAGCGTGGTGTTCTTCTAGAACTTTTTTATTTGCTCTCAAAGGTAGTAGATTTTTATTATGTTCTCTTTTATATACAGGAGGTATTATTTATTATTATATATAATATATAATTATATAATATTATTACACATTGTTCTCCAACATGCTTTCTCCCCCACTCACTGTATCTTAGATTTTCTTTAAAAAAAAAATATTTTTATTTATTTGTTTATTTTAGAGAGAGAGAGAGAGATTTCTTCCTGGTTAATCTGAATCAGCTTGTGAAATTTTTGTCTTATCCTGTTTTATTTATTTATTTTTGACCAGAAGTAGTACATGAAAAATTACAATGCCTAGGGAGCAACACTTGCTTCCAGAGCTCTCCCGAGCTTGCAAACAGCATCAGATATCATGACTGGTCATGTTGCATTTCTCGGATTTGTAGACTGAGAATGGATAGAGAGAAAGTAATAGTTGGGCTTAGGGGTGTGACAGTGGCTGTAACTGCCTCAGAAGAGGTCCCATAGTTTTGGAGTGACCTCTTGATCTATCCCTGACTCTCCGTGGTGGATGAGAAAGTGAGAAGAGAGGAAACTGGTCTGACACTTACCTCCTTCCTGCTCATATTCCGGTACACAAAGCAGGGGTTTGCCGCTAGCCCCATGCTGATTGATCTGTGACCATTTGCTACCAGTTGTTAAATATTTTTTTTAAGATTATTTATTTATTTATTCATGAGACACACACACACACACACACACACACACACAGATACAGGCAGTGGGAGAAGCAGGCTCCGTGCAGGGAGCCTGATGTGGGATTCGATCCCGGGCCCCGAGGATCACACCCTGGGCTGAAGGCGGCACTAAACTGCTGGGCCACCTGGGCTGCCCTAAATATTTTTAATATCCATCGCCAACCCCCCCACCTCAATCTCCAGTGGAGGCTTTGTTCTACTTTCCTCTGGCTCCAGAGTTTAGTTTCAGAGGTCATAACTTGAACCAGCCAGTGATGATTTCTCTATCACATGATATTTACTGAAAATTGGGATCTGTCCTACCTGATGATGGACATTTTTACTTTGAAGTCCTGTTGGGACTTTCTATCTTTTTGTAATTGTGTTTCAATGAGCATTTTAAAGATGAGCCAGAGGGATGATTTTGCCAAGGGTTCTTTTTTTTTTTTTTTTTTTTCCCAAGGGTTCTTTAGCTGCCCACTTAACCAGGAAGAACTTAGAAGCAGGTTTTAGAACCAACCCCTAGAAGTTGTATCCATTTTTTTATTTGACTTGTCTAAAAGTTGATGTGCTAATAACACTTACTGCTTCTCCATGTTGTAAATAATGTAACAATTTAGTGAATTGTTATATTTTTGAGTTCAGAAATAATGGCCACAGGAGCACCAAATACTGGAAGGTCTTGTCTCCCTGAGCTTGTGATCTCCTAGAGCCATGATTGTAACTGGAGGTATGTCAGGATCATCGGAAGCTCAAGGCCCAGATGCCTCACTTTACAGCTCTTGGTCTGGCCCTCCTTGGCAGGTGGTTACTTGAGAAAATGGGGGTAGATGTTTGACAAGGTATGAAGGAAGACTTGTCTACTTAACCTACTTACTGATGTTAACCCAACTTCATCTGATAGAGTCTTTCTCTTTCAGCCACACCAGCCTTTGCTGTCCTTCAAACACATTAACTTCATCGCCTCTTTAGGAACTTTGTATTAACTACTCTCATGCTAGGACACTGTGCTCCAGCTCTTTGCCTGTGTCTCTTCATCTTCAGGTTTCAGCTTAAATATCCCTTCCTCAGAGAGGTCTTCCCTGACTGCCTCATCTAGATATCCTTACCCCACAAACTCTACATTCATCATCCTGTGTTCTTTCTTTTTTTCTGGCATTCTTCAAAATCTTTCATTTGCTCATTAAGGGACCACATTGACCACAGTCTCCCACTTACTCTAGACTCCATGAGGGCAGGGAGTCCAGTTCACCATTGTACCGCAGGTCCCTGGCATAGTGTCTGGCATGTGGTAGGCCCTCAATAAATGTGAAATAAACTGGATGGATGAACTCATCAGCAGAGACGTACTGTGATCCTTCTGGAAACTGGTAGCAATTATGAGGAAGATAGGGCATATGATTCATGTTTTAATTTAAAACATCTTTAAGCAGATTACTTAGGTAATACCAGCGTATATGGCAGGAAGCAATTTATCTCAGGCCAGTTGGGGAAATGTAGCCTTACTAAACATGTGGAAAAAAGGAACTCTGTGAACCTCCATCTAGTAGCCTCCTCTCATCAGAGCTCTCTTTTATATGCTATAATGTTGCTTTAATTTTTTTTTTTTTTTGAGAGAGTGCAAATGGGAAGGGAGGGGCAGAGGGAGAGAGGGAATCTTAAGCAGGCCAGACCCAGCATACCAGCCCAGACCCCAATGCAGGGCTTGATCTCATGTCCCTGAGACCATGACCTGAGCTGAAGTCAAGAGTCAGATGCTTAGCTGACTGAACCACCAACACTTTTCATGAGCTTTGAAATAGATTTAAGTGAATTGTTAATGCTTTCCTGCCTTAAAAAGAAAAAAGTGAGAGACACCTGGCTGGCGCAGTCGGAAGAGCATGTGACTCTTGATCTCAGGATTATGGGTTTAAACCCACATTGAGTGTAGAGATTACTTAAAAATAAAATCCTTTTTTAAAAATTGAAACATTAAATTAAAAAAGAGAATTCAATTAATTCATTAATTTATAGTTAGAAGGGTCTGGAGCTTGTAGGCACTGTTGATAGACATATTAGTACAACAATTTTGAGAATCTTTTTTTTTTAAGATTTTATTTATTTATTCATGAGGGGGAGAGAGAGAGAGAGAGAGAGAGAGGCAGAGATACAGGCAGAGGGAGAAGGAGGCTCCATGCAGGGAGCCCAACGTGGGACTCTATCCTGGGTCTCCAGGATCAGGCCCTGGGCTGAAGGCGGTGCTAAACCGCTGAGCCACTGGGGCTGCCCCAATTTTGAGAATCTTAAAATTAAAGAGTTTTTGAACTGGATGCATTCTTAGAAATCATTTGGTTTGACTCTATTTTGTTGGGAGACTAAACGGTAGAGTGAAAAGAGACATTGGTGCATAGACTACCATTCAGGGACCTGTATAACCATTAGCAGATAATGTAGTCTGATGGATGACTTTATTTTAAAAATTTTTTTTAAAGTTGTGTTTTTTTTTTTTTTTTTTTTGCTTGTTTAGTAAACTCTACTAAATATGGGCCTCAAACTCATGACCCCAAGATCAAGAGTCTCATGCTATCCCAACTGAGCCAGACAGGTGCCCCTAGTGGATCACTTTAGATCATTAAAAAAAAAAAAAAAGATTTACTTATTTATTTTTTGAAATGGAGAAGGGGAGCAGTAAAGGGAGAGGGAGAGAGGGAATCTCAATAAGACACTCCACTGAGTGCAGAGCCCAATGTGGGGCTCAATCTCATGACCTGAGCTGAAATCAGACACTTCACTGACTGAGCCACCCAGGTGCCCCAACTTTAGATCATTTAATCTCAGGATCACTTACCTCAACTGTAAACAGGGATCCAGTGTATGGATTGTTTGTGGTTAAATGAAATAAATTATAAAGTGACCGGTACATCAGAGGGCCCCAGTAAATGGCAGCTAATCAACATCATTCACAGATGAGAAAACTAAGAATTGGAAAAAAAAAATAAGTGAAATAAAAATGTAACTGGTACATTAACATTAAATCTGATGTCCTAGAACAGTGTTCCCAACTGGTGGTTCTCAATTGTGATACCTAGGGAGATATAGCAAGTCCTGATGCTAAAGCCCCATCCTAGAGGAATTAGCTCAGAATCTATGGAGTTGGGATCCAGAATCAGTATTCTTTTTAAGCTTCACAGGTCATTGCAAAGTGTGGCTGTGTGTGTTATATTTACTTAAAGTACAAATTTCCAGACTTGGTACCAAACCCACAGTATTAATTTGTGGGGCTTTGGTGACAAAGTAAGACTGGGTGGCTTAAACAGAAATGTATTGTCTCATAGTTCTGGCATCTGGAAGTCCAAGATCAAGGTGTTGGCAGGATTGGTTCCTTCCAAGAACTGTAGGGGGAGGACGTGTTCCAGGCCTTTCTCCTTGGCTTGTAGATGACTGGCTTCTGTGTCTTCACATCATTTACCTGACATGCAAGTGTCTGTATCTAGGGATCCCTGGGTGGCGCAGTGGTTTAGCGCCTGCCTTTGGCCCAGGGCGCGATCCTGGAGACTCGGGATCGAATCCCACATCGGGCTCCCGGTGCCTGGAGCCTGCTTCTCCCTCTGCCTATGTCTCTGCCTCTCTCTCTCTCTCTCTGTGACTATCATAAATAAATAAAAATTAAAAAAAAAAAAAGTGTCTGTATCTAACTTTCCCTTTAAATAAGGACCCCAGTTATTGGATTAGGGCCCACCCTAAAGACTTCATTTTAACTTGATTACCTCTATAGGGACCCTATCTCCAGATAAACTCAGATCCTACTAAGGACTAAGGGCTCCAACATTAGGAAATGGCGGGGGGATGGACACAGTTCAACCTATAACACCCATCAAATCAAAACCTCCAAGGCAAGGCCTGGGAAACCTGTTTAGTAATCAGGAATGTCTGGGAAATGTGGGCCTAAGGCAGAAGGAAATACTTAAAATGCTAGCAGAGGCCAGGCAGGCTAAGGACCAAAGCTGTTATGGACTCAGCCCCTGAAAAGGATAAACTCAGGTCCAGCATGATATTGTCATTCAGAATTGAGGGGTCCAGCATGCCTGGTCCTTAGTGTTCTGTTTTTGTTTGTTTGTTTTTAATGAAAAGCTGAAAACCTAGATTTTTATTTAAAAGTGTTTAGTATGTGCAGTGCTCTGAATAACTTCTAGGGGTTGGTTCTAAAATCTGTGCCTGGGCAGCCCGGGTGGCTCAGCGGTATAGCGCCGCCTTCAGCCCAGGGTGTGATCCTGGAGACCCAGGATGGAGTCCCATGTCGGGCTCCCTGCATGGAGCCTACTTCTCCCTCTGCCTGTGTCTCTGTCTCTGTCTCTGTCTCTGTCTCTCTCTGTAACTCATGAATAAATAAATAAAAAATAAAAAAAATAAAATCTGTGCCTAAGTCCTTCCTGGTTAAGTGGGCAGCTAAAGAACCCTTCCCCGAATCATCATTCTGGCTCACTTTTAATTAAATGCCCATTGAGACACAATTACAAAAAGATAGAAAGTCCCAACAGGACTTCAAAATAAAAATATCTATCATCAGGTAGGACAGATCCCAATTTAGTAAATATCCTGCGATGGAGAAACCATCAGAAACAGTTCAAACAAAATATGTCTCTAAGCTTGATTCAGTCAGTATTTTACATATCTTTGGGTTAGAAAGCACTGGATTCTTTTTGTTTTTAATTTTCAGCTTTTTAGAAAGCTGAAACACTTTAGAAAAGTGTTTAGAAACACTTTTTAGAAAAGTGTTTATTTATTCATGAGAGAAAGAGAGAGAGAGAGAGAGAGGCAGAGACCCAGGCAGCAGAGGGAGAAGCAGGCTCCATGCAGGGAACCTGACACGGGACTCGATCCTGAGACTCTGGGATCAGGCCCTGGGCTGAAGGTGGCGCTCAACCGCTGAGCCACCCAGGCTGCCCGCGTTGTTGTTTTTTTTTTAAAGATTATTTATTTATTTATTCATGAGAGACACACACAGAGAGAGATAGAGAGGAGCAGAGACACAGGCAGAGGAGAAGGAAGGAATAATAGCTTCCTCCATGCAGGAAGCTTTATACTGGGCTCAAAAGCCATTGTTGGCTGCTGCTTAGTGTGAGGAGGATGGGGCACCAGGAGGAGGGGAGGGAGGGAAGAAGGGTCAGTTTGGTCCAGCTATTCTGTGATGATTGCCTCAGGCAGATCCCTTAATTAACTGATTAAATCATCTGGTCAACAGTTGTGTTTGGAGAATTTTCTGGGTGTTAGTAACTGAGCTATGCTTTTTTTTTTTTTTTTTTTTTTTTTAAGATTTTATTTATTTATTTGAGAGAGAGAGAGAAAGAGAGAGAGAGAGATAGCATGCAGGGGGAGGGTCAGAGGGAGACCAGACTCCCCACTGAGCAGGGAGCCAAACATGGGGCTCAATCCCACAACCCTGAGATCATGACCTGAATCGAAGGCAGACATCTAACTGCCTGAGCCACCCAGGTGCCTCTGAGCTATGCTTTGAATTATGACTATGAGCTTCAAGTTTCTTCAGAGAGGACTGCTCTTCTCTTGGGCCTGCTGTGTATTTTGGGCTGTGGTTTCTCTCCTTTTATTACTCGGGTACCCCCCAGTGTTTTTTAGTCTGATTATCAGTATCCCCTTTTCTGTTGTTTCTGGAGCTGTTAGGAATTGGTTCTTTTAAAAATATTTCTTTCTACGATTACAACGAAATTTCAAACAACGATGGTAAGTAGATACATGTTCTCATCCCATCATCTTTGAAAAAGCATGAAATGTAAAAAATATAATGAACAGCATTGTACACAGGGTGGTTTAACATGCGAAATGCTTCTAATACCCTGATGCTGCTGTGTATACCTCACCCCAAAAGGAGCCACTGTTCTTAATTCATGTTCTATCATCCTCATGTGCTTCCTTATAATCCTCTCCTATGTCTACACATTGCTAAACTATATACATGTGCACGCACACACGTGCATATAGTTCATATATGTGTGTGTGCATATAGTGTGTGTAATATATATTATCATAAATATAATGTACGTTATATATTACATTATTATAATAAATATAATATATAATATCATTTGCCTGGTTTTATATAGAGAGATGGTGTAATATTGCACACATTTTTCTATACTTACTGTTTTTCCTGGTTTCATTCCTTTTCTTTGTTCTTGGAGTATTCCATTTTATGAAAATACCACAATTCAGTGCTTCAAACTTTTATCAATCTAGTGAACTTCTGTAACCTAATAACATTTTTTGCTTGAATTCTATTTTTTTGGATATTACTATGGCTACAACAGATTTTTTTAAAAAGATTTTTAATTTATTCATTTGAGAAGAGAGTGCACAAGAGCAGGGGAAAGAGGCAGAGGGAAAAGCAGACTCCATCTCAGGACCCCAGGATCATGACCTGACCTGAAGGCAGATACTTACCCATCTGAGCCACCCAGGTGCCCCACTATAACAGCTTTTATTTTTTGTTCATGTTTGCCCATATATACACATATCTTGTTTTCAATTCTTTTACTGTCAGTTTTTCTGTGTTCTTATATCTTTGATTTTTCTCTTCTAGAAGAGATAGTACTGGATTTTTAAATTTTCCAGTCTGACAATCTCAGTTTTTTTTTTTTTTTTTTAAGATTTTTATTTATTTATGATAGACATGGAGAGAGAGACAGGCAGAGAGAGAAGAAGGCTCCATGCACCGGGAGCCCGACGTGGGATTCGATCCCGGGTCTCCAGGATCGTGCCCTGGGCCAAAGGCAGGCGCCAAACTGCTGCGCCACCCAGGGATCCCAGTTTTTTTGTTTTTGTTTTTAGGTAGGCTCCACACCCAGCATAGAGCCCAGTGTGGGGCTTGAACTCATCATGCTGAGATCAAGATCTGAGCTGAGACTGAGTCGAATTCTTAAGGAAATGAGCCAACCAGGTACCCCTAATCTCAGTTTTTTAACTGAAAATTAAATAAATTTAAATTTATTTAAATAAATTTTAAATTGGATTCATTTATATTTTTTATGACTCCTGATATATTCAAATTTATTTCTAACTTCTTTACTTTCTCATCCTAATCCATTATTGCTTTCTTCTGAATTTATTTATTTTTTTAACTTTTTTTTTTTTTTTTGAGAGAAAGAGAGAGAGAGTGAGCAAGAGAAGGTGTTTGAAAGGGAGTGGGTTAGAGAAAGAGAGAGAAAGAATCTTAAGCAGGCTCCATGCCCAGCAAGAAGCTCAATGTGGAACTCCATCTCCTGATCCTGAGGTCATGACCCGAGCTGAAATCAAGAGTTGGGTGCTTAACCAACTGAGCCACCCAGGTGCCCCACTTCTGAATTTATTTTTAATAAATAACTTTACTTTTAAAGTTTTTTTTTTTAAGACTTTATTTATATATTCATGAGAGACACAGAGAGAGGCAGAGACACAGGCAGAGGGAGAAGCAGGCTCCATGCAGGGAGTCCAAAGAGGGACTGATACCGATACCGGGACTACAGGATCACAACCTGAGCCAAAGGCGGTGCTAAACCGCTGAGCCACCCAGGCCACCCTGGACTCATTTTTTTGTTTGTTTGTTTTGTTAGGGGCTACAAAATTGTGAGTTTCTAAATTTTTCTTCCTTTTACATATATTAGGGGGAATTCTTTGGTGAGGAAGAGCCTTCTTTCTGGTTAGGGCTGTTGGGTTATGCTTTTTTTTTCTTTTTTTTTTAAGGTTTTATTTATTTATTTGTGAGAGACAGAGAGAGACACAGGCAGAGGAGAAGCAAGCTCCATGCAGAGAGCCTGATGTGGGACTTGATCCTGGGGACTCCAGGATCACGCTCTGGGCCAAAGGCAGGTGCTAAAACGCTGAGCCACCCAGGGATTCCCCATTGGGTTACTCTTAATTTCAGTTCTTACTTCAAGACAGTATGAAGGTTTAATTATTTCCTTTATTTATTTATTTTTAAGAACTTATTTATTTATTTTTAAATTTTTTTTAAAAATTGTTTCCTTTTAACCTTAAAATCTTAATATGGGTATTTAACAAAATCGAAGTTAGTATCTCTGCTCTTTTCCACCAATTCAAAGACTTTAGACTTTGCCTCACAGACTATCTTTATCAGGGTTTTAGTTCTATCTTTTTTTTTTTTTTTTTGGTTTTCCCTCAAATTAGACTTTTTTTTTTTTTTCAAATTAGACTTAATTATTACTGATTTACATAGTCCATCTCTGTATGTTTATACATATTATATAGTATATATATATGTGTGTGTGTATCCAATGCTGCTTTTTGTGTTGTTACTGTTTTGGTTATAACTCCTTTATTTTGTGAAACATACTCTACAGTGGAATCTTAAATGAGGGGCATGTGAAGTAAATTTTTGGAGCCCTTGCACATCTATAAATGTCTTTATTTTACCTTCACACATGTTTTGTAGTTTGATAAAGAATTTGTCAGGCATGGTTCCTTGAACATTTTAAGTAATTGTCCTAATACCTTTTAGTATTGCTGTTGAGAATTAAATATCCTTTTGATTCCTCATCCTTTGTTTGTGACCTGTGTTTCCTCTCTGAAAGTGGTTAGAATCCTTAATTTATCTTGTTCTTCCAAAATTTTATTATGATATGCTGGGTTCTTTTTCATTTATTAAAATCACGTGAGCTCTTTCAACTGAAGACTATGTTCTTCTGTTCTGGATATTTTTTAATTAAAAAAAATTAAAAATATTTTATTTATTTATTCATGAGAGACAGAGAGAGAGAGAGAGAGAGAGAGAGGGGCAGAGACAGGCAGAGGGAGAAGCAGGCTCTCCGCTGGGAGCCCCTTGTGGGACTCTATCCTAGGACCCTGGGATCATGACCTGAGGCAAAGGCAGATGCTCAACCATTGAGCCACCCAGGTGTCCCTGGATTTTTTTTATATCAGTTCTTTGATAATTTTATTCCTTTTGTTTTATCTATTTACTTTTTCTGGAACTGCTATGAATTACTTGATAGGTATCTTTGATTTCTTGTCTCAGTCTATTGTCTTTTCTCCCTGACTTCTGTCTCTGTATCTTTTGTAGTTCTCCAGTCCAGGAAATTTACTTAATTTTTGTAGTCCAGCCCATCTGTTGGATTTTTAGGAACTCTAATTTTTTTAAAACTTTAAAAATTTTTTTTTAATTTTATTTTTATTTATTTATGATAGTCACAGAGAGAGAGAGAGAGAGAGGCAGAGACATAGGCAGAGGGAGAAGCAGGCTCCATGCACCGGGAGCCTGATGTGGGATTCCATCCCGGGTCTCCAGGATCGTGCCCTGGGCCAAAGGCAGGCGCCAAACCGCTGCACCACCCAGGGATCCCTAAAAACTTTAAAATTTTTTATTCCTTTTTCATAGCATCCTGTTTAGTTTTTATAGATGAACTATATTCTCTTGTCTTGTTGAAAATAATGATAATGTCTAAAAAGTATATTATTTTGCTTTGTACATTATAATTGTTTTTTCTGGATTCCTTTTCTGTATTTTTGTTTTGAGCTTCTATTTTTCCTACTTAAAGCTTTCAGCAAATGTCTATCTACCCTTGATTCAGAACAAATAGCACATTCTATGAAGAGACTTTGAGCGGAAATTAAAGGATAAAAAAGATATTTTCTTTGGTATTGTTTTGAAATAAGCACCTAATTCTTGATGGTCATCCCTCTTTCAACTTCACATATTATTGTCTTTTCAAGCAACCTTGACTTTTTTATGAGATGACTATGTTTTCTATGGGTGAATGTCAATTTAGGCATAACCTTGTGAGATATATTTTTTAAAGATTTTATTTCTTAAGTCATCTCTATACCCGGCATGGGGCTCAAACTCACAACCCTGAGATCAAGAGTTGCAAGTTTTGAGGGCTGACACTTTGCCCATACATACTTATTAGAGCACAAGACTAGGAGTTAGGGGGACTGGGTTCAACTTCCTGCTTCTTACTATGTGATCATTGGTGAATCTGAACCTCAGTTTTGTCACATGTAAAATGAAACCCATTTTCCTCACCATGCTAGTAATGGGGATCAAATGTGATAAACCAGTTGTCTTCACTCATGAATCATCAGTCTAATTGTTCTTAAATTCCTTCATCCACAAAGACCTGCAAGCATGACACTTTTTCCCCAAGTTGTTATTCTTTCAGGGAAGATTACTTTCTGGCTGAGGCTGGCAAACAGCTGCCACATTTTAATTTATTATGATTTTTTGTTAGTTTGTGTTTGTTTCCTAACCTTGTATAATTTCAATTTTTTGGAATCCGAATGAGAATCTTGAGGCCAAATTCTACTTCATTCAGTCTCTGGTTGGTCTTTTATTTTTAAAGTTTTTATTTATTCATGAGAGATACAGACAGAGAGAGAGAGAGAGAAGGGCAGAGACACAGGCAGAGGGAGAAGCAGGCTCCACGCAGGGAGCCCTACCTGGGACTCGATCCCTGGTCTCCAGGATCACGCCCTGGGCTGAAGGCAGGCGTCAAACCGATGAGCCACCCAGGAATCCCTGGTTGGTCTTTTAAAAACAAATGTGGTTGCATGAAATTGATGTCAGAAAAATGCCTATAGTCCATTAATCACCTTGGGTGGACAAGACAGGTGGCTACTGCAAGAATAAGGGAATAATCCCTAAGTGACTAAGACAAAACGTAATTCCCTTAGGAACCAGGTCAAGCAGATTATGTAGGGCTAGGGTGGTGACTCAGCCTTTTGAGGCTTGTACTTACAGGTTGAGGGACTTGTGAGGTGTTTTGGGGAGTGTGTGGGTAGCTTTGTGGGAAGAGCGATTCATCCTCCTGGAAGCATTGCTTTGCGTCTCTGTCTCTGTCTCTCCCTATCTCCCTGTCTCTGTCTCCCCCTCTTGGTGTCTCCATTTTCCTCTAACTCATTTGCTCTGGCTCTCACTCTCTTTATAACTTCCTTTTGTTCTGTCGCTCAAGAAGGGAAACATAAGTGAGGAAGTTTAATTTTAGTTCCCAAAAGGATCAGAGAGGACATGAAATAGTAGCTAGTGATTGATTAGCTGTAAGGAAAAAAAGTTATGCATATTTTTCTTCAAAAACAGCCCATAGTCACGACAAGCTACAACCCAAATAAATATGAGACTAGTAATTGAGCACAGGTTTCTAAGATAATGAACCAAGGAAGACATAGTACAGAGATAAAGAAGAATAGACCTACATTTATTGAGCCTGTGTGCTATCTGGAAAGCTGCTGCAATAACTGATAAAAATAATACATGATTCAAAGTTCTTTGGATAAATATAGCTGAGTAAGAACAAATGAGTAACATTGGTGAAGTAGATTATATTTCTGTGTGTGAAGAGATGTTGTAAACTATAATTCCATTCACTTCAGACATTTGTTAGGCACACACTGGGGACAAAGCTTTGTCCTAGAAACTGGAAGGAGCTATAAAATAAATGACACTGTTAAGGAAATAAAAGATTTCCTATTTTATATGTATTTCACTTGTTCAGATTATGTGGTTCTCATACTATGTTCTCATTGGTCTTATTCCTGCTAAGCTATAGGGATAAAACTTCTTACTCTCTTAATAGGGGATGTTCATCTGCCCCAGAGAAAGAAGCTGGGGAAGAGAGACCGGCTCTCAATCAGAAAGCCAGAACTCAGAGGGCTCTCAGAACTCAGATCTGCATAGTATAAGTCATATTATATGCTTGGGTCTTGCTCTGTATTTTCTTGGTTCTTTTTTTTAAGATTTTATTTATTTATTCATGAGACAGAGAGATAGATGAGGAGAGGGAAAAAGAGAGAGAGAGAGAGGCAGAGACATAGGCAGAGGGAGAAGCAGGCTCTCCTCGAAGAGCCCAATGTGGGACTCTGTCGCTCAACTGCAGGATCAGGCCCCGAGCTGAAAGCAGTGCTCACCTGCTGAGGCATCCAAGTGTCTCTATTTTTTTGGTTATTGTTTGTTTATTTTCTTCCTGTTCTGGCCTTGTTTTACCTGTACTTTTGAAGATAACAAAGAAGAGTCTTAGATGCTTGTGAGCCACTGTTCACAAAGTTGGTCTTTGGACCAGCAGCATTAGCCTCTACCTGGGGATTCATTAGTAATGCACGTTTCTAGATCCCACCCAGACACATTGGATCCGAAAGTCAGTATGGGGACCAGTGATGTGTCCTGCCTTCCAGGGGATTCTGATGCTGGCTCCCTGCTGAGCGCTAAAGCTCTGCTTGAGAACTGAAGGAGAACAGCACCCTCTGCAGGCCTTGTGGTCACAGCAGCCATGAGAAAGGAGCTCTATCCAGGTGAAGCAGGGGGGAGCAATGTTCTTGTCCCATGGAGTGGAAGAATAAATCTCACAAAGGAGAGTGAGCAAAGTGGTAGAGTTTTATTAGGCAAGGATATAGAAAAATCTCTAGAGAGTGAGAGGGGTCCCAACCGGGTTGCCAATGAGGTCTTTTCATCTCTGTTCTTTTATTAGGATTTTGCCAGAAACCTGGGGGTAGTCGGGTCAGTGGCCTGGAACTAGACATGACACTTACACATTGTTTGAGAGTTCTTGTCTCTGTGACATCTGTGATCTATAGATATCTATTGCTAGTCTGATTAATCTTTATAGTTAAGTCTTCCTTTGAGGCCTGATTAGTTTTTGGGGTTATTTTTATTTTCTGTGGTTACAATGTAATTATTAGAAAAACATCTTAACCCTAGTAATTGAGATAAGGCGCTCTAAATTTTCCTAATCTCTGTCTTCATTTTATCGCTGCATCTGCATACCTGAAATATCCCCAGAACCTAGCTGGGGCCCCTAATCTTTCCCCACCTAAAATCCCATTCTTTCCCTATTCACAGGGGGAAGGGGAGAAGGTTAAGATTTCCAAGCCCGTCTGTCTCTTTCCCACCATGAGAGACTTCTACCATAGTCAATTTGAGAGGTTCTGGATTGATTTAATTAAGGGGTATTACTGTTCTCTTCATAATAGTCCAGGTTCTCAAGATGGGTGGATATGGGTGAATTTTAGAATGAGTATTTACCAAAAAGAAGAAGAAGAAGAAGGAGAAGGAGAAGGAGAAGGAGAAGGAGAAGAAGAAGGAGGAGGAGGAGGAGGAGAATGAGCATTTACCGTTCTATTTACTTTTTCCAGTTTTGGTGTTTGTATCATATCACTCCCTTACCAAAAAGTGTCAGTGCGGGACACCTGGGTGGCTCAGCGGTTGAGCATCTGCCTTCGGGTCAGGGCGTGATCCCAGAGTCCCGGGATCAAGTCCCACACGGGGCTCCCTGCGGGAAGCCTGCTTCTACTTCTGCCTGTTGGGTCTCAGCCTCTCTCTGTGTGTCTCTCATGAATAAATAAATAAGATCTTTAAAAAAACAAACAAACAGAAAAAACAAAGTGTCAGTGCCTCTCCTTCAACAGCCCTCCTAGCCTGGTCTGTAGTGCCTCTGCTATGAGTCACATTCCACTCTCAGCCTTCCCCTCCCTTCTTTTCCACCTGGAAAAGTCTTGTTTCCTTTCCTCTGTGCTTAGGTAGCTCTTGCTACAGCAGCACCTCACTAGGCATCAATTTGCAACCAAGTTCCCTCTCTAGACTGAGCTCCTTGAAGGTAGGGTAGGGACGGCATTCTGATCCTTCTTATCCCCAGCAAGGGCAAAGTTGCAGAGCTATGAGTAAACGTGGTGTTTAATGAAGAGAAAGAGGCCAATGTACATAGAGCAGGGGGAGAGGAAGAGAAGTATTGGGATGAGGTCTGAAGGCAAAGGCCTTGCTAAGGACTTTAGATTTCTTCTGAAGACCAAGGGGAGCCATTAAATGGGTGACCCAGTATGACATGTACACAAATTATATTACTTATCTCTCATTTAATCCTCTCAACAGATAGTGAGGTAATTGATACTTAAAAACAAAGAAAGGAAGAAGCTGAAAAGTTATGGGTTGGATCCAAAAGTCACTGAGCAAAGACTGAACAGAGCCTGAAACCTGGATCTTCAAACTCCCAAGTCCAGTGTTGTCCTCTGGGCCCCCTAAGTAATGGCCAGGGTGAGGGTATGGCTGTAGTGTTTCCTGTGGACATTCTAGGAATTGGGGAATGGCATGTCCTAGAGGGATGCATTTCTTTCTTTCTTTAAAAAATTTTTTAATTCCAGTAGATAACACACAGTGTTATATTAGTCTCAGGTGAGCAACATAGTGATTCAACAATTCTGTACATTCTTCAGTGCTCATCATGGTAAGTGTACTCTTC
This sequence comes from Canis aureus, assembly GCF_053574225.1. Lineage (NCBI taxonomy): Eukaryota > Metazoa > Chordata > Mammalia > Carnivora > Canidae > Canis > Canis aureus. Next base: position 86,380,229 of record NC_135611.1, on the reverse strand, counting down.
ATCCCCATCACCTGCTTCACCTATTCCCCACCAACCTCCTGTCTGGTAAACCATCAGTTTGTTCTGTATTTAAGAGTCCGTTTTGTTATCTCTTTTTATCTTTGTTTTGTTTCTTAAATTCCACATATGAGTGAAATCATATAGTATATAACATTCTCTGACTCATTTCACTTAGCGTAATACCCTCTAGATCTATTCATGTCATTGCAAATGGCAAGATTCCATTCCTTATTATGGCTGAGTAATATTTCATTGTGTGTGTATATAAATATACATTATATATAATATAGATAATCTATATAATCTATATTACATATGTGTGTGTGTCTATCTCATATCTTCTTTATCCATTCATCTATACATAGACACTTGGGCAGCTTCCATAATTTGACTGTTGTAAATAATGTTGTAATAAATAGGCCCACATACATCTTTTTGAACTAGTGTTTTCATATTCTTAGGCTAAATACTCAGTAGTGGAATTACTGGATCGTATGGTAGTTCTAGTTTTATTTTTCGAAGAGGAATGTATTTCTCTTTTTTTTAAGTTTATTTATTTTTTTAGTAAGCTCTACACTCAGAAGGGGACTCAAACCCACAACCCTGAGACCAAAAGTCTCATGCTCTTCCGACTAAGTGAGCCAGGAACCTGTGGGAATGTCTTTCTTTTCTTTCTTTCTTTCTTTCTTTCTTTCTTTCTTTCTTTCTTTCTTTCTTTCTTTCTTATTTTCTTTCTTTCTTTCTTTCTATTTTCTTTCTTTCTTTCTTATTTTCTTTCTTTCTTTCTTTCTTTCTTTCTTTCTTTCTTTCTTTCTTTCTTTCTTTCTTTCTTCCTTCCTTCCTTCCTTCCTTCCTTCCTTCCTTCCTTCCTTTCTTATTTTCTTTCTTTCTTTCTTTCTTTCTTTCTTTCTTTCTTTCTTTCTTCTTTCTTTCTTTCTTTCTTTCTTTCTTTCTTTCTTTCTTTCTTCTTTCTTTCTTTCTTTCTTTCTTTCTTTCTTTCTTTCTTTCTTTTGAAAATTTTATTTGTTTATTTGGGGGGAGGTGGCAGAGGGAGAGGGAGAGAGAGAGTCTTAAGCAGACTCCTCCCTGAGGAAGGAGCCTGATTCAGAGCTATATCTCATGATCCTGAGATCCTAAAACAGTTACCCGACTGTGCCACCCAGGCACCCCTGGGAATGTATTTTTTAGTGGGCTAGTATATGAAGCAGAAGTTCAGCTAGCTTTGGAAGAGGTTAAAGATTTTTGGAGGAGGGAGGAACTAGTACCAAAGAGCCTGACCTCAGGATTTTCAGGGTTCTGTAGGATTAAAGAATTAATAGTGACTTTGCAGTAGCTCAATTTTATGGAACACTTACTATATGCCAGGCACTGCTCTAAATGCTTACACACATACACACACACACACCAGTTACAGGCAGGAGAAAAGGCAGTGACAAAGTTCTTGAGATACTAATGAGCCTGGCATATTTAAGGAATCGAAAATGGTCAGTGTTCTATAAGAGCAGTAGTACTGTTTCTCTTCACAGCAAGCCAGTGAGGAAGGCATTGGCATTATCCCAATGTCACAGATGAGGAACTGAGGCATACAGAGGTTAATAATTTGCCTAAGACCCAGCGACTAAGTGGCAAGAACTCAAGAGCCCACACTTTCCAACCATAATGCGCTGCTATTTATTGAGTGGACAATATGTATAGGAGCTCTGCAAAAATTGTTTATGACCCGGCCCTGAAAGATGGCCATTATTAGCTTCCTCCTTTGATATTTAATGAAGTCCAGAGACCATAAGTAATCTCCTCAATGTTGTTCAGTGAGCTCAAATCCAGCTTAATCCATGCTTTTTGCTGTACATTCTGCTGCCTCTCAGGATCTCCAAGGAGGATCCCTCTCCTAAACTGGACTGAATAGCAGGGAAACCTGGACTTGTCAGGCAGGTCTTTCCTAATCTGAAATGCAGTGCTCAAAACTGAGGTCAACTGCATTTCAGATGTTCTTGTTATTAATCCACTGAGATGCTTGGACTGAAAAAAAGTAACTTTGGAATCTTGCTGAGAGTAGGGTTATAAGACTTATGGAGCAGGACCCTCCCAGAGGTGATAACCAAGAATGTGGTTATAAAGCCTAAAACCATAGCTTCTCCCACAAGGAAGAGCTAGATAGAGAGACAGCCACCAGGGAACAAGGCAGGTGCATAAAAAGACTTTTAGGGGAACCTCATTCTGTACTGATTGCAATGGACCTGTTAGTCTTTTTTTTTTTTTTCATATTTCCTCAGTGATCTGACCCATTCAATGCTCATTACCTTTCATATCTCCCAAGAGGCAGGCATATGATGACTTTGGTTTTTGGAGAATTCCATGATCATGCATGTATTCAAATTCTTCTGCTTTTATTCCTCTGAATGTTTTCTGTATTCCTCATTAGTCTTAAGTATTTCTTATGATTGTTTCCTAACAGTCAGATTCTTCCAAATATATTACAAAATGTAATTGTATATATGTATCTGCTTGATGTTGAAGGGACTCTTTATAATGGCTAATCTGTGCTCATGTTGAAGTTCTACTGTAGCATTTAATAACCATGACATTTGTACAGGAACAACCTTTTGAAATCTAAGGTTCAGTGCCAAGATAATTAACATTTTAGACAATAAATTTAAAGCATAACAGACCTACTGAAATCTTAGGTAAATTGGTATCCATATTTAATCTTATTAAAAATTCTTTTAAAGTTTCTACTGCTTATTTTTTTAGAGCTTTCCAGTCTTATGAAAAGAAATGAAACAGAGTTTTAAGATGATCTATTACACTGAATCCATGTAGGAAACAGATAGTGTTGCCATGAGTCAATTATAACAAAAACCAAAAACTGTATGAACATTATATATCAACCTATGATTGTGAGGGTCTTTTAGGTTAAAGAAAAGATTTATGTTCACAGGGCTCAAAATTCATGAGGTTATATTATTCCTACAGATTATTACTTTAATTAATATTCAAGGTTAACCCTGCCAAGTGTAGCCTGGAAGTGGAATTAATGGCTTCAGGATCAGTTCTCAACCACTGTGGGATGGGAGCCAGGGAATAGATGTTCCAGCCTTCCATCTTTTAGGTGGACAAATCTGCTTTTTAGGAGGTACCAGGAGTCAAGACCTTGCACACTTAATGTTGGCTTTTCTTCCATCCCTGATTCACTTTCCCTCACTCCTGTTGCTCACAATCACCTCACAAATAACTTGCTCTCACGTCCAAGTCCTCATTTCCAGTTCTGCTTTAAGAAAAATCTAAACTGAGATCCCTGGGTGGCGCAGTGGTTTGGCGCCTGCCTTTGGCCCAGGGCGCGATCTTGGAGACCCGGGATCGAATCTCACCTCGGGCTCCCTGCATGGAGCCTGCTTCTCCCTCTGCCTGTGTCTCTGCCTCTCTCTCTCTCTCTCTCTCTCTCTCTGTGACTATCATAAATAAATAAAATCTTAAAAAAAAAGAAAAAAAGAAAAATCTAAACTAAGACATTTGGTACCAGAACCAGCCCTAGAAAACAGACTATTACAGTGGGCTTCCTGACATGTATTACCTACTGAGAACTTGCTAATGGTAAGTGGGGTGTTCTTGATCCTTTGTGTGCTATAGCATCACAATTGCTGAGGCTCTCGATGGATGGGTTGGGATGAGGTATAAGTGAAAGGGGAAGCACTGAGTTTGTCAGAAGCCCAGTACTTGAGTGGTAGGGGGCAATGGTAATTCTAAAAATGATGGAGTTGGCTGGATGTCTGCTTTGGAATCTTTGAAAGAAAAAATGGACATCAGCCAGCTATTAACTCAAGGGAAGCTATAAAAGCCAGAAGGCTTGCTTGGCAGCATATGAAGAGAGTCTTGTCTCTTGTAGCTATAGGGCAGCCTTTGCTAATGATCAGACCTTCAATTTAATAACAAGGTAGCAGGGCTGCAAAGAACACCAGAATGCACAGCTTTTACCAGTCTCCTGTGCTAAAGTCAGGGCTCCAGGATAAAGAAATTTGCAAAGATGTGTCTGAGAACCTTGGGTCTTTCCCCGTATTCCTCTGAACCCACCTTGTCGGCAGAAGCAATAGTCCTCCCTGCTAGAGGAGAGAGAACAGCCTCCCTTGGCAAGGAGGCCATGCAAAGCCCTTACCTAAGGTAGGCTGTGTTGCAAGATGATGCTTGTTCTCAAGACCTGACACTCTGATCCCCACCCTCCAGCTTATTGCCTCTAGGCCAATAACTAGGGTCAAGTCTCTGCATAACCCAAGAGGGAAAGTTTAATACCTGCTATGGTAGAAATAGATATTCACCTAAATAATTGCAGGGCATAGGTAGTATGTAGTGTGCAGAACCAAGGGAGCATGTGCAGGAATGGATTTTGAGGGTACTGGGTTGGGTGAGGAGGTGGGGTAGCAGAATATAAAACTGATTAGTAACAGTGAAATGATTCTCCCATGACTCGGGATTAAATGTCCTGGCAAAGAAGCATGCAGCTGGTTCCAATATGCTATTGGGTGGCTCCTTGAAGCTTAGTCATGATATGGAAGCATCCAGAGGAAGGAGTTACTATGCTCAGAGACTGGGCATGCTGGAATAGATTTATTACATAAGAGAGGCTACCCATTGTCTAGATTCTCAAAAAGGGCTCAGAAGGTACTCTTTTTATAAAAGTGAAGAAGAATGCACTAGTGAAGGGCACAAGAATCATTGAAACCTCAGTGGTGATTGCCTTTGTAGGCTGAGGTTAGCAATAGTAGGGGCCATTGCAAAATTAATCCTCCTAGTGTAAACGGGAGCAGTAAGATTTCAGAATAACAGGTGCCAGTGGCAGCATGTAAGCATCCGATGCAAGGGGGACGTGACTGTTAAAATGAACAGCAAGAGGAGTGTCAGACAGAGCACTGTGACCGGCAGGGATCTGTAAGTGATGGTTAATAGACTATGGTGTTCTCAGGGGTGAGACAAACAGGTCACAAACTGGGGAATGCTTGATTTGTATAACCAGAGGAAAGTAAGACTTGATGAGCAAAGAGTGATGTCAGTTTCCACTATAAATTATTTCTCTCCCAGTTTTCATATCCCTGTTTTTGCACCCAAAGCCCATCATTTGAAGGGGAGGGTGGGTCCCTGAAGTAGGCTTCTGCAACCTTCCAGCAAGTATATATAGGACATATTCCTTCAGTTCTTTCCCAAATAGAAGTTTACACTGGGAAGGTTTCCATATGAGCTCTATTGGTATAGTAGAGGGTCTAAGCTCAAAATGTTAGGAGCTCCCCATTATATTCCTATTCAATTCAATTTGGTAACCCTTGCAAAAACCAGATGGATTATTGCAATAAAGGTGGGCTATATAAACTTAAACAAAGGTAGCCCCACTTACAGCTGCTCTGATATATGTGGCATCTTTTTGTTACAGATCTACTACTTTGTACATGGCTATTGATCTTGGGGAATGCTTTTTTTTTTTTTTTTTTTTTTTTCAGTTCTGTCAGTAAAGGTTATCCAAGGTGTTCACAACGTGGAACTGTTATATTACCTTTCCTGATTGTTGACACAAAATAATCTCCATGGACCTTGACCATCTTGATATTTAACATAACCCATTGCCCCAGTATCTCACTGATACAATGTTAATTTGACCTGGTGAACAAAAAGTAGCACTGGGGATGCTTTACTTAAGAGTTATGTGCTCTAAAGGATGAAAGATAAAATAAAAAAGATTCAGGGGGATGCCATATTAGTAAAATTATTAGAGGTCTGATTGTCTAGGGTATGCCAGGACATCTCCTTTAGGTAGAAAGCCAAATTACAGCACTTTGTACCTTCAACCACCGAGAGGGAGGCTCAGTGCTTGTTGGGCCTCTTTGGATTTTGAACACAGCCAGTTTTGAATAAAGACCAGAGCAAGAAAGGACTTTACCGTAGGTTAGGGTTATACTGCAATCTTCCCCAAAGCTTGTGCTGAATGATCTAGCAGACCCAGTGGTGCTAGAAGTATCTATGTGGAAAGGATACTGTTTAGTCTCTGACAAGCTCTAATAGGAGAATCGCAGCACAGGCGGATAGGGTTCTGGACATAATCATGCCTTCTGTATCTGACCACTCTCCATAGGAAAAGAGGTTCTATGAGGCCTACTGTGACATTGTAGAGACCAAGCACCTGACCATATACACTAGGTGATGATGACAGAGTTGCTCACCATGGACTGGACATCATCATGACTACTGAGTCATAAGGACCTGCCACAATCCATTGTATGATGGAAAATGTTTCATAAAGATCAGGTCCCAGCAGGTCTAGAGGGTGTCACCTTTGTGGCACTAGTTCCTTTTCCTCAACTCATGCGCATGTTCTCACAGAAGCTTCCAGATGATCCAATGGTAGAAGAGGAAAATCCTTGTGTCTGGTTCATGGGTGAGTTGGCTCAGTATATTGGAGGAAAAAGAAAATGGACCATCATCACATTAGAGTCATTCCATATTGACCTTCAAGGACAGAGTGAGGGGAATCCTCCCAATGGACAGAGATACAACTTGTACACTTGGTTGTTTGCTTTGTATGGGAGAAGTGTCTGGAGATATGGATACATATAGGTTTCTGGGCAGAGGCAAATGGCTTGGTTAGTCAGCAACATGAAACTACCAATATTGGAAGATTGGAGACATGAAAGTAGACCTATAGGAGTGCGCACCAGGTCATGTGTGCTCAATAATCAGATGGAGAGGATGACTTACTCAGTGAATATCAACCAATATCTCTCTCTGGCCACCCATTGCTTGAGCATGGAGTGGCTATACTGGTAGGAATGGAGGCTCTGAAAAAAAAAAAAAAAAAGGAATGAAGGCTCTGCATTTTCCCAAAAAATGAGCTGCCTCTCTCCAAGGCTGACCTACTGGCCACTGGCTACTGCCAAGGCTGGATTTCCAGCATGTTAGCATCAAGGAATCACCCTGCACCCTCAGTGGGGTATGATACCTGAAGGACATCAGCCAGCTGCTTGGTTTCAGGTTGCTTACATTAGGCCTTTTCCACCTTGTAGTGACACTTCAGACCATATCATGCCAGTCTACATATGGGACTTTATTCTGTTTAAGGGGAAATACAATTATTTTGAGAGTAGAAACATAAAAAGGATCCATTAAATTCTTTGAGGTATTTCTGGTTTAAGCCTGATTGCTAACAAACCATTTGGCCACATTCCCTCCCATTCTTTCTTTAGGGGATAAGGGGTAGGACAGTGACCCATTATCATTTTTTGTGGAAGAGCATTTATTTAAAAAAAGATTGAAAATGGCTTCTCCATAGATAAAAAGTCCCAGTCCCAACTTCTCCTTCAGGTTTTCCTGCACATGTAATCCCCCTCTAAATTTCTAGCATCACTTTCTTAAAATAAGCACATGGGTGCACTAAGAGTTGTCTAGTCTTTTTTTAAAGATTTATTTATTTATTTGAGAGAGAGAGAGAGAGAGAGAGAGAGAGAGCACGCACAGAGGGAGAGGGAGAAGCATACTTCCCGCTGAGCAGGGAACCTGACCTGGGCCTCCATCCCAGGATCCTGGGATCATGACCTGAGCTGAAGGCAGACACTTAACTGACTGAGCCACCCAGGCATCTGAGTTTGCCTACTTTTAACAAAAAAGATTCTGACATTTTGAACCATCTCTATATTTTCTGCCTGCTAGTCACTGGGCTAGGTGTTTTTCATAAGGTATTTTATTTATTTTCCAGAATAACTGAACAGGGAAAATATTATAATCACCACATTGTTGATGAGGACACCAAGGATCAAGGGAGTTAGGTAACTTGCCCACAGCTGGTCAGTTGTGCAGCTAGGCTAGAATCTACCTGTGGTCCTCAGCAATTCATACAAGATTCTCATATTGTCTTTTGAACTTCGGAGCCGCATACTCCACCGGGCCTATTGAATTCATTATGCCCCAAGAATTACCTTTCCTCCCTTTTCATCCTGAATTTTTTATACCAGGCGCTCTCTCTTGGACTTCATAACACCCCCGCAGTCACTGTTATAAGGTTTCGGCTCATTTAGCCACAAAGGTCACATGTGTTCTGATAAGTCAAGGCTATTGTCTCTACATAATTCGGTGCAGGACACTGAGAACTAAAGAGAGGAAATTTGGACCATCCTGCCCTGATAGATCTGGGAAAGAGCGTTGCGGGAAGTTTAGGCTGAACCACAGGGTGCAGTTATACCACTGTTGGCCACCAGGTGGCAGAGGCGCTCAGGGCAGCGCAGCGAGGAGGCTAAAGTTGCGCCCAGGCTGGGCTGCAGGTGAGGCTCTCCCCGACTGAGAGAGAGCCCTGGAAGGGTTCATTAACAGCGTTCTCATCAGGGAGGTTTATTTGCTTAGGCAAATATAATTCAGAAAGATAGAGAATAGGATTCTCTGGTGACTTTCAAACAAGCTCATTTTTTTTTTAAAGATTTTATTTATTCATGAAAGACAGAGAGAGAGAGAGAGAGAGGGAGAGAGAGAGAGGCAAATACATAGGCAGAGGGAGAAGCAGGCTCCATGCTGGGAACCTGATGGGGGATTCGATCCTGGAACTCCGGGATCATGCCCTGATCTGAAGGCAGATGCTCAACCACTGAGCCACACAAGTGCCCTGCTCATTTTGGTTCTGATGAAGGATTTATGCCAGGGAAATGAAATCTAGAAGTATGTGTCTTTGTGCGCGTGCACACATGCTTCTGTTTGTTTTGGAGGTGGGGGTCACTGGAAGGGATAGTTTCAAAGAAATGAGATCAACACAGAAAATGAAGACATGAACCAGAGAATAGCTAGATGTGATCAGCAGACAGGATCCAGAAGAAGCAATTAGTGTCTTAGGGTAAGTTATGTAATGTGACCGAATTTCAGTTGTGACAAGGTTTTAGAAGGGAATTCTTTTTTAAAATTTAAATTTTTGTTGTTGTCATTGTTTACATAGGCTCCATGAGTAGGGTGAAACCCAGTGCAGAACTTCAACTCATGACCCTGAGATCAAGACCTGAAGTGAAATCAAGAGTCGGTTACTTAACCAAATGAGCCACCCAGGTGTCCCTAGAAGGGATTTCTTAACATATGTATTTTTTTAATTTTAGAGAGAGAAAGAAGGGGGGGTGGCGCACAGAGGGGGAGAGAAAAGGAGGGGAAACAATCTCAAGCAGACAGCCCTGAGAGTGGAGCCTGACCTGGGGCTCTGGGGCTCCATCTCAGAACCCTGAGATCACAACCTTAGTGGAAACCAAGAATCTGATGCTCAACTGACTGAGCCACCCAGGCGCTCCCCAATTTTTTTTTTTTAATGCCATGGGACCATTTGATAGGCTGGTGACATTTGTAGATCCTGTGGTAGACTGTATTTTGCAAAAATGATCTTAACCCTATCTTGGGTCTTATTTTTTTCCTGAAGTTTAGTTCTTCTCCACCAAATGATAGAGTCTGTGTACTTTCACCAAGAACCTGGGTGGGTCTTTGTGACTGCCTCAACTAATAGAGTAAGGTGAAGTGCCACATGACTTTGAAAATAAGTAATAACAGTTAGTTATATTAACTGTTATACTAGTTGAGACTCTGAGGTACATATAAAAAATCAGGCTACCCTGAACCTGCCATGTCAGACTACATGGAAATATCCACTTAAAGATAGAGATTCTGGGGAATGCCTGGGTGACTCAGTTAGGTGTCTGCCTTTAGCTCAGGTCATGATTTCAGGGTCCTGGGATTGAGTCCCACGTTAGGACTCACTGCTCAGCAGGGAACCTGCTTCTCCCTCTCTCTCTCTCAGATAAATAAATAAAATCTTAAACAAATAAATAGGGACATTCTGGAGAGATTAAAGAGTACACTTATCATGATGAAAATATAATAAAATTTAAAGAAGTAAATAAAAAAAAATAGAGATTCTGGATGAGCTCCACCTGTCCTAGCCCCCAGCTGTTCAGGTCTTCCCAGCCTCAGTGGTAAACATGTAAATGGATTATTCCAGTCCCAGCTACTGTCTATGTTTCCATGAGAAATCCCAAGCAAGAATTGCTTAGTGGAGCTGTGAGCCACAGAACCAGGAGAGATAATAATAAAATGACCATTGTTATTGTTGGTTTTTTTAAGATTTATTTATTTATTTGAAAGACAGCACGTGTGAGCACATGTGTATGTGAGTTGGGGGAGGGGCAGAAGGAAAGAGAAACTCTAAGCAGACTCTGTGCTGAGCGCAGAGCCGGAGTGGGGAAGTGGGTGGGGGCAGCTTGATCTCAGGACCCTGAGATCACCACCTGAGCTGAAACCAAGAATTGGACACTTAACTGACTATGCCATACAGGTGCCTTCAAGTGATTATTGTTTTAAGCTATGAAGTTTTTCAGTGATTTGTTACATAGCAACAGATAATACAAATGGACTTTTTCAGAGTACTCTTTCCAAATGCTTAAAATAGAAAATATAGGATTACGAAGGACTACTGGAGTATTAATAACCCAAATAAGTGATAATACATGTGATTCTTTATCAATGTATTAGATAAGATCTGGTGCTGGATATAAGGATCTGGTAATTTTAAAGTGTTGATGAACATAAATGATATCTGGAGATAATCTGTACAACAAAAATTTTTGTCTGTATAGCAAAAATATGATATAAAAATATTTGTTACTTTCATGATAACAAAGTCACAGGACTTCACAAGCACTTTTATTAATTATTAATTATAGAAGGAAATGCTAAATTTCAGTTACAGATAAGTGAAAATAAAGGAACAAAGGTATAATTTATTTTTTCAATCCTGGTTCGGGGACTGCTTTCCTCCACCCCGTACCCAACTGAGAACCATTAGAAGTGTGTACTTGTAAGAATCTCAGGTATTATAAAACAGTCCTATCTTTTGTAGATGTTGGAAAGGAGGGATGTAACATTAAATCCCTACCCAAAATCATGTGGCTCTTTGGTACCAGTGTTTTTTTTCCAAGCCACTGCTCTACTCCCTTTCTCTACAATTGTTTGTCTTGCATTCCTTCTTCCATGGGTCTGTCTGCTTCTCTCTTTTTTTCCATGACCTTTTCTTCTTCTGTGATCCTTCCTAGTCATGGAATTAAATGGAGATCTTTAAAACCAAAGCTGTGTGGTCTCACTTCTTTCTCATTCTTGCCCATAATTCCAAGGTAAACATTTTGGGCACTCATTGTTCTCTTTTACACACTGTGATTTCCCACATGAGCCCTTTACTTAATTAAACAGAACACGAATCCACATATAACCCTATGTCCCACTCCAGCATGCTCTGTGCCTTCTTCCGTTTACCTAAAGTATTATCACCTGAGAATATCCAATGGAAAAAAGACAGTCTATCCAACAAATGGTGTTGGAAAAACTGGACAGCAACATGCAGAAAATGAAACTGGACCTCTTTCTTAGACCATACACAAAAATAAATTCAAAACAGATGAAAGACCTAAATGTCAGACAGGAATCCACCAAAATCCTAGAGGAGAACACAGGCCGCAACCTCTCTGACCATGACTGCAGCAACTTCTTACTATATACCTTGTCAGAGGCAAGGGAAACAAAAGCAAAAATGAACTATTGGGACTTCATCAGATAATTTTTTTTTAATTTTTAAAAGATTTTATTTATTTATTCATGAGAGACAGAGAGAGAGGCAGAGAGAGAAGCAGGCTCCATGCAGGGAGACCGACTCGGGACTCGATCTCGGGTCTCCAGGATCATACCCTGGGCTGAAGGTGGTGCTAAACCGCTGAGCCACCCGGGCTGCCCAAGATAAAATGTTTTTGCACAACAAAGGAAATAATGATCAAAACAAAATGACAACCTAAGAATGAGAGAAGATATTTGCAGACAACATCTGGTAAAGGGTTAGTATCCAAAATCTGTAAAGAACTCATCAAACTCAATACTCTCCCCCCCACCAAAAAAATAATCCAGTTAAGAAATGGGCAGAAGACTTGAATAGACACTTGTCTAAAGAAGACATTTAGATGACTAATAGACCCATGAAAAGATGCTCAACATTACTTGCCATCAGGGAAATACAAATCAAAACCATGATGAGATACCATCTCACACCCTGTCAGAATGGCTAAAATTAACAACTCAAGAAACAACAGGTGTTGGCAAGGATGCAGAGAAAGAGGAACCCTCTTGCCCTGTTGGTGGGAATGAAAACTGGTGCAGCTACTCTGGAGAATAGGGTGGAGGTTCCTCAAAAAATTCAAAATGGAGCTACCCTATGATCCAGCAATTGCAGTACCAGCTATTTACTCAAAGAAGGCAAAAATACAAATTCAAAGGGATACATGCACTCCAAGGTTTATAGCAGCATTATCAACAATAGCCAAACTATGGAGAGAGCACAAATGTCCATCTACTGATAAATGGACAAAGAGGATGTGGTAACTATGTATACAATGGAATATTACTCAGCCATCAGAAAGGATGAAATCTTGCCATTTGTAATGACGTAGATAGAGCTAGAGTATGTTATGCTAAGTGAAATAAATCAGTCAGAGAAGGACAAATGCCATATGATTTCACTCATGTGGAACTTAAGAAGGAAACAGATGAACATATGAGAAGGGGGAAAAAGGGAGGGAGGGAAACAAACTATAAGAGACTTTTTAAAAGATTATATATATTATTATAAAATGTATATAAGATATATATTATACATAGGTTTTTATATATCTATATCATGTAGATATATTTATATAGATATAAATAAATATATAACCTATATGATATATATATTATAGATATATAAAATCTATATCTTATGTAAAAGACATATATTAGAGATATATGTTTTATATACTATATATGTTATATATATATATTAGAGATATGTATGTTAGAGAGGGAGGAGAGGGGCAAAAGGAAGGGGAGACAGAGTCTTTAGCAGATTCAGGGCTCAATCTCATGACCCTAAGATCATGACCTGAGCTGAAACTCAGAGTCACTTGCTCACCTGACTGAGCCATCCAGGCACCCCATCATAAGAGACTTTTAACAATAGAGAACAAAATGAGGGTAGATGGAGGGAGGTAGGTGGGGGATGGGATAGATGGGTGATGGGCATTAAGGAGGGCACTTGTTGTCATGAGCACTGGATGTTGTATCTAAGCGATGAATCACTGACTTCTATTCCTGAAACCAATATTTCACTGTATGTATGTAGTTAATACCTAAATAACTACTGTATGTAGTGAATAAATAAAATTTAATTTTTAAAAAGGAAGAAAAAAAAAAGGTAGTATCACCTGGCTCAATGCCCAACCTAGACTACCTGAGGGCAGGTCTTGAGAACTTGCATTTTAACAAGCTGCCCTGAGTGATCCAGAGGCTCTGAAAGTTTGAGTACCCCAGGTCTGAGCCTCACCCTCATGAAAGGTCCATGTAGGTTCCGCTTTCTGGGTGTGACCTCTTCTGACCACCACCGCCGCACCCTTTAGTATTGCTACTTATCCTATGCTACCTTCTTATGAAGACTTTCAGGGCAGAGAGAAAGAAAGAAGAGGAGTATGTAGGGAGACTATGTTACGTATCAGACACTCTGCAAGATCCAGTGAAGTAGATGCTATTGACCTTGTTTTACAAATGAGGAAATTGGGGACACCTGGGTGGCTCAGCAGTTGAGCTTCTGCCTTTGGCTTGAGTCATCTTCTGGGGTCCTGGGATCGAGTCCCACATCAGGTTCCATGTGGGGAGCCTGGAGATAGATTCATGTACCCGGCATCTAGGTCAAAAAATAAGGTCAGTGTAAGAGTGAGAAAAGAGATCAGGGCAGAACTTTTAGAAAGACATTCATCGAATATGGTTCAGCAAGAAATGAGAAAGAAATCTGTAAATGCTCAAGGGTAAGTTCAGGTTATTGCAGAAAAGGAACGTATATTAGAACTTAACATATGAAAAGTGGCTAAGCCTCAAATCTGAGGCTAAGTTGGATAAGGTCTATGTCATGAGAAGAGCAGAGGGTCTGAAGCTAAAAAAAAACAGCAAGGCTGTATGTTTAGTTCTACTATTTACTGTGTGACTCTGAAGCAGTTATTCAACCTTCTGAGCTTCAATTTCCTTATTTGTGTTTTTTTTTTAAGATTTTATTTATTTATTCGTGAGAGACACACACACAGAGAGGCAGAGACATAGGCAGAGAGAGAGGCAGGCTCCAAGCAGGGAGCCCGATGTGGGACTCAATCCCAGAGCTCCAGGATCATGCCCTGATCCGAAGGGAGGCGCTCAACTGCTGAGCCACCCAAGTGTCCCATCCCCTCTATCCCTTTTAAATCTCTGTTTGGAGATGCCTTGCTCTGCCCATTCTATCTAAAGTAGAGCACACATCATCATCTTACCCCATCTAACTTTATTCCCATGGTATTTGCTTGACATTGGGTTCTTAGATATTAGGTTATTTATTGCTTGTTCCACTATAACATAAGATCCACTATAAGGCAAGGTCTCTAAGAGCAGGAACTACTTGTTCACTACTATATCCCTGGAACCTGGAAGAGTTCCTGCACTTAGTAAGTGCAAGAAATATTTCTGATTTGTGGATGCCCCCTGCCACTTTCCTAGTCTAGGCCCACCATCATCTCTCACCTGGCTTCCTGCAAAAGCCTAAAAGCTCCCCTGCCTCTAGTTCCAGCTATATTCTAAACTGAATATAGTGACTTTCCTAAGATGAAAAGCTGTTCATCCACTGCCCTTAGGCTTTTCAGGGGAGGTTCTGTGTTAGTATCAACCCTGAATCTCAAGCAAAAGAAACCTCTAACCTTCCAGCTCTTCTAATTGATTCCCTGTCTTTCAGATTTTGGCTTTCTTATACTTCCCTTGAGAATCTTTTGTGACCATCATTGGGGTAGGTACCTCCCTTTTGAACTCCATAGATCATCCTGTAATTATTAATATGACAGACCTATTATATTATGTTACAATGCCAGTTTTTGTGATTTCAGTCCTCACACTGGAAGTAACTGCATGAACATCTAAATTATTCACTATTGTATCCTCATCATCTCCATTGTACCTGACATGTAAGAGTTGCTCAATAAATATTTATCAAGTTAATGAGTCCTTTTTTAAAAGATTTTATTTATTTATTTATTATTTATAAAACACAGAGGAGAGAGAGAGGCAGAGACACAGGCAGAGGGAGAAGCAGGCTCCCTGCAGGGAGCCTAATGTGGGACTCGATTCTGGGTCTCCAGGACCACGCCCTGGGCCAAAGGCAGGTGCCAAACCTCTGAGCCACCCAGGGATTCCCTAACTGCTACTTCTTTCTCTCTCTTCCCTCTCCATAATCAGAGCTGTAACTCTACTCAGCCACTATGTTGCTGCCACAGGGCTCTGAAATTTACAGTGTGCCAACTTTTAAAATGATGGTGCAATTAATTCAACAGCACATGCACATAGTATTACTATGCTTAACACCTAGTTAGCAAGAGTGATTAGTTAAAATAGGAAGCTACCAGATGGTAAGTATTATCAATAACACCCATATGTGAGCCAAGACATGAGTTACAGAGTTAATTTGAGGGCATATTTTGTGCTTGCCCTGGCACCAAAATTGCTAGCTACAGCTCTGCCTGGAAGTTCCATTCTACACAATAATTTCTGATGGCAGATCTATTAACTTTATTCATTGTATGTGGACATGAGAAGGTAGAAAATATACTCACACCATAAAGTTATGAGAAGGATAGATTATGGACCTGCCTTTCTGTTTCTGTCCTGTTAATTAGGAGTGTTGGGATTTGAGGCTCTGCCAAATGACATTACTTACTAGTGGTGATCTGCAAAGATCAATGAAATATCCAAGATAGGAGAAATATGTCCACGAGCAGGTATAGCCACCTCTAGTGTCTTCACTTATAGGCCAGTGCCCAGGAGAGAGAATATATACTCTTCTGGACAATCAGTCCGTGCTGCCATAGCCACAAACCTCCCCAAGGATATGGGTGTTTCCCACATCTTCAATGGTGTATATCAGCTTTCTGTTTCAGTGAGAAAATTATTAGCACACAAAGTCCTTTACTGCAGAAAATTAAAACAAGAAAAGATGGCTACCTGTTTACATAGCTTGCAACATTCAGGATTTCAAAACTTCTCCATCATTATCTAAATTTTTCTTTTTGTCCAAAGTCCTGAGCCAGACTCAGAGTCACTTATGAAACTTAGAGGTCAGTCATCAACCATCCCATTCCTTCTACTTCTTTGCTCTTGGACTTCTTTCATAGACTCATGTCTTAGAGACATGAAGCAGTGCCAATGACTCAGTTGCATCATTGCACTGACTCAGCTTCTTGCCTATTCCTGTGTTTCTCCCAGAGACTGGCACTTGTGATGGAGTGAAGACCCATCACACCTTAAGTTCCCCCTCTGCCACTTATGAGCTGTGGAGGCTCAGACTCCTCATTGGTACACTGGGAAGAATAGCAATGGCAATCTCACTTGTAAAATGTTCTCTCTGGAGCTTCCAAAAACCTTGTAACTGAGTATTAGCATGAAAAATGTCCCATCCCTCTTCTGCTAATGAAATAATTTGTCTCTTCCCTGCCATACCCTCCATATGCCCCCAGTTTATTGACTGCAAAGACTTCTTTTAAGTGAATTAGAGACATTAACTATTGAAGCTTCTATTTCAGTTGCAGAGAAAAATGTTATTAATAGGGAAACTAACCTAGTATTCAGAGGATCAAGGGAGGTCCTCAGATTCATTGGCCTTTCAGTGTGATAAAAATCAAGGCAACCACTTTGTTTTTAGGTGTGATCAGTAAGGAAAGAATAAACTTGTTAGCTGAAGAAATCTTGAATGGATAAGTGCTTGAGTGGGAGGCACACACTGAAAAGATGTGATTGCATGTCTATAGGACATCTGTGTGTTTTAAGGGAAATCATGACTGGGAAATTGTTAGAATGAAAGGAAGATAATAGGACACTGGAATGTCTCTAGAAATCGGATTCATGTAAACCAAGTGTTCCAACCTTGGAAGAAGGGGAAACACCACAGCATATCTTGCATAATCAAGTGTATTTGTTTCCCATGACTGCTATAACAAATCATGTTAGAAGAAAGCAAATGATTTGTAACTATGTGTAGTGACGCACGTTAATTAAACTTACAGTGGTGATCATTTTGTAATACTTACAAATATCGAATAATTATATTCCACACCTGAAACTAATGTTATATGTCAGTTATATCCAATTTTTTTATATCTAATTTTTTTAAGGCCAGTTTATCTTACCATTATGGATGTTAAAGGTCTAAAATGTATCTGCAGGGCTTCGTTCCTTCTGGAAACTCCAGGGGAGAATCTATTTTTTTGACTTTTTCAGTTTCTAGAGGTTGTCCATTTTCCTTGGGTGATGACCCCTTTTCTCTATCTTCAAAGCCAGCCTGTAGCATCTTCAAATACCTCTCTTGACCTTCCTGCTTCCCCCTCTTTTTTTTTTTTAATTTTTTTTTTCCTGCTTCCCCCTCTTAAGAAGACCCTGTGATTACATTGGGCCCACCCAGATAAATCCAGGAAAATCTCCTAACTTAAAAATCCTTAGGCACATCTGCAAAATTCCTTTTGCCATGTAAAGTAATATTTTCACAGCTTTCAGGGATTAGAATGTGGACATCTATCTTTGGTGGGGGGATGGGGGGGTGGGGCAGGAGGCAATTATTCAGCATACTGCATCAAGGATGTGAAAATTATTTTTGTTCTGTGATGACTTTTGGGTTAAGTTGACATGTAAGTAGTAAACTGCTTTGGTGATGGTCATGATGGTCATTGTGTTATGATTTGGATTTCTCCTTTAATTTTCCTGGATTGCACAGAGCTAGGAGATCATTGATCATAACCAGGGTCTCTCTTTTAGATATTCAGCACCAACTCTTATTTTTAATTGCACAACAGCAGAGAGGTGTCAGTGTCAAGTCATAAAATTGTAGGACTTGAAGGGATCTGAGAAATTATGTGACCAATCCTTTTCATTTTAAATGTGAAGAGAATGAGGTGCAGAGACAACAAGGTGATTTGTCAAGGTCAACCAACAGTAGCACCTACTTCCTTGTTCTCTAGTCATTACATCACTGTTTGAGAAACCCTATGGCGTTAGTCACTGATTGTCTGATCCTGTCATGTTTCCCTGTGATATTGGGTAAATAATGTTGTGTTTAAAAAACAAGAAAATTAAAAGTATTTTCATGAAGTTCATTGATTTAACAATATGGCTAATGCATAAAGTGATGGAATAATGGCAAATGGATTTAAATGGTAAAATGAAGGCATTTTCTCCTTAGTAAGTTCATAAATATAGTCTAGGAAATATAGCTGAAATGAGTGTGGAGGGAAATGTTTTGTTTCCTTGGGCTGTTTTTTTAAATGCTTGTTTTTCTTCAAAGTTTATAGAAAAACATTAAAAAAATTTTTTTTTATTTATTTATGATAGTCAGAGAGAGAGAGAGAGAGAGGCAGAGACATAGGCAGAGGGAGAAGCAGGCTCCATGCAGGGAGCCCGACGTGGGATTCGATCCCGAGTCTCCAGGATCGCGCCCTGGGCCAAAGGCAGGCGCCAAACCTCTGCGCCACCCAGGGATCCCCAAAGTTTATAGAAAAACATTTATCGAGGGCCCACTGTATGTGAGATGTCGTTTTAGGTTCTGAGAAAAAGACAATAAAAGAAGATTTTGTTGAGATTTGTTATTTATTATTTGGATTTCTCAAACTCCTGAAAACACAGAAAAAAACAACTTTAAAATTTGAAACCCAATAATCTAGAAGTTGTATAAGTAGGGCATTGAATGAGAATAATTGGATATGTGGCACAATATGCAGGTCAAAGTAGATTCAGAACCCTCTAAAATTTCTTGTGGATGTACTTATTCCCCTGCTTAAAGTGAATTGCTTCATCTGCCAAAGTTAGATGAACCAAAGCACTTAGGTGTGGTTAAGGTATGGAAATCCAGAATTTGGACAAATCCTAATGCAGATGGGAGAAATAAGTGCCAACCCTCACATTTGCCTAAGCTCTTTGCAATTTGGGTTCATAGTTCTCACAGGCCTGGTTTGCTTATTTATGGCTTATTTTTCCCAAGGTATTTGTTAAATCACTTCTCTTTTGCCATAAATTACCCCAAAAGAGCAAAGCAATTTGCTTTGGAAAAAAAAAAAAAGAACGCTTTCAGGTCTCTTGGTGTCTTGTTATACAATCCATTTCTCAGTGTATATTGGGACATGGAAATATTTAAGAAAACTAGTAAACTAGAGACAATGAACAAAATTTGACTCAGGGAATTACATTTTTACTTCTTTGTAGCTTTGAAATCACCAGAAGGGGAATTAAGCAGAAAGAGGAGAAGAGAGACATGGTGTTGAAAAGGATGTTTCTGGGAGGAGTTTTGAGGTGATAGGGAATAAGTAGGGCACCTTGGAAAATGAGAATTGGTTTTTTACAACTCACATGACCTGCACAGGTCTGCAATGTTTGCAGAGGGCCACTTAATGGTAGCCTGTTTTCTTGTGATGACCAGGTCAGACTTTGAGATTGATCAGTCAAGCAACTTGGAAACGGGCCCTTGGCTCAGAAATTGCACAAGGTACGAAAGCAACAGTAAATGGTGATCATTCCAGAAGACGTTGTCATTTTCTTGAAGCAGTCATCTTGGGTCTCTGTGCAGCCTAAAATGGAATACCACTGAATTCCACCTGAAGGAAACAGAAGAGGTAGGAGTTGGGGCTCCTGGCTGGCTCAGATGATAGAGCATGTGACTCTATCTTGGGGTGGTGAGTTCAAGCCCCACATTGGGCATAGAGCTTAGTTTTTAAAAAAGAGAGAGAGATAGGGTGCAAGGTGCAAACTACCTGGCTTCAGATGCTTTAGATAACTAACAAGTTAAGAAAACAAACAAACACAAAGACAAAGCAAAAATTCTAGGTTTATCAAGATACATTTTAACTTTAAGAACTCCCACCTAAATGTATTCTAGATGGGTACATTGCAATACAAAAGCTTTGAAATTTCAAAATAGAATAGCTTTCAAACTCAGATGATAAAAGCCATGCAATTGCCACTGACTGTATGTAACTTCCTGAAGTGTTAGTTGTTTGGAAGTTCCCATTATCATTTCCCAGCTTAACCCAGGTCATGAGTTACTCAAAGGGCTGAATCCACAGAAGGGATCTTTTAGATGTATAAGTGCTTCTCAGAAATGGACATGTGTCCTTGACCTCACTGTTTTCACCCTGATTACAGAAAGAAGGCATGCTCACTGCAGAAAATGTGAAAAATACACACAAGTGCAAAATAAGTGACAGCGTTGTCCTTATTTTGTTCACTTGTTTGGAGGGAGAACACAAAGGAGTAGCTCCCCAAAGGCAGCAAAACATATGATTCTGAAAACAGTAGTCACTCAATGGGGGGCAATTTTGCCGCCTACCCCCAGGACATAGATAATGCCCAGAAGCATTTTTGGTGTTACAATTTAGAAGATATTACTGGCCTGGAGTGGGTAAAGGCCAGTGATGTGCTAAACATCCTACCATACATAAAACAGCCCTAACAAAGAATTATCCTGCCAAAGTGTCAATAGTGTCAGAGATGAGAAACCCTATTAATAAAGACATCAAAAGTGTTAAGTTTCAGTTCTGTTTCACAAACAAATGCTATGACAACCACACTGTCGTGAAACTGGGCCTTTGACCCACCAAGAACTATTGTCAATATTTTGACACATCCCAGACTTTTTTTAATGTGCAGAGTCCCTTAGTTCTTGTTTTGAAGTTAAGCTGCCTAGATAACCATCTGCCCATGTTTAGGAAAAGTAGAGCAATCACCGTGAGCTAGTGTCTCATGGCTCCGGGGGGTCTCGGCCACCTCTTTCCCTTTCCGTAAGGAAGGAGCTCTGACTGGCAGAGGTGTGAGCCAGAGGGAACTTGGAGCTTAGAGAGAGGACTCAGGATAGACAGGCTGCACAAGCTCAAATAACCCTCTAAATACTAAAACCCGGGATCCCTGGGTGGCGCAGCGGTTTGGCGCCTGCCTTTGGCCCAGGGCGCGATCCTGGAGACCCGGGATCGAATCCCACATCGGGCTCCCTGCATGGAGCCTGCTTCTCCCTCTGCCTGTGTCTCTGCCTCTCTCTCTCTCTGTGTGTGTGACTATCATAAATAAATAAAATCTTTAAAAAAAAAAAAAATAAATAAATAAAACCCATCCCATGGGACCCCCAAATTCTCTTCTTCTCTCCCAACTTTCATCTCCTCTAACTTTTGTTCTTTCCTTCCTGTTCTATAGAGGAAATCAGAGTTCTGCTTCATGGAGACTTTTATTCATAACTGGTGTGCCATACCTATTGTTTGGCAACTGCCTTTTCTTCTGCTTAACAATGTTTTAGAGATTTTTCCCATTTTGACAAAGGGATCTAGTCATTCTAAGAGTTGCATAGCATTCCATGGCCTGAATGTACATCATACTTTAAATAACATATAGAAAATCATTTACGTCATGGCCATTGCTTTATTATTAAATATAATACTCCAGAGATAACCTTGATAGCATGCCTTTTTGTGTCTTGTGTAAATATTTTTTCTGCAGTAGATAGCAAGAAATAGAATTGCTTTGTAGAAGACTGTGTTCCTTTATACTTTTAATGGGAATTCCCAACTCATCTAAAAATTGCTAAACTAGGGGCACCAGGGTGGCTCAGGCGGGTGATCATCAGACTCTTAGTTTTGACTCAGGTCATGACCTCGGGGTCATGAGATCAAGCCCTGCTTTGGTCTCTGTGCTCAGCGGGAATCTGCTTGAGAATTTCTCTTTCTCCCTCTTTCTCTGTCCCTTTCCTTGCTGGCATGTGGGCACGCTCTCAAATAAATACATCTTTAAAAGAAATGCTAAACTAATCTAAATTGTCCCTGAGTTTGTCATTTTCCCATACCATCACTGACTCTTGTTATTATAAAGCTTTTATAATTTTTATCACCTGATAGTTTATTTTTTATTTTTTTTAAAAGATTTTATTTATTTATTCATTAGAGGGAGAGAGAGAGAGGCAGAGACACAGACAGAAGGAGAAGCAGGCTCCATGCAGGGAGCCCGATGTGGGACTCGATCCCAGGTCTCCAGGATCACACCCTGGGCTGAAGGCGGCGCTAAACCACTGAGCCACCAGGGCTGCCCCTCATCTGATAGTTTAAAAATATATCTGTAATTTTGCATTTCTTTGATATTTATTGATTAGTTGAGCAGCTTCTTATATTTTTAGATTATGTTTATATTTCTTCTTCTGATAATTGTCTGTACATTTCCTTTAACAAACCTTTCCCCCCACCCTCTGATTGTTGGGTCTTTTTAAAAATTGTTTTTGGAAGTTCTTCACTCTGGATAGGTATTATATATTTTCTTATGTTATTTATGTTTCAACTATTTTCACCCAGTTTATTCTTTATCTTTTAAATTTTGGTCTTGCCATTCATTTTATAAATTTTAAAATATTGAAGTATTCAATTTTATCTATCATTTCCTTTATAACCTATGTCTTTTGAACGTTCAAGAGGTCTCCTCTCTTTCAAGCTTCAGGTATATTCTTTAGTATTTCTTTTAATATTTTCATCAGTTGGATGTTTGTATTTACTCTTTAACCCATGAAGACAAGGCTGGCTTCCTGGGTGTGGTGTCAGTGAGGCAGTACATACATTCACTAGGAGTGTATACTCTGGAATCAAAGTACGTGCATTTGAACAGTGGCTCCAACACTTAGCAGCTATGTAACATCATGTACATTTCTTAATCCTCCTTTGCTTCAAATTTCTCAACTTTAAAATGGGGGCAGTGACAAGATCCTTGGGGCACCTGGGTGGCTCAGTCAGTTGAGCATCGGTTGAGCATCTTGCTTTCAGCTCAGGTCATGATCTCAGGGTCGTCAGATGAAGCCCAACGTTGGGCTCCATGCTCAGCAGCCCAGAGTCTGCTTGTCTCTCTCTTTCTGCTCCTCTTGCTCATGCTCTCTCTTTCTCTCTAATAAACAAAAAAAATAAATAAAATCTTAAAAAAATGGGGATAGTGATAAGATTCAACTCATATCATTGTTTTGTTGGTATAATGTAACACAAGTAAAGCCCTTACTTAGTACAACATCTGGCATGTGGTAAATGTTCAGTGAATGTTTGAATGTTATACAGATTTTTTTCTGTATTTATTTGCATTATATTTTTAAGTGTCAAAACTTACCTCTTAGGTGAATCTCTTTCTTACAAAATTGACCAGGTTTTGTTATGCAAGTTCCAAAATCCAAAAGACATCCATGGAAGGGAACTGAGAGGTTGCATAATCTACAAATCACACCTCCAACATCTCCAAAGTACAGGAAAAAAAAAAAAAAGATAAGGAGAAAATAGAAGTGGAGACCAGAAAAAGACAGAGAGAAAAAAATAGTGATTTTCAACTTAAAAAGGTAAGCAATACATATGTTTTTCAAGACTTATTTATTTATTCATGAGAGACACAGAGAGAGAGGCACAGAAATAGGCAGAAGGAGAAGCAGACTCCCTGTGGGGAGCCAGATGCAGGACTTAATCCTAGGACCCTGGGATCACAACCTGAGCCAAAGGCAGACACTCAACACCGAGCCACTCAGGTTCCCCAAAGGTAAGCAATATTTTAAAATTTAATTTAAAAAAATCATATAAATTAAAATTATTTTGAGAATGGGGGAAATTCCAAAGCATATATGCTACATCCATGAACTGGAAGTACCCCAAATGGATACTGATTAGACACATGAGGCCAGGTGGTCTACACAATTTAGTTGGTAAAAACTTACTCAGGTCCTCAGTGCCTAATTAAATCAAACCAGTTATTTAGGCAGCAAGTTTAACTTTAGCCATCCACTATTAGGCCTTCACTTCAATGTCTAAGGCAGTACATTATATATAGTAGGTTCTCTGTGAATATTTATTGCTTGATTAATGTTTACATATTGGTTATCTTCAGCACTCAAAATCAGTGGTTTAAAATGTTATTCATTTTGCTTACGTAGAAATAGCCCAGAGAGATGCCTGGGTAGCTAATAAAATCTTTAAAAAAAAAGAAAAAGAAATAGCCCAGAGATTCTTGAACTTAGTCAACATAGGTAAGATTGGAAGCCATATCTAGATGGGTTTCCAGATTTGACAGTGCATCCCATTTATATAAGCAGTTCAAATAAAATAAACACAGATTCCCAGAGCCCCTACAGACCTGAGTTAGAATCTATAAAAGCCAGGGCTCAGAAATCTGTATTTTAGAGATGCAGAAACATCTGAGGGCATGTGATGTGGTTACAGATGTCTGGACCGGTATTCGAGAACCACTAGTTCCACTGAATTCAGAAATTTCCTTTGTAATAACTTCTGCAGGAAACCTTGCTTAGTGACTCATCACCAGTAAAAACACTTCAGATTGTTCAGAGATTCTTCTGAAACTTAGACCAAACTTGTCTCACTGTTCATAGTCCCAGTCTTTTAACAGAGGAAGGCCATTGCCGTGTCACTCCTATTCACTGATAACTCAAAAGAAGAGTTCACTAGACATTTTGCACATTGTATTTTCCATCTCTCTCTACCATATTCAGGGTTAGAAAATAATACTTTCTTTCTTTTTTTAAAGATCCTCTAATTGGTCTAACATAACCCTTCTTTTTTTTTTTTTAAAACATTTTATTTATTCATAGAGACACAGAGAGAGAGAGAGAGAGAGAGATGCAGAGACACAGGCAGAGGGAGAAGCAGGCTCCATGCAGGGAGCCCGATGTGGGACTCGATCCCGAGTCTCTGGGATCACGCCCTGGACTGAAGGTGGTGCTAAACCCGCTGAGCCACCGGGGATGCCAGAAAAGGCTACTTTCAAGGGAAAATAGTCTGGCTAGCTGATGAGGCTAATGAACCTCTGTTGACTATTCTCTATAGGCTTAACCTCCTCCCAAGACACTTTGGAAATTTCATATTGGTTCTCACTCAGAGAGCAACAGACTTTTCAATCCATAATCAACAATCCATCAACAAATATTTTTTTAAGAACTAAGCTTATGCCAAGCACTCTGCTAGGCAATTTATATGCATTAGCTTAATAATTTCTCACAAGAAACCTTCCAGGCAGGTATTATGATTGCTCACATTTCACATAAAAGAAAACTAAGCCTCAAGATTTTAAGTAGCTAGTGCAAGTGGCAGAGACAGAAGTTTTTAAAGGTCCCTTGCAATCTAAAGTCTTTGTTCTATGCAAGCACACCATGTCCCTAGAGCTCCCTTTTTGTATCCTAAACCTTAAAGAACTGAGCAGCCCTCTTCTTTCTGGATATTTTGATTCTTTTTTTGTTTGTTTGTTTGTTTTTGTTTTTTTGTTTTTAAAGGTTTTATTTATTTATTTGAGAGAGAGAGAGAGAGAGAGCATGAGCCAGGGCGGGGAGGAGCAGAGGCAGAGGGAGGGGGAGAAGCAGACTCCTCTGCTGAACAGGGATCCTGATGTGGGGCTCAATCTCATGACCCTGGGATCATGACCTAAGCCAAAGACAGATGCCCAACCGACTGGCCAGGAGCTCTAGATATTTTGATTCTTAGTAGATTTTGGGTCAGTTGCCTGCCCAGAATACTAGTGCTGCTTAGTTCTTTAAGACATGCCTGAGATAGTTTTCCTCTTGCACTTATGACTTCTCAATCTCACTGCTTGTCTTAGAGATCCACTGCATGGCTTGGACGTTTGGTGCCAGTGGCCCCTCCAAGGTGAAGACCTCATAGGATACTGGCTCTTTCTCTGCCTTGTCTGAGGCCCATGGACTGTCATCCTGGGGGACATCTGCTCTAGCTTCTT
Source organism: Canis aureus (assembly GCF_053574225.1). Classification (NCBI taxonomy): domain Eukaryota; kingdom Metazoa; phylum Chordata; class Mammalia; order Carnivora; family Canidae; genus Canis; species Canis aureus. The sequence goes on along the minus strand of NC_135611.1, from coordinate 86,354,384 downwards.
TCCTTCCCTCTCAGATGGGCCCTCCTCCATCCTGATCCCATACCCAGCATCCCTAACCTTCCTAAAACCTTGGTTCTGACATTCTTCACAGCTGATGATGATACCTTAATTTTTAGGCTTTTTTGTTGACTATATCTGTTCATTTGCCAGAGTATTTATAAATATGTTCTTAGATCCTATTTCCTTTCTTCCAGTGCCTTTTTATCTGAACATTTATTGTTAGTTTTATTAACATTAAACAAAAGATGTATTCCAATTTGACAACTAAATTTAAAGCTTTGGACTGTATGTAAGATGAATAGTTTCCTTATATGATTAATTCTGAAGTATGCTATTCTATGACTTTATTAATAGGAAACATCCAATAGATTATATATATATATTTTTTTTTTTTTTTAAGATTTTATTTATTTATTCATGATAGTCACAGAGAGAGAGAGAGAGGCAGAGACACAGGCAGAGGGAGAAGCAGGCTCCATGCACCGGGAGCCCGACGTGGGACTCGATCCCGGGTCTCCAAGATCGCGCCCTGGGCCAAAGGCAGGCGCCAAACCGCTGCGCCACCCAGGGATCCCAGATTATATTATATAATTATTTTAAGGTATGTTCTAAATCATATCTAGTTATTTAAATATATACTATAAAATCAAGATGATGGTGTGCTTTTTAAATAACCACTCCTAGAGGCACCTGAGTAGCTTAGACGGTAAAGCATCTGCCTTCAGCTCAGGTCATGATCCCAGGGTCCTGGAATCAAGACCCACATCAAGCTTCCTGCTCAGTGAGAAGCCTGCTTCTCTCTCTCCCTCTATTCCCTCTGCTTGTGCTCTCTCTGTCAAATAAATAAATACATAAATAATAACTAAATAACCACTCCTTACTTCATGGGGAGGGAGTCCTTACCTCAAAGTTTCTCTTTATGCTGCATTTTCTTCTTTTACCCTCACATCTTCTCAAATTTAGTAAAATTAATACAGTCCCCTCCCTGAAACATTTTTTTCCCATGATATTCAAGACACTGAAAATGTTCTTGTGTGATTTTTCACCTACTCATGTGCTCCTCCCCACGATTCTTACAAGAGGCTGGGATAAAGATGTACATATAGTAAGTTTCCCGCTGCCTTGCCTGTCATGCTCTGTACTTAGTAATGAAGGTGGTGTGGGAAGCAAAGGCCACAAACTGGTGGCCTGAGGGCCAGAATTGGTTTGTTTAACTTGCACAGAGCTTTCAAAAATTAGTTGTGAATCTTTAAAAATTGAGAGAGTTTTCCCACAAACTTGATTTCTGGTTTCTCTTTAAGAATCAGAAGATTTGGTAATGTTAGGCTCTCCTTTCTCCATGGCAGCAAACATATGTAGCTAGGTACCAGCTGTCCCCACTCTTCTTCCCATTGCTCGTTAGCTTCCCCCATTGGTATGAGCTGACCCAAACACTTTAGGCATTTCAGTCAGTGACTCCAATATTAGCTACTCAGAATCTCCAAGTCTCAATATTAGAATTTTATTTATCTCTGGGATGCCTTCTGGATTCTTCCTACTGAAATGTGGCCTCCAGACCAACAGCATGAGTTTACTTGGAGGTTTGTTGGAATGCAAACTTAGGCCCCACCCTGACCTGTTGAATCAGATTCTGCATTTTAGCAAGATTCCTAGGTGACTCATGTGTTTGTTAAATCTTGTGACTCCAAAAGAACCCTGGGTTCAGCATAGAGCTTACTATCTTTATTCTCATCTTGTCACTTCACTGAAGTGAAATCCCATAATGAACATGCCTCTTTGGAGGTGTTATCTTCATGCATATCCACCTAGTATGAAGGGCCTTAGGAGTTCTGTAAAGGGAATTGAAGGTGCCCCATTATCTCCTTTATTGGTTCTTCTGTAAATGAAGGAATGTTGGAGATGATGGAGAGCACATATAGTAGGAAAAGTGGTAGAAGACCCATGTCTATGCTTATTTGTTTTAATTTGTTTTGTCATATATGTGTGTGTGTATATATATAATTTATTTATTTATTTATTTATTTATTTATTTATTTATTTATTTATTTAAGAGAGAGTGAGCAGGGAAGGAGCAGAGGGAGAGGGACAAGCAGACTCTGTACTGCTGACCACAGAGCCCAACGTGGGGCTTGGTCTCACCACCCTGAGATGATGACCTGAGCCGAAATCAAGAGTCAGTCATTAAACCAACTGAGCCCTCCAGGCACCCCTCTTTGCCACATCTGTAAGAGCTTCCAGCCTCATTTGCTTAGCTCCAGCTTAGTAATAACAACACGTGGGCCACTGCCTAGAAGCCCAGTTTTTGGGATGCCTGGGTGGCTCAGTGGTTGGGCATCTGCCTTTGGCTCAGGGTGTGATCCTGGAGCCCCGGGATCCAGTCGCACATCGGGATCCCTGTATGGAGCCTGCTTCTCCCTCTGCCTGTGTCTCTGCCTCTCTCTCTCTCTCTCTCTCTCTCTGTGCCTCTCATGAATAAATAAAATCTTAAAAAAAAAAAAAAAAGAAGAAGCAGCTCAGTTTTGTCATCTATAAAATGGGAAATAACAGGACTTCACTCCTAGGGTTGTCATGAGGGTTCAGTGAATTCATACAAATGTAATATTTAGACCAGCTCCCGGCATATGGTAAATGCTCAATAAATGTTAGCTGTATGACTCTCTAAAAGTGCTTTGTTAGGCCTTGCTGTAAGCACTTAACTACCTTTTTTAACGTCATCCTCCACTGATATTGTAATTCTCCAATCTCTTAGATGATTTTCCCCCTTTTTGATTTATGTTTTCTTAATGACTTACCACTCAAGAGGCATAGTACAATAAAAACACCACTGAAGACAATCCTTCTCATTCTTCGGTGTCTAACCATAAAAGATAATGGAAGGAAAGATACAACCCATCATTAAATCTTTCCTAGGGAGGAAGTAATAAAGTTACACATTTTAAAGGGAAATAATTGGCTAAGTTTCATTTGCTTCATTAAGAAAGTATAAATAAATTTATTTTGTGAAAGAGGAAAAAAAGGTAACTGTCCTTTTTTTTTTTTAAGAGTTTGTTTATTTATTTATTTATTTATTCATTCATTCATTCATTCATTCATTCATTCATTCATGAGAGACACAGAGGGAGGCAGACACAGGCAGAGGGAGAAGCAGGCTCCCTGCAGGGAGGTGTCTGATGCAGGCCTCGATTCCAGGACCCTGGGATCACACCCTGAACTGAAGGCAGACATGCAAACACTGAGCCACCTCGGTGCCCCAAAAGTACCTGTGTTTATCAAAAATTCACCATAAAACTTCTAGAGTATTTTAAGTTTAGCTATCTTTTTATTACCAAATACTATTCCCTCCCTTATTTTCTCTCCTAAGATATAATTGTTTAAAACAAAAAAAATTAAATGATATAGATTATGTTTCTAGAATAATATCCTATTAAAAATCTCTTTTAAAAAAATCTCTTTAAAAAAAAAAATCTCTTTAACGAATCGCCTAAGGGAAAATATTTATGTATGGTTTCTCATAAACTAATGCTTTCATTGTAAATTATCATGTTTATAAGGTAAAGCATTATATGATAGTTAACAGTTGTTAGTACTTATTAAAATCAAGAGAAAGAAATAGATTGGCTAAAAATATATCATTTAGTTACTTAGTTACTTACCTACCTGCCTTCTTGAAGGTTTAGTTACTTAGTTACTTACCTACCTGCCTTCTTGAAGGTTTTTGGAAATTTTCCTAGGTCTGAATTGTTTAAAAAGTAAATTTCTGGTGTAATGAAATCTATTTTAACTGAAATCAACAAGGCAAGTTCTTGATCCACTAGATTCCAAACAGTTTAAACAGTAAAAATTGTCCAAGTAAACAGACAGGAATTGTTCATGTGTACACTCTGATGTATAGGGGACTTTAGTTCCTTACTCATGAAATTAATGAGACTAAGTCAACACTTAAACTGATTAACTGTAAATCTGGCTAAAGATGTCTATGTTTACTATACTACATATGAGTTGGTTTAGATACACCCCTGCCCTACCATATAATTTTTATAGCAGAATTTGGTATATTCAGAAAGCACTTTGATTTTAAAATAATGTTTATTTCTAAATGAATATATAGTCCTAAATTAATGCATTCTTCTTGAAACAAAATACTGAGAATATTAAAATCTCCTTTGGCCATGTTCCCACCAAACCCAGTGTCTTCCTCAAATGTAACCACATTATCACTATGTTGGAGATATATATATATATATATATATATATATATATATATATATATATATAGTTTCTATTTAAATTCCAGTTAGTTAACATACAGTGTTATGTTAGTTTCATGTGTACAATACAGTGATTTAATATTTCCATATATCACTCATCCCTCACCCAGCCCCCCACTGGTAACCACTAGTTTGTTCTCTGTAGTGGAGAGTCTGTTTTCTTGGTTTTTCCTTTCTCTCTTTTATTCCACTTTGTTCATTTGTTTTGTTTCTTAAATTCGACATATGAGTGAAATCATATGGTATTTTCTTTCTTCTGATTGACTTATTTTGCTTAGCATAATACTCTCTAGCTCCATCTTGTCATTGCAAATGGCAAGATTTCATTCATTTTTATGGCTGAGTAATATTCCATTGTAACTTGGGAATATGTGTAACATTGCTTTTTGCTTTATTTTTACAAAAACAGTATCATACTTTGTGTATTATTTTCCCCTTTGCGTTTTACTTAAAAATATGTTGGAAATCTGTTTATGTTAATCTTTAAAACTGCTTCATTATTTTGCATTGCTGTATAGTACTTTTGGTACATGATAAAACTGTAGTCTACCCCTTCTCTGGTTGATAAGGACATAGGCTATTTTTTTTTTTTTTATGCCAAACAGTGTTGCAGTGTGTATATATGCTCTTGGATAACTATACAAGTTGTCTCTCTAAGACAGATCCTGAAAAGTGGAATTTCTTGTCATTAGGGTATCTTCAGGTAACATTTTAATATATACTATCAAATTGCCCCTGAAAGTAATTATTGATTTTCCTACCACTAGCAGAGAATTAGTACTTTTTCTGTTGTACCCTCATTAATTCTGAATCAAAGATTCTCAAAATACTTATTACTATCTAAAAATCTATATTAAAATATCATTATATTTTGGCATATCTAGTTGCCAAAGATGAAAAAGTGGATTATTATTGACAAAGGTTATTCTGAAATATGTACTTTTAGTCACAGTATGGGGAAATATAAATCAGAATGAGTGTATTAATACATACGTCCCATCCCCACATATACTTATGCATACATACACACACATAATTTGCATCACACCATAGGTATGGATGTGTAGCCTGCTTTAAAAAGGAAAATAACTTCATATTTTGAATATTTATTTTTTCATTAAATATATCTTAAGAATATATATATATATATTTTTTTTTTAGAATATATTTTTTAAAGGTTCTGTGTTATTCAACCATATGGACTTACTACAATTTATTTAATAACTCCCACATATTTGGGTATATCTCACTTATATTTTTGTTCATGCTTGATTATATTTTTAGGATGAATTTATAGAAGTAGAACTCCTGGGACAAAGACATAAACCTTTTATAAGGCTGTTGACACACATTAGCAAATCATTTTTTTTTTTTTAAAGTAATACCAGGGCACCTGGGTGGCTCAGTAGTTAAGCATCTGACTTCAGCTGGGGTCATGGTCTTGGGGTTCTGGGGTTAAGCCCTGTGTCACACTCCCCACTCAGCGGGGAGTTTGCTTGTCCCTCTCCCTTTGCCCCTCCTCCAGCTTGTGGTCTTTCACTCTCAAATAAAAAAAATTAAATAAAAAAATTAAAAAGTAATATCAATTTAGAGCAATAGTGTGGTATATTCATTTTCAAATCCCCAGTGCTTAGCTAATACTCTGCCGAGACTATAATAAGCTTTCAGTTAATGTGACTTTTTCTTCCATTCCTTCTGGATATTTTCCTTTTCTCACATATCTTCATGACAAGTTTGTCTTTGGTTCTGATGGTCCACTACTAGTCAATTGATTCCTTGAATCAAGGTGACATTATCTGATTAGTTCAATCCTCAAACATAGGTTTGTACAGATATAACCTCTTAGTATAAATCATGAAAATACTTTCCTTGATATACATGATCTGTATCTTCTTTCCTTTAATGAGGATTTGGTTTTGAGATTCTTTCTAATTCATGTCTATTAGAAAAAGGTTTCGGTGTCAGCAAAGAAATCAGAATGGAGAGTGGGGCCCTAAAGTGGCCACTAGATGTCTGAGAGCTTGGGGATAAAAATTTCTGAGATGTTCTAGAAAAGATAACTGGCAAGGGTGCCTGGGTGGCTTAGTCAGTTAAGCATTTGACTCTTGATTTTGGCTCAGGTCGTGTTCTCAGAGTTGTGATATCTAGCCCCTCATTCGATTCTGTGCTCCGGAGGAGTCTGCTTGAGATTCCCTCTCTCCATCACCCTCTATCCCTCCCTGCCACTCTCTCTCTCTCTCAAATAAACAATTAAATCTTAAAAAAAAAAAAAAAAAGGTGACTGGCTATAAAATAACAATACTTGATTAAATCACAGTACATACTATATGATTGCATTGAACATATGAAGTTCAAGAATAGACAACACAAATGTATAGTGATTGAAGATAGAATAGTGGTTAAATCTGGAAAGGAGGATTGACCTGAGAAGGAGCATGGGAACACTTTTCGGGGTGAAGTGAGAATGTTCTATATTCAACCTGAATGAACATGTATTTAGGCAAATATAAAATTTTATCAAACTGTATATCTATTTGTGCATTTTACTGAATAATACCTTCAGAGATTTGTGTGCTTTCATTCCCCTTTTCAGTAGGGATAAGTCAGTGGGAACATTTGCAAGCACCTCTATGTGAATTAGGAATTTACTGAATTGTGTTAAGTAGGGGAGTGACATTAATTATTCAATAGATATTTATTCATTTCTACTATATTCCAGATATGTTGATTTCAATTAAAAAGATCATTCTAGTAAGAGAGTGAAAATTAGGTTGGCAACAGTGAGATTGGAAGCAGGAAGAAAGGGAGATGTTAGACTAGTTTAGTCAAGAGATGATAAAGCCAGGGCACCTGGGTAGCTCAGTGGTTGAGCGTCTGCCTTTGGCTCAGGTCATGATCCCAGGGTCCTGGGATTGAGTCCTGCATCAGACTCCCCAGAAAGAGCCTGCTTCTCCCTCTGCCTATGTCTCTGCCTCTATACTATTTTCTGTAGTGGGTGCACTAATTTACATTTCCACCGACAGTGCACAAGAGTTCCCTTTTCTTCATATCTTCACCAACATTTGTTATTTCTTCTCTTTTTGGTACTAGCCATTCTGACTGGTATGAGATGATAATCTCATTGTGTTTTTTGATTTGCGTTTCCTTGATGATTATTGATGTTGAGCATCGTTTCATGTGCCTATTGGCCATCTGTATGTCTTCTTTGGAAAAATGTCTATTCGGATCCTCTGCCCATATTTTAATTGCATTGTTTGATCTTCTGGTGCTGAGTTGTATAAGTTCTTTATATATTTTGGATATTAACCTTTTATCAGATATATAATTTGCAAATATCTTATCCCATTCAGTAGGTTGCCTTTTTGTTTTGTTGATTGTTTCCTTTGTTAAGTAAAAACTTTTCATTTAAGAAATGAGATATCTTTGATGGAAGGAAGATCAGAGGAAAAGTGCTGGAGTAGTATAAGGATAAACGACTGTGGGAAGGATAAGTGAAGGATACGTAGCAAGGATGAGCAATGGGGTTGGATGGACTCTCCTTGGCAGGAGATATACCTCCTTGGGCAGGTATAGACAGAGTTCCTAGGTGATGTTTAAGATCTAAGGTTGTGGGCAAACCCCGGTTTTTTCCTAAGGATTATTTTACATAGTTTTCTTCTGACACTTAGAAGGAAGAATTGGCTGGTCTCTAGAATGTCACCTTCCAAATAAAATCCTAGAATTTAAGCTAGCTAGAAGTCCAGGGTCTTTAAAATGGATAGGCTGGAACACCATGGGAGAGCTCACATTTGTCCAGGCAAATCAGGACAAGACTGTCTGCCTCCCTGGATGGTCACCTCTGTGGTGATACAAAGATCTCTCATGATCTTAAATAATTTGCTTCATCATCCTATGCCTTGATTTCCTCATCTTTGTTATGAAGGGGCTTGATTGTAATATTCTATAGTTCGACCAGCTCACAAACTTGGTAGCTTTATTTTAGTACCACAATTGTTAGTGAGGAGAAGAAAGAACTCTAAACCTACAGCTTAGATAAAACATCCATAGTAGCAACAAATGGCATTTTGTATTTTACAAATCTTGATTTCTTACCCACAGGAAGGGGAGTGTGTATGATATACATGGGCTGGTGCCTGTCCTGTGGATGCATAGATGCACACACTGCAGAGTACCACTAGTGAGTCACATTTTGGATGCTTCCCTCCATTTTCCGGTATATATTGTGATAAGGAAAAATGTGAAGGGGCATAATTTTAACTTTATGTCATGACGATACGAGCAGGGTTCAGAAGCGCTCTAATATTTATGGTAAGAGGAGAGATTTACTTGTGGAACTTCTGTCATCCTGTTCTTTGCTGAGGACGAATTGTGAATTATATTGCTTTGGAGCTGGAAGACCCTGCCAGCCACCTGCTGGCATCTAGAGCTAGAAAATTCTTTTCTCTTTTTAATTTTGGTTTAAAGGTCTACTATACTTTAAATTTTTATTTTATTTATTTATTCATGAGAGACACACAGAGAGAGGCAGAGACATAGGCAGAAGGAGAAGCAGGCTTTCCCCAGGGAGCCTGATGTGGGACTCGATCCCAGGACCCCAGGATCACGCCCTGAGCTGAAGGCAGACACTCAACCACTGAGCAACCCAAGTGTCCTTCTACTATACTTTTTTATGTGACTTTGACTTCTTTAGCTTAGACAGAAGCCCCTAATTCATCATTTCTCCACCCTTAGTCCTATAAGACGGTTGAATAATGTTGTGTTGTCAGGTAAGTAAGGGAAAAGTGTATATGATACTACAGAAAACTTAAATATACTTTGAACTATTAAAAGTTCTGGGAATTACTGAGTTGTTTTAACATGATCTTGCCTGAATTTATTTGACTAGCCAGCTATTTTTTTTTTCAATGTTTCTTAACATCCTTCAGAGCAAGTTAGGATCTGAATAGTGTCCCTTTAGTAACCATAATCACTGTAAAGATGATGATTGCTTGCAATTCTTTCTCACTCCACATTTCACAAAGCTTGTTTGAGTCCATAATTACCTTCAGAAAGCCTTCTGATATTAGGGGTAGAAAACATTTTTATTCTCATTTGGGGATGTTCAGGGTCAGAGAGGTTACAAGAATTCTTTGATATGACACAATGAGTAAACAGAGATCTGGGACAAAAAACAACCAAGTGTTCTTATTCTACACGAGGCATTCTACATGAGATTTTTCTTTCCTCCTGTCCTCCTATTTTCTATCATTGCTTCCCATTGGCAAAACCCAATGGAAAGAGGGATCAAGAAAGCCTGGTTGATTTATCCCATGAAGGTCAGCTTTCTAGCGAACAGAGTAGAGTAGAGATGGGTGGATGGTGTATCCAGAGGAACAAAAGGGAAATATTTAGCAGTGGCTAGAGATGGTCTTTTTGAGATGACATTTGAACTGAGACTTCAGTGAAACAGAAATCATAAGGAAGTGCGTTCCTGCAGAGGAAACAGCAAGAATAAAAGCCTTGAGGTGGGAATGAACTAAGTATACTTGAGAAACAGAAAGACAGTCAGAGGGTCCATGGTGTGAGGAGGTCAGGGAAACATGTACATGATCAGCTCAGGGAGGTGGATAACCATTGGAGCACTTAAAGCCTTATGAAGTAATAGTAATACTTTTATTGTTAGTAAATGGAGAATTTTAAGTTACTGAGATGTGAGGTGAGGATCACTTCAGCTGCTCTGCGGAACCTTGTTGTAGGAGTAGGAACATAGAAGCAGGATCCCTGCTTAGGAAGCGATAAAGGTGGCCAGATGAACATGATGCTGGCTTGCACAAAGGTGGTAAAAAAAGGAGGTGGAGAGAAGTGGACAGATTGAGGGTCTGTGTTTAAAATAGTGAAGATAGGACTTGTTCTTGCATTGCATGTGGGAAGAAAGTAAAAATGAGGAATCAAGGTTGGTGTCTAGGATTTTTGGCTTGAACAATTCAGTGGTTATTGTTATATTTACTAAGATAGGAAAATGAGGAGTAGAACAAATTTGAGAGGAAGATTATGAGTTCTGATTGGGATACATTATGTTTTAAATATTCTGTAAACTTCCAAGTAACAATGTCTAGTAGCAGCTGGCTATGAGTCCCAATCTCAGGAGAGAATTCAGGGCTGGAAATATAAATTTGATGTGTTATTTGAAGCATGTATATAAGATTGGATAGAATTGCCTACTGCAAGATTATACATAGAGAAGAGATGTCTTTTTCTGGCAATATGAAAAGCCAGAGATTCTGAAACTCATGTCTGCTACGTGACATCTAAAAATACTCAACAACAATAAAAAAAAAAAAAAACCCTTTTGAAATAAATGGATGAGTCCTTTAAGAAACTAATGGAAATCCTCTGAGGTTAGGAATAAAGAGTACAGGAGAACCTGGAGGTAAATGTTGTGGACTGAATATTTGTGTCCCCCACTGTTCCCCAAATTCATAAGTTCAAGCTCTCACCCCCAGAGTGGCTGTATTTGAAGACAGGATTTTTGAGAAACTATGAAATTACAAGGTTAGTAACTTTGAGGTTAAAAGAGGTTATAAGAGTTGCACTCTGATCTGATAGGATTAGTGTCTTTATAAGACACCAGACCTCACACTCCCCCCTAACTCACCCAGCACACAGTTGTTGAAGGAAGATCCACTTGAAGATGCAGTGAGAAGGAGGCTATCTAGCATACAAGAAGAGGATTTTTACCAGAAACCAAATTTACTAAAATATTGATCTTAGACTTCTAGCCTCCTCAATTGTGAGAAAACAGATTGTTTAAGCAAACTAATCTGTGATATTTTGTCCTGGCAGCCTCAGCAGGCTAAGACAGTAAGTGAGCCCTGAATCTCTCATATATATTAAAGCCATTGGATGTGGGTTTAAAGCTTTGGAGCATAAGGGATATTGGAGGCAAAGTCATGGGTCAGTGCAGGACGTGAATTTACCACCTTACATAATAGTCACCTTATATAGATCTAGGACATAGGAAGAGCTATGTCCTAGGTTAAAGGGTGAACCAGAAAAAGAATATTCACCCCTCAGAAGCAGACTGCAATGTTGGCTATGGTACTATTGGAAGGAAATAAAAGAAAAGAAATGCCTTCTCTTAAAAATGTCTTTCATAGATTTGGCTGAATTTATATTATTTCTATAGTCCTAAGAACTACACATTAAGAATTGTAGTTTATTTATTTTTTGAGATTTTATTTTTAAGTAATCTCTACACCCAACATGGGGCTTAAACTCACAACCCTGAGATCAAGAGGCACATCCTCCATGGACTGAGCCAGCCAGGCTTGCCTAGGGATTACAGTTTCAAGTAGACTCTGGTGTCTTCAGACACAGAACAAAAGCAACACAGATCCTCCCTGGAGGACTCTTTCTTCATTCCAGGCCTCAAAAAATTCCCATAAAGTTAAAGCATATTTAAAATACATAAGGAAACAAGCTACTTTTTTTAAAAGATTTTATTTATTTATTAATGAGAGACACAGAGAGAGAGAGAGAGAGTGGCAGAGACACAGGCAGAGGGAGAAGCAGAACCCATGCAGGAAGCTTGACGTAGGACTTGATCCCGGGTCTCCACGATCACGCCCTGGGCTGAAGGCGGCACCAAACCACTGAGCCACTCGGGCAAACCACTTGCCCGAAACAAGCTACTTTGAAAAGATTTTTTTTTTTTGTACTGGTTAACAAAATAAAAGGAAGAAATAAAACCTGATAAAAAAAAATAAAAGACAACCAAATTGAGCAAATAGATTGGGGGGAAAAAGCAAACTGAATATCCAAGAATATAACATGTAATAGTTTATCAACAAATGTTTATTGAGCACCTGGTATGTAATGAGCACTCCTCTAGGGTTGGGTTTACCATGGTGAACAAAATAAGCAAAAATATTTGACCTCAGAACTTATCATCTAGATGGGGAAATAAATAAAATTTAAAACGTAGTATAAGGGTTAAATGGCATACAATTCAATCTTAAGTAAGAATTGGTGAAGTAGAAAATAAATCTAAAAAAGTAACACAGAAAACAACCAAGAAATGAAACAAAACAATGACAAAATCAAGATGCAACAGAATTCTGCAGAGAAATACAAAGATGTGAAAAATGTGACAGATTAAGTGATAGAAAGGGTGTAAAAGATAAAGTTACAAAAAGAGATAAGAGAGAGAATGTGGGAAGAGAAACTTTCAAAAGTTAATGGTTGATAATTTCATGAAAGTCATGGTTTTTCAGATTTTTATGGCAGAAGTAAGATGTTAAAAGTAGCCCAAGAGAAACGACATTTCATAAACAAAGGATGGCAATGACACTGACACTTGACTTCTGAGGAGTAAAACCCAGAAGATGCGGAGGAGTGTCTTCAATGTGCTGAGATAAAATAACCAGCAAACTAGAATGTATATGTAGAAAAACAAGAATTAAGACTAATTAAAGAACTTGCAGTAAAAAAGAGAAAATGGAGTTTATTCCCCCAAAAAAGAAACTTGCACAAATGAATTTCTAAAAGATATACTTCAAGAGGAAAGAAAATGGTCCTCAAAATTGTGCGAGATACAAGACAAAATAGTGAGTAAAGATTATGCCACAGGGCAGCCCCGGTGGCATAGCGGTTTAGCGCCGCCTGCAGCCCAGGGTGTGATCCTGGAGACTTGGGATCGAGTCCCACATCGGGCTCCTTGCGTGGAGCCTGCTTCTCCCTCTGCCTGTGTCTCTGCCTCTCTTTCTCTCTCTCTCTCTCTGTGTGTCTCTCATGAATGAATCAATAAAATCTTGAAGAAAAAAGATTATGGTAAACTCTATAGGAATATATAAACAAATATTGATGTTATAAAACATGAATAATGCTTAAGTTATGGAGTTAAGATAGAGCTAAAATATAGAGTCACAATTGCATATGAAAAAGCAAGGCAATTGCAGTAAAGCATTTCAAAAGCTTTATATTATATGTGAGGTGAGTGAAGACTATATTTTGGTAAGCTAAGTGTCCATTTATAGTCTAGTGACTAAGAGAATAGAAATAAGGTGTATCTCTTCCAAGCCAGTTAATGGAAAAAAATGGAATGAGAAAAAATATCTATAGTCAGTTTAAATGTAAGGAGAAAGGTGGAGAAAGAGAGAGAGAGAGAGAGAGAGAGAGAAACATGGAGGGAAGGAGGGAGAAACAAGAAGCAGAAAAAAATGCAAGCTTGAAATAAGATGGGAAAATAAATCCAGGGATACCTGTGCAGTTGCTTGAGCCTCTGCCTTTGGCTTGGGTCATGATCCTGGGATCCTGGGATTGAGCCCTGTGTTGGGTTCATTGCTCAATGGGGATCCTGCTTCTCCCTCTCCCTTTGCCGGCTGCTCTCCCTGTTTTTGCTCTTTCTCTCTCTGTGTCAAATAAATAAAGAAAACTTAAAAAAAAGAAAAAGAAAAAGAAATCCAAATAGGTTAGTAGTCACAATAAATTTAAATGGACTTAGTTCTACAGTTAAAGATCATGGATTATCAGGATAGCTTTTAAAAAAGACAATTGTATATTGTTTATAAAATATATACTTATAAGGACAAAGTAAAGTTAAGAGAAAGAGAATGGAAAAAGATATCCAAGATAGATATAACCAAAATAAATCTGGTGCATTTGTATGTATGCCTGACTAGAATTTAAAGAAAAAATATAGTACTAGAGATAAAAGGGATTACTATATAATGATACGGAGTTCAAATTTTGAGATGATTGTACTAAATTTCTATACTTCTAATAATATAGCTTCCAAATACAAAAAGCATATAGATAGTAGGTAAGTGATAAACTGATCAAACTAAAGCAGCAATAGACAAATATACCATTTAATACATGTCTATCAGTGTTTGATAGATCAAAAAGAGAAATCACTCTAGATAAAGAGAATTTGAGGAATACAATGAATAATTTTTTTTTTTTTTTTTTTTTAAGAAAGAGAGAGAAGAGGGTGGGGGAGAGTCTTAAGGAGACTCTATGCCCAGTGCAGAACCTAACTTGGGGTTTGATCTGATGACCCTGAGATCATGACCTGAGTAGAAATCCAGAGTTGGATGCTTAACCAACTGAGCCATCCAGGTGCCCCAACAATGAACAATCTTTATCTAAAGAACAAATATAGGGCAACCCGGGTGGCTCAGTGGTTTGGCACTGCCTTCAGTCCAGGGCATGATCCCGGGATCGAGTCCCACGTCGGGCTCCCTGCATGGAGCCTGCTTCTCCCTCTGTCTGTGTCTCTGCCTCTCTCTCTCTGTGTGTGTGTGTCTCTCATGAATAAATAAATAAAATCTTAAAAAAAATAAAATAAAGAACAAATATATAGTACTTTATACTTAATAATTGGAGAATATATCTCATTTCAAGAACACCCAGATCATTTTTATTCTTTTAAATGTATATTTAATCTTTTACTTATTCTTCTCCTCAAACTTTTTACTTAAATTCTAGTTAACATACAATGGAATATTGGTTTCAGGAGTAGAATTTAGTGATTCATCACATATAAACAATACCTAGTGCCCATGATAACAAGTGCCCTCCTAATACCCATCACCCAACTAGCCTATCCCTCACCTCTCTCCATCAACCCTCAATTGTTCTCTGTCATTAAGAGTCTCTTATGGTTTGTTCCCCTCTTCCCCCCCAACCCCATGTGTTCATCAGTTTTGTTTCTTAAATTCCACGTATGAGTGAAATCATATGGTATTTGTCTTTCTCTGACTGACTTATTTTACTTAACATAATACACTGGCTCCATTCACATCATTGCAAAGCACCCAGACCATTTTTAAAATGGACTACTTCTTAGGCCATAAAGTAAATCGACATACAGCAGAGAATCAGTATCATATAGAACTCATTTTTTAAACCAATGCATTTAAGGCAAAAGTCAGAAATGAAATGTTAACTTAAAAATATGTAGTAGAACATTAAAAAATTAGACTTCTAAATATTTAAAGTATCAAAGAAGATATCAGAATAGAAACCAGAGCTGATTGGTAATGGGAATGCTAAATAACTACAGATTTACCTTTAAAGCTTTACTCAGAAGAAATGTATAACCTTAGCTGGTTTATTTTAGAAAAGAGCAAAGACTGGAAATGAGATTAGCATTCAACTTAAGAAATGGGGAAGATAAAAACAATAAATCCAAAGAAAGTAGAAGGAAGAAACTGTAAAGATGAGAACAGAAGTTAAATGAAGTAGAAAAGAAAGGTACAATGATCCCTTCTTTAAAAATACTAATGAAAGTGACAAATTTATAATAAAATTATCCAAGCAAAAACAAAATGCAAAAAAATAGTGATTTGAATACTGTGGATTTCTTGTCGGAAAACCATAAAAGGCCAGAAGACAGTGGAACAGCGTAAAATACTAAGAGAAAAGAATCGTCAACTCTGAATTCTGCATCCAGGAAAAGGAAACATCCTTTAGGAGCACAAACAAAATAAAGACATTCTCAGATGAAGGAAAAGTAAAAGAACTGTCAAACCTTCAGAGCTGTTCTAGAAGTGCTGAGGTTCCAGGTTCTTCAGGGAAATTATACGTGGGAGAACCTTGTAACATCATGAATAAAGGAGGAGTAACAGAGATGGTAAATGTGTGGGTTAATAGTATAGACGATTTTTCTTTTCTTAAATGTGAAAGTTGAAAGAAAAAATATTACATTACTGGAGGAGTTTACAATGTAGTTCAGATGATGACTAAAATATAAAAAAGGAAGAGGGAAGGAACCAATGTGGTCATAAGTCTTTTACATTTTATTTCAGGTGGCAAATATTAACTCTAAGAGTTAATTAACTTAATTAAGAAGGTTTGAGTATTATAATCATGACAGCAACCACTACAACAATTGCACCAAGAGATATATATCCTCTTGGTAGCAAATAGAACAAGTAGACAGAAAAATCAACAAAGATATAGAAGCCCTGGAATTCTTTCAAGCACACGTGGTATATTCACTAAGACCACATAATGATTCATAAAATGAATCCTAAAATTTTAAAAGAATACAATGTATACAAAGTAGGTTCTCTGGGGGTACCTGGATGGCTCCTTTTGTTGAGTAGCCAGCTCTTGATTTTAGCTCAGGTCATGATCTCAGGGTCCTGGGATGGAGCCTTGTGTCACTCAGCTGGAAGACTGCTTGAGGATTCTCTTTCTCCTTCTTTCTCTGCCCTTCCCTACCCTCCAAAATAAATAAATAAATAAATAAATAAATAAATAAATAAATAAATAAATCTTTAAGGACCCCAAAAACCAAAGTAATTCCTCTGTCCATAATAAAAGTACATAGGCATGTGTGGTCAGTAGATTTCTGATAAAGTTCAAGAAAGGATATTTTTTCAATAATTGGCAGTAAAATAATTGTATATCCATGCAAAAAAACAAAAACAAAAAACAAAAAACAAAAAAACATTTGCCTGAACCCAGATCTCACACTTTATACAAAAATTAATTGAAAATACATTATAGAGCTAAATGTAAAACATAAAACTAGACATGTTCCAGAAAAAAATAGGAGATTTTTATGATTGTGAATTAAGAGTTCTTAGACACCAAAAGCATGATTCATTAAAAAAATAAAAATAAAAAGAGAAATAAACTAAAACTGGTAAATTGAACTTCATCAAAACTAAAAACCTTTGTTCTCCAAAGGATGGTTACAAGAATAAAATGGAAAGTCATAGAATAGGAGAAAATATTTGTAAATCATATGTCTGAAAAAGGACTTGTATTCAGAAAATACAAAGAACTCTCAAAACTCAATGATGAGAAAACAAACAGTTCAATTAAAAAAAAAATAGGCGAAGGATTTGAACAGACATTTCCCCAGAGGAAATATGCAGATGGCAAATAAGCACATGAAAAGATGTTCCATCATTAGTCATTAGGAAAATGCAAACTGCTGTCATAATTGGATATCAGTATACACTATTAAAATGGCTAAAATAAAAGGGAAAGAAACTTGACAATACCATGTACTGGCAAGGATGCAGAACACCTGGAATTCTCATTCATTGATTGTAGGAATGCCAAGTGGCAGTGTTTTGGGAACACGGTTTGGCAGTTTCTTATAAAGGTAAACATACACTTACCATATGACACAGCAGTCTGACTCCTACGTATTTACCCAAGAGAAATGAAAATATGTGTTTATACAAAAATCTGTACTTAAATGTTTATAGCAACTTTATTCATAATTACCTTACACTGGAACCAATCCAGATGTCCTTCAACCAGTGAACGGTAACAAACTACAGTACATCCATACAATGAAATCCCATTCAATGATAAAAGGCAATGTACTATTGACACAACAAACAACATAAATGGATTTCAATTGCATAATGCTAAATGATATAAATCATATCTATAATGCTACATATTCCCTAGTACCATTTAAATGACCTTCTGGAAAAGGCAAATTTATAGGGATGGACAGGGGTTGAGGGGAAGGAAAGGGATTGACTATGAAAAAATAGCATGAGGAAATTTTTCCTCCCTAAGTGATGGTTACATAAGCAACCCACTTTAGTCATCAAATGGTATATATATATGTGTGTGTGTGTGTGTGTGTTTTCTTAAAAAATATTCAATGTATTTGTTTAAAGATTTATTTATTTACGAGAGAGAGAGAGAGAGAGAGAGAGAGAGAGAGAGAGAGAGAGAGATCAGGAGGAAAGGCAAGGGAGAGGAAGAGGGAGAGGATCTCAACCAAACTCCCCTGCTCAGAGCCCAACTCCAGGCTCGATCTCAACTCTGAGATCATGACCTGAGCCAAGGGTTAGATCCTTAATCCACTGAGCTACCAGGGTGTCGCATCAATTTATTTAAACGAAAACAACAACAACAACAACAAAAAAACTGTTCACCTATTTCTCCCAAGCCCACCCCCTCCTCTGGCAACCACCAATCTGTTCTCTGTATTTATGAGCTTGGTTATTTATTATTTGTTTATTTTTAGATTCCACATGTAAGAGTGATGAAATGGTATTTGTTTTTGTCTCTCTGACTTACCTCTCTTATCACATGCCCTTGAGGTGACCCATGTTGTTGCAAATAGCAAGGCTTTATTCCTTTTTTTTTTTATGGTTGATATGTATTTCTTTAACCATTTATCTATCGATGAACACATAGGTTGTTTCTATATCTTGGCTATTGTAAATAATACTGCAATGAATATGGAGGTGCGTATGTCTTTTCTAATTGGTATTTTCTTTTTCTTTGGATAAATACCTAGCAGTGGAATTACTGGATCATATGGTAGTTCTATTTTTAATATTTTTGAGAAACTTACTTACTATTTTCCTTCAGTGGCTCACCAATTTACATTCTCCCTAACAGTGCACAAGGGATCCTTGTTCTCCATATCCTTTTCAAAACGTATTTCTTGTCTTTTTGATTCTAGCCACTCTGACAGGGGCAAGGTGATATCTCATTGTGGTTTCGATTTGAATTTTCCTGATGATTAATGATGTACAACATCTTTTCATATACTTGTTGGGCATGTGTATGTCTTCTTTGGACAAATGTTTATTCAGAACCTCTGCCCATTTTTAAATTATATCTTTTGGTTTTTTGCTTGAGTTGTATGAGTTCTTTATATATTTTGGAAATTAACCCTTTAACAGGTAAATGGTTTGCAAATATTTTATCTAGCCAGTAGGTTGCCTTTTTTTGTTGTTGACTGTTTCCTTTGCTGTGCAGAAGCTTTTTAGTTTGATTTAGTCCTACTTGCTTATTTTTGCTGTTGTTGCCTTTTTTTTTTTTTTTTAAAGATTTTATTTATTTATTCATGAGAGAGGCAGAGACACAGGCAGAGGGATAAGGGAGCCCGATGTGGGACTTGATCCCAGGACTGGAGATCATGTTCTGAACTGAAAGCAGACACTCCACCAGTGAGCCACCCAGCCATCCTTGTTGCTTTTGGTATCAGATTTTAAGAATCATCAAAAAATAAAAATAAAAAATCATCACCAAGATCTATGTCAAGGAGTTTACCATCTTTTTTTTTTTTTCCCCCTAGTTTTATGGTTTCAGGTCTTACATTCTAGTCTTTGGTTCAATTTGAGGTAATTTTTGTATAGTATAAGATAGTGGTCAAGTCTCATTTTGTGTGTGCGTGTGACTATAATTTTGCGGAGACTATTCATTCCCCATTGTATATTCTTGGCTCCTTTGTTGTAAATTAATTGATCATATATGCGTAGGTTTATTTCTGGGCCCTTATTCTGTTCCACTGATCTATGTGTCTGTTTTTACACCAGTGCCATACTGTTTTTAAATGACATTTAAATGATATTCTGGTAAAGGCAAAACTACAGTGATTGCCAGAGTTTGACGGGGAAGGGAGGAACTGAAGACACAAAAAGATAGAGGGAAGACGCTAGTATGGTAATCAAAGTGTTCTGTATCTTATTTGTGGTAGTGGTTATAAGACTATGGAGTTGTGAATTTCAGTGAGTATAAATTTAAAAGTGAGCTTTAAAAATTAGTAGAAAAGAAATCCATGAGTGCTGGCAGGGAGAGATACTGAGAATTAAAAGAAATAATAAGGAAGAGGTGGGGGGAATTCTATGTTATTTATATGGAGGGTTCAGGGAAGACTCTGAGGAAGTAACTTTAAGCTGAGCTGTGAGGGATGGGAGGAGCTGGGTAGGAGATAAGTGGGGGAAATAGGATTTCAGGTAGAAGAGATAACTTATGGAACTACTTGACAGGCAAAGGAGTACCTGGATTCTCAAAAGCTAAGAGAAAGCCAGTGTGGTTGCAGCCCAGAGCACAACAAGAACAAGAGTGATGAGAGATAAGCCTTACAGAGAGGGGCCACGCCCTATAGGGCCTTACGGGCCACTTAAGGATTTTGACTTCTTTCCAAACACAGGTTTTTACCAGTGCTTAGGATTAACATGGTTAGATTTAGAATTTTGCTTTAAAACTAGAGCTACAGGGATCCCTGGGTGGCGCAGCGGTTTGGCGCCTGCCTTTGGCCCAGGGCGCGATCCTGGAGACCCGGGATCGAGTCCTGTGTCGGGCTCCCGGTGCATGGAGCCTGCTTCTCCCTCTGACTGTGTCTCTGCCTCTCTCTCTCTGTGACTATCATAAATAAATAAAAATTAAAAATAAAATAAAATAGAACTAGAGCTACAGGTTATGAACCAATTGAGATGAGGGAGAGGAGAAGCTGGAAGACCTACTTGGTGAAGTGACAGATGCCATCATAAAAAAAAAAGTGACGGATGCCATGATAAAAGAAAAATGGTCTGGGCCACAGTCTTCTTCAGGTGGCAATTCACATTCAACTTCTTGAAGTGCTAACTTCTCCAAGAAGTTATGTTAATTTCTAATACATTTTGATGGAATGAAGACTTGCTCTGGGTAACTAGTGACTCATGCACGCAGTTGACTATCAGCTAACTGCCAGTGACCTTCAACTAGGCTCTTCTTTATTTCTATATCTAATCCATTCTTTTTTTCCTAGAAAATTTCCCTACCAGGAATAATATTTTATTTTATTTTATTTTTAAACATTTTATTTATTTACTCATAGAGACACAGAGAGAGAGAGAGGCAGAGACACAGGCAGAGGGAGAAGCAGGCTCCATGCAGGGAGTCTGATGTGGGACTCGATCCTGGGTCTCCGGGATCACGCTCTGGGCTGGAGGCGGTGCTAAACCCACTGAGCCACCAGGGCTGCCCCAGGAATAATATTTTATTTATTTATTTATTTATTTATTTATTTATTTATTTATTTATTTATTTATTTATTTATTTTTTGTTTTTGGAATAATATTTTAATTGACAAAAAATAAAAAATAAAAAATAAAAAAAATATTTTAATTGACATACAAAGAGCAATTTTTTCTTGCTTGTGTACAAAGTTACAATAAAATGTTGACATGTTTATTAAAAAGAACGATTTTAATAAAGTTTTTGGAAACAAAATCAACATTCAAAACTTAATTGCCTTCCTGACTATCATCAATAAACCACAAACAAACATAAAACATCATTTACAATAGGAATTAAAAGTAAGAAATTTGGGGAAAAAAGTAAGAAATTTGGGAATAAATACAAGATATGCAAGAACATTCTGAAGAAATTACTACTTTATTAAAAGTTTCCTGTGACTGCCATAATGAATTCCCACAAACTTGGTAGCTTAAAACAACAGAAATTTATTCTCTCACAGTCCCTATAGGACCAAGATGTTGGGATCCCTGGATGGCACAGCGGTTTGGTGCCTGCCTTTGGCCCAGGGCGTGATCCCGGAGACCCGGGATCGAATCCCACGTCGGGCTCCCGGTGCATGGAGCCTGCTTCTCCCTCTGCCTGTGTCTCTGCCTCTCTCTCTCTGTGTGTGTGCCTATCATAAAAAAAAAAAAAAAAAAAAAAAGGACCAAGATGTTGCAAGACCAAGATGTGGGCACAGCCTCACTCCCTCTGAAGTTCCTAAGGGGAACTTCCTTATCTCTTCAAGCTTCTGGTAGCTGCAGGTGTTTCTTGGCTTGTGGCTGAGTAACACCAATTTCTGCCCCCACCGTCACATGACCTTCTCTTCTGTGTCTTATGACACTTGCCATTAGACCGAAGGCCCAGAGTGAAGCATCTTGAGATCCTTAATTACATATGCAAAAACCGTTTTTCCAAATGAGTTCACATTCATAAGTTCCAGGGGTTATGAACATATCCTTTTGGGGTCATTATTCATCCAGCTACAATAAAGAGCCAAATAAATGGAGGGATGTACCATGTTAGAAGACAAATGTTGTAATGTCAATTGATCCTGCCAAATTGATTCAATGTATACTAATTATATTCCCAAAGAGTTTTTCGGTGGAATCCAATAAATTGGTCCTAAAAGGGACAAATAGCCAGGATACTCATTAACAAGAAGTAGGTAAGGAGATGAGATATGACCAACTAGATATCAAGATTTATTTGAAAACTATCCTAAATAAGGCTGTTTAGCATTGGCTCAAAGCTTAAAAAACTGACCAATGAAACAGAAATTAACCTATAACATATATCAAAACCTGATGTGTGGAAGATGTGGCATTGCAGATCGGTGGGGAAAAAATGCCTCTTTAGAAAACGCTCTTGGAACAATAGGTTACCCATGTTGAAAAAACTGAAATTGGATCCCTACCTCACATGATATCCAAAACATCAATTCCAGGCCTACATATAAATGCCAAAACCTTAACACTATTTGAAGAAAATATAGAAAATTATGACATTAGAGCAGGAAATGATTTCTTAAGCAAGAAAAAGTATACTAATAATAAAAGATAAGAACAATACATTTGACCAGATTAAAACTAAGAATTTTTGTGAGTTAGAGACATCTGAGTGGCTTAGTGGTTGAGCATCTGTCTTCAGCTCAGGGTGTGATCCTGGTCCTGGGAACAAGTCCCACATTGGGCTCCCTGTGGGGAGCCTGCTTCTCCCTCTATGTCTCTGCCTCTCTCTCTGTGTTTCTCATGAATAAATAAATAAAATCTTTAAGGAAAAAGAATTTTTGTGGATGAAAAACTATCAAAAAAGAGTAAAAAGACAACTTGAAAACTTAGAGAAGACATTGGAACACATAAAACAAAGCTTAATGACCAGAATACGTATAGAGTTTCTGAAATAATTAAAGGACCAACAAAACATACATATGTATTATATATATTATATTGCTATATATTATTATATCTATTAGATTCTATTCTAGTATAGAATTGGACAAAATATGTGAGCAGGCATTTTGAAAGAGGAACTATGAATCCTCAATGAGTATATGAAAACATGCCTGATCTCATTACTCACCATGGAAATACAAGTTAAAACATCAATGAGATATAACTTTACACCTTCTAGATTAGCAAAAGATTAAAAAGTTGTGAAAAATTGTTTTCTTCTGTTGGGCCTAAGAAACAACAGAAACTCTTGATGGTGGAGTGGATGTTTGTATAAGCATTTTGGTTCATAATGTGGCATTATCTGGTAAATATCGACTTGCACACATTCTGTTGATGTGAGAAGAAAAATGATTAAATTTCCTTATTATCTACAGCCCATTGACAAGTCCTTGAAACAGGCAGAGGGACATTCCTCCAGGGACTCAACTTCCTGGACGGGCAAAAGGCAATCTTAGCCTAACTCCCAGGATCCTGTAAGTCTACTTGAACATATAAAAATTCCTTTGGAAATTTCCTTTATCTCTACCCTCCAAGATACGTGTTGGCAATTGTCCTCCAAGCATATCACTCACCAATACACATCTAAAGGGTCTCATGAATAAGGTTTTATTGGACAGTAATAAATGGACTTTTCCTAACAATAGCCAGCCTCTTCAAGGTCCTGGAAACCTTGCTTCAGAATTCCTTAGAGACTTATACTCTCCCTAACTCCCTCCCAGCTTGAAAGTGTATAATGAGCCAGTCCTTATGATGCCGGTGCAGCTCTTTCTGCCCACAGGTCCTATCTTCGTGCTTTAATAAAATCACCAAAGACATCTCAAGAATTCCTTCTTGGTTGCTGGCTCTGGACCTCACCAACATTCCAAAACTACATTTGGCAACCATGAAGTGACCCCTCTCACTCTAGAGAGCTTTCTTTCTATTCTCACCTTCACTTAATAAAACTGTCACCTCATCCTTTTGTATCCACCAGATTCATTCTTTGACTCTGTGAGACAAGAACCCTGCAACCCTGAAAACCTATGACTTAGCAGTTCTCTTCTCGGCAGCAGACACTGGTCCCAGACACTGTTTCAGACTATGGATAGCAGGCACATAGAGGAATGGTCATAGACTGAAGCAGTGCTGTAAAAGTATAGAATCAGATCCTGTCTTTATCTCCAATTGTCATATTTGGTTTGCCACAAAATTTTTCACATTAATTTTTATTTTTAAAATATTTAAAAAAATTTTTATTTATTCATGAAAGACAGAGAGAGAGAGAGAGAGAGAGACAGAGACATAGGCAGAGAGAGAGGTAGTTTCCTTGTGGGGAGCCTGATGCGAGACTTGATCCCAGAACCCTGGGATCATGCTCTGGGCCGAAGGCTGACGCTCAACCACTGAGCCACCCAGGCATCCCTTATTTTTAAAATATTGCATCAAAATATCATTTATCCTGAGTATTAGGGGTTTTTTTTTTTGGTGCTCCTTAAATTTTCTACCCAAATGCTGCTTCTCCTTCTGCCCATGTCTCTGCCTCTCTGTGTGTCTGTCGTGAATAAATAAATTTTAAAAATCTTAAAAAAAATTTTTTTTGGCACCCAAATGAATACCTCACTAGCCCCACCATAGTCTTGGTCCTTGTTGGTTTTACTATTATGCTTCATAACTTGCAAAATTGCTGTATGTATTCTTTTGAATTTATCTAGCATTTCAAAAATTTAAAATTAATAAGAAATAAACCATAAAGAAGAAAAGAGAGCTAGGGAAAGAATTCTGGGATTTCTTCAAATTTCAGTAATCTGAAAGAGATGTTGCAAGTTAAAAGAACCAAGAAGAAGCCAGCAAAGTAGGAGGAAAAACAGACTGTGGCATTTTCCAGGAGTGGAAATATTTGCAAGTCTATTGGTCAAGGCAGCTGCTACCTTAAATAACTAAAGAATCACCTGTTTAATATGCAGTCACCTAGACCTGGATTTCAGAAATCTTGCACATTATGCATTCATGCACAAGAAACATAAATTTTAATGTAAAATTATTAAAGGTAGATTTTGAACAAAGATTTTGGACAAAGATTTTTGGACAAAGATTTTTAGCATTCTGAGTCCTTGACATAGCACGCTGTATTCACGTGAGAGACTGCTACGCCTCTAGCCTGTCTTACCTTGCTGGCTGGCCTATTCTTTCTTAGCTTCAAGCCTCAGCTCAAGTGCAGTGTACACTTAGGTAACTTCCTTGAGGTCAGTTTTTCTTGTTTTTTACAAATTCAGAAATTCTTCTGTTTTTCATAACTGGCCTCTAGAACAGTATAGGCAAAAAATCTTTGAGGCATGCTTTGGACAGGAGAAAGGGCCAAATTCGAAGTAAGGAGAATAGATACAGGATCTCAAATGACTTAAGATAATGGGGCAAGCTGAGAGCCCCTGGAGGAAGATCTTGTGTCTGAACAGGTTACAGCAGAAGTGTTTGAGAATATGAACCAATATTTGGAATTTAAAAAAATGAGAGGGAAGATGAATATATAGTTCTGAAGAATGTATTCAGATGCTGGATGAGTCAAGTCTCTTCCTCCCTCCCTCCTTCCCTCTCTCCCTCCCTCTCTTCCTCTCTCCCTCTCTTCCTTTCTCTGTTCCTCCTTCCCTCCCCTCTTCTTCAATACTTACTTAGTACTTACTGTATGCCAAGTGCTGATTTCAACACAGAGGCTCCTGAGATTAAGACATGTCCATACATTTTGTTGATTCTAATTTGTGCGTTATATTTTCACATTCTATCATCTGTGAAATTGGACAGTATCTTACAAGCATATTATGATTCAATAGCATCTTACTTACTAGGTCTTTCAGTTTGAAAGTGACTTAGATTTGAGAAAATAGCATAGAAGCTCTGTGCCAATTTTACCTGACAGCCAGACGTTAGTATACATCCTCCTGCACAGCTTCTTCTTCCAATCCCAAATAGGGTGATAAGGATGGGGAACAAGTTTGTGATGATTGTGATGATTGCTTGTGATGATTGTCTCTGCTCTATCACTCCCTCCCGTTAGATGGACACAGTTTGGAGAGGTGAACTCCTGACTACCACCTGATCACATCTTTCTCTTCTCTCTTTCTTCTCCAATATCTTCCAGCCTAAATCCAGGAAGAAAAAAATATGTGGACTTTTTCTTCCCTTATATCATATTATCCTTAACCTGATTAATGATCCATTGGTAAACCATAGTGGTGTCATTAATACCTTCTATAGTCTATTGAAGGGACTCTATACTCATATTCAGAGGAATTAGTTCTTGACATGTTTAGTTGGAACTTCAGGAATTTAGCAAAACTCATTAAGCAGTTATCTTCTGCCCTGAATTTATAAGTCTCGCAAGAGTGAAAGACTAAGAAACGAGCTAGGGTGAGAGGTAGGGAGGATTAAAATGTGCCTGTTGTGAGAATAGTTGTGAGACTATGCTCCCTTTTAAACTCATTTCTTTTTCCATTCTCTTTTCTTTTGTCTTACTGCTTATTAAAAACAATATTAAATATTCCAAACTTCAGTGGAAGTACATATAGGTTTTGCATAACTCTGGTACTGACTGCTTTTCTGGGAAAAAAATAAGTCATAATTGTATTAAAAAATGCCTTAGTCTTAGTTTAGAGTTTTTACCGGAAAATGATGTTGATTTATATCAAATATCTTTGATTGATGTGTCAAATCTACCAAAATTATCATGACATCTTTTCTTTGATATATTAATTCAATACTATATATTTTCTAAGATTGAATAATCCTTGCATTACTGAAATAAACATTGTTATATCCTATTATTTTATTTTCGTATGCGTTCGATTTTCTGGTATTTTATTTTTGCCTTTTCCATCTATTTAAAGGAAATAATCTACATGGAGTGTGTGTGTGTGTGTGTGTGTGTGTGTTTGCTATTTCAGTCAGGTTTGCTAGCAACATTATGGGAGCTCTTAATATAAATTGGGAAGCTTTACATGTTTTTTTAAGATGCTGTGAAATTTCAAATTCACGCTCTTCCTCTTACAAGATGTATAACTTTGGGCAAGTTGCCTTACTTGTTTTTAGGTTTCTTTTGTAAAAATTAAATACCCAAGTTTTTCCCATGTTTGAAGTGAATTTTTATAATTTATAATTTACATTTATTTATATGTATATTTGTATTTTCCTGTATGAATTTTAAATATATCACCAAATATATACAAAGGATTTTAAAATCATAACATGTAAAAAGAAATAAAAAAAATAAAATCATAATGTGTATCAAATCTGTGGCAAATTTTGCATACAAATTTTGCGAATCTTATAATTTTGTATGCTTTTTAAAAAAATTTTTTCTTTTTTTAGTATTTGTAGTAGTTTGTTTGTCTTTTATAACCTAGCCCTATGATAATTTATCAAATATTTTCAGGTTCTCCAGTATATTAATATTACATTTTTACCTCTTAAACTGAGTTTGTCAGTTTTATTATATACATGTTAGATCTCCTGGATTTATTCTCCACAGTTCTTTTACCCTTTTAATTTCTTTATTATTTTTCTCCAAGTTCTGGAAGGATTGCTTGGGGTGGGTTTTAATTCAATGAGTTGCTTAAAATTCAATAATCAGGTTTTCTATTTTTTTAGTCTTTTTTCACAATGTCAGCTTTTTTCCTGTTCAGCTACTGCTTATTCTGGTGTCCAAAATGCAAAATCCTCTTCAACTAATCAGAGAATTTCCAAAGTTTCATATGGGAAAATTAAATTTCATTACTCAGATCATCACTTAGATGGGTGCCTTTTTTGACTTGTACTCTTTTCCTATTTTTCCTTATTAAATGAAAGAGGTCTCAGTTGGTTCAGTGTTGGTGGTTAAAGTTCTTTTAGAGATCATGGGGATTTGAAGTTTCAGATCAAGTAAGCCTGAGCTTGGCTGGGACAGCAGTCCGTCCTTTTGTTGGCAGAGTTGCCTTTGTATAGAGAGACAGCAATGGCAACCTCTCTGTGCTTTTCTTAGCATGGCAGTCCATGTTCAGTATAAGATATTTGGAGGGATCCAAAGATTCCTGTTCTTTGTGGCTCTGGCATGCAGTGCATTCATTTGAGGTGGAGGCTAACTTACATGTGCCCCTTACAAGGTCACTAATGGCTTATTATTATCTCTATCCCTTGCTATGGCAATGAAGCTTATGGTCAGATTTTGCTGAGGTCTCTCTTTTTTTTTTAAGGTTTTATCTATTTATTCATGAGAGAGACACACACACACAGAGGCAGAGACACAGATAGAGGGAGAAGCAGGCTCCTTGCAGGGAGCCATACGTGGGACTCAATCCAGGGTCTCCAGGAGCAGGCCCCCGGCTGAAGGCAGCGCTAAACCCCTGAACCACTTGAGCTGCCCTGAGGTCTCTTTTCATTTAATTTCCAGACTTCAAAGAAACCTGGAGTGATAGGCCTTTTCTTCATGGTCTCATCTTGATGATACTTAACAAAGGTCCCTCATTTCTAATTACCAGCATTGCTATGTTTCTTGTTTATAATATCTATAGGCTATTTCAATAGAAAACTTGGATGGAGTAAAGGGTCCTTAAATGTATCCTCAAGTCACCATTTTTAGTTGGAGGCCATCTCTGTCATTCTGAAATCTGGGACAGCTACCAAATTAACACCCACATGTACTAGTAATGGCTGGCAGAGTCGGGAATTGGGGGCAGATTTATGCTATATATTTATTCCATTTCTAAGTCATCACCTACAAGCAGATGTCTTCTACAAGAACATCAATTCAGTGGCCAAGAGTATCTTGGAAAGAGGAAGCCAAGATATTTTTCATAATGGTTGGCCTTCCAATATTTTTGATATCTTGAAGTCACTAGCTCAGTTAAATATCCAATTGCATCCCTCAGTCCCATCTGTTGATGCCCTTCAGGAACACAGGTGACTACCTCTATAATGCCTCTGTTACAACCCTGTGAACTGTTTCTTGTTCATAAGATTTACCTTCAAGTGGGTAGAAATTCAAATCATTCTTACCATATGTAAATTTTCTTTTTCTAAATTTAGATTGTCAGCATCCCCGTGTACACCTGCATCATACTATACTAAGGAATTTCATCAAGTGTGACCGAATTTAATAGTGACATCAAAGTTTCCTTTTAAAATTCTAGACACACAAACATAGCTTATCATTTTACATTTCAGTTCTTTTTTTCCTATAGTTTTTTTTCTTCAGGTTCTGACTGGATTTCCTCTTACCTGCCCCTAACCACTGTATAGTAGGCAGTGCTCAAATTCAGTGAGTTAGGAGCAGAACTTTCAAAAGCTTGGCATTTGGTCAAAGCCTCAACATTTCAGCAAGAAGAAGAATGCCAGGATTTTGGTTATTTCTGGGAGGTACAGGCAAGATAGGACACTTAAGCACAAAAGCCTGTTAATGGCTACAGTTTAATATAAGGACTACTATGGGGACTCAGTATAGGAATACCTAGGTGGTGTGACATTTAATGTGAAGTGTACCCAGGCTTACAGGAAGATTATCAGGGGCTGCTTTATTGCTAACACATGAATAAAAAATCAGCAGCCTTCTAAACTTGTAGGTGATTAAACAAATTTGATCAGAGTAATAGGACATTGATGCTGATGCTAAAAGTGATTATTACTATTCAATAAACACTGATGAGTGACTACTATATGCCAGTTACTGTGCCAAGACCCAAGTATACCAAGATGCATGAGACCTGCTGACCAAAAAGCTAATTCTTTAGGGAAAGGGATCTTTTCAGAGATCCTTCCCTTACAGAGAAGCTTATAGAATTCTGTCATTTTACTGATTGGCTTCATCTAGCTCCTTAACATATATTAATGTTTTTAAATTTTTATTTTAGAAAATTTTGAACATATAAAAGAACAAATAGCATGATGAGCCTGATTAATTCATTACATAGCTTCAAAAATTATTAATACATAGTCAAGCTCTTTTTGTATTCCTTCAACTCTCCCCTTCAGATTAAAGTCCTGAACATTTGGACACCTCAGTGTCTCAGGGGTTGAGTGTCTGCCTTCGGCTCACGGTGTGATCCTGGGGCCCTGGGATAGAGTCCCATCATCCCTCTGCCTATGTCTTTGCCTCTCTGTGTGTCTGTCATGAATAAATAAATATAATCTTAAAAAAAATAAAGTCCTGAACATCATATAATATTCTCTGTAAATAATTCAGTATATATCTTCAGAAAATAAAGACTCTCTTTTTTAACAAACCCACAATCCATTATCATCATATGTAAACAGATTTACAATAATTCATCAATATCATCACATCAAACTGATTATTCTATTTAAAAAACTTTTTTAATAGTTTGTTTTTGAATTGCAATCCAATAAGATCCATAATTTGCCATTGGTTGATAGATTTTCAAAGTATCTCTTAAACTATAGGTTTTTCCTACATCTCTCTCTCTCTCACTTGCTTTTTTTCTTGAATTTTTTTGTTGTTGAATTTTTGTTGAATTT
Organism: Canis aureus; assembly: GCF_053574225.1. NCBI lineage: Eukaryota > Metazoa > Chordata > Mammalia > Carnivora > Canidae > Canis > Canis aureus. The sequence continues at coordinate 86,323,930 of NC_135611.1, read as the reverse complement.
TTTTGTTGTTTATTTTATAGCTTCCATAATTTGGATTTTGTGGATTATATTCGTATATTAAGTTTAGAATATTCCTTTATTTTCTATATTTCCTATAAATTGGCAGTTAGATTTAGAAGCTTATTTCAAGTTAAGATTGTTTTCAAAACCATTTCATAGGTAGTGTGTTTTTCTATTATGAGGCAAATAATGTCTTAGTGTTTCTTGTTTTGTGACATTCATTGGGGGTTACAAAATGGTGATACTCTAATTTTATCATTACTTCATCATTTACTTTTTGGAATACTTCTATAAAGAGAAACTTGCCCCCATCAACTATTTATTTGGTTATCCTGTAATGCAGACTGATAGTAAGGGCAGGAGAGGCTTGATTTCTTTCCCTCTATGAGATTTCAAAATAATGGCATATTTTCCTGGCAAAGGTGGCCAATTAGTTTAGTGTTAGTATAATTACCAACTCATAGTTTCAAACGTATTAAAGCATTTCAGGCCATTGAATCATTATGCTCATTGATGCTCAGGTCTATTTCAGCCTAGCAGAGTTTAGGCTGATGCTTGAGTCCTTTTTTTTTTCTTAAAGATTTTTAAAATTTATTCATTTGAGAGAGAGAGAGAGAGAGAGTGAAAATATGAACAGAGGGAGGGTCAGAGGGACAGGGAGAAGCACACTCTCTGCTGAGTGGGGAGCCTAAGATGGGGCTTAATCCCAGGACCTTGGGATCATGACTTGAGCCAAAAGCACTCAACTGATTGAACCACCTAGGTGCCTTGATGCCTGAGTACTTTTGATACAGCCCTGGTGGTGTTTAATAGCTTCCTTCCTATTTTAAATAATAATGTTCCAGTATTTTTTTTTTTTTTTACATTTCTTGCTCTAGACCCATGATTTATCATTTTTCCAAAGAGCTCTGTTTGCTTTGAGACAAAAATGATATTTTGGGATAATAATCTGGATACTAGGGTGTTCCTTGCTACCAGTTGGTCATTGGTTCTTTGCCTGTCATTGGTAGTTAGAGTTAGGGAGTATCTTTGTTTTTTGTTGTTGTTAAGTTGAAATACATCATGAGTTTATACTTATACAATTCATTCCAAGTTATAATTTGGTTTTTATTTCATTTCATCAGTTGTATATCTGTATCTTCTGGTAATGATACCCGAACAGATTTCAGTTCTCTATGACACCAGCCTAATTAGACATTTTATTTTTACCATACACACAGAGTCATCTCAGAAAGCAATTCTAACACCACCTCCAATAAGATTACTAGAAATGGTTGAAGGGCTTTTTTTCCCCTCTCCAGTTCTTCTTGTCCTTAGAATGTATCTCCAATATACCTCCTTAAGGAAATATAGCTATTGGAGTTCCTGGGTGTCTCAGTTAGTTGAGCATCCGACTCATGATTTTGGATCAGGGTCCTGGAATTGAGCCCTGTGTCAGGCTCTGTGCCCAGTAGGGAGTCGGCTTGAGGATTCTCTCTCTCATGTCCCCTCTAGCCCCTCAAATAAATAAATAAATAAATCTTTTTAAAAAAGAATATAAAATTATTGTGTTTTAAAATTCTTTGTTATAATTTCCTTCTCTCTCTCACTGATTATTCTACCAACTGTAATACCTACAATACAGTTACGTTCATTTGTTTACTATTACCTTTGAATTCAGAGATTGCTTTTATTATTTACTTTTGTTTTAATTTTGATGTAAAATATTTATGTAGTTCTAAAGCCAAACATACAAAACAGGATATATTTATAGAAGTCTTGTATTGCAGTCCTCTCTACCATGCTCCCTCCCTCTTCCTATAACTAACCATTTAGAAAGCATTTTATCTCATAGTTCAGAAAACATAGTTATATGTATAATATAGTATATGATAACATATATTAAATAATTATTTATTAACCTTTGGACACAGCTCAACTATAGAATAATACAATTGAGTCAGAAACCCACATGGAACTGTTAAAAACAACATAGTAGGCTCCAAATCAACTTGCTTAGGCTAGGCTCATGTTACCAAATCAAGACAACTTTTGGTTCTCTCAGAAACGGAATCTTATATTAACTAACTAGAGTTTAAATAAAAACTTGAAACAGCAACAACAAAAAAGAAAGAAATGGAATCTTAAACCAGACATTCAGGAATCACCTGATCAGCACTAGTCAGGTAATTTGCCTGATAGGCCCCTGCCATCCCCTAAAGGAAAGTATCCTTGCAGTCAACAATCTGCTTTATTGCTTACCATGACATCCTTGTTCCTACTATCTTCTTTATTTTGTATAGCTCCTTGGAGCTCCTTTCTATCCACCAGATTGAATGTTGCACACGTTGCATCAATTTTTGCTCAAACTCCTAAAATTTTTTTTAAAAGATTTTATTTATTTATTCATGAGAGACACACAGAGAGAGGCAGAGACACAGGCAGGGGCAGAAGCAGGCTCCCTGTGGGGAGCCCAATGGGGAACTTCATCCCAGGACCCCGGGATCACTCCCTGAGCCAAAGGCAGATGCTCAACCCCTGTGCCACCCAGGCATCCCAAACTCTAAAAATTTTAATATGCCTCAGTTTATCTTTTAACCGAAGATCTACCCAGCTGAGCACTGCCCAAATCCCTGTTCCACAGAATCATGAAAAATGATAAATAATTGTTTTAAGAAACTATATTTTGGAGTGGTTTGTTGTAGATTATATGACATATATCCTGGAGTTAATACTATAATAGTGTATACAGATATGATTATTTTTTAAATGTGTATCAGAAAATTAGTTTTTCACCGAATGCAAAGAGTTCACTGCTTGGTGTGCATCAGCCAATAAATCAGCTCAAGTTCTTTTAGTTTGAGAAAATAGTTTTTATTACTTATAGCAAGTAAGGAAATGGAGGGATAGCTATCAAAGCATTGTCTTCCCATCAGGTTAGTACAGGAAACTTTTCTTCAATGTATTGGGGGTGGAGGCAAGAAGCTTATATATACATTAAGGGACTTATACATATTCTATTACTTAGGCATCTTTGTTCAATTATGCATGCCTGGCGTGTCAACATGCTAATGCATACATTGTATGTTCCAAACAACGGCGGAAAACTCCACCTGTGGGAGGAACTCTTAGTATTATAATGAGTTTAAGGTAACTTGAGGACAACTCAGGAGGGCTTCTGCACAGATTCTGAGCTTCATTATGGCTCAAACTGGCTCATGTCATGGGCTATTTAGTGAAACACCTAACTGGGCATCTCCTTGGCTGGAACTATAAAAAAAAAAAAACAACTGCATTCCTTCCTTTCTTGTGTCCTGTCCCTCTCTTCCCTCCTTCTGATTTAGCTTTCAACCCTTGAATTTAAGTAACCTCCTGTCACATCCTAGGTAACAGATTTCTAAATTTTTTCCTTTCAGAGTAACAGTTAGGCTAAAAAATCATCATCATTAGGCTGATGTGGGAAGGATTAGCCCCACAGTCAACTTCATCACAAAGGTACTCTCTATGGAAGGGCACCTGGGTGGCTCAGTCAGTTAAGCCTTCAATTCTTGATTTTTGTCTCAGGTCATGATCTCAGGATTGTAAGATCAAGCCCCTCATCAGACTCTGAGTTGGTCTTGGAGCCTGCTTAAGATTCTCTCTCTTTCTCTTTCTCTCCCTCCCTCTTAAAAAAATACTCTCTATGGAGAAGTGATGTGAAAATATACCATTTCCTGGTGTAGATTGGGAAGAAATTTTCCCTGTATCCTCTGAATCCTTGGCTGAGATCCCTATAAGAAAAGACAAATTAGGGATTCCTGGGTGGCGCAGCAGTTTAGCACCTGCCTTTGGCTCAGGGCGCGATCCTGGAGACCCGGGATCAAATCCCACGTCGGGCTCCCGGTGCATGGAGCCTGCTTCTCCCTCTGCCTATGTCTCTGCCTCTTTCTCTCTCTCTCTCTCTCTGTGTGACTATCATAAATAAATAAAAATTTTTTAAAAAGACAAATTAACAAGAGAAAACAAGCAAATAGCTTTATTAGCATGTATATCTCATGTGTACATTGCAGATATCCAGGGAACTGAGTAACTCCCCCAAGATGGCCCAAGCTACCACCTTAAATGCGTTCTTTAACTATAGGCAAAAGAAAGATGTATGTATTGAGTGGGGAGGCCAGTAATAGGGGGTTGACAGAAAAAGCATAGTAAACAAGGGTAGGTTTGTTGTGCAGATTTAAGTACTTCCTACATTAATAAGTTTCTTATGATTTAGTCATTCTTCTCTTCCTGGTACAGGGAAGGAGACACCCGTGGAGACACAAATGGAGATTTGCTTTATAAATGTAAACTCCCTTACAAAAGGGTGACTTCTATTCTGTTTTCAGAGCTTCTATGCCTGCAATTTCTCAAAATAATCAGCCCAAAATAATCCCTGTGCCAAAGAGGCATATTTGGGGGTGGCACATTCTGCTACTTTTTACTGGATTTGTTTTATGGCTTAATAGAGATGCTATCAGAGTCTTTGGTTTATAGGCAAATTTGTATATATGACCTCAGGAGCATGATTAAGCATCCCCCAAGGCATCATAACACAGGAGTGTTCTTATCATTCATTTAGGACAGATTATTTATTATTGCTGGCTTTTGAAAGTTCTTATTTAACATGTGAATTCATTTTCTAGGCCTGCTGTAACAAATTACTATGAACTGGGTGGTTTAAAACAACACAAATTTATTCCTTTCCCATTCTGGAGGTTTGAAGTCTGAAATCAAGCTGTTGACAGGGCCATCCTCTCTGAAGGCCCTAGAGGAGGATCCTTCCTTGCCTTTCTCATAGTTTCTGATTGTTGTCAGCAATCCTTGTTTTTTTTTTTTTTTTGGCTTGCAACTGCATCACCTCAATCTCTGCTTCCATCTGCACATGGCCTTTGTCAGGGAGGAAAAATAATTTTCCCTCTACCCTTGTAGGTTCTTGGCTGAAACACTTCCATAATAAAAGACAGATTAATAGAAGAAAAACAAACAGAAGTAAAACAAACATTTATACATGGGAGAGATTCAGAGAAACTGAGTAAATCCCAGAAAAAAATCCAAGCTACCTCCTTAAATACTATACCTAACTAAAGACAAAAATTTGGGGGGTAGGAGTGAGGCTAGTTACAGGAGGTTGCCAGGAAAAGCACAGTAAATAAAGGTATGGTTTGGATGCTGGCAGGCAGGGTCTGAGGACCCAGAAGGGGGTTCCTACAGGACCAGCCAAGAGGGTCTTTGGCTTCACTCAGGATGGAAATAAAATACAAGCCAGCAGGAGGTGAAAGCAGAGTTTATTGAAGACAGAGAGAGAGAGAGAGAGAGAGAGAGAGAGAGCAGTACAGAGGGAGCATCTAGGCGACTCAGAAAGGAAAGGAGCATGAGTCTAGTCTGTTCGGGGGGCCTGTATTGAGGATGGTGGTTTGGTGTACAGTCCCCTTAGGCATTCAGGAACTGGTTAGAACAATAAGGAGGCCCAGGTGTTATTCCCTCGAGCCAGGGGGCCTTGGCATCAAGATGTCTAGTGCCGTTAGTCTGGGATACACATATGATAGCTTGGAATACACATATGATAGCTTCATCAAGTCATTCTTACCTGGTCCTTCCTTAGATGTTATCTATTCTAGGGTAATCATTAACTCCCCATCCCTTAAAAGGAGGACATATGCTATTAACATTACAAGGCATGTGTAAAGTGGGGTGGGGATGCAGGTCCTAACAAGAATAGAAGCAAGAAAAGGAACAAAAAGCAGATTTTTATGGAGTCCTTCAGTTTCCCTGTCTCAGTGATTGTGCAGAGTTAAACTCTTACCTTCTCCACTGATAAGCTTCTAGAGAGTTGGTCATCCTCCTCTTCCTGGTACTGAGAAGAAGACATTTGTACCCATTTACAAATGGAGATTTCCCTCATAAATGTAAATTTCCCCTGGAAAAGAGGAACTTCCATTTGTGTTTCAGAACTTTTCTGGTGTCTGTTTCTTAAAAATAACCTGCTCAAGATCATCCTTATGCTAATGAAGCATATTGTTGGGTGACATTCTACTTTTCTTCACCTTCTCCCCTTTCTCTATGTTCAATTTTTCTTCTTCTGAGGACACCAATAATTGGTTAGGGCCCACCCTTATCCAGGATGATCTCATCTTACCTTGGTAACATGTGCAAATACTGTATTTCCAACTAAGGTCACATTCACAGATACGGGAGGCTAGCACTTGAACATATCTTTTTGGAGAACATAAATTCAATTTGGCTCACAGCATGCATTTATTATCTATACAATATAGTACCTGGAAGATTGAGATTAACAGGATACCTGGTGAGTCTAGGACAGAATCCCTAAACCAACTGAAGGATCATAAAGTGATCTTTAGTTATGCAAATACAGGCCTTCATTAAAAATGTGGCTGAGCAAATATTGCTCCCAAGTGATTTCATTGGAATTTTCCTGTCAATTTCCCAGATGATTCTAATGCAGGTGTTCTAAGACCACACTTTGAGAACCATTATTTTTGTAGAATGTAGATTCCAAAAAAGACTTTCAGGGTGGAATATTTTATCACCAACTTTGTTCAAAATCACTAGCTGGTGGTAATAATAAAAGACAAACGACCTTTTTGTACAGTCATCTGTATTGTTTTAAATTCGTTATAGACCACATTCCCTCACCAGCTGCCACAGGTGGACTTCTTGCAAAGCTCTGTCCCTGGTGTGGAATAAAATGAACTGTAACTCTAGGCTTCAAGGGAGAATGGGGTGCAGGGTGCTCCACAGCAGCTTTATCCTTCATCTATGTCAGCAAGAGTATCCCTGGGACAGTGGACAGGTGTTATCTCTTGAACTTTGTTGAACTGGTACAAAACAATGACCTCATGCTGAAAGCCATGACACTATTGAATTGATGGGTCCTTTTTTCTCCCCCGTACTTATTGTCTGCATTCTACGACCTCCATTTAGTTTGAACAAGTCTCTTAGACAATACAGGTAGAGAAATCCCAAGGGGGCATACTAGATGGTTGACAATGTAGTGATTAATTACAAAAAAAAAAAAAAAGCAAAGCGAGAAAGTGATATGAGCACAGAGCTGCTTAGTTTGTGGAAAAGGCAATAGTAGTGATATTTAGAGTATATTAGACTGTAGCCAGGAGACCAATAGTTTACCTCCTCGTGATAATTAGCACATGAAGAGCATTTAAAAACACTGAATTGCTCTATGGCAGGTCTTTGTAAATGTGTAAACAGGATTAGCTGCCATAATCACCAGAGCAACTGATTAAAAATACTGAGATTTAGGCTTAAACAGATCTACTGAATCAGAACTTTGGACATACAAAGTCTGAGAATCTGTATTTTATTTTATTTAAAAAAATATTTTATTTGAGACAAAGAAAGTGAGCAAGCAAGCACAAGCTGAGGGGAGGGGCAGAAAAAGAGGGAGAAGCAGACTTTTCCCAATGTGGAGCCCAATCCCAGGACCCCCGAGATCCTGACCCTAGCCAAAGGAAGATACTTAACCAACTGAGCCACCCTAGTGCCTAGAGAATCTGTAGTTTAAAAAAGTGCCTCAGGATGATTCTGATGTTCAGCCAAGATTGGACATCAGTAGTATATAATGAGAGATATGAAGAGAATTCATTCTAACCCATAGGAAAAGTGGAAGGCATCCTGTTCCCTAGTGATGTAGTTTTAGAATGTTGACAGGTCCTGAGCCCACAGCAAAGAAAGAATACTTCAGACATCTTTGGGGCAAAATGGTGGTTTTATTAAAGCACAGGGACAGGACCTGTAGGAGCAGAAAGAGGTGCTGCCTGGGGGATTGTGAGGAGCAACTGATTATATACTTAACATATATATAATTAAAGATAAGGGAAGTTTCAAAAGGTTCTTCATATGCTAAAAAAGACTCAAAGGACACCAGAGACTATTGTGAAACCAAGGTTGTTTGTTTTTCCCTCTAGCAAGACATTAACATTAAGACAGGAACTTCCTGGAGGAACATTATATTCTGCTGGCCTCAAGTAGTTTTCAATGTGTTGCAGGTTATAAGAACATTTCATTTTATCTACATTTTCTTCAGCCTTTGTTTCCCACATCACACAGCTTCGTGGATTCTTTGTGGAAAGAATTTACCTTCTTTCCTTTGACGGTCCTAAAACAAAATCTGTAAATCAAAACTGAAAGCAAAGATATTATTGACAACGTTGCTATGTATCATTCTGTCTGCTTGAGAATGTTTCTGAGTTCTTGTTGATGTTTGGCAGTCTTGCCAGCACATCCTAAATTAAATAAAATAGCTACTTTTTCTAGCACAGCATTGGAATGACTCCAGCAAAGAATTGATCTAGTAACAAACAACTTAATTTATGATGGTTTAAAAAGCCTCTGCCCCAGAATATAATGAGGAAGAACCTGACTGAGATTGAAGTGTACTAAAAGGAACATTCTCCTCTCCCTTCTTTGCACTCTGCACACACATGCACATCCACCTCTTATTTTCATAGATTCTCACAGAATACTCAGTAAGAAATTATTTGGTCTATCATGTGGGCTTTTAGGCTTTTTGAATAAATAAAATACCTGAAACTGTGATAATGTTAAGGAATGAAGATGCCCTCACAGCCATTCAAAGTGTAGAGGAGATCAGGAAAAGAGAAAATAGAATCCTTTATAAAGACTTTCATGATACTGTTTGCAAAGACAGCTAGGAAATGTCATCTTTATTCTGGTTGACCATGAGGTTAGCTAAAGTCTGGGATTCTATTACTAAGGAATAACTGGAGAATAGATAGTAGGAGGACAAATCACTATTTTGAGCCCATCTCTTCATAGGCAACCATTGTTACTGGTTTCTTGTGTACCCTTCAAGAGATATTCTATATAATATATAAGCATATGTGCATGTATATATATACACATTCCTGCTTTTAAAAAAAAACAAAACTAGGAGCCTGCAAATTGTACTTCGTTGTTTCTGGTTTGTTTGTTTTATCATTTTTTTTGTTTCTGTATAAAATAGTTTTAGGAGATCATTCCATATCGGTCATTATAGGTTTGTTTTATCCATTTTATTTTATTTTATTTTATTTTATTTTATTTTATTTTATTTTATTTTTTAAAGATTATTTATTTATGAGAGAGAGAGAGAGAGAGAGAGAAAGTCAGAGATACAGGCAGAGGGAGAAGCAGGCTCCATGCAGGGAGCCTGACGTGGGACTTGACCCTGGGTCTCCAGAATCAGGCCCTGAGCTGGAGGTGGCACTAAACCACTGAGCCACCTGGGCTGCCCATATTTTATTCCTTTTAAATGGCTGGGGAGTTTCCCATGCAAGTGATACACTAAGTAAAATCCTACTAGTGGCATTTAATTATGTTTTGGCCTGTTTCTACTATAAATATGCTGCAATGGCTATCGTTCTAAGTTTGTGTAAACAAACCTGTAGGATATATTCCTAGAACTGCTGGATTTAAATTTGAATAGTTATTGTCAAATTGCCTCACATTTCTTAAAAAAAATGTATGATAATGTTGCAGGATTTCTCTGCCTTTAGTGCCTGTCTGTGGTTCTTGGTCACAACACTTTGAAGGATGAAGAGGTAGACCAGATGAAGAGTGGTGGGCAGCAGAGCAAAGTTTATTGAGCAAAAGTGGAAAGCTCCAGGAGGGGGTGGGGGGTCCCAAGAGGGTTGCCCTCAGAGTTTCTAAGTTGAGGGGTTTCTATGAGCTCTTTCACAGAACTATCTTAAGCAACCAGGGTGGGATGAGTCATGCCAATCAGGGCTTTGATCACGTATCTGTCTTCCTATTAGGTTAATGTCAATGTGCTGATGGTCTTTTTTTTGTTGTTTGTTTTGTTTTGTTTTTTACTGTTATCTGGGGGCTTACATCTGAACTGCCCCTTGCTTGTGATAGGGACAAATGTTTTATGGTTCAGCCAAGATTGGACATTATTGTCTTATTTTAGGATGTTTTGCAGAAGTCACTTCTGTGAAGGCTGCAAAGCAGAATGCTAGTGTGATCCTGTCTGAGCTTCAAAACTGCTATTAAATTCTAGCTGTCCTGACCCCACATATTCTTGTTGGAGATCCTGGCCCTGACTCTCTAACTGCCCAACACACTCCTAACACTTCTACACATAAGTTTTCTCTTTTTTTCCAAGTTTTTATCTAAATTACAGTTAGTTAATATACAGTGTAATATTAGTTTCGGGTGTAGAATTTAGTGCTGCATCACTTATATACAATACTCCGTGTTCATCACAAGTGTAAAGCTCTTAAATTCTTGATCTGATATGATGCTTTTGTGCTTAAGGCTGGATCCCTAAGGACTCTGCCCTAACTCATATCAAGATTCTAGGTATCAACATTCTCACCTCCATACTTCTACCAAGCCTACAGTTTTTTCTCTTGTCTATATGGACACCTGTATTATGCCCTCCTGGCTTCACTTCCTTTCCCATTTAGTAAGATTCCATGGGACTTTTTGTTACAACCATAATGTTTTGCCATCTTTTTTTATTCCCTTGTTTCTATATTCCTTTCATCCTCCAATTTCTAAACTGGATTAGTCTGAACATTTGCCTCCAGGATACTGAGGACTGCTGTATCATTGAATCATTGAAATGATTCAATTTTCTTAATGATGTAGGAATGGAGCTGCTACTGGTTATGGCATCCAGTCTCAGCAGACTCTCACCACTATTTAACAATGCTATACTGCCTTGACCTATGTTTATTTCCCATTCCCATCACTGTCCCCAACACTCATACCCACATTTTCACCAGATTTCTTTGATCAAAGTTTCATAAAGAAGATGGAAACTATTACATGTTAAATCAGTTTTTTAAAATTTAAAACATTTAATTTTTTAAATTTAAAATAATCTATATCTGAACATGTCTTTAGAGAGCTAAAATGTACAATGTGGGGCAGCCCCGGTGGCCCAGCAGTTTAGCGCCGCCTTCAACCTGAGGTGTGATCCTGGAGACCCAGGATCAAGTCCCGCGTCGGGCTCCCTGCATGGAACCTGCTTCTCCCTCTGCCTGTGTCTCTGCCTCTCTCTCTCTCTCTCTCTTTCTCTCTCTCTGTCTCTATGAATAAATAAATAAAATCTTTAAAAAAAATAAAAAAAATAAAATGTACAATGTGCTTGCCCAGTGCCAGGAACTGCAGTAAATAGCATGGCAGCTAACATTTTCTGAGCATTTATTATGATTATGTATCATGGTAACTGGCATCTACTAGGCACTCAGTAAATATTGGCTATGGAATGATAGGCCCAAGTGCCGATGTTTCTAGATACGGTGTCAGAAAGTAAAGTGACCAGTCTAACTCTGGAACACATACACTTAATCTCTCTACTTCTCCCCTTGTGTCCTATTTCTTTTTTCTTTTAAGATTTTATTTATTCATGAGACACAGAGAGAGAGAGAGAGAGGCAGAGACACAGGTAGAGGGAGAAGCAGGCTCCATGCAGAGAGCCCGATGTAGAACTCGATCCTGGAACTAGATCCCGGGATTCCAGGATCATGCCCTAGGCAGGCGCTAAACCACTGAGCGACCCAGGGATCCCCACTTCTGCACTTTTAATGAGCATTTTGGCCAATAATCCTTACAACATCACCATAAACTTCTTTTTTTTGGAACTATATAAGCAGATTCCAGATTTTTTTTCCCCAGGGGAAAGGAGGGAATAAGCAGGTAAAATAGCTAGGAAAATTCTGAAAAAAAAAAAAAAAATGATAAAGGCAAATAAATTAATGCTTATATTGTATATGAAAAAAATAGTATAGGGGATCCCTGGGTGGCGCAGTGGTTTGGCGCCTGCCTTTGGCCCAGGGTGCGATCCTGGAGACCCAGGATCGAATCCCACATCCGGCTCCCGGTGAATGGAGCCTGCTTCTCCCTCTGCCTGTGTCTCTGCCTCTCTCTCTCTCTCTGTGTGAATATCATAAATAAATTTAAAAAAATATTTAAAAAAATAGTATAAATCTACAAGTACTTGCAACAGTTTGATAACAGTGCCTGAATCCATCAACAGAACAGAATGAAGAACCCAGAAATAGGCTGAGATACATATAGAAATTTAGAATAGGATAAAGGTGGCTTTTAAATTCATAAATAAATAAATAAATAAATAAATAAATAAATAAATTCAGTGCAGAAGGGACACCTGGGTGGCTCAGCGGTTAAGTGTCTGCCTTCGGCTCAGGGTGCGACCCTGGAGTCCTGGGATCGAGTCCCACATTGGGCTCCCTGTATGCAGCCTGGTTTTCCTTCCTCTGCCTATGTCTCTGCCTCTCTCTGTGTCTCTTGTGAATAAATAAACAAAATCTTTAGAAAAAATTCAGTACAGAAAAGATGGGTTATTCAATAAATAACAATAGTACAATACAACTCGTTAACCATCTGGGAAAAGTAAAATTGGATTCCTTCCTCATTTCTTATAAGGAAATAAATTCCAGACAGAAAATAATTAAGCCTTAAAAAATGAAATTGTAAATGCACTAGAAGAAAACGTGAGAGAATGTTTTTATAAGAATAGAACAGGTGCAAACTTACTAAGCAAGAAACAAAATCCAGGAGATACTAAAAAGCCTACTGATATTTTTAAAACATAAAAAAAAAATACCATAAAGGAAGTTGAAAGTAACAAACTAGGGAAAATATTTCTGGCATATTAGATAGGAAAGAGGCTAATTTCCTAATACCTAAACAGATCAAATCAATAAGTGAAAAATTCACATTCTGATAGAAAAATGATCAGATAACAGGAAGACAGTTCATAGAACAAAAAACACAAATGGCTTTTAAAACTAATAAAAAGATGAAAATAGTGCATAAAATGACATGGCAACATGTTTCACTTATGGGAGGAGGGGGCAGATTTATAGTACACAGTACATGAAAATGTTAGGAAATAGGCATTATTGTTAGGAATGAGTTGGACAGTTAGAGTCAGGGCCAAGATCTCCAACAAGAATATGTGGGGTGAGGACAGCTAGAATTTAGTAGCACTAATACCCAGTTTTGAAGCTCAGACAGGACCACACTAGCATTCTGCTTTGCAGCCTTCACAGAAGTGACTTCTGCAAAACATCCTAAAATAAGACAATTAACCATAAAACATTTGTCCCTATCACAAGCAAGGGGCAGTTCAGATGTAAGCCCCCAGATATCAGTAAAAAAAAAAAAAAAAAAAAGACCATCAGCACATTGACATTAACCTAATAGGAAGACAGATATGTGACCAAAGCCCTGATTGGCATGACTCATCCCACCCTGGTTGCTTAAGATAGTTCTGTGAAAGAGCTCATAGAAACCCCTCAACTTAGAAACTCTGAGGGCAACCCTCTTGGGGCCCCCCTCCCCCTCCTGGAGCTTTCCACTTTTGCTCAATAAACTTTGCTCTGCTGCCCACCACTCTTCATCTGGTCTACCTCTTCATCCTTCAAAGTGGTGTGACCAAGAACCACAGACAGGCACTAAAGGCAGAGAAATCCTGCAACAGGAGCATTAAAAAAAAAACAATAATAAAAAAAAGAGCTTTAAGAAATTAATCTTTAAAGCTCTGTCACTTGCTCTACAGGCACAAAGCCATAAGAATGATCAGTCTGGTTTGTTTTGTTCTGGAGGAGTCACTTATATGTTTTAGAAGAAGAGAACAATTCTGTACTCTGAATTCTTAATTATGATATTAAACACACAAAAAGATAAAAGTAACACAGGCACAAAAATATAAAAAATGAATGTCTTCCCTTCTCTACTCCTAATTCCTAGGTGTAACCACTCTTAGAGAAGGTATTGTCCTAGTTTGGATTCCCCCAAAAGCAGAGCCTAAGACAAGGACTTGCTGGACTTTGGTTCAGGCATTTCACATGTGTGGAGAGCAAAACAGAGTCTCTCATGTCAAACAGAAGCCTATGTCAAGCCATGATGCAAGCAGTTAAAGGTACTGTAACTAGGAGATATAGCTGGGACCAATGTCAGCTGACACCCCAGAACTGATAATGAGCAGAACCAGAGGAAGTCTACAGGGACCTGAAACCAATGAAATCCCATTAAAAAGGGAACAATTTTGGCAGCAAACTGTCAGTCTCTTCAGACATGACCTCTTTGTGTTTGATCACTTAAAAAAGGCAACTGCCCCCCCAAAACTCTGCCCAACTGATCTGTGAACAGAGCTGAGATCCTTGAACATAAGAAGCAGTAAGTGCCAAGAGCTGACCCAGACAAGACCGAGGCCTTATCTCCACTGCGCGCCCACAGACTGACTTGGTGTTTGGTTTGTTGGCTTCCTACACCCTTCCGTTATTTTGTTTGTGGTGTGGTTTATGCCCTGCTTTGTGTGCTGTGTAAGAAGCTAAGTTGAATCACATGGTGAATTGTCATCAAGTTTGGAATCCTGAACCTGCTTTGTAATTGTGATTTGACTTTGCTTTATGATTGACTAAAGCTGACATTGTGGAAAGATACAACTCGTGTGTGCGCCTTCATAGCGTGCTCATGACAACATGAGCAGGAGGGGAGCAGGAGAGAGAGGCAGGAAAGAAGGAGCAGCCAGTTATCATGACCTAAAAGAAGTATACAATTTAGAGGCCCCTCAAAAAGTTAAACTTAGAATTACTGTATGGCCAGCATTTCACTCATAGGTATGTATCCAAAAGAATTAAAAGCAGGGACTCAGATACTTGTATACCATGTTCATAGCAGCATTATTTGCAATAGCTATAAAGTGGAAATAGCATAAATGTCTGTCAACAGGTGAATGGATAGATGAAGTGCGGCTTAGACATAGAATATAATGTTTCAAAGTTGTTAGAGACTAGATCTTCAATGTTCTCACCACGAAAAAGAGATAACAATTATGTGATGTAATGGGGAGGCTTGCTAATGCTGTGGTAGTAATCATACTGCAATATATAAACGTATCAATCCAACACATTGTGCACCTTAAACTTACGCAAAATCATATGTTAATTATATCTCAAAAAAGAGGCAAAAAGTATTCAAATTCAAAAGTAAGAAAAAAGAAATGAAATTCTTCTATGATGTGGAGGACCTTTGAAAAGATTATGTTAGGTGAATTAAGCCGACAGAAAAGAACAAATATTACAAGTCCACTTATACAAGGTACCTAGAGTGTCTAATTCATCGAGAGGAAAAAATAGAGTTTTCCAGGGACTGAGAGGAGGGGCAAATGGGATTTGGAGGGTTGTGAGTACAAAGTTTAGGGATGATGAAAATGTTCTGGAAATGGTTAAGAGTGACGGTTGTGTGACAGGTTGAATGTACTTAATGCCACTGAATTGTACACTGAAAAACAGTTAAAATGGTAAATTTATATTATGCGTGTTTTATCTCCACCTCCCCACAAAATACACAGAGTAACTCCCAAACTTGTCCATTCAGAGGCTGTAGTGGGTAGGCCGGAGCATTTATCCATTACCTTTTATTCCCTGTTGATTCAGTATTGCTCCTAGGGGTGTTCACACTTGTCCCTCTGGGTGACTCTTGTTTGCAAGGCTCGGTGGGCTCCTTTGAGAAGTCTCCAAGGCAAAGTATGAAAAGATCGCAGCCATGCTCTTCTGGTGGGGCCATTATCAGCATGTAGCTGAGCTTGAGTGGAATCATCTACCACAGTTGGGGCTGAAGTCAGGTCTCTGGCACAGGGATGTGCCACTTCACACAATTCTCTCATGCATTTATGAATATACAAATAAGGCCATCCATATCTATACCTACATACATTTCTATCCACTGATATTATTACTATCACAAATATTAAATCATACTGTTCTTATTGTTTGGTGACTTGCTTTTCTCATCGACGTGCTGCTAAGTTAGCACCTTGACCCGTGTAACCATTGTGGAGCAGTCTGTTGGATGGGGAGGTGCCATCACCGTTTCAATCCACTGCAGCTGTGTTCGCACATTCATCAATAACAAAATGACTCTTGTCAAGACCACCAGGATCTTAAATAAGATACTTTTAAATCCAATTTCAAAATCTGGTTTTAGTTCTCTTCGCTTTCTGTCATTTTCTTTGATGTGTTTTCTTTGATGTTTGTATTATGATGAGTGTATTTTGTGCTTGAGTCATACCGATATCAGACATGAATTCAAAAGGATTAGCAAATGTGATGATAGATTCAAAGTCAAATCGTGATAGGAGAGAGAATGGAGTTTGTTTTTCTTGCCTCCCCCCCCTTTTTTAAACGAAAATGTTTTTCTAAGCTGTTTGCTCCTTTTTTTTTTTTTTTTTTTAAGCTGTTTGCTCCTGATTTTTCTGGAAGCAAGAAAAAACTCTCAAAAATGTTTGACTTGATGTTTGAAGAAGATATCTGCTAATTATAGTTTGCAGGCATGTACAGCAAAATAACACACATGTGGATTACAGCATTTTGTATTCTTTGCTGACACTGAGTGAAATAGGCTATTATTAGTTGAGAATTATGTGGGCAGGATATAGATTGGGGGATTTTAGCGATTAAGTGAAAAGACATTTTTTTTCTTTTTTCAATGCCAGTACATTTTATTGTCTTTCAAAGACAGTCTTATTCCATTGAAATTGTTTCAGGAGATTTAGGAGTGCTAACGTTGCATTTTTATTAACTCATTTGCTTTGGGGTTGACATTTGGGACTAAGATTATAAAGAATAATGTTCGTACTAGTTGGAATGCAAAGAGTGTAGAGGTGAAAAGCATGAGCTCATGGGTGTCTTAGTCAGTTCAGGCTGCTATAACAAAATACCATACCCTGGGTGGCTTTCAACAACAAACATTTATTTCTTATAGCTCTGGAGGCCAGGAAGTCTAAGATCAGGGTGCCAGAGTGGTTGAGTTTGGGTGAGGGCCCTCTTTCTTGCTACATGCTTCCTCAGCTCTGGTGTGTCCTCCTCCTCTTACAAGGGCACTAATCCCATCATGGGGGTTATACCCTCATGACTTCATCCAAACCTAACTGCCCCAGAGGCCCACCTCCTAATACCATCACATTGGGAATTAAGACCTCATTATATGAATTTGGGGGGGACACAGATGTGTAGATCATAAAGCTGGGATATTTATGTGTTTTGCCACTTATTACCTGTGTGACCTTGGTCATGACACTTAACTTTAGTTTTCTTATCTATAAAATAGGAGTAATCATTCATAATCTCATTCTTCTGTAAAGATGGAAAGGGATGATATTCTAAAATGTTTGATGAAGTGCCTTTAATTTAGGTAGTTGTTATTAGGACTCTTTTATCAGTACAAAGTATCAGTCTTTATAACCCTTCAGTGGAATTCAGTTGTGTTGGAAGAGGAGACTTTTAGTTGGACACAGTGCAGCATGAAATTATTACCTGTGTCAGGAAGAACATCTACTTGGAAAGATGATTCATCAACACTGAATGAATCATCTACACTTGATGGATTTTGATAAGGTTCAGGGATGCACTGGGGATTCCCAGAATTCTAACTGGCTTGCAGGTAGACCAAACTCATGGACTTTGTTTCAGCAACACTACCCTCTAACCCCCATAGGGAACTACAGAAGTGCTAGAAGCTGAGATCTGATGCAAGCTTTTAACTTAGGATCCGATGGCATCCAAGATTGGAGGGAATGGACAGGCTTCAGATGTACTTGTATCAATGGGCTTTATCTGCAGAGAAGCCGAGAGTGTCCTCAGATTCTCAAAAAGATCTCTGATTCAACAAATCATAAGTCTGACCACAAAGAAACTGTGTTTCCCAGCATCTTCCTTAACTAAATTTGCTGTGTCCTATATTTTCAAATGAAAAACTTTTTTTCCCCTCTCCCTAAGAAAAGATTAATTTCTACTGAGATTCTCAAGATCTAAAATTTGATAAATTAATATATGCTTTGGGGGGCAGAAAGGGAGTTTTAAAATAAGGAACAGAAAAAAGCTATCTGTAAATTAAAAAATAATGAAGGAATGAGAAGCTGCATTTTGTTTTTTAATTCTAATATTGCAATGTAACCTGAATGTTTTCAGCTCACCAATCAGTGGGCATGGATGAAGAACATTAATAAGACCTGAATTTAGCTTCCTCACAGCCTTTTCTGCCATCTGTCAGGACCTCAATTCATCTCCAGTCTTTTGGGGCAATTTTATAAGATTCTTACTTGTACTCAGGAAGAAGGTCACATGTCCTTATTTTGTATCATTACTCAAGTCCATTGCTACTAGCCACCAAATTGCAATTCTTCAGCATAGCCTCTGGGGCCAGGCTTGTGGGAATGTTGCTTCCTGGCATTTCTATTCTACAGCTACTTTGAGATTCCTGCCACATGTCACCTTGTGCTGTGCAGAAATTGGGGACCTGCTCTTCTCCTAAGTAGCTATTTGGCACCTAGTGCTAATGTGTATGCAGTGTGTTTTAGAGTCTTTCGTCATAATGCTTTAGCTTTCATTCATAACCTCTGCTTCTCTATAGGGAACCCCTGACAGTTGGGGTGAGTACCAGGTGCTTTTTATCTTTCTTTCACATCACTTTTTTTCTCTATTTTAGATGAACATAAAAACCCTCCCTGCCTTCTTTTTGTGTATGTGTTTGAGGGTGGGGTAGGGGTTAAGTCCTGCATACTGAGTGACACATGCAAATAAATCTCTAGGGTTGAGGATTTGAGGGAAGTTATACTCAGCTTAGATATTTCATTCATTTTCACAAATTTGTTTATTTATCCACTTATTTATTTATAAAAGTGGACTCTGCACCCAACATGGGGTTTGAACTCATAACCCTGAGGATAAGAGTTGCTTGCTCTACCAACTGAGCTAGGTGCCCCTACTTTTTAAAAAAGATTTATTTTAGGCAGACAGAAAGAGACTGCATGAGTGAGGAGAAGGGCAGAGGGAGAGAAGCAGACTCTTTGCTGAGCATGGAGTCTGACTCCGGACTTGATCCCATGACCCTGAGATCATGACCCAAGCTGAAATCAAGAATTGGACTCCAATCAACTGAGCCACCCAGGGGCCCCATCTCCCATTTTTAATATTAGTAATAATAAACCCTCTAGATCACTTAGAATACTTTGGGTTGCAAGTAACAGAATATTTAATTTACAGTGTCTTAAACAATAGTGATACTAATATCTTCTGCTTCATAATATGCTCTGGATGAATATCCAATGTAAGGCTGTCTGTTTTATTTATTAGCATATTCCCAAAGCTTAGAACACCCATCATAGCAAGAGCTCAGTAAATATTCATTGAATGAACAAATGAATGTCTGTGAAGTTCTCCTGTTTTTTCCTCTCACAAGCAAGCACAAGATGGCTGCAGCTGCTCTAAGTATCACATTGTCACATAGCAATGACCAAAAGCAAGAATAAAGGGTGTCAAAAGATGAAAGACTCTATCCACATGTACTTTTCCTAGCAGGAGGAACATCTCCAAGAAAACCTGAGCTGACTTCGTATGCTTCAATGCCTAGAAATAGAGTACAAGCACACCCCTGGACCGATTGCTGTAAGAGATATGGGATTGTCATAATCGACTTAAGCCAGTCTTGATTCATCTGATGAGGCTGAGCACTTTGCAACCTAAGCAGAAAGGACAGCCAGAAAGGAGATGATGTCTGTTGGGATGTTAACCAACAGTGTCTGCCACACTCTTCCAATATTCCTAACCCCAGTTTTTGCATTTGTTCCATTTCCTCATTTGCAGCACATGTTTGTCACTGGAATAAAGTCATCAATCATGTCCTCATTTTTAAGCCTTCCATTGGGTAGAAGTGGGTAGAATATCTGGTCTCTGTTTTATTTAAATGGAGAAAAAGCCCAGCAGTCCAGATCCTTATTATCCTTAGAACTAGAATTTGGCAGGCATCTCTAGGTTGGCCTCCATGCCTCCATGCCTCCAGCCTCTTCCTGCTTTAATCTATCTGAGTGATAATAAGCAGCTGAGTGATAATTCACATTCCAGAAATGATAGTTTAATTTCTTTGCCTAAGAATTTCTGCTAATTCCCATCACGTCTCATACGTCAACTTGTATCACAAACAATGCTCTTCACAGTCTTGACTCATCCTGTCTCTCCAGCATTATTCTCAGGTCCTGTTTCTTACGCACCCCAGCTTCAGTTTGTCGTGACCGGCATTCTCACGCACTTGTGGCTTTACAAGGCCATTCTCTCTCTCTGGAGCATCTTCCCCACTTTGCCTGCTTAGCTGTCTCCATTTTATGAGCTTTCCTTGATGGCACCAGGAGTCACAGGTGCAGGTATCTGTGGTTGTCAAGTGAATGAATGAGGTAGGGCAGGTATAAGGGGGGAAAAGTGCTATTTATGATTGACCTTAGTATCTTGGAGAGAATAGGAAGCTGTGGAGACTGGTAAACTGCAGAACATGTGCTAAAGGAGAGCATTCACTACTCAGCTTCAGCAAATTATTGCCATGATGGAACATGACCCCTTCGTTGCCAAATATTCTGACTATTCCAGAGAAGCTAGGAATCAGTATTTTATGGGAAATCTCCCAATTTTATGTATTTAGAGTTTTGATATTTCAAAATATTGTAGACTCAAACTAAAACCAAGAAACCCAGATAGATTGGGCAACCAGTTTTTCATTTCTGCCTTGATCACGCCCATCTATGAGCAACCATAGTATTAGATTTTGAACCACAGGAAGCTGCTGAATGGCAATTTCATAGGTTTCAGTTTGATACTTTGATCCTCCTGTCAGTACAACACCATTTATGTTAGATTCAAATTTCACTTCTTGCTAATACGTTTCCCTTTTCCACTATACTTTCATTCATGTTAAGCAATGTACTCTTTCAATTATCCATTTTCTAAAGATTATATTTATTTATTCATGAAAGACACGGAGAGAGAGAGAGAGAGAGGCAGAGACATAGGTAGAGGGAGAAGCAGGCTCCATGCAGGGAGCCCGATGCCAGACTCGATCGCAGAACTCCGGGATCACACCCTGAGCCAAAGGCAGATGCTCAACCACTGAGCCATTCAGGTGTCCCATATTATTAGTTTTATAGGTGGAATTTAGTGGCCAGTTACATATAACACCCAGTGCTTAATACATCAAGTGTCCTCTTTAATGCCCATTACGCAGTTACCCCATCCCCCCCCTTACTTTCCCTCCTATAAAGTTTGTTTCCTATAGTGAAGAGTCTCTTATGATTTGTCTCCCAGTTCTGTGCATTCTAATAGCTCTGAAAACCCTTTTCTAAAGGAAAGTGCTCCCCTGCTATCTTTTAATGACCTTTTTCTGGAACGAGGCCTTTTACTGACACCAGTGGTTTTTCACTGTGAGCTCCTGAGACGACTAAGCCTCAGGACACTCAGGACACTCATGACGTCCATGAGAAAGTACATGTGATTATTCCTCTCTCTGAGAAAAAGTGCCTTGTGTCCCTAGAATGTAAAGCTGAATGTTCCAGATGGACAAGAACCCCTAAGGTCCCATTCTAGGGGACAGTTTGTTCCTTTCTTTTGCACTTCATTTTCAATGCCTCCTGATGTCTCTGAGTCTACAGAACCCCCTTTAAAGGATTCATTGTTCCAGCTAAGACAACTCTATCTAAAAGTCTCTGATTAGTTTCAGTCCAATAATGGCAGGATTTATTGTCCATAGAACCCAGATTAAGAGGGAATGAGGAATGAGTTGGGGCACCTGGGTGGCTCAGTTGGTCAAGTGTGTCTTCAGCTCTGGTCATTACCCCAGGGTCCTGGGATCAAGCCCCGAATTGGGCTCCATGCTACGTGGGGAGCCTGCTTCTTCTGCCTCTCCTTCTGCTGCTCCCCCTGCTTGTGCTCGCTCTCTCTCTCAAATAAATAAATAAAAACTCTTTTAAAAAGAGAAGGAATGATTTGACACTTACTGATGTATTTTTTTTAAAGAGGGAATGATTTGACACATTGCTGATGTATTTTTTTAAAAAAGAGGGAATGATTTGACACATTACTGATGCATTTTTTTTAAGATTTTATTTATTTATTCATGAGAGACACAGAAAGAGAGGCAGAGACAAGCAGAGAGAGAAGTAGACTCCCTGCAGGGAGTGTGATGTGGGACTCCATCTCAGGATCCTAGGATCACAACCTGAGCCAAAGGCAGACGCTCAACCGTTGAGCCACCTGGGTCCCCGAGGCAATAATTATTATCCTAACTTTTCAGTTAAGTTATAGTGTCTGAGTGTCTGAGGAGATTAAACAACTGGCCCAGTACCACACAGCTAGTAAGTAACAGAACTTGGACTCAAGCTGAGAAAGGCTAAGTTGCAGACTTACTGCCCAGCTTATACTAAGAGAGAATTAAGGGTTGATCTATTCCAGTGTTTCTCAAACTTGAGTGATGAAGCTGTCTCTTTGAAGGAAAAAACAACTCACATGGATTCACAATGTTGGCATAAATCATTTGTATTTTAAGGATCTTAAATAGGCACAAAATGTTCCTTTTATGACCATATTTGTTATATAAGCATATAATCAAAATATATTACAAATTAAATAACCAAGCAAATTAAAAAGCCAATCAAGGGAATCCCTGGGTGGCTTAGTGGTTTAGCGCGGCCTTCACCCCAGGGCATGGAGACCTGGGATCCAGACCAGCATCTGGCTCCCTGCGGGGAGCCTTCTTCTCCCTCTGCCTGTATCTCTACCCCTCTCTGTGTGTCTTTCATGAATAAATAAATAAAATCTTAAAAAAAAAAAAAAGCTAATCAACTTTTAATTAGTAGCATTAACATGACAACATGCTTGTTTTGCTGAAACTGAATTGCCCAGATTAGTTTTAAAACTAAAAGTACAAGGCAGCCCCGGTGGTACAGTGGTTTAGCGCCGCCTGCAGCCTGGGGTTTGATCCTGGGGACCCTGGATTGAGTCCCACGTTGGGCTCCCTGCATGGAGCCTGCTTTTCCCTCTGCCTGTGCCTCTGCCTCTCTCTCTCTCTGTCTCTATAAATAAATAAAATCTTAAAAAAAAACCCTAAAAATACCAAAAAATATCGACTAGCAACTACTATAGTTAATCAGTGTGTAGTAAGGGGGTGTTCATATAAACATAAAGTTCAGAATATTATTAATAATTTCAAGGCTGTGAGAAATGTCCAGATGCCAATTTTAATGGAGTCATTTATGACTCTATAAACTGTTTTATTTACTTGAAGATAAGATTAGTAGTCTGTCTCTTTGGAAATCTACATTAAACAGTACCTGTCGAATTATCACTGGAATGTGAAACTAAAATTTTCTCATATTAATTGCTTTACAAACCTATACCCCACAAAGCAGATTTCACTGGGCTTCAGCAAGTCTAAACTATTGCTATGTTACATAATGGTTCAATTCTCCATCTACTTTTTTCTTTTTCAAAGTTTTGTTAAGGATAGTGTTAGTTCTTAGGGCGCATAAGCCTCATTGTGTTTTCAGTGGCTGAACCCAATAAAATTCACTTCTCGCTCATGTCAAAGTCTGATCAGACAGTGTCCACATTTCAGGATTCCTTCCATTTTGTGACTCAACCTACCTGTGGTCCTTAACGGCCTTTCTGTTCAGCTGACAGTTGCGGAAAGACAGCAAAGATTGCATGTGCTGGAGGGAAAGCAGTAGGTTCTTATATGGGCCTCACGTGGAAATTGCACACATAACTTCTGCCCACCTTCTAGTGGCCAGAATAGTCCCCCGGCCGCATCCAAATGCAAAGGAGGCTACTAAGTGTAATCTAACTGTGTGTTAAAAAGGAAAAGGAGGGATCCCTGGGTGGTGCAGCGGTTTAGCGCCTGTCTTTTGCCCAAGGCGCGATCCTGGAGACCCGGGATCGAATCCCATGTCGGGCTTACGGTGCATGGAGCCTGCTTCTCTGCCTGTGTCTCTGCCTCTCTCTCTCTCTCTCTCTCTCTCTCTCTGTGACTATCATAAATAAATAAATTTAAAAAAATTAAAAAAAAATAAATAAAAAGGAAAAGGAAACAATAAATATATAGAATAGTTCTCATTATGAAAAAAGTCACTTTTTAGATGAACCAGAAGTTCTTAATTGAACCAGATCATAAATATAAATACAAAAATTGATCCTGTAATGATGTAGCAGTGACTAGATTTAAGTGGTGATCCTGATGATCTACATATACTTAATGTTTTAGAATATCCCTGAAATGAAAACATTAAATATAAAAATTGTCTTTGAAAACTCAAAGACCTCTGAGAAGACATACACACCCTGAAGGTCCATAAATCCTAATTTTAGGATCCATCACCCTAAATGAAATTTCCATCAGGGGTGTCTGGGTGGCTCAGTAAAGTGCCTGCTGGGGTGAAGTCCCGCCTTGGGCTCCCTGCAGGGAGCCTGCTTCTCCCTCTGTCTATGTCTCTGCCTCTCTCTGTGTGTCTCTCATGAATAAATAAATAAAATCTTAAAAAAAAAAAAGTAATTTCCATCCTAGTTAGGCTGGAGTGCTCCCCCATGCCTATTCATTCACCATAATTATTCCTGGCTTTTTTTTTTTTAATTTTTATTTATTTATGATAGTCACACAGAGAGAGAGAGAGAGGCAGAGACACAGGCAGAGGAAGAAGCAGGCTCCACGCACCAGGAGCCCGACGTGGGATTCGATCCCGGGTCTCCAGGATCGTGCCCTGGGCCAAAGGCAGGCGCCAAATCGCTGCGCCACCCAGGGATGCCTATTCCTGGCTTTTTGTTTATGCAGCTTACTGCCTAGAATGCTCTACTCCTTTCTTTTCAGAAATTCATCTAACTTCTACTGACCACATGGCCAATGGCCTCACACTTCTATTAATGAAATCCCCCAGGCTTCCTGTTTTCTACAATTTCTGAATTTTTAGAACTCTTATCTTATTTTTTTAAAGATTTTATTTATTTTCTCATGAGAGACAGAGAGAGAGAGAGAGAGAGAGAGAGTCAGAGACACCGGCAGAGGGAGAAGCAGGCTCCATGCAGGGAGCCTGAGGTGGGACTCTGTCCTGGGGCCCCAAGATCACACCCTGGGCTGAAGGTGGTGCTAAACATCTGAGCCACCCGGGCTGCCCCTAGAACTCTGATCTTAAATAGAACCGAAAATTTATTCATACCATTATTTAGCTCATGAATATATGACTAGTCTTATCAAATGATTTCCCAACCAGAATCTAGAGGAATTTTTCACTCTACAAAGAAATGAGGAAAATAAAGATACAGTGCTGTTTTTTTTTAAAGTTAAACTAATTTAGCTTCCAAGATTTTTTTCCTGAGATCATGTCTTTTTTATTTTTTTAATATTAAAAAAATGACATTGCTTTTATAAAATAATGTTTTTGAGATACACAGAACAATTTTCTCCCTCTCTCCCTGCCTTTCTCTCTCTCAATGAAGAATCTGAACTCAAAGAGGTGAATTAACAGCCCTAAGTTTACCTTGTAAATTCAAACCACAGTATATTAGTCAAGATATTGTGCACAAGTAACAGGAAACTCAAAGGAAATGTCTTAAACAGTGAAGACGGGCAGCCCAGGTGGCTCAACGGTTTAGCGCTGCCTTCAGCCCAGGGTGTGATCCTGGAGACTGGGGATCGAGTCCCATGTTGGGCTCCCTGCATGGAGCCTGCCTCTCTCTCTGCCTCTCATGAACAAATAAATAAAATCTTAAACAAAACAGTGAAGACACATATGAAGAAGTTTTGAAGAAAGTCTCCCATGCAGGGTTGGATTTATTCATTGGCTCAACGATGTCATCAAGGACCCAGATTCTTTCTGTGTTCCCTGCTTAGCCATTCTCATTTGGGTAACTTTGGTTACTAGGTGGCAGTCATGGTCATAAGCAGACATGACAGTGACAATATGAGAAGAGACGGCTCTCTGTGTTAATCTTTTGTCAAGGTGAGGAAATCTATCTCGGAGGTTATCAGCAAATTTTTCTTCAACTCATTGGCTAAAAACCTATCACCAGCTGAGACCCAAAGCAATCACTGCAACAAATGGGATGGGGTAATCATGATTGGTTAGGATGTATGACTGAGGTGGGTTAAGGTTACCTTCCTCCAGGAGTAGAAAGCAGAACAGAATTGTGTCTAGAAAACACAGAAGAAGGGGGAGGAGGTGATGGTTGTCAATAAACAATCATTGCAGTCCACTATGCCAGACTGCTTTTAGGAGTCTTCCTACTGAACAAAATACTGGTTGAATAAATAGAGGTAAAAATATACATGTGGGGGAAGGATATTATGAATGTGAATTCAGGCATCGAAATGGAAATTGATTCCTCATTCTTTTCTTTAGAACCATCAAATACTTTTATAATTTATGATAATGTGCACTTGTATGTGCAATATAAAAATTCCTCCTTCATTCTTACTTATGGTGTTATAAAGATAAATGAGCTCTATAAAGTCATGTACCATAAATATACGTTTTTATGTGATTATTTCCAACTCTATTTCTAAAGAGCTGTATAAATTTTATAAAACGAAAAATAAGACTTTAGGAGCTGCAATAGGAAAGACAAACAATTTCGCAGATTTTTAAGGCAGCATTTTCCCCCAAAAATGTCAGAGCAGTATAAATATGTTAAAAAATGTTCAGCTTCACTAGTAATCAAAGAAATGCAAATTAGCATGAGAAACATTTTCACTCATCAAAATGACACTTCTTTTTTCTTTAGGCTTAGTATTAAAAGTTGGTGCATATGTAAGGAAATAGGTGTTCTTGTATACTGATGGTGGGATTGTAACTTGCTGCTTTTTTTCTGATTGCCGTTTTAACAACATGTGACAAAGGATTATTTATTTTCTGCCTTGGTAGACTTTAAGAAAATTGAGTACAGAAACTATATTTGCCCTACTGAATATTCCTGTGGTCTAGACTACTACCTAAATAATGCAAAAAATATGTATCTAGTATTTATTGGTGGTCACAAACATCTGTTGCATTAATAAACAGATGTTTTAAAGAGTAAGCTTAGGATTCTTTAAAAGATTATTTATTTATTCATGAGAGACACAGAGAGAGGGGCAGAGACATAGGCAGAAGGAAAAGCAGGCTCCCCGAGGGGAACCCAATGCGGCACTCAATCCCAGGACCCTGGGATCACTCCCTGAGCCAAAGGCAGATGCTCAACAACTGAGCCACCCAGGTGCCCCGTGAGCTTAGTTTTTTTTTTTTTTTTTAAGATTTATTTATTTATTCAGAGAGAGCAAGAGAGAGGCAGAGACACAGGCAGAGGGAGAAGCAGGCTCCAAGCAGGCTCACGTGGGACTTGATCCCGGGTCTCCAGGATCACACCCCAGGCTGCAGGCGGCGCTAAACTGCTGTGCCACCGGGGCTGCCCCTTAAGTTTTAACCTGGCATTGAAGTCTCTAGGAATATACATGAAAGAAATAACAGTTATATAACAAGAATTACCCATAAAGATATTTGCTATAAACTACAATTACTTTATTGTAGTTTATAGCATCAACAAGAAAGAAATGTCAGTAGAGAAATATTGTTCAACAATAAGGGGTTAGCATTCTAAATGTTAGCACGTTCAGATGACAACAGCTAATAAAACAATTGGTGGGGGTGCTTGTGTGGCTCAATTGGTTAAGCATGTGCCTTCAGCTCAGGTCATGATCCCAGGGTCCTGGGATGGAGCCCTGTGCTGGGCTCTCAGCTCAGCAAGGTGTCTGCTCCTCCCTCTCCCTCTACCCACCCTCCCCGCCCCACCCCCGCTCATGCATGCTCTCTCTTTTTCCCTCTCTCAAATAAACACTTTAAAAAAAATTGCTGGAGATTATTTAAGAACATTGAATATGTTCATAAATGTATATTATCAAACCAAACAAAATTTCAAAATAGCATGATCTCTTTTGTTAAAAACAGATATGTGCAAATGCTTAGAAAAAATGCTGGAAATACATTCAAGAAAATGTGAACAGTGATTATTTCATTATGATGGGAATACAGCTGATTCTTTTTAATGTTTTTTTTTATACTTAACATGTATTGTTTTGTCATAAGAAAGAGAAGAATAAAGGTTCTTTTGTTCAAGTGAGTGACTTGAAAAAACAATCTCCATTCGATTACTCCCAATCAAATGTCATTATTTTATTTTGGTGATGGTGGCTTGGTAAATATATACATACACTTTATCAACCAAACAAAGCACGAAGAACAAATTACTAGTATTTTTGTGACAGACTGTGGGATGTTTTCCCACTGTGATTCCTCTAGCAAAGATATATGTTTTTTTTTTTTTAAAGATATATGTTTTTAAATAATTTAAAGATTACCAAAAAGAGTCACAAATTTCTGTATAAATTGTGGAATCACATCCTTTTGTTCTGACCCTCAAAATTTAATCTATTATATTTGAAGTGAAGATTCAACCTCGTATATTTCATATGCAAGAACAGCAACTTAATGTTTTAAAAAGCTGTTTGCCTGCTTCTCTCTCTTTAACAGTACCATTTAAAGAGCAGTACAAGCATACTTATCAATAGGATGGATGAGTCACATCAATAATTACAAGCAACAGCAATACTTTTCTCAAAGATGTGCAGTGTTTTTTTTTTTAAACTCTAAGCAAAATGGCATCTTTATGCAACTGAATGATATTAGGAGCTCTTTAGAAGTGATAGGGTCTTTTCTTGTTTTCCATCAGTCTGTATCATTGCTAGTGAGAAATCAAGTGATTCAGAGAACCTCAAAAGTGGCATTTTTAACACAACACATTTGACACACAGAATATTGGGCATAAACTCATTGTTCCTAAGACATGACTCAACTTCCCTAGCAGGTTTTATAAGGTCCACCATATTTATCAACAATCTTCAGGTAGCTTCCTGGGTTCTCATGGTGGATATTTAAGTTTTTTTCTGCTTTTATCAAGTATATGCTTCTACCATCTGACCCTTCATCCTGATCTCAACATTTCCATCATTCAGAAAAATAGAAAGCACAAGACAGAAAATGTCTCTACTTGGCACAAGTAGCATCCTACAAACTTACCTACTGAGCACCTGCCAATCCACTCTCCTTTCTCTGGTTAATTCCTCTACCTGTGTTTTGGATCTCATCTTCCTTGACCTTCCCATAAATTGTACTCTATAAATTAGATCCCTTTTCTATGTCTTCAGCTTCCACGGGCATTTTAATATCCTCTTGAATGGTGTATGAAGAAATTAATAAAATGGCACTTCCCATCTACTAAGCATTTAGTCTGTACGGAACTCAGAGCTAAAGGCTGTTACATCTATTAACTTCTTTTGACCTCTTTTTAAGGTCAGCATTGTTTTCCATATTATGCAGATGAGGGAACTGAATCTCAGGAAGGTTAGGCACCAGCTAAGCTTATGCAACAAGTCTGTGGCAGAGTAGGGGTTCAAACCAATTTCAGTCTGATTACAAGATTGTATCTTAACCATTTTGTTATTCTGTGCTTATTCGTCTCTGAAAAATCTGATTTCTATCTCATCATAGAAATTATCTCCACCTCTATCTATCTCCACCTCTCACTCCTCAACCCACATGCAGCTTGGCATGTGCCTGATGTCATTGACACCACTCTGAGCAACATTATAGTTACCTTCTTGTTTGTAAAGCCAAAGAATCTCCTAAGTCCCCTTCAAACTTAACCTGTAGTAGCTTTGGACTCTGTTGACAGCTCTCTCTTTGTAACGTTCTCTTCTACAGACTTTCATAAAACACTTTGCTAGTTTTTCTTTCATTTAATCAGTCTTTGGGGGTGTGAGTTGCTTCTTTTTTCTCTGTCTATCCCTTAATGTGTTGAAGTTCCTCAGATCTGTCTTCTTTTTATTACAAATATAAATACTTTCATTACAAATACCATCCTGGGGATTTCATCCATTCCCATCGCTTTACCTCTAAGTGCTGATAAATCTCTCTGGAGCCCAGGACTCTATCCTTACCTTCAGATCTGAATATCTGCTGTCCATTCACATCTGGTTTACATGTCCCACAGGCCCAGAAGTGGAGTAGTGATGTGTTGAGAGCATCCTATCTAGATTCAGACCCTTGGGCTTGAATCCTAGCAGCACGGCCTAGAACCATGTACCTCTGGGCTTTCATCTCTTTGGGCTTCCATTTCCTTACCTGTGCTTAACTGACCACACACACAAACATACACAAATACATAATTTTCTCTTTTTAAGAGAAATTATATAAATATAAAAAATGTATAGAAATAAAGACACTATTATACTATTTCAAGTCACTTTTCATAATTCTTATACAGGCCACCGGCCACTTCATCTAATGAGAAAATGAGGTTATGTTCTTTATTTTAATATTCCAGTATCCTATTTGTTATGGAGCAAAGACTATAAAGAAGACAGAGAGGGGATCCCTGGGTGGCTCAGCAGTTTAGCGCCTGCCTTTGGCCCAGGACATGGTCCTGGAGTCCCGGGATCGAGTCCCACATCAGGCTTCCTACATGGAGCCTGCTTCTCCCTCTGCCTGTGTCTCTGCCTCTCTCTCTCTCTCTCTCTCTCTCTGTGTGTCTCTCGTGAATAAATAAATAAAATCTTTAAAAAAAAAGAAGACAGAGAAAAATAAAAGAGCAAGGGGGGAGGAATGATGATTGAAATTAAAAAAAAGCAAAAAATGTGAATTTTCACAAAATTTTACACATACTACTATTCATTGATGATATCCCTCAAAGTAATTATAAATTATTCACTAATGGGGACTGGTTGCATTCACCCAGGTCAGTCAGTACTCAGGAAATAATAATTGAGTAGTATTTCTTAAATCTGGTGATTGTCAGAATCACTGCAGAAAATTTAAAATATAGGTATGTGGGTTTTTCCCTAGATGTTCTGAATCAGAATCTCTGGGGATAGAAACCAGGAATATGTATATTTTAAGGCTCTCAGCTGATTCTGATAATGAGTCTTATTTGCAAATCACTGACAAGCAAGGTTTTTAATCATTTGCTATGCCAATATAATAAAACCAATAGAATAAAATAGTCATGATGTTTCTTAGAACAAATGAAAACTATTTTTAGTGCTACCTGATATTTTATATTTCCATCCTGGATAATTTGAGAGAAAGGATTCAAAGGACTCATCTTGAATGATTACATTGATCAATCTTTTTTGCAGGGAGGTGTGACCACGTGACAAAGTTCTACCAGTTGGATGAGAGTGGAAATGAGGTGTGCAAATTAGGGTCTTGCCTTTCAAGCAGTGGTTTCTATTGGTTTTTGTTCCACAGACTCTTTTGGTAGCCTGGAGAGGTCTAAGGACTCTTTCTTAAAATAATATCTTTATATGCATAGAATAAAATATTTAGAATTACAAAGGAGACCAATTATATGACATACTGTTATCAAAATATTAAAAGAATCAATTGGTGATATAGTGAGAGATGTTTATCAATACATTCATTAAGATTCAGCAGCAGGTTACAGCAGAATTATGAACATTAGGGTTGCTTGGAGTGAAGGTGGGAAACATATTTTAAGATAGGGTAATGTCTTGGATTCAGAGCACTTAACTTTCTTTGGCTTCTAAGAATGAGTGAATTCTGCTTCCTCATGTTTCCTAAACCCTAGAAACTTCTAATTTTGTCCCTATCCTACCTCATCAGTTACTTAGAGGAAAATTATATGTATATATTTTATATATATACATATATAATGTAATATAATATAAATTTATAATTTGATACAATATATTTTTAAACTTGGTACTTAATTTGTTTATCCATTAATCCATCCATCCATCTATCTATCCATCCATCCAACAAATATTTTTGAGCATCTGCTTTACTCCAGTCACTATGCTGAGATATTTAATAAATGTTGGCGATTCACAAACTTGCCAAACGTTAAGTAGTGGTTATGACCCGTAGTGAGAGGCAAATGGCATCTTGACCTTAAGTCTGGCCAAATCTACTTGCCCAGTTAGAATAAGATAAGAATTAGGTTTACAAGAAACCATAAAGGGATACAGAAGAACTGGTTAGTTTTTCTATCCCTATTTCAAGTTTGTTTTAACTATGTGATCTTTTCTGAGACTATTTGTCTCTCTTTGAGCAAACTGCCAGCTTGCATCAGTCAGATAGGTTTAAGGATATCATACAAAGTCAACTCTAGAAAATTTCCCAGAAAAAAAAATTCTCTATGACCTTAATGATTCAAACTGGCCATCTGCATGGTTCAAAATCATTAGGCAATCTGCCAGATTCCAAATTTCCATGTCTTTATGTTTGACTTAGCCTGATCTTTTTTGAATGGCATGATACTTGTTATATTTAATGGGCTGCTTAACTTGGAGTAAAAAAAAATAACCATTTGAACCAGGCTGAATCAAAACCAGTTGTTAAATTTAAATTAATTGATGGGAAAAGAAATATCTTTTATTTTATTTTTTTATTTTTTATTTTTTTAAGAAATATCTTTTAAAATGAAAAACAGAAAGAAGATGTTAAAGTAAATCTTTCCTGGGAGAATCTACCATGGATCTGTAGATATAGTAGTTCTTTACTTTCAGGCTAGAGCTTGAAAATTTGGACATTCTCTCAGGTTATCTGCCTACATTGTCATTGTGGGGATTGAATGAAATGATGTATGATATTGTGCCTTCCTTGTATCCTCTACTGTTCAATGCCAAAATAAGTTCTTCTTTTTTTAAATTTAAGTTCAATTTGCCAACATATAGTATAACACCCAGTGCTCATCATATCATGTGCCCTCCTTAATGCCCATCATGCAATTACTCTATCCCACCCCCCCACCTCCCCTTCTGCAACCCTTTGTTTCCCAAAGTCAGGAGTCTCTCATGGTTTGTCTTCCTCTTTAATTTTTCCCCACTCGGTTTCCCCTCCTTCTCTTATGGTTTCTTTCACTATTTATTATATTCCACATATGAGTGAAACCATATAATTGTCTTTTTCTGATTGACTTATTTCACCCAGCATAATACCCTCTAGTTCCATTCATGTCAATGTAAGTGGTAGGTATTCATCCTTTCTGATGGCTAATATTCCATTGTATGTATATACCACGTTTTCTTTATCCATTCATCTGTCAAAGGACATCTCAGCTCATTCCACGTTTGGCTATTCCACATTGCTGCTATGAACATTGGGGTGCAGGTGTCCCGTCTTTTTACTATATCTGTATCTTTGGGGTAAATAACCAGCAGTGTAATTGCTGGGTCATAGGGTAATTCTATTTCTACCTTCTTGAAGAACCTCCACACTGTTTTCCAGAGTGGCTGTACCATGTTGCATTCCCACCAACAGTGCAAGAGGGTTCCCCTCTCTTCACATCCTCGCCAACATTTGTTGTTTCCTGTCTTGTTAATTTTAGCCATTCTCACTGGTGTGAGGTGGTATCTCATTGTGGTTTTGATTTGTATTTCCCTGATGGCAAGTGATGTGGAGTTTTTTTTCATGTGCTTGTTGGCTATATGTATGTCTTCTTTGGAGAAATGTCTGTTCGCATCTTCTGCTCATTTCTTCACTGGATTGTTTGATTTTTGGGTGTTGAGTTGATAAGTTCTTTTTTTCTTTTTTAAAGATTTTATTTATTTATTCATGAGAGAGAGAGAGAGAGAGAGAGAGAGGCAGAGACACAGGCAGAGGGAGAAGCAGGCTCCATGCAGGGAGCCAGATGTGGGACTCGATCCAGGGTCCCCAGGATCACACCCTGGGCTGCAGGTGGCGCTAAACCACTGCGCCACCGGGGCTGCCAGATAAGTTCTTAATAGATCTCGGATACAAGCTCTTTATCTGATAAGTCATTTGCAAATATCTTTTCCCATTCTGTAGGTTGTCTTTTAGTTCTGTTGACTATTTCCTTTTCTGAGCAGAAGCTTTTTATCTTGATGAAGTCCCAATAGTTCATTATTGCTTTTGTTTCCCTTGCCTTTATAGACATGTCTTGCAAGAAGCTGCTGCCGCCGAGGTTCAAAGGGTTGCTGCCTGTGTTCTTCTCTAGGATTTTGATGGAATCCTTTCTCACATTTAGATCTTTCATCTATTTTGAGTTTATCTTTGTGTATGGTGTAAGAGAATGGTCCAGTTTCATTCTTCTGTGTGGCTGTCCAGTTTTCCCAACACCATTTATCAAAGAGACTGTCTTTTTCATTGGATATTCTTTCCTGCTTTGTCAAAGATTAGTTGACCATAAAATTGAGGGTCCATTTTTGGGTTCTCTATTCTGTTCCATTGATCTATGTATTTTTGTACCAGTACCATGCTTTCTTGATGATCACAGCTTTGTAATATAGTTTGAAGTCAGGCATTGTGATGCCTGATGTTTTCTTTTTCAACATTCCTCTGGCTATTCAGGATCTCTTCTGGATCCATACAAATCTTATGGTTATTTGTTCTAACTCTGTGAAGAAAGTCCATGGTATTTTTATAGAGATTGCATTGAATGTGTAAATTGCTCTGAGTAGCACAAACATTTTCACAATATTTTTCTTCCAGTCCATGTGCATGGAATGTTTTTCCATCTCTTTCTGTCTTTCTCAATTTCTTTCATAAGTGTTCTGTAGATTTTAGAGTACAGATCATTGACCTCTTTGGTCAGGTTTATTCCTAGGTATCTTATAGTTTTTGGTACTATTGTAAATGGGACTGATTCCTTAATTTCTCTTTCTTCAGTCTCATTGTGAGTTTATAGAAATGCAATTGATTTCTGTGCATTGACTTTGTATCCTGCCACATTGCTGAGTTGCTCTATGAGTTCTAGCAATTTTGGGGTGGAGTCTGTTGGTTCTCCATATACAGTATCATCTGTGAAGAGTGAGAGTTTGACTTCTTCTTTGCCAATTTGGATGCCTTTTATTTCTTTTTGTCTGATTGCTGAGGCTAGGACTTCTAGTACTGTGTTGAACAACAGTGGTGAGAGTGGGCATCCCTGTCATGTTCCATTCCCACAGAGAATGATATTTGCTGTGGGCTTTTTGTAGGTGGTTTTTATGATCTTGAGGTATGCTCCCTCGATCCTTACAGTCTGAAGACTTTTAATCAAGAAAGTTTGCTGTATTTTGTCAGATGCTTTTCCTGCATCAATTGTGAGAATCATATAGTTCTTGTCTTTTCTTTTATTAATGTGATCTATCATGTTGATTGATTTACAAATGTTGAACCACCCTTGCATCCTGGAGATAAATCCCACTTGGTTGTGATGAATAATCATCTTAAGGTACTGTTGGAATCTATTAGCTAGTATCTTGGTGAGTATTTTGACATCCATGTTCATCAGGGATATTGGCCTATAATTCTCCTTTTTGGTGGAGTCTTTATCTGGTTTTGGGATCAAGGTAATGCTGGCCTCATAGAACGAGTTTGGAAGTATTCCTTTCATTTCTTTTGAAACAGCTTCTGTAGGATAGGTATTATTTTTTTCTATAAATGTCTGATAGAATTCCCCTGGAAGTCATCTGGCCCTGACTCTTGTCTTGGGAGGTTTTTGATGACTGCTTCAATTCCTGCTGGTTATGGGTCTATTCAAGTTTTCTATTTCTTCATGTTTCAGTTTGTTAATTTATAGGTTTCCAGGAATGCATCCATTTCTTCCTAATTTGTTGGCATATAGTTGCTCATAATACTTTTTTTAAAAAGATTTATTTATTTATTTATTCATGATAGACAGAGAGAGAGAGAGAGAGAGAGAGAGAGCAGGAGGAGGGAGAAGCAGGCTCCATGCCGGGAGCCCGATGCGGAACTCGATCCCGGGACTCCAGGGTCATGCCCTGGGCTGAAGGCAGGCGCCAAACTGCTGAGCCACCCAGTGATCCCCTCATAATACGTTTTTAAGATCATTTGTATTTCCTTGGTGTTGGTTGTGATTTCTCCTCTTTCACTCATGGTTTTATTAATTTGAGTCTTTTCTCTCTTTTTTTAATAAGCCTCACTAGGGGTTTATCTATCTTTTTAATTCTTTCAAAGAATCAGCTCCTAGTTTCATTGATCTGTTCTACTGCTTTTCTGGTCTCTATTTCATTGAGTTCTCCTCTAATCTTTATTATTTCTCTTCTCCTACTTGGCTTAGGCTTTATTTGCTGTCTTCTCTAGCTCCTTTAGGTGTAAAGTTGGTTTCTGTATTTGAGATTTTTCTAATTTTTTGAGAGAGGCTTGTATTGAAATGTACTTCCCTCTTAGAACCACCTTTGCTGTATCCCAAAGATTTTGAACTTTCATTTTCTTTAGTTTGCAAGAACCTTTTTAATTCTTCTTTAATTTCCTGCTTGACTCATTCATTTTTTAGTGGGATGCTCTTTAACCTCCAAGTGTTTGAGTTCCTTCCAAATTTCTTCTTATGATTTAGTTCTAGTTTCAAAACATTATGGTCTGGAAATATGCAGGGAATAATCATAATCTTTTGGTATCAGCTGAGATCTGATTCGTGACCCAGTATGTAGTCTACTCTGGAGAAAGTTCCATGTGCAGTTGAGAAAAATGTATGTTCTGTTGCATTAGGATGGAATGTTCTGTGTATATCTGTGAAGTCCATCTAGTTCAGTATAATTCAAAATCTTGTTTCTTTGTTGATCTTCTGCTTAGACGATCTGTGCTTTGCTGAGAGAGGAATGTTAAAGTCTCCTACTATTAGTGTATTATTATCTATGTGTTTCTTTACTTTGGTTATTAACTGGTTGATATAATTGGCTGCTTCTGCATTAGGGGCATAAATATTCATAATTGTTAGATCTTTTTGTTGGATAGACCCTTTAAGTATGATATAGTGTCCCTATATCTCTTACTACAGTCTTTGGCTTAACATCTAATTTCTTTGATATGAGGATTGCTACCCCAGCTTACTTTTGAAGTCTATTTGCATGATAAATGGTTCTCTACCCCCTCATTTTCAGTCTGAAGGTGTCTTTAGGTCTAAAATGAGTCCTAAAGATAGCATATGGATGGGTCTTGCTTTTTTATCCAGTCTGATACCATGTGTCTTTTGACTGGGGCATTTAGCCCATTCACATTCAGAGTGACTATTGAAACATATGAATTTAGTGCCATTATATTACCTGTATCCGTAGATTGTCTCTGTTTCTTTGGGCTCTCTCCTTTGCTTACAGGGTCCCCCTTAATATGTCTTGCGGGGCCAGTTTGGTAGTCACATATTCTTTCAGTTTCTGTCTATTCTGGAAGCGCTTTATCTCTCCTTCTATTCTGAATGACAGCATTGCTGGATAAAGTATTCTTGGCTGAGTATTTTCTCGTTTAGTGCCCTAAATATATCATGCCAGCCATTTTTGCCCTTTCTGGTCTCTGTGGATAGGTCTGCTGTTAATCTAATATTTCTCCCCTTATATGTTAGGAATCTCTGTCTGGAGCTGCTTTGGAGATTTTCTCTTTATCTCCGAAATTTGCAAGCTTCAGTATGTGTTGATTGTTTTTTTGTTGTTGCTGATTTTGGAAGGGGTCCTGTCTATCTCTTGGATATGAATGCCTATTTCCTTCCCAAATATACCTTCTGGTCCTCTCTCTCTCTCCACGCACTCAGGAATTAGTAATATGGATTTTTTTTTTCAAACTATCACTTATTTCTCAGAGCCTCTCCTTGTGGGCTCTTAGTTGGTTTTCCCTCCTTTTTTTCAGCTTCCTTCCTTTCCATAAACTTATCTTCTATGTCACTTATTCTCTCTTCTGCCTCATTTCTCCTGTTTGAGCATCCAGTTTAGACTATATCTCAGAGTGTTTTTAATTTCAGCCTGATTAGATCTCATATTTGCACTAAGAGATGCTCTAGAGTCTTATGCTTTTTTCAAGTCCAACTGGTAACTTTATAATTATAATCCTGAATTCCATCTCCGACATTTTATTTAAATCCATATCCATTAGATCTGTGACAGAGTATTACTTCTGGTTCTTTCTTTTGTGGTGAATTTTTTCCTTCTAGTCATTTTGTCCAGTGCAGAATGGCTGTACAAGTGAGCAGAGTAAAAAATATCAACCAAGACCCAAGCAAAATACATACTAGACAATCCTGAAGAGGTCAGGAATGAGAAAAATAAAAGAAAAAAAGACAAAGAAAAAGAAATACAAATAATAATAAAAAAATGAAACAAAAAAGCTGGGGGGAACGGGGAGGGAAAGAAAATATAATCTCAGAGTGGACCAAAACAGGGATCCACTTGGTTCTGAGTGCATTTTTTTTTTTTTTTTTTGGTTCTGAGTGCATTTTGGTCTGTATGATAGAAGGTACTAAATTCCTAAAGTATAAAGAAAGCAAAACTTATATATATACAAAAATAAAATTGAATATGGTGAAAGGAAGACAAAAATGAAGAATATATTTATGACATGTAATTGTAAAATACAAAAGTTAAAAAAGAAAAAACTTAAAAATGAAGAGTTGATAAAATATTAAACTAGTTGAGACTGGGAAAAAAGAAAGAATATTGGACAATTTTAACCGGAAAGATAAATCATAGGAGAGAAACCTCGAGTTCTAGATACTATTTTCTCTTAGTGCTGAGGTCTTCCAGCCCTATTTGGTCAGACAACTTGCTGTCCCCTGTTCTTCCAGCTAGTCTTCTGGGGGAGGGGCCTGCTGTGCTAATTCTCAGGGGTCTGTGCCTGAGTGTTGTCCCACCCTCCCATCAGGTGGCGGGGCTCCTTGTTCCCTGGAGGCCTTCCATGCCTCTCTTAAGGGTAAGAGAAAAAAAAAATTGCCAAAGGTGCCCTGATCTCAGCCCCAGAGGTGAGAGATCCCAAACTCTGCAGACTCCTATAGTGCCCACTCACTCAGATCCTCCTCGAGGGCAGGTGAAGGGACACTGAGTTGTGCAATTTGTAGGGCACTAGCAGGGCGAGGTTTTGCCCGCTTGTGCTCACAGTGCTCTGCCCCTCCCAGAAGAAGTGGAGGGTTGCCCCACTTCTGTGCATTGCAGGGCCCTGGCACATTCCCCCAGTCGAGTGAGTACCCGCTCTGCCTCTCCCAAATGAAAGCGAAGGGTTGCTGTGTTCCAGTCCTTTGTAGGGACCCAGCACAGACACGGCCACCCACCTGTCCATTTGTGGTTTATGGCACAACAAGCTGAGGCTCCTCCTGGCTCACTGACCCAAACCCATTTTTCTGCTCCAGGGCTTGGGTACTCTGCTGGCTAAGTTGCCCCTGTTTTTTCTGTTTCTCCGGGAATATTGCGACTCCACTGTCCCTCCTG
Source organism: Canis aureus (assembly GCF_053574225.1). NCBI lineage: Eukaryota > Metazoa > Chordata > Mammalia > Carnivora > Canidae > Canis > Canis aureus. Next base: position 86,284,852 of record NC_135611.1, on the reverse strand, counting down.
AGAGTCTGCCCTCCTTCCCCACTGAGCACTGTTCAGACAGGCAAGTGTCTCATGGGAACAAATTTCTGAAGGTCCGGATTTTGAGCTCCAGGCTGTATCACTTTCTGCAGCGGGTTACAAAGCCCCCTCCCCTCCCAAAGGCTGTTCATCTTCTGATAATATCCCCTTCATTTCTCTTCTCCGCACTCCTACCTTGCAAGAAGGGGTCACTTTTCTATTTTCAGAGTTCCAGCCATTCTTTCTTTACATCTGAGGTTGAATTCATAGGTGTCTAGGATGGTTGATAGATATCTAGTTAAATTTAGGGGACCAGATGAAACAAGGACCCCTATTCCTCTGCCATCTTGCCTCCTCCCCGAGCCAAAATAAATTATCATTATCAACTCGTCATGACCTATGTAAGTCATTTCCTCCAAAAGAGGTTAGATGGTTTTCCCCATTTAGTTTTTATGGATCTGTTTATCTTCGGCTTCTGGCTTGTCTGTTCTTCTTTCTTATCTCTCTGTGACTATAAATCATATATTACCGAGGACTTTGAATCCGACCTCAATTCTGTCAACTACTTTACGTGGTGGTTTCAGCTGAGACAAAGACTTCCAGATTTTCCTAGTTAGTGGTTTACTGGATTTTTGTCATCAGTTATCCACATCCCCACAGAAAAGGGACCTTTGGAAAATAATTTCATTATCAAGAGATAAATGTAATTGGCATAGAAATGAATAGATACAATAAGTGATGGCTTATGACTACTTCTGTCCCTGCCTATTACCACCATATTATTTTTGATGTATTTACAAGGCTATCTCTCTAACTAAGTGAATGGCAAGTGGCAAATGTGCTCATGCTCATTCACCATTTTATATTCTCTTAGGGCTTTAGATACTGAAGTAGTGGAATGTGGTTGGGTGGGAGTGTGTTAGATGGCTTTCTACCATTTTTCTGAAAAATCTGCTTTACACTGGCAATCTCTTTTCTAATTGTAGTAGTAATAATGATAATAATTTAAAAACAATTACTGTCATTTTTGAGTACTTGCCATGAGCTAGGCATTTTATATCCATTATCTTCGCAACAATGGAAGATATGCACACACACAATGTTGATATGATTAGAGTGGATTGGTTATTTGCATTAGGATTTTGACAACTCTCTGTAGGAGTTCTTTACCAGTTTTCAAGCCAGCTCTAAACCCTCATAGGATTCCTGTGAGACAGGCTGGCAGCCAGCATCTTAATTTAGGCAAAATTTAAGCCTGATTCAGTTTTTTGCCTAGCACCTAACTTATTTTTAGAATGCAATACATGGTAATAAAAATAAAATAGTGAACAACAATACAATCACAGCAACACAAAATCACTCCTCAGATTGGGTGAGGTCTCATTGGAGTTTCTTTTAGGGTGTTGGAAGTATGTGGCTTTGACTGGCAATGAGAGATGACATAAAATTATACCAATTTTAGCTTTCTTTTGATTAAAAAATCATTCAAACTTTTAAAAGAATGGGCCAGCAGTCTGTCTCCATGAGAAAGCCAGAGAATGAGCCAGGCAAGTCTGGAGTCTTCACTGACTGCTTCGTTCCTGGCATTTTGACCATGGCATACTGAGCTTGTTTTCTTCACTTTACCTCCAGACGCTTGGCTTTTCTCTAGATGTATCCACAGTCCTCAGGCAGCATTAATCACCCCCTCTTGCTTCTAGATCACATTAGGACTTATTGGTACATAGGATAAAGTTAGAGAATCACTGAAGAAAAATTACTGGTTGGGACACACTCAGGGCTCATGGCATCTGCTATAGTATATTTTTCATGTTCCATATTCTGGCCCTCAGTCTTACAGCTCCAAATATTGCTAGAGTCCCAGAACTTTCCAGATATAAGGAGACAGATTAATGCTCACTTAGTTCACAACAGACTCCATGTAAAACCCCAAATGCTATGGTTAAATGATGACAATGAGAAATGTTGCTGCCAAAAAGAATCTCTGCTAGTGAAATCTATGTGAGAAGCTAAATGTTCATCAGAACATTACTTGGAAAGCATGATGCAGGCCAGCAGAGCTAGCAGAATGAGTTGACTATTCCACTTTTATCAGCCTGGGACCAGGACTTCTGCTACCAAGATAGGAAAAGGCAAATTCCTGAGCCAAGGCTTTCCTCCCCCTGGAAATTCCTTGCCTTGGAGATGACTTGTGCCTGGTGGAAAACATTGGATGACACTAGAAATATTGATTTCTGACACTGGAAATATTTCGCCTTCCTAAGACTCTCCCAATGCACTTCACTAAGCAGGTACTAAGAGAAAGATAGTTAAACACCAACTGCTATGGCACATAGACACAGAATGCCCTTATTCTAATCCTATATTCATATTAGGAACTAAACATTTTTTCTGAAATAAGATGCCAAGTAATTTTCTTTTATTCATCTAGTGAGAGGATAGAGGTGGTATGTTAAAGAAAGCAAAAAAAAAAAAAAAAAAAAAAAGGAGTAGGTGGGGTGTAGGGGATGCAGATCCCATATAGATATCTTTCTGTGACATTTAGTGGCTTACTCATATACGTAAGAGCTGTTTTAAAAAATAGATTCTCCCAAGAGGTTTAAATCTACCTAATATTCACAGCTTAGTGCACTTACATGGATAATTTTTTGGTGAGGTCTAATGCTTGATTTATAGAAAATGGTGATTAAGAACTTTACATAAGAAGAAGTTGACACCTACAAAGCTGAAGACACATAATTGGTTAGAAGCCAAGGCAAAAATCTACTCTTGCTTTCTTAACCCTTGTCCAAAGTTTTTTTACACAATTAAGTACAGCTTATTTTTCCCCTGTTACCCAGTTGATATGCACGAAATAAAGAAAGGGAATTCTGGTTTGAGAGAGAGGGAGAAGGGAAAGAGATGTTTTTTGTTTTTTGTTTTTTTGGGAATGAGACGTTGGTCGGGGCAAGTGGACCTAAAAGGAATCCCAGGGGGTTAAGGTGCAGGGAGGACGATGATGCATCTCCACTTGCACAATTCTTCTAGAATTGGTTGGTAGCTCTCATGCCAGGCTTTTGGTAGATTTTCTTCTACTACTTCAACTATATCAGCTTTGTAAAGCACAAAGCCCTCACCATCAAGTACAGGAAGGGAAAGCAGAGTCATAGAAAGGTAGTGATACTAAGACCTGGAGATTCTGGTTAATGGATAACTTTTGAGAATGGGGCAATCTCGTTTTGTTTTCTTCTACATTTATTGAGCACCTGTGCTGACAAAAGCACTGGGTCTAACCCAGAGGGCAGAGATGAACAGCACAAGGTCCCTGCCCTCAAGAAGCCACAGTCCAATAGAGGAGACCTTCTCTGAAGTAATTACTGTACTGCATATTATATCCATTGATCCAAGGGTGTGTAAGGCACTGTGATAATATGGAAATAGAACAGAATTCTATAGAGAGTGGTCAAGGAAGGCTTAAAATTCTCTCTGCACATCGAGTCAAAACTCCTTATTGTGGCATTCTTGAGCTTCTATTTATTATCTAATTCATCATCATTATTGAGCATCTACTATATGCTAGTTGCTAGAGATAAAACACAAGGTAAAGGAGACATTTGCCCTGGAGGAACTCACAGTGTAGTGCAGTTATTCTCAATCCTGGCTGCAGTTTAGAATTGTGGGAGAGCTTTAAAATATGAGTACCCAAGCAAGACTTCCAAATGTACAGATGACTTGAAAACCACTGGTATAGTGAGACAGATATATATGTGAGCAGATAATTAGGTATGGTTTTATATGACTAAAGGTCTCAAAGGTTTAGAAGAGTAATAAATCAGGCATTCAATCCAGCTTCAGGCTAAGGAAAGAGTCCTTGAAGACTTTGCTGTGCAAATGGTTCTTGCTTGAGTTGAATTGTGAAGGGTCAGTAGAGTTTAATTAGGCAAAGGATGTAAGGGAAGCGTTGCAGGCAGATACAAGTACCTGGGTGTTGAAAAGAAACCACAGGCCCCAAATGGAGTCACTTAGGTTAAGCTCTACCAAGTCTTGATACTTAACCTAAGTGTAGTCTCAGCCTCTTCCTTGAGTGGAGTTTTAAGCCAATGAACCTGGAATTTCCTGATCAGTACTACAAAGGAAACCTGCATAATAAGACTCTTGAGAAAGTGAAATAACCTTTTCCTTTGCTAGTAACTTCCTTGTCCCACCCAGTTTCTGCCTTTAAAATCCTTCCTTCCCTTTTGTAGGACTCCTTGGAACACCCTTTTGTTTGTTAGAGGAGAAACTACGTGATTCGTGAGTTGTTGAATAAAGTCGATTAGAGCTTTAAATTTACTGAGTTGAATTTTTGTTCTTTAATATGGATAAACACCCAGAGGTTTCCAATTTTTTTTCTGCCGTCCTCACTTCTCATCCCTACTCATAACCATGGCCCTAAGGCTGTAACCCCATTCCCACCACACCCCTGCTTCATGAGCTCTGTGCTGTAGTTTTGCTACCCTACTTACCATTCCTAACCATGCCATGCAATTTCCCTTTGCTACAGTGTCCTTCGTCTATTACTATAAAAAACCTTACTAGCTCTTCAAGGCCTCACTCTAGTTGTACTCTCTAAATCAGGGGTCAGAACACTATGGTCTGTGAGCCAAATCCAGCCTGCCACCTGTTTTTGTAAATGAAGTTTTATTGGTGGGGGGAACCTTGGTGGTGCAGTCAGTTAAATGCCTGACTCTTGGTTTTGGCTCAGGTCATGATCTCAGGTTCATGAGACAGAGCCCCATGTTGGGCTCTGTACTCAGCACATTCTGCTTGAGATTCTCTCTCCCTCTCCTTCTGCCCTCCTGCATGTGCTCTCTCTCTCTCTCTCTCTCAAATAAATAAATAAATATTTTTTAAAAATAAAATTTTATTGGAACACAGCTATGTTCATTTGTCCAGACATTGTCTGTGGCTACTTTTGCATTACAACAGCAGAATCAAATAGTTGTTTCAAAGATAGAATGGCCTCCAATCTTTGTCTTTGAAATAATAGTTATTTAACGTTTCTGTTTCAATTTCAAGTAACATGACAATAATCATAAAAGCTGAAGTATGTTTTATGTGATTAAATCAGGTGCTGTGTATTTGGTGGATGCTGTGATGTGCCACCCTGATTCCTCTTCAGAATGAGGATTTCTTCTTCCAGTAGCCAAAAGATAGCACTTGGCTGGTAGCTTTTGGCTGTGTTGGAAGAAAAACTTCACCTCAGGTCATGATTCTTCTGGGATAGTCTTCATCTAATGACTCATTTTTCTGGGAAGAATAAAGATCTGGTCCCTTAACCTCCAACTCAGACCTGAGGAGCCGTCTTAGTACCAGTTTCTCATGGATGATGGAAATTCAGCCTTTTCCTATGCCTAAGCCTGCTTTTTTCCACAGGTGTTGATATCAAGAACAGTCACTAAGTTCCTTCTCAGGACCTGCATCCTGTGACAATAGGTACCAAGATTGGTTCACAAGCACAACACTGAATTGGGATTTTGGAGCTGACCACCATCTCCTGGCTGCCAGTGAGGATGCCATCCCTGATAAGTAGAAATAAGAAGGAAATACTAATCATAAGGGCAGTGAATTATCTGGCTGCTAAGCTCTACTGGTACCCTGAAAAATAGAGCAAAAAGCTGAGATAAATCAGCAGTTAAATGCTGAGTGAGAAGGCCAAAGGGCCTCCCTGAAAATACACAAAGAGGTTCTCATCTCTTAAATTGGGAGAGGAAGGGTTCAAAAAGAGGACTAAGGATAGAATCTTATTGTAAGAACAGTTGAAGAAGGTCTGCTATGCCAAGATTGGGCAAGTGGGCCCTGACACAAGGGATGGATACATCTGTGTTGATATCCTTCCAATAATTTTATTTATACTTATTTATCTATTTAAGATTTCATATATTCATTTGAGAAAGAGGATGCACACAAGCTGGGGGAGGGGTAGAGAGGGAAGAAAAAAGAACAAGCACACCCCATGCTCAGCATGGAGCCCAATGTGGGACCATCTGATTGTGACTATGAGACCATGACCTGAGCCAAAATCAGAGTCGGCCACTCAATCAACTGAGGAGCCCATGTTCCTCCAAGAATTTGAAATTTCCAGATTACACTGAGTCCTCTGAGCCTGCATAAATGGCTCACTTGTCCTCTCTGTTAAGGGAGGACACACACACACACACACACACACACACACACACCATGCTCAAATTTACTACAGAGGCTTCTCCTGCAGTAAAGACAAGTGCAAGACATTATGCACTTTATTCAGGATGCCCCCCTCCCTGCATATCCCCTCTTAACCACCAGGTCAATTACTGGGGTTAAATCACGGAATAACTCTGCCAAGGACCTGCTGGCACTGCTAGAGGGGGAAAGAACTATACCTCCTGGAGTCCAGTTTCAATACCAGCCAATACCAATCAGCCACTGGGATAATATGCCTGGGACTGGACTCTGAGAATACCTGACAAAAGGTGGGTGGAAGATAAATTTGGATACAAACAATTTACCAACATGGGAGCATTCTCCTATGATATAGGTTGTAATAATACCCTTGCAAGGACCTTAGAAAAGGCATAAGCATGTTGCAGGATGGCTCCTAGAAGCATGGAAAAAGCAATGACCCATACTAAGTGAGGTAGAAGTGATGGAATTGCCATGACAGTGTTACACAATGAAGAAAGGAAAGAAGGTGTTTGGCATCTCTTCTTCCTTGCCCAGTTTGACAGTAAATGACATGGGCAGCAATCTCAGTCTATTTTTATTATTGCTGTATCATTGCTGTAAATCAACCAAGAGGATGCTAATTGGCGTCAGGAATAGTACTCCAAGAATGTCCCCTAGGGACCCAGCAGGCCAGACACACTAAGAGACTTTCAGGCTATTAATGGTTCTGCTGGACCCAAGTAACTATAGATCCTGGAGTCCCCTCATCTTCCATCACCTCATCCCCAACCAGAACAATATCCCTGTACCTAACCTTGTGGTCCAGATTTATGGCTCTGACTTATGAAACCCCATTATACAGAGCAGCCCTGGATGTTTGCACCTATGAGAGAAGGCCTATCATTTCCAAGGACAAAGTGTAACAAGAGGAAGAAAAATGTGATAATCAATTTCAGAACTATTTTCTGATAACAAGAAGTAATTTTTGCTTAGGAAGCAATCTCTGAACTTATGTTTTTCTGGCCTCAATCTATATTACCTATTGATTTGCAGGTTTCAGCATATCAGCTATTTAACACAAATTCTGTTCTATTTTTAAAATCTGCAGCGTGTATAATTTGGATACAAGTTGGATGACCCTCATGTATATGAGCATTGTATTTGGGAATGTGGGACTGAGAATGTTTGCTTTTAGACTAGCCAAGTGACCTTAGCCTACGTGGAAATTATTTCATGGTCATTTATTTTTAAGCTCTGTGACCTTATATCATTCTGATTTCAAATGGGTATGAGAGACATTGACTCTGGTTACAATTTAAGGAGAATAAGAAAGCTCCTTCATTTCTTCTAATACAAGCTGGCTTCCTAGAAATATTCTTCCAAACGATGCTAGAAATTCCACTATAATCAAACAATCAATCAATCAATCACTGCCATAGTTTATGAATGGGGCCCAAAATAGTCACTCTATAAAATTCAGTGCCGCTTTAATGCAAGGTTCAAGAGGTAAGCCTGGGGATCCTGCTTTGAGGATTGAAGCCAATCAATCCATTCAGAAATGGGTTACCAGGTTTTGCTCACCATTTAGCAATCTGGTCCTTTGGGCCATGCATCGAACTCTCCTTGTGTTTCTCATTTATTGCATAGGAACCTGCCAGTTTCTCTCTTTACTCCTTGTCAGGAGTGGATACCATTGGTATAACAGGGAGCAGGAAGACCATGAAAAAGAAAATATGTGGAGAGGAAAGGGAAAGGCCTAGCAGGTAGGGATATATACCAATTTGGGGCTAAAACAGTTTGCTAAAATGAAAGACCAAAGAGGGTAACAGAAAGAGCCTTGGTCTATGCCAAACTGAGGATCTTAGAGAGCCAGTGTTGTGATCTTGGACATGGCACTTGATGTTTGTTTAGCTCAGTTCATTCATCTGAAAAATGCAAAGTAGTGTGAGGCTGAATAAAGGAGGCCAGCAGGGAGAGGTTTCATGCCCTATCATGCCTTGAAGCCCTTTGTGGACCCCAACAGGAAGAGGCACACCTTGCAAGTTCTTGGCAGGAAGCCCACACTTGACTACCCCAGCTAGAGGAAGAAAGATTTCTCCTGTTTGGGCAGTAGCCCAACCAATGAGAGACCATCACAGCTCAGCCAATAAAAAGCCACTATACTTTCAGCTCCAAGTTTGCTCCAAGGACATTTTGTTTCTAAGAGCCCAACACCATTTTCCTCCATAAAAGGGCTTTCCTTTCTGCTCTCCAGACTTGACCTATGGTTTTGCCATATCTTGCATATCTTGAATTGCAGTCCTCTGCTATTCTCAAATAAATCCATTAAAATAACTGACAGTTTTATTGTTAAGGTAAACAGCAATATGCTTGCCCTGCCTACCTCCCTGGCTGATTGTGAGACCCAAATTTATACTTTTGAAGACTCTCAATAAAGCAGACTATGCTCTATGGAAAGTACTTGGTTGTTATTACAGGTTTATAATAAGCATGCATAAGTTGTGCCTCAAAATCTATTGGGAAAGAAGTTGAGTCCAAAAAAGGCATGTAGAACTGAATGAATATTTGTGGGAGATATTAAAAAGTAGAGTAGCTTCTGCTTCATGGCTCTGCCTGGTAGCAATCCTGGTGCTGCCATAAAAGAAACAAGGACATCCCAGTTGACCAGGCTCCTTTGTTTGTGGGAACTCTGGTTCTGGCAAAGAGGGTGGGTGGTCTAGGTTGCATGTCTATGATTTACAGTAAGTTAGGTCTCTTGTTGGTTACTTCCCTGTTGAGCAAGACTTCTTTGGAAACACAAGATTCTACACTTTAGGGAAGACAGTGTCAGCTAAATACAGAGCTCCTATTCTATTCCTTTTGTTTTTTTTTTTTTCTACATCAGCATCCATAATTAGCTATTCATTGGCAAGATTGACACATTTTTACGTTTTCTTTTGAATAAACATATATTTATCCAAGAAAGAATTAAGGTATAGTCCAGGACATCATGACCAACCCTTTTTACTATGTGTTTTCAATTTTAATCAACACAAGTCATCAAATGATCAAAAAATAAAAATAGCAGTAATATTTGAGCACCTTCTTTATGCCAACTACTCTTCTAAGAACTATATGTATATTATTTCATTAAATTCTAATAGTAAAACTAAGTATTTGTTTCTTTATCTTGAGAAAGTAAAATTTAAGGTGAAACCACCTGCACAAGATTGTATCACCAGAATGGCACATCCAGGATTCAGATCCATTTTCGATTCTTTTCTTTTTTTTCTTTTTTTTCTTTTTTTTAATTTATGCTAGTCACACAGAGAGAGAGAGAGAGAGACAGAGACACAGGCAGAGGGAGAAGCAGGCTCCATGCACCGGGAGCCCGACGTGGGATTCGATCCCGGGTCTCCAGGATCACGCCCTGGGCCAAAGGCAGGCGCCAAACCGCTGCGCCACCCAGGGATCCCCATTTTCGATTCTTAATTCCAGGAACATAATCAGTTTGCTCTCCTATTTTCACATAAGGGCAACTACTATGAGGAAAGTGTTCTGTGTACTGGGGATGGAAAGCTGAATAGAGTAGTATCCCTGTTCTCATCAAGCCCCATGTAATGTTTGGATGAACATTATAAAAGCTACTATCGAGAGGCCCACATGACTGAGATGAATGATTACCATAATAGTTTTTCATAAAAATAAAATGCTTTTACACATTAAGGGGACAATATTCCTTTTTTTTTCTGCATTAGGAAATATAAATCATACTTTTTAAAAAAGTTTTTAATTTTAATTCCAATAGAGTTAACATACAGCATTATATTTGTTTCAGGTGTACAATATATTGATTCAAAAATTCTATACATTACTTATTGCTCAGTATACTCTTAATCCCCTTCTACTTCACCCATTGCCTCACCCACCTCTGCTCTGGCAACCATCAGTTTATTCTCTATGGTTGAGTCCGTTTCTTGGTTTGTCTCCCTCTCTCTCTTTTCCCTGCCCCCTTTGTTTGTTTGATTTCTTTCTCAAATTCCACATATGATGAAATCATATGATGTTTGTCTTTTTTCTCTAACTTATTTAACTTAGCATTATATCCATTTTTAAGCAATAAAAGTGATAACAGAATATGTGTCTACCTTAACTTCAGTAAGGTATCAGGCAATATTTCATAAAATCTTTGAAGGAGAGTTATAGAAATATCATTTAAATGACAGTATAATATAGAGAATTCAGAATTGATCAAGAACCTATATCATTATTATTATTATTATTATTATTATTATTGTTATTATTATTATCTGAGCCCCTATGTTAAAATGTATTGACTAGTGGTCAAGGTCAAGTTGGCATGAGGTTCTAGAGGGGACCCATCGGGCTCTGTCATAGACCTGACCTGTTCATCTTTCTTAATCCCTTAGATCATTGATCTGTTTAGCACACAACAAATCTGTGAATGACATAGATGCTGAGCAATTACTGACACACTGGGTTAAAACTAATAAGATAATCATCATTAAAGAGAATGTAAAGGCTTGGATTTAGATTCAGGAAGCCAATTACAATTAATACTAATGACACCCTGGAAAAGATTTAAATGTACAGTATACTGAAATAAAATGATATGGCTGCTAATGGTGTAGGTGTAATCTTAGACTGCATTAATGGACGTGTTCTGTTCAGATCAAGGAAGATAAGTTTCAGTGTATTCAGCATCAGTTGTTCCTTTAAAAAATGTTGCAACAGTTCCAAGTTCTTTTTAAATGAGGTATTGATCAATCAGTAAGAGGCAGCAGAGACAACATTTATTGAGGACATAATATATACCAGCTAATGTGCTAGGTGTTATCCAAACTCACAATATCCCTGTGGAGTTCGTTAAAGAAAACTGCACTAACTGAAGCTCAGAGGAGTTAACACATTGTTTGCAGTTAAGCTGAGATTTGATCTCAGATTGATGTAACTCCAAAGCTCATATCCACACTACAACATCAGGCTCTTAGAGGACACTAACTACTGAAGGGAACAACGTGTGAGTGGGAATGAACTGATATGGATGAGTTAGAGAAGTAAATTAACATTTATTAGGCATCTCCTATTTGTTAGATATTTTATATGCATTCCCTTGAGTGATAAAATAATTCAGTGAAATAGGTATTATCACATCCTTGTTTTAATATGGAGAAACTGAGGTTCAAAGGGCCAAACAAAAAACAAAACAAAACAAAACAAAAAAACCCAAAACAAAGGGCCAAACAACTCACCTAAAATCATTTAATGCTTAAGTAGTAGAATCAAAATCAGGCTACTCTCTGTCTGATTCGATGACCATAGTGGGCCCTCATTTCCCCAACTTCAAATACTCTACATGGTGCCCATACTGATTTTGCCCAATTTGTAAATATGTATTGTAATTTACTTAATTTTTAAAAAAAGTCTCACTTCTTAAAACTTTAGAGAACTGTATACAAAACCATAAATCAGAAACCAGCCAAATATATAAAAGAGAAACCAGCACCCCTTGCCATAAACAAGAAGAAACCATAAACATAAATATATTATGAATAAAATAATGTTGGATTCTGGCTAGATACTGTTGCCTGTGGAAGCTTCTAAGTCTGTAGTCTCCTCTCTGTTTGTTAAAAAGGGGAAATTTTTGAGGTTGCTAAACCTTTTAATGCCACACTGAGAAGGTCTCCTTGACTTAAGGATTGAAAAATTCCAATAGAAGTAATTTTCTCACTGTAATTATATGTAATTCAAGGCTGTCTAATGCACTGTGAGATAGCTAAAATCATTTCACAAACCAGCATCTAAAGACACCCTATGTTCCACCAGTTGCTCATATTCAGTATTAAATATACTTTTTATGATTTTTCTTAATTTCCTTAAGTAATAGTGGAATGATGGATATGGTAGGGGAAAAAAGGCTTAGGACAATCACCACCATTTTCAAATCCTGGAGAGCTGACATGTGGGAAGTTAGAACTGATTTCTTATTTCTTGCTCAAGAAAGTCAAAGTAGGACAACCTGTGTGACATTTTGAAATGCAGCTTTCAGCTCCATATGATATACACTATGAATATTAAAACTAGCTATAGAAATGGCTATCATTCAAAGAATTGAGTTCTCTGCCCGTGAGAATTGGTAACAGACCATCTTCCAAGATTGTTATGAAAGAATTGATTTTATTATTTGGGGGATTGGCATCAACTCTAAGATCCTTTAGAACTTTAAGATCATTTTCAACTCCATCATTCTCTAAGACTCCATGATGCTTCTAGTAGCTTAAAGATCACTAGACATTTAAGATCCTATGGCTGAGGATTTTATTCTAGAGAAACTTTTTCAACCTCAGAACTACTGACATTTTGGACTGGATAACTCTTTGTTGTAGGGGGCTGTCCTATGTATTGTGAGATGTTTAGCAGCATCCCTGGCCTTTACCCACTAGATGCTAGCAGAACCTCCCACTGTGACAACCAAAAATGTCTTGAGACACTGCTAAATGCCCCCTAGGGAGCAGACCACTGTTGGTTGAGCATCATTGCTCCAGACCCACTTCTCTCTGTGTATATTTACTCTTCTGAGACAGGAATCAATAAGAAGTTTTCAAAATATTTATATCTCATGCATACTTTTACTATTGTGCTTAATGCACCTAGCAAACATCTATTGAGTATCTACAATATGCCAGATGCTGCATTAGGTCCTGTGGCTACAGTGGTAAAGGAGACAGACCCAGTCCTTACAGAGCTCTGTTCTGGGTGGTTGGGGTTCCAGGGGTTGAGGGGAAAAGAGGCAGCCCTGTATATGGTTTATCATAATTAACCTATGTGCCTATATGTTTCTATCATCTTGTGAGCTCCTTAAAAGTGAGAACCATGTTTTTTTTTTTTTTTTTAAATCTTTTGGTTCCCAGAGCCTAGCTGAATGCATAGAATATAATAGGTGCTCAACAAATGTTTGCTGACTAAATGAATGAGAGGGTAGGGGGTGGGTAAGGGTGGGGAGTGGTAACTTACTCAGCACATTGGACAACGACAAAATCAACCATATTTTATTGAAGGAGAACACTTATATAGTTCGGTTTTTGTTGGATCTTATAAAACATTAATATCATGTCATCTTTCCATGAGTTTCATCATATGTTGTTTTTATGAGCATAGCCCCCTATCCTAACACTGCTAGGTATATGAAAAAATATGAACCAGGCATGATCTGCCATTTCTATTTTAGTACTTTTTCTTAAGATTAACAAGTAAAAATTTGAGTCTCAGAAATGATCAAAGCAGGGCTTTTTGTTGTGGCTCACTTGAACCAGGAATTTTGGTGTATTTGGTCAACTGCAATTTTACTAGATTTTATTATCAATTTCAGGATTGCATGAAAGATAAAGACTGTGAAGGTTAATAATCAGGTTAACATTGTAATGCTTTGTGTTTGAGGTCACTGATATAACTACATCAGTATATTCCATAACTTGAAATGATTGTGATTTCCATGAGGTACATGGCAAATGGAAAATTCCTTATGGTATCACAAATGTTAAGTGTCTTTTTTCTAAGTCATAGTGGCTGAACTCTGAGCCAGATCTATGTATTCATGTCCTTCTAAGGTAACAGCAGTCTGTAAATAAAAATTAAAAGAGTAATTCCACTATGTACTTTAATTTTAATGTTATGTTTGTTTTTTAAAATATTTTATTTTTAAGTAATCTCTACACCCAATGTGGAGCTTAAACTTACAACCCTGAGATCAAGAGTTGTGTGCTTTCCAACTGAGTCAGCCAGGTGCCCCTATGCACTTTATTTTTAAAAGGCCCCTTATGCTTGTGATTCTTAGTGTGAGGACAGGGACCATACCACACTTATTTTTATATCCTGCACAACACATAGCACATGATCTTTCCTGTATTAGGCACAAACAAAGTTTGTTGAGGGAAAACAAAAAATGTTATAATTATTTCATGTACATCTTGTAGTCTATTATACTTTATAAATATTTATGCCTGTTACATTTCTAATTATGTCTGCACTTATTCCACTGAGTTAAGTCAATTACTTTGAATAGAGAAACTGGTACTCATTACACCATAATAAACATCTGCTGTTTTTGCTACCCAACATCCTTTCACCTCCTCCTGGATGCTTTATCTCTGTCTGGATAACTACCCTCTTCCTCACTCTCAGTTCTTGTACTTGGTGGAGCATGGGACTCAAGTCATGATATCACATTTTATATTGGCCTGCTACATTGATTGAGGAAAAAACATTGGTTCAATTAGGGCAAATAAGGCAATTAATTTTTGTTTTTGTTTTTCTGGAATTTGGGTTTTTCTCTCACTTGAATTTCAGAGAGCGTAAAGTCTAGAGTTGTTGCCGCCATCTTGTAGTCATTAGGAGAAAGATGCCAGAGAATGGAGGGAGGGAGGGAGAGAGAGGTGGGGGATGTGGGTAACTGGTTGCTGTAGACATTAATTAAACTGCAACTAAGCTGTGCCACAAGGTAATGTGACCATGGATTTTTAGGTTGTGTGAGACACTATATTTTGTCTTAAACTGTTTAAGTTAGTCTTCTACCACTTTCAACTCATAATTTTATACATGCCCCAATCTCAAATTACATTTTCTTTATTTCACAGAATATTATACTATAAAGTAGGCTATAGAAATTTTAATATTCCAGGGGAAAATAAATGAATCTGAATTGGGGGTTAAGTGTATATAATGTAACATTAATTCATCTAATATTTAATGAATCCTTGTTATGTGCCATTGCACAAAGAATTCTGCAAACAAACCAAATTTATAAAAGCAATAACAGAAATGTATTTTCTTCTCCCATTAGGGCTAGCTTTTTTTTTGTCACAAATACAATTATTAGTGGCTTTTGCATGCCATATAGAAGAGTGTTCCATAAATGATAAGTTTTTTCATTTATGCATAATATTAAAAATCATCTCTTTAGAAATAAGCAGAGAGGAAGGAATTTTTGACATTTATGGTTTCTGAAATATGTTTAATCTTATATATTCAAGTAATGCTATAAGAATTCGTCAGAACTCTTTTTTTTCACTAAAAACGTCGTTTGAGTTTCAGTTAGTCTTTAAGTTCCATATGCGATTGGGGGAGGGTGCTAATTGTATAGCTCTTCTAAGGATGGTACCATTTGGCTTTCTGCTAGGGTAGAGCTCAAATTTGGCATGTTTCTAGGAACATGAACTCTACACCCATTCAACAGTTCTTAGTACATCCACTATCATGTTATTAACTGCACCCAGTGTCTTTCCAACCCTGTAACCATTGCCAGCTTGAACCTCTTGAGTGTGCATTGATATTTCTTGAGGAAACCCAACCCTTCTCTGTGGTCTCCAGAATTAGCACCTAAGTTCATCTCATCCTCTGGGACTTACCTGTTGATGTGGCAAAAAAATTGACTAGTAGTTCTCAAAATACATGTGAAATCATGTCAGTGAGTCTCTACCCTATTTTGGTTTTTATCAACCTACAGTCCCAGGATACTCAGAAGAGTAATTCAACAAATTTAAAACTGTGCTCTTTAGCTATTTTTAAAAGAGATTTTATTTATTTATTTGAGAGACAAATACACAAAACACAGACACACACACTCACAGAGGAGCAGAGGGAGAGGGACAAGCAGACTCTGTGCTGAGCATGGAGCTGTCAGAGGGCTTGATCTCAGGACCATGAAACCATGACCTGGGCTGAAATAAAAGGTCAGATACTTAAAGGTGCCTCTTAAACTATTTTTAGCAATTCACAAAGCATAATAGAATTTGTCCAACTTGAGATAGATTGTATGGGCTAAATAAAATGTTACATCTTGGGCACATGGGTGGCTCAGTTAAGCATCTCTCTTCAGCTCAGGTCATAATCCTGGGGTCCTGGGATTGAGCCCTGACAGGTGGCTCCCCACTAAGCGGGGAGTCTGCTTATTCCTTTCCCTCTGCTCCTCTCTCTGTTTGTGTGTGCACTCTCTCTCAAATACATAAATAAAATATTTAAAGAAATAAAATAAAATGTTACATCTGTTTTGAGTTTAAATTATGTTAACTCAACGTGATGATATTCGTTCATATTGATTAGAAATTCTAATTGGTAGTTGATTTGGTCTTTAATTCGTGAAAAATAGGAAATAATTCATTCAACATCTACTTATAGCAAGTATCTATTTTTGTGTTGATGAATGAAATGTTTTAAAACTTAAGATTTAAGTAGGAGAAATAAAAAAAATGAGTCCTTCAGACTAAAGAAATATGGAGTCAGTGATAGTATGTGACCTTCCATCTTACAGAAGAAGAAACCAAGACCAGAAGAGCATCATCGGCTAGTGGCTGTGCTTGACTGGAACCTAGAAATTGTGACTCTATCTAGTGCTTATCCTTTGATGTTAAATATTGAATAATAGAATTCATGTTAGGGCAGAAACGTAGATAAAGTAACACCAGGTGAGTTGTATTTGTTTTGAGCTTGCTGCCATGGTGGGAAAGTGCATAAGCTAATCTCTGCTAAGGTGCTACACACAATTTTGAGGATCAGCAGTATGTGATGGAGGAAACTACTTAGATGATATTGAAAGCTTTCCATCCAGGAAAAAAAATTTCCCGCACCAATTCATAAGAGAATTGTGTAAGTTGCATATGGGCAGGACTGTATCTGTTTCATACAGTGTCATATCAATGGTGCTTAGCATAATGCCTATTCTAATTTAGATTTTCAAAAAGTTTGAATGGACAAATAGAAAAAATATATAGGGGACTAGTGCAATATTCTCATAAAAATCAGCTAAACGAGGACTGAGCCATTTCTCTGTTGCCAGGAAATGCAGGAGATGCTCACAGACATAACTACTGCTGCACAGATAAAGGGTGCTCCTTCGATGGGAATGCAAACCTGCATTCTCACTTAAGAACTGGAAAATCGAGATCATTATTATTTGCTATCCATCAAGGCTTCCTACTCAGAAAAGCACAGTTTTAAAAGGAATGCATTTATCCCATCTCAGATTTTTGGTGTGCTTTTTTTCTTTCTTCTCTAAAGCATAACAAGCTTGTCAGAGTTTCCATGGTGAACGTGGGGCACCATGGAAACTGATAGATTTAGCTACACAAGAAGAATAAATAAAATAGGCAGGCATTTATTTCACTGTGTAATGACAACTTCTCTCCTGCCTGGAAGAGGAAAGTGGCTTCTCATTTAACCTGCCTGTCCTTCATTCTTTGTGCCTCACGAACACATGAGTTGTTCACTGCATCATTTTACTGACCCATGGTGATTGGATTGTTCTTCTCCTTGAGTCCATTGGTCCTGCTTTGGCTTCACTTTGGGTTAGATCTGTGTGTCACTGGCAACTGTTGGAAAACCACGTACAATGTGAAAGTTGTAAATGACAACTCACAAATCACCAACAGTCATGGCAAAATGGAATAGAAAATTCTTTGCAGTCTACTGTGATAAGACAATGTGTGAGAACAACTGGAGTCAAGACTCAGGTCCATCCTGTACTAACTAGACAGGCAAGCCAACTCCCCTGAACCTCAGTTTTTCCATCTCTAAAATGGTTAAAATATATCCTCTTCCTACTCTATAAGATTGTTGTGAGGCTCAGAATAAGATAATGGAAGAGAAAAACCTTTTTCAATGATGAAGTTCTGTCTTGCAGGAGAGACTGACTAGCTACGGATATAATTATATGAATAAAGTGACCAAAATATCAAAACTGATCATGCCATGTTCCTGTCCTTTGCCTCAGGGAGTTAGAGGTTCAGAATATACTGGTCCCTCCCAGTAGTTGTGGAGTTTTGAGACTACCTGGTTCCATCTAAAAGTAGGGAGAAATGTGATTTTGAGAAATGTAGCTGCTCAACTTTTCTGTGTGTTTGAAATTTTTCATAATAAAATGTTGGAAAACTAAATAACTGAAATGAAACTTTTCTTAACTTTTAGTCCTATTGAATTGATCACCATTAGCACACAACCTCTGTAGATTTTTTTTTTTTGTCACTGAAATATGTGCAATAGAGCCATCACTTGAAATTCAACATTTTTTGTATAAGTCTGTTGAGTATATCTTATTAGCAGGGCACTGTATTAAGGGGATACAGAGAAAGAAAGGAAGAAGACATGGTCCTTAAGTAGAACACAATCTTCTGGTGGAGATAGATAATAAAGGAACAATTCTAGCACCCCAAAAACTCAGAGAAGGAGCACTTAGCACCTGAGAGAGTGAGGAATTGTAAAGATTTTCTGGAAGGGGTTGGGAATGGGCAATTAAGTTGAAAGATTTAGCCAGGGGGGAGTGGGAAGTAGAATAAGGCAGGCATGGTGTAAGGTGGCATAAGGGCACTGCAGGCAGAGATCGTGAGCAAAGCAGATGAGTAGTATGTGGGATAGTGGAGGGAGAAGAGCCTGAAGAAGCAGTGAGGGCTTTGGGAAGCCTCCATACCAAGGAGCATCTCTTTTCTTTGGAAGGAAGTGATATGTGGGGTAGCACTGAAAGTACATACCATTGTGGATTTCCTTTTGAGAAATTGTGTTGGTGAGGGTTGAAAGGTGCCATTGCTGATGGAATAGTGATACTAGTAAATACCAGGGAAATGCACATTGAATACTATCTTCTCAGGTCTTTCAGCTCTAATATTGCATGAATATAAACGTGGGCTATAGAAAAAGCTGAAGAATAGAAGCTGCTATTGGTACATTCTTTGCCTGGTCAGAATAATCATATTAACCAGAAGCTGTCTTGTGATGAGCTTGGGCCATATTTCAAAGATGAATGTTAAAGCTCTTCACTCCTTTCTTCCTCCAGACTTCCATGGCCTTGAGAACATTTCCCTGGAGACACTGAGATGGGAGTCGAAATTCCAGGAGGACCAACAAAGTAAAGGATGAGGATGGAGAACACATGAGAATAGTTGGAAAGCCAAGATTTCTTGGTCTTTGGCTGAGCTGAGGGTCCCAGGTCCCAGGTGAGGTGCCTACAACTTGGCTGGGAGTTGAAGTGGGAGAGAGTACTGCTTGGAAGAGCTAACTCCCCAGGAGTGCTAACACTACGTCCTCTGGGGGCCCATGACCATTCCTTCTGTTTAAGATTAACTTTATTTAAAGCTGCACAATAATTACTCATTCCATAAACCAGACATAACAATGTCAACAAACATCAAAACAAAATTCCCTAGCAATTCCATTTGCTCAACAGAACAATACCCATTGTTTGGTATACCATTTACATTCTAGCCTACATACCTACAGGTTCCTCATGATTTTAACCGCTGCATAAGTGACATTTTAAAAAAACTTACCGTTTTATTATATGTAACTCCCATATGGCTACATAGTTCTCCTATTTTTAACAACTGCATAATACTCTACTGAATAAATAGATTCTATTTTACTAAACCAGTCTCTGTTGTTAGTTGCTCAGATTGCTTTCATTAAAAACAAAAACAAAAACATTAGCTGTATCTGTTTTAGGGAACCAATATCTCTTTTGGAAACATTTAATTGGCTCCCTTTTAAATACTAAAACCCAGACATTTTCTTCACTTTTATTTCAGAGGTTCATATGTATACGAGCCTAGGTCAAGAGGATGTTTTCTTTTGTGCTAGCTGTTGGAACTGCAAGGAGGGAGTGCGGTCTGCAGAATCAAGAAAAGATGCCAGGAAGAAAGGGCTAATGTGGCAACTTCAGGAGGCAAGTCCAATGCTCTCGGCTTCAGGGCTTCCTATTTCTGAGTCCTTGGTGGGGTGAGCACCACCTTGGTGTGCCCGAGACTGCAGAGTATCCTTAACATGACAAAACCAAGGAGGGAATGAATCATTTATGTAAACTAGCCCTGTGTCATAATAATAATTCAGAGAAAGCCTGCTAATGCACTGAAATGAGAAACCCTTATAGATATTTATATACCTCTCTATCTAATAGATATTTATATAAGGTAGGTAATTTATATTATCTAGAATAGATACCAGAATAGATACTTATCTCAGGTTACTGCTGTGCTCCCCCAACACCATCCATACATTTAGTCAATAAATATGTATGAAACACTAGGCACTGTTCTAGGCATAAGAGCCCCTATCTTGTGGTGCTTCCATTACTCTGTGTGCGTGTGTGTGCGTGTGTGTGTGTGTTGGGGTGAGAGAAGCAGAAATAAATGAAAGCACATGAAATAAATGAGGATGGATATGATAAATCCAATGGCAGACATAAGATGGGTTGATGGGATAGAAATTTCAGGGTTGGGGGTGCTACTAGTTTGGTGGTGGTTGGGTGGGTGGGGGGGTTACCCCAAAGAGCTACATTTGAGGCATACCACTGATGAGAAGAGCCAGTCATGTGAAGATCCATAGGAGGCATGAGGGGTCGAAGGAGCAGAATGTGTGAGGCACGAGTGGAGACCAGTTGGTCTTCCCGAAGGAACTCAGTAAATGACTCTGAATGTAGCTCGAGGAAGGAATGCCAACCTGGAAGCGGTCTTAGCAACCAGTCTAAATCCCATTTTCCCAAACGAAGATAAAGATGCTGAGCCCCACTGCCTTGACCACAGCCCCTTGTTCGTAGCCTGGTGCTCTTTCCAGAAAGCCGCGCCACACTGCCATTCCCAGTCCCTTGGCTTGAGAACTTAATTTTTCCCCCTAGTACACCTGGAATTAAATCAAATTCATGTATTTTAGGTGTGAGAAAGAGGGGGCTTGGAGTTGTGGATGGACACAAGGGGCAAAACACTGGCGCCAAGGTGGAAGACAGGGACTCTGGGGGTACAGATCAGCCTCCCCTGGCAGGGCCCCAGGTGATTCTGTTCAGAGATGCTTTCAGAACACCAGGTTAGGACAAATTCTGCAAGCTGCAGAAACTGAGAAATCTAACTGGTCGGTAAAGCCGGCAGCGCTAACTGACCTCTCCACCTGTTGCTGCACTTGTGCCTGTTCAGACTACAGGTGCTGCAGGTGGAAAAGGTCTGGTCACCAATAGCCCGAAGTTTAAAGGGCAGAGAAAAGCAGGAAGGTGCAACTCTAGGTATGCCAGTAAGGGAAGGTGGAGGGGGCGGGGGGACAGGTGCGATAGCAAATTGCTGAGGTACGGGGGTGGGGGCTGCAACCGTCGGCTCCTCCTGCCCCTTCCCTTCCCTCGCTCCCCTCCCCGGGGTCGGTCACTCAGCCACCCCGGGTTAAAAGAACTGCGCTGTGAGCGGTGATTTTGGAAACTCAAAGAGTTAACCTGCCAAAAACTAACACCGCGGAGGAGAGGAAGACCACACCCCGAGGGAGCGCGGAGCCCAGTGGCAGGGGAAGAAGCCTATTGGCATCGGGGAGGCAGGAGCCCGCCCCTGGGCGCGGCCTGCAGGGGGCAGGCTGCCGCTCGGGAAAGCGGGGGCAGGACGGAGCCCGGGCCCGAGGGGGTGCGCTCGGCAGCCGCCCGCAGGCGCAGGGACCGCTCCCCGCCCGCCCGGCGCGCCCTGCTCGGTCCGCGAGCCCCGCGCTGCGCTCCGCCGCCGACATGTGTGCCGCCCCGATGCCGCCCCTGGCGCACGTCTTCCGGGGGACCTTCATCCACTCCACCTGGGCTAACCCCATGGAGGTGCTGCGGGACCACCTCCTCGGCGTGAGCGACAGCGGCAAAGTAAGCGGGCGCGGGGTCCGGGCTCCCGACGCGCGCGGACAGGCGGACGCGCCGTCGCGCGGGGCCGAGCCGCCGGGTGCGGAGTGAGCTGGAGCGTCGGCTGCTCAGAGCCCCGGGCGCTCGCCCGCCGCCGGCCGGGGCCCCCCCCAGTCGCGGGAGCCGGGAGCCGGGGCCGGGGCCGGGGCCGGGGCCGGGGCCGGGGCCGGGAGCTGTAGGGAACTCGCCGTGGCCACCGGCGGTTGCTGAGACGGCCGTCCAGGCTGCTCGGGGAGGCCGAGCGCGGCGCTGCCCTCGCGAACCTTCAGGAACCCTTCAGGAACCTGAGCCCGGCTTCATGCATCCTTGCATCCTGCGCCTGCCTGCACGGGCGGGGCGAGGCGCCCCGGACGGAGGATCGAACTGATCGTGGGAGCAGTAACAGAGGAGGGGGTCACTTGCTTAATAGTGCTTAGCCCTTTCGCATAGAATAAGCAAAGGACTCGTTTACTCACCTGCTCGCTCAGCAGACAATGTACCGATGATCCCAACTAGATGACTCCTAATACTAGAAAGGACAGTCTCAGAGAAAGTATCCATGTCCCCCCAAGCCCCCCTATAGCCATCTGCATCCAAACAAGCAGTCCCGTTTTAAGTCTCAAAATGTCCACTATGAGTGTATCTTCTATTCTTGTTTCTCCAAACTCGGGATGTCTGCAAACGACCTAGGTAACTTGATGTCTAACACTTCCCGTTCAGACACACCGTGCAGGTGGTGGTAACTGCATCAGCAGTGGCTTAGCTAGTTTGGTAAGTGGAAGCCATTCCATTTTTAGCAGGAAAAAAAAAAAAAAAAAAAAAAAAAAGACGAGGATGGGATATTTTTGAGCTTTTCCCCAACTACCAGTCTGGTTAGCAAAAGTACACCTATTTGTGACTTGTCAGCTTGAAGTTACTATTCCTGACTAGAGATGCTTCCGAGTTGGTGACAGTTTTGAATCGTGACTCTTACATTTGGGGATACTTGAACTCTGTTTTCTTATGGTGCTTTAAAAACATTCCCTCTGTGCATATTCAGGGAGCCTGCTGCTGTGGTTCCAAGGTGATGGAACTCTCAGAGCTCCCCAAAATGGGGAGACTCCAATAACCCCCGAGACTGAGGAGTTTATTGCATAGTACACTTGACCCTCAAGTTTGGGAGAACCTTTAGGCTTGGGGCAGGTCTAAGGAAGCCACTGAACTGGGGAGAGATGAGAGGAGCTTGCCTAATCACAAGCTGCTGTTCAACTCTTAGGTTTCTTTTTAAAAAGTAATTTCTCATATCCAGAACTTTAATTGGTAAGATAGCAGGCAAGAGGGTGGACTTGAAGACTGTTTCAACCAGTGGAGAGGAGTCAGAAAAGGAAATAATTTATCTAAAAAAAGTTACCTATTCTGGGGGTTGTACAGAAGAAGAAGCAAAATGTTGAGTCGGGGAGTCTATTCCTCATTAAGGAATGTACTGAAGTTATAAATTTAGAAAAATGCCATTCCCTCACAAGATAAAATTAACTAGGCATTGAATACCAAGGTGAGTTAATCAAGTACCTTGTAAAATATCCTAATCAGTGAATTGGTAACTGTTGATTGCTCTTCTAGCTGCAAGGCTGTTGATTGCTGACTATGTGTAAGGGGAGAATGTGCCATATATACTCCAAGATTTGATTTCTCCCATTTTGTAAGTGGGAATGCTTTGCCTTTATAGTTGCTGGGATAATAGTTATTTAAAAAATGTTAAGGTTCTTACACTAAATTATGTCCCCATAAAATAAATAAGTCTGTGGAGTCAGCATGATGTTTACATTTTTTACTGAGCTCCTAAAGCTGTTCACAAACCCTGGGATGATTGGAAACATCTCAGGTGGGGGATGGGGGTGGCCGGGGGACGGGTGGCAGAAGTTTGTTAATGTGTTGGTTCCTTGGGGTCATCCTCAGAGAATGTGAATCTGTAGGCCTGGAGAGGTCCCTAGGAAATGTCATTCCAGCAAAGGTCCCAGGAGATCTGGAGGCAGGTAGTGGATGGATTACATTTTGGGTGACCATAGTGTATAGGCTGTGTGATGGAACCAGTTGCGTGGGGTCTTGGACCTAGTTCTTCATTTTGAGCCGAGGCCTGGGGTAGCATGTGAGAGAGAAGTGGCATGACTTCATCCTTCCTCTCCCTTCTAAACCTCATCTCTCATTTTGTGTCACTTCATTTAGACCCAGAGTATGAAAATGAGTAACTACTTTTAATTTATTAATTAAAGCCCATTCAAAACTAAGTTAATTAAAAAATGCTCTAGTAAATGTTTTAGTCCTGGGCATTCTGAATTCAGAGTTAGTTCTTCTAGTGAAGTGGCATGTAGCTTTTTAAAAGAAAGACTCCAGAGTGTATAATTTATTTGCAGATATTTAATTATGTCTTGAGACACTATGTGCTCCGATATTACTAAATTATCTGATTCTTCCCACATAGAACAGGATCAGGTTGACTTTAAACTTACCTAAAAGATGCCCTGGGTCTTGTAATACACACTTACCTGGAAGCAAGCATGAAGAAGAGAATTCTTTTGGAGGTTAGTACCCTGGGGTAGCAGGAGAAAGTCCTATAAAGAAACCAGGGAACTGAGTTCAAGTTCAGTCTATACCACTTACTTTCTCTGAGACCATGAGTGAGACACGTAACCTGTCTGAGCCTCAGTTTCCTCATTAGTAGAATCAGATTTTCTTTCCTGAGTATTAAATGAGATAATGTATGAAAATGTGTGGCACTTAGTGGATATGTAACACATGACATATTCATTCTGTCCCCTTCTTTCCCTCTACTCCTAGTCATGTAGTTTTTGAATGTTGGTACGTTGGTGTTGGTGGGGTCAGGTTTGGACCTGACACCTAAGAAGGAATTCTTGAGTCTTTGGTGCAAAATGGTGGTTTTATTAAAGCACAAGGAAAGGACCTGTGGGCAGGAAGAGCTGCTGCCCCAGGATTGTGAGGAGCAAGTGATTATATACCTTAGGGCTGGGAGAAGTAAAGATAAAGGAAGTTCCAGGGGAAAAAAACAAACAAACAAAAAAAGAAAGTTCCAGAAGGACTTTCATATGCTAAAGAAGACTCAGGGTCCTGGAGGAATATTAATGATCTGCCTATCTCAGGTATCTGTCAGTGGGCTGCAGGTTATGACATTTAATTTCATCTATATTTCCTTCTGCATTTGTTTCCCATATCACTATCAAACCCTTAACCCCTTCCTCACTGTAG
Source organism: Canis aureus (assembly GCF_053574225.1). NCBI lineage: Eukaryota > Metazoa > Chordata > Mammalia > Carnivora > Canidae > Canis > Canis aureus. Next base: position 86,259,801 of record NC_135611.1, on the reverse strand, counting down.
CATTTTTTGCATATTTCCACATGGTGGCATCATACAGACCAACAAGTGGAGAAGAAAGCCATGGCCTGCGATGCACTATGTGGGAAGCGGAGAGGTCACCAGATCTCAGCTGTGCAGCCTCACAGCTCCTGTCATTGGTCCACAGGGGCACAAAGATGCTTCTGGGAAGAAAGATCTGACGAACATTTGTTGCCAGGTTCGCTAGCACATCATGTTTAGTATCCCACCGTGTCATTATTCTCACTTACCGATGGGGAAGTTGAGACTTGTCTTCAGCTTGAGTTATGACCCTAGGGTCCTGGGATTGAGCCCCATGTTGGGCTCCCTGTTCAACAGGGAGTTTGCTGCTCCCTCTCCTTCTGCCCACCACCCCCCCCATTTGTGCTCTCTCTTACTCTCTCCTTCTCTCTCAAATAAATAAAATCTTAAAAAAAAAAGAAGAAAGAAGATGACAGGGGCAGTATAGTGTGTCAATTAAGATATGAACCTTTTTTTTTTTTTTTTTTTTTTTTTACTTTTTTCCCCTTGAGTATGGTGGATACACAATGTTACATTAGTTTTAGGTAAGATGAACTCTTAAGAGCGTTTCTGTCACTACCTATGTGAATTTGATGAAGTCACTTAACATTTCTATTTCCCGGTTTCCTAATGTATAAAATAATTAGTGTAATCCGGGATCCCTGGGTGGCGCAGCGGTTTGGCGCCTGCCTTTGGCCCAGGGCGCGATCCTGGAGACCCGGGATCGAATCCCACATCGGGCTCCTGGTGCATGGAGCCTGCTTCTCCCTCTGCCTGTGTCTCTGCGCCTCTCTCTCTCTCTCTCTGTGACTATCATAAATAAATAAAAATTTAAAAAAAAAAAAAAAAAAAAAAAAAAATAATTAGTGTAATCCATCTCATAAGGTTGTTGGAAGGCTTAAATGAATGAATAATTATGAAGTGCATAGAATAATGTCTTGCACATAGCATATGCCCAATAAACACCAGGAGTTATCAGCAGTGGAGATGGAGAGAGGTGGGTAGGATTTGTAGCGACTGAGATCAAGTCGATTGGATTTGATGAGAGATATGTGTGACTGTATTAAACCAGATGGTGGGATACTTATTTTCCCAGCTTCCTGGTGGTAAAAGGTGGCCACTGATGACCTTGTGACATGCAGGAAGTTGGCTCAGAGGCTTCTTAGAAATATTTTTCTTCTTAATAAACACGGGAAGAGAAGGTCTTCCTTTTTTGGATGCTCTCATGAGAGGAGCTGCTGCTGCTGCTGTTTGAGACTGTGAGGAAAAAATTAAGATGATCTCAGAGCCACTTGCCTAGTCCGTTCTCGAACATCATCAAATACATACAGGAATAACATCACTGGATAGTTAACTGTCCCTGGAACTGCCTCCTGCCCACTGTCCTCAGACTTCTGCATGATAATGAAATGTCTTCTTTGTCTCCATCTCTGTTAATTGCAGCCTAGGACACCTCTGACTCTTGCATTGCTTTTTTCAAAGAATCATATTTTACAAAGGACTACTCACTGTCTTCCCCTTCTCCCATTTCTGTCTTCTCCTTACTGGCCCAAAATGTCAGTGTCTTTTCAGGCACCCATATCAGTAGTCAAACCTGGCCAGTTCTCCTCTGGGGTATCTTTGTACACAATCCTCTCCATTGTCATTGACCTTGTCCAGCCTTTCATTGCCTCTTGCTAAAGAAATAGAGGAGCCTTCTAGCTCTTTGCTCCCCTGCATTCTGGTATATCTTCCACATGCCAGACCATTACTTTCTTGGAGCATAATAGAATCATATATCTCCTCTTTGACAACTACCTGTGGCTCTCTGTTGTCTCTAACATCCAATGCCCCCGACACTGTAGGCATGACACTATTTGGCTCCAGCCTGCTTTTCTAATACTTCCTCCCACTCCATCCTTCTCTCTGGCAAATGGGAGGAGGATTTCCATGACTGGTTTACACCGCAAGGTATCCATGAGCTGAGGGATGTCTATCCCTGCCAATTTCTCACTGTTTCCTAGCACATCGTGTTCTTTTATGCCTCTTCTGCGGGTGCCAATCTCACAGCCTAGAATAGCCCTCCTTTTTCTACCCCCCCTTTTTCCACTTCACCTCTTGAAATAAAAGGCCCCATTCTGACATCGTCTTCTTTTCAAAAGTTTCCCTGATCATCATCCTTCAGGTAGAATAGATTACCCTTTGTTCTCCCATAAATGTTGCCATATATATTGAAACCATTGTTTTTCTGGTAGTTAAGAGCATGGCTTCTGGAGTCAGACTATGTGGATTCAAATACCAACCCTGCCTCTTACTTGGATGAATTTTCTAACATATCTGAGCCTTGGCTCCCTCATTTATCAAATATGAATGACAATAGTACCCTGAGAGAGTGGTAAGACAGATGAGATAGTGTGTGTAAAGCATTTGGCACTAGTAATTGACAATAAGTATTGGCCACTGTTCTTATTTTTCTTTCACTAAGGTAATTATTTCATTCTTACCTTTCATCATGCTTAGCTTTATAGAATGTTCTCACTCATTGAGCTGATGAGAAGTTCTTTGACAAATGGGAGGTGAACTGGAGAGAAGTTAATATTTATTAAGTCATACTGTGTGTCAGACTCTGACAGATTCTTTGTTCATCAGCAATCCTGAGATGAGATAGCATCATGATCATCTTTTTCTTCTTCATCCTCTCTGCTTTACAAATGAAGAATGGAGGCTCAGAGAGTTGTCTATCTTGGCTGTAGTCACAGCAAGTAAACGGCAGAGCCAAGATTCACACCCATGTCTGTCTGATTTCCAAGATCTCTGCTCTTTCCAGAGTCTCTGCTGCCTCCTGTTATGGGAAAAGCTGAAATTATATTTTCCTAAGGGCTTCTCAACAGTATCCCATTGTTTCAGTACAAGTTAAGTGGTTAGTAAAGTGTGTTGCATGTGATATGTAATACAAAGATGTTTATGTGTGATGTGTAAAAAAAAAAAAAAAAGACGTTTCTAATTCCAGAGATTTTTTTCCCAAATTATAGTTGACACACAATGTTACGTTAATTTCAGAAGTACAACAAGTCTATACGTTATGCTATGCTCATCACAAGCATAGCTGCCATCTGTCACCATACAACACTTCTACGATACCATTGATTGTATTCCCAGTTCTGTGCCTTTTATCTCCATGAATTGTTCTTTCTATCACTGGAAGCCTGTGTCTCTTACTCCCCTTCACCCATTTTGCCCATCCCCCTTCTTCCTGTCCTCTGGCAACCATTAGTTTTTCTCTGTATTTATGTGTCTGTTTCTACTTTTGTCTTGTTTATTCATATGTTTTATTTTTTGGGTTCCACATGCAAGCAAAATCCTATGGTATTTGCTTTCTCTGTCTGACTCATTCCACTTACATAATACCCTCTAGGTCCATCCGGGTTGTTGCAAATGGCAAGATCTAATTCTTTTTTTTAAGACGGAATAAGAGTCCATTGTATATTGTATACCACATCTTCTTTATCCATTCATCTATTGGTGGATACTCAGGTTGCTTCCACATCTTGGCTATTGTAAATAATGCTGCAATAAACATTGAGATGCATCTATCTTTTTCAAATTAGTGTTTTCATCTTTCTTTCTTTCTTTCTTTCTTTCTTTATTTCTTTCTTTTTGTTTTGTTTTCATTTTCTTTGGGTAAATACCCAGTAGTAGAATTACTAGATCATATGGTGTTTCTATTTTTAATTTCTTTAGGAACTTCATAGTGTTTTCCACAGCAACTGCACCAATTTACATTCCCACCAGCAGTACACAAGGATTCCTTTTTCTCTACATCTTTGCCAACACCTGTTATTTCTTTTCTTTCTTTTTTTTTTTTTTTTTTTTACTTGTTTTCAGAGGAACACCTGTTATTTCCTTTTTTTTTTTTTTTTTTTACTCTAGCCATTCTGGCAGGTATAAGATGATATCCTAGAGAGATTTTTAAAGAGCACAATTGGACTTATTCTTTGAGGCTTTGAAGCAACACTGCTGGGTTTAACGAGTTTGCTACCCCCCTTCTGGTTCTATAACATTTCCTGTTCCTGGAATTTCTCAGCAATAATTTTTCTAAGATTGAGTTGATCTTAATAATAAATAAATGTTGATCATCTCCTAACAGATCTTATCTCATGCGTGATTTTGATGTTGTTTTCCTACTTTCTAAGAAGGCATACTCTTTTCCTTTGTGAAGACATTTTTTAGTTGACTTTATTACACTGATTTGTTAATGCTAAAGGATAAATTGCATTATCTTTAAATTTAACTTCTTTTTTTTTTTAAAGGTTTTATTTATTCACTTATGAGAAACACAGAGAGAGAGAGTTAGAGACACAGGCAGAGGGAGAAGCAGGCTCCATGCAAGGAACCCGATGTAGGACTCTATCCCGGGTCTCCATGATCACATCCTGGACTGAAGGTGGTGCTAAACCGCTGAGGCACCCGGGCTGCCCAAATTTAACTTCTTTTTTTTTTTTTTTTTTTTTTTTTTTTTTTTTCTCATTAAACTTTTGTTTTAATGGGTCTCAAAATTCTGTGACAGATTTTTGGTCAAGTTGTTTCCATTAAAAAGTACTGATTTTAAAAACTAATAACTTAAAACTGCCACACACGCACAAAAAAAAAAAAAAAAAAAACAAATGGTCCACAAAACATTCTCCTTTCCTTCTGAAGGTTTTACGATGCATTGTTATCATTAACCAGTCTTTTACTATTAAACTTAAATGGCCAATTGACACAAACAGTTCTGAGACCGTTCTTCCACCACTGATTAAGACTGGGGTGGCAGGTATTAGGGATAATATTCATTTAGCCTTCTGAGCTTTCTGGGCAGACTTGGTGACTTTGCCAGCTCCAGCTGCCTTCTTGTCCACTGCTTTGATGACACCCACAGCAACCGTCTGTCTCATGTCACGAACAGCAAAACGGCCCAGAGGAGGATAGTCAGAGAAGCTCTCAACACACATAGGTTTGCCAGGAACCATATCAACAATGGCAGCATCCCCAGATTTCAAGAACTTGGGACCATCTTCCAGCTTCTTTCCAGAACGACGATCTATCTTTTCCTTCAGCTCAGCAAACTTGCAAGCAATGTGAGCTGTGTGACAATCCAGCACAGGTGCATATCCAGCACTGATTTGGCCTGGATGGTTCAGGATAATCACCTGAGCTGTGAAGCCAGCTGCTTCCATTGGTGGGTCATTTTTGCTGTCACCAGCCACATTGCCACGACGAACATCTTTGACAGATACGTTCTTGACATTGAAGCCCACATTGTCCCCAGGAAGAGCCTCACTCAAAGCTTCATGGTGCATTTCAACAGACTTTACTTCAGTTGTAACATTGACTGGAGCAAAGGTGACCACCATACCAGGCTTAAGAACACCAGTCTCCACTCGACCCACTGGGACAGTACCAATACCACCAATTTTGTAGACGTCTTGGAGAGGCAGACGCAAGGGCTTATCAGTTGGACGAGTTGGTGGCAGAATGCAATCCAGGGCTTCAAGCAGTGTGGTTCCGCTGGCATTCCCATCTTTACGGGTGACTTTCCATCCCTTGAACCAAGGCATGTTAGCACTTGGCTCCAGCATGTTGTCACCATTCCAACCAGAAATTGGCACAAATGCTACTGTGTCGGGGTTGTAGCCAATTTTCTTAATGTAGGTGCTGACTTCTTTAACGATTTCCTCGTATCTCTTCTGGCTGTAGGGTGGTTCAGTGGAATCCATTTTGTTAACACCAACAATTAGTTGTTTTACACCCAGTGTGTAAGCCAGAAGGGCATGCTCACGGGTCTGCCCATTCTTGGAGATACCTGCTTCAAATTCACCAACACCAGCAGCAACAATCAGGACAGCACAGTCAGCCTGAGATGTGCCTGTAATCATGTTTTTGATAAAGTCTCTGTGTCCTGGGGCATCAATGATGGTCACGTAATACTTGCTGGTCTCGAATTTCCACAGGGAGATATCAATGGTGATACCACGTTCACGTTCAGCTTTCAGTTTATCCAAGACCCAGGCATACTTGAAGGAGCCTTTTCCCATCTCAGCAGCCTCCTTCTCAAATTTTTCGATAGTTCTTTTGTCGATCCCACCACATTTGTAGATCAGATGGCCAGTAGTGGTAGACTTGCCCGAATCTACGTGTCCAATGACGACGATGTTGATGTGAGTCTTCTCCTTTCCCATTTTGGTTTAGGTTTAGCGGTGGTTTTCACGACACCTGTGTTCTGGCGGCAAACCCGTTGCGAAAAAGCCCAAATTTAACTTCTAATTGAGATCCAGTTTTCAAAACCTTTTGACTGTTGTATTTGATGCTTCTGCTTGTCAAATGCTAATTTTGTCCCATTAATTAATTATTCATACACAATTACCTGAAACCATTACGTAGCAAATACCTCTCAAGTCTTTTCTTCCCCTGTTGGCCTGCACAGGATGGCACCCCTATGATTCCCATTTCTGTAGTCATAGTGCTCTTTCTCTTCTCAGCCTATTACTGGGTTTTTGAAAATTATTTTGACGGGATGAACCTTTCTCAGCAAAAACCCCACCAGAGAACCCAATTGTGTTGATCTCAATTTATCGGCAAGCTATTCACTCATGAGTTAAAAAACATCTTTGAAGGCTAGGGCAATGATACAGTAACTTAAATAGAAAGTTTTTAAACTTTAATTTAATAGTAATTTAATAGTAATTTAATAGAATTTAATTTAATTCCAGTAATTTAAATAGAAAAACATGTATCATGTGATCATATGCTCCCTCCATCCACCCACACCCTTATACACACACATGTAGAACGCATTTTCAGAAGGCAATAATAAAATTAAGAACCTAAATAATACTTTTGTAGGGCAGGAGTGCAGAGTTGGAATGTGGAGAATTTTTGTGTTGTACTTTATAACTTTTTGTATTGTTAGGTTTTTTTTGTTTCACTTTTATGATTTAATGTAAAATTTACCATTTTAGAGTGTATGCTTCAGCATCATTTATGACGGTCACAATGTTGTGTAACCATTACCATTCCCTAGTTCTAGAATATATCTGTCACCCCAAAAAGAAACCCATTAACCATGGAGCAGTACTCCCTTCGCTTCCCCTCCCCCACTCAGCAAACACTAATTTGCTTTCTTTCTCTAAGTTTGCATATTCTAGATGTTTCGTATAAATGGACACATACAGTATGTGACCTTTTGTGTCTGACTTTTTTTTACTTAGTTCAACGTTTTCAAGTTTCGCCCATGTTGTGGCATTGAGTCAGAGCCCTATTCCTTTTAACAGCTGAATAATTATCCATTGTAGAGATATATTTTGTTTATTTATTCATCAGTTGATGAGTGTTTGAATTGTTTCTATCTTTTTGTTTTGTTTTGTTTTGTTTCTATCTTGCTTACCATCAACAGTTCTGCTACCAACATCCTTGTGGAAATTTTAAAAACCTTTAAAATCTTTTGATGGCTTTCCATTGCTTAACTATGGGATGAACCTTAGCCTGGCCTCCTGAGTATTTGCCCAACTTTCCATATCATTTATGCCTTCATGTTTTTGTTTACACTCCTCTTTAATCTTCCATCTGCTGGATGAATATACCTTTTAAGACTAATTTAAGTGTCATTTCCTCAGTGGTATCATTGTTGTCACTCCAGCCCTCCTGTTCCCAGGCATAGCTAACCTCTTTGTGCTCCACTTTTGCTTGGCACCTTTTTACAGCTCTTACTTAGTCTCTTGACTCTTCCCCATAACCTCACCTTGAAGGGAGGGGTTATAACTTTATCACTTTCATATCCACAACTCTTAGCATACGGTAGGCACTCAGATGAATATTTGTTGGATAAATAAATGGTGTTTGGACTCTCACAATGTGATAACCAAGTTGGAAAAGTTTAGTTTAGGAGTCAGCAAAATGTACAGCGAGCTAAAAATATCTTCCAGATAACCAACTGTTTGAATAAGAACTCTGGGTTTTTCTAATCTAGATGCTTGATACAATGTATTTGGCCACTGGGAGTTGTAATTAGTTTCATGTCCTAGTGAATAATTAAGAACCTGGAAAAGTAGACTTTAATTGGAACCCTGAGACCTCATAAAATTCTCAAATGTCTTTAACTCAGACTATGTTAAGGATTTGGAATAATGTAGATTATAGAGGACTGCTTATTCCGTTCGGTTTTGTATAGTGGTTTGTTAAGTGTTCACTTCTTTATAAGATGGTGATTTCCTTAAAATATTGCTTGTAAATTGCCACTTACAATTACAGTCCTGGAATATGGTAGGCCCTCCATGAATAATGGTTCTTATTATCCATCTCCTGTCCCTCCTAGTACCTAGTGCTTTAGCACAAATTGGCATTCAGTACATGCTTCCGAATAAAAGAAAGGACAGAATGGGCTGCTGTACTCTGTATGCTATTCCTTTGGGAGCACAGATGAGGCAGCAGAGTTTTTCCTCCATACCATTTACCTAGAAGTTGTTTTCCTCCTGCCATGTGTAGAGCGGTCTCATATAAACCTTCACCCTCTTTTGAAGTAAAACACAGAGAGAAGCCATTCTAGGTCCCCAGCTCAGTGGGAGCATGTGAACCTTCTCAAGATCCAGCCTGCTGTGGACTCACTAGTCCTGTGGAGCTAGTATGCTTGGAGCTCGTACGAACTGACAACTGATGAGGAAAGAACAAAGACTTCAAGGGGTTGGAATAAAATGATGAGCAAAAGAGATGCAGGTTCTGTCTTATTTGCACTCAGAGTCAAAAATCAAATGATCATGGAAAAGTATATGATTTCTAAAGGAGAAAAATGCAGAGTGCAACAGAGCGTGAAACCAGAGGATGTGGCTTATTTTGAAGAGGTACTTCAAGAATGCACTCCTAAGAAAGTGACATTTGAGTTGAGTTTGAAGGTTAAATGGATTTAATTAGGCAGGGAAAGATAGAGAAAATGCCTGTGCCAGAGACTCACTGGGGAGAAAGAACTGGGAACTGATGTGATAGAGAGTAGAGAAGGAGAGTTGGTGGAAATAGATGAGGCCAGAGAGCTAAGCACCAGACTATTGTAGGCTTTTTCATTTATTCCCAAGACAATACAATGGGAAACCAGTAGAGGATGTTAGATAGAGGAAGATAGATCAGATTTGCATTTAAAAATGTGTATATAAACAGTAACTGCAGAATAACAGTAAAAATTGCAGGAAAACAAACTGGACCAGTGGTGCAGGGCAAGAGTAGTTGCCAGAGGAGATGAGTTGGAAGGCAATTGCAGTGGACCAGGAAAGAGACACACAGATGGTGGTAGAGTAGTGGTAGAGAAATGGGCAGATCTGTGACACAATAGAGAGGCAAAAAAATCAGTGAGATTTGGTGACTGGTTGGGTAGAGAGGGCTAGGGACAAGCTTCTCTGGGTTTCAGGTTTATACAACTGGATGGATGTGTTGGCCATCACTGGTGGAGGGAACAGAATAGATCCACCCAGGGAGAGCAGGCTCAGAGGTCTGTTATGATCATGCTGAGTTGAGGTGCCCTTGTGACATCCATATGGAGATATCAGGTAGGTGTTGGCTTGCAGGTCTGAAGCTCAGAGGAGATACCTGAATGGTAGCTATAAAATGTGAAATAAGGATCAAAAGAGAATGACTAGGTTGAGAAAGGCAACCCAGGGATCCCTGGGTGGCGCAGCGGTTTGGCGCCTGCCTTTGGCCCAGGGCGCGATCCTGGAGACCCGGGATCGAATCCCACATCAGGCTCCTGGTGCATGGAGCCTGCTTCTCCCTCTGCCTATGTCTCTGCCTCTCTTTCTCTCTCTCTCTGTGACTATCATAAATAAATAAAAATTAAAAAAAAAAAAAAAAAAAAGAGAAAGGCAACCCAAAGGTCAGGGGATAACCATGGGAGGGTAGTGTAATAGAAGGCAAAGGATAGGACACAACTTTAGGAGGAGAGAGTAGAGCAGATGGTGCACATTACTGAATAGCAGAAGTAAGAGGAATAATACTGGGAAAATGTCCAATGGATTTAGCAACCCGAGGTTATTGCTGGCCTTAAGAAAACTTATTTTGTAAAGAGAGAGGATGGCAATCAGCCTGATTTGGGTTTTGGAATGGGTAGAAGATAAGAAAATGCAGAAAGCGATCATAGACAACTCTTCTGAGATAATAAAGGTGTCATATTTTTGTTTACCATATGAGAAAAATAAAAGTGCCTTTAATAGTAATAAAATACAAATAAATTACATATGTTTTATTCTACCAATGCTTAGGTTATTTGAGGACTTTTTATACAAATGTTTCACTTCCATAAGTTATGTAAGCACTGGTATTGCCCACTTGGAAATGTTTGAGTGGATGCCAAGGCCTTGGCAAACATGTTATATGTCACAGCTTAAGTAGCTGCAGCCTTCTTAATAATCATTTTACTGTCTTATCTTAGAAATATAATTTATCTTTTATGTGTCACTGAAAATCTTTGTGTTCTGTCAGTGTTTTTGTTTTATAATGCAGGATGCCAGTAGTGAAACTGTTCTCATGTTGTTAAGATCAAACAGGAAAGGCGTACTTTTTCCTTAGTTTTGAGATTTTTTTTTTTGAAATTAAAACAAAAATAAATAAATAAAACTGGGAAAGACCATAAAACCAGATGTTTTCTTAATTTCAAAGTGCAGTTTGATTACAGGAAAGCATTTTTGGACTTCTGTTTTCTCAGAGGGAACTGAGAAAAACCTTACCCATTCCGTCCTTTCTGGTGAATTACTTTGAAAAGAAGATTTAATCCAGCTGAGATAAACAACTTATAAGTGACTCATATTAAGAAGGAGAACTGCAATCCTTACATGTATGAACACGGGCTTGTATAATCATTCTGTTTTTATTTCTCTGTCCAGACAATGAAGTAGAAGAAGGAGAAAAGCAGGATTTATGCCAATTGAAATTAGAACAAGGTGAATTATACCTAGAAAACTAGAAAGGACTGGATGCTTCCAAAATGCCAAGTCATTGGGCAGATAGAGTAAGAAGGCACTAAGAGGAGAGGATATGGAAATGCAATCAAGTGACAAATGGCAATAAAAACTCAGATCAGTTTACAGTGAGTCATGTCTTTGGGCTTCTCCATCTTTTTGTCCACACCCTGAACACTTTTACCTATCACCCAAACCATGCTCACCTTATCCATCACCTTCTCCAAAAAACAACTGGATTTTTCTAGTCCTCACTGATTTCTCCCTTCCCTGAGTTTTCTCAGCTTGGTCTATAATGCCAACTTGGAATTTACACACATGCCACCATGCACTGTTTTCAGTTTCCTATATGCACATAAATTTTATTTCCTCAGCTAGAATATAAACTCTTGAAAGGTGAGGATTACTTCTTATATATATATCTGAATCCTTAGCAGTCTGATGGGCATACGATGTACATCTCAACAGTATGTGTTGCCTTGGATTGTTATCAGTTGAAGTGCATTATGGAACATGATAAAAGGTAGGCCAAGAAGCATATTTTAAGCAACTTCCTGCCAAATCTTGGGATTTTCCTCCCAAACTCTGTATGCAGTGATTTGATTGGCATGCATCCGGTCACAGGCTCTTGGCGTGCACAGGTGTGACTTTCACAGATGAACCCGGAAGATATTTCTGATTTTGTGGAGGTTTATGACTGAATCCCAGAAGGTGCATGTTGGCCTGCTGGTCGCTATCTCTTCACGAGCCCATGAGCCCACGAGCCCACCTGGTTCATTAGCACCAGCGTCTCAGTGCAATTTCTCACCCTTGGTATATATGGAGTAACTCTCATGAAACAGTTGGAAAACAACCCAAACTTGGCATTTCTATAAAATGTTAGAATGTTCTTGAGAAAACTGATGAGCAAAGGAAGATGCACTGCTATCAAAGTAGTTTCTTTTTTACTAGTGGTGCTGCTGCCCTAGGCTATAAGCTAGCTCATCTAGTAAATAGAATGTGCTCAGCAAATATCTGAGGGATGAATAGGTTAAAAGAATGTTTATTTCTAATAAAGGCAAAAGATTGTAGAGCGCTTCTTATATATCAGCCACTGGTCTAAGGCTTTTACATATACTAACTCAATCATTGCAACAACTCTGTCAATTAAGTGCCATCATTATCTCCATTTTGCAGATGAGGAAACTGAGTCATCAACAGTTTTAAGTGCTTTGTTCAAGGTCACATAGCTGTTAACTAGTGGAGTTAGGATTTCAATCCACATGGTCTAGTTCTAAAGTCTGTACTTTTAGCAGCTCTTGTAGGACAGAAGTTAAATGCTGTACTGTTGCTCAACTGTTTGGTGATACATGGAAGCCTTAGGGTATTGTCCTCTGTTTTTGTTTTAAAATTTTTTGCTTGTTTTCGGCTTTTTGTCTTGTAAAAGAAAACTAAGTGGTTATGAAAATTTTGTCAGCACACCTTCTAAAGCAGTTATGTGTTCTTTCTGAGATCCACAATTTTCTAATTCTTAATCAGATTTTTAACAGCACTGTTGTGTTGTTGTCACATGTTAGAGCTTTAGAACCAGTGAGTAATTTGGCTTTGGGAGCCGTGAGAAGTAAACTAGTATCAGTTCGTAGCTAGCATCCATCTTCACACAGGAGAGGAATTTGTAAGGCCAGGAGTTGGGCTCGTTCTGAGTCTCTTTCATTAGCTTCAGGAGTTGAGTTTGTGGTGTTAAGCAGACAGGTCAGTGAAGTTCACAGTATATCGGTTGTGTGAAACCTAATGTTGAGTGTGTTAAGAGCTACTTTAAAGAGAGTCCAGGCAAACAAAGAGGGCGAAGAGTCTTAAGTCACATGAAATATTTGTCGGACTTAGATTTTTATCTTTTAAAATCTACTCTTTTGGCAATAGAGTCATGATTTGACTTAATTCAGTTGCTGTGAATGCATGCTGTCTGGAGGGCCACCATGATTTTGTGCCACGTTTATATCGACTTCGTAAGTAGGCTTTATAAATCAAACCTTGGAATAACTATCCTGGTGCAACTTATTTGAAGAACTATCCCAAATCACAGGTAGGAAGTCTTGGCAGAAACAACCAACCAGAATTTTGCCTTTGTGCTCTCATCAAACTTTCCGCATGCAGTCAATCTGATTAACAAATAATAAACAACAACCAAACAGGTTGATGAGCTCACACTAAAATTAGAAATTGAAAAGCAAAAACAAACTAAACTAAACTAAACTAAAAAAACCCAACAACCCTAAAACCAATCAACCAACCAACCAAAAAAGTAGTTAAAAAACATTTGATTTTCCAGGGGAACTGCAAAAAGCTTTGTAATTAATGCAACAAATGAAAAACTGAAATAAAGATGTTTTCAATTTCAGCATTCAATTTCACATGATAGAAAAAAATAGATGTTTAAAAAATGTAGCTCTGAGAGCAGGTTAAGGGTGCCCTACATCTGAACCTTCAGAAAGAGACATTCTTTGTTATTTCATACAACTATGTCCCATCCAGTGAGAAATTGGGATGAGGAGAGATGAGTTGTAAATTAAACAGAAAAAAATATAAAGCTTATTTTCCCTTTAAACTTAGGGAATATGACATCCAAATACCATTCTAAGCTTGCCATAAAAATACAACAGGAAAGTTGGAGCAGTCCCACAGGTTTGACTAATGATTCTGTGTTCATGAAAACACATAATTATCCCTGAGCTCTTGGAATGAACCAGTTGCAGTAGCTCAGAAGGGGGAGGGGATTTGCACATATTAATTTTAAAGATAGAATTCTAGTTAGCAAAAATGGCTCTCCTAGAACTATATAAAGGATACAGCAAGAGGCAAGGAATATAAATAAAACCTGAAAGAAAAATAAAGCTCATTTTTGTCTTCATCCAGTACAGATCTTTTCAAACCCTAATACTGAACTTTTATGAAGCTGAATATAAAGGGGATTTTTTAAACTAAATATTATAGGAAAATATTTAGTCCAGAAGTTAAGATACCTGAAGTAGAGAAGGGATTCTCTTATTCAAAGGATCATGTGATCATGGGCTAGTCAGTATTCCTTGGGTGTCTTATCTGTGAAGTGGGTATAGTGATGTGGTCCTCTAGAAAGGATTTTTATTTTCTTCTTTTGGGAGCGAGGGACCTCTGGGGCTACCATGCATTTTGTCTGAGCTTACTGCTCACTGCTCCTCTTTCAGGCTGAAAAAAGGACCTTGAGGCTTTCCCTATATCCTTCAAGTGCTACCTAAAAGCACTACTTAAAAAATCTAATGCAACACACAATTATTTTGTACCTGGAGGGCCCTTTAGAAATATCTCACCCACCGTAATCATGGAAACAGGTATCACTGATATTATTTAATGCTTACTTTATGCTAGGCATTCTTTTGAGCATTTTCCTTGTGTTATCTCATCTAATGTTCATGCCACTTTATGGGGAAGGTAGTAGTTTTATTCTCGGTTTATGAGGGAGGAAACAAAGGTCTAGTGAGATTAAGTAATGAGTTGCCAATGTCAAACAGCTGATAAATGTTGGAACTGGGCTTTAAAAAAATAGACCTAAAGAAAAAAATCCACACACCCAGTGGGTAATCTCTAGTGCACAAAAGGAGGTGTAAGGGCTAGGAAGTGCCATTCCTTGTTCCTATAGCCTAGACATGGTATTGTGCCTTCCAACAGGCAACTGATTTCTGTTTGTATTTCTTTGTATTTCTTTTGTATTTTGTATTTGTATTTTTCTAGAGATAGTGTACAAAACGCACAAGCTAATATATATATTTTATATATTAAAATAGTTATATGCATTCTTTTTTTCCCCTTAGCACGTAATAGTACACTAAATGCACTGTTAAATGCTTTGTCTTGGACATCTTTTCTGCATTCTGGAAATGATGAGGAAATAGAGATATATTTATATATTTGCTTACCTATTCAGATTTCTCACTCACTAGATTACTGATTGATTATAAAAGGATACAACTCAAGAAGAGCCAGATGGAAGAGATACATAGGGCAAGGCATGGGGAAGGGTCATGGAGTTCTCCCCACATCTCCACCTTTTCATCCATCTTGAAGATCTCTAAACCTCATCCCTGTAGGCTTTTGTGGAAGCTCCATTAAGTAGGCAGGGTTGATTAAATCATTGACCATTGCTGTTTTATTTAACCTTCAGCCCCTCTCCCCTCCTAGAGATCAGGGAATGGTACTGAAAACTCCAACCCTCCAATCATAAGGTAGAAACATTTTTCAGTAGAGGAGTAACATGTGACCAGAGCTCTATTGTTGAAAGATGGCCCTGGTGGCTGTAGGGAGGAGACTGTAGATAGAGATGAATCTGGCAGCAAGGAGATTCTTTTTTTAATAATGAATACAAATTCCCACTTCTCCGATTACCATGTGGACAGTGTAAGCTCTTACTTCTTCCACCTATCCAACTCCAGGGGCCTCCATTCTCCTTCCACTGCAGCCACCAGCAGGGTCTCACCTGGAATCTTTGAGCTCTGACTGGGACCTGTTCCTTGTCTTGTTTCAGCCCTAGGGTAAGACTGGGCCCTACCCTACTCCCTTCTGCCTGCCTTTGATAGAAACATGGAAATAAGAAAGCCAGAAAGTCACATTTCTTGAATTCTTATTCCATGCCTGACACTTCTCATTCATTACCTCATTTAATCTTGTGGAGAATTATTAGTTTTATTTTACAGGTGAGAAACTGAGCCTTAGGAAAGTTTAGTAGCTTATCTAAGGATTTTTAGATAGTAAGAAGCAAAGCTTGGATGCAATCCCAGGTCTTCATGGAGCCTGAACCTGCACACTCAGATCTCAGATGATGCTACCTTTGGGTTTTCAGAGGAATCGACATGCTTAGCACCTCTGTCCTGGGTTAGGGCAAGGTTTAGAGTTGAGGCTGGGGATAGGGTTCACCTTAGGATCTCCTGATCTCTACCCTGGTGTCCTGCCTAGATATGGCCTGCCCCAGTTAGTTTGGGGATTACTGGCTCCTGGTGGGTGGATTAGAGGGCATGAAGTTCAACCCTGCCCAGGTTCTCTGCATTCATATTGTCAGTTTCAAGCTTAAGGATAGGCCTTTGACAACCACTCTCTCTATTTTGAAGCTCCTTCCTTCTCTTTTCTTCTTTCTCGGATTCTCTTTTTCCTTCCTTCCAGCCTTTCTCCATAGATTTATTTGAGTATCTCCATATGTCTAGTGCACTGTTTGATGCCAGGAATACCAAGGTCCAAGAGCCTCACTGTCTTTTGAGGAGATTATACATTAGTGGGGAGACAGATACCCTCACTTTAAATGATAATGCAGTGAATTAAGTGCTTGTGTTAAATTCCTTCAGCTACTATTACAAATTGCTGTAGGCCTGGTAGCCTAAAACAACACATGTTGATTCTCTTACATTTCTGGAGGTCAGAAGTCTGTAGTCACTTTCACTGGGCCAAAATCAAGGGCCCTACCCCCTCTGAAAGTTCTAGGGAAGAATCTGTTTTCTTGCCCTTCCCAGTTTCTAGAGCTACATTCTTTCCATCCTTGGTTCATGGACCCTTTCTTCATCTTCAAAGCCAGTATCTTCCTTCATTGATCACCTTGGCTTCTGCTTCTGTGTCAAATCTTTATCTCCCTTTATTAAGAACAGCCTTTATTAAGAACAGCCTTGTGATAACTTTTAGGACCCACTCTGATAATCCAGAATAATTTCCCCATATTATGATTTTTAATTTAGCCACATCTGCAAAATCTCCTTTGCCATATAAGATAACATTCACAGGTTACAAGGATTAGGAACTGGATATAACTGGTCATTATTCAGTCCACTGCATTGCTATTGCATGCAAACAGTGCCAAAGGAGCACCTCGTTTAGCCTGAGGTGGTAGGTCAAAAAGATTGCCAGAGTAAGTGGTAGACCCTAACACTGAATTGTTAAAGAGTGGGTGGGAATGAGCTTCCATGTCATTACTCCCCAGTCCTGTCTCTCTGACTTTATCTTTATCTTTATCAATTTGTTTCAGGCTCCTCTCTCCCTTCTAGGCTCATTAAAGCAGCTGCTAACCCTAGGCTTCTCCTCTTGGTCCTTTTTGTTCATCTTCTCTTTCCCAGATATGCCAGCCTATGTCAGATGTGCATGGGGTTCACATTCACCACCAATGGAGGTGCTTAAAACAACAACTCCAATTTCTGTCTCCAGACCCGGCTACTCCCAGAGCTTCAGTCCTATGTCCACATCTGCTATTGGACAGCTCTATCTGCAATTCCTACTCCTCCACCTCATCTCTTCTCCCTACCCACAAACCAACATCCCCCCTGGCTTCCATAGTTCTATCCTTCTGTCCTCGTCCTCTCATTCAGAGACTTAGTGTGTGTGTGTGTGTGTGTGTGTGTGTGTGTGTATATATCTCCTCAACTGTCCCCCCCGTAACATCTAGTGTACTACCATGTTATGTGAGTCCTTCCTTAACATTCTTCCCACATCCTGCTACTCTCTACACTGGTAATTGCCTTCACCCAAATGAACCATGCAAATGGTTGGCTAAGGCTTTTTCCTATTGCTAAACACTCCTCCAAGCTTACCTTACAATCATTTTTCCATTAATTTTTACATATGACTCTTATTAAAAAAAAAAAAAACAGCCTCTAGAGCATAAAGTCTAAACTCCTTAATGTTACATTTCAAGGTTCTTCAGAGTCTAAGCACTACATTACATTCATGCATTTATTCATCCAGTGTTCATCAGACACCTTTCATGTGCTAAGATTGTGGCAGGAAATGGAAGTAGGAAAAAAAAAAAAAAAAAAGGAAATGGAAGTAGGATAACAAGTAAAAACAGACATCTCCACCCTTATGGAATTTGCCATTTAATGACAAAGACAGATGTAAATAAAACATTAATTATGAATACATGTGAGATTGTGAAATTGCAACTATAATCAAACAGTAGCTCAGACTTATGGATGTCTGTGATGTGTTGGCCACCTTGCTAAATACTTCACATACATTTTCTTATTTAATTGTTACAAAGTGTTCATACCTATTATCCCTACTTTATAGATGATAAAACAGGCACAGAGAGTTTAAGTAACTTGCTGAAATGCATGCAACAGGAGAGGACTTAAGCCAGACAGCCTGGTTCTAGATTATGTGTATTTAACCTCAGTGTTGCATTTCCGTAAAGAAGTAGTGCCAAGTGCTTTGAGAATCATTAATTAGGGATAGGGAATTTGAGATAGTCAGGAAAAGTGTCCTAAGGAAAGACTACTAAACTGAAATAAGAAAGAAGTATAGAGTTAATTGGGCAAAAGGAAAGGAAATGTGTTTATGCAAAGGGAAGGTTTATGTAAAGACCCGTTGGGGGAAAGAACAGGGTGCTGACAAGGTCTGAATGGGATCAATGTGGTGGAGCAGGGAGAGCAAGGGAGGTGTGGAGCAAGGAATGGGATTAGGCAGAAATCGAATTAGGCTAGGGAAGCACATAGGTGCCAAACCACCCAGGGCCTCGTAGATAGACCATGTTATAAACTTTTCTTCATCTTAAATGGAGTGGGAAGCCATTGAGGTTTTAAGCAGAGGGTAAGAAAGAGATGTGACAGAAGTTTCTGCATAGTATCCTGAGTTGATGAGGTCTCATTTGCTAGAACAGGAACCCTGGAAAGGGACTAGATTTGGGAATAAGATAATGGATTCCATTTTGGACATGTTGATTTTGAAGTACCTTGTGAGAAATACTAATGGGATATCAAGGAAGATGTTAAATATATGAATATGAAGTTCATAGACATCTAGGTTGGACCTTTAAGTTTGGGTGAACAGAAGGTGCCATATTGAAAGAGACAGTTCCGTTATGTATGAAGAGTAGAAAGGCTCAGTGCTTGTTTAAATGACCACTTGTAACTGAGAGACGAAATTGTTGAAGGCTTCATTCCTGCTAAAGATAACTTAAAGACCTATTTTTGAGGTCTGTATTAATCTTTTGCAGCAGATTTGAATGTGGAGTAATAATCAGGCAGAGTGGGAGGAATTAATTTTAGACTCCTTGTCTACTTTCTACTTTTACAACAGATTACCATTGTATAATCATTTATCCTTCAATGATAGGAACTAATTTTTGGCAATTGTAGTTTGGATTTATTAAAAGAAAAGTGGCAAAAAAAAAAAAAGGCTGTGTGAGCAGGCTTCTCAAGACTGCAATGTACTCTTAGTATTTTAGATCAATCAAAATGGATCATATTGGTTAACTATTGCTGCAGAACGTATTACCTCAAAACGGAGGGGCTTAAAACAACTTATTATTTTTACAGTTCCTTTGGGTCAGGGATTCAGGAGCAGTTACCTGAGAGACTCAGGGTCAGAATCTCTCATGAGGTTTCACTCAAGATGTTGGCTAGAACTGAAGACTTGACTGAAGCTGGAGAATCCACTTCTGCTGTTCAATTTTATTTATGTTATTCTTACAGTGTTTGGCAGCAATCCATGGTATTTCCACATAAGAGCTTCTCCTGGAGTTGCTTGAGTAACCTCATGGCATGACTGGAGGCTTCTCCCAGAATAATAATCCAAGAGTAAGAGAGCCAGGTGAAAGCTGTTCTTTTTGGAGCTAGCCTTAGAAGCCATATTTTGTCATGGGTGCTTCTTTCCTAGCATACTGCTAAGTTTGGCCCACTGTAAAGTTGGAAAGTGGAAAGGAGTCTTCCACCTTTTGAAGTGAGGAACGCTGAAGAATCTGTGGATGTGTTTTCGAGCCACCACATGGATGTTTGGAATCTAAGTTGTGGAGGGAGCCTCCCCTCTCACCCTGTGTAGAAACTAATTTCTGCAACAACAAACCTAACAGATGGGCAGTAAGCCTCTGCTTGGCACTTCCAGATATGAGAAGTTCACTATGTTGTGAGTCAGTGAATTCCATTTGTACCCACTTTTAATTGTTAGAAGTTTCTTCTATTCATGAAATTGAAAGCTTTGCTGCCGAATATTTCATTATTAAAAGCTGCTTCTGCTGCTCTGGAGTGGCACATTTATGTTATGGTGTGTCCATTATTTGCAACCATGGTAATCTTTCTTCCTTCAGAGAAAATAATGTCATTTCCACTTAGAATTTTCTCTCATGTTTTTCCACATTTTAGTCACCTTCCTGAAAACATTCAGTTCATCCCTCCACAGCTGTAAGCCAACAACTAGTTCTGTACTTCAAGCTAAGTTTAAAAGGACATGACAGAAAAAAAAAAAAAAAAAAAAAAAAAAAAGCAGTTCTTATTTGGCACAATAGGGCAGGACTGAAAAAGAATGACCGTGAAAACTGAAATCATGCAAAATAATCTTAAGAATCAACAAAAAGGGTCGACTGGGTGGCTTAGTCAGTTAAATGTCTGACTCTTGATCTTGACTCAGTTCCTGACCTCAGGATTGTGAGTGAAGCCCCATTGTTGTGCCCAACAGAGAACCTACTTTGAAGAAGAAGAAGAGGAAGAGGAAGAGGAAGAGGAAGAAGTCCAAGAAGACCAAGAAGAAGACCAAGAACAAGAACAAGAATAAGAACAAGAAGAAGAACAAGAAGAAGAACAAGAAGAAGAACAAGAATAATTAATGAGAAAATGATGATTATTGACATCTTTAAAAACTTGTTAAAAGTGAAAAAAAAATTTTCCAATCTAAATGCATGGGGAAATGAATAAAAAGTAAAACTTAGTGTTCATTTAGTATAATTTAAAGCATTCAAAATAGGGATTTTTTTGTTTCTTTAATAAAAAATACTTAGCAAAAATAGTTTGTACAGTGCTTACCTTTTCTTCTCATTTTATAATTTATTACAGAGTGAGCATCTTTTGTTTGCCTTGGCAAATTGTCATCTAGCTTTTGGATCAGCTTCCAAGATTTTATCTCTCTAACTCTCAGTGTCATGAAATTTCCCTGAGATGCTTCTCTGAGAGTTCCTTTAATGGGAAGCTTTTACTGGTGTCACTTCTTCCAAGACATCTTCAATAACTATTCTCATTTATGTTGATAAGTCCACCTCTGCTAAGTTCCTCTGGCTGTTGAACTAGAATTTTTTAAATGGTGGCAATGTCAACATTCCCATAGTCAGCTATTTCTTCTGTTACACCATTTATGTTAGATTTGAATTTCACTTCTTGCTAATACCTTTCCTTTCTCCACTATACTTTCACTCATGTTAAACAATGCACTCTTTCAATTATCCATTTTCTAAAGATTATATTTATTTATTCATGAAAGACATGGAAAGAGAGAGAGAGAGAGAGAGAGGCAGAGACATAGGTAGAGGGAGAAGCAGGCTCCACGTAGGGAACCCGATGTGGGACTCGATCGCAGAACTCCAGGATCACGCTCTGAGCCAAAGGCAGAAGCTCAACCACTGAGCCACCCAGGTGTCCCTCAATTATCCATTTTTATAAAATGCCATATGAGTTTATTGCTGGAAGACAAGGAGGCAACACAACTACATGCTTTGCTGTCAGTGTTTGAACTGAGTCACAGATGATAGATCATGGTAACTGCTATTTGAACCATGCTGTTGGGGAACTGTTGTTGTTTAAACGATGTTATCTGAAATTTATGTGTATCAGAACCATGCAAAGCAAGGGTTGCCTGTATTTCTACATATTTGACCTTAGTTAGAATCTGTTTTTATGGGCAATTATTCCACACTGTTTATTTTGAGCTTGTGGTCCTTGTGGTTATCAAGTCTCATATATCTTAACCATGTGCATTTGACTTTTCTTAAATATAAATGTCAGGTTTTACTTATGTTCTGGTTAAGCTTTCTCTTGTTACTCTTAGCCTATGGATGTCTTTTTAAATCTTGATTTTGCTATCTAGAGAATAAGCTGTCCTCTCCAAATTGTTATCCTTTTCATATCTAAGCTGTTAATAAAAACATAGTTGGGGTGGAGCTCAGTGATGTTTCTTGAGATCTCCAGACATGCATCCCTCATCATGTTAATCAACCCTTTGAGTAGGAATATATAACCAGACATGAATTCTCCAACTCTCTTGTCAGCCAGTTGCTTTTTTCAAATTTATCCAACAAAGCTAACTTGTGCCATCAGATGCCTTTCTGAAATCAATGCACATTGTGTTAGCCGTTGTCTCCTGAAATACTAGTCTGGTTACCTTATCAAAAATTAAGACCAGGGCATCCCGGGTGGCTCAGAGGTTTAGCACCTGCCTTCATCCCAGGGCATGATCCTGGAGACCCAGGATCGAGTCCCATGTCGGGCTCCCTGCATGGAGCCTGCTTCTCCCTCTGCCTGTGTCTCTGCCTCTCTCTCTCTCTCTGTGTGTGTCTCTCATGAATAAATAAATAAATCTTTAAAAAAATTAAGACTAATGACTAATGTTTGCAGAGAGTTTTAACACTTCATGGAGTATATTACACATCTCCATTTGAAAATATTTTGTCTTTTTGGGGTTGAAAAATGTGGCACACCTTATTACCACATTTTTGAAAATAGTAAATCAGAAACAGTATGGGATTTGCCATTTTTAACAGAACTCCTAAATAGTAGAATCTGGATTCTTCAGTGAGTTTTTTTTTTTTTTTTAAATATTTATTTATTTATTTTAGAGGGAGGAGGGGCAGAGGGAGAAGGAGAGGGAGAATCTTAAGCAAACTCCCCTCTGGGCATGGAGCCTGACTTGAGGCTCAATCACATGACCCTGAGATCATGACCTGAGCTGAAATTAAGAGTCAGATGCTTGACTGAGCCACCCAGGTGCCCCTAGTGTTTTTTTAACCATCTCAAACTTCTTAGATGAGGTGCCTACAGAAAACAAAGAGTTTCTGTGTTTTTTTTTTTTCTTTGCTGATTTATTAGATTAGTCTTCTAATCCTTCCTCTGATAGAATCTTTATTATTTTTTTAAATTTATTTATTTATGATAGTCACACACACAGAGAGAGAGAGAGAGAGAGAGAGAGAGAGAGAGAGGCAGAGACATAGGCAGAGGGAGAAGCAGGCTCCATGCACCGGGAGCCCGACGTGGGATTCGATCCCGGGTCTCCAGGATCACGCCCTGGGCCAAAGGCAGGCGCTAAACCGCTGCGCCACCCAGGGATCCCTGATAGAATCTTTATATCAGTTTGCTAGGAGTACTGGAACAAAGTACCACAAACCAGTTGATTTACCCAACAGAAATTTATTTTTTTATTTTTTATTTTTTTCAGAAATTTATTGTCTCCCAATCTGGAGCCTAAAAGTCTGAGATCATTGTTATCAGCAGAGTTGGTTCTTTCTGAGAGATGTGAGGGGAGCATCTGTGTTAGGCCTCTCTCCATGCCTTGTTGATAACATCTTATTCCTGTGTTTATTCATATCAACTTCCCACATTTTTCCTTCTTGTAAGGACATAAATCCTACTGGATTCAGATCCATCCTCAAGACCTTCTTTTCACTTGATTAGTGCTGTAAAGACCTTATCCCAAACACAGTCACATTTTGAGGTACTGGGGGTTTAGGACTTCAACACATGAATTTTAGGAAGATTCAATCGAACCTATAATAGGTCTCTAAGGCAAATTTCATGTTTTAGAAAAACAAAGTAGTAAGCTTGTATACCCAGTACTTTTCTGCATACCTGCATTTTCTTATCAGTATATATGTATTTGCTACAGTCCATTGAGATAAACTTTATGAACTATTGCTATCACCTTTCAGTTTTCAAAAGGAAAAATGAGTGCTTTTCCTAAATTCATGCTCAGATGTCCACTTGCTGAATTTCGTATCTGAGTATGTCTTTTGTGAGACAGCAACCAAAATTATTGGCTTGTTTAATGATTTAATGATTCAAATGTGTTTTTTAGTGTTGGTTTTGATTTGAGATTTGGGGTGAATTTGACTCAATTTTTGATGATAACTGTATCCATCTTAACAGTTTCCCTATTCTGAAAATTGGCTAAGGCATCAAGGGGTTTTGTATTTATGAATACAAATGTAATCCCAAAGCCATTCACAAACTGTCAGGTGCATGTAGAGGTCATTCAGCACATTACTGACTCTGAAAAAAAGGGACATATATTATCTTACTTTTTTACTATTTTTTTAAAAAGATTTATGTATTTATTTTAGAGAGAGAAAAAGCATGAGTGGGGAGGGGACAGAGGGAGATGGAGAGGGAAAATCCTCAAGCAGACTCCCTGCTGAGCATAGAACCAGATGGAGGGCTTGATCCCAGGACCCTGAGGTCATGACCTCAGCCAATACCAAGAGTCAGACACTTAACCTAGGTGCCCAATATGACCACACTTTAGATTGCTGGTTTAGGGTTCTGTAAATATTCGATCTGTGTCTTTCTGTTTTCCCACTGCCTCCACCCTGCTTGCAGTGTTTCTTTTTGGTCCTTTGGATATTCCACAGATCATCAAAGTGAGCATTTTATATATGATTTTGATGTTAAAAAATAACATTTATTGTGATAAATATATCATATATTATTATGATAATTTGTTTTTGTTCATATGTTTGCTCATATAAAAAAGAACAATTATAATGCCTGTGTGTCGGGTATGAATGAGGACACGATGAATGTCGATTTTCTTCAAAGGCTTCCAGGTTCCCTTTCCATTCCTTTTCTTTCCCTTCCCCCTCTGAGGGAACTATTATCCTAAATTCTATGTTTGTCATGTCCTTACCTGTCATTATACTTTCCTTTGAATATTTGTATTTCAAATAATATACTATTGGTTTTGTAGTTAAGAGTTTTTATTACTTTTTTATTTTTTAAAGGTTTTTTTTTTTAAAGATTTTATTTATTCATTCATGAGAGACACACAAAGAGAGGGAGAGGCAGAGACACAGGCAGAGGGAGAAGCAGGCTCCACGCAAGGAGCCTGACACGGGACTCGATCCCAGGACTCCAGGATCACACCTTGGGTGGAAGGCAGGCGCCAAACCGCTGAGCCACCCAGGGATCCCCAAGAGTTTTTTATTTTTAAATCAGTGCAAAATTCTTTTAAAAAGTCACAAGACTACTATGAATAATTCTCATATAGCCTTCACCCAGGTTTCCCACTGTTAACATTGTACCACATTTGCTTCATGGTTCTTCTTCACTCTCTCTAGATACATGTTGGTATATATATGCAAACACACATACACACATTTTTTTCTGAACTAATTGAGAATAATTTACAGACATACTGTGTAAGTCTAAATACTTCAGTGTGTATTAAAAAAAAACAAGGATGCTGTCTTATATAATCATGTACAATCATTTAGATCAGGAAATAATGTCGTTCTAAATCTGCAACATTATCCACAGATCCATTCAAACCTTGTCCACTGACCAACTAATGTCTATGATAGGTTTTTTTTCCCCTTCTGGGTCAGGATGCCCATTAGAGTCCAAGTTGCATTTACTTATCATGATTTTTTAGTTGCCTTCCATCTGAAACAGGTCTTTAAGTCTTTCTTGTCCTAGGTAAATTCCAAGAATACAGGACAGTTTGTTTGTTTTGTTTTGTTTTAGAATGTCTTTCAAGTTAGGTTCACCTGATGTTTCTTCTTGATTAGACTCATATTATGCTTTATTTGGAGGGAGGAAGACCACAGAAGTGATGCTGTGTTTTTCTTGCTGCATCATAGTAGGAGGTACACGATGTTGATTTATCTATCCCATTATTCTTGGTGTAACTTTATTCGCTTGGTTAAGGTAGTATTTATCAGGTTTTTCCACCATAAAGTTATTATTTTTCTCTGTAAAATAAATTTTGGGGAGAGATATTTTTAATTTATATAAATATGTTCTTCAACAAAATTTTCACTTGCTAGTTTTACCTTAATTGATGATTTTTTTCGTGAATCATTTATTACAGTGACGGTTGCCAAATGCTCATTTTCTAATTGTATCATTCTTTCCACACATGTTAGTTGGTGTTCTACTGTAAGGAATTCTCCCTCCCCCATTCATTCATTCATTCATTCATTCATTTGTGTGGCCCCAGGGATTCATATTTTATTCATAATAAAAATTATAAATGAATAATCATAAATTTATTATTATTATTTTTATTATATACTCAGATTGACCTAGATTTTGCTAGCTGAAGCTTCTTCAAGGTGGCTCCTGTGTGCTTTTACCATTCCTTAGCTATTTTTTTAGTGCTTTCTATTTGGTACAAAATTATATTCCAGATTTATCTTGTACTTTGCTCTAGCCCTGGAGTCAATCTGGTTCTTTCTAGTGGAGAATGGTATATAGAAACCAAGATCTGAGCATTATAGGTGCTGATTGCTACAGGGTGTCATTGTTTCTAGGTCCTCTTAGCAGATGGACTTAGGAAGGATCTATATATGCATGCATGTGCATTCATTCGTTATTGATCTGTCTAACCCCTGCATTGACACCAGTACCTTCAATTCAAATCCAGTACCACCCTATGCTAGCTCTCCCTTTCCATATTTGTAACTCACCTCTAAGAAGACTATCACTAACCACAGGATGTTTATATACTTGCTGTATATCCTGTGTATAATCAGTCTCTTGACCCTAGTGGCTGACTCCTCAGCCATTGCTGCCCACTTAACTTGCCTCCTTGACTCTGTACTTCTTAACCCCTAGTCCCTGTGGCCCTCTTAGCCTTCTCAGCCTTGGTGACCCCTTTAGCCCCAACTGCTTTTGTGTTCCTGGCCCCTCCAGCCTGGGATGTAGTAAGAGAAGAGAAAGGAAAGAAGAGACACCAAAAAAATATTTTATAAAGGAAAGAGAAATTATAGGAGAGGGCTCTTTTTAAAAATTTTGTATGAAAGATGATTTTGTATGGTATTGTATTTAATAGCCCTCAGCCTGGACAACAACTGTAGATACCTACTAACTGTGTTATCTTGGGTAAAGTGCTTAACATTATCCATGCCTCAGTTTTCTCATCTGTAAAATAAGGTTAGTAATAGTACCTACCTCATAGGATTCTTGAGAGGTTAAAATGAGTTAACACATGTAAAGTGTGTAGGACAGTGTCTTGTACACAGTAAGTACATTTAATAATATTTTTATTATTATCAGATGTCCCATCACTTTAAACATGTTTTATTTTTCTAATAAAAGGTTACTAAATGCCAATGAATCATAAGTGATGTCATTAGATCAGGAGAATTACTAAATTTACTTTTGTATCTGTCCAAAACCACATTTTCTATAGCAAAATAAAATTTTATAAGGCAGCCAGAATCTACACTTTTCCAAGAATATTTTATCAATCTTATAAGTTAAAGGAATAATTGTTAAAAGTCATTACAATTGAAAAACGAATCACAAATTCAGATAAAGCTTTTTGGAAATGTTAGTGTAAGCCACTGGGGTGATTTTCAAATTACACAATTTTAACTTACATAAGTCTTTTTAGGGGTCTGTAGCAGAGGCTGGCAAACTGTGACCCACAGGTCAAATCCAGCCCACTGACTGATTTTATATAGCCAAGGAGCTAATGTAATTTTTATATTTTTTAAATGGTTGAACAAGAAGAATATTTCCTAACAAGTAAAAAGTAAAAAAAAAAAAAAAATGCAAATTTTGTTTTCTATCCATAAAGTTTCTTTGCAACACAGTCATGCCTATCTGTATTTATTATCGAGGGCTGCTTTTGTGCTCAAATGACAGTTGAATAGTGTGACAGCAAAGACAGTATGGCCCACAAAGCCTAAAATATTTACTTTATGGCCCTTCATAGGAAGTTTGCCGACCCTTAGTTAATACTATTACAGAAGCACGGGACGCCTGGGTGGCTCAGCGGTTGAGCATCTGCCTTTGGCTCCGGGCGTGATCCTGGAGACCCAGGATCTCGAGGAGCCTGCTTCTCCCTCTGCCTGTGTCTCTGCCTCTCTCTGTGTGTCTCTCATGAATAAATAAATAAAAATCTTAAAAAAAATACTATTATAGAGGCAGTCTTAAAGGTCTGGGAGAACCCATGGGAAGATGGGTCAAGTCCAGGAGGTACTCCTGGCTTTCCTTGTGACCTTTGACAAGTCATGTAACCTGGTCTGTTTCCTCATCTGTGACATGAGAATATCAGACCTGAGTATCTAAGTCCCCCATGCCACCCTTTGGTGCCTTTGTAACATGAATTTGTTTGATTGTATCTTTATAGGCTGACAAGTTTTTATGTTTGTTAGTTGTGTGTGTGTGTGTGTGTGTGTGTGTTTTGAGGCAATCTCACTTCATCTTTCTTTCTCATTAATCTGTTTGAGGTGAATTGAACTTATTAATAAGGTGACTTTTATCTTTGTCCAAAAGATTCAGAAATCTTTGAAGCCATCTATTTTTTATCCAATCTTATTTCTCATTACAGTGCCTAAGTGTGGATTTTATGTAATGGAGTGTGATATACACTAGCTTCTTTTGTTGGGTGGCCGAGCTATTTTGCAGTGGCCTGAAAAGCAGTTTACTTTGTTCGTGGCAACAAACATCTTGCCCAAATTTGCCATCTGCTGTTTGAAGCCTCTGTCTTATAGAGAGTTTTTTCATTAGTTGACAGTCATTACTCATATGCTTTTGGCATTCGTATTGCTGACATTCTCCTTATTGCTCATCCTCAATAGTCCCAGTTACACATGAGAGAGCACTTGGAATGGTTTCCTTAACAGAAAGGATTCAATTTCCTCATCTGGAAAACAAGGAGGTCGGATGAGATGGTTCCAGTCAGCTGGCACCATCTCTGATTTTAGGAAACCTGGTTTTTAATGATTTCTGTATGTGCTAGACAGTCCACCTAAACTGTGACTTGTGGAGGAAGGTCATGGGTTATAACAAGCACCCATTAAATGGTGAAGGATTGAAGAGGTGAATGAATGTCCAGAGAAGCCCAGAGAGGGGTGCCTCAGGTGGTTAAGCATCTGCCTCCGGCTGGGGTCGTGGTCCCAGGGTCCTGGGATCAAGCCCCCATCAGCTCCCTGCTAGAGGGGAGTCTGCTTCTCCCTCTCCCTCTGCCCATCCCCCCACCACCTTGTTTATGCTTGCTCTGTCACTCTCTCAAATAAATAAGTAAAATCTTTAAAAAAAAAAAAAAAAAAAAAGAAGCCCAGAGAAACTCAGGATCAAAGAGCCATGGCCCCATAAAGAGAACATTAGTGATATTTTATAATTTTGCCACATTCATTTTCCAAAATAATTTTAGATATTTCCTAAAAATATATCCCAAGGGGCACCTTGGTGGCTCATTTGGTTAAGTGTCTGCCTTTGGCTAAGATCATGGGGTCCTGGGATCGAGTCCTGCATCAGGCTCCTTGTTCCGTGGGAAGCCTGCTTCTCCCTTTGCCTCCCTCTTTCTCTCTGATGAATAAATAAATAAAATCTTGAAAAAAAAAATCTCAACGCCATGGTCTACAAACCCCTTGGCTACCATCTCTATTCTTCTAGTCCTTATAATGTATCTCTGCTGGCATCCCTGGTGTTTCAAAACTTACCAAGCATCTAATTTAAATTAATTTAAATATACATGTCAGAGCCTTTCTACTGATTTGTTGCCACTGCCTGGACTACTTCTCCCAGAATATGAAAGTGTTTTTCTCAGAGAGATCCATCATATACCACATTTTATCTCATCCATTTACCTTGCTTTTTTTTCATCACAGCACTCACTAATATATGCAATATATCTCATATTCACCTATCGATGTATTATTGTTCCTGCTCCCTGGAATAGTGTTTTTCATGCAGGGATCATGGAGGCGGTAATTGTTGAATTAATACATAAGTAAGAGCAAGGAAACAATCTCAGACACTTAACCAAATGAGCCACCAAGGTGCCCCTTGGGATATATTTTTAGGAAATATCTAAAATTATTTTGGAAAATGAATGTGGCAAAATTGTAAAATATCACTGATGTTCTCTTTATGGGGCCATGGTCTTTGATCCTAAGCACTTGATTTGTGGATTAAAGTTCTCTCCAACCCAGTGTTGTAATGGTGTTTAAAGAAGACTCCTGTCTATAATACAGCTTGTAGTTTCTTGCCTCTCTTTTCCTGCTCCTATCATTATTTACCCTTTCTATTCTTTTTTCTCCAACCCTAGACACTTCTGTGAGACTTCTGTCTTTGGACAACACTGACTCTCTATCTGAACCTCGAGGCCCACTGCGCTCTGTCATTACCCCTTCACTTTGTCTCATTTATCATCTGTCTCTGTGTATCTTAATTCCCCAACCACAGACTCCATGAATAGAGATTATTTTTATGTATTCTATTTTTTTACTTTACATTTTTATATACAATTAAAATGGAACTAACTTGATGTTTTTGCTACAAGTAAACATTGATTAACAATTTTGAATCTCAAAGAGTATAAAAGATAAAAGCAAAAATCAGCCCCAATCCTATTATAAGGAAATGATAACTACCATCAACATTCACATATGCCAGCACACACACCACATTCATTTTTTTTTAGATTTTATTTATTTATTCATGAGAGACAAAGAGAGAGAGAGAGAGGCAGAGATACAGGCAGAGGGAGAAGCAGGCTCCATGCAGGGAGCCCGATGTGAGACTGGACTCGATCCCGAGACTCCAGAGCCATGCTTTGGGCCGAAGGCAGATGCCAAACCGCTGAGCTATCCAGGGATCCCCACACACCACATTCTTATATAAAAAAAGTGTGATTATATCATACATGTTATCTAGTATCTTTTAAAAGCACCCTAAGATTGTATCAGGGATAATGTTCCATTCGGTAGATATAAGGGTTCATTGTCACTTTTTAAAAAAGATTTATTTATTTATTTATTTGGGGGAGAGAGAAGGAGAGAGGCATGCAGGTGAGTAGGGGGAGGGGCAGAAGGAGAGAAGCTTTCAAGCGGATTCCCTGCTGAAGGCAGAGCCCAACATAGGGCTCAGTCCCATGACCCAGGAGATCATGACCTGAGTGGAAACCAAGAGCTTGATGCTCAACCAACTGAGCCTCCCAGATGCCCCTTCACTGCCACTTTTAATTGCTGCAGTGTTTAGTTGTATTTAATCAATCTCTTATTGACTGACTTTGAAATTGTTTGCGATTTTTCACTTTTGCACATGTGTGATGTATGCTTTTGGGGGTAAGTGTGGTGAGAGATTTGAAGAAAGGATAGATTTCAAACCTTCATGATGCAGGACTGGATGTGCGTTGGCTAGAGAAATGCTCTTCACATTTTTTTAAAACTAACATGTCCCTTAAAGGAATTTTGAAAAACTTTATGTGCTTTTGCACTTTTAAAAGTTGATATGTATAATTTTTAAAGTTTAAATACATTTAAAGCCCATAATTTTTGGCAAATTGTAAATATATCTTTTAATATTGAATTGTGAATTACTTTTTAAAATGTATCTGATAGAATAAAGATAATAAAGATATGGTGATTTGATATATACCTTAATCTATTTTTTTTAAAAACTATGAACTAGCTTTTCATTAATGGTCTAAAATGCTATATAGCCCCTTTTTCTTCTTGAGCTAATAATTCTATTCTACTTTCCTTACAGAGCCTATGCTAATGCAATATAGTTTTATATTGGAAAGTCTTTTATTGATCAACCATTGCAGTCAAATTTGTGTGCATAAATGTGTTTAAAATTTCCTGGGACCATAAGGTACTTTGTTAAATGTAAAATAAAAAAGCTGGTTAAAAAAAAAAAAGCTGGTTTTTCTCCAACTAGATAACATATGTATGGATGAGTGTTACTTGTTGGTAGAATAAAATAGGAGCAGCATCAATTTTTTTCTTCTTTTCCATTTTTATAGATGTAAGTGCTGAGAAACGTTTTCATGTCAGTCAAGTTGGATGTGATTGGGAGGAGCTTTGCTATAGCAATATCTCTCAATTCTTTGAATTCCTTCTGGGTTATTTGATAAAAATTGCATATTACTCTGTCACTGAAAAAAACGTTTTTAATGATCTTTTGGTGGCTATACAATTAAGTTTTCTGTAAGTTTTACTGAAAGTAAAGCCCGCAGTGCTAGAGAAATATCCTAGGGTGCTAGGCACAGGCATTGGAAGGAGCACATTTGACCTAGATAATTATGGATATTCCACCTATCATGTCATGTGTTTTGTTCCAGTGCTGCTTGGCTTTGCAGGTGTAGCCCAGAGAAGGGGAGAGTTGGGTTCAGTTAAGACTGAACTTTTACCAGATATATATTGACTAAGACAGAAAAAAGATGAAATAACAGGTGGTGGACTAGAAAAGAGTAGAGAGGAGAAGGTACAGGGAAGGCTTTTTCAGGTGGAAGATTGGTTGGAGACATTGAAATGGCAAATGGGAAAGGGAGGTTAATTGTGATCTGATATGTGATTCAGGAGTTTGGGAGGTGGAGCAGTGGTGGGTCATGAACCCACTGTAATGTGAAGTTCATGAACTTCATTAGTTCATGGAAATAGGTGGTCATGGTATCAAAAATCCATGATGATTTTCAAAGGAATGAAGGCAGGGCTTGGAGTGGAGAGAAAGAATGTGCAACATGCATCACTGAGTCTAGACAATAAGAATAGGGTGCTCTTGAAAGTTGGAAGGGGCAAGTCTTAAAGGACTATGCTAATAGAACGGAGAGACTTGTATTTGTGATGGACATTATAGTTAGTAAAACTTCTTCATGGGGTGCCTGAGTGGCTCAGGTTAAGCAACCAATTACTGATTTCGGCTCAGGTCATGATCTCAGGGTCATGAGACTGAGTCTTGCCTCAGGCTCTGTGCTCAGCACAAGTGTGCCTAAGATTCTCTCCCTCACCCTCTCCCTTGGCCCCTCCCCACCTGTTCACATACTCTCTCCCAAAAAAGCCAAAAACCAAAAACCAACAACAAAAAACCCTCCTCAGTTTTTTTTAGAGTTACTAGTTCCTTCAGTTCCCCTCTCTCTCCAGAATAAATTTTGATCATTTACATTTTCCTCAAAACCCATTTATTTTAAATATATATTCAAATGTGTGAATATAGTGCTTTACAAATACTTTTATGTAGGTGTGCATGTGTGTACTTATGTCTTTAAGGGTAAATCAGCTCTGAATTATATAAATAAATTGGTTTTGTGTTTTTTAAATTAATTATGGATCTGCTTTCATACTTATTGATTCAAATCTGTTTTTAGAATCATCAAATTACATTTTCTCATTTGTAGGAATTACATTTTCATCTTCTCTTTCTAAGATAAAAAAATCCAAGTTTTTAAAAAAGCATATTGTCAATGAATAGAGAAATCAACATTTTTTTCCTTTATTTTCAGTCCCACAAACTTTTTTGCAGTCTATTGCCTTGCTTTTAATGAATTAGATACATTTTATCTATCAGTCTTTTTTTCAGTATTTAATGTTTCCTGACAATTTTACAATTTATCTTGACAATATTACATTTATAAATGAAATGCAGATTATTTCCTGCACATGTATTCAATTGTTCCTTGTTTTTTTCTTTGCAATCCATTTTTATAGAGAAGGAATAATAATGCATTTTAAAAAGAATCAGCAATGGATATAATGTATCTAACATTTAATATATTCTAGGGATGTGCCAACCTCTTCACCACAGTTACCATATTTAGTTTTTACAGTAGCCCTGTGAAGTGTGTACTGATGTACATCCCCAGTGTGCAGGTGGGGAAACCAGACCAAGAGCTAATAAGAGGCCCATCCAGAGTTTCCTAGCTATTGTGCATGGGCTCATCAGCCTGCATGAGAGATCGCTCTGTTAGCATCTCATCCACAGTACTAGAAAAATATAACAGATCCCTTTATGGCAGATGTCCAGTACCAGAGCATAGACATAATTCATGCTGAGATTCAATTGTCAGGTAATCATTATGTGCAGTTATATTCAGTGTTAATAACTTGCCCCGCGATATACTACTGCTGTACTCTGGACATGACTTTCCTTTAACAGCCCAACAAAAATCTTTTGTTCATCTGCAGGGAGGTACACAGTTGTTTCCTTTAATCATTCTGGGGTGTGGGGAGAAATAGATATCAATTAGCCATTTTTAATACCATGCATCTTCAAATTAGAACTTTTGAAGTCTTACTTGTATCTATATAAAGGCAAAAAAAGAGAAATTGCAGGCAGTTTGCTTCCTTGGACAAGCAAAGGTGAACCCCTGTCTCTTTGTCCATGAACTCTATCCCATTTGGTATTGAAAACCTTTGAAAAAGATTTAGATATTTAACAACAAGTGCCTATGGCTCATTGATTTGTGATTCTTCTCTTTCTTTTAAAGATAATGTTTTTAGAAGAAGCATCTCAACAAGAAGAGCTGGCCAAAGAATGGTGCTTCAAGCCGTGTGAAGTAAGAGAACTAAGCAACCAGTAAGTCATAGCCAACTTCTTCCCTTTTGCTGTTAACTAGTGCCCTTAATGAATCTCAAATAATTAGAAGCCTGCCTTGACCAACTGAGGGGTTTTGTTTTGTTTTTTCCTTGCGGGGTAAGGTGAGAAAGAGAAGGAAATTTGAGAACAGGAAGCTGTGGGATGGAAGCTTTGAGAACAGGAAACTGCCATCATTCATTTATTTCTTCAGCAAATCTTTGTTGAGCTTACTATGTGCAACGACCAGGATCTGGAGGAGAGAATGATCTATAAAGTCTGCCCTTGCAGGGTTTACAGCCCATGGGGATCTCAGAGGGTAAGCAGGTGCACACATACAGAAGCATGACAGTGATGAGTTGTGATATGTTCCTTGAAAGTAATAAAGAGGGAGAGAGATAAACTGTTGGGAGGGAGGGGATGGAGGTTTGGCGGGGGCAGTAACTGACAGCACAGTTAGGAAAGATTGATCCCCCAGAGTGCATTTGAGCTGTGGTTTTATGTTTTTTTTTTTTTAATTTTTAAAATTTATTTGAGAGAGAGAGAGAGAGAGAGGATGTGAACAGGAGGAGGAGCAGAGGCAAAGGGAGAAGTAGGCTCCCCACTGAGCAGGGAGCCAGATGTGGGGCTCCATCCCAGGACCCTGAGATCATGCCCTGAGCTGAAGGCACATGCTTAACCTACTGAGCCACCCAGGAGCCCCATGATATGGATTTTCTTAAATGAAAATTACGACTACAGCACTCTGAGCAGTGCTTTGATAGAAGTGGATCAGATTGTGGCCATGGACCATAGAGAGGTTGGCAGGGCCAGAATTTGGCTAATGTAAGTGGGGCATTCACATTGGGCAAGGAATTTAAGGTGGTGGGGAGACCAAAAAAGTTAGTAATCAAGATAAGTAATAGTTTGAGGCAATATTTTAAAAAATCAAAATTAATGAAAAAATCAGTGATGAACAAAATATCAAATTTTAAATAAAGACGTCATTGATTAATTTTTACCCCTGCATTGTTGTGCAAGGAAACAGTCATTTTTGAAGAGCCTGGAGTTCCTAAGCCCACAAGATCATCACACCTCCTGCACTGCAGGTTAACAAGGGGTGACAATGGTGTGTAAACAGCTTGGGCAGCTCAGACCCTTCTAGATAGTCATGTGTTTTGATCATAGAGATTTTATTAACATTGTCCTCTTGGTTAAAAGACGAGTAGGGGTTTTGATAAGTGTATATAGGGGTGAACATTGTTCTTTGTGCTCAGATTCTGATACAGACTGGCCAGCACCACAGGTTTGGGATATGAAATTGATGGTTTTTATCTGGGGGGATGTCAGGCTTTTCTGAGGGAATGAAGACTGAGTGAGATTGAAAAGCCTTCTTTCATCTCTGCTTCCTTAAGAACGTGCTCAACAAACATGATTTTCCCTCTCCCCCTACATTATCATTGTTTCATTATGACTATAGGCTTAACAATATCACCCCTCCCGCAACGTGGATTTTTCTCCCACATTCTCTTCACATCATGTCATGTGTTTTTCATATGCTCAAAAACGCTCTTTTGACCTCATCCCCCTCCTTTGCTGCCCAGAGCTAATAAAATGTCAAGGTTTTCTTTTGGATTCACTTTTTTCCTTTCACCATAATCTTTTTTTTTTTTTTTAAGATTTTATGTATTTATTCATGAGAGACACAGAGAGAGAGGCAGAGACACGGGCAGAGGGAGAAGCAGGCTCCCTGCAGGGAGCCCCATGTGGGACTCGATCCCAGGACCCCAGGATCACGCCCTGAGCCAAAGGCAGATGCTCAACCACAGAGCCACCCAGGTGCCCCCCGCCCCCATCACCATAATCTTTATTCAGGAATGTCATGCTTGGAACATGCAAGGAAGAAGGCTCCCAGCACATGCCTGCCACAGCCAGATTCATGTCTTAAACCTGAAGTTCAATGTGTCATAGTTCTGCAACAGAGAAGAAATAACAAAGTAACAAGTATCTTCTCCCCTCCTTCCTGGCTACAGAATAACCAGTAACACACACACACACACACACACACACACACACGAATAACAGTACCAGTTAATTCACTAAATTGATTATTCAAGGGCAGCCCGGGTGGTGCAGCAGTTTAGCGCCACCTTCAGCCCAGGGCCTGATCCTGGGGTCCTTGGATGGAGTCCTATGTCGGGCTCCCTGCATGGAGCCTGCTTCTTCCTCTGCCTGTGTCTCTGCCTCTCTCTCTCTCTCTCTCTCATGAATAAATAAATAAAATATTTTAAAAAATGATTATTCAAGACCCTTTTTTAAGACACTTTTTTTTTGGCTGTTTTGAAACATGTTTTATGTATATGTACATTGATAAATTTTAACAAGTCTATATAACTATGTAACCAACATACCAATGAAGATATAAAACATTCCTATCAACCTAGAAAGTTCCTTTGTGCCCCTTCCAGTCACTTTCCAGCCCCTCATCCGCTTTTTAATTTTTTCTACACTTGATCTTAGCCATAAGACCAAGAAGTGATTAATTTTTTTCCTACCACATAGATAACATCTGCCTATTTTTAAATGTGGTGTGACTGGAGTAAATAACTCTTGTGAGTTCTTTATTCATCATGATATTTTTGAGATTTGTCCATATTGTTGTTTATTCATCATGATATTTTTGAGATTTGTCCATATTGTTGTTTATATCAGTAGTTGTTTTTCTTTTTTATTGCCAAATAGTATTCTATTGTGTCCATATACCAGAGTTTATCTCTTTCCCTGTGATTTTTGAATTGTTTCCAGTTTGAGGCTCCTATGCATAAGGCTGCTATAAATATTTTTGTACAATGGTGTTTTTGTTAAGCATGTGTTTTGTTTCAGTTGGGTAAATAGCAGGAGTTAAAGTGCTCACTAAGATCCTTCTATTTTAACCAGATCTACTTCTCTCTTCCTCCTCAGCCCCCATTCTCTCTCTCTCTCTCTCTCTCTCTCTTACACACACAGATATCCTCATTCACCCCTAATCTGCTCAACTACATTATAATTTCTTTGAAGACAAGAAAATGTCTTATTTCTCTTTGGACCTCCCACAAGGCTTAGGAGCATTTTTAAAACTAATCAGATACTTGGGAGATATTATTTGATTGAACAATTCAACTACATGAAGAAATCACACTGCCATTTAATTTCATGGTGGTAGAGACAGTAAAAGCCCCAAGGACTGAGGTATCCTGAGAGGTCAGCAACTAATGCCTGAAAGGAATCCATAGTTTGTCCTCCCTCTCTACGTGCCCCCTGCATTGTAGGCTCATTTAATGCTACCTTCTTGCCATACTAACTTGTCACTGCTCATCATTGCCAAAGTGAAGTAAGAATTCTGTCCTGTGGAGCACCTGGCTGGCTCAGCGGTTGAGCATCTGCCTTAGGCTCAGGTCGTGATCTTGGGGTCCTGGGATCAAGTCCCACATCGGGCTCCCTGCATGGAGCCTGCTTCTCCCTCTGCCTATCTCTGCCTCTCTCTCTCTTTGTGTCTCTCATGAATAAATACATAAAATCTTAAAAAAAAAAATTCTGTCCTACTAAGGGTAGTGACCAAGAGTACTGAGGCCTGCAGATGAACTGCGTGGATTTGAATTTAGACTCCAAAGCTAATTGAATGATAACTTTTGTTCAAGCTATTTTCATTTCCTAGTTTTGAGTTTCTCCTATGTAAATGAATATAACAATACTACTTCATAAGTCTGCTGTGAGCACTGCATCATCATAACTACTATTTTTTGGAGTGCTTTTTATTATCCAGGCACTGCTTTTACACATGCTAACAATCCTTACAACACCCCTACGGTGCTACTACTGTCTCCATTTTATACATAAGGGAAAACTGACTCACAAAGAAGTTAAATAACACATTGATTATCCCACTGCTCCTTTATGATGGGATCTGAATTCAAAATCAGATAGTCTGAGTAAAGAAGTATATACTTAACTCCTGTAATAAACTGCCTGGGGCAGCCCGGGTGGCTTAGCGGTTTAGCGCCCCTGCAGCCCAGGGTGTGGAGACCCAGGACCCAGTCCCATGTCGGGCTCCCAGCATGGAGCCTGATTCTCCCTCTGCCTGTGTCTCTGCCTCTCTCTCTCTGTGTCTCTCATGAATAAATAAATAAAATCTTTAAAAAAAATAAAAAAATAAACAATAAACTGCCTCCCACAAGTAAGCTGATGCATGTGAATGCTGTGCCCTGTACATGCATCTCTTCAGGAAACATCGCTGTCACCACCATCAACATTTTTGTCACCATTCCCAGTTCCCATTTCTTTAAAAATAAAGCACTTTATAGATACCCCTGGCTTTGTTTGTCTTTCAGTTAGGTGGTATACATTTGAACTGGCAGCATAAGGGATTTTTTGTTACATCAAGTTTTGAGCTCAAGTTCTTTATATTAAAATATAATTAATATTTTCTCAGTGTGATGGTGGCAGTGGTACTTATTGTCTTCTAACAAATACCTGTTTGTGTCTGTTAGTTTGGGGCTGCCTCGGTTCTGTGGGTAGTGCCTTTGAAAACTCTTTTTTAAAAAAGATTTTATTTATTTATTTGAGAGAGAGAGAATGCATGCATGTACATGGAAGAGAAAGAGAGGGAGAGAGAGAGGGAGAAGGAGAGAGAGAGAGAGAGAGAGAGAACAGGAACATCAACAGAGAGAGAAGCAGAGGGAAAGGGAGAAGCAGGCTCCCTATAACAGGTGGCCCAACTCAGGGCTCGATCCCAGGACCCTGGGATCATGGACCTGAGCTGAAGGTGGACATCTAACCAACTGAGCCACCCAGGTGCCCCTGAAAACTCTTAAAAATGTCTTTCCAGGACTTTCTGTTATGAGAATCAGTGGAAATATGAAAGTTAGTCGGTTGGCCAGAGTAACAGCAGGAGTGACCAGCAGCACCTGGAGAAGGCCATCATAGCACTGCAACTGTGTCTTCACTTACACCACTTACCCCCTGATAGTCTCATCTCTAAGATTGTCTGTCCCTAACCAGCCTCAGTTTGCTCTTGCTGCTTCATTCCAGAACTCAGCCCCTATGTCCCATGGGAAAGGACTAGATTTCTTGTAGTCAGCCAAGGGCAAGACGACCACTGAGTCTGGCATTGTGGCCACTCTGCCATCAGCAGTCATCCTTAGTGACCTAGGAGTAATTCCTCAGTATGCCTCTAGAAGTTTAAATCTCTTCTTTCTCATCTTTGCTCTTCATCCTACAACCTCCAATTAATGAAAACGAAGTCATGAGATGTCTTGTTCCATGACTGCTATGCTTCTACTCAGTGGATCACCTTGGGTTAACCTCATACCAGCCATTCCAATGTAGGAGCTGTATCTTTCCCAGCAGAGTTTCACTTCTATTTCTTGATCTCTACATAACAAGAGAATTTACAATTGCCTGATTGCATTGGCTCTAAGCCTGTGTGAGGTGAGCAATTAAATCACTATGGAGAGAAAATGTCATATAAAGATATGGAAAATGATTGAAGATGTTATTAAATTCTTTTCCTCTTGTATTGATTTCCAGTGAGTTCTTCATGCCTGGGCTGGTTGATACACATATCCATGCCCCTCAGTACTCTTTTGCTGGGAGTAATGTAGACCTGCCACTTTTGGACTGGCTGACCAAGTACACGTTTCCCACAGAGCTCAAATTCCAGAACCTCGACTTTGCTGAAGAAGTATATACCAGAGTTGTTGTAAGTATCTTGCTTGTGAGTGGCGGTGAGTTATGACCAAATCACCTATAGATATATCCATTTTGTGTGTGTGGGGGGCATATTTGAATTATAAAACACAGGCAGTTAAGGCTGGAATGGACCATGGAGACTTTTTTAGTCTTTTCACAGCCCAGGGAGTGTGTGATCATCTACCTCAACTACATAAATAAGCTAACCCCTAGCAGAGAGAGTACTTGAATCCAAATCCCCAAGCCCCCAATCTGGTGGGTTCTCTTTACTCTCTGTCTGTTACTTTTTATGTTTTGAGTTACTAAATTTGAGTTTAATGCACGTGTGTGTT
Source organism: Canis aureus (assembly GCF_053574225.1). Classification (NCBI taxonomy): domain Eukaryota; kingdom Metazoa; phylum Chordata; class Mammalia; order Carnivora; family Canidae; genus Canis; species Canis aureus. The sequence continues at coordinate 86,219,529 of NC_135611.1, read as the reverse complement.
CCCTTGCTCCTGCCAATCCACAGTGCTGTTCTGGGGACCATATGGAATAGCTGTGTAACCTTTGGAAAGTTCTGTGACTCATTTTCCCCATCTGTAAAATAAAGTAGAGATAATGATAGTAACTACTTCTTGGGGTTGTTGTGATAAGTTAATATTTGCGAGGTTCTTAGAATAGTGCCTGACACATGGTAGGCGCTCTATATGTTTGCTTTTAAAAAATAGCCAAGGAAATTTAAAATTTAAATTTAAAATTACAGTTAGAAGGATATCACATTATTTTAGTAGGTTCCCAAGAAGGGAAAATAGGATGCTCCCCATAGCAGGGTATGTGGGACGGTGATGGGCATTAACACCACTAGAGGGAACTATGGAGCTAGTCTGGTCATTGAACAGTGACCATTGTGTATGCCAACCACAGATTGAAGGCTCTGAAACTGACCTTCCACTCTCTCAAGGAAATCAGTCCCCTTCTTTCGACTCCATCCCTATGCCAAATCCACTAAGCAACCAGAAACAGCTTCTGCAGTTGAGAATACCCTCTGCAAATACCTCCTTATCTGACCACTACCTCTTGTCACGCAACACACTTAGTCCGAATATTTCAGTATTGCTGTTGGACCCATTGATAGTTTTCCTTCTGAAGTGATGGCTATCTTCTATAGTGTCACTTCTAAAGGGACGGTATCATAGCCCTATACAGTTACCTAGCCATTCTGCTATTTCCCCTGGTCTTGCATGATTCAAGCCTTGAGGAGTAAGAGTAAGTGCTGTCCTTTAAATGCTTAAATTATTTATGTATTAATTCAGTGTAATTGTGGATCTTACTTATTTAGCACGCATCCACATGACACCAGAAAAATTGAGAAGGACTCACACGGTGCATGAAGTTGCTGGGCCATTGTGTTAATGAATTGCATTAACCGCACCAAATCTTTTTATTCTCAAAATTTATTTATACCTCTCATTGTTCTAAAAAGAGCTTGAGATATCTTCAAATAACATAGTATACAATGGAAGCAAATGAGTCACCAAAGCATGGCAAAGGAAAAAAGGGAGGAAAGAAAAAATAAAACTGAGAGATAAATGTTTGCAATGGGAGTCCATGCGCTTGTTAGAATTTGTCACAAATACAGCTTTAAATTTCTAGTAGCTGACCCAGAGAGGGAAATAAATTTTGTAATTTACACTGTGTATATGATAAAGAATAAAGTATTTGTTAAGGTAAAGCATTTTCATTCCTTATACTGATTTTCTTAAAAATTAGTTTCAATAATATTTTATCTAGATATATGCTCTCTTAAAATGTATATTGTTAAGGTGCTATAATATTTTTTAAAAGCCCAAAAATATCTTTGTTTTATGTTTAGACATTTAGAATATCTAGAAACATATATCCTCAGGCAGTACTCCATAAAGGCTGTTTCTTATATCAGAGAGCTAAGTATTTAATGTCAGTGGTACAAAATAGATTTTATTTTTACAAATATTTGCGTTGCATATGTCTGTTTCTGATTATGAGCAGATAAGCCTGCACACTTTAACAGTTGGATGTGCTGATGCTATGGTTGAAATCTGTATGTGTTGAGATTTGTTAACTAGAACCTGTCCCTAGGCTGACGACTGTTCATGGCAATGCAAAGGGATGCTAAAACGACAGTACATATAATAAGAACCAAGCCATTATTGTTTTTTTTTTTTTTTTTTTTTTTTTTACTTTCTCCCTCAGGAAACAGTCCTAGATCTATACTTCAGCAAATCAAGATCTCAGAGTTTTGCACCATAGATGACAGTGATCATTTAATCTGCAAATAATTTTAAAGTATACATTAACAAACATCTCCTGAGATTATTTAGAAAAAAAAATCCCAGTAAAGCAAGCCTGGATGATCTGCCTTTAAACATTGCAAACTGGGTGAGAGATTACAGTTTCAAATTGGATTGGAATGAACTAAAAAGACTGGAAGGTTCAGGAATCTATATTAATTATATAGCTTGTAGTCAAGGGATTGAAGAGTGGTAAATGTACCAAGATAAATGCATTGCAGATATTCTGGGAAATAGAATGAATATGCTTACTCTATGGGGTTGTCAAAGATTCAGCTGATGAATCCAACTAATTCCAAAGAGGTATCAAATCACTAAAGTACAAGGCGAAGAGAAAGGGAACAGACCACTCTTCCTCCACTATGGCAGCCCACTGGAAATGCAAATCATCTACTCTGTGAAGAGGCCATTGCTACTCGCCTTGAAGTTTGTAGTCACCCTGTGTTTGATGCCTATTTTGAGCTCAAAAAGCTTAGTCTCAAAACTCTTCTTGTCAAGAATTGAAGGTTGAGGAACAATTGAGAAACACAACCTACAGTCTGATGTTGGTCTTATTAGATTCTGATAAATGGGAAAAATACAAACCTGTCACTAATGGATGAGTCCTCTTGAAAGCTTTTTATGAAGAATTAGGGTGGAATTGGGTCCAGGATGCCCAAATATAGAACAAATGAAGAAGGAAAGTGGCTGCATTCCTCTTCAGTAAGGTTTTATAGCCAGATTCATTTCTTTCAGTTATATTAGTCGCACACATGTAGCTGGTGTGTTAAATGGGCTGAACTCAGTGGGAACCAGTAAGAGTAGCTCAGGGGTTCTTTCCTTTCTTCGATCTCTCCTTCCTTTTCCTTTTTTTCTCTGTGGTTTCTCTCTGTCCTGTTCTTTAACTATAACTTGGGCCAATCCTTGAACTTTCTAGTTCCTTCTAGTCCAATTTCAAAGTGCAGTTTCTCAACTAGTGAAAGCTTCTCCCCTCCCTCCCCCTACCCCCATCAGAGGGAGGACTTACTGTGAGTGTCTCTGTGGCACTTCCATTATCCTTCTTGCTAAAGGGCTGACACTTTCCATTTTGAGTTCATCTTCAAGCCAAGATTTTAGAACGTTATATAATATTTTGAGAACTTAGAACATGTTAGATTATACTTCCATTTTAATTTTGAGTTCATTTTATTCTGGTTTGTGTAGGCAACTTACATGATTATTTTTCTTGGGATTTTGTTCACTTTATCTTATGACCTGATCAAAAGGTCAATTTTTATGATTTTTCTGCCCACTTTTTAAAAGATTGTGTGTTCCCTGTCAATATGACATTTTAATGTCTCTATTAGATTGTTAAGAGTATTAGACAAGTCTTCTACCATTTTTCAATATTTCCTCCAACAAGACAAGAACCTTATGTATATTCCCTTCTTCATCCATACCTCTTACCACATCATTTGTTCTATCATCTGAGGTTTGGTTCTAGTTTATTTTTTTCAACATCTACACTTAATTTAAAATAAGCTTTAGGAGTCCCTAGTGGCACAGTCAGTTAGGTGTCTGACTCATGCTTTTGGCTCAGGCCATGATCTCAGGTCGTGAGAGCAAACCCCAGGTCAGGCTCTGTGCTCAGCAGGGAGTCCGCTGAAGAGTCCCTCTCTCTGTGCTGTTCCCTCCCACTCTCCCTTTCTCTTTCACTCAATCAAATAAATAAATAAAATCTTTTTAAAAAGATTTTATTTATTTATTCATGAGAGACACAGAAAGAGAGAGAGGCAGAGACACAGGCAGAGAGAGAAGCAGGCTCCATGCAGGGAGCCAGATGCGGGACTCTATCCCTGGTCTCCAGGATCACACCCTGGGCTGAAGACAGGTGCTAAACCACTGAGCCACCCAGGGATCCCCTAAATAAATCTTTATAATAAAATAAGCTTTAACTTTAAAATTTAATTCCACTTTATTTTTCAATATCTGTATTTAATTTAACAATGAGCTTTTTCTTTTGCTACTTGGATCCCTGTCTTCTTTTGTATTCATTGTCTTGAAATATTAGCCTCTGATAATCATTTCCAATAAGGTAGGTAATAAACCTTCTTATTTATCCTTGAATTACTGAAAATGGTTTTACTTTGTTCTCTCAAATGATGTGCTTTAGCTGTAGAGAGAATTCCATTTGAAATTATTTGTTCATCAGCATCCAATGTGTTGGTGTCACTCTGACTCTCATTCCTTTCTGACCAATTTGCTGGCCTTCAAGATTTTCTCTTCATTCTTGACATTCTGTGATTTCATTATGGACCTTTTTTTCAGTTCATTCTTTTAAATATGTAGTTCTTTCAATATGAGAACTCCTGTCTTCCATCTGAGAAATTTCCCTCTCTCTCTTTCCTCCTCCATTCCCATATATTCTTCCCTCCACTCTACATTTTTCTCTTGATAACTCTTGTTAGAAAAATATGGAAACATCTGTATATACTTTAGTGTCTCTTTCATGCTACATTAGTAGAGAATGCTGTGGCCCAATTTTACAAATCATTAATTCACTCTTAACTGTTGCAATAGTCTGTTTCTCTTTCAAGGGTACAATGTCCTGTTCTCTTCATCTAAGGCTGCTAATTTTAGTTCATTTTATGTCTCTTGTTGCTTCGTAATTCTGCTTCCTCAGGGGTTCATTCAACAATTGTTTCCTGGGCACACCGTGGAATTTAGGCATTTTTCTGGTTGCTGGAGATGGAATTCAATATCTCTGTCATGATACTAGTAGCCTTTTTCCTGAATTTGTGATTCTGATGAAGGGTTTATCCTTATCTGTAACTGTCAGGCTCTAAACAACTCCAGCAGCCAGACATGTGTTACTTCATGTACAAAGTATCTTAAACTTTGAAAAGATTGACATAAAGTCCAGATTTCCCAGTTCTCCCAACCTTTAGGACTAACTAATGTCACTGGGCTCTCGCTTGTTTTTTTCAACAATTGGTTTAAGCTGAGTAGTGGCTGTTAAAATAGGGCATGTTCTTCCCTATTATCTTAAATGTGAAGTATTTTTTCCCCTGAGAGATTCTTTTTAAATTTGCCCTACAATCCGTTTATTGACTTTTAAATTTCATTTATAAAAAGCTTTACTGTCAGAGAGCTCTTCTCTGATTTTCATAGCATTCTGTTCTTGATTCTGTTCTTGTTTTGTGAATGCAGTATGTTCTTTTATTTAATTGAGAATGTTAATCATAATTTTTAAAAGATATTTATTTCTTTTTATTTTTTAAAAGATTTTATTTATTTATTCATGACAGAGAGAGAGAGAGAGAGACAGGCAGAGGGAGAAGCAGGCTCCATGCAGGGAGTCTGACGTGGGACTCAATCCCAGGTCTCCAGGATCACACCCTGGGCTGAAGGTGGCACCAAACTGCTGGGCCACTGGGGCTGCCCTCTTTTTATTTTATTGAGAGTGTACATGTGAGTGGGGGAAGGACAGAGGGAGAAGGATACAGAGAGAAGTAGACTACCCACTGAGCACAGAGTCTGACTCCGGGCTCAATCCCACAACACTGAGCTCATAACATGAACTGAAATCAAGAGTCTGATGCTTAACCAACTGAGCCACCCAGGTGCCCCCATAGATTTTTTTTTAATCAAGCACCCTTCTTGCCTTATAGATTGCCTCTTTCCTTCGAGATATTTTTCCAGATTCTTTTTTCCTCCTTCTCTTTTTTATATGAACTTTCCTTCAATGTCTGTTGAACCTTAAACATATTTTTTTGTACTTAAGTGTGATGCTCTAAAATGCTGATTGGAAGTCTAGATGGGAGTACCACTTACTGACTAGTGAACTTCATTATAGGATGAAAAGTGAAGGTAATAAACAGCCTTTTCAACTATGGGCCCCAAATGCTATTTGAGGATATCTTCCTTCTACAGCCATTCTTCTCTAGGAAAGAGTTCCTCAGTCCTGGTAGGAGTGGTGGGAGTTGCATATGTGGCATTTTGAGGAAAGTGACCAAGGATTCAGAGGGTCAACCAGATTATCCACTTAAAATTCTTTTCAGTCTCTGCTGTACCTTGCCATATTGGGTGCCTAGTTTCCAATACTACTCCTTTTCTGCAAGAGCGGATCTCTCCTGCAAGAATCAGGTTGGGGTGGTTGGCTGATTTCAACAAAGACGAGGAGTATCCTGCCAGGGTTTAATCATCTGTATACAGACTGTCAGCCAATTTTCTGTTAACAGCTCTTTGCTTCTTTTTCCCCTTATAAAGTCACTTCCAGATTCTCATCCATGTCTTTTTTGTCTTCTAAGAACACGTAGAAATGTTTCCTCTGCTCATGTCTCTTTCTTGTGGGTTAATACGTTTTATCCTCCTTTACTGTTAGTTTACTGGAAATTTGCTAAGGGAGATAAATACATGTGACTAATCTGCCAGGTTGAACTAGAAATCTGGCTGAATAATTTTGCCCTCTTCTATCTAGATGGAAAAATCTCATTATTCATCTCTTGATGCAATAAAGTTTGGATATCCTTAAATAATTCTAAAAAGCAAGGAATTAATTAGTATTACATTTTGTGAATTCTGCAACACAGAACGGTGTGAAATCTAGGAAATCAGAAGTACCAGCTGCTTCTCCAGCTCACACTTTCGGAATATAAATACTTTTGCCATTTACCTTAACTGTATTTCATATCAAGATGGCATCCCTTTAAGTAAAAACATTTTAAAATTAAAAACTAGAATTCTATTTTCATCTTTATTTGCCATGTGACTTTTCTGGGCACACGCAATTCATGGTTTTTGTGATTTATTTTTAGAGGAGAACACTAAAGAATGGAACAACCACAGCTTGTTACTTTGGAACAATTCACACTGACTCATCTCTGCTCCTTGCAGAAATTGCAGGTGAGGAAATGAAACCATGATTTATGGACACATCAAGCCAAGACAGTCAGACCATGCCCAGCAATGACTGATACATGTGGGCTGTACTGCCTTTTAATTGCTAGAATTTGAGCGCTGCACTTCTTGCAAGTAATTAGGTGTTTGTATATAGCCTTTGAATGTTTTTTATTGTGTAAGCAATATGATTATTTACTTATGGTTTTGATTCCAGAATGATGTGTATGGGTCTGAATTTTGTAGATTAATTTAGGGCGTTTACTAATTCTCACGGTGGCAACAGTTTAATGTATTATAATCCGCAGGCATGTCTTGGCTGTTGGCTAGACTTAGAACACTGTGCTAGATGATGGGAACACAGTGAAATAGAACATAGTCTCTGCCCTTGAGGAGCCAGACAGGATTAACCAATTAATAACGATATGCCTTGATTAATAACTGTACTAACCGTTGCTTTGCTCTTGCTAGATGCCTGGCTTTGCACAAAGCATTCTATATGGATTATCTCAGCTCAGTTGCAAACAGTCTTTAGAAGTAGTTGTTAATGTCCTCGCATTACAGATGGATAAACTGATACTCAGAGGCCATAACATGCCCAAGTCACACAGCTAATAAGCAGATATGAGATTGGCTTTAGATTAGTAATTCCAGGGGGCACCTGGGTAGCTCAGGTTGTGATAGATCCCAGGGTCCTGGGATTGAGTCCCACATCAGGCTCCCCACAGGGAGCCTGCTTCTCCCTCTTCCTGTGTCTCTGCCTCTGTGTGTCTCTCATGAAGAAAAAAATAAAATCTTAAAAAAAAAGATGAGTAATTCCAAAATTTGTATCTTGCACAGTGCCCAGAACATAGCAGATGATCAGTAAGTACCATTGGCTGATGTGCTGGTACTTCTGCTTTTTAGCCAAAGTAGTTTCAGCCAGAGGCTTAAAGGGGAGCACTGAAAATATATATTGCTATTTTTGGGTGAGATAGAGGAAACAGAATTGGATCAACTGGAAAGAATTCATAGAGGGGGACTTTAAACAGCGCATTACAGGGACATCAAATGGGGATAGAGGAGAGTATCTTCCCAACAGGGGAAATGACATGGACAAAGGTGTGGCGACAGGGAAATCCATAGTGATACACAAAGCTGGGAACAGAGTGACTGACCTGGAGGACAGGATTCACTGCATGGTGGGTGGGAGAGGAGGCTGGGCAGATGGGATAGTTCAGATTGTGGACAGGTTCAAATATGCATCAGATACTCAAAGATTTTGAGCCAGATGAGGTATGTGATAAAGGTGGTGTTTCAGGGAGGAGTAACTAATGGCTAGGTATTAGAACGAATTACAGGGGAAAGAGAGAGGCAAAAAGACTGCTGCAAGACTCCTAGGACAGAGGCAGAGACATTGTACATAAAATTAATATCACCCCACGTAGCTTCAACTTTCTAGCTGAAATAAAACTTCTGTAGCATCTCTAATGAGGAATAGGTTCCGGAAGTGCTGAGCGCTACTAGTAGTTCTAAATCAGATTCCCCACTGATGGCAATAATTGGCATTGCTGCGGATAAGACGAGCAGCAGTATCTTTTCTAAGCTCTGTGTGCCAGACCCTTTATATACATTATTGAGTGTATTCCTCATAGCCCTACACGTAACAGAAGACATTGGGCACATACAAGTTTAGACAGTAATCAGATACTATCACTGAGTCCTTAGTAATCCAAGGAATAATGAGTCAATAAAAGACCTTTATATCTTACAGAATTTGGTGTGGTTTTGTTGCCATTGTTATTGTTCTTAAATGGTGTGATGATCTCACTTGACATTCTCACTTGTGTCTTCATAATGATTTTAATTTAAATGTGTTTCCTAAATACTGGGGAAAATAGTCTTTTGGGGAGAAGACAACCTGACTTCAGATTCTGTTTGTGTGTGCCTCACAGATAAATTTGGGCAGCGGGCATTTGTGGGCAAAGTCTGCATGGATATGAATGCCACTGTTCCAGAATACAAGGAAACCACTGAGGCATCAATCAAGGAAACAGAGAGGTACATTTGTCCTGATTTATCTGGTGGGAGATCCCTCTGAGGCACTGATGGAGTTAGAGATGGGGAGCAGTAACCTCTGTGGACCAGGAAGATATGCACATATGTCACTGTGTGGGTCTGCCTTTGATCATGCAGTTGGTCTGCTCCTAAAGAAAGTGTCGCATGTCAATACTATTTTGAAGCCTCTGGGAATTTGCTATAGGAGTTTTAGGGCCAATCCCCTTGTGAAATGAACGATTCTTTTCAAAAGTTAATGATTTACCACTTCCCTCTTCTCTCTTATAGATGGGAGGCTTCTCCTATCCATTGAATTGCTTTAAGTGTATGTGGTCTACGCATCAGATTACTTTTGGTTGTGGGGTCATCCTCTCATCTGAGGTCATGAGCTTTTGTTAATGCTCTTTTTAGATTACATTGGGATAAAATAGTGAAAGGGATTATAGGGAAAAGGAGAGAAAATGAGTGGGGAAAATCAGAGAAGGTGACAAAACATGAGAGACTCCTAACTCTGGGAAAGGAACGAGGGAGAGTGGAAGGGGAGGTGGGTGGGGGGATGGGGTGACTGGGTGACAGGCAATGAGGGGGGCACTTGATGGGATGGGCACTGGGGGTTATATTATATGTTGGCAAATCGAACTCCAATAAAAAATATACATAAAAAATAAATAATATTACATTGATATAGTCTATGAATCCCAAAAGTACTTTATCGACATTTCTTTAATGGCTTTTCCATAGTCCCTTGAGGATTTTGATTTGACTAGGAATTGTGTTGTATGGCATTCAACATTCCAAGAGATGTAGAAGAGCATTCTTCCATTGTAAATCTTCCCCAGGACCTAACCTATCCTGATGCAAGTTTTAGAAGCCCAACTTTTCTACAGTTCCAAATATCCTCCACCTTAAATGTGTCCTCTGAAAAAGGGTGGCTTAGGAACTGCCACCAGCTCACAGAAAGGGCAAAGTGAGCACCTTCCTCTTATCATTGGCCACATGCTGAACTTTTTTTACAGGTGTGGGTTTGTGGTCATACTAAACCTTAATCATTTTATTCTGAAACAAAGGAGTACCAGAAGGCAGAAAGGTAGCTAGTAAATTTTTTCAGTCAGGGCACAAATAGCTGTTTCATGGACCCTACAGAAACTACCATCACTGATTGCCACCCCTGTCCTGTCTAGCCCCATTTCCTCCACCCTCTCCATTTTACAGCACCTTGGGCTTATTCTGTGTCTGCCTTACCCCAACATCTATGCCCAGGAGGAGTCAGCCTTTGAAAATAAATGATGAGGGCTACCTAGGTGGCTCAGTTGGTTAAGCATCTGCCTTTGGACCGTGTCATGGTCCTGGGGTCCTGGGATCAAGCCCTGCGTTGGGCTCTCTGCTGGGCAGGGAGTCTGCTTCTCCCTCTCCCTCTGCCTGCCAGTCTGCTTGCTTCTGCTCTCTCTCTGTCAAATAAATAAAATTTTTAAAAAAGAAAAGATAAGAAAGGAAATGATGATACTGTGTGAGAAGTAGCTCTCACTCTGTAAAGGAGGAGAGAGCCCTGTGGCTTCTAAATGTCTCCAGGTGCATAGGATTCCAAGACTCTAAATATGCCTGGAGCATGACACCCTGAAATGTTCCCCCAAATAGAGCTTAAGCCAGTAGAATGGCTTGAGTGCTATGGGAATACTCATGAACAGCTCAGCTGATGTTAGATGATAAAATTGCATCTCCCTGTGATTTTGCACTCTGTCTCTCTGGGTGCAAATGAGAAAGCAGAGTAATTACTACTTGTTAATCCTTAATTAGTGGTGGTGAAACACGTATAGCGTCAGAAGGGTTTGCATGGATATGAAGACATGTAGGTATCACGTTTCCCTCCTTTTAAAAAAACTACTTAAAATGCAAAATTTTATATCTTCCCATTTGTTGCTTTATTTCAGATTTGTGTCAAGAATGCTCCAAAAGAACGTAAGTAAGCTTGTTCCCCACTTGGTTTTGGATTGCTATTGTGTTATTTGTAAGATTTGTTATTAAGTTGTTTGGTAAAGATTAGTCTGTGTACATTTGGCTTACTCCATGCAGGCAGAAATGTTTTCCCAGAGCTTTAGATTGTTTTTACAGTGGACCCTCAACTCAGTTCTGTGAGGTCAGCCTTTTTTTGTCTTCTCGATGGCTTTCCCTTCCTCTCTTCTGGAACCGTCTAAATACACAGGACTGGCCCAGGGGGAGGTGGGAGAGGGCTTCAGGGATGTGGACAGATTGATAGCAACTGGAAGTTGGTTATATCAACATTGACTCTGGCCCCTTGGATTCCCTGATCTGGTCTGAAGCATGGGTGGTGTCCTGATGCCCCAGTCATTGGCCACCTTGGACCCTAATGTTTGGTATGTCACATGGCCTGCAGACCCTCAGCCACACCACACACTCCTCTTTGCAGTGTCCTGGCATTGGTGAGCCTGTGGAGGCAGTGCTGTTTCCTGCCTCTACCGCCAGCAGACTGGACCGTAGCTCCATTGTGCAATCTCTTAGATGGGCAAGCCAGACTCTCCCCTTACCAACTTTTGAGGGCTGATTGGAAACCATAAAAACCCCATTACTTTCAATCTCATCTTGGGAGAACAGATGGAGCTTTGTGGTTCCACATCCTCACCACTCCCCTTGGAGCCCTTCCCACCTGTTCAGCCTTCACCCTGGGTGACATCAGAGCCAGTGCTGCCACTAAACGTCCTGAGGGAGGCCATGGCCAGCACTCCTCCCCAAGATGTAGTTGGGGAAGGGGCCACCGCTTCACTTTTAGTTTCCCATAGCAGTCTCCTTTAGAAGTTCTTCTGCTTCCCATTTTTCTTCTTGAGGGCCACCAAGTCAAGGCCTCGTCTGAGCCTTCATGTGGATGTAGGACTGGGGGTATCTGTCATTTGAGACAAGATCTTCCGTTGAACTTGGTGCTAGTCTCTCTGTTGTCCTTAGCCATGAGCTGTTTCCATGAAACCCACTACTTCCACCCACTCTTAGAATGAGGGACTATCACCCAAAATGAAGACATAAAATTATCACGTTGTATGATATGCATGTTGAGGTATGCCATGCATTCATGATATCCATAGTTTCCTTACCAATTTTTTAAATTATTATTTTCAGTATTCTAGAGTGAAGCCCATAGTGACACCACGTTTTTCTCTTTCCTGCACTGACACCTTGTTGAATAAACTAGGAAGCATCGCGAAGATCCATAATTTGCATATTCAGGTGGGTGTTTTTCTCCTATACATGCCTCTGTCAACACCGGCAAGACTTCTCAGTACCCTAAATTCTGTTGGTAATCTCCAGTTCTTCTCCTGAGATCTCCTAGAGAAATAGAATCAAACGACAGGAAGGGCTCTTAGAGACATCACCTAAATCTGCTGCTTTAATTTCCCAGATAAGAAACTTAAACTTCCTTTTACCCTCAATTTTCTTTGATCAAGCATGGAGAGACAAGGCCATCATATGTAACCAAGCCAGATCAATGAGACACTGCTTACCTGTTCTCTGTAGGATAAATTTAATTCATTTCTTTCCCACTTTTCTCTTTTATTTGATCCTTTTCTCAGTGTTCTAGGCCTTCATTTTTGGAGGAACCACCTATTATTTGAAAAGCAAAAAGAACCTAATTTCTACCTTACAAAAATGCATTTAAAAGCCCTTTTGTTCTGAGTTTCTTAATTTAAAATCAGGAACAAAAAAAGTGTATCTTACTTTGTCACTAAATGGTTGCAATTTAGGAATAAAGCACTTTTTTGAAGCTTTCAGCTGGGTTAAAATTGGGATTTGCAAGCTCCCCTTCCCCCATCCAAGCTTCATTACAGACTGCACTAAAATTTTCCCCCTTAAGAGTTGACTATCTTATAACAAAGGGCAAGTTAGGGAAAAGGCAACACATTGATTCTTTATCAGGGTGGAGGGTGTTTTTTTTTTTTTGTTTGTTTGTTTTGTTTTAATAAGATTTATTTTGTTGAGGCTCATTAACTATTCTCATTACCCTTCTCCCTTTTCGGAGGACTGTGGTATTTGTATTTTTTATTCAATCCCATACAATTGTAGGGGAGGAAAAAGTCATCCTTGACCTTCTTAGAGTCCCTGGCTGGGTCTGGAGACTAAATTGACAAAGGAGAAAAGCATACGAATGTATTTAATATAAGTTTTACATGATACAGGAGCCTTCATAAGGAAATGAAGACGCAAAGTAAGAAACAGGAGCATTTCTAGGCTAGATTTGGTGACAAGTGAGCAGTCATGGAAGAATATGATCGTTGTTTGGATTCTTCTGAGCACCTTTGTCTTCAGAGATAAGGCTGCTCCTTTCCTCCAAGTATAGGATGGGCACCCTCACATAAAAGTTTTTTGATCTGTTACAGGGATGATGGGGAGGGGAAGGTCATTCTGATCTTCAGCTATTTTCCTTCAGCTTAAAATGTACAATATACTACAGTGCCACATTTGGAGGTAGTGTGTCCTGAACTCCATGAACACAAAACAAAATCAAGTATATCTTTGCTAGAGGTGTATGCATGTGTGCATGTTCATTCAGCATTTATTCAATCTTATCAAAGTGAAAAGAATCACCTGCTTGACCCTTCTTCCCTTCAGATGCCCATGTATTTCCTTAGTGGTCTAGATTTCCTCAAGGCCAGGATAGAGCTCACCCTCTAGGTAGAACACTCTATTTTTAGATCATTGCTCTTTTTTCTCTCATTTGGTTCACACTCTACCTCATGGAGAAAGGGAAATGGCTTTGCTATTCTTGGAAGTGGCAACTTGCTCATGAGGTTTTTTTCCCATAATATGTACTCATCACCAGTTGATCTGGAATGATTTTTGTTTTAGGCAAGGGGATGAAGTGGTTACACTTAAATGTTGTGTCTCAAAAGTACTTACTGCCCTCTCAGGGTTTATGGTGCCCTGGAGTAAGGTTGGTGTGTGGGCCAGGACTCATTTGTTTCTGTTGGATGTGGATTTTTATTGGCTCTTTTTTGGTGACTTCAGAATTGTCAAACTCAGTTATTCGCAAACTGTCTTCTGTACAAGAACTTATTTTGGAAGCTGACAAAGTGGGCAAAATGAGGACAGTATTCTTAAGTCCCAATCCTGCTTCTTCCTGAGACACAACTTGTTTATGCCTTTTACATATTGGATTTCTATGAATTTTTATATGAATAACATATTCAAAACTGGAAGAGTTTAGAATTTAGAAAATCACTCATTTAGCCCAACCCTAATATTTGAGAGATGATAATGTAGAGACCCAAAGGAAAGAACTGATTCACCCTAAGACAAATGACTAGGCTCAGAACTTGGGCTAGCATTCATCTCTCCTTGTTCAAGTTCCAGTTTTCTTAAGAAAGAACCATGCTGTCTGTCTTTTTATGACCAATAAACTCTTTTCTTAATGGCCAGTACCAGAAGAGGCAAGTTGCCACAAATAGCTAGGTTCTTGACTCTCTTCAAGTACTTTTTATTTTTATTCATTCTTGCTATGGAAAGAACATAATATGGATTAAGTTTAGGGCTAGAACATTACATATCGATGTAATTATCATGCTCACATTCATAGTTTCTTTTTCTTATAGATGTTATGTATAATATGAATAATTGTTTTCAATAAAGCACATGTAGAATCTTTGTTGTCTTATATAGGCAAGTAGAAACCATCCTTATCATTGTTGGGATAGGAAGTATGATTTCTAATGGTATTTCACATTAGAAAATTGAAAATATTATTTCTTTTCTTGTAGAGCCACATAAGTGAAAATATCAGTGAAGTTGAAGCTGTGAAGAGCCTGTTTTACGATTATAAAAATTACACAGATGTGTATGATAGAAACAATCTTCTGACAGATAAGGTACATTGCATATCATGACATAATCTGTGTAAAGTAGGGCATATTTATCTACATTTTAAGATCTCAGTAATGGAGGGCAGTGGGGAAAAATGAAATAATAAAATAAAATCTCAATAGTAATCTTCAGACTTCAACATGTGCACATTTCCCAAACTAGAGTAAAGCTTATACACCACGCATGCATGGATGTATAGTTAAAAATTGGCCTGAAGTTTCATGCCAGTAAATAAATCTAAAGACTTCTTTGGGGGTAAGAATGTCATTTGGCCCAAGGATATTTTGTCAGTATCCATCAGAATGTAAATGTGCATTCCCTTGAGTTAGCAGATGCATTTCTAAGGATCCATTCTGTAAGGAATATGAATAGGAATGTTAATTAATGTGAAAGTCAGGAAATGTCTATCAGTGGGGGATTGTCTAGATTATAGAACATCCATAATTAAAATTTTATCCAGCATTCGCAAGAATGATGTATACAGGCTCACAAGGAAGAATGTTTATAAGGGTTGTTTGTGTTTGATGTGTGTATGTGTGGGTGCATGCTCACTTAAAAACAATGATTTGGAGGGGCATCTGGGTGGCTCTGTGGTTAAGCACCTGACTCTTGATTTGGGCTCAGGTCATCAACCCCATATTGGGGTTGATGCTGAGTATGGAGCCTGCTTGAGAATCCCTCTGCCCCTCCCCACTTACGTACTCTTTCTTGCTCTCTCTCTCTGTCTCTTAAAAAAAAGTATAAGGGAGTACAAACATTGAATGTTAAAAAACGGTCTTCCTGAGGGAGAAAACAGAAGGACTTTTTACTCTATTTTTAAACACTGTGGTATTGCTTTAAAAAATTAGTATATAATACTTTCATAACTAAATAATTTTACATTAATTACAATTAATATAGTGAGGTGACACCTCATTACAACCATATACCCCTTGGCCTCCAATGAATTGTACAGACTGCATGGAGAGTTGAACCTACTGCAGCAAATAAATTCTACTGCAGTGAATAAATTCTTTCGGATGATGAACAGAGGGCTGAATATGACTACTTTGAAAGGTTAATATTCTACATAGATCTTGTAAATGCTACGCTGTAATTTTCATCCTCCTTTACATATATTTCCATATGATTAATAAATTAACCTCCTATTTGCATGTTAATTTTATTTGCACAGAATTTGGGAAATTTTTATTTTATTAATAATTCTGTGGTCACTGAGCTGTGTCTCCCAAAGGAGAAAGCTATTAGAAACAGGTTTTGTACTGAAGGAAAAAGAATTTTGAAAGAGTAAAGCCTTTTTATTTTATTTTATTTTATTTTATTTTATTTTTTTCTTTTGAGTAGAGTTGATGCACAGAGCATTACATAATGATTCAACTTTTCTCTGTTATGCTGTGCTCACCACAAGTGTGGCTACCACCTGTCACCATACAACATATTACCATTGACTATATTCCCTATTACCATTGATTATATTGCCTTTTATTCCCAAGACTTATTCATCCCTTAACTGGAATCCTGTGTCTCCCATTCCTCTTCCTTCATTTTGCCCATCCTCCTGCCTCTTCTCTTCTAGCAACCATCACTTTGTTTTCTTTGTTTATAGGTCTGATTCTGCTTCTCTTTCTTTGCTTATTAATTTTTCTTTGTTTTAGTTTCCACATATGAGTGAAGTCATATGGTATTTGTCTTTCTCTGTCTGATTTATTTCACTTAGCATAATAACTTAGCATAATGCCCTCTAGGTCCATCAAGGTTGTTGCAAATGGCAATATCTCATCTTTTTTAAAGCTGAGTAATATTACATATTATATATATATATATATATATATATATATATATATATATATATACACATACTGTAAGAAAGGCTTAAGTCTTATTCAGGAAAACCCACAAATCTTACCAGGACTAAATAGAGAAGTGTTGTATGTGTGCAGTGCCTGCCTTCATGGATAATTTTGTCTTCCAAATTAATAGATACATTTCCTAATTTTGTGAAAATGTAAATATAGGTGATAAAACAGTTTGGGTTTATTTTAAAGATTTTTTTATACTTATTCATGAGAGACACAGAGAGAGAGAGAGCCAGAGACACAGGCAGAGGGAGAAGCAGGCTCCCAGCGGGGGGCCTGATGCAGGACTTGATCCCAGGACCAGGATCAAGCCCTGAACCAAAGGCAGACGCTCAACCACTGAGCCACCAGGTGCCTCTTAAACGGTTAATTTGGTTGTGTTAACTATACTCAAATTTTAAAAAGACTTAAAAGATAGATAAATAAAGATTATTTGGTTATATGTGTTGAGAGCATCAGTGCCTGTATTTAACTAGGAGCAGAAATAAAAGCCCAACTCTTTCCAGGATTATGCCTACAGCTTCCATGTCTGACAAAGGAAAACTTACTTATAGTAAGTTCTGATTAAGATAGGAATAAGCACAACCCCACTGGTTGCTCACCATGTAGAATTAGAAAATAAAGTAACTTGGTTGTTTTCTAAAGCGGAGATGAAGACAGCATAGTATCTTTGAGCTGGGTGGATATCCTATGCTGTAGATCACCTGGACCCTCATTATTTTATAGATTAAAAAAAAGAAAAAAAGTAAGATCCACATATTTGCTGAGAATTGTGTAATCCAGTGTTTTTACAGGCCTTTTTTGAAGAGTAACTTGTACATGGATTTTATACATACAAGTAATCATAAATGTTCTTATGAAGATGTTTACAGACAAGTCACAGCTTCTGTCTGTGCCTGTAACATCTTGCTGTCAGTGAAGACTATTGGAAACGTTTTTAAGTGGTAAACTCCACACAGGATACTCTTCTCTCCAGACAGTGATGGCACATGGCTGCTACCTTTCTGCAGAAGAACTGCAGGTATTCAAGGAACGAGGAGCAGCTATCTCACATTGCCCCAATTCTAACTTATCGTAAGTATGCAATAATTAGTTGGTAGTAGAGTATGATCATTTGGGTTGCAAATTAGCAGCTTAAATACCTCTGTTTTCTCAGTCATGCCTCCAAGTGTCCTTCTCCTAGAGTTCTGTTTGATTGGGACAGGAACCAGATAGACGCACAGAGGCTCACCTGTGCATTGATAGGGAGAAAAAGCACTCAAAAGAGGATATTTTTGCCTTTGAAGAACACAACATCTCTTAAAATTTTTGTGCAAAAAATGGGACATTAGGAAAAATAACAGAAAGAGTTCAAAACCTACAGCATTTTGGGGTTTGAGCTAAGGACTACAAGAATGCATATGCCAGCCAGGTGTTCTCAAGAGAGGGGACTGACTTCCCATTACTTTGCATGCTTTGTAGTCAGAAAGGTCAGTGCTATGAGAAGTCCTCCATTGTATATGTCATGCTGCTGGATCCAATAGAATGTCAGTTCACACAGGAGGGACCATGTCTTATTGTAATTTCCTAGAATTCAAAGCTTCATTCGTAATTAGTTTTTAACCCTTTCAAAGGTCTTAAATCTTATAAGGGAGTCAGATGAAAATTATGACCTGTATCTTCAGAAAAAAGCTCATAGAGATAGAGATGTCACATCTAATTTCAGGAAATTCATAGATCCCATGATACCCATGGATGCTAGATTAAGAATCCATGTTCTAGGATTCAATACAGAAAGGATCTCATTTCTAGTGCTAGTTGATCCAGACTATAACTCCTCCCACTTAGAGGCAGGTTGAGATTGATCATTCATATATTCATTCAAGGAATTTATTTAGCTTCTACTAGATTTTAGTTTTTTTGAGGATTACTTTGTGTTATCTTGTTTTGAGTTCCTGGAGAAGCAGACCATGATACAATCCATGTATGAGTAGTTTAT
Organism: Canis aureus; assembly: GCF_053574225.1. Classification (NCBI taxonomy): domain Eukaryota; kingdom Metazoa; phylum Chordata; class Mammalia; order Carnivora; family Canidae; genus Canis; species Canis aureus. Next base: position 86,201,115 of record NC_135611.1, on the reverse strand, counting down.
TTGGGAGGTGATCTGAGGAAACACTTCTGGGGATTGATTGGTAAGACAGAGAAGGGAAAGAAGTCAGTAAGAACGTATCATCAAGCATGTGACCACTGTAGGCTCCTGAAGTTTGATTCTTCCAGAAAACTCAGGGAACCAATGTACAAAACAGACCTCAAAGTCATTCTGCCCAAGGGGTGAGGAAGCAGGGATAGTTATCTCCACAGATCTGTCAGTTATTGTGGAGGGCTGCTGGGTGAAGTGAAGAAGCATTAATTCCCTGGAATTCCTGACCTTCCTGAAACAAGGGCAGAGTAGGTTGTGTCATGGGGAAAGAGCCCCTTGGTAGAGTTTGGAGGTACTGGTGATTGGAAGTCTAGGGAGTCGGCCAGCAAAAAGGATGCATGTCAGATGTGGTATAGGAAAGGCATGAAGGCCACAGAGCTATATTTCTGGTGTGTATTGAAAGGTTCCAGAGTCTTCTGGTTTTCAGACATGATGGGGCATGACAGGGAATCTTGTCCATGTATGGCGAGGGACCATAATTATGGTCTAGCAACTGACCAGATAGGGAAAGGATTTAAGATCCCATGGGTTAGTTATACACTATCTAAATTAAAAGATGATCCAGTTTTGCAAATTGAGGTTGGAAGTTAAATTTCTTTATGGATAAATTTCTGTTAGATGGTCACTGCTGTTCTTTCTCCAACAACTTTAAAAGATTTATTGCCTGTGCATTGGGGCTTCGACAATGGTAGTTAGGTGTATCTTCAAGCAAGACCACTTTGACCTTTGCTTCTTCTCAGACTTCTAAGGAACACTTTAGTTTTCCTTTGTTTTTATAGAAAGGTGGCACATCTAGTAAGCTCAAGGTCATAATGTCCAGAATTCAGCCTGGAACCTTCTCTCCTAGCTGCTACGGTCCTCAGCAGCAGCCTGTGAACTCTCAGGCCCTGACTCATTCGCCTGCACCTCCTTTCTTAGTAGTACCCTCTTTGATTTTGGAAGTCGTTACTCACTCAGGGTAACAAAGGATCCCAGACACAGAGGAAAGATGATGCTTTATAACTTCTACTTCTTAACATAGAAGCATTGATAAGTTGGTTTTAAAAAAACAAAACACTGAAGACCAATAGACTTTTGCACTACCTGAAAGATCGACTTTCTTCATTTATTTTTCCTTATAAATGATCCCATTTTCCTTCTGTTTCTTGCTGTTCTGTACCTTCCTGAGATTAACCTCGACCCAAGTACAAAAGCTCCTTTATGATCACCTTTTACTCTGGGACGTGCGATTTGGTTTGGCTAATGTGTTTGTGTCAACATGAGCTGATATGATGGGAAACATAATTTGAGTGAAATCGCCATCATTATTGCGTTGGTATCCTCTTTTTTGGTTGGAAACACATGGGTCCCCTTGTTCTGACTATCTCCTCTCTCTACAGGCTCAGCAGCGGCTTTCTCAATGTGCTAGAAGTCCTGAAACATGAAGTGAAAATAGGGCTGGGTACAGGTCAGTAATTTGCTATTTGGATGTGGGCAAAGTGGTCGAGTAGGTGCATAATTTTATGATGTGACTAATTTTCAAGCAACAGTTTTATGTTTAAAAATTTAGTTTTATTATCTGGTAAAACTCTTGAGCTAATAAAATAGGTTGGAAGCAGGAAGAAAATGTATAAAGAGGGAGGAGTGTTGATGAGACTAAATTCCTGAAGGCCATTATCCTTGCTTACTGTTCAGAGATTAGGTAAAAAAGGGTAGGTCCTTCTAAGTTGTGTTAGGGGGGTTTTTGTTGTTTTTTTTGTTTTTTTTTTTAATAAAAAAACTTCTTGATTTTTTTCTTCCTCTTTTGTTTTGTCCTTCTGGCTAGATTTTGATGGTTTGGATTTGTATGGTTTTTGTTTTCAGTAACTGTCATCACAAATATTGTCTTGGAAGAAAATTATTTGATCTTGCCATAGTGAGCACAGATTCAGTCTATGCCAGTATTGAGAACTTTGAGATATATGAAGAACTTGCTTTGCTTTTGAGCAGTGTTTAACAAAATGAGATTCCAATTCCCACAGGCAGTCTGTTGTTTGCTGACTTGAAGGACATTCTAGGTGGCTGATGAGTTAGTGATGTCTCTATTTTTTACAGTGTATTTCAATTGTTTTTCCTGACTGTGGGCAGTGCAGCTCACTTACAAAGTATGAGACAGGCCCAAATGCCTAGGCATATCCTCTGTGAATCTTTTATTACTGTGTGTGAATAAACTAAAAAATTTTTAAATGGGTGTGGGACGCAAGGATTTATTTTTTGTTCTTGATGCAGTTGTCTTCCTGATACTTAAAAGCATTGGGATGTTTGCATATTGATGATGATGGTTGTCATCCTTTTCTGCAATAACTCACATTTCAGTTAATTTTATACCAGCAATATTAGTAAGAAATAAATAAAACAAAATGAATTATTCATATTTTTAAAGAGATATGCTAGATTAGATATTCTCCCCAATTTTATATGAGTCAAAAGAACTACGATATTAAAAAAAAAATTCTCATTTAAGTCTTCAATCACGGAGACTGTGGTAATATGTGGATATAGTCACAGGTGTTAAGGTAGTTATTTTAACTTCACAGAAAAGCTTTAACAAATAAGAAAAACATGGCCAAGAATTTTTGTTATATACTAGTCTGTTAATGAAAAATTTTGTAGACAGCCAAAAATCAGGTGGGTATTGCTTTCCAGTTTTCTAGAATTTTGGTCTCCATGATTTAAGCTCATCACATGACTTCCAGTTCTTGACTTTGAGTTGTATAGTGATGGAAAATATTTATGTAAAGTTTTGTCACTTACTAGCTATAAGAGTTTGAGCAAATTTCCTAAGACTTCATTTCCTTAATTTCTATAACAATAACATGAGTAATAACTATGTCTATCTTACAAGCTTGTTTTGAAGCTTAAACGAGAAAAAAAGTCCATGCAAAATGGTTAGCATATACTTGGCAGATTGTACTAGTCAATAAATATTGGTTTAAAGGGAAAGAACAATGTTGGTGTATTGACCAAAGGTTTGATTAAATATGATATATTGACTTATGAATTGGGAAAGTACTGTTGCATTTTACACAGTCTCTGTTGTAATAGCCCTATTTTGTTCCACTCTTTCTGAAACACAACCTTTATATACCAACCTGCCTGTTCCACGTAGCCTTCAGAAGATCATTTAACCTCACACTGTGGGCAGAGAGCAGATCCAAAAGTGGTTTGTTCACCCTGTCTATAAGAAGTGGAGGCAGATCTGGACTTTCTCAACTATTAGATAGGAGAAACCCACATGAAGTTTAACAAAAATATTGCAAAACAAGAGAAAGTCATATCAAAAAGAATGAGGGACACCTGGGTAGCTCAGTTGGTTAAGTGTCTGACTCTTGATTTCAACTCAGGTCATGATCTCAGGGTTCTGTGATCAAGCCCCACACTGGGATCCACAGTGGGCATGGAGGCTGTTTAAGACTCTTTCTCCTTTGGCTCCCCTCCCCGCTCATGTGCAATGTGTGTGCTTTCCTCTCTCAAAACAAAAATCAAATAAAAACAATGAGAAGATGAGCTTATCTCTGAAAATGCTCTACTTCAGGATCTAGAAGAAACTTTCAGAAAATTGCCATCATCCGTGGAGTACAAGAAGACATGGTACTATGAAAAGACCGCAAGTTGTGATGGAAAAAGGAATTTTTTAAATGAAAGAAGAAAACTGAGGGAAAAAAAGAATGAGAAGCATGTAGACAATCCTACATGACGGGAGGGAGGGTAAATTTTACAACCACTTTGGAAAACTGTTTGGCAGTTTCTTATAAAGTTAAATATACCTCTACATATGACCCAGTAATTCCATTTTGGGGTATTTACCCTAGAGAAATGAGCACATATGTTTTCAGAAAGAGTTGTACATGAATGTTTATACCAGCTGCATTCATAATAGCCCCACAATGGAAACAATCCAAAATCTTGCCGACAGGGGAATGGATAAGCAAACTGTGGCGTATTTATACAGTGGAGTGCCACTTAACATTCAAGAAAGAAGGAGCCATTGATACATGTGAAACAAAGGTAAATTGAAAAATATTTTGTTAATTGAAAAAAGCCAGGCACAAAAGAGTACATGCTATATGTCTCCATATGCATGAAACCTAGGGACCAGTAGAGCTAGCATTATGTTGATAGAAATCAGAAAGTGGTTGCCAAGGGTGGGGTATGGGGGCAGGGAAGGAAAATGCCATGAGAGAGCTTATTGGAGGGATGGAAATGTTTAATATCTTTCTGGAGGTAGTTAAATGACTGTGTACAATTGTTAGCATTGGTCAAACTGGGTACCTGAGTTCTGTGCATTTTATGTTATCTCAATTATATATCAATTTAAAAATAACAAGCCGTGTAGGAACCTATGAGGAGTAGAACGATTGCAGAAAATTAAATCAGTGATGTGGAAAACATGGTTGATCAAAGACCAAAGGGGTGTTTGAGAATGATCTACATGGAGCATAGAAAGCATAACACTAACACAGGGGGTTTTCCTGACCCACGATTCAGAATAAATGGAATAGAATTTTTGAAGAATAAATCTTTTCTGAGCTTAAGAAAGAACTGCATCATATTCAAAGAGAACTTACTCTGCCTAGGCTAAGTCATAACTGAACACATTGTGGCAAAATATTGGAATTGCAAAGAAAAAGCGAAAAAAGCCCTAAAACATTGAGGCAGGGAAAAAAATGTCAGTTATCAATAAAGCAATTAAAAACCAGTTTGGTTTCAGATATTTTTGCTGGCATGAAAAATACCAAGAACAAGAAAGAGTTTGGAGCCAAATAGTTGTTACTTAAGAATATTATATTGGACGAGATTTCTCCCTCATGTGTGAAGGCAACAAAATTCTCAGATGTACAAAGTTTTGGAAAATATTCTCCCCATGAATTCTTGGAAAAAATTACTTGAAAATCTACAGCATTCAACGAGTTTTGAGACAAAAACGACCAAGGTCTGGGGAAGTGATGGTAAATAGTCTATCAGGGAAAGCTAAGTCTATTTTAGCTAAGCTAAGCTAAAATAGAAATAAGATTTTAAAAAATGTAAAAGTTTAAAAAAAGAAAGCAAAATCAAAAATTTATCTTAAGAGGGAGTATGTACAATGTTAGAAGTAACATTTTAAAAAATTATCAGGCTGTAAACCTTAAACTGCTCTCAAAAAATAAAGTCAATAAACAACAACTACAGACATATAAAAAAATTAAAATGGCAACATCAATCAAGAAGGGCTTCCCTCAGGTTGGAAGAGGTTCCCAGGACCTGAGTACCTGATAGTTATTTTTGAAATCAAGTGCCAGGTCCTTGAGTTTGAGTGTTATATATTCCTTATACCATTTGAACATCTTCAATCTTTGATCATAAATTTTAAAAATAATACATACTCTCCAAGAAAAAACATTCCAGATATTAAAATTCTTCTATTTTCTGATTTTGTTAACAGAAACTGAGAAATTGTGGTTTATGTGTAAGGTTGAGAGGATGAAGATGTATTTGGCAAGTGGGAGCAAAATTATAAGTGTATAAAATTTCTCATCTCAGAATCATGAGACATAGTAAAAAACAGTAATCTGAAGGGAAAAAAAAATGGAACAAGTTTACATCAACAAGACCTATGAATTCGTTAAAACAAACGACATATACATGGAGCCAGAATCCCACTCTTTTCCCCCAAAGATTTATCCATTTATTTCAGAGAAAGAGAAAGAGAGAGAATGCGTGCATGCATGTACGTGTGAGTATGGGGGAGGGAGAGAGGGAGAGAATCTCAAGCAGACTTCCTGCTGAGTGTGGAGCCCCACTCAGGGCTCGATACCTGACCCTGAAATCATGACCTGAGCCAAACCAAGAGTCAAATGCTCAACCGATTGAGCCACCTAGGTGCCCCCAGAATTCCACTTTCCAACAACAGTTTCCCATCCATCTTACTTGTTCCATTACTGCCAAAGTAACAGTTCTTTGATCAGTCTACAGACTCTAAGCCACTGATTCCATGCTTTCTCAAATTCATTGTTCCACTCTTGATTAACCCATCTTAAATGCCAGAGTTCATTGCCATAATCATTCCCTTGGAAACTTCCTTGCTTCTCCTGTCCTTGCTTTCTTTGTACTCGCTTTGTATTCACTCAAAAGCCCAACCTCCTTGGTTATCCCAACTATTCCCCTTCTCAGTGTCTACAGCTGAGCAGCTAGAAATTGCTGGGAAAAAAAATTCTCCAGTGGGCTTTCATTTTAAATTTTGTTCTCAAATCCCAGATGGCCCTCAGCACTACACAAATAGACAATTATGTTGCTCTAATAAGCATGTGTCCCCATATTCCAAGGCAGCCTTTTCTTATTTTTCCTAAAATTTCTACCCTGAGGAGTGTTCTGTTTCTGCATTGTACTGACCCAACCTGTGACTTCTTAATATCTCCTGAGTCCAGCCCCTTTTCCCAGACAGCCGCCACCACCTGATGCAGGTTGCCATGGTTTCTTGCCTGCTCCTGCACTAGCCTCCTAATTGGTTTCATATTCATCTTGGGCCTTTTGAATCCTTCCCTTTTCATTTTTTTTTGAATCCTTCCCTTTTCAAAAGAATTACAACAAAAATCAGACCATTTCACACCCCCTCCTGCTTATACCCTTCAATGTGGTTTTGAATACGCAACCCTCATTCCCAGGCACACAAAGCTCTGCACAGTTAGAGGCCCATCCACCTCCCAGCCTTGTGTCCCACCACTCCCTCTTTCCTACACTGGTTATTTTTCAACCCGCCCTAGAAGTCACACTCCTTTCTACCAAAAGACCTTTGTGTATTCTGTTCCTCTGCCTGGAATGCCCTTTATGACACTCTTTACATGGCTGACCTCTTCTCATTCCTTAGTTTAAATGTCATTACCTTAAAGAAGGCTTCTCCCTGTAGAAATGGGCTTTCCACGTCCATTTTCTCTGCCATTAGCTGAATACAATCTAGAGTTAACATCTGTTTGTGTGTGTGTCTCTTTTCTTTCCCCTTCACTAGATAGTTGGCCCACGTGGAGCCGGTAACTTTTATTTATGAGCCTTAAATAGATGAAGCACATAGAAGATGCTCAATAAATAAATGACTGTTGATGAATGAATGAATGAATGAATATGAAATGAATACACACATATCCAATCATGTCGTTTTACGTGTCCATTGCTCTTTGACTCAAGTTTTTACTTTCATATGGTTTCTTTAGAGTCTTCTTGTAAGTAACAGTGTCCTTATTGTTGACTCTGGCAAGAAGTGATGGTGGTGTTCTTCATCATGGTAGTAGCCGGGCATGGGGGACCAGGAATGCATTTTCTGCAAAATTCATTCTTTTTGGTCCCTCTACATACCCCATCTAGTTTCCATCTCTTGGTCCTTATTCCTCTGCACTTATGTTATTTAATTGGATTTTCTCAGCAGCTGTTAAGATAGGTGATGTAATTTCTATTTTTTGAGAAACCTGAGGTTCAGAGTTACTAAGTAACTGACAAAAGGTCAACAAAGCAATAAAGTTCCAGATCCACAGTTCAAATCAGGTCAGTAAAATGTGAAGCTCATTATTTCTCTTTCCATCCCATCACAATGTCTCTTGTGATATGATAAAGTGAGGATTATACCTGCATTAAATGTGCTGCAGAGGGAGGAGGAAGCCATTGAATTCACTGGATAGCACAGGGATCAGGAAGTTACTCTCCATGGAAATTTCTGGAACAAAGCTTGACTCCTCCTGACTAAATACCACACTCTGTGTGATCCAGGGTTCTTCAATTCATCTGCCCAGTATTGTTCCTATTGTTATTTTATTAACATAACCAAAGAGTATAAGAAGATAAGCAACATAATAAGACCAGTCTCAAAATTATCTCAATAAATTGCATTGCATTGTTTTCTAATCTGTCCTTATTCTTTCTATTTTGATGATTTTGATTAGATATTGAAGAAAAGACTTCTTCCTGCCATATTTCATAAAACTTGTTTTTATAACTGCAAATATTTAAGTCTTCCATGTTAATACCATCCTAACAGCATTGCTTTTGCTTTTGTTTCCTTCCAGTCTTTGTCCTCGTACAGCTGACCCTTGAACAATGTAGGGGTGATGTAGGGACGATGTACGGACGATGACCCCTGCATAGTCAAAAATCCATATATAACTTTGACTCTCCCCAAACTTAATTATTAACAATCTACTGTTGACTGGAAGCCTTACCCAAAATATAAATAGTGAATTAGTTCATGTTTTGTATGTTATATGTATTATATATTGTCTTCTTACAATAAAGTAAGCTAAAGAATAGAAATTGTTACTGAGAAAATCATAAGGAGAACACCTGGTATGGCTCCTTCAGTTAAGTGTCCAACTTTTGATTTTTGGCTCAGGCCATGAGCATAGGGTCCTGAGCTCAGCAGGGAGTCTGCTTCTCCCTCTACCTTTTCCCTCCATACACACTCTCAAATAAATAAATAATCCTAAAAAATCATAAAGAAGAGAAAATGCCTTTATAATACTATGCTGTATTTATTTTAAAAATCTGCATATAAATAGATGGACCCTCACAGTTCAAACACATTGTTCAAAGGTCAAATATATTTTGAAATATGTATTCAGTCTTCACATGTTTCCATATCCTATAGTGATAGCATTTTTGTTCTGCCTTTACATCTTAACATTTTCATTGTTCTAGCAATAAAGAATTAGTAGACAACATATTTCAAAATTTAATGTAAATTATTCCCAAATCTTATTTGTTTACTTAGTTTAAGCTATGGCAGAATTAAAGTTTAATGGATTGTTACTAAAATGGATTAATAACTTTTAAAAAAAGTTTTATTTTAATTCCAGTTAAATACAGTGTTACATTAGTTTCAGGTGTACAATACAGCAATTCAACATTTCCAGAGATCACCCTGTGCTCATCATGACAAGTACCCCCCTTAATCCCCATCACCTATTTCACACATTCCCCTACCCACCTCCCCTTTGGTAACCATCAGTCTTTTCTCTATAGTTGTCTGTTTCTTGGTTTGTCTTTCTCTCTCTTATTTTTCCCTCTGTTTGTTTTGTTTCTTAAATTCCACACAAGTGAAATCATGTGGTATTTGTCTTTTTCTATGTGACTTATTCTGCTTATATTATACTCTTTAGCTCCATCCATATCATTGAAATGGTAAGATTTCATTCTTTTTTCATGGCTGATTAATATTTCATGACATATATATTTGTATATATATTTATATATATCACATCTTTATTCATCAAAATGGACTAATAACTTAAATAGATATAATAAGACTTATCAAGGAAGTGGGTGATCCTCTGACAGTACTCTTGAGATAAAAGAAAAAAAATTTCTATACAGGGGTATCTAAGGACATAGAAGACAGTTGAACATAGAAGTGAACTGCAATCTAGGGATTATTACTTAATAGGCTATTGCTTTTAATCTTTGAAGTGCAGGTAGACATTGAGAATTATATATATCTACCTAGAAATGCAGAAAGAATCCTGGAAATATAAAGTATATTTTATTAGTTATAGATGTATTTTTCCTATAATAAAACATATTAATTTACTTGACACTTATTATGCAACCTCATTTAGTAACTTTGGCATGTATACTTGTCAAACATAGTATTTCAATTTAATTATGATTAGGGAATTTTTAAAAAACAAAATCACTAAAAATCAGGGGTGCCTGGGTAGTTAAGCATCTTATTCTTGGTTTTAGCTCAGGTCATGATCTTGGGGCCGTGAGATCAAGCCCTGCCTTGGGTTCCATGCTCAGTTCAGTGTTTGCTTAAGATTTTCTCCCTCTTCCTTCTCCTTCTGCCCCTCCACCTATTCATGCTCTCTCTCAAAAAAAAAAAAAAAAAAAAGAATAAATGAATGAATAAATAAATATCAAATAAATAAATAGTTGCCGGTTTTAAATTCTTTTCATTGTTAGTCTGTGTCTATTCTATGTTTAGATAAAGATCTTTTCTTTGAAGTATACTACAGACTGAATATTGGTCACTAAAAACAAAAGCCCAACCTCATCTGCCTAATATTCCATTTATCTCATAAGTTTTGGCTTTATTTTGTCTGCCATAGATGTGGCTGGTGGTTATTCATCTTCCATGCTTGATGCAATCAGAAGAGCAGTGATGGTTTCCAATATCCTCTTAATTAATAAGATAAATGAGAAGAGTCTCACCCTCAAAGAGGTCTTCCGACTAGCTACTCTTGGAGGCAGCCAAGGTAATGGCCATTATTTTATTTGTCTCTCAAACAGTATTTATCCGTGCCAACCTGTGTCCTCGGAAGCCATATGAAGACACTCAAGAGTAGCATCAGCAGGCATCTCATATTCATGGCTGTTGCATCTCATTTAACACACTCCAAAATTAATGAGTAATGTTCAGACATGTGGTAGAGGTATCATTTCTCCAGCAAGTCCCCTGGCTTTGGCAGAAGACATGTTCGACACACAATGATATTAATTGCTTTAATGGATATTTGCAATGGTCATATGTACATGAGTTCTCTAAAATAATAAATTCTTTTCCACTGAGTCAAGTAACACTCTCTATTGGCCTGATGATGATGGCATAATATTATTAGTAATAGTAAAAATAATAGCCAAGGCTTACTGAACTCTTACCAGGTAAGAGGCACTATGTATCATGCTTTCTGTGTTCTTACTCCATCCTTACAACCACTGCCACTAATTCTATCTTACCAGTGAGGTACTGGAGTGAGGTGGACCCAACTGTCAAGCTATGGAGTACCATGATTGGAATCCAGAAAATCTGATGCCTGAATGCTGGTTCCTAAGCTTACACTGTGTTATCTTCCCACTGTGAATCCCAGCTCAAATGATGGATTTTGTTGATGTATTTAAGGATACTAATTACCCAAAGCTATTTAAAAGGAAAAAGATGTAAAAGGATAGTTGGTTAATATGTAAACACTCTTCCTCAGGTTTTTCTGGTTCTCACCTGTATAATCATTTTTTTTTAATGGAAAAAAATAGAGATTGGTCATTGTATTACTTTCAATCACTTCAGTGTTTTGGGGAATCTGGATGTATGATGGTGAAAATAGCATAATACCTCAGGGAGCTAGTGAGAAATGAAAACATTCAAGTAGAGACAGACGTAGAGAGAGAGAGATTTCTGAGCTACCCTGGGTCTCAGAAATGGAGGATGATAGAGGCTGAGAGTATCCTCTGAAGAGAAACCTTCTGGCTCTTTGAATGTTCTGGGCTGTGATGAATGCCATACAAAACATTTCAAGGAAAACAAGCCAAGGTCATGCTCTTTGCATTTTCCTGCATCTTATGATGATGTCATTTTCTAAAGTTCCAACTATTCAGTCACCCCTGTTTTAAATAAGTGTGGCACTCCCGTGTTTGTGCATCTGAGTTTGTGTCGATGCCCTACACCTGATCTTCCTGGTGCAAACGGATTGTACTTAAGTGCCTTTTTAATTCTAGGCTGTCTGTGAGATGCTTCATCAGAATCCTGTATGTCATCAAGCTGGCATGGGGTGCTTACCAAATCATTTTTATCTTGCTGTGTAGCTTTTAAATCCATTTTCTGGGCCTCTGAGCTTACTGTGATGAGATTTCTTCTCCTTAGCCTGTGCCTCTGTGAGACTACAAGTGGAATGAGATGAATGGATTGCTGTTTAAATTGTGGCATCTCCCCAGCTTATCACACAGCCTTTCCATTTATTCTCAAGATCAAGATGAGCCTAAATCACCTTCACAGGACATCTCCAAAGGCAGCAAAAATGCATTTCCTGAAATGCATCTGAATCGCTCACCAGCCCTGCTGGGCCTCTTTGCAATAATCTTAATTTAAACAATTTACAAATTTGTGAGAGTGATGGTGTCCCCCCCCCCCCCTTTTTTTTTTGATTAGCACATGCCTGACTTTCCAGATTCTAATGATTAGCTCAGTTAGTATATATATATATATATATATATATATATCCCATCAAACTCTGGCAAATTAACATGGTTATCTGGCCTGTTAAACACACAACAATTTTATGTTGAAAGCAGTCATTAAAAACTCATATTTTGTTATGCTTCATTGTCAAAGGCAAAATGAAGTATAATTGGCAAAGGAGGAGAGAATTTCCAGTGATTTTCTATTACATTTGGTCTTCCCACACAATTAGTAGGAGTCACCTAACTGCCTTTAACATTTTCTAATTACTTTTGCACCCTTGTCTTCCTTTAAGAATTCTTTAACTAAAAAATCTTGTTATTTTCTGAGAATAAAAGAGTTGCCCTTTTAACAATCTTTTAAGAACAAGTAAGATTTCTTAATCAGTGCTTGGAGAATTGCCAAAAGGCTGATGGATATCCATACAGAGATATATAACGTACCAGATATTGTCTAACGGAGATACCTGATCCAGTATTTTCACATCAGACTATATCTTGATGGTGACGGAATTCAACCAAGACATGTAAAAATGCAGATGCACTCCAGCTGGCCTTCCTTTTATGCATGCTTCCATTGGTAGCTCAGTGTACACTTAGATCATAGGCTTTAAGGAGCTTTAGATTTAATGCTTTTATTGACTAGGAAAGCCAACAACTCCCATCTTCTGAAACTAAATCATAAAAATGACATATGTTCTTCCTTGACATCCAATATTCATGGGACATGAATTCTTGCTATGAGATGGATCAAGTCAATAGATAGTATTGACCTATCCTATTTTAGAAAACCATTCTTCTCTGGCAACCAATAAGTCTGAGGTTACAGAGAAATTGGTCTGCTTTCTAAAGCATTGGCACTCTTGAGTTACAAGGATCTATTTACTTTCAGAAGTGAATTTTCTCCATTTGGAGGATTTAAACTAAGGAACTTATGATGGATATGCCTGCATTGGCAAATATGCAAAAGGATACTTATTTCTTATTTATTCGAGGTTCATTTCACTGCCAAGAAAATAGATCCTGTCAGCTGTTTCATAGAACAAAAAGGGCAAGGAAAAGAGTTGGCGTGTTGGGGGAAGAACAGGAGGGAAAAAGAAGAAAGATATTATGTCTATCGTCACGTTTTTTAGAGGGATGAATGGAAATCTTAGACCAGCTGGACTGTGAAGTGCGCTGATAGAGCTGAAATAGACAGACGCGGCATCTGAATTATAGATCATGGTGATGAGGGGACCTGTTTTTATTCTCAGATTTTGCTTTCTCTGTGCTTATTCTGCTTTCTGTGTGTCAACGTTTTAGGATCTCTTAGAATGAGAGAGTTTCTCTGCTTCACATTAAGATACTAATTTTTTCTAGTGATATGTTAACTGACTCTGTCCTTCTAAATGAGGACATTTTCACCATCTGATGACTCAAAATACTGACTGTTTATTCCTTTATTCCACCCTATAGCCCTGGGGCTGGATAAAGAGATTGGAAACTTTGAAGTGGGCAAGGAATTTGATGCCCTCCTGATCAACCCAAAAGCATCTGACTCTCCCATTGACTTGTTTTCTGGGGATTTGGTTGGTGAAACCTCTGAAGTAAGTGAAATAAATTTCATCAAAAGTCATCTTTTTCATGAAGTAGTCACATTATCTCTCCTGGAGGAAATGAAAAACAAAACCAGAAATGGAACCATTTAAAGGGATGCAGGAGGATCTTAAAAGGGAAGCTAGAGCCTTTTCAAATTATTATAATTTGTCAATATAATGTTAAGAATAATGGTAGTGACAAAAACTTATACTTTGAACATATTTGTATATTTGAATGTATTTGACTACAAGAAGCCCATTTCTTTTTTTTTTCTTTTTTTTCTTTTTTCTTTTTTCTTTTTTATTTTTTTCCCATTTCTTTTTCATTAATGGAAGTAGATTGTGCCATTGAGAAATAAATTTATAAGTCTGCTCTTCTAAATGCACACAATATATCTTTTTCTTATTACTTTATTTTGCATTTTAGGCTGTAATCCAGAAGTTCCTCTACCTAGGTAAGTGGATATATGTCTCTGTACTAAAGAAAACCTTTCCTTGTCTCTTTCTTGCGTACGGCTTCCTGTATGTATGGCATCAGAAGTTAAACTCTATGTGTGACCATTTTATTTGATTTATTATTTTATTTTAACATTCCTCAGCATTAAGCCCATTTATGGCACACTATTTAAAGGCAATATTTGAAATGCCCAGGCTCCTTTGGAAGATAAATCCAAAGCTGAGGAATGGCAGGCCCAGGGGAAGAAGCCATCATGTCCCTTCCTCCTCCGTTCACTCTGTACCCCCCACCCCAGACTGCCCTACCATGTTGTATTTGTGATAAGTTTGTGATGGAGTCTCTGCATCCATATTTGGTGTGGTTTTTTAAAAAACATGTACTTACATTTGGTTCTGTTCACTGAAAGAGAGAAATAAATGGTACTGAAGATTTTACTTTGCCTCCCACTTGGTCCAGGGAGCTCTGAGTCCTGGGTGAACTAGAGATGGGAGAGATGCAAGTGCCATTTCCAGAGCCCCTTCCTGCAGGCCCTCCATCTTCCCATGCTGAGTATGATTCTGGGATGTAAAGATGAGTGTTTCCTTTATAGTCGGGGCTGGTGATGCAAACCACTCCCAACTGAAAGGGCAGCCCATGGAAAGTCAACTCAACTTTCTGTGATTTCTGCTTTTGGTGCAGAATTCAGACCCTGATATTCCAATTCAATGCAGCACCCTTCTTGGTCATGTCCCCTTGTTCAGATTATAAAACAGTCTGAGAGAAAAGAGGCAGCCTTTTGTATTTTCCCTCTCAGAAGTGGTATTTATTTTTAAATCCTTTCTAGTGGCAATTAAAATATTAACTTATATAGGGGCGCCCGGGTGGCTTAGTCAGTTGGATGTGGGAACTCTTCATTTCAGCTCAAGTCATGATCTTAGGGTCATGGGATGGAGTCCCCATAGGGCTCCATGCTCAGCAGGGAGTCTGATTCTTTCTCTCTCTCCCTCTGCCCCTCCTTTCAGTCACACTCTCTTTCTCTCTCTCTAATGAATACATAAATCTTTTTAAAAAATACTGACATAGAAACATTTTATGAATGATTCCTTCATTTTTCTTTCAGGAGATGACCGAAATATTGAGGAGGTTTATGTGGGTGGAAAGCAGGTGGTCCCCTTCTCAAGCTCAGTGTAAGATCCTTGGCCTCTACCGGTTCTCCTGGGATCATGTGGTTCTGCATCTCTCTTGTGCCCAGGCAGAGTTAGGAAGTCAAAAAATAGTATCTTGTTCTTGGGATGACTATCTCTTTCTGTGTCTAGTTAAAATATTCACTTGACAAATCGTTTGAAGGAAGTTGCGCTAATCCTCAACTCTCTGGTTGGGAGGATTCGAAATGTCTCCCTTTTGAGCTGTTCAGATTGACTTTAAGCTCAAACATAAGGGAATGTTATTCCTGGTGGTGTTCTTATTATGAGATTTAAGTAAAATCGATTTCATATTTGGAAATGTGGAGAGCAAAGATATTCCTATATGGCTAGATATTTTGAGCTAATCAGTGTGACAATCAGAAAATGGAAAATGAAACCGTGGATATATTTTTATGAGGGAGAAGAAGTTAGACTATGAACAAACATTGGAAAATTACTTCAGATTATATTTGAAAATTATATACTGAGCATATTAATTTTAGGAGAGAACTTGTTGAATTTTAAAACGTGTTTCTAGATTGACCTTGTGTTCTGGAAATCTGCACTTAATGGAATTTGCATTTCAGAGATTTGTTATTGTTGTGCTTTGCCTTCTTTGGGGATGAAATGTCAGAAATTGAATGCCACATGCTTTCTTAATATAGTTCCGTGCTTCAAAGTGTTTGACAGAGGTTGGGTGTTAAAGATTTAAAGTCTCTTAGGAATATTATTCATATAACTACATGGCACAAATAGTGGTATTTTTGTGTATTTCAAAATCACCTTAATGTATAACTATGCGATGCTATTATTGCTTCAGTGTTATTTGAAAAGAAACAAATTCCATACTCCACTGTTGTGTAGACTGGAGTCTTCATGAACTGGGGCCAGTGCTGGGCAGCAAAGAGCTGTCAATACTAAAAGGAAGGGCTTCATTGAAATGATGTGTTCTCCCCAAGCATTATGTCATGATTGCTGGAAATTACATACTCTGATACCATTCTGGTAGAACTTTAAAATGAGGGACAAATTCAATTAAAAATATGAAAAATCTTTAAACCCTGTTTACTGAAAGTACTGTATTTTTCAATTTATCCTGTTGTTCTTTTAATTCCCAATAATTTTCAGGCCATTAGGATTTTAGGAAAATGAAAACTATGTACATGTCCCACTTAATGTTTATATGAATGGGACTTAATCTCTCAACTAGGCATCTAGGAACATTAAACAAAGCAAAGAGTATTTTTATGCCTCATATAGTGTACATTCCCATCACCCACAATTAAAAGCAAATTGACTTCTTGATAAACCCTGAAGAAGTATTGATGTGAGTTTCTCATTTAATTCCATTAATACTTTAAACTGACATGGAAAAGGAATAAATCTTCTTAATATATCATAACACTGATACCTAGGGGTTAAGTGTGACTCCTTATAATTTACCTTAAAGAACTTTATGTGATATAATAGAGTTAACTCCATATTGACAGAACAAAATTCCCCCACTTGTACTAGAAATTTTATCCTCACAGAAGTTATGCTGAATCAGCAGTAATTTGCCCACATTTTTTTGTTTTTCCTGGTGGAAACACTTTTAGATTTGATTGTGTATACACACCACCCAATGACAGAACAGATTTTTGGTCTTATTTTTATTTTTTTAAAGACTTTTCTTATTTGAATATAGTTGATACCCAATTTGGGCTTATTGAAAACACACAAGCAAACAGAGTTTGTGTTGTGGGATATAAAGTAACTCCGTAAATTTAGTTTCCAGTGTCCCATTCCTCTATTTCCAGAATTCCCACTTTCTGAGCTATGTCAGAAAATGCTCCACTAGTCCCCTCGCCCCTACCCTCCCCCCCATTCTCTGTAGTGCTGGTGAGTGTCTCCTGCTTTGTCCCCTGATCCCTGCTAAAGGAACATGGTTACCTGATGTCTAACCCACATGAGTGGGCTTAAGAATTTGGAGAAGATGTGCAAGATCCCCTAATAGGCAGCAGCTATATGCCCAGCCTTTGCAAGTTCCTACGCCTTTATCTTCCTTAAGGATGTATATTTTGATGATGAGCATCAGTGTTCATTTGGATGAAGGTTTCACATGCAGTGTATATAAACAAGCACGGCAGCAGCAGCAGGAAGAGTGACCATCTACAACCAGTCTGTCAAGCATTACATTTATCCCTGGGAGTATGTTAAGACCTGAGTATCTTTCCTAGTAAAAATAGAATGTGTTGACATGTTTACGTGTAGTTCAATCTCCCTGCATCTCTTATAACTTGTGTTTGGTTTCATCAAGGGCAGTGTTTCTGAGTGTTACATTTGCTTTTTTCAGTATGACTGGCATTGGCCGTACATGTGGCTAGATGCTCTACACTTGGAAATGTTGGCTTTGCCTACTGTGGCTTGACTTTCTGAATCGTGGCAAGGTGGTATTTCAAGCCCAACTCTATTTGTCACTTTATGTCCGAATATTTGCTCTCTGACAGGAAAGAAAGAATTAAGACTTCTTATCAGGCTCCTGACCTCGCCTTGCACTATTTTCCTCTGCTCTCATGGTATTTTTAATGGAATACTCTTTAGTGGGTAAAAATGGATTTAATAGTGCTGACAGTCATACATTTAAAAGATATTTTCTACCACAGAACACAAAAACAGGCTAATCGGCTAAGGTGAATTTAATTTCCAAAAGGGAATGAAACATGGGATTAGGACCTGAGAGGTTGTCCTGGTCATTGTAACCTGAGGCTGAGACTGCTCCCTTCATTGGCTCCTTTTCAGATTTAATTGTCAAAGGTTCTGGAATCCAAGGGAATATTTTAGAACTAGCTCCCTTCAAGCCAGGAGGAGGTCTCTCTAAGCTACTATTGTGAGCATTGAACCCGACTGAATCTCTTTTTCATTTCCCTGAGAAGTGGCTGGAAAGTGGTTGGAAACATTCCTGTTATGCTTAGCTGATTTTGGACTGTGCCCTTGAACATCCCTGTTGGCAACCACAACTGAGATGTCAGAGAGGTGACATAATGGATGTGAGATCCAGCAATGTATTTTGAATCTTCACTCCCTTCCAGACTCTTCCTATTTTTAATTTTTTCACCTCAGAACTAGACATATGGAAAGCTTTCAAGGCAAGCTGGAAGGCACATTATATCGATTCTACCTTGTGCTATACATGGAAGATATCCAGAACTGGATGCTTCTGTAGCCTAGTGGACATCTTTACATTGTTGTCCATTTTTTTTAAATTGATAATATTGTTGGACACATTCACATGTCTAAAAGGAGCATTCTGAGTTTTTAAAAGGTAGGCTAAGAAATGTATCATGGCAGTGTCTTGAAATAATTTTCAAATTACATGGATTGTTATGAGCTTCTGAGATTTTTTTTTAAAGGCTCAGAAGAGATATTTGCAATTTCAGAACAATCTAGCCCCTTTAAGTATGATTTTGGACCCTAGCCCTTTTCAGTGTCTCTAAAGAAAAAGTGTGGAAAGAATTGCACTGATGAACAGATGCTATCAGAAAGCCCTCACATTGGACCCCCTGTGTGTTTTCTTGCTCAGCCTCTCCCATTCCCTCCCACAGCCCCAGGGGTGAGAGAGATCTAAGAGCTGAGGGGTTAGTTTGTATCTCTCATCCAAATTTACTGAAATGCAAAAGTTGAACAGGCCAGTAATGGAACTCAGTGCAAATTCCAAGACGGATTTCAGAGTCCATGCAGAGCAAGTGACTTGAACAGATGTCATGTGGCATTGACTTACCTATTCATTTCCTATTCAAAAGCCTGTCAGAAAGCATTCTGTATCAAAAACCACCTTACATTGTATGTTAAACTCCTGATAGCTGCTCTTAAGAATATATATGTGTGTATTCATGGGGACATTTTTACTCAATATTTGTATGATTTGCTTATTGTTCATGTGCTGAGTGAGCTCCTTTGTGCTTCAGACAAAAATAAATGAGATTTTGTGTTTACATCTTTGTTGTTGTGAGTTCTATCACTCTGACAGAAGGGAGATTAATCATACAATGTTCTTCTCCTTTTAACATGAATTTTTAAAAATAGAATAGAATATTTAGCTATATACAACATGTATCTTCCCTTTTGTGATAGACAATATACATGACTTAAAAATTAAGCTATAATGCCAGCCCTTTAGAATAGGATTGCTATTGCTTTTGATTTCAGCATAGTTAAATTTCATATTTTCTAAAGTCACAATCCAGAGTAATAAATGCACTTAAACATCAAGAATCAGTTCACACATGCATATATATGTGCATGTGGATTTAAAACAAAAGTCTCATAAAATAATACTTTCCCTATCTGTGATGCCCTGGGCTATTTTCTGTCTCTTGCTCTCTTCTATTCCTTTCTGTTCTGTGCTATTTAAGTTTTTTTTATGCGGGTAGTTATTTCCCAAATTGGTTTCTTGAACCCAGTGGGTTGTCACCTGCAGTGAAGAAGCAGGGTATCCAGTGTCTTTTGAGCTGTGCACTGTAAGTCTCCATGACTGCATTCTGTGATCTGGGCATGACCTAAGTACCTGCCTTAGAGTAATGAGGATGACTAAATGGAATAATACATAGCCAGCACTTAGGAGAGCATGTGGGACAAAGTGAGTGCTCACCATCTGGTAGTTTTTTTTTGTGTTTTTTTTTTTTTTTTTTTAATGAATACAGACTGAACAGAAATAAAAATAATTTAAGCTGTATTTTTATCAGTTTATTTTTTAGAATCTAAATCCAGTGATTTAGGATCTCTCTGTGCATAAAAATATTCTGGAAGGATTAAATCTGATTTTTTTCAGCACTATTATGTTCATTTTTTATTTATAACATGAAGCATGAGAAAGTAGTAGAAGATTTGGTCTATAAATTCACCCTCAAATGTTCTGAGCAACCCACTATGCATCTTTTTTCCTTCCTGAGGAACAACTTAATCAAAATACCCAGAAGAGAACTCTCAGGTGCCTAATCTAGTAATAATGTGTGCCTAATTTGTAACTGTGGGTACAGAGTTCTGTAATAGTTAATTAACAGACATGTGCAAATTATTGCATGGTACTAAATTAGGCATTTAGGGGATCCCTGGGTGGCGCAGCGGTTTGGCGCCTGCCTTTGGCCCAGGGCGCGATCCTGGAGACCCGGGATCGAATCCCACGTCGGGCTCCCGGTGCATGGAGCCTGCTTCTCCCTCTGCCTATGTCTCTGCCTCTCTCTCTCTCACTGTGTGCCTATCATAAATAAATAAAAAAAAAAAAAAAAAAAAAAAAAAAAAAAAAAAATAAATTAGGCATTTAAATAAAATAAGGTGTAGATGCAAAAATTCTTGCCAGTGGCAAAATAGGACCTGTAGTAGGATGTTTTAAGACTCCATGCTGAGGCCACTCAGTTAAAGGAATGGGATCCATAAGTATTGTCACCAGTTGGAGCAGGCTTTGGGTTCTGGGGTGTTAATTCTATTTTAAAATGAGACTAGAGGGAAAATTTTTTTTTTAATTAAATGGGTTAAGGGAAATATTCTCTGTTCTTTAAAGGGATAAACATTATTTTAGAGTATAATTAATTTTTTTCACAAATCAAATTCATCCCCTTTTACCATCAAGCCTGCCTACACCATCATTGTAAAATTACATTAGATTTGTCATACTTGGGGATCCCTGGGTGGCTCAGCGGTTTAGCGCCTGCCTTTGGCCCAGAACGCGATCCTGGAGTTCTGGGATCGAGTCCCATGTTGGGCTCCCGGCATGGAGCCTGCTTCTCCCTCCTCCTGTGTCTCTGCCTCTCTCTGTCCCTCTCTGTCTCTCATGAATAAATAAATAAATAAATAAATAAATAAATCTTTAAAAAAAAAAGATTTGTCATACTTTTTGTGTTTTCCATGCTTCTATATTGATTGAGTCTATATTTTGGGGTAGGAAGAGAGCTAGGTTGCTAAAAAAAGCATGGGAAAAACTTTAGTGAGAAATTTTTCCATAGTAACTCAGAACAAAATGAAACATTTTTACCTAAACATAAGAGGTGATAAAGAAAATATGAATAGTTGACATGGAATTTTGCAGGCTCCTTGAGCCCTCCTCAATTGCCTGGACTCTTCCCACCCCTATAGGGAATTAAACAAATGTTTTTTCCCCATCTGTAGAAAGAGAGTTCAAAGTCATAGCAGAAAAATCTAACACACAAGAAATAAAATCCCTAGAAAGATTATCATTCAGTCTGATGACAAAGGTTCTCATATTCGCTTGAAAACTGAAACTTGTAGCTTCACTGTGAAATTAAATCCCGTCCTAATCTTGGACGGCCTCCAAATCAGACTTTTGTTTTACTTGTCAAACAAAGCCACAACACATACGTGAATAGTCCAAGGATGAGTTGTAGTTTTTTAATTGATAAATTTGCTTCCTGGAGCATTTGAGAGACTTTAAGCAGCTTTGCTGGGGTTTTGTGTTTTGTTTTGTTTTCTTTTGTTTTGTTTTCCTGCAAGAGTTGATTCCTTTGCCATCTGAGCTTGAGAACAAATCCAGGGATGGCTTTATGCTTGGAAAGCACTTTGAAAATCTCCATTGAAGCACCTAAACCAAATTGATAGGTAAGGAAATAAGAGGCTTTTGTTATTTCAAAGGAGAATTTAAGAGGTTCAGGAAAGGCAGTGCCCACACCTCTTTCAATTCATGAACAGTATGCTCCTGGCAGAACTGTGAAGATGAATCAGCCTTGGCCAATTACATATTCTGGATTAATTTATATAAGTACCACCAACCCTTCAGCATCATAAACCTGCCCTGGCACCATGCAGTGGCGTGCTCTGCACCCAGTCAAACCAAATGGCGATGACTCAGGTGTATGGTGTAAAAGAGAAGCTATGGCATTTAGGGCATTTGTGATTGTTGTGTTAAGCTCAGTGATAGATTTTTTTTTTTTAATGTCCAGGACAATTGCCCTCTTTTGCAAGTAGGTTCTTTATTTCAACATATAGGGGAGAAAACCCACTATGTAGAACGTGTACAAAATCTTCATGTTCCTTGTAAAATTACTGCCCAGATAAAATGAGAAAGAAGTCAACATAAATGCGCAAAGAGTCTTCATTAAATATTGTTTGCAGTACTGTGGACCATTTAACATGGCAGGACTGCTCCTAACAGAAATTGCACTTAATCAGTCAGATTGCCCTGAAATGTACATAGCCTTTCATGTGTGGATAAAACTGAATACTTAAGATGAATGAATTGCTTCTTGTACAAAAAAAAAAAAAAAAAAAGGTAGAACTCCGTCCCTGCAGGAAGTAGAAATAACAGCCTCTTAAGTAATGTTTAATTTGCTGATCATGAAGTTGGTAAGTTTTAGACCATATTCACTCAAGTGATATTTTAGTAAATGCACACCAGATACCAGGCACACGGCCCAGTTTTGAGGGTTCAAAACAATGTTTATCTCTTTGAAGAACTCAATCTGGGACAGTTGGTGAGAGGAATATGTACAGAAGCCAATATATTAAGATCATGACGGATGTGTGGAGTGCTTAGAGGGGCAAACTAGTGTGTATTGGGTATATGGTCAGCAGAGAAATCAAGGGGCATAGTCTGTGGTGGAGGTATCACTGAGGAAGTGATATCCAAGCTGTGAAGAATAGGAACTGGGATCCCTGGGTGGCGCAGCAGTTTGGCGCGTGCCTTTGGCCTAGGGCGCGATCCTGGAGACCCAGGATCGATTCCCACGTTGGGCTCCCAGTACATGGAGCCTGCTTCTCTCTGCCTGTGTCTCTGCCTCTCTTTCTCTCTCTGTGACTATCATAAATAAATAAAAAAAAAATTAAAAAAAAAAAAAAAGAATAGGAACTAATTTTTCATGTGAAGATTCTCAAAAGGGTATTCCAGAAGGAGCATCCAGCATGACCAATAGTAGTCATCATAAAGAACTTGACCTTTAGGGGGACCTGGTGGCTCAGCGGTTGAGCATCTGTCTTTGGCTCAGGGTGTGATCCCGGGATCCTGGGATAGAGTCCTGCATAGGGCTCCCCACAGGGAACCTGCTTCTCCCTCTGCCTGTGTCTCTGCCTCTCTCTCTCTGTGGCTCTCATGAATAAATAAATAAAATTAAAAAAAAAAAAAAACTTGACCTCTAAAAGAAGTAAGATAAGGTTGAGGTGGGCTAATCCAGTGACCATAAAGGTCACAGAAAGGTGTTGATTCAAAAGGAAGGTTCAGGCCCTTCTTCTAGAGACAGTGATTTGGTGGATCTGGACCAGGATGTTGGTGAGGGCAGGAATCCGGTGTAGCAAGGAAGGCCATCGCTGTGAAGACAAGGACCAGGTGGGATCAGAGGCATGAAAAGTGAAGAGAGAAGACATGTCACCCATTGAGTCCAGTAGTATGATCTTCATGTGCAACAAAGGTCCTTTACCAGTTCATTAGGCAAATATGTTATGAGCACACAGTGCACAGAGATGCCGGAGCCACGTTCCTGCCATAGGGAGAGACCTGAGAGGGTGAGTCCTGCCCATCAAAATCCAGAGGCCTTTTCCTGACTCTGGGACTAGAGACGGAGGAGCTCCTGTGCTCCCAGAGGCAACTGGAGACCCCCAGGGCTGCTGCAGCTCCACTGCTCTGCCATTCTGTGGGCTACCTCAGTATCCTCTGGTGGCTGAAACTAAAATCCCTCTAATCCTCCCCCTCCCCGCCCCACTGTGGCTGAATTCTTTAGAAACAGGTTATAAACCTTCTTCTTAAAAAAAGGAATGAGTGATAAGAAACTATCACTTCACCAGGAATTTGGCTGCCTCCACACCCCATGTGGCCTGAACCTGGCACCCTCTAGGACCCCAGACCAGCCTCCACTCATGGTTCCCTAGTTTCCTCCAATAAATGTACGAGGGGTAGAGGTGTAGAATCCCAGGTGGGATAACTGGGAGAGTCAGATGCTGTTCGAAGAAGTAAATGGTGGTGAGTTTAGCCAAAACACGAATCTGTTCCCTCTGCAGAGACAACCACACTTCTTTGAGTTCATGGGGTAGGGAAAAATTGTGGGACAACCTTGGGAGCCATGAGCTAAGAGATGGTCCAGGTACAAGACAGAAGTAGCCTGACTCACCAGGTCACCAGTGGAGCAGAGTCTCCTCGGTCCAGAAATACACAATTGAAGGTGGAACCCTGGTCCCACTGAAAATTCACGAATTGTTAAAACACTGCCATTCTGATACTGAAATCCAGGGCTGTTGGTTAATACCTTTGTTGAGGGCTTTCAGGGCTCTGCCCTTACCCGCCTGGACTAACCAAACAAAACCCAGGTTGGGAGCTTCCAGGGGAGGGACATCCCTGTGACCTTTGTAGGCAGGATCAGGCTTCCCTGCTGCTAAAGAAATCTTGAGCTCAGGAGAATGAGCCTCACCCAAGGGGTGTGGGTATAGGAATCTCTACCACAGCGTGCCCTGTCATCATGCCCTGACCCTCTTGTGGGCAGAGCATGGGTAATGGCATGACACTGCTTTGACCTCCCAGGCTTCCTGCAGTGCTTGGTCAGCTCAAGAGTTCTCAGAGCTCATGGCTGGTCTCCTCTGGCTGCAATCAGCGTTTTCCACTTGTGCAAACTCAGTGGACAAAGAATACCACGTTCTGTTTTTACAGTAAGCAGACTCAACTTACAGAGTTTAGTAGGACCTGATCTCCAGCCCACTGATGGCCTCTCCTGGGTGGGTGGGGCGGGGGAGCGGGGAGGCGGGCTGGCTGCTGCTTGTGGTCAGTTGTGGCCTACGAGATACTGGCAACCAGAGACAGAGCAGCAGTTCCTTGGGAGTCATGCAGGGCCTGACAAAGGCCACGTGACATCTCCCCAGCCAGTCTAGGGCACTGCTCAGTGCCTGGTGGCTGTGCAGGAATGCTTGAGCCAGGCCCGTGTCCTTGGGTCTCTCTGGGAGATCCTGGTATGAGCTGCCCTGATTGTCATTCTAGGAAAGAACCAAGGCACTTTAGGAGAGAAAAGAGCCAGTAAATGATTCTCTGCTCTGTTTGAAGAATCCTGACAAGTCCATGAGAGGCTGCTGGAGCCCTAGAGTCATCTGCGGAGGAGGCTAGTCCTCTGAATCACACACGCTGAGTTTGGCAGTAAATATCCCAACAGGTTAGCATCTTCATTTGAGGATAGGGCGGACCTTGTCCAAAAAGAACAGAACAGCATGTCCCCTCAGCTTCCATTTCATGCAGTGCCCATCGTTTGACTTCAAGGACAGACATTAACACCACTTGAAAATGCATCAACATCCTGTCACTCCCTAGTGACCGATGCCAACAATATCTCTCACAAGCATCTCAGAAGAATGTAGAACAACTTCTGAGGAGAATTATGGATGCTCTGGCTGAAAACAGTCATTTTCAGGGCAGCCCGGAACTGCTTTCCGGAGTAGGGAAGCTCTGAGAAGGGGCACTGCAGGAACTTAAGAGACAGAAACAGATGCTTGAGGAGGAAGCAAGGGGTAAATGATGAGAAACTGTCGAATACCCAAAACAGCACTCAAGATTAGGCAAGTGTGCCTGTTCTTTCCAGAAAACTCTACACGACCCGGCAGTAGACAGAAAGTGGAGGTCACCTGGTCTGCGAATCTGAAGTTGATGTGAAGAAACTCATGGATGCTGTTTGGTCAAAAGGCTTGAAAGAGAAAAACTAGGACATATTGAAGAATTACCTGAAGAAAGCCAACGGAATAGAGAGCAGAGAGATCAGTCAGCAGCCTGCTCCAGCATGTTTACAGGGTAAACATTCACAGCTCAGAAGTGAGATTCAAGAGCTTCCGCCAAAACTTGAAATACAGCCTGAACTACCTCAAGAGTGGAACGCAGCTTGGCAGAACACCGAAGGATGAGGGAGTAGCCAACGGGAGAGGAGAAACTTTGCACGTTGTGCGAGAACATGGATGGCCGCCTCCGGAAGTGCGCCCCCTACTGGCAGATGGGCAGGCGCCTTGGAGAAAGGATCGGAAAGAACCATGACTGGCCGTCAAAGATGGACTATCCATCCCGAGGAAAAGGAGCACAAGACGGTTGGGGGGCAGCTCTGTCGACTGAGGAAAGCTCAATGAGCTGAGCAAAGAAAATGGTCACAAAAGACAAGACCCGGCCGAAGCCGAGTTTGGAGTCCAGCTCTTTCCCTCCTGGCTCCCAGCTGCTCCACATCGGCCAGTCCACAGGCCCCAGGGTCAGACAATCTCCTGGATCATCAGGCCCCCGAGAAAGGAAGAGAGCTAAGCAGGGAGCGCCAGGGATCTGTGTCACCTGCAGGTTTCATTCAGGTGTGTAGCAGGTGACCTCAAACATCTACAGTCACGTGCCTGTGATTTCTATCCTCAGGAATAATTTTGCTTCATCTCTTTTTTGGTTTGACTGCTGTTGTTTGATTGACGTTACATTTGTTCTTACTGCCAAGGGCAGTGGCTTTCAAATATAGATGGTTTTAGGAGTACCTGGGTGGCTCAGTTGGTTGGTGTCTGACTCGTGATTTCATCTTGGGTCATGATCTTGGGGTCATGGGGTCGGCCAACGCATAGGGCCTGCTTGGGATTCTCCCTCTTGCTCTACCCCCCCCCCCCAGCTTGCATTCTCTTTCTCCCCCCCTTTCTTTCGCTCAAAAAAACCCAACACCACCACCACCGCCAAAACCAAATATAGATTTTTCTAGATGGTTTTAATATCATTCTTATGAATACATTATTTCCACTTCAATTCTGTCTCCTCTAAAACAGTAGAATTACTTTATTTTGACTAAAACAAAAAGTCAACCATACTAACCCACAATTGAGAGACGTTTGACATGACTGGGATGAAGATGTTTAAAAACAATAAAGATAATCTCTCTATGCTGTGAGTTTTTATCAGAAACCTAAAAAGTTACTTAATTTTTTATAGCAATAAGTTTTTTTAATAAAAGATTTATTTATTTATTTATTCATGATAGACATAGAGAAAGAGAGAGAGAGGCAGAGTCACAGACAGAGGGAGAAGCAGGCTCCATGCCGGGAGCCCGATGCGGGACTCGATCCCGGGTCTCCAGGATCACGCCGTGGGCCAAAGGCAGGTGCTGAACTGCTGAGCCACCCAGGGATCCCCTACAGCAATAAGTTTTAAAAACAATGTCAAAAAAATTCTCAACCACGTTCCCAGCTAAATTTAGGGATATTTTTATTGGTTTGATCCTAAATTCACGTTATTTTAGAGGAGTTGACATTTTGCAAATATGTGTTACTTTTGTAATGTTTCTTAGCCCTAATCATTCTGTTTATGATATTCTTTGCTGTCTAAACATCTTGAGTTTTATGCAGTGAAGAAAGGTTGCATTTATGGGAAAAAATTGCCAGTAGGTAGCCATTGTTGAACTGTCCATTCTAAAAGGGAACAGTCATTTTCTCTAAAGAGGATGCTGTACTAGGACACCCCAACTCCACCATCACAGATGATTGACCAGGTATTTGTACTTGACAACCTAGGCCAATCCAATGATGTTTTCCTCGAATTAGGATTCAAGCGCCAAATAAATCCACTGCTTTTACTGTTTACTGCAGGATCCTTAAGGACACTTGTATTCAGAGGTCAAGTGTCTGTTTCCATTTGGGTGTGGCTCTTAGGAGCCATGGGTAGGCCAGCTGAGTAAGCAGATGCAACCTGCAGAGAGAAGTAGGACCACAGGCCAGGCCTGTGCTGAGAAACAGAGAAGAACCCGTGTTCCCAGAGAAGGAGAGAAGCTGTGTTGGACCTTTTATGGTTTTGTTCCCTCAATTAAGACTCTCAAGGGGTTCAGTCCATTAAGCATCTGCCTTGGGCTCCGGTCGTGATCCTGGGATCCTAGGATTGAGCCCCATGTAGGGCTCCCTGCTCAGTGGGGAGCCTGCTTCTTCCTCTGCCTCTGCTTGCTGCTCCCTTGCTCATGCTCTCTCTCTGTCTCAAGTAAATAAATAAAATCTTAAAAAAAAAAAAAGACTCCTGATAGCTCTATGTGTGCTTCCTTGTTGAGGATCCCATAAGATTTATTGTATTAAATCCTCTATAGCCTTCTTTTTTTCTTTTTGTAATCATATAACTCTTATTTAAAGATCTACCTGGGGGCACCTGGCTGGCTCAGGGATCGAACATCTGCCTTCGGCTCAGGTCATGATCCCGGGGTCCTGGGATTGAGTCCTGCACCGGGCTCCCCATAGGGAGCCTGCTTCTCCTTCTGCCCATGTCTCCGCCTCTGTGTCTCTCACGAATAAATAAATAAAATCTTTTTTAAAAATAAAGACTTACCTGCTATTAAAATGGAAGGTTGTTATTCCTTCTCGGGCAGCTATTCCCCTGGCAAACAGGCAGCTGGATTTGAGCGGGACAAGGGTTAAGGTCTAGGCAGGGAGAGGCAGGAGGCCTCTGTCTAGGATCTGAGGGGGGGGAGGGGGGCGTGTCAGGTATGCAGATGCGAAGACAAAGGAAAAAATGAGAAAGAACCAGGCCACCCTGACCCAACTGCTAGGGTTAAAGTGTTTTTCTAATAATTACATTGTGACCACAGGAAAAAAAATTGACTAGGCCTCAAAGGAGAGGTTAACCATTAAAAGATGTTGTGAATCCTTATTCAACAAAATAACATATAACAATATATAACAATATATAGGAATAACAATTCATAGGAATTGTAAGGCCACAGGTTTCCCAGCCAATTCTAAATAAAAAAGTGCTAATGATAAACCCTCATTGGCAACTGGGAGGGCCCCTTTCTCACCCCTGAGAGTGTTCGCTGTATTCTTGCTTAATAAAACTCCCTCCACTGCCTTGCTCACTCTCCAGGGTCCGAGAGATTCATTCTTTGACTTTGTGAGACAAGAACCTCGTTCTCCTGCTTCCATTTCTTGAGGCAGAGGTGGAAGGGAGGTGTGGGGGTATCTTCTGCCCTTTTCACAACACAAATTAGAGTTAGCCTTCCTTGGCGAGGTGAAACAAGCCCCTGCTGCCACACACCATCAGTTGGTCTGACTCCCTGATTAAATTCTTTAGGTTTGCACTTAATACTTATGAAATAATTCTCTGCATTGAAATAGCTGCCACCTCCTGCGGGCTTCTCAGCTACACACCAGAGTAGCCGAATGTCTCTCAGCTTCTAAGAGGGGAGGACCTGGGAGTTATGCAGAACTCTGCAGTCCTTGGCCCCAGAGGGAGAACACCCCAACCAGATGCACCCCTCATTCTATGAAAAGGAGAATTTCCTGACTTCTTCTTCTACTTCTCTTTAAAAGATGAAAAATTAACTAAGATTGATGTGATAAGAGTAGTTAATACTTAGTGAGTACTTATTTTATGCCAAACCTTGTTCCAAGACATTTATGGCATCCACATAATCTTCACAAGAACCTAACGGGAAGGGATCATCATCATCTTAACTTCACAAAGGAGACTGAGGCCCATGGAAATGAAATAACAGGATTGGATTCGAGGCCTGGTAAAGGACGTTGGAGGGATAATTGGCAAGATTTGAATAACATTTGCAGATTAGATCAGGGGTCTGCAGACTGTCTTTGTGAAGGCCCAGGGGGTTTATGTTTGGGGCTCTGTGGACCAGCAGTGAGAGCACTTCGGAAGTCTCTGTCATAATCACTCAACTCTGTCTTTGCAGCGCAAAAGCAGCCCATACTCAGTGGACACTAAAACATGAATTTCATGGAATTTTCACTTGTTAACTGGTTCTCAATTATTTAAAAACATCCGTAGCTACAACAGGCTCCACAATGTGGTGGAAATGATCTGACCCTCAGGTCATGGTTTGCAGATTGCTGCGTTAGACAACAGTGTTTGGTCATTGTACTCTGGTTATCCAAGAGGATGCCCTTGTTTCTAGAAAACACACCTGGAAAAAAAAAAAAAAAGAAAGAAAACACACCTGGAAGTATTTAGAGATAATGCAATATCTTGTTTCCAACTTGTCTCCACCAAATGGCTCTCCTGCCTTTGCTTGCATACCTCCACTGACAGAGAGCTCGTTTTAAGCAGCTCATTTCATTTTATGACCACATAAATGAATGAGGAGATGATGTATCAGATTGAAAGAAAATGTAGTTCAATGTGATTTACATGCTAAGATAAATATAATTATTTCATAGTGAATGAACCTGGCCCTTGGGTACAAGATCTAAAACAGACATTTTGAGAGTACAGGGTGAGATTGCAAGCAGGCCGGGGAGGTGGAAAAAATGTTTAACAAGTGCACCACCTAGTGACCAAAGCTTGAACAGAACAACGTCTCCCATCAAAATGGTCAAGTTGCTTTGGGAGAAAAAGGCCAAACTGATTTTACATTGACATCCAGTAGAACACAAATTCACAATTTACATAAAATACTGAAACTATACAGTAAAATTTGGAAGAGTATTTTTTTTCTAGCAGTAAGCTGGATATATTCTTTTTCTATGCAAAGAAATTAATAAATAATTCTTAGGTTGAACTCAGACTCTTTAATAGACCAGACGTAAAGAAAGGTATGTTCTCAACACAAAAAAAATGTCATTTATTTACTGTCCTTAGTGAAGAAAATTTCACAAGGAAAGATAGACAAAATTATGAAATTTCAAGTGGCTTGCTCAAGTCATCTCAGTTCCTAGAAGATAAAAAGCAAAGATGTGTCCACTGAAAAGGAACCGTGCATGTGGAAATACTACAGAATGATGAATTTCCATGGGTATATTAAATTTGGCTTAAGAAGTAAGAAAGTAATACAAATTGTTTTATATATTCACCAAATATGAAATTCAACTGCACTGCTTATAGTTTGGTCAATTATTTTCAATTTCTACAGATTCATGCATGATTCAAGTACAGCTTACTCTAGCTTATGCAAACCAATTATCCATTAGCAAGCATCATCCCCTCTGCCAGGATTAGACAGTGAAATGACATCATTAGCAGGGGAATTGGGAAGATGATGCTGTCATAGTCCTGTGAAGGATGTTAGGAGTCAAGTCTTAGAAATCTTGAATCTCAGGTTTGGAAGGTACTTTAAAGGTCATCCAGTCTGGCCAGCTGGCTGATGCTTGAATGGCTTCTTTAATATCTCTGGCAATGAATATTCAACCTTGCTTAAGCCCTGGGAGTGAAGGGGAGCTCAAGGCTATGTCCCAAAGCACTTTCCATTTTCAGAGCACAATTTAAGAAGTCTGGCTAAAATGACCTATTAAAGAGACCAGGTGGCATGATCACATAGAGAAGGCACATAGAGATGAAGAAGTCCTAAGATCACATGGGGAGAGGAACTCAGCTTTTCCAGCATCTCAACTGAGTCCAGCCTTCCAGTCATCTCTGCATGAAGTAATATATGTAAGCAAACCGCCTCGGCTATTCCAGCCCTGTTGAGCCTCCAGATGACCACAGCCTCAGATGTCATCATGTGGAATATGAGAACTGGCCAGCTGGCCCCATTAATCCACAGACCCATGAGAGAAAATAATACAGTGGTTATTTTAGGCCACTCTACTTTTATTCCCCACCCCCCCCAGTCCAATGGTTATACTTAAATGGTCAGAGCAGTATGTACAGTGTTACGGTAGTTATCAATTTTTTAAAAGGATTTTTACTTATTTATTTGAAAGAGAGAGAAAGTGAGAACGCATGTGCATATGGGCATGAGCATGAGCTGGGGAGAGGAGCAGAGAGAGAGGGACAACACTGAGTGAGGAGCCAGACATGGCAGAGGCTCAATCCCCAGCCCATGACCCTGAGATCATGAACTGAGTCAAAATCAAGAGTCGGACGCTCAACAGAATGAGCCACCCAGGGGTCCCAGCAGTTATCAATTTATTGTCTCTTAACTTTAAATTCAAGCTTTGTTGCCTTATTTATGAAAAAGTAACCGGTCCTTCAACTGTTCTTTGTGGGGCACAATGTTAAGCTTCATCAGTAGAGGGCGCTGGAAAGACATGTCAAGAGGAAGGGTTCCAGGTGGTCTCTTCACAAGCTTGGGGAGAGCCACTACTTTCCACTGCTTGGATGATTGCTAGAGACCCGTGGGACACAGCTTTCCTCACATTTGGGAATCCTGAATTTTCTCCAACTCTTGTCTCAGGCAGCTGATGTGGCCAGGAGGGACGGCACAGACCTATACCTCAGCCTGGCTTCCTACTACTCACGTGCTTTCCTTCCTTACCACCATGGCATAAATATATATATATATAATATAAATATATATTTAAACAATATATATTTAGCTTATTACTTATTATTATAAATATATAATATATTAAAAAGTGTTTCAATTATGTTATCTAAATACATAATATACATAAATTATCATATTTATTATTAAAAATATATATCTTTAACATTTTCTTCGAGGAAGGAGGATTGAACGGAAGACAGGTTGGTCATTGAATTTTACTTGTCTCTTGTTTGAACTCCTCGTTGACAGCAGTGAAATCTTATGACTTGGGCTTCAAACTGGCTCAAAATTTCAAAGCCTCTCTCCCTTTGTCACTGATACACATTTCTGTAGACTTTTGGTTTGATGATCATATGTAAACTTTTGCCTGGAGAACAAGTCATCCATATCCTCCTACCAGATTGGATACATGCATAATCCTCCATATTGAACAGTAGAGAGATTGGAGAGCCACCCTGCACAGTGCTTCTGATACTGTGTTTGTTCCCTGGAAAGGAGAAACATTTAGGGTATTGGGACCAACGTTCTTTTGGCCCACCTAGGTAGACAGGTTAAATGAGTTTGATATTCAGTTATCTAGGTTAAGTGTGATTTATTATTGCCCTTTGGATCAAATCATTCAGCTGATAATGAATGTGATTAATATCCTGTCTAAGAAATCACTGACACAATCTCAATACTAAATAATGATGTGAAGGAGGCAGAATTGGAAAGTATGTTATGGGCAAAAATGTAAATTAGAGCCCATCTGATGTTTTATTCAAATGGGGTATAACCCAATGCCCAATCAAGAAAGTGAATAAAGCACATTAAATTGATTTGCATCAGCAAACTTTAAAGTGTATGACCAGATTTGTACATATCCAGAGTGCCAACACTCCAGTTATACGAATTTTGCAGGCATCTTGCTGTGATAATAATTGAAAACAATGTCAACTATTTTGCTTTTCTAAAACTACTATACCTTCAGGTCAATAAAAATGTTTTCACATTTGCTAATTCATGATCTTTTTCCTGTCCATCAAGAGAAGAGTTCGATACATATCTTATTTACTTACTGTAATGGAAATTGTTCATTACATTTTGAGGACCAATAATCTTGGAGAAGAGTTGTCTTTCAGGGGGAAAAAATGTATGTGATCTATGTTTTAAGATTCTGAGGACAGATCTGGACTAGCCTGGAGACATAGAAATTCACAACTTCTGGAACAAAAAAGAGACCATGGCATTTGTCTTGATCAGGTTTCTTTGTTGTAAACAACAGAAATGATCCCAACTAATTTAAGAGTAGATTTTTACAAACTCACCATGGAGGCTGGAGAATCAGCCTTAGAAATCAGGCATGAAACAACGTGAGGCTGATAGACTGGAACTACAGTGAAAACCAGGCTACAGGAACAGTGTGCTCAGGGCTCTGCTGACACCACTTTCAGGGGACACTGCCAGTGCCTAACTCCAGTGCCATCGGAGAACACCGCCACGGTAAACGATTCTAACTGTACTTCTGCTTTGGTTCCTGGCCATCTGATGGGCCAGCCTGCATACTGTGCCCCTGGATTTGTAAGGGGCATGAAACGGGAAGACTTCATCCCAACCTTCTTCAGCGAGGGATGGGGTACCACATCCCACTGACACCTCATAGAGTGGGGTATTCCTGCAAATTAGAAAAGGGATGGATGGGATCGCTGGGTGGCTCACTGGTTGAGCATCTGCCTTCAGCTCAGGGCATGATCCAGTGGTCCAGGGTTCGAGTCCCATATCGAGCCCCTGCATGGAACCTGCTTCTCCCTCTGCCTGTGTCTCTGCCTCTCTGTCTGTGTGTCTCTCATGAATAAGTAAGTAAAATCTTAAAAAAAATAAAAAAAGAACGGATTAGGGGACAGTCTGGATAAAGACACAACTGTTTACAATGCTCATCCCTACAGTGTAGGGAGATACTGAGTTGTAAGTCCCATTATAGTTCCTCTCATGCCCCAGAACAACATTTGTGTTCCCTACATCCTGTCCACACCTGTCCCATTATTTTGTCTCAGCAATCCTGATCCACTAGTAACTCTACTGCCCTGGCCTCACTGCCACCCTCCCCCACCCTTCCTGTTGGATCTTTCTCTCTAGGTCATGAGAGCCACTCATTGCTGGTGTTTGAAGAAGGAAGCTACAAGGATGGGAAGAGGGGGAGGCAGAAAGCTATCTGCAGAGGAGAATTTTTGTTCTCACTGTCTAGGCGATGGCAGGAGTGATAAGTGTTCTGATACCCATGGCTAGAAGCCTGTATGCAAAGATGAGCTCTGCATATTGCATCCAAAGCCTGCTGACAACAACATTGAATTCTTACACATCCAATTGCTTTAACTACAGCCCAAATAAACATATTTTTAGCACCTAAAGCCTGCCAGATATACATACCTCATGGAACTGCACTCAGCAACAGCTAGCCATGCATTAGATGAACCCCATGGCTATAAAAGGCCTCAAACTGCTGCTGCCCTTCAGAGCTCTGAATCAGAGACTCCCCACCTTGCTGCTGAGTGACATTGCCTAGACACACAACACCCTCTCCAATTCCCCTCTCCTCTGAGAGTTTCCTGGCCCTCATCCCCTTTTGGGTGGTGGCCCCTCCCCGACTTGTATGGAAGATCTCTTGCAGAGAGGGTTAGCCTTTTCCAAACAACTCTATCCCAGCATTGCCCAAGAAGCACTCTGTACCATAAAGCTATCTCCTGATCCTGTCTTTTCCTATATCAGCCCTGAAATTCTCCAACACGCCACAGCATCTTGCCTTGTCCATTATTCAGAACTTATTCATGATCAGCCAAACCAAGGGTTAGACAGGCTTCTGTGAAGGAATCAGAAACATAACCATCCGAAATAAGTAGAGTGACCTGCTATCTTGGTTTGCCAGAACTGAGGGTGTTCCTGGGATGTTGAGCTATCGGTGCTAGAACTGAAAAAGTCTTCACCAACCCCCATGGGTTGGTTACCTTAGGAATAACTGTTTTTGTGGGAAACTACATGCTTCACTCCAAGCAATTGATTTCAAGTCAACTTAGTGAATACAATCTTTGGAGACAAGTATTTGACTCACCTACTCAATGTGATCAGGCCTATAAGTAGGGTGGACGGACATAGGGATGTTTATATGATTTTCTGACACCTTCCACCAGAAGTCTTAATGTTCAGGAATATTTTATATAGACTAAGCCTAGGATACTAAAGATATTAGGAGAATATTCGTGTCTTGGCTGAATCACAGGAATATTTTATAGTGGCCCAAGAGCCAAAACATGTGCTAGAGTTTAGAGAGTTTTCATTAAAAGTTTGATTATTTCTGATTCCTGGTCAAAATTTGCTCCAAGCAGGCCAGTGAGACCATGCTGGCCAAGATCCTGGTTGGCAGGGTAGCTGCCCTTGAAATCTTGTGGGAAATTTTGTCACCAACAAGA
Organism: Canis aureus; assembly: GCF_053574225.1. NCBI lineage: Eukaryota > Metazoa > Chordata > Mammalia > Carnivora > Canidae > Canis > Canis aureus. Next base: position 86,165,343 of record NC_135611.1, on the reverse strand, counting down.
TGTCAAGGTCAGCTCTGCAGGTGGGAGAGGGCTCATGGTTGAAAATTACTGACAGTAATGAAAAACTCAAAGCCCTTTGAGTCCTGCACATCAATTGGGGTGAAGCTCCATACTTTGAGGTATTCCTGAATCCATTTTCTTGGTAACCAGGAAAAAAAAACAAAAACAAATGAACAACTTTTGGAGGGGGTGCATGAACTGGTTCTTTACATTTAAACTCCTTTCTTAATATGTCTTTATCAGAACGACATTTGAATCTGTGAAAAAAAGCTCACTTATCATGATGTTTGTATTAGTTCGGGTTCTCCCTAAAAACACAGCCTAAAAAAAAAGAACTTGGATGCAGGTAGTTAATTGGAAGGTGGTTCCTGGAGGCTGGAGTGAGGGAACCAGGAGTGTGAGTGAGAGACAGAGAAGGAAGAAAAACCAGTATAAGGGTGTTTATCAAGGTTGTGGCCACGAGCTCATTCCTGCTGGGAACACTGAAAAGTATACAGTTTCTGTGGATCGAGAATCTAGGAAGAGTTTGGCTTGGCAGCTCTGGCTTGGGAATCTTTCATAAGGTTGCCAGGAGATGCCACCTAGAAGCATTGTCATCCAAAGGCTCAATCTTCTCTATCTAAGGCGACTTATTCCCAAATGACGTTAGTGCTGGTTCTTGACATCCGGCGTCAGCCCCTTTCACGCAGTCCCTCTACAGGGCTTGCGTGTCCACACAGCATGGCAGCTGGCTTCCTCCAAGCAAGTGATCCAAAAGCCAAAATGGAATGTGCACTACATTTCACAATGTCGCCTTGAAAGTCACATGCAATTTCTTCCTCTTATTTGCTGTTGATGCACAGACCAGTCCTGATTCAATGTGGGAAAGTTACATGAGGAGGGAAATTCTAGGAAAAGAGGATTATTGGGGGTCATCTGGGAGCTGACTTCCATATAGCCAGAGTTTCTTTATCAATAGGAATAATTATGGGACTATCTCATAGAGTCATCGAGAATATTAAACCAGATAATGTATATGAAATTCTTAATGTTCTGCCTGGAATAATAAATTCTCAATATATACTGTTTATTACTATTATTTTGAGCTCCTTTCTTCTTATCAGCTTGTGAAAGTTCACCTGTGTCCATCAGGCTGTGGAACATGTTTACTTATGGGCTAAATCCTCCTCCCCACACCCATACCCCCCAGCTGTTGTCCGGCTTTTTTTTTTTTTTTTGCAATCAGAATAGCATCCTGATGTTTTGGGTTGATTTGTTGTGATTTGGCTTGATTCCTATTCTTTGGGGAGAGTTCTGTGGATAGATTTTATTATTTTATATCCCCAAACGCTGCTGTAATCCTCACCTGGGTCTCATTTTAATGTATTCTCCTGCATCCCATCCAGTGACATAGCAATGTATGAATAAATCCAACAATTCTGGCCAGAAGAAAATCTCTGATTGGTAGGGACACACAATATCCCCCTTTTCCTAATGTGTTTTTTTGGGGGGAAAACTCGATAACTCTACTGTTTACTGCTTTTCTCCTCCAATTGCCTTTGAGGATTACATTTGCTTTCCTGTTAGTTGGCCATGGCCATGCTTGTTTTGACACCGAATAAAAGCCTGAAGCCTAGAGCCGCAGTGCTCGACATTGGCTGCTCATTAGAATTGCCTGAGAGCTTTTACAATTCCCAATACCTTGGCCCCACACCAGACTAATTGCATAAGGATCTCTGGACATGGAACCCAGGCATCAATGTTTGTTTTGAGCTTCCTAGGTTGATTCCAGTGTACAGCAAAGGTTGAGAGCATTGATTCTCAAGTGTTGTAACCTTAGAACCTCATCATTCTTCAAAATTATTGAGGACCCTGAAGAGTTTCTGTTTACGTGGATTATGTCTATACTATTTAGTATCTTAGGTATCAAAACAGAAATAATGTATTAATTGACTTCAATAGCGTTAATAAACCCATTGTATATTAATATACACAATTTTATGAAAAACAGCTATATTTTTGAAGATAAAATTTAGAAAAGTGGCATTGTTTTACCTACAAATTGCCTATCTCTTTAATGCCTGGCTTAATGAAAGATAGTTGGATTTTCATAGCTGCATCGACAGGCAATCCATTGTGATTCCAGCAGGTCATGTGGCCTCTGAAATTCTCTACATGCCCATGCAAGAATGAGAGTAAAAAGGGCAAATTTTGAACTATTGTGAAAATAGTTTTGATTTCGTAGACCCCCTCGGGGTCCCTGGACCACGCTTTGAGAACTGCTGTGCTAGAAGGCTGTAGATGTAGAGTAAGTGAGTGCGGAATGGGTTAGCTATGAAGCTCTGCAGCTCTCGCCCTCTTTCCACTTTATTTTCAATGACCTCTGCTCTCCCTGCCCTTACTCCAGCTGGCCTCTAGAGGGAGCCCATCGCCCTTTACACCACCACCGACCTGCGCGCTGGGACTGGGTTAGGGCAGGGAGATCTTGGGCTGTAAGAAGAAACGGAGTTGAAGTTTTTTTAAAAAAAGATTAAAAAAAAATTATTTGGGAGAGAGAGACCGAGAGAGACAGAGATAGTGAGAGAGACAGAGCATGAGTCAGGAGGAGAGGGAGAAGCAGACTCCTTGCTAAGCAGGGAGCTCCACATGGGGACTCAATCCCATGACCTTGGGATCATGACCTAAGCCAAAGGCAGACGCTAACCAACTGAGCCACCCAGGCGCCCCGAGAGTTGAAGTTTTGACTTTTGTCACAGTCTCTCCCAATCTCTCTCCCCTAGAAGGACTTCGGTGTTCGACATTTTTCTTTGGAGACCTGCCCTTTGTTACTTTTAGTCAATTGGTGCAACAAAAGAACCACCAGAAGAGAGCCTAGGACAGTAGGTTTCAAGCTACATGTTCATCCGAATCACCTGGGCAATTTGTTTAAAATGCAGCTTCCAGGGTCCCTACCACAAAAACGATGATTTCATAGGACCAAGATGGGGCCCATGGATCAGCATATTGAAACAGGCACCTGAGGGCATTCTAATCCAGGTGTTTTGGAGGCATTGCTTTGAAAAACAGTGACGTAGGAGTAGAAGCAATCTGGACCTGAGTGTTCCAGGCAAAACCATCCCAGGCTAAATCCCTTTCATGAGAGTCAGGGTGCAGACTCTAGCTGATTGTTGTGCTTGTTTTGTTCTGTGCTGTGGTCCTGTTTCTGGTAAGGGCACTCAAACAATGTCACCTTAGTTCTCTGGGTTCGACAGCATGTCACTCATGGCTAGAAAACTGCCCTCAACTCTCGCTTTTCTCCCCTTTCCTGGAATCTCTTCTTTTGTTTTTTTTGCCTAGACTCTGTCACTGATTCTAAATGGAAACACGCTGGAGATTGTTCAGCGGAATCATCCAAGAATCAACTAAAACCATGCAGCATGGCCCTAAAGCACCAAGTGAAAAAATTGAAAATGCTTAACATGGAGCAAGGGGAATTTGACTCAGATCAGGGAGCCGTCTCTACATGTATGAAGACTTGTTTTAAATGATCTTACAAGTATAATTCAGACACTGCTTGGAAACTTGGAGAGAAAATATTTTGGTTCATTTTACAGGATTTTCTACAATTAGAGCTGTCTGAAAGGTGACGTAGACTGTCTTGGGAGTGAGTTTGCCATCACTGGAAGTATCCAAACATAGCTCAGACCATAATCTGGTAGGGATGACATGGAGCAGGTTTAGCCACAGGTTGGGTTATTGGAGAGGACTTTCAAAATCCTTTCTAACCTAGATGACTTGACTTATGAACTGAACAAATAGAACACTTTTGCTCCTGTGGTGCCCTGCTTATTTCTCAGTGAAGATTTCCTACACAGGAAACACATAAGACCAGACCAACCCGTGTGTTTCATAAGGAACCAAAGCTGTACATGTAGTTCAATTTATAGGTAGTGAGTGCTTCCCTGAGAGTTCACGCGTTTGCTGGTGACTCTGCACTACCTTCCATCTCTACACATGTGGTCTCTCAGAGCCTTATGCTCAGATCTCGGTCCCAGGACCAGTGCAGTGACCTCACAGCGGGGAGCTTCTTGGAAATGCAGACCCTCCAGCCTCATCTCAGATCTGCTGAATCAGACTCTGCAATTTAACAAGGTTAGAGGCAAAAAAAAAAAAAAGAAAAAGAAAAAGAAAAAAAAGAAAGAAAGAAAGAAAAAGAAAGAAAGAAAGAAAGAAAGAAAGAAAGAGAAAGAAAAGAAAGAAAGAAAGAAGAAAGAAAATGTTTCTAACACAAAATAGTCTATGAATAGAAGTCTCTGTTAGGAGAGGGATAGTGGTTTGTTCATTTCTGAGGCTTTGCCCAGAGCTGACTCTCAGTATATGCTGATTTGAAGTGGTTTATAAAACTAGACAAAGAAAGAGGAGTAGCAACAGGGTGGCAGGGAGATGTCAGGATGGGGGTCATAGAGGAATTATAAAGCAGTAGGAAGACTCTAAAGATAGTTTTGGAGACAAACTTGCTCTACTTTTCTATTTTATCTTGAGCTCATCAGGGTCCTCACTCAACATCACTGCTTCGGCTGGCTGATCCAGAGGCTGCCCCAGGTAAGGGCACTTTGCCAGTTTGTCTGGATGTGGATCAGGTCACCATGTGGCAGGAAGAGCATGTGCCCCTCTGCTGGTTGTACCCAGAGCTACTGCCCTTTCATAGCCTGTATCTGTTAGCTACTACTGTGTGACAAATTAGCTCAAAGTTTAGTGGCCCGAAACAGTAACAAACGTGTTATCTCACATACTTTCTGTGGCTTGGGAATCCAGGAGCAGCTTAACTGAGTGATGTGAGTTCAGGGTAGCTTCAGAATGTCTGCTAGGGCTGTCACTGTCTTGACTGGGGCTGGAGGATCTGCTTTCGAGATGCTCACTCTCATGGTTTTTGGCGGGACACCTGACTTCCTCACCATGTGGACACCTCCATGAGACCACTTGAATGTCTTCCTGGTAAGACAGCTGATTTTCCTCAGAGCCAGAGATTGAAGAGGGAGCAAAGCAAAAGCCACAATATTTCTTACAACCTAGTTTCAGAAATCCATGCTCTGGCATTTCTACAATATCCTATTGGTCACACAAGTTAGCCCTATTTGATGTGGGAGGGGACTACTCCAGAGCATGAATACAAAGTGGGGGGACTGTTGGGGAAATCTTGAGGGTTGCTAGGCATACACCCTTAGACTCTGCTGATTCACTTTGGTCATTAAGACAGCCTCCCTCAACACGTGTCTGCATATATAAACATGTTGAACAAGCCTGGCTTGTGACACAATCAGAACACAGCTTTATTTTAGTCTCCTACACCCTATGTAAAATTATTCCATGGGTGGGATCTTCCCCAGCCCCTGGCAGGCCCATGATGTCATGGCTTACTCTTTTTTTTTTTTTTTAAGATTTTAATTTATTCATTTGAGAGGGAGAGGGAGAGAGCACGGTGGGGGGAGAAGCAGAAGGAGAGGGAGAAGCAGGTTCCCCACTGAGCTAGGAGCCTGATGTAGGGCTTGATCCCAGGACCCTGGGATCATGACCAAAGTGGAAGGTAGCAGCTTAACTGACAGCTACACAAGCTCCCCTTCGTGGCTCCCTCTTAAGTAACACTGAGACGTTATGTTACTTTAGAAGCCAAATTTATTCTTGATTCAGAAATTAGAATACCTAGTCCCAAGTATAAATTCAAGCATTGAATTATTTTTAGATTTTATTTATTTATTCATAAGAGGCATAAAGAGAGAGCCAGAGACAGGCAGAGGGAGGATCAGGCTTCCAGTAGGGAACCTGATGTAGGACTCAATCCCAGGACCCCGGGATCACGACCTGAGCTGAAGGCAGATGCTCAACCACTGAGCTACCCAGGTGCCCCTCAAGCATTGAACTTGATTCAACTTTGAGTCTTCTCCCCACATGTGGGCTGGACCTGCTTTGGGCCAAACTGTGGAAAAGAGAGTGTATCCGTTGGTGGCTGGTCAGAAATAGAGACACTGTTCTAGACTCATCATGCAGAGAGGGATTTAACTGGTTTTTAAAGGGGAAGAACTGGAGAAGTGCAAGAGGGAAAGGGTGAGGGAGCTGTGTGCTGGAGCCCAGAGCCAAATGCACAGCTCAGCCCCAGAGGCATGTGAGCACTCTTGCTGGTGGCACCTCACCTGACCCGCTAGGCAGAAATACAGGCGGTTGTGCTCCGGGGAGCTGCTGAAGCCACCACCACTGTGCTTGAGCTCACAGTTAATGCTGTAGCCTGCAGTTACCCAGTGCCAGAAAGAGCTGCCAGAGCAGAAAAATGGCTCCCTTCCTCCTTCCAGCCCCTTACCTCTGTCAGCAGAACCCAACTCAGAGCCTCCTAGCAAGGGGATCTGTGGATCTCAGTGTGAGAAAGGTCAGAAGTAATACTGAAGGTCAGTGCAAAATAATTTTCTCTCCTTTCTCCCCCAATCCGCCACACCAACTTGCTAGCCAGTTTCAGGTCCTTTCAGGGTTGGGTGGAAGACAAAGAAGGTCGAAAAATGAAAAGAAAGGAAAAGGAAAGGTCTAACTTGAATTTGGACCGTTGAAACCTGGGTCACTGCTCCCTAGACCTGGCATTGCTACACGTGACTTGTTCTTCGTGGGGATGGTTTGTTGGCTGTTTGCAGGTCTCTGCTGGGTCCCCTCTCCCGAGTTCCTTGAGCCTGGGCAGATGCAGTGCAGCTTTATGTCATATTTGACCCATGAGTTCTGCAGCTCCCAGGATCTGCCCCAACTTCCTGATGCTGTAGACCCTCATCCTAACCTGGAAGTCTGATCAGAGAGACCCAAGATGACCCTTTGCCAGCTCCGAGTGCTGTGAGGCCCACCTCGGGCCCACAGGAGGCACTCATTTCTCCACCTGCCTAAGAAACTGAAAATTTTTGCCATTCCCAACCTGTGCTTCAGACTTCTCACAGCATGGCCATCAAAGCAGTTGAGCAACTTTTCTCTCACTCACTGAATGACCCAGGCAGGAGTTGAGTGCCCCTCAACTCCCCAGAGAAGTATCTCAGAGACCTTCTTAGTTTTTCCACTGAAGAATCCATTCCCACTCTAGACTCATAAGGAGATGGGGCTCCTAGTCCAGCTTTCTTCGGAGACAGCCTCTTCACCTAATCCCTTCCCCACTACCTTGGGGCCTTTTACATACCCTTTCTATTCTCAAAGTGGTGTGAGATTGTGAGGATCCTGTAGCAAGTTCTCAATAACGGCCTTTAAAATTCTGTGCACGGTGATTTGGCGCCTCGCACTGGACATTCACGGCTATTACAACTTGACATCTATCGGAATTTGAATTTTAACTCCTGCTACGTAGGTACGCCTGAACTTCAGCTGTGGGAAAGTTCATGGTCCTCCCATGGGAATAGGGATAGTTAAGTAGTCTCTTCGAAGTTGTATGAGCAAGGAGAAGTAGAAGAGTAGTGAACAGGAAAGGTCTTACTTGAACTAGGACTGCGTTTTAAGGAGCGCCCCCAAACTCCCTGAGAGTTAAAGAAGTTTTGATCAACCCAGGGTACACATAACATCTTGGGAGAGCTGGGGATGAAGAACGGGGTAGCTCTGCCCCTTCTGAGACTCAGATTTGCTTTAGCCAAGTCTCGTTCTAACGGGTTTCTCAGCATTCAGGCACTGTGCCTGGCACTGGGGGCTACCAAAGCATAGACCCCACTTCAAAGAGCTCACAACCTATTAGTGCAGACCTCAGGGCAGGTGTGAGTTTAAGCCCCTTACTGTAGGAGTCGTGAACAAAATTCTTTCAACCCCTGCCTGACCTTCAGACTATTTTTCAAAGTAGCTGTACCATTTTACCTTTCCACAAACAATGTATGAGAATCTCTATTCTCCTTGTCCTCACCCCTGCTTGCTATTGTATTATTATCATAGCCACTCCAGAGGTGTGAGGTGGTGTCTCATTGTGTGTCTTTTTTTATAAGTAATCTCTATATCCAATATAGAGCTCAAACTCAAAACCTGGAGATCAAGATTCACATGCTCTACAGAGTCAACCAGGTGCCCCTCATTGTGGTTTTGATATGTATTTCCTTAATAACGAATGATGTTGAGTACCTTTTTATGTTCTTATTGGCCATTTGCATACCTTTTTTTTTTTTTTTTTTGAGAAATTCCTTTTCAGATCCCTTGTCCATTTTAAAACTGGTTATTTGGGACACCTGGGTGGGCTCAGTGGTTAAGCGTTTGCCTTCAGCCCAGGGCGTGATCCTGGAGACCCGGGATTGAGTCTCGCATCAGGCTCCCTAAAAGAAGTCTGCTTCTCCCTTTGCCTCTGCCTGTGTCTTTCCCTCTCTCTCTGTGTCTCTCATAAATAAATAAACAAAATCTTTAAAAAAATAAAACTTATTATTTATGTTCTTATTGTTTAATTGTATTTATATATTCTAAATACAAATCCTTTATGATATATTCTAGATACAAGCTTCTCATGATTTGCAAATATTTTCTCTCATTCTATGGATTGTCTTTTCACTTTTTTGTTGATGTCCTTTGAAACACAAAAAAATTTTTAATTTATACAAACTACAATTTATTTATTTTTCTTTTATTGCTTTGTGTGGTGTCGTAGCTAAGAAACCATTGCCTAATCCAAGGTCACAAAGATTTACTTCTATTTTTTTTTCCTAAAGTTTTATAGTTTTAGCATTTTTATTACAGTCTTTGATCCATTTGGAGTTAATTTTTGTATATAGTGTAAAGCAGAGGATTCAAATTCATTCTTTTGCGTGTGGTTATCCAATTGACCCCGTACCATTTGTTAAAGAGATTATCCTTTTTCCAATGAATGGTCTTGGAATACTTGTCAAAAATCAATTGACCATAAATGTGATGGCTCATTTCTGCATTCTCAATCCTATTCCATTGATTCTTTTTGTCAACCCTTATGCTAGGTCCATAGGGCATTCATTACTGTAGTTTGGTAGTAGGTTTTGAAACCACAAAGTCTGAGTGCTCCAACTTTGTCCTTTTATTGCAAGACTGTGTGACTATTCTGGGTCCCTTGAATGTCCATGTGAATTTTGGGATCAGTTTGTCAATGTATACAAAAAGATGATCATGTTATTTTCTGACCTGGATAATAGCAATATGGTATATTACAAGACTGATTTCAGATGTTAAATCAATCTTGCATTCCTAGGAAAAAATCACTCTTAGTCATGATGTATAATACTTTTTACATTTTGCTGGTTTCAGTTTGCATGTATTTTGCTGAGGATTGTATATAGTGTCTTTGATAAATATTTGTTGAATGAATGCTTGAATTATGCATGTATGAATATTTACAGAGGGAAAGCCTCTCTTATACAGGCAGACCTTATAATACATGCATACAAATTTTGCATATAATTTTAACGAATTCAAGGATGTGAAATTAAGTACCCCTGAAGAGTTTGGCAGAATGTATTATTGTATCATATAGGGTGGACGTGGTTATGTTGAAGAGGAAAGAACACTGATCAGAACCAAAAGGTGGGGATAATGGCCTTACTTTGCTAATTCCTGGGTGAGAGACTGCATGTAGTTATCTTATTTTGGTAGACTTATATTTGATAGACTCTGTTTCTTCATCTATATAATGAAGGTGGGAGGGAAAGCTTGGGGAAGGTGTTTATTTGAATTAATAAACTCTCAGATACTTTCTGGTTCTTATAACCCATAATTTTCTTTAAAAAAGATTTTTTTTTTTAATTTGAGAAAGAGCAAGAACAAGCAAGAGAGCAGGAGCAGGGAGAGGAGCAGTGGGAGAAGGAGAAGCAGACTCCCCACTGAGCAGGGAGCCAGGGTCAGGGCCCTATCCCAGGACCCTGGGACCATGACCCAAGCCGAAGGCAGACACACTCAACCAGCTGAGCCACCCAGGCACTCCAATCCATAATTTTCTAAAATACTTTGTGAAATTCAGTTGTAAGGAGAACGCATTATATATTTTTGTTTAATGTCTCTGGAGTGGCTTTGGGGAGAAAGATACATAAATGATTTCACTATACTATAGTATGATAAATGTAAAATTTATTTATAGGAGCACAGAAAAGAAAACAGCTAATCCTCTTTAAGGGGATATGATTAAGCTTTCAAAGAAGATGACATGTGCGCTGGGTCTTGAGAGACAAGTAGGAGTTTGCCAGCTACAGAAGGCAGAGTTAGAACATGGCATTTTTCAATATTTCAACTAATATGCTTTCTGCTTTTGAATTTGTATTTACAATTTTTCAACAGGTAAAATTTTTATTTGCTTCTAAAGCGCTCTCCTAAATAATTTGTGAAAGAAATCCCTTGGTCTAAGATGGAATTTTATATCTACAGATAACTCATTCATGTGTTATATTATTTTTGAACTCTGCGTTTTCTGGACTATGTGACTGATGTTAATCTGAACAGGCAGAAAGACCTATAATTTTAGGGGCCCTTAAATGATAATAAAGCCTTATGGGTATCAGATTGGACTGGCAACACGACTACAGGGTTCTAATTTTATTCATTTCCAGATGCCATGTCACCACTCCTCCAGCAGGGGGCGTGCTTTTAAAGTTATGTTCCTTCACAAGTAAGATTCCACATCCTTTTTACTTTGGGTTCGTGGACTTTAATTTTTGTGCCTTTATCTCTTCTGGAATTCGCTTGGGAGGCAGGACATAGGAAATATTTAAAAATGAGGTTAATTTCAAATCATAAACAAGAAGTCAAAAACCATTTTTTTTTTTCCAACGGAAGGAAAATAGGCACTTTGCTTTAAGGAAATGTGTGTGACAAGACTGTTCAAGCTTGCACGGTACAGTGAGGATGAGGAACAGCCCAGAAAGCTGAGACAAAAGTGAGCATCTTTGGGATATTTATATTCAATTGAAAGTGATTTGATTTAGTCCAAACAATTGTTTAATTTGACTTTTTTTTTTCATTTACACATCTTTCCGTTGATAAGGGATGAATGAGCAATCTATTAATTATGACTACAGGCACACATCATGTGGTGGTCAGTAGGCCAGTAGGGAAGGATTCAAGGACCCAACTTCTAACAAAATGAACAGAGTATCACCTGACTACCTCTCTGTGTTGTTGAGATATTAAATAAGAAAGAGACTTTTAAAATTATTAAGCTGGGATCCCTGGGTGGCTCAGCGGTTTGGCCCCTGCCTTTGGCCCAGGGCGTGACCCTGGAGACCCAGGATCAAGTCCCGATGTCGGGCTCCCTGCATGGGGCCTGCTTCTCCCTCTGCCTGTGTCTCTGTTCCCGCCCCAATCTCGATCTGTCTCTCTGTGTCTATCATGAATAAGTAAATAAAATCTTTAAAAAAAATAAAATTATTAAGCTGCAGACATGTAAGTTATTTTGAAAGCAGGAAACGCTTTGTCTTACAGCATTCTTCCCACTGGTGGGAGACCATCTACTCAAAGGGCAAAGTCTTTTGTGAGTTGCAGAGCCTTTCCTTCCTTGGAGGGAGTCATTCAAACTTCATATGTAAGAAATCTTTGTCATTAAGGCACAGAGTCTTATACTAACAAAAAACTTCTTCTCCTTGGAACAGAAAACCTGGACCTCATTTGTGACTCTTCTAAATCTAAGTTCTCTGTGGAAACTAGCCCCCAAATTCCAGCAGTAATCTAGATATGCATATTAATTCATTTTGTTCCGCAAGTAGATGTTAAACATTTGCTCTGCACCAGGCACCGGGTTTATACAGGGAGGATATTTCAGTGAATAAAATAGACAATAATTTCTGTCCTGTTGGCCCTTCCGTTTTTGTGTGAGGCATATAATTACCAGGGTTTTTTTGTTTGTTCGTTTAATGGGATATAGAAATACTTCAGAGAAGCGTGCATTTTCTATGTTAACATATTTGCTGAGAACTGATGAGCAAATCTCTGGGTCCTTAAATTAAAATATTTACTTTTTAAATTCCATCTCACTCTTGAGGTACAGTTCATTAAGAATTCGATTTTGCCCATTGTCAATGGCAATAGTATTGTCAATACTATATATTCTGTACCCACTGCAGACAGAGTCTGATGGGTGATTATTAAATATGCGGTTTCTGGTTTAGTGTGCATCTTTACCATTTTTTCATTTATTTTTCTCTATCTTCCTGAAAGTTCTTCTCTATCTTCTTCTTACAGATACTTGAGAGCAAATGGCCTTGTAATGAGTCTTTAGTAATAACTTATTATTACAGTGCTTTTTAGTTCACAAAATATTTTATCGTACATAATCTCTTTGAGACAATAGGTGGTCTCACCCATAGATGTTATTTCCACTGTAAGTAACCCACACAATGTTGCACAACATTGTGTGAGAGGTGAGAGGCCCTGGTGAGAGGCCCTGCTGGGATTTGAGCTCATTTTCTGTATTCAGATCTCAAGCCCTTTCTTTCCTAAAGGCCACCTCTTTCTCTTGTCTTTAAAGAAGAAAAATATCACCTGACTTTGCTGTTTTAGTTTTGTCTATAATATGTCCAAAGTCAGCCTGTCAAGAGATGTATTATAGCTATTAAGCAGAGGAAGGCAAATTCTAGATGATTTTCCCTTTAAGTTTGTGTAAATTCCTGAATGTGTGAGTTTAGAGGTTAGCAAAACCAGTAACTGATACCATTACAAACTACACCCAATCTATTTCCTGACTCATCTTCATTTCTAGCCTAAGCTACAAAACTCATCAAGTAAGAAAGGTAGGAATGCAAATTGCTTCTAGATACTCTACAAAGAAAGCCATGTTTAGGTGTAAGAACCTTTTTTTAAAGATTTATTCATTTATTTGAGAGAGAGAACATTCTAGTGGGTGGAGGAGCAGAGGGAAGAAGAGAGAGAATCTCAAGCAGACTCTCTGCTAAGTGCGAAGCCCCATGCTGGGCTTGATCTCACGACCCTGAGATCATGACCTGAGCCAAAACCAAGAGTTGGATGCTCAACTGACTGAGCCACCCAGGCACCCCTAGTTGTAAGAACTGTTAATGCTGATTCTGGGTTCATCTCTGTTTAAAGTTAACACTAACCAACGGAATAGATATGTTCTGAACTCAAGGGAGAACACTAATCCATTATAATAAAAAATTGAGCAAACTCTACTTCAAAAGGCTAAGGATGGCCAGCCTTAAGAATAGCAAACTAGGAAAACACTAAATTGGTTTAGAAAGTGAGGCAGAGCTGGGCATCTGTCACCATAAGGGGCTGTGCTATTGGGTAAATAGTTCACATTTTTGTAATTCTGAGCGACTTTGTTTTACCTCTGTGTACCTGTGGATGACCACCCAAGCAATGCCCATGGTGGTCATTGGCTGATCTTTCAATCTGTGTAAGGGAGAAATCAGACTGTGAGGAAGGAACTGAAAGAACAGAAAGAAGAAAGAGAACAGAAAGACTTGGGGTTGGTGATAGACACAGTTCTCATAGACCCTCATTTATGCCACAGATTTCCTAGCCCAGGGTTCAGAAGACATTGGGATTCAGAATTTCTATATCCTTATCCTTTTTTTGCTTCCTGTCAGACTCTTTTCTATGTCCTGGGCTCACCACAAACATTTGTGGGGCCCAGGGCAAGACTACCAAAGGGATCCACACGCCTTATGTTTAAATATTTAAAAGTTATAAATCACGTGGACAGCCTGGTAAGTGGTACAGGTTGACCTAATGTACCATTATAATGACCCAGAGGATCAGGTTTGAATTTAGAATCATCAGATTCTCCAAAGTACCACATAGGAACATGGTGGCCTAGGGAGGCTGGGCGCTGATTTGCTCAACCCTCCTACCCGAGCTTTGTCCTCAATCTTTAGGGGCTTTAATCTAAAGGGGCTTTAATGCAAGATGTATGGACAGCCCACATTGCCCCTTTGGGCTCTGTTGAAGGCAGCAGGTGCTTAGTCACTTTGTGGCTGGAGGCTATCATGGCACTGGCGAATCTGCTCTCCTTGACCTTGCAGACAAGGTCTGCAGAAGCCCTCAAAAATGAAGTCATTCGGTCAAGGTAGGGAAAGGAACTGATGAATTCCACATCCCTTTGGCCCATGAATTCTTTCCCTCATAAGGACAGATGTTGTTTGTGGAAAGCCAGCGTAGAACCCTCAAACCTACACGTCCCAGGACGAGACCCCCTCCTGCCTGGTCCTAAACGTAAGACCGCTGTGTCCTGATGTCCACTCTAATTTTCTAATCATACACAATGCATGGAATGTTCTCTTTAAAATAGCCTTGGAGGCAGGAGTTGATGTGCTGCCACCCAAAATGTGCGGCCATGCATGTCCTATCCTGCTGTTTCGGGTGGACTGTGCTAATAAAGCATTTCATAAATAAAACCCAGTTCCCAGCATTCTGTGTGGTCAGACATCACTTAATGAAACTCCTTTTCATTGTCATTATTATTGTTTGACTTTTGCTGGTCTAATGTTTAAACTCAAGAAACCCTAAGTCTTCATTTGTTTTCATTCATCGTGGCCGGCTTCCTTTTGTCTCATTTTTAAACCCTCAGACTAGTTTCATCACTGGGTTTATGTAAAATTAATTGCACAATTTCTCTGTTTGCTTTGGTAACATGTAGCTTATCATTTTTAGACACTTTTGGGTTATAATTACATAAAGACACACTGGTACATTTCTATTCTCCCCAAGTATTTTTTAAAGCTGTTTAGAACAGCTCTTGGAACCAAGATACTCGTTTCTTTCAGTCCTCAGGCAGCTGGCGAGGCCTGGGTTGGCTCAGCTCTGTGGCTACTGGCTGCTATTTTCTAGAAGCTTCATTCCGTTACCCCAAGGTGCCCTGAAGCTAAAGAGGTTAGGGAGCTTGGCAGAGGTGGTTTCACTTCGAATGTATCTGGGGATACACGCATTTAGGGTCATTTAGGGCCACTCTAAATTTTGAATCTAAACAGCATTGATGTTTCCTCCAGTTTAACAGTTTATTTGTTCACCACAATCTTCCAAAATGCCTTTCCTTCCTCCTCCTAATTTCTGCTAGTTCTACTTATCTTTCAATGCCTGCCGAATTTATTCATCATCAAACAGGTACAAAGCTCCTTTGTTTCAGGCATCCTGCCTACCTTCTCCATGAAGCTTTCCTTGACCATGCTGGTTGGCCATGGACTCACAGTGTGTCTCATTCCCATGTTTTTCTTTTTTAAAGATGTATTTATTTATTTTATTTTATTAAAGATTATTTATTTGGGAGAGAGTCAGTGAGAGACAGAGAGAATACACATGTGAGTGGGAGGAGAGGCAGAGAGAGAGTGAG
Organism: Canis aureus; assembly: GCF_053574225.1. Taxonomy (NCBI): domain Eukaryota; kingdom Metazoa; phylum Chordata; class Mammalia; order Carnivora; family Canidae; genus Canis; species Canis aureus. The sequence goes on along the minus strand of NC_135611.1, from coordinate 86,150,108 downwards.
AGAGAATCTCAAACAGACTCTGCCCTCAGCCTGGAGCCAGACATGGGGCTCTATCTCATGACCCTGAGATCATGACCTGAGCCAAAATCAAGCATTAGATGCTTAACCCACTGAGCCACCCAGGCGCCCCTCATTCCCACCTTTTACCTGCACACAGCACCTGGTTATTTCGGTTCTGGTTTCACCTACCTAGATCAATGAGAGTATAGATCCCAATGAGGTTATAAATCTTTAAAGGAAAGCACTGCTTCTTATAAAGCCTTGAATTTCTCACTCCACCTACCGAAATGCACTTCGCATCTCTATCAAATCTGTTGAGTAATGATCATGATCTAATTTACTAATTGGTGATAATAAATACCATTTACTGAGTACAGGGCTTAGAGCGCAGTCTGTCCAGAGCCTCGCTGAACTGGATTGAATCTTGACAGCGCGGCTTGTTAACCTGCCATTTAGGCCACTGACTTACCCATTTTCTCATCTGTAAGATTGAGGTCAGGCTGGCACCTCCGTCCTGGGGTTCTTTGCTAATTCAGTGAGCTAATCATTGAGCTAATCACTAATCACAGGTAATTCTGCCTGGAAGTTACCCTTCAGAGTGTTAGATGGTAATGATAATAATCATGATTCCTAGGCTAGGGGATACATTCTTTGTGTGTATTACCATTAACTCTTATTATAATTCTACAAAGTAGGAACAATCCTTATGACTTTTTTAAAAAAGATTTTATTTATTTATTCATGAGAGACTTAGAGAGAGAGGCACAGAGACACAGGTAGAGAGAGAAGCAGGCTCCCTGCAGGGAGCCTGATGTGGGACTCGATCCCCAGACCCCGAGATCATGACCTGAACCAAAGGCAGATGCTCAACCACTAAGCCACCCTCCTTATGCCTATTTTATAGACGGGTAAGCTGAAGCTTAAAGGAAGAGAAAGGTCTGGCCCAAGGTCATGGAATAAAATTAGAGCCCCAGCAAACCGAGTGTGGAGCCTACCTTTTTAACCACTATAAGATGCCAAGTGGCAGAGGGAGGCATATCAGAATCCAATGGCATTGTGCCCATCAGAGCCTCAGTTGAAGAAACAGGGAAAGCACGAGGGTTTTTTATGTAAAGGAGTCCTGCCCTAAACTGGAAGGAGGGTTCCAATTTGTCTGAGCAGGTGCATGACCTAGTAGCAAGGTTGCCCCAAGTCAAAGAACCTGGAGTGGGAGGGTGGCATGTCCTGTTGCCATGTAGAGAAAGGAGGGTAGGGAACAGAGCATGGCATTTGGTTCTATACTCTTGGAGCCCTCTAGGGCAAGAGGCGGCAGACAGATGATGAAGCAGCTGTTTCCATGAGGGATCTGAGACACAGAAGTATAAGCAGCCTGGCTGGAGACCCAGCAACGGGCTGTGACATGGAATGGGTTGAGCAGCGTTCTCCCCACTGCACGGGCCTGGTCACCCTCCTTGGTGGTCAGGGCACCCAGGGTGCAGACATCTGTGTTTTCCCTGAGGGCTCCAGCAGGTGCAGTGATGTGGAGGGACCCCAAAGTGGCTTCCCAGGCAAAGCAAGAGTAGAAGCCCTTGAAAACCCTGAGCACCTGTAAGACACCTTCTGGGATTCATGCTGAGCTGTGGTTGTGCTTCATGCAAATGAATGCAAGGCTGTGAAAGCCAAAGGCTTCCTTCTTAGGGACCGAATTGTATCCTTCCAAATTCATGTCAAGGTCCAACTCCCAATATCTCAGAATTTGTAGATGAAGCCTTTAAAGAGGTGATGAAGTGAGAATGAGGCTGGTAGGGTGGGCCTTGATCCAATATGAGTGGTGGCCTTATAAGGAGAGGAAGAGATGCCAGAGGCACAGATGCACAAGGGGCAGGGCAGCCATATACACAGGCAAGGGGACAGCCATCTGCAAGGCAAGGAGAGAAGTCTCTGTCAGCACCCAGAACTGTAAGAAAATACATTTGTCCTGTTTAAGCCACCTCATCTGTGGTATTTTCTTATGGCGGCCCTAGCAAACTCGTACCCTATTCCTAAAGATGCATTTCATGCCTCTAGGCTGCTCTAGTTGCCCAGGGCAACTCCTGGGTGACTCACGTTTAACTCTTATACCTGTGTTTAAGGCAGGGAGTCTCATTCACTTTACAGAATAGGAAACCAAGGTCAGGGAAGGTAAATAGCATGCCCGAGATCACACAGCAACTCAATAATGGAGCTCAGATCCAAATGCAGGTCTCTGTCACGCCCCAGTTCACACTCCACGTGACGCCACCTACCTTCCCCTACACCATCGCCAGTGATGTATTTTACTCACATACGAATCCCTAAGTGATTAACAAGAACTGCACACCTCCTACTGCCCCCATTATCCAAAGAAAGATGGTTCTTCATTTATGACTTGAGTATAATTGACTGTGAGGTAACATCGAACCCAGAAATATGTGCTGACAAAGGGAAATATGATTTTTTAAGAAATATTTTATTCACTCATTTGAGAAAGAGAGAGAGAGAGAACACTCACACAAGCCAGGGGTCATGGCAGAGGTGGGGAGAGAGAGAGAGAGGCAGACTCCCCTCTGAACAGGAAGCCCGATGTGGGGATCCCAGGACCCTGGGATCATGACCTGAGCTTAGGCAACCACTTAACCAACTGAGTCACCCAGGCACCCCAGAAAATTCAATTTCTTAAAAACATTTAAAAATATTTCTAAATCATTACTACGCAAGACCATAAAATGATCTTAGTAAGATGCTGTACAGTGGGGCCCGAGGCAGTAAATATATATATAGGTCTAGTCCTGAATAAATGTGTATCATACAAGCAGGGGAAGGAAGGGAAGGGGGTGGGGAGGAGAGAAGGACTGGAGACTTCCCAAAATCAAAGGCTACGTCTTCATCAGTGCTCTGTACCCCTCTGGGGGCTTCCAGGGTTGGGATCCCTGGGTTTGCCCGTGTATCCTTGTGGATTGGCCAACTGAATAAACAATGGGTTCCATCCACTAATGAGAAGAAAAAAAATCCTTAGGCCTTTTCAATGACCTAAATTCGTCAAAGTATTTTGGGCTTTTCCTAATTTGCTTTCTGTTTCATTTAAACCAATGAGGTGGAACTGAAAGGGAAGTAAAGATGGAATTGAAGAATTAAGCCACAGACCAAAGCAGAGCAGAAAGGGGTTCTTGCCTGAATATTTGAATAGGACTAATGAGAACCTTGTTCCCCTTAACAGTCCTCATTGAAATCTGCCCCGTCCACTGCCTCAGGTGAGCTGGGGATGTGCTTGTTTCAGGTGGATAAGATAGCCTTGGTTTCTAGATGGTGAGCTACAGTCAGAGATGCCACTAGCTCAGAAGACAATGTGCATCAGTGGTAAACATAGGCAGAAATCCAACCCTTGTGAGCCAGATGGACTTCTTTGCAGGCTGCTGATTTTTAAGAACTGTCTTCAGAGCTCGTCTGTTATTTAATTAACGCTTGAAGAGAATTATCTAAAGGCAAAGCTCAGAGGATTTCTGGGGCAATGACACTGTTCTGCATGATGCCATAACGGTGGGTACGTATCATTATACATGTGTCCAACCTGGTGTTGTGCACAACACCAACCGTGAACCCTAATGTAGATGGTGAACTTTAGGTGATAATGATGCGTCAGTGGAGGTTCATCAACTGTTGCAAATGTACCAGTCTGGTGGGAGATGGTAGCGAGGGGTGGAGGGAGGTTGTGCACATGTGGGGACTAAAGCTACATGGGAAAGTTCTGTACTTTCTGCCCCATTTTGCTAGGAGCCTAAAAAATGCTTTAAAAAGTAAAGTCTACGAAAAAATAATCTACTGAAAAATATGAACAATTAAAAAATTAATAAAGCCTCCTCCCCATTAAGAATAATGGCTAACAACAACAAAAAAGAATAATGGCTAAAAAATTTATGAACAAGGCAAAACAAAGCAAGATATCCTTAAAGTTTTCACATACCATTATAAAACCAACACTTTGTTTTAGTACTCTAATAAAATGCAGAACTTCCTGAGCACTCTATTCAGATTTTGATCAAGCATTGCAGGAGAAGGGGAGCGTTTTCTTACGTTACCTTGGCTTATTATAAATATTAGTGTAGTAGCTATACTGCTTTGTTTTTCCTAGGTGCTACTTAGCAATTAGTATGAAGACTATAATGTATTAGGGTGAGTTATTCTTCATTGGTATCCCAGTATTTCCTCGGGCACAGGGCAAGTTCTAACAGCTGAATGATTTTCACAAATATTCTCCCATTTTTCCCCCAATAAACTCACCAAGTGACTGATTTCTAACACTATCTGTAGAAATTTTAGTGGGCTTTCTTTCAATTACAATGTTTCCATTTAACTTGCAAATGGAAGATACCTCCATCCTACTATCTGCTGTTATTATAAACACAGCTTTGAGTCTGAACAATCCAATGCTGATTAGAGGTCTTCAGCATTAAGCATCGGTCTCATTTCTAAAGTTTAACAAATAACACAATACATAATTCTCTGGCACGTCCAGTCCTTTTATGTCAGGCAGTTGAAGCTCCCTCTACTCATGTGACAAGCAAACAGAATGAATACTATAATCAACAGAGCAGGCTATGATTAACTTTGCACAGAGCTGTCCCCAAACTCTGCACAAACTCCATAGTGGTTCTTAGATAAAAACATGTCAAGGCATATTTCTCTAATGAAGAGAAAATTTCTAATTAAGAGCATCTGATATGTCTTATTTTTTTAGGTGATTATGAATCAAATTAGCACAGGGCCTGGCCAAACTGCCTCTTGTATTATTTTCACTTGCTTCTGCTACACCAAGCCAATCATCTGCAAGGTGCTGGTCTTTATAATGTAGTTGGGACCATTATATTAATTAATTAATTAATTGAACAATAATGCATTGAGCTCATTCCCATTATCCCGAAATAGGGCATGTTCCAGCCACATCTGTGAAATAAGTAGATGCAGCGTTATTCCCATATTTCTTGAGTGTGTGCACATAGACCTATCAGAAGAATGAAAAAAAGAATTTGCATTTCTTTTTCTTCCATGTTACAGGACAATATTTAGTACAGTAGAAATTGACCTTTGGGATTCTTGGGGAACATTCTTGATGGGACAATTTTATCTCCTAGTTTTATTTATTTATTTTTGTTGTTGAGAACAAAGAAAGACCTCATTTGATTGTCCTGTGTCCCTTCCCAAGCACTAATGATGTGCTTGAAGATAATGTTGTGAAGTCGGAAATGGTGGCTAATAGCTCTGAACTCAAGGCACCTCCACAAGCCTGATTACTTGCTCTCTTTCTGGACAGCAGAGGTTTAAGTTGCAAGTAGTAGGAATTGAGCAGCGTCTCAGCTGCCTTCCCATGACAGACATTGTCAACCATCTGGTGCCCTCCATACATACAAAGGTCTAAGTGAATTTATTTACAAAGCACTTAGACCACTCCAGTGAAAGGACCGGCATTCTGTCTGACTCCAGAACCAATTTAGAACCACTTTGCTCTAATGTCAATAATTTCATTATTATCCCAAGTCAGGTGATGGTGGCAGTCCTCTGACTAACGTATTTCCCAATCTGGGAAAATTTTCTTATCAGCTGGGCTAATAAGGGGCTAAGTTTGGAGAGGGGTCCTGCTCAAGGACAATCTGTCTGGAGAAGTCGCTCCAAACTCCCGAAGGACTCGGGGGTTTAATATGTCTAAAGCATCACTAGGTTAGGTTGAATTCTAAAACCTTAAATAATTTGTGGGGGTGTGAATGCTGTGTGCCATGCCACTCAGCAACCTTCACCAGGACTGCGAATTTATTCCGCCAGCTGTTTCTGGGGATGGTGTCAGCTGACAGTCCTCCAGCTGCTCTACCCAGTGTCACAGCCCTTCCTGGGGCCGCCAGCTTCCAATTATTGGTCCCGGCTTCCCCCTCCCAATTAAGAGCAACCCAGAAAGGCCATTCCAGCTTCAGCACTCCTCATGGAGTCACCTTAGGCCTTGGTTACACCACTACTTTGCCCCCTCCCCATTCTGCTTTCTTCCCTCTCCTTCCCTACCCATCCATAGGTTTTCATCCTAAGGACACTTCCTAAGAAACTATTTGCATGCTGATTTTCATTTCAGAGTCTGTTTCCTGGGGAACCCAAGCTACAGTCTCTGGCTTCCCCTTTTCCTTAGCTTTTAAATACGATTGCTTTCTTGAAAATGGAACTAGCCCATGGAGAATGTCTTGATCATACATATATATGGTATACTTTTTCTGCACGAGATTTCTGAGGATGTAAACTATGCCTACTTTATAGTCTATATGCATGGAACGTCTGGTGCAGTTAGGGTATAACAAATGTCAACCGGACAGAAGAAACTCCACGGTGGGGTGGGGTGGTGAGTATTATTACTCACAAGTGCTAAATATTTTATTTGGGTCTAACTAGTGACTTCAGAGGACTGCAAGTGAGTTAAACTCACTTGGGTAGACCATTATGCACAGGCAGCTACATTCAACACTGGCAAGTACATACACTTTGTTTTCCCTTGGATATATTTGAGGGTGGGGAAATGGACCTCTTGCAAAGTGGCAAAAGGGAATTGTTTGTCAATTGTCAAGTTTCTTATTTCAGGACATTTTTGGAAAGTGTCTTGCTATTGCTGTTTTTCTTTTCAGCTCTGCATATAGATTTTTGTTGGTCTTTTTGTTTCCTTTAATGGATCTAAATTTAGGACTGATTGAGAGAATTCTTACTAGCAAGTAATGTTGTCAAACAAGTAGACTTAGAAATAATGTGACCATAGTTAGCTGGGGTCACTCCACCCCCTTATGCCCTACAGGAGATAGCCTCAATACTCCATCCCATGATTTGTGGAAAGTGTAAGGCACTCTTCAGTGATCCTATGAATTTCTGGATGGCTTACACTCTTCTGGTCAGCTTTGACCCCAAGCTCCTATTCTGCTAAATATGTTGAGTTTAGAGATGGTCTTTTTGTAACCTATTGTTTTCTTTGTTCTGTACCATGTCAATATAACATAGAACTCTGTCTTCCCTCCACCCTGCCCTTTACAAAGACACATGCACAGACACCATTCACAGGAGGTATTTTTTAAAAAATTATTTATTCATAAGAGACACACAGAGAGAGAGGCAGAGACTAATCAGAGAGAGAAACAGGCTCCCTGCAGGGAGCCCAATGTAGGACTTGATCCCAGGACCCGGGGATCACGACCTGAGCCAAAGGCAGAGGCTCAACCACTGAGCCCAGGTGCCCCCACAGGAGGTATTCTTGTACATGGCCAAATTTACTAAAGTTTTGGAAAGGTGAAAGTTGTGCAACCAGAACACAAAATTAATAATTACAATATTAATCATATTTGTCGTCAAAAAACCAGTCTTTCATCCTTATCTGCAACAATTTGACAGACTCTCTCTATTCCTCCCTTATGTGCCCACTTCTTTTTAAGAGAAGAAAAATTCCCTCATAGAGCATAATTTAGCCCTTTCAGATACTTATTAGGTCATTTTGACTGCTTGGGACAGAAGACCCAATTCAACCTGGTTTCCGAAAGAGATCCCAGGAGTCGGATAACTTCAAAATCGAGCTAGATCTTATTTCAGGAATGGTGGATAAGGGACCCTGCCGTGTCAGCGGATCAGCTTCACTTCCCTGTTGGCTCTGTTCTCACCGATGCTGGCTCCTTCTCACATGTCCTCTGCTCGTTGTTTCGTAAATGGAGCACGCGGACTTTTCACACCTCCTCGGCGCCTCACGCCCGCTGATGCAGGGGCCAGCCTGAGTCTCAGTCTCGGCAGTCAGGCGGCATTGCATTGGCTGCCAGTGGGTCACATGCCCATCCCTCAGCCAATCGCTGTGAGCAGGGGAATGCAGCGTGCTCATTGGCTTAGGCCCACTTCCACCCAGCCCTGGAGCTGCTGGGGGTCGCATTAGCCTGACTCAGATCACGTGGGAAGGGTGAGCGGCTCCTCGCAGGGGAACCAGCTGGGGTGAGCGGCTCCTCAGACGGGAACCAGCGGAGGGGTGAGGGGGTCCTCAGACGGGAACCAGCTGGGGTGAGCGGCTCCTCGGACGGGAACCAGCGGAGGGGTGAGGGGGTCCTCAGAGGGGAACCAGCGGAGGGGTGAGCGGCTCCTCGGACGGGAACCAGCTGGGGTGAGCGGCTCCTCGGACGGGAACCAGCGGAGGGGTGAGGGGGTCCTCAGAGGGGAACCAGCGGAGGGGTGAGTGGCTCCTCAGAGGGGAACCAGCGGAGGGGTGAGTGGCTCCTCAGAGGGGAACCAGCGGAGGGGTGAGGGGGTCCTCAGACGGGAACCAGCTGGGGTGAGCGGCTCCTCGGATGGGAACCAGCGGAGGGGTGAGGGGGTCCTCAGAGGGGAACCAGCGGAGGGGTGAGGGGCTCCTCAGAGGGGAACCAGCGGAGGGGTGAGGGGGTCCTCAGAGGGGAACCAGCGGAGGGGTGAGGGGGTCCTCAGAGGGGAACCAGCGGAGGGGTGAGGGGGTCCTCAGAGGGGAACCAGCGGAGGGGTGAGTGGCTCCTCGGAGGGGAACCAGCGGAGGGGTGAGTGGCTCCTCGGAGGGGAACCAGCGGAGGGGTGAGGGGGTCCTCAGAGGGGAACCAGCGGAGGGGTGAGGGGGTCCTCAGAGGGGAACCAGCGGAGGGGTGAGGGGGTCCTCAGAGGGGAACCAGCGGAGGGGTGAGCGGCTCCTCAGAGGGGAACCAGCGGAGGGGTGAGGGGGTCCTCAGAGGGGAACCAGCGGAGGGGTGAGGGGGTCCTCAGAGGGGAACCAGCGGAGGGGTGAGGGGGTCCTCAGAGGGGAACCAGCGGAGGGGTGAGCGGCTCCTCGGAGGGGAACCAGCTGGGGTGAGCGGCTCCTCAGAGGGGAACCAGCTGGGAGTGCCACAGATTGGTGGCATGTCACAGGGCAACAGCCCACACCAGCAGTTTCAGCTACAGGCTTACCCCACCCTCATACTAACCTTGGGGCCTCCCTCTAAATGTTTAAGAATTCCCTAAGTCTTAAAACGATTGCTTGAAATGCCTGCCCAATTAAGTCTGTAAAGGCTATCTTCCTGCCCATTGACAGTTTCAAGTGGGGAAGTTCATTTTTATAGATACTCTGAAATGGCCTGTGGATGCCATGAATGTTCCATATCTTGATGGTAGTGGTTAAATGGGTGTATACATGTGTAAAAAGTCATCAAACTGTACATTTTAAGGTGTGTGTATTTTACTGTATGTGTTATGTTTCAGTTAATTTTATTTTTTAAATATCCTGCAAGATGACCAACGCATGTCCGTGTGATTCTGAGTGTGATCATCAAGCCTGTTACCTTTGATCTGCTTTTCTGCTAAGTCTGATTCACCCAGAGTTGATGACATAGCCTGATTGAGGTCTGGCGTGTAGGAAACCCAGTATCAGTTTGGAGTCAAGTCCTAATTGGTATTAATGTGGGTGTATTTGCCTGAAGTCTCTTCTGGGACATACATATCACTCAGAAACTTAGTATGTTGACATAGGAAACAACCTGAAAGACAGTGACCATGATTAAGGCTTCTAACCATTTCCCCAAACTATTCAGGTGAACGTATTTAAGGCAGAAGAATAGTTTGCCTATTATCATAAAGCTAATCAGTCATAAGTGTTCAGTGAAACCATCACAACTGATGTTCCTTTAGAGAGGGTTACAATAAACTTAAAATTGGAGATCTGTGTTCAAGTTCTGCCCTGCTCCTTTACTGGCCATGTGAGTGTCAGTTCCGCATCTATGAAATGATGATAGTGAGAGTCCCCTCTTTCAGGCCTTCTCTGAGAAACAGATGACATGCACAAACAGCCTTTGGGACATGGTGAAGTCTCTTTATTATTCTGGTCCCCCCTCCTCCTATTTCCTTTGATAGAATTCATCACTTTTTTGTTAAGTGTCTCTTTTAGACTTCTCTTAGGCATTCTCCTGAATGAATCTTTTTGTTCATAATGACTTCTAAGCTTAAGTGACTACCAGGAGTTGGTCCAGCAGCCACTTGCATTCTGCCAATACATCAGAACACCTTGCCTGAGTTTCATCTTAACATTTTTCAGATTCTGTATCCATATATAGCTTCTTCTTGTCTTTCTGGATCTTCTGCAGTTCAGTCTTCTAATTCACTCTGCTTAGATTATTCCTCTTTGAAATCTCATCATCAACTGTGGCCAACTGGAGCAGGGACAGAGTTTCATGATTTCTCTTCATCTGTTTCAATTATCGTATACTCCTTGACTAGATAAGTAAGACGAATAAGAAATAATTGTTGATGGTGCAGTGAAGTTTTCTTTTTGAAAGATGATACTATGCTTAGGTAAGAAAAGTTTGCTGATTTTTAAAAAAGATTTTAATTAGAGAGAGAGTAGGTGGAGGGGTAAGGGGGGAAGGAGAGGGAGACAGAATCTGAAGCAGATTCTGAGCTGAGCAGAGAGCCCAGTGTGGGGCTCCATCCTGTGACTGCAGAGATCATGACCTAAACTGAAACCAAGAGTTGGACGCTCAACCAACTGAGCCACTTAGGCTCCCCTTGCTGTTTTTCATAAACTACTAGAGAGAGAGAGAAATTTTTTCATAAACTACTGTATTTAATGAGAGTTGTTAGAATATTAGAGAGATTAATTACATTAGATCCAGATTTAGAGTATCTACTGTGTAGAAAACATTATTTTAGATTCTTATATTTCTTTTTTTCCTTTGTAAGATTTTATTTGTTTATTCATGAGAGACAGAGAGAGAGAGAGGCAGAGACATAGGCAGAGGGAGAAGCAAGCGTCCTGTGGGGAGCCTGATGCAGGACTTGATCCCGGGACTTTGGGATCATGCCCTGAGCTGAAGGCAGATACTCAACCACTGAGCCACCCAGGTGCCCCTAGAACTAATCTTCATGAAAATTATGATGTCTGAGGTGTACCTAAATCCAATGATCATCAATTTCTAGCACAATAGGGATTTCAACTCAAAAGCCTTTGGGGAGACTATAATTTTATAATATAATTATTTCCTTTAGTATTAATTTAAAATGTAGTCAAATTGAAAGCTTTGAGAAGACCATCAAAGTATGTCCCCATGGGGACACATCTGTTTTGTGGGTTTGCAGAACCCAAATGGCTAGAATGATAGAGTTATCAACATTTAAACATGCTAACGTGAACATGAGTAATATTACCAAGATGTTGAGGTATACACAGGTACTTGTTTATTAAATTAGTATATTGCTAGGAAAAATGTGTAATTTTTAAAAGAGATTTTATTTATTTATTCATGAGAGACACACAGAGAGAAGCAGAGACACAGGCAGAGGGAGAAGCAGGCTCCATGCAGGAAGCCTGATTTGGGACTTGATCCTGGGACTCCAGGGTCACTCCCCAGGCCGAAGGTAGGAGCTCAACTGCTGAGTCTCTCAGGGATCCTGAAAAATGTATAATTAAAAGTAAACAAGAGGGCTTTACAGCTTTCTTCATTCTTTTGGAAAAACAGACACTGTTATTCACTATGAAGTCGAAGATGATCCTTTTCCTAGACTCAGAGGCCCTGGTGGAGCATCACTAGGTCAGGGAGTGACTCAGATTTACAGTCCAAACAAGTTCCTGTTCTGAGTGGCACTATACATCAGCTTCCGTGGCCCTGCTGGTGAATCATAGCAGCTGCCATCACATTGCTGGGAGCTTTTTCAGCCCCTCTTAGCCATAATTCCCCAGATCCATTGCTCAAGATTAACAAAATATAACACACAAAGATTAGAGGTCAGCTTTGAAATATAAAAGCATCATGCCCAAATGTTAAAAACAAGGTCAGCAATAAATCATGTTGGAAAGAAGCTGAATGTCATAAACACAAGACAAGCGATTATAAATCATAATTCACAGCATGGAGCTCCGTCACCCTAACAGAATGGACTAAAAAAGTAGTGACAACAGCTAAGACAATGACAACAAATGACACAGGTCAGCAATCTAAGGCTTAGAAGGAACAGACCAGAAATGTCACGAGGGTCCAGAGGGAAAAGGCAAAGGGCACGTGCCTAGACAGACTAACTAGGTATCAAAATCATGTTTGCTGGTGTGTTCATTGTTTTTCATCCTGGAAAATGCCAAATTTATAATTATTAGACTTTTGGTTTGGCTGGTTGGTTCTTAGAGGTTGCTCTAGAAATGCAGGATCAGTTATTTGGAGGACCCTAAGACTAAAATCTTACGTGCTTCATTAAAGATATCCCTAACATCTTAGAGGCAGAATTACTTACTTCTTCAAACAAGAAGAGTCAACTTACATTATGTTCTTCTGGTAGCACGTGGCAATACTAAAATATCCAGGCTTTTTTTTTTTTTTCCCCCAGTATGTAACAGTATACCCCAGCACAAAAAGAAGAATAATTTACTCTAAGAGATAGGCCGCAATCACAAATCTTACATCTGCTTTCTTGGTCAGTTGCAAAGCCAACACTGGTTTAAATTTTCTAATGGCCATTCATCATATTTTTCTTGCGGTAAAACATAATTACAGTGTGTTAATACTTATGAATTACATTGAGGTTCTCAAAGTGGAGTGAAAAGCAAGTAAATAAATATTACATGAATAAGCAATTATATAGGCAATTAATGCCTCTCAGATTGTGGGCTGTAAATTTGAAAACACTAATTGCATTACAGGGTATAGGCCCATAGACAACACGGAAAGGGCCACTGTTTAGAATAAAATTAACTCCTCTCTGATCTTTCAGATCAAGTGAAACAGAAGAAAACAAAGCTCCAGTCTATTTAATTTTTTTTTTTTTTACATACTGCTGGAGATATTCTGTATACAAAGTATTAGTTAAATAGAGTTGATTTAGGGACACAGGCAAGTAAATGGCATGATCTTTTTCTTTCTTATGGTCATATAAAGTCAGTGTGTGAAAACAACTTCTCAATAGATTTAAAAGATCTGATGGCCAGAACAGTGAGAAAGAAAATACGTGAGAGTAACTCAGTCTTTGAATCTTGTTCAGATGAGATATAAATAGTAAATACTGCAGATAGCCACATGTGATTATGGAAAATTCGATTTTTGCAATTTTCTTTTTTTAGGTATAGTATTTTAATCTTTCATGACTAGGAAGAAAAGTGGACAGAAATGGAGAGTGGGAAATCACAATTCTGGTTACTAAGTCTTTTTAAACCACAGCTTTGGAAACTCAAGATTCCAGATCATGCTGGAAGTGTTAGATATTAAGGCAAGAATCCAGCTTGCCGTACTATACAAAGCATTTGGGAATGTCAGAAGCTTACTCTTCCCCCATTCAACAATTCTCTGGAGATTCATCCATAACAATCAGAAGCGGGAAATTTTTCTTCTTTTCTCATTTGACTGCTTTAAAATGACTTAAGGTAAAATACCTTGAAATTGCCCTAGAATCAAAGGGGTTTTCTTTATAGCTCTTCACAAAAATAACTGCACAGGTATTATTCAAAGCCAAATGAGCTTTGAACCTGGGCCCAGATCACACACTAAGAAATTTGGCCCTATTTTATTGGCTTCTTTATACTCTACTATATTTTCTGAATTTCCTCCAATGGACATATATCACTTTTATAATCAGAAAACAAAATCCCATAAAGAAGTTTAGTTCAGATCTAAAGCATGCTCAGGGCCAATAGAAATGAAAAAATAGGCTGGAGCCCATGGCGTGAGTTCTTATAAGCACCACCGTGGGAGTCTGTGCACAGTTTTAAGAACTGTTCCTTATGTTTAGTAGCAAACATTTGGATGATGTAAATGGACACAATTACTCCCACCCCACCCCCCTCCCTTACTGATGAGCAAAGAAGGATGTGTACACTTACATAATTTTCTTCTGCACGGAGGTTAAAAAATAAATTACCCAGTAGCAAGACAAACAATGGGAAGACTGCTTTAAATAAGTCTGGAGCTGTTTGCTCTGGACAGCATTAAGCCATCTGAGATTTTTACTAGGGGGAGACATCAGGTCCATCAAAGGGAGCAAGGATGAACTTCTTAACTTGAAAATTATTGTTCTCAGGAGTGTAAAGAGAGGCAACATGTCTCATAAAAATTTGGAAAGATCAAAGCAGCATAATGCAGGAGGCTCTAGATTCACCACCAATTCTGATATTTATAGGCTCTGTGGCCCTGGGGCCATTTACCTAACCTCACTGAGCCTTTGTTTTCATTTATTTATTTATTTATTTTTTTAAATTTTATTTATTTATTTATTTATTTATGATAGTCACAGAGAGAGAGAGAGGCAGAGACACAGGCAGAGGGAGAAGCAGGCTCCATGCACCGGGAGCCCGACGTGGGATTCGATCCCGGGTCTCCAGGATCGCGCCCTGGGCCAAAGGCAGGCGCCAAACCGCTGCGCCACCCAGGGATCCCTTTGTTTTCATTTATAAACTGGCAGTGATAATAATAGTACCTACTTGGAGCGTTATTGGAAGGATTAAACTAGGTAGTTTATAGGATATCTACTAGCATATGGAAAGTGCTCTAATAAATGTTAACTTTTATGGAAACCTATATCGTCTACTCCCTTTATATGACTGTGGTATTAAAATGAAGAGCAGGGTCCAAATGTTTTAAAATATGTTTATTACACAGTAGACTAGGTTGGACACAGCAAGTTCCCTCACCTTCATGGTAAGAGTATTATTTGTAAACTTTCAACCAAGCCTTAAAATGATGCCACTTAAGTAGTTACTCGTCCTACAGTATGTGGCATGTAGAACTTCTTTGTACCAAATTAGGGTGAGTTTATGTATGTATTTAAGGTGCTAGAAGGTGTCCTGGAGGGAAAATCATGTGCCACAGGCAGTTAATACCCACCATTTGCTTCAACGTGGATGGAACTGGAGGGTATTATGCTGAGTAAAGTAAGTCAATCGGAGAAGGACAAACATTATATGTTCTCATTCATTTGGGGAATATAAATAATAGTGAAAGGGAATAGAAGGGAAGGGAGAAGAAATGTGTGGGAAATATCAGAAAGGGAGACAGAACATAAAGACTCCTAACTCTGGGAAACGAACTAGGGGTGGTGGAAGGGGAGGAGGGCGGGGGGTGGGGGTGAACGGGTGATGGGCACTGAGGGGGGCACATGACGGGATGAGCACTGGGTGTTATTCTGTATGTTGGTAAATTGAACACCAATAAAATAAAAAAAAAATAAAGAAAAGAATCTGCTTATAATACGTAAGCCATTCCCAATGTTCACTTGGAGTGAGAATGTTACGAACAAGTTGCCTCTCATTGATTTCTCACAACCACTCTATGCAGCAGGTACTGTTTTAATCTCTGGAGAAAACTGAAGCTCAGAGAGGTTAATGGCTTTCTCACTGTCACACAGTGAATAAACAGTAGACTGGGCACTCCATTGTCTAACCATAAATGGGAACATCCATTTATCTGAGAAAAAAAAAAAGACATGTGAGCCTCACCCTTCTTAGAAATGGTTTGTGGTGCGGAAGAAGAGAGGAGAGAGGAAGAAAAATTCAGTCTTTAATTTCTTTTGTCGGAAGGCAAAACCAACCACGATTGCCCCAGAAGCAAAATCAACCCCTGGGGTGAAAATACAATCTTCCAAGGACTCTAAGAAGAAGTTATGCTTTCAAAAGGTGTGAACTTCGTCTGTGTGTGTGTGTGTGTGTGTGTGTGTGTATGTTTACACTCCCTTCTCCCCTCTAACCTGTTTGTCACTGGGAAATGAAACAGTTTTGGTTTGCAAGCTGTCACCAGGGAGTGGAGCAAGACTTTGTAATAAACAAAAGCAACTGCCAGGGCCCCCAGCTAGCCTCTCCAAGGCCAGCCTGCCAAGGAAACCTGGCATTGTGACAACGAGGTCCACTCAGCATGACCAGTGGTCACCGAGGAGCACCCCCAAGCTCAGCAGGGAAAGAGTGCAGCCTCCCAGTAGTGAACTGTCTAGGCTCTTAATATCCCCCCAACCTGGAACGCCTGGAAATGAGTACAGTTGTATGCATGCACGTGTGTATGTGTAGACACATGCACACATGCACAGAGTTCTCTAGAAAGAAACCTGTAGAGCTCTTAGCAAATTCCTAAGAGCCTTCCACCCTCAATGGAGATACCACAGTTGGGAGAAGCGCGTACTCTGATCCTCCAGAAAAGAATAGCAAGCTCACCACTTTTATTTCTGAAGCAAGTGAGCCCAGGCTGTCAGCCCACTTTCCTCTTACAAAACCCTAAGGCACTTAAAAGAGACCACAGGGGGAAAAAAAATAACCCAACCCCTTTTCTAATCTAAACCTAATCCTCCTTAAACCTCGCCTGACCCAGGCTACCAGGAATCCTGCCAGTGCCAAATGATATGATGTTTATTCAGCTCAGGTCTTAGCCTGCTGCCTCCTGAGCCACAGAATCAAAGAGGAACATGTCAGCCACCACCTGCTGATAAATGGGTAAACAAAGGGCCATTCGAGAAAGAGGAGGACCAGTGTGGGAGCACAATGCCTTTGTGTAGTTCTGACTCAAAGAAGGGAACAGCAACTAAGGAACAGGCTTGAGACATGCACAAATGCTGTGCCAAGTAGTTTGGAAGCCTGGGTACAGCTGTTCCTTGTACGCCCTTTGCTCCTTGCCCCCCCTAAGACCACAATGGGGTTCCAGTGACACGGTGCCCCCCTTCCCAGAAGAAGTTGGCAAAATCACAATTTGTGAAGCAGTTAGGTTTGTGTTGGAAGAGTGCTCTCCAAAGAATCCTCAGAGAAGCCTCAGCTCAGTAAGAGTGACGTAGAGCTCAGAAGGCATGGCCTGACCCCCATTTTACCAGAGCAGCTGTTTTGATCTGTTTTATATCTGGGGGATCTGAATGAGATTTCGGAGGAGGGAGTTCTGTTGCTAAAAACAGAATGTTTGCAAGATGCTCTTGAGATACCAGATTTGGCGCATCTCTTCCTGAGAGGGGCTTAAATGAAATAAGTCCTAGAGGTCTGGAGATTTAGCAAGCTGGTTTTATTCTCAGTGTTCTCTGCTTCCCTTCTCTAACAAATGCCTCCTTATAACTCTTTACATGTGTGTTTGAGTCAGCATTGTCCTCTCAGGAATAACTGTGAGAGGGCTAGCTAACAAAATTTTCAGGGCTTATTGTGTGCCCTGCAATGCTCTGGGCATTTACTGAACCCTGACAGTCCTTTGGGTGGACAGTCCCACCCAAAGTGGGAACACAGTAAAGCAGAAACACAATAACGGCATCCACAATGGCAGCTTGCCTCAGTGTACCCAGCTTGTAAGTGATGGGCCAGACAGGCAGTAGCGCACATAGTAACTCAGAGCCAGAGTTCTTACTCAGTGTATCATGTTGCCTCTCGTGTCTGAGCAAGGTGTGTGTGTGTGTGTAAATCAGATGGACGTTATTTTTACATGTTAAAAATAAATAGAGAAAATCTGAAGGTAAAAATAGGAAGAAAAAATCGCCCATCATTCCACCATTCCGAAGACCACCAACTGTTCATGTTTGGGCATATTTCCTTCCAGTCTATTTTTATGCATAAGTTTTAGCTCTGCACATTTAAAGCAGCTGTGATTGTCTATGCATGTTTTATTTCGCTTTTGTCACTTAATATGACAATGTAACATGATGATATTTTTAATAACATTGCAAATTCTCTTTCATTTTTACTGGCTAAATAATAGTCTCCTAGGTGGAGCAGGTCAGTTTAACAAACACTTATTGAGCACGTTATATGTCCCAGATGCTATGCTAGTCCCTGGGAATACTGTTTTCTTCAAGGAGCCAGCAGTCTATGGTAGGTCAAATAAGGTACATAGATAACTATATAGTTGTAATAATTGCTAGCACTACTGAACATATACTGTGTTGCAGGTGCCACTCATATGAATGAACTCACTGGAACTTCACAGCAACCTTATGAGTAGGGATGATTTTGAAAGATGTTGAGACTGAGGCATATCTTGCCAACAAGATAGTGCTTCTAGACATGGTAGGTAGAAGGTACACCAAGATGCCCACCTCCTAATCCCCAGAATTTATGAATATACCTGCAGGGTAAAATAGTAAAATGTAACGTCACCTTAATTGGAAAAGGAACTTTGGAGATATGATTAAGTTAAGGATTTTGAGCGGGGAAGGTTGTCCTGGATTATCTGGGTGGGCCCAAGGTCATCACAAGGGTCTTTATAAGAGGGAGACAGCAATATCAGTCAGAGACGTGACAATGAAACCCGAGGTGTGAGTGTGTGTGAGAGAGAGGATATGTGAGAGGGAGAGAGGGAGGGAGAGAGAAAGAGACTGGAAGATACTATACTGCTGATCCTGAAGATGGAGGAAGGGGCCATGAACCCAGGAAGGCAAGAGGCTCTCAGAAGCCTCAAAAGGCGAAGAAATAGATTCTCTCCTGGAACCTCCAGAAGGAACACAGCCCTGCCAACACCTTGATTTTAGGATTTTTGACCTCCCCAGCTGTGTGATAAAAAATTTATGTTGCTTTAAGACACTAAGTCTGTGATAATTGGTACAGCAGCTGTAGGAAACCCAGGATTCAAACCCAGGCAGCTTGACTCCAGAGCCATTATTCTCAACCACATTCATATGTGCTGGGCGAGGTAGTTAATATGCTAGCACTCTATAAAAGCCTAGAGAAAGATACTCAGCAGAACGATAGGGAAGGACAGGAGGATGACAACGTGACTCTTTAAAACAGCATGAATTGTGAAGGCAGGGAAGGATGAGAAATTAAATTAGTGTAGGAAGATAACCATGATATCATAAGTGAAAAAATTCTAATACTGTGTATAATGATTCCCATTTCCATTTATAAATATATATGAACATATACAGTCCCATAGTTCTCTCTGGGGAGTTAATTTGTGGGTAAATGTAAGGGGAAATTTTCACTTTTTACTTACATATCTTCATATTGTTTGAAAATGTCACCAGACATGTATTTTGCATTAATTTTTTTGTACAATAAAGTGTTTATAATATACCATTTTTTTTAAGTTGGAGAAAATAATATGCCTTACTGGGATGTAAATCTTTGTTCATAAAGCTTTGTGCTTCTATAGAATGATTTTCTTAGTGTGGAAATTTCCTGGAGGTAGAATTGCTGAATCAATGGATAGAAACATTTGGAAAACGTATATATTAAAAAATAATGGAAATGGTAGTCAGTAAGCCAGAATGAAATTTAGGAGGGGAGAGCAGGTATTTAACCTGGTGAGCAGAAGATATGATAGTTTTCCACTCCTCTGTGCAGGCTGATACATTGAATACTAGTTCCCCAGGGCCGCCATAGCAAAGTACCACAGACTAGGTGGTTGAAACCCCAGAAATGTATTTTCTCATAATTCTAGAGGCTGGTTTTCCAAGATCAACGTGTCAGCAGGGTTGGTTCTTCCTGAGGGCTCTCTCCTTGACTGGTAGATGCTCTTCCTCCTGTGTCTTCACATGGTGTTTTCTCTGTGTAGGTCTGTGTCCTGATTTCCTCTTCTTCTAAGGACACCCCACAGCTTCTACTAGTGTCCACCCCCATGACCTCATTTTAACCTCATTGCCTCTTTGAAGACCCTATCTTCAAGAATGATACCACATCCTGAAATACAGGAAATTAAGACTTCAATATGTGATTTTGGGGGGACATAATTCAGCCCATAACACATGGAAAAGGAAGTTCTAGAAGAATGCAGTACCACTGAGAGAATTTCTGTGTGAAAAGGCAACTTTGTAGTATCTTAACATTTTCCATAATGGAACAGAGCTAAAGAATGAACACCAGGATTATGCTGGTTTTAGGCTCGCTTTTTCTTACCTGTCCCGGTCAGCTGGGCTGGACTCTTCTCTGACTTTTCTCTTTGGAAACTGAATCTGTGTGACTCTTCCCAAGTACCTCTGTGGTTCCACTGTGCCTCTGCAATCAATCTCCAAAGACAGCATGAGAAGAGGGAGAATAAATCATGAATAGGAAGAGAGTTTTTTGGCTCCTTTCCCCCTCCCAACAAAAATGCACTGCAACTTCTATGTACCCTTTGTCTGTCCTTGATTCAGATCATAAATATCTACTCTTGGAATGGAAAAAGAGGAAGAGGGTGGAATCCTGAGCTTTTTCATAGGTTAGAGTACATCACTAGTAAAGAGGTTTGTAGAGTCTCAATCAGAATCCGGAAACCATTTCAGTAAAAAGCCAGATAGGAAATGTTTTAGCATTGCAGGCCACAGGATTGCTGGTATGAGTACTCTACTCTGCCATGTAGCACCAAAGCAGCCACAGAAAAACATTAAAAAGAAAAGAGAAAAGCATTGTTGTGTTCCAGTATAATTATTTACAAAACAAGCAGTGGGCCAGTGTTAATCTATGGGTTGTAGTTTGCCATTATTTAAGGAAATTAAAAATATTTACTATGCTGAACAAAATTATGTAGTGAGCCCAGACTGATCAACTATGAATCATACAAATTTCTCTTTTGACTTATTTAATAAATTATGTATTTTTGAGTTTAAAGAATAGTCTGGTTTTTCAACACACTTTGTTCATTTATTATAAAGAAGAAGCTTTGAAAATTAATTTAATAGCGTATTTCTGAACCTGAACTTTAATTTTTTAAGAAAGATTTTATTTATGTATTTGAGAGAACACAAACAGAGAGAGAAGCAGACTCCCCACTGAGCAGAGACCCTGATGTGGGGCTCAGTCTCAGGACTCTAGGATCATAACTTGTGCTGAAGACAGACGGTTTAACTAAGCCACCCAGGTGCCCTGAACTTTAATTTTTAATAATTTCTTTGCCACATAATGTTTAGGTTAAACCTGACATAATCACATGCTATAAATACAAAAAAAAAAGGGGCAGAGATAAAGGTCAGAATAAGTCCCAACAATTTGGTGTCTCATTCTGTCATTCAGTTAACCAGTATTTGTATATGTGCTGCATGCAAGTCACTAGGGTGAGTGCTTTGGAGAATTTTCCAAGTCACGAGTATTTCTCTCCAAATAATGTGAGAAAAGAACTCCTCTGGCCATGAGTGATCAGTTTGGGGGAGAGCATGTGACCAAGTTAGAACAAGCAGACTATGCCTGTGGAATTTGAATCTAAAATGGAATACCATGGCTGGAAGAGCATAGAGTTATTTCACAAAGAAGATGGTTCATTTATTTCTGCCACTGAGCTACATGGAGCTTCCCCTTTTCCAAAGTTGGTTCGTGAAAGAGACATAAGAAATAATATTGAAAAAAGTAGTTTGGGGTCAGCTGTGGTGAGCCTTCAAATCCAGAAGGAGGAGACTGAATTATATCCTGTAGATAAAAAAATGTCCTGTGATGCCATGACTGATTTGAGTGAGTTAATGATAAACCAGGCAAACACAGCTTCTACCTCCATGAAGTACTTGATATGAGCCTGAGTTACACTAAATGAATGGAAAACTGAAGACCAAAAATGTGTGGCATTCCACTCAGATCTGCCAGTTTGAGTGCTAGAGCAGATATTCTCAGCACGAGTGACACTTGGGCTGGAGAATTCTTTGTTGTAAGGTCCAATCCTGCACATTGTATGACATTTCACAACATTTAACAGCCATCCTGCACATTGTACAACGTTGAGCAGCATCTTTGGCTCCTACCCACCAGATACTACCCACTTGATGACAGATAAAAATGTCGTTTATCCAGACACTACCACATGTCACCTGGAGGACTGTATTAATTCCGTATTGCTGCTGTAACACATTACAAGAAAATTGGTGGCTTAAAAGAATTCAAATTTATTCTTTTACAATTCTGAAGGTTAGAAGTCAGTCTTCTGGCACTAAAACCAAGTTTTTGGCAGGGCTATTTCCTTCTGAGGCCTCTGAGGGGAGAATCTGTTTCCTTGACTTTTTTTGGATTCTAGTGGCCACCTGTAATCCCTTGGCTAGTGGTGCCTTCCTAGAGGGAGAGATGGGGAGTTGCTGTTCCATGTGTCTGCTTAATTGAAAGCAGACTCCACTCCAACCACTCCAACCTTGGCTTCTGCCTTCGCATGCTCTCCTCCACCCCGACTCTTCTGTCTCCTTCTTATAAGGATCTTATAAGGATGTATTGGACAGCCTGGATTACACAAATTAATCTATCCATTTTGAGATCCTTAATCTCATTTGCAAAATCTCTTTTACCACATAAGGTAATGTTTGTAAGTTCTGGGACTTAGGACACAGATGTATTTGGGGGTCCATTATTCAGCCTACCAGAGGAGCAAAATTGTCCTAGGTTGAGAACTCCTCCTCCAGAAGAATAGGACCAGATGGCCTAGATTCACGTCCCAGGTCCACACTACCTACCAGCTGTGTGGCATTGTTTCCCCTTCTGTAAATGGGACTGGTAGGTAGTAATACTTAACCCATGGGATTAGCAATATATGAACTGAATCACATAAAACAGTTATCAAAGTTTTGGGCATATGGTGCTCAATACACATTAGTTACTAAAAACAAAAGTAAGGTCCAACCTGAGATTTATAAATATGGGGATCATTTTCATGACCACACAGAGAAAATGAGAGTGGTATCTAAGGAACAAGTCCTCAGCTAATTTGGAATGGGTTGGTAGAATTATAACTCATTTAAATATGACATTTCCTGATGCTCAGACTATTCTTAAGAGGTACATGAGAATATACAGAATTTCTCCAACAAGTGCTGATATTAATTGAAGTGTGCTGTGGGCCAGTCTCTATTCTGTTTATTCAACACTCACAACTACTCCAAGATGTAGGTAATGTTATTATTCCCATTTTACAGATGAAGAAACTATGCTACAGAGAGATTCAGGATCTCATCAGAGTTTATAGTGTTGATGGAGGTGAGCTTTCAATTAAGCAGACACACAGAACAGCAACTCCCCATCTCTCCCTCTAGCTCCCCGCAATCACCATTCTGCTTTTGGATTTCTATGCGTTGGACTACTTTAGATGTCATAGAGGTGGAATCATGCAGAATTTGTCCTTCCATGACTGGCTTTTTCACTCAGTGTAATGTGTATTTTTTTGTTTGTTCTAAAGATTTATTTATTTCAGAGGCAGGGAAGGACAGAGGGAGATGGAAAGAGAAACTGAAGCAGACTCCTTGCTGAGCATGGAGCCTGATGTGGGGCTTGATCTCAGGACCCTGAGATTGTGACCCTGAGATCAAGACTCAGCCAAAACCAAGAGTCGGTTGCTCAACCAACTGCACCACACAAATGCCCCCACTTAGCATAATGCTCCTCAGGTTCATCCCTGTTATCACATATGGCTGAATTTCCCTCCTTTTTAAGGCTGAACAATACTCCATTGTGTGCATAACTGCCTTCAAAGACCAGCTCTTCTCCCAAATCAAGTTATTTCTTACTTAGATTAGGGACCAATTCATATTTACTCCCTGGAAATAAAGTTAGTTAAACAGAACGTGAGAATAGGAAAATTTTTCACAGTGATGTCCCTGCCTACTTTATTCTTGTTATACACAAGAATATATATGTAACCATAACAACCGAGGGATTCTTGGAGCAGGTAAAGAACAAAATATCAAGATTCATTGGTGGGATGCAGTCTGGATTCTCCGTTTCCTCCTTCTCTTTTTAACTCATTATTGCAGAGTCCTGAGTTCCACTGAAGCCCCACGGATTCCCTGGGGGAGAAGCCGCATTTTAACAGGCTCCCCTGGCAATTCTTCCCCACACTCAAGTTTGAGAACACTGCTTCTACCCTTTCCAATCTCAGTTCCAGTTCATCAGGGAGCTGTTTTCTCCTTCATGGAAAAATCACTGTCTTAACGATCGCTACCAGGGCTGCCTTATTAACTAAAGGGGGCACAGAGATTCAACTCTCCATGGTTGGTAATTTTTGCGAGGTAATTCCTGCCATCTTTTCTTCCCCCAAGGGGCAGTTTAGCAGCAAATGGCTATTACCTTAACCAATTGAAAAGAAAATAACAAAACTAATAGTCAACTAAATTTGTTTTTTGGTTGCTAGAAGAGTCAGCTGCCTAGACAGTGCATCAAGAAGGGTGAAGAAAGGCTCATCTTTGCACAGAAGATCTCTGTCCCACCAATCTGCCAGGGGATAGTCCTGTGGCTTGGAGTCTCCTAAATTCCAAATATGTTACCTAGACGGTATAATAAGTTATACATTAAACTGCTATGATTCAACCACAGCCTCAAGAGGATCGCAAAGTCAGCTAGGAGGTAACTTAGCAAATAACCAAATAAAGGCTTTCAAGAGTGGTATTTAGAAGAGTATATTTAGATAAGCAGAAAAAGATTCGGCAAACTTGAGGACAGAGATTGTGACAAAAGGCTGAGTGGGTAGAGCCAACCAGCATGTCATCTTCTTCCACTATTTGCCTTTCTTTTTTTTTTTTTTTTTTAGGATTTTATTTATTCATGAGAGACACAGGCAGAGACATAGGGGGAGGGAGAAGCAGGCTCCCTGCTGGGAGCCTGATGTGGGACTTGATTCCAGGACCCCAGGATCCTGACCTGAGCTGAAGGCAGATGCTCAACCACTAAGCCCCTCAGGCACCCCCCACTGTTTGCCTTTATGCCCCTGATGTGTCTTCTAAAACAGGAATCAGCAGACTTTTTCCGTGAAGGGTCTGAGTGAATGTTCAGGCTCTTTACCCACTACTCAGCTCGGCCACTGCAGTACAAAAGCAGCCATAGACGGTATGTAAATGAATGAGGGTAGCCATATTGCAATAAACCTTTATCTACAGACCCTGAAATTGGAATTTTATGTCAGTTTTACATGATCCACGTTTTTCATCATCCTTTGGGTTTTCTCCAGCCACTGTTAGTTAAGGGGCCAGAAAGAAACAGCAGGATGGACAGGTCATATAGTTTCCAGACCCTTGTTCTAAAGCAAAAGCCATTTGCTATTTTAAATACATACCCAAGCCCTTCCACTTCTCTGGATTTGCTCCTGCTGTTCCTTCTACGTGGAATGTTTATTGTCCCATCCCTTCTACTTGCATATTGTGCTCACTGCCTGGTTCAATTACCGGCTCCCCCCCAAAATGGCCTCTCCTCCTCCTCCGGTGTCTCCATCTGTACCTCTCTAATAGTCTCGATCATTTCGGATTTGCATTACTCTGTGGCTCAAGCTGTTTTATTTTTATATCCTCCATGGCTTAAGTGTTTCTTGGATCAAGGCAGCAATCAGGAAACAGTGTAAGATCAGAATAAGAAGAATGGCATGCCAAACACCTGTAGGGGGTTGAATGGTGACCCCTTAAAAGATAGTCCACCTTCTAATACCCCAGCCCTGTGAATGGGAACATACTTCGGGAAAGGGTCTTTGCAGATGTAATTAAGTTATAGATCTTGAGATGAGATTGTCCTGGATTACCCAAGTGGGCCTTATGTCCGATAACAAATGTCTTTATAAGAGAGAAGAGATGAAGAGGAGCACGTCATTGAGGAGGACACAGGGACTGGAGAGATGCCAACCCAAAGATTGCAGAAGCTGGAAGAGGCAAGCAAAGAGTCTGCCTTAGAGCCCTCAGATAAAGTGCAGCCCTGCCAATGCCTTGATTCTGGATTTCTGACTCCGGAACTATGAGAAAATATTTTTCTATTGTTTTGGAACACTCAGTTTGTGCTAACTACTATGTCAAAGCTAACAAACCCTCCCTGCAAGTTAAATATTAATATAGTAATAGCTGGTGTTTATTTAGCATTCATCTTGTGCAGCTTTACATAGATTATTATATTAAATTTTCACAACAATCTAATGAATTTGGAACCATTCTTATCCCTTGTACAGAAGGGGAAACTGACATTCAGAGAAGCTGAGTAACCTGAAGACCCACTCAGCTAGTAAGGAATGGAACCCGAATGGAGGCCACATCATCTGACTGAAGAGTCCCCTCCTTTTAATCAATGTTATATGTTCAAGTCTCCTTAATTATTCATCTGGCATTTCACATGCCCTAAAAATGATGGGGAAAGTGTTGGGCAATGACTTCCATCTCCAGGGGCTGAAATTCCTCGAATTGTGTTTCTACTATTCCAGCAGCTCTTCTTTCTTTTCTTCCTCTTTTGCTTGCATTAATAATTGTTCTTACATCACATGTGATAAACACCAGACACTTCCATGAAAATAAAAAATATGTATTCTAACTTTTACATAAATTTTTTCTTGCTAGAGTATTAAAAATTAAAGGCATATTTATCCACCAGATTTCAAGGAAAAATTTGCAATATGTTCAGCAACCTATTCTTGATGAGCAAAGATAGAATAGGTTGCTGCTTAGGCCAAGACAATAGAATTAATCTATCTCCTTTTCTTCTTCTTCTTCCTCATCCTCTTCTTCCTCTTCTTCTTTCTCTGATTATCAGAAAAGAAGGAAAGAAAGGTTTCTTACCACTTTTTAAGCCTTCATGGAAATCCATTTCCCTGAGCCACCCTAATTTGAATACATATAACAACTTTAGCTTCTGGTTTCCATTAAGGAAAATAAATAAGAAGAAATGCAACTCCAGGCAACAGTGGGAAGGTGTCAGCAGTGGAAACCTGGCCGGTTGATGGGTGAGAACAAAGTGTCCAGCTGCTACTGGGACCCCTCCATAGGAAAAGCTCCATGGACCAAATGCTGGTCATACCAAATGACCCACATTAGGGCCCACAGGGAAGCCAGACAGCACAGTATTTACGATCATGAATACACTTGGGTCTAGGTTTGAATATGCTGTTTTTGCTGCATCCTAGTTGTGTGACCTGGGCAAGTTAACCTTGATAATTGTACCTACTTCATAGGTAATATTTATGTAAAATGCTGGCACATGTTAGCGCTCAGTATGATCAAGGTGTTAGCTATTAAAATGTTTATATTCAAGGCTTGAAGTACTGAAGGCTGTCTTAACTCACTGCCATTCCTTCTACCACCGCCACCCCTCCCACCACTCTCTCAACGATTTCTTTGTTACTAGGAATAACTTTGCCACTTCATTAACTTTTGAGTAGCTATCTGAAGGCCAAAAATAAGTTGGAAAGAAATAAAAATGAGAATTCCCAACGCTCACATAAACTCTCCCTTAAAAAGTAATTACAAAATAAAAGATGCTTTCAGAGAAAAGAGATTTCACATGACCGAAATGGAGATCTTTTACCCAGTGTTCTAACCCAACCAATTCAGATTACTTCATAACTCCATCACAGGAAAACCTCATTAGGGCCATTTTCATCACTTCATTCCTCTCCTCCCCCATGCCTGCTGCCTCGTAGAAGCATTCATTATCTCAAGATAATTTCACTGGTTATTGAGACATTATTATTCCACTGCTTCTCTGGTGACCTCTTCATTCCTGAAATCACTCCTTTGCTTCCAAGATGACATGCTGGTAAGAATACTGTTTTCCCCCTATGCCTGCATTAACCAGGTCCCATAGCCCCAGCATTTGAAATTCGAAGACCAGATTGGATAATGTCATTAGTAGGAAGTGGTATGTGGTAGCAATAGACACAACATTCATTTTACTAATAACACTCAGCATTTCCTGACTGCTGTCTTCATATCACTTGCTTTCAAAGCATTTTCTGTTTACTTGATATGGATTATGTATGTATGAATGACTGTACACATGTATTTCTTGTGGTAATTGTTATGGAATATGATGTTACACCCTCTTTATATGTGGTGTTATTTGTTGTTGGAGTGAGACCCAGAGTTACTTCATTAACTGCTAGGCTGGCACAGTGAATACGTTGCAGACCCAGAAGTCCAGAGGCTAGACTTATATTCCTCACAAGTCTTCCTAAGTTTCTGTTTTTGAGATAATGGTAGAACTATATGCTTTAGGCCTTCCAACCAATGTTCCATAGCATAGTAACTGTGTTTGCTGAGTCTGCTAAATTCTGTCCCGTCCTAGAGAACTTTACCCTGAGCTGCCTTGTCGCTTTTGAAACCCTTGCTGTTGAATCTCCCATCCTGCCTTCATTCTTAGCCAACTGGAGCCTGTTTCTGACCTCAACAACTCTACTGACTGTTATATCTTCAAGGTCACTGATGTAGTGAATTTGGCTTTGGGAGAAAAGGAACATATAACTTCTGAGTTAGTCCACACTGCTGCTTGCATTGCCTTTGTCATCAGCATCTAAAAGTTGTTAAATCTGAGTATAGGCGGTTCCCACGCTGGTGGGTTCCCAAATTTGTGAATTAGTTATTTGAAGGGTTTTGGTTTTGGTTTTGGTTTCACTCTGGGGACAGAAATAGCAGAGAATGGTAGTCAGGTCCTTGGGATAGCCCTCAAAATATAATTTTATGTGACAAAATGTAGCCATGCTATTATAAATCCCAAATACCACTTTTAAGTTTCTCTGTGAAAATTCATTTACAAAAATCTGAGAGAGGGCAGCCTGGGTGGCTCAGCGTTTGGCGTTGCCTTCAGCCCAGGATGTGATCCCAGAGACCCAGGATCAAGTCCCGCATTGGGCTCCCTGCATGGAGCCTGCTTCTCCCTCTGCCTGTGTCTTTGCCTCTCTCTCTCTCTTTCTCTCTCTCTGTCTCATGAATAAATAAATAAAATCTTTAGAAAAAAAAACCTGAGAGAGGTGTGGGCGCGTATATGGAGTTTATTTTTCATGTTAAGATGTTATCCTTCGTTGCATTCCTGCCCAAGAGGTAAAGACAATCTACTTGAGCTTCAAGGACAAGCTCCTTTCTTAATGGGGAGCTACATATTGAAAACTTAAGTGGGAGGTTGGAGTGTCCCTCGGTCTTGGGTTGCCACCCAGAAAAAGAAGGCACTCAAGAACACCTTCAGGGATGTGATGCTCAGTCTATTGGAGAAAATCCCATTCTAATGGTCTTAGAGCTCCTCTATTGCCCAGCTAATCCTTTCTCATTATTCTTTGCTCCTTCAATTACCTTTCCTCTTTAACGATGGTTGTCATATCCCCCACGCCTAGGAAAAGAGTCTTCCTTGGGAGCAGAATCAGCAATTACAAGAAATAGCATGTGATGCAAAGAGAACCAGGTTTCAACATTGGTCTCCTCTCCTTCCAGCTTCTCCACACCCTTATTCCTTCCAAATGGATTATACTTGCTCCTCAAGGTTTTTAGGGTCAGACATTCAGTGTAGGAGAGCAATTCAGGAGAGAGATTGTTGACATACGTAGGCATGGCTTCTCCTTCTTCAAGATTCTAATGGAATCCACATTTTCCGATTGTGTGTGTGTGTGTGTGTGTGTGTGTGTGTGTATCCATCATTCCCACTATGCAGACCCACAGGAAGGAGAATGGGCATCACTATTTTTCAAAATCACATGAGGAATTATTCTTTTTCATGTGGTCTTGTCCCTTTTATGACTTTTCCCCAAACCCAAGTGTGAGTGCTTATACCTGTGTTGTGACTTAGCTCAGACACCAGCCCAGGCAAAGTTTTTACTTCCTTTGACCTTCCCTTTGCTCTGAGTTAGGCATCTTCCTCCTGCCATACCTGGAACCATCTTGACTCTCATTTTTTTTTAAATGATCGGAAAACATCTTATTTTTGCCTTATTGGTAATCTGTCTTTTGACTTCTTTGTCATCTATTGATTAAGGTTGGAAGCAATTGATCTCAGTGATACCCTCTCTGCTTTGCTCAAACACTTGGTACAAACACTCTTTACTCCTGGAATCATAACCTCCTCTGGCTGAACTTGTTCACAGGATAAAATAAATGCTTCATCTGGATATAAATCTGTGCTTTCTTAGCCAGTGTGAGATCTAAAAGATACATTATTTTTTTAAAGATTTTGTTTATTTATTCATGAGAGACACAGAGAGAGAAGCAGAGACATAGGCAGAAGGAGAAGTAGGCTCCCTATGAGGGACTTGATCCTAGGACCCCAGGATCACAACCTGAGCCAAAGGCAGATGTTCAACCACTGAGCTACCCACTGAGCCAAACATAGTGATGAATCCAGGTGCCCCTAAAAGACACATATTTAGTTCCACATATAGTCCCTGTTTTTCAACCTTAAAAAATTAATTTCAGTAATGTATTTCCTTTAGCCTTCTGTCATCTGTAAGAATATCAACAAATAATACTGGAAGACAGCTTTCCTGGAGTTTGTTTATTGGAACACCTTTAATAGCCCTATTTTCTTATTTAACACTAGGCCTCAAACACAGTCAAAGCCACATTGATTGAAACATGCAAAGCACTCCCAGAAGCATAAATAAAATGAAATGGAGAGGATCTTTGCATTTTTCAGGATGGGTTAGCTTAAAAGGAAAGGCATGCTCCCTGTCTTGAAAATCAGAAAGGAGATGTTTCTTTTAGTTAAAAGCAAGGAAATATGAAACCACTGATTTTCCAAGAGAAAGCTTTTTTCAGAAAACCCCTTCCGAGGGTTAACTTTATGACAAAATGAAAGATTATCCTCTGCCATCTGTCACTGAAACCCAGTCTCCATTCTATATCCAGGCCTCAGAGCGGAGTGGAAGCAGAGGGAATCGAGAGACTTCAATGCACCAGGAACTGTTCCTTGACAAGCTTATTTCTCATTTGTCTTCATCAGAAGGATTTTGAGACTGGAACATTGAATAGGCTGCTCACTGACAGCTGATGGGAAGATTAGTGATCAAAGGTTGGAGATATTTGGAAAGGGAATGTGCTCTGCTATGGGGGTTGATGGGAGAATGAAGAGGAACTCCAAGCCCTCAAATAGACATGATTTAAGCTAAAAGCCCAAGAAGCTGCTGTGGGGGAAGGAGAACAAGGGATTCCGTCTCCTCCTGGAGGCTGCATTGTGCGTCTGTCCAGGGAAGTGCAGGCGGCCCTCTTCAGAAATGTGGAGTAGCCAAGTGGTGCTCTTGAGAAAGCCAATTACAAGGGGCTTCTGACATTTTAGCTCAGCTCCATCTGAGGAGAAAACACATTTGTTAGTGAAACAAACTGCATGAGGAAGTCATGGCCTTTGTGAAGAGACCGAGTGTTCAAAACGTGATTCTTCTGGTTCTGTCATAATCATTTGTCAGAGTTTGTTTCATATTTTTTTCTAGCCTCGATGAATTCAGCATATTTTTTCTAGCCTCAACGAATTTGGGTCTTTCCATCGAATTTCAATCAAGATGTGAGGATTGTGGAGATTTTTAACTTTTTAGTTCGACTACATGAGGCCGACAAAGCTATTAATTCCTCTCACATGCATCAGTCCCTAATCTCCTCAAACTCTTCCCTCAGAGTCTACTGATTCATTCCAGAAACAAGAGCATAGACCTCATCAGATTCTATACTTGAATTTGAAGAGGCCCACAGTGAAGCTTGAAGGAAAACGAAAGACTCTTGTTGATGGATAGTGTTGGAGAAGTCTAAACAGAAATGTCTGTGGCCAGGAAGAATGCCTCGTTGGGGACACTCTGGAAGACCAGCGTGTGTTCAGACAGAATGAGGAGAGCTTCCCTAGAGAGAGGTAGTGGCTGAGGCTCTAACTTTGAGTTCTAACCCTGTCCTCCTATTTAAGGTGAAATGAAGCTCTGAACAAGAGTTTTCCTCTTCTGGAATCTCAAAATATTAAACCTGATAAGAACCTGAATGCTGTCTAAAGCAGACCTTTCCTTTTATAGGTCAGGAACACAGAAGATCCCAGAGGTACCGTGACTTGTCTGCAGTTGCAGAGCTGCTTTGGGACAGATACAGAAGCAGCCTGAGATTCTCCCAACACCTAGGTCACCTCTGCCCAGTGACAAAGGTTCTCTCCTTCAAACCTTACTCAGGCTCCTCTGACTGCCTCTGATCTCTCTTCTCAAATAGGCCTTGATTTCGGGGGCTTCTGTGTTTGTCTCTGCATGTCCAATTTTAGTGAGAGATCCTGCTAAGTTGGTTTAGACAGACTCTCCCACTCTCGATGCCTCGTGCCCCCCACAGTGCTGTCTGGTCACCCTGGACTGCCTCCACAAGATTTCTGTCAGGTTAGTATTGTCAAAATCCTTCCTGACCCCTCTTAGGGAAGTTTTCTCTTGGTAACTTATTTTTTTTTTTTGAAGATTTTATTGATTGATTGATTTGAAAGAGAGAGAATGAGCAGTGGGGAGGAGCAGGGGGAAAGAGGAGGAGGAGGAGAGAGAAGCAGACCCCCTGCTGAGCGGAAAGCCCCATGAGGGACTCAATCTCAGGACCCCGAGATCATGACCTGAACTGAAGGTTAGGTGACCTTTAGAGGCTTCCCCCACTCCAATGATCCACCCCTAGTTACCCTTGAAATTTCCAGTTTCTGGAAACCCTAGAAACCTAGGGGTTACCCTGGTAACCCCTAGTTACCCTTGAAATTTCCAGTTTCTGGTAATATTATTTTTCAATGCTGGGGACATGTACACTCATTTTTTAAAAATTAATGTGTTTAGTTAAATGTTATTAATGCCAAAATAGAAAAAGGCAAGTCTAAATTACAGAATATTTTGAAAGAAGTTGATTTAATAGCAGTTTAGTAGAGGGGAAAAAGCAGATGTTGGGGGCTGGATAAAAATGAGCTGTAATCTGTTGGTGGGAATGCAAACTGGTGCAGCCACTCTGGAAGACAGTATGGAAGTCAAAAAGCTAAAAATAGAGCTACCCTATGACCTAGCAATTGCACTACTAGGTATTTATCTAAATGATACAAACATAGTGATTTGACGCGCCACATGCACCCCGATGTTTATAGCAGCAATGTCCCCAGCAGCCAAACTATGAAAAGAGCCCAAGTGTCCATCGACAGATGAATGGATATAGAAGATGTGGTGTATGTATACAATGAGATACTACTCAGCCATCAAAAAGAATGAAACCAAAAAAAAAAAAAAAAAAAAAAAAAAAAAAGAATGAAACCTTGCCATTTCCCATGACATGGATGGAACTAGAGGGTGTTGTGCTAAGTGAAATAAGTCCAATAGAGAAAGACAGTTATCATATGATCTCACTCAGATGAGGAATTTAAGAAACAAAACAGCTGAACATAGGGGAAGGGAAGGAAAAATAAAATAAGAGGAAATCAGAGAGGGAGGCAAAACAGGGGGAGGCAAACCCTCCCTTAATTCTAGGGAACAAAGTGAGGGTCACTGGAAAGGAGATGGGTGGGGAGATGGGGTAACTAGGGGATGGCATTAAGGAGGGCACTTCAAGTAATGAGTACTGGGTGTTGTATGCAACTGATGAATCACTGAGTTCTACCTCAGAAACTAATGATTACACATCTGTTAATTAAATTGAAATTAAAAATTAAAACAAAAAAGAATAAGCTGTAATCAGCATAGGAGTTCCTCTGTGTTTTTCCAAAGGAATTTGCAGAATTTGTTTGCAGACGGAGCAGTCTTTAAAACCTTTGCCACACACTTGACAAACCATTCTCACTTCCACCAATTCTGGACTTACATTTGGAGGGATTTACCAAATTCTAAAGAAGTGTCTTCACTTCAAGAATGTGAACATGAAGTTTTATTTTTATCCTCAATTTCTTGAAGCATTTGAAAGGTAAAATGCACATAAAACAATCATTTGCTAAATGCATCCACCCCTCGGGGGCTCCGTCAACAGTTGTGTTGATCTAGATGCACAAAGCTTTCCTTTCCTTGTCACTTCCAAAATTCTTGTCAAAGTTGTCATCAAACTGAAGATCTGACTCATTTTTAGCTTATCTGAGCAGGCTGTTCAGACCTGTCAGTTATAATTGTTCTTCCTATTTCTCTAGTCATTTTGGTTAAAATTCCCCTATCTGTACACGCCACCAAGCCTCCTCCCCCATTTGTCCCACCTGTCACAGCTGGATGTGGTATTTGCTAAGACGTCCAGTTATAAATTCTCCTGCTTCATTCTGGGTCCGGCTGGTCATGGCACAGATGCTGCTCAGTCAGGTCGGTGTTGGGCAACTGAAGCCTTTCCCTTCCTTTAAGAATATTTTCTAGGGGCACCTGGGTGGCTCAGTGATTGAGCCTCTGCCTTCGGCTCCTGAGATTGAGTCCCACATGGGGCTCCCTGCGAGGAGCCTGCTTCTCCTTCTGCCAGTGTCTCTGCCTCTCTCTCTGTGTTTCTGATGAATAAATAAATAGAATCTTAAAAAAATTTTTCTGAATTGATGAGGTTTCTTGTAGGTGATTTTTTTTCCTATATGTTGATAACGTTTTTATGAAAAAAAAAAGATTGATGGATATTGCAGGATGGTTCTGGACTTTGTTAGCTATTTTCCCAAATCTGGGGTGTATGCTCATTATCTTTTCTAAAACATAATTATGTTATAAAGCCCGTACATTCTATCTGTGTAATGGTAGAGAACTTGACACATGGGAGGCACTTACTGTTTTCATTGTTGCTGCTTAGTTTTCTCTTTTATTTGGTTAAAAACTGAGGTGCAAAATAATGAGTTTTCCATATGAATAGTTGAAGCCAGAAAAAACTGTGGATACTGATTTTTGAGGATGATCAGTTCCTGATGTAAAGAAAAACATCACAACGAACCAGGCACTTGGAAACGTGGTGCAGGTGCAAAGATCAATACATCGTCGCAGCCAGTCTCTGTACTCTGGGGGCTTTACACACACATAACTGGGTTTCCTTACAGCTGGAGGATGTTACAAGCTCACACGATCCACAGCTTGCCTAAGTGCCCGGGCCAAGGGCCAGTAACACAGGGCAACTTCGTCCCTTGCGCATGTCCCACTGCAGTGTGGCCACATAGCCCTTCTCCCTTTGGTATTTATGCCACTGGAAAATGTGATCTCAGAGACCTAGCAGGGAAGGGGGTGGAAGGGAGACTTAAGTAGCATGTTTTCAAGGGCCAAACTTAGAAGTGGTTTGCACCAGTTCCGCCCACAGTTCATTGGTCAGACCCTGGCAGGGGCTTACTGCAAGGAACCCTGGGAATACTTGCCTTCCTGAGTGCTGGGCAGGAAGGTCTGGGGTGAGGTGGGGTGTGTGTGGGGGGGAACTCAGCATTGTTTCTGCCACAGAGATTGTTTTCCTCTGAAATTTTCAAAATACATATTGACATTGAAAACAAGTGCCAATATTTCTCACTATTCTCAGTATTTCTCACTAAACATTAAGAAATGTGTTTAGAATCATCATGGTGCTTCTCAGAGAGAGCTATTTGTTTCTTTACTGAATCTTTTATGTCAAGGAAATAGCACGCATCAACATAATTTTTATCCGTGGAAAGACTGTTAATAAAATCTTGGTAACTATTCATGTAAAAACATATCTGGACCATAATCAACAGCATTGTTTTTTTTCTACATATTATAATAATTAAAGCAAGACTCCTTGGGTACATATTCCAGTCTTCATTATGTCCTTTATGCAGTGAGTTGAATAATGTCTTTCAAAAAAATGCACTCAAGTCCTAATCCCTCGTGCCTGTGAATATGATCTTATTTAGAAACAGGGTCTTTACAGATGTAATCAATTAAAACCAGATCGTACTGGCTTAGGATGGACTTTAAATCCAATGACGGTCATCTTTATAAGAGAAAGGAGAGGGACTGTGGATACAGAGACACATAAACACATAGGGGGCGGAAAAGCCATTTGAAGTCTGAGGCAGAGATGGGAGAGAGACAGCTATAAGCCAAGGAATGTCAAGGATTTTTGGCAACTATTAGAAGCTAGAAGAGAAGCACAGAATGGATTCTCCTTCAGAGCCTCCAGAAGGAATCAATCCTGCTGACTTCTTGACTTCAGATTCTTCAAGAACTGTGGGAGAATAACTTTCCATTGTTTTAAGGCAGAGTTTGTGGTGATTTGTTACAGTAGCCCTAATGGAATGGGTACAGTTGACTTCTAAAGAATCTGGACTTGAAGAGATAGATACCATCTTTAGGCTCCTACTGTGTACAAGGCACCACTAGACATGAGTGATACAAAGATGGGCACAAGATGCTTGCAAATGAGTGGAGGTAAAAGGCATGTACATAGATATTTAGAGTTTAACTGGAGGGGTGGACATTCTTGTCCTTCTGACTCCCCAACTCAAAAAGAACAAATATAACATCAAAAATTATGTTCTGTATTATCACTTCTTATTCTTCATCCAATAGTCAGTTCATTTCAACAAAAACTTCGGCTCAACAGGGATCTTTCAAGATATTAAGGTATTAATGATATTATAAAATATTATGGTCCAGGAAACACCCCATTTGTTTTCCCCAAAGTCTTAAGGAAAAGATCATTGATGAATTAGTATTTGTTAAGATCTGTTTGTTTTAGAATGTTGTGAACAGGCTAAAAAGTGTACAATGGCCACTAATTCTTGGAAATCGCTTCATATCAGGAAAACAAGGGTAAGTAAAAACCAGTTCTTCATGATGCAAATTGGTGTTTGATGTGAAATAAAAAGGGTTGTTTTGGGGACACCTGGGTGGCTCAGCATTTGAGTGTCTGCCTTTGGTTCAGGGCATGATCCCAGGATCTGGGATCGAGTCCTGCATTGGGCTCCCTGCATGGAGCCTGCTTCTCCCTCTGCTGCGTCTCTGCCCCTCTCTCTGTGTCTCTCAGGAATAAATAAATAAAATCTTAAAAAAAAAAAAAACAGGGTTATTTTGGGTTGGAGCTGCAATGTCCAACTTATTTTTTTTTTTTTTTTTTTTTTTTTTTTAAATTATTATTTTTTTTTTAATTTTTATTTATTTATTATAGTCATACAGAGAGAGAGAGAGGCAGAGACATAGGCAGAGGGAGAAGCAGGCTCCATGCACCGGGAGCCCGACGTGGGATTCGATCCCGGGTATCCAGGATCGCGCCCTGGGCCAAAGGCAGGCGCTAAACCGCTGCGCCACCCAGGGATCCCTGCAATGTCCAACTTAGATAGCCACTAACTAGAAACCATTCATGAGGAACAGCAACTGTCAGCAAAGCCCCGTGTATGTGCTGGAAAACACAGTCAGATAAATAATACTGATCACTGTCTGTTTTTGGACCTGTCCTTTGGTTACCTATGCTAAATGTGAGACCAGATCATTGTCAGCTCATTCCAGAAGAACCATGATGATGTAATAATGGGGTCCCGACTCTGTGACTGTGTAACTCAGGGCTTTTTAAGGTTTCATTATGGACCCAGCTTTGTTAAGCAAATGACGAACTGCTGATTTCAAATGATGGGACTCTGAATCTCAGTCACTCAATTTTTGTAGTAACGGTGGAAAATGCCACATTAAATTTGTCATGTTCAAATATTTATGTACTGTGATGCATTTCCCTAAGAGAGGAAAGATGAGAGGAATTTTTTTTTTTAACAAGTTGGCCCTGGTTTGGCACATAAATCTAGTTCAATTCCATCCACAGGAGTGTGGGGAGTCACCTACAGGTAATTTACAACAATAGGTTACACTGAAGTTGAATTGTTGGTCACCACTGAGGGGCTGTGGCCAAATCACCTGATGGCCCAGCACATAGCAAATACTCAGGTCAAAAGGCTCCAAGAAGAGAAAACTAACTCAGCTAGTAGGCTACTATCTGAAGGCAGCTGTGTCACCTATACAATAGCTCATCCCCACCTCCCTCAGGAGGTCCCCCAAGTCATTACATCTCTCATCTTAAGGAGAACTCTGTCACCTTGTATGTCAGTCAGCATACTCCACATTTGCTCTCTATAGCAGGGGCCTCATAGATCCTTCTAAACACCTACCAGAGGTCTGCATCTCCCCTGGGCCCCCCCACTCCACCCATCGGGGGCTGTAGCTGATGACCCTCCTGCAACCAGGCAATCTGGCTTGGATAAATATCAATCTGAGGGTCTTCACTGCTAGAGTTCACTCCATGGTTATAGCCCTTTCCCTTCCACAGGAGGGAGATGAGTCGTCCTGTTTATGCAATAATTTAGTGAGAGCTCGACATTGATGTCTCCTTCACTTCTTTCCAGCTCAGATCTTCCTTAACTTGGCCAGTGTGTGGGGAGTGGGCATGGAGTGAGGGGGGTAGAGTGGAGGTGAGATGGCAAAGAGAGTGTGCTCGTATTTTTAAACATCAGCACCGAATCTGTGTTATATGCTGTAATCAGTTCTTTGGAACTGATCCAGTTCCAGTTATTTCATTTAACTGGAACAAGAATCCTGAAAAGTCGTCTTGTAGGGCCCACTTGAGGAAACAGAGGGATTAAGTAACTTGCCTTGAACCACATTGCTAGTAAGAACTGAAGCAAAGACTGGAACCCAGGTCTATTTTCAAGGTCCTCCATTTTTTCTACCACATTGTTTTTTGAGTTACTTAAGGATGCCCAAACTTCTCATTCAAGGACACCTCTGTCTCACTTGGGGCGTGGTGCCCTTCCTCTGTTCCTGGGAAGACCCTGAGGCCCACTTCTCTGAATAATTCTGTCCCATCTGTCATGGGATCCAAAAGCCATTCTGATAATCCTTTTGCATTCCGGGGCATACGTTCACGTGGCCCTGGGTTGCATGTGCAGAGATGAAACAGACTCGGTGGGGATCCCTGGGTGGCGCAGCGGTTTGGCGCCTGCCTTTAGCCCAGGGCGCGATCCTGGAGACCCAGGATCGAATCCCACGTCAGGCTCCCGGTGCATGGAGCCTGCTTCTCCCTCTGCCTGTGTCTCTGCCTCTCTCTCTCTCTCTCTGTGACTATCATAAAAAAAAAAAAAAAAAAAAAAAAAAAGAAACAGACTCGGTGATAACCACATATTCATATCTTCCTTTGATATACTTACTTTTAAATAAGTGGGTGTCTACTGTTCTGAAAATGCTTTTGAACACGATTCTGATGTTGCATCAGAGACCCCTGGCAGTGGGTATGCTGGGAGCTGTGTGATAGCCCAGGCCTGGAATCTTGCTCACTTTTTCTTGACAATGAAGAGAAAGAAAGATCCTTTATTTCCACCACCTTTCCTTAACCCTTCTCCAGAGCTGGGGAAGGGTGACTACAACTTTAAATAGCTTCTCTTCAAGGCTAGTAAATTAAAAGAATATCAATGCACGAGTAGGTAGGATGGGTGGAGCACTCAGGCAGAGAAGCTGTAGAAAAGTGAGCAAGTGCCACGAATGAATTTTAAAGTGAGATTGGTAAATAGGCTTGGAGGCTTAAAGGAACAGTATCGTTTGGGTTTTATTGTCGAGTTTCACTGAATCCCAAAGAACCATGTATGTAAGTGGTTACTTTTTGGAAGGATTTTCCAGGTGAAACATCTGAACTAAATATTGAGAAACCAGTGGATACAACCAGAATGGGTTTGCTCCTCTGTTAGCATCCTGCAAATACTCTAACATGGCATTAGAAGCCATGGATAGAAACAAGACATACAAAAGTTCTAACGAGACCATGTACACTTTGAAATGGGGATAAATGTATAGATACAGCAAAGCTACATTTACAGTAATTCAAATAAGTGAGACACTGGACTACCCAAGTTTACCCATATATGGTAGGGGGCTAGTTTGTGGGAGAGGAGATGTATATTCCGAACAGTGTTTTCCAAATCTGCTTAACAAGACCATTTATGGGAGAGCTGTCAAAAATCCAGAATCTCTCAGATACTCTGATTCAGTGGAAATGAAATAAGATTCAAATATGTGTGTGTGTGTATGTGTGTAACTCTTCAGTTGATTTTGGTGATCCACAGGTTTGGGAATGGATTCTGCTAAAAGATTTAGGCTACGTTGTCACCCTTAGGCCTCAGTTAGGCAAATGTCATCCATTTTCAGGTCTGAATCAATGCACTGGTCAGGACTGTGAGCATTGGAAGAGATTCAAAGATGGATTTGGAGATATCCCTTCAGGAATAGCTGCCCAGGCTGCAGGTTCCAGGAGAAAGGTTGCACCAGTAATAAAATGCTGTTGTACTGAACGGACTCAGAGTAAAACTTCAACTTCTGTACTATTTTAGCCTTGGAAATAACAGCTTAGAGATGGTTGTGTTTCTCTCCACCACACAGAACACTACCCTGACAATTCAGCCCGGGCTGTGAGAGGACATGTGGACTTACGAGGTTAATACAATCATTATTTAAGAAGACACACTTGAAACTCACATTTCTTGGCTTGTGAGAGTGTTTATCACGCAAACTATAATGTCTCGAGACCCTGGTCTGGCTTTGAGAGGAGTAGGAGGGATATCAGGGAAAAGCAAACTAAGATGGCAAAGCAAGATTATTTTTACACGGACTGGAGGACGGTATTTGTGACTCACCAATTCATTTCCTCTCTCAGTCAATGGAAACAGTGCCGATGCCGCTAACAACAGGAGAAAAGGTACTACTTTTCTTGGAAATACTGTCTCAGAGAGGCAGCAGCTGAGCCAGGCAGCTTTAGTATCCCTGGCTTGTATCACGGCTAACTCCCTCTTAAAATACTCAAGTATCTTCCCAGAAAGGCCATTTAGATCCGGAGTCTTCCTTGAGTCATGGATCTATTTGAAAATTCTACCAAGAAACACAGACACCAAATTTTGCATGCAATTTCAGGGATTTATGGATCCTCGCTTTAAAGTTGTCAGCCTTGGGACACCTGGGTGACTGAGCGGTTGAGCTTCTGCCTTTCGCTCAGGGTGTGATCCTGGGGTCCTGGGATCGAGTCCTGCATCAGCCTCCCTGCAGGGACCCTCTTTCTCCCTCTGCCTGTGTCTCTGTCTCTCTCTGTCTCTCATGAATAAGTAAAATCTTAAAAAATAAAAAATAAAAAAAGTTGTCAGCCTTGCAGAGAAACCAGGGGTGGGATTTTGTTTTCACTCCACCAGATTAATTTTAGTCAATTGCAAAATGGCTGGTGGTTACACTGCACAGACCAGAATCTGGCTGCTTAGACATCTGCTGAGCCATGTCCCTGGCAGGGGTTATTCACTGTTTTAGTAATGTTAAAATACGGAGCCTATATCAAGTGTTCACAATGTGCTTGAACACTAAATGTGTTACATGTAACATCATTTTAATCCTTAAAAGCTTGCACCGGTGAAGGCATTCAGATAACTCTAGATTAAGTCAGTTTTTCAGAGTTACACAGTTTTTGAGTCACAAACTCAAGCTGACTTTAAAGCTAGTATGTAAGATCGACTCCAACACTTTTGCACCCTGAATTGAAACTGTTACTCTCCTCCTGAGATAGTGGCAAATGTTGTAAGGTGTATTAGTCTTGGGAGAAGAGGCTTCAAGCAACGATCTATACCTGGCGATGTCCAACACTAATTCTGATCACATAACCTCCAAGAAATCAAGTAAAAGAAATTTACTTTCTCAGTTCTAGAATCCGCATGGCCACTTAAGCAATTCACATCATTCATTGTTCTAGTTCATGATTTCCTGGAAAACTAGAACCATGTCTGCCTCACTTTTTGGGTCACACTCCGCATGCCCAGGCCATGGGGGAAGCTCAGTATCAAATAGAAGACCTGTTTGCCCCTCTCTGTTCTCGAATGAGGATAACATAACCTCAGAGATGCAAACCATGAGAACCCTCTTGTGTCAACTTTAATAGACCCATTTAATCTGGTTTCTATTACATATTATACATCTAGCTCATTTTAAAAAGCAGCCACTGGTCTTTAGCTCACATGCATGCTACTGAACAAGTAACTTTAGAATAAGTTTGAAATGCTGTAATTGAGTGCTATGTTCAATTCAGTTTGGCTTTCTGTGTAAGGCCTGCATATCACTGGGAAGATTTGATCATTGGTTAGCTGGGACAACTGACTAGGGGTCCTCAGAGATGCCTTTCTTAGTTCAGAAAATTCTTGGTCCCTATTAAAAATTGCTACCTTTAATCTATTTAAAAACTTCTTTCTTTTAATCAAAGACCAAAATAAACATGTTTAGCACTTGAATACTGAAGGGCGATACCTGAATATAAATACATATTTTGATGCCGATCGACTGCACTTTTTCTAACAGGAGTCATTATTTAGGAAATCTCTCATGTCTCGTTTTTGTCACCTGATATAATCTAGCCCCTAAAAACTGGTTATGCTGTTCCAGATATTCAAAACAATCTAATTTTCATGCCAACCAAACAAATAAGCTGCAGAATAGCTGAAAACGAAACTTGTTTAAGCATATGTAATTTTAGCAGACATTTAAATATAACACAAATGGTAGAGGCTAATGGGTGGGGTGGCAGATTACTTATTTGTATTTAAGTATTATAATTTTTATAGTAGAATCCATTTCACAATGACAATTTTTAGTGCACGACAACACTAGAGGCCAAATATTTTTAATCTGTGGATGATATTACTAAGCACATGGGGTGCGTCTAGGGGAGGGGTTCCTTTAAGAAACATGACCCTAGTAAGGAAGTACTTTTCTCCTAAGAGCAGATGTGGAAACACCAGGGTTAGTAAGTTTTTTTTTTTTTTTAAGTACTATCAGTCCTTGAGTTTCTATAAGAGCAGATGTGGTGCCACACAACAGAAAATCTAAATCATACTTGTATGGTGTTCTCATTTGCGTGTTCGAACACATTTTTAGTGACAGGGAGGGGAGAGGGAAGGCATATTACGTAGCCAAGATCAACTACCACTTTTTAATTTGCCATGAATTATACGCATGTTCAATTTGAGAAATTGACTCAAACACTAGTGTTTAAGTTGAGCTCATCTAGGTTAGTTTATATTTTTTTTCTGATTCTTGACTCTAAAGGGTGCTTAAGTAAATGCTACTTAATGAACAGATCTTCTACTCAACTAAAATTTATAATGTGTTAAGATTTCCTATTAACTTCTGAGTAAACTGATAATACCCTAATTCCTGAACAGCTGTGGTTACATTATCAATTTTTCAGATATATACAAGCTGAGGTTCTGTGGTGATCACTGCAATCAAAATCTTTAGGAAAAAATATATTCAAGGCAGATTAACTAACCAGAAAGTGACCTATAACTTGTCATCTTGCTGTTAGGTATAAAGTGAGGTATGACTTTATAACATCATTAACTATGCTAATAAAGTAGTACATTGTTGCAGAAAAAAAAAAGGAGTCCTACATTTATGTTAT
Organism: Canis aureus; assembly: GCF_053574225.1. NCBI lineage: Eukaryota > Metazoa > Chordata > Mammalia > Carnivora > Canidae > Canis > Canis aureus. The sequence goes on along the minus strand of NC_135611.1, from coordinate 86,107,217 downwards.
AAAATAGTATAACTTTCACTTCTACAATAAGAACGGAAATGTGCTCTGAGGGGAAACACAAACAGGGCTCTTTGGTTTTATATGAATTAAAAACCAGTGTTTATATATGGAAATAGCTTAAGGTATCAAATGGCATTTTTATATTTTGCTGTTCACGTATGTTTGTTTTAAAGATTGTACAAACACAAGAAACTGCTTTGTCAAATTTCAAGTCACTTTCCATACCAGCTGCTTCCCCCTCTGAAACCCTTCTACGCAGTTTAAGGCTACATACACAATGTTAACAACCAGCAACCACATCCATCATTCTCTCCAAAATTATCAGCTAATATTAATGGACAAAAATCACTCTAAGAACTTTGCAAACAATTAAGCAAAGAGGAGTTAAATTAAGTCTCTGAACACGATGTTTACAGGTGTTTACATGACGTGGAAGAGATAAAACAGCCTTTCCAAGTTTTGGCAGTTGCCTAAAATGTACAAGTGTCTTTGGAGTGAAGGGGATAGGGCAGGATGTGCAAGGCTTTGCAATATTGGTAAGTTAGTTTTTGAACTCTGAATGTGTTTCTGCCTCCAAAAAATACAATTTTAACACTGTATTTTTACAATGCTTAACATGTTACCATTATATTATTTAGTAGACATTTACCCTTTCATAGTTACTTGCTAAGAATTTCAATGGTCTTTCCAGGTTCTGGAAATCATTACTCTAGGACATTAAAATTAGTAATAGCTCAAGAAAATGAGAAGACAAGTCACAGACTAGGAGAAAACATTTGCAAAAGACATGTCTGATCAAGGACTATTGTCAAAATACGGAAAGAACTCTTAAAACTTAACAGTAAAACCTGATTAGAAATTGGCCAAAGACCTCAAGGAAGATATATACATGGCAAAGAAGCATACAGAAATAATCTCCACATCATGTCATCAGGGAAATACAAATGAAAAATGAGATACTACTGCACGACTCTTTGAATGGCTAAAATTCAGAACGCTGACCAACACCAAATGTTGGTGAGCACGTGGAGCAACAGGTTCATACATTGCTGATAGGAATGCAAAATGGTACATCCACTTGGAAGTTTGGTGGTTTCTGACAAGACTAAACATATTCTTATCACACTATCTACTGTTCGTACTTGGTATTTACTGAGAAGAGCTGAAGCTTTTATGTTCACACAAAACTTACACACCAGTTTAAAGTAGCTTTATTCATAATTGCCAATGCTTGGAAGCAACTAAGAAGATATCCTTTAGTAAGTGGATGGATAAACTGTGGCACTTCCAGGCAACAGATTATTATTCAGCACTAAAAAGAAATGAGTTATCAAACCATGAACGGCAGGGAGGGAACTCACGCGTGTATTCCTAAGTGAAAGAAGCCATTCTGAAAGGTTACATACTGCATGATTCCAACCATATGACATTCTGGAAAAGGCAAAATTACAGACAGTAAAAAGATCAGTAGTTGAAGGGGTTAGGGTGAGGCTGAGGAACAGACAGATTTTTAGAGCAGTGGAAACACTCTGTATGCTACAGTGATGGATACGGATCACCATACATTTGTCCAAGCTCATAAAGTGTATACCAGGGATGAGCTGTAAACTAGGACCTAGTGCTTATCATGTGTCAACGTAGGTTCAACTGTTTTAACAAATATACCACTCAGGTGGCAGATGTTAACAGAGGAGGCTATGCACAGGTTGGGGACAGGGGAAGCCTCTGTACTTTCAATTTTGCTGTGAACCTGAAGCTGCTCTAAAAGGTTAGTCTTTAAAAAGTTAATAGGGCATACTTAGTATGTGCCAGCCACTGTCCCCATCCTCACTCACAAATCCTGATTCTGGGATTCACTATCTTCCTAACCATTACGCCATACTACTCATAAAATAAGTTCTTTCCTTCAAAAATTCATGCTGTGGAAGTCCACTGCAGATCAAACCCAAGGCTCTACTTTTACAGGTAAGGCCCACAGACTAGATCAGATCAAAGGACCAGCCCAAGGTCATACAGTTAAATCTTATGATGGTCTGCCTTAGTAAAAACATTTTTGGACTGGGGTGTGTGCAGAGGTGGGACTATATAAAGAGAAACGTGGTATATTGGTATATACTTCAAATGTTCAAAATCTCAGGGTACACTCCAAAGGTAAAGCCCACTTAGTCTTGCCTGAAGAATATTCAGGTTTGAATCAAGTCTAGAACTGTATCTTCCTAGCTGCCTTATACTTTCTCCTCAATCAGCTGATGCTCCTGACAGATTTAAATCCTCAACTCCAAATCTGTTCCAAATATTGCTTAAAAAATTATGGAAGCCCTTATTACTACTGTATCATGCTGCACAAAGTTACAGACCAACAAAGGGCCCATCATCTTGCCATCGAAGTCTTCTTTATCCCCCAGATACCACTTTGATTCAAAACTGTAAGACTTAAAATTAATCCATCAAGCAAATGTTGACAAGACGTAGCACTGAGAGGGAAATGACTGTTAAATTTTGGAAAAAAAAAGAATTGTTGGCCTTCTTAATACCGTAATTTTCACCTCAACTGTGTTTCTTCAATACCTTTATATTTCAGGAGATTTGTTATCTCATAGATTTCCCCCAGTTGGAGCAAAGGTAACAGCACCCAAAGAACTGTAACAGATAATAGTGAACCAGGGTATTTCAATTTCAAACTCTAGCACTGAAAAGTTCTGGTTCTGCTTTTGGCTTCAGCTACCCCATGGGCCCATCTCTACATTAGAACCAAACCCAAAACAGAAATAAAACTATGCCTGTTTTTGTAAACAAATGGTCATGTCTAAAATGTCACCAGTAAAGCAAAATAAAATGGAAAAAGTAGCCCATAGTTGTTAAAATTCCATTCCTTTCTCAAGTTCTAAGATGGTTGGGATCCTAAAGAGTACCTATTCGTTTCTGCAAAAACAAACTGCTTATGGTGTACCACACTTGAAGTTTCACAAAATTCAACTTATGGTTCTCACTTGAACACATCATGTTCAGGGATGGCAATTAAAAAAAATTACAATATAGCCATGCAAAGTCTACATACACAACTACAAGGTTGAATATGAAACGTTTTCTAACTATTCCCCTTTATGATTGCTAACTATGGCTTAAAAACCCAATGGACAAGTGGAAGCTTCCCTCTGTACATGGCTTTTATTATTTACATAATACAATATAGCATCAATGCTGAATAGCATGATTATGTGCAATACATAAATATGAACTATCTGTACACATCTGCAGATCTAACTCAGAACTAAGGTACATAATAATTGAAAGCAAAACTGAATGCTTTAATTAAAGTAAAAACTAGGACTGAACACTGCAATAAATCAGAAGTAGTGCCTCGTGTACATACGTAACTATTTACAGATGAAAACAGGCATTACCACAATACTAATCTAACTATACTCATTTATATATAAAAAAACACAAGTTTCATACATCACAAAAACCTTCCATTATAACACAGAAGTGATATTACCAGACAAGCATCGGTGAAGTATACTGCCTCTTCTAGTTGTTATTGTACAATGCTGTAGATAATGCAGCCCATGCAATACACCCAAGAACACTAGAGTCCTACACCCAAGTACAATTAATATGATAAAGCAGCCCTCTGCAAGTGGTGCTGGATACCGCTAAGAAGTCTACTGCAGCCATGTTGGTTATGATTCTCCATGCAGAAGGGTACAGTTACATTAAGAACTGAAGTCTTGAAAAAAGCTTTGAACATTCTTTCTTGAACCAAAACATTCAACAAAAGATGCACATGAAAAATTAACTTTTCAGATACCTTTGCAACTTAAAATTCAGATGCATGTTATTCGATAGAGCTGCTGTATGTAAAAAAACCAAATGTAGTTTTAATTTCTTCTTGTAAACAAATTAATCCTAGTGCAGTTCTGTGCTACGCAACATTTTTAGCAATGAGAGTAATGCAGACATCTTCTGGTGCAGGCCAGCATGATAAGCTCCAAAGATAGCTCAAGACCCTGTTGGCCTGATGGCTTTACTCATGATAACCAGTTGCGATGTTTACCTTTTGTAGGTCTTATTTGACAGCTTTTAGAAGACAAATTAACCAGGCTTACATATGGCACCATATACTGGTTTCATGGAAAGGTCTGATCCTCTTTATAGCTTTCCTCCTGCTTCCAAAGAACACGTTGTGGAAATTAACAGGGTGAAGTTTAACTATGGTAGAAGTAGACTGCCAGTCCTTTTCTGGTGTACCATTTTTTAAAAAATACAGGCACATAACACTAGCCAAAGATTATACCTTGATTACATTCCCAAAAGGCAGATATGCTGCAAACATGCAGAGATTTCATGTATTATGTTTGGCACGTGGGAACGAAATTTTGTCCCTATCGTCTGTGTATTTCAATTTGCTGTGCAGATTTTCATCCAATTTTATTCAGGGGAGGGCATATACATTTTGTAGGGCTGTATCTATCCATTTCTGCCTGTAACAAACACCCAAACATCCTAAAATTTCAATTATAAGACAGACAAGTGTAAAGTAAAACTCTGGAGAACATCAAAGGAAAATGGCCATGCATCTGCTCTTTAATGTTTTCCTACGATATATTAAAATAAAAACAAAGTTTCAGTCTCTTCACAAGTAGTAATTTATATTCTCTGGATTTTTTCAGCCACAACAACTGGATTCTCTTTTCTGATTTTTGCTGCAGCTTCTGCTTTGTAATCATATGGACAGTTGTGCTTGTCAGAATAACGGTGAAGTCCACAAAACAAATTTCCACATCGGCAGTCAAACCCTGTATACACAAGAGGAAGTAGAGTCACTTGGGAATCTGCAGTAATTAAGGGGGGGGGGGGGCAAGGCCTCAGTCACTATAGAAAAGGAACCAGATTTTCATGGTTCTCTGTAACATGAAAGAAGAGTCTGCCACTTTCAATTGTGAAAGAACTTTCAGTCTCTTGACACAGTGAGAAATTCAAGTAACTATCCTTCCAGTAAGTCCTGTAGATACCATAGAGCAGAAACTACCTAGGTCTGGAGCCAGACTGAGCTGGATGCAACTCCTACCACACATAAACTGGGTAATGTTTCCTCAAGTGAAAACTAGGGAAAGAGAACCATAGGGTTCTGAGATTTAAAAGGTACAGTTAAAAAGTATTTTAACATTTTTTGCCTGGCTCAAAGATTGTGCTTACTGTTTAGTTCAGCTACCTTTCCCTCAGAACAAAGAAAAGAAAGAATCAAAAGGGATGAATTTTTATCAATCCAATAAAGCAAAGTAATTCAGAAGGCCTGAAGCTAATAAAGAGTTTTAGAGGATTAGAGAAACAATGGAAATCAAACCCAATTTCTCCCCACATCTTGCCTGCTTTCTAGTCCACTCTGGAAACTTTGTTCCTCAAAGTCAGGCATTTTGCTACAGGTGTTAAGACTGACCAGTCTCTTACGGAGCTCCTGATTATACTCTACCAATAAAATATGCATTGTTTTATATGTTCCGTAATAGGGGCAGCCCCGGTGGCCCAGCAGTTTAGCGCCGCCTTCGGCCCAGGGCCTGACCCTGGAGATCCGGGTTCAAGTCCCACATCGGGCTCCCTGCGTGGAGCCTGCTTCTCCCTCTGCCTCTCTCTCTCTTTCTGTCTCTGTGTGTTTCTCATGAATAAATAAATTAGAAAAAAAAAAATGTTCCATAATACCTGTAAGGCCAACTTTCTTTCTGCACATAAAACATCTGTTCTTCTTTGGTTTGGGCAACTCAGGAGCTTTTTCTTCACTTTGAGAAGTACTAGGCTGAGAAACTGATGGACTGGGCTGAGTGACAACTGAAAAACAAGGGTGAAAATGAGCTATTTGTTAAGAGTTCACGGGCTAACAGTTATTTTAGTAAAAAAATAAATGTAAAAGAAACAGTATGATTTTTAGTGAAAATATTTATGAAGCCTTTCTTAAAAACATGTGTTCTAAATAGAATCTTCTACTTTAATATCAAAACTTCCTTCAAATCTGAGAATTTGCCAGTCAACATATACTTGTTTCTCTAAATGCTGTAAAATGATTACTCCATTCAAATTCCTTTAAACTCACTCTTAACAGCTAGTACTAGGGAACAAAATCCTGTTTTAAAGACTTGGGAGATGTTGGTCATATGCCCAGTTTTCCCATATTGCAACGGACTAATCGTGAATTTCCTAATTAGGGCAGTTCACCTTCAGTATTACTGAGTATATCAAGTCGCCAACTCCTAAGGTACTTGGTTATAAAAAGTCATTTTGGTTTTATAGTGATACAAAAGACTGTAAGATAAATCCAGCAAATTTCAACAAGCTCAAATCATTAAACCCTAATTAACTTCAGATCCCAATATTTTACAATATTCATTTTGCCATTTTAACAAGTGCTTTATATGGTCAATGTAGAAAATCTGAACAGTTCTTAGAAAACTTTTTGAAAGATCAGGCAGTCTTTAGGACTATGTAAGTACTTGTGAAATTTTGACTATTAAGGAGTCCACAGGCAAAACCATAATTTTTAAAGCACAGCTTTTATTTACATTGCAGTAGTGATCTAAAATGGGTATGAGATTTAGACAATGAAAGATATGATCTTTAGAAACAAGTCCCTATTTCTCCACCTAAAAGGGCTTTAAATTTTAATTCATATAAACTTGTCAATATGAAGATTAAAAAATTACAGTTTACATTAAAGCCCACATTACCAGTTATTTAAAAAATACCAAATTTAATTCTACTTCTATAAAATTCAACTATACCAGAAACACGGAGTTTTAATATTAATCCAAACCCAAAGAATAGCAAATTTAAATATGCAGTGCTAAAATTATTGCTTAAACAATAGGCCAGCACTAACGTTATAAGCATAAATCCAAAATCTAGAGCAAGCTGAATAGGTTTCAGGACAGCTTACTCAAACTCTCCCAATATGTAATTCATTTATATTAGTAACATACTGGATGAGTGTAATAGCTTAATATTAGACTAAAAGAATACTATTCTACCTTCTACTTATCCTAGTAGCTATTATGACAACCTCAATACAATTTTTCCTGATTGTAAGATAGTGAGGAATAACCTATGGGAATATTTGGGGGAGGGGTATGTGAGATAGCCACTTCCTTGGCTATATAAGTAAACTGAAGAATGATTCCTGGGACATACAGGGAAGGGGAGTTAAGAAGGGAAAAAGATTCAGTAGAGGCAAAGAGGGACAAACTATAGAATGCCTAAGAAAGAATAATTACAGAGGCTAGCTACAGATTTAAACCAAGAATACTATTCCAAGGTCAGAGTAATTTTGTGTTAAAAAAAAAAAAAAACAACCCAAACAGAACAAAAGCCTCACAAATGCACTAATTTGGTCACAGCTTTCTCAGAAGGACTGAACTCATTTCAAAATGTTAAATATAGATTCACCTGCTGAACTCAAGAATTTTTACCTTAACTTCACAGATTAACATTGCTATAGTTCACATAAGCTTTGCTATATGATGTTAGCAGAAGCCAACCTCCAAAGCAGATTACATATCCACAAATATTGTTTCCTCACAATAAAGTTTTAATGTGTTCAGTCAACATTGCAGCAGGAAATAATAAACTGATTAAATGAATTACATGCCCTAAAGAGTATGGAGATACTTGTTCTAGGGTCCAGCATAGGTAATTCAAAACAAGTCAATCTCTGGCAACATGAGAGCTACATAGCAGAGACTCAAAGGCACTAAATGGGGGGGGGGGGGGGGAGCCTTTCTACACTGAGTTTTAAACTCTCACAAAATCTGATAGGGATCCTACACTTCTTCAATTTGGAAGTTTTTTATTAGTGTTCAACATGTTCTTTGTTCTGAATATTTTCTACAATACTGACAACATCAAGACTGATACTGCTTTCTTTACAGTTTTGAAATTAAATCTATATAATTTCCTGTTTACGAGTAATACTTTCTCAAGTGATTTAGAGACCTTTAAAATATATTGACAAACTACCTTTTAAGTTCATTAAATTCTTAACATTTCCAGTCTCCAGATTATAAATTTTGCTGATTTGTGGGACGGGTCTAAGGAGAGGGGTATGGGTAGAGAAGAAAGAAGAGTGAAGAAAGACTATTTTATACTTGAGAGACTTTAAAGATAGTGGTTCTTGCTTGGCCTATATTTTATAGCTCTCTCTCCAATTTAATCCTTCGATGGGAAGGAAATAATCCCCTCACCAACACTTCTTTGTACTACCAAATCCAGAATGGAACTAGTATTAAACAAAAAGCATACCTGGCTCTGACACCTCTGTTTTCGGGGTAGTTATTTTGTCCTCTCTTGAAATGCTCATTTCTGTCATTTGCTGAGTTACAGGCAAGGCAGCCACAGGCACATTTCTATTTGAGTTCAAGCAAACATTTTTAAAGATGTTAAGGGTACTTCTTTGCGAGATAGTAAGTTGTCAGTTCAACTTTAAATTATGTATTATTTCCAACATGGTCAAATGGAGCTAAATAATCTAAAAATTTAAGAGTATGGGATGCCCAGCACACATGGTTGAGAATAAAGAAGTTTGATAAATGGCTCATCAGTTCAAGGCTGCATATTTGTATAGGTTACCATATTCTATTATAGCCAACTGGGAACTTTTAGCTGTGCCTGTAATTTCAGGGCAAAAGGGGCAGCTTTGCCAAAATGCCATGTGTAGCATTCTAATATAGTCTGCAGAGCCATACTCTCTACAATCCCTAAATCTCAATTATGAGAAAATAAAAGCACAGCTTTCTCAACACAGCATCTTTGAGAGTATCATGGAGTGTGTTGTAATATACATTTCTATTCAATGACCTGTAAGATCAGGTATTAAAAGAATCCTGGAATCCCAGATTGTGGAACACCAGCAAAGCCAAGGGCATCTGATGTATTAACGTCCTCATTATATATGAACATTCATAATTAGAATGGTATGGATAGCATGGATATCTTTATTTCCTCCTTGAATGTTGTAAAAACCCTGAAATGATCAATCTTACCTTGACTTTTCAGATGTGCTGCCAGCAGCACCTTCACAGTTGTTTAAACTCGTGTCTGCTCTCTGTACAGATGCAGAATCTGAGGTAGGACTGTTGGAACCACTAGCTGTTCCTATTTAAAAAAAGGATTTGTAAGAAAGACCAACACTACAAACACTCAGTATCAAGACTATTAATAAGTTACAAATACTTGCATTTAATTAGGTTAGTGATTTAAGCACTTCAACTGTGTTGCAGAATCCTATAATTAAATGAGTATCCAAACAAAAACATCTATGAAAGAGTCACATCCAGTCACCATAAGTATGAAACAAAACCTCAAAAAGGAAAATGAAAAAAACTAGAAAATGCTTGTAGATAGTCATTCATTCCTGATGTAGCTGTGCCAAGTACTTGGGCTGCTGCTTTAGTTTCAAGCTTTTCTCAGGTCTTCTTTCCTTGGGCTCCCAGCATAGATTCCCAGTCTTAGGCCCCAATTCTTGGTTCTATATTTTCTGTCCACCAGTCTTCAAATGGATTTTTCCTTGGAAACTTACCCATTGGGCTCATTCTGCCACTATTCTGCTGCCTCTGAAGATGTTCTTTGTAGCAAACGGAACACATTCCATTTGTCCTAGGATTCCCATAAAAGCCACATCCTGTACTACACAGCATGGGCCCTGGGGTCTGGTTAGTCTCCTGAGCCATATTTTTCTGCTATAAACAAAACAAAAATAAAATTTTAGAAATTAGCATGTTACCAAAGTAAAAATCACTAAATTAGTATGATAGCCACCAGTATACCTTTGATATTTCTAAATAACAAGTTTGTCTCTAACAAAAGCCTAAATTATGGTAATCATTAAAAAGAGCAGGCCAAGAAAATTATGAACATTTGTTGCTTTTATGAAACAATGGGCATTAAAGAAATGGTCTTTTACTTCTTCTATCACTATGATCTTTGTTTCAATTTCTGAAAAGGTCACTCAGCCAGATATCAGAATTACATTTAAATCAATTTGGGCAATTGGCTTCTTAAAGTCACTTTTCTGCTTTCCTGCACTACAGACAAGACCATATCAAATGATACTTCAACTGGCTAAAAATATATAAAACGGAACTTACAAATGAAAAAAGACCTACAATGATCACAATTAAGTACCAACTCCTGATGGCTACTGGTGATTCTTTAAACTGGCTGTATGTTGGATGTAGCTCTAAAGCGTTCTTAAAAAATACCTTATAACATACTTGGCCTCACCAGTAATTCAACAATTCTGCTATGAGGTAGAACTGTACTTTTAAAAATGTTGCCAACACTGTTACAGAACACTGAAAAGAGAGCTGGTAGATTATCTAGCGTTTCCAGTTACCTTAGCACCAACACCAACAAATGAAGCTCTTTAAGAATTTAGGGGTCCAGCTACTCATGAAATTCCTTTTAAGTTCTGCATTAGAGGTGTGAAATCTGGGTCTGAATACTTTAAAGCCAGTGCCCAGAAACCTGCAAATGCACAAATTATCAGCTATATATTTCTCCAGCCAAAGGCTCTATTAGAACTTTTCACAAGTGCTTGTCTTCCTCACATCAGAAAATGAAACCTTTGAAAGCTCTATTTCAATATGGCAAAATAAAGCAAATGTGAACACACCTTTAATAACGATTAATATCCAATGCTAGGTTATCAGAAAGAATTTCATACAGCAAGCATACCTTGTTTTTCTGGAAGACTTTTAAAATTGGCACAAATATAGTAACGCTATCCTAAATTCAGTAAATTTTCCTAAGTGAAAATACACATAAAGAAAAATTTAAACTGTGGAAAGTTTCCGTATCACCTTAAAATATATATGTACCAAAAAAAGCGTATTTTTTTTTTTTTAATTTTTATTTATTTATGATAGGCACACAGTGAGAGAGAGAGGCGCAGAGACACAGGCAGAGGGAGAAGCAGGCTCCATGCACCGGGAGCCTGACGTGGGATTTGATCCTGGGTCTCCAGGATCGAGCCCTGGGCCAAAGGCAGGCGCCAAACCGCTGCGCCACCCAGGGATCCCAAAAAAAGCGTATTTGAGAGCACTTTATCAAAGGGAGATTGTGTGCTATACCTTGTGGTCACTGTCATTTAAATGTGCCTTAATGTTGACAAGAGAGATTACTTATGATCTGCTGAGTTCCGAACATTTCAAGTAAGTGCAGGTAAGTACTTCAAGTTCGAGATTGCCATCTTCTAGAATTCATATGGCTTTTCCCAACTACCATGCATTAGAATACTAAAAACAAGGTTTTAACAAGTTTTTAACACTTCTTATCAAAATCATAAAAAGGGGTTAGAGGACTAATCAATTTTCACCTGGCCAGAATCCTGTCAATATTTCTCAGTTAAATGATAGTAATCTTTCCTTTTGTTAGCAAAAAGAAGTATTTCAGCCAATCAAGTTTATATGGAGGATGATGGAGAACCACAACTTACTTCAAACACAGTACTAATTTAGTAGACACGGTCTCTTTAAATAGTAAGTGGAATTTAGCTGACTCATTTTGGAGCAGGGTAGTGTAAACATTTCAACATCACTTATGAAGTTTATTAATAAACATTTTCAGCTGGGTTTTAAAATTTTTTAATACGGGCAAAAATGCTTCAAATAATAAAATTACGTATGCATTTATTTGCATGCCCCCCACCCAAATGTGTGGGAATCAGCCCTATGCACAAAGTTCATTCCTTGAAGCCAGTTTAAGAATTCTGCTAGTTCAGTTTCTATACTAACCTCCAGAGTCATCTGACAGTGGCTTTATAAGAGCAAATCGGTCTAAGTTTTAGTCATCCCATGTTAACATTAGTGAATCCAAGTCTTACAATCTTTTTTACAAAAAAAGAGGGAGGGAATCTCATCAATGATTTTACCCACTTGGACTTGTCAAGTATCCCACCTTTCCTTCTTCAGAAAACACAACTACTTTCAATTCACTATAAATAGCCTGCAAGGGAGACACAAGAGACCCCAAGACATCAGTTTTCCACAGCTTCCCATCTTGTAGACTTTTCCCCCCTTAGAAAGCCAGCTTTTGAACACCATCACATGTGCAAAGCTTGCCTTAATATTTCTCAGAAGCTTAGATCACATGGGCGAGCGCTTCAGCCTGTCACAAGGCTGCAATGTGACAGGCTGAGCTGGATGGAGGCTCTCACATAAAGCCTAGTCAACAGGGGCCTCTGAAATCAGCTTCTATTTATATCTTAGAGCTTGCCAACTCCTACACAACCTCAAGAACTAAGGATGCTGCGTTCATAGATCTAATATTGTGGGAAACAAAACAAAAAGATATACCATTAAGGCTGCTACAATTTTCTTTTTCTTCTTAACGTAGGGAGGGCCAGCGAACAATCTCTCAAATTCAACTAAGAAGATGCATCATTAATCGCTCACGAAGCCAAAACGGTCAGGGTTGTTTATAAAAACCGAGCACAGTAAAACTAGCACCCAGGCAGAAAAAAATCCTGATGTTTAAATCCTTTGGCTTAGCAGCAATTTGGGGGAGAGGATAGTTTGCCATTAGGTGCTGTTTCCCTCCTGCTTGGTAACATTTTAGAAAAAAAACAATCATCATTACTATTTAGTACCTTAAAGTTTTGTTGTTAGAAACTTGTGCATTCCTGGGTCAGCTCTATCAGGTACAGAGGAAATGTTTATTTTTATACTTTGTATAGCTGAAATGTGTATTTTTACAGTTTGTGGCTTCCTCTAACTCATAGTTTAAAGAAAGCCAAAACCTAGGCATGTAATAGAAAAACTCTCCAGCCTCAAATATGAAGAAAACAAAGGCTTTTTGCACCTATAGAATTTAGTTTTCAGGTGCATAGGTTAGAAGATGGTAAGAATGCCTACTCACTTGGACTTGAGACGGGAGTTCCAGTCTCTATTTCACTTCTAACTAAAAGCCAGTGACCTTGGGCAAGTCCTTACTCTCCGCATCTGTTCTCTCTTTGCCAAAAGGAAGATTTACTCTTATTAATTTTAAAGTCTCCTTTCCAGGCTTAATACCGGGCCTGAGATAAAAAAATAGAGAATAACTACAATAAAAATTTTTTTGGGGGGAAAACATTAAAAAAAAAAAACTTGTAAGATAAAAATTGCAACGTTTTCACCCATTAAATTCTAAAATCCTACTTTTAAAAAAATAAGGAACATAAAATCAAGTTTTAAGTTTGTTTCCAAGTCTGTAAATTACCCCAAAGCCAGGTTTAAAACCAGGGGCTGTGTGACCTATATACACACTTCTTTATCCTAATGTCCTTAGACCAGATTCTGAGAAGGCATTCAATAAAAATAACATGGGCCTTTCCTCAAAACACAGCTCCACGGAGTGCGTGGAAAGCGAGCAAGAATTTCACGTTCACCAGCCTAAATGCACGAAACAAAGGGGAAGGTGCTCCATTTCCTTCATGGAAGGGATCTCGGGCGAAAAACGCAGCGACGCTGGCAAAACTAAAACCACGACGACAGAAGATCCCCCCAGCCACGTTCCAGCGGATTTCCGAACAAGCCCCGGACCCCATCGGTCCCCCCATGCCCCTCTCTAAGCCGAGGCCTGGCTCGGGAGAGCCCAGCAGCAGGGCCTCCTCCAAAAACCACTGAGTCATGCAGAACGGCAGCTCCGCAGGCCGGGTCGGGCCCGCGCCGACCCCCGGCTCCGACCGGCTCGGACCGGCTCCTCGGAGGCGGCGGCGGCGACCTGGGGGGCGGGGGGGAGGGGGTGCGGCGAGCAGGGGGCCGGGGGCGCGGCCGCCGCCGCGGCCCCTTTGTCTCTCCGGGTCCGGCTGCCCACGCCGGGCGCCGCGCCGAAGGCGGCCGGGGCGGCCGCGGAGGAGGCCCGGAGCCCACACGCCGGGCATTGTTCTCCGGCCGGAGCGGGGGCCGGTGCGGGCGGGCCGGGGGCGCCGGACCTCGGGCCACGACGGCAGGATGACGCCTCCGTCTTTGTGCTCCCTGAGCCGGCCGGCTGGCCCCCCGCCCCCGGAGGCTCCGCCAGGGGCCCGCGGCCGCCCGGTGCCCCCCACTCCCACCCCCCGGCCCGGCACGAGCCGCCGGGCGCCCTCCCCCCGCCCCGCACCACTCACCCTGCGGGGGCAGGAGCGCAGGAGCCGGGCTCGCGCGACGCCGGCGCGGTGGGGCCGGGCCCAGGCCTCCGGGAGGGACGAGCCGGGCGCCCCGGAGCGGCCGCCGCGGGCCGGGAGCGGGGCGGAGGCGGAGGTGGCGCTGCCGCTGCCGCTGCCGCTGCCGCTGCCGCCGCCGCCGCGGGGTCCTCCTTTGTTCCTGCAGTAGCACCGAGCGTGGCCGGGACACGCCGGAGCTCGGGAAGTGGGAGGAGGGAAGCGAGGGGGGGCAGCGGAGGCGGCGGAGGGGGGACCGGAGGCCGCGGCGGCTATCGCTGCTCGCCGCACTCGCCCGTCGTCGCCTCACGCCTCCGCCGGCGGCGGGTCGGGCCGACTCCGAGGGCGAGCGGGACGCGCGGGGGCAGGCCTGGGCGCCGCGAGGGCCCGCTGGTGGTGCTCTCCGTCGCCTCGGCTACGGCCGCGGAAGTTGCGTGGCTCCCGGGAGCGGGCGAGCCTCAAGTCCAGGTGCACCCGGGTCCCGCGCTCCGGCCGACTGACGCGCTCTCCCCGCCGGGCTCTCGGCAGTGAGGGGAAGAGGGAGGGGGGCGGGGCCTGTGCGTCAGCGAAACCCCCGACGGCGGCGACGGGGAGCGCGGTGACGTCGCGGGCCCGACGCCCCGCCCCCCGGGTCCCGGGCCCGGTCCAGCCCGGCCCCCGCCGCCCGTCGCGCGGAGCCGAGTCACTGGCGGGGCCGCCGGCCCCAGGGTGGAGCTGCGAGGAGCGAGTCCTGTGGAGAACGCGTTTCTATTTTTAACCCGATTGTCCGCCCTCAGCCTTCCTCCTTCCGATTTTCTCGCTCAGGCCCGCTTCTCGCCATCTGAGTTCTCACGCTTTGTCTCGAGCCCTTGGCCGACATTTCCTTTTCCTCCTCACTCCCCTAACCGCCGCCCTCCCCCTCCCCCGCCCCCGCCCCCGCCCCGGAGTGAGTGGGAGAGGTTTGCCTGGAGAAAAGGAAAAGAGCTCCTCTCCTCTCGCCAGCTTTCGAGGCCTCCCCGGCCCCGTTGCCCTGAAGCCCCTTCGGGCGCTCGAGGGTCCCCCCCGCCCCGCGCGCCGGAGGCCCGGTCGCCGCCGGGCAGCCGCGGGGCAGGCGGCGCTCGTGGCCCGCCCAAGGTCACGGGTGGTGGTGCCGAGTCAGGAAGCGCTCGGCCGACTGGCTGCCAGGCGGCTGGCCCGGGCGGCCCCGGCGTGGTTGTTCGGAACAAACTGTTTTGGCCAGCCTGTAAAATCCCTGGAAATCGACTATTCCAGCAAAGCGTCGTGAACTAGGAAAGCACCCAATGTTCTGCTCAAGACGTTTGGAGCTGCGGGACAAACAAGCTAGACCTGAGGCAGAGCCCAGGACCGGGGCACAGTTGCAGGGGGAAGTTCAACGGCCGGGAGGGATCAGGCCGTGGAGGAGTGAGGCGCAGGCCGGCCCGGAGCTCCTTCCGCAGCAGCAGCAGCAGCAGCAAAACACCCTCCTCACAGCTGATCCCTCCCGGGGACTTCAGCTCAAAAGAACAGAGTTACTAAGACAGAAAGTGCTTCTGAACTTTGGTCGTCAGCAGTGGCCCTACTGAAAAGTACAAGTGATGTTTAAGGGCTTACAGGAGCCGCCGTTAGAACGGAGCGACACAGGTCCCTTCTGTGTTTCCCCAGACTTGCTGACCAGAGGAATCACCTGGAGTGATTATTTTGAAAGATTCCCAGGCGGCTCCCCTGCTCCGCTGCAGGTGCTTTTGGTCGGTCTGGGGTGGAGCTCAGGAACCTGTTTTTTTTTTTTTTTTTAAGATTTTATTTATTCATGAGAGGCCCAGGGAGGCAGAGACACAGGCAGAGGGAGAAGCAGGCTCCATGCAGGGAGCCTGACGTGGGACTCGATCCCGGGACCCCCGGATCACGCCCCGAGCCAAAGGCAGACACTCAGCCGCAGAACCACCGAGGTGCCCCAGGAACCTGTATTTTTAAGTAGTTCTCCAGGTAGTTCTTTTGTGTGTGTGTGTGTGAGATTTGGGGAGAATGCTGTCCTGGTGCCCGGTGCCAAAATTTCCAAATCTGTGCCACAGTAAGGAGAATACGGAGAACATAACTGAGCCTTCCCTTTATGATTTAGGGTTATTGCTGTGGCCAATTAACGTGTTAGAGATGGAGGTGGTTTCAGTCACAGGTCCCCTAATCATTGGACTTTATTTCCTCGAGTGAGTGAAGAAATTAGTAAAAACATAGCAGCTACCATTTAAAAACTGTTTTTCAGTGCTGAGTTTTCTCTGTTTAGGGTCTCATTTAATCTTCACAGGAAGTCACTGAGATAGGTACTGTTGTATCCATTTTTACAGATGATGACTGAAAGGAATGAGTGACCTGCTTGAGGAGCTGAGGGACAGGGAGGTGATTTTTACTGAGAACAAAAATAACTCCGAGATTTCTGTCTCCTACACCGCACCCCCCACCTCAAATTTTATTTTATTTTATTTTTTTTTTAAGATTTTATTTATTTATTCATGATAGTCACAGAGAGAGAGAGAGGCAGAGACATAGGCAGAGGGAGAAGCAGGCTCCATGCAGGGAGCCCGATGTGGGATTCGATCCCGGGTCTCCAGGATCGCGCCCTGGGCCAAAGGCAGGCGCCAAACCGCTGCGCCACCCAGGGATCCCTCAAATTTTAGTTATAAAAAAATGAAACAAGAAAATTCCTGAAGAAGCATATTTGGGGGGGGAAAAACCCCTACCAACCAAAGAGTAATAAAGCAAGCTGATTAATTTTTTAATAATGTATTGCATAATCTATGTTATGTAGCCCTTTCTGCTAATTCATCCTCTCCACCAACCATTTATAATTTTCTCTAAAGAGACTATTTCAACCAAGAATGTGGCTGGTATTGAACCTAATTTTAGCAAGATTCCCCTCCAGCAACTGCCATACTTGTTCTCAAAGTGTGATCCCCGGACCAGCAGCATCAGCAACATCTGGGCACCTGTGAGAAATACAAATTCTCAGGCTCGCACACCAGACCTATAGAATCACACTCTGTGGGGTTGTCTAGTGATCTGTGTTTTAAGTCCTCCATGGGATTCTGATGCACACTCAAGTTTGAGAACCACTTACTCCTACTATACTGCCAGTTGATTTATCTTTTTGATGTTCATACTGTGTGAAGGGAAAGGGCCGAAAAAAAAACCACTTTTTCTCATCTTACTGGTGTAACAGATTAGGGAATATGCTTCTAAGGAGTTTTGTTGCTGCCATTCTAAATTTTCAGATGGACTTCTAAAGATAAACTATAAAACTCAAAATATTTAATAGAATGCTCTTAATATAAGTATGCAAAAGGGCTGTCATTCTGTGGTTATCAGAGAAAGCTTGAAACCAGCCTCTGGCAACAAGATATCAGGGAAAATGGGCATTCTGAAAATGTGGTGTAATCAGTTAACTGTTCAACAATACCTTTTTTTGTAGAATTTCATTACATAGGACATACCAAGGTGACTGATACCTGTCCATTCCTAAGGACTTGCTGAAATTATTTATTTATTTATTTCCATGAAAGTGTTTTTGCACACTTACTACATTCTAGGCACCCAGTCAGTGGGTGCCGAAATATAACAGGCAGGAAAAAAAAAAAGATCTTAGCCTTGTTCTCTTGGACCTTACCGTCATGTTGGGGAGAAGGACATTAACAATATTATCATATAAGTACATAATTATGAACAGGTAAATATTTTGAAAGACAGATATAGTATGTTGTGGGAGCATGTAACAATGACAATGGACACTGAAAATTCGCCCAAGCTGAATTTCATCACTACTCATCCCCATTGCCGGTGAAGCCAGGCTTATTTCTTTAAAGTAGTAAACCATAGTAAACTGGTATGCCCTATGAGAACGTTGAAACACTTTGTATTCTGCTTAAGAATCCAGGTAAAGTTATTGCAGTTTTGCTTACTTTTTTTTTTTTTTTTTGTAATCTAGGCATGGGCTAAAAAAGAGAATTGATTGGAGAAGAGCAAATGTAATTTTCAGTTTCTTAAAAAGTAGAAAATGATATCTCTTAAAAATAGCGATCAAAGTTATTAGTCCTAAAATATAGAAGACTTGGAGTTATTTTACCTTGACATGTAACTTCCCATTATGGAGACAGGAATTGGTTCTTTGGCATTATTATAATACCCTGTCACGGGTAACTACATTTTCTCTCTGTGCTTGAGTAGAGCTTGGTGAAACACAAAGTCTTTGCTACGGTTTTAAAAACTGGTGCGTATTATTTGATGTTCACATAGTGGACTTCCTTCCTTTGTTTCCTAAGCCCTTTCCAAAATCTCAAAGATCAAGGTGGAGAGACTCAATTGTATTTTTATTATTTTCAAAATGATTAGTTGAAAGGATTGCAATATTTAGAGCAAATCAACTAATTAAAAATTTCAGAGTATAACAGATTATTTAATTATGATTTTTTTCTTCTTTAATCATTGATAATGAAGTCATAATTAAAATATCAGTGAATTCAATAATAGATGGGGTTTCAACCCAGCTCAACTAATGGTTGATAATTTTTTCCCTTAAGGAATAGATAAAGCAAGTAGCAATTTAATTATTGTGAAGGACTTTTGGTAATTTTAAAATCCTACTTATTTTCAATGAAAACAACTGGATCAAAGAATCTTCAAGTAAATAGCATGGATATCTTACCTGATTAGAGGAGACTTTCAGACGCAATTCAGATACTATCAGCATAGCCATAAACAATTTTTAAGACAATTTAAATAAACAAAAGCTTTTATCATTTATGTAAATCAAGAACTGAAGGTGAAAGAAATTGATGAATTAATAGATATATATAAAATATACATATATATTTTACTGTAATTGATGAATTAATAGATATATATAAAATATACATATATATTTTACTGTAGATATCACCTTTTAAGACACATGTAAGGTACTTTGGACTCAAAAACTTCAAGAAATCTTTGTGACTGAACAAACTAGGGATGAATGTTAAGTATGAATCTCAGTAGTTAGCTCCAGGATTGGCTCTGAGACAACGCTTTGAAGTATATTGTAACTTGGGCTCATGGGTGGTAGGTGGACCAGAAAGTCAGGAACCAGGTGAGTAATTCAGTGAGAGCCCAGCAACTAGGATGTATAAAGTTCTGGCATTGGGCAGTTGGAACTAAGGTCTTAGATATCACACAACAGAAGAAGATCTCAGAAAACAGTCAGATACCATCAGGGAGGTCAGGATTCAGTCAGAAGATCAACAAGAGAAGTGGGTAGGGTAGGCCCTTGTCCTGGAGGAATGCAAGTTCAAGGAAGAGAGCCAAGGCAAGTGTCTTATGTTTACGTAATGTTTTTCCATTTACAATGTGTGTTCAAATGCATTAATTTGATAAATTCTCACAACAGCCCATTGATCTCGATATTCTCGAGTCTCCTTTTGCAAAGAAATTCACTGAGGCTCAGGGCAAAGTCATATGTCCTGTCTAATGTCATGTACCTAATAACAGTCAAAGCTGGGATTTCAATCCTAGCCTCTGTCTTCTGGTTCAGTATTCTGTGGCCTCTCTAGGAGTATTTCCTTTTTAAATTTGTGTCATAATCATATTTCCCACTAAAATGTAAAGCACCCTTTTACATCTTGTACATCACTCATCTCAGAATTGTGACCATAATAGAAACTTTGATTAGATAGTGTCTTCCTACCTAATAGGCAACTCCTTCCAAATCTGTTTGGTTCTGTCTTCTCTAACTGATTTCTAAATGTGACATGCCTTAAGTCTACTTGAGCACTCTTTGTCCCTCTATTGGACATACTCAGAGTGGTTTCACTCACTTCCATAGATTTAAATGTTATCTGTACTCACTCCTTGGCTTACAAATGCTTGATTTATGAATTTTTTATTTACAAAGATATTAATATCTATTTTAAAATTTTATATATAAACACTTCTCAATCTAACTCAGGATGTTTCTTTTTCCAAAATAAAGGTATGCTATGTCATCAGAAGAGAAATTCATAGCTAGTCACTACTATTGTTGAGTCGTGAATAAATGGGAGGATCTAGGGATAGAGAGGGGTTTATATTTATTCCTGTGGACTCCAAAGTGGCCAAGATAAAGTTAGAACCTTGGAATCCCAGAACAGGTGCTTTTGTTAATGGTATATGTCTGATCTAAGGTCTTCTGTACTGTAATTTACAACATCGTGACCAGCTTTAAGTGTGAAACATACAAATATAGAGAGAAAAATCTTACTTTTTATTGAGAAATTAAAAGTGATGGAACAAGTGGAAGCAAGAAAGAGAAATAAAAAAAAAACCTGTTAGGTTTGTCCATTAACTGATTGAAAAATATAAAACTGTAATTCTTAACAACACACTATCACTGAAATGTATCTAAGCCTACACCCAGGTTTGAGGACTTCTTGAAGCTTCTGATGCTAGATGGAACACTGCTTTGAGCTTCCTAATTATATAGCAGAAGGTAATGTCTTTGCTCATTAGCAAAGACAAAATGTCTTTGCTCAACCTCAAGAAGGCTATTGAAGAGGGAGCTTGGGGGACAAAATAGGAATAGAATTCAGTGGATATCACAGAAGGTTTCAGAGATTTGAGAAGAATGTAATTTTAGAGTAAGATCTGGACTGAAACTGTGGACTACAAATTGGTTAGCAATGGAACAAAGGAACTTCAGAAGAAATTTGGCACCCATCATTATTGTCTTTGAAGGGGACTGAGCTCTTGGGGAAACAACGTCTCTAAAATCCAATGCTCTCTTGTACGTGTCATTGGCTATAGAAACATGGTCTAAATCAATCTCCCTCAGCTTTCCAAAGATCAAAGAATAGATTGCTTTGTAAGCTGCTGCCTGCAGAGAACTGAAGATCACCTGGTGCAATGGTTCTGGTGGGAAGAGGTGCACTTGTGGCTTCTCTTCTAGTCCAGTTCCTTCCTTTCAAAAAGACTTCCCTGGGGGCACCTGGGTGGCACAGTTGGCTAAGAATCCTATTCTTGGTTTTGGCTCAGGTCATGATCTGAGGGCCCTGGGATAAAGCCCCTCATTAGGCACCCTGCTAAGCATGGAATCTGCTTGAGATTCTCTCTCTTCCTCTCTTTTTGCCCCTACCCCTGCAATAAATAATAAATATTAAAAGAAAAAAGACTTCTCTTCCCTCATCCCTTTCTAGCTAGAGGTTAAGTAGCATGCCCTTTTTTGAGTCGCCTTCAGAAAGGGGAAGATGAAATGAATTCCTGCAGTAGGGGTTAGATTCAACCAGATGACTTCTACAGCCCCTGGCAATTATAAGACCCCATGATTTTTCTGAGTGCATATTTGAATGAATAGATTTCTGTTCATTAAATGTTTTAAAGTGTTCTATTCTTTTGTAACCACTTGACCTTATGGCTAAAGTAGAATTTTGAAAGAGAGTAAAAAGCTAGAAATTCAAAGTAAATTAATTAAAAAAAAAAAAAAAGAAAACCAATACAGCAATGTAACTGCATAAGGATTAAAGGAACTATAAAAGTTGTAAGCAAATAATATTTTGTGTATTTATTTTGTGCTTACTTTGTGTTTTTCTATACCTTATATTTAATCCTTGGGATAATCCTTTGAAGTACTGATGATTATGTTCTCGGACAGAGGCAGAGCTGAGGGAGAAGGAAGGAAGTAATAGATGTAAAAATCACATGTTTTATTGAAGAGTGAAGTCAAGCCTGGCTCAGGTTGATTCCAAAATTCGAGTTCTTTCCAGTGTCGGAAATACCTTTCTTAAACTAGGCCTAGATACTTGGAATGAAACCTGAAGGGTCCTTTTGAGCTCTCCACCCCCAGCATGTCCTAGACAACATACTCAGCCTTCAGGTTCTGTGCTAATACTGCTAATAGAAAAGTCTCTACATATGTGCTCACAAGATAACCCACTCCAATCTCCCCAGAATTGTGATACAAGACTTAATCCAGATTATTACCATTATCTAGCTTGCAAAGACCTCAGAAAAAATGTAGCTTTAGTGTTCTATTTAAACATATTCCCTGACTGGGCAGCCTGGGTGGCTTAGCGGTTTAGCGCTGCCTTCAGCCCAGAGCGCGATCCTGGAGACCCTGGATTGAGTCCCATGTTGGGCTCCCTGCATGGAGCCTGCTTCTCCCTCTCTCTCTCTCTCTCTCTCTCTTATTCTCATGAATAAATAAGTAAAATCTCTCTAAAAAAAAAAAAAAACATATTCCCTGACTATTAAGATGACATGTTTAAAGGTCAATTGGCTAAAAACAGCTAACAACTTTTATTTTTAAAGAGCTTATTGACAAATCATGTTCAACAATGTGGCTATTTCTTTCATTTGTACTCAGGTGCAACCCTGTGGACTCTTAACTACAGTCAACCCTCATTATCAGCTAGTGAGTTATATGCCGAACACCTCATCTACAGTAACCTGGATATTTTGCCACTTAGAGCAAATTTGTTTTCCTGTTTTGGAAGGATGTTGGGGAAGAAGGAGAAGGAGGAGGAACAAAACAATAACAAAAGAATTTCAGAGTGGAGTTCTTTCCTGCAGCTGTTTTATTATGCTATTTTAAAAATTTGCTAGTATTAATAATATATGGATATATTCTTTGTATAAAGTTTAAGCAACATATGATTTTAACCTAAAAGTGAGTCTCCTATCCAAGCCACCCCCAAACCATTCTCCTCTTTCCACAGATAATCCTTAGGTACTTATTTGTCTACCCCTAAAAAACTTGTTTTTATGCATTCACGTACTTACACATATCTAGAGACATATTTGTGATTTGTTTACATACTATATAGCTCTGCAATAGTATGCCTAGGGGATCTTTTCATGTCAATGCATAAAAGTCTACCTTATTCATTTTAACAAATTGCTGAGTGCGAGTGTAACACCAGTATGTTAATCATTGTCCTACTGATGGATATTCAGGTTGTTTGCATTTCACAACTATGATAAACAATGCCGATAAGAGCAGTAACTTATTCTGAAAATACAGTGTATTAATACCAATTACTTGCATTTTGAAAACATTTTTTGTGTAAACTTTGACTATGCTCAAATGTCAGTCCTTATGGGTAGAATTAATTTTTAAGAAAGCAGATAAATCTTATTAAGTGATGATCATGTGTCCTTTATCTTTTTCTCTCTCCCTTCCTCCCTCTATTCCTTCCTTCCTTCATCCCTCCCTTCCTTCCTTCCTTCCTTCCTTCCTTCCTTCCTTCCTTCCTTCCTCTTTCTTTCTAACTTTGCGGAAGATAATATGTGCAAGATTCCCTCGGAGAGCAGCTGTGATGTGAAGTTCTGCACCATTTTCCCTCATCCATAGCTAAGGATCAAAATGATAACAGGTAACATTTGTTAGGCACTGACTAAGTACCAGGTTTTGTTGTACTCACTGTACACAATTAATATTAACTTAATTTGTTCTCATAGAAGAATTAAGAAGTAGGCACAATTATTATGTCCATTTTGCTAACTGGAAATTGTCCAAGGTTGGTACCAGACAAATGCGAGGATGTCCACATGGTACACCCTAAAGGCCTGGACAGGGAGGCCTTAACCCTGGTGGTAAATGGCAGAAGGGCAGTCCCATCTCTGCCCAGTGTCAACAGCTCCCAATCAAGATCTGTTCCATACTTCCTGGGGACCCAAGGTCAGGATGATCCATTCCTCGGTTTGCCCGAGACTTTCCCAGTTTTAGTTCTGTGTCCCAGTCAACTTCACAGTTCTGGGCAAACCTAGATGGTGTAGTCACCCTAGCCTGAGTAGTGTTTGTTTTGAGGAAAAGTTGTGGAGAATAGCCTCCTAGTCATCAAGGAGTTTGACAGGACCCTTACTGTGAATGACTGGCAGCAAATATCTACATAAACCGTTTTGTATAGTGAAAGTGTATTTTCAGTGCTACCGCTAGCTAATTTAACTTTAGGAATAAAATTAGATTTAAAAAAAAATTTATTGTGTGTAAATGGTAAAGTCAAGGTTGCTAACTTTCTCTCTCCATAGGGGTACCCTCTGTGACATACAAAAGGATGAAAAAAAAGAAAAGCCCTACCATCTGGGTTGTATTCTAATATATCAGAACACAGAGGATGCTGAAGAGGGACCAAACCACACAAACTCCCAACAGCAAAAGTTATTATTCTTTTTTGACTTTTAATAACAGGCGAATTAAATGCAATATCCTGTCTCTACCCATAATAGGGCCTGCAGAATATCTAATTCTTCCTTGTTTTGATTGCAGTCAACAGTCTTAGCTACTGCATTATGTATATTGCAGAGATTTAGGGCCTGTGTGTGTGTGTGTGTATGTGTGTGTGTGTGTGTGTGTGTGAGAGGGAGAGATCTGGAATTAACCTCATTATAACAAAGATGAAATGTCCCTTTAAGAAAAAATTTTCAAAGCAAAGATTGCATTTTTTTTTTCTTGAACAGTCTGACAATCTTGATATATTTAGAGTTGCAAACAGAATGACTTTTTTTTGTTGTTGTTAACTCAGTCACAAATTGCAAAGGGGATCAGCAAACCAGGAGTCAGTCATGTTTCTTGGCAGATGGTGGGTGCCAAGAGAGGGAACGATGGGACTATGGCCATCCTTACAAAAAGAAACACAAGACATAGGCCTGTTTGGTAAGATTTATAAAGCCTGACATAAAAACTACCTCATTTGAAAATTGCCTTCCCTAAGGAATTATGCTAAAAATGGCCAGCTCCCAGAAATACAAATAAAAGAGTCGACCAACTTTCACCTCTCAATACCAGTTTAGCTCTGGAATTGTGCTTAACACAACACCAAGTGACCGAGTGAGGGACATCTTTGACCAAAACTGTATTTGATACAAGTGTATTTGATACAAGCTCAGGGGTACAGTGGGAGGCCATCAGTTTTGCAACAGTTTGTTTCTTTTCTGATTTAAAACAAAAAGTGATTTTTATGCACCAAGGCATCTAATCCTTTAACAGCATTTATCCTTTGCCAGTCACCACTTTCCTTGGTACATGCCAAACTATGTAATCTGAGTAATGAGAACATTTAGAGTCAAACTTTGGGGGATGTGGTGAGAGACGTGGCCCTGAAAACACTGGGGACACTTTGTCCCCAAGGTTGGGTCAGTAGGGAGGTAAACGATGCTCTGAATAAAGACAGAATGTTCTGAGCTCTTATCAAACAAAAACATTACAAAATTTGCCACCTCAGACTTTTTGATGGAAGAACTAAAGATACGGGTCCTTTTTACTAAAACAATGGACTTTCTGATTCTCTCCAGAATATATTTATTGGACATATATCTCATCCCCAACTGGCAGCGGGCCTCCTGCAGAACAAAGTGAAGGGTGAGCTGGCCTCGTCCCCAGAGGAGCGGGTGTCTCCTGATCTCATCTTCTCCTGCTCTCACTCTCATTACTGTTCCTGCCACTCTGGCTTCCTTGCTCTTCCTCGAACATGCTAGAACACTCGCTTACCTCAGCGCCTTTCTACCTACTGTTTCTTCCATCTGAACAGCTCTTGTCCAAGACATCTCATTTTATTTACTCCCTGGTTAAAAGTCACCCTTAGGAGGGAAGTCTCCTGTGGGCCAGCACATAAGAGAGCATGGTATGTGCGTGCATGCACATACACCTCTATACCCTTTTACTGTTCACTTATCCTATCTTACTTTTCTTCATATCCATTTTCTTATCCTATCAAAATTATACATATTTGTACTTGTTTATGTCTTCATGAAGTGTCTTCCCTTGTTATCATGGAAGTTCCATGAAAGCAGAAAATTAGTCTCTTTTGTTGATTGCTATACCCCTGGCACTTCCAACAGCATCTGGCATCTCCATAGATACACAGTGAGTAATTGTGGACTGATGATTGAGTGAAGCAGTCAAATTGGCTGCTCTATTATTCACACCCAGGAGCTTGGTCTAACTCAGTGCTTTTATGCTTTGATATCCGGAAGATCATGAATCAAATTCCAAGTTACTTAAGAAACCTTCAAGGTCAATAGTTTTATTCTGTGTCCAGGAGAGGATGGAGAGCATGAGAGAGGGCACACGATGAGGCCTCTGTTTCTCCCCAACATCTTCTCCTGTATCCTTCAATTACATCTCTGCCTTTAGCAGCTTTAGACAGTGGGCTTCCTCAAAAGATTTTTTAAAAAAGATTTTATTTATTCATGAGAGACACAGAGGGAGAGGCAGAGACACAGGCAGGGGGAGAAGTGGGCTCCCTGCGTGGAGCCTGATGTAGGACTCGATCCCAGGACTCTGGGATCATGACCTGGACCATAGGCAGATGCTCAGCCATTGAACCACCTAGCTGCCCCCACAAAGATTTCTTGTAAAGGTAGGATTTCCTAAGTTAAAAAATAGCAAACACACACACCAGAAAACAACAACCAAAAAAGAGAGCCACCATTTGAAGGAATCGGGGTGAGGGATGTTCATTCTTTGCCTCTTCACTTCTATCTCTATCCCTTAGGAACCTGCAAGAAGGGTGTATGATCTTGGTGAGTGAGTTGGCTGGATTCTAGTGGTGACTCAACTTACCCCAGGACAGAGCCTGGCCAAGGCCATAAACGAAAGTTAGAGTTTCATGTTTTAACTGTTTTAGAAAATAACCTTTAAAGGTAGTACAATGTTAGGAAATTTTTTTTTTCTCTTAATCACCTTATATTTCAGTGTGAGAGAAGTTAAATCAAATGCAAGTCTTTGTAAATATATGCAAGGTCTTTCCTGAAGAGTCCTTATTTTGAGAGATAAAATTTGCATCATTCACAGGGAGGCTATTAGAAAAACAGCAGCACCTAAGACTTAAACAATAAAAAATTGTTTGGATTCTTACCAGTTGTCCACTGTTGACTGTTGAAGCGGACAGCTGTGAGCTCTGTGCTCAGAGTTTTCACATGGCTTACATGTCCTTGGGGGGATCCTACAGTTGTCATTTAAACAAACATATCTTTGTCGTGTTGAGAGAGGCATCTAATTTCATTCTGTTGGAGTGATGTGATCTAGGGTTGGTGCTAGGCAATTGGGAATATTCAGTACAATTCAGAACGCCATAGGAATGAAGATTCTCACCGTCTTTGGCAAGTTCTTGTCAATAACTGGCTGAAGGGGATTGAATGAAGGCCACCTATCAAACCGCCTGAAGAGAACCCTGTTCATTTGTTTTTAATTACTTTGCTAAACACTGGCTCCTGAACTCCCAACTCTGTCCCAGCAGATCTATTTTCTCCAGGAGCTGCTTTACTGCCTTCTGAATGTCTCTTTGGAGTTTTTTTTTTTTTTTAAAGATTTTATTTACTTAGAGAGAAAGAGAGAGAGAGAGAGAGATCCTGCACCTGTGCATGAGCAGGGGGTAGGGGCAAAGGGAGAAGGAGAAGCAGACTCCCTACTGAGCAGGGAGCCCCACATGGGGCTCAATCCCAGGATCATGGTATCATGGCCTAAGCCGAAGGCAGATGCTTCACTGACTGAGCCAGCCAGGTGCCTCTTTAACATATATGTATTTTTAAATTTTTATTTTTATTTATTTATTTGAAAGAGAGAGAGAGAGAGAGAGAGAGCATGGAAAGAGGGGAAGAGGGAGAGAGAAAATCTCAAGCAGATTCCCCGCTGAGTGCAGAGCCCAATGCCTGGATTGATCTCACAACCCCAAGATCATGACCTGAACTGAAATCAAGATGCCTAATCAACTGAGCCACCCAGGCACTCTTCTTTTTCCTGTATTTTGTGCACACCTTCAACATACCAGTTTTTCTACAGCAGAAATAGATTTTAAGCTGACTCTAGGTCTGGTTTAGAGCTTATTCTATTGACAAATAGTACTAACACCTCTGGCATAGCATTGGGGTAGGGATTTTCTTTTTTTTTGCTAGTTTTTGCTATTTATTGCTATTTTAATCTCTCTTATTATGTACCCCTCTCAATAATGAAAACCTTCAAAGACTACCTCTTGCCTGCAGAATAAAGCCCACATATAGCAGTCTGTTGTGAGAGGCCCTCTCCATTGTGGCCTTCTCCCTGTCTTCCATGAAGAACCTATTTTCAAGCAGCCTAGCCTTCTTACCATTGAACAAAGCCTTACTTTGCTTTCTGTAACCTCGGTGAAGGCAGTTGCCTTTTCTAGGAATACCCTTCCAATTATCTTAGGTGATTGAAACCTGATTCAGTTTTAAAGACTCAACTGAGTATTGTTTCTCATTAGTTTGCATGAGGCTTGTGTCACTGGTGATAGCCAATGTGGTACTGTGCATATAAGGGCAGCTGTATGATCTCCAAATAGGAGCTTGGTGAGTGAAAGGACCAGTTCTAATTGATATTTTTTTAATTCTTTTTTTTTTTAATTATTTATTTATGATAGTCACATAGAGAGAGAGAGAGAGAGGCAGAGACATAGGCAGAGGGAGAAGCAGGCTCCATGCACCGGGAGCCCGATGTGGGATTCGATCCCGGGTCTCCAGGATCGCGCCCTAGGCCAAAGGCAGGGGCTAAACCGCTGCGCCACCCAGGGATCCCTATTTTTTTAATTCTTTAAAGTGCTTTGAATATCATCTATGTTGAAAGTATCTCTGCTGAAGGCAAGGAGAAGTGAATAAACTCAGAATTAAGAACTTGTGTTATATACCTTTTTTGAGGCTCTATGATTATGTTTATCTATCTAGTGGAAGCCTAGGGAAATTCAGGTGATTTTGAGTGTGTGTGTGTGTGTGTGTGTGTGTGTGTGTGTTTTCCTTTTCTTTGTCTGGAGAAATATGGTCACAGAGATGTGAAATTTTCCCCCCTGGAAGAATTCACAAACCTCTCCTGGAGAATGTAATCATTTGGAGAATGTATTTCATTTTCTATTTACTTTGCAATCTAGAATGTTCTTTCATGACTGTTATTTCTTTTCAGTCTCATGACAGTGGTAAGACACGTGTTTTTCTTTCTGCTTATAGATGAGAAACTTATGACTCAGACAAGTTTAGTAACTCAATCAAATTATGAGGACAACAAAAGTAGAGCCAGGCATCAAACCCAGGTCTTCTGATGCCAAAGCCAGTGTTCTTTCTTCTATACCACCACTGCCATCTGGAACCTGGCAAGAGTTTATACTTTATTTCTATTGTTTCCCTTCAGAAAAGAGCAGCTTTGAAAATATATTTTAAAAATAAAGTCCTTTAAGTAATTTTTTTTCTTTTTTGATATGTCATAACTTGGTAGCTCGTATATGTAATTTGGCAAAGAAAGGAGTGTCATAGAAGGCTCTATGTCTGAAATTCTCCTAAGATGCTCTTGCCCTGAATTATGTTATCAAGGCACAGGAAATGCATTTGCTGTTGGATCTCCTGCCACTGATACAGTGACAGGAAACATAGTGACTATAAAAGCCACCTGTCTTTAAAATACCTTTCAAATTCATAAGGGTAGCTTCAAGTTCAAGACATCAAGATGAGCACACTTATTTCTTTCTCCTTCACTCATTTAGAATAATATTAGAAAAACAAAAAATATGCAGCACCCACAATGGAAAGAATTGTAGGTAGTTGTGAGCAGATGAGAAGAGGGAAAACAGATGCTTTAAGAGGCTTATAAGTGGAGCAAAGAGGAGGAAACAGCACTCTAGAATATCAGAGAAAGGAAGTGCAAGGATAGACGTCACCAAGTTGCCTTGAGAAGCTTTGGACTCAGAACTGGAGCTTTAGTCCAAGATGTCCAACAGCCAGGGAGTAGGTGTTCCAGAAAGACAAAGCAGTCATCGTAGAGGGAAAGATGTTGTTAAAGAAATAATGTCTCCAGGGGCACCTGGGTGGCTCAGTGGTTGAGCATCTGCCTTCGGCTCAGGTCATGATCCCAGGGTCCTGGGATCGAGTCCCACATCAGGCTCCCTGCACAGAGCCTGCTTCTCCCTCTGTCTATGTCTCTGCCTCTCTCTCTCTGTCTCTAATGAATAAGTAAATAAAAATCTTTGAAAAAAAAGAAAAAAAAAAGATTCGAAAAGCAATGTGTCCTGATTCTACGGGAAGAGGCCAGTGGAAGTTCTGAGTTGGGTACTTCCCTAGACTCTGCTCTGTATTCTTCCCTCTGCTGACCGTAATCTCTATTCTTTCTCTGCAATAACTCTTAACCATGAGTGCAATAGCTTTCACTTGAGTTCTATGAGTTCTTCTAGTGAATTATCAAACCGGAGCCTGGTTTGTTAGAACCCCTAGAACTTTCAGTTGATGTCAAAAGTGAGGGTGGTCTTATGTCGGCTGTGTTCCCTCTAATCTTGCAGTTATTATGCTTCTTCTCAGGGATACACAGAACTTGTTTAGGGGAATAATGAAACAGCATCCAGGGATGACAATTATGTAGTAGACCAAGGGAGGAAATTGGTTTAATTTACAACAGATATAGGCAGGCCTGTAGAAAAAATATTTTCAAGGGAAAGATGAAATTTGTTTCAGATAATAGCTGCTGTTAATAAGAAGTTGCAAGGTATTGCACGGTGGGAAAGCCTGTAACTCTTATATTCACAAAGTAAAAAAGAATAACCTGAAATTCTAGGTAGATAGAAACACTTTCCCAGGATGTCATGTTTCAAATACTAAACAATTTAACACCTGGCTATTTTTCAGTGGTTAGTAAAGTGTAAGACAGGAGGCTGTATTTAACCTTGGTGCTTGTGCATTTTCCTCTGAGTGGCACAAGGGTTGTGACATGAGAAATGTAGGCAAGAAATGTAATTATGAGCATTTTCTGACTTTGTGATGAATATTGTGATGAATAGTCATGATAATGTAAAATTTGTTTACTGGTTTCAGCTTTTAAAATAAACCTGTGCACAAAGCATGGAAGAGTTAATCATGATTAAAAACAAACACTAATACTCTCGCTTTGATGATGTTCAGATAGAGCTCTAGGTGACAGGTGTTGGGAGATGAAAGTTAGGCAGGAGAGGAGGATGCAGTGCTAAGGGTACAAACACCCTCATTTTACAAAATGAGAAGTCAAGAGAATCTGTTGAAAATGGATGAAAAATGACACAGTGATGACAGAAGTGACACAGCAGAGCATTGGGTTAGAGAATGCTCTACCTGGAAAAATGCAAAACTCAACCCAATCACATCATCAACAAAAACATCAATTCTAGGTAAACTGTAGATGCTTTAACTATGAAAGGCAAAACAATGAGGCTTTGGAAGATAATAGGGGAGAATAAATTCATGATCCCAATAGGAAGGAATCATTTTTAAACATATTGAACGTGAAGGTGCCCCAATCTTAAAGGTAAGGATTGATGAATTTGACTATAGCTAAATTAAGAATATTAAAAATATCTGAAATGGCAAAAAGGCAGGTCACAGATATGGAGCTATTTGGAGAACTCATAATTAACAAAGTGTCTATATCCAGAATATGTGAAGAACTCCGATGACTCAATAAGAAAACACAGTTTGATAGAAAAATGGGCACATTTTTAAACAGCCTCTTTAAAACAGTATATGTGTAATTGGTCAATAAACATAACAAAAGGTGTTCAATCTCATTGGTCCTCAGAGAAATGCAAATTAAAACTGCAAGGAGATGCTGCTACACATCCATAAGAATGGCTGAAATTAAAAAGTTTGACAAAATAGCAAGGATTTCCAGGTATATTGAGCACCTGGAACTCTCATCCAACTGCTGGTGGGCATGGAAACTAGTCCAACCAATTTGGAAAGCAGTTTGACCTTATTTACTAGAATTAAAGATACTGTACCTCATGACCTAGCAGTTTCTCTCTCAGGCATATATCCAACAGAAATATGTGCTAATGTGTAACAGGAGACACATATAAGAAAGCTTAGAAGCTATTTAATTATTATAATTTTATTTATAAGTGTAAACATTGCAACAACCTAAATGGATTAATAAATTGAAGTATGGTTATATAGTGGAATACTACATAGTTATGGATATGAGTTACAACCAAACGCTGTAACATGAATGAATCCTATAAAAGTAATATTGAGCTAGAAAAAAACTGATATAGAAGAATATATACTGCATGATCCCATATACATAAAGTTAAAAAACAGGCAAAACTACCATGTGGAGTGATGCATTCTCAGATGGCAAAAAGTATTAAAAAAAGCAAGGAAATGAAGACCACAAAAGTCAGGAGTTACATTTAAGGAAAGTGAGTGAATTATGACTCAGAAAGGCATGTAGGGAGCTTCTGGGGGCTGGAACGGCTCTACTTAATCTGAGTAGCCAGTCCAGTTTGCTTCAGATGCATCTATGCTTTATGCCCTTTTTGATGGGTGACGTATTTTATGCACCAACTCCAGCTAAATTCTCTTCTGCAGTCACAGGAAGTTAATAGGAAAATCTCCAAATGACAAACATATTATTTGGAAATAAGAACCAAAATAAACAGTAAAAGTATTGTTTTCTGTTCCACATTTTTCCTTTTTAAATAACGTATACTTACTAATTTCATCATCAAGAAAATCTATCACATTGTATTTACATTTTTGTATTTGAAAACATCTATATTACCAGGTACCCAGATTATAAGCAAATAAATTTGCTGGCTGAGTTGACTTAGTTTGAAGAATTTTAATTTTGGAATGAATTATTTTGCCTTGCCCTATATATTTATGGAAATTATCTTATGCATTCAATAAAACGTTGCCAAAATCCTTTCTTTTTTCTGTGTGACTTTTCACACAACCTTTGAGAACTTTGAAAAGGCTAGAAATAATGAGCGAAGGTCTTTTTGTTTCAGGAACAACATCTTTTCATACAGTTATTGAGGACTGTGGCCATGAGGAGAGTTCATAGTCACAAGTTGGCCTTTTATCTTTCCTGACTTCATTGCATTTTAAAGGTATTTGTTATTAACATAAGTAGCAACAATCACAAACAACCACCATCACCAGTCAAATAACCAAACAAACAAAAGAAAATATCTACCACTGTACAAAAACCCAGGGTTATGAAGCTCCTTCCTTCCTTCCTTCCTTCCTTCCTTCCTTCCTTCCTTCCTTCCTTCCTTCCTTCCTTCCTTCCTTCCCTCCCTTCTTTCTTTCTAAAAAATATTTTATTTATTGATTTGAGAAAGAGAGAGAGTGAGCAGGAGTGTGGGGGAGCGAGGAGGGGCAGAGGGAGAAGAAGGAGCAGATTTCCTGCTCAGCAGAGAGCCTGACGTGCGGCTCAACATCATGACCCTGGGATCATGACCTGAACCGAAGGCAAATGCTTAACCAACTGAACCACCCAGGTGCCCCTGAAGCTTCTAAGAGCTAACCTAAGGAAACAATGCCCTCATCACCCACCACTTCAGGGATGTTGCAGTATATTTAAGGTGAAGCATAGCTTTAATATCAGACATTCTCATTAGTATTTTACCCCAGGACTTTTCACCAGAGAGACAAGACACTTATAAATCATTTTAATTGCCAATTTAAACACATTCTGAGTTCACTGATAAACCATACAAGGAAAAAGTTGCTTCTCAAATACTGAAGCTGCCTACTTCTTGATTCCTTGTTTGCATTTACTCCTTTTGGATTAGTTTCTATTGAAAAGAATCACAGTTATTGTGGTGAGCATTTCATAATGTATATAATTGTTGAATCACTTACGTTGTACACCTGAAACTAATATTATATGTCAGCTATGCTTCAATTAAAGAGAAAAAAGAAAAAAGAAAGATAGCAGGAAAAAGGTATGTAAAATTTTCTTTCCAAAAAGGCTCTCTTAAAAAGAAAAAGGTTTTAAAAATTAGTGTAGACAAACATTCTTCCAATATTAAAAGAAAGGAGATTTGAAAGTTGAGGTTCTCCTCTATTAAATTAACTTCTAAAAATATGATGAATTAAACTCCCACACCCTTGGACAGGGTTACCATAACATCTATGATGAAATCAGAAATTTTTATAAAGGGAAAAATAGTCCTTGTTCCAACTCGGTAGCTCTCTTTGACTTTCTAGCTTATGTAGAGAAATAAATATGACTGCTTGCTCTGAGGAATCTGTTGTCTCAAGGCAGTTAAGAAGCACCATCAATCAATTATTCTTGTATGTTTTAAAAAATATTGTGTGCTTTAAACTCGCTTTTTAAGGAAGCATATTGAGACATCTGGATTCCTTTGCCTTTAGATTTTTGGAACTATCAGAATTTTGGAACTATTTTGGTCTCTTTTCAATTGTAAACTATTCATCGGATCATAATGTCTCAGTACTTTTCAGTGTTTACAATAAAAATAATTGACACCCATTGCACTGATTTATGACATGGATGGGAGCCCCCCAGCTGCCCCGTCTCATTTCTGGCAGGTCACCTTGTCTCTGCTTCTGAGCTGTGTTGCAGCTAGGCAAGCTCACTACTGTATTTTTTTCAAACTTTCAATGCACATTTCCAAAGAATAGTCATCTTGGTCCATCTATGCTCTAAGCATTGATTAGATCTTTCTTGAAGAAGCTTCCATTTCAGGTATGGGAGTTAGAAGATAAGTAGTTATAAGCATAAAGGTCAACAAATCTGTTTTTAAAACAGGGCTGACAACCAGCTGCAGGCACTGGGTTCAACCTACACGTGTGTACTCTAAAATCAGTTCTGACTCATCTGCTCTGTCTGCTTGGCACCCCTGTTTACAGGACGCCTTGAGCCTTCTCCTGTAGCAATGCTTTTGGTAAATAGCTTACCGTTGCTGACAGGGTGGATGAAAAAGAGGACAGCCTGATCTCGGTTGATAAAATGTGTACCATGGTGAAGGCATGTTTTGTAAAGTCTTGAGCAATTATTTAAAATGTCTGTGTGTGTGTGTGTGTGAGTGTGTGTGTGTGCGCGTGAGCTCACTTTATGTGCTAGGTAATGATTCATGTTCTGAGGGTGTGTTTTTCTCTCTTAAAGAGCTGGCAGCCAGCCCGCCCTCTCA
Source organism: Canis aureus (assembly GCF_053574225.1). NCBI lineage: Eukaryota > Metazoa > Chordata > Mammalia > Carnivora > Canidae > Canis > Canis aureus. The sequence continues at coordinate 86,072,180 of NC_135611.1, read as the reverse complement.
GAAATGGGAAATTTCTTGAGCTAATTTGGACATGCAGGCTACGTTTTTACACCACAAAGCTGTAACGCTTTGTCCAGACAGTGCTGCCAATTATCTGTGAATATCCTTATTCAGTAAAGACTTAAAAAACCCCAAACACAAAAAAGCCAGATCTTTTTGCCTGTTTGGCATATAAACATTCAGGGTGATTGTATATTGATATCACTTCTGAAGCAGAATGGAGTTATCTAAAGGGGTGACCTGATTATCTTGGTGAAGAGCATATAGCTACCATCCATCTTCCGAAAATAGACCCTTGGGTTCAAGAGCAGGCCAGAAGGTGAGAACTTTTGGATTAAACCCCGGGATAATAAGGGTTGGGCCCAAGAATTTAGGCATTTACTTACCTCCTTACAGGAAAATACAGATCAAATAATTGATCTGGAGATGAGGATGAGGGCACCTCCATTTGTTGCGTTCGCAGGGCTAAACTTTTCAGTGGGCTCCTTCCTTCGGCACCAGGAGCCTTACTGCCCTGTGGTCACCGCAGTCTCTCTGGCAAGAACAGTGAGAAGATTCTGTGGTGAGAATCCAGGGAAAACCCGTGTGGCATGTCCAACTTAGTCAACCAGGAAACAGGCAAAAATGAAGGCAGATTTTGTGAAAGTTTTGTTTTGTGTTTCCTGCAATATAAGAAAGCAGAGTTTTCTGTGAGGGCAGAGAGATGCAGGAGGGAGGCTAGGATGACCGATTAGAAGAATAAGTACAGGAGGCAGAGAGGTGTCAGCACGCACTCTTCCGTGGGTCCTTAAAACAGACAAGCAAATAAAGCAAGCAAAAAATGTGCTTCCCAAGTAGAGGCTGGAGGATTAGTTTTGTCGCTTTCATAGAGGGCCTTTTAATTTACAGCGCGCTGGCGTGAGGTATTAGGTCTGCCACCAATTAACTTGGAGTGTCAACCTATGTGCCAAGCTGTGTAGTATGTGCTGGGAACTCAAAAGTGTGTAAGAAACAGTTTTTGCTCTTAAGGGTTTCTTAAGCTCCCCGGGAGAGAAATACTTACAAATAATTACAATACTATGTGATAAGGGCTAGAATAGCAGCAAAAAAACAAACAAACAAACAAAAAAACCTCCCAAATACATGTACTATGATTACACATTCTGCCTAAGGTGTTTGGGACTGGAGAAATAATTTCTGCACTTGACCTTGAAAACTGTGTGGGACTGAGGCAGGGGAGGCCATTCTAGGCAGAGAGGAGAGCCTGGACCAAGGCCTTGAAAGGGTGGCTGTTGGTGGAGGATGGGGCTATTTTAGAGAGGAGAGAGTAAGTGTTTGAGAGTCAGAGGACAACTCCAGGTTGCTAACCCTGCTAGGTGGCCGTTAACTGGATGTGTGATTTAGGGTACATTACTTAGTCTCTGTGAGTCTGTTTCTGCATCTGTAATATGGGGGCATGATTATTCCTCCGGCAGGGTTGTTGTGAGAATTAGAACCATCAAAAGAAAGGGGCTGGAACAGTGTGTGGACAAAGTAAATATGCAGTAAATGGTCAGTGTTATTCTGTCTTCTTCAATTAGGCTGCCCCTGCTGCTTTGCAACTGCAAATCATTCAGAATTATCATGATCTGATCCTGGAAAGGGCTTCTCAACATCAGCCATCTGCAAAATGGAAAAGCACCTCCTTTCAGGGTTGTTTTGAAGATTGGAGTTAATGTTAAACACAGGCCCAATTAGGGCCCTTGATAAACGGTAGAGATCATCATTACAATTTTAATGACACTTCTCTCTCAAAGACCAAATTACATGTCTATTCTCTTTATACTCTGAAGAAATTATGAATTTGTGTGTGTACAGAACTGTACCTTTTGCCAATGCAGAGGCTAAACCGGAAAATCACATTTGAAAGTATCCATATTTCCCCCCAAGGGTGATGTGTCACATTAATGAATGTGTTTCGGTGCAAGTTGGTATAAATAGTCATCCAACCATGTTTGTTTTTCCATTGCTGTGTCCTGTGCCAAGCACCGTACCAGGCACCTGGTAGATGTCTAAAGAAATACTTGCTACATGAATTAATGGGTAACTCTGTAACTGGTTTTGTCAAACACAATTTTCTTTTAAATGGAGGGAAACAACCTTTAGATCCTGAAATTACTTTTAAAAAACTAAGTTCCCAAACCATTTGAACAACTGAACATGCACAAATTCATGTGGTATCAGCTTGTGGGGAGGATCGTGCTGTTCCAAAAGCTTTGTTTGCCTGGAGGATGCACTAGTCCAACCAGTCATTATAATTGCAAATAGTTATTATGTCTATGATTATTATTATGACATTTCTAATAAGTATTATTGTAGAGGTCAACCTAATGTTATATCAATAAGCCAGGACTAGAATATCTTATGTGTTCATGTCATACTTTTTCTTCCTGAAACTATATTTAAATACAGGAAATGGGAGAAACTCCAGCATTTTTTAGTTTCCCAAAGAAGCCTCCTTACCTTTGACGCCCACCCAATTGCATAATGCCTCTGGGAGGTCATGTTGCCACTGTTTTTTTTTCTAGTTTTAATTATGAGTAATACTAATAATAAGGAAAATAGTTACATGCAGGCTGGTTCAAGCTTGTGAAAATTGCACTCGCTCTCTGATTGAAAAAATGCTGAATTTCAGAGGGAAAAATCAACTTGGATGCACTTGAATCTCCTTATCACATAATGCAGCCAGAACCTCAGAGTACCAGTGCTCTCTCCACTGGCTTCCAAGCAGAACTGGACTCAAGTCATGCCACACAAGTTCATTGCTATCTCACTTTTAAAGGGCTGCAAGAAGAGAATTCACAGTTTGCCTTAAAAAAATGTATCAGTTCTTTAAGAACTTATTTTCCAGTCCACATTTTCTTTTAAAGGTTTTATTTATTTATTTGAGAGAGAGCATGAGCAAACGGGATACGGGGGCGAGAGGGGAGAGGCAGAGGGAGAAGGAGAAGCAGGCTCCCAGCTGAGCAGGGAGCCCAACATGGGCTCAATTCCAGGACCTTGGGATTGTGACCTGAGCACGTGAGTGGAAGGCAGACGCTTAACCAACTGAGCCACCCAGGCACCCTTCTGGTTCACATTTTAAATAAAAATTTCTATCATGACAAATTTAGCTTAGATCCTCTTATCTGTTCTTCAGGAGAAAAGGAAAGAAAAATATACCTAACCAACACGTTTTTTTTTTGTTTGTTTTTTTCTTTTTTTTTGTTACCAGTTATTTGGCCTAGATTTAAAATCCTTCAGCTAATAGAAACTTTGAAAACCTATTCCTTTACAGATTTGAAAACTAAGGAGTTTGGTAAGGGAATTGACCCACTAAATTGAGTTTTAAGAGACCCCCTGGCTTCTTCTCAAACTTGTACCTTTTTTTAGTTTAGATCTTTGATATTTTAGTTGCTGCCTTTTGGATTCATAGTCATCACTATCCTGGGCAACCATGTTCACATGTTTATTTCACCATTGTCATTGATTCACTGAGCAGCTATAATTAGGTTGAACATATAAAATTACTATTTTTGTAGATTTTAAAAAAAAGACAACTCAATGTTCAATCTTATACATATTTATTGAGGACCTACATGTGAAAAACAATTAAGGTTCAGTTGGGTAGGGAGACTAATCCAAGAGACGCCAGTAGAATACCAAACAACAGCTTTTCAAAGATTCACTCTACTGATTTGATACAATTTTCTATTTGCAAACAATGTTGTAGGTGGCACTTAATTTTTTTGAGAAGTTGCTGGTTTGCCAATCAGGTGGTTAATTTGCCTGATCAACAGAATTGAACAAAATTATTCTTAAAGTTTGCTGGTTATAAAGTAAAAATGTTGTACCTATTTATTTTTAAAAAGTCATTAAATAATATGGAAATCTATAAAATAAAAATTTAAAGATTTTCCCTTACCACCTGGATTAAACTGTGTTAACAACTTAAATTTTATTCCAGACTTCTATTTTTTTCCCTTTATTTTACATATGAAATGAAATCTGTAGCTTTTGTCCCCCCACTCAGAATTATGTCATGATAGTTCTCTTACATACAAAGCACTTCACTTCTGAAATGAAGACAAGTCATTATGTCCACTCTTCAATAATCTTTTTAAATAGTAATTTCCCACATTTAATTGGCTTTTAATTGAGTACTTTTCAAAATTAGTTTTGATTGTGGCAATTGCCCAAAAACACTAAGAGAAGGTTTATAGTCTCAAAACACTCAAAACACTTTCATTTAGAGCCATCTTTTAAGGAACATAAGGTACATGCAGCAGCCACATGATTTTAGCATAGTGGGTTGAAAACAATACAAAAATAGTCATTCAAATGTCTTATCTCTGCTACACCAAATAAGAACCAACTTAGAATCCTAAAAAGAAAAAAGAAAAAAGAAAAAAAGAAAAAGAAAGAAAAAGAAAAAAACAAAACAAAACAAAACAAAAAAAACCCCACAATGCCGTCCAAAAGCCAAAATTAGAACTAAACTAGGCTCCCTGGGAGGAGGGAGACAGATGTGCCATGGCAGACATAAAATGATGTTGGTGTCATCTTTTTTTTTTAATTGAGATATGACTGGTATATAACATTATATTAATTGCTGGTATACAACATAATGATTTGGCATTTGTATGGTCTCATCTTAATTTTAGAAAAGATAACGAATTTTGAATGTCTACATTTAAGTTCACCATCTCCAAATTTTTCTTAAACCTCCTCCATCTTACACCACTTATTTGCTGATGAGCTCAGGAGACCGAATGAGTAGGTAGTGTACAAATGTTAAGGAATATCTCCAAAATAATGCATTATGCTTAATTTAACCAATCTTTCCCTCCCTGGACATAGTTGTAGTTGAATATAACATGTATGGAATAGAATCATATTTTCTGCTAGTAAAAGTTCTCATTCCTGGGGCAAACATAAATATGTCAGCATTTTAATGGGTTTCCACCAAAAAAAACACTGACTTACAGGGGTTCCACCAGCTGACCAACTGGATAATACTGTCATGGTCCCAAGGGTTCTGTGTCACAATCAAAAGGCTTGCTGTTCCCTCTGAAGTGAAGAAAGATACTGGACTGGGTGATCCTGAAGGGTTCTTTTCAAGAACAGGAACATTTAGTTCTCGAGTTTATTTGCAAAGCTATCAGTACTCCACACCCAAGAGACAGAAAGAGCAAAATCTACATCTACAAATCCCAGATTACTAAGAAATCCAAGTATTGATCCCATTGTTGGTAAGGTTTTTTTGTTTGTTTTGGGGTTTTTTTTTTTGGTACTTTTTTTGCATCTTCCAAACTGCAGATATGTTCCTACATAAGGAAAAATAGTATGCACCTGGTCTTTTCAACTTGAACTACAGAAACGTTTACTCTTTCATTTCTTTTATATTGCAAACCCTACTAGTGAACCTAAAATGTTATGGAATTTGATTTGAGTGAAACATAACACGGCTAAATAGCTGTGTATTTTGTACCAAATTTGCATCAATAGGGCATCTGTACCAAAAAATTACAAATTATGAATACTATCTGTCTATAGAAAGGCAGTTTCATTTTCATGCGACTTGGAATGTGAACATGAAAGTCTTAGGAAAATACAAGGTTTTGTTCTTTCTCCACCTCCACATTGTATGTTAAAAGCTGAAGTATAAATCATTCAGGACAGATCGATATGTGTGGAAATCTTACTTTTTTATCTATTGAGAATGATCAATGAAAAAGCTTTAAAGTTACCTAGGACAAAATGATTTTTTTTCAAATGCTTAATTTCTTTGGCAGTATAATATTAGAAGCTGGCTATAGCCTATCGTATTTCTCTCTCTCTCTCTCTCTTTTTCTTTATTTTGGAGGCTGAGAGAAGGTGAAGTTAAGAAATCCTAAAGTGGTCAAGTGTTGTCATGTTTTGCAGATAATACTCTAGGTGCTCAGCTTGAATTACTCTTAAGTCATCTTATACCGATGAGTGATTTTTATATAGTAGGGCCTCAGATTATGTCTGCATTTCTACCTCTGGAAAATATTTAGATGATTGCCTGAAATGTTTTTTTTTTTTTTTTTTTAAAGTCTTTTATTTGTAGATCTGGGAAAATTAAACCAAGACTGGATGATCAGGCAATTCCTTTATAAAAAGTACTAGGCACATTCCTTTATTATTAACATGTATCATTTCTTTGCAAAAATAATGCATGTTATTCATTGTAGAAAATTCCCCAACCACAAAATAACCCATAACCAACTGCTAGTGGCACTGGAAGAGATTACCATAATAACATTTTAGAATCTAGCCTTCCAGTCTTCTGAGTGTAAATGAATGTATGCAGCAGAAGGCTTAGTTGGGAAGTCAGCTGGTGAATAACCTCCTCTCCTAGAGGGAGGGTTTATTGCCTTTATCTTTGAGAACTGAAAAGAGAAGTTGCCAGGTCTGAGCTACCCGTGGGCAATGCCTAAATCCATCTATTGTGCTAAGAAGATTAGTTTAGTTTGGGCCTCTAAATTTTATGTCCCTGAAGGTAAGATCAGTTCTTCCTTCTTGGAGAGAGTTAAAAGGAAGAGTGACTGAACCCTAAGGCAGAAAGAGGAGGCAGGGAAATGGCATGTGCTCGAGGAAATCAGAAGAGCTCTGGTCTGGTCATCACTAAAACTGAATTTAGATCTTAAGCACTGTGTGACCCTGGTTCAATTGCCAACCTCTCTGGACACCATTTTTCCCATTCATAACATGAAGGGATTAGAGATAAGGGAGAGTGGAATGTGGGAGAGAGACACAGAAATATCCAAAGCAGGGGAGCCTGGGTGGCTCAGTGGGTAAAGCGACTCCTGAGTCCTGACTTGGGCTCAGGTCATGATCTCCAGGCCCTGTAATCCAGCCCAGCCTCTGGCTCTGTGCTCAGTGGGGAGTTTTCTTGAAGATTCTCTCCCTCTTCCTCTATCCCTCCCCTGCTCTCTCTCTCTCTCTCTCAAATTGATAAATAAATCTTTAAAAAAAAATTTAAAGAAGCATGCCTAGGTGGCTCAGGATGTGATCCCGGGGTCCCGGGATCAGGTTCCGCATCAGCCTCCCCACAGAGAGCCTGCTTCTCCCTCTGTCTGTGTCTCTGCCTCTCTTTCTGTGTCTCTCATGAATAAATAAATAAACTCTTTTTTTAAAGAAATTTAAGGCATAATTCCTAGTTAATTGGAAAGATTGGTCTGAGAAAGAACTATATTTCTAATTTGATGTGGTAGTGGTGGTGGTGGTGGGTGAGTGGGAGGAGATGAGGAAGGAGAGGATCTTAATAGAAGGCTCAGCTGAAATTTGGATCTCACTTAATTTTTTCATTCAAGATCTAGATCTGTGTTGTCTGAAATGGCAGCCTCTAGCCATGTGTGGCTATTGAGCTCACAAAATGTGACTAGTCTGAATTGAGATGTGCTGTAAGTGTTAAATACACACTGGATTTTGAAAATTTAGTACCAAAAATGTAAAATATACCCTTAACAATTTAAAACCATTGATTCAATGTTGAAATGATAGTATTTTAAATATATTGTGTTAAATAAAATATACTAAGAAAAATTATTTTACCTGTTTCTTTTGAAATTTTTTTAATGTGGCAACTGGGAAATTTTATTTTATTTTATTTTATTAAGGTTTTATTTATGTATTCATCCAAGACACAGAAAGAGAGACAGAGACATAGGCAGAGGGAGAAGCAGGCTCCCTGCAGGGAACCTGATGTGGGACTCGATCCCAGGACCTTGGGGTAAGGCCCTGAGCTGAAGGCAGACACTCCACCGCTGAACCACCCAGGCATCCCTCACTAGGAAATTTTGAATTATGTATGTGGCTTGTATCTATTTCTATTGGACGGCGCTCATCAAAGATATTAAGTTAGTGGAACGCACTTTTGGAAAATGTACAATTGCTAACCTGTACATGGATATAGATGTTACAATTGTAAGAATGGTCTAGTACTAGACACTTGAGTGCCCTTAGAAATCTGTATATTTGGCATATAAGAGAAAAGCAGGAAATGGGAATGAGTAAAACACTCGAGGGGGAATAATGATAACAGGTTTACAACTCTATATGAATGTAAAGTTCTGCATGACAAAAAAGCATTCAGAGATAATCTGCAAGGAAACTTGCTGGAGCCACATCCCTTTTGCAATGATTATTTTATCTGTGCCTTTCTGCAGACTCTCTGAAATACCTTTAGGAAAGAGGATGGGGTGGAAGAGGGGAATGGCTTACAAAGCAGGTTTATAGACTCCATAGGCTCGGCTTACCCCACAGAAAGGAGTTAGTACGTGTCAATAAATGATTACAACTGCTCCGACAAGCTGAAGGCATTTGTTAAATAGCAACTCCTCTTCCTGGAAAATGTTCTTTACCTCATACAGATGAATCATTTGCTTCCAGAAAATCATACACTTACTGTATATACACTCAGTTCAGTTCTATTAATTAATTCAGTTAGCCAAGGAGGGTCAGATTTCACGGTAACATGACACTCTAGAAGGACTGCGAAAATGTCTTCAATGCATGTCCATGTCCAATGGTTTGTCGTGTCTTAGTCTTTGTAAACTGCGGAGCGCCACCTAACAGGGTTAACCTTCCCTTTGATATTTTCTTCTCCACCCCCTCCCTTGGGTGATGTCAAAGCCCGCCCCTCACTGCTCTGATCCAACTTGTCTGGGAGGCAACACAGCATCCATTGAAGAGCCAAGGTTAAAGTGCATAGAAGGTTCTCGATAAGTGATAGCTATTATGATTTATTTGGTTTTCTGAATATTTTCCTCCACCTAAACCCTAAATTAAAGTTCTCTCCTCTCCACACACTGTAGGATTGTATCTACCCCTGTAGTGATGAAAGCCACGGATGCCACACCAGGACTCCTCTTTGGAAGTATCCTATAAGCATTGCTGATGTGCTCTGGGCCTGGGATTCTGGCTAACACATGGATGTTTCTTTGTCCCAAATCCTCCTCTGAGACCTCATGTCACCTCTTTATTTTTGCCAGGTCAGCTTCACAGATGTATGCCTGGGTCTCATCACCAACTGTCCTTACAGCCTTGTCCACTCCGGTGCTTTGGGAACACAATGAGGCCATGATGTTAACGACTCCCAACTCCAGCTTAGTTGGGTTCATGTGGGCTTCTGGGAGACCAGGAAAGTTGATGATCAGATTGACAGCACTTTGGTTGTTTTTGTTTTGTTTTTAAGAGACCACTTTGCTGTGGTGCCTGGGTGGTGCAGGCGCTTAAGTATCAGACTCTTGATTTCAGCTCAGGGTCGTGATCTCAGGGTTATGAAATCGAGCCTGGTGTCTGCTCCATGCTCAACATGGAGTCTGCTTAAGACTCTCTCCCTGTCCCTCTGTTCCTCCCCTCCAACCACTCTCTCTTTAAAATAAATAAATTTAAAAAATAAAGAAATAAATACTACTGAGGCATGATTGACACCCAAAGCTGTACATATTTATCATATACATCTTTCTGTAAATTACGAGAAAGGGAGAGAGGTTATGTTGACAATCCTTAGCTGTGGGGCATCATATGGGTCATGTCACCTCTGTGATTCAGTTCTTTCATTTGTAGGATGAGTGATCTGGACTTGATCTCTAAACTTCCCAGCACTAGGATGTTGAGCTTCCAAAAAGCAATTGCCATGTAGAGGAAAAGGGCTTATAATATTCTTCAAACTTCTCAAAGGAAATAGTGTTGCTTAAAGCAGGACAGTAGGAATGGATTAGGTTTCTCAAAAAATTCACATTAAGCGTAAATTTCATTTGCTGTTACAATTCTATGCTGTGTGAGCAAAAACTTGTCATCCCTGGCATGTCCGTGTACTATTTTTAGTTACTATTTTTGCTACTGACTTTATTTATAATTTATTTATCATAAATTATATTATCTTATTAATCATAAAAATCTTGCTGATTTTTAATTTTATCAATTAGCAAAGGTTTATTTACTTGTTAAGGGTTAAACAAATACCCAATACATGCCCATCATAAAAAAAATTCAAACAACAGAGGAAATGAAAAGAATCTAGTAAAAAAAACCAAATGATCCAAATCATGGTCATCCAGAAATCATCTTAAGAATTTTTTTTAGTATCCTACTGTGTTTGACCTTCCTTAAATGAGACTAAACTATAAATGCTCTTTTGTAATCTGTTTTAAAAAGAATATCTTTATCGTACTGTAGATATCTTTTTTCAATAATGACTATGGATCTAGAATAATCTTTTGTAATGGCCATATTCCATTGTACTGCCATATTATAATACATTATTTATTCCTTTCCTGATGGACATTTAAGCTATTTTTAATTTCTTGCTATAATAGACAGGACCGTGATGAATGTTGAACCATACCTAATCTTACAAACATATTCAAACACACTCAGATACAAAGAGCAGACTCATTTTCTTAAACAGGTAATTAGGAGGCAGCCAGTAAATATAATTTGATAATCAGCTTGTCACTGTAATGCCACAATTCCTGATTTGCAGAAGATTAATGCATTGTGACCATTATTTTCCTGAAGGGTGGAAACTTACCTTTAATCACTGGATCTAAAAATTAATGTCATGCTATTAGAGATGGGAAGGTAATATAAAGTATCCTTTCCTGGGGATCCCTGGGTGGCGCAGTGGTTTAGCGCCTGCCTTTGGCCCAGGGCGCGATCCTGGAGACCTGGGATTGAATCCCACATCGGGCTCCCGGTGCGTGGAGCCTGCTTCTTCCTCTGCCGGTGTCTCTGCCTCTCTCTCTCTATCTCTCTGTGACTATCATTAAAAAAAAAAAAAAAAAAAAAAAAAAAAAAAGTATCCTTTCCCCAGCTGAAAAGATTATAGTTATTTCTTTTATTTATTTATTTATTTTTTAATTTTTTTTGATTATAGTTATTTCTAATTAAACCATCCCTGATGCCCATGATAAGATATGTACTAGCTTCTCATCTCATTCCATATGAGGTTCACTGTCATTCACATAAAAAGCTCTTCTTTGTTTAACTTAAGTCAACAATACCTTTGACTCAGGCTGATGCGATCTCATTTTGTTAATCATTGAAAGGCATGGATTGGATGATAAAAACAAAAGCCAACCATTTCTACAAACTAAAAATTTTTAACTTCAAAAAAAATCCAACATCTTAAGCAGATTAAAGCAGTGTCATGAAGTAATTTTCAGTTTTTTTTTAAATGTTTGCTCTTGAACCCTGTACCTCATAAGTGTCTGGGACATAATGTGCACTCAGGAATTGCTGAAGAAATGAATGAATGAATGAATGAATGAATGAATAAAGCCACTTTTGGTTTTGTAACTTAAATACTGGCAAATGTCTGAACTGGTAGAACCAGTTATTTCTATAATTAGAATAATCCATATGCATTACCATACAATTGTGTTTTCTGTACTTACACATAGGGTGAATGTTTTCCACTAAACATAACTCACTGGTTTTATCATTTTCAAGATCTGTAGTTTATGGAAAGCATGAGCATGCTATGTTCTCTGGGCCAAACCTAGCCTGCTGCCTGCTTTAGTACAGCCCATGAGATGAGAATGATTTTAAAAACATTTTAAAATGCTCTAAGAAAATCAAAAAGAAGAATGATGTCTTATGACAGATAAAACTTATATAGGATCTAAATTTAATTGTTTATAAATAAAATTTCACTGGAATATTGGCATGCTTATTTTGTCACATATCACAGTTACTTTTGTGCTAAGCATAGAGGTGAGTAGTGGTCCCCAAAGCCCAAAATATTTCCTATCTGGCCCTTTACCAAAAAGTTTGCCAAATCCTGGTTTGGATCTGACTTGGTTTGGCTGCTGTAAGAGATTATCATAAACTGATAACAACAAACATTGATTTTGCATGGTTCCAGAGGCTGGGAAGTTTCAGTGTCTGGTGAGGACGTACTTTCTAGTTCGTAGATGGCTGTGTTGTCTCTGTGTCCTCACAAGACAGAGGGTGGAAGGAACACTCTGGAAGCTCTTTTATAAGGGCAATAATCGGGATCCCTGGGTGGGGCAGCGGTTTAGCGCCTGCCTTTGGCCCAGGGCGCGATCCTGGAGACCCGGGATCGAATCTCACGTCGGGCTCCCGGTGCATGGAGCCTGCTTCTCCCTCTGCCTGTGTCTCTGCCTCTCTCTCTGTGACTATCATAAATTAAAAAAAAAAAAAATTTCTTATAAGGGCAATAATCCCATTCATGAGGGTTCCACTCTCAGGACCTGCTCAGCTCCCAAAAGCCCCATCTTCTAACACCTTCACAGTGGAGGTTGGGATTTCAGCAGGTGAATTCACAAGCATTCAGTCTATAGCAAGGTCCAAGACTATTTCTTGGATTTGGAGGTGGACATTGTTCACCTAGCAGTAAAAATGCTTTTGGGTTTGCAGCCTTAATGAATGTTAGGGCAATGTACTAAAATGACAGGTAACTAGGCAAAGAAAGTCACTAAGCAGTATGCCTGTTTTGTCAACAACTTGAAAATAATAGTGGTAGTGTGTTTTCTTTTCTCTTTCTCCATCTCTAATTGAGTAGGCCAGTCTTGTGCAACGTAAAATGTTATTTGAGAACACATCAACATAATGGGGTTTCTAGTGGCAAGATTGTTTAGAACCTCCTTATATAGGACCTAATGGTTCACTTGTGGCTCTTCTGGCCTTTCCAGGCTTCCTCCAGGGCATCGCCTGCCCTCTGGTCTTATAGGCCAGGGACACTAATGGTTCTTCCAAGAGGCAAAATTTTAACAACTGCACTTTCTGGAACTTCTGTGGAATATTGAAGGGGGTCAATCTGTACTCAATTAGGAAATCATTGAATTCTTCTTACACATTTTAGGTTTGAGATTTTATTTTTATTACTTTCTTGTTCTTCAATAGCCAAGACACTCATTTGTACCAGGTTCCTGAGTGAAACCAAGGATTTCACTAGGAAGTGAACAGTTCAATTATTGTTACTCTTAAAGAAGACTGCTGTAGGGGCACTTGGGTGGCTCAGTGGTTGAGTGCCTGCCTTTGGCTCAGGTCATGATCCTGGGGTCCTGGGATCTAGTCCCGCGTGGGGTTCCCTGTAGTCAGCCTGCTTCTCCCTCTGCCTGTGTCTCTGCCTCTCTCTTTGTGGCTCTCATGAATAAATAAATAAAATATTACAAAAAAAAAAAAAAAAAAAGAAGAAGAAGACTGCTGTAACTCTGATTATAAAAGAAAGAGAAATGATCTTAAAGGCATATATCTCTATCCTTGAATTTCCCTCATTCATTTTTAATATGATAATATCAGGTTCCTCTCAACTTTAAATTAACATGGATCATTTTTTTTGAGAAACGATTTTATTATCTATCTATCTATCTATCTATCTATCTATCTATCTATCATCTGTCTATCAATCATCTATCTGTCACCTGTCTATTTATTTTAAGGAATTGACTTAAGAGTTTGTTGGGACTGGCAAGTGTGAAGTTTGTAGGGCCTGCCAGCAGGCTAGAAATCCCAGTAGGAGTTGGTGTTATAGTCTTGGAGCTGAAGGCAGTCTGGAAGCAGAATTCTCTCTTTCTTGGGGGAATCTCAGTCCTTGCTTCAATTGTTTGGATGAGTCTTACCCACATTAGGGAGATAATTTGCTTTACTCAAAGTCTATTGATTTAAATTAATAGCATCTAAAAAATACCCTCACCTCAACATCTAGACTGGTGTTTGACCAAATAACTAGGTACTGTAACTTAGCCAAACTGAAACATAAAATTATCTATCACAACTATATAAATGAATAAACACAAATAGATAAATTGCATACATATATAAATCTATATTTATATAAATATAAATGTACACATGATATATGTAATACCTTTCTCTTTGATTAATTACACCAACTTCATTTCTAAATTTAAAGGCAATATGACTTTAAAATCATAAAGAATTTAAGGCACACTCTTGGGATACTGAATCTGACTCCTTAGACTCTTTTGCAATTTGAGTTTATTTGGCTTGTCCAGATTCTATGAATTTATGGTTGATATGATAGTGTGGTAGGCAGAACAATGGCCCCCAAAAATGTCCACATTCTAATCCTGAAGCCTGTGAATGTGTTTCCTTACATGGCAAGAGAAAATTAAGGTTGCACTTGAAGTTAAAGTTGTTAGTCAGCTGACCATAAAACAAGGAGATTATCCTGGATTGTTCAAGGGAGTACATTGTCATCACAAGCATCCTTAAATGTGGAAGAGAGAGGCAGAAGAGGATGTCAGAGTGATAGAAGGTACCATGGACTGAAGGGGGTTCCCCCAAATTCTTATGGGAACACTACCCCCCAATGCAGTGGCCTTTGGGAGGGAAGTAGATTTAGATGAGGTCAGAAGAGTAGGGCCCTTGTGATGGAATTAGTGTCCTTATAAGAAAAGACACCAAGGGGATCCCTGGGTGGCTCAGCAGTTTAGCACCTGCCTTTGGCCCAGGGTGTGATCCTGGAGTCCCAGGATCAAGTCCCACATCAGGCTCCCTGCATGAAACCTGCTTCTCCCTCTTCCTATGTCTCTGCCTCTCTCTCTCTGTCTCTCATGAATAAATAAATAAATAAATAAATAAATAAATAAATAAATAAATAAAATCTTTAAAAAAGAAAAGACATCAGGGAGCTTGATCTCTCTTCCTCTACCATGGAAGGACACAGTGAGAAGATGGTTGTCTACAAGTCAGAAAAAGAGCTCTCACCCATCCATGCTGGTACTCTGATCTGGAATTTCCAATCTCCAGAACTGGGGAGCAAATAAACATATACTGTTAAGCCATTCAACCTGTAGTATTTCACTGTAGCACCTGTACTGACCAAGACAGGTTGTAAAAAGAACTTGACCCATTATTGCTGCCCTTGGAGACAAAGGAAGGGGACCATGATCTAAAAAAAAAAAAAAAAAAAAAAAAAAAAAAAAAAAAAAAAAAGGGTGGGCAGCTGTAGAATCTGGAAAAGGCAAGGAAGTAGATTCTCCCCAGATCCTCTAGAAAGGAACTCAGATGGCCATTTTCACCCAGAAAGACCCATTTCAGACTTCTGACCTAGAGATCTGTAAGATATTAAATTTATGTTGTTTCAAGCCATTAAATTTGTAGTAATCTGATACAGCAGCCACAGAAAACTAATACAGATACGAAGGATCAGACAGGTAGGGTTGAGCACTTAATATTTCAACAAATTCAAGTATGTCAAAATTCAGTCCATAATTGAGGCCTCTGGGTGGCTCAGTTGGTTAAGCATCTGCCTTTGGCTCAGGTCATGAACTCAGGGTCCTGGGATCGAGCCCCATATTGGGCTCCCTGCTCAGTGGGAAACACGCTTCTCCCTCTGCTGCTCCCCCTGCTTATGTTCTCTCTCTGTCAAATAAATAAATAAAAACTAAAAAAAAAAAAAAATCAGGCCATGTTATTAGAACTAGAGGTAAAGATAGTTTAGAAATTTTGCAAGCAGATGTCTTGTCAAAAGCACTAAAGACTCTAGTGATTTTGTTCTGTTGTTCAGGGTATGTATTTCCAATATCATTAAGGGAATCTCATTGGGACTTTTATTTTAGTATTATCAAATAACTTACAAAGATAAGATCAAGAGTTTATTTGCAACTAATTTCCACCTGCAGATTTCAGAGCAATACACTGACTGCTGTGATCTTGATATAATTAATTTTTGAAGAGTCCTACTTTAGCTATAGCTTCTAAAAACAGAAAGAAAATAATCCTATAAAAATTCCATATTTGGTAACATTGTAATAACCATGCTTACTTTATACTAAGGATACATTATTTCACTTAATTCTTCCAATAACTCTGTGAAATAGCTGTTCTGAAAGGGGACACAGTGTCCAAAGTGGAATGGGTGGCAGTCTGAACCCAGGCAGTCAGAGTCCTCAGGCTGTAATTTAAACCATTTTACATATTACTGCACATACTGTAACTAAACCCTGCTCTTAATTGTAAGCTTAGCATCCAGTAAAGTAAAAAGTAAATAGGATTTTAAAAGAAGTAAGATGGGGTTCTCAGCAGGATTCTGAAATTTATCTCTCTCTCTCTCTCTCTCTCTCTCTCGCTATTGATTAATCTTTTTCAGTCTGAGTTAGAGAAGATTCCCCAATCAAGCTGGGATTATAAATCATAAAGGAAGTAGACTTTCCTTCTATAATATATCTTGCCTTTCCCCAGAGGAACCTTAAGAAAAGGAGATTTATTCAGTGGTTTAAGGTAATGCATTTATTATTTATCACCCCTCCTCCTGCCATCCGTGATGAAGATAACAGTTTTTGGAATTTGGTTATTGACCATAGACCCTTTGCCTCATCCCAAAAGGAGTATGCAATGTAATGGCAAATTCACCAAAACAGGATCCAGAAGACTTGTGTTCAAATCCTGGCATGGACATATAATCTCTCACTCAGTTTTCTCACCTCGATAGAGAACATACCTATACTCTCTTTTCTGGATTGTTTTGAGGATTAAATAGCATAGTTAAAGCATTTAGCACAGAGTAGATACTCAATAAAGTCAGGAAAATGGTTTTTTGCCCCTCCTCTTCCTTACCTCTTAGAGCCTTTTAACTTTTTCCCTGTGTTGGAGACCTAGAGCTGCCACTTCTTAGTTTTGTGGCTTAGGGCAAGTTTGTTAATTTCTGTGACCTGTTAATTTCTTTTGTCTATAAAATGAGGAACAAAAATATTGGCTCTGGTTGCCTAGAGCCACTTTACTCCCCACCCTTCTTCCTTCCTCCCTCCCTCTCTCTCTCCTTTCTTTCTTTCTTTCTTTCTTTCTTTCTTTCTTTCTTTCTTTCTTTCTTCTTTCTTTCTTTCTTTCTTTCTTTCTTTCTTTCTTTCTTTCTTCTTTCTTTCTTTCTTTCTTTCTTTCTTTCTTTCTTTCTTTCTTTTCTCTTTTCTTTTTTCAGATCAGAAGAAACATGTATGGACTCCTTGACTAAGTCACTCTTCAGCTATAAATGAGAATGCTAATAAACAACTTGGAAGTTGTTATAAAATTAATAGCAAAGCACTGTACATACATTGTCTTGAGGTATATGAGATTCCTAGATTTAAGCTTCTTCTTGTCTTGCTCCTGATTAAAATTCACCAATGGCTTTTCATTGACCTTAGAATGAACTCTTAATTCCTTAGCAAAGCCGTCACATATGTCCCACCTATGTCTTCAGTGTCCTCTGAAACCCCTCTTTCTCTACCATGTTGATGTTCTTTCGGTATTCCATATACGTATATATGTTCCTTTCTAATGAAAAGGTCTTTGCTTGTGTTATCAATCTTTCTTTCCTTTCCCACCTTTCTTGTCTGACCAATTTCTCTAGTCTTCAAATTTCATCCTAAAAGTCACTTTCATTAGAAAGAATTCTCTGTCCTCCCTACCATCCTCCATCCAACTAGATCAGTTGCCATGTCATCCTCATTCAATACTTGTTCATTACATTGTCCTTCGTAGCATTTGTGTCAATTTCAATTAAATTATCACTTGTATAATTATTTGCTTGATGTTTGTTTCCCTGGAAGATTGTATGTCTTGTTCGCCATTGTATACCTACCCCCTACCCCCAAATACAGGCTTGGGACATATGAATTGCTCAGTACATAGGTATTGAATGAATACCAAAGGATGTTTTTATGGATGATAAAGATAAGACCTGAAGAGGTTAGGTAATACATCCAGGCCCAGATGACCAAGGGCGAAGGTAGCCCTTGAATGTAAGTTCATCTTGATGCCAAAGCTCCTGCTTCAATATATTCCTGTTTGTGAGAATAATTGATTTGTTTGAAAAGTCTAATAAAACTATTATTAAGACTATAATTGAGACAAGTAATATCATTAAGAATTATCAAAAAGTGACTTCTGACTTCATCCTTATCTGAAATTGCCCCAACAAGGGGAACATAAAATATTTTTTTTGGAATGTTAGCAGTATAACAATAGTTCATAAACTGTTATCAGAGGAATATGGAAAAGGAAGAGAGAAAAATCCTGTCTAATAAAATTGAGGAGATCCACCGTTGTTATTTCTATTATGGGAGGTAGATAAATGTGAATGTCAAATAATTCCTAGATTATAAGATCAATATCATAGTCAGCTATGGCTTCAAGGCCTTCTTTTTTCCTAAAAATTCTGTACTAAGAATTCCATATTGAGAATGTTGCACTGAAGTGTGCATAATAAATCATCCTGGGAAATCAGTGGTGGCCTCTCCACCTCTGATTCCAGCTTCCAAATTTTAGTTCTTACCTCATCAATTGTAATTATGATCAAAGGTGATTATGTTCATTTGCTAATAGGGCTGCCATCACTAAGTGTCACAGACTGGGTGACTTAAATAAAATAAATTTATTTTCTTATGGTCCTAGAGACCAGAAGTCTGAGATCAAGGTGTTAGCAGGTTTGCTCTCTTCTGAGACCTCTGCCCTTGTCATGTAGATAGCTATCTGTATCCTCACATGGTCTTTCCTCTCTGTGTGTGTGTGTGTGTGTGTGTGTGTGTGTGTGTGTGTGACTTAGTCTCCTTTTCTTATAATGACACCAGTCATACTGGAGTAGGGCCCATTCACAAGACCTAATTTTATTTAATTACCTTTTAAATTATAATTTAATAATAAGTAATTTAATATCTCCCTCAACAGTCACATTCTGAGGTACTGGGAGTTAGGACTTCAATATGTGAGTTTTGGGGAGATAATCCAGCCCATAATAGTGATATTCAAAATATTTAACCCGTTGGGCTCAGGTTCAGACCTACTGGAATAGATGCTGGACACAGTTTGGGAAAAGTAGTGAGGACCCTGTCCCGTGCTTTCACTGCACAGGGGACAGATCCACAATGGGACACAATGGAATATAAGTACACAATGGGACAGGTCCACTGGAACAGTGGGAAGAGACCTGGAGGCTAGGAGTAGTGGCTATTTAACAACTATTGGAGACATATTTCAATGTTCTAACAACAAGCAATGGCATTTTGGGACAAACCAGCTGAATGTCTATCTTGGACACACTTGAGGCAGTTAACTATCTATTAAATACAGTCTTATGGGCAGGCAGCCCAGGTGGTTCAGGGGTTTAGCACCGCCTTCAGCCCAGGGCCTGATCTTGGAGACCTGGGATCTAGTCCCATGTTGGGCTCCCTGCATGGAGCCTGCTGCTCCCTCTGCCTCTCTCTCTCTCTCTCTCTCTCTCTGTGTCTCTCATGAATAAATAAAGAAAATCTTAAAAAAAAAAAAAACAAACAATCTTACTTTCTTGGAATCATCACTAAGATTGAGCTTACCCATTAAGCAGAATGGGTAAGAGATCCCAGATGTGTGTTACACTCCAACTATGAGCAGGAAAATTGTGGAGCTTCTCTTTCCCTGATTTACCAGGGTTTTAATTATGTTCTTTTGAACAGCAGCAAGGGGTAGATGGGATAAGGCTGGGAGAAGTGGTCACTGAGAGGCTGTGAGTAGGGGAGTGATCTCAAAGTAGCTTGCAGAAAACTGGGGTGTGTGGACAAAGTGACAGAAGCAAGAGATTGGAATAGCAGTTCACCAGTTAAGACGCTCTTACAAGGACCGAAGCATGAGTGGATAAAGACCTTATCTAGAGAAGGTGCAGTGAGAATGACAAGGAACAAGGGTTGGAGAGAGGGAGAATGTGGACAGTCTTTGAGAAGTGTAAATGGTTCAAATGCCCACTGCTAGCTCTCCTGATAGATGGAAGAGCTTCCCACTGCCTGGCTCCTGGCTCTTAGGTAGCCCCAGCAGCCACAACCACAAATACTATACTTTTCCTTTTCTCAGTTAATAAAGGGAGCCTTATGTCAGGGCTTGTTTGGTCTTTCCAAGGCCCAACAAAGGGGAAGATGCCTCACAGAAGGCCTTGAAAGTGACAGAAGCATGAAAGAAACTTCTTCTTTCTTATCTGAGCTGTTTTCAGACGAGATTGAGAACATTTAGGGTGGAATGGCTACAGACAGTTGCTTTCAAGTCTGAGAGTTATGTGTGGGTTTATAAAGGTAAGGTTGGTGCCATAGGGGGAGATGGTCCAAGTTCTGAAGTAGGCAGGGACTCTATGTCAGCATTTGTATGCCGATACGAGGTACACATGGACAAACATTAAAAAAAAAATACAGTTGTCTAGTGTTATATACATCAAAATGAATTAAGTTAAAGGAAAATGTAAAATAAACTGTACAGATGATAAATAAATGCAAAGCAAACTATTGTACAGACAATGTGTAGGCCTGGCAAAATCTTGAATCTGGTATGCAAATCACTGATGTTTGGGAAATACTGATGTGGGGAAGTAATTATCAAAGAAATTGGGCTAGGACTTGGAGTCAAGAGATCTGGATTTAAGATCATGACCGTGACACTTACCAGTGGTAAATGTTTACCTTGGTGGTAAAATGGGAAAACCATCACCAAATCAGCTTTTCTCCTAGTCTTGCCATGAGTCCTCGTTGACTCTTGCTTGTTTACTCATTCAACAAACATTGATCAGATTTGTACTATGTGGAGGTAAAGAAAAAACACTGTATAGTTAGTCAATTATTACTGGAGGGAAAAATAGGCTTTTGAAGCTTTTGCATGCTGATCTGGTGTTGAAATTTAAACTCTTAAGGGCAGCCCATTCTCCTCTCAAAAGAACAGTAGAGTAGATCTAAACTAAACTAAGATATTTCCTGTCTCCACAAATATGAAAATAAAAGTGAGTGTTAGCAGGTGAGAGCATTAAAATCAGAAACAGAAGTTACCATTTTTCATTTAATAACTTGAACACATAGAAAATCCACCTTTAACCTGCTCTTACTGTTTATGCAGTGCTGGGCATACACGTGACACCTTGCAAAGTGAAAGTAGAAATGACAAGGTCCTTTCCCCGAGGAGCTCAGACCTAAACATTGTTGAACAAGTCGGCCCAGCATAGCAGTGGAGTGCATAATTGATATGATTGGAGAGGTCAGGCTGGGGCTGTGGGCTGAACATGTGGGAAATGAGCCGTTCAAAGCTGAGGGGTTTGGGGCTGGGACAACAGGAGGACATGTTGCTCCAGAAAGCTCAGTGGGATGAAATAGTAAATGTGGGGCAAGAGGGCTCACAGAGAGGTGTCCAGTGTGCTCACCACCAAGAAGTGTCTCAAAAATAATCCACTGGATATAGTTTCCTTTATTCCTTGTCATTTGCCAGTAGCTCTTGGAAATTTCTCTTCCTGCTCTGCCCCAGTGAATACACTGTTTCTATGTCTGGGGTACAGATGAAGGATGAGATGGGCAGCTGGATATACTTCCAGGGAGGTTTGGTCAAACTGACAGTAGAGAACATAATGGTGGTGCCAGAGGATGGGGGGAATTCCAGTCTTGGCAATAAATCAACAAGTGCTATCAAAAAGGGAAAGGCATCTAAACCTCATGGTTGTTTCATGACATTGACCATGCAGCCCTGCATGCTAATGGGTCTGTCACGGTGGATCCTTTACCCTTTGCCTGTCTACACCACCTTTACCTCTGTGTTCACCCTGTTGTGGCTGGAGATGGTAGTCAAATCATCATGGTGTCCTTTCTGGTAGGCCTCTGGCTCCTCTAATTTTCTCCTACTTTAAGTCATCATAATCATCATATAAGTTAATATTTGATGAGCACTTAGTCTTTGCCAGGCACTATTTGAAGCACTTCCCATGTAACATCTCCTTGATCCCTCCTAACCAGCAGAAGCAGAAAACTCCACTTTACAGGTGAGGAAGTGGCGACTCAGAAAGGTTAAGTGGTTCACTCCAGGGCACTTAGCTAGTAAGTGCTGGAGGTGAGATTCGAACTCAAGTTTTCTTGCCCCAGCCCCTCTTAACAACTTCACCACTACCACTTCCCAGGAGGCCTCACTGAGGCTGAGAGAAGTGAGAGGGTGGGAATCAGGATCCTGGACTTGAAAGCAGCTCCTAACATCACTGCCTCTCAGCCCCCATCTCCAGAAAGAATCCCCTGAATGCCCTCCCTGACAAGTTGTCACTTTGCTTCTCCTCAGACGCTATTGGTGACCTGGAACTTGGTGCCACATGAGGCAGCCTAGTCCATTTTTAGATAGCTCTAATTGTTACCCAGTTATTCCATATTTTGAGCATACGTAATTTCTCTTCCTAGCTTCACCTACCTGTCCTAGTTCTGTTTTCTGGAGCTCTACCAGTTAAGACTTTTCTTTCTCCTGATGGACAAACCTGTAAATATTTGAATATCTGAGGGATTTTTGGAACAGTCTCCTGCTACATCCCAACCTCCTCTTCCTACTTGTAGGAGAAATGCAGGATTTTATTTTCTAAATGTGACAGCCCTTTGTGTCCATTTATGTGAGTTGCTTATTATTTGTCCTCTTAGTTCAGAGGATTTGGTTCTACACAGGAAAGACTAGATCTACATTCACTCAGCACACTGACTTTGGCATGGCCCTGGTGAGGCCCTGGTGTTAAACCATTAGGACAAATCACTGATCTCAAACCAGTAGGAGAGGAAGAGGTGGTGGTAAAAAAACTATGTAGAGAAAAAAGGGGACATGGGTTGATTTGGGGTGTCATGTGGGAGGACCTTGAAAGAGATGGTCAGGCTCCTGGTGTGGGTTCCGTGAGGTGAAGGGTGAAGCGCTAGACACTTGTAAGGACACTTTGGCTGGTAGTGGAATAACAAACTAGAATAACTTTGGCAATGACTTATGGTACTTCTGGCTCCATTTTGGGGAAGGGTAAAAAGATTACAGAGTACATACAGGATGACATGATTATTTTTTTTAAATTAGGCATTATAGCTGGCTATACAAAATGTGAGTTTGGCAGTTGTTTGAATGAATACAATATCACATTCTTGATAGAAATTTCCGGGAGGCCCGAGGGCTTTTGTGTTCCAGTGAAACATTTCACTTTTATAAAGAATACACCACGTTTAGGAAAGCTCTGTTACTGGAACTGATGCCCTTTGGCTTGAGAACAAAGGCTCCTCCCCTTCCGCTGGTGTGATCTGCTGCTGTGCATTGGAACGTGAATTGGCCCAACCTGCGTAGACCACTAACCAGTTACATGAGTGTGGGGAGAACTTCCTCTTTTGAGACCTCTATTTCCTCATCTGTGAAGTGAGGGTGTTAGACTGAGGTTCTTTCCAGCTCTGAGGATCAAAAGTTCTTCTTATTTTAGTGTAGTGGTTTCCTGATATAAATCACCCATTTCTCCTTGTGACATCCATGGTGTTATAGACAAAATGATTGGTTGCAATTCTTCATTTCCTTTGCCAGAGGAATTATACATTCATACCCTTGCTGGGGCCTTATGGTGGGCAAAGTCGATTTCCCTGACTCTTGGCTTTAGATTTGGTCATATGACTTACTTGGACTAGTGAGTTGTTAGCAGATATGACGTAAGCAAAGGCTTGAAATGTGCCTGTGCTAGTCCAAGAGAGAAATGAGAAACTGATCCTGGACAGACCAGCCCTAGACAGATCCAAAGCTTAGAGCCCAGCTTATATCAGTTGGATCCCAACAGGTGCCTGAGTAAAAAATAAGTGCTTTACAGTTTGTTTGCTACTGAAATTTTATAGTTGCTTGTTTTGTAGGGTTAATTAATCATGAAAGGAAGATATACTCAGTGTGTGTGACCTGACCTAAATATTTGTCCTCAATGGACATCATGTACTCACTCATTCCAAATCTTGTTGAATATTGATGTCCTTTCTTTTATGTGTGAAGTCTGTGCCTTATTTATATAAATTTTAGGCAAGACCTTAATGCCCTTTAGTGGCCAACTTTTTAGGTTGGTTTGGATTTTTGTTTCATAGAGATGTCAGTCTTACAGATGGTTCTGTCATTCAACTTATTTATTATACTTATGAGTGGAATACCAAGCCTCAGAGCTGAAATGACTCTTATTATTCTTGTCAGCTACCTGAATACAGAATTATGGTTGAAATACCCACCAGGAGTCAGAGCCATTGAACTGTGGACTCTTTGCTCTTAATACTAGCTCCTCGTTCTCATCCACAAACTTCATCTGCAATGCTTAACTAGCTGGCATTTATTTACTGCTTCTCAACAGGGGGGCAGGATCACAGCACAGAAAAAGTGGTGTCAGCAGTCTTTGGTGGCTTAAGAGTCTTGAGAATTAATGGATTCTTTTCTACCATGCTGTGTTCCAAAATTAATCTGGTTTCTGCATGCCACGTACTGACACAGATTGTTGTTATATGGTTATTTAAGGCACAGAATTTACCCTCCACAATTAGGCTTTCCCCTGCTCTTCCATTATAAGATCAAACAAAGTGATCCCCTGTTTATATCCTCAAAAGCTGTGGGCTGAAATGCCCATTAACCCTCTCATACTCACTTTTCTGCCCAACTGCTACTGGGTCTTTTGAAATTTCATGGATTCACACTGTGTATCCAACACATCATTATGCTTGCTTAGGAAAAGTGAATTAAATTTAAAACAGTCTCATATAACTTGAAGAAAGAAAACTCATGCTGTGGTCATATATAGTTCTTTTAGAAGAACTCCATTTCATCACATCTGTGATGTTTGTTATGTGAGAACCTTCCCTTGTTAATATTCCACAAGTTTTATAAGCTCAAACTCAGAGCATTTAGTCTATAAACTCTTTGTGGTCTAGGTGACAAAAAAACCAAAAACTAAAAATGGGGATGGAAGAGACTTTATGGTGAAACTGATCAAGGAAAAAGTATTTCAAACATAGATTTTGAACTTGTTTTCTTTGACAAGAAGGAAGAGATTTTTACTCCATAGGTGGTGGTGGTGTATATTTACCAGATAATATACTATGTTCTTGTGTATGGAGGTAACAGTTCCAGGTGGAAGGCAGGAGAAGAGAGAGGCACTTAGTCCTCCTCAGGAGCACAGGAGTACTTACCCAGTTCACCTTGGGAATCATGTATATTGAGTGTGGCTCCTCCAACACTACCTGTTATTGGAATGACACCACAAATGTTTTAGTCAAATCATGCAACAAAAATAGAAAACAGGCCTACTGGAAATGGGGCTATAGCATGAAATCTATAAACTATAAAACCTGTTTTATGACTTATTAGGCACTCCCACACACATTGTTGCATTTATTTCTCAAAATAATCCAATAAGTATAGTTATTATACCTGCATATCAATCACCATATTCCTGTTTATTTGTATCTTTATCACTTTACATCTATATGCCATTTCTGCTTTCAAATCAGAAACTACTTAGAGGACAAAGCTTTATGTTTTAATTTTTTTATATATCCCTCTTCAGGGCCTTTCACAATATGATGATGAAGACAGTCTAGCTCAAAGGTTAAGGGATTTGCCAAGATCCCACAACTGGTGAATTGCTGACTCCAAGATTCAAATACTTGTTAATTGCCCAGGCTGATATTCTTTCCACTTCATGACAACTATTTTCCTATGTTACTTACAAACCCCTATGAGCTTTTTGCGTTTTGCCTAGCATTTTATATTTTTTGGATGTTCTATTATACTATATGAATTCTATTATATTCACGTATGTAGCCTGTAGCTATCTTAGTAATTTGGCCTGAAGATTTTAGTAATGTTCCATTCGCCACCCCATGTAGGCACTCCCTGGGCATATAAAGGAAAGAAAGCAAGGTTTTGAACCCTTAGGATCTTCCTATCAGAATGGGGAAGTGGGGTTTAGAGATAAAGAGTAGAGAAGGTTTCTTATTGATCCCCATGTGTGTGATCCTTTAGCCTGTTATGAGAATTCTCAGTATCATTATGCCACTAGGACCAAAACGAGAGTCCCTTGTCTGCTCCTTCCAAGTTCCCCTAAAGCAGGGTTTCCAGGGTTTCCCCACCAGGGTTTCTTCATGTTGTTCCAAGCTGCCAGCCATTGTGTTGTGGGAGGCTGAGTGAAGGAGCCCTTCCAATGTGAACAGTTTTGCCAATGAGGTTCTTTCCCTAAATTTTGCAAAGAAGAAGAAGAAAAAAAAAAACAATAGAGATTTCCTAATCTTCTGGCTCCCACTCCTCTCATAAATGGGGAACTGAATCATTCTAAGTAGTGTATAAAATTAATTACAGTTAGAAGAGTGTTGCCAAGCTTGTGGAGTCTCAGGGATCAGGGCGTGGGGTGGTTTTTGCCCTCCACAGTCATATTTTTCCACAAATATGTTTAAAAAGTACCCATGGGCTATTTTTGTTCTCACTCCTCAGCATGGCCTTGGTATGGGACCTGAGGTAATTGACTTTACTAGGACAGATTTTTCTCTATAACTAATGCAGCTATAAATGCTGTTAATCTCAGCTAATACTGCATTTGAGATCCTGATACCAGAGAAGAATATCTAATTTAAAGTCTGTTTACTCTTATTTCAAAAACATTCTCTTAGTAGTTCTTTTAAATAGCAATTGTTCTTAGTGTATTTCAGCCGTTGGGGGAGGGGGGCGAGAGAAATGTTATGGAGGGATTATCCATAATTTTGTCATTTATCTGTCATGTATCTGTCAACAAATGAATTTAAGAATTAGAACGAATTGGCAACAAAAGGTTATGTGAAAATGAAGTGAAATTATCTATAAAAATGTGTTTGTCCAGCATGATATATGATTTAACTTATCAGCATTTGATTTATACCTAACATTTCAAGAATGCTTACTTATATACAAGCCTGATGATAAAGGGTTAGATTTTTGTGGGTTAGAAGATACTATGCAAAATCATGGTATTTAAAGAATATTTAATATCATGGGAATAAGAATGGAGAAATCTCAGCATGTGCTTCCCAGTCTGTCAGTGTCTTATCTGTAAAGGCTGTAGTATGGTACAGTGTTTATGAGCCTGGGCTCTGAGCCAGTCTGGTTGGTTTGTATTGTACTTTTGCTCCTCTTACTAGCTGTGTGAACTTTGGTCAACTCGTTTAAGTACCCTTGCCTCAGTAAAATAGGGATCTCATTAATATCTACCCCATAGGATTTTTCTGATGATCTAAAAACGTAACGCATGTACAACAGTGCCTAACATAGACTATTAGCCCCATAATCCCAAATATTATATGTATTTATAGATAATTAAACTAAAAAGGAAATATTTGATCCTCAAAAGACCAGAGGTCTCTGCCTATTTGTTTACTGAAATATACTCAGTGTTTATAACTGTGAATGGCACACAGTGAACACTAATATGTGTTCGTTAAATCTGTCTGAAAGACATTAGAAGAACAGGACTCTAAGTAATATGACCTAAGAAATATGGCCCAGTGTTATGGGTTCAGTTGTGAGATCCTAACACCCAGTACTTTTAGAATGTGATTTTATTTGAAAACAGGGTTATTGCAGGTTTAGTCAGTTAAGATGATACCATCCTGGGTCAGGGTGTCCTTATAAGATGAGGAAAATGTGGACACAGAGGCACACAGAAGAGAATGTTGTTTTAAGACATGGGCAGAGATCAGAGTGATGCGGCTGTAAGCCAAGGAACACCATGGATTGATAGCTGTCATCAGAAACTAGGAGGAGGCTAGGAAGGATTCTGTTTAGTGTCTCAAAGGGAGCATGGCCCTGCTGACAGCTTATTTTTGGACTTCTGGCCTCCAGAACTGTGAGACAATAACTTTACGTTGTTTTAAGGTATCCAGTTTATGGTATTTTGCTATGGGAGCCCTAGGAAATTAATACAGCAGTTACTTGGTTGTATAGAAACATCATAGCAATTGTGTTTTGTTGGATTATTTGCCTTGACACATAAATAATAGCACATCTATATTGAGCTTTTCCTATGCGCCAGGCATTTTGCTAAGAAGTTAACATATACTGTCTCGTTAAATCCTTACATTTGCCTCCATGAGGTACACATTATACAGGTGAGGAAGCAAAGGCTTGCATGTTTCTTGCCCAAAACACAGCTAATTGATAGCAGAGTTGGGATTTCAGCCCTGTTTATTCAACTATCAACCCTAAGCCATCCAGCTTTTCATAACTGTAAAATGACAACTACATTGTAGATGTGTGGTCCTCACAGGGAGAGAGATCTTGGTCTTTTTGTAAGTATTGTGTCAGTGTGTAAGATTTTTGTGTATGTGTATGTGTATGACAGTGTTATTCTGATCCTATTAGTAGAACACAGACTTGGGATGCCCTCTTAGATTTATAAATTACCAGCTACATCATCCATTCAGCAAGTCATTTATCCTCTCACATTCATTTCATTCATGCTGCTGTATGTTCTACAATGTTCTACAGGCTAGGGACAACTGCCCATAAGAAATAATTATTTAGACCAAAATATCAATAGTGACAAGGTTAAAAAACCATTCTTTTAAGTAATCACAGTATTACTTTATTATGGAGAATGTGAATAGGTCATAATTCTCACTGGCTCAACAATGGGGATAAGACTGTGGGTTTTCTCTTTCCCAGATGACATGGGCTAAATTGTGGCTCCCCCTGTTCCCTCATCATATGTTGAAACTCTAACTTCTGGTACGTCAGAATGTGACTATACTTGGAGACACAGCCCTTAAAGAGGTAATTAAATTACGGTGAGGTCCCAAGGGTGGGCCCTAATCTGACTGTGTCCTTAAGAGAGGACGATATTAGGACATGTGGAAAGATCACGAATGTGCAAATGTAGAGGAAAGATCATGTGAGGACAAACACAGAAAGTAGTCACATATAAACTAAGGATAGAGGCCTAAGAAGAAACAAAACTTGATGACACCTTAATCTTGAACTTCTAGCCTTCAGGACTGTGGAAAAACAAATTTCTGGGGCACCTGGGTGGCTCAGTGGTTGAGTGTCTGCCTGTGGCTCAGGGCGTGATCCCAGGGTCCTGGGATTGAGTCCTGCATCAGGCTCCCTGCAGGGAGTCTGCTCTTCCCTCTGCCTGTGTCTCTGCTTCTTTCTCTATCTCTCATGAATAAATAAGTAAAATCTTTTAAAAAAAAAGAAAGAAAACTAAATTTCTGTTGTTTAAGCCACCCAGTTTGTGATATTTTGTTATGATTGCTCTAGCAAACTAATATTTTAGTTGTCCATCTGGGTGTATGTGTGTGTGTGTGTGTGTGTGTGTGTGTGTGTGTGTATTGATAAGGAAGATTTATTCAGGTTAAGATTTGGCCTGCTTTCCAGTTTCATCATTTCCAGTGTATTATTATTATTCACCTTAAGTGAGACATATAATGCATAACAAATAAGAAAACTTGGGAAGTTTCATTTTTTAAACATATTTTTTTAACATTCTGTTTATACTTAGTTTGACCTGAAATACTTAAACCAATAGATTTTAGAGTTCAGATTGATATTTGGAAATATGTAACATGAATAGTATGCCACAAATTTTCATCTGAAATGGAATGTATATAAAAATTTGGAGAAATGAATACTTTTTAAAAAAGATTTATTTATTTGAGAGAGAGAGAAAGAGAGAGAGAAAGCGCTAGAGCAAGTTGGAGGAGCAGAGGGATGAGAGGCAAACAAGCAGACTCCATGCTGAGCACAGAGCCCCATGCGAGTATGAGATCATGACCTGAGCCAATCGTGAGATCATGATCTGAGTGGAAACCAAGAGTGATGCTTAACCCACTAAACAACCCAGGTGCCCCAAGAGATGAATACTTTTTGTGAAATATCCGATGATTAGGTGAATTTATTAGATAATTAAATGAAGAAAATGATTTGGAATGGAGCATAATTCAGAGAACTATCACTAGTTATTCATCACATTTTTTCTCTAAGGATAAGAATTAAACCAAAATCACCGGATGATGTTCGCTTGAGTGGCTCCTAGGAGGAGCTTTTTAAATGGAAGAGGCCAGGTGAGGTGACCTAATAATAGAGACTCACCCTATTGCTTTCATTTTAAGGATAAGAAATAGCCTCTCTGTTTTCTAATCCTACTCTTTAGTAGGATCGCCATCTCTCTTTTCCCAGCAAAACTATGGTAGGCAACCATGTGAAGACCTCCATTGTGGATCTAAGCATGGCCTATTTAGAAACGAATAACCAAGTGAGCATTTATGTACTTTAGGAATAATTTAGGCATCTCTGAGCAACTCCCTTTAGGGCGCCACGTTGATAAGTAAAAAATTCCATTACATCACTGGACTTTTTTTCCCATCTTAAAGTTACAACCAGCTACTTTCTTTAAAGTTTAAGCATTTACTTTTTATTTTAAAAGTAGTATATGATTATTATTAAAAAAACAGAAAGTCAAAGATAATATTAGACAGTAGAAGGATAAAACCACCCATAATTTAACTATTCATAGTAAATTTTCTTCCCACCATTTTTTTTTCCTCTTCTAATTTTCCTTCATCTAGAACAAGGTTTTTGGAGGAGTTACTGTTGAATCTCTTGGCCTTTCTACAAAGACCCATTGTAGCATAGATATTTTCTTTGTATTTGTAATAGTTGGCTTTGATTCAGGTGTGTTGCTGTTTGTATGCCCTGTCTCCCTGCCCACACTCTGCAAAGATTTCTGATAAAGGCTGAGAACACTAGATATCTGGAATAAATGACAGTGTTTACTAGATGCCAGACATTGGTTCTAAATGGCAAGCTCTTCTTCTGATCACCTGTTTGCTAGCTCTCTAAGAAGCCTAGTGGTGAAGCTTTTGCATAGAAGACAACGAGTTGTCATCACTAGACTTTTCTGACTACTGGCAATGACGTCCAGAGAGCTTTCCTCCCTGTGACATTCTGCCTCTAACCACGATGCACAGATCACCAAATGTGGCCATAGAGTCTAACATTTTAATTTTTAAGCTCTCTGATGAAACTGTCAAGTGGTTAATGAACTGAAACTTGGTGTCATTTGGGCCTGTCATTAAGTCCCAGGTCATCACATTTACCAGTTCAGTAATCCTAAAGAAGACACTTTACCTTTCTAAGATATAGTCTGTCTTTTTTTTTTTTTTAATGAGGATTATAATGGGGTTATAACAATCGTGGGGCATGTCGTAAGGATTCCATGAGACAATGTTAGAGGGGTTATGAGCACAGGCTCTGGAACCACCTGTCTGGATTCAAGTCCCACCCCTTGCTACTGATGGGTGGTATGATGTGGAGCATGCTTCTTAGCCTCTCTCTTGTGATAGTTAAAAAAGTTCATACTCAGAAAGCACTCATCACAGTGACTAGTGCATGATATGTGCATAACAGATGCTAGTCACTATTATTATTATTATTATTATTACTATTATTAGCATTTATAAAGCCTGGTCCAGAGTGAGCCCTTGGTAGTTTGTTTGTTCTTATGATTCTTCTCTATACTGGTCGGTGTTCTTCCTCCCCAATTTTTCTATGCTGAACTTACTGAGATGGGTAAATAAGAACATGCCTTATGTGATGATCAGCAACCTTTGAAATTAGCATGCAGAGAAGAACAGCTGTCATGGACAGCACTTACTAGAGCACATGGATTTTCTCTTTTTGCAACCTACTCTCCATCCACGAGAAAAAGAAGGGTGTGCTCATATGTGGGATTTTCTCTTTTTGCAACCTACTCTCCATCCACTAGAAAAAGAAGGGTGTGCTCCTCCCATGTCCACATAGCAACAGAGAGCCATTATCCTGGAGAGGCCTTTCAGAAATAGCTATTCTCATGTATGCCCAGTTGGCAAAAGGAGGGGCACCACCCTGGCAATGTGGAAGAAGTATGGCATGCCTTTCACAACAGAGAAGGGGACATTCATTAGGCTTTGCTCCTCCCTAAGGTGAGGCACACCCATGCCTCCCAGCAGGATGACAGCCTGCACAACAAGACACAGAAAGATCCTTAACCTCATTATTTCTATGTACATATTATGCAGTATTCAACCTTCAATGCTAGACTTCTTTTTACTTCTGAGAAAGAGAGTTTGGAATCTTTAGAAATTCCAATTTGAGAAATTTTTGTGTGGAAAGAAAATATTTTCTGCTCGAGTCTCCATCATAGGGATGAAACTTGCTTAAAAAACTATATTGAGGGGTGCCTAGGTAGGCTCAGTTGGTTAAGCATCTCACTTCTGCTCAGGTCATGATCCCAGGGTCCTAGGATCAAGCCCCACATCAGAGCCCCACAACATAGGCTCCATGCTCAGCGGGGAGTCTGCTTCTTCCTCTGCCCCTCCCCTGCTCCTGCTCTTTCTCTTTCAAATAAATAAGTGAAATCTTAAAAACAAAACAAAGTAAAGCTATATTGAGTGCTAAAGTGCACACCTGAGACTCAAGTCCCTGTGTGCTCAAGAAAGCACTGAGACAGCATATGATGATAAGAGACGTTACCATTTGGGGGCAAATAATTTTTTTTTCCTATAGATCTGAAAAGATATTGGTATTAACAAAAGGAATAAAGAATATGGTAGATCCTCATCGTTAATGTCACTAATTTGTATCTCTGCTGCTATCATGCACTGACAAAAAGGGGACATAGTCACAGGCAGCCAAATGCAGCAGAGCCCTATTAGCCCATTTAGCACACACAAGGTTTTGTTTTGTTTGTTTTGTTTTGTTTTGACCTCTGAAACAATGTCTAAAAGGATTTCATTGTATTTAATTTGAGAAATAGAATTTTTGATGGATTGGACAAACGCTGGGGCTAAAGTGTTTGTGTTTCTTTTAAAATAGGTCCTATCCCATTTCTCCCGTGTGCCAGCTGCTTTTATGAATGCCATTTTGCTGCATAATCTACAAAAGAGGCATGCAAATTAATAATATAAAAATAACAGTAGGGAAAATAGTTAAGCCTCGACCATAGGGCATATTATTCTCATATTACTTAAAATAAACCCATGCTTCTTTAAACAGAATTGAAGTTCAGAATTCGGCGATTCATGCCGGTCTTCTGCCAATTGGTTATATTATTGGGACTGGACTTTAACAGACAATGATTAAAGGTAACTGTTTTATGGCAATACACATGTTGGATTTGGATGTGCCCCAAGCACAAGTTCAGGCCTCAATTCTCTCACCTACTAACGATGCCTCACTTTCCTATCTGTAAGACCAGAATATATCTGTAGTTAGGGTTGTCAGGATTGTGGTACTTAGTCCATACAAAAACCAATATGTGAGATGACATTCAAGTGTTAGGTATCATTAACAACCAAAGATTTAAAATATCACTACCTTGGGTCCGCAGTTAAAATTAAATACATCTTATCCACCTTTGACTTTACTTACAAACTGAATATGTACCAAATATGAGGTGCATTTCACTGAGCATGGAGTTCCCATCAACAGTAACTGTCTCCCTCTGGGTGGGACCTTTTGGTAAGAAGAAAAGCACTGTGGATGTAGATATTTAGCCCAATGCTAACATGGGAGACTACATTTGGTAATAATAAATGGTAAGAGAAAAACAGAAAGACGAAGAAATTACAAGGACTTGTTCTAAATCTATTTTGGCTCAGCACTGCAAGGGCTTAAAAATGTTATTTTCTTTCATTTTCTTCTTTGCAACTGGGAGATGAGGTCCAGGCCCTCTCTACACAGAGACTGCAGTGCTGAGGGCAACAGGAAGGGCTCTGTTATTAACAATGAAATTCAGCTTCTTTGGTGAGACCCTTGGTGTGAGAGGCAGTACAGTAGAATGGTTAAGCTTGTGAGCTCTGGATCTGGATGGTCTGGAATCAGGTTGTGTCTCACTAACCTTGGGCACTTTATCCTGTCTGTAAAGCGGGAATGATGTGGCATCTTCTTCCTAGGATGAATGTGAACATTAAATAACAGAGCTGTAGTTTTCAAACTTGAATATGCACACAAGTCACCTGGGGATCCTGTTAAAACTTGGCTTCTGATTCAGTAGCAGGCATGTAAAGCACACAGAATGGTGTTGGCAAATTCTTTCTTTCTTTCTTTCTTTCTTTCTTTCTTTCTTTCTTTCTTTCTTTCTTTCTTTCTTCTTTCTTTCTTTCTCTTTCTTCTTTCTTTCTTTCTTTCTTTCTTTCTTTCTTTCTTTCTTTCTTTCTTTCTTTCTTTCTTTCTTCCTTCTCCTTCCTTCCTTCCTTCTTTCCTTCCTTCCTTCCTTCCTTCCTTCCTTCCTTCCTTCCTTCCTTCTTTTTCTTCTTTCTTTTAGAGAGAGAGAAAGAACACGTGAATAGAAGGAGGGGTGGAGGGAGAGGGAGAGAGAGAGAAAGAATCTCAAGCAGACTCCCCACTGAGTATGGGGCCCTATGTGGGGCTGGATCCTATGACCCATGGCATGGGATCATGACCTGAGCTGAAACCAAGAGTTGGACAGTTAACTGACTGAGCCACCCAGGCAGGTGCTGAGTAATTCTAAACACTCCATATATGTTGGCTCTTATTATCCATCTGGTATGATGCTATATTTTTCACAGGCATTGTTATGGTTATCTTTGCAACAGCCTTCCATAAGGTATTATTGTATCTTCTTTCCCAAATGAGGAAACACATCTAGAAAGACATAGTGATTGCCAATATTGCATTTGAACCCAGTTTTCTTGCTTCTAAGACCTGTCCTCTTCTACACTTGAAATTCTTTCTGGTTGTGGGTTAGAGAAAAACAAACAAAAGACAAAACGACAGTGACCGAAAACCTTACTTTCTCTCATGTTGGAGTGGGAAGGAACTCCTCTTGTGTAGGCTGCAGGAGAAGTCTATAGAGAGAGGCAAGTGGCTTCCAGGTCATCACATGGTTCTATGTTGTCCATATATTAAAATATTTTCCTCTGATTATACTTGTGAAGAAAAAACAAGCACGAATGATTGGTTTAAAAAGTAAACTAAATGTCACCCCTCAAAAATCTCATTGTCCAGAGGCAACAATAACTTCAATAATGTATAGATTATGTTATTAGAGCCAATTGTTCAGGGTCTCACTCTGCTATGATGCATGAGCCTTGGGGATATATATATATATATATATATATATATATATATATATATATATATATCTTATCTGGAGGTTTTAGGGAAAAATCCACTTCCAAGCTCTTTTGGATTGTTGGCATGATTTATTTCCTTGAAGTTATAAGACTGTAAGACTGAGGTCCTAGTTTCCTTGTTAGCCATTGGCTGGGGGT
The DNA here is from genome assembly GCF_053574225.1 of Canis aureus. Taxonomy (NCBI): domain Eukaryota; kingdom Metazoa; phylum Chordata; class Mammalia; order Carnivora; family Canidae; genus Canis; species Canis aureus. The sequence continues at coordinate 86,037,156 of NC_135611.1, read as the reverse complement.
CATTCTCAGCTTTTAGAGGTGACATCAGGTCCTTTCCATGTGGTCTCCTCTATCTTTAAGCCAGTAAGTCCATCCTGAGTTTTGATTTTTGGAGTTCTCCTTCTGCCATTAGCTGTATTATTCAAGAATTCATGTGATTAGGTCAGGCCCAACTGGATAATCTCCTTTCGAATAGTTCAAAGTCAACTGATAAGTAATCTTAATTACATCAGTGAAATCCCTTTTTCCACGTAATGTAACATGATCACAGGTATAAGAGCCAGGGCAGAGGTCCTGGGGCACTTCTTAGAATTCTAATTCTACCTATCATATTAGGCCGAAAAATACTTTTAAAAAATGAAATTACACAATATTTATGCCTCCGAAAACTTTCTTCACTTCCATAAAAGCTTTGAAGATATTTCTCAGTAAATATAGATATAACCTGGACTTTTTAACTGCTAAATAATATTCTTTTAAAAAGATTGATCATAATTTAACAATTTGTCTGTGGATGAATGGTTAGATTGTTTCCATTTTCCAATTGTAAACATTGCAGTCATGAAAACATTTAATGCTGTGCCATGGGCCAATTAATTATCTCTTTAAGGTAAATTACTATTTGTGAAATTGCTGATCAAAGAGTATACATACTTAAATATTGGTGCACATTTCCAGTATGCCTTCTGGAAAAGTTGCATCAACATATAAGCTCGTTCATATTAATGGTTTATTAAATGGCTTGTTTCTCTACACCTTTGCCAACAATTCTTTTAATCACTGCTAATCCAGTGAAAAGGTGTATTTTGTTCTTTATTTACTATTCCTTGATCATTAGTGAAGTTGAATATCTTTCTCTATGTTAATTTCCCAATATGTTGCTTCACTTGGGAACTGTCTATTCATTTCCTCTGTCAGGGATCTTTAGCTGCAAGCTGCAAAAGTCAATTCTGGTTTGGGGTGCCTGGCCAGCTCAGTCCAAGGAGTGTGCAACTCTTGATTTTGGGGTCGTGAGTCTGAGCCCCACATTTGGTATAAAGATTACTTAAATAAATAAAACTTAAAAAAAAATAGTTAACTCTGGTTAGCCTAGATAGGAATGGATTTTGCTGGAAGGATATGGAGGACCTTGGAGGATCAGTAAGAAAGTTGGAGAACCAGGCTTGGTAAAGGAGAGCCAGGCAGTAGAATGCAATAAATCTAATGCCATAGGACAGGATAGTTAATATGCTGTTATTGAAATCTGTACAACTCAATGTCACTACCTTGGGACTCTTGATACTACTGTGAATAAATTCTCCATTTGCCTCCTTGTCTTTGCATCATTCTCAAGATTCAGAGTCCCTGGTACAAGCAAGCACCTGATCGATTGAGCTTAGGTCCACATGCCTGAACTATAGTGACCAGTAGGATAAGGGAGTATTCTTTGGTCGCTCTGGCTTCTTAGTAAAAAGTGGTAGCTTATATACCATTAATACTTGTCTGCATTAGACAGGCATTCACATGCTGGGTAGACCCCCCCCTCCCCCCAAAACCATTTTTCCAGTTGCATTTTTATTAGAGCACTTTTTACATTAAGGACATTAATACTTTATACTTGTGTTGCATATATCTTTCCTTTTTGCTACTTTTTTCTTTTTCAATTATGATGGCAAAGTAACCTTTAAAGAAAGATGACTCTAATCATTTCTCTCCTGTAGAATCCGATATAACTGATAAAGCATTGTGTCTTAATCAAGGCCACAGTTCCAGGTGACAGTGAATTTAACTAAGGAGTCTGTACAAGGAGGAAAGTGGTTTGTTACATGGAGACATATTTGCCTGTTCTCTAACTAACAAGGTCACTTCATATCAAGTGCTAGAAAATTCACCCATATTCCTTCTGGGGAAATTAAAAATGTTTTGTTAATTGAACAAAAGAAGATGAAGCATTTACATTTGGTTTGTAGTCTGGCACATTGAGTTACTCCTCCTAAGCTCCTGGAAGCCAGTCACATACCAGAATCAGAAGAGCTAGGACCTGGACTGGCCATGTAGCTAATGAGTGATTTCTCATTGGAGCCTCCATTCTTATGTATTTTTGCAATAAATTTCTCTGATAGAAATGGCTTCAGTGTGGCTTTTTTTCCTAGTGCAGTTTATGACTTTTATCATTATAAGCTTTTTACTATTTAAATAATTTTTAAAAATGGTAATATAATTTTTTTAACATCTCCTGCAATAAGTATTCCTTAGTAGTCAGTGTCAGAATTTGTTAGGCATTGTATCTCTCAAAAGAGTTCTCTTCAATGCACACCTTAACATGTTGTTGTTAAACTAGTTCCCTTTTGGTCTAAGGAAAACACCTATTTCTTGCTAAACTGATCCATAGTCCTTCTTACTAATCAGCCTTCTCTGGAAGGAGTTAAAGTTCTTCCTTCTCCAGAAAGCCTCGGTAGGAATATTTACAAAACTCTGGAGAGATGTAGTTGAACCTTGTATATACTATAGATGAGGAAATGAATATAATGCTAAAAAGAAATTAACTCCCATATAAAGCCAGAAAGATAGGCTGGGACCATGAAAAGAACCAGAACATGTTTTCCAAAAGACTCTATGGGCAAATAAATCCATATTTCCAAATCAATGCTTTCCAAAGCTTACAGAGAAAAATAAATAATGGTTTCAGGGCAACATGGCTTTCCAAATTTACTACCTACAATTAAATCTGTAAGTACTCCCTAGTGGTGTTTCAAAAATTCCTGAATGTGTTCTTATCAGCTTTATTCTAAACTCCTGGGGCACAGCATTATTTTCTTCTCTATTTTTGTCAGGAGAAACACATGGCTAGAACATTCCCCCCTGACACTTTTTGTGAATTGGAAAGATTAACTTCTGAATGCTGGGTGAACAATCTGAACAGACCTTTTCCTCACCAGTGGGTTGATCTCTATAATACTAAGCTACAATTCCCTGTTGGGCACTATATTGATGAGATCTGCAGAGAAGGGCCATCAATGTGTACCCAACAGATATTTTGAAAATTTGTATCCTCATCTAGCCTAAAACTGGATTTGTCATTTTTCTTTAAAGATTTGTTTGTTTATTTTGAGAGAGAGCGAGAGAGCATGGCTGCAAGCATGAGTAGTGGGGAGGGGGGAGAGAGGGAGAGAGAGAACCTCAAGCAGACTCACCTCTGAGTGTGGAGCCTGACTCAGGGCTCAGTCTTAGGACCCTGAGATCATGACCTAAACTCAAATCAAGAGCCAACGACTTAACTGACTGAACCATGCAGGCACCCGGGATTTGTCTTTTTAGTGGATAGATAATGAAATACTGTTTTCAAGATCAAGGTTCCCAGAGGTGATGTGTGTGTGAATGTGTGTGTGTGTGTGTGTGTGTGTGCATGTGAACGCATGTGTTTGCATATAGAATTTTTCACACTGTGAGTTAATTCTGCAATGATTTCTTTTCTCAGAGTTACCATATCCTTTTCTGTTCCACATGAAGAACAGTTGGACTTCCTGTTCAGTTGACTGTTTCCCTTGAGAAAATGAGGCGGGGTGGGGGGTGGAGGAGTAATTTCAAAAGGATTCGGAAGGAATTTGCAAAAATTGAAAAGGGGACTTAATTTTATCTGTGACAAGGAATAGGACTCAACTGTCCTCCATGTAACAAGTTCAGGAAGTTACAAGTCTGTCCTCTCCTGGAGTGGCCGTGCTTAGGCTGTGGGTTGGCTGAGAGGTGTGTGTGGGAGACAGCAGAAAATGGTGCATTTGATTGGTCTTTGGCTGGTCTTTATTTTAAACCAGCCAAAGCCAAAATGATTCTCTATGGACCAAGTGTGGTATGACCCATACTTTGTTCTCTTGTCTTCTTTCTCCCCTTTCAGTACTTATTTTAATATACATTTCCCATAAAAATTGTCCTGGTTTATGTGGTCCTGGTTGTGTCATGTTATTTCTCTCTCTTCCTGCTCAGATTCCTGCTCTTCCCTTTAGCTCCTTCCTTCCATTGCCTTTGTGATCTCCTCTTTCCCCTGCTTCTATTCCCATCTCTTTTCTCTTCTCTCTCTTGAAAGGCAGGTCTAATCCTGGGTAAAGTTGTGACATTTCAATCTTTCAGCCTTTCAGACTGGAATGGTTTCCTCTCTTCAATGATGTACACTTTTCTATTGTCCTGTGTTATGATGTCCCTTTTCCATCAAAATAAAAAAGTTTGGAACTGATATACGTCAAATATTATTCTTCTGGGATGAGTCTCAGCTTAATAGCTACCAAAGTATTTAGACAAAGGGATGAAATACCAAAGTGGAATTTCAGGGGGAGACTGGCTGGAATTCTGGGGGACTTCCATGTGTCCTAGAGTCCTACATGCTTCGTCCTTCATATATTTTTCTTGCAACAGTGGGAATGCAGCTTAGAAGCCCTTTACTTCCTCTCCCAGGGCCTTAGAGTGCTAAGAAAGGAAGCATCTGAACGACAAATATTGGATATGAGCCTCCAGAAGCAGGAAACTGAACCAGAAGTCCAAGGAGACCCGAAGAACCAAGAGAGGGCTGGCTGCTGTTACAGGGTTGCTTATGCAGCTGAGGGGAGACGTGGGTGTGAACTGGGGAACTGGTTTGTAACAGGCAAAATCTGAACATTCCCAAATTTGGGAGCAGGTGCCATTGTCTAAAAATCAGGATTTAGGCTCTTGATCCAGGAACCAGACCTTGTTCAGATATTCTGAATATCCATAAGCTATTTTGGGTCCTGATCACAGGAAGATTGCTCCAACCACACTCAGCATCCCTATAGGCTCTCAATGCCTTCTGCAGATCCTGTAACTCAGATTTGGCCTTTAAATCTCACTTCAGATTCCCCTATCTGGAAAGCTGTCCCCAACTTCTCAGTCAGCAGGGCAGTGTCTTTCCAGATGCTTCCATACACCTTGTTTTCATGAGCCCTCTCACCACTCCTCATCTGTCTTTCCCTCTAGGTTCACAGCAAGATGAGGGTACAGAGTTCACACGAAACTGTGTCCATCGTGCTGCACGCGTTCCTGACCCAGAGCGGATGCTTAGCAAATGTCTGGTGAATGAGTGAATGCGCGGATGATGTCCTTAAGGACAGCAGACAAAGGAATTCTTAAGTTTTTACAGCACCAGGCCCCAGAACAAACTTCTCCCAGGATGCAAAAATGTGCCTTTGGATTCAACTGGTGTTTGAAGTTCTTCATGTTAAAGGGAGTCAGTGAGGTTGTTCTAGAGAGCTGCTGTAGAAGTGGATGGGAAGTAAAGGAGGAGGGAGATGCTGACTCATTCCCTGGAGCTGAAAAAAATACACAATATGCACCAGACAATGGGGAGAAACCATCCATCCGCCCATGGAAATCAGTGAGACAAAAGAGGCCTGGGAGGTCCCCTCCCTTCCCTTCTGCGCCTGCTCTGGACCTCCGTCTATTTGTTTTCCCCAAAGCTCTATATCTCGGGGCCTTTATGTTTGGCTCCTCCCACTCTTGCTGAGATAATAAAACCAGGGGAGGAATCTTGGGACAGGTTCCAGCTTGTGCTGTTCCATGAGAGCTAGGGGAGGGCATGAGGCATCTGGAAGTTTACAGAGGTCGAGTGCAAAGTGTGGAGAATTGGAACTTGGAAGGGGGAGGGGGTGGGCCAGGTGACGGCTGCTTGTTCTTATAAGCCCTTCTGTATTATGTCCATTTCTAAAATTATCTGCATGAATTACTTTGATAGACTAATAAAAATACTCACTTTTCAAAACAAATAAGAGGCGGCTGGAGAAAGCACTCCTGGGGCATGCAGGGCAGTGGGAGGGAGTGCATGAGTAATCATCACACTTTGGAGAAAAGCTGGTTGCATGCTGGGTTTGGCTCTTGCATGAGGCGGCCACTGCTCTGGCAGCCAGATGAGCTGGGCCTGCATGAACGGACTGATTGGTCAGTGTTTCTGGATTTGGCTCCACCCGGGCTCTCTGCTCCATACCTTCATCATTACTTGCTCCCCAGCTCTGGTAGCTGCCAGCTCTGTAGCCCACTTACCTTCCTCATGATGGGTGCACTCACCTCCAGACCTCAATTTCCTTTCCAATAATGTTTCATTTCTTATCCTAGGCCCCAAAGTCTTGATGGTCCGCTGCTCAAGTAATAACTTTCCTGACTTGCCTTGGTTTCCAGGCTGTCTATTCCAGATGCTTTCCCATGAGGAAGCCCCCCTCCCTGGTCTGCCCCAGTCATGAGGCAGTATGTACACAGACAGAAGGGCCAGAGCAAGGGCTGATGACAGACAGTAGGACAGAAGGACTCAATCTCTGTAGCCATACCAACCTTGCTTTCAAGGCCTGTCTCCTTCTGTGTCCTAGCTGTGTGATGCTGTGTAAGTTACATGAGCCTTCATTTCTGAGCCTTCATTTCTTCATCTGCATATGGATGATACCAAGTGTACTTACTGCTTAATAAAAGCTCAATATCACCATGGCAGCAAGGATGAATTCACATACATTGTTCTTACACGTACAAAAACAACAAAGCATAGCTCCTTTCCTCTCTAACTGGTCTGTCTTCACCAAAGAGCACCCTCCCTCCATCACCTCTGCCCAAGTTGGCCAGCCTAGGGGCTAAGGACAATTTCAGTCCCACCAGATGAATTTCCTTCAATTCTATAAAGAAAAGCATTCCTTTAGGTAAATTCTTTGTCTCTGTTGGATAAAGTGCTCAGTTTTTCAGATTTCTGCTTTTTCCCCTCTTTCTTTCCAAGATGGCATCTGAAGGTGAAACTTAGGTGATCCCATGGTGGCAGAGGGCGGTTGGGGGTCTTTGGTGTCCTCTGGATGCTTGCTGATCTCTGCCACGTCATGGCTGGTCTGGGCTGCTTCCTGCATGGGGATCACTGAGGCGGACTGGTGCTACTCCAGGGTGTTCTGCTGGTGTCTGAGTCTAAAGCCTGTAGCTGGTGTAACTCATGGACCATCTCCGTTCTTGTTGACTTGGTCCTGCCTTCTTGGCAATGCACAGGTCCGGCGGGACTGCTCTAGTTTCTCTTGCAGGCAGTCTACCCTGCGGTGTGGACCACAGGCAATGGTGTGTTGCAAAAACAATTAGCAGTTAGTCTTGGGTGGGAGGGGCCCTGAGTGGTAGTATTTGCAGACTTCTATAGTTTAAATACCTTGGCATATCAAGCTACTAAGATGATGTCGACGAATGCGGAGTTGGGGAGAGACCTGCCATACAGATACAATAGTAATAGTAAATAGTAAATAATCTCAAGAGCAAGATAATAGTAAGATGCAGCAAAATAACTATGGAGTGATCGTTTTGAATATTGCATTACCTTTATGTTTAATAGGACCTATTTAATTGTAAGGTCGAACAATTTAATTTTTAATAACTTCTGTGTTCAGCAACTGATTTGAAATTTCTGACAATGCAACAGTGAGCTCTCTGCCCAGTGAGCCAGCTCTGGTCCACCACTGGCTGGTTACCTCATCTGCTTCATCAAGAGAGCTGCCAACAAGCTCCCAGTCAAGCCTTCAACTGAGTTCCATACTCCCTTTCTGGGGCAGCTTGGGAGAGCTAAATTTAGGCCCACCCTCTGCTATCCACACGCTGATGCCGAAGCAACCGATGACACAATATCTTCCCGAACACTAAAAAGGAAGCAGGGTAGAAGCTCCTCTGCCCATGGCATTAAACTTGACCCACATAACTCACTTCCCTGTGGCAGAATCAGTCAGACAAGCCGACTGTCAAATTCCCCTAGACTCTTGAAGCAAATCCACGCAATGGCCAATTCCCAGAAACTCACTTGCCCAAATGAGAAATTCAACAAATTTAGTTTTATTTTGTTTTAATGGACTAGTTTTCCAAATAGAAGTTTAAGGAAGAACGCTAAAACCTGGTCTCCTGCCATAGCCTGAAGTAGGAGGCTAAGAGAGGCGGCTGTACTGTGTCTGTCCCGGAGCCCACCCTAACAACTCTTTCCTGCTGCTCATCTCCTAGGCCCTCTTTCTTTGCTCTGGGTCACCCTTCCTTTTTCCAAAGTCTTAGTCACTTCCTTCTCCCCTTTGCAGATTCCATAGCCCAACCTCTTCTTAGGAGCTCTCAGGGATTATGAAGGAGAATGCCACTGCTCTAGCTTTCCATTGGATGGCTGCTCCAACAGAACAACTAAAACAGAGATTGGCAAAACGAATGAGGCCACGGGAGCTCTGGAGAGGGAAGTCAGTACAAAGCGTTCCTCACAGCACTGGTCTGTTTATATCATGATCTCACAGACTCTTCTTAACCACTCAGGCATTTTTAAACGTTGGGGTCAAGCATCAGGGCTTACAGGTATTGAGAAACCACTGCAGGCTTCAGTAGAGGACCGACAAGATTTGATCTGCTTTAGAAACTCAACTACAGTAGCAACATCTGAAAAGAACCAAAAGGTGGAATTTGTAAGCAGGGAACTTGTTTAAGGGTTCCTTAGAAGCCAGGCTAAAGGTGATAGCCTGAAGTCCAGTCATGGAAGTGATAGAAGAGCCCTTTCCTGGGTACCCTGACTTGATGGGCACTCCACCCCCCATTTATTTTCTCTCACTGCACCCTATTTGTTTCCTTCCTAGGAAATTTGTAATGTTATATTTACCGTTCACTTATCATCTCCTCCTCCACTAGATTGTAAGCTCTGTGGAGCCAGGCCTGCCTCATGCCCGAAAGTATTCTTCACTGGTGCAGTGTTGGGTTCCTGGTAGGTGCTCCACAAATGTCTGTGGAGGAAGGAATGCCACTGGGAAGAAAGGAAGGTTGGTGGGGGAAGCTTAGCTATGTTTTCAGGTAAGGGAAAGGTGCTCTTGGAGAAGGAGGAGTAGAAAACAGAGATTGAGAGAGATGACACAGATTCCAGAAAAACAGGACAAGAAGTGAAAGTAGAGGCGTTAGCTTTGCCTGAGAGGAGGGGTAGGCTTCTGACATGGGAGGAAAGGAAGAATGGGTGAGTGTTGGTTGGATTTATGAGAGCAGTGGTCTGTGTTTCCTGGAGAAATAGTAGGCATGATTACCAGCTGTGTGTGAGAGAGAGAGAAAGAGAGAGAGAGAAAAGAGGAAGAAGAAGAGGAAGAGAAAGAAGGAGGAGGAGGAAGAGAAAAGAGAGGGCAAAAAGAGGAGAGGAGGAGAAAGAGGAAAGGGGATTGAGAGTTTCAGGAGGTGATGAGAAGTTTTAACAGAATGTTTCAACGAAAAGAATAATGCAATGGCCAAAAATGCCTAAAAAGATTTCTGAGGGAGGGTCCCACTGAGAAATAATGTGACCAAATTAGCCTTGCCCCAAGTCTCCTACGTGGGAGGCAGGGCAGTAGAATGGGGAGACGGAAGGGTTGGCTGTGGTAGGGATCTGCAGGATGCCATCTCTCTTCCTAGTTGATCTTGTGTCTAGCTCCAACAAAGGGAAACATTTCACGACTCCTGGGATGGGTTCAGATGAATCATTCATCTCTCCAGATATTAAAAGTTTTGAATGTGTGAGATAGGACACGGACATCAGAAAGAGGCTCTCAGCAGTCTGCTTCTCTGGAGAAGGCCTCACCCAGGGGCTGGAGCCTGCCTTGTCCTGCTGTATCCTAGATCTGTGGGTTAACTTGCCTGCCCTTGGCTATAACTTCCTCTGGCAGGAAGGCAGCTTTTATCTTAGAAATCTTACTGATATCCAAACATCCCTTGCCTTTAGGTGACCGCCTCCTAAAAGAGAAAGTACATCTGTTTAGACTTTGATAGACCTGGGTTTGATTCCGGGCTCTCACGCATGAAGCTCTGTGATCTTGAATAAATTGCCTACCTTTTCAAGCCTCCATCGTTCAGAGGAAAAAAGGGGAAGTCACTGGAAAGGCAGAAGGTTGAAATAAGATAATGTAAATAATCCAGCAGAATGGACAGGCACAAGGTAGACCCTCAATAAATATTTTGTCACCTCTCTCCATCCTCTCCTTTTGTTATTCCCTCTTTCCCTTACATTTTAGTTACCAGTTTTCTGTACCGGAATCCTCACAGCAGGAATGACATCTTAGTCATTAATAAGAACTCTTATCTTTATTAGAGTAATGTTTGCACTTGCTGGCTAAAAATCTCAAATAATACCAAAGAACAACAGCCTTATGCCTCCCTACCCTGAGTCTCATCCCCTAGAGAAAAGTGTATCTGATTCTTAACAGTTTTGGATTTTAATTATTTTGGTATCATCTCAATTTGTCTGAAAGTATGTTTATACTGTTATTTCCTGATTTGTAAGTTTTAAAGATTATTTGTGTTCCTATATAAAGGGAAAAGATTTAGTGTACTTACATTACCATCCCATCTCTGCTTCCCAAACAATTGTGCCTCTTTTTAATTCCTCTATTGGTTAACTTCGTAAGTTTAATGAGTAAATAAATATTTTACTTTTTTTCTATCCATTGTATGTACCATCTCTTAATTTTCTGCTCTGAAAGATTGGGCCATTATCATACATACTCTTCTCTTTAGCTCTCCTCACTCCTTTAACTTTCTAACTGTTGTCACCCATATCTTTTATATGATTAAGGTTGATAACATTTGCTTTCTCTTTTGGGATTGTAATTAAGTCTCTGTGCTTTGTTGATCGATTTTAAAGGATAAATGCCAGTAAATAGTGCTCGCATTGTGACAATTATGTGAATATTGTTCATGGTCTATTTAAATATATTTGCTTTCTTGTTTAGATTTTTTTGCTTTTCCTAGGGTTTCTAACTGCCTTTCTTTTACTTTCACTGTCTGCTTTTTACCAATACATGGATTTCTCTTTTCTTGAATATTTCCTCCTGGAATCCTCCTGTTCCAACATGGGCTAGTTGCTATTTAGAATGGCTGCAAACCTGTTGTCCCAAGATTTTCATTCATTACTTCCCAATGTTGAATCTACCCTGTCCAAGATCTACTGACTTCGTCCTTTTTGGTTGATTAATTCATTTTATAGAACATACCCAGAAGTTAATATCTAAGAAAGGGTACATGTGAGATAAACTTTCTAAGTTGCTCTTACATTTATTAGTAGTTTGGTTAGGTTAAAAATTCTAGGATTAAAAATTTTACTTGAGGATTTTTTTTTCTAGTGTTCAGTGAAATTGTTATCAATCAAATTATCTTTTCATTATAAGTAACCTATTTTATTTATCTATCTCTTCATGGAAGCTTGTAGAATCTTACCTTTTAACTTTCATGTTCTGATATTTTAAAATTATGTAAATGAATCTAAGTTTTATTTCCCTCCATATAGTATACTACATACATAATGGGCCTTTTCAATCTGAAGTCTCACTGGTACTGGAAAATTTTCTTCTATTTTCAGTTTGATAATTATTAACTCTATTTTCTCTTCCCTCTTTCTGAAACACCATTTGTTGAACACTGGACATTATGTCTAGAACTTCTCAGGGCTCTTATTATTTTTCTCTCATGTTTCCTATCTCTGTATTTTTTTCTATTTTTTGAAATAGTTTATTACTTAATCTTGCAATTTGAAAAATACTTTAATAGACTTTTAATTTTAAAATAATTTTAGATTAATGGAAAAATTAAAAATATTATATAAAAAGTACATGGGCTCTGCACGTCGTTTCCCCTATTAAACATTGTATGTTAATATGGCACCTTTATTATAATTAATGAAGTTATATTGGTATATTCATAATAAGTTAAGTCCATATTTTTTTTTCAGATCTCCTTGGTCTTTCTTTATCTGATGTCATTTTTCTGTTTTAGGATCCCATCTGGATATCACATTCTATTTAGCAGTCATGTCTCCTTAGGGTCCTCTTGGCTGGGAAAGCTTCTTAAACTTTTCTTGTTTTTGATGTTCTCAACAGTGTTGAAGAGTACTTATCAAGTATTTTGTAGAATGTCCCTCAGCTGGGATTTGTCTGATGTTTTTCTCATGATTAGATTGGGGTTATGGGTTTCTGGGAAGAGGCACAGAACTAAAGTGCCACTTTCATGACATCATATCAAGGGTATATACTATTAACATGACATCACTTTTAGTGTTAACTTTGTTCATCTGAGATAGTATTTCTTATGTTTATGTACTGTAAAGTTACTATTTTATTCCTTCTCCATACTGTACTCTTTCAAAAGGTGTCAGTATGCACAGCTCACACTTAATTGGAGTTATGCTCCATCTCATTGAGGGTAGAGTAGCTACATAAATTATTTGGAATTTTTCTGCATCGGAGATTCTCTTCTCTCTTATTTATTTATTCAGTTATTTATTTATAACAGTATGAACTCGAATACTTATTTTATACTTTGGGCTAGAATCAAATACTTTTTTATTTTATTGCTCAGATTGTTCTGGCTTTGGCTATTCAGAGGTTTTGGTTGACTCCTTTGTTTACCTCCAATATTGTACATATGTGTATATATATGTGTTTATTATTTTTGAGCATTTCCTTACTTTCCATCACTGTAAGATGTTTCTGGTTTACTTTGTATATTTCTCATCCCAACCCTAGAATTAGACATTTCTCTGAGGATACCCGGTTCCTTTTACTGGAGAATGGTATTGGGAACCAAAATCTGTGTGTTGCTACTGGAATATTATTGCTTTTGGCTCTCTTAGCTGGCATAGCAAGAAAATGTGTGTATACCAACTCCTATATATACATGCATCTATAAATATTTCTATAAGTAACATCTGCATGTATATTAACCCAAACATGAGTTCATGCTGATGTCTCCAACTCTAATCCATTACCAGGTGGATCATTCTAGCCTCTTTCCTTCATTTTTCTGTAAATTCCCACTCCAACAGTGAGAAAACTGGCTCCTCAAATCCCCCATCCACCTACCGGGTTGTTCAGTTCCAGTATATATGTATCACAGTATCATGATTGTTAGCGGGCACCCTAAGGGAAACAATTTTATCAACTAGTGTTCAGTGCTATGTGTAGTTCCTTTTGCCTTTAGTCTTACAGACTCCATTTGTTTGCAGTGCTACTAAGGTCAGCATCTTTGCTCCTTATTTCCCTTGGATGAGATTGTTTCTATATATTTAGAATACAGTTAGATTGTTCTGTCACATTCTGCATTCATTCTGGGACCTCTTGGCCTCAAAATGTTCTTGAAGATTTCCTTATCAGTTCTTTTCAAAACTTCTATTGACTTTTTCCCCACTGCTATCAAATTTTATTTTCCAGAAGTTCTTTTTGCCCTCAGAATTGTTATTTACTATTTATTTATTTAAGAGACAGCATGTGCATAGAGATGCATCCACAGTTCACATGAATTGGGGGAGGGGAAGAGGGAGAGAATTTCAAGCAGACTCCCCGCTGAGTGCAGAACCCAATGCTAAGCTCACTCTCAATCTCATGACTTACAAGATCATGACCTGAGCTGAAATCAGGAGTCATTCAACTGACTGAGCCACCTAGGTGCCCCAGAATTCTTTTTTATATCATCTTATTCTTTTTTCATTGTTGCTAGTTAGCTGGTAGCAGTCTGCATCTATGAAAATCCTCTCTGGGGACATAAATGAGACTTTTTTGAAATTCTCTTCACTTGGCATGTTTTCTGCAAGGCTTTCATTCTGTTCATTTTCATTTCTGTGTTCCATACTATTTTTTTTTCCTCTGATTTCTGGTAATCTTTGCTTGACTGCTCCTGATTCAGAGTGGGGGAATCTGATTTCCTGATTGGAATCTCTGGAATCTCTGAGGGCATGAGTGGGTCCTGTGAATACTTAGTTTCCCTGTAATTTGTCTGGACTCTTGTTGGAGGAACCCATGAAACTCATGTTAAATCTTTCCACTTGGTTGATATGTAGAGAAGTATCATCCAATATTCTCCCTGAAGTGTAAGGCCTATCATCTAGCAAGCTGGTAGCCAGGTAGTTATTCATTTAATCTGTGCATTTTCACAATACCACTCACATCCTCAATTATGCTTGGCTTTCTCCAGAGCAGAGACTCTGTTTTAACCTTTCTGATCTTCTTGTTGGTGGGCAAGGAGAATAGCTCAGATCCATGGAATAGCCAAAAGAATCTAGAGACAGATATATATTGATTCATTACAGCCTCCAACCAATCTTTCTTCTTTTGGCTCTTTATTTACTTCCCCTTAATGCCCACGTCCAGAGGTATCTGATGCTGCTAATCTCTGAGACTTATGTTTTTTGAAATGGAGATTGGGTCAGTTTTTAGCTTTTCTCATTGCTGGTTAGTTTTGGCCTTCTTGGGCCTACATGGCCCTATGGTTAACACTCATCTGTCTGCTTTCCTGACTTTCTAAAATTGTGCTGTTGTATCATCTCCATTTATCCTTGGATATATACCTTTAAAAACTATCTATCTATCTATCTATCTATCTATCTATCTATCTATCTATCATCTATCTATCTATCCCTTTCTTTACTTGATTTTACAGGGGTTTCTAGTGAGAGAAAAGTTAGATTCTTGTGTTCAATTCACTGTACATCTTTTCCGAAATCCAGTTGATAACTTTCTCTCCCCTTGATATGGTGCATTCTGGATACTAACTACTTGATAGATATTAGCAAAATTAAAATATATACAACCTGGAAAATCTCCATTGTCTTGTGCTCTTTAGTTGATTGAACTCTAATACTAAAAATATACACCATGCTTCAAATGTATTTATCTTTGTAGTGACTTTCTGCTTTCCCAACTAGTTTCAGAACAAAGAGAATCTTTATGATTAGTTCCTTTGGTGTCACATCTAAACAAGCCTCCAGGGAAGAGCAGTCCAACAAATTTATTATGGCTTGTAAATCAACAATATTAAAACTGGTATTAGCTTTTAACACTTAAAGTGTTGGGGGAATGGAATTCATCAGAGGTCCTTGCTTTCTCAATATAGTCCTCAGTTAAAATTGATGAAGATGTAAATAATTCTTTATCAATGAATACTCGTTCATGCAGCATTTGTCTTCCATTCCAAACACACTTGGCTGAATATTGATTATGTGGTTGAACATCCTTAGACAACTGCTTTTGCTTTGGGTTATGATGACTTACATTGATTTAAAACCGCCTCTTATAAAACGTAGCTTTCTACATTATTTCAATATAATTTATTCATGTGTTAACATGATGCTGGACACTCTGAGAACTGGGTTTTAGTCCTAGCTGTACTACCACCTCCAAACTATCAGAGTCTTGCTTAGTCCTCTCAGCTTCCCCATTGCTCTGACTTTCCATTTACAAAACCAAATTGATACCACTTCTCCTGGCTGATCAATAATGGGCACAATACCAACCCTTGCTGAAGTGAGGATAAAATGAGTTAATGATGAAAAAATTCCACTAGACCTCTTTAGTTGTACAAAGGAATACTATTTTAAAATTTTGAACACTATGTTAAAGCAAGACCCAACAAACTAAAATATTTAGTGAGGGTAATGTACTTTTAAAAAGTGACAGAGATAAGGACTCCTGAGTCCTTTGCCTGTTGAGTAGTTTATGCACTAGAGGCAACATAGAGATTAGATATTTGGGTCACACTAGCTCTCCTTCTACATAGTCTGGCTTTGGTTTTACTTTCCTCTGAAGAACATGGAACAGCTGAGATCTTAACTCATTGTAAGCTCTAATCTTTCAAAGGTCCCTCTATTTTACTTGGCTTCTCTCCTGACCCTGAAGTTAAATGTAAGTTCCAGGATCTCACTGCACCTCTTATAAAATTATTTTGTAAAAGCAATAAGTAAGATCAAGTTTGGGAGGTTGTCTATGTTTGTCTGCCTAAGCATTCAAAATCTCATTGATGCCAGCATTTTTCCCCTCTATAATGTCGAGGGCTCTCGGTCGTCTTAGCAAATGTCATTCACTGCTTTTCAGGAGAAAACCCAAGTCTGTGTTTCACTTTTCTTCTCTGGACTTGGATTTCTGACACTGAAAAGCTTTCACACATACCATCAGTGACAGTCAACTGGAAGACAGACAGACACAAAGCCATTCTCAAGGATTTCTTCCTTTATTTCCAAAATATCTTTTGACCACTGGAAAGAGTGTTGATCCTTCCCTTTTGTTTCTTTTAGTATGTTCACAGGACACAGAAAAGGAGAGAGAGCATTGCACACAGGGAGCTTTCTTTTTTTCTTTCACATGAAAGACCTCATTGTTCCACCTCCACAGTTGACTGCAGGCCCTGGAGAAAGTAGCAAAAGATCAAGAAAGACAGAAGAATGATTACTGACGTATTTTCAGAGTGGTAGGCTCTGACTAAATAGAAATACACTGATTTGTGAAAGAAGATCCTTGTTATATTTTAACAGTCTAATGGGGCTTGCTTTATCATTAGTGACTTTTGTACTGCTTGTACTTGATTTAATCAGGAAAGGAGTCTTTGAGCTGACTTTACAAACCCACAACACAATAGTTAGTTGTCAGCTGTGATTAGATTTAATTAGAGTAAGTGGAAAATGTATCAGTACTTTTTCACCTTTTTCCCTTCCTGATCCCTTTTTTATTTTTGGAACTCTCCTTGGCCTTTCCCTCTTTTCTTATTTTTCAGTTCTGGAGAATGAAAATATAAATATGTACCTATATACTCAGTTGTTTGGTTTTTGTATTCTTAGATAGGCACACGTACTCTGTGGTATTGGCTGCATTTGTGTAGCTGTGCATTAACAAGATTACCCAAATTAGGAATTTTCAACACATAATTATGACCACTGCTGCAAGCTTTAGTTGGAAGAAAAAAACTAGGGATGATGGAGAGCTCATGGTGGTGGTGGTGGTGGTGGTGATAGTGGTAATGTAGTGCTTAGGGAAAGCTATTCATGGATTAAATTCATTAGTGTACTTTTAGTCATCCTGTTCAGTACAATAATTTATTAATTTAAATAAAACTAGTGTCATCTTAAGAGTCTGCAATTACACTCCTAGTAAAAATCCAAATTAAATGGTAAAAGTCCAATTAAAGAAATTTTCTATTTCTAGAAATTTCTCAGAAGTTTCTGAATTGAGTAATTGATTTTTCTAGGAGTGAGAAAGAACACAGGATACAGAAGAGTTGCAGGAGGAAAAAAAATCCCATGTTCAGTTTTCCTTAGGTGGAATTTGAAATGTCCAAAGGCTTTTGGATAGAGCCCATTCAAGGAGGCCGTTCAAGGAGGCTTGACATGGTTCTCATTTGCCAGGGAGAAGTGTGCTGGATGCACGGATCTGGGAGTCCCTAGGGCATAATAGTCAAGACACTCTCAGGAATGAAATCATTTAAGAGAGTGGGTGACAAGGAAGAACCCTGGGCCAAGTCTGAAACTGTGGGGAATGCCAAGATTTAATGACAAAATGAAAGAAATATATCTGTAAGGGAACAGAGAAAGTCAGAGAGGTCTGAAAAGAACCAGTGGAGGGGATCCCTGGGTGGCTCAGCAGTTTAGCTCCTGCCTTTGGCCCAGGGCCTGATCCTGGAGTCCCGGGATCAAGTCCCACGTCGGGCTCCTGGCATGGAGCCTGCTTCTCCCTCCTCCTGTGTCTCTGCCTCTCTCTCTCTCTCTCTCTCTCTTTCTCTCTCTCTCACTGTCTATCATAAATAAATCTTAAAAAAAAAAAAAAAAAGAACCAGTGGAGTCTAGTATCACGGAAACTTTGGAGTAAATTAGAACAACTACCCAGGTGACTCCCAAGTCAGTGACGGTCTGATCCTACCTAGGCAGGTGAGGATTCCCAGCAAGAAGGGAGGACCAGTACTCCCCCACAGGTGACTGTAAGCACCCACCATTTCTCTTTGGGGGAAGTAACCATGAGGCTTAGCACTAAACAGCTGGTTATTACTGGAAGGTTGGGGCCGAGTCTGAAGGTGGAGTTCATAAGGATACACACTTATTTATGCCAAATCGATTCCTTATAGATGTTTTTCTAACAGAAAGAAAATACATTTTAAAAATATGGGAATATGGAATCTGGTTCTAATTACCGAGTTCCTTTTTTTAGACTTTTATTATATTATATTTGACCCATTTTTGTAAATATACATGAGCATGCATCGTACAAGCCTTGTAACTTTCTGCAAAGTAAATAACTACAATTTCTGATACATTTCTATGGTTAGATATTTTTTATGGTATTATATGAGAACCATTTACCAATGACCCTAGGCATCTTGGCAAAATATCTGGAAAAGTCAGCTGCACGGTTGGTTTCTTGTTTATTTATTCAGTCTTTCTAGTATTTCAGCCCCCCTTTTCTCCCATTTCAAGTTATTTTCTAGTTGCTGACCAATGTTCAAATGTGAGTTGCTGTGAATTCATTGGGATGAAAAAGTCGGTTCTCAATTTCCATGTTTGGAAGAGACAAAAACTAATACTGTGTTTGACATTGAAATCTCAAAAAAAAAAAATGTATGCCATTGGCAATGAAAATTCACACACAAAAAAAGACTAGTCTATTTTTAATTGCAAACCTCAAGGTAGAATATTTCTAATATTTGTGATAATAAAAATATTAGTCTCAGGTGAGAGAATTTTTTCTTTGCATATTATTTGAAAAACAGAGGACTAGAGCAAAGAAGAAATTCAGCCATTTCAGCAACTTTCTCAAGTAGTGACAAAATGAAACATTCAATGTGGGGAGGGATGAACAGAAATATCAAATCTATTCTGCTTCCTGCTAACAAAGTGGTTTTGGGAAGATATTCCCAAGGTCTGGATTTTCTCAGCTGTTAAATGATTGGATTATGCTAACTACTTTTTCTCAATGCTTTTTACAGTTTCTATGTTCTCCAATTCCCAATAAGATTTTATTACCAGACATCGATAAGCTACACCGTAGATGCTCAGTTTATCAATGTCCGTTTAGTAACCATGCTCTCCATTCCCTCGGTACAAAATGCTGGAAGATGCCCATCGCAGAGTACTGGGAGCCAAAAGGACTGTTCTAGCGCATCCATGCATATCTGCCCCCATCAGAGTTTTATGTGCACCAAGAGTCAGCTAAATTTGTTTCCAAATCTGTTTATGCCACTTGTGTTTGTTCTTGAAATTACATAATTTATCACATAGTATGAAAAACAAAGAAATATGAGTGAGAAAAGAAAGAGAGCTCTTTCCATGAGACCTAAAACAAGTGCTCTGGATAGAATCTATGGGGTGGGGGCGGGGAGGGCCGGGGGGGAGTTGTGTAATATAATAAGACGTTATAAAATATTAGAAAATGCTCATAAATATCTAGAGAAGTCGATTTTCATGTTTCTTTGCAGCTGGATTTATTTTTAAATTTCATCTGAAAGAAGCTGAAACTGGAGATTAAAGTTGATGCTTTATGCAAGAAAGTAACAGCACTCCAATCAGACTGTAAGACAATGTTACACAACAGAAGACTGATGAATGGACAAGGAAATGATTGAAGCAAAATTATTTAGGTATGCATGTATAATTTCTTATCTTTCCTCACTTTAGCTTTCATTTCATTTCATTTCATTTCATTTTTTAAAAAAATTTTTTATTAACCCAGTGACTACCAGTCTGGACTGTGTCCAATTAGACAACATTTACTCCTGTCATGTTGAGGTCAGGACCAGGTTCAAATTTCCAAGTTTCCTTTGTTCTCTCAATATTAACAGAATATATTAAATTAATGAATAATGTGAATAAGAGCCAGCAGAGCACTTTTCTTTTCCAGGCTTTTGAGATATATTTATCTCAAAGCTAATTATGTATTATAGGGTAGTCGAACCATTTTCTGGGATTGAAGTCTGCCTCCTGTTCTTACTAAGTATTTAATGTCTTCAAGGCATATTTTCTACCACTGAGACATTACAATAACACACTAGCTCACTGGGTTGAGACGATGAACTAATCATATCCATACAGCACAGCACCCGGCATATAGTAGAAAACTAAAGATATGACATTTATTATCCTTAAAGTAGGTTTCAAGTGCTTCTAATTACCAATTGATTTTTAATGTAGTAATGAGCTCTAGAAGTTGTTGGATGAAAAAGATTGAACCTTGTGCAACTTTTCAGGGGGATGCTGAAGCAAATTTGAGAGAACAGTAGGATGGCTGGGACCATGTAATTAGATTGCATGGTGGCCAGAGGTCAAAACTGAGTAGCAAGTCAGAACCTTCAGTTAAGGGTCAGTGATCAAGCTCAAGAGGGGATTAGCATGGGCAGCAGCTGCTCCCGAGTGAAATGTTCCCTCTGTGTAAAGCGCGGTTGCCAGAGGTAATGAACTATGCCCCATGATCACTGCAGGTATGAGCTACGCTTCCTCTCCTATAGTTTACTCTTAACACAGCAGCTAGGGTGAGCCTGTTAAAGCCTAAATGAGATCACGTCATTCCTGTGCTCAAAACCATGCAAAGCTGCTCATTTCTCTAAGAGCAAAGGCCAAAGTTCTTATAATAAATGGGCTGCAAGGCTCTACAGTGATTGGGGTCCCTATCAATTATCTCTTTGCTTTCGCTGTCCTCCAGCTCCATGGCTTCTTTGCCATTTTTTTTTTTTTTTTAGAAGTTGGGCAGTCTCCTGTCCTAAGATCTCGTTCTCTCTTCGAAGACTGCTCTATCACTATGGCTGCTGGCCCTCATTGCCTTCATGTCTTTGTTGAGGTTTTTCTTTCCCAGGGAAGCTGACCTTGACCACCCCTCACATCCCACCCTCTCCTTTACCCTGCTTACATCCCCCTTTTTTTTTTTTTTTTTTTTTTATGATAGGCACAGAGAGAGAGAGAGAGAGAGAGAGGCAGAGACACAGGCAGAGGGAGAAGCAGGCTCCATGCACCGGGAGCCCGACGTGGGATTCGATCCCGAGTCTCCAAGATCGCGCCCTGGGCCAAAGACAGGCGCTAAACCGCTGCGCCACCCAGGGATCCCACATCCCCTTTTATATCCTACTTTTACTCAGTCATCACATCTGGTTTTTCTTGCTTTTCTGTGCTAGAATACAAGTTCTACCAGGGAGGTTCTTTATCTATAGCTTTGTTCCTTTCTGTACCCAGTGCCTAGAACAGTGCCTGGCATACTGTTGAGGCTCATTAAATATTGATTGAATGAATGAAGGAATGAATGGAAGAACCAGGACTGGCCAGAAAGTAAGCCACAGTATTCTCTGCCCGAGGGCAAAGCAAATGGCCAAACAACCAATATCTGGGGATTTATTGAGGTGAGCAATGATCTCTTTAGACTGGAAAGGCTCTCTGTCTTCAGCTACAGTTTGCTAATCTCCTTTTTCCCCGAGTCCCACTGCTTTCTTGATTTTATTGCCTTGAATTCAGGTTTATTCAGGCAAAAAGAGTCAGAGAACTATGGCCAAGACCCAGATGAACCAGATAATAAACAGGTCTTTGCTTCAGTTTTGTGACATGAGAGCAAATAGCCATTAAGGCCTTTTTTTCCTCTTTCCTTCATTACTTGTCTCTAGTTTGGTTTAATGATTACCTGATGATTCAGCAGTTATGACTTTTTGTTGTTGTTGTTAACTCTTTACAGTTTCTGACCCTCTCATACTACATCCATATTTGGTATTGAAGACTTAAAAGTCCCTTTCTTCCCTTCTCACTTAATTGTTGTTTAAATGCTTCCACTTTCCAATGCCTTTCATGATGATGGCACTAAGGGGGAAGAAGGAAGCCCCTGCCCCTCCCAAAGCTGAAGCCAAAGCAGAGGTTTTGAAAGCCAAGAGAACGGTGCGCTGAAAGGCATCCACAGTCACAAAAAGTAAAAAAAAAAAAAAGAAGAAGATCCACACATCACCTGCATTCCAAAGACGCAAGACACACTGCGTCTTTCAAGGCAGCCCAAATATCATCTAAAGAGCACCCCCAGGAGAAATAAGCCTGACCACTATGCCATCATCAGTTTCCCCCTGACTGTCAAGTCAGCCATGAAGAAAATAAGAGACAACAACACACTTGTATTCCTTGTAGATGTCAAGACCAACAAGCACCAGATCAAAGAGGCTGTGAAGAAGCCCTAGGACATTGATGTAGCCAAGATCAACAACCCGATCAGGCCTGATGGAGAGAGGACGACAAATGTTTGACTGGCTTCTGACTCTGATGCTTTGGATATTGCCCACAAAATTGGGATCATCTAAGCCGAGTCCAGCGGCTAAATCTAAATATAAATTTTTTCACCATAAAAAAAAAACCCTTAAAACAAAACCCATGCTTCCAGTTTTCATAACTCTATGCACACAATAATAGTCATATCACAATATAAATTATATTGTAATAATAATTATGAAATTATTTAGATCTACTGAGCCTGTACTAAGGTCTGATTCAGGAGCTACAGATATATTTTCACTGATCTTCACACCAGCCTTGTAAGGGAGTATTTAGACCTTAGTGAATTCACCTTGTGTTCTTTACCATGTATGTTTTCTTCTAACTGGCCATGTCACAATCACTGGAAGCACTTGGTGACAGATGGACCCAACTCCTGAAGTCCTATGGACAATTGTATTTTAACCAACATCCAAGGGAAAATTCTGGACACTCAAGTTTGGGAGCCTGGGTAGGTATTGAGGCTGAACATGTCATAAAGGACAGGACACACTGAATTTGAAGTGATGACTGCTATTGTAGCACATGGCAGTTATCACTAGGCAGCTTTTTACTTATTACAATGAAAGTTAACCTTCTTGGCAAGTCACATTCTTCTTTTCCTGCCTCTAGCATTTGACATCTATACTAAAGACATCTATCTACAAATAAAACCAAACTCCATCTTGGAGATTCTAGCCAGCAGCTACTATTTAAGGAGACCTTTGTTCTTTTGGGCCAGATGGTGCAGTCTAGATCTAAGTCAATTTAATTCTATTTGGTAAAGAATAAGGGACCAAATCATTTGGTTAGTGCATCTGGAAACAAACAAACAAACAAAAAATTACAAAGGGTATCAGAAAAAAGTAAAGTAAAGTAAGCATCTCAATATGCATCAAGAAAATGACTAGCTTTCCTAAAATTTCTCATTTATTCAAGTAAAAGAATATTGCATGTCTCAAAAGTCAGATATGTAAAATTACATAGAATCATATCACCATAGTCAAATCAGAGGATGAATGAAGCAATTGTTGAGATGTGGGGTTGACAGACTGGTCCACAAACCAAATCTTTCCTGCTACCCTTTTTTTTATAAATAAAGTTTTATTGGATAACAGCCATGCACATTCTTTTACATATTGTTTATGGCTGCTTTCATGCTACAATGAAATGGCAGAATTGAATATTTGCAGCGACAACCACAAATATGGAAAACAAAGCCATAAATACTTACCATCTTGTCCTTTCCAGAAAAAGTTTCTGATCTCTGGTCTAGATTATTTAGAGATTATTAATTTTGGTTCTAAAATATTCAGATTGTTTTATATAAAATTTGAAAGTGGGAAGATAATAGAATCTCAATAAGTATCTATCGAAATAATGAATGATGACATTTTCAGCTGCACTTTCCACAAAAAAGAAATTAACACAGCGATCTGAAGTCACCAGAAGTGTTAGCAATTGTTAACCTATAACCCCACACCCAGAATTAGCTCATGGATCATAAAGCACACATTTACCTACCCTTTTAGGGAGAGAAGAGACAAGTTCTTTACAAAAAGACATTCATTTCAAAGTGGAGGACATGCTCATTAGGGTGTGAACAAGACCATTCATTGGTGTGTGGAAAAAAAGATTGTAATTTATGACTTCAAATTAATATATAGAGAAAAGAAATTAAGCTTCACTGATATTTAATATACAGATTGGCACCAGTCCTTGCACAAATGTACAGACAGGTATTTGAGATTTCTTAAGGGAAGAGTAGCAGTAGTTAATCAGTCCCAAAGGACTGGCTATCACTATCTCTCTTGCTTGATTTCAGTGTAATCATACACACTGAAGTGTGCATGTACTTGATTAAGTGGATTTAGACATTTCATTATCTACTTCATAAAATGGACGAATGGATAGAAAGATTCCTGCAAAAACATCTGAGATCGAAGATAATAATTCATGCACTGCTTAATAGTGGGGGAAAAATGGTAGAGTCAATATTTCTCTTAAAACTATAGAACCAGTTCTTCAACAGCCAAAGAAATAAAAGGTTAATTCATAAATTCTGATGAACTTTGAAATGATCAGAAGATTATACTGAATATGGATTTACTTCCCCTATCACTATAGACCTCATTCTAGTTGAATACTGTGTCAAATTTAAACAAAATTTTTGCATAATTGGTGGCTTGGGTTAAAAAATGAGTGCCATGACTTAGTAGGCAAGATAATTAGGTCCATTTTCTTTTCAAATCCTTCTATAATTGGAAATTAACTTTTTAGCTATGATAGTCATTAAAATCAACTACAGAAATAATGTATATAAAATTGGTTTGAATCACAAATAACCAAGATTTAAAAAAAATAACCAAATTTATCAAATCACATTGCCTACTTTAGTGATATTAATGACTTTTAAGAGTGAGAACAAAAAGACTTTCTTCTAAATTAATAAATAAAATAAAGTAAAATAAACTATTATTTATGTTATCTTTATCTCATTGTTTTATAATTTCTATTTTGTGTATGTTTTATTATGTATATATACAATATGTTAGTACAATAGCATATGCACATGATGTTCACATATTTATATATTTAAGTATATGCCTTTGTATATATAATATCTAAAATATATACATGTATATGTAATATACATGTGTTTAAATTTTGTATTATTCATAGGTTCATGTGATTAAAAAGTTTAGAAGCCCTTGATTTAGACAATGATATATGGGTTCAACCTTCCTATGAGAGTGTATTAGGTTTTATCGCTGCCTGAACTTCCCTTTGACTGAACTTCCCTCATCTGCTGAAGGCTTGGTAGAAGGCCTTGAATTATAATAACTCCTCTCCATGCACTTTTGTATGAATATTTATCCCATATTGTTACATACTTGTTTATATATTTTACATTTGTCAACATCAGTGTTGTCTTTCTTTAGTTCTGGCTATTTAAATACTAAAGATATTACTGATTAAACTTGCTTTTTATAGTACCTTTCATAGGAAGTTAGCTGACACCCTTGATGCTGTTTGCTTCTGTTCCTGGAGAAATTATTTTGTCATTACAGATTGCATTGAATTTTATTGACTGTTATGTAAATAGTGGGTGCCCTTTGCAGTGTTGGTATGTTTGGAAATGGCAGTTTTCCTGGGGTCAAGAGGGTTTGATACCGACTTTGTTCACTTCATGTCAAAACAATAAATCACTCTCCTTAGGAAAAAATTCTGCCTCAATTACTTAAAGTTCTTTTCTATTTCTTTATTTTTATTTTTTTCCTTTTTTATTTCTTGAGATACAAAGAACCCACCTTCATACCACAAATTGTGTTAAATGAGATACCTCCTCTGCCTTTTCTGGCCAAAACAAATCTACAATTTTACACCTCAATAGTTACATCCATTCAAAATGTTTGTCATCTGGGAGCAACCCTGGTTTCTGAAATAGTACCAGTGACATTGCCAAAGTTCTCCCTAATTCTTCTTCATTAAATTGCAGTTTTTCTTCTATTAATCAAGTTATATTTGCCTGTAGTAGTTCTTTTTTTCCTCTGTCAACCTTAGCCCAACTATGGAAGTTCTGCTTTTTGTATTCGTTGAAGGAGAAAACCTTAGAACTTGATGTCTACTCCTTCACTGGGCAGAAAATCTGGTCACTCATTAGCTTCTTATATGTCAGGAAGCTGGTCTCGAATGCAAGTCTCACAGCTTCTATGAGGTGCCGCAGATGTCAAAATGCCCCCTCCCCTCACAACCCAACTTTTATCCCCAGCTGCTCTGTGTTGCCAGTTAGAACTTAAATTCATGAAAACACACTGGCACTTGAGGCATGGATGGAAGCAATTTGTGGGGAAGGCATAAAATAGCAGGCATACACTTCTTGTGTTTATAGTCTACGATCCTATAAAGGTTTTGTTTTTGAGTGAAACCAATTTTAATTCCATGTATGCTCAGTTTGAATATTTTAGAGAGAAATTCACAATAACCACCTCTGATGTGGACTGAGCTCTAAGCTCATGACTAAAGAACTCTATCTTTTCTTTAAACAGATGGCTACTTGTGGCAGGTCCATAGTGAAAATTAATTACCTGGGAATTTAGAATGGAAAGTAGAGAAAAAATAATTTCTTTTGCAAGTGTATTCGATTTGGAATGGTTTAGGGAATGAGAAATCACTAATTGATATTTTAGCCAAGAGTTTTGTGGGGATAGAGCTGTCACCAACTTTAGCACATGTACAGTACTCATGTGAGTACCCATGCCTGTAAATCCCAGGCAGGAGAGAATAGCTACCACAATGACACATTTTCTATTTATATTTCATGTCTCTAAGTCAGCCATTTATTTATGCTTACAATGTGCCAAGAATGTACTAGGCCCTTTACATAAATAATTTTAGCATTTCTGAATATATCTTTCACCCTTATACATGTGAGGGATTTACCACATTGTCATTAGAAATAGTAGCTCCTAAACAGTGGCATAATGACCCATTCTCCTCATCTGGAGGCAGCAGGTTGGGGAAAACCTGAGAATTTGTTGGAGAAACTAGAATGTAAGCCTAAACCTAGCTTCAGAGCTCATGTTCTAAGCCACTATCACCTGATAGCCCCATCTTTTCGCTCTTTCACTGCCTATTGTGGACTCAATGTCTCTTTCCCCAGATTCAGATGTCAAACTCATAGTTCACAAGGTGATGATATTAGGAAGTGGGGCCTTTGGGAGGTGATTGGGTCATGAAGGTGAAATCCTCATGAATGGGATTCATGCCCTTAGAAAAAAGATCCCCCACTAAGTTCTTGCTATGTGAAGACACAGTGAAAAGTCAGCAATCTGCAATGTGGAGGTGTACCCTCACCAGAGGCTGAATCTGCTAGGGCTTCCAGAACTGTGAGAAAGAAATGCTCATTGTTTGAAACACTTAGTCTATGGTATTTTT
The DNA here is from genome assembly GCF_053574225.1 of Canis aureus. Taxonomy (NCBI): domain Eukaryota; kingdom Metazoa; phylum Chordata; class Mammalia; order Carnivora; family Canidae; genus Canis; species Canis aureus. The sequence goes on along the minus strand of NC_135611.1, from coordinate 86,010,266 downwards.
GTTATAGCAGCTCAAATGGACTAAGACACTATGTGAAGTATTTAGCAAGGCTATTGAGTGAATATGAGTTAAGCTAAATTATAGCCTGTTGAGAGGCCATAATAAGAAAGAGTTAAATGAATGAAGTCTAGGAATGTCATAGACACATGAATATTTCCTACCAGTTTTCTTTATCTACCTAACAACTTTTGGTAGCACCCTTCCACTCTGATTTGGTCAAGAGGCCCAAGAGAGTGAACCAGCATGGTTCCACGGGGGGGGGGGGGGGGGGGGGGGGAATGGAGACAGGAAGGTATAGGGGTCAAGGTGACTGCTGAGCAGCTGCTTGGGGGTGAAGTTCCAGTAAATGGAGTCAAGTGGAGGTTAGAGACCTGGGAAAGAGGAAACCCAGCTGTTGATTTTCTGGTTCAGTAGAACAGAATTCCACAGACATGTTCCTGATGGGAAGTTGTGTTGGCTGGTGGTGTCTCCATTAAAGGATTGGCGTTGGGAGAAGACAGCAACTCCTTCCCATGCATCAAGTCTCAAATCAAATGTCGCCTCCTTTTGGAAACCCTCCAGACTTCCCAGGGCTGAGTAAGAGCTCCACTATGCTCTGCTCCTATAGCTCGCTTTTAATATCTCATGGTAGATTTTACCTCATTTTATTGTAGTAAGTACCAGCCCCAGGGTAGTCAGCTATAGTAGCTTGTTGAGAGCACGGAGAGCCTTTGCATTTATTTGTGTTTCTCCTAATTAGATGCTGACTGAACCAAGAATCGATTAAATAAATTCTAATATATTTGTGAAACCTCAAATCTGACCATTTTGGTTTATGTAACAGGTATGAAGTACTTCATGGCCTATGATGGGCATTATGCTTTTCAGATTGAAACACAACTGGCTGTAGGCCCCACCTGCCAGAATTGAGGGAGATCCAGTATCACACTTCTGCATTCCTGCTATAGATTGAATGTTTGTGAATACTCACTTCCCCTATTCATATGTTGAAATCTAATGACCAATGTATTGACCTTAGGAGGTGGAGCCTTTGAAAGGTGCTTAGATCATAAGGGTGGAGCCCTCATGAATGGGACTAATGCCCTTATAAAAGAGATCCTCTCAAGAGCTCGCTTACCCCTTCCACCATGTGAAGACACAGTGAAAACACTAAATCTGGAAAAGCATCCTCATTAGAGACTGAATATGCTGGCACCTTGATCTTGGACTTCCCAGACTTCAGAATTGTGAGAAATAAATTTCTGTTATTTATCAGCCAGCCAGTTGATATTTTTGTTACAGCAGCCCAAACAGACTAAGACATTTCCCAATCCTTTTTCCTGGATCATCCCCAGGGGCTTAAGCAACAACACATTGTCTGCTAGAATCCCACACTTCAGTGACCAGAGGCCTTGATGAATACCTGTCCACCGCTATCCTTCCTGTCTAGGCTCTGCTAGGACCACCAGTTTTCCACTGTACGTCTGCTTCTGCTGCTTCAGACATTTGCAAAATATGTTTATGCAGTTTCCTGGTGAGCAGTAGGGGGCTTGAGTAAGGGTGGCACCAAAGGATAAGATGCTTGCTCTCAGATCATTCAAAACCCTTTGCAAAGACCCCAAGATTGCCAAATGATGCTGACATTATTTTTAAGAGCCTGCAGAGCCATTCTCCCACACAGTCCTTTACCTGACCAAAGCACAGGTAGGCATCTTCCTGTCTTTGAAATAACAATCACTATTGTTTTTTTGAATCTTAGAATCCTCTCAGGATATAGGCTTCTTTCCTGCTTTATCTTCCTAAAATGTGCCTTCTCCTCCTTTCTAAATGGTACCTTCTTTTCCTTCCTACAGTAGTTTAAAGGACCATTAAGGACTTGGGTCTTAGAAACACAGGAATCTGTCCACTGCTCTTTCTTGGAAACAGGGATAAAATACTTTTTATTCCATCTGCTTCAAGGATGGGAGACTTTTTCATATAGAATAAAAATTCTAATGCAAGTTAAATTATCACCTGCAGGTTGCTCTGCTATATCAAGGACACATAGAGCATATTTTTGTTAATTCTCTTCTTGCATAGCAAGAGGATTTCATCTTTAGATATGACCTAAAGATAAAAATCTATGTCATAATGTTTTAACCTTTATAATTTATTTTTCAGCTATTGCAAAGAAAATGTCCGGGTAGACAGTCCAGAGAGAAAACATTGCCAAACTCACTGCCAACGGCTTCCCAGAGAGCCAACTGAAGAAGCCAATCTCATAGGGTTCTGTTGAAAACAAGCAGCCTTTTATGGTCCCCGATATCCTCATTCTGATCGTTTGGCAGTAACTTCTCAGGACCAGCGTACAGGGGAGGGAGGTAGAGAAGTCTCCCTGTAGTGTTATACTTGGCTATGATTGCTCCATATCATTTTATGCCTGGTAACTCAATGAGACTGCTTGCTATTATATTAACAAGCATAGCTGCTCATAAAAGCCTATGCATAGTGCTGGAGACTTAGGCCAGGAGAGATTGTTTATTTCAGTTATATACTGTGTCCAGAACTCTTCTGGGGATTATGTAGGTAATAATGTCAGACCAGACCACTAGCCCAATGTTCTTCTCTCTTAGCATAAATCCCCCCTTTGGGAGAACGTCCTTGGGAGCCTTCCCTGTTCACTGATCTCAGGACTATTAAATAGTGGTACAAATCATTAGGGTTTGGGGTTTGAAGATTTTCTTTTTCTGGAGACCCCTTGGTCTCTAGACATAGGCATTTATTCCCTACTTAGCTTTCTTTGAATTGAATATACACAGACGATATGGGTACCTCCTGAAGCCACAAACATAACTCTACCTGTAATAATACCCTCCCACACTGTTATCTTGCTGTGACATGGTATGATTCAAGTCCTAATCCTATTCCCCCAACACTAAAATTAAGTGGTTTCACTCTATTAAAGGCATCATCCTCCATTGAAACTCATGAGAGTATCTACATGTCGCATGGACTAGCCTAACACAAAGCTCCTAATCTGAAATTGAGCTTAAAAAAAAAAAAAAAAAAAAAAAAAAAGAACCCATAGCTCAGAATTTGACCTCATTGAATCAGGAAGTTGGACTTAAAATCTGTCTCTAATGTTCTACGTCCTTTTCCTTTTAACCAGGCTTTTCTGATTTTGACTTGGTATCAGAGAGGTTATTTGCTCATCAAAACTAAACCAGAACAACTTCCTATATTTTTTTAACTTTTGCTTTTTCTTCTTCACACTGTAAGAGTGTGTGCATGTGCATGTCCATGTGTGTGAATAACTTGTTTTAGAAGGAACTCAACGTGAAAATAACACTGGTGTGGGCCTCCACATACCAGAGCCTCGAGGAATTCCAGGACAGCATGTTTAAATAACAACTGAGGCTTCTGAATTCCACCTGGTACAGGTGGTAGCATGAGCAGAGTACATGTGATCAGAACTGAAGATAAGAGATTCAGTCTTGGGTTGGGGAGGGAGGAAGAGAGAATATAAACAACCTAGAAACCTGTTTGGATCATGACAGGTGGCTGTTGATTAGGACAGGCATATAACTCACCTGGGTGCCTTAGTGGAAATGTCATGCCTTATTTTAGAACGAAATTAGATTCAGTGACAGGAGATACACTCTAGGGACTAAATAACATTCTAATAACATATTTTAAGTGTGCCACTTCCTAACAAGACCAATTTTCAAATTTGCTTTTGACAGAGATTAAAGTAAAAATAAAGGCAGAGAGTAAAATGGCAAATCAGTGAAAAGGAATGTGTAAAAAGCATACGGAGTGTGATGGAGGATGATGTGAGATACTCCTCTCCCTCTCCCCCTAAATTCTATGAAATGCTAGTTTATTTTCAAAGACCATTTGAAACTAGCTTTTATAATTTAGTAAGGTGCTAGAAAATCTATAAAGGCAGAAAGTAGATCAGTGGTTGCCTGGGGCAGAGGATGGGACCAGGGATTGAGTATAAACTGGCATGAGGGTTGATTTCAAAGTGGTGAAAAGGTTCTATAACTGAATTGTGGTGATGATGGTTGAACAAGCATATAAGTTTAAAAGAGATCACTGAACTTGTGATGGATGAATTTTATGATATATAAGTTAAACCTCAGAAAGATTATTTATTTCTTTTTAAATTAACAAGGTGCAACTTCATGACATTAGATTTGGCAAAGATTTGTTGGATATGCATAGGCAACAAAAGAAAAAATAGATACACTGGACTACATTAAGTGTACTGTGTACACTACATTAAGTGTAAAACTTGGGACACCTGGGTGGCTCCATGGTTGAGCATCTGCCTTCAGCTCAGCACTTGATCTTGGGGTCCTGGGATCAAGTCCCACATCGGGCTCTCTGCAGGGAGCCTGCTTCTCCCTCTGTCTATGTCTCTGCCTCTCTCTCCATGTCTCTCACTAATAAATAAAATCTTAAAAAAAAATGTAAAACTTCTGTGGATCGAATGACACAACCAGCAGAGTGAAAGATAAGCCTACAGTATGGGAGTAAACATTTTAAAATTTTATATCTAATAAGGGGTTAATATCCAGAATATATAAAGAACTCTTAAAACTCAACAATAAAACAACTTGATTAAAAAATGGGCAAAGGTCTTGAAAAGGAATTCTCCAAAGAAGATATACGTATGGCCAATAAGCATATGAAAAGATGCTCAGCATCTCTAATCATCAGGGAAATGCAAATCAAAACCACAGAGATACCTCCTCCTACCCATTAGAGTAGCTACTTTCAAAAACCAGGAAATAACAAGTGCTGGCGTAACTGTGAAAAAAAACTGAAATTCGTGTGCATTGTTGGTGGGAATTGAAAATGGTGCACCTGCTTTGGAAATCAGTATGGAGGTTCTTCGAAAAATTAAAAATAAAATCACCACATGACACAGTAATTCCACTTCCGAGTGTATACCCAAAGGAACTGAAAACAAGGACTTGAAGAGATATTTGTATACTCATGTTCATAGCAGCATTATTCACAAGCAACCAAGTGAATACCATCAGATGAATGAATAAACAAAACATGTTCTTTACATACATTGGAATATTATTCAGCCTTTAAAAGGAAGGAAATCCTGGCACATACTGCAACACATGTGAACCTCGAGGACATTATGCTAAGAGAAATAAGCCAGTCACAAAAAGGAGTACTATATGATTCCATTTATATGATGTTCCTAGAATAATCAAATTTAAGGAGACAGAGAATGGAATGATGGTTGCTAGGGACTAGAGGGGTGAGGGGAATGTGGGGAAGGTCTGGTACAACATTGCCAGGTAAGTTTAAATCTTAAAACATTCAGATTATCCACAGTTAATCCTAACACAGCTACCCAAAGTAATCTCTGAATATTATCATGATCAATCCTATTTCTCCCAGTATGGTCCACTTAAAAATCTCCATTCCCATTTTCATGTTTTTATCCTTTTCCATCCTAGATACAACATCTTCCCTCTCTTTTCTACTCAATGATCTCTTCCAATTCCACTTCCCTCAACCAGGAAACTTTCCTGATTACTGCATCCTATGGTCATCCCAACCTTCTCTGAATAGCTGCCTTGGCACTGACTGTCTCCTCTGGGCCACACAGTGGAATGTGGGTTCTGTAAATTCTCATCACCAGGCAAGAACAACAAAAGCAAACCCTGGATGGGCCTGGGGTCAGATGCCAAGAGTGTTGACAGGAGATCATGAGTTGAGATGGGTTTGTGGTCAGGGTCAAATAGAGAATTAGCACAATAGAAGACACAAATGTAAATAAAAGAAAGATGAGAATCTAAGTCTATGGAAATGTCTGAGAACCCAACAGGAATATGAATCAGAATAAATCCCAAATATCCTAACTTTCAATAAGATCTCTAGACGCAGTGTTGTCTTGACTAATGAACAATCCCAGGCAACAGAGTGATTTAGGGGAAATGGTATAGGCTGTGCTCCTGAAGGACATGGATCCTAATCCCAGTTCCCCCACTTACTCTATGTGTGATCTTGGACAAATTACTTGAACTTTCTAAGCCTTGCCATGTTCATTTCTAAAACGGGGATAATAACACAAAAATTATAGGGCTGTTGTGATGATTAGCTAAAATTAAATAATGTAGACAAAGTTCCTGGTAGATGCTCTGTCATGGCACCAAATCTTTATTATTATTGAGGTCGATTGCTCTGTATGTTGAATAAAAAACTACCTTCTTGGTGAGGTATAAAGACAATATCATCACTATATCACTATGTAAATAAAGCACAATGTCAATGAATGTCAGCGCACATCTTAATTATGTAAGAAATGTTACCTCCCTTTTTTCCTTTTACCTCCTTTTCTTTCTTTCTTTCTTTCTTTCTTTCTTTTCTTTCTTTCTTTCTTTCTTTCTTTCTTTCTTTCTTTCTTTCTTTCTTTCTTTCTTTCTTTCTTTCTTTCTTTCTTTCTTTCTTTCTTTCTTTCTTTCTTTCTTTCTTTCTTCTTTTTTTCTTTTTCCTTTCTACTTAATTTTAACTCTGATATGGACTGGTGGAAAATTCAATCTCAGCAACTCTTGGGATTCCCCTCTTCTCTTTCAGTTTTGGGCCAAGAGTCCAGAGTCTTTAGGACAGCCCTCTACTCATTGGCCTCTGTCTATCCTGAGTCCTGCTGAGATATTCACCATGCCCAGGAGTCCTTCAGATCTCTTGCCACATTTGGGCTCCAGAGATCGTTGGTCAACTTGAGAATACTAGATCAAAGTCTAGTATTATAGAAAGGAAGGAAGGAAAAAGAGAAGGAAGGAAAGAAGAAAGGAGGGAAGGAAGGAAAGAAGAAAGGAAGGAAGAAAAGATGAAAGAAAGAAGCCATTAATACTTTGGGTTTGCTTGTTAAACAATAATTATCAAAGGAAAGTCTTGTATGCATTCTGGGCAGAAATGAAACTATCTAGAATAAAGCAGAGTGGAGAAGGCCTGAAGAACTAAAGCCATGGAAAAGCCCAAAGTCCTAAGTATTGCAGAGAATTTCTTTTTTATTTGCAACTTGAATTTTCTCTTCCTTTGATAGAAGAAATATGTAGTGTTTGAAGGGTATTTCCAGTTGACTCAGACAAAGAGAACGCACTGTTTGTATGAAGCAGGAGGAACACCATAGATGACTTCTTGTTTTGACCTTACCTTAACTTGGTTACTTAACTCCATTTTTGAGGGCCCAAGTTTCTTCTGTAAAATGAAGGTGTTCTAACTGCAAACTGTGAAAAACATAGTTAAGGGGCACCTGGCTGGCTTAGTCAGTTAACTGTCTGACTCTTGATTTTGGCTCAGGGCATGATCTCAGTGTCCTGGGACACAGCCTCACATGGGGCTCCGCGCTCAGCATGTAGTCTGCTTGAGGATTCCCTTTTTCCCTCTTCTTCTGCCCCTCTCTCTGTTCTCTCTCAAATACATAAATAAATAAAATCTAAAACATACCTATATAGTTGAATTCTAAAATTCTCGAGATCATCTGACTGAGAAAAAAATGATTTTGGAGGGTGGGCTTTGCCACAGTCACAGCTATCAAAGAGAGGCAATTCAGAGGCAAAATAACCTTCTCCTCCCAGCAACTGTCCTTGCTCTTGAGCTCCCTCTGTATTATTGCCCGGATGACTTTCTATTCTGATTTATAGTCATTTGCTGGCAAGTCTTACTCCTCGTTTACAACTAGAGTTTAAATCCTTTAGAGAATGGATTCAGCTCTCCAGACATCTCCCTTCGTCTGCCTTCACTCTTCCCTTCCCCCTCAGACAGATTCTCCTTCATCATTGTAAGCACTAACAGGAAATATTCACAAGGGAATGGAAATAACCGATTCTAGGAACTCAAGAATGTCCTCTGAAGGTTATTTATTGACCTCTCCTGGAAAGTTGTTTCTGTTGCCCACAGTCTAACAAACTGAACCTGATTTGCCCTAAAATATTTATTGTAAAATTTTTGTTCTTGTGCTTAACTCTTTATAGGCATTTTTTCTCACAACAAGTCTGAAAAGTAGATATTCATACCACTTTCCAGATAGAGAAACAAAGGCTCAGAGAGGGTAAGGGGTTTGCCCCAGAGCACTTAGCTACTGTGTGGCAGAAGCAGGACAGGATTCCTCAACTTTCAGATTCCAAAACTCACCTCCATGTAGTGGAGATACTTTCTAAATTCTTTAAACAGAGCTAGTAGTAATTGCCTCACAATGGAAGAGGTTTATCGGTGTTCACTATGAAGAAGAATGGTAAATTTGGAAAGAAAACTTTCTCCTTGCAATTCAGTCCAAACAGGAGGCCTCTGATTTTAAGCAGTATTTTTGTGATATAGAGCACTGGAGTCTAAGTCTTAAATCTGTAATCATGGTGTTCACACAGGTTTGCCAGGAGTTTGCAAACGCCATTACTCTGCTCTTAAGCAACAGAAGATTTCAGTGAGAGAAAAAGGAAAACATTTTCAATACAGAGATCTAGGAATGAAATGGATTGACCCAATCCCATTAGAACGATTTAGACTGGAAATAATAGCCTTTTGCTTTCAGCTTATTCTGAGTAAGCAACTATTTTCAACGTGCATCCCATAATGACTCCCAATTCTCAGAACACTGAGGACCCTTTCAACAATCTCCACAGGAAAATGAAGGCTACTATTTGTGAGGGGAGGAAAAAGATACCAGCATTGCACACGGACTGTTCAAGTCTCTAACAAACACTCCATGGAATGTCTCTTGCATGTATTTTTCACGCTCAATCCACAATTGAGCACATATTTGAACACGAGGTTCATCTTTTTTCCTCAAAGAACAACTTTCTATAGATATTTGTGTCTAATTAAAAATCAAGACAGAACTTACTTGTCTGTGCTTGAAAGTCATTTTGCCTTAAGAATCCCTTCTTTATCTTGTGGCTCAGTAAGGGCTTTCTTGACTACTGAGGCCTCCTGTTAGCTTGACAGTTTTTATATGATATATAACATGGAAATTTTAATATGAGATATAACACAGAAGTCAGCCCATCCACTCCTCTTCCATTTATACCTTGACAAAAATTCATTGTGGAAGAACACATCTAGAAGTTTGTCATCACGGACACACCCTCGTAATTGTTACTGACTAACTACTTACCTCACACAGGTGACAACACTAACCTCTCTGTGTTATTTCAGGTTCTCTGACTCAAACTCACTGACTAGTAATTATGAAGAATAAAAAAGATTTTGAGTGACAGAACATTATCCTTTTTTTTGGCCTATACATACATGGTTTTATTTACATATAAATAAAATGTATGATTCATGTACATTTATACTTATACAAATAATTTTTCAGTCTTTATGTAGAATTTTCTTATGGGACTTCATAAGTAAATGAATGAGAATCTCATTTAAAAAATCTATGTACTTACTGTATATATTATTCAGTGGGTTTCAATAAATTATAATAAAATCTTTTTACGGGAAAGTATCTACCCAATAATAAATGAAAGAAGGATAGGACTATTGCACAATTTGTTTCCAAACAAGTTGTTTGGAAACACAAGCTATTTCCAAGGATTGAAGTCTGACCAATTCGACTCTCAAGATCCATCACTTCTGAGGCTCAGACCTGTTTGTGGGTTGGGTGAGTGTGCATGTGTGTGCCCTCGTATGTCTATGTGTGCAAAGTACGACACTAGAAGCCACAGGTCATAAACGGCTGGTTATTATCACAGATGTGTTTTGATTTATTGGCGTGATGTTTTGCAAACTTGAACTTATTGCAAACATTTACAAATTGGCAAATATCTGAAAGTAGGTTTCTTAAAAATGAGAAAATGTGGAGCGCCTTGGTGGTTCAGTTGGTTCAGTGTCTGCCTTAGGCTCAGGTCATGATCTCAGGATCCTGGGATAGAACTGTCCTCTTCCCAGCCCCGTGCCCCCTGCCAAATCTGAGCAGGGAGCCTGCTTCTCCCTCTCCCTCTGCTTGTCTCCCCTTGCTTGTGTTCTCTTGCTCACTCTGTCAAATAAATAAATAAAATCTTTAAAAAAATGAGAAAATGTGGCAAAATTGGGCCTATAATTTCTGATAGCAAGCATTGGCTGGAGTCGGGGAGAGACTGCGGAAGTCATTGGGGCATCCTTTCCAGCTGTCCCCTCCCCTGCCTTGTTATACATTACCTACCCTGTCTCTGTGGGTGTTTGGGTCTGAGGCTCTTGCTCTGAAGAAAATTCTCTAGTACTTCCTTTAACATGGTTGGATTAGTCACTGACTTTGTGGATGATGACTCAGAGTAAAGAAGTATTGGAGCAGTCTCGGGCCATCAACGGCCAGGTGAAACTGAAGGACACCTGTTTCGGAGGTCCAATTTCCCAGCTCTTTGGAAAGAGGCTCTCTTTATCCTCCTGAGGATAAAGAGCCATTGGAGGAAGTGAGAACACTTTCACAAATCCTTCCAAAGATGGAAAGGAGGAAATTTGCCAAACTTCAATTGTTATTGGAAGTGGCTTGAAATTGTGTAATGGTCCTAAATTTATCTATTGGTTTATTTTGTTGATATTTGCCAGTAAAAAGATGTTACTATAATATATAGAAACCTGAATATGGATACAACAGGACATAGACTTTTAGGTAAAGTTTTCATTTATTTACATAAAGCTGACAGTCTGGATTAGAAATATAGCCTTTGTTTTCTTTCTTACCCTTACCTCTGGGAGGGAAGTTTCTGACTATAAATTTGTCCTCAGAACACACTTGTTTATTAGTCTAAGGATATATATGTGTATAGTGTGTGTAACTAGCTAGTGTGGCTTACATGACATGGAGCAAGAGTAAGGAGAGGTTTGACAATTATCCTGGTAATTACCTTGATAAAAACAGCAGATCTATTTCTGTTATGTGATGGTTATTTTGGTTTTAAATTAGTTCCATTACTACAAGGCCTGAATTAATTAACTAAGGTGATTTGCAAATGGGCAAAAGTCTCCTTCAGGATGAAGCAGGTATTGCCTGCTTATGCCTGTATTGCTAGGTAGCTTGTAGGTGGATTCATTTTGGAAAGGTCAGTTCACGAGGTTCCTTACTGGAGGTGCTTTAGATTTGTAATCAAAGCCACCTCTTCAGAGAACTGGGATCCTGTGCTTGAGCCACTCCTCTGACCCCCAGGAGAGTGTATGCATGGTAGAGAAGGGGATCCAGGCACGCAGTTATGTGTGATTGTGAAGGTGAGCTCACACTGCACAAAATGCGACAAGCTGGGGCCATGTCTCTTTAATGAAACTCTTTGGCTCCCCTACTGCCCTCTGCCTAGGTTTGGGTTCTGAATTTCTTGGCAGGCCAGGATGGCTTTTAGGTGCCAGCTCCACTAGCAAATATTGTCGCTCTAATTCTGCCTAAGTTGCAATTTCTGGCCTTAGGTCATGACCCTAAACAGGAAGTGCCTCTGATTTCCTCCAAACATGGTATGTGGATGAGGGGTGGAGTTTAGCACATAAACACCCAGCTGCCAGCTTTTCGTGTTTACAAGCGATCAAGAATAGGACACTTAAGGTCAAGAATATATCCTTTCTTCTTCCTCCAAAGGAGCAAATAGTGTTGTCTTACGCTCTAGGTGAAATGCAGACTTTAATGCCAGAACTATATTTGGTTTGAAGTTTTTCTTTTAATGCCACCCAAACTCATTCTGTAACTATTATGGGCCTCAAAAAACTGCATGAATAGAAAGTGACTTCAAATTAACTTGCATACACATCTGATCAGTTTTTTGGGGAAAAGTATAAAGCCAAGACACTGGGGAGTGGGGAAGGAGGCGAGTAAACAGCTCTGTGTTTGAGAGGCAACTAAAATTTAACTATAGTGTCTGAGTAGAATGGTAGAAAAACAAAAAACAGAGTTGAAATGTGTCTCAGAGGTCATGTCCAACCTCTTCCTGAGGATGCATGAATCACTAGCCTACTCTGATTCCTTCTCTCTGAACTGTGTTATTTATTTATTTTTTTCAGTTTTTTTCTACTTCAGGAAACCACAACTGTTGGCTGATAGAAAAACTATGGCAGTGCCACACAAAGAGAGAACTATTTCTGGCCCCCGGCAGTGAAGTGTTAACAGTACGTAGTATGTATTAATAGACCTTGCACTGAAAGAAAATGCTGTTCTTAGTGGACTATCAAGATGTTTTAAAAACAAGACCTATACCTGTGATTTTTGAACTTTCTACTCTCAGGTTTCCAGCATATTCAGGGGTAGCAATAACGTTCCTCTGGTGAATAGCCTTGGAACGGGTAAAATGCCTTCTTTACAACATTATCATTTCCATTAATTTGAGCAAGTGTTGATCAGTATAAATTATTTATGTGAGCACTGGGTGCCACCTCCCTAGGTGCAAGGCAATCTGTTAAAGATTTGCTATCGAGCCAGTGAATGGGGGTAGGGTGGGGAGAAGTACATTTTATGAGTCATAAAGTTTTAGGAACATTAGTCCTCATGTTCGCATTAGGAAATGAACTCTTGATGAAATGCACTGTAACAAACAAACAAACAAAACCAAAATAATAACATGAAGACTTAAATTCACTAATGGCATAAGTCAAAATAATGGGAGGGAAAACTCCAAACCTTGGTACAATGCCAAATATCATGATCAAATAGGAGATTAGAAATGATCCTTAAGGCAGAGAAAGACAAACTCTAAGATTGGCTAGCCCATGACTTAATTTGATTTCTAAGAAAATGTGTCTGTTCGTCATAGCTTCTCTGATGGACAGGAGAAAGGGAGAAAAGAAAAGAAGGTGGACAGAGAGCCAGCACTCACTGTGCTTTTTCCTATACTTATTGGTATCACTGAATCTTGTAGTTGTCTGTAGGCAAGGTCTAGCTTCCAGACATAGCCAGATAGTTCCCCTACTGCAAATAATTGGCAAGAAGCACAGTTACTCTAACTGCTCCATATATGTTAATGCACTTAATGCTTACAGCAGAGCTATGAGGTAGGTACCTTCACTAATCCTATTCCACAGCTAAAGGAACTGAGACTCAGTGAAGTTAAGTGCCCTGTGCAAGATCACTGAGCTAGCACATAGAAGAGTCAAGAACAGAAGTGGGCAATGGAGTTCTTGACATGGCACTTTGAGTCATTTTGCTAAATGTTCTGTGTTTTACAAAGTTTATTCTGAAATTCATCTGCATCTGACTTTCCTGGGTTGCTTCTTAGATGTTTTCTAGGCTAGTACATTGGCATCCCTGAGAGTTGAGCCTAAGGATTTGTATTTAACAACTGTCTTTTGCACACTAAGTTTTGAAGATCACAGAGATCTAGGGAGTGGGGGAGATAGATGGAGAGAAACTCCTTTTGGCCTTCAAACTCAGAAGGACACACTATTAAACTCTCCATATTGTATGTAAGATCATGTCATTTGTAAATAGAAAGTTTTACCTATTTTCCAATCTGGATTCATTGTAGATCTTTTTCTTGCCTAATTGTGCTGGCTAGAACTTCTAGTACAATGAACAGTAGAAGTGGCAAGAGTAGACCTCGCATCCTTGTCTTGTTCCCAGCTCTCTCGATTTTGAAGGGAAAATTGATGATTTAAGGCCAATGTATTTGAAATTCACTACTGGAGGTTGTAGTTTGGTATCATCCTGTCCTGACTGGATTCTATTGAAAGAAGCTTACATGCCAGAAATATCAAAAGTACTTATAATTCATTCCCAGAATGGGAGTGTGGTCTTCCCATCAAGTTCCAGGTGGTAGAGCCAAGCACATAGAGATTCTTAGTAAACCCCTAATGAATATGGATGAAGATCTTCAACGATTACCCTCCAAATTCAGTAGATATGTCAGTGATCTCCTTTCTTTTTCTTTCTTTTCTTTCTTTTCTTTCTTTTCTTTCTTTCTTTCTTTCTTTCTTTCTTTCTTTCTTTCTTTGTTCCTTCCTTCCTTCCTTCTTTCTTCTTTCTCTTTCTTTCTTTCTTTCTTTCTTTCTTTCTTTCTTTCTTTCTTTCTTCTTTCTTTCTTTCTTTCTTTCTTTCTTTCTTTCTTTCTTTCTTCTTTCTTTCTTTCTTTCTTTCTTTCTTTCTTTCTTTCTTTCTTTCTTTCTTTCTTTCTTCTGAAGTTAAATGAGAAACATTTCCCAGCACACTTTTTTTTGGTCCCATATCCACTGGCCAGCATTGTCTGGGGAGGTGGAACTTGAACTGTGCATTTTTATAAAGCTCCAAGGCCATTGTAAACTATCCGCTGGTTAAGAAGAGCTGCAATGTAGAAGCCAAGTTTTAGAGATAATCCAATGTCACTGATTCCTGTGAGAGTCCCCATGAACAGTGCTCTCATAGAGGTCAAGAAATAAAGGAGCTATTTTACTTACTAAGGCTGCTTAAATTACCTCCAAAGTAAATGGTATAAATCAACTTGCACTAATGATGCTCACAGAATTTTGTTCATCAGACTTGGAATCACATACTCTGCACTATGATGTCTGAGACCTTGGGTGGACAACTTGAAACCTGGGGGCTGAGAATAGCTAAGATTGATTCACTAACAAATCTGGCAGTTGATAATGTTGCCAACTGAGACCTTAGCTGGGCTGTCAGCTGGAATGCCTCTAAGTGGCTTCTCCATGGATCCTGGGATTACTCACAACAAGATGGTTGAGTTCCAAGGGCAAGAAAGAATTCCAACGAAGCAGAAACTATAGTGCCTTCTCTGACCTAGCCTTAGAAATCATGCCACATCATTTTTGTTACCTTCTACTTATCAGAAGCAAGTCACTAAATTGGATCATATTCAGAGGAGATAAATTAGACTTCATCCTTTGTGAGAAAAGTGTTAAAGAGTTTGCAGATATATTTTAAAACTATTACAGGTACTATGGGAAAAAAGCCCCAATGTAATAATAATAATAATATCTAATATTATTGAGCACATATGTCAGATCTTCTGCTAAATATTCTATGTAAATTACTCCAGTCCTCCCACAACCCTGTAAGACAGGTAATATTATAATCTCTATATTAAATATAAGAAATATGAGATTGCATAACTTGCCTGAAGCATAACTTGCTAGAAACAAATGATCATGGGATTAAACTCCAGACAGCCTGGCTCCAGAAATATCTTCATATTCAAGACTGTAGACTACACTACAACTGAGGAAACATAGGACCTAGCCCAAAGTACTACTTTGGAGAGGAATCTATTACGCTCAGGTGTTTTCTATACCTAGAGTCCCATTCTGAGGAAAATGACCACTTGACATTATCTCTCTGGCCAATCTCAGTTGACCAGGCAAGGGTATATCCTAATGGCCATCATCGGTAGTACCCCTGAAATCTGGTGGCAGAGCTCTGTAGAATTACTGCAGACTTACTAAGTGAACCCATCAGATCCTACCTTTGGTGGAACTTGAGTGTAAGTCTCTCCAAGAGTAGTTGACCGTGCCTAGATGGGCAAAAGGCAGGAGACACATGGAAAGTAAGTCAGAAAGCCTCCAGATGAAGCAGAAGCCTTGGGAAGCAGGAATTAAGAAGCAGAGAGGAGAACAGATATATACGTGTTCATTTGAACGAGAGCAGGAAAAACAGAGGCAGAGAATAGTTAGTGCCAATAATAGCAAAGGATTAGAGCAAGCAGATGCCCACATCTAAGGAGTGCTTGCCAGAGTGAAAGCAGCGGACTGGGTATATATTTACTAGAGCTACCCTTTTGTACCCTCAGTACCTGCTGTGTTTAGCACTTGGTGAAATTTGGCTGTCTACCTCTGACAATCCCTACCTGGTGCACCTTTAAAACAAATCCGCATGATCTGAGGTAACATGAGCCTCTATCTTTCTGTTCCTTATACTCCAGATGCTCTCACCCACTGGCTGTGCCACTTATGAGTCATGTGGCTTGAGATAGGTCACTTCCTTATTTGCCCAGTTTTCTTGTTTATAAGATGTCAGTTGGACCAGATGATGTCTAAATTCATTTCTAGCTCCAAAGTTTATTATTCTAAACTTTGGCATGAAGGGGTTGGTCGCAGTCTGATTGCAAAGTCATGGCAACCCCTGCCCTCTTTATTCTCAGCTCCTTCTCCAACCAGAGTGATTTGAAGTTGAGATTTCTGTCTCATAAGGGATCCAAATGCAGTGCCAGCATGCAAAGTAGCCGTGCAGTGTCCTGGCAGCCCCCACACAGGCTTCCCTGGGTTTGTGTGATGTTTTCTGTGAAGCCAGAAGACCAGTATGTGTGCTGACCTCTCCTTTTCTCATTTCACAAGAGGCCTTGTTTGCTGGAGAGAGATGAAAATGAATCATGAGAAATTGCAAACATGCTGTTGGGAACTGAGGTAAAATATGGAAAAGCTGCTGGGTTTGGTGTGGTCAGAGGTGGCTGTAACTACTGCCCAGGAAGGAAATTGGGAAGGGATGGTTTTATAGATTCTGTTTCATCTTAAACTTAAAATTCAGTTTCATCTCAAGCAGGATTTACAGAGAAACAGGCCAATATTTGCATTTCAGAGAAATGAAAAAAAAAAAAAAGACATAGAAATTTGGACCTGGAAGGGCCCATAAGGACTCCTGTGTTAACCTCTGCCCCTTCACATACTTCCATCCGCCCCTTCCCTACATGAGTTTGGATTTGGAGGAAACCATAGGCAGAGCTCCAGATGGAACATTTGGAGACCTGGAAACAGTTTTGGCTCTGAGATCAGCTTATCCTGTGGCTGTAGGCAAAACCTTCTAGAGGTTGTCAGTATTTCCATTTGTATACTAAAGATGATACTGTCTATTTTTGCTTATGTCACTAGAATTTTGTGCCAGTTAATGAGATATTAGGTTCTATTCTCCCCGGTTTCTCAGTCAATCCCATGCACCAGTCCAAATGTTTAGGGAGGGATGCAGGTTAACTCTTTCAAGCTGTCAAGGGATTGCTTTATGTATCACAAGTGCATTGAACTCAAGAGCATCCTTGTACAGTCCACTCAGAGAATAGAGCAGCAGAAGTGCCCTGAATGGCTTCAATGGTACCCTAGGGGCTTGCAAGAGTTAATGGGCCTGCCTCTGGTTGGGCTGATTGGATGCCAAGATATGACATAAGGCACAAGAGAAAGAGAAGGCTAAAAATCTTTACATAGGGGAACATTTAGAAATCCATTAGTAACACTTGGATGGCACTTCCCTTTCACTCCCTCTTCCCCTGCCTGATCTCAATCTCTCTGTCTCTGTCTCTGTCTCTCTGTCTCTCTCTCTCTCTCTCTCACACACACACACCTCTTGATATTTTAGCACTTCCTGTAATAGCAAAATCAAACTGAGCTGAGTGGGGAAGGTTCTGTGAGTTCTTCATGAAAGAAAGAAATATATCTCACCCTTGACTGACCCTTTTTATTTTAAAAGTTCATTGGATAGGGGCATTTTTTTTCTCTTCTTTTCTCCCCATATTTACAGAAGCCCAATTGCTCACCTGATGGTCATGGTAGATTTATCTCAAACTTAGGATCTGGTGAAGAAACAGGCTACTGTGGGAATACTAAGAAACTCAGAGTAGCAGGTAGTAAAACTCCACCAGTTGCCCATCAGTAGGAGGATAACATTAAAATTCCTGAGGTTGAAATTCAAAGACCTTCTTGGTTGGGTCCCAAACTAAGTTTGCTACCAGTAGAATGGAAGCTTCCTAGGCAGCTTCCTTTGTCCACATTACTCATTAGAGCACGACATTTTGTGTTCCTCATTTTGAGCCTCAGAAAGTAGTGAACCAAGAGTGGTCTGATGTACTTGAAAAGTTACCTGTTAATATGACATAACAGTGACGGCTTCTTTCTCCATGTCTGTGGAGGTGTATTCCATGTTCTCACTCTGTGTGCTTACTCTTCTCTCACCCCTATTCCTTAAATTGGCCAAATGAAGACTGCCATATAAAATATTTTCTTGTTAAAACTTTTCAACACTGCTATAATTTGGACTAAAATGATTGTATTAAAGTCTTCAGGAGGGACGCCCAGGTGACTCAGTGGTTGAGCATCTGCCTTTGGTTCAGGCTGTGGTCCCAGGGTCCTGGGATCAAGTCCTGCATCAGGTTCTCTACAGGAAGCCTGCTTCTCCCTCTACCCAAGTCTTTGCCTCTCTGTGTGTTTCTCATGAATAAATAAATAAAATCTTTAAAAAGTCTTCAGGATTAAAATATAACAATAACGGTGTTCTTTTTTGTTTATTGGTATATCCCAACAAGTAGCATAGTGCTTGACACATAATTAGTATTTAATAAATATTTAAGGAATGAATAAATGAACATTAGTTCTCATGTTTCTCACAATTTCCATTGTTTACTCCCACAGATTGTGGGCCCTGCAGGTAAAGTAAATGTGTAAAGTCGGTGAGTCCAGATTAAAGTATTTTGTTTGTGGTAAGAACTGTGTTGAACTGAAAAACACATGACCCAGTTACGGTGGGCAGCTCTTGCTTATTGTTGCCACATAGGAGTTTTGGACTGGTTCTGCCAGATACTCTTATTTTCAAGAGAAGCTGAAAATCCTTATTTGTACATAAAATCTTCAGATTTTCAAATAAACTTCTGCGTAGCATTAAGTAAATGACAGCAATTCTAAAGAAACAAAGAGATATACCATGTTCATGAATTAGAAGACTCAATATTATAAAGGTGCAAACTCTCCCCCAAATTAACCTATGGATTCAATACAATTTCACATTTTATTTTGTATATGTGAGAATGAGTCAATTGTAAAATACAAAGGGCTAAGACTAGCCAAAGCAATTATGAAAAGAACAAAGCTGAAGGACGTACACACTACCAGATGTAAAGTATTATATGTAAAGATAGACAAATAGAACAGAGTGTGAAAGCAAAAAACACATAGATTTTTTCACTTCATTTATGACAAAGGCGACATTGTAGTGCAATGAGTAAAGATAATCTCTTAAGAAAATGATTCTGGGAAAATTGGATATCCATATGGAAAAAGATAAATCTTGATCTCTACACTTCCAAATGGACTGTATATGTAATGTGAAACATAAAACAGTAACTATAAGGAAGAGATCATAGATGCATTAGGAGAAGCCAAGATATTTTTAAACAGGATGTAACAAATACTAGCCATAAGTTAAAAGTAAGAATTTCTGTTTGTTAAAAGATACCAATAAAAGAGTGAAAAAGGTTGTTTTATAAAATACATATTTTACAAATTAATCACATGTAGAATATATTTTACTTATTTTTTCAAAGATTTTATTTTATTCATGAGACACACACACACACACAGAGAGAGAGAGAGAGAGAGAGAGAGAGTCAGAGACAGAGGCAGAGGGAGAAGCAGGTTCCATGCAGGCAACCTGATGTGGGACCTGATCCTGGGACCCCAGGATCGTGCCTTGAGCAGAAGGCAGGCGCTAAACTACCGAGCCACCCAGGGATCCCCTAGAATATATTTCAAAAGTCAGTATATTAATCAGAAAGAAGTATACAACCCAATAGAAAAATAGCCTTGAACTTCATAAGAGAGGATGTCTAAATGACCAATAAACAACTGAAAAAAGTAGTCATCTCAATAATGATTAAGGTAATGCATATTAAAACTACAACGAGACACTGTTGATGGGACTATAATCAAGCACAACCACCTTGGAAAACTGCTTGGTAGTATCCCCTAAAGCTGAGCATACACACCTGTGCTATGATCTAGCAATTCCATTTCTGTCAGAAATGTACACAAATTGAATTTAAATAAAATTAAGAAAAATAAAATGTAAAAATAAATAAATAAATATAAAAGAAACTTAAAAAAACACATTTTAAAAAAGACACATACCCAAATATTCAGAGGAGTTTCATTTATAAAACCTCTAAACTGACAGCAAACACAAAAGTCCAACAATTAGACTATCTACATAAAATGTGGTATATTAATAAATCAAATACTACACAGCAGTAAGAGGGAATGCATGATTGTTACCTGAAATAACATGAATGAATCTCACTCACACAAAAAAAGCCAGACACAAAATTATATGCACTATGTGATTCCATTTATATAAAGTTCAAAATCAGACAAACCAATGCATGGTGACAAAAATCAGGATAGTGATTACTTTTGGAGTGGGGGTAGTGACTGGCAGGGAGTATGAGGGAGACTTATCCGATGCTCGTACGTAGGTGTACTGTTTCTTGATCTGTGAAAAGTTACATGGGTACATTCAAAATTTGTAACAATTTATCAAGCAGTACATATGTAATTGGTGCATTTTTCTGAAAGTAGGTTATATTTTTTAAAGCTAGAATGCTTTAAAAAAAATACTGTGCAGGTCAAACAAAGATACCTGTAAGTCTTATAGAGTTCATGGGCCTATAGTTTGTACTATTTATCTTGGGTCAAATTTCTGATTGAGCCAAGCTAGTATAGTCACCCTTCATACTCTCCTGTTATTTCCTTCCTTAGAGTTTTGCCTATGTCCTCTGTCTATTTGAAATTCTACTCCTTTCTACCATTTGGTTTTTCAGAGCTCAGGGTGAGCTCTGCTTCCTTAGCACTTATGATCTATATTACTTACTTGAATCACAAATCGGCTCATATTTGCATTATATTTTATAAGTATAGGGCTTGTCTCTTCAAAGTTGTTCTCTGGGCCCCACATGCCAGTCTCTTTAGATTCATATGAAATTACCAAAATGAAGACAATGTAGCTTTTTATCATAAAGCTAAATGCATTGTATCACAGATCTTTATTTTGCAGTTAGTTGGTTTCTTTATTCTTTTAGGATTAAGATAAAGCTTTTTCACAAAATGATGGGATCAAGTGATGTTAAGTATAGTGGTTAAGGGTTTTGGAGGTCAGAATGGTTGTATTCAAATCTCATGTTGCTGAAATTGATGTCTGTGGACCTCAGTTCCCTGACAAGTGGGGACAATAACTATATATGTGCATACATTATGTTATATATAGTTATATATCAATAGCATAACATATAATATGTTGATATTAATAATTAGTCATGTTTTATAGATATTTATAAAATGGCAGAAGGGTTGCTAAAAGTCCTAAATGAAATAAATAAAGCTCTTAGACCCATGTCTGGCCTATAGAGTTCACTTTGTAAGTTAGTAATTTTTATTGGTTAGCTGGACACAAGAAAAAGTTGACGTCTTTCTTTTGTATGTCCCTCCCATTTTTTTTTTCTCTAGAAAAGTTATTAGTCCATGAAATTTGAAAGATTCAGATCAATTCAACTAGGTTAGATGATCTCCAGGAGCGTGGCCCACACCTTACATTTCTTTTAAGCATATAATGATATGTGAATAGCTACTCTGATGTATTGATGAAGAATGTGTTTCTGTTTATAGTCCCAAATTATCCTAAGCCTGTTGGTATGCCTCTGTGGTGAAATACAATACCGTATATTTCTGTATATATTTTTTGCCTAATACCATGTAGTAAATGTTAACTAAGTATCAGCGTTCTTATCATTTAAAACTTCTATTGTAGATTCTGTCTTCTTTTCAAGATACTTTCCTCAACAAATGATGGAGAGTAATGCTCTAAGAATAACAGCAAAAATGCAAACTGGGGAAAAATTCTCCCCTGAGGTTCAGACAATCTGCTGTCTTTTGGTATAATTAACTCTGGGATAAGAAGATGTTAGGAAAAATGCACAATGAAGGACAGCCACCAAACACTCAGCAAATACTCTGGTTGACTTTAATTAGCAGTGATCTTCCTGACACTGAGGGGATTGTTTTTTTAAACCTAGCTGTCACTGACAATTGGTGGGAGGTGAAGGAGGAGGCAGTGACTGTCTGAAAGATAAGCATTGTGACTTCAAGGCAACACAGCAGAAACTAAGGAAGGTGCTTCATCAATCTTGAAACCGTTCCAAATAAAACTTGGAGATGTTGGGGTAGAAAGGGGGAAAGTGAGAGAAGCAATCAGAGTTGCAGGTCTAGAAGAGGACCTTTAGGGAGAAGGAGGACATTTTTTCTTTTTCCACCCTTTTAATCCTCAATTATAAGTGACTGCTTTCTATACACAACTATAATTTTTTCAAGGCTAAAGTCAAGGAGTCAACCTATTTTCTTGGGCAGATATCAATTTAAACCACTATGTTGACTACGAGATGACTTAATCGGCACATTAGGCATATTTTAGGAATACTCTAAATGGCAGAATTTAGAGTGTTATCCTTATTTGAATCGCAGGGCTTTTCTTTAAAATATCCTTTATAAGAAACTTCAATTTCCTGAGTAGAATGGTGGGGAGCACGAGAACACACTTTTGGAGATTTTATTAGGGTGACATAGAGGCACAGGTGCATAGCATAATTATTCTATCTACACTCAATTTCGTTGCCAAGTGGGGCCAGTTGGTGCTTCTAAGGATTCCACTTGACTGACAGATCACAGAAACTTGAGCATTGAGGCATGAGGCATGATACAGCAACTGTTCATATTTCCAAAATTTGAAGAAAGCTCTAAATTTCAAGGGAGGGGGAGTGATTGAATCAACATTACCAGGGAAATGCATCACCCTCTAATAAAATTGTTGCCCAGGCTCTTCAGTTGACCTTTGATTTCAGATCTGTGGCATGACCTATAGTCATTACCATGCCATCAATAGGCTTTACCCATATTTTGACTTAAGAATAAGGAATTAGGGAAAAAGTCTATTATGGTAACTTTGGCAATAATTCACTATTAAAAGTTGCTTTTCAAGAAAATGAAATAACACTGCTACCTATTAGAATTATTCCAATTTATATGATGTATACATATGGTTTATGACATATGGATTTTGAGCAAATACATCTTTATTTATGGTTCTTACTTTCCCTCTATTCTGTTAGTTGGGGGTAATCTTCAACTGATCCCAGGCAAAGACCTGGGCTACTTTCATGTCTTTTCTGTTGAGTAAGATAGACAATGGCCCTATGGTCATTTTAAATCATAAACATAGCTTTAATTCACTCTTGACAATGTCCAGGGCCATGGGAAGTCAAAACTCCAAATATAATTTAACATCAGATCCCTTTTGCCTGAAATCTGAAATCCTAAAATCTCTCCTCTTTCAGCCTGAAGCCTCTAGTAGGAGTGGGAGCAAGTTTGTCTCCTCTTCTTCCTTCATGTTCTCTGCTCACCTCCTCCTTAGGGTCAAATGTAGCGTGGGAGAAGGGAGAGAGAGATGCATAAGACCATGGTCTACTTGGCTAGGTGGCTTTGGCTCTCTGACTTGGCAGATGGTAAAAGCAGCCTTTTTTGGAAATCTTGGCTCACAGGGACTTAGGATAAAAATGGATTCTTTCTCCTATGTGGCAGTCTCACGGATTTTTCCCTTGCTGGGGCTCCTCTCTCCTGTAGTTGGATTTACCTCCATGGAGGCATCTGTACCTAAGGTGTTCACCAGAGACCCCTCGCTCAGTCCTTGGATATCTAGAGTATGCATTGAGCCTTCTTCCACTAAGGTCACCTCATACCTCCACATGGCCCAATTCAGCCAGACTCAGGAGTAACAGAGCCCGTTCTCTCCTGAGTAGTTTATTCTGGCCAACAGGAAACATTCTTATCTCTTGCTTAGGCAAACTCAGAGTGGATAATGCATCCCAACACAGCAACTCCCTGTCGGATCCACCACCAAAGCAATCCATTAGGCCCTCTCCTACCTCTCTATGTCCCAAGGTCCATCTACACTCTGCTTTATTAGTTCCCTCTCATGTGGGTCAGGCAGGAGTCTTCTGCTAACTATTAGAAATGTATTTTGAACCATGCTTCTTCTCTCCCTCTGGCTTGAGGCATGAAGGGAGTGGAGGAGACAGGTGAGAAGCCAAGATTCCTTTCTGTATCATCCATCTGCTTGAGATGTCCAATTGGCATGCAATAGTTTCTTCAGGGCCATTCTTCCTAAAACTCTAACTGGATTGAGGTGTGTCTCATTTTTGACCAGGATAGGTTTTATTAGAGTCCTAAGAACCCAATTCTACCATCTTGTTACTTGTGTTTAGTTTGCAAAGTGCGGAATTGTGTTGTTTCAGTTGTTTCTCATTTAGCAACAATAAGCCCCAAGAAAGAGACATATCAACCCTTTCTGCTGGTGAAAAACAGAGATTGGAAATATTAAATGACATGTCCAAGTTCACAGGGCTTTCACTGACACTATTTATTTGTTTGAATGCCCCTGGGCTAAATTCCTCAAGGGAATTCATGTTTGTATCACTGGCACTAAGGGCTTAGTAAGCAATAAATAAATAGTTGTCTATGGAGTGAATACATCCAGGACGGCTAATGCCTAGTGAAGGGGTTCAAAATAGGCCACCCCAAAATACACCACTGTGGCATATTGATCATTTTGACCTAAAGGTGCTTGAGAAATAGCAGATGCAGAAAGAGCTTGCTGAACTCCCCCTTTCTACCTCAAAGCTTGTCATAAAATGTTCTATGAAGAAGATGCCCTCCCTATATGAAGAAAAGAACATTCTTAACACCCGAGACAGAGAGTCACCACTAAAGTGAATCTGTACAAAGACACCTGCTAAAATAACCCTGATCTTCCATTGGTCCTTCCACCTATTTCCTAGCTGCCATCCCACAATTTAACTGCCTCAGCCCAAGGGCCTTTATCTTACCACATCCTCACACTTTATTGTTCTTTGTTTCAAGAGATATATACACTTTTGGGCCTATGGCTTCTTTGAGTCTTCCTGTTCTTTTTCTTCTTCTTCTTCTTCTTCTTCTTCTTCTTCTTCTTCTTCTTCTTCTTCTTCTTCTTCTTCTTCTTCTTCTTCTTTTTTTAAGATTTTATTTATTTATTCCTGAGAGACATGGAAAGAGAGGCAAAGACATAGGCAGAGGGAGAAACAGGCTCCTCACAGGGAGCCCGATGTGGGATTTGATCCCCAGACCCCGGATCATGACCTGAGCTGAAGGCAGATGCCCAACTGCTGAGCTACCCAGGCATCCGCAAGTCTTCCTGTTCTTTTTGAGGACTCCTGCATACCAATGAAAATATTGAACAGAATTTGCATGTTTTTCTCCCGTTAATCCGTCTTATATCAGTTTAACTCTTAGGCCTAGCCATGGAACCTAGAAGGCTAGATGGAAATTTTTCCTCCTCTGCACTAGGCAAGTCCTTTCCCTCTGTACACCAACTTACCCTCATGCAGGTCATCTGATTTCTGACCTCCGAGTTAACTCAGCCTGTCAGATTGCCTAACAATCCAGTTCAATCCAGTTCAATTTAAGGCCAACCCAGGATACATGGGTTTAGATTTGGTAAAACAAAGATGTTCAAAGCTCAGTGAGAGTTATAGTCCATTCTACCCTTATAACTATTTATTATGTATTTTATTTTAAAAATTCATACAAAATTATGTAATTATGTATTTTATTTTATAAACATAAATGTTGGAAATGTGGATTTACTTGTTTTATTTATTTTCAAAGATTTATTTATCTGCCAGAGAGAGAGCATGAGAAGGAGGGACAGAAGGAGAGGGAGAGAGAATCTCAAGTAGACATCCAACTGAACACAGAGTCCAATGTGGGGCTTGACATAGGGCTCGACCCCATGACCCTAAGATTAGGACTTGAGCCAAAACCGAGAATTGGATGCTTAACTGACTCTGCCACTCAGGTGCCCCTGGATTTATATTAAATGTAAGTTTGCTCCATATGAAAGCATCATGTTGGCCAAACAACATACCTGTGTGTTGCCAGAAGGCACCTTTGCCCTAGATTGATTCTGGAGCTATTTTCTTTTTCTTTATTTTGCACCAACCTCCTCTTTTCTTGGGACATGGTTTGGGACTGGAAGGAATTCTGGAGATAGGGAACTCTGGTAAGGAGTGTGGCTGTCTACCCCTTTCCACTAGTTTCATCAAAAAGAGAGAGATCTCATTTCACAATCGTCAGGGAACAGGAGAACCTGTGTTTAGAACTATGTTTCACTTTTGTTCAATTGGAGGATGAAATTCTTCCTTTGTGTGAAACTACAAAGGGTTTCCCCAATGTCTTACATGTATCGTATATACATATTCATATGTCACTATTGTTCACACAAATCTGAAATTTACTCACGTTCTGAGTGAGCAAATTCCAGCTGGTTGTCATGTTAATGGCCATTAAATGATGGCATGTTACAAGCCATGCTGAGAAGCAGTTGATAACAGATTATTTCTGTAAGGGCCATTCTCCCTCTGCTTTATCATTTTATTTTTTATTTTTATTTTTAAATATTTTATTTATTTATTCATGAGAAACATGGAGAGAGGCAGAGACACAGGCAGAGGGAGAAGCAGGCTCCCTGTGGGGAGCCTGATGTGGGACTCGATCCCAGGACCTCGGGATCACAACCTGAACCAAGGGCAGATGCTCAACCACTGAGCCACCCAGGTGTCCCCTCCCTCTGCTTTAGATTCCTATTCCCACACGGACTTTAGGGATGTCAGGGGCCCTGACCGAGTATTTGTCTGCTACAGGCTGTGTGATTCTTCTACTCACCCAGTTGCTTATTGTACAACTATCTTGGGTCTGGATGCGAATATACAGTCCCTTTAGTATTACAACATATGCATAATCTTTTAGCCTGCTTGAGGAAAGGTATAGATTTTCTGGAGCACTGAGCAATAAATCGTTTGTCTGTTTTTTAATTATTTGGGCTATAGCTTTGAGACTCCAGGAACCTTTGATATCAGATATTAACAATAAACAAATTTCAAGGCTTTTTTTTGTGTGTGTGTGTGGCATTGTGGTTATTACTACATGCTTCATTTGATAAATATGTCAGTGTATGTTGCTTATGTGGCATGAATATATATGCACACATATGTACCCTTTTATTATAAATAAAAGACATGGCATTTGAAAGGATCAACGCTAACTGGCTAATGTATTCCATAGATTGTAAAGAAATGAAGCGTTCATTAACTGCTTGCATTTATGATTCAGCTGGCGCAGAGAGGTTTTCATTTCTGACCTAGATACTTCAAGTAGCTTGCTTCTGGGAAAAATAATAGGTAGTTAAGCAACAACAATAACAAAAACCTGTGTCCTAATTAAAA
Source organism: Canis aureus (assembly GCF_053574225.1). Lineage (NCBI taxonomy): Eukaryota > Metazoa > Chordata > Mammalia > Carnivora > Canidae > Canis > Canis aureus. The sequence continues at coordinate 85,983,279 of NC_135611.1, read as the reverse complement.
GCCCTAAAATGTCTCATTTCCTTATCCATTGTCTTGAAATTGTATCACTAGGTTAAGAAAAATGGTTTTCTGGGTTAAATCAGAATTTAATAGCTAGTTAGGAAGTGTCAGGTGTACATGTGTTGAGTTTCACCTCAGCCAAAGTGTTTTAGGTTTTACTGCAATCTGAATAAATTGGAAATCCCAAGGTTTTGGTCTCTGAAGAATGTGGCATTCGAGAAGTGCAGTTCAATAGCCAATCTCATCTCTTCTCCCAAATCAAAAAGGAAATCTGTTCTTTGCTTGTATCTCTCAAAGGACATTCCAGGAAGTCACAGACATCATGCGAGTTTTTCTCTCCTTTCTTTAATTCTTCCATGTTTTATTACTTATCACTGACTGCCCTCTTCCCCTTTCTCATCCATCCCCCACCTAGGCTCTCTCCCCAGCTACATGGCTGGTACTCTGTCTCCCCCCAACCCCCTTCCCCTCCCTCCCAGCACTTTAATTGTGAGCCACCTACTCCTCTTCCATGGATTCTTTCCCTCCTTAATCTGTCAGTCCAGGAGATGGATGGGAACCGGGAAGGGCGCATTGGTTTTGTCAACTACCTAAAGGTGGCCTTGTGGGGATTATGTAAATATCCCGCCTTTAATTATTTTTACCTTTTCCACATGGCATTAAAGAGTTGGAAATCTGGTTTGTTTCGATAATACTGGTCAAAATACAAAGAAATCAGTATATAATTGTTCCTAACCGAATGATCTGGAGAGAATGAGATTGGGCTCTTTAATCACTAAAATGGTGTTATTCCCTGCAGTGGTCTCAGCACCATCAGACTATTCCATTCTGTACCTATTAGGGTACCAAGGCTGTCTGGGCTTGGTGTCTCCATATGTTTTCAACCTTTAAGAATGGCAAGAGAAGAATTTATCAGAGGTGATTAAAGTAGTGCTCAGCCTTCAAACTGCTCCACAGTCTGGCACCAGTTTCGGTTTCCTGCCTTGTCCTAGCCACGTTCCCATGCGCAGTACATTATTTATATCTCTATTAATAGAGCAAACTGTCTTGAATTATGGATCTTTGTGTACACACAGTCTGCTTTAATGGATGATGATCAGCTCTGCAGCGTCTTACATGCCGCAGGGACCGAATAAGGGATTGTTAGGCTGACTTGAACTATGGACTGTTCCATAGACTCTCAAACTCCAGGGCTGGTTTGCACTGTGACCTTGTTTTGTTCAATGGCTAGCAGAGTAGTTGGATATGGTACATATTTCTAAGAGAGAAATGGGGCCGCAGTGGGGCTAACACCATCAGAATCTGGACATCCTCTTTCTGCTAAACTCAGCAAATATCTTCTGAACAAAGATGATGTGAAAGACACCAAATAATGCACAGTGAGAGACACAAACTTTAAAATGATTCAGTGTTTGTCTTTGGAAATCTTGTTGTCTTTGCACGTGTGATATAATTCATATGGAATCTAAGGTGAAACAGGGGCACCTGGGTGGCTCAGGGGTTGAGCGTCTGCCTTCGGCTCAGGGCGTGATCCTGGAGACCCGGGATGGAGTTCCACATCGGGGCTCCCTGTAGGGAGCCTGCTTCTCTCTCTGCCTATGTCTCTGCCTCTCTCTCTCTGTGTCTCTCATGAATAAATAAATGAAATCTTTAAAAAAAAAAAAAGGCAAAACAGGGAAAATCCATTATTTGTTGGCCTGTTAAAACATCTCTGAGGTGTGAGTGCATAATGTTCATTGGAGTATTTTCTACCCACGTTTACTACTTAGCCCTTCCCTGGGAATATTTCTCAATTATTTTCTAGAGGTTACCATGAAATTGGTTAAGTACAATGATAAATTAATGCTTGGAAGAGGAATATAGGGTAAACATTCCCTAGGCAATTATTATTGAGGAAACGAGACCAGCCATTCAAGTGACATCTAACAAACAACTGTTGCTGAGTCTTTAGTCTCATAATATTTTGTGTCCCTAAACAGGATAGCCCTCCTGTTAGTAACCACTGATAGTTTCAAGCTCCCCTTGGCTGGACTATCTTGTTTTTTTTTCCAATATTCCTGGCCTTACTTCTTTATACTTTGGCATTTACTTTTGATCAAATTCCTATATCCTGAACTACTCTCCAATAGCTCTAAACTGCGTTTTGTGAACTGACTCTGGTTGAATTTGTATGCAATCTTAGTAGAGACTTTGAGCTTCCTGGTGCCATCTGTACACAATCTAATTTGTAGAAATACAAAAAATTAAAACTGGGAGGTACTTTATGGAATAGCTAGTAATCAGAAGGAAATGATGAGGATCCAAGGACAGTGGTAGTAGTAGTAGTGGGATTGTAGAACTAGTATAGTATAGCAGTAATCACAGGATTATGAGGTGAATGGTGTCTCCCCACAAATGTATATGTTGAAGTTCTAACCCCCACTACCTCAAAATGTGACTAGATTTGGAGTTAAGGCCTTTAAAGAGGTGATTACATTAAAATGAGGCTGTTAAAGTGAGCCCTAATTCAGTCTGACCAGTCACCTTTTAATAAGAAGAAATTTGGACACACAGAGGGATACTAGGGATGTAAGCACAGAGGAACAACCATGTATAATGGTCAATTTTATGTGTCTATCTGGCTAGACCATGAGGTGCCCAGATACTGGTCAAAATATTTCTGTATCTTTCTGTAAGGGTCTTTTTGAATGATATTTACATTTAAATCTTTGAGTAGATCAGATTGCTCTCCATTGTGTGAGTGGGACTCATCTAATCAGTTGAGAGCCTGAATAGAACAAAGGCTGATGTCCCTCAAACCAGCGGGAATGTTGCTAGGAGACCGCCTTTGGACTTCATCTGCAATGTTGACTCTTTCCAGTTCACCAGCAGACTGCTTTTGGACTCAAAACTGTAACTCCTTTCCTGAGTCTCCAGCCTGCTGGCCTTCCCCATCAGATTTTAGATTTGCTAAACCTCCATAATCTTTTAAATTTATATATGTATACAAATTTATATATGTATATATATTTGTATATATATAGATATTTATATATATACATGTATACATATATATGTATTTAGATAAATTTAGGATATATATCTATATATTTATATCTGAGTCCAAATTTCCCCTTTTTATAAGGACACCGTTCCTATTGGATTAGGGCCCAAACCTAATGGCCTCATTTTAACTTGATCACCTCTGAAAAGATCCTGTCTCCAAGTGAGACCATACTCTGAAATCCTTGGGGGGTTAGTACTTCAACCTCAGGTCCTGTGGCTGATGCTGCCACATTTCCCCAGCCATGAACTTAAGTGTAACATATGGCTAAAGCTAAGCCAAATGAGTTCTCTTTCTCAGGACTCTGAACATCGAACCAAGCGACTTGAGTATAGAATGGCAATAATGATTGACATTCATTTGTTCATCCCAGCAGCAGCGGAGACAGCCTGAAAAGAGGGAAAGTGATTCCAGTGGTCTTAGTTCTCATCCTGTCCTAGTTCTGAATTTTAGCCCCCAGCCTTCCTTAGATTTTATGTTTCATCTGATGTAATAAACCCTTTTTGCTTAGCCAGAGTTGATTTTTTTTTTCCTTTCTTTCAAAGATTTTATTTAGGGATGCCTAAGTGGCTCAGTGGTTGAGCATCTGCCTTTGGTTCAGGGAGTTATCCTGGGATCCTGGGATCGAGACCTGCATTGGGCTCCCTGCAGGGAGCCTGCTTCTCCCTCTGCCTGTGTGTCTGCCTCTCTCTGTGTGTATCTCATGAACAAATAAATAAAATCTTAAAAAGAAAAAGCCAAAAAACCACAAAGATTTTATTTATTCATTTTAGAGAGAGAGAGAGAGAGCAGGAGGGGGAGCAGAGGGAGAGGGAGTGACTCTCAAGCCGACTCCATGCTGATTGCAGAGCACATTGCAGGGCTCAATCCCACTACATCCCCCAGATTGTGACCTGAGCCAAAACCAAGAGTTGGATGCTTAACCAACTGAACTGCTCAGGCACCCCAGAGTTAACTTTTGATGCTTTTGACTGAAAAAACCCAAGTTTTAAAATTGACGTATAATTGACATATAAATATCATTACATTAGTTTCAGGTGTACAATATAATGATTTGATATTTATATGTATTGCAAAATGATCACCAATATAAGTCTAGGTAACATTCATCACCATACATTAAAAAATTCTAATTTGATATAATCTTTTTTGAGGGATAATACTTGGTCTTTCAGGATTTGTATGCATTGCACTAATGTCTGTACATATTTATTGACCTTAAGACAAAAGGAAGTGACAGTAAGTAGATTCACTAAATAGACCATTTTTATATTACTTCTGGAAAAGAGAAAAAATTGCACACATATACATATGAATGTATGTATGGATATAAGTATATATTATGTAAAATTATATCATATAAGATAAAAAATATATTAAGTATATATTTTATAATATATTATATTGTATTATAAACATATATGATAATATGTAGCATGCATTTCTTTTTATTTTTTATCATTTTAAAAAAGATTTTATTTATTTATTTGAGAGAGAGAGAGAGAGAAGAGGGAGCAACAGAGGGAGAGACAGAGGGAGAAGCAGACTCTGCACTGAGCACAGAACCCTACATGGGGCTTGATCCCAGGACCCTGAGATCATGACCTGAGCTGAAACCAAGAGTCGGACGCTCAACTGACTGAGCCACCCAGATGCCCCTTATTTTTTTAATCTTAAAAATATTTGCCCAAGAATTGTTTTATAGTAAAATGAAGGAAGGGGATGCCATGCTAGGAAATAATACAGAAATACCTCAATGCTTGTAAAATCCAAAATATATTGCTGGTCTTTTTCACCCTTTAGCATACCACACACACACACACACACACACACACACACACACGCACACACGTTTATTACCAAGTTACAATGATTGATAAGCTATAGATTCAGTTTAATCAACAAATGCTATGGTTGGAAATGGGATCACAGAGGCCTGGCTGGCCCAGTCAGTGGAGCACGTGAGTCTTGATGTTGGGGTTGTGAGTTTGAGTTCCACATTGCGTGTAGAGGTTGTTTAAAAATAAAATCTTAAAAAAAGAAATTGAAATAAGATCACAAACATAATCTCTATCAGTGAACCTCCTAAAGAATGAACTGTGTCTATGTACATGTCAAGAGAACAAGGAAGCTTTGTTAAAAGTTCCACTGAGACACATGAGGACTAGTCAGTCACCTCAGATCAGAATGTATGTGGTGGTTTATAGGTATCTGTCAAAATGCTTAACAACAAAACAAAATATTTATCAAATGCTTACTAAACTCAAGGCATTGTGCTACTCTGCAATAATATAAAGGCAAATAAACCTGGATTCACATTTTCAGGAGCTCATGAGAGGCAAAAACCTGAAATCTAAACATATTTGTGGACTTAAACGCATATTTCCATCATTCAGTCACTAATATCAAGAAAGCTAAGAGTTTTTCAAATTGATCTTCATCATGGAATCTCAGAAAAATTTCTTGGGCTACTAATTTTTCCTGCTCTAGACATTAATCACCACTTCAGTTTTGACTGCGAGATATATATGGTATTTCATGTACAGGCCATGTGCCGTCTTCACAGAGATTTAAATGCATACTTATATTCAGAGCATCCTACAGAGAGAATTGTCTCAATTTGCTCTTCTGTTTTGCTTGTTGCCCAATGATTTATGCCCCATGAGAAAAATATGAATGCTACAAGTGCTAGAAACATGGTAGGTGAAAAGTCATAGGAGAGCTGAAAAGAGGTAAAATAATGCAGTAAAAACAACACAGGCTCAGAAGGCAGGCGGCTTAGCCAGCCATTCCACCTACTAGCTGGCCAGCTTTAGTCATGACCTGGCCTTGAAGAGGCTCAATTTTCCCCTGTTGTGTAACAGGAATAGAGCAGTTCCTTTTCTACCTATCTCATTGGGTTGTGTAAGGCTCAAACAGGAAATCTCCTAAGTCCAACAGAACCCCACGAGTGACTCACCGTGAAATGACGTCACCGGTTAGATTAACTACTCTAGGAAATTATCAAAGTTGTTGCTATTATTCTCAAAAAGTCTGAGTAGACAGAGATATCATTCACCTGCTTTTATCTTTCAGATGGGTGTGGGAGTGAGGTGGGACAGGAGCTGGAGGAGGAGCTGGAGAGTCCAATTGACTCTCATGTAATATTTATAGCACAGGAGAAAATGCAGTCAACTGAAGGGCTTTGTAGGGATTGACTACATTTTTTTATACCATGGTTCGTGACATGCTTACAATGGATTTCCCCTGAATTATCCCCAAAGCAAGTGAAGACACTGAATGATCCAGGTGGATTTGAAAAATCAACTCTAAACAATTTTTTTTAAAAAAGATTTTATCTATTTATTCATGAGAGACACACAGAGAGAGGCAGAAACACAGGCAGGGGGAGAAGCAGGCTTCCTGAGGAGCCTGCTTCAGGACTCGATCCTAGGACTCAGGGATCACAACCTGAGCTGAAGGCAGGTGATCAACCACTGAACCATCCAGGCACCCCTAAAAATTTTTTTAAATGCACACACAGCTCTTCTTTAGAAAGGAACTTTAATATAAAACAGACAATCACAGTTTATCTTCTATCCCTTAAAACAGAGAGAAAGCAATCATCCCATAACTTCACCCTTTATAGTAACCTTAGCTGATGAGTAGCTTTGGAGAAAAACTAAATAAACTAAGATGTACTGTGCTCCTTCCTCTCTCCTAACAAGAACTGAAAGTCTGAGTCATAAAATAGAGGCCTTAGCCACTAGTTAGAATTTAAGACTTGGCATTTCTGTGGAGGCAATTCTTAAACACAGTGTATTAAAAAAAATGAAAAAACAACAACAGCAAAACCCTCCAGACATTTAATGCCTGATGTTTTTGAAGAGAGAGAGGATTTATATTTGTGTGTGTGTGTGTGTGTGTGTGTGTGTGTGTGTCTGTATTCTTACATGGGCTGTGGCTGTGTTTTTGGTGATTTTCACTTTTAAAACATTTCAGTCTTAACCAAGGTCACCACTCTACTATTTTCTGGTCTTGTTAAGAGAGGTAAAGCTCGAAAAACAAGTTATTTTTGTTTCTGTGTCCTGTCCTACCCCCAGAGTCTTCTACTTTGTTGGTTAGTGGCTGGATTTTATTTACATGGCAAAAAAAGTCAAGCATTACAAAAGTTTAATTAAAAGTTATCGGAGAAGATATTTATATTCTGAACTGTAATGTAAATGCAGCTCTCTTAGCTCTTTGGCTAACCATGGTCCTCTGATGTACTTGATTTTATGTGTGAGACTCTTAAACTTTCCTATTCTGACCCCCTCTAAGAATCTTATTTCTTCTTGGGACTCTTCTTCCCCTCAATAGTCTAAGAATCTCACTTAAAGATGGTGATGGTGGTGACCATCATGATGTGAGATCTGACTGCTATTGCCTCTTGCTATTTAACATCAGGGATGAAAATTGATCCTGTACAGTTTATAAATGCTACATCGCTGCTGGGATGGTCTGGATTCTCTATAACTTTGGCCTCATTCTGGGGAGTTGGATAAAAGGTTTCTATTCCTAATTCCAATATGTGTGTGAGGGGTTTCCCCACGCTACTAAATAATTCTCTGAAGTCAGCTGGGTGTTCTACAGTTTAACTCAATTTTAACACTATCTACCCAGATAATACATCAGATTACTCGTGGGAAAAGCTCAGCCCCACAAGACTGCTCCTCCTCCACCGCACTCCTCCTCCACTGCAGACACCAGATGCAAATCCAGGTTGTCACTTGTACTTCTGACTGGCTACAGATTGGATGTATCCACATCCCCCTCCTTGGGTTCCACTGATTTGCTTGAGCAGCTCACAGAACTCAGAGAAACATTTTACTTACTAGATTATTGGTTTATTGTAAAAGGTTATAACTCAGGAACATCCAGCTGGAAGAAATGCATAGGGCAAGGTATGGGGAAAGGGTGCAAATCTTCCATGTTCTCTCTGAAGGCACCACTCTCCTCAAAAATCCAAATGTTCACCACCCAGATAGATCTCCCAGGTAGCCCTTTGGGTTTTAATGGAGGCTTCATTCCATAGAATTGCTAGGTTAAATCATTGGTCTTCAGCGACTGATTCAGTTTCTAATTCCTTCAAGCCCTTGGAGGTCAGTGAGGTGGGCCTGAAATATCCCACCCTCCAATTATGGGGTTTGTTGCCCTGGGGACCAAACTTCATTTTTTGGCGACCTTGGGGCATTCTCAGAGTTGCCTCATTAACATAACAAAAGATACCTGGTGTCCCTCACCATTTAGGAAATTCCGAGGGCTTTAGAATTTCTGTACTAGAAATGGGAAATATCAAAACATTATATGGTCTCATTCATTTGGGGAATATAAATAATAGTGAAAGGGAATAGAAGGGAAGGGAGAAGAAATGGGTAGGAAATATCAGAAAGGGAGACGGAACATGAAGACTCCTAACTCTGGGAAATGAACTAGGGGTGGTGGAAGGGGAGGAGGGCGGGGGTGTGGGGGTGAATGGGTGATGGGCACTGAGGTGGGCACTTGACAGGATGAGCATTGGGTGTTATTCTGTATGTTGGCAAATTGAACACCAATAAAAAAGAAATTTATTATTAAAAAAAATATATATTCCATTCTAAATCACAATATCATATAGAGGAATGGCACATTTTAGTTCACAATTTCATGCTCAGTGACTGTTCTCCAAAGTATAACTGCCGTATTCAGGAGCCTAGGTTGAGCTGGAATCCTTGCGGGGATAAGGCCACCTCCATCCCAAGGAAAACTTCTGTTTGCCAGGATTTGGGTAGATTTACTCAGCTACTAGGACAAAATCAAATGCCATATACTCTTCCCCTAAGACAAAAGTTGGTACATGCTTTGCAGGGTTTTTGATCTGGGAGGGTAGCTAACGTCAGGGTAAAAGGGTGTGACCTTGAAGGTCAAAGAGGATCAAACAAATAAAAAACTGCAACCAGCTTTACCTCACATAACTGCGATGCAATATCTGGAAGCATTTAGAGTAGAAGATAAATACATATACATTTAGGGCAACTGGCCTTCTATAGTTCTCAAATGCCATTTTGATCTGACCTGTAATATCAAAGTGTAACCATACAAAATAAATAATTCAATCACTGGAGATTCACAAACTGTATAATGAATAATATTTTAGATACATTTTCTAGGAAATTACCTTACTACTTTTTCCACATTCAGTCATCTGAAATATCTGACCTTTGTCCAATGCTTTGTTCAGAGCCAAGCCGAGCCACCGTGACATTGGGAGACCAGAGAATTCAAAGCAGAGCGGTCAATAGCCTCTCCCTAATTTGGAAACTGTACACACTCTACTCTTTCTGACCTATGGAGTTATAAAAATTCCGCAAACTATTTTTATCTTCAACGAAATCTTATTGGTGTAACCGGCATTAAAATGAGTGTTGAATTTAAAACCTTGGTGTAGGCAGTATGTTGCATCATTGTCAAACCTGACTTGTAGCACAGCTGCAGAAGGAAATTGCTCAACCAAAGCCGACCATCAGAAAAAGGGAGGTTCCTGTAGTAACTATATTATGTCAATCAGATGTGCCAAGTAAAAGAGAATTGGGTTTCACTACATAAAGAAAAACAAATGTGTTTCCTACCATTTAATTTTTCAATGACTATCTAGTTCAAATTCCAGCCATGTTTTATGGGCAGCATTTTTATCAATACTCACTCTATCAGTTTGAATTGAGTGATCTTGGATTTCCCCAAAGCTTCAAATGCCAATAACTAAAGTATTTCTTATAATGATAGTTGCTGTCATGAGGGAGTCATCTCTGATTCAAGTCTGAGTTTTGGGTTCTTTGGTGCCATGAACTTAGATGACACTCTTCTTCCTCTTCCCTAGTAGTATATCTTTGTAATTACAGATCCCAAAAGGGTATTGAGAAACTTCCTGAAAGAAAAAAATAAACAACGTAAGTGTAGTTCTCAATTGCTGGTCAGATTTCATGGGTCTGGTGGATTTGAGGTCAGAGTTTGGAGTGTGCCTGTGCTGGAGATGCGACCACAAGGTGGCAAGTTTTATGAAAGCAGGCGGAGTCCCTGATAAGGAATTCACTATAAGGAAAATGTTCTGCTGAACAAGTCAAACTCAGGCGCAGGCCAAAGGTTGGAAGGTCCACGGGAGTGAAAGAGGTGTTAAAGTGTAGCAGCTGATACTATAAATCAGTTCTAGAGAAAACCACCCTGTGCGTCAGTTGAAGGAGAAAGAAAAGAAAAAAACACCTGCCCTACCATCCTTGTGACCCTAAGCCTGAGGTCCCTGCTGTTCTTCACTTCTGCCCATTACCACCCAGTATTTCTGAGTCCCCAACAAGGGCATAACAAACAGGACATATTATTTCACCTGCCACTCTCTTACTGGCTGTGGACAATCTCAAGGTGACAAAAAAACATGAGATGAGCACAGTCTGCAGAATTCCAGGTGAGTGGCCAACAGTGTGGCCAACGTGGGGGATCACTGTGCAATGACCAGGAGTGACTTCTAAGACCCTCCTGAGAGATTCTGGCCCACCAGGCAACGTGGGGAGAAAGGAATACTCTGAACGGGTCTGAAATTCCTTCCCCAGCATGTCCAAGTGTAACTGACCATGTGAAATTCTTTGTATCTATAAGCTAAAAAAGCCATGAGACATTTGGATGAATGCTATTCATGATCATTTTATCAGTAGTTTTATAAAATCTTGGAAGGACAGGTCTGGATAACCAAGATCTGACTCAAATTTAATTTTAGCTCATGCCTCCATTCCAAATTATGCAGTAGCATGAGTGTAACACACGCAACACACTGATTCTATAACTTTTGGACAGCTCTCTTCTTTAGTGAAATAAGATTTTTCCATGGATTGTGTTCTTTTGCTAGCCATCATGGCAGTGTACAATAAAGCCAGGTGAATACTTATAAGAGAGACTATACCCAGTAGAAAAAGCTAGGACATTTGATGTGAGGCAAAAATACAGTGCAAGGAAATTATACATAGGCATTGTAAGAAGATAATTTTAAATAAAAATTATAGCTATTGTCTACTTAGCTATATAGCATATGTCTACTTAGTATTCCATAGCAATGCAACAGTTAACATTGATCAGACATCTACCACATGCCTGAAACTGTGCTAGGGCCTAAGATACTAAGATAATTAAGACATAGACTCTGCCATAAAGGATTCCCCAACTTAAAAGGGAACAAATAGCTACAGTAAATAACATAATAGTGGGCACCTGGCTGACTCAGTGGTAGAGCGTGTGACTCTTAATCTTGGGGTCGTGAGTTTGAGCTCCACATTGAGGAAAGAGAGATGAAAAATAATAAAATCTAAAATAATAATGTGATGGCAATACTGTGTGATACTGAGGAAAGAGGGAGTGATTGCATTTAGTAAAGTGGTTTGAGACAGCTTCTCAAAGCAGGACTCTCTTGGTCTGGATTTGGAAGGTGAGTCGGGTAAGGAAGGAATATTTCAGTTAGGGGAAACTGCGTATAAAAGCAAAGATGCATAGACAGATTTCTTTAGTCCCCAAATGGAAATCTTGCAGTTTTCCCATGGGCTATTCAGAAAGCCCTGAAGCTAGTACGACAAGAATTTTGGGGAATGCTAAGGGTTAAGCTTAGAGACATGAACTTCAGTCACATCACAGAGAGCTATGGTAAGGCAGCTAAATTTTATATTGTGGATGATGGGGACTGTTGGGTGTTTAAGCAAAGAAGTAAAGAATCTGTTAAACATTCAGATTCATGAATTAAAAATTAAAAATAGAGCTACTAGGCACCCTTATAAGTGACTCCTCTTTCCCATGTCAGCCCCACTTCCTTGAGGAGCCCTTTCTCATATGCTCATTTGGATGGTACATGACCATCTGTTCTAAGATTTGTCATCATCTTAGCCCTTTGCCATCATAGGTGTTGATTGCTGAAAAATAGATTTCATTTCACGAGTCTATTCTTTTATCATATTGCTATAATGATTTGTGCCAAGATAAAAATGTTTTGAAGTTGAGAACTTATGTGTAGATTCTCATTTCTAAGACCATTTGTGTGTGTGTGTGTGTGTGTGTGACAGTGGGAATGTGTCTTGCCAGGAAAATTAAGTGGTTCATTATTTGTGTTGGTAAATGTGATCTCCTGTTTTGTCATATACGATGAGGACTACTTGAATGGGGGAGAGTTTTAGAGCTTTCCATTATAGGAGGAAGATTCTAGATCTGAGTGAGTTTACTGTGACATGTGGGAATCCATAGCCCATTTTGGTTTTAGTATATTTTTAAACATTCTAAATTCAGGAAACAATGTTAAAGACTATGTTTTTGAAGAAGACATAGCTTGCTTTATATTTAAGACACTGAATAGCAGAAATAAATGGGTACTTGTTGTAAATTAGCCTAGAATCACAAATTCCTAAGCTAATCTAGAATGTTTCTGATTTAGAGAAAAGTAAGCTTATAAAGCATGTTACATTCACTAACATTTTTTTATCCTGACCACAGTTTGAATAGTTATGTAGGAATTTTTGCTAGCATTGTGAACAACTCAAGACTTCAAAATACCTGTCGTGGGCAGTTTGTATTCACTATTGTAAATAATATATCCATATTTTCTGAACACTCCTCACATCTAATGATGCTCATACCCTTAATCAGATCCCCTCGGGGCCTTTAGAACTCGTTTGGTTCCACATTTAATTCAACAAACATTCATTCTGCACCTACCCTGTGCAAGGCACCGAGGCATATGTAAAGAGTATGCTTGTCAGCCCTGGTTTTATGATTCTGACTGTATAGGTTTTAGTTGCTTAATGTGTAAGTCCAGAGACTTCTCTTCTGAGAGAAAAGCTCATTATTTTTTTCTCATCCTCTTCCTTCCTTTTCAACTCCCTGCACCATCTTCTAACAAATTCTAGAATTCTAATCCCATAGCAGCAAATTGCAAATCACTTTCATTGAGAACAGCTGGAAGCCAGAAGTAACTAGAGGACAGGAACAGGGATGTAAGGAAAGATGAATGGTAGTCTAGTTTAGTGGCTAAGAACTCTGGTTCAGGTTCACTCTGGCTCAGACTTGGGTTCAAATCCTTCCCTTACATGATTGCTTCATCAGCACATACACAAATCCTTCCCTTATCAGTCACTAGTTGTGTGACTTTGGAGGAAGTTAAAACGTCAAGAAACCTCCATTTCCTTAGCCGTAAGATAAGGATATTACTAATATCCATCTCATAAAGTGGTTTTAATGCATATAAAACTCAGCATATTGTTATCATCCTATCAATGTTGGGGATTGCTATATAGAAATGAATAAAGATCTTTTTAGTAAAACTTGGGAAGAGGTAAAGAAAGTTGATGAAGCAACCTCTGCCTTCACACCACATTCTTTCCTTTTTAGGATGATGAGAACTCAGTTGTGTTTCAGAAGGTCCTTGGGCCAGAATAATTTCTGGAAAGAGCCCATGACATATTAACAGAAGGTTTACAAAATGACTCTTTATTGTGCAAGAATGGGCTAGTGAATGGAGAGCCTTTTGAGCATCTACCCTTGAATCTTAAAATCCCTAGGGTGCCCGGGTGGGTCAGTCATTTAAGTGTCTGCCTTTCGCTTAGGTCATGATCTCAGAGTCCTGGGATCGAGCCTCATGTTGGACAACTTGCTCAGCGAGGAGCCTGATTCTTCCTCTGCTCCTTTCCCCACTGTGCTCTCTCTCTCTCTCTTAAATTAATTAATGAAATAAATTAATTCTTGTCTCTCTTAAATAAACAAATAAAATCTTAAAAAAAATCTTAAAAATCCCCCAAATCACAGTATAAACTGAGATGATGGGAGTTAAAACTCTAAGTAGTAAAAATCAGAAAAGACCAAACACATTCAAACAATGTCATTTATCAGCATGAAAGCTATTTGCAATAAAGCCAATAATGTTATAGCAATCTTATAATTATAATCTTACAGTTTATATGATCTAAATTTAAAATTGTAGTTTATATTTTTCTTATTGATACTTAGAGAAAATGGTCTTCTGGAAAGTTCAGAGTGAGCGAAAAATGAAAAAGGGAAATTATTTATATTCAGTCATATTAATCTAAGATTCCAAATGACATCAATAATTTATTTCATGTGCCATTTTTATTTTAGATATGGTTTAAATAATCTCTGAAAGCTTAGAGTTGCTCATTAGCTCATGTTCCTTATAGATATGTTTCTTCAATAAGACCTTAATTTCCTCCTTTTACTAGATTTTTTAAAAATGATTTTATTTATTAATGAGAGACACAAAGAGAGAGGCAGAGAGACACAGACAGAGGGAGAAACAGACTTCCTGTGGGCAGACACTGAACCATTGAGCCACCCAGGCACCCCTACTAGATTCCTTTTGTGAAGGAAGCTTAAAGAAATTAATTCTTGTCTGGTGTGGATGTGGGCACTGTGCTTTCTGTAGGAGGTCCTATCATGTATATTTGAGTACATTTCCCAAATATTCAGTAGGCGTGAGTGGCCTCATCATGAACGGATATGAATGCCCTGTGATCACTTGAAAACCATACCTATAAATTCCTGATGGCTAAGTAAATAAACAGCAGGTACAAAGAAGCTGTGTACAAAACAAAACAAAGCATTCACTTCCTTATTTATTTATTTATTTATTTATTTATTTATTTATTTATTTATTTATTTATTTAAGATTTACCTATTTATGATAGACATAGAGAGAGAGAGAGACAGAGACACAGGAGGAGGGAGAAGCAGGCCCATGCCGGGAGCCTGACGTGGGACTCCATCCCGGGACTCCAGGATCACGCCCTGGGCCAAAGGCAGACGCTAAACTGCTGAGCCACCCAGGGATCCCCCCCATGTTTATTTAATCTGCTTGAAATTAAACTTAGCATATCTATGACATACAGCATGAAGACATCAACTATTCTGAGATTAATGTTGTGCATCGTATATTCACAAGCATTACAATTTTTTGAACATTTATTTTCAGATCAAAGGCTAAATGTTTTAAGATGCACAAAAATGGTTCACTTGGTATAGGAAGTCTTAGAAAGGATTGAAGGGGATCCTTTTTCAGATCAAAGGCTAAATGTTTTAAGATGCACAAAAATGGTTCACTTGGTATAGGAAGTCTTAGAAAGGATTGAAGGGGATCCTTGGGTGGCTCAATGGTTTAGCGCCAGCCTTAGGACAAGGGTGTGATCCTGGAGTTCCAGGATTGAGTCCCACATCGGGCTCCCTGCATGGAGCCTGCTTCTCCCTCTGCCTGTGTCTCTGCCTCTCTCTCTCTCTCTCTCTCTCTCTGTCTCTCATGACTAAATAAATAAAATCTTAAAAAAAAAAAAAAAGAAATGATTGAAGACATGCCAATGAGAGACTAGAAGAGAGAGCAAACAGCCTAGGAGACCAACCAGAATTATAGGATGACATAGACAAAGGACATAAAAGAAAGAGAAGATTGATTGAAAAGGGGTGGGGGTGGGGGGACATTCCAGGAATTATTAAACTTCAGAAGCATCGGATTTAAGTAACCAAAAGCTATGATCCAAGTACAAGGTGACAGCACTTCAAATATGTTATTATGCCTGTGATGAGTGTAAGTCTAGATATTAGGGCCCTGTATTTAACACATAAGTAAATACACTATTTTATCCTAATTATAAAGATCTTCAAGAATATCGTGTTAGTTCTGATATATTTCCAATAGATAATTATGTTCCCTCAGGGCACCGGGTATAACGGATGTGCTTCTAACGATTAACTTGTCTTTGAAAACTGAGCCCTTCCTTAGTTATAGGAATAGTTTGGAATGTGTTTCTCCGCTCCTGCTTGCAGAAAGCTACAAGTTGCTTTCTTTGCAAACACTAGGAATTTATTGTTTTAGCCAAGTGAAGAATGTACCTTTTCAGGCAAGGGAATGAATTTCAGGGAATTTCAGGCAGGAAATACCTGGCTGATTATCCCAAAGCAGCGGTCCTCAAAGTATGGTCAGAAGGCCGGTAGTGGCAACAGCAGCATTATCTGAGAACTTGCTAGAAATACAAAGTCTCAGACTTCCCCCCAAACCTACTGAATCACAAGCTCTGAGGGTGGCACCCAGCCAAAACTTCTGAATCACTGTCTGTGGGCAGCACTTATAACTCTGCTGGTCAGATGTCAGATAAGGAGAGACAACATGATTACAGATGTGTGGCATATTTAAAGCACTTGATGAAACATGTGTGAACACCTAAATCAAAGGCCTCCTCCTCCATGAAGCATTCCCTGATGCATTCATGAAAACAAAACTGCATTTCCTCTATTCTACTTCTGAAATTTCCCAGGTTGGGTTGGGATAGGTTTAGTTTCTTACATGTCTTGTTTTTTTTTGTTGTTGTTTTCTACAGTGTCCAGCATCCCACCCAGCAACTGTCCATTTAAATGTTAAAATTAAGCTGAACAAATGCCTATGATAATAAGTGTGGAACAATGTATTGCACTATGTGCAAATTCCTACTTCACAGTGGAATTCAAACATGACAGTAGAGAGGGGGAGAGGGTGCACATGTATAAAAGGAGACAGAGTGGAGAGAGCTGGGTGGGAGGAAGTGTCAGGGCAATACTGAGGGGTGTCATCTATCTTCATCCTGAGTATTGACATTCCTTTAACTTGTGGTACATACTCAAATTAATCATTAGTTATCTCAGAGAGCTGTAGTTAAGACTTTTTTCAATGATATTTTCAAGATGGATTTTATTTAATTTTATTCTTTAAAATATTTTATTTATTTATTCATGAGAGACACAGAGAGAGGCAGAGACATAGGCAGAGGGAGAAGCAGGCTCCTTGCTGGGAGACCGATGTGGGACTTGATCCCAGGACCCCGAGATCACACCCTGGGCCAAAGGCAGATGCTCTACCACTGAGCCACCCAGGTGCCCCAAGATGTATTTCATTTATTTTTTTTTTGTTTTTTTTTTGATGTATTTCATTTAATTGTACAATTGGTACCGATTCCTGCTGAGCATTGGACACTGCGCTTAGAGCTGATGGGAAGAGGCCTCTAAAAAAGTCCTGCTTTAAAGGAATTAAAGAGTCCAGGACAGTTTCTCAAACTTTGCACAACAGACATTTGGGGCTGGATAATCCTTTGTTGTGGGCACTGTCCTGTGCATTGTAGGCTGATTAGCAGCATCCCTGGGCTCTACCTACTAGATGCCAATAGCTCTACCTTCTTCTCCACCCCCACCCCCTGGCAGGTTGTGACAAGGAAAAATGTCTCCAGATATTGTCAAACGCCCCTGAGGGACAGAACCTACTCCATTTAGAACCAGTGTGCTTGTGGAAGAAATCAACAAAATACAGAAGTTTCTCTGGTACATGGTGATAAGTGCTATGACACCACGGGGCTGACAGGTTGGTGTGTAAGCAAGGGCACTTCATGGAGACAGGGGGATGGATGCTGGGGGTGGCATGAGGGCAGTAGGGAGGGAAATTAGGAGGCCCTGGGCAGGAAGAGGAGTGGAGTGGCATCTTGAATACTGAGCAGCCGCCTGTGGGAGACAGGAGAGAGAAGGAAGGGGGAGGAGGGAGGAGGGAGGAGGAAGGAGTGATGGGGGATTACTTGTTCCAGGCAGAGGACAGGAATGAGAAAATGCAGCGGCCTGAGACAGCAGGTTACATTCAAGGACCCAGAAGCGGGTAAGAGCCGTGTCACCCAAGTGTAAAGTGCAAAGGGGGGCAGTGGGCTTTGCAGTCACAAGGCCACAGAGCACATTGTTCATAGCCCAAGGTCAGGCTTCTATTATCCTTTACGGTGAGGTTATCATCCATTTGTCTCTCGTCACTGCTGGGGAGCCCATTAAGTACTTGCCACCGTACTTGGTGCCAACAGTTAATAGACTGTAGCCTCTCGTATTTCTTCACCTGGCACTGAAATTAGCTAAGCTTCTGCAGAATCTCAGGTATGTTTTTCCTCAGGTTGGGGGCAGGGACATTTAAAAAAGATACGTAATGCATGAAAATAGGGAGGAAATAGCTTTGGCAATTTGTTCCTTTTTTCAGGTTCAAACTTTTCATAAAGGTAGAAAACAGTTTTAAGGATAAAAACTATCAGCATTTTGGGGCAGCTGGGTGGCTCAGTCGGTTAAGAGTCTGCCTTCGGCTCAGGCCCACCTCGATCCCTATATCCTCATCCATCCTGCTTCTCCCTCGCCTCCCCACTTGTGCTGTCTGTCTCACAAATAAATAAATAAGATCTTTCAAAAAAATTGTCATCATTTTATTGTGCTCTTTTAGTTTCCTGTGAGTCTGGGAAAACAGGGTCGATGTCTTCTTAATATTCAGCATGACGTCTGATGTATAGAAAGTGCCTGACCAATGTTTCTTGGGTAAGCATATTTATATTTGCTATTAGTAATAGTAGCAACATTTTACCTTATTCCCTCAAGGCTGCTGTAACAAAATAGCATGGACTGAGTGGCTTATAAAACAATAGAAATTAATTTTTCACAGTTCTGGAGACTGGCAAGTCCAAGATCAAGATGATAGTTCACAGACAGCCGACTTTTCACTATGACTTCACATGGCACATGGGGCAAGGGATCTCAGGGGTCTCATTTATGAGGGTGCTCATCCCATTCATGAAGGCTCTGCCCTCATGACCGAAGCTCCTTCCAAAGGCCAACCTCCTAATACCATCACATTCAGGATTTGGTTTCAACATACGAATTCTGAAGGGAACATTTCCATAGAGTGCAATACATGATCAACTTCTCAAGGATGTGATCTCACTGGATGACTACAGCCACCCAGGGAGGTGGTAAGTAAGGAAATGTTTTTAACTCCATTACATGTTACATCTTGCCTTTGACCCAGTATTAGCCATGACATACTTTCTTATTTTTTACAGTGAAAGAAAACTGTTAACAGATACATTTTCTATCTCATAAAAGTATGTGTTCTTTTGGTAGATGGATGATGGAGACAGTGGGCAATATAAGTATGTATTTTCAACTCTTTAAAAGTCCATAAAAGAATAGAGGGGGAGGAGCCTTGAAAGTCAAGCTTCTCCATTTCACAGATAAGGAAACTGAGGCCACGGAGCCTCAGTTTTTTAATATAGGGCCAGGATTATAACCTCTGGACTGCTGGGCCTCTGGACTTCTATGTTTGGGTAGGGGCCTGGAATTTGCTCATTGGTGTGCATACCTGAAAATTCCATCTCATTCTAAATGGTAGACCTCACATATCCGCACAGCTAAAGTTGTTGGATTGTGGGGGCTTCTCTTGTCCAGCTCATCTTCCCTAAATAGTTATGTTCCAGGGGAAGGTGATCTTCAAGGTCAATAAAAAATAGCACATTCAAAAAATATATATATCTGCCTATTTTTTTCATACCATTATTGAACAATGCTATCCAGGTGTCCAAATATAATAACCTGTCCTTGTTTTATTTTTTCCCAGAAGAGGAAGCAGGGGCCCTGAGAGCTTAAATACTGCATGGGATTTTGTTAGCCAAGTCAACATCTGTTTGCTTCTTAACAATGAGTCACGTCTATTCCCTATAACTAGGGCAGGAGGGCAGCTGGAACTTCCCAGCCCACTCCTTGGTCACTGCTTCCTGTTTCTGCTGCTTTTATCCTCTATGGCACAGCTTCATTGGCAAAAAAGTGAAACAGATACAACTCCCAGGGTAGGTGCCCGTATGGAGTCCCATGTCTTAGGCTCATGTTACGGTAAATTTAGGGCAAGATGTATGTCTGTCTTTACCAACAGTGTGAATAATTGAATCTCTTCCCAAGTTTTATTGCTCAATATTCCACCCAGAAAGGAACAACCAAGCACACTCAGTCTATCAAAGTCCATTGGTGAGTGTCAGATGCAGAGCTTGTCCTGTGTGGAGAGGCTAAATGGATGGGTCATCACTGAAGGAAAGAAAAAACACCTGAAAATGTGCCTGAAAAGCAAAGCAAAGCAAAGCAAAACAAAAACAAAAACAAAAAAACAAAAAATCCCAAGCAAAAACAATCCTTAAAAGCAGAGACCAGATATGTGTTGAGACACAAAGTCTCGTTCACTGATCTTGCTTGTTCCTGAAACTTGAAAGCACAGGGATCTCATTTAGGAGGGCTGTGTGAGTGTGTGGTGGCAACCCTGAGGATCCAAGGAAGGGGTCTCTTTGAAGACGCACTGACTTGCTCTAGCATGTCTGGGGCACTCCCTTTAGCCCTTAAAAGAACATACTCCCATACACAGCTGTCCCATTTGCATCCCATGTATACAACTTGAATTATCCAATGGCCTGGCTCACGCCCTATTGAGACTCACTGTCTAGGACAATGGGCAGCACAGAACAAATAAATGTTCAGCAGATACTACTTTAACTGAATGAATTCCAAGTTTTCAGATGCCGCTGAATAGGAACGCTTGTTCTTCAAGGCTTCACCTGCCAAGGGAAAAAAAAAAATCAAGAGCTGGTTAAGTCACAGCAGGATTAAATTCTAGCATCCATTCATTTTCTAATTGGCATTTGGACTCAAAGGGCTTTCATTCCCTCTCAGTTTCTTGAAAACAAAGTAAAGCAAGACAAAACAAAAACAAAAAATAAACTAAACAAAACTCCTATGACTCCCAAAAAGAGCCAAAAATAATGAGTAAGTGTCTGGTCTAGGCCAGTAGATGTCCCTAATGTCTGGGGACACAGGGCTGAAGTGTGGATGGAGGGAAAGAAGGAGGGGGGGCCCCTTTTTCCCAAAACCTGCTCTGGCCCCAGTGTGAGAGACTTGGAGGGCACAGGTGGTCAGCCCAGCAGGCAGGTCCAAGCCCCATGGCCCACCAAGCTCTTTGGCAAACACTTGCTTCTAGAGTTGTGTACACCACACAGGTTTAGCCACTACGGGAGAACAGATGGGGGGGCGGGGGGGAGAGGTCCATCAGGCCCTGGAATTGGTCCAGTGTTATTTGGGCATGGGATGTAGGGTCTTGGGTGCCAGGAGCACAGTCTGGGTGGGGTGGGAGGGGTGCTGTGTATGGGTGGGCACGGATGCTGCTAGGCAGGTTCCCTTGATCCCTAGGACACCTTGCCCTGTGAGGAGCATGGCTGGAAAAAGTTTCCCTAAAAGTTACGGTCCGGGGCAGGAGTCCCAGTTGCTCAGATCAACAGGCAAGTCCTGTTCAAAGAGCACCCAAAGAATTTGTTTAAAATTCAGATTCCTCGACTCTCTTCTCAGATATTCTGGTGCAGCAGCTTTGTGGTGAGGCCCAGGAATCCTCTGTGCAATCAGAGGGGGATCGTCTGCTCCTTCCTGGCTTGGCTGCTCATCTAAGGGATGTTTACCACCAAAAGCGGGGCCTCTTTGGTGTGTCCTCCTCCCGCATTGGCCTCCTGCGGGCCCTGAGTGACTCACCCTCCTCCTGCCTTTGCTGGCCCCTTTCTGTGGTGGTCGCCAGTGCCCCCGTGGTGCTCCTGCAGACTCTGCCTGCTGCCCGACCCCACGGCCACCGCTGCTCTTGCTGATCTGTCCCTCCCTTGGTGTGGGGGACCTTGTTGTCATTCCCGTGGGCACTGCTATCGGGCTGCCCTCCCTGTGCTGTTTCTGCTGCATAAAGGAGGGCCCTCTGAGCTCCAGGTTCCCTACTTTTCCTCTCTAAGCTTGGCACTAAGTGACGGTGGCACTGGGCGCCCCCAGATATGGCCTTGTGGTGCCCACCCCTCTGAATAGTTCTTGAACGTGTGCTCTGAGACCTGAGAAGGGCCCCTTGCTTTTCAAATTCCCTATTTATTAGGATGCATCTCCCCTCACCCCTCCTAGAATTTAGGGCAGTCCATTTAGCCTTCCAAAGTTTCTGAATCTCAGTGTCCAAGACTTGGCTCTAAGCCCTAAGGCCCTTCTCTCCACTCCCCCCCCCCTCCTTTTTTCAGGGAGTCCACATTACCTCCTACACTTCCTGGATTCCTGAAATAGGTAGGCCTGTAAACTGGGCTTCCAATGAACTCTGGCACTTTTACATGGTAGATTTCTCACAGGCTTACATAAATCATTGAGGAATCACTCCCTACTATTTTGGTGAACTTATAAAAGACCGTTGAGAAGTTTGAACACTGGACAAGGCCAAAAATTATAGAATTTGCACAGGTTTGGGGCACCTGGTGGCTCAGCGTTTGAGCATCTGCCTTCAGCTCAGGTTGTGATCCCAGGATCCTGGGATCAAGTCCCACATGGGGCTCCCTGCATGGAGCTTGCTTCTCCCTCTGCCTGTGTCTCTGCCTCTCTCTCTGTATCTCTCATGAATAAATAAATTAAATCCTGATAAAAAAAATTTGCACAGGTTTACCAGAGCAGTTTTAACATATTTTTGTCTGTGTATATCATCTATATTTATATCTATACCTACGTCTATATTTATCTATCTATCTATCTGCATTGATGAGACTGCTGGCTTCATATGTTATAGAATAATATTTGAGATATTTATTCAAGTTTGTTCCTGGGTTGATTTTCTTATTTCTTTGCCTTTATTCTGATCAATTGATTTATATATATATATATATATTTTTTTTTTTTCTATGCCTTTCATTATTTCTGGGGAAAAGTGAAGAACACTAGACAGAGAATCAAATGTTTGCCCTTTGAATGGCAAATCCACTAGTCTGGGCAAAAGAGAGAAAATTTAGAATAAACGTACCAGATTAAACCAGTTTTCCGCTTGGCAAGTAGAGAAGAATTTCCAGGAGAGAGGAGGGAAGTGGGAGAGCGTCAAGACTTGGAGCCTTTGATAAGGGGTCTGGCCAAGGTTCTGAGGGTAGGGAGACGAGAATCACTTCCCCACTTCTCCCCATCACAGGTTTTGGGGAAAGAAGGTCAGAGAGGTCAACAATATCGGTGTGGGGAGCCAGGCAGAAGTCAGAATTTCTACAGGATCCCCATGTAGTGGGGATAAAGAGTTTCTTCAAAGGCCAGAGAAGCATAAGAGCAGCGGAATATTTTATGTGGCCAAGCACTGCACAGTCATGGAAGAAATCTGCTGGGCTGAGTGATCCTGTAGTAGATGGTAAAGGGCACAGCAGGGACAGTTGGTCCTGCGCAGAGCAAGGATGCAACACCAGATGGGAATGAAGCTGTGTAAGTGGAGGCCGCCAGGATATGCGACTGACCACACCTGATGTGTCTTCCTTCATTTTTAAGAATCATCTTGCTGTATGTATTTCAAGAGTACAGTGTGAGAAGTGCTGTATTTCATCTTTTCTTCAAATTACGTCTCTGCTCTGTCATCTGTCCTTCTGAGATCCCAGTGAAATGCATGAGATCTTCTTGATGCATTCTCTATGCTTCTCACTTCCTCTTTTGTCTTTTTCATCCTTATATCTTTGTGTTTCATTCTGGATTAAATCACTAATTCTTTTTTCAGCTATGTCTAGTATCGCTTAAGTCTGTTGATTAACTTCCTTTTTTATTTTTTTATTTTTTTTAAAAGAGACAGAATGTGCAAGTGAGTGAAGTGAGTGCACAAGCCAGGGCGGGGCAAAGGGAGAGGGGGAGAAAGAATCTCTTCAGCAGTCTCCATGCCCAACCTGGAGCCTGTTGCAGGACTTGATCCATGACCCTGAGACCATCACCTGTGCCCAAGGGTCGGAAGCTTAATTGACTGAGCCACCCAGGCACTCCTGTTGATTGACTTCTTGATTCCAAGTATCAAAATTTTCATTTCTAAGATATTGAATTTGCCACTTGTTTCCTATTTTCTGCCAAAATTTTAAAGTTTGACTTTTATCTCATGAAACCTGGCAAACACAGTTCCTACCTGTATTTTAAAATCCCAATATCTGGATCCTCTGCAGCCTATTTTTGTTGCCTGTGGATTACATTCATGGCATCTAGTTTCCATAAGTGCCCAACCTTTCGTTGTGTGCAACACATAGTTTTTGGCAAATGTTTTTTCTTTTTTTTTTTTTAAAGATTTTATTTATTTATTCATGAGAGACACACAGAGAGAGGCAGAGACGTAGGCAGAGGAGCTCCCCACAAGGAGCCTGATGTGGGACTCAATCCCAGGAACCCAGGATCATGACCTGAGCCAAAGGCAGATGCTCAACTGCTGAGCCACCCAGGCATCCCAGCAAATATTTTTTCAAACACAAAGTGCACAAATAATTTGAAGCCCAGAATGATGTTTGGTCCACCAAAGATAATATTTAATTTCTTTAGCCAAGTGCTTGGGACATTAATACTTCAGAGCAAAATTTATCCAAGTTCCAGATTTGATATGTTCCAGGCCACTCAGTATATCTGTAGTTCCTAAAGGGAAGAGTTTATCTCTGGCTTATTCTAACTTCTAGGGTGCAGTTCTTGGAGCTACCAGTCCAAAGTGAGGGACAGTTTATGGAATTCCTATCTTGCAAGCAAGACACTGGACACTGATGATGTTTTTCCTCCCAGCTCTGTAAAGGCATCAAAAGTATGCTCAGTTTCTTGGCCATCTTTTTTCCAACTGGCAAATAACTCCAATCCAAAAATGGCTATAGTACCAAGCTTATCTATCTGGATTCCCATCCCTTCTATATCTGGGACTGGTTAATCGTTGTTATCCTGTTGGTCCTGTGATGCTTTCAAGACTTTTTTGTCTCTGAAGATTTCATCCGGCTTTCCTAGTCATCATTTATGAGAGGATTGGTCTGCATTCCCTAGTCTTCCAACAGAAGCAGAAGTTTTTATTAAAAATGCCTTACCAGACTTAAAGCCGAGTCATCTTGAGGCTCTGGCCATGACTCTGTGGAAAAAAAAAAAAAAAAAAAAAGACGAGGTTGGATGAGACAGACTCTCAGGAGCCGTGGTGATCTGGGGCCATAGACTATGATGAGACTTTAAAAAGAGGACTGTACTGTATTTTAATATCCTTGGACAGATTCAAATGAATCTTCAGAAAGACAAAATGCAAATGTGGTCTTGTTAGAGCTTGCTGATGAGCCTGAGTTTTTTGAGAGTCTGAGGAATACCTAAGAAGGAAAAAGGAAAGCAAGCTATTTTTAATGACCTTATGACTTTGAATTTCTAATGGGAGTCAGCCTACCGGTCTGGGCTTGGGTTACTTGGCAGAGAGGACCCTGTTATTGTGACAAACTGGCTCATGCCTTAAACCTGCATTCACGTGGGAGTAGGGGTGAGGAGGGAGGGGTACACTATGCTCTGTAGGAGGAAGCCACATTCTATAGAAAGGCCTACTTTGTCCCTCACTTGGAGGGGGATGCTTGTGGGATAACTTCTAGTACCAGCCCAGTTGCCACCCCCCTCTCCTTGCCTGTAGGAAGCTGAGCACCTCACCATGAAGTGCACCATGAAGAGAACCCTCACGGTTCATGATGTGTGACTTGAAATAGGCTTGAGACATCGAGGGACCCGAGAGAGCCTTCATTCTACAAGAACCTTTGGGCAGTTGCACCATTTACTTTGCTCCAGACAACCCTACTCCAGAGACTGGGAGGTAAACTCGAAGACGAAGAGGGGATGACCTGGCAGTCTGCTGGTGTGAGCTATTACTTCAAGCCAAGATGACTGCTTCCCTTATTTTTGTCCTGAACATGCTCTATCAGAGACGGTCTCTCAGTGACCACCAGAGCTGGGACTCCCTGCACTGAGGCTGGGGAGAGCCCGGCCAGGCAGCCTTGCACTGCTTGTTGTACAACAGCTTTTGCGCTGCAGAGGCGAACATGTGAGGTAGGTGATGCAGACCAGGAGCATTTATAACAAGGGTCCCGGACACTCGACAAATCTGAAATAGAAACCACTCAGTCTCAGGAACAAATTGGACTTGAGACTTGGACACCTCTGTTCCTCCATTTGTCTTATTTCAGGTTTCCCACCACCCCCCTCTCTGTGGACTAGCTTTTTCTATTTTTCTATGAACAAATGGAAAAATACAATTGCTGAGAATTACCAATGTTAGATTTCCACTCCGGCTACTAGAAAGACAAAGCTTTCTCTCTTTCTCTCTCTTCCAATTCCAAATTCTGGAGTCATTTGCCTTCCCCTGTCCCAATAGACCGTGGTCATGGGGCAGGGCCATGAAACAGAAGGATGACATCAGGGTCCATCCCTTTAATCATCTGGCTGGACAGCAGTTCACAGGAAAGGTGTGGGGATATGGAGGGTGGTGCCAAACGACATTATTAAAAGGGCTCCACCAAGGAAAGCTCTTTGATAGGATCCAAATTGTTATATTTATGAACATTCTGGAAAAACTCTCCATTCAATCAAGAACTGATAAGCAAGTCACTAATAGATTATAGCCACAAAATAATTATGATCGATTGGATAATAGCTAACGGATGTCGGTTATGGAATTTCTTAAATTTGTGCTTAATATCTGAGTCTGTATATTATTTTGGCGTATATAGAAAAAAAATCCCAGATGTTTTAAAGAGCATCACCAGAAAAATATGCATGAAAATATTAACAGAATCATATTGATTTAGTTGCTGGGAGGATGTCCAGTCCAATTTCCTACTTTACTGATGAAGGAACCGAGAAGCTGAGTGACAGGATTGTAAAGTTATATATTTTTTAAATTTTATTTATTTATTCATGAGAGACACAGACAGAGAGGCAGAGACACTGGCAGAGGAAGGAGCAGGCTCCCTGCAGTAAGCCCAGTAAGCCTGATGCAGGACTCGATCCCAGGACCCTGGGATCACGACCTGAGCCAAAGGCAGATGCTCAACCACTGAGCCACCCAGGTGTCCCTAGTAAAGATATTTTTAAAGCTACTTTTAGAGGAGGTCCCTGGGTGGCTCTGTCAGTTAATCATCTGATTCTTGATTTTAGGGTCATGGGTTCAAACCCCACATTGGACTCCATCAGATAAATAAACAAACAAACAAAGCTACTCTTAGATTTTCATCCTAAGTGCTTAAAAAATATCTTTGAAAATAGTGGTTAAGAAAAAAGACTAAGGACAAATAATGGAGCAGATAGCCTGTTACAAAGAATTGGGAGTATTAAACGATTTGATGAAAGAAGATTATTTAATTTTTTATATGTATATATACCAGAGTAGAAACGGTTTATTTTCAGCAACATTACTCTTGCTTCAGGTGTGTATCTATTATCTGTTAAGCTGATCCTCGCAAATTGTCCCAATTCTTAGACAAAGGCAATTGATTCATGGGTCTCTTAGAAAGAAAAACTAGTTGGGTGTGTTACAGCCACATGAATCATGTGGGATACTGCTTAAAGCTATATTTATCATGGATGAAAGAATGTTTTTAAGGGAAACTATGAGTCTACCTAAAATTACACGGTTCACCTCTATTCACAGGGACTCATTTTTTTCAGGATGTTGTTGAGTGTGCTGCAAAAATACTTTCTAAACTGTTAGCACTGCAGTAAGAAGCTCTGCAAGGGTTGCTAGAAGTCACCCTTAGAAGCTGGGATTTCTCCTGGAAGCTCACATTTCTTGTCTTTGTTTTAACTTAACTGCCTTCTCGAATCCTCTTGCTACCTGGTTACATGTCTTCGGCTGCATTTAAACTTTTCCACTTGTCACCTTTCTTTTTTTCCTCTAATCCAAACTATAAACCACAGTCACGTGAGGATCCTTCTATGCCACTTATGTCCTCTTCCTGCCTCAAGAAGCTTCGGTGGCTCCCTCTGACCTCCAAGATTAAATTCCAGACCCTCATCCTGAATTTCAGCATCCTAGCATATGACATATGTCGTTGGCCATGCTTCTTTATACTTTTAAAACAATTTCTTTACCTCGGGAAGGAGAAAAGAAGATGAGGTTCAGAGTGTGCATGAAGCATTTCAGGCTCGACCTCCACGATAAAGTTTTATCGCATTTATCTTCTATTCAGAGGCTGCCATGATTCTTCTTAAGAGGCAAGGACAAAAGCAGCTGGCCAGTAGCGAAGGCATGGACAGCCAGACCAGCTTTCTGCCAGGAATTTACCTCTAGGGAGGCTGATCATTGGCTGGGCTCACCCTGTAACTTTTGTTTTCTTTTAATCCCACTCCCTCTCCAAGCCAGGAGCTAGTTCTTTCCAGAGCCTGTTCTCAATGGTCATCCCCTTGCCGACTGTGTGGAGGCTGGCCCTTGGAGCCCTTTTCTGTCCTTGCGATCTGACGCTGTCTCTGCTGTGACTCGTGGCTACTCATTTATTCTTATGCTTGCTCACTATTTCCAGGCTTCATCTTGGTCGTTTTGGTGCCCCTCCTCCCTTTGAGTGCTCCAAACCACCAGCACGCACGTGAGAAGCCACATGCTGCAGTGGTTAAGAGCACAGGCTCTCTTAACCCAACCATCTGGGTTTGCAACCCAGCACTCTGCTGCACTGGTTGTGTGGCTGAGGCAGGTCACATACCCACTCTGGGCCTCCATTTCTTAATCTGTAAAATGGAGCTAGGATACCACCTCCTCATGGGCTTGTGGTGGGGCTTACTTGAATCACTATGAGTATAGTGATCAGTTAATCTCAGCTGAGCTGTTCTACCTCCAGGAAGTCCAGTCTCTAATACCACAGTTCTTCATGGAAACTTCTGACTCTTTTTGGGGCGTGGCCAGGCCCTGAGCTGGATTGGTTTCTCTTAGTTAAAATTTGCATCTGCCTTCCTTTACTTCTTCTTCTTTTCCTTTTTCTTTTCTTTTTTAAGATTTATTTATTTATTTGAGAGAGAGAGAGAGAGCAAGGGAAGGGGCAGAGGGAGAGAGAATCTCAAGCAGACTTCATACTGAATGGGGAGCCCACTGCAGGGCTCCATCTCATGACCCTGAGATCATGACTTGAGCTGAAACCAAGAGTTGGATGGTTGCTCAGCTGACTGCACCATCCAGGCACCTCCTTCCTTTTCTTCCCTTAAAACAAATCTCTTCTTTGATTTCTATGGATTATGATGGCCCCATAATCTTTCATGTGTCTCAACCACTTGAATGGCTTTTTCTGAAATATCATGGCCTTTCCTGTATTAGCTACCTATTTTGATGCTGAATCTTGTACTGACCAGTATTGTTCCTTGACCAATTCTTACCTCTCTATTTATTCTTTCCAACCACATTGAAAAGATGGAAGGACCAATAATCATCACTTTGAATCATTCATAGTCTTCAGAACAGTAGACATTGAATCAGTATTTATTTGTCTGAATGAATTGTTTGAATAATGACACTCTTCTTAAAGAGCCTAGGAGCCTTTCAGAATGGTTTTGGAGGTATTGACTTGAGAAGAGGAGATCTGATGGGTGAAAATGTCTT
Organism: Canis aureus; assembly: GCF_053574225.1. Classification (NCBI taxonomy): domain Eukaryota; kingdom Metazoa; phylum Chordata; class Mammalia; order Carnivora; family Canidae; genus Canis; species Canis aureus. The sequence goes on along the minus strand of NC_135611.1, from coordinate 85,954,000 downwards.
GATTGCTGGCATTCCTTGTGCTTCTCTGGATCATGCTCTGGCTAGCCTGAAAGATCTGAAGGCAGGAAGAACCATCACTGTCCACTGGGGAAGTGGCATCACACTGCCCTTAGGAAGAAGTGAGTTCACAAGCTCTGTCAGCAGACGTGACCTAATAACTGAATGAGAGTATAAAGAAAAAAGGATTATGAAAAAAAAGCCCCCCAAACAAAAAACTGGTTGAAGTATTTGGAGTATGAGAGCCAAGGAATCTGACCTGAAGATGACTTTACAGGCTCTGACTCAGTGAGCGAGTTGTCTTTCCCCTTCCAGCCTCAGCCTGCTACCATGTAAAATGAAAGTATGGGCTGGATCTTGTCTTCATTTTCTCTATGACAATAAATATATATGTGTGGGCATATAGTTTTTAATAGATCTTAATGATGGTATCACTTTGTATTTTATTTTTTATTATTTTTTAAATATCCTATTTATATATTTGAGAGAGAGACAGAGAGATAGCAAAAGACAACAGGAGTTGGGAGGACAGGGAGAAGTAGACTCTCCTGCCAAGCAGAGAGCCCAATGTGGGGCTCGATCCCAGGACCTTGGGATCATGAACCAAACTGAAGGTAGTTGCTTAAATGATTGAGCTACCCAGGTAACCCTGTATTTTATTTTGACTGATTCTTGTTCTTGCAACGTTGCTTTTGAACCCCAAGACAAAGAATATCCTCACTAAACCAGTGTCCCCTTATCTCCCCAGTGAGACCACCATACACTCATTGTTTAAGCCAGAAATCTGGGAGTTCCTGATTCTTTCTTCAACTCACTCTTCTCATCCTCTTGGTGAGCAAATCCTATCAGTTCTGCCCCAAATATAGATCCCCAACTTATCTGCCAAATCTCAGGCCTATCTATTCTTCCCATGTCATCTCTTTTACTTTCATCTTAATGCAAGCCACAGCAACTTTTCATTTAGATTTCTCAAGTAACCTTTCACTCTGCTCTCCTTCAATCTATTTTTAGCACGGCAGCCAGAGTTATCTTGGAAAACCATAAATTTGATCATACCTCTTTCCTGCTTAAGAAACTTCAGTATTTTCCTTTTGTGCTTACAATAAAATTTAAATTCATCGCAATAGCCTGCAGGGTGATAGCATCTGGCCTCTGCTTGCTTCTCTAAGCACAGTCCAGGACACTATTTTACACACTTCCTTTGGCTACATTTTCCTCTTTTGAATTTCTGAAACAATACTTGTTATTTCATAATTCACGGTCTTTGCCCTTGATGTTCGTTTTTTGTAGAATGTCTTGGTCTTGACTTTTGAAAGCTGAGCTCTTCCTCATTGATCAGAATTCGTACTTTGGGATTACATCAATGTGTATTTTTTTAAAAGGAAAAAAAAAAAAACCTTACACCTATATATTTGTCTGTCACAATAATGTGTAATAATATCACACAGTTTCTGTTTTCAAAACTTAATCTGGCAAATTTGTCAATGACTTCATTAAAATTGATCTTTCAATATTCAGATCTAATAGAATTAAATAAAAATCTTACCACACAGTAATATCCAGATATTATAAAATTGGCCATATCATTGCTTTTTGGAAATAGATTCTAGTGGCTTTCAAATTCTCATTTTTTCTTCACTCAAAAAAAAATACACTGCACTAAAGTATCTTCACTAGAAAATTTATCATAAATTTGTTGTCATTGGGTAGAAACTTCTAAAGATCTCGGCTGCAAAAGGCCAGACAAAATCATGAAATGGTAGCAAACATGGGCAATATTTGATACATTGCTTTAGACCAAGTGTCCAATTCTTGGTAAAAGTGATTGCGGCATTCAAACATTGTCCTTTTGATTTTGCTGTTGCTGCTGGTCTTTTTCAAAATTTGATTTTTTTTCCATGTAAACGCCCATTTTCTTATATTCATTGTCATATAAATATCAGTCATCTTTACATTTTGTGTAGGCTGATATTCAAGGAAAAAATTTAAATGCCTGGAGTTTCACACACATTGTTCAAAGCCACTTCTGTCTCTTTGCAAATCTATTTGTCTGATTAACCTCATCGAAAGCTCACTCCAGAAAAAAAGCTAATTCAGAAAAGAAAAATAGCCTCAGCTGAAAGCAAAATCTTGACTGATCTTCTTGTGTCCACATTTTCTTTTGGATCTTAGAGTACTTCAAAGGTTGGGATTAACTTTTTAAAATTTGCCTTTCCTCTGTGTACAGCTTCAAATGAACACTCCACTGTGTCCAGAAAAGCCTTTTCACTCTAATACTGACACTGTGCTGCATTTCCCATCAATGAATCTTTTCAAAATGATGAAAAGAAGGAATACATTTTTTTTTTCTTTCCCCAAAATATCACACATGAAGAAAACTTCCAAAATAGCCAACTCTTCAAAGGTTTGGGAGGATGATTTGCACAAGGTACAGACAAGGATTTGGATTAACTTCTTTGATTTTTTAGCCAAACACCGCAGAGGGAGATAGCTGTCATTACAGCATTTCTATGTCCTTGACCACAATAGAGGTTTATGTCCAGTCCTTCCCCACGCAGTTGCGTTGTGACTTTCATGTGAGTTTAGCAGCAGTTATCCCAGAAATGGGAAAGAAACTCAAGAACCAGTCTTTTCTCTCCAATTTGCCATCCTCAATATGGACGTAAGTGAGCACTTCGCATTTGATCACCGTGTGACACATGGCGTAGAGTGAATGGTATCAAAAGGAACCAAAGGTTAAGATCCCTGAATAGAGACCAAAGTTAACTCAGATTATTCCACATCTCCTTGAACCTCAGGTAGAAACAGATACAGGTCACTGAGAGTTCTCAATCAATTCAGGTTAGTATAACTGGATACTATAGACCGGGTGGTTTAAGTAATAAACCTTAATTCCCACAGTCTGGAGGCTGGGAAATCCAAGATCAGGGTGCGGGCAGACCTGATATCTGGGGAGAGCACACTTGATACTTTGTACATGGTCATCTTCTTGTGGTAGCTTCACATGGTAGAGAGTAGACAGTGCAGGGCAGGTCATCTCTCGTGTCTTTCCTCAATAAGACAGGAAGCCCATTGTGAGGGACCCACCCTCAAGCAACACCACAAGAGACACCAAGAGACACCACATTGGGGATGAAGGGATCAACTGACTTTGGGGGGACACAGACATTCAGATCATAGTACTGAGTCTGTGTACATTAGGGGCTGATTGTATAGTGGTTCTTCAAATTAACTTCCATGTTGAAACAGTGTGTTGTTAAAGGGTAGGTAATAAAAATGTGCTGATTTACATTTTACATGTATATTATCAAAACTCAACAGTAACTGTAGCAACTGTTTAGAACTTAGATCAAGAAAAATTTTTTTTTCTGGGAAAAGTAATTTATTACTGACATTGTTTAGACTTGTCAGCATATGATGATGACAAAAAGCAGGCTAATTTTAGCCAGTTTTATTACTACTCCTAAAGTTTCTAAATACTAAAAACTAAATGCTAAAAACTCTGTTTCCCAGCTGTGGGTCCACACACGCCCCTAAGAGCAATCTTCCCTGGTTTGACTATGCATGCCCCCTGCATTTCATCTTCAGCTCCAAATTCTCTTTATCTCCTGGAGAGCATTTGTAACACTTTGCAATTATATATTAATTTGTTTGTTTATGTAAGGTGTGTGTCTCTTCCACTAGATTGTAGTTCATATTCCCTGTGAGGGAAGAAACTACATCTCTTCTGTTCACCTTTATATTTAGGTTCTTCCATAGTGCCTGGCAGATAGTGGGCTGGCAATAATATTTGTGGAATCGATGAATGAAGGGAGATTTCACAGTGGTTCATAAAGAGCAAAAGATCCCCAGAGGCTAGTGTTTCAAAGAAGTAACATTATTTACAAATACCTCCTTTGGGTTCTGTTACTCCTCAGAAGTATATTGAGAGTTCTGTTGTACACTCATATGATCCCATCAAAAGTGATCATCAGAAAGCATATTTCATTAAAGAATTTAATTGTGCTGCCTCCTCTTTAGTAAGTTCAGACATGTTCCATTTTAAATGAAGGCAGAGTATTAACTTGAATTCCACCAGGGAATGCAGGGCAGTTAGCCCCCCCCCCCCCCTTTTCCAGACACAGAGATGAAGCAAGATCTTTTGTAATTTGGGGATTTGAAATGAAAGCAGTTCCAGTTTTAGGAAGTGGATGGAGAGAGTGGAAAAAAAAATGGGAGGGCATGGTATCAGAATAATGGCCTCCCTAAAATATCCACTTACGAATCCCTGGAAACCATGAATATGTTGAGTGGCAAAAGGAACTTTGTAGATGGGACTAGATTAAGGATTTTGAGATGAGATACAGAGATTACCCTGGAATATCTGGGATCCTGATAGAGGAAAGAGGGAGACAGGGAAGTCAGAGAAGGAGAAGTGATACAGAGGTCACGGGGCACCAGGGTGGCTCAGTTGGTTGAGTGTCTGCCTTTGGCTTGGGTCATGATCCCGGAGTCCTGGGATCAACCCTGCATTGGGCTCCCTGCTCGGCAGGGAGTCTGCTTCTTCCTCTCCCTCTGCACCCCCACCCAGCCTGTGCTCTCTCTCGCTATTTCTCTCTCAAATAAATAAATAAAATCTTAAAAGAAAAACAAAACAAAACAAAAAAACAAAAGCAAAACAAAACAGAGGTCAGAGTCAAATTTAAAGACTCAGAGAGGCTCAAAGATGCTACATTGCTTCTGGATTGATATAGAGGAAGGGGCCATGAGCTAAAGAATGCAGTAAGTGATCTCTAAAAATTGGAGGCTACAGAAGAAATGCAGTCCTGTTGACAATTTATTTTAGCCCAGTGAGATTGACTTCCGACTTGTGACTTCTAGAACTGTAAGATAACATATTTGTGTTAAATCAAGCCATTTAATTGGTAGTAGTTTGCTACAATAATAGTACAACGGGTCCTGGAGCCAATCTGCTCAAGTTCTCTTGTGGGTGCTGAGTGCCTTAAGATGTGGCTGTTATCTGCAACAAAAGAGCTGAAGAGGGGATGAGGGGAAATACTTTGAGCTTGGGCCTGGTAAGGGCACAGTGATGGTTACACTAAATCCCTTAATGTTGGTGAAACCAACCAATAACCAGCTATGTTGCTTGTACCAAGGTATAACAACCAGATTCTAGCATATTGTGATTATTTCTGTTCTGACATATATAGTTGTTCTCTGTATCATATTAGAAAAAGATTCGTGTCAGCAAAACTCAATTCTTTACTTTTTATATGTGATGAAGATTCATTTTAAAATTTAAGTATTAAGGGGGTGCCTGGGTGGCCCAGTCAGTTAAGCGACTGCTTTTAGCTCAGGTTCTGGGATGGAGTTCCCCACGGGTTCCCGGTTCAGCCAGGAGCCTGCCACTCCCTGTCCCTCTGCCTGCCACTCCTCCTTCTCTCTTGCTCTGTGAAGTAAATAAATAAAATCTTTTTTAAAAAATTAAAAACTTAAGTATTAAATATATATACATATACACATAATTCTTAGCATTGCATAGAATGTGTTTTTTAGGATTCAATTCTTCATGTTTTAAAATAGAAGTATAGTGTTCCAAGATATAAAGCATATTCACATATTAGTTGCCATGCTATTGTTTTTTTGTTTTGTTTGGCTATTTTGACTACCCCAGGATGAAGAAAACTGAATGTAGAGTTAAACATTTCATGTAACATCGACTATTACAAAAGAAAACCATTTATTTATGAAATAGCCCAGCTATGGATTCTCTAGTCTTCTCTATTGCTAGATTTTAGAAGGGCAAAAAAAAAAAAAAAAAAAGAAAAGAAAAAGAAAAAGACAAGAAAAGGAATAAAATGAAGCATGAAATAGAAGAGAAAGTAGAATTTACACCACGATAGTGTGCTCATATTTTATCAGAGCCTGCCCATCCTTTCGCTGATACATTTTCCCCCCAGCTTGACATTTTAAAGGCTTATTTTAAATTTATCTCTTCTGTATTAACAGGTGAGAAGTAGCTGATTCAACATATAGCAACTACTCTGGTTACTTTCATCTAGATTTTCTCTTACAGGGTAATTGGGTTTCTGCGGCCCTAGACACATAATGATTGGAAATCATGGTAGCAATTCTATATGGAGCCATCTCAATTTATCCTTCCTCTGTGTGTGTGTGTGTTGAAGTACTGGTCTATTCCTACAGCTATCTAGAAACGAATTCCATTTTGGAGTTAACTGAATTTAACTTCTACAAATGGAAGTGCTTTAAAAATTTTTATTTGCAACTGCTCTGCATTCTCAAAAAGGGTAGGAAATAACCTAACTTGATAGTTTTTCATGATCCACAGCACACACACTCTTGATTTTTAATTCCTTAAAGTCTTGGTATTTTATAAGCACTAGTTCCTATTCTTTCTTCCTTCCTTCCTTTCTTTCTTTCTTTCTTTCTTTCTTTCTTTCTTTCTTTCTCTTTCTTTTTCTTTTTCTTTTTCTTTTTTTCTTTTTCTTTTCTTTTTTTTTCCGTGCAAGGAAGTGACTGGTTTCATTGTACCGGGTGTTGTCTTTTATTTCTCAGCTATGCTCCCTTACTGCTCATTCAATTGCTGAATAATTAAAAGCAGCTCTTTCCAGCCAAAAATACTTTTCAAGTTAACATATTTTTTTCCTTAAATTTTTGTCCCCCACTACTTACTTCTGCATCCAGTGTTGTTCCAGCTTGCTGAGCATTCCAGAGAGCGTTTCAGGTTAGCCAAGGGTTGGAAATATTGACCATGCTGACCTGAATTCTTTCCAGATGCATACTTGCATACCTTTAACTAGAGTGGTTATTTCTCACTAAAAGACCAAAACCTGGAAATAGTAGGACAAAATTATGTGCTTCTTCTTGGTGAGATATCAATGTTAGCATTTTACTTCCCCTTCCTGGTTTGCAGCCTGACCTTTGGAAGTGAAAGGACAATAATAAAATAATGACACATGAGAAGCAATGGGTTCTATCCCAGAACTATCTCTGGAGTGAAAGGGGAAGATGGCATTAGGCTGGCATTGACTACTTAAAAGACTGAAGGAATCTGGTACATCATATTATGGGTTTTGCTTTCTCATCTATAAAATAAAGAGGTTAGGGCACCTACGTGGCTCAGTCTGTAAAGTGTCTGCCTTAGGCTCAGGTGTTGATCCCAGGGTCTTGGGATGGAGTCCCACATCATCAGGCTCCCTGCTCAGCCCAGAGCCTGCTTTTCCCTCTTCCTCTGCCTGCTGCTCCCCCGACTCTTGTGCTCTCTCTCTCTTTGTCAAATATATAAATAAAATCTAAAAAAAGTAAATAAATTAAGTCAAGAGGTTAGATCAGGTGATTTATAAGAGGCTTCCTTACTCTTGGATATTCTATGGTCTATGACAACGGTTGGAGTCTACAGAGTAGAAGATGCAGAAATGCCTGAAATTTGCTTCTTATTCCTAAACATTCTTGAATTCTAAATTGGAATGTCTTGGGTAAATGCCTTAAGCAGCTAGATTTCCCTTGACTTATGAGGAATGCACAAAAGTTGACCTTTTTAAATACAATTATTAGTAAAAGGCATATAAATGACACATTGGAAAGTCAGAAAATCAATAGCTTCCTTTTCATGTGTACAAATCTTTCTTATTAAGATGAAAATGCTCCACAGATAACATCTTATTTGTTCGTACAACATCCGGAGGCGGGAAATGGTAGCAGTAATCCCAAGTGAATAAGGGAAGTTTGCTAAGTAACTCTGTTTTCCTGGGTTCTTTTGGCTTTGGGCCTAACTGCTAGATGATGTTATTCAGGTAAATGAATGCATGACTAAGGTTAAAAAAAAAAAAAAAAAAAGGCAAGACTCTTGGTGACATCTTGTATCATTGGGAAATTTTATGAAGTCTAAGTGACTAACTTCGAGTCAGATAGGTCATGGGTTATTAAATTGAAGTCACCAAGTGAGCACTTTAGGGCTTTGGCTATGACTGCTGTATTATGTAGCACAAGGAAAATGGGGCAGGAAGTGAAGGGTGAATTTGAATGGAAGGGTAATGGTTATTAGAAAAGGATACCAAGGATCTCCAATTCTATTTGCATAAGTAAGTGTGCTATAGGTTTATCACTCATTCATTTATTCAAAAATATTTATTGAGCACCTAGCTACTCTCTGTTGGGTCTTGGGAATAAGGATCCAGTAGTGAAGAAGACTGACACATTGTGGTGGGGAATAGGGAAAAGGGAGGTAGTAATAAATAGGATTATTCAAATTAAGATATAACAATAAATTCCAGGAAGGCCACGAAACTAGATAATATGGCCCAGAGTGACCATGGTACAAGCAGGGGTGAGGATATTAATTAGGTGGAAACCTCTCTGAAGAATTGACTTTTGGAGATGAAGCATGAATGATAAGGAGGCAGTCACAGGAGCATGGGCGAGGAGCATTCCAGGCAGAGGAAAGGGCAAGCACAGAGCCCCCGAGGTGGGCAGCGTTTGGAATGTCTGAGAACAACCACAAGGCCAGTGTAGTTAGAGCAGAGGGGGTGGGGAGCTGGCAAGACATGAGGCCTTGTGGGCCAGGGCATGGAATTTGTGTTCTAAATGTAAGAGAAAGCCATGGGAGGATTTTAAGCAGAGCAGTGACATAGTCTGATTTACATAAAAAAAAAAAAAAAAAAGATCTGTGAAGAATGGATTATGGATTGTAGCAGAACAAGAGTAGAAGCAAGGAGACTTTTCCCTTAGTCCAGATGGGAGATGATGGGGGTTTGAATTTGAATGGAAGCAGGGGCTTTCCAGGAGAGAAATTTAGGGCTCATATTTAGATTAATGGGCCAGAACAAAGGGAAGAATATGTACCCTAAATCACTGGATTATTGCCCTAGGAAGATAGAAAACTAACAAGGAACAGAAAAAAAAGGGAGGGGGGGATACCAAGTTTTGAAACACAAGAACATTTGGGCATTTCTTGCATGTTCTTTAGCAGAAGGACACAAAGTTAAGAAAGCTAGGTTTCCTAAGTAGAACAGAATCTGTCATCACCCATGCAGCCTGTCATTGTCTGCCGGGGACAAGTATGAAGAGCCATGAAGAATCAAGCCTCATGCTGGGAATGATCCCTGGGTGGGAATTCGAGAGCCACAAAGCCAGTGTTGACTGTGTACCATACTCAAGGAAGAATACAAAAGTCACACAAACAGAAGAGTAGAAAAATAAGTAGATCAGAAGCTAAGGGGATCTGACCCACTAACCCATCCGATGAGGTGACTTTGCACAAGTCACTTCTCTGAGCCTTCCTCCTAGTGAAATGAAAAGCATGGACTGAGTTCTCTGTAAGGAATTTCCTAAAGTGTTTCCCTGTATAAATCTCAAATCGACTTCTTGCTTTGCAAAAATATGCCATCTGAAACAGTTGTTTTTAATGGGGGCAATTTTGACCCCCCCACCTCCAATAACACTTGATAGTGTCTGGAGGTGGGAGTGGAATGCTACTGGCACCTAGCACGAGAGGCCAGCAGTGCTGCTGAATATCCTACAATGCTCTGGGTGGCCCCTGCAAACACACGACAGTGAGTGAAACCACCCAAAATGTCAATAGTACCGAGGATGAGAAACCTTGGTGTGAGAAATGACAGAGGTGCTAACAGGTTGCAATAACAGGATCACGGGTGAAGACTTTCCAGCTGCTGTAAAAAAAAAAAATCTTCAGTTCCTTCCAAAAGTTTGAGATGGAGCCCCTATTATATAACCATTAAGCAAACAAACAGAAAAACAAACAAAAGTGCAAAAATAATTTTGAGAACCCAAAAGCAAAGGATCCCACCACCAAGCAAGGGTCTCCCCAGAGCTGGGGGGTGAGTCTCCTGAGGCAGACAGCAGGGGCAACAGGCCTTCAGCCCTCTCCTGTGTGAGTCAGGCCCGGCAGCGGAAGGAGGGCCCAGGCTCTTTGATCTGGGAATGCAGCAGAAGACCTTACTTAGCAAACATTCAAGATTTCCAGTGAGTCATTTGCCGGTGGCTTTGCTCTGCTGGCTCAGGTCCTCCTGTGTTTTGGTTCGAGAGAGGCTGAAGAGGCAAAACAAGCTGCTTTGTTTCTCTTTAATTTGCACTGACGTTGAGCAATACCTAGCACTTGGGCTCGTGCCTCTGCCTCTGTGAGGGCCTCCACAGCTGGGCCCCCGTGGAGCATGTGAGAACCCCGAAGGGTCCCTGGGAGCAATGATTTTAATATGGCGTGGAATAGTAGACGTTAGTATTAAATTATTTAAAATACAAACATTAAATAACATTTCCGGTTATATTCAGAGAGAGGACAGATGTTCCCCAGCATGCCCTAGAGGCAGCCAAGAGTAAAATAAAGATGGTTGTACTGTGAGGGGAAGTGTCCTAACTGAAGACACAGGAAACATTTCTGACTCACCTGTTTGTGTAGTCAGTGCCTCCCTCTCGGGAGGCATCCCCATCCCTCTTGTGACTTATCTCAGCCCAATCGAATTCGAGAGAAACTTCTTCCTTGCCTTGCCGAGCACTTGTGTCTTGGTGGTCCAACCTCAGGAAAGCTAACTGTAAAGTCCTGAGCTGGAGCGATCATTCAGGTTACATATTTTTTTTTTTTTTTTTTTTTTTTTTTGAGATTCCAGGGTCACGGGGAGATTCTGACCTAAATCATCTGGATGAGCTATCACATTGTGTGCTGCTTTGTCTGTTGAGATTTGGCAACCGCCCAGCCACACTCATCCAACGGGTCGTCCTGGGCACTGGCTCACACTGCAAAATAGAATTTCAGGCTCAGTGATTTCTAATCTGCTACCACACGCCATTTTCTCTTGGAAGAGGGCAGATTGCTTCACCGATCTCTGTTTCATATTTTGAAAAAATTGAGATGATAATGGTTATCTGGCTTACATGCTTGTCAAGAGGAGTTATTTTAAAGCACTTTGCAAATATAAAAATGTTCCACAAAATTGCAGAGTCATCCAAATGCTTCACCACCTGTCTCCTTTGGGGAATCCATCCAAATCCACACCCTCCCGAGATGACTTTTATCTTCTGTTCTCACTTTTGTTGAAACATATTTAGATCTCATTTTATTTTATTTTATTTTATTTTATTTTATTTTAAAACAATTTTTTTAGAGAGAGAAAGAGCGTGTGTACTAGTGGGGGCCGGAAGGGCAGAGGCAGAGAGAATCTTAAGCAGGACTCCATCTCATGACCCTGAGATCAGGACCTGAACTGAGACCAGGAGTCAGATGCTTAAATGATTGAGCCACCCAGGTGCCCCTAAATCTCCTTTTAAAATGTTTACCCCGTGTGTGTGTGTGTGTGTGTGTGTGTGTGATGCAAAAGAATTCTGTTAAAATATTAATACTTCGGAAATTGTGTTTAAAGTTAAACCTTTTATTTTGAAAAGTTGTGTCATTTCCTTTTTCAGCCCCTCATTTGAATATAAGACTGGAGAATAAAGTGCACTTTTCTCTCCAAATGGAAGCAGCTACTCGCCCATCACAAGAATTCTTGTTTGAAAAGCCAGAGGACTAAAGAGTCACAGAATTGTTCAGTGTGATACTTTATTGAATTCAAATGAGCACATTTTAATGTAAGGAATGAGCCAAGCATCTTTTCTTCTATAGCTCTTTAAAATGGACTTCATTTAGACTTGAGGCACTAACATGAAAACTAACTAGTTTCCTTTAGAGGAAAATATTTCCTTTATGAAGAGCAAGCTGGAACAGACAATAGAACAAGAGAATTTTACACAAGCATTACTTCAATTTCACACCAGAAACTTTATGATCCCCTTTTACCACGTTCTTAAGCAACTAAGTCAAATACCATGTATTCCACAACACCTTCTGTGATGACCGGGTCTTACTCTGAGCTTTCTTCCCCCAGTGCTTCTCATATGAGAAACTGTAATAATAATGCGTGATACTGTGCAGAAGTAGAGAATCCAGAAAGCAAGGAACAGGACTAAGAAAACAAACTAAAATGGACAGATAAGGAAGAACCTACAAAGCAGATACCAAACCCAGAAAAATATATGCGGAGGGGGTAGGGGTAGGGGATGGGTTGAAGAGGTGATGGGGGTTAAGGAGTACACTTGTTGTGAGCACTGGGTACTGTATGGAAGTGATCAATCAGTAAATCCTACACCTAAAACTAATGTATACTATATGTTAACTAACTGGAATTTAAATTAAAACTTAAAAGAAAAAAATATGATATCAGAGTAGCCACAAAAAAAAGAATGGTTAAATTTTGGAAAATTGAGATGAAGGAATATCATTCATCCAAAGACCTGCCATCTAAATAAAAACACATTAAAAAAAGGTGGGGAGGTGGCACCTGGGTGGGTCAGTCAGTTAAGCATCTGCCTTTGGCTTAGATCATGATCTCGGCATCCTGGGATCAAGCCCTGCATTGGGCTCCCTCCTCAGTGGGAAGTCAGTTTCTCCCTCTGCCCCTCTACCCCATTTGTGCTCTTATGCTCTCTCTCAAATAAATAAATAAATAAAATCTTAAAAAAATAATAAATTAAATTAAATTAAATTAAATTAAATTAAATTAAATTAAATTAAATAATGCTAAAGAGAGAGGGTAGTGGCCAACCATGTCAAATGCTGTGAGGAGTAAGAAGTATCCAGATGTGACAAGGAGGTCACTCATAATGGTTGCAAAAACGAGATCTTGATGCGTTTAGGAGGCTTTTTATTTTGGAACATGCTGATTTCAGGCTGAATTTAGGGAAGAGTCCCACTGTCTGAAAGCTTTTATTTGGTTGAAGAATATCAATTCATTCATAATTAGGTATGTTAGGAGGCTGTGGGCCTGATGTATCTTGGATAACAGGAAAAGGAATCATAGTTGTGTCTGATAACCACGAAACCCCACCCCTGATTTGCTTCCCCCTTTCCTCAACTGAAAAAAATTTTTGAAACTCATTATCACAATATCCCCAAGAGGTAGGTGTTGATACCTGCCATATGTGACTGTCCAACTCTGATGATTAGATGAAAACAATTGTGTCATGAGTCATAGGTTACTACTATTTACTTTCGAGAGTCAAATTGTACACATGGGTGATTGTGGAAGCAATGCGTGGATGTATTGTGGAATTCCACATGCGTATATAAATATTTCTAGGTATTGATGTTAATTTAACATTGGTCATATAAAAGCTAATATTCTCCTGAGTCAGCCTGACCTTTGCCCTAAGGTATTTCAATTTGTGAGTATCTTTGATTGACTTGTTTTCATTTTCTCCCCTCTGGGTGTTTATCTCCTGTCTGCTTCCCCAGATGGTGTTTTGCAGTTTCACCACATCTCCTCAACTAAACTTCACTTTACTATCCAAGCAAACTGGTTAATTATTTTTCTATCTATCTTTTTTTTTTTTTATAAAGATTTTATTTATTTATTTATGAGAGACACAGAGAGAAAGGCAGAGATATCGGCAGAGGGAGAAGCAAGCTCCATGCAGGGAGCCTGATGTGGGGCTCGATTCCAGGACTGGGATCACACTCTGAGCCAAAGGCAGATGCTCAACCACTGAGCCACTCAGGCATCTCTTGTTCTATCTTTCTGATCACATCAGTCCTCTGAAGGGATACCCATTAGCCAGAGATGCTTAGATTTGATTTTCCCAGAAAATAGGTATTTCTAATCGATACAGGATAGTCACAAACAGGACTTTGTTTTTGAACTCATGGAGAGAGAGGAAACATTCACTCAGCTGTGTTTATCCTTCTGCTCTTTTTCTCTGAATTGTGGTAGATTTTCAGGGAAGTGGAGGAACCAGAACTAAGCAAGTTACACTATTAAATTTAGGAGATCACGGGGACACCTGGATGGCTCAGTCAGTTAAGTGGTTAAGCATCTGCCTTCGGCCCTGGGTTGGGCTCCCTGCTCAGCAGAGTCTATTTCTTTCTATTTGCCCTTCGTCTCTGCTCATGAGCTCTCGCTCTCTTTCTCTATCCCCTTCAAGTAAAGAGATTTAAAAATCCTTAAAAATAATAAATTTAGGAAATCTCAGCAATGGCAGAGAAGGCTGATGAAACGAAGTTAGCACATTAGTCTCACTACAGAACATAGAAATAAATACACCAACGATGTCAACAAGTAACAGCAGGTAACATGTCTAGGGCCTTACTCCAAGCCAGAGTCTTGTTTTCAGCTTGATTAATTCCCACAGTCTTATGAAGTAGGCCCTACTTCATAGAGTTGGCTAATCTGAGGGTCAGGAAGCCTAATGCGACTTAACAGAGGTAGTGAGTTCAGAGCTGGGACTGAAATCCAGGCTGCCAATTTCAAACTGATATTCCACAATTCTGCATCAATAATTTCTCTACCTTTTAGGCATGCTTTCAAATACAGGATGTTTTGGCCACAAGATTGGAGATGTTGAAAGGCCCCAAACAAGCTAATCAATAATTATATCTCGGACTGCTACAGGACACCTATAGCTGCCATTTTATATGCTTGATTGCCCTTGAACATGGACTTTTTGGCTAAGATGAACTGCCTGCTTTGACGATACGCCTCTTTTACACAGCAAGGCAAAGATCTTGCAGGTTCTAACTTAAAAAAGAGCATTTTGGTGGTCACTAGCTTTACATTATAGTATACTTTTAAAGCTCTTGTATACACCAAGTTTATTCTATCTCATGTTCAGATATATGATCCACTCAACTTGCTACCTGATGGATACACAGAAACCGTGCTCTTACATAATTTACATAATTTTATGTAATTTACATTTTATATATTTAGCAATACACCTTTGCGCCACAGTATATCCCTTGAGAAAGAGCCTATTTTTCTCAAAACTGGAAATTTACATAAGATTATACATGAAAATCAGTCCCATTTATCATCACCTGAGAAGGGCTAGATAATGAGTTTGATTCACAAACTTTTACTGCGTCAGACATTGTATTAGGACATGGGGATACAAGGAGGATAAAAACTAACCCATCAGAGAATTCCCTACTAAAAAAATAATTATAATATAACAGGATAATTGACAAAATAATTTTGTTTATTATTGTTTATTATTTACCACAGTTTATTAACCGTGGTATGGAAATATAAAGAAAGACTCAACTAGGTCTTTGGGGATTATCAAAACTTGACAGAGATGTGGAATTTGAGTCCTTTAGGTTAAGAAGAAAGTTACCAGGTCAACAATGGAGGTTCAAATGTAGCACTTACGAGCAGACAGTAGAGCATAAAAAAAAGAGAGAGCAATGAATACTTTGGGGATGGTCAAAGCTTCAACTGAAAAAAAAAAGAACAGTGAATACTTTGGGCGTGGTCAAAGCTTCCACTGCATGTCATGGTGGTGGTTGCTGAGGAGAGGAGGTTGGGAAATGGATTGGGTGGATTGAAAACATTCTTTTAGACTAGATGCAAAATTGTCCTTATTAGACAACAAGGAGCCACAGAAAGTTTTAGACCATCATTAGTTTTACATTCTACAGTAGCAATTTGGGTGTCATAAGAAATATAGATTAGACTTTGATAAGAACAGGCTCCAAGGGACCGATTCATCAAACCTGAGTGCCAATAGATCAAGAGACAAGGAAAATCAGCATTAACATGGTGGCAGTGGATTCCATGGTGGCATTTCAGGGCTTTAAAAAAAATGGACTTATGAGACTCTTTGGGATGGGAGAAAGATAAGAGATGGGAAAGAAGAAGTTGATGTCTTCAGGGATTACTGATGCTCTTGCTAAGATTGGGAATACTAGAAGGAGCATAAATTGAGGGAGGGGAGAAAGTACTGGATTTTAATTTGAATGTATTAAGTTTGAGATGCTAGCAGGGCATCCATGAGCCCAGGCCCTCCTTGATGACAGCTGCTTAGGTGGTCATATCAAAAGTGCTGGTGATAACTCCAGTCGCACATATCAGCAGTGGGTGAAGAAGAAAATTTGAGTCTTGCCTATCAATCCTTTTCTCTGCCATTTAGAAAAATTGCATTTTCACCAATGTCAGTTATTTTGTGATTTGATGAGATCGGCTGAAAACTTCCACTATATTTTCCTGATTATGGTAACCTAGGGAAAGCATTAAATTATGTTGATAAAATTGTTGGCTACAATCTGGCTCTAATGATAATAGCTTAGAATCATGAAGCAGCAATATTTTAACCCAAGAGAAAACAAACTTTATCCTGAGCACATGTGTTCTTTTGCCTTTCTCATCTGATGTTGCCTGAAAATTTTATTTTTCCACTCTGAATAGTGGATTCTGCCAAATGTTTTAAAAGCTTTTCTCCTTTTAGGGGAGGAGGGGAACAGTTTTTCCTCCCATCTGCCTGATAGCTGAGGAGTGAAGATTTAATCGGTGAGAAAAATACACACACACTACAACCTCAGAACGTTCCCGCTGCTTTTAATGTTTGATGTACCTGACAGATTACCCTTTCAAAACACAATAATAGGATAGGTGGTGCTGGAAAAAAACTTTTCCATCCAAGGCAAAAACCACATGGACACTGCGCATAACTGGCATTAGCCTCGACATTGCGGGGAGTGGAGACGTGTCCTTGGGGCACAGATTCTACAGTAAAAGGCTTCCAACTCCTTGAACACATACTTTAGTTTCACTACAGAAGGTGTAATGGAAAGAATGGTGAGCAAGAATCAGGAGGCTTGGCACCTACTTCTGACTCTGCCACTTTGTGAGACTGGAAAAATCTTACCCCTCTCTGTGCTTTAGCATCTTCATTTGTAAAAATTAATGGTTGCATTAGATGATTTCTGACTTTAATAAAAAAAGAAATACAAGGTTTTTTTTGAACCCTCACTGCATGTCAGCTACTTTTACATATATATTTGTGCTCGATATAATTTGATTATGAAAAACAAACTAACCCACATTACCTGTCATTTGTTTTATTTTTTATTTTATTATTATTATTTTTAAGATTTTATTTATTTATTCATGAGACACACAGAGAGAGAGGCAGAGACACAGGCAGAGGGAGAAGCAGGCTCCATGCAGGGAGCCGGATGCGGGATTCGATTCCGGGTCTCCAGGATCATGCCCTGGGCTGAAGGCGGTGCTAAACCGCTGAGCCACTCAGGCTGCCCTGTTTTATTTTTTAAAAAATATTTATTTACTTGTTTTCAGAGAGAGAGAGAGAGAGTTGGGGGAGGGGCAGAGGGAGAAGGAAAACCTCAAGCAGATTCCCGGATGAGCGCTGTGCCTGATGTGGGGCTGGATCTCATGACCCTGAGATCATGACCTGAGCTGAAATTAAGAGTTGGAGGCTCAGGCAGCCCCGGGGGGCTCAGCGGTTTAGGGCTTCAGCCCCGGGCGTGATCCTGGAGACCGGGGATGGAGTCCCACGTCAGGCTCCCTGCATGAAGCCTGTTTCTCCCTCTGCCTGTGTCTCTGCCTCTCTCTGTGTCTCTCGTGAATAAATAAATAAAAACTTAAGAAAAAAAAAAAAAGGAGTTGGAGGCTCAACCTACTGAGCCACCCAGGCACCCTACCTGTTACTGATGGATGAGGAAATTTTGAGGAAGAGTTTCATAAAGTCTTTAGGACAAGAAATCTCAAAGCTTTGAATAGTGACCATGGAGAGGTGCACTATCTAAGTTTGGCAATAGGTCCTCTTATTGCTGCCTAAGCAAAAGAAGTTCTACTCAAAAGCTGGGAGGGAATAAAACACTGACTCCTGTAGAAGAGAGGTGACTCACAAACTGTGAGGTAGTTAGGAGAATGCTGCACTCTTACTTTGTCATTTTAGAGTGTCTCTCGTTGAGAACTAATATTGCCCTTTGGAGTTGTGTGTGGGCATTTGAACCCTTTGTGTGTCCATGTACCACTATGCAATTATTTTGATAGTGACTGATGGATCATCTGTAGGATAAATCAAGAGACCAGACTGACTTCCACTGGAGGTAAGGTCTTAAAAGAGACCAGTTGCCTGGAAAATCCCTTGTCTACTCCCTCATCTACACTTAATTCTTCCAAAGTCCCTGAGAAGTCTTATCTATGGATGGTCTCAAGCTCCATAAGGAGCCACTTTGCTTTGAGCTATGAGAAGAATTGGGGAGGCGAGAAGGGAAGATGAGAAACCAATCTTTGGGGTGGAGAGGGGAGACTCAACCATGAGAGGAGTGAAGGAGAAACAGGTTATAAACAGGAAGAGCCTACAAGGAGACCCCACTGTGAATAGCTGACCATTTGGCAGCCCTTGAACTCTGAAAAAGAAGCTTATTTAGCATGCAGCTTTAGTTTTTTTGTTTGTTTTTTTGTTTGTTTGTTTTTTAATTCCTGATAGACACACAGAGAGAGGCAGAGACACAGACAGAGGCAGAAGCACGCTCCCTGTGGGGAGCCGGATGCGGGACTCAATCCCAGGACCCCAGCATCACCACCTGAGATGAAGGCAGATGCTCAACCACTGAGCCACCCAGGTATCCCTGGCTTTAGGTTCCTTTCCCTGATTTTGTTGATTTTGCCACGGACATATCTTTCAAATGGATTCCATCCACTTCTCTCTGACCTGCTGCTAGTATTTTAGTCTAGTTTTCTTCCCTCTGTGGAAGGAATACATGGCTATTTCACACCACCCAGAAAAGAGCTCTCTAGCTAAAGATAGTGAAGATACTATATACTCACGGTTTGTTTCAAATAAATAGTTATGCCTCTTGAAACTTTACTCATTAGTCAAGGCTTTATTCTGGGGGTCTGGAATGTGATTGTAATCTCCTGGACATCCTTGTCCTAGATTTAGTGTTATTACATACATTAAATGTACACTTTGGCCAAATTTCCATATTTGTGGACTGTAACTATTGAGTTTGGGGTTAAAAGCCTACAAGAAGGTGGAAGTATGGGAGGGGAAGCAGAGGGTATGGGGTTCCCATTAATTATTATTTCTTTGGGAATTTTTGTTGGAAAAGGAGAAATGCTCAGGATGTCCCAGGTAAAAATGGGTTGGATTTTTGTGGCAGCTCTTTTTCTCAAATTTACTGCTTATTCCTCCACTTCTTAAACCCACAAACTGAATTTCCCTCTTCAATGTTCTCCCTTCTGCCCTATGCTCAGTCACAAAGCTTCACCTATTGAGAAAATAAATTCCTTAATACAAGAGAAGTAGGAATTTCTACTCCAAACATGCTTCTTGTATTGTTGTTTTGATTTAATTTCTCCACCTCCCAGCTAAAACGGAAGCTAGATTAGAACAATATTCTAATATAGATATGTCCACAACAAAAGAAAGAAGAGGATAGTTTCTAGAACGTCTATTAATGCTGTTTTCATTCAACAACTATTTATGGAACCCTGCTATTGGTCAAGCACTGTGTTAGGCACTGTGCTTCAAAGATGTGAGTGTAGCCTTTTCCTCAAAAAAGCTTACACTGCAGCTTCAGAGTTATTATAAATAATTATTTATTTTTTATTATAAATAATTATTGCTTAACTACAATACAGTTGACTTATATTCTTAAATATTTTGGGTCTTGAGGAATTTATGTTTGCTTATTTTTCATTATTAGGAAAGGTCTGTTGACTGAGTGGATTCTAGAATGGTTGGCTGGTTTTCTGACCCAAGCTGGTGGACCAGACATTTATAGATACGAATTGTGTTTCCCTACACCTGAAATAAAGGTGTAGATGTACAAAATGAAGTAAACCTCTACAGCAAAGATAAAGGAAGGGACATTATCAGCAAATAAGATTCTAAAACATTTTTTTTAAATGAAAGGTAAACTGAACAGTGGGATGTAGAATCATTGGACATGTTTGGGAAACCAGCAATATGATAAGGTGATTCTAGAAAAACGGATGGATCCTTGTGAAGATGGAAGTAATTTGAGAAACACAGACATGAACTAGAAATAAATAAATAATTAAAACCAATAGCTTCTATTCAATATACCCAGAGATAATTGGAGAATTATTCAATCCATAAAACAAGAGTGGGAGGGGGCAGTGAAAAGAGCTAAGCGCTGGAACCAAGTTGCCAGGTGAGTGCACGCATGCGTGTGGGCTGCGCTGAGCTTACAGGTATAGATGTCCTGCTCCTCAGGTGGAGAGGGCGGGGCATGACAGGCAGAGGAAGCAAAACCATAGAGCCTTTGAAGAAACCGCGGAGTGAGGTCCAGGAGGCCACAGGTAACAGCAGAGATATTAGAGGCTGAGGTGTGCCTGGAAAGCGGTCAGCCCGGAGGTAAGCGGGAGCAAGCCCGTAAAGGGCGTGAGAACTTTGAAGGAGCGATGAAGAGTTGGCATCTTACCTTGTCAGTAATGAGAAACATGGGCACATTTTGTGGAAGTAACTAATTGAGGAAGGGATTTATAGGATCAAATAAAAGGTTGATTGACCTGAGTCCTGTTTGCTGCATGATTCCAAGAGTTAAGCCCTAAGGCAGGAGAGAAAGACTATCAGTGAGATGATTTGGACTAAAGTGGGGGCATTGAGACAAGAGTGGGGGATGGGGCACAGAAGTTACGAAGGTGGTAGAATTGATTGGACTGGGTGAGCCTAGTGGCAACATTCATCCATACAGAGAATACAGGATGAGGAGCAGATTTCAGAGGAACATAATGAGCCCTTTTTTTAGCTCTTTGTGAATGTTCAGAAATGGCAGCTGGTGTTGCATAATTGCAAAATTGGGGTTTAGCTAGTTATTGGCTTCTAAGAATATAAACGCATTCCTTCTTTCCTCTGGCCTACTCTTGGAAAAATGACACCAAGGGGTGGGGGTCCAAAGGGTGATTTTTTTTTTTTTTTTGAGTAAGGGCCTAAATGTAAATCTCTGTACATCTTTATCTTCTCTAACCCTTTTCAACATGTTGGCTGGTTGTTCTCATTGTGTAGGTAATCCAAAATCTTGGCAAAAGTTCAAACAAAACGAAAATTTAGAAAGTAGAGTATAAAACTCCTAAATGCGTCTTCCAGTCTTCCAGAGATAACTAGTACTAATAGTTTGATCTACAGTCTTCCAGATTGTTTTAGTGTATATCTTTTTATGTTTTTATTTATTTATTTGTTTGTTTGTTTGTTTGTTTTTACTTAACAGAGAGAGAGAGAGAGAGCACAAGCAGGAGGAGCAGAAGGCAGAGGGAGAGGGAGAAGCAAGCTGCCTGCTGAGTAGGAAGCCCAATGGGGGACTCGATCCCAGGACCCTGGGATCATGACCTGAGCTGAAGGCAGATGCTTAACCGACTGAGCCACCCAAGCACTCCTTTATCCTCTTATTTAATCACTCATTATATTTTATGGGACCTTACTACAATACTGCTTTTTAATTCATTTACTCTATTTTTAATTTGGAAAATTTCAAATATTCATACAAGTAGAGAAAAATAACATAACACCTATATACTCAGCTCTTAGATTTAAGAGAAATCAGCAAGCTGCCAAATCTCCTTTTTTTTGTAAGTAAAATTTCAGTTCCAGCCAAATCACCCAATTGCTATCACTTCTCTCTCCCTCCCACCCCCACCCACGTTCTTTCTGTCTTCTTTTCTATATTCCAGAGGTTTGCACTATCCTGAAGTTGGTGTCAATCAGCCTTATGCATGCTTGTTTTTGAAATAACTCTCTACATATGTATCTATCCAGAAAAATATATTTAGTGATATTTTCTATTAGTCTATTACTTTCATTAAATGTTTACATTCATGGTATCATACTATATGCATCATTTTTCAGTTTTCTTTAAATGTAACATATTTTTGAGATTTATCACGTTGCTTTGTGTAAATTAAGTTTACTTTTTTTTTAAAATCTGCTCTATGATACACAACCCCACATTTCTTAGTATTATCAATAATGCTATAAAATGTATCCTTGAACATCTGGCCTTGTATAAATATGAAAGTCTTTCATAAAAGTGGGACTATGGGATATGCCCACATTCAGCTATACTAGAGATTGGCAAATGGCTTTCCAAACAGGTAATACTATCTCAGATTCCCACAAGAAATGTGTATATTCTTCTAATTCCTTTCATTTTTTGCCAAAGCTTGTTTTTGTTTTTGTTTTTTTTTTTTAGCTGAAAAATTAGGGGTTATGAAATAGTATCTGTGATGGTTATTTTTATGTGTCAACTGGACTAGGCCACAGGGTGCCCAGATATTTGGTTAAATGTTATATTGAATGTGTCTGTGAAAGTGTTTCTGGGTGATATTAGTATTTGAATTGATAATAAAATGCTTCTTCCAGTGGGGGTGGACCTCATCCAGGTTAAAGGAAGAATGAAGGAGAATCCTCTCTCCATGCTTGATTATCTTCCAATGGGGACATAGGTCTTCTCTCGCCTTCCCAATAGGACTTGGGCTAGAAGTTACATAATTGCTTTCCTGGTTCTCAGGCTTTGTGACTCAGACTAGAACTGACCAGTAGCTTTTTTGGGTCTCTAACCTGATGACTATCACACTTGGGACTTCTTGGCTTCCACAGCTGCATAAGCCAATTATTTTATACCTATATCTATCTACATATTTCTGTTGGTTCTGTTTCTCTGGAGAACCCAGACTATTGTTGTGTCTCATTATTGCTTAAGTAGATATTTCCCTTGATAACTAGCAACATTGAACATTTTTTCCACAGGTTTATTAGCATTTTGGATTTCCTCTCACGAATTTTCTGTTCATAATTTTTACCCACTTTATTTGTGTCTAGTCATAGCCCATCGAACTGTTCTTTCTCTCAGATACTTCACTTTTAGGACACCTGTTCCACCTTTAAACCCTTATACCCAGAATTTTAAATGTCACATCTGTTTAAATATAAATTGCAGAGAATGAAGCCTATTCAGGATAAAGAAGGGTGATGTAGGTAGATGGGCAGTGTGTCCTTCTGTAAATAGGGATTTTAGAATAAGAGGAGGTAGAATGAATGCACAACCTCAAAATCTACCACCCACGAATGGCCTCATAGTACATGATGACATTGGCATGCTGTACCAGCATTTCTACCCACCACAGGGACACAGATCAAAGGACCAAGGGGACACTATTGCTAAAGCCTGTGTGTAGACCTTGGAAGAGAACATACCTCACTCACTTTAAGCCATTAAGGAAGCAGGTAATAGTTTCCCAAAGTGGCTGGTCTTTTACTCCTTTGTATGGTTTACAATGATCCTAAATATTTCTCAGAAAAAAAGAAATCACTCTTTCAACTTCCTTTAATTAGAATTTCTGTCTCTGCAACATTTTAGTGGTATTTATGTCCAATGCTTACTTTTCAGAACTTCTCTCTTTTTATCTTTTTATCTTTCTCTCTCTCTCTCTGTCTCTCTTTTTTTTTTTCTGTTTTGATTAAGCCATAGTCATGCTCTGTGCCTCATATGGGTGTTCCTTGGAAACAAAGCAATTTCGAGATGACATATTGGGGACCAGTTAGAGAACAGGGAGAGCTGTGAGCAGGGTCTCCTCCAGTACAGATGGTTAAGGAAAATAGATAGGAAAGTGTGTTGAGAGATGTTCATTCAATGGGTGCCCAAGCTGCTGAGTGCTTCAGTATGAGCAGCCATCCCGACTGACCTTTGGCTCAAAAGTGCTATGGTGGTAACAGAGATGCGGAGCAATTATCTGAGCCTTGTTACAGAGATGGCTCCCGCTGCAGAGGCTGTGGTCCTTTGGACTGCTTTCCAGCTGGAAATTTTCCTTAGCCACAATCAACCCAGATAGAGTTGATAACCCATTTTCAAGCAATGTTTCCTTTAACAAGAAACTTTAGTATCACTCTTTTCTCCAATAAAAAAGAATCACTTGGGAAACTCGACTGGAAAACTTACCCACTCACAGGTGGATTGTAAAAGGTCATCTGCCAACCATAGGTAGCCTGTACTGGACACCATGCCAAGTGAATTCAAAGTGGATAATGTTTATTTCCTTGTCACTTTCCCTACCATTCTTGCTCTGGAGAGGTGATGAGAAGTGTGAGGAACACCAAAGGTAAACCATCCTTCAGAAGTCACTTCCTCTGACCACTCACCACTTCTAGAGTTCATACATATACTCCCATATCTCCCTATGTGCTGGTCAGGATTTTCTTGAAGAAACAGAACCAGTGGATAAAGTTGATAAATAAAAGATTTATTGTAGGAATTGGCTCATGCAATGATGGAGGCCAAGAAGTGAACCAAGAAAGCCAGTGGTGTAATTCAGTCAGAGTCTGAAGGGCCAAGAACCAAGGAAGCTGAGGTTGGAGGGCAGAAGTTGGATATTTCAGCTCAGAGAGAGCAAATTTACCCTGCTCCCTGCAAATTTTTGCTCTACGGAGGCCCCTCCACAGGGGTGCACTAGAAAGACCAGTCTTCTTTACTCAATCTACCAGTGCAAATGCTTATCTTTTCCAGAAACATCTTCACAGAACACCCAGAAATAACGTTTTACCATCTGCCTGGGAATTACTTAGCCCAGTCACATTCATAGGGAAGATGAACTCTTCCATGATTGTTCACCTTCCATTGCTGGGATTACTCACTCATTGAAACTGCTCACTTACCTGTCTCCACTCTACAGCTCAGACTCCTAGAAAGACAGGACCGGTGCTACTTGGTCCCTCCAACTTAGCACAGTGCCCCTGTGGCCTTGTGGAGTGATTTTAGTGGCTGGAGTTGGATGTGGTGAAAAGAGCCACCGCCAACTGCCTTGAGGCTCATGTCCTTCCTCTGACCAGGCTCTCCCTCCCAGGCCCCACCCTGACCTCCCTTTCACCTCCACCTCTCTACTCAGAAGGAGATAAATAATAACACACGATGGCTTCACGCGTATCGTCTTGCTTACATTATTATTCCACCATAGTAGATGAGGTTTAAAAACTCAATACCAGGCTCTTAGATTTGCAAATTTTTGGAACAAAGATTGGGAACAATGACAATATTCTGAGCTTCCCAGAAGGTAACAACTATGGGGATTTTTGTGGACATCTGAGAGCAGCACATGCACAGATGGTTTGCCTTTTATTGGCCCATTCCTGCCCAGAAGGCAGCACTCGCCGAAACAAAGGAGCCTTATATTAGAAGGGTGTGGGGGGTCACAGCAGCCTTCAGGGTGGCCCTTGTCCTTGCTCTGGTCTCTCTCTGGCCTGTCCTGTGACTTCACAACCCGGGACTTGTGACATTTTTCTTCCCCAGAGTGGAAATGACAGAGCTGTAAAACATTCATTTCTGATTGGTATCTCTGAGTCAGGCAAGGGGGCGGGGGCGATTAAAACTGGACTCACACTATCTTCCCATCAACCAAACCGGAGTTTGGCAGCACGGAAATAACTCGTGAGGGGAAGGTACCCGGGGAAACGTTTTCGATGGTGAAGCCTGCGAAAGGAAGGCAGATTTCCTTTGCGCCCAAAGGGAGGGCACCACTTGAGCCCTGCGGCAGAATCTGCATTAAGACGTCAAAGCAGGCTGCATTAAATCGCTTCTAGAAAGCATCTTAAAACCAGGAAAAAAGAAGTCGAGTTTCCCAGGGCAAGAACTGTGATCGTATTACGCTCTGACAACTACAGTGTTTGGCCAAGAGGGTAAAAATACACTTAAACTCTGAGAAGCCCCGTAAATATCTTGAATAATCTCAGCTCGCGTGCCAAATGTGTCATCCTTCCTCTCTCTTCTCTCTCCTTCCCCTCTGTCCTCTCCCACCTCTGTCTCTGGCCCCTCTTCCTTGGGTTCTTGCTTCTTTCCCGTCCTTCCTGGTTCTAGAAGCCTCTAGGGTTCCCCTCCCTCCTTGCAATGCTCGGTGCCCCTTTGCACCCACAGACACGTAGATCTCTGGGCTGCGCCGATGACTCTGCTAAGAGCCAGGGTGTCAAGATGAATCAGTCTCTGTTTTCCTCTCCGGCATCAAAGATAGTTTGATAGGCTCAGCCAGGCTCTTGCTCCTCCAGTTGCTACCTCCTGGAACATGCTCTGCTCAGCAGCCTTGCCGTCTGAATCTGTAATATGGGTGGTTGGGATTTTTCTCAGTCTTATCAAAATTATTCTCAGAAAAAAAAAAAATCTTTGTAATTTTCCCCTAGGACATCATCTAAGGATAAATATTGTGTTTATTATGCCACTAACATTTCCACCCCAGGCCCCTGGTATGGCCTCTGATTGCCCCTTTTCCAGTAACATCTCTGCCCCCTGGGCCTCCTCTTAGAAATTGCAGAGCTGCCTTCATTCCCAACCTCAGGCGGCTTACTCTCAAGGGGAGTCCCTTTTAGATGAATTGCTTTCAAATTCTTTAATCACTCAGGCAGTCGATATGAAAAGTTGCACAACTGCTTTGGAAACTGGCACTTTAGCAGGTTGCTGGGCTTGGGCCCAACGGGATGGGGGGAGCAAAGGGACAAGAAACCAGAAGCTCTCAGGGCTCTCAGTGTGATTGCATAAATGGGAGAGGTGTCAATTAGCACAGGTTTGGGCCAGGACACCGTGTATTGCCTCCAATCCTAGTTAGATCAAAAACAGTTCGCCCTGTAAGTAAATCATATCTTAGTCTCTGTACCGGCCTGATGGAAATCAGCTAACCTCTAGGCAAAGCACAGGGCTGGCTCCTCCTTGCTCAAGCTTTTGGAAAACTCAGCTTCGTGCAAAGGATTAGGTTAACTCTTGCAAAACTGGTTCACCAGGAACAATGACTAAGTGGATTTTTTTTTTTTTTTTTAGCATCCGGCATATTGTATCTGAGCAGCTATAAATATATTTACAAGCTGGAATTCCAAGGAGCTGGGGGGGAGGTGGTGGGGGGAGTATTAGCTTGCTGGAAAACATGCCAGCCGAGTTACGGGCCTTCACCCAGCCAGCATACTGTGTTTTCATCTTCGTCACTTGCAATTTTATTTTCCTTTTCAAGGACGTTGACTGTGTCATTTTCTCTTTAACACTGATAATTTCTCTCTACCTTATGCCTGTGTATGTGTGTGTGTCTGTTCTGATCTTCCCAATGCCTTGCAGGCATGCCCCTGTTATTAAAAGTACTGTCTACTTATTAACCACTTCAGTGATGAAAGCCAACTGACAAACAGGCCATGCTCTTCTCCCCCATTTGCAGGCAGTGAATCTGAAAGCCCAGAGAAGTTTTCTTTCAGACGCCAAGTGTTTCGGAGTCTGAACAGCTCTGCATCCAGACAGTGCAGCCTCTAGTTCCAGATGTTGGCACAGGGGCAGGGAGGAGGGTGGAGTGGCCACCAAAGACTTTGCCGTCGGACGGTGTTTCCTACTGCGTGTTCCTAGGAATCAGCAACAGCAGGGATGCTGCAAAAGTGTTTGTTGAAATAAGGATTTCCAATAAGGGAGTTTTCTTAAAGTATTAAGTATGCTAATGTGCCTTGGGCATAGTCAAGGATGAGTTATAGTGAGTGTCATTTTTCATATTTATCACTGAAACCATGTCACCTGCAGCCTTCTGGAGCCCGGCATTCCGCATTCCGAGAAGCACACTTGTGTGGTGCCTGGGGGCCTAGGAAAATAATAGAATGAGGAAGGTAGCCCAGAATAGAAAACTCTTCTGATCATAGTTCCTGTTGATGTGGTTTGGTGGGCAATTTTCCACTTTCCACGATTGGAATTGATCTGGGGAGGGCAGGCCCAACTTGGGGACTGCAGTGCATGGATCTAGGGTTTCTGGCATTTTTTTCCCTTCCTTTTCACCTCTTTGTCCTACGTTGTCCTCACTGAGAAATCAACAATCCATTTGGTCACAGAGCAGAGCCTTTCTCTAGGGCAAGGAGTTGTCTTCACATGTATATTTAGGCATTATTTACAGTCTGTTCATCTGCGTTTTATTTTATTTTTTAAGATTTTACTTAATTATTTGAGAGAGAGAGAGAGAGATAGCAAGCGAGAGAGACCAAGAAAGAGAGAGCACACAAGCTGGAGGGAGGGGCAGAGGGAGAGGGAGATGCAGACTCCCTGCTGAGCAGAGAGCCCCATGCAGGGCTCCATTCCAGGACTCTGGGATCAGGACCTAAGCCCAAGGCAGATGTTCAACCAACTGAGCCACCTAGGCACCCGTCCTCTGCTTAGGTCCCTTTGATCACCTAAGCACATGCTCAGAGGGGTCCTTTCACAGCTGCCCTGTTTTCTCTGTAAGGTGCATTCTCTGGCTTCTCCTCACCCTCTTACAGGCCTTGCGTTTGCAGTGCTGTCTTTCTAGTTTTCTGAAGCCACCAGCTTGGTGTCTGCTGTCTACGACTCTGCCTTGGAAATATCTGACTCTCATTTCTGTATGTCACAGGGCTCCATCCTGGTCACCCTCAGATTCCCCCAGGCACCAGGCCAGCCCATGGACTCTGCTCAGTCCTTTGACTGGAGGACAGGCTCAGACATGTCCTTTTCTATTTTATTTATTTATTTATTTATTTATTTATTTATTTATTTATGTATGTATGTATGTATGTATGTATGTATTTATGTATTTATGTATTTATTTGAGAGAGAGAGAGAGAGCATGAGCAGGGGGAGCAGCAGAGGGCGAGGTAGGCTCCATGCTGAGCAGGAAGCCCAACTCAGGTACGGATCCCTAGACCCTGGGATCAGGACCTGAGCTGAAGGCAGACAGATGCTTATCCAAATGAGCCACCCTGGCACCCCAAGATCTCCACCTCTAAATGGCACCCCAGTTGATTCTGCTGCCTGCCCGGGTTTGGGCAACCCCGCTCTAGGTTCTAGGCATGCAGTGCCCTGCCCTGTCTCCTGGATCCCCGCCTGGGTCATGATTCTGTTTCCTCTACCTCTGCCTCCAGAAAGGGAGAAAATGGAAGTATTTATAAAGTTCCTGCTGTGTCTCAGGTGCTTTAAATATGTTCTTTCATTTAATCTCCACAACACACTCATGAAGTACACATCACTGTCTTCATCTAAGGATGAGAAAACCAATATTTAGAGAGTCTGGGTCATATCTCTAAAAGCTCCCAAGCAGGCAATGGCAGCTTGGGGGTTCAACCTTCAATCTGCCAGCATCAACAGCCTCGTGACTTGAAAAAGTGGGGTGCCTGGGAGAACAGAATCAGCCTGATCTGGGACCTGTAAGAAATACAAATACTTGGGTGCCATCTCAGACCTATTCAATTTCTTTGGGGATAGGGTCCAGAAACTTGTATTTTATTAAGCCCCCCAAAATGATTCTGAGGCATTCTTAAGTTGAAAACTATGTATTTCCCTGCTATATTGTCTTTTTTTTTTTTTGCTCAGAAGAAATTGCCATATTTCTTTCCCAGAAATCCCACTATCAGCTCACTGTGCAGTTCCACTCATATCTTTCTCAACCAGCAGTTTTATTATGCACACCCTTCTCATTTCCTTAGCAACATTCATGGTATCGAGCAAGCATGAGTATCCAATCTAGCTTTAGGTTTTTCCAGCCTCTTCTTAAACTTCAGCACACACCACACACACAGAATGAAGTTCGACTGCACCTACTAACTTCTTCATTAAATGATATCCACCACCTCTGGCGAATCCCTACTGCTGGTCCACTCCAAGCTTGGATTCTCAGATCAAGGAGTGCAAACATCCAGGGGCCTTAGCATTGAGATGTATCTCTTTAACGTGAAGCAGCTGTGGGGAGACTCTTGAACATGGATCCACTGATAACATGGCACCTCCTCAAAACTATAGTCTTATTCAGGGTTGGATGATGTCCCGGTCAAACCAGAAACACTCCCATCCTACTCTGCCAAAAGATCCAGGGTGACAAACTTCTCTTGCTGACTCTGCCTCTTTCTGGACATGCAGAAGGTCCAGGTTGCTCAGCAAAAGCAGTGTGATCCTTCAAAAGAATTTTTAGGCTAGTTGGACTACACTGGAAAAGTGAAGTTATTCCAAAATCTTTGGCCTCATAAATAATTCATAATGATCGGTAAAGAATTAGCATTTTGGAGTTCAAAATACCTGAAGTTTCCTTGGATGGTTGAGGTATCACTGTTAAATAGAATAAGGGGAACTAGGAGGTTAATAAGGAAAACTTAGCTTGGGGGTATTTATTTATTTATTATTTTTTCCGGTTACATTTAGCTTTCCAAATTGTTTCTTCAATGCCATTGCCCACCAGAATATTCCATGAATAAATATTAGGCTATATCCCTGGGCCATCTGTAATGGTCATGTTATTCTGTTCTGTGGTGTGCTCATGGGATTGTATCCTCACTGGAATTGCAGTTGGTAGATTGAGATGCATTAGATCCATTTATACATTTCATTCTCCTTTTCTAAATGTATTCTCCCTGGATTAGAGCTCCTGGCTGTGAGTCCTCTTGGGTCAGCTTAATTACCAGAAAAAGAATTATGGTTTCACCATACAGTGACCTTGCAAGAAGTATCAGCACAGCTCAATTTCAAATTCTGCTCGAATTTCACATATATTCTTAATATATTTTGCTTAGCAGTTTATTTGCCTTCTCATCACCCCTGTTTTCCCTGAGTAACAGCACAGAACTCTATAAATAAAAGCCAATAATGGGGAGTGACTCAAAAGTCTGGCTATTTTCATTAGCAAACTATTTTGGGGTGAACAGTCCACATTTTACATTCTCATGCTCACGGCACTGCTGTACATAAGTCTGAATTCTTTTTTCCCTTTGGTTCAAGAGAATATTTTGGAGATGATGGACAGAAAATAGAATTAGAAAACAGTGCTATCAATTCTCATGTTGAAAAGATTTAGAGCGAATGATGGCATCTTACACTTAACAATGAACATTCAAGAATTTCTAAAAGTTGGCAAACTGTAAGAAAAACACATTTAGAAAATTGTACTATGATTTAATGTTCTGCCTATACAGCTGATTCACTTCTGTTTTTTTTTTTTTTTTTTTTTTTTTTGTTTCTGTTTTCCCCTAAATGTTTAAAATGAAATTTAAAGCACAGTTGATCTTGGCTTGTAGGCGGCCTGGATATTAACTGGGGATTTAGTGACTATCCAAGAGCTGATCTACTTCTGATGGTGGGAGCCAAATAGCACCCTTGGAAGTTTCTCAGGATATTAACTAGTCTTTCAAATCCCTCTTCCTGCCTTGGTATTAGTCTCTACCTGCATTAGTTGTATGCTAATTTGCCACATAGAATTCTGATTTTATGAAATTGCTACCTCAATGTATAGGGGGAAAACAAAATTTAATAAAATCTTGATTTTGAAAATCTTGAGTTTTTCATATTAGATTTTTGGAGGAGAAACATCTTCTTAATTCATTTCTATTTTAATAATCTCCATGGCTCAATAATTAAATGTAAGCTATTGAATGCCCCTTTCCAATATCCTACTCATTAAACCCATGCTAAACCTCAAAAATACTGAGTCAGTGGCCTACTATTCCCTACTTAAAACCTCCCTAAAGCGGAAATATAAATGTCTTCATTGTTATTGCAAACAGACAGAACCAATGACAACAAAATAATTTTTACACTTATTCGCAGGATGCTATGTTAGCCTTTACATGAGTTTTACTTATTAGACATGTTCTACTTAACTTTTTTTTTAAGAACAGATAAAATAACTTCACCACTTAAACCTCTTTGCCTTTACCTCTTGCCATATGACCATTAGCAGTCCCAAGAACAAAAGATCCACACCAAATTCCAACTGTGTCAATTATTGGACTACTCAACATCCCCCATGAGAAGTCTTATACAAGAGCTTTTGTTTCACAGAACTAAATACCGGGAAAATTTTGCTTGCCCCAAGCAATGACATGTTTTCTCCTCCTGGGCAGTAAGAACCATGTAATTGAACATATTTCTCTTTGTATGTGGCTGCCAGGAATCTTAGAGCCAGACTTGGAGCCCAATTTTTTATGGCCCGCATATCTGGATTTTTCCCTTCTCCTTGATATAGATCTTCCATACTGCCTTTCGTTTACCAAATACACCATTATTAGAAAATTGTAGAAGTCTGAATAGGCTGCCTGAGATTATTATGGAATAAAGAAGATTGTAAATAAACCAATAAGTCAATTGTTCAAAAAACAATGCATTTTGTCAGGGAGATCACTTTGTGAATGGTCTTTGGGCTCCTAACCCAGACCACAGAAGCCTCTTTCATTTCAGGGCACCTTTCATGTGCATTTCCCACGTGCCAGACAGATGTGCTCCTGGCAGGGAGGTTTACAAGTGTTAATGAGGCTCAGGCTCTCAAGGGAGGCCCCAGGAGAAGACACAAATTCAAATAATGCAAGACAAAATGAAATAGATGCGAAATAGCAATAAAAAAAAAACTTGATGGAGGGGCACTGGTGAAAGAACAATTCATTTTGGGAGGGCTTGAAAGATAAAGCGGCTTTTCAAAGGCTACAATCAAGGGCAGGTCATTTCAAGCCAAGGAGGCTGCATGAAGAAAGCGTCTTGTCGCTAAATTATGGTGAGAAATGACAAAACGATGCTGTTGCTGAGCATTGTTAATCAGTGATAGATTATAATTAATATTGCTCCCCAAGGAAGACAGGTTTATCTAGAGGTGAGTGATATTTTTTCAAAGGGACTTTTTGGGAACTTTGCTACACCCTAATCCTTATTACATGCATTTCAATTTAGAAATTATAGTTCTCCTTTTTTGTTTTTTACACAGGTTTAAAAAAATAACTGAAGCATAATTGACACACAACATTACATTAGTTTCAGGTGTATCATCTCCTGATTTTACAATAATGTACTTTAGGGTTATTACAGTGTCACAGACTATATTCCATGTGTTGTATTTTTCATCCTTGTGACTTATTTATTTTATAACTGAAATTTTATATTGCTTAGTCCTCTTCACCTATTTTGCCCATCTCTCCAATCCCCTCCCCTCTGGCAAACTGATGGTATTTATGAATGTTTCTGTTCTGTTGGCTGGTTTCTTTCTTTCTTCCTTCCTTTCTTCTTTCCTTTCTTTCTTTCTTTTTCCACATATAAGTAAAATCATATAGTATTTGTCTTTCCCTGTCTTATTTCACTCAGCATAATACCCCCTAGGTCCAACTATGTTATCACAAATGGCAAGATCTCCCTCTCTTTTATGGCCGAATAATATTTCATTATATATATATCATATAATATATATCATATATTATATAGATGTGATATATATATCATATATCATATATTATGATATCATATATCATATATCATATATATATGATATATATATCATATCTTCTTTATTAATTCATCAGCATTTAGGTTGCTTTGATAGTGCAGCTATTTTAAATAATGCTGTAATGAGCATAGGAGTGCCTTTATCTTTTTGAATCAGTGTTTTCATTTTCTTTGGGGTAAGTAACCAAAAGTGAAATGGCTGGATTGTAGGATATTTCAACTTTTAAGTTTTAGGGGGACCTCCGTACTGTTTTTCCCCAGTGGCTGTGCCAGTTTCCATTCCCACCAATGATGCATGAGGGTTCTTCTTTCTCCATGTACTTGCCATTTCTTATTTTTTTGATGCTGGCCATTCTGACAGGTGTGAGGTGATATCTCATTGTGGTTTTGATTTACATTTCCCTGATGATGAGTTAGGCTGATCATCTTTTCACTTGTCTGTTGGCCATTTGTATGTCTTCTTGGAAAAAAAAAAGTGCTTTTCCTTTTCCTTGATAGGAAGGTGTCACGGGGACTTCCCTAACGCCTCTCACTCATGATTAGAGCTATTTCTGAATTAACAGTCAATGAAGAGGGGGAATGGAAGAAAAAACGAGAAGACAATATAAGAAGAAAATGGAAGGAAAAAGTGATGATGGGGATTAGCTGTATTTTCCTAAGGCAGAGAGCGTGCATAAGGATAAAGACCGTGTGGAAGTCTTCACAACAAAGACTTGCTCTGGATTAGGTCTGACTGAAATTGAGAAGGGTGGAGTGAATATGGCATGGAAAGATGTCAGTTGGGGAGTTACCAGGTCAGATTTTTGTGAGGTCAGGCGGGAATGCAGTGGTGATTTGATGGGGAACACAACTGGGTATAATGAAGCCATTAAGCATTGCGATGAGTGTTGTGTAGGGATGGGGTGGTGGGTGGGGGGCGGTTGGGGCACAGGTGGACAGGTGGCAGGAGTCCTTGTGTACTCTGGGACTTGCCCATATTGATGTTGGGCTGCCAGTGCACCACCCTGAACTGTTTGACTTTGGGAGCTAATTTACGACATCAAGAAGAGAGCCGCTTGAGCAGAACCAGAGGGAAATTTCATAAACAGCGAAGGCAGTGATTCCTACTGGCTGTGTGCTTTTGGAAACAATTTACACAAGGGCTGATTTCGACATGCACTAATATATACAATCTAGCTGGCGTTTTATATGGAAACTTTAATAAACGGTTCTTATTGGTGCTTAATTTACATAGATTAGAGTTCCACAGGCCCACATATTAGGGCTTAGGGATTTGGGGTCATTTAATGGAGATGCTAGTTTGTTTCAGATAAATAACCAATTTTAGGGAATCCTGGCAAAGTTAGCCTGATACAAACTAGGCAGTTTTTAAATTTTTTTCCCTCTATTTTAAAAGTCTTTCTTTAAGCAGTGACGTAATAGCAAAGGCTTGGAGACAATGTAAATGCCCATCAATAATGAACAGATTATATAAAGTATGTCTATCCATAAAATTAAATATGTACCTTTAAGATAATGAGGCATGTAATGCTAAGGCACATTAGCTAAGTTGTATGTCTAAGTTCAGGAAGAAGATGTATAACAATGTACAAACATTTGCATACTAACATTTGTGTTTTAAAAAGAGAGAGAGTCTAGGGGTGCCTGAGTGGTTCAGCTGATTAACCATCTGACTCTTGATTTCAGCTCAGGTCGTGATCTCAGGGTCATAAGATCAAGCCCCACGTTAGGCTCTACCCTGTGTATGGAGCCTGCTTAGGATTCTCTTGCTCTGCCCCTCCCTTCTTTCTAAAAAAATAAACTAAAGTTAAATTAAATTAAGTAAATAAGAAGAAAGGGAGTCATTTATATATACATATCACTGAATATGCCTAGTATTTCTCTGGAAGGCCACAGAAAAACTAGTGACAGTGCTGGCACCAGGGAAAGAATATCAGGGATCAGGAGTAGGAAGGAGGCTTAATTTTTCACTGCATTTTTTTCATACTAGACACTTTTAACTTGAGTTTCTTTAACTCTTGTCCAGTGGCTTGAATTAGTTTTCCATGATTCAGGAAAAAGGAACCCCTGAGTCAACATCAGGTGGGAAATCTTTGATTTTCCAGTCCTGTTCTATGTGGATTTATCCCAGATTCCCCCACAGCCTGGGTCAGGGCAGGTACTGACCGTGGCATGAAGGTTTGTTTGTATGTATGTGTGTATGTATTTATTTATTGTCTTTTTTTCCAGACAGATGAGTGAGGAGCTCCCTCCTTCTGTGCAGAGGTAGCATAGTGTGCACACTGGGGTGGATCTCATTTACCACTTATCCCTGTGGTTAGGTACTGTTGTGCAGCTTGTGTATTGTGTAACTATTTGTGGTGGTCCTGAACTGGCTTAACTTGCTGGTGAGATTGTGAATTCCAACCCCTTGAGTTGGCACATCACTAACAGAAAACTCACGCTCTAGGTAGATCTGCCCTACTTTTCCACTTGACCTTATAGTCTTCAGGGTGACCAAGTGTAAGGAACTACTGTAAATCAGTGTGGTGAAGGATAAGAGTATCATAGAGAAGTATCTATGAAAGACTTCCAAAGAATGAGGAGGAGGCCATTCAGTCTGCATGGTGGTGGTGGCAACAAGCCGAGTAGTCTTGGTCAGTGGTTCTCAACTGGGGCCCCTAAGGAAACTTTGACAAACTTTAGAGACATTTTTGGTTGCTTCAACTGGGAGTAGTGGATGGAGGCCAGGGATGTTGCTGAACACCCTACAATGCTCTGGACATCAGGCCCCAACAAAGAATTCTCTAGCTCCCAATGTCAGTAGGGCTGCCATTGAGAAACCTGATTGTATGCTATGGTGACAAATAACTTAAAAAAATCCCAGTGGCTTCACCCAAAAACAAATTATTTGTCCTTCATGCGGTATGTCCAGCATGGATTGGCAATGCAGCCATGCTCATCCTGGTCCCATCAAGGAGTCTGGCCGAGGGGAGATTCATTTCCAAGTGGGTTTCCACCATTCCTGTGACAGAGAGGTAAACGTGGTGGGTGGCACAGTAGATTTTAAAGCTTCTGCCCAGAAGCAACACATATCTTTCCCAATCACATTCCATTGGCCATAATCTAGCCCACAGGCCATGCCTAAATTCAAAGCAGGAGGGAAGCACATTTCCATCTTGCACCCAGGAGGAGGAGGGAAGGGGAATAATTGTGAATACCCTCATGACTATCACACTGTTGGTAGTGGTGGTGTGGTGCTGGTGTGAGAATTCAAGGAAGGCTTCCGTTCTTTTTTTTTTTTTTTTAGTTTAAATCCATTTATTCATGAGAGACACAGAAAGAGAGGCAGAGACATAGACAGAGGGAGAAGCAGACTCCCTGTAGAGAGCCTGATGCAGGACTCAATCCCAGGACCCCCAGGATCACAACCTGAGCCAAAGGCAGAGGCTTAACCACTGAGCACCCCAGATGCCCCATGGCTTCTGTTCTTGTCACCTATCACTGCCTAATATACTACCCCAAAATCAGGGGCTGAGGACAACAGCCATTGAGTTTGCTCATGAAGCTGAAATCGGCAGATAGGGCTGGATGGGAACAGTTCAAATCTACATCATGCGGCGTCATCTGGGGGAGCGTGAAAAGTGGGGGCCAGAATCATCTGAAAGCTTGATCACTCACATGTCTGGCAGTTGGTGTTGGCTATAGACTGTGACCTCAGCTGTGACTGTCAGCTGGCCCACCTACACGTGGCCTCTACATGTGGCTGTTTGGCTTCCTCACAACATGGTGGCTGGGTTCCAAGGCAGAGTCAATGCTGCCAGTTTCTTAAAGCCTGAGTCTGGAAACTGGCATGGTGTTGCTTCATAATCTGTTCATCGAGGAGCTCTAGAGCCCAAATTTAAGGGGAAGGAACACAGATTGTGTTCCAATAGAAGGAAGGTCACGGAATCTGGGGGTTGTATTGTAAAACCGCTTCCCAGGTCAGTGCAGCTCTGAAGAATCCTTCATAGCAGGATTTCTTAAGTGCAATGTGGGGAATAAGCATTCCGAACTAAGCAAATAGCATGAGCCCAGACACATCAGAGCTGAATTTATTCCAGTTTTTCAGCTGGTCTTGCTTCATAGCTACTCACTCCTGGCGCTGACATCCACCTTAGAAAATTATCTTAATCCAACTATACCATATATATTAAATACATGAAAGTGAACTGCAATCTGGGTTTATTCTGATTTAACTGTCTAAAATTAGTCATCATTCATTTTCATCCAAAAAAATTAAATTATTTAAAAGAAAATAAGGCTACCATAATTTTCTGTTGCATATTTGCTCCTGTAATAATAGTTTAGTGTACCTCAATTTGGGGATTCAGTATAGTAGTGGCATTTACTATGCTTTGGATGCCTTTTGCTTTGAACTTCATGGTTCAATTTGGAATTTGTCACTGGAGGCACTTGACCTGAAGTGCTTTCTTCAGGATTAAGATGTGGTCAGTGGGGGGCAGCCCTGGTGGCTCAGTGGTTTAGCGCTGCCTGTAGCCCAGGGTGTAATCCTGGAGACCCTGGATTGAGTCCTGTGTCTGGCTCCCTGCATGGAGCCTGTTTTTCTCTCTGCCTCTCTCTCCTCTCTGTGTATTCTCATGAATAAATAAATAAAATCTTAAAAAAAATATATGTGGTCAGCAGGGAGGAGTAGCATGAAAGGGTCATCATTTTTCTGGTGTTGAGAATGACTACCAATAGGCACGTGTATTCCTGTCTTTCCAGAGTCAATCCTAACAGCATTGCTCAGAGAGCCATAGCATTTTAGAGTTGAAAGCAACTTTCAAGGTCATCTCAGATGAACTTCCTAATTTTGCCTATGAGGAAGATGAGAAAGAGAGTGACAAAGTGACCTCCTGGGGTTTTGACTCACTCTGGCACAGTCAGAGGAAGGGCAGCAGCTGGTACAACTGGAAGAGACCCACCAATCAGCTACTGGGAATCAGATGATTCCCTACCCCCCCACCCCCACCCGGGTTAGTGCTGAGGGGAAACAGCTTCTTAGCTTCTGCTGCACTGCCTTCTCTTGTGACCTCTGTCCTGGCCCTTGGCTGCATCTCTTCCCTGTCCCCAGGCCTGGACCATTCCATCTGGCCTCTGATTCTGCACTGACAGCTGCCTTTCTCGTCATCCTTTGTTCTCACTCTTTGAATCCAAGGGGGAGGTTGCTCCATGGATAGCATTTGAATTCAGCTCATGAAAAATTCTGTTACAAGTGTACTTGACAGTTTGATCTCTGGCTTCTCCCACACATTTGCCCTTTATACCCTGAGAGTCATAAGCTTCATTTCCTTGGAGCAGATTGCAATTTCAATGGAAAGGAAATAACTGTGTGGCCTTCAAGCTGAGCCCAGTTCAGAACAGGGACCAAAGCTTAATCCTGATTGAGAAAACTCAGGCACCGGATCAGGCTCTGGAAATCTCTCCTCCTGCACAGCTCCAGAGCTCATGATGTTGGAAAACCCCTGACCTGGGTTCAAGACCCAGCCCCATCTTTTACTAGCTGTGTGATCCGAGCAAGATGCTTAAACTGTGTAGACTCAATTTCCCCTTGTATTAACGAGAATACTCATCGCGCCCACCTCAAAAAGTTGTTGCATCATTCAGTAAATATTTGTTTGTGTATCCTGTGTGCCCTACATCTGCAGTTTACAACCTAGTGAGTAGGAGAAACATGAATCACATAATCACCAATAAACATAAAATGAAAAATAAATACATCCATAATCTGTAAGCTCATAGATCAGGAACTTTCTGGACAAAGAGGCATCTGTATCCTGTCCACCTCACTCTTTCCACCACAAAGAAGCTTGGGAAAGGCTTCCCTGGGGAAAAGAAGATGAAGCTCAGATTACAGAATGATTACTAGGAAGGTTATCGGGCACAGGGGTAACACAGAGCAATTTAAAGCAGGAGAGCAAGCTGTACTTACCAAAGAAAAGCAAGAAAAAGCATGGGGCCTGCGGGGGGCTGGAGACAACGGCCAGTGTGGTAGAAGCCCAGCGGGCCAGCGCAGAGGGGCTTTAAGTGCTGGGGCCAGATCACTTGCCTGCCTGCCTCCATGGTGGTAGGAATGTGGGCTTGACCCTGGCCCATTTTAGGTAATTGCAAGACCAGATTTGCATTTTATTTTATTGTATTTTTTTAAAGATTATATTTATTTATTCATGAGAGACACACACAGAGAGAGGCAGAGACACAGGCAGAGGGAGAAGCAGGCTCCCTGAAGGAAACTGGATGTGGGACTTGATCCCGGGACTCTGGGATCCCACCCTGAGCCAAAGGCAGACCCTCAACCACTGAGCCACCCAGATTTGCATTTTATAAGATGAGTCAGGATGCAGGGTAGAGTGAAATGGAGTGGAGTGGTGGTTCTTAGTCCTGGCCTTTACAGGAACTTTCAGATAATACCTGGCCTCACCCCTAGAGATTCTGCTGTAGTCAGTTTCTAGTGGATCCTAGTAGATCACAGTAGATGCCAGGGTTGCGATTTACCCTGAAAGGAGTCTTTTGTCTACATGGGGAAGAAAAATTGCAGAACTGCGACAGCAGCCCAGAGTGGAAATGATGGAACGGGTTCTCGGCAGAGGCAGGGGTCTCCCGGCCTAGGGCACAGGCTGTGAAAGCATCCTGGACTTCCAATCACCCCCAAAGGGCTTGTTAAAATGCAGATTTCTGGGCCCTTTGATGCAGAAAGTCTGGGGTGGGGTCTGAGCATTTGCATTTATCTCTCTCCAACAAGTCCCTCGGATATGCTAATATTGCTACTTTGGAGACCACACTTGGAGAATCACTGGTCTGGAGAAAAACTGCCAGATGTGGCAGATAAAATGAATAGGACTTGGTGGTAGATGGTTTATGCAGCACCATGTAAAAGGAAGATTCAGGAACTCTTCTCTGTTTTCTGAATCTTGCAATGGAATGAATGGGTAAGTCCTATTCACTGGTATTCAGAGAACAGGGGATCAGACCAAGGAAGATCAGGGATTTGGTGATGCACGTGTGTTTGAGTGTGCCTTTGAAACAACTCAGTGGAGGCACCGGGGTGGTTCAGTGCTTAAGCATCTGCCTTCGGCTCAGGTCATGATCCTGGGGTCCTGGGATAGAGTCCCACATCGGGGTCCCTGCAGAGCGCCTGCTTCTCCCTCTGCCTGTGTCTCTGCCTCTCTGTGTCTCTCATGAATAAATAAATAAAATCTTGAAAAAAGAAAAAACCCAACTCAGTGCATATAGCAAGCAGGGACATACATATATGGAACTCCAAGGGAGGTGATCAGAGATATAAACTTAGGGGTCACTCTATAAATGCTTAATGAAACTGAGGACTTCCAATGAGATCAATTCAGTTCTCTTCCTTTCTTTTGCATTTATCCTCAGTTTGAAAGCTCTGGCTTCTCTTTTTCTTGGCCTTTCCAACGTGCCACAATCCTTTCAGCCTCCGTGTCTTCTTATCTGCTGTTCCTTCTGTTTGGGGAAATGCTTCCTGTTCCCTCTTCCATAATTTAGCTCCTTTTCCTCTTTGGATTCCACCCCTGCCTCGTCCCCTGGCAGGTACTGTGTGGCATTAACAACCAGGTACCTTTGCTTCTTTCTGTAGCACAAATCAGAGTTTGTGGCCGTGTGTTTAGGTGTGTGATATTTGCTGAAGTGTCATCTCTCCCACTACGCTCTCAGAGGTCACCATTGCTACCTGGGGGCTTGGCTCAATATCTTACCTCTAAGGAAAACCCTCTGAAACACTTGGTAAGTGTCCAGCATGCCAGTCACAGTGACGATTTCTCTCTCGGGAAGGGGGGGAAGTGGTGAGTTTTGTGAAGCTGTTGTTGGTGTTTACTCAGTGCTGAGGCAAAGTTTTGCAGGCCTCTGGGTGTGCGAACCAGCGACTGCGCCATCTGGTGGAAGCCAGGGCCGCAAAACCTGTGGTCTCAGCCTGGGCTTGTCAAGGTTGCTGAAACAATGTTGCCCTGGGTTCAGAAAAGACTCTTTTCTTACACATAAAAAAAATAAGAGTACATTTTATTAGAGGGAACATAGACTCTCTTTGAGAGACCTCGTTGGAGAAAATTGGATATGTATTGAAAATAGTGTTGAGTTTTCAAAGCAGAGAAGCGTGGCAATTGTGAAGGGCTTCTTAAAAGGACTCAGGGGGAAATAAGGAAGTTAGAGATCTCCACCCAAAGCCAGAATCAGAAAAACAGGAACAGGCATATAGCTGAGCTTCTCAGGCTGATTTGCATTTTGGAACTGGCCAGTCAGTGGGGATGTTGCTCGTCTCTAGCCATGTGTCTCATAAGCCCTTGCCGTGTCCGGTGGGAGTACCGGTTACTTTCTCTCCCTCCTGCAAGGGGCAAGGTGTCGCTGACTGGTTATGGGAATGACTAGGGCTGTGCAATGTGATGTGTGGGGGTCTGAGAGTGTAATCATTATTTTTCTTTGCTTCTAAGTTCTCTTATAATGAGGAAGAGGAGGGAGGAGGGGCAGAGGGAGAGGGAGAGAGAGAACCTCAAGCAGACTCCCTGCTGAGTGCCAAACTTGACTCCAGGCTTGATTCCTGGCTTGATCCCATGACCCTGTAGATCAAGACCTGAATTGAGATTGAGAGCCGGGTTCTTAACCGACTGAGCCACCCGGGCTCCCCAAATTCAAATATTCTTGCGGCTACTAGTAGACTTACCGAAGGGCATGAAACCAAATGGATTGATTCAGGTCAGTCACTTCCCTAGATATGATGTCCCTATTAGAGCCTTTGTATCTGGCTGCCTCATAGACTCCTGCCCAGACCGCATATTGTTTGCTCAAGAGTCTGGTGCTCTCTCTCTTCCACTCAGATTTGGCCATTGTTGGGGGTCACATAGCACAGAACATAATTACTGAATCAGTTAAAGTGGCTTTAATTTAAATTGGCTTGAATCATAAGGGAACTTATTTCTTATAAATGGAAAAGTCCAGCATTAGAATGGCCTTCAGGTAAGGGTTGATCCAGTGGTTCAATGCTGTCAAAAACCCTGTTTATTTTTTTCCTACTTCAGTATCTACAGTACCAGTGTCATCTTCTTTTTTAAAGATGTATTTATTTATTTGAAAGAGAGAGAGAGAGAGAGAGCACCAGCAGGAGGGAGGAGAAGCAGACTCCCCACTGAGCACAGAGCCTGATGCAGGGCTGGATCCCAGGACCCTGAGATAGTGATCTGAGCCCAAGGCAAGAGTTGGATGTTGAACCAACTGTGCCACCCATGCTGTGTTGGCTTTCTCTTAAGGTTGCTCTCCCTTTAGGCCCTCCTTCAGACCTCCTTCTATCCCTTTGCCTAAAAACACATCAGTTTTTCCCCCATTTCTTCTTTCAAGGGTGTCGAGATGCTGATGACTCAAGGCGAATGCTTGTAATTGCCTGGTTTTTAAGTCCCATCACCCCAGAAACTGATTAATAGTGCTTCTAGTCTCTAAAGCATGGAGATCATTTTCCTGGTGATTGTCATTGCTTTTTTTGCACATAGAAGACCAGCTAGAGTAGATGCTAGAATTCTCAGGAAGCTCTGAAGTGGAGGCATTTTTAAGGCCAGGGGAGCAGAATGTGTGTTGCATGTAATTACTCATGCAAGTGTTTTTTAATTTAATTTTGCCTGCTAAAGATGGAAGCTAGTTTATTTTAATGCAATATAACAAAGGCAACACAAAGCACACATCTTAAGTGTATAGTTTGATGAGTTTTGCCAATGCGTACCTCAATGTAACTACCACCCACATCAGAGAGAGAGCATTTCTAGCCCCTCAAAAAGCTCCCTATGCCCCTTCCTGGTTAGAACATCTCTTAAGGTATTTACTTTTGAAGAATATTATAACTAGTTCAAACCTAAAGCACAGAGAACAACAAAGTGTACCTCAATGTATATATCTCCTTTATATTTATCACCAAGACCCTGTGATTATAAGGATTTTGCCACACAATATTCATTGAACCTTTTTGTGTGGTTATATATTTTAAGCAAATCCCAAATATCACATCATTCTATTTTGATATGCATCTCTAAAAGCATGAAGATTTTCTTACATAACCATAGCACTACTATTATCGGTGACTAAACGTTAAGTATTTGGAGTCATTTAACACACAGTACACACGCCCATCTGTCTAATTGTCTTTGTATAATTTATTGGTTCGAATTGGGATTTAATCAAGATCTAAAGTAGTAGTCTCAATCTCTCTCTTCCTCTATCTCTCTCCTTTTCTCCCTGTCACTGACTTGGTGAAGATACTAGTGAGTTGACCTGTAGAATGTCCTATGTTCTGAATTTGTCTGTTCCCTGGAGCAGAT
This sequence comes from Canis aureus, assembly GCF_053574225.1. Lineage (NCBI taxonomy): Eukaryota > Metazoa > Chordata > Mammalia > Carnivora > Canidae > Canis > Canis aureus. The sequence continues at coordinate 85,910,656 of NC_135611.1, read as the reverse complement.
GTTTAGCATGTTCCTCTAGCTACTATTTGCTTTCCCAACCAGAAGGAAGTCTGTGCCGACTTCCGCCGACTTTTGATTCAAGAAGCTCCCTTCCGGGCCCAGCGGGAGCTGTTATTTTCCTAAGTGCAAATTGTTACACTGCAAATTGGTAAATAAAGTATTTTTACGCTCGCAAAAAAAAAAAAAAAATAGATTAAGCCTGTAAAAGTAAACTCTACAGGCTTAATCCAGTCCAGGTCTAGATTTTTTTTTTTAATTTTTATTTATTTATGATAGTCACACAGAGAGAGAGGCAGAGACATAGGCAGAGGGAGAAGCAGGCTCCATTCACCAGGAGCCCGACGTGGGATTCGATCCTGGGTCTCCAGGATCACGCCCTGGGCCAAAGGCAGGCGCTAAACCGCTGCGCCACCCAGGGATCCCCAGGTCTAGATTTTTGCAAGAATATGATGTTGTGGGGATCCCTGGGTGGCTCAGCAGTTTGGTCCTGCCTTCGGCCCAAAACATGATCCTGGAGTCCTGGGATTGAGTTCTGCGTCGGGCTCCCTGCAGGGAGCCTGCTTCTCCCTCTGCCTATGTCTCTGCCTCTCTCTCTCTCTCTCTGTGTCTCTCATGAATAAATAAATAAAATCTTAAAAAAAAAAAAAAAAAGAACATGATGTCCTGTATGTCACATTGCATCACTCTAGGAGGGACATCATATCTGGCTGTTCCACTTTAATGATACTGATTGTTGAATGCAAGTATTTATCACCTGATCTTCATTTCTTTATCAGCGTTTCATCTAATGATTAGCTCTACAAGTATTTATCAGGGCCTCTACTGAGTACCTTTTATGTATGAGATATTGGGGTTAAAAAGGTAGGCAGAGGAAACCTGTTGTTGACAAGTGTAAAGCTGTTCATGTATCCTCAGCCTATCAGTGTACCCCCCAAAATTGAGGGTTCCTATTTCTGGAGCAGATTGCCTCACCAGGGGAAAATGGGAATGACAAATGCAATGGGAGCCCAGTGCTTCCCTCATGTCTAATTAATCCTATTACCTTTCCTTTGGCCCCTATGTCTCATTCCATTCCTTTTCCTTCATTTTCTGATGACTTTGCCCTCATAATGTGCCAATATACTGAGGACCAGTGTTGGAGGTGTGGCACTCAATTATCCTTGTTTGTATACCATGGTGATTCATGGTGGAGCTGGCTCCAGAGCAGATCGTACAACTAATTTTGTGAAAGAGAAAACGGAGTGACAAAAACCGTGTAACTCATCCAAGTTCACACAGGGACTGGCCCTAATAAGAAATGACTACTTTACTGAAAATACTGAGTGTCGCAACTTCTGACAAGCAGCAGAGACTCTTCTAGGAAGAAAGTCAGAGGCATTTAGCAGAAATCTACACCAAAGCACACAGTGTAAAGAACTGTTTACACTGTCTCCTCAGGGAAAACTCAGGATAATACACATTTAACAAAGTTTTTTGGAGGCAGCTTAAAGTAGCTAAGAGTTGCATGTCAGTAGGCCTCCTTTGTGGAATTCAAATGTTAAGGGCTTGCATTCCACCTTGAAGAATATTATATTACTAACTAGAGAGAAATGGCAGGTGAAAAATTAGGAAAAAGAGAACAAAGGAAAAGCCACTAGAGTCTCTGGAGCGCAGTGTGTGAGACAGTCGACCGTCCGTGGCTTGTTAAGCTTGCACCATGAAAAGATCACATTCCTATTTCATCTTGTGAGTGTGCAGGACACACACCAACCACCAGCAGCCCTGGTAAATATTTGTGGTTTCGAATTTCACAAACTGCAAGGCAGAGGGCTGAGGGCTCAGCTGCTCTGGTTGCAGAGCCCTGGTGACAACGATCGCAAAACTTCCATGCGGGAGCCTTCTCAGATGACACGATGTGGAATTCCTAATCAGACAAGTGTATTAGGAAGGACCTTCCAACCCTGCCTCTTTGGAGAGGCACATTTTACATCTGTCGCGGGCCAGAGTTCCAGCCACTGAGCTTTCTTCCCTGGCAGTGAAGCAAGGGCCCCCCAGGGGGCACCCGTGGGGCAGGCAAAGTGTCCTTGCAAGCAGGTCAGGGGGACTCGGGGCCCACCTGCCTCCCAGGGGTGCACCTTGGCTCAGACAGGCTCAACTCTGGAGTCACAGTGCTGCTCTCTGACAGATTTCGGTTTCTGGAAAAGGAAGGTGTCACCTTGAGGGCACCTGCTGTTCAGCGTACAGCAGATGAATGTTGAAGACGGGTCGTGGTCACTGCAGCAACTGGCCTGGGGCGATCCTGTCTACCCCACTCTTTCCAAGCTTCCCTCCAGGAGGCCCCGAGTATAAATAGGAGTTAGCACTTGCTGGGGGCAGAGAGTGTGCTGGTGATGATACCCAGGTAGACACACCACCGTGCCTTTGATATTACTGGGATCTGGGTTGGATGGGTTCTGCTTGGCTCCCTTCATGGAGAGCAATCCTAATAACAACAGTATGAATAGTGAAACCTGGATGTCAGTGCAGACGTGCTGTTTTCTGTCTTCTCCGGGATTTCTAGGCTTTCCCAGGGATGGATGTCAGTGCAGAGCTGGCCCCTCCTTCGTGCTACGGTGAGAACCCACTCCCTATTCCCAGCCTCTCATTTCCCACACAAGTTCCCTCATCTCTACCCCTTGCTGAACCAAATGCCATGCTTCTCCCTCTTTCTTGGAATTACACAAAACAAACACCCTCATGGGGCATTTATGGGTAACAGTCTTTACAGCCGGTTGGAGAGCACAGATGGGCTTTATTTCCTAGCAGAGCAAACATCTTAAATGGAAAATGGAAACAAAACAAAACAAAATAATCCTGAGCCCCAGCAGTGTTGCCTTCTTAATGTCTTTCTGTGTGCTCTTTGACTTCTCCAGGCACCCCCTCAGAAATGGAAGTAGACTCTATCTTTAGCCTCTGCTCTGGGCATCGTCCTCTTTTCCAAAAACAGGTGAGTAGGCTCTTGTTCTCCAAAACCACCTACCATTGGCCCTGTCTCCTCATCCACCAGTCTCTGTGATCGAAAGGGGGCCACAGAGAGATTTATTTTCCAGTGACATGAATTATTTCCTCTCTCTGTTCTTCCAAATTGGAAGACAGATTCAATGGTGGTTTTGATGAAAAACAGAACTGTTTTTTATTTATTATTTTTCATCCCTCTGGTTCCCACCCCGCCCCCGGCCCCGTTACTAGAAGAATAATGTAATGGAATATGGTGAAGTGTGGATTGTTCTTTGCTTCATAATGCTATCTATTATTACTGATATCTTTTCCTGCTTCCCAAAGGTGGTTGAAAAATGTAGCAAATACAGTGGACACAGAGCTCTGATAATAAAACTACTGAACTCTCCAAGGCCAAGGGCTCGATTTTAGACCATGTAACCCTGGCCTCCCTACTGTTGGGAAGGCCAAACTGGCTTCATGTTATCAGTGAACCATTTTGAAGGGGTTCTGGGAGAAAGGGAGATTGAGAGAGAGCAGAACTCTTAGTATGTAAACTATTCCTTCCTACTCTCTTCCCATGGGAGGGAAGACTTTGGACTTGTTCCTCTCCTTTTCCTGGACATGCGGCCATTCCAGTGGCATATGTTTCCTCCTGTCTGCTTGGCCAGGTGCTGACAGCCATCTCCTGTATAAAGTTGCTTATGAATGGACCAGCAGAGTGAGGGACATCATTTGGGCCAGAAGAGGCATGGCCTAAGTAGGAGAAGGAATACTCGAGGGCTTCTGTGCTTCCCACCATTTTATTTGCAAAGATAATTGGATTTTCCTCCATTAGGTGAATGCTAAAGAAGGTAGATGGGGTGGAAGCTTTCTTGCAGATATCTCCCAGAGAAGCTAAGTGTGTGCATGGATCTCAGTTTAAGAAAGTCTGTAGATTAGGGAAGCCTGAGTGGTTCAATTTTCTGAGTGTCTGAATCTTGAGTTTGGCTCAGCTCATGATCTCAGGGTCCTGGGATCAAGTCCTGCTCAGTGGGTAGTCTGCTTGTGTCCCTCTCCCTCAGCCCCTTCCCCACTCATGCTCTCCCTCTCTCTCTCTTTCCTTTTCTCTCTCTCTCAAATAAATAAATAAATCTTTTTTAAAAAGTCTGTAAATTGAATTTCCCAAGGAAAGATCTGGGGAGAGGGGGAGAAGGGGGTCAAGTTGAAGCTGGATTTTCCAAATCCAAGACAGTGCAGTAAAAGGCCCCTCAGGATTCTCCAATACTCCAGCCAGTGTGCATCCAGTTTTGCACACCTGCTGTGCAGGGGAGACTGATGGCCTTGCCATGCGGTAGAGAAGCAGAGAAGCGACAACTTACAGAAAGGAATGTCGGCAGTTTGCAAGTTTCTCAAATGTCAATGTTGCCCCCTCCCTCATCCATTGTCTGGAGCTTGGGGAGAAGAGAAAGAGTTAAAGCAATCGTGAGAAAATAGACCACGCTTCAGTGAATATTGGAAACAGTTCATATCTCCTATGAGACTAAGTTTTTAAATTTTCAGGAATTTTGCCAGTTGCTCATCGGTAGCCGGAATCAGCCATAGTGGGAGTATTCAAGATAGCACTCAGTACAAGGTGCACATCAGCAAATGCTACAAGTTGGGGCCTTCTGATCTTCTCTCCCTGGGAGAAGTGGTTTACCCCCTTCACCCCACCCCGAGCAGATGGCCATGGGGGACAGAGTGTGAGGTGGTAACCTGTCTATTTGTTTTTAAAGAAACTTGTAGCATTTATTCATGAGAGACACACAGAGAAAAGCAGAGACACAGGCAGAGGGAGAAGCAGGCTCCTTGTGAGGAGCCCAATGTGGGACTTGATCCCAGGACCCCGGGATCACGCCCTGAGTCAAAGGCAGATGCTCAACCGCTGAGCAACCCAGGTGTCCCTGACTGTTTTAATCACCAAAGGGGAATTGAAAAAAATGTTAATGCTAGAACGAAATATAATTAGGGACTCCTTTTTTTTTAATAAAATAATTTTTATTGGTGTTCAATTTACCAACATACAGAATAACACCCAGTGCTCATCCCGTCAAGTGTCCCCCTCAGTGCCCATCACCAACTCACCCCCACCCCCCGCCCTCCTCCCCTTCCACCACCCCCAGTTCATTTCCCAAAGTCTTTATGTTCTGTCTCCCTTTCTGATATTTCCCACACATTTCTTCTCCCTTCCCCTATATTCCCTTTTACTATTATTTATATTCCCCAAATGAATGAGAACATATAATGTTTGTCCTTCTCCAATGGACTTACTTCACTCAGCATAATACCCTCCAGTTCCATCCACCTCGAAGCAAATGGTGGGTATTTGTCGTTTCTTTTTTTTTTTATTTTTTTTTGTATTTGTCGTTTCTAATGGCTGAGTAATATTCCATTGTATACATAGACCACAGCTTCTTTATCCATTCATCTTTCGATGGACACCAAGGCTCCTTCCACAGTTTGGCTATCGTGGACATTGCTGCTAGAAACATCGGGGTGCAGGTGTCCCGGCGTTTCATTGCATCTGAATCTTTGGGGTAAATCCCCAACAGTGCAAGGTCTATTTTTAACTCTTTGAGGAACCTCCACACAGTTTTCCAGAGTGGCTGCACCAGTTCACATTCCCACCAACAGTGCAAGAGGGTTCCCTTTTCTCGGCATCCTCTCCAACATTTGTTGTTTCCTGCCTTGTTAATTTTCCCCATTCTCACTGGTGTAATTAGGGACTCCTGCTCTCCAGCAAGAGAAGGGAGGCCAATGAAACAAAATTGTGTCAGTTATTAGAAAAGCAAAATACCTTTCTATATTTTTACTTCAATGGGTGGAGTTACTATGCCTTTGTAGGGGAGAAAAAATCATTTTCCCTTTACCCTGTGCATCCAGACACATTCAGTTCTAGCTAAGACCTCTGTGATAAAAGACAGATTAGCAAAAGGAAAGCAAACAGAAGTTTATTAACACATATACCTCAGGTATACATAAGAGAGACACAGGAAAAATGAGTAACTCCTGGGGTGGCTTAGAATTCAAACTTAAATAGTATCTTAGTGGGGAAAAGGGAGATAGGATAAGGCCTCTTTGAAGAGAGTAAATAATTTTAGGAAAGATGAATGGGCCCCTAGGAAGGATAGATGGGAAGTACGGCAGTTTGAGACAAAGCTTGTCTGGATGTGGTGTCAACTTCTAGTCTTCTCTCTTGTGACAAGACTTTTTCTTCCCTAGTTAATAAAACTCTCAGGAAGGCAATTTATGACAATAAAATTCCTTTTGGAGGATCTGTGTTTAGGCAGATGAGGGGAGTTCAGAGAAAACCTCTTCCTGTACTTGCTGCTTTTCAAGTGCTGACAGCTCAAAAAAATCAGTATATCAAAGTGGCATAGCATGGAGTGGCATGTCTTGAGCTCCTGTAGTTATATTTTGTGTTGACATATTCTGCTACCCTTCTCTTCGGTTCTCAATTGGATTGTGTCCTTCCCAAAGAGGTGCTGAAGCTTTAACTCTCAGAATGTGACCTTATTTGGAAATACAGTCTTTATAGAGGGAATAAAGTTAAAATAAGGTCATTGGCCCTAATCCAATATGATTGGAGTCCTTATGAAAAGGGGACATTTGGACACAGAGGCAGACATACATGGAGGGTGGGTTATGTGAAGACACACTGGAAGGCAATGATATGACTGGAATGGTTCATCTACAAGCCAAAAAACCAAAGATTGCCAGCAACCACTAGGAGCTAGAAGAAACAAGGAAAGATCCTCTCCCAGAGTCATCAAAGAAACCATGACCCTGCCATATTTTTATTTATTCATTTGAGAGAGAGAGAGAGAGAGAGTACTAGTGGTGAGGGGGGCAGAGGAGAGGGAGAAGCAGACTCCCCACTAAGCAGGGAGCCCAAGGTGGGGCTCAATCCCAGGACCCTGGGATCATGACCTGAGCCCAAGGCAGACACTTAACCATCTGAGCCACCAGGTGCCTCAAATATCTGTTATTTTAAGTCAATTTTTGATACTTGTTATGACAGCCCACAAAATTAATAAAACCTCCAAAATCCAGATCAATAATAACTACCATTTATTGGTCATTTCCAATGTGTGTGTTGTGTGCCAACCCTTTGCTTTACTCATTTTACCTGAGTTAGTCCTTATAGAGCCCAGAGCCCTGCAAGGATGAGGAACTGCAGCTTCCATTGGTCATTGCTAAAGAGCATCACAGACATTTCCAAGAAAGAAAGAGCCTCAAACATCTCAGAATTGGCAACAGGGAACTATTTTTTTTTTTAATTTTTTAATTTTATTTAGATAGTCATACAGAGAGAGAGAGAGAGAGGCAGAGACATAGGCAGAGGGAGAAGCAGGCTCCATGCACCAGGAACCTGACATGGGATTCGATCCTGGGTCTCCAGGATCACGCCCTGGGCCAAAGGCAGGCGCTAAACCGCTGCGCCACCCAGGGATCCCGGCAACAGGGAACTATTGATAGATTTTTTTTTGAAGCAGTGAGGAGCTGGGTGTTTAATGGGGGTAGGGGAGAGTGGGGGGCCTTATTGTCATTCCATACAGATCTTTCCATTATTCCTATCTCAAAAATTGGAAATGTATCCTTTGGCCTAAGGGCCATGACAGTAGACACCAAACAAATAGGATATTCTTGAGCAATTCGCAATTAATTCAAGGCATTGTAACTCCTCTAAGTATTGAGTGCTCCAGGGAAGAAACTGGCTTTGATCACTGGCTGGGTGTTCCAGCCACCCCAGGCCAAATGCTTCCAGCTGAATGATTTAGCAAGAATAAAATACCAGGGGCAGAGAGCAATGCCAAGCTGAGAAGGGAAAGTCTTCTAAAATGCCCATCTGAGAACTTGTGAAACAGTAGTAGAGCTGTGAGATGGAGAGTGGTGGGTTGGGGAAAAGAAAATAATTACCATGATGCTGGAGCCAGGAGAATCACTCCATTGGGCAACAGATGTGGGGTCAGCTGCTTTTAAACTGATATGCCCGGCTCTGACTTAAATCTTGAAGTTATACAGTTCATGACTTGGAGCCTGGGATAAAAATTGGAATCTCAATCCAATATCAACTAAATAATTTAGTAATTTTGGGGTCAGAATATCTTTTCTTTTTAAGGATTAGGGGCAGAGGGAGAGGGAGAGAGAGAATCATAAGCAGGCTCCGTGCCCAGCGTGGAGACTGAGGCAGCGCACGATCCCACGACCCTCAGATCATAACCTCAGTCAGATGCTTAACTGACTGAGCTACCTGGGTACTCCTGGGGTCAGAATATCCTAATGAAATGCATTTTTGTGTCTGTCAGAAGACTGTGGTGACAAATAGGATGTTGTGTCTTGGAGTTCTCATCTGCTAGCTGAGGATGACGCTGGAATCTTGGAAGTGACAGAGGTTTTTCTCAATATTCAGAGATTTAGGTTCTTCCATGGTGGGGAAGAAGCTCTGAGTGATGGCTCTGTTTTCCTGGCTAATCGCTCTGTTTCCTGGCTGATCTCTGGCTCACGCACAGATCTCACTTTTTAGACCCATGGCAAGTCTTAATTTACTGTCTCTTTGGTGCTGGGCTTTATGCCAACTGCTGGAAAAACAAAAATGAAAATGTACTTCTTGCTGTCGGTAAAAGTGAAGTAAAAGTCTTGTTGAGATCCAGACATTTAAACAAAAAATTTTGACATGATGCAAAAATGATTTCCAGAGGTTTCCACACCAGGATTGGGAAGCTCAGAGTTAGGAGGACTGAATTCCTATTGATGGAAGGCAGGCTGCCATGGAAGGCTTCATGGAGGAGGTGTTAACTACAGGATTGGAGTTCATGCCTCATGTCAGCAGACATCAAGATCACAGAGGCTCTCACGTGCTGGGTTTAAAGGAGCCATTTAAGTCTGTAAAGCCTCACGATGACATGGTTAAATGTACACTCTAAGGAAATCTCTGTGGCAGCAGTGTGCAGGGTGAAGTGACAGGAATCAATGTTTTAGGGGCTCCTGGGTGGCTCAGATGGTTAAGCATCTGCCTTCAGCTAAGATCATGATCTCTAGGTCCTGGGATCAAGTCCCATGTTGGGCTCCCAGCTCAGTTGGGGATCTGCTTCTCCCTCTGCCTCTGCTCCTACTTGTGCTCTCTGTCTCGGTCTCTGTCTATCTGTCAAATGAATAAATACAAAATATTAAAAAAAAAAGAAATCTATGTTTTCGTATACTTAGTTACAAATAGCAATTTTACTTTTAACCATGTCCACATCTTTCTTGCTCTATTCAAGTGACAGAACATAGAGACTTAGAAACTTTGTTTTACACCCCCATACCTGGCTCGGTCACTGACTCAGCACATGCCTGTGCTCCAGTCTTACAGTCGTACAATATCATTTGTGGAAACAATTAAGACTAATGACAGTAGGTTGTGTTCCAATGCACAGTCTCATGATGACCCCCAACACCATAGGCTCTCCCACTTTTCAATGAGCTTTTCCATTGTATCTTGGGTTTTATAAGGCAGACACCTTAATAATAGAGTGGCTAAAACACAAGTATGTGATGTGAAGTATTCTATCTAGCAAAATCAAAAATAAGATGGTAAGAGTTATCCTACAGAAATCCTCCTCTTCTCAAGCCATTGCCAGAATTCTTTTTTCCTGTTATTTAGAAAAGGATGAAATCAAGCAGTCTCCTGCATTTAAATATTCACAAAAAGCCAGAAGTTCTTAGAAAAAAATTCTATCAGAACTTTTTTTTTTGTCTCACCCTCTATTCTATAAGTTCTCAAACTTCAGTGTGTACCAGAATCACCTGCAGGGCTTCCTAAAACAGTGTATTGGATCCTGCCCCAGAGTTTCTGATTTAGCTGGTCTGGGAGGAGGCCTGAAAATTTTCTGTTTCTGACCAATTCCCAGGTGATGTTGCTGCCGCAACATGGTCCCTTGACTACACATTGAAAACTATTGCTCTGAAATAGTAATGGCTGACTTTTATTGGGCACTTTCTATGTTCCAACTGTGCTCTGTGAATTCCCTACTTGTATTACCCTCTTTAATCCTCTTGGCAATCCAAAGATGCAGGCACTTTTGAGGGGTAGCTGACTATGCCACCCCAAAATATGCCTCCTGGGCATAAGTATTATTTTGAGAAGCAGCAGACACAGGAGAAGCTCTGAAGGCAAAGTAGAAGCTATCCTTTTGTAAAAGAAATTCACGTTTCTAAAGAAACTCTCCATTTATAAGAATGTTTCCATCTGGGTATCTTGAAAAGAAGGATGACTCAGTCCCGAGAGAATCTTATCAACAGGGAAGGCACCAGGCTTAAATCTGTGTAACAACTCTTTCCTTGTTTATCATGCATTTCCTAGTAATTTACCTGTAACTGGCCTCTCCACACCTTTCTTTCTTTTGTCTTGAGCTGAAGATGGTATTTAAGCCAGAGTTCTGAGCGCCTCCAGAGAGTGACTCACTTTCCTCTGGGGATCGCTCATGTTTAACGAGGCACACATGTTAATAAACTTCTTTTTGTTTTTCCCCTATTCATCTGTCTTTCCTTACAGGGGTCTGAGCTAGACCTCAGAAGACAGAGGGAACATTATTTCTCCTCCTCTTTGACATTATTACAAATGAAGAAACAGGTTTGAGAGTCAAGTAACTCAAATCAAGGTCACTCAGTCAATAAGTGATGGACTTAGATTGAACCCAGGATTAAATACAATACTTATTTGCTGTGATTTTTCCTGTTGGTGAATTCCTACGTCTAAGCATGCCACCGCCCCAGAAACTGGGGAACCCTGACAGCACTCTCTTGGTATGTTTTGTGACTAGTGTTGCCTTGTTCTGATGTGAACATTTTTCTTTGTGAAAACATTCATATTTTTAGATAGAAATTTACTTTATCCCCAATGAACATTTCTGACGATAGAGAAATTGCCAAACCTGCTGACTCATAACAAAAATAAAGAGCATCTACTATTTAGTCTAAGGCTTGTAGTTTTGGGAGGTGGTAGGAGGAAAAAGTTATTCCCACCCACTATTGATCATTTTCACTTCATTTTATTCAATGGTATTTATAGTAGTGCATGGAGGTGGTCTTGATAACTTTGTGGAGATCATTTTTTCAATAGTACAGATGGTTCTGCTAAATGTTTAAGGCATCTTGGAGGACAATGGTTTGATCCTGACTCAGGGGAACTTGGTCATGTAAATCACTTTGCTTTAAGTGCTTTGGCCTCTGAACATCTAAAATGGACACATACTTTTTTGGCTTATTATCTCATTTCTTTTTTTTTTTCTTTAGAGGCTTTATTTATTTATTTATTTATTTATTTATTTATTTATTTTAAGATCTTACCCACCCGTTCATGAGAGACACACAGAGAAAAAGAGGCAGAAACACAGGCAGAAGGAGAAGCAGGCTCCATGCAGGGAGCCCAACACGGGACCCGATCCCCGGTCTCCAGGATCAGACCCTGGGCCAAAGGTAGCGCCAAACCGCCGAGCCATCGGGGCTGCCCTATTATCTTATGTCTGTGGCCACTGAAGGCCCAAGCTACAACTTTATGCCTGACACACACCAAGGATTTTTTATTGCTTGTGTTCCTGGCTTTTTTCCTGTTCTTTCTATCCATAACCATGTATGTATAATGTCCAGAATATTCTGTCTTTTTCTTTTTTTAAAAGATTTTATTTATTTATTCACGAGAGACACACAGAGAGAGGCAGAGGGAGAAGCAGGCTCCCTGCAAGAAGCTTGATGCAGGACTCAATCCCAGGACCCTGGAGTCACAACCTGAGCCAAAGGCAGACGCTCAACCACTGAGTCACCCAGGCATCCCTTCTGTCTCTTTTTCTGTCTCTCTCTCACACTCACATACAGACATGCCAAGCATTTTTCACAGATAAATTATGTCGGAAATATATATATATATATATATATATATATATATATATATATATTTTAAGGTTTATTTAATTATTCGAGAGAGAGAGAGAGAGAGAGAGAGAGCATGGGAGCCGGGGGAAGGGCAGAGGGAGACAGAGAATCCTCAAGCAGACTTCATGCTGAGTGTGGAGCCTGATGCAGGCCTTGATCCAAAGACCCTGAGATTATGATGTGAGCCAAAATCAAGAGTCAGTACTTTAACTGACTGAGCCACCCAGACACCCCTAGGTCAGAACTATTTCTATGTTCTGAAGCTAAGTATAAAACATCTCCTCTGACCATGGCAATGTCATGCTTCATTTTAAAGCCATCTTCCCAGAATATAATGGGAGGAAGGGCCATCATCACTTGCAATAAAGTTTCCTATAATTATAATCTCATTATCAAGGAGAAAACATTAATGCCCAATATGCTTTTAATTTAATGCTAATTTTCACACTTGAAGGAAGACATTGCAAGCATATACAATTCTTTTGCTGATAAACTCTCATTGTAATCCTGAACATAACAGAAAAAGGAACTGCATATTGAGACAAACCATGAAAATTAGCTTAAAAATGAGCCACACTCAAACAAGAATATATCACTACACCTCTGAAAGTTTATAAGATTTACTAAAAATTATCAATAAGGAATTGTTTGCAAGAGACTCCTTTACTCACTAGCCCAATACTCTCACATTTTTACCCACTAATTAAGGGGAGCTGATCGTGGCCTAAAATTTTTCTAAGCGTTGTAATTTTTCTATTCATCATATATTCAGAAAAGTATTAGATATCTTCCTCATCTTTCTTGTTTATTCTGTCTCCTTCCACAAGCTCTGTGAGCAGGTGTTTCCATCTGTTTTGCTTGCTGCTGTATTCTCAATGCCTAAATAATGCCTGACACACACTAGGCACTAACTAAACACTTGAGTGAGGTGCCTGGGTAGCTTAGTCAGTTGGTTACCCAACTATCTCTCTCAGCTCAGGTTTTGGTTTCCAGGTCATAAGTTTGAGCCCTGCCAGGAGCCTACTTAAACACACACACACACACACACACACTCTCTCTCTCTCTCTCTAGTGAATAGATAGTAAATGAATCAGGGAGTAGATGAAATGGATTACCTTAATATTCATCATCCCGAACAGAAAAACAGTTTAAAGAACCTCTAGCAAGTTGTGTAGGATGAATAGTGATACACAATGGCAGAGATATTTCCTTTATCTCTGAGAACTAACTTCCTTTCAAGAGGAAAATAGAATGAGTTTACAGGGGCTGTGTTAAATGTCTAAAAAGATAAGTCAGACAGTGAAAGACGAATATGATCCCACTTATTGTATGGAATCCAAAAAAGTAAGACTCACAGATCAGAGAGTAGAGCGGTGGTTGCCAGGAACTGAGGACAGGGAGATCAGGGTCATGTTGGTCAAAGAGTGCAAACTTGCACTTAGAAGACAAATAAATTGTGGGGGATCTAAACCACAGCATTATAATTACAGTGAATGAAACTGTATTATGTAGTTGCAAGTTGTTAAGAGGCCAGGTCTTCAATGTTCTCATCACAAAAAAAATTAATAATTATGTGACATGATAGGCTTGTTAGCTATGGGTAGCTGTGGTGGCAGTCATATGGCAACACATGAGTATCTCAAATCAATACACGCACACCTTCACCATGTGCGATGTTACATGTCCATCATATCTCAATTAAAAAAAGAAAATAGGCAACAAGTACTGAGGGAATATTTTGTAGAATTATAGACTATTTTTAAAGTACATATAGTTTACTCCATTGCTTGTATAATTTTTCTTCCCTTTAAAATTAAATAATGTGGATAGAAACAACAAACTCTACAAATGAATAGTTTCTGGACAATAACAGACAACAAAATAATTATTTGTAACATGTGCCAAAACCAATATGGCATTTAATCACAGCACAGATTTAGAAAGGCAGATCACTTCTCACTATTTCACAAGAAACCTGAGTAATGAGGTGGTATATTACTGATCTATTGCTGAATAGCAAATTACCCCCAAATTTGGCAGCTTAAAGCAGTCATCTATTATCTCACAGTTTTTGTGGGTCAGGAATCCAGGAGCAGCTTAACTGGGTGATCCTGGCTCCCAGCCTCTGTACTCATTTGTGGAAGCTGCCATAACGAAATACCACAGACTGAGTAGCTCAAACAATACAAGTTTATTTTCTCACAGTTCTGGGGGCTAAAAGTCTAAGATCAAGGTGCTAGAAGGTTGGTTTTCTCTGAGGCCTTTCTCCTTGGCTTGCAGATGGCCACCATCTCCATAGTACTTCACATGGTTGTCTCTCTGTGCATACAGACCTTGCTGTATCTTTTTGAGTGCAAAACACTTCCTCTTATGAGAATACTACTGACATTAGATTAGGTCCCACCCTGATGGCCTCATTTTAATTTAAGCAACTTTTTGAAGGCCCTATCCAAATACAGTCATCCTGACATAATGGGAATTAGGACTTCAACATATGAATTTTGAGGAGACACAATTAAGTCCATAACAATCTTTCACAAGACTGTAGTCAGCTTTGATTGGAGCTGCTGTTGCATCTGACAGATTGACTAGGGTTGGATGACCTTACCTTCCAAGCTCACTCGTGTGGTTATTGGAAGGCCTCACAGTTCCTTACTGGCTGATAGCTAGAGATTTCAGTTCCTGTCATGGAGGCTTTTCCAAAGGCAAGCCAAATGATGTCATGACATGGCTACTGGATTCTCCCAGAGCTAGTGATCTTAAAGGGAGGGAGGGAGAGGGAGAAAGAGCACCCGAGATGGGAAATTCAGTCTTTTTGCAATCAAATTTTAGGATCATTACTTCTATTAGTCAAAATGGCCAGCCCTGGTAAAATATGAGACAGGACCACAAAGGGTATGAATACCAGGAAACGGAATCACTGGTGGTCATCCTTCCTTGAGGCAGGCTACCACAGCTGGATTAAAAATAAAAATTCATGTATTCTGCAAAAATTTATATATTTGTTACTTAAAATATTCTGACCAATTAATGAAATATGACATTAAAATATTTTTAGTGCCTGTGAGAGATTATGCTTTCTGGGGTTGAGTTATTTTTACAAAAGAGACCTTTGAAGTTTTTTGTTAAACAAATTTGGAAATGTTGCAAATATTAGTGCAACATTAGTCTAAATAAAAAGGGTGTAGTCTAAATAAAAAGCTCCAGGAGTTAACATAGTAGTTGACTCCAGCCTCTGGTGCCAAAATGCATAGGTTTTTTGTTTTGTTTTGTTTTTTAGGTTTCAATAAATTTAAATGAACTTTTTGGAATATTATTTACATATAATAAATTCTATTTAAAAGGTACAAACTTCCAGTTACAAAATAAGTAAGTCACAGAGAGAAAAAGTACAGCATAGGGAATTTTAAAATATAATAAATTTTAAAAAGAAAAAAAAAAAAGATACAACTCAGTGAGTTTTGACAAATGTATATTCTATGAAACCACCGCGATGATCAATATATAGAACATTACTATCACCCCCAAAAGTTCTCTCTATCCCTAAATGTCTTCGATTCCAGGCCACCACTGATCTGCTTTCCGTTCAGGATAGTTTAGTTTGTATTTTCTAGAATATCTTGTTAGTTCTGTTTCTCTGGAGAATTCTGACTAATAGTCTTGAGTCTTAGTTCAATATTTTCAAAACCAAGTTTAAAATATCCAACAAGGTGTTCTAGTGGGAGGTCCAATTCAGTAAGTGCAAAGTGGAATTTATTCCCATTTTATTCATCCATTGGCTTTTTCAGTCAACACGAACTTATGGAATGTCTACTATGTGCTAGGTAGGTATGCAAAGTGGGGTTCTGGCCACAGCTCACTGAATAGTAGAGTCAACAGATATGGTACAAAAGTTAAATGTCACAGTTCCCTGTGACAGCTCCCTAATAGAAATGTGAAGGTCAGAATGGTAGTTTCGAGGGCTTGGAGGTACATTCTGCAGGGTGAGAGTTGAGGCTGCTAGTAGGGAAGACTTTCTGAGCAGCAGGCTTGATAGGGACGGGTTCACCAGGTGGGCAGGTAAGATGGGCTGGTGGGGGAAACATTTTCGGCAAAGCAAAAAACACATACAGAGGAAGTGCATGGAATAGCTGTGGTGATTAAAGTAGCTAGGTGTTCAAGAACAGCAAAGGTTAATCATGAATTCCAAATACGATGAAACTGAAATTATTGAGGTGTAAGCATTCCTGGTGTTTTCTCCCTGTGTGCCAATTAGAAGGGGTTTTGGTATAACTCATTTGTCCTTTTCCTTCTGTCCTGGAAGGAGGTCTTGCTCTGTTACTGAAGTTTGTGGGATAAGAGGGAAGAAGGAAGGAATAGTAATAATAATGAGGAGGAGGAGGAGAAACACCCAGTATTTTTTCAGCCTGTCCTTTGTGCCAGATCCTAGTCTAAGCATTTTATATGTACTAACTCATGTAATCTTTACAACCATGTGAAGCAGATGTTTCCCCCATTTTACATATGAAAAAGCTGAAGAATAGAGATTGAATACACTGCCCAAGTTCTCACACTTGTAAACGCCAGAGTCAATATTCAAATTCAGGCACTTCATATTGCCTACATATAAATCATATATATAAATTATATATACATATATACATACATATGTATAGATGATGATATGATTTATTATAAAGAATTGGCTCACATGATTATGGAGGCTGATAAGTCCCAAGCTCTGCAGTTGGCAAGCTGTGGACCCCAGGGAGCTGATGGTGTAATTCCAGTCTGAAGGTTGGCAGGCTCAAAGCTTAGAAAGGGCCAATGTTTCCATTTGAGTCTGAAAGTGGCTAAAAACCCATGTCCCAGCTTCGAGGTAGCCAGACGGAAGAAATTCTCTCTTATTCAGCATTTTTGTTCTTTAGCCTTTTAACTGATTGGATGAGGCCCACCCATATTAGGGAAGGCAACTGCTTTGCTCAATCAATTTAAAACTTTAGAGACCAGAAACACCATCAAACACACTCCTGTTCATGTTTGACCAGATGTCTGGGTGCCCATGTCCCAGTCAAGTTGATGCAAAGTTAACTAACACAAAGGCTAAAGCCATGGAACACCTGGGTGGCTCAGTGATTGAGCCTCTGCCTTGCTCAGGTCATGATCCTGGGGTCCGGGGATCGAGTCCCACAACACGCTCCCTGCATAGAGCCTGCTTCTCCCTCTGCCTGTGTCTCTGCCTCTCTCTTTGTGTCTCTCGTGAATAAATAAATAAGATCTTTAAAAATAAATAAATAAATGAAGGCTAAAGCCTGCAGAACCAGTAGCACTTTACAGAGGAGAAAGCTAAAACTCTAGTAAGATTTGCAGGCCAAGTAGGAATGGCTAATAAAAGGAGGTGGCTGGAATATTTCCTTACAATCCTTACAGAGGCAAAGGCGATGAGAAGTTAATTCTCATCCGTAGAATGATGAAATCTAAGTAGATGACTTTGCAGACTTTTCCAGGTCTCAAAGTTCTATTCTCTCCTTAATCTAAGGTTTTAAATCTGAGTAAATCTCTTAATGTTCCATTAAGAGAAATGAGTATTGTAAGAAGGTTTTGGAAAGAAATGGTATCTCGTTATTTACTAGTTACAGGGAAAACTACTTACAGATTACAAGATTTTTAATGCTCCAGGAAACATTGCTGGTGTTTTACAAGACATAGCCTTCTGAAACTACTCATTTTATTTGTTTTCATTTTATTGTTGGAGTCGTGATTAATTATTAGATTCTTTGGATAAAATTATTTCCTTCAATCAGAAGTACCTGCACAGGAGCTGGTATAGCCACTCTGGAAAACAGTATGGAATTTCCTGAAAAAGTTAACAATAGAGCTACCTTACCAACCAGCAATTGCACTTCCCAAAGGATACAGACATAGTGATTTGAAGGGGCACCTGCACCCCAATGTTTATAGCAGCAATGTCCACAATAGCTAAACTATGGAAAGATCCCAGATGTTCATTGACAGACGAATGGATAAAGAAGATGTGGTGTATGTATACAATTGGATACTGCTCAGCCATCCAAAAAATGAAATCTTACCATTTGCAGCAATGTGGATGGAACTAGGTGGTATTATGCTAAGTGAAGTAAATCAATTGAGAAAGACAATTATCATATGATTTCACTTATATGTGGAATTTAAGAAACAAAACAGAGAGTCATAGAGGCAGGGAGGGAAAAATAAAATAAAATGAAATCAGAAAGGGTGACAAACCATAAGACTCTTAACTCTAGGAAACAAACCTAGTGTTGCTGGAGGAGTAGGAGGTGGGGGCATGGGGTAACTGAGTGATGGACATTAAGGAGGGCACCTGATGTAATGAGAGCTGGGTGTTATACGAAATGGATGAGTTGCTGAACTCTATCTACCTCTGAAACTAGTAATAAGCTGTGTGCTAATTAATGAATTAAAATAAAATAAAATAAAATAAAATAAAATAAAATAAAATAAGCACCTGCAAAGGATGCAAAGAAGAGGTGGTCAAAGTAAGGGAAAAATCCTAGACTATAAGGTGCTATGGAAGCCAAAAAAGTAAATCAAGAAGGAAGAGATGAGGGCAAGATTGTTTGCTCCAGAGATATTAAGGCAGATGAAGTTTTGAGAAAAGGCTATCAGATTTGGTGATTAGGATATTCAGCTCAGTTTTAGTTGAGGACTGAAAGTCATAGGAAGCTGAGCAAACAGTCTTGGTGTTGCCTAATACGATGACATTGAGATGGATTCAGAAATCAGGGTATTTAAATCTTTTCTACCAATGTTTAGCAATTTGAGGACATGAGTGGAAAAGTAGAGACCAGTATGGGATGGGGTGTGTGTGTGTCTGGTACTTGGGCTCAAAGTTTTAAATGGTGCCAATGGGTTTAAGGATTGCAGTTTGTTAGAAAAAACAGCATTGAAATATCTAGGATGGGATTTTGTTTCAAAAAGGAAGCAAATGAAGTCAGAAGGTCAGCAGAGGATCAGAACAGGATTTTCAAACTGTGATCCCTGTTTCAACTTGATCAGTGAGTCAGAGATAAGGCCAATCTGTGTTGCTCTTAATACCTTCCTCCACTAAACCTCACAGATGCTTGGCTGTGATCAGTTTCAGATATTAGGGCTCTATGCTGGGTATCTTCTGTTTGTCCTCCTGGGTCCATCTCCATCTATGACCTGGGAGACTGTCCTATAAAGATCACATCGATGAGTTATCTCGTCCTCTGGCTTCTGTTTGGATTTGGCCATTAGGGAGCACATGTGTGAGATTGGAGAGAAGGAGGGAAAATGTGGTGGAGACATTCATTCCTCTGGTTCCCTTCCTACAGAGTCATCTTGTTCTCTCCCCTTCAGGCCTAGAGGTGGTAATAGCACCCCACTTTCTTAGCCCTTTGTGATTTCTCTATGCTCTGCCACACCTTTGAAATTGCCTGGAGAAGTTACCCTGCATATGCTTTACTTCCTCAAATTACCCAAGTTGAATGTTCCATCTGGAGCCTGTCTGACACAAGTTTTATATAAGATTTCATTATACAAAGTTGTCATCACTAAAAAGATATTTGGAACCAGTAGACTAGGACAGAGGTTGGCAAACATTTTTTTTTTCTAAAGAATCAGATAGTAAATATTTTTGGTTGTACAGGTCATACAGTATCACACAATGTCACCACTCCTAGACTCTGCTGTTTTAGTGAGAAAGTAGCCATAGGTGTTAAGTAAATAAATGAGTGTGACTGGGTTTCGATAAAACTTTATTTACAAAGACCTGGCAGTGAGTTTTTCTTTTGGCCTATATAGGCTATAGTTTTACTGATTGATCCCTGATCTGGGACAAGCAGATCTTGTCTTCTGTTTAAGCTATGAGAGTGGTTCCCAATCTGGGAAGACTTTGCCCCCTAGGGGATGTTTGGCAGTGTCTGGGGACATTTTTGGTTATCACCCCTGGAGGAAGGGGGATACTGGCATCTAGTGGGCAGAAGCCAGGGATACCACTAACTACTCTGCAATGCACCTGGCAGCTCCCCACAATAATCATCCTGCCTAAAATACCAGTGCTGCTGAGGTTGAGAAATTTGGTCTTCACGAGGTTAAGTAGATTGTCAATTTGCTCACCGTGTCAATGTGACTTAGTGAAAACAATCACAGAATTAATTGTTTTTTTTTTTTTTCTGGCTCCAATTTTGACATTATTTTACAGTACTTAGAAAACTAGGATACAATGCATTTATAGGAAATGTGATGGTGTCCTCACTAATGTTTTCATCCCTCAAATCAGTACACATGCCAATCTACGTTAACTGACTTTATTTTTTTTTGGCCCCTAAATATCTTTTGGATAGATAGTGAAAGTATTCATGCCTCTTTTAGCAAAATTGTATCCATCTAGCATCCCGAAGCTGTGTCTTGGATTTCCTTGGCTTCCTAGTTAAGATTAAAGACTGCCTGGTGAAAGGGTTACATTTGGTGCAAGGGAACAATTATGAACATGGTGTAAGTGTGGGTGGTAGGTGTGTGTGTGTGTGTGTGTGTGTGTGTGTGTGTGTGTGGTGCGGGTGGCGGTGAGTAGCTGGGCCTGAGAAAGAGGGTGTGTTGTCTTTGTGGGCATGTCAGCAGGTGGGCTAGTGTAGAGAGGTGGCGTTGATGAAGGTCTCAGGAGTTGGGAGAGGTGAGACACTGACTGTATTCACCGGGAAAGGGAAGAAGAATGACAGCTGGACAAATGAATGATTTAGGGAAGGTATGTCAGGGGCATGTGGCTCTGAGCCGGTTCTTTTGATTATAATCTTTCGAGGCTCTTGTGTTTCAGACTGGCCACCTTAACATTTCAGAAGGGGAAGGAGAGGAATGGATAATTCTACTGTGAATATCTATTCTTTTTGTACTGTGGGTTTTCAATGAACCTATATATTACCCTAAAACTACTAAACCAGAGCAAAGTTGCAACATTTGTATTCCCTGAACTGTAGTTCTTTTTATTAATGTCCTTTTTTAATGGAAGGAGAACACGTCTTTCACCCCCATCCCCCACCCCTACATTGTCAATTAGTGGACAGGTTGAAGACAAGGACACATGTGGTTTGGTGTCTGGGTAACATCATAATTTTGATCAGCTGAACAGCCTGGTAGTGGCCTTGAAGAGATGTTTAACTTTTGGAAATCCCTTTTTTATTGCAACCAAAGCTATTAGGTTTTAAGGTCCATGAAGATGAGATAAGCAGTCATAAAGGGCTTTGAAATTCATACACAGTGTTTTACAGGATTTAATCACTGTCACTTAAATATGGTGATGTTAAAGTGACATCCATACACTGGCAAAAATCCAATCATCAACTGCTTAGCAGGGTACAAAAAATTTGGAGGCCAGTGGATGCGATGTTACTTATAGGTGATTGCAGAGTCATTTTTTGCAAGTTTTGGAATATCCTGCCCTTGGTGAACTGCTGTGGAAAGCAGCTCTATATCTTTTTTATTCTTAAAATTAACTTTAGAGCTCTTGTTTTAGTGCACACTTCTACTCTAGTCTAATTTGTAGATTGACAATCCTTGTAAGATCGTTTTAGACTAATTCTGACCCTGAATACCAGTGAAAGAAATGCAATAAAGACATTCAATCAAATTGAGCCAATATATTAAATACACAATTTAATCTCAAAATTGGTGATTTCCTATGTGCCAGGCAATATACTAAATGGTTTACATGGATTATTATTTTAATTCTCCTGATTAACTGGGGGGTGGGTAAGTACAGTTATTGTCACCCTCATTTTACAGATGGAGAAAACTGAAGTATGAAGGCGTTACATAATTGTCTCAACATCACACAGGAAGTGTTGCTGTTGGAATTTGTACACTGGCAATTTAGTTTCACAGCCTATACTTAACCACTTTTTTATATTGCTTTCCTCTTCTATATTTTTGGTGGTGGATGTAAAAAAATAATTTTGAGGGCATTATGGTAAGTTAGATATTAATAACCCAGGTAATAAATCATCTGTCTGTAATACAAGTAAGCTGTTTGGTCTTGGGGAAGTCACAGAAATTTGCATCAGTAGAATGAGGGATTGTATTGAGTCATGTCTAAAGTATCTTTTCTACTTTTAGCATGGTGATTCCAAGATGGTGGGATAGATGTTTTTTAACCATATCCTTCAGTCAAATGATCATCCTTTTAGTATTAAATTATTTGGAATAGATACTTCCCAAATTTGGAATAATTTCCCATTTCTTCTTTGACCTCATGGGTTGATGCTTAGAGGGAATTAGAAACTCCACAGAGAAAAAGGAGAATATCGTGTAAGTCATACCGCTTCACTAAAGGGGTGTTTGGCCAGTATAGAAAATACACAGAATTTTGGAACTGTAAAGGGCCATGATCTAACCCATTCCCATTACAGATGAGGAAGCTGAAATCCAGAGAGGTTCAGGGACATGTTCAAATTCATAAGGCTATCTCGTAGTAGACTTCGCAACAATTATCTAGATCCAGATCCCAGGCCTCTTCTAGCACATCGCAACCACTTTTGCCTTCATTTCCTCAAGTCATGAAAAACCACTGGCCTTTTTTAATCTGGGCAGTTTAGTGGAATAGAAAGATCTGAGTAAGACTCTCAGCTCTACCGTTTACCAGATGTGAAACATGGGAGAAAGTTAAAATGATAATATATGTGTGTATTCACATATATATATTTATTATTATTTTTTGTTTTTATTGAGGTTTGATTTGCCAATATGTAGTATAATACCCATTGTTCATCCTATCAAGTGTCCTCCCCAGTGCCCGTCACCCAGTTACCCCAATCCCCTGCCCACCTCCCCTTCCGCAACCTCACATATATATTTATATATACTGTCCAGGGTTTATATGTGATGTTTGGGAGCATCAGACTGAACCTTAGAGCTGACTTAGTACCCTATGTCAGTACTGAGTACTGACCTACAATGGGGCTATATTGGTACTAAGCAATAGATCTGCAATTGTTGAATAAGAACATATGGGAACAAAGGTCAACCTAATTTGTAATTGACACCAAATGCTGGGGGAATGAAGCTGGTCTGCTGTGGTTTTCAGTCAGTTGAATAGAGTTAAGTGGTGAGAATTCAAACCATAAGAAGGGTGAAGGAGGATGAGTGAACTAAATTCCAAAGAACCTGCCCCCCTTCCTCCCAAATCAGTACAATGGTCATGATGAAGGGAATGGTTGCACTTTATGGAAGCCATTATTATCTGTCAAGTTAAATTAGTGTTGTTGGATTCAACGTCATTAGCATTGTAGGCCTGTTTGCTTTGAATTTGTCAGGTTGTTTGATTTTATTAAATACTAACTACAGTCATAAGTAGCTTGTATCTCATTTTGTATAATGGATTTAAGTAACATTATTATTATATGTGAGATTAAGTAAAATATTAGAGAGATAGAAGGTGTTTTCTTTTTCAAGAACTAGTCATACATTTTCTTATTTAAAATGTGAACAAGAGGGGCACCTGGATGGTTCAGTGAGTTAAGCAGCTGCCTTCTGCTCAGATCATGATCCCAGGGTCCTGGGATTGAGTCTGGCATGAGGCTCCCTGCTCAGCCAGAAGTCTGCTCCTCCCTTTCCCTCGGGCCCTCCACCAGGTTGTGCTCTGCTCTTTCTTGCTCACTCTCTCAAATAAAATTTATTTATTTATTTATTTATTTATTTATTTATTTATTTATGAAAGCAAGAGCACAAGCAGGGGGAGCAGCAGGCAGAGGGAGAGGGAGAAGCAGGCTCCTCATGGAGCAGGGGGTCTGGTGTGGGGCTTGATCCCAGGGCCCTGAGATCATGACCTGAGCTGAAGGCAGACAGACACTCAACTGACTGAGCCACACAGGCACCCCAATAAATAAAATCTTTAAAAAAAATTTTTATTTTTCTAGTTCAATTTCCTAAAAAGACCTCACAATACTTGCCACACCAGTAGCAGTAACAATGAGCTTCCCCTCTAGTGCCCACCATGGGCTCTCTACATACAATTTCCAGTAAAAGGAGTGAGGGATCTTTGGAAAGGTGACTAATCTCAGTACATGGAAGACTACATATAAAAGGTGCCTGGGACATTGATCATACTAGCAAGCAGGGAAGCTATCAAAGACTCTAACGGTTGTATCAGAAGAATTTAGGAGCCATCAAAAGGGGGCACCTATCATCCAGAGATGCAATAATTTGAACATTAGTAAAAATAACAATTCTTTTTTTTTAAGATTTATTTATTTATTTTAGAGAGAGAGAGAGAACAAGTGGGGGATGGTGGAGAAGGAGAGAATCTTCCAAGCAGACTCCCCACTGACTGTGGAGCCCTTCTTAGGGCTCAGTCTCATGATCCACGAGATCACAACTTGAACTGAAACCGAGAGTCAGAGGCTCCATCAACTAAGCCAGGTGTTCCAAAAATGACAATTCTTAATTCACAATATTAATGTAATCATGTCATAGATGTTCATAGCAGTGTTGTTAAAAATGATAAAATATTGGAAAAAATGATAAAATATTGGAAACAATCTAAGTATTCAAAAGTAGCAACATGTACTCACATATAAGAGTGTCATTTAAACCTTGTTGTAGAAAAATAATTCATGATTTAGGAAAATATTTAAGATACATTATTAAGTAAAAATACAAGTTATAAAATATGCCTATAGTATATTTCAATTTGGCCAAAATAATATACATATGAATATGCATATGAATATGCATAGAAAATTGGATGAATATATGCTGAAATGTGAATAATCACTATGCCTGTGTGGCAGGATTATAAGTGATTTTCTTTTCTCTTTATTTTCCAATTTTCTACAGTTAGCATGAATAATTTTATATTTCCTAAATATAATGTAACAAATATTTATTAAACTAAGAAAATCCAAATATTAAAAGATGATAGCCTATAGATGGAAAGATGTATTATTTTTTGGAGTACAGATAACACATGTGTTCAGATTAGGATACCTTGAATAAGAAACTACTGATCTAGGTAAAGTTTTTTTTAATTTTTTAAAGATAAATAAAAAAGACTCCCCAAAATTGAGGTGACTTACCCAAGACCATCTTTACCAAGGAAAGAAAAGAAAAAAATGCAACGTAGAACATGTGGTTATAGTTTCAAAATTACATTTGCTTTCCTTTGAAGTCAACCTGTATTCACATTTGTGTGCACAGAGCTTTTTGCTTATCTTCTAAAGCTAGAGAAAAATGGCCAGATTTATACAAGTGAATTTTCCATGGCCTGATGAATAAGTGAGTAAACACCGACCTCCAAGAATCTCAAGGTCTGGTCTGTGTAGATTTATAGTGATTGCATTGCACCTCAATGCACTGGTGTAACTAGCTGGCAATTCACCATTTTAGAGAAATTCAGCCTTGCAGGGGGATCTTTCTCTTAAGTCCCCAAGTAATTTCCAAGGAAACTGACAACATCAATCAACAATCCTGAGTCAGCCAAGGAAAAAGTGCTTTGGCACATGATAGAATGTGTGAGTATTTACACCAGGCATTTTAAACTCATTTTCAGCTGACTCAAAACATCAACCAAAAATATTTGTGGGGCAATAGAATATAATTGGCCATAACTGAGGGTGCAAAGAAGAGAAATACCCAATGGAGAACAGGAAAGAACCTTGATAGGGAACTTATCTAGTTAAGCTTCCCTAACTCTGCATTCAGAAAGCTTTATTCTGACCTAATGCTGTGTCTGTTTTCTCACCTTATCAGATCTGAGGTCTGGTGTGATTTTCTTTCCATGTTGGCTGAACTGATGATGCAAGGGAAAACAAAAATAAAGGTCTCACGAAAAGCCAACTAGTGATTGCCAGCGGCTAAGACAAGGAGTGTGAGGCAGGACTGAGTAACGGGTATGGTCTCTTTTTGGGGAGATGAAAATGTTCTGGAACTAGATAGTGGTTATGGCTGCAAACCACTGTGAACGCACAAATTTCCACTGGATTTTACACTTTAAAATGTGAAAATGGTTTGTTTTATGTTATGTGAGTTTTACCATAAGAAAAGAAAATCAAATGCAATGGCCCTGGGGAGAATGATATGAGGAGAGATGGGAACGTGCCCGTGTCAGGGCTACGGGAGGGAGATGGAGGGAGAAGGAGGGGTTGTAGAGACCGGGCTGGAAGC
Source organism: Canis aureus (assembly GCF_053574225.1). Taxonomy (NCBI): domain Eukaryota; kingdom Metazoa; phylum Chordata; class Mammalia; order Carnivora; family Canidae; genus Canis; species Canis aureus. The sequence goes on along the minus strand of NC_135611.1, from coordinate 85,884,616 downwards.
AGTGAGACTTCTGGCTCAGACCTGAATCCTGATTTTCATTGGTAATCCATTTTGGGTTCTTTCTAAGCACTACTTCAGTTTCTAATTCAGTTCACCCAAGATTTATATAGATGTCATAAGCAGGCTGTCTTATAGTCTAATGTAGCTTGTAGTTTGCTCCCCCCCCCCCCCCGCAAGAGTATGTTTTATTTTATTCCATTTTATATAAATGCCTTTAGGTGGATATGCTCTTTCCCAATTTCATATGTCCCCCATGGATCTCTGCTATTTTATATTATTCCTGCTTCATTAATTTATGATACAGGCCTGGCACATGAAAACATTTGTGTTTGCAACACCTGATCTTTTATTTACTTACTTTTTTATTTAAAAAAAATATTTTATTTTTTATTTGAGAAAGAGAGCACAAGCAGGGTGGGGTGGGGAGGCAGAGGGAGAAGCAGAGTCCCGGCTGAGTAGGGAGCCCTATGTGGGACATGTGCACAGTCCCAGGACCCAGAGATCATGACCTGAGCTGAAGGCAGACACTTAACTGACTGAGCCACCCAGGTACCCGTGCAGCACCTGATTTTTTTTTTTTTTTTAGGAACTTAATACATGCAAAGCACAGTGCTAGAGATAGTTTATTAAAATGAGCTCTTGCTTCAAGGAGTCCTAGGATGAAGACACAAAGCAAATGGCTTATTACAACACAGGCAGGGTAAGTGCTCAAATGCTAATGCAAATTAAGTATATTGGAAACAAAGACAAATGCAAAGATCATGTAATATCCGATTGCCCTCCACTTCTGCTCCTGCATTGAGATTTTATTTCGGTGTAAACAGTTAAAGAAGACAAATGATATTTGTTAAGAAGCTGGGAAGAAATGCCATCAAATCTGTAACTAATAGTCATTGAGGCTTAACATTTTATTGTAACACATTTTTAGTTTAGGCCTGAGAAGCATTTTCCATCCTTAAAAAAAACAACTTTGGCAAGATGAAAAATAGGTACGATAGGATTTTTCGCACTTGAACAGCAATGCTCTCAGGAAATAAAGCTACTGTGTACTGACTGCTCCTGTGTGCTTTACATGTGTTATCACTGATCCTCACAGCAACCCTGCAGGTTTGTGGATCAGGGGAGAACCTTGACATCAGTGAGGGAGGCACCTTGAACATTTCTCGTTTTCAATTCCAAATTGCAAACATGACTTTCTGGCTTTCTTTAGTCACATTTCTTCCAAGAATCAGAGATGACTTGTGGATATTCTCATGTTTCATTTAAAAAGCATTTGTTTCCCCCTATTAGAATTTTAGTTTTATCTCTGCTTTGATAGTCGTTTTAATAAACCAACCAACTAACCAAAATTACCTTAGTGAAAAGACTCCAAAGGAAATGAGCCGGCTCCAAAGAGAACAGGAGCCGACCAAGTGGGGCAGGGAGCTAAGCAAACTCACTCACTCTCTGAGCATTTGTTCTAGTATATCAGCTTCCCAGCCCTGCCCAGACTGTGCTTAGTCTTTATATATTCATATCCTACATGAATATGAACATGTGAACATAAATGTGTACAGAGTTATAAAGAAGCTATTGTCTCTGAGCTCCAAATTCACCCTTCACCTTGCTTTGTCCCTGGGTCACTAAGCCCTGTAAGCTGATCTTTTGCCCTCGGCTGGATATTGTTTCATCAATAGTGGGCGCTGCAGGGAAGTAGCAAGAAGACACTTGGAGGCTTCCCATGTCTCTGCAGAGGCTTTGAGAGCCCAGCAGCCTTAAGGAGGCACTTGCGGGGCACCCTCAGGGATCTGTCCCTATCAGCAGCCTCTTTGAAGCATTTTCATCCCTCTGTATCCACCAACAATTGTGGGCCACTTCTACAGAGGACCTCTGGCCCACCCGCACAGAGCAGAAGGCAGACCAGCTTCCACTCAACCATGCTCATGAGCCAGGATGAACTGCTTTTCCAGACCAGGGCCAGTCTGTGCCTTCTGCTACTGCCTCTCTGAGAAGATCTGATTCTCAGCCGTGAGGTGGGGCCAGGAGGGCTTCTCCTAACCTCTGTTCTTTTTTTTTTTTTTTAAGATTTTATTTATTTATTCATGAGAGACACACAGAGAGAGGCAGAGGGAGAAGCAGGCTCCCTGTGGGGATCCCAATGAAGGACTCTATCCCAGGACCCGGGGATCACCATCTGAGCCAAAGGCAGACACTCAACCACTGAGCCATGCAGGTGCCCCCTACTCTTGGTTCTTTATTGCCCCCCTTCCTCAGCCTACAGGTAGCTGCTATTTTAATTTGTGATTCTGAACCCCTTTGAGTCTTCTTTGGTTTCTTTTAGTATTTAATTTTGGGGGGTACTAAATTTGCCCTGTTTGAATAACTCTCATAATTTCTGTCTCCCAACTGGACCTTGACTCATATAGAAGCAAAGGCTTGACAATATAGGACTAATTAAATAAATGAGCACGTATTCACTAATGGATTAATACTGTTTTCGTTATCAGTTGGTTGCTTGGTAAGGTGACTTAGATCCTGATTTGAAAGGTCTTTCCGTCTTTTTTGGCGCACACTTGCTATTATCGCCTGTTTCCTACCATCACTGGCCAGAGGAGATATGCATCCTGGACCCATGCATTCTAGCTATTGGAGAGAAAGCCATGTGTCATCCTGGAAGACAATGCCCAGCCCCACAAGGTATTGTCCCTGAGCCAATGCCTTAACTGAGCCTTTCACAGACTATTCCATCATTCTGGAAGCTTCTGGGCTATAAAGTAAATGGTAGAATTAGTGACTCTCATGATAATGAGCACATTGCTACATTCCCTTTGCTATAAAATGGCAAGTTGGACTTAGGCAGTATTGTAAGGGACACCATATTTTTAATTTTTTTCTTTTTTATTTGAGTTGACACAGTGTTACATTATTTCAGGTGTACAACATAGTGATTTGAGAAGTTTATTTATATTTTTAAGAGATACCATGCTGATGAATCAAATGTTCTGTAGTATTTGGCACCTTTGGATGGTGGTGCTCATAGAAGCACTGCAGGAAGATAAGGCAAATGCATATGCAAAGTATTGCTATCTGATCTCAGATAGTTGGTTCTGATATAATTAATAATACTATTGGGTGGCTTGGCTAGTTTTCTCGAAGAATGGTGCTCTATCAAGGTCTTGCCATCAAACTGTGCTGCTGACAGTTTAGGAATTTAGCAGTGGAAGCACATTCAGTGGTGGGTAGCTTCAGTTACAGCACTATGAACACCATTTATGGGCTTCTTGCTTAGGCACTGGGAAGTCTGAAGAGGCAGGCTAGCTAAGAGTCATAAGATGGATCATCATGTGTATGTGGGCACTGAGAGTCTTCTCCATAGTGTACGTTCTTTTGCAGGCATTAATGGGAGATTTGCTTTGTATTCATTGCCATAGGTTCATCCACATACCGTTTCTCTGGGCATCACATCTCTTTTTCTCAGAATGTGCAGAAACAATGCTATGTGATATACATGGCTAGTTTAGAAAAGGCCATGCTGATTTCTCCAGAGACGCTTGTTCTGGGACCTGTCAGTGCTCTTCAATCCAAGCTCATCAGGAACACCTTTATAGTTAAACAGGTTTCATTTATTACTTGTAGCAAAGAAGAATGAACATCATGGGAACTGTGGGGTGTTTCAGTTAGAAGGTGTTAGAGAGAACCTATTATAGGATTTGGGGTTTGGTTGGGTGATTGGGGGAAGGTTTAAGAAAGCATAGATTTGGTCCAGATTGGATGCTGTCAGAAAGGAGTTAATTCTATGGTTGGATATTTTATAGGTGTCATAGTGGCATTTTGCCTGCACTTACACAAAATTGTGAAGTGGCCTTGTTTTATTTTATCTTGTCACGGTCTCAGAGTAACCTTGTCTGAGGTCAGTATTCTATGAGATTATTTATGTCCAACAGGAGCATAACATGGCCTGGCTGTGAATGTCAGGTCAGTTCTGAACATGAGAACATCACGTCTAAACATGAGCTCTTTTTCAGAACTTTCAACTGTCATGTAAGAAGTTTGGCCATCCAGAGGGGTAATCACATACCTGGATGACAGACATGTGAATGAAGGAGACTTTGAGATGATCTCAACCCCAGCCATTGTCTGGCCACAGCCACCTGAGAGACCTGGATGTAGTGAGAACTGCCTACCTGAGCCCAGTATCTCCAGAATCATGAGTAAAACAACTGTGATAGATTTGAGCCACTGTTTTGAGGGGATTTGTTGTGCTCCTGTAAATATTTAGCTCTATACGCCTGAAGTTCAGGAGAGAGACTTGGCCTGGGGTTATAGATGAGGAAGTCCTTTAGCGAGGAGAAAACATTTGAAGTCATTGAAATGGATGAAATCACCAGGGAAATAATGTATGTAGAGAAAGGAGTGGGGGGGGGCGGGGAGGACCTATGATGGCACCTTCAGTGGCAACAGTGAGGGGATCAAAAAGAAAAAAGTATTTGGAAGGAGAAGGAGGAGGGGATCAGGTAATAGATGACATCCAAGAGGAATGATGTCAAGGAAGTCAAGATTGAGTGTATCCAGAAAGAAAGGCATTTGCCAAAGAGTCAAATGCTGTGGAGGGTGATCAAATAAGACAAGGATAAAAAGTGTCTTTGAGTTTAGCAGCAATGAGTTTACATCGTTGACAAAAGTAGTTTCAGGCAAGTCAGGGCCGGGGAGTTGGGGGGGAGGTGAGGCGGTGGTGGGGGCAGAATCCAGATTGTAGAGTTAAGGAAGGAAGAGAAGAGGAGAAGGAGGGGAAACAAGTCCATGGGGTTTTACTACATCGTGCTGCCTCTCCTCAGACTCTTTGTATATAATTGTTTTTTCTATAATTCAGTAACCCATAGAATAATCACATGTCTTGAACCCTACAATTTCACAAGAGCATGGATAGATTGTATCTTCATGCATAGTTAGTGTGATACTTTAACCTGTAGTTTCCAGTTATAAATATTATTCTGTGGGTCTGTGTGCATCTGTCATTATAAGCAATTCAAAAATCCTGTTATTTCTCTTCCAAGGAAAAGAGTTCATCACTTAAAATAGTAACCTCCACTCAGTGTTCACTGGTGCCTTGTAATTACTTCAGAAAAACAATTTCAGCTTAAAAGTTATAAACTTGGGGCACCTGGGTGGCTCGGTCAGCTGGGTGTCTGCCTTGGGGTCCAGTCATGATCCCGGGTTTCTGGGATCGAGCCCCGAGTCAGGCTCTGCTCAGTGGAGAGCTGACTTCTCCCTCCCTTCTTCCTCTGCTCATGTGCTTTCTCTCTCTCTCTCTCTCTCTCTCTCTCTCGTTCTATCTCAAATAAACAAATAAAATTAAAAAAAAATAAATAAGAGTTATAAAGTCTTGAGGTGGGTCTGCAGGAGGAATAGCTTACTTTTGCTAGAGAAGTCTGGAAAATTTCTCTAGTCATAGCCCGTTAATTCATGGCCTGATCGTCTGAGCTCTCATTCCAGTTCACCATCCTGGGAACTGGTGTGGGACTCCGCTAATTCGAATGGGGGGTCAAGACCCCCTTGGTGACAGTGAATGAGTTTGCCAGGGGGTTGGGGAGAGAAATTCTTCTCAATTCAACCTGTAAGTTGCTCTCATGGCCTCATTTGGCTCCCATAAGCCACTTTTCTACCTCTTTTCAGGGGGATCGCAGCCCATCTTTTTTATGCTCATGTTTTTCTTTTCATAGATGTATGGAGACAAGCAATATAATGAAGATGGGAATAAGGACTTTAAATGAAGGGTTTACAGTTCAAAGGACTTGAAATTTATATTTCAAATGTCACTTCCAAATGAGGCTGTACACATGGACAGAACACAATACACAGATTTGGAAAATGACATGTAGCATGCATTTTTTTTTACTTTATTTTATTAGATTTTATTTATTTATTCATGAGAGACACGGAGAGCAAGGCAGAGACACAGACAAAGGGAGAAATAGGCTCCCTGAGGGGAGCCTGATGTGGGACTCGATCCCAGGACCTCGGGATCATGACCTGAGCCAAAGGCAGACGCTTAACCACTGAGCCACCTAGGCATCCCTGTAGCATGCATTTTAAATGCCTGTTGCATTCCGAGCTACACTTGCTGTATTGTCTTTTTACGAATCTTACGGTAACCTTGGAAATATCACCATAGAGGATATTGTGGTCTTTAAAAACATTCTTTTGTTAGATGTAAAAGTCGAAAATATACTATTATTTTTGAAAGTCTTTTTTGGCATTTCTTCATCTTTCGGAATGCCAGAAGCTTCTGAAAATGGGAAATTCCTGGACATTTCTCAGCATGGGATAAGGCCTGCCTGGGGCAATAACTTTGACTCTCTGTGGAAGGAATTCTGGGGTGTGGAGGATGATCACGTGAATGCTCAGAAGGTTTTGAAAAGGTAGAAAGAAAATACTACATATTGTGTAGTGAGCACGTTTTTATGCTTAGCACTGGACTGGGGGCTTCCCATTCTACATTTAATCATGTATGGTATGAAGCTGGAGAGCACGAAGCTCTGGGAGAGAGGGTCTGAGCTGTCATCAGAAGGGAAACTGTAGCATTTGGGACATAAAACCAGCTTATGATGAGGTTTGGATAAGGGTAGAGGGAAAAGATCTTGGCAAATTTATTATGCACAAATACTCGTGTTATCTTCCTTTAAGTGATATTTGTGACTTTTTCTCTGGGTTCATCTGGTTGGCAGATGGAGGCAAATGTCTTTTAGCCCTAAGGAAGGCATACAGAAGGCACATATGAATCATGGCTGTTTGATAAATAAAAGAAACTGAGCTTCAGAGGGTATCTGGTGTGTGTGTGTGTGTGTGTGTGTGCGCGCGTGTGTGTGCATGCGTGCATTCATGCTGAATGTACCACCAGTGTATATCAGATTTTTAACTGGGAAGATTTCACGTGCTTCTTTGGTATGGCCCAAGTGAATATATTTTTAGAAATGAAAAGTAGAGCATGTTCCAAAAGTTCTTTTCTTCTGCCATCAGGGACAGCAAGCCTTTATTTATAGTAATTTGAGGTCCCCAAATACCTTCAGCAATATTAATGGGGCAAAGAGAAAAAAAAATTAAGCAGTAGATGATTAGATCATGTGTTATTTTACAGAGAACTTGATTTCTCTTGCCTTTAGAAAATACAGGCCTACTTTTCTCACTTGTAATTAGAACTAATTCTTTCCTGAGATTTGCTTAAAATGAATATTCTTGCTCAGGCAGCAAAAATATGATCAGTCCCACTGACCTTGTGTCCTGGCCTTCATCATTCAAAGAAAAATACAGACCATGGCTATCAGATCCTTTGAATTCGGTAATATTTAGTATAAAGGAAACATATGGAATGGAAATATGCATGTAATGGAAATATACAACAATAACTAGAAAAATGTCTACTATTGAGCCACTACTATACGGCAGATTCTTTCTTTTTTTTTTTTTAAGGTTTTATTTATTTATTCATGAGAGACACACAGAGAGAGGCAGAGACATAGGCAGAGGGAGAAGCAGGCTCCTTGTGGGGAGCCTGATGTGGGACTCGATCCCAGGACTCCAGGATCATGACCTGAGCCAAAAGCAGATGCTTAACTGCTGAGCTGCCCAGGTGCCCCATATGCCAGATTCTTTACCTGTATTCAATACATCTTTTGTAATCAAATAATCCTATAAGATACATATTACGATCACTATTTGTTCCAATGACATGTCAGAGATATTAAGTAATTGTTCCAAAGATGCTGAACTGGTTAGTGCTAGAACTGGAAGTTTGAATGCAGATTTGGTTGACTCTGAAGCTTGTATTCTTTCCACCCAAACAATCTATACCTCAAAATCCTGACAATTACTGGAGATGATAGAATTGTATAACTAAGATGACAACTGTTTATTATTCAGTAATGTCTATATTGAAAGAACCATTTGCTGAGCTTCTTCTTTCTTCCAGGCACGACGATAAATGATGTGGAATCTAGTGATCAAAGATGAACTGTCCCTGCTCTTGTGGAACATGGGAAAGAGGGAAAGTCTGAAAAGAATATTAGTGGTTATGATGCAGGATGCTCAGGGCTACAAGAAAGGTAACGATAAGCTACTGCTGGGGTCTGGAAAGAGCTATCTGTACACATGTGGTGTGTGTGGTTGAGGTATGTTAAAGGACATTCCAGATAAGAGAACAGCATGTACAAAGCCAAAGGGTTGAGAGCATGTGGCTTATATGAGAAGCTGCAAATTGTTTGCTTTAACTGGAAAATAGTTATGGGGGCAGGGTCATGAGAAATGAGAATAAAAGTTCTTGAGAATGGCGAAATCAGGAGTTCTACTTTTATAATGACCATAAGCTTTCAAAATTGTCTTGTAAGATAGATATTTTCCTTCTGCTTTTAATTTTTCTCTTTTGAAGAGACACTGTAATAGTCATAGTATTTTCCCAAAAAGGAAATGCAGTTAGTACATGAATATACGAGGAAAATAATATTATTGCTTATGAAAGTAAAGGAAAAAAATTAACTCAAAGAATAAAGCTAATGAAAAGATCCGACTTTGGTAATGACAAAATGAGATAGTCATAGTTGTGATTTGCTGATTGGTCTATAAATTGATTCAAATTTTTGTAAAGCTATACACAATACACATTAAGATGTTTTAAATGTTTATGCCCTTTGATTCAATAGCATTAGTTTTGGATCTCTATAATAACAAAGTTATTATAAATATTTATTGCAAGTCTCTTTAATGGCGCATCATTAGAATCAGTCTAAGTAGCCATGGTACATCGTTTTGATGCAACTTAATGTACCATTAAAAATTATGTTTATGAATAACATTTAAAATGCATTTAGTACAATTCCAGTTTAAAAAGTAGGGTACAATTCTAGCTTAAAGTATATATATATATATGTATTTCAGCACCCTACTTTTTAAGCTCCAGCACTCTTCTACACTCTAAAAGTATACATTAAAAAAGGAAACTGGAAAGAAATCCAAAGAACGGTAGTGATGGGTTTGAATAGTAGTACTATGGATAATTTTTTTCTTTGTACTCCATGCATTTTTTACATTTCCGTTAATGACTTTTTATAACTTTTATGAAAGAAGTATTACTATGTATTTTTTATTGATGAACAAGAAAAAATATATTGTAGAATCCAGTTTTATTTTATGTTTCCTGATGCCTGGTAAACCTCTCATATCTATAGCTGGGAAGCAAGTGAATGATTATTTTTAAAAATTCCCAGTATTGGCCGACTCTCACTTGGCATATCTCTGCTGGACTTGAGTGAGATCTTCTCCCCCAAGCCACTTGCCTTTTAGACTTTCTAGAAAGAGAATTCATGAAAAAACGACAATCTACCATCTACAAATTACCATATGGTGCAGGATCTATTACAGTATGACTATTTTGTGAATTTTACCTCCCAGGATATAATGCCTCACAGCTAGTCTCACATCGAATACAACCTTCTTCAATTGTTGTTTCGTCAAAGATGCCATGTCTTTAGAAAGCAAGGTGTTCAAGGAAGCAGAGACAGCCATCTAGTGACTTGGAAAGCCTCAGCTTTCCACATACCCTGATTATTTCAAAACATCAAATCTGAACACGCATCTCTTTGTGAAGAATGGATAATTACAAAAGACATCAATGAAGCCCAACCAAATAAGAACAAGATGCAAGAAAACGCGAGCATTGTGAAACAGGAACACAAACCACTAAGAGAGAATGAGCCAAGATGAGAAGACATGAGGTTTGTGGGTTGGTGCCCTGGTATCTTTCTGCTCCAGATCTTTCCTGTGCTTTTAATTTTGTCATTAATCCAGAATCTAGCAATGTGGGGTTCTTTGATTCTATGCCATATAGAAATGCATTCCCCTGGAGCAATGTTTCTCAGCCAGGGATGATTTTTGTCTCTTAGGGGATATTCAGCAATGTCTGGAGACAATTTTGGTTGTCACAACTAGGCGGCTAATGCAATTGGCATCTCGTGTGCAAAGACCAGGGATGTTGCTAAATAACCTACAGTTCAGAGGCCCAGCCACCCACAAAAAGGATTATTTGGTACAATATATCAATAGTGCCAAGATTCAGAGACCTGCCCTTAGAGAAGAAGCCTAGAACTTCCATTGAGTTTTTTGTTTAATCAATGAATGAGAAAAAATTATGGGGAAATTAGACAAAAATAACAGCAGTCCTCCCTGGTGTTCAGATTCCTTAAGTCTGGATCACTTCAGACATTTGCTACTTAGCAGCATCAGCCAGTTTGTCTACTTTCTGAAGTTTAAAGATTTCACTGAGATATATTATATAAGCTCCTCCTATTTTCTCTTTTTGAAAGCATATTTTAATTGCCTGGTATGGAGATATCTAAGATAGAGAACCCCTTTTTTCTGAGTGCTGGACCCTTTTCACTTACTCACTTGAGTAAGTGAAAGTGACCCTTTTTACTTTCCTAGTCAGTCCATCCTTCAAGCTGATAATCCAAAAAATATGAAACCTCCCCATGGTTCTGTCTGCTTTTATCCCCTGCTGGCAGGTTTTCTACAGGTTCCTCAGTATACTTGGGATGTAGTAGCTCCTAACAGTTTCATAGTTAGAATACTCTATTCCTCTGAGCTCTTCACTTAAAATTAATCTCTCTGTAGTAAGTTGTAACTATTCAGCTCTGAATCATCCTTTTAGCGTCAGTATAGGACACCAGTCCAAGGCCACCATCAGCACTCAGTGCATCATCATCCCATTTCATCATACCCCTTTGTAACCCACCTGCACAGAGGAGTTGAGAAGTCTTAATAAAAATACAGATTGAGTGTTCGCTCTTCTGCTGGAACAGAGCTTGGCATATATGGGTTCTCAATGGTATTGGCTGAATGAATGAATAGACAGGAATGAATGAGCAAAGAGAATGAATTGGTAAAAAATCTCCCCTGTCTTACCTTACAGAGAGGTCTAGGGATGCCCTGTTAAGGTTACAGAACTACCAGATGTCTGATTTAGGACTAAAACCCAATTTTTCTAAGAATGGTTAAGGGTTTATTTATAGAAAACACATTGTCATATCTACCCATTCTTTCTTACTCTCAACAAATAAATAGCATTTTATTTTACTTTAATGCACAATCATAGTTCATCTTGATTGGAAAATTGATACCTATTTATTACAAAATTTGTTAAATTATTGAAGAGCATAAAAAATTAAGGAGCAATTCATAATCTCCTTACGCATGTAACATTTGCTTTCATCTGTATACCTTTCTTCCTCGTTATTATTTTTTACCATAAGTATGCATTTATTTTTATAATCAGGAAATATAGAGAGTTACATCTCTGTGTAAAGAATTTCATTCCTGGGAAATAATGGCTGGTGATATTTTAATGAAATGTATTCTAATGTTTGATGGGTTTGCTTGCAATTTGTATGCTATGAATTTCCGTAATGTATGGAAAGACTTTTCAGAGGATGCTAACTGCAAATTTAAGAAAGTAGACTTCTTAGTTTTAATAATGGCCCACATAATTAATAAATATAAGAGATTTGCATACTACTCCTAATCCCCTGAATTTTTATAACAACTAGTTGTAAGAACTGCAAAATATTCACAGCTATAGAAACCTAATTATTTCTTAGAAAAATCCTTTGAGAAAGGCAAAATAAACTTTACAGTTTTTTTATTAGGTAGTATAGCAATGCCATAACTCTACCTATATACCTATATCTATCTTATAAGCCACTTTAATATATGTAAATTATTTGAGAGTTTCCCAGAGATTTTCTCTGCAGGTTGTTTTTGGATATATGTATAAAGCACTGAAGTAATTTATAAATTTTTTTAAAAGATTTTTATTTATTTATTTATTATTTTAGAGAGAGAGAGAGGGAGTGTGTGAGCCAGGGGCAGGGCAGAGGGAGAGAATCTCCAGCAGACTCCCCACTGAGCATGGAGCCTGACCAGGGGCTCTATCTCAGGACCCTGAGATCACGACCACAGCAGAAATTAAGAGTTGGAGGCCTAACTGATTGAGCCACCCAGGTGTCCCATGATGTAATTTATAAACTTGATTACTGGTTTCCACACATTGGCAGAGTCACTCATGTGAAATACATGCTTAAAACTTGTATAATTGGTGGTCCCTGGGTGGCTCAGTCAGTTAGGCATCTGCCTTTAGCTCAAGTCATGATCTCCCTGGGATTGAGCCATGATGCATCAGGCTCTCTATTCACTGGAGAGCCTGCTTCTCCCTCTCTCTCTCCCTCACATTCTCTCTGAAATAAATAAATAAATAAAATCTTTTAAAAAACTTGTATAATTTATTTAACATTTGTTACTAAAATAAGTATTCTTACCTCGTACGTAGTGGAATAAATTAAAGAAATTTTAATATCAAAGTTATGCTTTCTTAATTAAACAAGGACACTATTTATTTTAAAATTATATATCCTACTTAAGCTGCTTTTAAAGGTAATTTTGTTTTCCACTGACTACATATTATTTTATTTTTAAAGATTTTATTTATTTATACATGAGAGACACAGAGAGAGAGGCAGAGACACAGGCAGAGGGAGAAGCAGGCTCCATGCAGGGAGCCCGATGTGGGACTCGATCCCAGGACTCCAGGATCACACCCTGGGCAGAAGGCAGGCACTAAACCACTGAGCCACCCAGGGATCCCCTCCACTACATTTTAAAATGGCTACTGTTTTCTTATTGCTCATCTCAGTTCTTTAAGTGCTATCCATCCCTCACTCCAACAACCCAAATGAACCCCAATTTGCATTAGAATAATTTGAAATAGAGCAAAGAACGAATTTCATAGCCCAATTTTCAAAAGCAATATGCAGCTGTATGCAAAAAATATATTTCTGATGTTTTCAATTAAAAATTTTTTTTTAACAATTAGTGTTTAGCATAGTGTTTGGCACAGAGAAAGCACTGATAACATGTCTGACAATGTCTTTGTGATTGCCATTTTTAATGATGATGTATATTGGTATTACTAAAGGTCATTGGAATGTCTGTGTTATGTGCCATGTGCTATAATATCATCACTAGGGTGACTGTATGTCATAGCTAACCCAGGGGAATCTTGGTTTATGTCCATTGTCCCTGTGTCCTCTCCAAATTTATACTTTAGCACTCTCAAAAGTGTCCTGATTTGGGTGGTCATTTGTCTGGTCATTGACTAAAGTGCAAAAGGAACCGTGATGAGAAGGCCTGTGACATCATCACCCATCTCATGATTTGGCTTCCACTCTACCCAGGCCTAGTGAGACGGTGAGCAGCCTGAATGGTGGTAAACTTCCCAAATGTGGGAAAGGACATTTCAAATTCATATACTTTCTCCAGTGCCTCTTATACTTTGTCGATGAAGAATCCGACAACAATTGAGAAACAGGAACCACAAGACCACAAGGCTCTCTCTCTCTTTACCCTTCTGATCAGCATTATTTTTTAGTTGGGATTTGGTTTTGGATAAAAATTTAAAGACATTTCTTAGACATGTCCACCTTCTCATTTACAGACAAGATGCATCACAAGAATTGTGATCACAATTATGTTTGTTGTTATGGCCTGAATTAGTGACACTTGAGTGGCAATCTTTTCCATACCAGCTCTTTGTGATTTATTTCAAGGTTGTAGTCACTACTTCCATTCTTGCCTTTTCTTTTCTTTTCTTTTCTTTTCTTTTCTTTTCTTTTCTTTTCTTTTCTTTTCTTTTCTTTTCTTTCTTTTCTTTTCTTTTCTTTCTTTTCTTTTCTTTTCTTTCTTTTCTTTTCTTTTCTTCTTTTCTTTTCTTTCTTTCTTTTCTTTTTTCTTTCTTTTCTTTTCTTTTTCTTTTCCTTTCTTTTCTTTCTTTTTTTCTTTTCTTTTCTTTCTTTTCTTTTCTTTTCTCTTCTTTCTGTTCTGTTCTGTTCTGTTCTGTTCTGTTTTTTCTTTTGCTTCAGGATCTGTCTAATCTGTCAACTCAAAATTGTCCATGTAGTCTGATTGCCACCCTCTAGTCTGGCCTATCTGTTGCTGCTAGGGTTTGTCAGCACACATCAATGAAGTCTTATAACTTGAAATTGTCTTTCACTCTGGCTCTTAGAGCTTTACAACCATGTCAAATGGTTGCACCATGTCAGACAGTCCTCTTCACAATCCTCTCTCAGAGAAAGCTCAGTGAGGCTCTAAAAGCTCCTGGACTTAGTACTGGCTATAAAATTTGTGTGTCTTAGTGAAAATGTAAAGTGTAGGGCCTCTTTTTGTTAAAAACATTATTTAGAATTTCAAGAGGGCAGGAGAGGAACATTAAATCAAGCACAGATCCCTTCTATTTCTGGAGTCCTGTGTCCATAGACATTACCTGTGCAGTTGGTCCTGCTTGGATCTTTCATCTATTAGTCTCCTTCATTTTCCTTCCAACTAATGGTTATGGGTCACTTATTATATATAAAGCACTATGCTTGCTATTGAAAATTTTTAAAAATATGGTTACTTTTGGATCCTAATACACCTACTTTTAGATTTTGGTAGTTAATCTCCCCACAAGGTACATGAAATAGTACACACATTTTGACTATAGTTTTGTTTCCTTCAGGTTAGTTGTGCAGCCATAATTTCCTATATATCAGCCTTAAATTGAAAATCCTCTCCTCCATGTTCTCATGATCTATGTATTAACTGTAGGAACCTGGCAGTCTCTATGTCCCTGGATCTTCCACCATCCCACACTTTGCCCGTTCTATTCCTACAGACAAGTTTGTTCATGGCTGGGTAACAACAGATCATGCCAGTAAAAGTGTTTGTTGAAATGAGTTTAAATTCAAATGTCTCCAGGGATTGGGCACATAATATGCCATAAAAAGTAAAACCACCACATACGGATTGACTCGTGACTGCAGAGAAAAGAGATGCCTACTCAGCCACAGAGGATTATTGCCATGTAACATGGGGTCACAGTATTGTCAAGTCTTTTTAGAGAAAAGTTAGAAATCTAAAACGTTATATAAAATGTTCTTTTTCTGTTAATTAATTTCATTTTTAAAAAGAATCCATATGGGCAAAGAAAAATAACAGTAGCCCAAAGCTGACCCAGGAGATGTCAGTCTCTAATTTTTCTTTTTGGTCAGCTTTATTGAGATATGATTCACATGCACTTACATTCACTCCTTTATGTGTATAGTTCTGAGTTTTGACAAATACCTACATTTGTGTAACAACCAACACGAGCAAGATGTAGGACAATTCCATTGTCCCCAAAAGTTCCCTGTGCCTCTTTGTGGCCAGTTTCTCCAACTGCTGATGACCACTGGTATGTTTTCTGTCTTTATAGTTTTGCTTTTTCTAGAATGTCATAGAAATGGAATCATACAGTATGTAGCCTTTGGAGATAGGCTTCGTTCACTTAGCATAAAGCATTTATGGTTTATCCATGTTTTTGTGTGTATTTGGGTGGTTTTTATCTAATTTTCAAAGGCATTTTCCTTCCTTCCTTCCTTCCTTCCTTCCTTCCTTCCTTCCTTCCTTCCTTCCTTCTCTCCCTCTCCTCTTCCCTCCTTTATTCTCCCTATTCTCTTTCCTTCTTCCTTTCTTTCCTTTCGAATATCAATTGCATGAAAGTGTGTTAATCTAGATATTTGTTTCCTAACACACCAATGTTATTGGCCTATGCATGGCTTTTATTTTAACAGCTTTCTTGAGATGAACTTGAGATACAATAAACTACACATACTCGTACAGCTTGGAAACTTAGATGGATGAAATTTAGCAGTACCACTGTCATTGCATTTTCTAGAATTTCTTGTAAATGAAATAATACAGAGGTGCTCTTTCTCTGTCTAGTTTCTTTTGCTCAGCATAATCAGTTCAGGATGCTTACATGTTGTTATGTGTATCAGGAGTTTATTCTTTATCATTGTCAAGTAGCATTCCATCATTAGGATCCATTGCAATTTCTCTATTCACTGGTTGACGGACATTTGGGTCATTTCCAGTTTTGGTTGCTGTAATCATTCATATAAAGTCTTTATAGGGACATATACCCTCATTTCCCTCAGGTAAATATCTTATAGTGGAATAGCTAGGTCATATGGTAAATGTCTTTAACTTTTTAAGAAGTTGCCAGACTCTTTTCCAAAGTATATACCATTTCACGCTCCCACCAGCTGTGTATGAGAGTGCTGTATCTTCTTCACTTAACCCTTGGATAGCCAGGTTTTAAAATTTTAACCATTTTAATAAATGTATAATGTTATCTCACTGTGGCTTTAATTGCATTACCCTAATGACTAATGATGTCAAAAGTCTCTTCATGTGCTTTTTAACTTTGTGTCATCATTAACTTCTTTGGTGAATATCCATCTAAGTCTTTTGCACATTTTTTATTGGATTGATATCCTGTTTAGCTTTTGAGCGTTGTTATATATATTCTATTATTTGTTTTGATTATAAGTCCTTTTTTCAGATATATGATTTGCAAATTTTTCTCCCAGCCTGTGATTATCTTTTCATTGTCTTAATGGGGTCTTTTGAAGTGAAAATGACGCTTATAATTTTAATAAAGTCCAATTTATAAATCTGTTCTTGTATGCACTGAACATTTCGTATTACCTCAAAAAAATCTCACTAATCCATGGTCTTCTGTGTTTTCCTCTAGACTTTTTATATTTTTAGGTTTTACACTGGGTCTATGGTCCATTTTGAGTTAATTATTGTAAGTGATATAAGATGCAGATTAAAATACTTTTTTTATGAGTGTGTATATCCAATTGTTCAACATTATTTATTAAAAATACTATTGTTTCTCCACTAAATTGTCTTTGCCTCTCTGTTGAAAATCTTTTGACCATGTATAGGTGAGTCTTTTTCCAATTTCTCTCTTCTGTTCTAGATGCTTGGGATAGCCTGTTGGCTCCTTGAGTTCCCTCTCTGTCTTGGGTCTTTCCCACAGTCTCTAATCATTCCCGGTATTTGTCAGTTTTCCCCAGACAAGCAATGGCTCCCAACATCATAAATGTAATAACTTATAACTGGCTTCAGCATGGGTATACCAGTCCTAGGGGTGGACCAGGGTATCTCGGCTTTCATTCCTGCAGTGAATGTGGCCTGACCAGGACCTTCAAAGACAGAGCAAACAGATATAGTCAGGAAGGTTCCTTTGGCACTGCAAACTGGGTGTTCTCCCCTGTGAGAATACAAGGTTTTTATCTCTCCCATACCAGAGAACATATTGGGCATTGACATCCTATAGTCAAACTCTGAAAACTTCTATCAATGAATTCTGCTTTTAGGTAAGAGTAATCAAACCAGTACAAAGGGGGAAACACCAACTGGGAACCCCAGCAAAGAGTGGTAGCTGTCAAGCAATATAAATCGCCTGGGGGCATAAAGGAATAGAGAAAATATCTGAGGACCACACTGAATAGGTATTGTAAACCCTGTATGTGGTGTTTTCAATAGCTCAGTATGACCAGTACAAAAAGCCAGATGGCTCATGGCAGTTGATTGTAGATTACCAGGAACTGGACGAGGTGATGACCTCATCAATAGAGCTGTGCCCTACATTATATTTGGGATTCCAGAAGGCACTGTGGCAGAGACAACAGAAGTAGAGAGTGCCCCTAGGATTCTGGTCCCAGCTTTTGAAGGGGCTCAAACCCCATATGCTCTCACAGAGCACAGTTCCTAGCGGTGTACACAGAGCTTCTCCAGGTAAAGCATTTCACGGAGCAACAGCCTCTCATGGTAAGAACTTTCTTCCTATCAAGGAATGAGTTGAGAATATGTTCCATTGATCCTCAGCTATGGCTCTTGTCTTTGATTAAGTGCATGCCTATTTGCTGCAAAGGGGCACACTGTCCACCAGCCCATTGTCTCTAGAAAGTCAGTCTCCACTGAGCCCTGTTGAGCATGTAATGCCTCCAAATGTTCCTGCTTCTATTCCTTTGGTGGCCTCCACAGGTGGAAATTCCCTCTGATGCTAGGTATGCAGATGGGTCCAGCAAAGGCAAACCACCCACAGGCATTGCAGTTACTATTCAGTCCAACACTGACATCATCTGGATGGAAACAGGAATGAATCACAGCAGCTAATGGGCTGGACTCAGAGCAGTTTGGCTGGTGATTGATTACTAATGCAAACTGGCCATTATACCTTTTCACTCATAATTGGCCTATTTAAAAAAGATTAACCTTATGGCTTGGACAATGGGAAGCCAAGGGGTGTGATGATGGAATAAGTCCTTGCAAGAGAAGGATACAAGGAAAAACCTTTGGATTTTCCTGCGAGTGCCTGAGGCAGTCCTTACTTTTCCATATTCTGGCTCAGAAGGCATTGAGACACTGAGGCAATCTGACAGCTGATGCCTTAGTTTAGGCATAAGCCCTAGTAATTTACTTTGCAGTAGGTAGAGCAGAGTGGGTACATGGGAAGAGTAGCCACTGCAGGGCCCGGGTGGGATGGCAAATTGCTGGGGATGCTTCATTGCTCTTGAAGTACAATGACTTAGTCAATGAAGTAGCAGCATATCCTGTGTGATCTGAACAATGCCAAGGCAACTACCAAAGGAGTCTGGTGGTCAGCCACTAGAGTTCTCAACCAGTGAGGGATTTGCAAACTGATTACATTGGCCCCCTGCCTCCCAGTAAAGGTTATGCCTTGGTCTGTGAGGATGCCTTGTTTGGCCTAACTCAAGCTTTTCCCTGTTGCCAGGCAAACCAGGCTGCCTCCATTACAGGGTTAGTGAAACTGAGTACCATGTATAGATACCCTTGCTCAACAGACCGTGATCTGAGGTCACATTTTAAGGGTCATGATGTGTAGGACTGGGCATAGAACATAACATTGAACAAAGATTCCATCGCTCCTATAACCACAGGCGGCAGGTTTGGTAGAAAGAAAAAGAAATGGTGAAGCAGCAGATTAAATTACCAATAGATAAAACCACCTTGGGTGGGCAAACTAAAGTATAACCCGAGGGTTTGGTCCATTTGAATAGTCAACTAATAGGTCTTGTTGTCCTGTATGTTGTCCTGTATGCCAGACCGGGGACACCTGCTCAAACACCCAACATTGCCCTGCAATCACTTGTGGATCAATACACTATGCTTCTCAAAACACCAAGCCCCCTCATGCCAGGGAGAGGTGTTATCTACTGGAATCCACAATAGGACATCCTACCTGGATGGGTGAGTTACTTTGTACCTCAGAGTGACGTGAGTCTGGCATATCTCACCCGCAGTCCATCTCCTTATGCTTGACAGAGCTGCCTTCTGTGACCAACCTGGATACTGCGCACCTCCAGGTCCCTAAAGCTGCAAGCCACCTTCACTTCTAAGAACCAGGCCATAAGTGTAATTCTTATAAAGAGAAAGACCCTCCCATACAAGTTCTTCCCATACTAAGTATCTGTCTTATTGACCTTAAACTTCTGCTGCTCTTGTGGTATTCAGTAAGGCACCTGACAGAAATATCTTTCTCCAGTGGGCTTCTTTTTATGCCCGACAAAGCAATCAGTCTAACTGTTGGATATGTGGCTAGCTGACATTCTCTAGCTCTGCAGGACTGCTATGGAGGGTATCACCCCTCCAGGCTGGGGGTTAGAAGGCATTAAAGCAATACATTAAGGGAGAACAAGCTAAGATTGACACTCTTAATTCATGATATTATGGATACTGAGCCAAAAACCTGGCTTGTGGCACGTGCTATTAATAACACTGGGAATGGGTATTCTTTTCCTGTCAATCAGACTACACAGGCAGCCCATCAAACTGCTCACCAGAAGGGTCCTAAAAATACCACCATCAGAGCCATGGGTGGCTACACTCAAATTTGGGATGGGTTCATCTGGCTTACCCTGGGTATTGAACATTTGAGCACTCATGCACTGCTATATTGAGAATGGAAAGACCACTCTAAACAGAACCAACCCAGCTGTACAAGGGATATAGGATGGATGTCACTACAACCATGCAGTCAGTCTGTCATATGATGGGTTTGGTAGTGGCTGGTCACGCTGCTCAGGTATTTATTGGGTAGCCCCAAATGGGTGTCAGTGGTTGTGTGGCACAAATCTTTGGCTATGGCTTTTATCCATGGGCTGCTGCACCCTAGGTTTTCCCTGGACACAAGAAGAATCCACCCAACAATAAGAGTTGCTAACTTCCCTCTCCTCGAGGCCTGATGGACATGTTCTGTTTTCCACTGGTGCAATCGTCTGGCCACCATATTTATTTCCTATATTGACCTCGAGGACATGATAGCACACACAGCAGCCCTTACTAAATTCACCCCACAAGCCTTAAATGATAGCTGACAAAGCCTATCCTTACTGAACTCTGAAATATCCCTAATGAGAATAGTTTTCCTCCAAAATAAGATGGCCTTGGCCATTATTGCTGCTGCTCAAGGAAGCACCTGTGCCATTATCCCAGCAAAATGTTCTGTGTTCGTAGCTGAGGAGTCTGTTCATGTATCATCTTTATCAAAACACACTAGCATATAAAGCAACCACCCCTGAAGGATCTGACCCACCCCCAGCCTAGCCGACTTAATAAATCAGTGCTTCAGCTCATGGGGCTCTTGGCAGAAAAAAAAAAAAATTGTTACTTACTTTGGGAATCATTGTCTTAATCTGCATATCTTCATTGGTGGCATCTGCTCTGGTATAGTCAGCAGACAAATGAGTCAACTCCTTGCTAATGAACCCACGATGATCATTCAGGGCACATTGTGAAAGAGGGAAACTATGTGAGATCCCAAAAGCCACTCATGAGAGTTGGAATGTTAGAGGAGGTCATCCAGAGGACACAACTGCCCGTTGACCCTCAGGTTGGCCCCTGGCAATGGAAGTTCCTCTCTCCCTCCCTTATCTTTGCCAAGTACACTCTGCCCACCATTCCCATGGCTGGAGCCATTTTCAAGGACACAGCCTGGAGGGAACAATGCGGTGTTGAGACCATTTGAACACCTTTAAGGCTGCTATATGAACTCTGAAGATCCTGGCCCGCAGGTGCAGAAATCTACTTGTCTCAGTCACCCAAGACAAGTCTCACAAGTAGTTCCCATGTTTGTTAAAACTGCCACCTACCAGGCGGTGCACCTGGGTGGCTCAGTAGGTTAAGCATCTGCCTTTGGCTCAGGTCATGATCTTAGGGACCTGGGATCAAGCCCCATTTCTCCCTATTCCTCTACTCTTCTCCCTCTCCCTTAGCTCATGCTCTGTCTCAAATAAATAAATAAAATCTTAAAAAAAAAAAAAAAACACCAAAACCCAAAAAACCTGCCCCTTACCAATCTTCAGTGCCCTGTGTCTTTCTTCTATCCTTCCCACCTACAGAGGTTTCAAGTTCATCTCCCACTCAGGGCGGTTTCAAGTTCACCCTGGGGAACTCCGAGGTTTCCAACCAACATACCCACACGGTTAGTGGTCTTGATTTGTGTTTCTCTAGATAAGATCGGGCCTTTCTTCATGTATCTATTGAGTATATGTTCCCCTCTTTTGTGAAATAACTGTTCATGTTTTTATTCATTTTTTCCCTAGGTTACAGGCCATTTTATATCTTTATGTGTGAAATGTTAGTTCAAATATTTTGTTATTTTTTTCTTTTGTCATTATTTTAGAGTACGTGTCTTCTTGTTGAAAGATAGAGGTTCTTTATTTTTTTATACCCTTATGAAGTACTGTGTGAGATGTAAATCTACTTTAGTTTCTTTGAAACATCTTTTGGTGAATAAATTTTTTAATTTTAAAGTAGTTGAATCCATCTATTTTTAATGTTCTAATTTCTGTCTTTAATATTTTGTTTATTTTTTGGTATAATTTTTCTGGATATAAGGCTTGCAGAACATCTTTTGTTATTTTACCCATAAATTTATGATGGTTTTTATTAGAATAGTGTTTAGAGTTATTTTATATATTCATATTTAATATAAATTAAATTACATCTTGTTCTCACTCTAGGTTATCTGTCCAATGATTTACAATAAAATTTCTTAATGTCTTTATAAATTCTCAAGTTGAAGAACCACTCTGGCATCTTTAAATATAAGTACTTGTATCAGCTACATCCTTATCTTACTGTTACAGTTAAGACCTAGTGTCTGAATAGGGAAAAACTAGGCAAGTAACATCCTTATGGAGCTTTGTTTTAACCTATAATTTTGAATGTGCTACACACTACTTTGGCTAGAATCTATGTATTAGTCTTTGTATATAAGCTCAAAGGGATAGATCTGTGCACAAATCCATTTGCGAAGCCAAAAGCTACCCTGGTGTAAATGTGCCACAGGGATCCATTTCAAAACACTGCTTCGTCTTGCCAAGGTCAGTGGCTATCACCGAGAGTAACCAGAGAATGCCTGTGTCTTCACTCTTAAAAAGGCAGCCTCTTTTGCAACATTAAATAACAAGACTTTTTGTCCCTTTCTTTCTTTTCAATGGTAGAAATTGTTTTTGTTTATCATTTTAGAGCAAAGAGTATCACCTTTCTACGAGAAGTTTTGATAAAGAAAAAAGTCTTAAAATTGTGTCCAGAAAGTACCAACTTCCTCCTAGAGCCAGTTTTATTTTGAACAGGTTGAGAAAATAAATACGATGTCTCCAGGTATCCCCACATTAGAGACGGATTGCTAAATTGAATGCTCTATAGCTTTGCACTTACACCTGAACTCCAGATGTAGGAGTATCTTGTTTATTTACTCATTTAATTTACCGAGTACACTTGGTGGGTCAGTATTTCTCAGTAAGAGTCAATAAGAATCCACTCACACTGCCTTCAGTATTTGTAATTCTGATAAAGCCCTAGAATGGAAGGCATTCAAAACAAGGCAGGCTAGAGGACCTACTGGGATGAAGCCAGATTTGCTTTGAAGACAGCTTATGCAACCTGTTTAGTTTTATTTCAAACAAGAGCCCCAAATACAACCCTTTTGACCTGAGTACTCCATCCCTAAATGGCAAACTAAACATTCATGAAAATTTAATGGTGAGGAAATTAGTACCTTCTTATGTTTCAGACTGTGAAATGGCACCAGGGAGCACTTTCAGCGACAGGCAGAAGTGTGTGGATGTGTTGGACCAAACCTGAAACATTTGTTCCTTTCAACCTGTCATCCTTCATTAAGTCAGCCGGCAGCTAAGGCATCTGAAAGGACGCCGCCAGGATGCCACCCAAGAAAGGTATTTCAAAATAAAGACCTGGTTCTAGAATATTCTACCTTTCTTAGAGATTGGGAACTTTGAATAGTTTTGTGGGTTTTCTTTTTCATAATTTTTGTTTCCTCCTTGGGACTTTCCCTTTTTTATATTTCTGTGATTAGAGACCATTTGTGTCTTGAGAAAATGGAAAAGGTTCATTCTTTCATCTCTTTTCTGTAACGAACATATGCTTTTACCAACTAGTTGGGGAAAACAGTGATAGAGCAAATTACACTGAGGTTCAGCACCACATCTGAAGTTGGGGGTTCTATTTCCCAGCAGGGACCTCTGATCAGATTGGTGTGGGAGGCAGCTTCGTGAAGGGGACAAGTTCGCTGTAGTTTGTGAATTAAATACAGCTCTGAATTAAGTAAAGCTGAAAAGGAGAGGAGGGTGAATTAAGGCAGAGAAAATGAAGAAAAGAAGCATAAAACCTTCCTGGGGGAGATGCATGTGACAGGATGAGTGATGTGATGACACACAATTTTTGGTTGCTGTGACTTGTCACCGGGGCACATTTTCAGTACCCTGGAGACAATGTGTGATGTGTTGGGTGTCATTCTGTGATGTTTACGGAGCTTACACTGGCTCTGTGTGCAGCCTCAATTTCAGTCCCCAAAAGACAAACTGGTAGAATTTTCAAATAGGGAATAACCTGAAAAGACATGTTTGCTTTTGAGCTTAGAACTTCTAATTCAGACGGCCTTGGTCCTGGTCATTTCTTTAACTGACTTGTTAAGTCTTAGAATGGAAAGTGGAGACAGAGACCTTGCTTAGAGATAATCTATCAAAGTCACCAAACTATAGGCTCATGTCTTGAGATTGTGAGCAGGATTCTATTTAATAGGCATAGTTGTTTTGTTGACTTCAAACATCTGGACAGGTTTAGGAATATCATTACCAAAGTAGGTCAAAGTTTTCAGAAAACAAAAACAAAAACAAAAACAACCCTTTTATTTGAGGCTCTACATGCATTTCCAAAGAAACTGTTAGAAATAGCCCATAGATGTACAATAGCTTTTAATAGGGTGGGGTTGGTTTTCCATTAATAAGGATAGGGTTTAAATCTTATTAAGATGTTCATTTTAGCCCCTTTAGGATTTTTCAACCTGGGGTCCTCAAGCTCCCCAAGTGGTTTTGGTAGTTATGTTTTCAGGCTCATTTAAGATCTAACAATTCTTACAGAAACTTGCAATAAGGCCGCTCAAGCTCTCCTAAATGCTGACCATTTTGTTAGACAAGTAAAATTGGAATCAATTATTCTTGCTGTTTGTTCATGCTATTATTTATCATTTATTAATCTTACTGCTTTCATAACAACAGATGGTTTAAAGTTTAATCATTTTATTTTGATTGTGGATGGAATATATGTTGTTGCAGAAAATGCATAAATTTTAGAAAAGTGTATTTTAAAAAACAACAAAAATAATCTCACCACAAATAGACTACTGTAGACATTTGGTTTTCTTCTTCCAGACTTTGTCTATGAAAGTTATGTTTGGTTTATATTTAACAAAATGGATACAAATTAATTGATACCCAATGAATGTTGTTTCAAAGACAATGTTCTGGCTTTATAAGAAATGAAAAGAACAATGGCATTGCCTGTTTCTGTTACATAATATCATAGTATCATAATAATTGCTTCCATTATTGAGTGCCTATTACATGCCAGGCTCTGTGCAACATGTAGTGATGAATTACCATGAAGGTTAGATGTGAAGGGATGACAAGTGATATCTTACTGTGGTGGCTACCACTTTCAACAGGCTGTGAAGGGACATGGCAGGTCAACTGGCAGGTGAGTTGCTCAGCATATTGAACTTCTCCAGACAGGGCACAAGGAAAAATCATGCTTATTGGTAGCCCTTGTAGGGATAGAGGAAAGCAAGTTTATTTGCCTACATCCCTCCTGTCTCCTGTTTTTACCTCATGGAGTTAACATAGGACATTACTAAGTTGTGTCACCTAGCCCCTGAAACATGACATCACCGTAAGATGCCAGATCCCAGATTCCATGATGTGATGCTCCTTTCAAGTCTGGAAGGGGCAGATATCCTAACACTCTGGGCTTGTAGGCAATCGACTCTGCTGTGTGCTTGGCACTACAAGGGCAAGTGATGGGTTGGGACTGGGATGCTGTTGGAGTGTTTGGATGGAAGGAAGCACTGGAAGGGATTTGATGAGGTACATGAGGTTTGTGTCTGGCACAGAAAGGAAGGATTCCAAAAACATTTAGGAATATGGAAATATTCACTGATACTGAATGTGGGAAGATGAGGGAAAGGGTCATGTTAAAAACGATTTCGTGATCCTGGGTTCGGTAACTGAGTAGATGGACATTCCGATAAATAAAAGACTCTAGGGGACAAAAAAAGGTTTGGTTGGGGGTATGTCTTGGTTATCTGCAAAGTATTTTCTCATGGTAGAGATTTTGGCAATAGCCAGGAGTTGAAGTTGCTAGAATTACATGACTTTCCAGGAAGAGCAAGGAGCAAGGAACTATAGCAAGGAAAGACAGCAAACAATGGAACCTGGGACAACTTCCTATTTGGTGGTGAGTGGAGGAGGGTAAGCCCATGGAAGAAACAAAGGTTGGGTCAGAGGGTGAGAGAGGAAGAAATACCTTGCTGTGCAGACTAACCATTTGTAAAAATGATGATAGTTCTGGATTGTAATTTAAGATGTAGTCATGTTGATTTCTCTCTCTCTCTCTTTGTTTAGAACAGATTAACAAAGTGTTAACTAGAAAAGCCTTTAGAGATTCTTCTTCAGTGAATGAATAGATTCTGTTATTTATAGATAGAAACTGCCTATTGCTAAAATAGTGCTCCTAAATGCCTTAAATGAATTAATGCTTGTAAGGCCACTTGTAAACCCTGAAACAACATGCAAAATGAGGGTGGTGATCATTGTCACGTTGTCATACTATTGTTCGGCCATATGCATTCTTCCCCCCAACAATGCAAAGATAAACCCCAGCTCTGCTTGTACAAATCCTTCAAAATTCTAAATTCGTGATGCTCATATGGATGATGTTTTACTGTATTTAACGATGAATAGATAGCATTTCCTAAAGAGATAAATTATATATAATATATATGTATATTATATATATAGCTGTGTTAGAATTATAAATTTTCATAAAAATTAATTCTAGTCATTCATTTATTTGGTCACTTTGACAATGCATTTGTTTCTTTTTATGTTCTCTGAGAAGAATGTGTTTATCCTTCTCAAAGTCAGAGTCATCCTTCTCAAGACTTTAGAGATTAATATATTAATATATTTGGGGCAATATATTAATATAATATAATAAACTAGAATCAAAACATTGCTTTACAAAGTACAGAGGGCCTTTAAAAATTAGGAACATTGATGTATTTGTTTCTTTTTTTTTTTTTTAATTTTTATTTATTTTTATGATATTCACAGAGAGAGAAAGAGAGAGATGCAGAGACATAGGCAGAGGGAGAAGCAGGCTCCATGCACCGGGAGCCCGATGTGGGATTCGATCCCGGGTCTCCAGGATCGCGCCCTGGGCCAAAGGCAGGCGCCAAACCGCTGCGCCACCCAGGGATCCCGATGCATTTGTTTCTCACTTGGCCTGTGTGTTCAGGGTTTCTCAGCAATGGACAGCACTTCTTGGGTTTGAAATGCCCTTCAGTGATGACCAAGGGATGATATGAATGATAAATTATTGACAATATTCTATTTCCATTTCTTTAATTCCACTTTAAACAACAGCCTTGTTGAGATATTATGCACAATAAACTGTACACATTTAAAATGTACAATTTAAGAAGGTTTGACAAATATGTACATAGTACTATAATGACGAACACAATCAAGACTTCTGCCCCTCCCAAATATTCCTTAGATCTCTTTGGCATAAATTCACACATTTCACCTCCCACCTCCTATATATTCCCCACTGCACACTGCAACCAAGCAATCCTTATGCAGCTTTTTTTTGTCGTGGATTACTATGCATTTTCTAGAATTTTATGTAAATGGAAACATTCAGTAGGTACCCTTTTGTGCCTGGCTTCTCACATTTAACATAACGCTTTTGAGATTTATCCACATTATTAGATATACCAATATTTCCTCACTTTTTTCTGACTCCCCTCCTGGAACTTCAAGTACACATATTTTAGATAATTTCATTTCATCCCACAGGTCAGAGATGCTCTTCTGTTTTTTTTTAAAAACCCTCTATTTTACTTCTTTCATTTTGGGTAGAATCTCTTCTTCATGTTTGATGCTTTTGCCTTCATTAATGTCAAATCCACTGTTTATTGCATCCAGTGTATTTCTCATTTCAGATATCCTATTTTTCACCTCTAGAGTTTGTATTTTTAAAATATTTTTTTTATTTTTCACATCGTGTTCTTAAACACATGGAGTATATTTATAACAGCTGGTTTACTGTTAATGTCTGCTAATTCTATCATCTCCGACATTCCTGGCATTTCTGTGTCTATTGATTCTTTTGGTTGCTTCCTGGTTGGGAGGTATTACTTTCCCGACTTCTTTGTCTGCCTGCTAATTATTTTATTTGCTGTTGGAGATGTTGAATTTTACATTTTTGGGTCCTGGATTTATTGGTATCCCTTTAAGGGATTGTTGGATTATGGTCTGGGATGCAGTTAAGTTACTTTGAATTAGCTAGATACTTTTGAGACGTGACCTTAAGCTCTGTTAGGGTGAGCTCAGAGCAGATTTAACTTGGTCTAGGAAATAACTTTCTCAGGGCTCTAACCAATATTCCATGAACTAGGAGGTTTCTACTCCCGACTAGCGGAAGACGTGAACTATTCCTGTCTTTTGTGAGCTCCAGAAAATTTTCTTCCTACTCTTGTCTTTCTGGTATTTCACTTCACACATTCTAGCCGCTTTGTGCTCCCTGAAAACAGAACTACATTCCCTCAGCTCGGTAAGACCACAAGGTCGCTTTTTGGGTCCCCCCTTCCCTGTGTTGCTGCCTAAAAACTCCTCAGGTAAAGTGATCAGACAATATCAGGGCTCATCTCATTTGCTCTCCTTCTTTCAGGGATTGCTGTCTTGGGCTGTCTGTTCAGCAATGTCTGAAAAGAGATGTTTCATATATTTTGTCTGGCTTTCTAGTTGCTTAAGGTAAGGGGGCTAATTCATTCCTACTTATTTCTTTGTAGCTGGAAGCAAAATCTCAGTCCTGTGTTTATAGTATGCTTTGCCTTAATTATTTGAGCATTCCTTCTCATTATCAAAACTTTTGATGCTGTGAGCAGATAATTGAGAACATCTTCAAAACATCTTTCTCCTTTGGAGTAGTTCTCATAGGCCAGGTCTTTACTAAGCATATAAACTTTTAGTATCTGAGTTCCATATGCCAATATTCATAAATATTAGGTTTATCCATATGGTATGTTCTAATGGAGAAGAAAGATGAAGTTCTACTCTTATCTGATGTCTTTTTAGGACTTGGAGACACTTAAATCGGAGTCATGAAGTCTATAACTCTTTATTCAGTGAGAAGTTAAAAGGATCCAAACCAAAATTGCCCTTGACAGTGACAAATATCCCTATGAAGAACCAGAATCTCTAAGGCTTTTCCTCCTGTGACATATCCCACATTGATTGCTCCAATTGGAACATTTATTTCTAGTACTAACTAAACACCTATGTTAGTATGTGAGAATCCTTCCTTTTCTTCTGGTTGTGGTCTGGAGAGAAGTCAGTTCCCATCAATGCAGACCTTCATAACAAATTATTAAACTGTTGCCTTCGTCCTCTCTGTTTGAACAAGCTGTGTACCTTCCATTTTAGCTCATTTAACACAATATTCATTGTTTATTGAATACAACAAAGAATATGACATCAAGAAGCCCAGAAGCTTTTTGGGATGAGGAGACAAAAAACAGAAAATGTTAAAAAAAAAAAAAAAACAATGTAAGACTGTAACAAGAAAGATGTTTGGATGCAAGATATGAAGTGTCAATTGAATTGTAGAGGCAATGCATACTCTGTGCTTTTTTTTCTCATTTCCAACTCTTTAATCTTCTTTTATGGCTCTCTAGTGAACATTCTTCAATTTATTCAGGCCATTCCTTAGCTGCTGAGCTAAAACATTCAGAAGATACGAATTTGATGAGTTCTGAGGATGTCTGGATGATTACTTCAGTGTTCTGACTGCTAGGTTCTGTTTATGCATCCCAGACCTGCACTTGTTCTTATCAGCACATCAGAGTATTATCTCCTGGCAGTGTGTGTAGAGGAACAAATGTTGGAATCATGCAGGTTCGGGTTTGAATCTTTGCTACCTTTGCAGCCTTTCGATCTTGAGAGAGGGTATTAGTTAAGGGTGATTCGGTTGAAGAAAACATATTCTGGCTTAGCTAGGTCAAGCTACAAGATAGCAGGGGATGACTCATGGAACCCAAAGGCAAGAGTGAAGTTGAGTGTTGAGCTCAGATAAACGCTGAAGCTAAAACTCTACAGCAAATATGCTTCATTTTTCTTTCTGGCTGCATGTGGTCTTCTCTCTTTTATAGTAGATATGACAGGTAAAGCCAAGGTTAAGAGTGACCAAAGTCCTCATTTTCTCAGCCATGTGGGTGACTACATTGTGTACGTTTATGTCTGGGTACAGTTCACAGCAAATGTTGGGAAGGTGGTAGAAAAATTCCCATAAAAGCAGAGTAACTGGGATCATAAAATGATGATCATTCACTATAATGAATCATTTCACCTTTTTTAGTTCAGCTTACTTACATGTGGGAGGTCCTCCATAAATATTAATTCTTCGCCCTTACTTCCTTTCCAGTCATTTTCATTCTCTGTTCTAGATAATTTTCTGCTAAGAGTATACAATATGCACTACCTACAAATAGGAATATATCTTGAGAAAACAACTTACATTCCCATAATTTATCAACGTAAGGATTCATATATTCCTCCTGGGCCAAGTTGATGCTGTGAAAAATAACAGGGATTGAGTGATTCTGAAGATTCTTCACTCAAGAAGTTGCCAGCTGGGGTGAGGATTGTATAGATATGGAGCCAGCCTGTGGAGTAAACACCTGGGGTGTACTTTGGGAGTATTGCAAAAGGCTCTCAGGAAAATGCATTAACCAAGTCAAGAAACCATAGTGTGAGGCTTCCTTCAGGGCAAAAGGGATGGTTTTTGAAATGTTCACAAACTTTCCCATGTAATGGCCATTGATGGTGACAACAAGGCATAGTGGGTGGCCACCCAGTGTGAGCAAAGACCCTAACTTTTGCCCATCTAATCTTTATCCTACTCTCCCAGGCTAGAATCAGAGGCTATGTAGTGAGTAGAAAAGGAGGCATAGGTCAGGAGAAATGGTCAAAGATATGTTTCCATTCCTTCCTAGTTAGGTTTCTCATTCTCAATTGTTAGCATGAGTAAGGAGAAAGAGAAGTGTTGAATAGGCTGTGAGATTGCAGTTTTAACTTAGACTGGACTGGGTATTTTAATACCTTACTGCCAGAAAATGGATGTGAATTATCAAAGTGAAGTGGTTCTTATAACTGTAAAAGCTACAGAATCTGCCTAAAATATTATCCAGGTCTGAGAAAATGAAATCCAAGAGAGCCTGATTTAAGGTAGCATTTTTTTGATCCTTTAGTTAAATGATCTACACTTGTTGAAGTGAATATAGTTATGGTTCATAGGGCACACAGTAGATTTTATACAAAATACTCTGTTTTTTCTCTTAAGGGAACTAGTTAAACCTTAAGCAAGATAGCCAAGGAACTGCTTAGGGGGTGGAATGGCTCATTCACCACTCTGTGCTCCATTCTACTCTGGGTCTGATCTTAGTGGAGAGCTCTAGTCGTGATTTGTGCTTATTAATAATAACCTGTGACCAAGAGTTAACAATCTTTGCTTTATAACTATGAGAACAACTCCATGATGCTACAAGTCCTTTTCTACTCCTTTTTTTAAAATTATTTATTTATTTGAGAAAGAGAAAGAGAGACAGTGAGAATGAGCATAAGCAAGGGTAAGCGGCAGAGGGAGACGGAGAAGCAGACTCCTCATTGAGCAGGGAGCCCAATGTGGGGCTCAATCCCAGGATCATGACCTGAGCTGAAGGCAGATGCTTAACCGACTGAGACACCCAGGTGCCCCAGTTTTTTCTATTCCTAAGGACTGATGCTCTGTCTTCTTCCTCATGTCAGTCCTGTCTCCTTGAAGGGGATGAGAGGGTTGTCTACACACTGTGTATGTTGAAGAAGCCTTTCTCCCTCTTTGATGTTAATGCTTTTTTCTGCTTAAAGTCTAAACTGGAAATGAGTCCCTCATTTATGCCACCCTGTGACACTTTCAAGTAATAAAGAATTAAACAGCAACAGTCATTGTTTGTTTGTTTTCCATTCCATAGCCAATATTGTGTGCAAGTTAACATTATAAAGCCCAAGCCTTCACATTTGGTGATTTTGTGAAATGGGATTCTCCACTTCAAATAGACTTCCTTTTCACTGAACTTACCAAGTTGCATTCAGGTCAGTTCTTCAGTCCTTAAACATCTGGTTTTTTAGAAGCAGTGACCAATACAATGAAATCCCTTCCCTCTGTTCTATCCAATGAAATCCCTTCCCTCTGTTCTATCCCCCTTAAAAATTTGTTTTGACTCAAAGGAGAAAAGTTTTCTTTTCTGCCCCTATGCTCTGTCCCCAAATACACAGTTTTTCAGAGCTCCAGAGTTTCTCTGACGCTACACAAAAGATTTGGCATCTAGCTATAATACTCACCTTCTGCTGAATACTGATGAAATAAATGTATTCTAATTTTTAACATCTTCAGTGTAACGATCTTCTTGCAAAACCATCACTTGGACCCTACAGGGGAGGACTCGTAAATCTCAGTCAAAATTATGAAATAACCCAGATCCCTATCCTTCCCCGTGTTTCAATAACACTGTCGTGATCTAGGATCCAGGACTCCAAAGCTCTCTGACTTGCACTTTTTATTTTAGCTTGCTTGTATGCAGGCAACAGAGCAGAAAAAAAGCAGTACAATATTGTCACGCTACAGTGTCAACTCTAGGTAGCTAACAAGGCGCTTCCGAGTTTTCATCTCTGACCCATTTTTTAGCCTTGCCTGATTCTTACAGTATCATCCTGTGATATCCTCTCCTTCATCAGAAGTCTTAGTCAGTTTTACATTGTTGTCATGCAATGTTTAGACTCATGGTCTTTTGCCATTTGAACTTAGTCTTCTTTTAAGTTAGTATCCAACCTGTTTGATCTACTTTCCATTTCCTGCAGATTGAACACATTTTTCCAATCTCTGTGTTTTATTTTATTGGAATAATTCACCTTAGCCTCTCTCAATTTTTGCTCATTATTATCCTATCCATCCTTCAAGGCTCATTTGACCTCTGTGATGCTTTCCTGGATTTCCTCAATAAGGCATAATTTCTTTCTCTTCGTATGACCTGTGGCATTAAATATTCATCACTCATATATCTCTCTTCTCCAAGTACTTTGGGGTGATTATGTCCTTTATATGGCTAGTGACCACTTTTTCCAAACCAAATATTGACATACTTGGCCAGATTTTTTTTCCAACTTGTGAGTTTCTTTACATAATTTTTAAAAATACACTTGTAAAATTAAATTGTATTTTGTTAGGTTATGAGTTTGAACAACTTCAACATTGAGGTGAGCTTATTATGGCCAATTGGCTAGCTGCTAAACTGATGGTTTGGGTTTGCTGGCCAATGCGTTATTGCCTTAGAGAAAATTTACATGGGGAAGCAGATTGTAATGCACATGTTGTTGGGGAGCACAGGAAAAGACTTGAGGGATATTTCAGCCAGATCTCATGGAACTTTCCAATGTTGCCAGGAGAAAAGCAAACAAACAACACACACACACAAACACACGCACACACAGAGGAATGGCTTGTCTTCTCCAGGATCCAGGATCCATTTGGATCTCTTTAACTGGATAATGTTTAATAAGCGCTAACATTATTTCTTCTTTGGCTCCCCATTTTCTGTGCCTCTTTTTCTGATCACTTTCTCTCTTTTGATCCCTTTGTTTGTTAAGTGTAGTGATACTATAAAGCCTTTCTGTCTCTTTAGGAGGATTTTGGATGGGTCAGATCTCATCTTTCATGATTTTTAATAGCACTCAAAGGTTTTGGATTTTTTCTGTTTTTTTTTTTTTAATATTAGAGAAAGTGTGCTCACTTAATAAGCTATATAATCAACACTTTATTATTTTTAATAAAGAAAAATAGAAAACTCCGTGATAATATAGTTTGCAAAACATTTGTAGTCAGGATGCTTCTAGAAACTCAGAATGTATCAACTTATCACTAATTACCCTGGAAGCTCTGAGAAAGCAGGGACATAGCAAAATTTTAATACCATATATCCTCTACTACAATAAGAATAGTTAAGACCTAGTAAATATTTATTAAGTGGATGTCCAACTGTAAAAATAGGTACAGGCATAATGATTAAGTGAAACTAGGTTTTATAAGACACCCCCTGAGACCTGCTTTCAAGTGGGTATAAGAGGGGGTAATTGTAGTCTGGGGCCTCACTCCCTGTTCTTAGCTCATGCTTGCAGGAGATGTTAGAAAAGGAGATTGGTTTCTGGTACTATTTTCCTCTGTGGGTTATATGGAATCAAAGGCAGGACTTAAGGAAGTAGATCTATTTTTAGACTCAGTGACATATTTAAATAGGTTGCAATAGAAAGTGGTGCAAAGATATTTCACAGGTCGAATATCACATTCAGGGTGCTTTAACACTGCATTCAAGTGGGTGGAAGCATCTATAAACTGAAATAAGTCACCACGAGCTCCTCTTTGGAACCCACAAGTCTGGCAACTGGTGACTCAGGCTGTGGGGGTCAGGAGACCTGGGTGTTATGTCTAGCACGATGATGCCACTTTAGTTTACAGACTTGGAGATTAATCTAACAAACCTTGAATAGTTTGCTTCATTTAAAAAGAAATCTGTCTAGTTTTTTCCCCTGGTAAATTTCTCTCGGTTTATGTCCAAATGTGGGTGAGGGTGCTTGATCCTTGTGAGTTATCAGCCCTGATTCCTAGGAGGGAAAATTATCCCAGTCATGAGTGAGTGAGATTTGCTTTCTGTGAAGAAAAACGATCTACATAATGATATTTAGAAGTACGGAACACAGCCCGCAGTTCCCTGCCATGACCTTGATCCCCTGAAGTTGTGTCTCCTCCAAATAGAGGTAAGGGTTGTATGAGAGACAGAGCTACCAGACTGCATGAAAGCTATAGTGCAAAGATGACAAGTGTTAAAAAATCAGAAATTTCAAGGGGAAAGTACTAAAAAGTACTTTGATATTGAGAGCTATGGGAAGTAAGTGAAGGAAAATAGAAGCTCTTCTCTAAGAAAATTATGAAAGAGCCCTGCAGAAGCAATCCTCACCTAGTCTGGCAAATCTCTACTCCTTCCGTGTCCTGTGCCTACTTTTTCCATCTTCCTTCCTCTTGGAAAATTTTCCTGTACTAATTCAAAGGCCCCAGGACTCAGGGGGAAAATATGGCAAGTCTGAAACTAGAAGGAAGTTACTGTGTAATGTCCCTTTTGTTCATGGATGGCTTGGTTCATCCATACACTCATTCACATCACCAAATTTGGCTGTGTGCTTACTCTTTGCCAGGCACTAAAGGACAAAGAGTTGAAGATCAACCAAGGTCCTGTCTTCCTGGAGCTTACTTTCTTGTGGGGAAAATAATGGATCCATGAACAAACAACCAGATAATAGAATGCCAGGTGGTGACATTGTTATGAAGAAAATCAAAGAAGATTGGGGAACTAGTGATGACATAGTTTTTGGATTCTCTGCCTGTCTGGCTGCTCTTGTCCCCTCAGTGAGGTGGACTGGCAAGAGAAACTTGCAATATTGACTTTGAGGTTAGGGCTATTTCCACGTGCCCCGCTCCCACTTACCCACTCCTGGCATCTCACCCCTCCCCTCCCCCTCCAGTCTCTAATATCTGAGGCATGAGGCAGCTCCCTTTCTCCTTTTTGCCATCTTGCTACATTGCTTGGCCCAGCTGAACCAGGAAACCTCTTCTTTTTTTCTCATGGTCACAGTGTTGTAAACATCTCCGATCTGTTGATGTTCCTGCTTCCCTTTTGTCTTGTGCTTCTATTACTTTCAAGATCCCTTCACCACCATGTGTAGTCAGATCTTGGGAAGTAGTAAAGATGAGCACATATATACAGTCCACCACATCTAAATGGATTCAACCACTTCATCTGTTTAAAATGGAAACACAACACAGCCATCACTCAAGGATCTGCCCTTCCTCTTTGCTGATTCGACTTCTTTTTTAGGAAGCATTTTAACTCCCAGAGTGTCTGCATGGAGCCTCCAATATTCTGTCAGTTACAGGTTAAGGTTTTCCTACCTGGGAACAGTTCCCACAGTGGTTTCTGCTTGTGCATTTCTGCCCTGTTACACTGGCTTTGTTTCTCCAGTTTGGGGGGCAATGGTTTTCCCTGTGAAGCTCAACTCTCTGATAGATCTAAAAAGAATTGGTCTCCAGTTTGTTCAGCTTTTCTCTTATAGGACTGGAGTGATGTCCTGAATGGACTAAAATCTGCATTGTTACAGAGCTAGAGAATTTTTTTTAAAGACTTTATTTATTTATTCATGAGAGACAGAGAGAGACAGAGAGAGAGAGAGAGAGAGAGAGAGAGAGAGAGAGAGAGGGAGGCAGAGACACAGAGGGAGAACCAGGCTCCATGCAGGGAGCCCGACGTGGGACTCCATCCCGGGGTCTCCAGGATTACGCCTTGGGCTGAAGGCGGCACTAAACTGCTGAGCCACACAGGCTGCCCGCTAGAGAAATTTTTATGTATGAAAATGGCAATAGCCTTCCACTGAGTACAAATAATCCTTAAATGCATGTGAAGATATGATCATTCATGATGTTACTTGTAAAAAAAAGTATACATATCTTTTGAAGTATTGAAAGTAGTACTTTATAATCTTTATTGTATCACTTTTTGTAAGTATTGAATATGTTCCTGTTTATGTTTCTATATTTTGTTTTGTAGCCTTAAAAACAGTATTTTGAGCATATCTGAATATATGAAACAAGAGTATATGTCCTATGTGATGTGATACTGCATTATATATAAAACTATGTACATATACTTTTTAAAAAATCTTCTTACATCTAGAGACTCAATATAAGTATTCATGGTCTGACCATTTTAGCTCCCTAGGATGTCTTCCCTTTCTTGGCTTCTATTCTTAATAGTAAATATAAGGAGGCTCAATTATATTTCACCTACAATTGTTTTATTTTTGCATATCATGTCTTCTATATAGGTGGGTACTTCTTAGAATGAAAAGAGAATATCTTACTCGCTATGGCTGCCCAGATTTTATTAGATCAATACAGATTTGAGTGCCTTCCATATGCTAGACACTGCTATATATATTTTACTCCATGATCACATCACTTCTAGGAGATACTTTGTTTTCACAATTCGTTGACATGAAATCTGATGCTCAGAAAGTTTACAAATTTGCCTGTCATTGCTCTTTTTTGAAGGGCAGAGCTAGGTTTTGAGTTGAGGTCTGTCTGATTCTAAGAATAAGACAGTGCTCCTTCAACTATAAAGAGCTACACAGCCCTACTCACTGCTTTCTCTCTATAGACTCAAGTATATCCTAGTTGACTGAGTGAATTAGTGGATGAATTCTTCACACCTCCTTTCTACTTACTGTTCTCTTCTCTGTAAAACATTCATGGAAGGAACCTGATCTAAGAATCAAATAGTCCACCGAGGTCTCTTAATTTGGCAACCAAGAGAAAGTAGAGTTCATTAACTAAAGCTCTCTCCCATCAGTTTTCTTTAAACTTCCAGAATGTTTCAGAAGCATTTTCCAGAGCTCCATTACAAGGTGGAACATTTCAACCATTACTGAAGAAGGCAGTATTAACATTTTATGAGTTGGCTCCTTTCTTCTTAACACTGTCGGAATAAAACATTGTTTGCAAAATTCTGGCTGCTCGATTCCTATTTTTTCATGTTTTATAATCCAGGCCTTCATCATAGGGACATAGGGGCATGTTGATAACTGCAAGACCAAGCAAGAGTGCCTGAGATCCTAGGAGACATAGCTAAGCAGTAATCCTTGAATTTCTGTAGCTTTTCACCAAAATTGTCTCTCATTTTCTGTCTCCCTAAATTTCATTCTAAAAAGTAAAAACAAAACAGAAGTTAGTCTTTTTAAGCATAATATGCATCATTATAGTCATTTGGGAAAGACAGAAACAAATCTAGAAAGGAAGAAAATGTCACAATCTCATCATCCGGATATGGCTGCTAACATTTTGGCATATTTCATCTCAGTCCCTGCCCTCCCTCCCACTTGTTTTTGCATAAGGCATTTATTTCAGATATACAGCTATATAGGAATTTTGATAATCTTTTTGTACATTATAGATTGTAAACATTTCTGCATGTTATTAAAATATTTATAAGCATTATTCTATTAGTGGAGGCATAGTCAACTGATGTAACTATTCCTCCAAAACTGGTAATTCCATGCAGAATTACCTGGAGATGATTGTGTGTGAAACAAAAAGGAATAGGAGGCAGCCAGAGTTCTTGACTCATACTTTTTTTTCTCGTGGACTGAAAAAAAAAAAAAAAAAAAAAAAAAACCATTTAGAATGACTAGATTTTTTATGTAAGGATGGAGTTTAGATTTACTGAATTTACTGTTTATCTGAAACAAATACAAAAATAGAAAAAATACATGAAACAACAATTTCAAGACATTATATGTCGTACTAAAAAGGATAGTGACCTCCGAGAGATCGAAAATAAATGAGGTGAACTCCTCCCACAAGTAAGAGTATAAAACCTTATAATTCATGAGATGCCATATAGAGTACTCAGAAGCTGTTTGCTCAGCAGTAGGAAAAAAATTAAGGCTAGATTAAACATTGCTCTGGTCTCACCAGCAACTTAAAACTTACCTGACTCCAGGTAATTTAGATGCATACCAGAACAAAGCTAAAGAATATTTATGGGAATATAAAAATATCTAGCACCCAATAAGGAAAAATTAATAATGTTTATCATGCAGTCAAATATTACCATTAATACAAAGAAGCATGAAAATACCCATAAAGTAAGAAAAAAATAAATTAAACATAATCGTCCCATAACTGACATGGTTGATATAACTGGTACACAAAAAGTTATGAAACTGCACTGTACATATTCAAGAGACTAATGAAAAAATTAACTAGAGACATAGATGAAATCAAAAAGACAATAAATAAATAAATAAAAATAAAAAGACAAAATTCACCTTCCATAGATGAAAAATACAATGTACAAGATGAAGCATATGCTTTATGGGGTTAACATAGAATTAGGCACGGCAGAAGAAAGGATCATTGAGCTCGAAAACATGTCTGACAACAGCACAAAGTCTGGAAAAGAAAAAATGAAAATATTCTGGTATAAGGTTTTTCACTATAAATGAAATGGTATTTATATAATTTGCTACTTATATAACTTTTCTGGCACTTATATTAAGTAGTAGTTTAGAATAAAGTGGTATTTAATTAGTTACAGAAAATAGGCCATAGAAGTCAATAAAATAGAATCACTGTAAAAATCAATTCATCCAAAAGGTGGCTGAAAAAAGGAGAAACTAGAAACTAGAGATAAGACAAAAAAAATTAAAAAGCAAGAGTTTAGTTTGCAAAGAAAACTTGTAGATATGCATGTTAAATATTAATGGTCTGAATACTCAAATTAAAAGTTAGAAATTGTCAGATTACATAAAAATTTCAGTATCAAACTATTTCTTGTCTATAACAAA
Organism: Canis aureus; assembly: GCF_053574225.1. Taxonomy (NCBI): domain Eukaryota; kingdom Metazoa; phylum Chordata; class Mammalia; order Carnivora; family Canidae; genus Canis; species Canis aureus. The sequence continues at coordinate 85,845,578 of NC_135611.1, read as the reverse complement.
TCCACTTTCAGTATAAAGATACAAATAAGTCAAACGTAAAAGGATGGAAAAAACATACCGTATTAAACTAATAAAAAGAAACCTGAAGTAGTCATATTAATGTTGGATAAGTTTTATTTTAGAATAAAGAATATTATCAGGAATAAATAACATTATTTCATAATGATAGAGGTAATTTTATCAATAGGAAATAACAAATGTAAACATTTAGATACCTAATAGCAGAACTTCAAAATACATAAAATAAATACTGATAGAGCTGTAAGGAAAATAAATAAATCCACTATTATAGTCAGCAATTTTTCCACAATAGATAGAAAAAGCAAAATAAAATCTGTAAGCATATAAAGACCTCCACAATACTATCAACTGTCTGAAACTAATTGACACTTCTATAACTCCACCTAAAAGTAGCAGAATACACTCTCATCAAGTTCACATAGAACATTTATGTGTTTATATAAATATGTTCACATATTATGCAAACATTTATGTTCAAGTTATACAAAGTATATTCTCTAACTACAATGGAGTTAAATTAGAAATCTAAAGTAAAATATATTTGAAAAATCCCAAAATATTTGGAAACTAAATATCACTTCCAAATGAGCCATGGTCCAAATGCAAAACAAATTTGACCAAAGTAGTGCAAGACCTACAAGCTGAAAACTACAAGACATTGCTGAAAGAAATTGAAGAAGACTTAAATAAATGTACTTATTTGTCGAATGAAAGATTCAATATTGTCAAAAATCAATTCTCCTCAAGTTAATTTTTAGACTCAACACAATTCTATCATATCCAACCAGGTTTTTAAAAATTTTACATAAGTTGACAAGCTGATCCTAAAACTTACATGGGAATGCAAAGGACCTAGAAGAGGCTAAGCATCTGAAAAGAATGGACAAAGTTTGAAGACACATCCTTACTCTCAAGGCACATCGTAATGGCACAGCAATCAAGAGAGTGTGAAATTGACATAAAGATAGACAATCAAAGAAAGACAATTGTTAGGTCATAATAGCTATGGTTTCTAAAAGGAAGTGGCAAGTGCTTGTTAACTTTCCCCCACTCCCTCTGGACGCCTCATGTAATTGGTTCCCAAAGTGTGATTTGAGGACTGGTAACCTTACTTGGAAGCACTTAGAAAAGCCAATTATTGGCACCCCAATCCCCAAACTACTGAGTCAGAATCTTTGTGGATGAAGTGGATCAATGTGTTTGAGAAGCACTGCCTAGATCTCTTTCTGCTGGAAATCCTCCAGAATTTGGGGGACAGGCAAAAAGATTTGGAGATAGGAGCATAATTCAGTGTCATGGAATGGAGAGGGAAGCTGATGGCCTTTGACCATGGAATCCATTAAAATAGACTCTCAATGCTGCCAGGCTGAGATGATGGATAAAAAAATAAACTAATCTCATTTTTAGTCATCATGCTATTGATGGTAAATAACTGGGCTTCAAGGAGGGCAGAGAGTTTTACCCAGCACAGGCGATGGACACATTTTGTTGTTTGGAACTAAGTAGATGATTGAGAAGAATGCAGAGGCTGTGAGGAGAAATCAAGGGATCTGGAATACTTCCTTAAGACTTTTAATTTTTTTTCTTTTTCTCTCTCTCCTTTCTCTCTTACACACACACACATACGCACACATACAAATTCACACATATGCACATGTACACCCACGGTGAGATTTCATGACACAGGAGACAGGAGGTGGAACTAAGAGTCTTGATGAATTCTGAAGAGCCAGTCTTGAGCATCTATTCTGGCTAGGTATGATCTAGGAACTAGTTTCTTGGGAAATATTTGATTACATTTAGGGAAGTTGAGTAGCTTTGGGAACTACCATCAGAATTTGAGTTCTACCCTTCAATCATCTGAAAAAATATACTGCACTGATTTAAGAAACTTGGCTTAGAAAAAAAAAAAAAAAAGAAACTTGGCTTAGGATATTCTGATCCTGCTCTCTGGAATTAGAATATAGCTTGTCCCAATAATCAAAGTAATTTCATTTTATGGAAAGGAAGGGAAGGGATAATGTAGAATTAGAAATATAAGAGCACCTGAAGTTACTTGCTGTCTCTATCAGCATCAGCTTTCTTTTCTATCTTCTACTCCTGTTGTGCCCAAGATTGCGAATCCGAGGAACCACCAAGGAGCCGACACCGATGCAAGCACACGGTTTATTTACAAGCTCGAGCTTGGGTCCAAGTATACAGCGGAGCAGGGACTTGGACCCTGAGGTGGGTTTCAGCTTAGTTTTAAGGGATGGTCTAGGGGACGTCCAGAAGGGGTGGAGCAATTCCTCAAGTTCTGTTTACATTTTGATGTGGGGCCTTCAAGGGCATTGAGCTTTGTTCTTATTCTAATAGGAGCTTCCTGCCCTTGGCTTGGGCTCTGTTTTTATTCTAATATGGGGCTTCCTAGGACTTTAAGCTGTAAACTGTTTTCTTCCTGTAACTGAAGTAAGGTAAAATTCAGCTCTTATTCACAGGGGCCTGGGATGGCTGTACTTGTGCTAACACTGAACTTTGAAGTGGAATGATTTTCCACTTGAAGAAAAATAATTTTCTCGGCCTCCACACTCCAGATCCAGATCTTAGTTTTTAACCATTGCCCTTTCCTGTGGGATATAATAGTCACAATTACAGTCCCAACCTTTTGGTATTTAATCAAGATAGAATTGATTACCCTTAATTGAAAAAAAAAAAAACACTTAAAATCATGATACAGATATATAAGCAAGGGCAAGGTCACAACTGTTAGTGGACTTGGCAGACTGTCAGCCTCTTACTAAATACTCCTCACCCTACATTTTTTTTCTGTTGCCCACACAGGTATAATAATTTGTCCTCTGGATACCAGGGTATTCCCAAGAAAGGAATTTGGAAGCTAGATGAGACAGAACATGCAAATCTCTCATTCTAGGGTCTGTTGACTTTTTTCTCTGTATGAAACTAATTTTATAATTCCTGTGGCTCTAAAAGTCTGTTTTTCACAATGGCTGCTGATCAGTTTTTATGAGTCAACTTCGACTTGTTGTTACTGCTCCTCCCATTGCTAACAAGCAAGAATTGTATGGTTAAGCTGACCATTGGCCCAAGCAGCATGACTTTCCACACTGATTGGCATCATCAACAGGCATGGCGAGAAGCTAAGGATACCAAGAGACAGAGTTTAGGGTAATATTTTATTCTTTGACTTTATCTTTTGACTAAATGGCCTTTAATACAATCCCAGACCAAATATTGAGGTAATTTTCTTGCTGGCTGAGTCCAAAATTGGTCAGAATAGATGTGTCTTCCTTATCTTTCTAGAATTTTAGGTGAAAAATCTCAAAATTTTGTGTATAGATATGTGTAAAGCATTTGAACTGTCCTTGTAGATGATTTTAACCTTTGCTCTATGCCAGGCACATTATATTATACACATCACATTTATTTATTTATAAAAAGATTTAATTTATTTTAGAGAAGGGGAAAAGACAGAAGGAGAAAGAGACTTCCAAGCAGACCCCTCTCTGAGGGCAGAGCCCCACATGGGGTTCAATCCTACTACCCTGAGATCCTGACCTGAGCCAAAATCAAGAATCTGACATTTAACTGACTGAGCCAACAAGGCACCCCCCTATGTCGCATGCATTTTTATTATGTTTAGTTTTCACAGAGACTCTGTATAGTGATTATTGCCCCTTTCACCAAGCATAGAGAATTTAAATAATTATCCAAAGTTATGAGATGGCATAAAATTGTTGCAGAGTCAAAACACAAAACATTTACCTGTCTAACTCAAAAGCTTGAGAGTTTTCTACTAAGCCAATTGCTGACTTGAAAGCTCTGAGTTGTCTTCTCTGGTTCTATGGTACAAATGTAATAGTTTTAGAGATTCAGGTGAACAAAAGTCCTTCTTTCTTGTTTATACTTTGTAGTCGTTGGTTAATCATGGAAATAAACTTTCTTCTTCATGGTCATGGTCTTGAAGGAACTGGGGTTAATCCGAAGGAAATCAGGTGGTGAAACATACATTTATTTATCCTGATTCCAGAAGTATTTGAAGAATAACAAAAAGCAAATATCCTAAAATTCCCTAATAAACACGATTGTCCACTCCATCCTTTGAACTCTAACCATATCTTCTGCTTGTATCTCTTTAGTAGAACCTGTCAATTTATATCTTGTGTTATTGTTTCCAGTATTTGTCTGGTTCCATTATGGTAATCTTGAAAAGAAAGACTGTCTGGATCAGGGTTCTCCAGAGAAACAGACCAGTAGGTTATCTCTCTCTCTCTCTCTCATTTATCATCTACTGAGAGATTTATTAAAAGGAATTTAATTGATGTATTGTGTTATTTTATATATTTTATGTTTATTCTTTTAAAAAGTATTTTCTTATTTATTTATTATAAAAACATATATAATATACATCCATATAATGTATAATGATTCAGCTGCATTTAGGATGTGAATTAACACACATTCCACATTCTATGTGAACTATTTTGATAAAATTATAGAGCACATACAAATTACTTACAGTTTGAATCTTATCATGTATCATAAACTGAGTCTGTAGGGAAAATGATCATAATGGGTAGATGGGTGGTCACAATTCTTATAAACTCATGAGGACACCTGCACATAGAATTCAGAATTGCTGTTCCTTAACTAATGATGATGTTAACGAAGATCTCTAGTTGGGTAGTAAATCCTACAGAATACAATTTTTCCTAAACAGCTAAAGAGCAGAAAAAAGAATGATTCATTCTAGTTAATGTTTGCTTTTTCTTTTATTTCCTTCTCCTGTTTATTTTTCCTTAGAAACAAAAATGAATGAAATCATTTCATCCTTCCTGGTGCTGTTACTATTTTGTCAGGAAGGTAGTTCTTCCAATTTGAGGAAACTACCAATTCCTTCCTAAGCCATTCTCCTAATTTTCTTTTTCTCTGCCCCTGTCTTCTGCTGCAGCTTTTGACTTACAATTCAGCCACCATCCCTCCCTGTATGCTGCCCCACACTGCCTTTGTTCTTTAGAAGACACTCATTAATGTATGCTAATGAAAAGTAATTAGCATCTTCTGTGCAGCCTGGGAAGGAAGGATGAAGACCACACGGAGTTCAGCTAGCCTTGCTTCCTGCTTCTTTAGGCTCCAGAAACAATCGTCTGCTTTCAGTGGTTACACAATTCTTTAGTGCTTTTTGTTTGTTTGTTTCATGTTGTTTGTTTATCCATGAATCTTGACAAGCATTCTTCTTCTTGACTTGGAATATTGCATAAATACTTGGGGTGGGGGTGGGGAAAGATTCCTTTTTGTTCTAAGCAATCCAAGGATGTAAGTAGAGCTGCCAAGGGTTTACAACACATTATTTTCATCTGGTTGTTATTTTGGTATCCTATTACTATAAAAGATTATAGCCACAAAAACTCACACAAGAGAATGTATTTTCGTTTCAGCACACTTATTTACAGTGGTTGCTCTTTATGGTGGTAATTGAAATGTGAGAACACACACTCTGAATATATATGTTATGACAACATGGTTAAATAAGAAATGTCCCCTCCCCCAGAATATTCTAAATGCAAAGAAAAAGCAAGACTCACTATTTAATTTTTTGTAACCATGGAGAGCTCTAAATGCCGTGGTAAACAGCTATTTATTGAATATGAATTGTTAAAAAAATAAGCCAACCCCTCACACCAGATAGAATAAGAGCTGTTTTTGTTTTTCCATAGATCAGTGGTGTCATAAAATATCTAATTACAGTTTCTCACAAATACTCCAGTATATAATTCACTATTTGAAGAACTATGCTTTAGCATTTCATATTTGCTCTTCCAGCTCAAGGGTGGTAGAATTTGGAAACATTCCAGCTACCCACTCCACTCAGCTTGTGTTTAATTTTAATTTAATGTACAATAAAAACAGAAGGAAAAAGTGCAAAATAAATTGGTGTGCATCCCCTTCCCCTCCTTCTTATGGATATAAAAAAAGATTATTACCATTGTAAATGTATAGAAGGGGGATTTTTATTTTGAGTGAATCTCCTTTTTTTTTTTTTTTTTCACCTCTCTGTTCTCAGGGTTAGCCATTCTCGCTCCAGGACCTCATAATAAAATGTGTTTCTCTACAGAATTCATCCTGTTCTAGTTGGCAACTACAATATTTTATATTGCGGGTTTTTTTTAAAGATTTTTATTTATTTATTCATGAAAGACACAGAGAGGGAGAGAGAGGCAGAGACACAGGCAGAGGGAGAAGCAGGCTCCATGTAGGGAGCCAGATGTAGGACTTGATCCCAGGACCCCAGGATCATGCCCTGGGCCGAAGGCAGGTGCTAAACCGCTGAGCCACCCAGAGATCTCTATATTGCATTTTTTAATAAAGCAAACATCAGTAGCTATTTATTCCCTACTTCTTAAGGGCTTCATAGTCTCAAAAAGTAAATGTAATTTATTCCCTTTCTTAGAAGGAAAAATACTGGAGGATGACAGTAACTGTAGCAGTTGAATTTCTTGCCCATTCCCTTCTCTAAGGTGGCTGAGTCTCACCAAAAGTCACAATTATTATTTTTTTTGTAATTTTACAAAACACAATTTAGAATAACTATTTAGTATCTTCAAGATATTAAAATGATTGTAAATATGACCAATCTTTTGGCATTTATTTTAAAAGTTTTCATTAGGGTGGTTTTGAATCTATGTGTTCCGTGGTTCATTTTCTCAATGGTCTTAAGGAAGAGAAGAAGGGTGCTGGCATCTGCAGAAAGATTATCAGCACCAGTTTGTCAAATTAAACCTTTCCCCCAGATACCTTGATGATATTCAAATGTAATGATCTCATTTTGTTTTTTCCCACTCCAAGGACTTTGTAAATGTCTTATAGTTTATAGGTTTATTAAGGTATTTGAATGATATAAGAAATAAATAAGTCTTCTCTTTACTCTATGGCTTCCAAATATTGTGCTTAGCACCATCACTTGAAGGATTTGGAATAGTTATAAACAAACGTCCAGAGCATCTTCTTGTCCTTCCCTAAAAGTAAAAAAATACAGGGAGCTGCTGATTTAAACTGAATCTGATTTCATGTCTTGGGTAAGTCCCATTCTTGAGGAAGAAGAATCAAATTCCAACATTTTTGTTCAATTTTGCAGATGGTGCCTTCTGTTCCTTACTTTGTACTCAATAGCTGAATGGGAGCAGGATAATGAAGTGTTCTCTGTAGGGTAGAGGAAACCTCAATGTGGTTTGGTGACGATCTAGCACCCAAGTGTCTCATTGGTGGGAAATTCTTCCTTATGCCTAACTTTACTCATTCCTTTCAAAATTTAGGCTGGTTTACCTTCTGTTTGGTTTTTACAAAAGCAAAATATCTAAATGTTGTTCTTGGGTTTAACTTATACACAGCTTATATTTATTTACATACATACATACATATAATTATCTCCATATCATAATTGCACCACCATCATCATCATTGTTACTATAACAAAAAAATTAGCAGTTTGAGCAGCTACTGAGTGGCCATTAGACCTAGAAATTTCAGAGCGTAAAATTTACAGTGTCTATCATAAGGAAGCTATATTTAAAGAGATTTTTAAAAATCATAGCTTACTTTTCATAGTTTCACTGGTCAGTTTTCTCTCTTCTTTCTCTCTTGAAAAAGAGATTTCCTGTTTTTGGTAAGGGATCAAAACTCTTCTTCCTTACAGAACAAGGCAAGCTTTACTTTGGAATATACTCTCTTAAGAAAAGAGATACCTTTATTTTGTTCATATTTTCTAGCTCTTTTACTTTCACATTCTTGTTAGAAAAGAGTATTAGTTGAAGAAATAACTAAAGACAGTCTAGATTTTGTTAACTTGAGGTGTTCCTAAAAGAGGAAATATCATTTAGTATATGAATTTAGAACTGATAACATTTTATATTTATAATATTTACTTACATGAAAATAAAAATACAAATATGTTTATTTATAGACAGAGTAAAGACAAAATGCAGTGTTTTACTTTTCTTTTCTACTTTTTTCCCTCTTATTTACTGTAATCTCACCTCATTTTTGCCCCTTTACCTCCCTTTCTTTGCTGTATTCTTCCCTTCTTCTCCGTACTCTTCCCCATTTTTCTTTTTCTGTCTTGTTCCTTCACCACCCTTTAGTACCATACCTTTGAACTACTATACGGTGGACACTATATATAAGCAAGGGGTATATTAGTAAGTTGCTCCATCTTTTAACAAAGTCTCAGTCAGAGACACATACCCCAGTAACAAAACCAAAAGCCACATCAATGCAATAAAAGAATTCAGAATCTAATATGTGTTGTATGTGTAACATTATCTTTTTATAACCTACATCATCAATTTATCATTCTCTTTTGCCATCAGCATGTAAGATGGCTAGCGTAACTAGTGGTCCTATTCCTCACTGACCATTCTCTTGTAAAGTCATTGAAATTCAGGCTTTTCCTTATAACACTTTGCTAAATCTATGCTTGCCAAAGTAGTCATTGACTTCCATACTGCAAAATCCAATGGTCAATTTTCAGTCCTCGTTATACTTGAGTTATAAGCCTACGACACATTCCTTGTTTTCCTCCTACTCCATTGATTGTTCATTTTCAGTGTCTTTGATTGGTTTTTCTTCTTCTCCCTGTCTTCTCAATTGTGGAGTTTTCTGTTTTGTTCATTTTTTCTGTTCTGTTTTTATTCATTTACCTGGTGGTCTCACTTGGTTCTACGGCTTTAAATAGCATCAATATGCTAATAATTCCCAAATGTATATTTCCAGGCCAGACTTTTCTTCCAAACTCCAGACTCCAATATCCAATTGCCTATTCAAGTTAACCATGGGTATCTAATAGGCAACTCAACTCCAACATTTCATATTAAACTCCCTATCTTCAGCTCCTCCCACCTATTCTTCCTATAGACTTTTCATCTCTTTTATTTTGACTCTATCTATCTAGGTGCCTGCCAAGGATGAAAACCTTCTGATTGTCTTGATTCTTCTCTTCCTCTCACATTCCACATCACACCCCATACTGATGGCTTGGATCCTTCAGCTAAGATTCAGAAATGACCTTGTTACAGCAAAGATGAATATCACTTCCAGTGCAGTTTAGCCTGAGGAGACATGTACCTCATGTATATGGGAAGGACCCATGCTGACATTTCCTTGCACATAAAAAAAAAAACCCTAAAAAGAAACACACACAAAAAGCCTCATGAATGTAACTAATACATTGCTGTTACAACCCAGGTAAGCTGGCTAAGATACTCCTATCTAATCTTGATCTCACTTATGAAGTCATTGTTTTGCATAAAATAGTAAGACTCCTTAAAGACTCCTTATGTTTTCTTTTAGAACCTACAAACTCCCTGCCCAGAGCATTTTGTTCTGTACTCCCTTGTGCTAATTGGATAAACGAGCTCTCAGTTTCCAGAGTAATCACCTAGTGCTCCAAACATCTCTTAAAGAGCTAAACATGGGTTAGAGGAACAGGCAACACTACTTACTTTCAGTGGCATAGATTAAAAAAGAAAGCCTGGAACAACATCCCCTTCTCCAAACGATTCCAATGCCTCTAAAATGTGACATTTTGCTGTTGTTTCCTTTTACTGTTTTTAATTACTGGGTCTATTTGCATGAAATGAGGATCTGGGTTGCCTAGGCGTTCATCTGCTCTGACTGCATTTTCCTCTCTTAAATAGCGTACTTCAGTGAAGCTTTGCTTGTGCCTCCAACATTTTGACAGGACCTCCCCCTCCTCTCCTTTCACCATCCTCCCATAGCTCCCCAGGAGAGAGGTTATTTTTAAAGTACATAATCAATAGGCTTTGGGAAGCAGCCAAAGCATGTGGGGGTCATACGATCGGGGATAAGCTACTAGGGATTGCTGAGAAAAGGAATGGCAACACGCCATGCCAAAAATTGTGTGAGGAGGGAGAGACAGTCTGTAGCTCCCATTTTAGTGCTCTGAGATATTCTTTTGCACAAGGTTTGGTGTTGGAGGGGCTTCTTAGCTTGGTTCTTTAGCCTCACTTTGAGTTGCAGGAGATCCAGACCACCACTGATAGTTGCTTTTCCAGCCAAATAATGTTCCATTAAAATCAGAGTCCGTCTGAGGCTCTTGCAGGCATCTTACATCTGGTCACAGTGCTGTTGTTTCGTTCTTGATACTGATGATGCCTTTGCTGAGGGTTTGAGTCAAGAACAACCCAATGATTATCACAATAACTATGAAAACAACTATTTCATCGCCCCTTGACTCCACTGCCAAGGGGATGTCATTGAATAAAGAAGGCACCTAATGAGAATGTGCAGATGATCACGCACAGATGAATATCACTCTCGGAGAGTCAGCTCAAGAGGAGGCTAGGGGCTATTTCTGCAGTACTCTCCATTACATCACTTAGAAACCATAGCTCTTTTTTTTAGTTCTTTACTTGCCACCACAGGGATATCTCCTCTGATGGATTTTTAGGTTTTATTTAATAGCCATTTGTTATTACCCTTCCTGTACTCTAGGAGATGATCCATGATTGCAGCCCTGCTTTTTCTCCTCCACTGGCTATCAGAAGAAATGGATGTGTTGCTCATCTCCTTGGCTTGGGACATTTCATTCTGCTGTTTTTATTTAATATATAATCCTTCCTAAAGATTTGCTTATATTTTTGTTCCTTTTTCTCTGTTTCATTTAGTCACATCCAGTGAGTTGTTATTATAAATCAGCATAATATTTTGTGTGGATTTTGCTTTGGCTATGATGTTGCAGAATAGGCTGTGTGTCAGTCTTTGCTGTTTGTCCCTAGCTGTTCTTATATTATACACACAGAACGGACTCTGTTCCAAGGCTGCCTTCCTACGAAGTGTCTTCCTTCTTTGACTGAAGAAGCTTGGTGGTGATGATTAATTACAAATAAAAGACCAAGACTGATTGTTAAATGTAAAACATCTTCTTAGAAGTGTCTGCCTCACTGCTGTGGACTCTCAGTAGTGACATAAAGATCTTTGTCCTATGCAGATCCAGTTACAGCCAGTAACAGAAGGCACATGTCCACTCTGAACAAAAGAACACTTATTTTCACATTCCGTGGCTGACGTTGAGTGATGACATTTTTGCATATCCTAAAAATTTTTATGCAGATGCTGTTTAAAGGCAAAATGTGCTTTTATATTAATCTCCTTTGTGAATGGAATTTAAACTCTTGGCATGTGTTCCGTTTTCAATGTGCTTGTCAAGTTCTGAAAAATAACCTTTGACGGTACGCGAGCAGAAACAAAACGGAGGTTGTTTCCTCTGTTTGCGGCAATGTTGTTTTGTCATCTTTACTCTCTCAGACTCAGGCTCATCTGACTTAAAAATATGATACACTTATGATTTTATAAGCTAGTTATGGGACTACGGTTTTAAAGAAATAGTCGATTCTCATTTTTACCTGAGCAAGTTGTAGAGCTTTGTCTCTGGCTGAGACCTGTAATGAATGGACAGTAGATGACAAGTGTAAAAGTTAGTATATTTTCGCATATTATTGGACAACTACAATTTTTTTAAACCGTTTGATGCCTTCACAAAAATAGATCAAAACTAAAAAGAAGATGCTGTCTTGAGTATGGAGTGAGGAATACACAGAAGAAATGTTCTTTTTTGGGGGAAGAACTACAAAATCACGTGTTTCCCTATAGTCAAAGTAAATCATATATTGGAAAATTTAGGCTATCTCAATAGACAACCCCAGGAATCCTTGAAATAGGAAATATCAGCCTTTCGACATTTTTTTGAAAGGCTCTTTGACACTGGTAACTGGTTAGAATTAAATGTTCTCTATTTTAATAAATTAACTTGGTTCTAATAACCACATTGTTTGTGCATGTGGATATAGCTTTACCAGCAACTCAATTTATCATGGAATGCAATGACCCAGCAAACCCCAAGTCTACTCATTGCAACATAGAATTTATTTTGGTAGCAGTTATATTCAATTGAACCGACAGGCTTATAATTGATATGTTTTGCAAGCCTTTGAAGGCAATGAAGCAGAGAAGTTTTTGCATAACACTGTCTAGGATGCTGTGACTATATTTCTTTAATAAACAATGCTCTTTTTGACAAGCTCATTGAAAAATATTTGTATTAACTGCACAGAAAACTTTATGATGAAAATAATAACAGGAAAAACCTGTTACTAGTTGCTATGCCATCATTTAAAGAACTGCTGTATTTTTCTTTTCTTCAACAGTACAAATTCAAGTGGAGGAAGAAGAGGATGACACAGAAGAAAGTTCAAGTAAGCGGGGATGGACATGGAATGTGTTTCCAGTGAAATGGTAGTGAATTCAGAGGACTTGACCTTTTACCTTGTGCAATTATGCTCCCACATGTAAGCACATGCTACCCCAGATGCGGGTGACTTTTGATGGTCTCACCAAAGAGATCAAGTCCAGCAAATTGGATCTCCACTGTAGAATCTCTAGATTCTATTCAATGTAGAATTCTACACTCTATCAAATGTAGAAGTTACTCATGATCAAGTAGATGGTAGCCCACAAAAATTTGCTTTTTAAAATTTCTCTAGTATTTTCCCTATTAAAGCCTTTGTCCTGAAAGCTCTTCTCTAGGGCTGAATCTACTACAATAGAACAGATTGGCCATTTTGACTGACTTGATCAGGTGGTTCAATTAAAATGAATAATTACATTCTTTTGCACTGAATGCATGGGTATTTTGTTGGAATTGCTCTGTTGTTTTTACTTTGTGAAGGTTTAGCTTAAGAGCTTGGATTGTGATCCCTTGCATGCAGAGCACTCATGGACTGGAGCATGGGAAAGATCATTCATGAGATGAGCAAAAGCTCTAAATTTACTAAAATGGAAAGAAAGAGCAGTATCTCAAGAAGAGTTCAATTCGAGGATCCATTAACATTATCAGTGTAATAACTTGAGTACAATATGGCAGCCAGGGAATGTTCACAATGCCAGTTGTTTTCAGGCTTTCAGGGCATTTTACATGCAAACAGCTCAGAGTCTCACATAGACAGACTCTGCATGTCACGGCTTGAGTGCTGTAGGGGGGGAAAAATAATTTTCCCTCTAGCCCTTCTGAGTAGTTAGCTGAGACCTCTGTAATATAAGATAGTTTAATAAGAGAAAAAACAAACAGAAGCTTATTAATGTGTAGTCCTCATGTATACATGAGAGATACTCAGGAAAAAGTAACTCTCTGAGGTGGCTTAGAATTTAGACTTAAATACTGTCTTAATAAGGAAAAAAGAGGGTGTGTATGTAGGCTTTTAGGAGAGAATAAATAATTTTTTTAGGAAAAGTGAGTAGGCCCTTCAAAGAATAAATGGGACATTTGATTGTGACAAAGTTTGTCTGGGTATGGTATTGACTTCCAGTGTCTTCCTTTGTGATGAGTCAATATTCCCTAAGGGTGAATTCTTGGTAAGGGGATTTAGGACAATTCAGTACCTTTTGGAGGATCTGTGTTTGGGCAGATGTAGGGAGTTCAGGAAAACCTTTTCATTCGCAGTTTTTTGTGCCTATAGCTCAGTACAATCAATATACCAAAGTAGCACAGTTTAGGGCAGGCATGTCTTGAGCTCCTGCAGTCTCACTTTGAAGTGGCATATTCTGCTACCCTTCCATATTGAATGAAGACCATTTTAAATGGTAACATTGTATGTAAATCTGCAGTTAGTAGGCAACTGTAAAATATTGGTTATTTGTTTTAGAATTTGGATTTTTGAAAATTAGTTAAGGCAGTAAAAATAGCCTTTTTGTTCCCAATTGGTAAAAATGAAAGTTTAATAGTTTAGTCTTAATACAAAATATACTAAAATGCAGAGTACTTTGTCACCTGGGTGGCTCAGTTGGTTAAGTGTCTGCCTTCAGCTCAGGTCATGATCTTGGGGTCCTGGGATCGAGCCCTACATTGGGCTTCCTGCTTCTCCCTCTCCCTATGCTGTTTCCCCTGTTTGTGCTATCTGTCAAATAAATAAATAAAATATTAATAAATTAAAAAAAAATGAAGAGTGGCTGCTTGAGTTCTTGAGTTATTTGTGGGAAAATTGCTTTTCAATCCTTATCAAGGTCTTGTCCTTTCTATAAATGGTGACTAACGTGACTAATAAAGACTGGGCAAATTTTCAGAATGTCAGAATGGGATTCACATTACATACAACATTTGCCACATATTTAACAAATGGAAAATTATTCTTGGTTTTTATGACAATGTATGGTTCTCAAAGCCTAATTTGAAAGTTATCCTTCAGTTTTTCTCTGCTAGTCAAACTTTAGTACTATAGGTAATACTTAGATCTCAGATTTGAAATATCAATAAAAATGTTTCAGTAAGTAATTTTAAAAGATAATTAGGGGTACCTGGGTGGCTCAGTTGATTAAACCTCTGACTCTTGATTTTGGCTTAGGTCAGAATCTCAGGGTTGTGAGATTGAGCCCAGGTGGGGCTCTGCACTGGCCATGGAATCTGCTTAAGATTCTCTCTCTATCTCTGCCCCTCCTCTTGCTAAAAAAATAAAACTGAGGGCACCTGGGTGGCTCAGCAGTTGAGCACCTGCCCCTGGCTCAGGGCATGATCCGTGGTCTCAGGATCAGTCCTACATCAGGCTCCCTGCCTGGAGCCCACTTTTCGCTCTGCCTATATCTCTGCCTTTCTCTCTCTGTGTCTTTCATGAATAAATAAATAAAATCTTTATTTTTTTATTGGAGTTCAATTTGCCAACCTTTAGCATAACACCCAGTGCTCCTCCTGCAAAGTGCCCCCATCAGTGCCCATCACCCAGTCACCCCAACCCCCCATTCACCTCCCTTTCCACTACCCCTTGTTCATTTCCCAGAGTTAGGTGTCTCTCATGTTTTGTCACCCTCACTGATATTTTCACTCATTTTCTCTCCTTTCCCTTTATTCCCTGTCACTAATTTTTATATTCCCCAAATAGATGAGACCATATGTTTGTCCCTTTCCGATTGACTTATTTCACTCAGCATAATACCCTCCAGTTCCATCCACGTCAAAGCAAATGGTGGGTATTTGTCAGTTCTAATGGCTGAGTAATATTCCGTTGTTTACATAGGCCACAGCTTCTTTATCCATTCATCTTTCGATGGACACCGAGGCTCCTCCCACAGTTTGGCTATTGTGGACATTGCTGCTATAAACATCGGGGTGCAGGTGTCCAGCGTTTCACTGCATCTGTATCTTTGGGGTAAATCCCCAGCAGTGCAATTGTTGGGTCCTAGGGCAGATCTATTTTTAACTCTTTGAGGAACCTCCACACAGTTTTCCAGAGTGGCTGCACCAGTTCACATTCCCACCAACAGTGCACGAGGGTTCCCCTTTCTCCATACCCTCTCCAACACTTGCTGTTTCCTGTCATGCTGATTTTCACCATTCTTACTGGTGTGTGGTGGCATTTCACTGTGGTTTTGATTTGTATTTTCCTGATGACAAGTGATGCGGAGCATTTTCTCATGTGCTTGTTGGCCATGTCTATGTCTTCCTCTGTGAAATTTCTGTTCATGTCTTTTGCCCATTTCATGATTGGATTGTTTGTTTCTTTGCTGTTGAGTTTAATTAAGTTCTTTATAGATCTTGGATACTAGCCCTTTATCTGATAGGTCATTTGCAAATATCTTCTCCCATTCTGTAGTTTGTCTTTAGTTTTGTTGACTGTTTCTTTTGCTGTGCAGAAGCTTTTTATCTTGATTAAGTCCCAATAATTCATTTTTGCTTTTGTTTCTCTTGCCTTCATGGATGTATCTTGCAAGAAGTTGCTGTGGCCAAGTTTAAAAAGGGTGTTGCCTGTGTTCTCTAGGATTTTGATGGATTCTTGTCTCACATTTAGATCTTTCATCCATTTTGAGTTTATCTTTGTGTATGGTGTAAGAGAATGGTCTAGTTTCATTCTTCTGCATGTGGCTGTCCAATTTTCCCAGCACCATTTATTGAAGGGACTGTCGTTTTCCCAGTGGATAGTCTTTCCTACTTTGTCAGATATTAGTTGACCATAAAGTTGAGGGTCCACTTCTGGATTTTTATTCTGTTCCATTGATCTATGTGTCTGTTTTTGTGCCAGTACCACACTGTCTTGATGATTACAGCTTTGTAGTACAACCTGAAATCTGGCATTGTGATGCCCCCAGCTATGGTTTTCTTTTGTAATATTCCCCTGGCTATTCGGGGTCTTTTCTGATTCCACACAAATCTTAAGATGATTTGTTTCAACTCTCTGAAGAAAGTCCATGGTATTTTGATAGGGATTGCATTGAATGTGTACATTGCCCTGGATAGCATTGACATTTTCCAATATTAATTCTTCCAATCCATGAGCATGGAACATTTTTCCATCTCTTTGTGTCTTCCTCAATTTCTTTCAGAAGCGTTCTGTAGTTTTTAGGGTATAGATCCTTTACCTCTTTGATTAGATTTATTCCTAGGAATCTTATGCTTTTGGGTGCAATTGTAAATGGGATTGACTCCTTAATTTCTCTTTCTTCAGTCTCATTGTTAGTGTATAGAAATGACACTGATTTCTGGGCATTGATTTTGTATCCTGCCACACTGCCAAATTGCTGTATGAGTTCTAGCAATCTTGGGGTGGAGTCTTTTGGGTTTTTTATGTACAGTATCATGTCATCTGCGAAGAGGGAGAGTTTGGATTCTTCTTTGCCAATTCGAATGCCTTTAATTTCTTCTTGTTGCCTGATTGCTGAGGCTAGGACTTCTAGTACTATGTTGAATAGCAGTGGTGAGAGTGGACATCCCTATCTTGTTCCTGATCTTAGGGGCAAGGCTCCCAGTGTTTCCCCATTGAGAATGATATTTGCTGTGAGCTTTTCATAGATGGCTTTTAACAAGCTGAGGAATGTTCCCTCTATCCTTATACTCTGAAGAGTTTTGATCAGGAATGGATGCTATATTTTTGTCAAATGCTTTCTCTGCATCTATTGAGAGGATCATATGGTTCTTGTTTTTTTTTGTTTTTTTTTTTCCTGTTGATATGATCAATCACATTGATTGCTTTACAATTGTTGAACCAGCCTTGCATCCTGGGGATAAATCCCACTTGGTCATGGTGAGTAATCTTCTTAATGTGTTGTTGGATCCTATTGGCTAGTATCTTGTTGAGAATTTTTGCATCTGTGTTCATCAGGGATATTGGTCTATAATTTTCCTTTTTGGTGGAGTCTTTGTCTGATTTTGGAATTAAGGTGATGCTGGCCTCATAGAACGAGTTTGGAAGTACTCCATCTCTTTCTATCTTTCCAAACAGCTTTAGTAGAATAGGTATGGTTTCTTCTTTAAACGTTTGAAGAATTCCCCTGGGAAGCTATCTGGCCCTGGGCTTTTGTGTCTTGGGAGGTTTTTGATGACTGCTTCAAATATCTTCCTGATGTTTGGCTTGTTCAGGTTTTCTATTTCTTCCTGTTCCAGTTTTGGTAGTTTGTGGTTTTCCAGAAATGCGTCCATTTCTTCTAGATTGCCTAATTTATTGGAGTATAGCTGCTCATAATATGTTTTTAAAATCGTTTATATTTCCTTGGTATTGGTGTTGATCTCTCCTTTCTCATTCATGATTTTATTAATTTGAGTCTTTTCTCTCTTCTTTTTAATAAGGCTGGCTGATGGTTTATCTATCTTATTAGTTCTTTCAAAGAGCCAACTCCTGGTTTTGTTGATCTGTTCCACAGTTCTTCTGGTCTCTATTTCATTGAGTTCTGCTCGAATCTTTATTAACTGTCTTCTTCTGCTGGGTGAAGGTTTCATTTGCTGTTCCTTCTCCAGCTCCGTTAGGTGCAAGGTTGGCTTTTGTATTTGAGTTCTTTCCGGTTTTTGGATTGATGCTTGTATTGCAATGTATTTCCCCCTCAGGACTGCTTTTGATGTATCCCAAAGATTTTGAACGGTTGTATCCTCATTCTCATTAGTTTCCATGAATCTTTTTAATTCTTCTCTAATTTCCTGGTTGACCCTTTCATCTTTTAGCAGGATGGTCTTTAATCTCCACGTGTTTGAAATCCTTCCAAACTTCTTCTTGTGGGTTTAGTTCTAGTTTCAAAGCATTATGGTCTGAAAATATGCAGGGGACAATCTGAATCTTTTCGTATTGGTTAAGACCTGATTTGTGACCCACTATGTGGTCTATTTTGGAGAAAGTTCCATGTGCACTTGAGAGGAATGTGTATTCAGTTGCATTTGGATGTAAAGTTCTGTAAATATCTGTGAAATCCATCTGGTTCAGTGTATCATTTAATGCTCTTGTTTCTTTGGAGATGTTGTGTTTAGAATATCTATCAATTGTAGAAAGCACCATATTCAAGTCTCCAAGTATAAGTGTATTATCGAAGTATGTCTTAACTTTGGTTATTAATTGATTGATATACTTGACAGCTCCCGCATTTGGGGCATAAATATTCATGATTGTTAGATCTTCTTGTTGGATAGATCCTTTAAGTATGATATAGGATCCCTCTTCTTCTCTTACTACAGTCTTTGGGATAAACTAATTTATCTGATATGAAGATGGCTACCCCTGCTTTCTTTTGAGGACCATTTGAATGGTAGATGGTTCTCCAACCTTTTATTTTCAGGCTGTAGGTGTCCTTAGGTCTAAAATGAGTCTCTTGTAGACAGAAAATAGGTGGTACTTATTTTTTTTATCCAGTCTGAAACCCTGCACCTTTTGATGGGATCATTAAGCTCATTCATATTCAGAGCTACTATTGAAAGATATGAATTCAGTGTCATCAGAATAACCTATTCAGTCCCTATTTTTGTAGATTGTTTCCTTGGACTTCCTCTTTATTTTACAGAGTCCCCCTTAATATTTCTTGCAGAGCTGATTTGGTGGGCACATATTCTTTCAGTTTCTGCCTATCTTGGAAGCTTTTCATCTCTCCTTCTATTCTGAATGAGAGCCTTGCTGGATAGAGTATTCTTGGCTGCATGTTTAGGACCCTGAATATATCCTGCCAGCCCTTTCTGGCCTGCCAGGTCTCTGTGGAGAGGTCTGCTGTTAACCTAATACTTCTCCCCATATAAGTTAGGGATCTATTGTCTCTTGCTGCTTTAAGGATCTTCTCTTTATCTTTGAAATTTCACTATTTCACTATTAAAGTTTCACTATTAAATGTTAAGGTGTTGAATGGTTTTTATTGATTTTAGGGGGGATCTCTCTGTCTCCTGGATCTGAATGCCTGTTTGCCCCCGCAAGTTAGGGAAGTTCTCAGCTATGAGTTGTTCAAATACACATTCTGGTCCTCTGTCCCTTTCGGTTCCCTCTGGAACCCCAATTAAATGTAGATTTTTCCTTCAGAGGTTGTCATTTATTTCCCTTAACCTATCTTCATGATCTTTTAATTGTTTTTCTCTTTTTTCCTCAGCTTCCTTCCTTGCCATCAACTTGTCTTCTATGTCACTCACTCATTCTTCTACCTCATTAACCCTCATCGTTAGGACCTCCAGTTTGGATTGCATCTCATTTAATTGATTTTTAATTTCGGCCTGATTAGATCTAAATTCTGCAATCATGAAGTCTCTTGAATCCTTTATGCTTTTTTTCTAGAGCCACCAGTAGCTTTATAATTGTGTTTCTGAATTGGCTTTCTGACATTGAATTGTAATCCAAATTCTGTAACTCTGTGGGAGAGAGTACGGTTTCTGATTTTTTTCTTTTGTGGTGAGTTTTTCCTTCTAGTCATTTTGCTCAGTGCAGAGTGGCTAAAAACAAGTTGTACTGGAAAAAGGAGAAAAAGAGAGAAAAAAAAGGGGGTGGGGACAAACAGAAAACAAAAAACAAGGAGGAGTATCCTCTGATCTTATATACTAAGTCCCTAGACTTCCCCTGGAACTTTCCAGCGCTGCTTGGTCAAGAACTTGCTCTTCCCCTGTCCTTCCAGCTGGTCTTCTGGGGGAGGGGCCTGCTGTGCTGATTCTCAGGTGTGTGCACCTGGGGGAGCTGCCCTGCCCCCTGCCAGGTGTAGGGTTCAGTGGGAGCTGTTTATCCTGTGAGGTCCCTGCTCCCTGGTGGCCTTGCTCAGTCCCAGGTACAAGGTGACACCAGGAGGAACAACAACAGTGGCGGCAGTCAGCTCCCCAGCCCTGGAGTCAGCTCCCGCAGGAACTCCCGCAGCTCCCAGGCTGCAGGGGCCTGGATGCTCTGGGTGTGGGGGGCACTGACCTGCACAGCTCGGCTGGCCAGGTGGCAGGAGCGTCCTCGCTGTCCTGTGCCCTCCTCACCTCCGCCTGTCCCGGGGGAGCGCCGGATCCTGGGCTGTGTCCCCCGGCACCCTGGGCTCTGGGGCCTGCGCCACTGGAATCGCCCTCCCGGCCAAGCAGCCCCTCCACAGAGCCGCCACCAGAGCCAACACCGAACTGCTCCCAGGGCCTTGCCGGGGCGCTCTAGCTGTTTAGGGAGCTTGGCCCGGGGTGTGTGGTACACTCTCCCCGGGGCGCCCCTCCTCTGTTAGTGTCCCTGGGAGCCTGAGGGCATCCCTGCCGCTCCTGGGATCCTGCCCGAGCTCCCTGTAGCGCCTTTCCATCTGGGAGGATTGGTGAAACTCCTGCTTCTCCCTGGCTGGGCTTTCCTGTCCTGGGGGCTCTTGCCGCCCCTCTTAGCCCGGCTCCTCCTGGGGACTCCTTCCCCACTGGATGTTTTTTAATTTTTTTTTTCCACTTCCTACCTTGATAGAAGCACAAACTCTTCTCACTGTAGTGTTCAGCTGTTCTCTCTTTAAGTTTCAGGCCGAATTCGTATGTTTTCAGGATGATTTGAAAGTTATCTAGGTAAGTTGGTGGGGACAGGTGACTTGGGGACCCTACTCCTCTGCCATCTTGCCCCATCTCATAAAAATCTTTTTTTAAAAAATAAATAAAAATAAAACTGAAAAACAGAAAACCTTAAAAAATTAAAAATAAATAAAATCATGACACACACATGTAAAAATGAACATGTTTAATGAATGAATGAGGACCCTAGTGAGTTGTTACAACCAGGTCAAAGGAAAATCCAAAGAATAGATACATTTATAGATCAGGGCTATTGAAATGATTGTGCAAATGGAGGCACTACTGTTTTGTGGGAGGTTATTTTTCCTGATGAGGGAAGATTGTCTCTACACTGGACTGAGTTCATGTGCAGATCTACAGACAAGAATTGTTTTGCATTGCTTTCTAGTGATCTATAACTTTCAAAATTACAAAATAGCTCCCATAGAATCAGATAACACAACAGGGTACATTGCAGAGAATTCATAGTTTCCCACCAAAGTACAATTTTTCCCTATAGTACCTTCTGAGAGGAGTTGATTTTTTAATAATAGGTAATTCTAAATATCAGAAGAAGCAAAAAGATGAAAGTGAAGTAAGAGTGTATGTTATAAACTGTCAAGGAAGGAACTGGATTCTTTCTCTATCTGGAAGATTCTGGTGAAGTTATGGACACATGAGGCATTAATTGCTAGTTGATGAACAAAATAAAATGCCATTTCTCTCAGTTTTATGTTAAATTTACATGTTATATATTTCTATTCATAAAGATACTATCATCAAGCAAGTATTTATGTATATAAATATACTCGGTATCAATTTCATTTAAGAAAGGGAAATATTCAGGAAAAAGAAGAAAAAACCATGGAATAAAAAATAAAGATCATTTGAATTAGGAAAAATTCCAAGGTCTGAATTAGTTTCTTCAAAATTACTCTAGTTTATTGCATTTTGTCCTTCTCGTCCTTTGTTCTAGGATAGAAGTGGTGGCAAACATATAGTGGTTGATCACTTCATCCTTATGCGTTAGATCGGTAACCTCTAAACTTGGTCTTAGAGATCATGGTATAATATTGAACTCTAAGTCATCTAGTAACCCAAAAAAATGAAGACTGGGTTTCTATGAATTATTAAAATTTTGTGATCCACATTCACATATTTGAGTAGATGAACCACACATCAAAAAATGAGAATATAGATAAGTGTATTTGAATTGCAAGCCATGGAATATATATATATATATATATTCCATGCATACATCTTATCATGATGTGGAGACTTGCTGGATTGTGCTCTCATATGTGACCATGGTCACTAAAACACTAAACAGACATTTGGTAGTGGGAGAGAGCACTTTCTGATATCGATCATCGAAGTATTCACTGCTGTGTTTAGGTGAAGAAGAAGAGGAGGAGGAAGATAAACTACCTCGAAGAGAGAGCTTGAGACCAAAGAGGAAACGGACCAGAGATGTGATCAGTGAGGATGACCCGGAGCCTGAACCAGAGGATGAAGAAACAAGGAAGGCCAGAGAGAAGGAGAGGAGGAGGAGGCTGAAGAGAGGAGCGTAAGTGAACTCTGATCTGTAACTGGGATTGTGACTTGTTCACAAGTGCCTAACTTGGAAAGAAGACCACTCCCTTTAGGTGCTCTGTGGCCTTGAAAACTATTTTTAGGAAGAACAGGTTTAATTTGATGTTGCCATTTTACTCCACTTAGTTAAATGTATTTTAAAATTAAAAAAAATAAAATAAAATTTAAATAGAATTCTAAAATGAATATACATATTAAAAATGGACTAGGAGAAATTTTCTTATGTGAGATCTAAACTATCATTGGTTATTAACATATTTTGAAGTTCTTCCATAGATGATATGCGTTGTTATCAAAGTGAAATGGAAAATCCCTAAAACATGAGCCCAAATCACTTGACCTTATAGAGCAGGGGTTATAAAATATGGCTAATTCCAGACCAAGAGTGAAGAGTGGTTCTTTCAGCTTTAAAGAGCTGTTGATTAAACAACAACAAACAAACAAAACCAAAGAAATATAGGATAAAGCTGTATGTAGCTCTCAAAGCCTAAAATATTAACCATTTGCTCTTTTATAGAAAAAAAAAGTGCTGGCCCATGTTACAGAGTATTGGGGTTGTCATTTCCTTTTTAACACAACCTGACATCTATCATTTCCACCAGGCAAACATTTCACCGAGTGTTGACTTTGTATAAAATAGTATATTAAATACCATTTAGGAAAAATTCAGGAAAATAATTTTTGAGTCTTTGCTTTGTGGAAATTTGCAGATGGCAGGCCAGTAAGAAAGGTGTGCATGTATCACATCCAATAATGGAAAACCCAGACCCCTTGGAAAGGCTTTAAGAGAACAGCTATTATGTTGTTTCCAGGTAGTAGGGTCATGAGAACCATCAGGAGATGATGAGATCTCCTCCAAAACACTCCTAGGACTTGGGATGAAGAGGAACTTCTAAGATGTCCCCCCCAAATGACACAAACTAGTGTTCAACAGCTAGCTTTTACTTTCCTTTTCATAAAAAATTATAAATACAATCGTATGAAAATTTTGGATAGTAGAGAAGCTTAGCATTGATAGATGATGATTCTTTTTAAAATAGAGAGATAACCCCATGCACTTCTTCATCATATTTTTATTGACTTCAGTTTTTAAATCCTCCTACCCTCTCTTCCTGTCTCTTCCTCCCCAAGCTCATTTCTTTCATCTTTGAATATCAAGACACCACCTTCTTTAAATGTTGCCTCTGGGATTTTTTATCCTATTTTCCTTTTAAGTTTTTTTATGCTTTTTACTTTTAAAAAACAAAAAAAAATCATCTTACTCTTTTAAGTTCTATGTCTTATTGTTGTCACTATCATGACGTAGTAATATTTCCTATTAGCAAAGCCTGTGCTTGTTGACAGTACTATTTCATCAATAGGATAGATGCATTATATAGGCTGTGACCCAGAATTTGCTTTTACTCTCTACATGTGCTTCAGAGAGGTCCTTTTAGAAAGGTGAGTTGGGTGGAAATTTCTGTGCTCTCTTGATCTGCTGAAGGCTGTCATGCGAAATGCTCAACCCCTAGAGAGAGAACCGTGTGAATCAATTGGGTCTTGGCCCCTACTGCCTGAGAGAATGTTGTCCTGGCGACAGTATCTATCCTTAGCTGGTACCACTCTCATCCCGATTCTGAGAAGCCCACAAGCACCCCTGCCACTAGTCCTCTCTACTTCTCCATACAGCCAGTTAGCTAACATGAACTTTGTGTCCAAAGGCTTTTCAAATTACATAATTACTGTCATAATTTGGGTAACTAATCTAAATAGTATTATACATTATTTGTAATGATTGATGGTTCTGATCCCTATTTTAAAGTTCATTTTCTATTTTTTATTTTGAAGATAAGTTGTTTTTTTTTTTTTTTAAGGAAATGTATTAGCAAACATATCTTGAGAAAAGATTTGTCGGCAAATCAGGGTACATTTATTTAGACTAACTCATTTCCAGTGCTCCCTTCAGCAGCACATATACAAGACTAACTCATTTCCAGTCTTTTAAACTTTCAAGTGAAACACCTAAGGGAATTCCTACTCCCACCCCCCACTGACAAAAATTTGAAGCCAACTAAAACCAAGGTTGTAATGCTAACTATCTTTGGAGACAGTTAAAAAAACACTGCCTTTTTAGACATTTTGGAGGATTTCTAATAATATAACAGGCTTTTCCTGACCCAGTTTTAAGTGAATAAGAAATATGTTCATAGCAGTGAGAAATTCAGCACATTATGCCTTTCCCCCCCCAACAACTGTTGTTTAAATAAATCAAAGTTAAGATGGAAAGCCATTCTTGCACAGATTAGCCATACATTTTAGAAGATGAAGCATTTCTATGTTATATTCTTTTAATATGATTAGCACTTTCTTTGATTCCTGGAAAAGCAGTTCCTTATATGCTGGTGAAAGTAATATTTTAATTACCTGCCTATTTGAAGATAACTCAGGAGACAACTATACCTGGTAGCACAACATGATCCGCTTGGAGCAATCAACAATTAACAAAGACTTTAAAAATATACCTGTCTGGGGTTATTTTGTGTAAGGATTTATCTTATCTTTCCCTACCATACTAATCTTGGGGGACACTCTTTTATCTTAGTGGACTTTGAGGGCTGGACTTATGATGATAACTCTGTCATTCAGAAAGAATTCTGTACATAAACATTTATGTAATTAATATTTATTCAGCTCCACTACTGTGGAAGCTGATTTGCTAATTTCTTTGGAAGACATGGGTATGAATATGCAATTGGCTGTATTCTCTAGGAGCTCATTATAGAGTAAGGGAGGGGCCACTTAGACACAAATTATTGTGAAGTGAGACAGTATAAATGTGCCAGAGAAAAAGGATAAAGTTGTTTGGAGCCTTGGAGCCTTAGAGAAGACAAAACTGTTATATGGGATAATATATATGGATAATCAGAAAAGAGGGTTAGTGAAGAGATTTCAAATAATGTTTTAAGGAATCATAGAAATAAAATAGATTAAACTCATAAAGTACTGGATTTAAGATAGCAGGAAAGTTTATAATTAGTGTTAGGAAGATTTCCATTAAATGTTTTCTAAAAATTGGCATGTAAAGAAATTAGCTGTAGTTACAGGGTAAATCCACATACCTAATAGATAATTTATTAAAATTTTTTGATGATTCTGGATTAAATGATGATACTGTTTTCTATATGATTCTAAATGGGAATTCATTAATTTAAAGCTTTAAGATACTTACATATAGATACCGTTGACCCTTGAACAACATGGTTTTGAATCCACTTATACATGGATTTTTTTCCTTTTTTTTAAAAAAAATAATTCTAGTATTGTTAATATACAGCGTCATATTAGTTTCAGGTGTACAATATAGCAATTGAACAATTTGATACATTACTCAGTGCTCATTATGATAAGTGTACTTTTTTAAAAGATTTAATTTATTTATTCATAAGAGACACAGAGAGAGAGAGAGGCAGAGACACAAGCAGAGGGAGACGCAGGGCTCCCAGGACCCTGGCCTGAGCCAAAGGCAGACGCTTAACCACTGAGCCACACACACAGGCATCCCTGATAAGTGTATTCTTAATCCCTTTCACCTATTTCACCCATCCTTCCACCCACTTCTCTGGTAAACATCAGTTTGTTCTTTATAGTTAAGAGCCTATTTCTTGGTTTCCTTTTTTCTTTTCGGTTTTATTAGTTTTGTTTCTTATATCCACATATGAATGAAATCATATGGTATTTTTCTTTCTCTGACTGACTTATTTTACTTAACATTATACTCTGTAGATTCATCCATGTTGTTGCAAATGGCAAGATTTCATTCTGTTTTGTTGCTGAGTAATATTCCCATGCACTACATCTTCTTTATCCATTCATCTATCCATGAATACTTGGGCTGCTTCCATAATCTGGGTATTGCATATGATGCTGCAATAAACATGGTGGTACACATATATTTTCAAATTAGTGTTTTCATATTCTTTGGGCAAATACCCAGTAGTGGAATTACTGGTTCATATTGTAGTTCTATTTTTAGTTTTTTGAGGAACCTCCATACTGTTTTCCACAGTGGCTATTTGCATACCCACTAACATTACACAAGGGTTCTTTTTTCTTCACATCCTCACAAACACTCGTTGTGTCTTGTGTTGTCCATTTAAGCCATTCTGGTGTGAAGGGATATCTCATTGTGGTTTTGATTTGCATTTCCATAATGATTAGTGATGTTGAGCATCTTTTCATGTGTCTGTCTGCCATCTGCATATTTTCTTGGAGAAATGTCTGTTCATGTCTTCTGCCCATTTTAAAAATTGGATTATTTGTTTTTTTAGTGTTGAGTTGAATAAATTCCGTATATATTTTGAATACTAGTCCTTTGTCAGATTGTGTCATTTGCAAATATCTTCTCCCATTCAGTAGGTTGTCTTTTGGTTTTGTTGATTGTTTCCTTTGCTGTGCAGAAGCTTTTTATTTTGATGTAGTCTCAATAGTTTATTTTTGCTTTTGTTTTCCTTGCCTCAGGAGACACATCAAGAAAATGTTGCTACAGCTAATGTCAGAGAAATTATTGCCTGTGTTCTCTTTTAGAATTTTTATGGTTTATAGAGTTTTTATGGTTTTATGTACCTTACATTTAGGTCTTTAATCCATTTTGAGCTTATTTTTGTGTATGGTATAAGAAAGTCATCAGTTTCATTCTTTTTCATGAAGCTATCCAGTTTTCCCAACATCATTTGTTGAAGAGACTTTTTTCCATTCCATATTCTTGCCTTACATGGATTATTTTTAATAAATACAGTGCAGTGCTATAAATGTATTTTGTCTTCCTTGTGATTTTCTTAACATTTTCTTTTCTCTAGCTTACTTTATTGTTTCTTTTCTCTAGTTTACAGTATGTAATATATATAACCTACAAAATATGTATTAATTGATTATTTACATCATTGGTAAGACTTCAGGTCATCAGAAGGTTATTAATAGTTAAGTTTTGGGACAGTCTAAAGTTATATGTGAGTTTTTAACTGCACAACAGTCAATGCACCCAAGCTCCATGTTATTCTAGGGTCAACTGTATTGTGAGTTTTTTGGAAGGATGGGCAAGTTAAAGACTTAAAATACTAAGCAATTGAATTATCAATCTTAAATATTTTTGTTGCTATTGTTTTCTAATTAAATCTATTCTTAATAGTTACTTGACATATTTTCTTTTTCTTATGATAGTTTCCACAAAGATTTCAATGAAACAGTTATCTATATAATCTAGATTTAGTCTATGTCTACATGGAAACAATTTTTTTGGTAACAACAAAACAATCTTTTCTTTCAATTGAAATATAATTTACACACAATGTTACATTAGTTTCAGATATATAACATAGTGATTTGACAAGCAAAACAATCATTTTTACTAAAACATATGTTTTCCTCTTATGACAAACCAACACACATATTATTATTCTGATTGGCAAGTTAAGCAAATAAAAAATGTGAATATAGATGTAATAAAAAGGTCTTCAAGTATTTTATGTTGTGGTTGTACAGCACTAAGATTTTATATAATAGGCATCAAATAATTAAAATGGAAATAACCTAATGGCAATCAGAGTTGTATTTTAGAGTATACTTCCATTGTTCTCTTACTATGAATTACTATTCTAAGCAAAATATCTGAATTGGTCAAAAAAAATCAAACTGTTATTAAGAAATATTATTTTATTTTATTTTATTTTTATTTTTATTTTTTTAAATTTTTTTTTTAATTTATTTATGATAGTCACAGAGAGAGAGAGAGAGAGGCAGAGACACAGGCAGAGGGAGAAGCAGGCTCCATGCACCGGGAGCCCGACGTGGGATTTGATCCCGGGTCTCCAGGATCGCGCCCTGGGCCAAAGGCAGGCGCCAAACCGCTGCGCCACCCAGGGATCCCAAGAAATATTATTTTAGAAAATTAATATGAGTTTTTATTTCATGACATGATTAAAAACTGGGTTGATGGGAAAGAAAGAATACAAAGTCATTTTGTATGGTCAGCTGTAGAACTATGGCTATGTCCTCCTGTTCCTCAGTTGGAACTTAATTTTTTTTAAGATTTAATTTATTTATTCACGAGAGACAGAGAGAGAGAGAGGCAGAGACAGAAGCAGGCTCCATGCAGGGAGCCCGACGTGGGACTCGATACTGTATCTCCAGGATCACGCCCTAGGCTGAAGGCGGCGCTAAACCGCTGAGCCACCTGGGCTGCCCCATCAAGCTGGAACTTTAAAGCAGCTCTACTATAGTCCTACTGTGTGTAGTCATCCCAAGAATAGTGAGCAACAAAGTATTTTTCTTTCTTTTTTTTTTTTTAAGATTTTATTTATTTATTCATGAGAGACACAGAGAGAGAGAGGCAGAGACACAGGCAGAGAAAGAAGCAGGCTCCACGCAGGGAGCCCCACGCGGGACTTGACCCTGAGTCTCCAGGATCACACCCTTGGCGGAAGGCGGCGCTAAACCGCTGAGCCACCCGGGCTGCCCCAAAGTATTTTTCTGTTTAATGCTGAGTCAGATTACAATTTCTTTGTCAGTCAGAGTTTAGTTAGGAGAAAGAAACTTCAGATGTTACTTGAACAGAAGGTATTTACTAAGAGAACTGTTGATAGGTATCAATAATTGTTACCTAGGTTATAAGAGAACACTAAAGTATCATGATACAAGTTTTGGAAGCAGCTATCGGGAAAGAGGTTGAAATTTATACTTAGAAGCATTGAGGAGGAATGCAATGGGCTGAATCCACTGAAGAGGGGGTGATACTCAAGTGGTGCTGGTTTCTATGGGGGTGGTAATGAAGCTGGTTCTGTTAGTGATGGAAAAGTTGGCAATAGATTCACCTGCACCCTCCAGTTAGTGCAGTGAAGAATCATTACTAAGGAGGAAGTGCCACCCCAGAAAGCCAAAGAAAAGCCCAAATCCCTCTTTAGTATCTTCTGTTGGTGCCTGCCATTGAGCCAGCCAAAGCAGAAGTGTGCCCTGCAGAGTCCCAGCCCCAGTATCGCAATATTAACTATAGAAGGGTGAGTTTGAAATTGAGTGACAATAACTTGAGTGACAATAAATAGAACACCTACCACTAAAAAAATTAATCTTTACAATAGAGCATTACATTCCTTGATTTAAAATCATGTTGCTCATGTTTAGATGTTTTTTGTTTTATTAGTTCTGGATCCTGTAGTATTTTTGCAATCCTAGGAACATAGAAAAGAAAAGATACATCTCATTTGTTCAGTGAGAAACTAAATTCCTTTGAAGGTCTCTTCAAAGGATTCGCTTCTCCCAAATATACTTCAAGTTGAATTTTATCAACTGAAGTTTTGAATTTAATTAACAGATTAAGTTACCTTTGAGAAATAGATTTTTATTTTTCCATATTTCAATTTTTCTCTTTCTCTTGAGACATAGCTAACAAATTTGTAAGGGCACTTCAAAGACATCTTCACCTCTAATTTACTATACTTATTGAAAAGTAATGGTTTTCAATGAAATGTAGAATTAGTGAAGGAAAGTGTACAAGGGAACAAAAAAGAGGAAAATATGTTGATAGATCTGTAACTAATATTCCACTGATTTTTGTTGTTCTGAGAGTTTGAGGCTGTGGAGGTAAAACAGTTTCAGGACTTCAGAATGTAAACACTATTGTTTAAACTTATAATCATTCCAGAAATCTTGTATCAGTATTCAGACAGATACAAGCTCTCATGCTTATAAGTCTTGGTATCTGCTATGTACAGCCAAGTTGATACACATGGAATGAATATCTGATAGCATTCTTTTTTAAGTTTTAAGTCAAGCAAAATTTAACTTTATTACTTTTTTTTTAAAGGGAAGAAGAAGAAGAAATTGATGAAGAAGAATTGGAAAGGTTGAAGGCAGAGTTAGATGAGAAAAGACAAATGATTGCTACTGTCAAATGCAAGCCTTGGAAAATGGAGAAGAAAATTGAAGTTCTCAAGTATGGTGCCACCTTTTGTAATTAGACACACTTTCCCTGATTGCTGATCTCCTAAATCCTCTGAGTATTACCTATACTTTATACATAGTGTTATATATATCTTTTACTTAAAATACTGTTACTTTATATAAGGTTCATGGTCATAGACATGTACCCAACATATTATATATGTCACATGTCATGTATGTGAACACATCACATATCACAGATATGTACATATATGCATATATACATACCATCACTAGAGAGGCTGAGCTAATGATTATATTTAAAAAAAAAAATTATGAGCAAATTCGTTGTTGTTCAGAGTCTTATAACCTCTGGTCACTTTTAGTAATTTGTTCCTTGAACTGAGAATTTTTTTAGTTGAATACATTCATTTCTATTTCTCTAAAAGAGATAATATATTTGAATTTTACAAGTTTGTGTGGCTTGCACATTCTTGTTCCTCTGCAGATTCCCCACCTCAAATGATATAATCAGGTGACAGTTCTCTTTAAAGCACAGGGAGCATATTAAGCCAACAGAACAGTACATAAGATTCCAATTAAGGATTATGCTAATAGCTATTCCATGGTGACATATAAATGACCCAATTTCACTCTTCTGTTGAGTGTTGATGAGGGTACAAACAGACTCAGAGACACATGGATTTGCCAACTCCCTGTATGAAAAGACAAATGATTCTCTCTTTCTGAGGGACGGGAACAGATTCATTTCTGATCACTTCTGAGGTTCATACTATATTACCTTGCCAAGGTTGTCGGGGAGGTGAGACATGAATAAAAGGGAACGTGTCTGTGATAACAAGCATGTTTATATCTTTCAGTTGTACTACCGATTGCATTTTTTCTCAGAACCATTTTTGTAATTAATGGTACATTTCCAAAGCTGTCTCTCCACAAGGCTATTTAATAATAATGTTAGTGTTATAGTATAGTATCGTTGTCTTTGGTGATGAGAAAAGAACTGAAGTAGCTATGAGGATATTTCACTTTTAATCTTAGCTTTGCAAAAGAGTAAATCTTATTTAAAGGCTTTGCTAGCTTCTGGGGCATCAGCTACCTCATATCTAAAATCAAACAAGATATTCTAGATCTGTCCTGTGAAATGAGAACCTAGCCATCATTTATAATGGCATTGTTTTGTTTTGTGGACTCAAGTTTCCTAAGTTCCAAACAATGGTCTTCCCAGCAACCTTCTGGAACAGCGCAGTAGTAGGCTGGGAACTCCATGTGCACTTACTTGTAGGCACCAGCCATGAATGACAGCAAAGGCAAGCAGAGTTCCTGGTTCCATGAAGCTGGTCACGTGTATGTGTGCATGTGTGTGCACACGTGTGCATGTGTCTGTTAAAATAGTTTTCATTCAATGAAGTGAAAATGATGCTAAATGATAGGTTTAAAAATATCCTTACTTGGCAAAATACAAATTTGGCAACTGCTTTATGTTGCTTCCAAAATGTATTTTGAAATATTACTGCCCGTGAAATCCCCCATACTGGAAACCACAGGTAATCGTATGTAGAAAGGGATAAAATTGGAAAGCAGTAGTATTGTGAACCTTCCAAGCATGGGTGTGAAATTGAGTAAGAATGCCAAAGAGTGCATCTTCCCTTTCCACCTGCAGAAGGTGTAGAAATACCCTCCTCCCTTTTCTGTATCTCTCATGTGGGGCAGCGGAGTAGGAATGGGCTTCTAATTCCAATCTGAATCTCAGACCTTCCACTTAATGGCTGTGCAAATTTGAGTGAATTGTGTAGCTCTCTGACATTCAGGTTCTTTTTTTTTTTTTTTTTTTAAAGATTTTATTTATTTATTCATAGAGACACAGAAAGAGAGAGAGAGGCAGAAACACAGGCAGAGGGAGAAACAGGCTCCACACGGGAAGCCTGACATGGGGCTTGCTCCGGGTCCTCAGGATCACACCCCGGGCTGCAGGCGGCGCTAAACCGCTGCACTACCGGGGCTGCCGGACATTCAGGTTCCTTATGAAATTATGCTAATTTACAGGGTTATTGGAATCATAAGATGAGATAATTTACATAAAATGCTTAGCATGGTGTTGGAACATAGCACACAGAGGGGAAGCACAAGTTGTACTTATCACTTCCTCTCAGGACAGAGTCAATCTTGCCTGGTCCCCTGCAGCGTGACAGGAGAGATGGAGAGGGTGTGAGACATGGCAGGGCTGGGTGGAAGCAGACCCAGCCGGGGACAACCACGGGAACCCTAGGGGATGGTGACACATTGGTAGTAGTCTGGATGGGCAACTGATTTTGCCATTCCAATGAAGAATAGAGCATCTTGACAATTTGGCAGAATCTGGGGCCAAGCTCCTTTCAGGTGTTCCAAGTGTACTCAGGGTAACCCTGTAGCAGATTCCAGAACTTGGGTCCTTGAGCTGAGTCCAGGAATTAACCCATTTTTGGAATGGGGGAGAGGTAGGGATTGGGGTGCCAGGAAGGCAATACCAGGCTCTGTTGTTAGGGCAGAGGTTGAAAATGGGGAGTCTGAGACTCAATCTAGGTCGTAGATCTGAATGTTAGGTTTTTATTCAGCCCAAATGCTTTTTGTTTCTTTTTCTTTTGTTATTTTTTCATTTTTCATTCACATATATAACAAAATTTACCATTTTAGCCATTTGGGGGGTATATTTTTTATAACATTTTTTCCTTGTTGCCAAACATTGAAAAGTAGGAGATTTTACATTAAGGAAATCCAGAAATGAGATACCTGGGTGGCTTAGTGGTTGAGCGTCTGCCTCTGGCTCAGGTCGTGATCCTGGAGTCACAGGGTTGAGTCCCTTCAGGGAGCCTGCTTCTCTCTCTGCCTCTGTCTCTGCCTCTCTCTGTGTGTCTCTCATGAATAAATAGATAAAATCTTAAAAAATAAAATCCAGGGATGCCTGGGTGGTCCAGTCTGTTAAACATCTGACTCTTGATCTCAGCTCAGGTCTTGATCTCAGGGTCATGAGTTCAAGCCTGACATTGGGCCCCATGCTGGGCATACATTTAAAAAAAAAAAAAAAATCCATGGGACGCTTGGGTGGCTCAGTGGTTTGGTGCTTGCCATAGGCCCAGGGTATGATCCTGGGGTCCTGGGATCGAGTCCCACATTGAGCTTCCTACGTGGAGCCTGCTTCTCCCTCTGCCTGTGTCTCTGCCTCTCTCTTTGAGTGTCTCTCTCATGAATGAATACATAAAATCTTAAAAAAAAAATCCAGATGTCCAGCTTTTGCTGGATAAGTGGAGGATCTGGTCCCTCATTCCTACAGGGAAATAGCAGCTGGGGCTTGGCACTAGTTGCCTCTGCAAAAGGGGCATTCACTTTTCAGTGTGCACAGTTCTCAAACAATCCACATCACCTGCTGACACTACTTGGTTAAAGCTTGTATGCATTCCAGTGTTCGGCCTCCTACCTGTGCAGCAAGGGAGCAATATCGGCACGTTACCAAGATAGCAATTCAGAACATCAACTTTAAAGCCAGCTTGCAGAATGGAAGCACAGATTCAGGGCCAGAAAAGGAATGATGATGGCTTCTCACATGTCAGTAATGCTCACCAGCTTGCGATGATTGTCTGTGGCCAGAAGTGAGTCCTGCTTCGTAGCTTTGCAATGCTCTGCACAGCTGGTGTCAGCGATTGGCCTGATTTCCTTGGTTTCAGCCTCCTTAATGGAGCTGTTGGCACTATAGTCCCCGGCCTGTCTCCCTTTGTGGGTCTCTCAATGTTGTATTAAGCGGCTTCCCCGTGGATTTCAATCATGTTATTAGAGCAAGTGGTCAATACTTATGGTATATAGAGGTAAAGGTTTCTCTACCCCAACATGAGAGTAGAGAGGGAACTTTTCTCCTACCCTTTATGTCTTTCAGGGACTTCTAATTCTGAGAGGACATTTCTGAGGATTATGTTATCCCAGAATTCACCTCCAGTCATCAATCCTCACTAAGTATATGGAATCCAAGGCAGTAGGCTCAGTATAACTACAGTAGATACTTAGGTCATAGGTTTGGATCTGTGTCAGGGTTCCAAGGCTTTCCATCTGGCTCTGAACTATGAAAAACTGAGGAAACACCCAAAACAGATTTATCAGAGGGTCAGGCTTTCAAGATGTGTTTTAGAGTAAGGCATAGGGAATAGCAGCTATTATATAATAGTGGGGGGGCCCTCAGAGGTGGTTCCCACTTTCTGAAGGGATGCTCACTAGCAACATGAGCATCCTTAGAGCTGAGGCCAAATGACAGTTAAAATAAGCAGTTAATACATGGGCAAGAGGCCCTAAAAATGGGTTGTTAATCCCTGAGGACTCTTGAACGTGGCTCAGGAGTGGAGCTCAGCACTTTCAAGGCAGCAGTATTGGCTTTTTAGGACTGAAGAGAAGGCACATCTTTCCTCTGTCACCGGGGACAATGTTTTTCAGTGTGTTTTCCTGTGTGCTAATGCAGTTTTGCACATTCGTGTGGCCTTAAACCTGTTGAATGATAATCTCCAGGTTTGGAAAGGCAGGTGTGCCTGGCCCAGACCAGGGTATGCATATTTTTGTTTTTGACTCTAAACGTCATTGATATACAGTCAGGATTGAAGTCTACTGTCTTTTGATTCGGAGAAACAGAAAACTTCAGTAAGCAGAATGTCCTGCTCTATAAATTGTTTATCAAATGGGTGAAAATATGTGGTGGGGGGGGCAGGGGAAGGGAAATAGTGGTATAATTTTCATCTCTTTGAAACTCAATTCCTAATTTTTTATTAGTAATTAATTTTAAAAATATCCAACAGCCAGAATTGTAGGCATAATTTTTTTAAGTTGTTAATGGGTTTCCCTTGGAAGTTGGTTACCTAGATCTTTCCTCCCTGTATTTATAGATGACTGCATAACCTGATAGCAACCATCACAAGTGATATAAAACACCTAGATGGAAAATAACTGGTCTACTTATTACTCATCTTGAAATCTCAAAACCAACTACTCCTGAACATGGTGTGTTTAAAGTCTGTATGACTAAACTTGAATAAGCAACTACTTTGTTTTGTTACAGTAAGGTGGGTTGGAGAGTGAAAATAAAGAGATGTGAGGGCCACCTGTTTGGCTCAGTGGTTAGATTTCTGCCTTTGGCTCAGTACGTGATCCTGGGGTCCTGGGATGGAGTCTGGCATCGGGCTCCCCACAAGGAGCCTGTTTCTCCCTCTGCCTAAGTCTCTGCCTTTCCCTCTGTGTCTCTCACGAATAAATAAATATCTTAAAAAAAGAGAGAGAGAGAGACATGGACTCCAGGCTAAGTTCTACTCTAACCTCACCTCTTGGAGCCTCATGTATTTATTCATACAATGAAGGGATTGGATGGTGGCCAGTGGTTTTCAAACTGTTTACTTCAGAGTTCAAGTGGTTTGGTGAAATCCCTTCAGGGCAAGGCAGGCAGAGGTAAGAGAGGGTTGCCTGGCCACACCACTAGCTCCCAGCAGAGACTTAGGGATTGTTTCATCTACACAATGGCCTTGTATATAAAGCACCCATTTGAAGGAAAAATAAATGCTTCTGTGCCTATTGACATAAGAAATAATTAAATATGTCTTTTGCCCATTTCATGATTGGATTGTTTGTTTCTTTGGTGTTGAGTTTAATAAGTTCTTTATAGATCTTGGAAACTAGCCCTTTATCTGATAGGTCATTTGCAAATATCTTCTCCCATTCTGTAGGTTGTCTTTTAGTTTTGTTGACTGTATCCTTTGCTGTGCAAAATTCATGAAATGGGCAAAACACATGAAGAGAAATCTCACAGAGGAAGACATAGACATGGCCAACATGCACATGAGAAAATGCTCTGCATCACTTGCCATCAGGGAAATACAAATCAAAACCACAATGAGATACCAC
Organism: Canis aureus; assembly: GCF_053574225.1. NCBI lineage: Eukaryota > Metazoa > Chordata > Mammalia > Carnivora > Canidae > Canis > Canis aureus. The sequence goes on along the minus strand of NC_135611.1, from coordinate 85,809,361 downwards.
CTCACACCAGTGAGAATGGGGCAAATTAACAAGGCAGGAAACCACAAATGTTGGAGAGGATGCAGAGAAAAGGGAACCCTCTTACACTGTTGGTGGGAATGTGAACTGGTGCAGCCACTCTGGAAAACTGTGTGGAGGTTCCTCAAAGAGTTAAAAATAGACCTGCCCTACGACCCAGCAATTGCACTGTTGGGGATTTACCCCAAAGATACAGATGCAATGAAATGTCGGGACACCTGCACCCCGATGTTTATAGCAGCAATGGCCACAATAGCCAAACTGTGGAAGGAGCCTCGGTGTCCATCGAAAGATTAATGGATAAAGAAGATGTGGTTTATGTATACAATGGAATATTACTCAGCCATTAGAAATGACAAATACCCACCATTTGCTTCAACGTGGATGGAACTGGAGGGTATTATGCTGAGTGAAGTAAGTCAATCGAAGGACAAACATTATATGTTCTCATTCATTTGGGGAATATAAATAACAGTGAAAGGGAATATAAGGGAAGGGAGAAGAAATGTGTGGGAAATATCAGAAAGGGAGACAGAACATAAAGACTCCTAACTCTGGGAAACGAACTAGGGGTGGTGGAAGGGGAGGAGGGCGGAGGGTGGGGGTGAATGGGTGACGGGCACTGAGGGGGCACTTGACGGGATGAGCACTGGGTGTTATTCTGTATGTTGGTAAATTGAACTCCAATAAAAAATAAATGTATTAAAAAAAAAGAAATAATTAAATATCCTCACTTAACTGGATATTTAAAGAAGCTGATTTGGGGGAGGAAGCAGTTCTTATATTTCATGAGGGTATGGGAATACTCTAATATACTTTCACATGAAACGGCTCTTGGGTAGAAGATATTTTAAATTTATTTATTTTGATAACAGACATGTTTGCTTAGCTATTATACTGGCTGCTTTAATTTCTTAGCTTTGTGGCACGCTGACCCAATATTTCTGGGAGTTGTGCGTTGGCTAACTTGCCCTGGTGATTTATTAATGGCACATTCGTTAAAGCCAAGAAAGTAATTCTTAGAATTTCACTTACATTTAAACATGTGCTTTTAATGGTCAGCTAGTCATTAAGGTAACAGTCTTTCTTACTCAATCTTCCTTCACCCTCCAGTTCCTTTTTGTTTGTTTTGTTTTTGATTTCACTGTATTTTTTTTTTTTTCCGTTGGGGGAGCTAAGGTATTTCTAAGACAGTAAGAATAGACCACAATTGATGTCCTTTGCTGGCCCGATCTGGGAAAGCTAGTCCCTTGGCTCCCATCTATTCCTCTCAAGTTCCTTGGAGCTTGAGATTTTTATAGGTAAGAATCATGATTTCTCTTTTTGTTCACAAAAGACTTTCCTTCATCTGTCATTATGATGGAATGAGGACTTCCACACAAGAGGACCTTTGATCATGGGTCCTCACCTACCAACACACACTTCACCCATTGGGATTCTTTTTAATCAATAACTCAAACAAAGTAGCGGTGTTCAGTTTTTGTACTTTGTAAGTACCTTATGTATATTGATTTTCTCCTCTAAAGAATGACAACTATTGGAAATCAGTACATCTGAATTTTGCTGATCATAGTGTAACATTGACATCCAATTTTTCTTTTCTATTTTAAAATTTAATTTAATTTTAAAATTTTGATTATTTATTTATTTATTAAAATATTTTATTCTTTATTCATGAGAGACATAGAGAGGCAGAGACTCAGGCAGAGGGAGAAGCAGGCTTCCTATGGGGAGCCTGATGAGGGACTCAATCCCAGGACCCTGGGATCATGCCCTGAGCCAGAGGCAGATGCTCAACTACTGAGCCACCCAGGCTTCCTTATTTATTTATTTTTAATGATTTTATTTATTTACTTGAGAGAGAGTGAAAAGGAGAGAAAGAGAGAGTGTGAGCACGATCAGGGGGTGGAGTAGAGGGAGAGGGAGAATCAAATTCCTTGCTGAGCATGGAGCCCACCAAGGGGCTCAATCCCAGGATTTGGGATCATGACCTGAACCGAAGGCAGACACTCAACCGACTGAGCCACCCAGGTGCCCCTATTTTTATTTTTTAGAGAGAGTACATGTGTGAGTGGAGGTGGGGAGGAAGAGGGAGAAAGAATGAGGATCTTAAGCAGTCTCCATGCCCAGTCTGGAGTCCAAGGCAGAACTTGATCTTGAGACCCTGAGATCATGACTTGATCTGAAACCAAAAGTCTGACGCTTAAACGACTGAACCACCCAGGTGCCCTGATATCTAATTTTTCTATTATTTAATAAATGCCTGCTAGGTATTAAGCATGATACTGTGACCTTGGACAATTTTCTTAGCTTTGCGTCCTTGCATTTTCTCACTTATAAATGAAAATAACAGTACTGCTTCATAGAATTATTGAGAGGATTAGATCAGTTAAGATCTACAACACTTAGAATGATGCTGGCCCATAGTAATCATTTTATGCATGTTAGCTATTATTATTTTACTATCATAATTTCATTTATCACTCTCAACCATCCTTCAACAGAGATATTATTACTTTGGTTTTGTATGTAAGGAAACCAACACTCTGAGAGGATAAGTAATTGTTTATGTTCAGGTAACTAAGTGGTAGAACCATGATTTGAACTTGTGTAGAAAATTACTCTGATGAGATGCAGATCTCTAAGTATACTAATTGCCAGGCAAGCTCTACCAGTGGTCATGGGACTGAAAGGTTCACAGAGCAAACTACCATATTCAAATCACATGTCTATTAAGTCAAGTTAAAGTATAGTGACAAGTGAGAGCAAAGAGATGGGGTAAATGAACATGCCAGGAAAGAATGATAATAGAGTGACGTAGTAGGCCACAGGAGCACACTTCTTGAATATTGGATATCACAATATTCACATGTCCTGTCTTTCTCATTCTACTGATAGTGTAGTTAAGAGGACTGAGGTCCCTGAACACGTGGGTGGCTCAGTCAGTTGAGCATCTGACTCTTGATTTTGGCTCAGGTCATGATCTCAGGGTTGTAAAACTGAGCCCCACATGAGGCTCTGTACTGGGCATGGAGTCTACTTAAGATTCTGTCTCTCTCTCCATCTCCCTCTGCCCTCCCATCCTTGCCACTTGAGCATCCATACACATTCTTTTTCTCTTAAGAGAAAGAAAAAAAAAAAGAGGATCAAGGTCCCAAAGGGTCCCACAGAATGAAGATGATGGGCCAACCATAGGCATCTGCTCTATCAGAATGACACAGAGCAAGTATGTTTGACTATAGTAATACCTTGTCAATTAGCCTGTTGAAATGCCACAGTTGTAGCTGCTTTTCTTGAGCAGAACACATGCTAGGAGAAGAGAAACACATTGGATGACACCAATGCATGGTCAATTTAGTGGTGACGGATAATCAGTCCCAGAGTGATAGGATCATAAATTGGTCCTTCCAACCACTTCTAACCTTCTTATTTGTTCATCGTATTTTCCATCTACTTTCTGTCTTTCTTTGTCAGGTATTACAGGTCACTAACTTACTTACTATCTGTATGGGAACACATCTTGTTAATTATGCCTATGTATCACATGCTACAGGTTTATTTATTAGCTATACTTAACATATCCTGTGTGCCGAGCCAGCTACAGAATTTGCAGGATCTGGTGCAAAATGAAAATGTAAGACCCTTTGTTAAAAAATAGTTCAGAATTTCAATGATTAAGAATTTCAAGATACCAATGGCAGAGCATTGAAGTGGGCACTGAGCACACATGGGGCTTTGTGTGACTACATAGTCCCAGGCATACCAAATTTACACTGCCTAGGAATTTCATCTGAATATTATGAGCCAAGAGCTTTCTTATTGTCTATGTTTAATTCTTCTAATCAGTTGCATCCATTACAGTAGCATAATGGAACAGTCTCAAATAATTCAGCAAACTCAGCTTAACAGAACCAAGTCTACGTTACTCCAAAGACTGTTCATGCCCTACAGTTGGGGTGTTCTTTTCCAATACTATTTTGAACATGTGATCCCTATGTTCAAGGCCTTCAATACCTCTCCAGGAATTAACAAAGTGTACAAGCTTTTGCTTAACAAATCAGTGAAAAAAAATCAGTGAGCTCTACAGTCTGGATTTGCAATCCGAAGTCCAGTTTCTTTTCCAAATAATTAGTTACTGATGATGGTGACCATGAGGTTTGGAGATGGGACAGTATCATCTTCAGTTTGTTTTTTGTTTTTGTTTTTGTTTCGGAGTGTCTATTATGTATCAGATCCTATGCTAGAAGATGCTGAACACATTAACTTTTTAAATTCTCATAAACACCTTGAAAACAGAAAGCTATCCCTATTTTACAGATGAGAAAGCTGAGACTGACAGAGGTAAAGTAGTCTCACACAGCTAGTAACCGTCAAGGTGAAGATCAAATCCAGATTTCTCCATCCCCAAACCTCATAGGTTCTCTCTACTGGGCCACACCACTTCTCATGTGAACCATGTTTTCCAGGGAAATGACTAATTTTCAAATCTAGACATTCTCACTTCCTTCAGGTATCCTCTCTACTTTTCTGCTATTCTTCCTATGTTTCTTCCAGTTCTACCTCCTTCATGAATTATCCTCTCTCCTCTGAGGTCCTTTCTCTGCCAACTGCTATAGAAATAGAACTCAAATAGAGTTGACAGAGCCTTTTAGGGGTCTGCATGAATCTGTCAATAAGAGGCAAGAATGTGCTATTAAAAGGCCTTGATTTGTAGCATTTGCCGATTTCCATGGTGTAAATACTCCCACTATGATCAGTTTCAAGCTACTAACAGTTTAAGAATTAGTTTACAAAATCCCTGAAAACACAACAATCGGTAGCTGAATCAGCTCCAGTGCATCTTATTTAAAAATAATCAAGTCTTGTTTGGGATCAGAAATCTTTTCTGACTTAAAATTCACATTTGATTTCACCTGTCCCAGCTGCCTGTCTTATTTTCATTGCATTAAAATTAATCTTTCCTATTAAATAAGAACAATGTTCCTGACAACTCCGTTTTGGAGATAGCCTGTTAATACTTGCTGTGCTATTGTGAGTGGTTAGAAAATCACTGTGGGTAATTTTAATAATATTTCTCAAATAATATTTTGAAATTCTCCCTTAAAGGATTCTGATAGAGTTCACATGAGAAAATTGTTTGTTTTCTTTTTCTTTTTACTTGAGATTTGAAACTTTTTCAGTTGCTAAGGAAGTCAGCTCTGAGATACTGGAGATCAATATACTTTTGCCTACCAAAAGTTCTTTATTAATTACATGATTTATTTAATCTTTCCTATCTATACTGTATCATTTTGTCAGAGTTACCTGGAGATGGTCTATTCTTCACCTTGGTTTTGCAAGCTTTTTAAGTGCCCCCCTGGACTCCAGCTCCCATCTCTTTTAGAGAGTTGTGAAGGCATTTATGGCTCTTGTACCAACATCAAAATTTCAAATACCCGCCTCATTAAAACAGCCTGAGATTCTGTCCAGATGGTTGATGGAAGGGTAATTAATGGTCATTGGAAAATGAGTCTAAAATATGCTAATATTCAAGGTTGCTCACCAACTCTTGGCAATCAATACTCACTGCCTTTCACAAATATCTGCTTATTTAGAATTCAAATAACCTCAAAGCTAAAAAAACAGGGATTTTTTTCCCCCTGTACACCATAAGATAATAATTATATTAAAAAGTAAATAGAATAAAGTTCTAAAATTTTCCTCTAGGTAGATAAAATGTGGTTACTATCCTCTTTTTAACTGCATTTTATTGTACACTACTTTCCTAGAGTATTATCAGTCAATATATTACAGATGATAAGACACACTGAATTAGTTTTCCCACGTTGTCAGAGTATCCTACCCTCCAACCATTTTTTGATAAATAGCAATTTACCTAAGTTGCATTCTTTAGAGTGTCAGCTGCTGGTGACAGCTAATTTTCACAACTTGTTATTAGACTATCCACAGATATATTATCTCTGAAAGGTGATTAAGAAGAGAAATTCACTAATTACCACTTACAATGATCTAGAAATGCTTTTAAATATGTTTGACATAATACATTAACAGTAAGAGGAAAGCAAATGTGTACATGATAAGCACAGAATACGATTAATTTGAGAAATGGGCCTTTTTTGTTTAAAAGAAGTGTCATCCAGATCTTGAGTAAGATACAAATTCTGAAAGTAACCCTTTATCAGGTTTATAAGAGGATAATGAAGGAATATTTGAGGATATTTTTATGTAAATGACCAAGGAATAGCAAGTGAATTATTACTTTGGGGGATTTAAATAAGCTTTGTGCTGTAGAATAAAAGTGGCTAAATTGGGGATTTAAATAAGCTTTGTGCTGTAGAATAAAAGTGGCTAAGCCTTATTAACATGCATGCATATGCTACAGTAAATATTTGGAGAACATTATATTAGAATATCATGACAAATTAGATGGGAGGAAGAAAGGGGAATAGTTTTATATATTCAATGTAATATATCTAAAATTTCTTTCTATAGTCCTGAAAATTAGAGATTTTTAAGTACTATAAATCACTTTTTTCAAATAGTTGTTAATTATGTGTTTACAGGATACATGCATGAATTTACACATATATGTATATGTATACATATGTCCATGTATTTTAACATATACATACACATACATACTGGGATAGCTACATAAGGACACACGACTCTCTGGATGAATTAATTTTTCATTTTATACATATCCTGTTATAGTGTTTCTTGACTAGTGCTTGGTCACAAGGATCAGAAAAGCTTAGGAAATGCAAGAAAACAGTGAAAAGGAAGATTTCAAGTCAACTGAGTAGAAAGCCAAGTTCATATAGAAGCATAGAATGCTCTGTGAATGACCTTACATAGGTTAGTTATGTTGCCAAGTGTTTAGGACAGACCTCCCGATCTAAGTTTGTCATGGAGCAAGCAGTCAAGTTTACTAGGTTGTCTTGATTATTTGCAGAGCTCGCTAAACTGCCATCATTTGAAATTTCTTGCCCACTCATGGATCAAAAGGCAGAGCACACTGTTCCAACAGAAAATTAAGGCTTTTTTTTTTTTTTTTTTTAGCACTCCTAAATATCATAAGACAGCATTTTGAAAACCTGTTTCATAGCACCTAGAAATGTTAAGCATAGGGTAGAAACGTGAACACCCAGGTATTTAAAAAAAACAAAAAAACACCCAGGTATTGTGCAGAATCATTTTACCCAGGCTTCCAAAGCAGAATGGCTTCTCTCACTCTGAGGCAATGCCTTGTAAATCCATCTGTTTACAGTATTCAGAATTTATTGCACATGTTTGATTCAGATGCACGTGAACCAAGCAAAATCAGCGTGGCCTGCCCACCAAGTCGTGTCAGTGGCCTTGTGAAGAGCTGAATGTAAGTCTATCTGATAATATGAGCTTGTATATGTGCTCCATGGTGGAAATATCTCTTTTGTTAGAAAAATTCCTACCAACTGATGCCTAGAATGCCTTTCTCTGCCTACTTGAATTCTATCAGCGCTTCAATGCCCAGTTTAATTCTTATCTCATCTACATCTTCAAAAGCTCTCAGGCCTCCAGTGTCCTCTCTCTTTTCACTTTAAGGCTGTCAAGCATTGTTACATAACAGTTTTATTGACCTATATTTCATTTTCCTTAATGGAGTTTAAACTTCAGAAAGGAATCCACATTTCTTTTATTTCTTTCAAAGCATTTTACACATTGCTAAGAACAAACACACTCAATAAATGCTTGGAAAAAAATGGCTAAGTGTACCAAGTACTGCTTTACTCATGTCCTCTCTACTTTTTTTGTGCCCCTGTGCCAATCACAGGAGGTAGATAATGATGTTATTCAGGGGAAACTGAGGGCACTAAGCTCAGAACCCAGCCAAACTGGGACATTTACTTTTTGGGTAAGCTTGGATCCTGATTTCATTAATTTAATCCTCAGTTTTTCATCTCTGAGATAGGGATAACAGTAGTAGTTGTCACCTTGCTTGGTTTTGTAGGGATTGAATGAGATGATGGACATAAATAGTGCTTGGTACATGGCAAGTTAGTTATATGTTAGCTAACATCACCATTACTGTTACCGATCACATTTTACAGGTGGGAATGCTTAGTTGGGATCCATAAGTCTCATAACTTTCCCAAAAGCACACAGCTAGTGTGTGACAGAGCCAAGATTCAAACCCAGGTCTCAATGGTAAGACAGAGATAATAGAATTGAATAGAATATAGTCATATTCAAAGGAGAGAGATCCATTTTTGGCTCTTAGCACAGAGACACCCCAGCTGACCTGAGCTCTCTGTAGCAACACAGCCCGGCTAGAGCAAGACTCAGGCTAGAATTCACCCCTGTATCCTCTCGGGCTGAGTCACAACTAGGGCTTCCAAAACTGAACACATCAGGTCTCAAATTTGGGGCTGAATCCTCTCTTGCTCATTTAGTGGCAAGAACAATTCCCACTCTTCCCACATCTCATCATCTGATGGAAACGGGCTGGCTTTCTGAGCAGTTTTGCCTGGGAATATCTTGTCCTTTCTCAGCTTTGTAATTTGGAGGCTTAGGCATAAAAATTGAAGTCAGCACTATTAGTACTACTGCTGTTAATAATAGTTCCTATTCATAGTGTTCTTATGTTTGCCATGGACACATTACATGTGTTATGACTAAACATATTGCATGCATTAGTTCCCATAAAACACACAGCAGCCCCATGACAGAACTATTAGTATCTCCATTTAATAAATGATGCAACTGAGCATCCAACCATTACCACCACTGGCACCAGCATCTCCTTTATTAAAAAGCAGGTATTTTAAATCATCACTTCCAGTCTAATTATGGAGTTTTATTATCTAGGAGGCCTGTAGTCTTCATTTCCAACCTCTGTGCATAAGAGTAGCTTCCAAACTCTGCAACTTTCTTTCAATTACTCAGTACTATTTTAGGAAAAGTCAGAGTTTTGACTTTGAGTCAATTTAAATTGGTCACTTTTTTTTTTTTTTAAACAACAGCGTTTACTAAGAAAAGACTTCTCTTTCTTCTGATCCCTTTACTAAGAAGTGTCCATGAGTGCAAGTTTTGATTACAGTTGCCTTAAAGACCAGTTTTGAAATGTCTTTCATGTACTTCAGCAATGCATTGGTTGCTTAATCATACTCTCAAACTGAAAACAAGAGGGAAGAAGAGTCAACTCAAACTAACCCAAACAGGGAACACGTTTCCTGGGATGAGAATGTGTTAGAGGCAGCATAGCATGTCCTAACTCCCCCGTGTAATCAGGGCTGTATCATGTGTTGCAAGTAAATTATCTATTTTGTAAGTTAGGCCAAATGTGCTCCTTCAACTAACTGTGAAAGCATTCTTGAAAGCCCATGAAACCTTATTATTCTAATTACCAACACAAGGGGTTGATAAATGAATTATGAGGCCAGGTATTATTGCCATTAAATAGATCTCACTCAATTATTTATCCCTGGGTCTGGGGTTACAGTGCAGGGAGCTGTGCATATCGTACCAGGGCTGGTTTGAGCTCCAAGACCTGGAGACCGGATTACAGACTTGGCAGGCGACTTTTGTTGAATGCAATTCAAGGGAATGACACACATCTTTCTGTCAGACATTTGGATGGTTTGAAGCCAATAGATATTCAAAGTTTATCCACAAAATCTTACTCATATTATCCGTGCAAAAAATATCCCTTTATATTATCCAGATAAGTACAAATGGGTAGGAAGATGCATTAACTATAGGAAAAATAGAAAAGTTTTCTTGCGTTTTAGTTTTCAAAGGCTGTGCTCTTTATGTTCTTGGATTCTGATATCTGTAGTGGGCACTCTAGTGTGTTAAGTACCTTTCAGTGCTCATCTCTGTATTGGATATTTCCCTTTTGTATCTTGTTTCTAATCACACAATGAAAGATACTGTCTTCTGGTTAAGAAATCCATTATTGGAGAGGATGGGATTGAGTGGTTCTAGATTTTTTCTTGTTGTTGTTGCTTTTTATCCTGAATTGGTGCCCCTCATTGCAAAGGTTAGCCGAGAAAATAGTGTTAAGAGACGTTCTTTCACTGAGTCACCAACTTCTTCCTATCCCATGTCCCTTCTTCTAGACCAGCAAGCTGCAAAAGTGCTTCCTTATAACCTGAGAGCATCCTCTAAGGAGGTTCAAGAATCTATTCTTGGTAAAAAAAAAAAAAGCAAACAAACAAACAAACAAACAAAAACTATTCTCATCCCACCCCGTAAACTCTGGCTTTTTTTTTTTTTTTTAACTGCACCCCCTAGACTTCTTGTTTATCTTCTTCTTTTTTAAAGATTTGATTTATTCATTCATGAGAGACACACACACACAGAGAGAAAGAGTGAGAGAGAGAGAGAAAGAGGCAGAGACACAGGCAGAGGGAAAAGCAGGCTCCTGTGGGGAGCTCCATGCGGAACTAGATCCTAGGACTCTGGGATCACAACCTGAGCCAAAGGCAGACACTCAACCCCTGAGCCACCCAGGTGTCCCACCCCCTAGACTTCTGCTGAGTTGATTCCTTTAGCAATTTTGACAAGAGTGGGCAATGGGGAACAAAAGGAGCTAGAATGACTCTTCAGGTATCCTTATGGTATGAAACTTGGTGGAAGGCCTTTTGGAGAATGGAGGAGGGAGGGAAGGCATTAGGGAAGAGAAGAAATTTCCACCCGAGATTACATAATATTGAGTGAAGTCCAGGTTTTTATCTGAAAACCAATGTCAGAATATGTATGTTGAGGGTAGGGTGAGGTAGTACTTGGGAGAGCAATATGAAACTATACCTAGCATCAGGAAAAACTAGTCATTTGAAGAAACAAATGATAGAATCTTGTTTAGATTGCTCTAAGGAAAACTATATTTATAATAACTGACAAAACTCTTATGAATGCCATGTGAATAGGTTTCTATATTATTAGATGAATTTATGATTAATTTTGTGGTGATTTTAATTTGTTTATAACCCTGACTTCACTCTCTCTCTCTCTTAAATCTTGCTAGTTTAATGATCCTATAACATAATCATCAGTTCACAAAATTAAAAATCTTGTCAGAAATATGAAGTAGAATAGCTATTTCTTTATACTTATGGCTGTTTAGAGCAGTCATGTTTTCTAATTGGCCACTCATCTAGAAAGTGATGTAACTCTAAAAAACCAAACTGAGCATCTTTTAAATTATCTGCTAAGTAGCTAGAGTAGCAAATATGCCCGTGAAGTAGGCACTTTACATTTGAAAAACAAATTTTGATGTTCCTAATAGAGTGATTCTCTATTTATATATGTTTATTATAATAGAATGATGTGGTGATTCCTATGTATACTTGGTTTTACGAATTTCAAGATTCTTGATGCCAAATAATTGAATTATAGCCAGTTTCACTATAACACAATATGTGGGTTCCTAAAGCCCATCAAACTGCAAAATAGGGCAGTGAAAACCACAGGGCTTATAGGAAAACTGGGGGTAAGGGACTAATAGTCAGAAATATCATCAGTGACACATTAAAAAAGATAGGTATAAAATGGCAGCAACATTTTACACATGCTAAATGGGTAAGAAATACATAAATACCAAAATGAATATGGCAGTTACTTTGAAAAAGATCTGATGTTTGCTTGTGGAAGTGGTTTTCACAGGTCTGTAATTTGTGATGTATTGTGACATTTGGAAGGAAGTTTTATAAGACCAGCTGTGAATGGATATGGCTTTTCTAACACACGGAGTGCAGCGAGGTAGCTGGGTGAGGTGTGTACATTTTGTGTATACACTGCTAGGTTTAGCTGGATGCAACTCTCTGCATTTCCCTAGTATTTCTTGTAGAAATTTAAGCAAACGCAAAATTTGTGGTATGCTTAAATTGCTCTGGATTGTATCAATCCTGTTACGACAGATTTTCAGTTTTGAAACAAGTATTACAGGAGAATCCACTGTGTAGTAATCCCTCCAACACTTTCACGTTTATGATTTCTCCTTCTTCTTGCCACCACTGGCCAGGCAGGGAAACTATTGCTCCCTGGTTTGTTTGTTGGGGAATCCTGATGTGTTAAAAGCCACAAAGTAACCAAGAGAAACTGTGCAGATCTTTCTCACATGTGTGTGAGTCCTGGGCACATGTGCTTTCCTCTGAGAAGTAGGACCTCCTGAACGTGTATACAGAGAGGGTCAAAAGCCTGGGTAAGGTCACAGAGACAAATCACAGAGGCTGAGTTAGAACTCAAGTTAGAGTCAAGGTTAACTTAGGTCAGTAAGATTTTTTGTAAGTTTATTTATTTATTTATTTTTAAGATTTTATTTATTTATTCATGAGAGACACACACAGACAGAGAGAAAGAGAGGCAGAGACACAGGCAGAGGGAGAAGCAGGCTCCATGCAGGGAGCCTGACGTGGGTCTTGATCCCGGGTCTCCAGGATCAGGCCCTGGGCTGAAGGCAGCGCTAAACCGCTGAGCACCCGGGCTGCCCCTGATATTTTATAATTTTATAAACATCTGTGAGGTGCTGTACTCACTCCTACCATATCATCTCTATGACATATAGTTAACGCTTGAACATGACATGTTTTCTTGACTGCATCGGTGTAGAAACCCGGCCATGAGAGTGCTCAGTTTGTACTTTTTGATGTGGCTTTATTAAACATTTTAGAATGTGTAGAATGCCTTAGAAATCATTTACAAATTAATATTTGTAGCTCAGAGGTCATGTCAACGTCAAGGCATTTGATGACAAGGTCAGTCTAGAAACTCTTCCCATTTCCAGGGGTCTGCACTATTACATTTCTGAGAAGACTCATGTAGAGGAATGCAGTCCCAAAGTTTAGGAATGACTTTGGTTTTTGAGCATTAATTACTATGGAAAATACAATTATTGGCTACTCCCCTGTCTCTATGCATCCTAAGTTGTGTCATTCAGCTCCACTTCCAGAAGGTTTAGTTTTATTAAGCATCTCCTCTGCTCAAAGTAGTGGTCAGTGCTGTGGGGGATACAAAAGGACAAAATATTGTCCCTGCCATCAAGGAGCTCATTTGGAGGCTCTGTATGATAACTGAAGAGAATCTATACTCTGTTGCATTTGTGTTTTTTATGGCATAATATGGGTGCGTGCACATGCACAGGTGAGTTACTGGCTCATTCAGCAAGTGCATGTTGGGTTTTCGATCACTGGATATTATAAAATCATGAGTTTAGCACTGTTCTGAGGAATACCTTACCAAAAAAATCCCTCACTGACCTTTCATTTTATAAACATTTACTTTGTGTGTTAATGAGCTTACTTACTTAGTCATATGTGGAAGGGTCTTGTTCTGTAAAATCACACATTCGAGGCACCATCCAACTGACAACAATGTTGTAGCTGTAGAAATACAGTCCAGGTTTGGGTTATCCTGGGTGATATCCTTTACGGCCCCCAAAAGGTCAAGACAAGCCTGGGCCACCTCTGTTTTTAAAATTCTTTTCCTATGTCAAACATACAGCAAAAGCTAAATTGGCCAAACAAAGTTACAAAAATTGTAATATATTTAACATGAAAACTCCTCCATTTTCAGGAGTTGATGCTTTTCTACACACACACAAAGACACTAATGTGACTATTGTAAATGTTAACTATTGTGGAATAATGTTCAAGTTTATATTTGAAGCCCTTTCAGAATATGAGGCCCAAAGTATTTCCTTTCCTTTTCCTTCTTCCCTCAACCCCATTTACTGCACATAATATGGTTTTTCTCTTTCAAATCATAATTGGTTTTATGCGATACCAGGTCAGTAGGTGTGTTCAATGTCAGTTTGTCCTAACTTCTTGGCCCTATTTTTTTTAAAAAAGCAATGCTTAAAAAAGAAGAAAAGAAAATATTTTAAAATAAACATTCTGACTGCCAAAGTCTGAAGTCAATTTTGAGTTCAACCTTATATGTGGTAGAAATGGAAAAGAATTAGCATTCTCTATTTTGATGCTTAGCATAAATTCCTTGCTTTTTGATGACTCCTGCTGATTAATAAGTGAGACTAAAATATCTTATTCTTCCCAGCTAGAATTAATAAGCTTTAACATCATTTACAGGTTCCTGAGCTTGAAATAGAGCTTAAACTCATGTGCTAAGGGTCTAGAAGAAATAAGGCTGAAAACCCAATAAAATGAAATGTCCACTACCTCTGTCCTATGATTCTCAACCTATATCTCCCTTAACCCTTCTTTTGTTTTATTTTCTCAGGGAAGCAAAAAAATTTGTGAGTGAAAATGAAGGAGCCCTTGGGAAAGGGAAGGGAAAGCGGTGGTTTGCGTTTAAGATGATGATGGCCAAGGTAAGCATTTTCACAATCCACTTTTGTTGATGCCATGCATTCTTAGGGGCAGCCATATTGATTCCAAGGGAAAAAAAAATGATTCTGTTACGCGAGAGGGAAAATGTCTTACACTTTCTATGTATGAAGCATGTACAGACATACAGTATATACACAGAGTATCTATGGTATTGAAATTTGGGACAGAGTGTGATTCAGAAAACAAACAAACAAGCCCCAAAACATTCCTTAAAGGCATTAAAATGAAAAATAAGGTGAGAAACATTGACTTATGGCAAAAGACTTGTGTGATTTTCTCACTCCTAAATGGCAAAGACAGTGCCCTTTTCATTTTCATTCCCTGATACTTAAGGGGTACTGGGTCAAAGTTTCTTTCTTAAGTTTTAGGGCCATACAGCTCTTCTCTATCAGGAACATCAACTATAAATTGAATAGAATGTTTATATACCAATATAAACATAGATTCTTAGAAAAGACAGAAGAGAAACTAACATTTATTTAGTTTTTACTATATGCCAAGCACTGAACTGAATCCTTCAATGAAGTTATCATATTTAACTCTCAAAGCAAAGTAGGTATGGTGGCATTATTATCTGTTCTTTACAATTGCTATGCCATTTGTAAGGTAAATGCATTTTCATACAGATGGGATTTTGTGAATAGAATTCATATATCTTAAATATGAAATGTAGGTAGAAAGATTTATGACCTATATCAGAGATTTTGTCTGTTTTTATAATTTAAATGAATAGAATCATACAGTATTTATACTTTTGTTTCTGGCTTCTTTGGTGCAGTATTATATTCATGAGATACAACCATGTTGTGGTAGTTGTGGTAGTTATCGATGTGTTGTATTCTGTTGTATGAAGGTACTCCAATTTATTCATCCATTCACTTGTAGATGGACCTTTGAGTTGTTTCTAGTTCAGATCGTCTTTTGAACTTTAGGCTTGTCTCATACTGTTATTTGGGTTCTACATTATCTCGTCATAATGTGCTCTTATGCAAAGTTATCTGCCCCATTCCCATTCTTCCTTTTGTGGTCCTCTTGACCATGGATGGCCCAACTTTGTGGAATAAAATGGGAGGAAGTTCTTTTATGAAAACTAATGTATGATTTTTTTCTTCCTCCCTTTTCTATGATACTTTGTCTTCCTATTTAATTAGCTGCTCTACTTATACCAGAATAAAAAGTGTCCTATGTCATAACACTTACCATCCTGTATTGAAGTTACTTGTTTATGTACTTTAGTAGACCCACAAGCCCTTCAAGTCAGGAGCCATGTTTTGTTTATATTTCATTAATTTCTTCATGTAATGATTATTTAAGTAAACACATATAATTTGCCTATCACCTAATATTAGGTGCTAACTCAGTCCCTTATTGTCTGGTAGAATAAACAGATCTTTCTCAGCATATTTTCTATAAAACAGGAGATCCATAAAAGTTTTTTTAATTGAATTGGGGTGGGGGTGGGTGAGGAAGAGGGAGGCAGGTAAAACCTACTATTTTCTCTTTTTACACAAAGCCTTATGTGGCACCAGAGAGATCTTTCCAAGCTCATCATCTTGTGATATTTTGGGATGGGGGTGGAAGATAGACATCTTGGCAAACAAGAGACTGGGTTTTACTGTTGTATTTGACTTTCTTTTCAGAAATGGGCAAAATTTCTTCGTGATTTTGAAAACTTCAAAGCTGCTTGCGTCCCGTGGGAAAATAAAATCAAGGCAATTGAAAGTAAGTGCTCATGAGATCTCATTAGACAGGGAGGTTGTTTCATAAGCTCATCAGATGCCTTTCTCAATTTCTATACTATTGGAAATATTAAATACAAGAAAATGAACAAACACAAATAATCATTTTTTTACATTCTCTTGGTTTACTGTGAAAATTTGCGAGCACTTACCAAGCACAGCACTGGAGACCCCACCTCTCTTTCCCTAAGTCAGACCAAAACACTCTTGTCCTAACTTTGTTTTCTCTTCTATGTGGGGAAGTCAATAGTGTGCGCAATGACATTGAATCATATATATTACTGGGAAGGCAGCAATTTTATTTTGGCAATGAACATGACATTGAAAATATATACTCTTGTGAGAGGGAGACAATAATCAAAATGAACAATGTCTAAAAAGAACGAAGAAATCTTAAAACCTCATTTTCAAATCTGAAGTAGAATAAGTAATCATCATCCAGGAACTTTCTATGTGAATATTATATTGTGCCTTCATTTTATACAGTGTTTGTAGGGTATAGAGAAGTCAGGAGAATATACTCTATCAAAAGCCTACTTAGAACAGTGCTCTAGGCTTAGAATAAGGCAAATAAAATTTTTAAAACAATAAGTATAATAAATAATTTTTTAAAGTAATGAATATTTCAAGAAAAAGGGATAATTTTTCAAACAATTCTGAGCACAATCTTGCCATATTTTGGTTTCTGAGAGTTTGGCTAGGCTATGATTTTCCTCCCTGACTTTACTGATTGAGAGGCAGGTTTTCCTGCTGGTTAAATGTGGCATTGCATAATTAAAATGGAGGCTCCATAGGGAGATAACAGAGTTGATAGATATTTCATGGACATGATTGGGCATGTTTTAGGAGTGCCTATCCTGAGTCCTCTGTCTCTCATTATCAAGTGGCAATGAATTAAAAATACATCAACTAATTAATTGCACTTCCTCCCACATATTCCTGTATCACCCCCCATCATCGCTTTTTTTCCCTCCTTAACACTTGCTATCTAAAATACCGTGTTTTCAATGTAATTTTTAAATGTAATTTCACTTCATTTCATTTTGTATTTATTCCTTCCAGTAGACACGAAAGCAGAGGTTTGGTTTGGTTTGCTCCTAGATCACCAGACCTAGAATATGCTTGACCTTAATAAGTATGTGTTGAATAAAATTAAATAGCAGATCTTCTTCAAATGCTTACCATTCTGAGAAAAGGAATTTAGACCCATCAGAAAAGGAGAGACACCATGGAATCCTTAAGTTTCAAGTATATAGATGAAACGTGGTACCAGAAGACCATTTGAAACATTAAGGTCTTGATACAATTTGTGTGAAAAGAACTCTGGATTTGGTTCTTACTT
This sequence comes from Canis aureus, assembly GCF_053574225.1. Taxonomy (NCBI): domain Eukaryota; kingdom Metazoa; phylum Chordata; class Mammalia; order Carnivora; family Canidae; genus Canis; species Canis aureus. Next base: position 85,791,935 of record NC_135611.1, on the reverse strand, counting down.
GCTGCAGATTAGCCATTCAACTCTGAGGCGGTCATTTAATCTCTCTGGGCCTCAGTCTATTCATTTATGAGATGGTAGGGTTGAATCTTGATCAGTCATGAGATGTATTCCAAGAAATTTGTAGTAATTGTTAAAATATGTACATTTGCAAATTCTTTATTTTGAAGGTCCACTAGAGCAGGTTCTAGCTTGTCTCAATACAAATGTCATCCCCATATGTGTTGCAGTAGCCTGTCTTAAGTGGGACAGAAACAGATGGAATTATTTTTATTGCCAGAAATTTCACACAGGAATGAGTGACACATACGACTACCATGTAGCATGTGTGTTACTGTGGGAAAGAGGGATTAAGAGCCATCAACTAAACTTTTAGTTATCTTCCTTCATCCCCAATTCCTCCAGAAAATTGGGCACAGTCAGCTGGATAATTCCAGCAAATGTGAATTATTTTCTCTTCCATACACAATTTCTGATTTGTTTAGGTCATCCTGATTTCTCCACCTTTAATGGTGCTTTGCCTCACTGGGGAGAATTGATCCTTATTTTCTATTCCATCAACAATTGCCACAATCGCCAATCTTTGAGTGTCACTTAGCTACTCTACAAACACTTCACATAATCTTTACCGTCCCTGCAATGTGCACTGTAGCCTTTTTATTTTCAACTTGCAGTTAAATAACTGTCCCAGGATTAGTTACTAGAGGAGCTGAGATGTAAGGTGAAGTTCATCTGGGCTCAAAGCTTGTGGTTTTCTCAATGAGGCTTGCTTGATACTTGAAGGAAGATTTTATACACTTTTTCTCTGGCATCACGTCCCAGAGTGGATTCTACTAGGGCAATGGCAGAAGGAGTAGTTATAGATTTCTTGATCATTATCTTATTTGGGGAATTCTGTCCCATTTTCTCATGTGCTTCTTTTTTTATGTGTTTATTTTTGAATAAGTTATTTATTTAAATACATACATAATCTATAAATGCTTAATGTGTTATGGTGTTAATGATAATCATCAGTAAACTAAATGCTTTTGGGCTATTGTATTAGTTGAAAAGTATGAAGTGTACTAACAAAGTCATTGGGTCAGACTAACCATCTCATAGAAAGATCCCTACCAAAGATGGGGAAGCATGTATGTGTAATGTTTTTTTTTTTTTTTTTTTAATTTTATTTATTTGAGAGAGAGAAAAAAGAAAGAGAGCACGAGCATGGAGGAGAGGGAAAAGCAGACTCCCCATTGATCAGGGAGGAGCCCAATGTGGGGCTCTGTCCCAGGACTCTAGAATAATGACCTGAGCCAAAGGCAGACACTTAACTGAGCTACCCAGGCACCCCTCAATGATGGTCTTTTTTTTTTTTTAAGGTTTTATTTATTTATTCATGAGAGACACAGAGAGAGGCAGACACAGGCAGAGGGAGAAGCAGGCTCCCTCAGAGGAGCCTGATGTGGGACTCAGTCCCAGGACCCTGGGATATTGACCTGAGCCCAAGGCAGGTGCTCAACCACTGAGCCACCCAAGTGCCTCTGTGATGGTCTTTGAAACTTAACTAAATGGAAATAGGAAAAGAAATGGAACGTGCAATCAGTTTTCTAAAGGTTGAAGTCATTTAGCCCCTGACTAGCTCTATAGTATGGGTATTATATCATTTTATATCTGGGGCCCTCTGTTTCCACATTTGGAACTTCCCCCAAATTTGAGGTTTAACTGGTTCCTATACAAGGCAATTTACAACCTACCATTCTATGACTTATAACTTACAATCACTACAATATTTATATGTAAGCATATGAAGTTCTTTATACTTTTGAGTGATAAATTATTGAAACAGTTAAATGAGAAACAGACTTCTAGGGAGTGAGGCCTGCATAATTTACCTTCTGCCAATTCTTCTTAGAAAAAAGTAGATTAAACATGTACTGTATTTATAAAATACATATTTCATATTGTAAAACTAATACCAATGCTTTTCTCTTATAGAAATGACCATTTAATCTTACAGAAGTTTCAGAAATATTATTGTATTCCTTTTGAAAGTCAGAATAGTCTAACATGTAATACTTCATTTAATCTTCAAAATAAACTTGACTGTACTGATTAATTGAGCAAATACTCACTGAGTGCCTGTGTTATTAAGTCTGTTTCCAGGCACTGGGCATGCAATGCTGATAAAGACTGGCAAGGCTTGATCTAACATCCAATTGTGTTATATGAGTTTGTCTGGGGAAAATAATAAGTAATTAAAAACTGAAGAAATTTTGGATTGTAGTCAGAGGCATGTTTAAAACAAGAGAAGCTAAGCCCCATTCCTAAATCTTTCTGATGCATTTGCCCTCATTCTCTGCTAAATCTCTAGATAATACTGAGCAAGTAATTTTTAAGTGTGATTTTTAAAGGAATCCCATATTACTAGTCTTCTCTGAGTTTCCCTAAAACTCTCTGATAACTTGCAGAATTGAGAGGGGAACTTAAATCAAGTCTAAAACTCATGTTGAATCCATCTTGATACCAGTAAGGCCTAGATCTCTTTGCTACTGTGGATCAGGTTATCATTTGAGGACTCCCAATTTTATTTTTTCACATCAAAAATAGATTTGATCATTTCTGCCACAAAGGGATGCTGTGAAATTCTACATTACAGGGGAATGCTTGTGAAGAGGTCATGCTAAAAACCCTAGAATTACTCACAAGGATGTACCTTATTAACAACATTGCATTGCATATTTTACTGAAGAAGCTATGTATTTGTACTCCCAGGAAATACAATGTATATGCATTGTGACTCCAGAATTATTATCAAAAACATGGATTAAATCATTGAATGTCCTTCAAGCTGAAGATTACAAGTCTTCCTCAGAATTGAAATCTGCTTCTTCCTAATAATAAAGTATGGCACTGAAATAAAATGTGAAAGACTATTTTTCAGATAGGAAAGATCTGCAGATAGACAACCCTAAGAACAGACTTTAAACCTCATGTTTCTCTACTGGCCTAAGGGCTCCAGAAAATGCAAATCAAATTTGCCACATTTAATTCCCCTAGACCACTTTGAAAGCAACTATGCTTCATGTCCTAGCCTAACAAGATGGTATTTATACTGTGCTCATACAGCAGGTGATTTAATTGGTCTTTTCCCATTTAGAAATGCTCATATTTGTCTGCCTGTCTTATTACCCATCTGTTCAGGAGGAAATTATGCATGATGACAGGCTACAAATTACTTTGCCTTAATAATAAATAACCAGAGGGAGAGGTGGAACTTTAACCTTAATTTAAAAGAAATGCAAGAAAATTCAGCAACAAGAATATTGCATAAGCTTAAACGGCCTCACTTGAATATATACCAAGGACTCAGTTTTACTGTATTAATAATTCATTATGGAAACAGAATTTATTAATCAGATTAAAGAAAAAAAGGAACTGGTAATTTCTGGGCAGCATCCCAATTTATGAATGTGAATGGCCTTAGCTGATTAGTAGATATTGCCTATATTCTTTCAGACATACACATTCATGGCTTATTTACTCCATATATTATCGAGTTTTTTAAATGTAATTAATGATTCCACTTGAATAGCAACATAGCACCGTGGTTAAGAGAGATCTGGATTTGAAGTTAAACACCTACAGAGCAAGGCTACCTAGTTTAGAACTCTGGCTACATCATTTACTACCTACATAACTACCTATGTAACCCTGGTTCCATCATTTACTAGCTGTGTAACCCATGGGCCTAAGTCTCTGTAAAGTGAGAGCAGAGGATTTCTCTTCTTGTAGGAATTCCACGATGACTAAATCAATCAATACACAACATCAAAATAGGTGTCTGAAGGAAAATTCATTAAATGCTAGCTATTGTTATTATTAATCAAGTCTTGGTTCAGGCAAATACTATGTTTAACTTTTTGGTTCCCCATCCCCACAGTGGAACTAATAACGCTGCATAATTGACCAGGAAAATATATCAGCTATTATTATTATTATTATTATTACTACTACTACTTCCTATTATTATTATTATTATTGCTACTACTACTTCCTATTCTTTACAAGAATAAAACAATTTTATCAAAGAGACTAAGCACATGGAATGACTGTTTTCTTTAATTATGATCTCTTAGATACACTATAGTAAGGTTTCTCTTTTCAGTAAATGCCAGATTTAGCCACCAACCTCTGGTCAGAACCACTAGGATAAGTGGATGTGATGAGGGAAATTTCTCCTTTTTTGCTTTTGTTTTGAGACAGGGAAACGTCCTATAGAACTTGGATGCCAACCAGTTGATTTGTTTTCTCTCCTTTACAGTCTTTATTTTGTTACTGTTCTCTGCCCTCTGCTATGAACAATGTTCTCTGGATTCCTTGATCTCTTTGACCTGCATCTGGGTCTTTTGTACAATCACTAGTTTTAATGAAATCTGTTTTCCTGAAATTCATTTTCTTTAGATATAGGATTCTGTAAAAAGAAAAAAAAGAAGAGGAAGAAGAAGGAAGAGAGGAAAGAAAAAAAGGATAGAAAAAAGAAAAAAGAAAAAAAGGATAGGAGGGGTGCTTCATTGTTATTTCTCTACTTCCAGAGAGAATAATTGTGAAAAACTGAAGCCTGAAAGCTTTGGAGTCTAAGTGTATTTCATCCATAATGGATGTGGATTATATAAGAGGGAGGGGATACTTTCTGCAACATTTTAATTTGCTCCTCTTTTTTGCTTTTAGGTATATTTACACTCTGTACTCAATTTAAGAAATTCATTTGCTAGGGGTTGTGTATGGGAGCTGAGAGAGGGCAGGCAGTGGGTGCTAATGAGAAGAGAGAAACTGTAAGAAAGAAGGCAGGAAGGGAAGGAAGGAAGGAAGGGAAGGAGGAAGGAAGGGATTGAGGGGAGGAGAGAGGAAAGGATGAGCCAGAATCCTGTGCTTGGGCCTCTAAACCAGATCTGCCATGTGTTTCAGGGAGAAGCTTGCTCCAGATACCTAGAGAATGAAGTTCCTTCTCCAGTTAATGAGTAACTGTAATGACTAATAAGGTGGAAGTCTACTGCCTTCAATTAAACATGACAAGTGAACCTGGCTGAGGGAGTCCATGGGCAGTTGTTACCAGAGAACATAGATAACAGCCATGAAATGATATGAAATCACTGGGAGCCAGGTGGATGATCAGATGTCCTGGGACGGGCAGGTCTGCGTAGCCCTTCTGGAGATGGCCCAATGCATCTGGTTACAGTACCTGAGGGCATGTTTATCAAGACCACATGCTTTTAGAAATTTTGTAGAATTCCGCTTTCCTCTACAAAGTGAAATGAATCCAAAAATTCAGACTTGAAGATAATTGATTTTGAAAAAATATCCATTTAGACACTGACTTTTTAAAAAAATTTCTATAAAAATTGTCACTGTGTTATGGGAATGTCACCTACAGAATAGAAACTTCAGAAACAGAAGCATGACTCTAGTGTGATCTCAGCCTCATTTTACTAAGCAGAGACTGGAATCTGCTTCACGCGAGCCTCCTTCTGCAATAATGTTTCCCCACCCGTAATGCTGCAAAGCCAAAGAGCCAAGAAAGCTCTCAGGCCCTGGAGGTGTTTTGCTGAATGAGTCAGGAAAAAGGGCCTGATCTGGTGGGTGGTTGCACAGATTCATCATTTCTTCTTGGGCAACTGAAAAGGGGAATTGGGAATTGGGAAGAAAACCGGCAACTTAATATTGAACCTTAAGTGATGATCAAAGAAAGTGGGGCTTTTGTTAATTGGTGAAATCTCAACCTGAGACTTCACATTCCTGTTCTTTCTTCCTCTTTCATTCTTTGATTTAGGATAATGGGTTTCTTTTTTCTTTTCTTTTTCTCAGTAAATAGGATTTAGACAGATCACTTTTCACTGTGACATGTGCACATTGATGGCTCATTCTTGTCTGTCCCTTCTCAATTCATTTCCCAAAGCCAAGGAGACTTTAAAGGTCACAGTCTACTCCCCTCAATCCCAGTCCTGCTGCTTAACACCTATTGGTGACTTCTCAACACATTTAAAATAAAAATCTCATTTTTTAATGTGTCCTTAGGAGGCCCTACATAGTGTGGTTTGGCTTGTCTCTTCATCTTCATCTGTCACTTCTTCCCCTTGTTCATCAGGCTCCAGCCACGCTGTCCTTCGATTTGTTCCTCAGTTGGCCTGAGCTCTTGTTTCCCTCCAGATATTTGTTCTCGCTCTTTTCTCTGCTTGAGCTGTTCTTCCCCAGCCTGGGCACTGCTATCTCTTCCTCCAACTTCAGACCTCTGCTCAAATGTTACTCTCTCGGGCAGCCCAGGTGGCCCAGCAGTTCAGTGCCGTCTTCAGCCCAGGGTGTGATCCTGGAGACCTGGGATCGAGTCCCACATCAGGCTCCCTACATGGAGCCTGTTTCTCCCTCTGCCTGTGTCTCTGCCTCTCTCTCTCTCTAATAAATAAATAAAATCTTAAAAGAAAATGTTACTCTCTCTAATATACCTTCCTCAATGAGCTTATTGAAAGCAACCCTCTTTTTTTTTTTTTTTAAATTTATTTATGATAGTCACAGAGAGAGAGAGAGAGAGAGAGAGAGAGGCAGAGACATAGGCAGAGGGAGAAGCAGGCTCCATGCACTGGGAGCCCGACGTGGGATTCGATCCCGGGTCTCCAGGATCGCGCCCTGGGCCAAAGGCAGGCGCCAAACCGCTGTGCCACCCAGGGATCCCCAAAAGCAACCCTCTTGATATTTTTTACCTTCCTCTCTCTAGGACCTATCTGGCAATAATTGTCACATATATATAATTGTTATAATGATATAATCATATGCAATTTTGCATATCTTGTATAATACATATATATCAAGTATGTGCTACATGCCTAAATGATAGATCATATATAATATACAGATATTATACAATGTATATGAATATGCATATAATATGTATGATATATATGATACATACTCTATGTACACATAATATGAAATACAATAGAATATAGCATATATATTATGATAAATACATATGTTTATTTATTTATTTTTAAAATTCCTGCATCTCTGTTATTTCCATACCTCACTAAAATGTAAGTTGTATTAGAGCAGCAACCCTGTCTGTGACATTGTGTTTCACATCTAAGGTAATTCTTTACAGAAGATATTTTATTTTATTTTTTAAAGATTTTATTTATTTGAAAGAGAAGGGTAGCACAGCTGGGAGCAGCAGGCAAAGGGAGAAGGAGAAGCAGGGAGCCCAATGCATGGCTTGATCCTAGGACTCCAGATTCATGACCTGAGCCGAAGGCAGACACTTAACTGATGGAGTCACCCAGGTGCCCCCAGAAGATACTATAAATATGTGAAGAGTGGGTGAATAGACTTCAGCTTCTATGCTGTACCTCAGAAATGCCAATGATGCAGATAAATAGTGCAGGATGGTCTGCAAGAAAGCTGTCCATCCGGGATGTGGTAAAGGGTTTTGAGAGCATTGTTGCCCAAAAGAAAGGTGGCCGAAGTGCAGTGATTATGATGATAATGGTAGCTAACTAGGGCCAAGAACTGTAATAACCACTTTACAGGTATTCCCTCACTTAAACGTTATTAACTCTGAGAATAAATGGGTTCTTCAGGTAGCAATGCTGGCTGCTAAGCCGGAGGCAGCTCACCTTTGGCTGGGCTCTAAAGGCGCAGGTCACAATAATTGCACACAACTGCACCTACATGGTAGAGAGCACTTCCACCACCAATAACATTTTCTCTTCTTGGATAGAAAGAGAATGCTGGAGACTGTCAATGTGGAAAGGACCAAACTGTTGTCATGAGCCCATTTATTTTGGAAAGCACCAAGACATGGCTTTTGGTTGGTTTGCTTCTGACCTTTCAACCCTTCATTTTCTTCTTGATAGGTCAGTTTGGCTCATCCGTGGCCTCCTACTTCCTCTTCTTGAGATGGATGTATGGGGTAAATATGGTTCTCTTCATCCTGACATTCAGCCTCATCATGCTGCCAGAGGTAAGAATCTGACTTCCAGTTTACAGGGGGAAAAAAAAGTTGAAATAAGTTTCTCATGTGATCACTGTTCTAGAAAATTTCTTTTCTCTTCTGAATAATAGCATCATTAACTGGCAATAGCCACTCTTGGAGTCATAGCACGTGCAATGAGGTTAATCCGCAAAATGGTCCCCATTGGCCAAAAATTCTAATTCTTGCTCCAAAGGGTACATGGGCCTCCTGAAATCATATATAAAACATCGTGTATACATTTAAATGTACATTTTTATATGGAAGGATTCATGGCTTTTCTCAGATTCCCAACGTGGTCCCTGTGCTAAAATGTTAATTGCTCAAAAGGTAGGCTTTGACACCTTGTGAATTGTATTTACTTATTTTACCGAGTTTGCTTTGAAGGAAATGCTTCTAAGTGCAACCCAGGATATTTAGCTTTTCTATCTGAAGAAACACAAAATGAGCAATTTTTTTTTTCCCCGGATGTAAAGTAAGATAACCCAGATACTCCCTTTCCCTTCCAGGCACACATACAGATACACAGAGGGGTGGGGTCTTCTGGATCAAGGTCAGAGAGGAGAGTAAAAAAGATAGTGCTTCCAGATGGAAGAAGACAAAGCCCTGAGCTGATGTGGGGGAAAGAGTCAATCAGCTAGGGTCAGGAAGCAAGACTGAGGTTGGAGCCTTTATCCATAAGAAGTTAAAAAGACTCTGACCTTTGGACGCTTACTTATCATACAAAAGTCAGGTTAGGCTTTATTTAAGCTACAAAGGGTCTTTTCAGGAACCACTATTTCAAAGCAAATTTGTTCGGAACAGCATTGCCAACAGCCAAAACTAAGTGTTTTGAGTGACATGTTATCCCCATGGTTTTGAATCAGGGCCAGTTACTGTATAAAGCCTCCCCAGGGGCATAATAATCCTAATAATTCCTTACATTCATGACAAGTTTTAGCTTTTAATAGCGCAAAAACACCTTCACTTCTTTTACTTACGGAGCCTCACAACGAATTTATGAGGTAGATTATAGAAGAGTTTTCTTTCCCCATTTAAAAATGTGGAAATAGTCACGCGTTTCTTATTGGGTTTAACCAATATTTCAGAGAGAGGCTTTTTAAAGCTGTTCTGGGAATAAGACCATGATTCAGTCCTTTGTCCCAAGAGTTTGCAACCTAATTCACTGGTTTTATAATCCCTGAGATAATTCCCAAGGTTCTACAGCTATCTGGCTCTTAGGAGACAGTGGACACAGATCAGAAGTCCTGTTATACAGTTTATCTCTCCAGTGAAAACTTACAGGCAAATGCAGCAGAATCCAAGTCACCTATTTCAAATTAACCCAAGCTTTTTTTTTTTTTTCTCTCATCTTTCTAAGGAAACCTGAAACTTCTTCAGGGGCTATGATGACGTTTCTTAGTGTCAGACTCGAGGTAGACATGTTTTATCAGTTGTGCTTGCTCTTTCCCCCACACCACAGCCTCCATGGAAATGAAAGGTTGTGGCTGATTCGCTCTCGCTATATGGAGTTACAGAATGCCCGATATATAGCAGAGGGAGCTAATCTGTGTCTGATTGGGTGTAGGCCCAGAACCAAGAAGCATATTGTCTTTGGATGCTTTCTTACAGGTTTGTGTTAGATGCTGAGGGGCGTCCTGTTTTCTGGGCAATGCTTACCACCTCCAGCCAAAGAGCAAAAGAGGATGTGCTAGCTTTACCAAACCACCAGTAGCCAGGGTGGGTCGCCTCTTGGCAAAAGGGCTCCATTTTCCCTCTGCCTCCACCCACCAGCCTCATTCAGCCTTCCTTTGAGACAGCATGGAAAGGAATCACCTTCTGCTCTGTTCAGTCCTAGGAAGCCAAGAAGTTTCCATGAAAGCCATGCAGCTTGAGTGGCAGGTAGGACTAGAGGCTGATTTCCAGCTCCTGCCCTGTCAAGCTCTGCACTCGGGCTTCCAGCCACATTCATCCTCCACTCGCAGCCCCAGGGAAGGAAAGTTTTCATATTACATAAGAAGCAGCATCTGCTTGGCGAGCCATGTGCCTGCCCTGGGGCTACAGGGGTGCTTTTTCTAGTTCTCCCTGACACCTGCTAGAACTTTATTCTTTCTACCTCGTTGGCTGGCTTTGTCCCTAGTAACTCCTCTTTGAATCTGGTAGCATAAGATCAAAGTAGTAAACTTGAATTAGTGGCAAGGCAAATACAATCAGGGTGCAGTCTTTCTTCCTATTTGACACTCTCAAACTGTATGAGTGATTCACTTAAGTCTTCTCTTCCTTAATACGAAAGAGAGAATCTCCCTCCACCCCCACCCCTAAGAGGTAACCCCATATGAAAATGTGGGTAGTATGGTTCCTTTTTTGAACATTATAGTTCCCCCAAAGGCCTCTTTTCTCCTCCCCAGACCTCCCCTACAAGACACCAGTTTGGAGTTGGTGGTGGGTAGTGGGGCTTCTCAGCAAGCCTCCGGGAATGTGGTTGGCCCAACTGTTGGTGGTCCACTGAACTTAGAATGCAGGGTGCTTAGCACTCCCTTTGTTCTTAACTCTGGATTCAGTAGTCAATTCCCAGAAAATGGGACCCCACGTGGAGACTCACAGAGTCCCCATGAAAATGTGTAAGAAGTGCTTTTAAATGAAACCATTTGTGATCACATGTGTGGCTCAGACTTTGTTTCCAATTATTAACTGCTTTCTTTGCTTCTCTATATAGTACCTCTGGGGTTTGCCATATGGCAGTTTACCTAGGAAAACAGTTCCCAGAGCTGAAGAGGCATCTGCAGCAAACTTTGGTGTGTTGTATGACTTCAATGTAAGTGTCTCTACACAGCTGTATTGGTAGGAGGACAGATTTTTCTTTACTATCTGAAACCCCATTGCCTCTTCTTCTGGGGCTGGTTGAAGGTCTTAAGAGATAAGTCCCTGCCCCCAGCTAAAAAGAGAATAATGAAAGAAAGAAGAGAAAGAGAGAAAGAAAGAAGAGAGAGACAGACAGAGAGAGAGAGAGAAAGAGAGAGAGAGAGAGAGAAAGAAAGAAGAAAGAAAGTAAGAAAGAAAGAAAGAAAGAAAGAAGAAAGAAAGAAAGAAAGAAAGAAAGAAAGAAAGAAAGAAAGAAAGAAAGAAAGAAAAAGAAAAGAACAGGAGGGAGGAAGAGAAAGAAAAAACGAAAATTGGTTTCAGAATATGATAACATGATTAAATGTGAATATAGACTACTGAATGAAGGCAAACTAAGAGATCAAAGACTTGAAACACATATCTTTATCTCTGGCTTTGGAAAAGAACAAAGGAAGAGTTTGCAGATGTGCTTTTTGAAAAATCTTATAGGATTCTTAGGGAATTAGAGTTTTAACATTTCATATTAACCGTTTTGCTTCCTAAACAAATCTATTTAGTATTACTGAGTAGTCAATACTAAATAAAGCTAAATATTAAATACTAAACAGTACTGAATTCTACCTTCTAAATAGGACTAAAATAAGTATCACTCCACTGTGATACCCATGTGGACATTACTCGACCGTAATACTAAAATAGTATTACTTTTTGAGCTGCCCTGGGTGGGGATTGTTGTTGTGGCAGAGACCCATCTTTGGCCATTGAAAAATCATTTTGGGGATCCCTGGGTGGCGCAGCGGTTTAGCGCCTGCCTTTGGCCCAGGGCGCGATCCTGGAGACCCAGGATCGAATCCCACATCGGGCTCTCGGTGCATGGAGCCTGATTCTCCCTCTGCCTATGTCTCTGCCTCTCTCTCTCTGTGACTATCGTAAATAAATAAAAACTAAAAAAAAAAAGAAAAAAAAGAAAAAAAATAATAAAAAAATAAAAAAAAGATTAAAAAAAAAAGAAAAATCATTTTGGAGTTTGATTCAACTCTGTGGCAACTACTCATTTCCACACATTCTTTTTAAAATAGCGACCAGATCAGAGATATTTGAAAGTGTAGAAGATAAGAAAGTAGCAAGGTAGAGACTGGGAAATTGTTAATTCAAGGAATTTTTGGAGAGTAGCAAATGAGAATAAGATAAAGGGAGGAAAGAAAAACTAATAAACACTCCTCATGGTAATAGTATCGATAGGTATATTTTACAGATGTTACAGAATTCTGCCCTTAAATCCCCGAAATTGTGAGCTTCTTAAAGAGGGGATCATATCTGTTGCATCTTCTTTGAAGCCCTTGATATGATACTTAACCAACAGAAGCTTATTGAATCTTATTGATTCACAATCCTGAGTAAGAGGAGGATTTATAGAGCCTTGAGAAAAGAGCCATAGAAATTAATTTATGTGAGTAGTTCCAGAAAATGTAAACTTAAGGAAAAGTTCCCAGTCTTTGAGTAAGCAAGGCAAGCTAGCGAATAAGCATAAGGCATGGTGGCAGCCCCAATTTTGTGGCATTTGGAATCTCCAATCATCTTTGCCAGTTGGACTTTTCATTTCAATTCAACATTTATTTATTGAATATAAACAAATGTTTGTTTTACAAAGATAAAGGTGACATGATTCTTGATCTTAAGGCACTCATGACAGTAGAAGATAGTCAACTAGTATATCATAACGTTATATGCTAAGTTAGCAAAATAGAAAAAAGAAAAAGACACTGGGAAGCCGCGAGGAAGTGATTGTTAATTTTGCCTGGGAAGGTCTAGGATTTATGAAGGATATGACCTCTGAGTTAGATTTTACTTATCTTTTATTTCTCCTTTCTGTTATCTTTCATCCACCCACTCATCTCTCTCTCTCTCTCCCCACCCTTTCTCTAAATATCAAATAATTTTTTACTATGTTCCCCTGAAACTGCTTTTATGTCTTATTCTCTTCTGATTAGCAAGATAATAAACTTCCAGTCTGGTTAATAAAAACAAGAACTAATAATATCATTGGCATTTTCTGATGTTTTAGTCAAACCAGAGAAAAGAACTGAAAGTATTAAGAAAAGATTTTTATTTGTAAACATATATTTAATGAAGCCTAAGCACTTGTAAATTTGTCGATTAACTGAAATTTAAAAGTTGGGGAAAAAAGTCGATTAGGAATTTGAAAGGTATTAATCAGCTGAGGAAAATAAAGAAGGTAGCTATAAGGGGCAAATCAGGAGCTCTCACCAGAGGATACAGGAGGAAGCTAGGGGAGATCTGGGCAATCAATGGGTTCACCAAGATTTTATGACTGCTCTTGATAGTTCTCTCATGTTCAGTTTATTGAAATGCTATTTGTAGGTGGATAGAGGAAGACAGAAACCAAAGTAGCCTGTGTTACTCGTTTTCCTTTATAATTCTAGGTCTGACTAAAACCAACTCTAAAGCTCTAAGAGAATATAAATGGTCAAGAAAAAATAAGAAAGTTATTAAAGTGATATTATTCATTTACATCTTTTCTTAATTGTTCTGCATACTGTAACCACTCAGTTATTTGCCATTTAACATAAAATAAAAGGTTTTTAGAGATAGAAATGCTTTTAGAGCTCTTCCATCCCATATTTCACATTATAAAATTAGGGAAACCGAGTCACAGAAGCATTTTTTTTTTTTTTAAATTCAGGGTCTTATAGCTATCTAGTGGCTCCTAATCCATCTATCACGGCACTATGGAGGGAGGCACTATGGAAATCATTAACTATCCTTGAGATCCCTACAAACAGAATTCTGCACTTCCAAAGAGCACGGAGATGCCAGGAGGAAAATACATGTCTCAGGCCTAAGGCAGAGATAACAAGTGCCTGAACAATCTAATTAAGCTATGGGTTAGCTCGTTGCATCGAAGAAGGTTAATGTGCCAGTTTAGCTAAACAATTCCATGTAAATACAGATGAAGAGAGGCAGAAAACGATTTATAGAATACTGCGAAAGAGATACAAGCATGACCTCTTGTGGCAGAGGAGCTTATATGATGTGAAGGGTCAGAAAACCTTTGGGATGGAGGTGGGAAGGTGGAGTCTCATGTTGGAAACTTGGAACTTCCTTCGGGACAGCCCCTACCTGCAAAGTATCTCTCTGGAGCTCAGTGCTCTGTTATTTGTAAACACATATCATAACTCATCAAAATTTTCTTTAATTAAAAGTAGAAAAACACCGTTTGATATATGCAATGTTGGACAGTCTTATAGCCTCTCAGTCATGGTTTACAAAGCACCATTTTTTATCCTTTTATTGAGTACCTAGCAGTGAATCTTACTAATTCGGAGGAAAAAAATATTTTATTAAAGTAGTACAAAATAGTGAGTTGTCTCATGTGTGTGCTATGAATTCAATTGGCAGATATGGTATCATTTGAAGCAGTAGAATTGGAAGATTGGGTTTAGGTCAGGAAGAAGAGGATGTCTTTGTTGGCAAAACACTTGGAGACACAAGAATGATGCATGAATGATAAAGAGAAATAGACTGCAGTTTTGATATTCTTGTAAGGGAGAGAGACAGGAGCTGAAGTGACATTTGGAAGGAGCTGGAGCTGATATCAGATGGTGAGATCATTTGGGTAAAGATTTGAGTTGTGAATAAAGAGAAATGTACTCAGTTTTCCAGCTTGTGAGCATCTTGTACATTGTGTGAGGATAAATGGTGAATGGACTTTGCCTCTCCTTTTTGGCTGGTCATCATAGATTTGGTGGGTGAAGCCCTAAAAGGAGCAGGAGAGGAGAATTAACACCTCTCATGTGTTAAATAGGAACATACATTAAATTTCATCTTCATAACAACCCTTCAGAATGAAGATCAATCATCTTTTTTATAGGAGCACCTGGGTGGTTCAGTTGGTTGGGCATTGGACTCTTGATTGCTGCTCAAGTCATGATCTCAGAGTCCCAGAATGGGTCCCAGGATGGGCCCCAGGTCTGGCTCCACACTCAGCATATAGTCTGCTTGTCCCTCTCCCTATGCTCCCCCCCAACTCTCTCTCTCTCTCTCTCTCTCTCTCTCTCTCTCAAATAAATAAATACATAAAATTAAAAAAAAAATTCTTTTATTTTTTAAGATTTTATTTATTTATTTATTTATTTATTTATTTATTTAAGAGAGAGCGAGAGCATTAGAGCACAAGGGGGTGAAGGCAGAGGCAGAGGGAGAGACAGACTCCCCACTGAGCAGGGAGGCCCTACCTGGGGCTCAGTTCCAAGACCCTGAGATCATGACCTGAGCCAAAGGCAGCCACTTAACCAACTAAGCCACCCAGACACCCCAATAATCTTTTTATAGGTAGGTGAGGGAATTGGGACTCAGAGAGGTTAGTCAGTTTGTCAAATCTAGCCCAGGTAATTAGAGGAGGTACCAAAATTCAAAGTAAAATGTGGCTGATTTTAATGTCAAATTGTTGGTTTAATTCTAGCATACCCCCAGTGGATTCCTTATGCCCTGTCCACTTATGCCACATACCACCCTTGAAATCTGTCCTCAAAGGAGACTATTGCAGACATTCTGAATATTTTGAAACAATTCCATTCCTTATTTATTAGCATCAACAGTTCTTTTAAATAATAATCTTCCAGAGCGACAGTGTTTTCTCGCAGACATATGTCAGTTCTCCTAAGTTCCTTCATCTTTTATTGTACTGGCCACATTTAGAAGAGGTATTTTTGTGATATACATATGGAATAACATATTTTTAAGGGATATTTCAGTAGTTCAAATGCATCTTTATTTTCAGAGAGTATTCCCTTTTTTATTGAGATATAATTGACCTACAACATTATATTAGTTTCAGGTGTACTACATGATGATTCAATATTTGTATATACTGCAAAACGATTACCACTATAAGATTGGTTAACATCTGTCAACATACACAGCTACAGAATTCTTTCTCTTGTGATGAGAACTTTTAAGATTTACTGTCTTGGCAATTTTCAAATATGCAATATAGTATTACTAACTATAGTCTCCTTATTGTACTTTGCATCCCCATGACTTGTTTATTTTGTAATTGGAAAGCTATACATTTTTACTTCTTCCTCTCATTGTTTCCATCCTCTCCCTCCTGCCTCTGGTGACCACTAGTCTATTCTCTGTATCTATGAGCTAGTTTTTTCCTTTTTCTTTTTCTTTAAAATTCCATACATAAATGAGTTTATACATTCTTTGTCTTTCTCTGTCTGACTTATTTCATTTAGCGTAATGCCCAGGGCCCATCCATACTATTGCAAATGGCAAGATTTCCTTCCATTTTTATGGCTGAATAATATTGCATTTTATATATCTATATATCTATATAATATATACATATGCACATATATACATAACACGTACATATATATACACACATATACATAATACCACATATGCACGTATACATATGCACATATATACATATATATACATATGCATGTATATGTACACACTCCACATTTTCTTTATGCATTCATCCATCAACAGACATTTAGGTTTCTTCTAAATCTTGGCTACTGTAAATAATGCTGCAGTGATATGGGGGTACAGATATCTTTTCAAGTTACTTTTTCATTTTCTTCAGAAAAATACCCAGGGGCACCTGGGTGGTTCAGTGGTTGAGTGTCTGCCTTCGGCTCAGTGTGTGATCCCGTTGTCTTTTGGTGTCTCTCATGAATAAATAAATAAACTCCTTTTTAAAAAAAGAAGAAAAATACCCACCCAGCCGTGGAATTACTGGACCATATGATATTTTTATTTTTAATTTTTTTACAAGATTTTATTTATTTATTCATGAGAGACACTCAGAGAGAGAGGCAGAGACACAGGCAGAGGGAGAAGCAGGCTCCATGCAGGGAGCCTGACGTGGGACTCGATCCCGGGTCTCCAGGATCACACCCTGGGCTGAAGGCAGACGCTTAACCACTGAACCACCCAGGGATCCCCTATTTTTTATTTTTTGAGCAATTTCCATACTGTTTTCCATAGTGGCTGCACCAGTTTATATTGCCACCAACAGTGCATGAGGGTTCTTCAGGAAGCCCTCTTTAAAAGGCAAATCATTTAAGGTTTCCTAAGAAATGGACATCAAGACAATATTAGATTCAGGATAATTTGAGGGGAAAATATAGAAGGGGAGAGGAAGCATGAGTAGGTGGGGAAGGTCTCCAGTTAGCAATTCTGGCCAGACTCCTGTGAAGGAGAGAAGAGGGGAAGATTGAGTAGGAAGTCTTAGGCTGCAGTACAGTTTTGGAAAAAGTTTTGGCTAGGCCACTGGTGAGTCTCCAAGCAAAGTATATCCATTGGAGAAATCCCATATCACTGGTTCTAGTATTTCTCATCATTCTGGATCATGGCCTGGGGGCCACCTCAGAGGACATGGTCTCAGGATGAGCACATTTATGTTCCATTCTGGTTGATACAAAGTAGTAGTATCTGGAGGCTGTCTCCTGAAGGCTATCTGAGCAGCACACTTATATGGCTGCTATAGGGGTCTGTTGGCTCTGAAAATGTGACTTGGTTCTTCTACTTTAGATCAGAACTGTTGCTGCTGTGCTGCTCTTACTTAGTTTCAACAAGCTTCCAATACACCAACATAACCTCTTTGCCTCTGCCATTGTCTCAGCCTCATGTAACAGAGACTGAATTCCTAGATGATAAACAATCTCTTGGTGAGGGCAGACATATGACCCCGAGCCAGACTGCTAAGCCTCTTGGGGACAAAGCTAGGCCTGTAGATTACCACATCCACCCAGATATATTGCTCTTCCCTGAAATAAAAGTCCCATGATTGAAAGGGGTAAGGATTGTCTCCTTTGTATCCATAGTTAGACTCCTTAGAAAACTTTACTGAACATCATGGGGGCTGTTCAAGATTGAGGTGCTGAGATTGGCAGCATCCAAAGGCTGTCCATCTCTGGTCCCATATTTGCTCATTTCCTCAATCCGGTACAGTTCCCTCTGGTTTAATAGGCTCATTAAGTTTGATTAAAAGAAGAGGCATCTCAAATCTGCTCTCACTCATAGGCCTCTTAATCTGCTACTCCTGGACTTCTTCATATACATCTACAGCTCGTGGTAAAAGAGATCTCTGGGTCTGCTTTTAGCTTTCTTGGTATCCTTTTATTTTGCAGACTTGGGAAACTGATCCCTCAAGGTCTTCATTTCTATCAGTGCTTTCTTTCATTCAGCAACAACTTTCAGTTTTCAACATCTTCCTTAAGCTGCATCTGGCCAAACAAAGCCCACCTTCTTTTTTGCAGAAATTTGGGATGTCTAGGATCCTGATGTCATGGTTGCAGCATGAAAATAGCATCCCTTTTTTGGGTGTGATCCCAGAACCAAGTCTTCTTTTAATTAATTTAGTGGACATTTATTGAGGATTTGCCAGATGCCAGGTAATGTGCCAGATGCTAAGCAAAGGGAAGCAAAACCCAACAAGGTCTCTTCCCTCAGAAACTTATAGTAGAGTAATCAAATAATCACAACAATAAATGTAATTGTGACTGTGCCAAGTACTACAGAAGAAAGGTAAAGGCATTTAGATATATTAGAGATCCTGACCTGGTTTACAGCCTAAGAGAGGAAGGTAAAGGAGAGTGGAAATTTTTCTGAGAAAGTAACATTTGAATTGGGCTCTGAGAAGTCAATACCAGCTCCCAATTTGAGAGAGGGGAGAGGCCTTCTAGAAAACAAGGACAGCGAATCAAAGGACCTGTTATGGGAGAAGGTTGCCTTATTCCAGGGACTGGCTGCAGGTTAGCGAAACTAGACGAAGGAGCATCGGACTGGACGGCCTTACAGAAATAGAAAGGTATATCAAGACATCTGGGACCCTCTAGAATCTAGTTGGTGATAGTTTATTTTTTCTCAGAGTAGTTGAAAGTAATTCAAAAGAGTGGTGGATGAGTAGTGGCATTATCAAAATTGGAACTTAAAAGATCAACAGATTAGAGAGGAGAAAATTACATTTGAGGAGACCAAGGAAGAGTCTATCAATACGTAAGAGTACCATATATCAATAAATATCAGTAAGTGAGAGGTTAAGATTGTTTGAGAGAGTTCTATTTGCCTGGTAGGAATTTGCTGATATCTAAATATTAGCTGTCAACCTAATAGATTAAAGGTTGAGCCATTGAGTCAGATTAGAATTTCACAATCTATTAAATTGTCGCATAATATAAACAAATAGCACCAGATGATGAGTCTGATATGTCTACTATAACAATAGATTACTGAAAGTTGAAAATGCTTGAAAACAACTCAGTAAAAATTCTACCCCATGTTCCAGCATCATGTATCTCCAATAAATAATACTTGCTCATAAATTGTACTTGAAATTATATTCATTGACCTTAATGTTTGGAATAAAATATATACTACTTATATAGAAATGAAATTTTCTGAACTTCATTTTTTTTCAAGTAGTTTATTTTCTCTACATTTTTTTTCATTTGTTCAAAAAACTCCTTTCAAAATAGATGAAGTAAGGGAAGGTAATTCCTAGAACAGGCTGTGTCCATATAACCAGATACATTTCTCTTTCTATATGATTTTATGATGCTTCATTTTTCATTACTTCAAAGAATTAGTAGGCAGATTTAGAAGATCAGAAGTTAATTGAATAACAAAACCCAGTAATATAATGTTTTTAATCTTTACCTCATGAAATAAAAGACCATTTTTCCCATTTTGGAAGAAACTATATGTAGAAGCTCATTTTATAGCACTGAGATTTTCTTATTTTATAAGAGTTTTAGGCAATTAGACAGTTGAAAAAATTAGGGAGTTTTGGCAGCTTTAGTGTCTGTCAGACACTTTCTTGGTGTTTTTATTCATTAAATTCCAACATAAGATTGTTATAATCATGTTACTGTCTTGAATGATTTACTCTCTTTTATTAAAATGGGTAGCAGAGTGAGGAAAAACAGAAAAAAAAAAAAAGGTGGTTTAGATGATCATTTGAATGAGCTTAATCTCACAGAGGATCACTAATGACCACCAGAAGCAATTTTTCTGTTCATCCAGTCATTCCGCAAACATAAATTGAATGTGAGATGCTAGGAATACAAAGATAACTAATATATTTTCCCTGCCCAAGGGACCTTTTGGTTTAATTGGCTGTGCAAATGAACAATTGCCAAACAATGTGAGGATCTCAAGCTAAGAGATACATGGCCCAGGCACATGGAGACATTAGGGAGGGAGGGTTCAGTGTTACACTTTACTAGAGTTCAGTTTCCTAGAGATCTGAGAGGACCCAGTAAGCAATAACTCTGTTTTCCATCTGAGTTGTGAATAATTTGTTTGAAAGGAGTGGCAGATGGACACCAGAACTTCACATTCTTTACTTCCGGCAGGCCAAATTGGAGCACTAATCTGAGACTCTGACAAATGGCCCTGCTAATATGGGATTCCACAATAGTCCATCTAATCCTGGGAAAGCTTTTCCCTACAGGAAGGAAGTCATATTTGGGCTAGGCAAGTACAGCTAGTTCATTCCAAAAATATTAATTGGAGAAGTCACTATACTTACCCTGGGATAGAGTCAGTAGAGGGACAGTGGGGTCCTGGGGAGTGTTCGTGTACTGGAGCTCTGTACCCCTGAAGGAAATGACCATTTCCCTGTAACAAGTGGTTCTGGTCTAGAGGTCAGTAAAGGCTTTACAGAGGTAGTTTGAACAGGTTTTAAAGGAAAAGTAGAAATAAACTAGGCTCTGAAATGGGGAAGATAGCAGGGAACAGCATCCCAAATAGTGGAACCCGCATGCACAAAGGCATGGAGGCAGGAAATGGTCTCATGCACTCAATACCCATGAGTGATTGAGCAAAGCTGGTATTTAGGGAGAAAGTTGCATACTTACAGATCAGTGTGTCATACAAAAAAGGTATCTAATCAAGGAGGACAGTCTCGTTCATTATGCTAAGGAGTCAGACTTTATGGGCAGTGGGGAGCACAGAGTTTTGAAGTAGGATGGAAATGTGGTCAGTTACCCTTTAGAAGATTCTTTGTGAATCTTGTGAGTACTGAATGGGACTTAGTCGAACATAGAATAAGATGGAGGAAGAGAAGCCTGTGAATGGCAGTGGTGTACAGAGAAGAGATCAGTGTCACACATGTTCATGAGGCAGAAACTACAGGACTAAGCTAGTAACTGCATGTGACTTAGGGGTGAAAATGGAAGGATAATGGAATATCCAGGTTTCTGACTGAAGTGACAGATGGGTTAGGAGATAGAAGGAAGAAGCAGGTTTGGGGGAACCTCTTGAGCAAAAGGGTTCTGTGGGATATCCAGTCAAATAAGATGTGTATCAGGCACTGGGCCTCTATCTAGAATTCCCAGCATTAGTGCTAGTTGTGGACCACGGCACAGAGAAGACAAATGGAAATGCTCTTTACAGAAGTCAGTGTAGTTTAAAATGTAGAGTTGCATAATGAAAAGAACTGTCATGGGATTTAGACAGACCTGAGTCTGAGTCCTGCCACATAGTCCCTGTGAAATACTAGACAACCATTCTGAGCCTCTTAATTGTCATGTGTCAAATAATAGAATTAAAGCCTAACTAGCAGGCTGGCATTAAAGATAAACGAGGTTGTGTGTGTAAAGCACTAGCACAATGCCTGGCACATGGTAGATGTTTAATAAACACTTCATTCCTTAAATGCCTATTCAGGATACCTAACTCAAATGCTCATTTCTTGGAGGGACAAGAAAAGGAGAGAGCCCTGACAGAGAGAGCACAGTATCCACAAGCCAGAAAGGGGTATGGGGCACCAACCATGGCATCTCTCTAGAAAGAAGGCAGAAGAACAAGGGTGCTGATCTATGGATAGGCATGAAAAGCAACTGTCCTCTCACAGCTTCTTGAGGGCCAGAGCTCATGGACTTCCATCCTGGAGACAGGTAGTTAATTCCATCTATTGGAAACTAGAAGTTCTGCTAAAGCTCAGCCCAGCTTCCTCTTTGTAATCTCCATGCTCCCTAGCTAAGAGGGTAGAGCGTCAGTTTTACATCTCCAGATCTGGGTTGTAGCAAAAGGAAAGGAAACTCAGAGGTGAGTGAAAAGCATGAGGCTGAAGCTTAATGAGTCTGGGCAGAGAGAAAGAAGGTGGCCAGAGCAGGATCTCGGCAGGTACACCGAGGTACCAGCCTGGCTGGTGTCCTTTGAAGTCAGTTGAGGTTTGCAATGGGTGTTATTAGCCTTCTCACTCCTTGATTCTGTCCACTTTATCAGATATTAGGTGATGCCATGTTCTATCTTTCACTCATACTTGCAACTTTAACACTAAAGTATAAATGACTGGTAACCGTAAAGAGAAAGGTAGGAACATACCCCATGCTGTGGCACCACTATCCCTTACATATGCTCAGTAGGCATAGTCAGAAATTATGTCTTCCTTTCCACCAGTTTTGACTTCAAGATTTTTTTTTTTTTTTGTACGAAATAGTACTTTGGTGGTTACTACAAACTGAAAAGTGTTGTTAAGGACGCTGAAACTCATTTACCATCCCGGGGATGGAATGTTGTGTTTTGCAGTAACTATTTATTTGTAGTTATGATAAACACCAAAGGGATGGAGGTCTAATATAATTTCAGGTGACAAATACTTACGAAGATGATATTTTTCATAAGAACCTTTTAAGGGCCCTCTGCCATCCAGTATCTTACTCCATCTATGCGTAGTGCTTGGCAAATAGTAAATTCTCAATAAAAGTTAGTGAGATAAACAAATATATGAGTTGATTTCTAGCGACATCATCAAAACATTCTCTTTCTTGGGGAAATGTGTCGATGACTATGAGCTAGATGAGCTACAGCACTCAAACAGAAATTAGAATCTTAATAGACGATGCGCAAGGATGGAACTCAGAGCTGAATGGGAATGTTTCATGCTCATTTGAAACTTGGCTCTGACTGTGGCTTCTCTGTCACAGATTTTGGGGTGGGAGAGTGCTCCCACAGGGAAAGCCATGGACGCTGACATAGAAACTGAATAGAACTTTGGCTAGGCTGGGAATCATTGCTATTGCAGTCACTTCCAGATGTCTACTGTTGGAGTTTTAAGGGAGAGGCAAAGATGCGTGGAATGTGGGGGCCCCCTGGGGTAAAAGGGGGAGTGACTGTTTAAAGTCACCCTTCAATACGCTGCTATGATGGATTGGATAAAGCTTTTTAAAATTGAGTTCTTCAGTAGGGCCTCTTTCATTTACATGCTTAACTGTACATGTAGGAATAGGCAAACTAAAGAAATCTTTGTGAAATAATCAGGATTCAAAAACAAAACAAAGAAAAACAAAACAAAACAAAACTGAACCTTACCCCTTTGGGTTGCCGTCTAATATTTATGAAGTGCCAGCCATTGAATGTACACACACCACATAAGCCAGCTGGCACTGTAGCTATTGTGCTAACCTAACAAGCTCACCAGACGCTTTTTATCCATCTGCGTTCTCCTTTCATGTTGTTTTGGAGTTGTCTTTTAATCCCAGTACCGCCATTATGAACTAGAAAATGATGTCAAGTTGTAATGTTGAAGTACATGGAGATGAGGCCCTTTGAAGTCTTCAGAAGGGGTGTTCAGGTCCTTCTCAAGAGGCCCTGGCATCACCATGGTTCAATCCAGGGGAGTATGTCAGAGAAGGCCCCGCTGGATTGGTAGGGTTTCTTGTTTCTTTGTTTTACTGGGAGGGTATGGCATTAGCATGATACAAAGGGTGGAAGGCAAAGCTTCAGGAGAAGTAGTAGAGCACAGCAGTTAAGAAGTATATGGATTTGAATCAGACAGACTCAGTTCAAGTTCAGACTGTCACTTGCTAGCTATGTGAGTGTACACAAGTTACTTAACCTCTTTAAAGATTGGTTTCTTCATCTGCAAAGTAGGAATAGGGCCATTGAGTCTTTGCTCAATGGGGGAGTCATGGTAGATACACCTCCTACTTTGTTCAACCAGGTTGTGAGCTAACCAGAAACAAGACAAAGCATTAGGCAGATGGAGGTCAACATATCACCTTTATTATTTATTGTTATAAATAATAACCATTATTTATTATTGTTAAAGCCAATATTAAAGAATGTGGCACCTTTCTATGGGCAAGTGAGCTTCACAGCCAGAACTTTCTACACAGCAGCCCAAGACCAGGACAGCGTTCCCTCCTCCAGGGGTAGGGCACAATGTGTGCTGTCTCAGGATGGGGAAGAGAGGTAGCTTGCACCATCCCCATTTTTTTCTCCATGCTCTATTATAGGATTAGTTTTTTCTCCCTGGGGACAGCATAAGGAAGTGGGGAGAAGCTGGGGTGTTACATTTATGAATCTACTCTTCATGGAAGACAATACCAAGAGTGGAAGAAAACTCATTGCTCCTAACAGGAGCAATTTCACAGGATCTGTGTAAGGATTCTGAAATGAGGGAACATGTTTAGCAAATGCTAGATGCTCAACAAAATTTATTGATTGATGTTGCTACAACCATTGTCACAAAGCATTGGGATAGAGGCATGGAAATGAGGTGAGCATTGTTTGCAGGGAAAAATGGAGGTGTTCAGAAAATGATATGTGTTGTACTTAGGGAGAAAAAATGAACACTTTAGGATATCTTTAAACCAGACAAGAGGAAAATGCTTGTACTTAACTACGCTCTGTTGTTGTTGCTCTGAGATGGGAAGGCCAGTCGGAAATCTCAGGACAGAGTAGAGGAGATTGGACTTAAAATGGCCGAGAGAAAGCAAAGCCCTTAACTGATAAATGTGAAACAAGAAGTCATTGAACTGGGTGCAGGAGATCGTACCAATTATCACTCTCCTGGGATGATTTCTGTGTTTTGGGCAGGTGACCAATCCCTCTCTATGTGCTTTCTTTCTTCTTTTTAAAGATTTTGTTTATTTATTCATGAGAGACACACAGAGAGAGGCAGAGACACAGGCAGAGCTCTGGAGAAGCAGGCTCCCTACGGGGATCCTGACATGGGTCTCGATCCCAGGACCCCAGGATCATGACCTGAGCCAAAGGCAGACACTCAGCCACTGAGCCACCCAGATGCCCCTCTATGTGGTTTCTTATTTGGGGCATGAGATCGGTCCACATGCTTTCTTTCCCCAGTCTGAGGTTTCTACTAGTTCTTTAGCCCCATATTTGGGTAGGATTGCTTTCTTCTTGAGCTGAAAATATGCAAAGCCAGGTGCAGTGCAGGGAAGCCCTTCAGTTTTGGCCTACATCCCTCTCATTCCATCCAGACCCTATTCAAAGCTCATGAGCTCTTCTGAGATTTTTCTGGATACTTTTTTCCCTGCTAATTCTTACACAGTATTAAAACATAAACTTGCTGCAAATTTCAAAAGCAATAATTACTCCAGATCTTTACTGGCCTCTGTTTTGAGCTAGGCATGATCTCTGTTTAAGGCAATTTTCTAAATTGCTTACCTTAAGTTTTCCTCTGGGAATTAGTATCCAGGGGATTTTTTTTCCTCTTCTTCTTCCACCCTGCCTCCCCACTTCTTCTGCTTTCTTTAGCTGTGGGCCTTAAAGTCTCCGGCTGTGTATAAATGATGCTAAAAGTAGCCAACTGGACTTTCTAAGATTCAAGGGTGACTCACTTGATCTCCAGAGGAGGCCTCACATTGGCAAGTTATTACTGTCTCATTTCATAAAACATAGTAATTTCAAGTTATTGCCAGAAAGACAAAATCAGAGGGAAGCTGGGGAAGTGGATATGTAGTAATACAGAAACATACTTCAAAACTGAACATGAAAAACAGTGAATTTGAGGAGAGAGAGATGAAGACCATGATAAAAGAAAGATCATCAGAATATGCCAATGTTCTGAGTGTAAAGAGGGTTACTCAGGTGCCTTTGGGGAGTTGGTGATTCTAATTATCTGGCATATAATTTTAAGGAAAGAGCATGTAATCACATGCATAAACATGCTTGCTGTGGGAGGATGCTCTAATAGTCTTGACATGTCCAAGGTTGTGCAGATTGGTTCCCATAATATCTCACCTGCTTTTCACCTTTGCGCTCTGTGAGCTGAGACAGGCCTCTATTGTTCCAGGGGAAGTAATCTGACTGTGGCTCGGGGGATGGGAAGTTGAAAACTGCCATAATATTTTGAGGAAGCACATTTCAGCCCTTCCCCAAATGTTAAGCAAGCTTTTAAAATTATAAATCTACTGACACCATGAAGTATGTTTTGATGTTTCCATCAATGGGCACTTCACGGTAATGTCTCCACAGTGGAGCAAGCCTGTATTTGGTTGAAAATTTGGCCAGTTCAGAAGTCCCCGAGTTTTGGATAAACCGAGAGGTTGCCCAATTAAAGTGGCAGCTGAAACATTTGCTCTACGAAGCAAAAATGATAGGACTCAACATTGAAGTGTGAAAATGAATGCCATTTTGTTGTTTCTCTTGAAAGTCAATCTTTTGAGTTACTCTTCCTAGCATCTGCTAAGTGGTTTTGTTGTGGGATTTTAGGGCTTGGCGCAATATTCCGTCCTCTTTTATGGCTATTACGACAATAAACGAACAATTGGATGGATGAATTTCAGGCTGCCACTCTCCTATTTTCTGGTGGGGATCATGTGCATTGGATACAGCTTTCTGGTGGTCCTTAAAGCGTAAGTCTCATTGGTCTCTTGGGAACCAAGCAATGATTTCTGGAATTGAATGGAAGCATTCATTTACTGGACAATCATTTTTATTCTGTTTTATTCTGTTTTATATCTAGGGGGTACTGAGTCTGTAAGAGATAAAGTAGTTTTAATACTGACACTAATGTTAGACAATGACATTCCCCAAACAAAAGGGTTGAACACAAGCTCAGGCCTTTGGATCATCTCACAGGGTTGCACACCTACCCCGTGTGTAAGCAGATTTTGAAGATTCACCTTTTGAACTTCAAGGTATGAATCAGTGTTGCAAACAAGACAGGGAAACAAGCTGCTAGCCCCTCTCTTTGTGTGCAGAGAAGCTTGCAAGTTGTAGAATCAGCTCAATAGGCAGAGTCTGTTGTTCTCTGTCCATTAAAAAAAAAAAGAGAGAGAGAGAATCAGAATAATCACTCAACCAAAAAAAAAAAAAATCAGCTGTGTAAGACAGCAAATATGAATGGCCACCGATGAAACCACCATGATCAACTGCAGAATTATGGTCTGTCTGGGAGAAATTTACTAGAGCATGGAGAATTTCATTGGGGAACTAATGAAGCTGCAGTAGATTTCCCTGCCTTCCCTGCCTGAAGTGTACGTGTGACACCCTGTTTAAAGATGACAGAAACCTGCATCTGGGGCCATGAGAAATCTCTGTCATCCATTAGCCAATTCTCTGAGCTAGTGTTGAAATCTTAAGAGACATCTATCAATGTCCTGATCTTTTTATTTGACCATGAACAAGGTTAGCTTGCCCTTTGCTCCATCATAGGAAAGGATTAAGAGTCCAGGTCACCCCGAACAGGAGCTCTTTGGAACAATCTGTGACACAGTTTGTGCCTTGTCTCTGCCAAACGTAGTGGTTCTACCAGAGAATACTGTCGTACTTACTTTTCACCTTTCAGGACTTGAAAAAAGCCTTGACATAGACCCACATCCACAATAATCATCTACCTGTCCAAATGTAGCCAGAGATCCTAAATATGAGGTATCTTGTCTACCTAGTAAAAGTACGACCACATTCCAAAATCTATGCTATTTCTGGTCTTTAAACCATTCTGATTTGGCAAAACTAAAATCAAGGCTGCCAGTTATGTTGCAGAGGTCTTCTGAGGGTTGTTTCTATCTCAGTCCATCAGTCAAGCACTACGATTTCCAGAATCATAGTTCACATACTTATTTATTTATTTAATACTTATTTATTGAGCAATTACTGTGGGCTAACTGGGGTACTATTTAGTGTCTGAGCATTTAACAATGAACAAAATAAAATCCTTGCCCTCGTGATGCTCAGTTGATGAAACAGTCTGTAACTAAGTACGAAACAGTGGTTGTGGCCAATATAGAATTAATATATATATTTTCATAAAGATATATAATCCACATATTACATGTTATCTTTTGCAGCCAAATATTTGCTGCAGTTTATTATTTCTCAAGGATGTAATACATACTATTTAGTATAGCCCTTACTATAATTTTTTTGCTCTTGTATAGTGGGGTTATTCTGTGAGCTTCTAGAGAGTTGCTTTCTACCTTCCTTTCAACCCCCCTCCTCTTCCTGACTTTCATTTTAGCAGAGGCTACATTCCAGTGACCCTGTTGGCTGAGGATTTATGGAGGCACTTATTCGATTTATTAAAAACCTTCTCATGCATCCACAAAATGACCGAATAACCTCGGCTTGTTAACAGAGATGCAAACTTGGGGTCCAATGCAAGAGGTCGAGGCAAAGGCATGAATGCAACAATTGCTTTCTACAACTTCCCAACAAAGCAAATAATACTGAGGTTGCTTCTCATAGACACAGTGGTTCAAAACTATAGCCTCCTTGAAATAATCCATGGAACAAATCCAATGTCCATGGAACATTTAATAGATATCAGGGCTGCCTCTCAACAAAAATGTGGAATGGGCAGTTTGTCTTCGGGATCTTTCCTTACTCCTTTTAGCATTCCACTCTCCTTCATGTTGATTCTCACATGCTGGGTGTTCCCAATTTGTTTGCCCAGCTCATGCTCCCTTATCTGGGAGACTGTCTACAGTTACACAATTTGACCAGTGAAGCTCCATTCAAAACTTAAATCTGTCAAGCATCCATTTTTGCTTGAAATCATGCCCTTTGCTCAGTGACAGTGCAGAAATGGATGGTGGTGTATCAATCAAATAACCAATTTTCTCCCCTGGTTTCAACCATTGAAATCTTTGATTTCAACCCCTTCTAATCCACAAAAAGGCATTTTATGTGATTCAGCATATCTCATGAAGTCCTAACATGGGCACCAGAGTGAAATCAGATAGCCTAAACCCTTGGCCTACTCTGTGGTAACTGCTGGGTAACTTCCAGTAAATCACTTCATAATGTTAACCCTTAGCTTCCCCATCTGTAAAAAGAGAATAATATTAACCACCTTGACCTTTTGCTCAGTTGTTGAGAAGGGGCAAATATAGTGATATACATAAACACCATTTCAAAGGGTAAAGGGATAGACTGATGTAAGGGAGAGTTATTTTGGGTTATTTTTCATAACCCATTAACCGTTTTAAAATATATAAACCTCTGTAAGGAGTAGAGCTAATAGCAGGAGACTTAGGCCACCGCAGAGATGCCTGCCAACCTATAATGTCAGTTTTATGTCATTGTGCTTCTTTCTTTTTTGGTTCCATATCACTATAATATTCAAAAAATCAAAATCTTATGGGATCATTTTATAATATGTGTCATAAGAAATTTTAATTTTGCTATTTATAGTGATAAGGAGAAAAGAAAGGAAGTGTAGTTAGTGGAATATGGATCTCTAACCACTGAAATAAACTGTTAAGTACTCCAAGCAAAAAGAAAGTGTATATATATATACACAAAATATGTATTTATATATATATTTATTATATTATATTATTATATTTATTTATTATATTATTATATTTATTATATTATATATTATATTATATCATATTATATTTTTTATATATATATATTCAAAATATGTATTTTTATAGGACCTGTTTAATTGTTAAACTCATCAATGCTTCACGGTTTTTTAATCTTGAAAGGCCTGGAAAATGAGCAGCTTAAAAAAATTAACACAAAACCAAAATTTAGAGGTAAACTTTTGCTTTAAGAATAAACTGTTTGAAAATACATGCTTTCAGGATATTGCTTCTCCAATCTACCTATAATTGCAATATTTTGCCACTTCCTTTCCTTTTCTTTTTGTGTGTGGGGGGAGGAGCTGGCTTAAACTCCATGTTTTTACAGAATGACCAAAAATATCGGTGACGATGGGGGTGGTGATGACAACACGTTCAACTTCAGCTGGAAGGTATTCACCAGCTGGGACTATCTGATTGGCAATCCAGAAACAGCAGACAATAAATTCAATTCCATCACCATGAACTTTAAGGTAAAAATATCAACTTCAGGAACTGTGCCTTTGGGTTTCTAAGAGTGAAATGGGAGCCATTCCATATGGTTCAGCTAGCGAAATATCCTGACAATTAAAGGAAAGATGAACTCATCATTTCTGCCTACCGGGATCCGGGCAGGGTTCTGATTGAGATTGGAAAATATCTGATGACCCATGACAGCACCATTTCTTCTCTAAATTTAGTAATAAAAATAATGCCACTGGCTTGAAACAGGAGACCATTAGTAATCAGACTCAGGTAGTCTAAATAATAGAACAATGCTTACTAATTATTTACAGGAATAAGCTAGCTCAATATTTAAAATGACTCTTAAGTATTATTTTGTAGCTTCAAAAAAAAAAAAAAAGAAAAAAAAGCTGTACCAGAAGAGAATTTAGAAAGAAGATTGTCCTAGTATTAGATCAATCAGAAGTTGTGAGAATACTCCTTCCTTCTCTCACTTGTTCTCACTTGCTGGTGACATCCTCCTGGCTTGTGGAGTTCCAGATATAGTGTACATTTTCATTCCTCATTCGATGTTTGCAAAAATATATTCTGAGTGGATGATACTTTTTTGTAGCTCAGATACATTTTTTTTTCTGTTTTGCTCGAGTACAGGAAGCTATCATAGAGGAAAGAGCAGCCCAAGTAGAAGAGAACGTGCACTTGATCAGATTCCTGAGGTTTCTTGCTAACTTCTTCGTGTTTCTAACACTTGGCGGGAGTGGATACCTCATCTTTTGGGCTGTGAAGCGATCCCAGGAATTTGCACAGCAAGACCCTGACACCCTTGGGTGGTGGGAAAAGAATGAAGTTCGTCTCTGCATGCTTTTTATGTGCTTAGAACCTGACTTTTGGAATTGTGTGGGTTATGCTTCTATGGCACAACATGAAATAAAACTACCTTCCCTACGCTGTCCTGTCGCACATTTTCCACTCTACTCTAGCCTTATTTCCAGATCTGTCTATTATCTGTTTTTCATTTTGTGGAACTCTAACTTTATGGAAAGTTAGAGTTGGAAGAGGTATTAGAACACATATATTCCAACCAGCATGTTTTACAGCTGTCGTTAATGAGCATTAGGAGAGAAGCTGATGTGTTCAGGTCACAGAATCATGGAGAAGAGTGAGTTGAAACCTCGGGATCTTGATTTCGAGGCCAATACTCCTTCCCTGACTCTATGTTTCTTTCTCTGGAGACTCTGCATCTATCACTGAAAGATCCAGTTGATGCCTGAATTCTTTGAAGCAGCAATGATAGAGTCCTTGGCTTCTATGTGTATCTCACTGGAGACATTCAGATTGCCTCCTCCACTTTCAGCAACTCTGGGACTCTCTCTGCTTCTCCCTAGCAGCCTTGCTGCACATTTTCCCCCTTCATCTCCCCTTGCCTTATTTCCTCTCCCACCAAGGGATATTCAAATGAAGAAGGCCTGCTCTTTGCCCAGAATTAAATCTGATTGTGATTTGTCTTCAAGATATGTGCCCATTTAGCAGCTCAGAGGAACGAGGTCAGATATTTAGAATGAGGAAATTTAGATATTTTTAATAAGGAAATCATTATGTGTTGTTGCTAGGGCCTGTTCCCTTTCATAAAATGTTCTGGCATACATGTGGCATCATTTTCAACTAGGCATTTTCAAAGTATGTATAGATTTAGGCTGTGGGAAGGGTAGATTTCCCACACTGAAACTTCTGCAGAGCCTCGTAGACCAAAAAGATTAAGAAAATCCTTATAAGCATAGAATTTTCTAGAAGTATATTGGGCAAACTATAATATAACCTCTTTACAACAAAAGGCTCCAAACGGAAATGTTCTAGGTATTTCAGAAGTGGTAATACTGGAGATGAGAGACCATACATTTAAGAGATTATAACAGCACAGTCATTTTATGGAAACCTATATAAAGTCATTAGGTAGAGTGATTTCCTTTATTTAAAACAGAGGAGAACCTCAAAGCATTTATCAAGTTTGTTTTCAAAGTTTCTTCCTATAGTTGCGATAGTTGCTATTATAGACAAAATTATCCTGCCACTTTGGTCCGTGGTTCATAGCGATCATATTTTTGTGTGAGGGAGCCATAGTAAAGGGTAGGTAGTTGATCTTCATTAGGTAGAAGAATCATTTTATGTAAGAGTCTGTTTAATACCCATTTTAGGAGACTCTGAGTCCTAAAGGCCAAAAAGGTAATAATGGGGATTCATGAATAACTTTATACTTTTGATGAAACAAAATTTAAATTTACCTTATAAAAGATTGCACAGGATCTGCCAAGTTTTTACATTAGGCTGAAATTGTATCATGCTGATTTTATATTATGCCGGCTGATTTTCAGGCCATTTTGGTCATGTTCATATAATGTTCTTAGTAAAAATTGGAAAGACCATATTGACAATTATTTTCTCAATACATTCCAGTAGTTGTAATCATTCAAAACATGGAATCAAGAAATGACAATAGGAATGGCTTAGTGGTGACAGTTTGAACCAGATATTTAGGAAAGGCCCTTGCCAAGGTTACCCAAAATCTTTTTTAAGGAGGCTTTTTCACCATCACACAAATAGTACATGCGCTGGATTCTTTTCCCTGATTTAATTTAGCTTAATATTATAGATATAAAGATGTCAGGAGATAAAGACACATATTTGCTACTTTTTGTATTTTTTCTCTCCGCTCTCCCTCAACACATTGACATAAAACAGTTCTTCATTCCTGGAACTTTCCTACCTTGGCCTTGATAATCATCCTTTGTCTACTTTTGTTTCTCTGAATGTCCTGTTTTCTTTGATAAACCCATTGTTTTGTTTTTCGTTTCTTGTTTTTTTTTTCCCCCTTAATTGGGTGTATTCCCCAGAATTAGGCCTGAGCCCATCTCGGGGCACTCATTTACTCCAACTGATTGAACCAGCCCATATGCTGGTAATTGTCAAATTTGTATTTCCAGTTTGGACCTCATTCTTCAAGCAGATAATTTTCCCTTTCCTTTGGAAATCTTGTTGCAAAGTGTATCACCATGTCGGAATCAGTTCCTATGTACAATAGTATGTGTTCTTTGAATAGAAAGTGATAGAAATTACCTCCCTTATTATACTAGGAAATAAATTGTTATTACTGACACATACAGAAGTTCATATACAAGCACACCTTGGGAATGGGAGTTGAATATTTTCTTTTGTTGTTTTATTAAAATCAAATTTTAAAAGTATGTGAGATACTCTTCTTTAGTCTTACAAAAGATCAAGGAAACCTAGCTGCAATCTTGCAAAATTCTGGAAGAAAGCAATTATTTTTCAGATACCATTAACTTAGTTAATACCTTGTATCTCCTTGTAGATGAACATGGTCATGTCCCTCCTGGGGATGTTCTGTCCAACACTTTTTGATTTATTTGCTGAATTGGAAGACTACCATCCCCTCATCGCTCTGAAATGGTTACTGGGACGCATTTTTGCTCTGCTTTTGGGCAACTTATATGTATTTATTCTTGCCTTGATGGATGAGATTAACAACAAGGTAAGTATTATATCTGGATTGTTCTTGGCATCCATGTGTTACATTCCCAGTCTCCAGGTTGCTAGAAATGCCTTTGAAATCTGTGATGTCTCCATCTTTGTTTCCATCACTTTGCATTCTAGATTGAAGAGGAAAAACTGGTAAAGGCCAATATTACCCTCTGGGAAGCCAACATGATCAAGGCCTATAATGCATCACTTACTGGAAATACCACAGGACCACCTTTTTTTGTGCATCCTGCAGATGTGCCTCGAGGACCCTGCTGGGAAACAATGGTGGGACAGGTAATATCACAGAAGTGTACGGCAATTAATGGATTCAAAAAGAGTAGAATCAATGATTTCTTCCATACATGTGGCCTATTTTTTTTTATTGCTTAATAAAAAAAACCCCTAAGATTTATTGAAGATTTACCAGGTGCTGGTTGTGAATTTCATATATATTATCTCATGTGGTCCTCATTCCATCTATTGAGGTAAGTACTACTTTTACACCTTTTTTACAATTGTGTTTAAAGAGAGGATATTTTTAAATGGTGTGAGGAGAGCTTTACCTTCTATTTGTGTTATAATAAAGCACCTAGATTTAGATACAGGCTCCAGTGAATATTTAAATGGAACTCCACCTATTATTACCAGTTTTCATTAAAAAAAAATAGGTTCTCAAAAAAAAAATAGGTTCTCTTGGGAGCACACACTAATACTAATTTCAACAATGTCAATTTTTGTCAAATACCTGTCCCTTAAGTGTTAAAGGAAATACTATTTTAAGTTAGTTGTTTTCATGACGATTATGTAAATGGCCCCAGTCCAAGACTACTGGTGTTTTACCAGAGAAAAGAGGCAATGTTTCGTATGGCTTTCTGCCCAACAAGGGGAACCAAATTAAGCAAAAACAATAGCAATAAGCTATTTCATGTCTCCTATTTCCATCCATATACAAATTTTACTTTAGAAAACCTTTAATTTTATCTCATTAGAACTGACATTGCTAATGTGCATTTCATAAACTGATTTTGGACTTTGGTTCATTGATGATGAATAGATACTTTTAAATATGTCATCATGCATCTGCCTGCCTATTGGGCAATATAGTTCAGTTTCAGCAGAAATGTGGTACTGTGGAATTATTTGAATAATTTTTTGCTGTGTACTTATTTTTTGTAATCTAAAAGGAGAAATTGAAAGTATTAGTCTTATAAAATGGATGTAACTTAAACAATTGTAGATATCATTAGATGCCCTTATGCTCAATTAGATGCTCACCAGACTTAAGCCAATCAATTGTGATTTTAATTGTGGAAAAAGAATAAGAAAAATGTATGTGATGCTAGATACACATCATTGAAGACTGTGACTGTGTCCAAAATGTGTGGTATGATTAAGGATTTTATTTCACTTTATTTTTAAGCTATCAGGGGTCAGATAAGCTCCTGTATTTCCAGTTACATATTATTAAATACTCAATTTTAAGACATGCACATTCCATACATGTTCATAGAACATACTATGTATGAAATAATAAATGAAATGAAAAGAAATGAAATGAAATGATATGATATGATATGATATGATATGATATGATACGATATGATATGAAGGCTGCCTTTACTTAGGAGAGAGGTGTGCTGATACAAGGTGTGAGTAGATGGGGTAATGGCCCTTCAAAGATGTCCATGTCCTAATCCTTGGAATCTCTCTGACTATGTTACCTTACATGGTAAAATGGTCTTTGCTGATATGATTAAGTGAAGGGTTTTGGACAAGGAAAATTATCCTCAATTATGTGGATGGACATAATGAAATCACAAGTAGGGACAAAACAGTCAAAGTCAGAAAAACTAGCTGTGACAGTGGAATCAGTTTGGAGAGATATGCTTTTTAGATGGATAAGAAGGGGCTGTGAGCCCAGGAGTGCAGGCAACCTCCATAAGCTCGAAAAGGTGGGGACACAGATTCCTCCCTGATGCGTACACCTTAATTTTAGATTTCTGACCTCCAAAAAGTATAAGAAAATAAATTCATGTTGTCTTAAGCCATGAAGTTTGTGGTAGTTGTTTTGGTTTTCGGGATTTTTTTAGATTTTATTTATTTTAGACAGAGAGAGCATGAGTATGAGCAGGGGAAGGAGCAGAAGAGAGAGGGAGAAGTAGACTCCCTGCTGATCAGGGAGCCTAATGCAGGACTCCATTCCAGCACCCTGAGATCATGACCTGAGCAGAAGGCAGATGCTTAACTGACTGAACCACCAGATGCCCTGTGGTAATTTGTTATAACAGCAACAGGAAATGAATACACCAGAGTACATAGTGTTCTTCTGGGTTTCAAGCATCCCTGAAGTGATGTCTGGTCATGGTGCTTTCCACAACTTATCACATCTAGGCTGCTCCTTGAGTCTTCAGCTTAACTTGAAAGAAATGAAAAACTAGGGAAAAAAAGTTTTTTTTTTCAAAAATTCAAAAAAGTTTGAGATGTTCTCTTCTATATATCCTAGAATGCAGACTGGCAGGTGGGCTAAGAAATCTTCAACAATCTTGATAGAGCAGACTATAAAGAATAATATTGAGGCTGCTACTTCTGAGGAAAAGGAAGTGATTTATTAGATAAGAATGCCAATGCAATCCAGGAGGATAGTTATGTCTTGTCTCCAATTACGCAGAAGCTTCTGTGTTGGTCTGGTGTATACAGATTTAAAATAAAAGGAAGGTCACTTATTTGATTCTTCTTGGGATTTTGCTGTTTGTCTTGTCCTTTAAAGAAAATCCCATCTTCAGTGCTTTTACTTGCTTCATCATCTTTCCTCACTGCCCCCCACCCCTGTCTGTTTCACCTTCCTTTCCCTGAAGGAGCATTCAATACTTGTGGGAAAGTCTGCAGGAGCTGGCCCAGAGGTGTGGTTTTGAACAGAATGTTGATGAGGGAGTTGTAGAGTCCATGGGGACGAAGTATCCTGAGTACTGGAAAGTCTGGTCTTTAAGAAATCAATATCTATATCCATCACCTAGAAACATTTCATTTAACCATTTAAACAAACAAAAAAACTGACTCCAAGGGTACATGTGTGGCTCAGTCAGTTAAGCATTCGACTCTTGATTTCGGCTCAGGTCATGACCTCAGGGTCGCCAGATCAAGCTCCGAGTCTTGCTCTGTGCTCAGGCAGAGTCTGCTTGAGATTCTCTCTCTCACCCTCTGCCCGTCCCCCAACTCATATATGCTATCTCTTTCAAATAAATAAAACCTTAAAAAAAAAAAAAAGTGACTCTAGGAGAAACAGTAAAGGCATTTGCTTTGCATGTAATGTTGGAGAAATTACACTCATTCATTGTTCCCTAAGAACATTCCAGAAGTTTCCTCTACTCCTCCATGGATGCCCTCTGCTTTGTGTCTTCAAGGATGATATGAGATTCAAACCTCTCCGTCTGAATATAAGATAATTTGGCAGTTCCTTTATCCCTCTACAGAACCTCAAGATGTAGCCCATCTCTGATGGCATTTGAGAGGTAGGCAGGGAAGCCACCCTTGGGAGATTGCTATATAAACCTATATATTGAGGTGTGTATTATGGGGAAGGAGAAAGCAGCCAACAACTAAACAGAACAACAATGGCTAACATTTATTGGATGCCTATAATGTGCCCTGTGCTGTTTCCTTGAATTTTTAAATTACTCTTTGAGATAAGTTATATTACTATTTTTGTTTTTCTGGATGAGGGGGCTGCGACCTAAAAAGCTAAAATAATTTGCTCAGCTTTTAAAGGCAGTCAGTGGCAGGAGTCCAAATTTAACCTACATAGTCTGATTAGAGTTTGCATCCTGGTCTATAGTGCTGAATTGTTTTTAGAAACATAATGAGCATTAGCACATACTCTCCAAATTCCTGCCATGGAACATCTAGAGTCTGGTGGTCCTTTGTGATGCCCCTTGACTGTATGTTCTTTTCTGCTAATGACTCTTAGGTTTACTGATCAAAGTTGCCAAGACACTTTAACTAACTGCCATGAATAGGAAGCTCTGAGGTGTGGGGTGTGGTGCTCAACAGGAGACCTGTGTGGAGACTATGCTTTCATCCTGACTAGCCTGCTAGGGATTTGGATTGGTGCCCCTGAGGTGGCCTGGGCCACTTTTTGGGGGATTCTCTTTCCTATAAAGCATTGTATTCTTTCTATGATTTGTGAATAAATCTTATGTTTTGGTATAATGCTTGAATCCTCTTTTGGCATTTTATATGACAGAACACTGCTTGAAAAAAAAAAGGATTTCAACCAGTGGGATGAAGAAGTTTAGGAAGATGTGGAAGACTTTAAAATGGCTCTGAAATTTTCTCTTACCTGTAAAAGTCCTCATGACATGGTGATGGAAGCTAAAAAATATCCCTCATCGCCTACCTCTAATTGATACTAGTTATTAGAATCTGAACTCAAATTGCCTGGGGAATGAAAAAAAAACAAGAATAGAAAGAGAAAAATTATAGCCAGAAATAACTGCAGGAGTTTGCTATCATTCAATCATTTATTCCATATTTATCGAGTGCAAGTCGAGAGCCAGGTGGCATGCTGGATACTAGAGGTACAGTGGGCCCAAAGTTGCCTGGTTCCCTCACTTTTGTGAAAACTTCAAGTTTTTGAAGAGAGGAGGGGAACAAAGCCATTAATTAATTATGCAAAATTTGCAAATTTATAATGATAACAAAGTACTACAA
Organism: Canis aureus; assembly: GCF_053574225.1. Taxonomy (NCBI): domain Eukaryota; kingdom Metazoa; phylum Chordata; class Mammalia; order Carnivora; family Canidae; genus Canis; species Canis aureus. Next base: position 85,753,820 of record NC_135611.1, on the reverse strand, counting down.
GAATGAAATGCATGGAATCTGAGAATTTTTAGGGAAGCTCACCCTTGTCAGTGAGGTGAGGGAGACTTTCCTAAATCAGTGGTGTGTATTCGTTGGCATAAACTGAGTCAAGAGGTGAAGTTACAATGATTCAGTGGAGTGAAGTCCCATGCAAAAGCCCTGTGACCAGAAGAAGTATGGAAGATGAGGATCTGAATGAAATCCAATGGGCCTGGAGTGAGAAAGAGGGATGAACAATACTAGAGGAATAGGGGGAGCTAGACAGGAGTCTGATTGTATAGAAGCTTTCAGATTATGCAGGAACCTTACACTCTCTTGGCCCACCTTTTACTCCATCTGTTCTACGGCAAGCCACTGCATGCAGCTGTTACCTGACAGCATCTCAGCTGAGCTGTATGCATACTCCCCATCTGACCTTCAAAGTTTCTTTGTTGTCATCACGTAGGGGTGTTAATACACTTGGGGACATCCTTGACTAATGGGAATGGTTCCTGATGAAGGACCATCGATATGTCCCTCTTCTCTCACCAGCATGGACAATTCTGAGGCTTATTCTATCAGCTTCTCGATTTCCAGGTGGGTCCCAGAAGAAGAAGACTCACTTGCCCCTGCACTGACAGATTTTAATAAGCTCTTGGGCAAAAGCTTTCCTTCCTTCTGTTTCATTCTTCCCAACCTCCTCTCCCTTTCTTTGACACCACTTCCCAAAATATACTGCCAGCTTATAAGCCCTTGTCACAGGTATTACTATTGGCAAAAATTAATATTAAGTTTTAAAATTTGTATTTTTAAGGTTTTAATATAATAATTTTTGTTTGGGTTATATTTATGTTTTAGTTACCTACTATTTATGACAGAATATAGTAGTAGCAGTTATCTTTTAAGAATAAGGCATGTTAAAGTTAAAAGAAATATGAGATAAATTATATTTCATACAGTACTTGGAAAGATCAAGAATCATGGAGGTGTACTAAAAAAGAAAAAAAGAATCATGGAGGTGGTAGACAATGATCTGGTGTTCAGGAAGTGTTGCTCTTAAGTATGAGGCTGGAAATCAACCTAATGACTGCTAGTCAAACGGCCCTTTGCCCCATTAGAAAATTTTTTCTTACTAGTTATTTTGGAGGGGGGATTATATAGGTAGTTCAAAATAGAAACCAAAAGACTTCAGAAATTATAGAAGAACACTAGTATTTCTGGCAAAAAAAAATTATTATTAGATATTCAGTGTCTGTAATCTTAGGACATAAATTATTGAGAAGGAAAAGAAAAGGAAAATCAGAGGATCATAATGAACATTTATAATTGTGTGTCTATTCCTATATTTATCACTTATTGTCATAGGGGTTCCACAAGGAAATAGTGAACTGTCCCTCTAGTCCACAGAACATACCCTTTTGCACATAAATTTAAGTCCACACCACTGAGGTAACCAGTTTATAGTTTTCCAGAACTTTCTATGCATATATGTATACATATATGCCTATATATATATATAGGAGTTTTTGTCAATAAATGAGTTCATACACATATCCTATTTTGTAAATTTTAAAAAAATCCATTTCTTTTTTTTTTTTTTTTTTTATTTATGATAGTCACAGAGAGAGAGAGAGAGGCAGAGACACAGGCAGAGGGAGAAGCAGGCTCCATGCACCGGGAGCCTGATGTGGGATTCGATCCCGGGTCTCCAGGATCGTGCCCTGGGCCAAAGGCAGGCGCCAAACCGCTGCGCCACCCAGGGATCCCAAAAAATCCATTTCTTATCAGAGCATAGCATTTTAGGACTTTTTAAAGTTTACTGAGGTATGATTCACATACCACACATTCCACCCATTTAAAATACATAACTCAATGGTTTCTAGTGTATGTTCCTATTTTTCAACATTTTAATTGACTGTATATTTCCTTCTGAAAATTTCATATTTGTGCCATTTACCACTCTCTTTCCTTATTGGATTGCCCATCTATTGTCGGACTGATTTACAAACATCTTTAGTATTAGGAAAACTAATCCTGTGTCACGTATGCCGTTTCTCAAAGTTCATCTTTTTAACTTTATAAATATTGCTGTTTGCCAGATTAAAGCTTTACACTTACGTGTGGTCAATATATTCCTGGTTGTGTTTCTCGTGTCATGCCTATAAAATCTTCTCGGTAAGGAGACTTTTGATACAGTGTTTTTGGAAGTAGAGATAATTACTTTTAGACTAATAAAATAAGAGTGAAACATTCTTCACTTGCTAGATGTGCCTAACTATTTTTTTAACTATTACTTGCTGTTTCTAAGCTAATACTATGCAGAGGCATAACAAACCTGGTCTCAATGCTATGGTCATTTGAAGGGAGAAATGCTCACTTTAATCTGGATAATATCTTGACAGGAATTTGTGCGGCTGACTGTTTCTGATGTTCTGACCACTTATGTCACGATCCTCATTGGGGACTTTCTCCGGGCATGTTTTGTGAGGTTTTGCAATTATTGCTGGTGCTGGGATTTGGAATATGGATATGTAAGTATAATACTCATTTTTCTCTTGTCAGATTATCCCTTTGTGGTTTATCATTTGTACATCCTATGCCAGAACTAAAAATTAGGAGGTGGGACCACTTGTTAGATGTTAATAAATGAAGACCAGGTGTCAGACTTGAGCATCACAGTTTATGATATTCTAGTAAAGTGAATTAAAGCAGTGGACCTCAACTTGTCCATGAATATGATGAACGCTGTCAAGCTGGGACCCACAGCCAGCCCCCTCCACATGAAGCTTGCTGACACTTCTAGAAGCCGGGCAAGATGGGTGGTATCAACTGCATATTCTATGAATTCTTTTGAATTCTACTAAACAGACTCCCACAGTTAACTGTGCAGTGCATTGGGCGATAAATGGATCCAGTAAATAGGGTGCTTGTTTCATAGAGCTCACAGGCTGAGAAGAGCTCAGTGGAGAGACAAGCAGGGGGCTGTGGAAGTTTTGAGGAAGGCCCAGGGTGCTGAAAGGTGGACCTGAACTTGAGCAAGTTGACTTCCTTTCCCACAGCAAGGACACAGGTTTTTCTGAACCACACTGGCGTTGACTTCATTCCCAGTTCAGCCTCTGTGCACAACCTCTGTTCCCTCCCCTACCCCACAAAGTTCAAGTGAGACAACAGAACACATATCACTCTTCAGTCTCCCCCATTCCCAGGTGATCATTGTCCTTCTTTTGCATCGCTAACAGTCATCGTGGGAACTAGGACCTGAAGGGTGGACTGTAATCTTTTGCTTAAAATCCTCCAATGGCTTATAAGTACTTAGAATGAATCCCAAATCCCCTTCTAAGGCCTTATAGGATCTGGAGTTGTTTTTGTTTTTGTTTTTGTTTTTTCCTTTCTTTCTTTCTGAGCTCATCATCTACCACTGTTGCTTTTGTTCTTGCTTTGTGAAGTCCATAAACGTTGGAACTCTTTCTTATGCTCAAACACAAGACGATTCTTGCATCTATTCTAGCTGGTATTCCGTGTAGGGGTGCAGATTCCTAGAATTCGGCTTGGCTGATGCCTTCTCATCAGTAAGGACTCAGCTAAATATGTCACCTCCTTCGAGCTCTGTTCCGTCCTTCCCATCTAATGTAGCCTACCAGACTCTCCCTTCAATGCCCTGCTTTATTTTCTTCATGTGGTGTATAACTATCTGACATTTTCTTTTAAAGATGTGCTTAAAATCTATCTCCCTTCCCTCTGTTGGAATGAAAGTGCTATGCAAACAGAAGCCTTGACCTCCATGCTGACAACTATGCTCGTCACATGGCAGGCATTATCTGCTGACTGTCTGCTTCAGTGGTAAACCCATCCCCATGCCCTCTAAGTCTCTGGGCAGGTCCTATGCTCAGAAATGTTTTCAAGACACTGGGCTGGATCCTCAGCATGGCTATCTGACTTTGAGATTGTACCTTTAATTAGGTCATCTCTGTCATCCTCACTGAAAGTGCCCGTGGGATGAGCCAAAAGTGGTTAGGTAATGCTCTTTGGTGAGCGCCCGTGAGGTAATGCTATGGATCCAGGATGTTATTGTGCCTTCCCATTCCCTGCTATGAGGTATGCAGTTGGCTTGGTTTCATTTCTATTTTCCTTGTCTGATTCAGCTCTTCTGAGGCAGACATAAAAATTGCCATATCTTTCTTAGGCCATTGCCTGGCTTATGCTTGCCTTTTATCCCTTACTGCTTTCTTCCTAAGTGCTAGAGAATTTTGCTTCAAATATGAAGTCAATAAAACATGACCTGGATGCATAAAAGCTGTAATTAAATGACTGTAATTTATTATTTATTGAGTGCTGACAGTGCTCTTGGGTTAGTACAAAGTACAGGAAAATAGACAAGTTCTTGTTTTAGGTCACAGAGAATTTTCTTCCATGTGACTTTTGGAAGGCTCCTCAGAAAGAAACACAGCATCAAAACAAATTTTGAACAGTAAAGGGTGGGTGGTGCATCTTTGATGCTGATCCTATTATCATTGGCCCATCAGTTAGAGAGCTGACACAGTTGAGTGCCTACTAGGTGTGAATCAGTGTGAGCAAACCTCTGTGCCAGGTGATAAGGGGATTCAGAGATGTAAAAGATGTAAGCTTAAGGAGATGTTGCAAACTTGGGCTCACTGCCTAGATTCAGCATGTATTTTCTTTGTCTGCAAAGTGTTTTCATTTGTTTGTTTTGGTTTTTTTAATAAGCTCCTATTTTAAAACTGGAAGTTTTACATTTTAAAAAATATGGATTTCTTGCTTTTCTTGACATATTGGAAGGGCTGGCAACATTCAATCCATATCCCCACCTGGGAGTGATTGGCTGGAGTGAGAATCCACTGCCCTGTACAGATGGAATATTAATCCACTAATTCCTCACACTCTTTACAACCATTTAATCCTGTAAGCTCTCTCCTTATCAATGAAGAGCAGAAAATGTAAATGCTGTAGGAGGAACCAACACTACATGACTTTGGGGGTGGAGGGAGGGAGGGAAGATGAGAGGGAGAAAGTGATAGAGAGAAAGACAGAGACAGATCAGAAATGCAAAGACTCAAAGACGTGCTAGAGGAAGAGGCACTTGAGCTAGTCTTGGGGAAAGGAACAGAATTTCAAAGATCCAGTGGAAGCAAGGATTCTCAGTGGAGGGACCAATGTAAGATGGGGCCCAGCAGGTGCAAAGTATGGGCAGTGCAGGCAGAGATGCAGAAATCTCAGCTGGGGCTGTCATAGAGGGTAAGAAGCTGATGAGAATGTTTCTCTAATATTCTCCTGGATACCCTAATTGAAAATATATCCATAGAGTACCTGTCATGAAGTAAAGAAGACAGAGAAGATACTTTTGAGATGTCTTTCAAGAATCAAAGAGAAAGATGTGTCCATTTCCACACCCCAAAAAATTCTTTTTGAGTTCCAAAAATAATAGTGGTTCATTATAGAAAATCTAGAAAATCTAGTGTAAGCTAAACATGGAAATAAAAATCACAGGCAATCTCACCATTAAGTAAGCGTTACTTATTTGGATTACTTGAGTCATAGAATATTAGTGTTTATTTATATGTAAATAATAAAGTACTATGGATTTTTATAATATACATATTTTTATAAATTTTTTATTAAAAGGTATATATATTTAATAGCTGGTTACCTACTTTTTTTCCTCTGTGACCATTTCCCTATGGCCACAGACTTCATTTATGATAGTTTTAAATGACTGTGTGATATTCTATAAACGAACAAACTATAATTATTTAATTTTTATTGGCTATCAGTAAAACATCTAATTTTTAATTATTATAATAAATGTTGCTCTTACATTTATTTATATGCACATGGTTGAATATCTTCACAGATAAGTTACAGTGGTATGCACAGATAATTTCCTTTTTTAAAATAAAGATTTTATTTATTTATTTGATTTTTTTTTAAATTAAGTAAGGTTTGTTTAATCAACAACTTTTTGAAAAAAATCAATGCCAAGTAATCCTTTATCACAATGATAAAAGGCAAGCTTTTGAATATTATGGCTCTTTAAGGATCATGTCTGACCCATAGAATTACCTGCTACTGCACAGTAGCTAAGTCTTAAAAGTAGATATGAAAGATTCCAAAAAACACAAAACAAAACAAAACAAAAAAAAAAAAAAGAAAGATTCCAATACAATGAAATTAACAGAATTCCAATTTTAAACTTTACAACAACTGGTCAAGTGAATAACATTGAATGAATATTTAAACTGAGGTGAATTGAGAGAGAGAACACAAGCAGGGGGAGCAGCAGAGGGAGAGGGAGAAGCAGACTCCCTACTGAGCAGAGTCTGATGTAGTGCTCCATCCCAGGACCCTGAGACCATGACATGAACTGAAGGCAGATGCTTAGCGGACTGAGCCACCCAGACACCTCCACAGATTATTTCCTTATGAGAAATTTCTCTAAGTTGAATTACTCAGTCCCAGAGAACATACCTTTAAAATGAAATCCATTCACTTTTATTACAACAGCTTCTGTAAAAACTAAACTTTGCTGACTCTGGCATCAGATTCAGTGATCCATGGAATATTAACGTTCAGTGGAATTTTAACATAATCAAGCATACATCCCTTTATTTCACATCTGAAAAATTGAAGGCTTGTGTATTGAAGTGAGCTGCTTCTGTTTGTGTAGCCAGGGACTAAACAAGGGCAATGAAGTATTTTTCTGGACACAGCCATTATGTTAAAAATGCTGAATTATATACAGATTGTATCAGAGTAAATTATATTAGAAGTGACCCTGTATATTTTTGCAATTATAAATTTATGGCTAAAGTATTATGACAATAAACCTATAAAGATGGACTAAGGTGGGAAAATTGATGGCTAGGAGCAGGCTGTTAGACCACGTAATGTAAGTTAATCTTTCCTAAGGCTTCTCCAAGCATAGCAGACAGTTCTCAATGTTTCTTAAGTGTTCACTGACTCATAGAAAGTGGAATCGTTGCTCCCAGGAGGGATTTTAACCACCCAGATTCAGCATGACTGTCCTAAAACCTCTTGGAAACTCTGGGTTTCCTGCAGTAGCTAGCTCAACACAGAATGTCTTAACTTTCAGCTTAATTGTGTTGTTACTGTCTTTGCCATTTATTAATAAAATAAGTAGCAGGGGCTCTTGGGTGGCTCAGTTGGGTAAGCATCTGCCTTTGACTCAGGTCATGATCTGGGGACCCTGAGATGGAGCCCCACATTGGGCTTCCTGTTCATCAGGGAGCTTGCCTGTCTCTCTCTCTCTCTCTCTTTCTCTCTCTCCTCCTTTCCCTGCTCATGCTCTCTCTCTGTCTCTTTCTCTCAAACAAACAAATAAAATCATGAAAAAAAAATTTAAAAATAGGTAACAGATATCTAAGAAGAAATAGAATTGAATACATAGCATGGAGTAGAATATGTTGAAACAAATTAAAACCTCACCATCTTATTTTAAAGTTATATTTTTAAGGTGGTCTTTTTAAGATTTATATAAATGGAAAATAGAAGAGATTTCCCTGAGATCTGATGAAAGATTATCCCTAAACAAGAGCCCTATGACTAACAGACCATAAGACTAGATTCTATGTTATATTATATTGTATACTTTCATGTAGTATTTATTATATGTGAGAACTTCTACAAAATACTTTGCATATATTATTCCATCTAGTCATAGCAGCAACACTATGAGGTAGATTTTTTGCTACCTTACAGGCTTAAGCGATGTTTAATAATTTGCTTAAAGACAGATAGCTGGTCAGTGGTGGAGCTAGGACTCACCACTCCTATCTAATCGACTTCAAAGCTCTCAACCAGATTTCAGTCATGTTGAATTTTCACTGTTAACGCTTAACCCTAGAAATTTCAAGGACTCTGTCAAATCATGATTCATGAGCCAGTCTGTGGCATTTGTAACTCAAAGCACTCCCAAGATTAGACAGGTCACTTGCAATAATGGAGTTACAGGAGGGATTGTGATAGAGAATTAGAAATAAATAGGTGTTCTCTGGCTGCGAATGAGACATTATTTAGCAGTCCAGGATGATGTCATGCTAAAGGATCAGTAGGAAATCTTGAGTATCTCATGAAGGGTTGACTGCATGAGGAAGGGGACAGCACAGTCTGGATTTGAAATTCCACTTGAACATTGGTTGGAGTCTGTCTGCAGCAACAAGGGGTGGGTCATCCTAGTAGATGAGGCTAGGACTTGTCCTAGATCAGTAGGTCTCAAATTTGAGGGTGTACCAGAATCCCCCAAAGGCATGTGAAAACACAGTGTTTCTGATTCCACCAAAGCTGGGGGCAGGTTCTGGAGAATTTACTTTCCTAACTAGTTCCCAGGTGGTGCTGCTGCTTTTGGTCTGGGGACCATGCATAAGAACCATTGATCCAGAGTGATTTTAGATGTGAGAAGTGAGATTCGTACATCAGACAGGACGTTGTAATGATAGAATTCTCTCTGAGATATTTCATGATAGCCACAGGTTAATGATCTTTCTCAAATGATGAAACTTACAGAGAGGATGGGTTTTCCTAGGCACTTCAGTCCAATTCCAAACATCTGTCTTCCCTATGGATAGATGACTGACTCTCACCCACCACAAGATCCAGAAATAAAATAAGATAATTTTCAATCCCTTGATTATTATAAAGTTATTATAGACCTCAGCCTAAATCCGAATGGGATCTTCTTTGGCTAGGGCCTAAATAGCTTATTAGGGATGAGCGACCCTTAGTGACTTTGTTATATGCATCTCATTTGAATAATTTCATTTCTCAGGTTTCAAGAAAACCTATTTCTCCCCAAGCCTCATTTACCTTTAAGCTTTTTATGTTTTAGAGGCAATTAAGCATACATATTACAAAATGATTTACACTTGTATTATTAAAGCATCGCTTTTAAAACTTTAAAATGCAATATAATCTCATGTTTTTATTAAATCCAACTCTAAAAGAAGGAGCATTGAATTTGTGTGTGTATATGTGTGTGTCTGTGTTTGCCTTTCTACTTTCTTTTTTTGTTTTTTTAAATTTTTATTTATTTATGATAGTCACACACACAGAGAGAGAGGCAGAGACACAGGCAGAGGGAGAAGCAGACTCCATGCACCGGGAGCCCGACGTGGGATTCGATCCAGGGTCTCCAGGATCACGCCCTGGGCCAAAGGCGGGTGCCAAACCGCTGCGCCACCCAGGGATCCCCAGCCTTTCTACTTTCGTTTGATGTTTAGAGTGAGATTTTCTGAGTTTAACTCATACAGCGTTCAGTTCCATTTCTAAAGTGTTTACAGAGAAGCAATTCTTTAATAACTGGGTCTGATTTTTCAACCAATTACAGATCTCAGATTAGAAAAGCATCTTAGAAATGATCTAGTTCAGAAGTTGCCGGACTTTCTCTGTAAAGGGCTGGGTAGTAAGCAGTTTCACTTCTGCAGGTGTGATATTATGATATAACAAGAAATATATATTTTGGTCTCTTATTTCCAGCTCCTGGCCAGCGCTTCTAAACCTTTTTCTAATTCTCTGAGCAATATAGGTGCTAGGATCATATTTTGTTCCAATATTTGGTCTTTGACCCTGGTTCCTGATACAGAGCCCCTACATTCCTTGGGTTTTCCTGGGTGATAGGAACATTGCTTACTCTAATGAGGCAATGCCTGGTGACTCCTGGGTAGCATCAGGATGGGGGATGGTCACCAAAAAGAGCAGGCTGTTATTAGAAGCTTGAAACTTTCAGCCCCATTCCTCCATCCTCTGGGGAGGGAAGAGGGGCTAGAGAATGAGTTAATAATTGATCATGCTTACTGAAGAAGTCTCCATAAAACTCCCTGACCTATGGGGTTTGGAGAGCAGTCTTGGGGAACCGAGTCCTTAGCCTGTAGAGTCTGCTCTTACTCTGGACAGTCAGTATCAGAACAGAGATAAGCGGTAGGGCATCCAGCTTAGGTCCACAGGGAACCTAGGCATTGTTTGGTATGGAGGTTAAAACCCACACATCTGTGTCAGAAATCCTGTGAGAAGAGTAGAAAACCCGAGGTTTTGCTTTCAGGTGGCCATTTGGTCACTGTGCAAACTTTTAAACTTTCCTATTTAAGTGCCAAAGAGCCACAAATAACAAATCAACAAATGAATGCAGCTATTAGCTAGTAAATCTTTGTTTACAAAAACAGGTGGCGGTCCAGATTTGGCACATGGGCCATAGTGTGACAACCACTGACTGACCTAGTTCATTTCATCAGTTTTATCTGTGAGGAAACTGAGGCCTGACAAGATAAGCAGCTGGCCCAGCTCATCCAACTAGGACATGGCAAGGCAAAGTTTAATACTCAGGTGTGAATCCCAGACAAGTGTTTGGACCACAAACCCATTTGGTACACTGGGAATGCCTTATACCCATTTTCTTCATCGGGTGAATTTGTGCATCAAAAATGACATTCCTTCTGTTGTCCCTGCTGCAAACACTGTATGCGAATGAGGCTTCCCAGTATCTTTTGTGTTTTTCTAGACACCTAGTTATAAAAATATCTCCAGTGGTTTTGAAGAAGGTTATATGTTCATGAGAGCAAAGAGAATATATTTCTAAAAGGTTGATTTTTAAAAAAAATTTTACATAGTTTGGTGGGTTAAATCATGGCACCATTTTAAAGAGGCCAAAGATGAAGGTTTGATTCTTGAACTGACACACAGTTGTTCCAAGGCCACAGATGGCACAGGCCACCCAACTGAGCATTTGTCATATGTGTTCTGTGAGCTTAAAAGGCATCAGCGGGGAGAAAATGGGTGGTCCAGAGCAAAGCCCTCCTGGGGAGGGAGAAAGACTTAAGACTCAGAATTAATGTTTCTAGAGATTAGAAGCAGTTTATGTTTCTCCATGAGGAACTAACACACTGCTTTCATTGTGGATTTTTAGAACAAAAACTATTAACCTAACCTCCTCACGTCTTGTGAATGTTATGCTTCTAGATAATCTGAGAACCAGCAAAACCTTGTTTATACAATCCAGGTCATCTTTGTCCTGCTTATTATAACAGGGCTGTGTATTATTTCATTACATATTGTCTTATCATTTTATCTTGTTATTTAACCATTCTTTCTGTTTACGCCCTGAATCTGTTACAAGGCATATGATCCATATCTTTCCCAAAGTACTGCTGCCTTTTGGAGAAAAAATGACTTCAAGAACTCTTGAGGCAAAGAATCCAAAAGCTGTGAAGGTTTTGTTGGGGTTCCAAGTCAGGGAACTGTTCCATCTTCTTACAGATATTTTTTTGAGAGGGGATGTTTCTTGGGTTTGAGAACTGTTGAGATCCATCACACAATGAGTATGCAGGTTTAAGTGTGTGTGCATGTGGTATGCTCTGTGTGTGTATGTATGTGTGTATTGGGAGGGATTTATTATGGGGATATATATGGTCTGAAGCCACTCCTGCAGAGGCCAAGATCTAGGACAGGATTAGGGACCTGCCACTCTTTTGGTCTTTCTTTCATGGTCTTCTTGGTGGTCTCAATTCACATTTTTTAGCTTTTTTCCTTTTCTCTTATTACCTACCAGTTGGTTTCCTATTACTCCCATTGATAGACGCTTTCCTTCTAGGCTGTCTGATGTGTTACCAGGAAGCTTTTGGACAGGCCACCCTGGGAGATCCCACCTCAGTTCCTACTGGTGGGCACTCTGCACAAAAAAACAGCCCAGTGTTGCTGCCCTAAGCGGGATGGTATTACCTAGGAGACAAACACTGGATATTGAATTAAAAACTTCTTAAACTTCTATTCTATTTCTCTATATTTATTTTATTGTAAAAGAAATTCACATTTTTGGAGAAAAGTTTTAAAATACGCAAACTTAAGGAAGGAAACAAAAGTCATAATTTATCACCTACCTATAAGACATATTAATTTTGTTGGTCATTTTCAGGTCTTTTCCTTATGTGTGATTACATATTCAGTGGATAAAAATAATGAATGTGTAATTTTATATCTTTGTCATTTAACATTAACTCCTAGTTTTCTCTGTATATATAAATATTCTTCAAACAGTGATTGTAATTAGGTGCAATCCATATTACAGTATAGATATACTATATTTACTTAACCAATATTGGATATGTAGATGGTTTCATCTCTGTTAAAATTTGTCAGAATTTAAGATCAATTTGTTAAAACAAATTCCTAGAAGTAGACTTACAGGGTTAAAGAGAATGAGGTTTTTTTAAGCTTTTCATATATATGGCCAAATTGTTTTTCTAAAACGTTGTTCCAATTTTTCCTTTCCCCAGCCATGTAGGAGAGAGAGCCCGCTGGTCCACATTTTCATAACATTGAATGGCTGCTTTAGAAAATGAGACTTACTGTGTTATAAAGGGTGCTTTATTATTTTATTTGTTGCTGATTATTTATTATATCAATTACTCTGCTATTGTTGCTGTAAGGAAGCAGTTGAGAGCCTCGCCATACATGCAGAAACATGAAACCCTTGTCTTTCAATTTTCACCAGTTGATATGCTAATCCAGTGAATGTCTGTGTCTCCTGTAGCCCTCGTACACTGAATTTGACATCAGCGGCAACGTCCTTGCTCTGATCTTCAACCAAGGCATGATCTGGTAGGTCAGCTGGTGGACAGCATATCACTTGTAGAAAAGCGTCAGTGATCATTATTACATAAAGCACAGTAGCCTGGTGTCAGAGAAGTCCCCGGTCTGGTCTAACTCAACAATTGCCTTTGCAAAGTAGATTGCTAGGAAAAGCTATATAACATATATAATATACAGTATAAAACATATATAATATATATTGTATATATGTCTTAGAATATATATATATATTTCATATACTATATTTATATAATATAGTATATATAACATATGTTATATATAATTATATATGTTATGTAATATTATATAATTATAGTACTATATGAATATAGTATATATACATATATATTTTTTCATATCTTAACTCTTGGTCCTCAAAGACATCTGCCTGTTTTGCAGAGCATTCCTTTATCAAATACTGGGAGACTATTTCTACTTAGTAGATTATTTGAAGACTTTTATACTTTTGTATCTTCTGACTCCAGGGTCTAACAGTAAAACATTAATGATCCCATAATCACATGTAAAGTGTGAAATAAATTAATGTAAGACCCTTCTGAGGAACTTAATTTCTTTTGTCATTATTGAGTATATTTAGAGTACAACTTGTTGCGACTTTTAAAAATAATATCTTACCAAATCCGGTAGTTCATAGAGATGAAACACATGTTTTAGGATGGTCAAGCTAAAAATATGATCTTTATTTTGTAGCTTGCCTCATAGGCCATTTGCACATCAGAATTATGTCTTTTGATGTACAAAGGATTGTCATATCTTTTATTAAATGAAAGCATTTTCACTGTAAAGCTTGTCAGGTTAAGACGAGCTGATACAGTAGAACTGTTTTTGAGTTTAAAAATTGAACCACAGCATGTGATTCATCTGGGGACCAGGTGGTCTTGGAAATCTGTCGCTCTTAACTAAGAACACCCAACACACAAGCAGTTGCAATTGAGCTTCTTTATCCTACCCACACATGTTTAACATAACACTGTGCCACTGACCACACCATTGTCCTATAAACAGGTACCAGTAACTCCGTTCAAGTTTTGAACAAGCTTTCCCTATCACTTAAATCCTTCAACTGTAGCTGGATTGAATTATTAAACCATTGCAATACTGGACCTCTCTGCAAATGTTAAAATGATCTTGCTTCAGTAATATAAAGACCATAGCCATGCCAGCCATGGCAGGCCCCATCATCCTGCCTTGGGGGCTGTCCATTTCCTGTGCCTCACTAGGTCAATACATATGAAGGAAAAACTATAAAAATATTATATTCTCCATTATCAGGTATGTTTAAAAATTCAATTCCTGTCCTCTTGCTTTTTAAATTTTGCAAGTTATGGCTCATGCACCCAGAGAATCATTAAAGAGTGAAATGTACCTTTCATTCTCCAAGCAGGGAAGAAAGCCAAGGTGGCCCAACATATGTCCACCGGCAGAGAGAGTAAAGGGAGCAGCTTCTGTGAGTTCTGGATCTTTTATTTTCTGGAGGGGATTGTGCTGTCCTAGGAGAAAATGGCGGAACATTGCACCCAGAACAATGAGAAGCCATCACCTAATATTAGTTTTAAAACTCCCTGGCTTTTACACAGAGTGTCACAAATCCCTCAGGCCTGGCAGGTGCCATTTGTGCAGACATATGCTGCATGTCTGTTTCTTGTCCTTTCATAGCTAAGTCAACAGATTGGCCTAGAAATTCATTTTCGTTATCAGAAAAGCTGTTGTAATGACTGGACTGATTGGTTTCACTTACCATTTTGCAACTATTTAGTCCACTATTGTTCATGGTGAAATTCTTAAATATCTACACATCTCCCTCCTTCTCCCATGGGCAGAACTATTATCAAAATCTCTCCACTAGCCCTGCACTATCGCTTTCTATGTATTCATCCTTTAGATACTGGTCAAGTCTTACTTCTTGGTAGTCCGAAAAGGACATTAGAAAGTGATGGTGTCTTTTGAGTGCAGAGATAATCACACACTTAGGAGAGTTTCAGAAGCAAAGGAACTATTATTCACCTTCAGATCAACCCTTGGTACAGATGGTCTTTTCCTAACCCCCAGGAAGTTAGTGAAGGAGTAGGAATGTATTGTGGTGGGCAAGGTGTGGGAGTGTGTATTCTAAGTGCAGTAAGCTCCCCTGCATAAGGGGACTCACACGTGGTAAGCTACTATTTTATGAGGTATGAGTAACTGATACTTGACTTTGGCCATACAGAAACAGAAGAGTATGGGAAGTTTGCACTCAATTCCATTGGTTACTGACTGGAGACATTAAGTTACTGCTTTAGAGGTTTCTAATTAGTGGAGGTTATTTACACTGATGCCAGTAAAGCTAAACTTTATAAGTAAAATCCATTTTGTCATGAAATTGGCTGATATGACCATAAACCTTTATATTATACACTTAATTTAAAAATGGATAGCGTAGGTTTTTTGTGATCATATTTTACAATGATGAACACACATCATCTCTCTATCTTAGTAGGGTATAGAGGCAGCAGAGAACACAGTGAGAGAGAAGATGGGTTTGGATGTTGCTCTAATGCTGTCCTTTGTATAACCTTTCACTAGTGTTGTCACCGTCTGCTACCTCATTTTCTTGGTTGATCAAATGTGAATAATTTACCTGACATGTACCATGTCACTGGAGTAATAAGGAGAGCTCAATAAAAGAAGCTTTCATTTGCTTTGATCTTCTTGGAAGAAAAGCACTTTATAAGGCTAGGATATTATAATGATCTTTAACTGACAGATGATGGAATCAAGTCTGGGTAAGGGACTTAGTAAGCCAAGCTGATTAGTGAGTCACAAGCAAAGACAGAATGAACATTAGGGTTCAGATATCAATGTGTATGGATCTGTTTTTCTAGGTTATAGTTCTTGAGCCATTTGTTCAAAATGCCCATGTGTTATTTATTTTGAAAATCTGAAATTTATTTATTACAGATGCACATACATACATGTGTACATATATATGTGTACAGACGAGTGCATGCAGGCATACACACACAGATATATATGTGTATATGTATATATACATATATGCAAAAATATATGTGGCTTTAGGCTAGTCTAGGTCTTAAATTGTACGGAATTGTGTCTGAGGACAAACTAGTTTGTGCAGCATTTAAACAGAACCTCCAAATCTTAGTGGCTTCCAAAGGGAAAAGTTTACTTCTTGTGTACTCGACATGCCCAATGTGGGTTGGTAGAGGGCTCTGCTCTTGTAAGTTACCCTTACTGCCGAGTCCTAGACTAGCAAAATAGGGTCCATATGGAACATTGCTGGTCAGGGAAGCAAAGACAAAAGCCACACAGAGCTTTTAATTTTTCTATTCAGTAGTGAGACACCTCATTTTAATGACTATTTCATTGGCCAAGCCTGACTTTTAGAAGGGAGCAAGTATAATGACTCACTGGCATCTCAACATTACTAATATTGCCATTTGAGAATATAGTGTAGGTGCTATGTAATTCTGGCACCTAGCCTGGGACAATCACTCATTTGCTCTCATTTTTGAGATTCTAAGTTCTCTTTTGCTATCCTGTAGCAAAGATACCCTGTCTTGTTCCAAAGCCTATCTTCTTACTTTTTTTAGTTCATACAATTTCTAGTTTAGAGCAGTTTTGGGTTCACAGAAAAACTGAGTGGAAAGTACAGAGCATTCCCATCCCCTGATCTCCTTGACATGCACAGCCTCCCCTACTAAAGGCATCCCACACCACAGTCTGGTGCATATGTTACAGTTGATAAACCTGCATGGGTATATCATCACCTGAAGTTCATACCATTAAAAAAAATCATTTAACTTCCTTCAGCATCTCTGGTCCATTCAGTATGCTAAAATATTCAGATCTGTTGTGTGAAATCCTACCAACAGGACAATCCAAATTTTGGCAAGATTCCACTTTTGAATGAAATAGTTTAGTGCTGGTCTGCATAATTTTATTTACAGAAATAGCAGAAATTAGTTTCTTCATCTAACTCACTCCCTACCCTCCCTGTGTATTATACCAAATTTACGTTGGATTAGTTAAAGCAGCTACTCTACATATCCAGGAAATATAAAATGCTCACCCTAACTAGAAGTGCTGAGAGCTTTATTATAGCTGGGACAGTTTAAAAGATACGATTCTGCTTATACTTCTAAAATAAATGCACATGTATCCTCTTTTTGTTTTTGGACCAACACATTGCTATTAATATGGTTTTATGATACTAATGGATTTTCTCATCAAAGAAAATTGAAATTTATTTTGTTGAAATAACCAACTAAGCTATCAAGTAAATGCGATCTTACCTAAGTGCTTCCTGTTTAAAAGTGGCATTTAAAAATAGCTTTTAAAAATCAGATGTACAAAGCAGTGGATTTCCAGGACAAGCTGAAGTAAGAAAGTAAACAGATTAGGTTAAATTAAATGAATGTGTTGAATTTTCATATCAAACACATAAAGTGTCCTATGGACTGTTAACAAAACACTGTCTATTATCGGGCCTAAGTACAACAGCTCTAAAACACCATCCTAGCTACATAGCTAATAAAGAATAGCATCAGAAAAAAGATAAGCTTATTTTAATTTTTTTCTCTTCCATTAAGCAAAAATTAATTAGCCAATGAGAAAAGTAATTAATCCAGATTGTGCAGTGTATTTGAGTAGAATGGGTGGTTTTAAGAGGTTCTTATTACTATTTTTAAAAATTTTTAAAAACACTTTATTTACTTATTCATGAGAAACAGAGAGAGAGAGGCAGAGACTTAGGCAGAGGGAGAAGCAAGCTCCACGCAGGGAGACTGATGTGGGACTTGATCCAGGGATTCCAGGATCACGCCCTGATCCAAAGGCAGACACTCAATCGCTGAGCCACCCAGGTGTCCCAAGAAGCCTTTATTAAAAAGAAGTTAAATTTTTAGGTTTATTAATCAGTGATTTGAGTATTAAGGGAAATCCAGCTTATCTGAGAAGTAGGAGGAAGAGAGAAGTAAATACATGTGATACACTGTTTTCTCTGGTGTTTAAGTTTATTAATGAGAGCAGATACAGTTAGTGAGCAGCATAATAACTATGAAAGAATCACATAGCAATTCCTGGATAGTGGGGGAGACGGTAAAATGGGCATAGAAGATGGAAATTGACCAGCTAAGTTTATTTATCAAAGGATTTGTGTGTTGAAAGTGGCACTACGTTTTCTGCCTTTAGCAAATAAACATGGTATAAAATAAACAGGTGCTGTGTGACTTTGTTATGAAGAGAAGAGTCGAATTGAGCAGAGCCATGTTTTTCCTTCTAGGATGGGCTCCTTCTTCGCCCCCAGCCTCCCGGGCATCAATATCCTTCGACTCCACACATCCATGTACTTCCAGTGCTGGGCCGTGATGTGTTGCAATGTTCCTGAGGCCCGTGTCTTCAAAGCTTCCAGATCAAATAATTTCTACCTGGGCATGCTACTGCTCATCCTCTTCTTGTCCACCATGCCGGTCCTGTACATGATTGTATCCCTCCCACCATCTTTTGACTGTGGCCCCTTCAGGTTCTTGCTTTTGAAATTCCATCTGGGTGGTTTTCTTCCAGGCATGGAGACAGGAATGGTCGCTCCCATGAGCCTTGCCTCCCTCCCCCAAACAGTGGCATTTTGGTCTATAGATACTGATTCTTTGGGCATGCAGGCTCATTAGGTAATATGGAGAATCTTAGGCAAGTTCCATCAATTTTCTTATTTGGGAATCATAAAAGGAATCAAAAATGATTTGAGTGCACCCAGGCTCTACCTGGGTAGAATATGGACAATAAATCTGAGCCATAAGTGAGTAGCAAAGAGCAAGGTTTGATTATGCTATGAGGAGATGTGAAAGTTTTCCTGATGCTAACCACCACATTAAAAAATCAGAAGATTTGCTATGTCATGCCAAGGAGAAAATAATTAATCAACTAAAAGATTATTCCACTACCTAGGAAATGTGGTCATTATTAGACAATTATGAATATCAAGTGAGCCACACAATTTAGAATCCACAATACTACTTACTAGTAAAACAATTGAAGATGCTATTCATCATGGACATTCTCCCAAATAACAAGGGCAAATCACTCACATCAGTAATAAAGAGCCAGGAAGTCTCTCTGCTCTAAGCTGAAATGTACTTCTCTCCAGGTCTCCAGGACCAAGTTCCAGCTGTGACACTTAGCAAGAAAACAAAATCCTCAGGATCTGGGGAATTGATATTTCATTCCCTAAATAGGGCCTTAGAAATGAATCTACCATGTGCACCTGGCTGACTCAGTTGGTTAAACATCTGACTGTTGATTTTGGCTCAGGTCGTGATCTTGGGGTTGTGAGATAGAGTCCTGCATTGGGCTCCACACTGGGTGTGGAGCTTGCTTAATATTCTCTCTTTCTCTTAAAAAAATAAATAAATAAATGAATCTACCATAAGTCACCTCAGCCCCATCCCCACCCCAGAATCTCTGCCTATCAAGTCACTGGTCAGCATGCATTTGAATTATTTCTCCTTTCCAACAAAAGAAATGCGAACGTAAAAAGCCATGTGAATAACAAGCATGAGCCAATAATGGCTACATGCAATTTCCTCGTCATGCCATCAGACCCAAGTTATGAAATTAAAGTCAAAAGTTTCACTGCCCACAGACTTAAGAGGCACTTTTACTCTAAAAATAGTTTGCTACGGGGGGGAAAAAAAGGAAAGAAAACGTTAAGCCAGCGATAGGGCAAAAACTACAAGAGTTTGTCATACTCAGGAAGCTGATGTTGACAAATCCTGATCACTGCCGAACACCCCCACCACCGTGGGCTGAAATAAATAATGCAGACAGTGACATCTGGAGACAAAATATGAAATTGCAGCCTTGAAGGAGAGCTTGGTCTTAATAAATCTCTAATGACTCTCAGGGTACGAGGTTTACCAGATAAGCCATTCAAAGACTTTAGTTGATTGCAAATTACTCACACTACTGAATATCCAAGTTGAGTTTTAGATGTGCTTTGAACTTTCCAATTGGAAGTCGATACTTCTCAGAAAAATGTATCAAAGGAAAGGAAACCCCATAATGTCCACGTGGAGCTGGATAGGTGCATTCCTATGAAAAATATAATTGAGCTAGACATGTACCACAACCACACAATTTTAGCTTCCTGAGCCTAACTCTTCTGCCTCTCTTTGTATCACGTACAGTTACTATGAATTTAATGAAAAAAAAATTAGTCTGTATCTAAGGCATCGTACCTGATTTTGACCAAGAGTGTCCTAATTGGAAAACTTAGGCAAAATTTCTGCATATATATCACTATTTTGCATTAATCAAGAAAATTTATGTATTTTCAGTAGCATGTCAGGAAAAGATTCCTCTCTCTTATTTAAATAGTCTATTTCTCCTGTCAGTTTCCTCATTTGGGAGCAAAAGAATGTATGCTTCATTTATTTGTTTGGACTTAAAAGTTTGAAAGGGTTGCTCTGGACTAGGAATGAGGTTAGAATGCATGTATTAATAGGAGCCTCATGGCTGGGCATGAGTTTGGGGTCGTTTGCTCAGTCTGCCTAGTCTGACCCTACATGGTACCTGGGTGGGCAGCAAACATGCAGTTGAGGTAGGTTAATGGATGGCCACACCCCCACAGGGGCACAGTGATGGCTAATCACTCCCAGGTACGGGTGATGTTCTCACATATATATATAGTATATATAGTAAGGCTACTATACCTTAGAAGATCCACTCTGTAAAGCAATCTGATGACATATCTAGCTTGCTCTGGTTTCGTAAGACCTGGCTAGGGAGGGTGAATTTTCCAGAAAATTATTCCAATAGGCTATTAAGTGGATTTACCTTAAACAGTTCAACAATTTGCAAACTACTTATTCGGTGTCCAGATGAAGAAAATTCTTCTAATTGCTCCACCACATTTGCTGACACCATGTTTCTCCCTCAACCCCTCACTAATAATTCCAAACAATTTATAATTCTCTAGATTCTCACGTACTCTCCTTGTTTGCATCATGGGAATTATATTTTTATGTATTTTCATCTTATTGCAAAGGCATTATGTAGTTTATCCTAGGACACTTGGAAATTGTGGAAACATTGCTACAGGAAAATAAACACTATTTGAGATGCCTGGGAGGCTCAACAGTTGAGCGTCTGCCTTTGGCTCACGGCATGATCCCAGGGTCCTAGTATCGAGTCCCACATTGGGCTCCCCTCAAGCAGCCTGCTTCTCCCTTTGCCTATGTTCTCTGACTCTCTCTCTGTGTCTCTCATGAATAAATAAATAAAATCTTAAAAAAATTAAACACTACTCATAACTCCAGAGATCTGAAATAATACCTCTCAACATTTCGGCATTTTGTATTCTGGTTTTCTTTTTATGCAGCATTTTAAAATAATCGAGATCATAAATTAAGTGCATATTTGTATTATATCATGACACTTTCATACTTATATTTATTTTATCTTGTGACGCTGCTATTATATTAATTTTTTGCTATTACACTTTCTATGTTTATTTTTTTTAAATACTGTAGCTGGCCTCTAGAGATTGAGGATAGAATATTTTCATTGCTGTAAGTCTAAACACAGTAGAGTGTTGGGCAGTAATTTGAAGTAATGAATGAATAATGACTGCTTATGCAGTAAGCATTAGAGGAGCTATAGGAGCAAACTGGACACTGATTCTGGTCCTGTGAAACTCTTGGTCCACTGGCAAAACAGATCTGCTCATAATCTAGGGTTGATGGAGCTCTGCCCATGGGAGCTTAAGTGCAGTATCATTTCTTTTTTTTTTTTAGATTTTTTTTTTTTAACTTTCATTTATTTATGATAGTCACAGAGAGAGAGAGAGAGGCAGAGACATAGGCAGAGGGAGAAGCAGGCTCCATGCACCGGGAGCCTGATGTGGGATTCGATCCCGGGTCTCCAGGATCGCGCCCTGGGCCAAAGGCAGGCGCCAAACCGCTGCGCCACCCAGGGATCCCCATGCAGTATCATTTCATTTGACTATTTAGTCACAGCAGACTGGAAAGGACTTTTGGGCATATTGACTAAACTATCAGAAAAAAAAAAAAAAAGGATTTCTAGGGATCAGTAGATGCTTCTTTAGTTTGTATTGAAGTAAGAGATCTGGACTCCCAATAAGACACCAGACCTGGAAAGGGGACAATCCCCAGAGATGCTAATGACTTTGAATTTGGGACAGACTGAACGCAGAGAAGATGGTTGTGGGTAGGGAGCATTTTGTAAAATTCTATTCCCCCCATTCTAACCACATTCATTAGCTTTGGCCCGAGAAGCTGGGGAAGGAAGAGTGGATTGTCTTACCTTCTCTTGTCTTTGCCTACCTTCTTACTCTAACTCTATCCCCTATGTCTAGAAGGAAAACATGGCCAGTCAGAGTGGATGAGGACAAAGAAATCTTGGCGGAATAAATTGATATGATCTTGAATGGCCTGCAAGCTACCTTCTCCTTAATATATCACAGGTCTTGCTGCATGAGTGCAGATTTGTAATTTTTTAAAGATTTTATTTATTTGAGAGAGAGAGAGAGAGAGAGAAAGAGAGAGAGAGAGCACAAGCAGGGGGGTGGCCAGTAGAGAGAGAGAGAGAGAGAATAGAATCCCCACGGAACATGAGCCCAATGTGGTGCTCCATTCCAGGACCCTGAGATCATGACCTGAGCCGAAGGCAGATGCTTAACCAACTCAGCCATCCAGGCACCCCAAAGATTTGTAATTTGTGAAGCAAAACTTGCACCTTGGTAGTCCAGCAGCTCTTGACCAGATACTTGGAGTTACTCAGTCTTTTGAAAGATATTATAGATCAGGAGAAAAAAAAATTCCCATGTGGATTATGTTTATTTGGTTAGGTGAGAACATATACATCAAAAAAACAAAAGTGGAACCAGAATATTATGTTAAGTGTTATAACACCCTTTATTCTGATAATACATACAACTTGGTGATAAATAACCTAATCTCTTTTCTGAGAATTACAGCTTTTCACAGTAGAATCAATATGCATATAGTGAAAAAAATGGCTTGACATGATGGGCATGACTTTATAATTCTGACTATTAGGTACTAAGATAAGACATACTTCCTGCTCTCTTTTTTTCTGGTTTATAAAAGCTGATTCTTACCTTAATGGGTTGAGCACTAACCTATTAAGGATTTTTGCTTTTTAGGCTTATTTTCCTTCTTTTTGCATTTTCTGTTCTTAGCAGCAGGACTGAGCTGGCAGTCATTAGAGCCTGTCCACAAGAAAGAAATGCAGAGGGAGAAAGGACTTATCATTTAGTGTGGTTACCTATTAATAACTCCGATGAAAGAAGTCTGTGGAAAATGAGATAGCAGCTATTGCATAGGGGGGAGATATTGGATTATGTGTGGACTTTATTCCGTTAAGCTATTCCTTATGCTCATTTCCAAGGCTAATTAAACGATTGAGTACACTATTTATTCAGCCCCAAGGGAGTATTCTCCAACATGGACAGCTGGCCGAGGGCAGATTTATAGACTTTTCATAAAATATATTTCAATCAAAATCTTAGAAATACAGCTTTAAAAAAATCTTCTCCTAATGCTGTGGTTAATTTCCTAACTGCTCAACTGTGTGTTTATGTTCAGATATCATTTCTCATATTTTAACATGTTGACAGTAAGAGGTCAAAGTGCCAGAAGTTATAGCTTAAACATTCAGTGCCCAACCTGAAAAAGTACTTAGGTGGTGTTAGAGAAAGATTTCTAGTTTTCTTGCTGTAACCATGGTTTTTACAGATGTTGTAAATAAACTTCTCTTCCCTGCTGCCCCCCCCCCCTTTTTTCCAGTGGCAAAAATAGGATGTTCGAAGTCATTGGAGAAACACTGGAACATGATTTCCCAAGCTGGATGGCCAAGATCTTGAGACAGCTTTCTAATCCTGGACTGGTCATCGCTGTTGTTTTGGTTATGGCGTATGTGCTTCCAGCCTCATAGAAAGGGCTTTTGTAATAAGGAAAGCCTGGCTCCTTTTAAGTTTAGCTTTTTTGGCTTTCTCACACTCTCTAAGGGTTGTGCTGTAACCTCACCAAATTCAGGGCTGATTACATGGTGGTGAGAGGCTGAAATTCATGAGCCATACTCTGATCCTATTGGATGTAATTCATAGCCATCTGCATCTGTCTTTGCCTGCCTAGGATTATAAGATTTGTTCCCAAGTAACCAAAATAATTATCAGTAAACAGCTCAAGCAAGGGAAACATAAATGCTAAATGCTAAATCTAATTAGCGCATTGAGCTTCCCCCCATCTCTTGGCCCCCACCTTGTTCCATAAAGCAGATGGCTGTGAACACATAGAAATGATGAGCCTCTAAGTTAATATTCTCTCTGGGGGCCTTATCGGCTATATTTTAGGCCTAAGGGTTTAAGGGGGTCTTAAAAATTTCCATGTCCCTGTTCCGAAAGGCCATCAATAAGCGTGTGTTCATGATAATAGCATCAGAGGACCAGAAGGATCTTGGAAAGGTCACTTTGTCTATCCCTTCAAAAGTCAGAGGTGATATACAAAGGGGAACTTGGGAAGGGGCTTTTGTTCCTATGAAATTTTCATTGGCTTCTGACTCTTGACCACCACAGAGATAAAATTACATTCTGAGAAAAAATATATGTGTGCTATGGAAGAGCCAAAAAAAAGGTGGGGGGGGGGTGGCTAGCCTGCCCTTTCAACCCCTGAGGCCCTCCTAAATATAAAGTCGGAACGGCCACTGTTCTCTCTCAGTCAAAGAGGGCAAATATAAAACTACCCTCACAAATGCATTAGAAACAAAGCTTATATAAAGGGTTAGATTTGTTTTTAAAAAGGTAAAACTAAGAAATATCCTGGAAAGAAATCCCAGTGATGTGAAGTAACTGAACTGGCATCTGGGCCAGGGTGTTTCCATCATCTTTGTGATGATCATGGTCATGTGCCACATCAGAGAGGACGGTATCATGTTCAGTTTTCTTAAGATACTGGCTTAGAGGGACAAAGTGATTTTCCCTAGATAAGAAAGAGTATAGCATAGCAAAAGAGTAGTAGTAGGACTTTGACAATAAATCCAGCCTCTTTACATGTGACACCTTCTTTGAGGGCGAGCTAATAGCCTACAGGGATAATTAAACAGTAAAGCAGATTATATTAAATATTAGAGAACCTTGATCCTGGGGTGGCATTCAGAATCTGATAGTGGATCTCTGGCTCACATATGTGAGAAAATGACCTGCTGGATGCAGCCTGTTTCACCAGATGGCCCTTGAAGTGATTTTTCTTTTCCAAGCTTTCATGATACACTGGCTTCTTGGGACCATGTTAGTTATTATATGGTTTTTAAAAGTCAAGGCCATTTACTGATATAAATGAGATCTTATATTAAAAATATAAAAACCAACAAAGCTTAATGTCAAATTTTATGACTATGGTCTTAACTTACCGAAAGACAGTTTTATTTTTAAGCAAAGGAGCAACATTGTTCTAATGCCACCCATTAAAGATTTAATAAGCTGCCTTGAGAGTATGGAAGAAGAACTAACATTGCCTGTGTTTCAGGCACTACCCATATATTAATCACTTAATTTCCACAAAAGGTTGGCTTCATTAATCACATTATTGATATTGCAGGGAAGATCTGCCCCAAATCAAGTGGTTCATAAGTTAATTCAAACCCATGTCTTTTTCCCCATCTCTTATTTCTTCTAATCATTTGAAGCATGAAACACTGAGTTTGGGGTGAGTGGGAATATACAGAAAGACTAGAAGCCACTTGTCAGGAATGGTTTACACCCAGCTTCGGCACATTTTTTTTTTCTTAAAGGGCCAAATCATAGACATATTAGGTTGTATGAGTCAAAGGCAAAACTGAGGACATTATGTAAGTACTTACATAACCATTTAAAAATGTTAAAACCATTCTTAGTTCATGGGCCATGCAAAACAGGCTGGGAGTCAGTTCTACCCTGGAAACTATGGTTTGCCAACCCTTGGTACAGACTGTGTAGAGAAAAACTGGCAGGATATGAGGTCAAATAGATGTCCTGCAAGACTGAGTATAGTTCTGAGGTTCTGATTTAAAACCCAATTTCAGTTTATTGCTGATTTGATTTTTCAAATCCTGAGATCTCATCTTCTAGTTTATGAGGCTCATGCAGTTGGCTTGGCTCTTTATTACCTTTAATTAGAGACCGTTACATGTTATAAGCATTTTGAATTTCCCCAATGGATAATACTAAATCAGCTTGGATGGTTTTTGGGTAACTGAGTAGAATTCAGGTTAGTTATCTCTAGCCAGGTTCATTCCTTTGGAGACCTGAGAATTCCAGAAATGCAAGTGACTTGTGAGGTCTTTGAGTTCATCCTCCAAATTCAGGCACATTTCTAAGAACACCCTTATAATACACACACACACACACACACACACACACACACATTTATTGAGCACTTACTTCATGCCAAATAGTATTCCAAATGCTTTCATGTATGTAATTTCATTCAAACTCCCATCACTCGGTTAAGAGATAAACAAATCCGGCTAAACCATATCAATAATTGTGTTGCTAGCACCAGATGGCTCATAAAGGATATAATCTGGCATAGTTGGGGAGTAGAGGAAATGTGTTTAGTATCCAGTTATTTGCAACAAAGAGCAATGCCAGTTACCTTTTTTTTTTTACTGCATTTTGTTTGTTTGTTTTGCTTTAAGTGAAGATGAACATATTTATTTTTACACAAACGTTTGGCTGGAATTTGCTCTTTCTAGAAATGTAAATGTCAACTAAAAGCCAAGAATATTCCTTTATAAAACATTTTTTTTGAAGAAGGGGAAAAATGCAAACAATACATTCTATGGGAAAAAAATCCATGTTAATGAACTATGACTATGGGGATTAGAGTCTTTGTTGTAAAAGCCAAAGGAGGGAATTTAAAGCAGAAGGTCAATTTCTTATTCTATACATTCCCTAAGCTTCAGTAGCCTTTCCAGTCTCTTGGATGCTATTCATGTCAACTTGAAATGTTACTTCTAATTATAACTTAAACTGATGTTCATACATTTCCAAGAAGAAGCTACAGTAAGGCAGTGAGGTATGGTAGACAGAATGCTGGGCAGTGGAAGAGGACCTTTCGGTCCCATCTTCCCAGGTCCACCCATGTCCCAAATATACTTCTTTACCTCTGTGTACTTCTATCTTTTATCTATACAATAAAAGACTTAGAGTAGAAAATATCTTGAAGTCCACTGCAGTGCCAACATTCTGTGATTTAGTAAATGTAAATTTAAGAAGAATCTTGAACTGAAAAGTACCATAAATCTTATTGTTTTTTAAAATGTAGCTTGACCATCTATTATCTCAATGCTACTGCAAAGGGCCAGAAGGCAGCAAATTTGGATCTAAAAAAGAAGATGAAACAGGTAGGATATAATTTATTTCATTAATATGTTATCTTTATTAATGTCAAGTAGTAGGAAATACCAAGAAATATCATGTTCTTCTCTTCTTTTTGTATTGTGTAGCAAGCTTTGGAGAACAAGATGCGCAACAAGAAAATGGCAGCTGCCCGAGCAGGTCGGAGAAATGTTTACTATTGCAGTTTTTTTCCCCTACAAATAAAATGCTCTTCCTTTTTTCCTCTTTTTTTCTCTCCAAATGGGGCATTTGATTTGATGCAGGGTGGCATTATTGCCCTGAGTGAGTCATTCCACAATTTTACTGTTCACTTTTGAGACCCTCTCAGGCATCAAATCCTGGGGCTTGTTTTTTTTTTTTTTTTCCCAGTGAGGGAAAGGTACAAGAAAGAAAAATTTAGAAATGTAAACTCAGCAGTAGTAGAGGAAAGGTATCTTTGCAAATTGACAGTAGATGAAGATGACATCCAAATAGTCACATACAAATAACAGACACAAGGGGCACCTTGGTGGCTCAGTTAGGCATCTGTCTTTGGCTCAGGTCATAATCTCAGGTCCTGGGATCAAGCCCACATCAGACTCCCTGTTTCTCTGCCCCCCAACTCATACCTCCTCAAGTACTCTCTTTCTCTCTCTCAAATAAATAAATAAAGTTTTTTCTAAAAAATTAAATAACAGACACAAATGTATAATCTCTCCTACTCAATGGGATCATTTTTATACATAAACAGACACATTGGGAAGATATCATTAGGCTCTTCTGCACTCACCACTGTTGATTTCCTGGAGTCTTTTCTAATTCATTAAACTCTCTTTTTTGTAACCTCCTTAATTTAAAAAATCTTACAATAAGGCACACCCCTATTTGCCCAAATCCCTGATATTCTCTGCGTTCCACATGGAAAAATGATGTCTAAGAAGTTTAGGGAAAAAATTTTTTAAACTTTTCCCTCATTCTTAACTTTAAAACTCTTAATATAACTAGGGCTTTCCCCATGTATAAGTAATAAAACTCAACCCAAATTGGTTTAAATAGAAAAAAATAAATAAATTCATTAACCTACACAGATGAATAGGTTAGTTGTATGTATGGCTAAAGGCCACATTTTATCTTAAGTTTAGAAGTAGCAGGGCTGAGCCCCATTTCTCTGTGGTTCTTTCAATGCTACTTCTTCCATGTTGGCTGACCTTTATGGCAATAGGAATGGATGCAGCAATTTCCAGTGCTATGTCTTCGTATTACATTTGTCTTAGATCTTTTTTCCATCACTAAACTAGTTGTTTCTTTAATTGCATTTAAATTTTTCAGCTTTGGCAAATAAAATTGTGATACATTTTAAGTATACGATATACATTTTGATCTGCCTATACATTGTAAAAGAACTCCCACCACTGTGTTCATTAACACATCCATCACCTCATATATTTACCTTTTTCTTTTTGGTGAAAATACTCAAGTTCTACTCTCTTAGCAAATTTCAATTCCATAATATATCAACCATAGTTCACGGTGTTATACATCACAGCCTCAGATCTTATTCATCTTATGACTGAAAATTGGTACCTTTTCATCAAACTCTACTTATTTCCCCCAACCTCAAACTCCTGGTAACCAACTTTCTACTCTTTATTTTCATGAGTTTGACTTTTTTTTTCTTTTTCATCAGTTACCACATATAAGCGATACCATGCAATGTTTATTTTCCTCTGTCTAGCTTATTGTACTTAGTCTAATGCCTTCCAGGTTTATCCACATTGTTGTAATGGCAGGATTTCTTTCTTTTATAAAGACCGAATAATATCTTTATATTATGAATACTAGTATATTATATTATATATCACATTTTATTTATCCATTTCTCTATAGATGGACTCTTAAGTTGTTTTCATCCTCTCATGCTACAATGAATATGGGAATACAAATTAATGATTTCATTTCCTTTGGACATATACCCAGAAGTGGGATTGCTGGATCATATGATAGTTCTATTTTTAATTTCTTGAGGAACTTTCATACTGCTTTCCATACTGGCTATATCAGTTTACATTCCCACCAGTGGTTCCCTTTTCTCCACATTCTTGCCAGCATAGGTTGTCTCTTGCTTTTTGATAATAGACATCCTAACAGTGTGAGGTGTTATCTCATTGTGATTTGATTTACATTTTCTAGATAGTGATGTCGAGCACTTTTTCATGTACAAATATTGGCCATATGTATGTCCTTGAATAAATGTCTGTTCAGGAACTTTGCCCATTTTAAATCAGGTTATTTTGTTGTTATGTTGTTGAGTTGTACGATTTTCTTGTCTATTTTGGATATTAATCCCTTATCAAACATGTGGTTTGCAGATATTGTCTCCCATTCCATAGGTTGTCTGTTTGTTTTATTGATGATTTCCTTTGCTGTGCATAAGCTTTTTGTTTAATGTTTATTTTTGCTTTTGCTGCCTTTGACAACAAAAATTGTTGTCAAGAACAAGGGCAAGAAGATTTTTCCCTAGGTTTTCTTCTAGGAGTTTTATGATGTAAGGTCTTACATTCAAGTCTTTAATCATTTTGTGTTGACTTTTGTGTATGTTGCAAGATGAAGGTTAAGTTTCATTCTTTTGCATGTGGATATCCAGCTTTTCTACCACTATTTATTGAAGAGAATATCTGTTTTTCATCGTATATCCTCAATACCTTGTCAAATCTAATGGGCCATACATGTTTGTGTTTATTTCTTGTTTCTCTATTCTGTTCCATTGATCTTACTCTCTGTTTTTGATCCCAGCACCATACTGTTTAATTACTATAGCTTTGTAGTATAGTTAGAAATCAGGAAGTGTGGTGTCTCCAGCTTTGTTCTTTTTCAAGATTGCTTTGGTTATTTGGGAACTTTTTGTGGTTCCATCGAATATAAGATTGTTTTCTCTATTTTTTTGAAAATGCCATTGGAATTTTGATAAGGATTACATTGTATCTGTAGATTGCTTTGGGTGGTATGGACATTTTCACAATATTAATTCTTCTAATCTATTAATGTGAACTATCTCTTGAATTTGTTTGTGTCTTCTTTAATCATTACATAATGACCTTCTTTGTCTCTTGTTACTGTTTTTGTCTTAAAATGAACTTTATCTGAAATTAGTAGAGCTCCACCTGATTCTGGCTTCCATTTGCATGGAATATCTCTTTCCATCTCTTCACTCTCGTTTGTGTATGTCCTTAAAGCTGACATGAGCCCTTGTGGGCATCTTATAGTTGGAAGCATGTATGTCACAGATATCTGCACTGCTCTTAAATTTGCTCTAGATTGTGACTATAACTTAACATTATCAAGTTAGTGTTTAGAATGGCGAGCAAAAAGTTTTGACTTTTAAGATGATCTGAATTCTAGTTAAAGCTCATTATTACCTTTATTGTTTTAAATGATGATATAATCTTACAGCATGCTATTATTTGATGTTTTCCTGTAATTTGTACTTAAAAACATATACAAGTTTTGTGAAGGCAGAAACTATCTTATTCATAGTTGCTTCCACAGAAGTTACTACAGAACTTTATATATAACAGTCATTCAGGAATACCTCCTGAATTTCCACTGGTCAATAAGGAGTTCTTTCATTGGAAAATTTTTAAAAGGAAAAATTTTTATATTAATTATGTTAACAGTATTGAATAAACATTATAAAAAGATCAGAACTTTCACTTTCACTCTCCTGGAAAAAAAGAAATATAGAAATATTTTGACTATAAAAATGCTAAGTATATGGCAACATGGGGCACATTTGGAAGATACAGATTTTCACCTCTTTCAGAATGTTAAGCATAACGAAAACCAAATTGTCACTTTGCTTCCTCATTTCTCTCTCTCTCTGTTTCTGTTTCTCTCTCTCACACAGCTGCAGCTGCTGGTGGCCAGTAACTACAGACAATGCTGGGACTCAGAAGTACTCCTCACCTTGCTGCTTAAAAGCACTGATTCATGTAAAAGGCAAGAACACAAGCATTGTGAAGTTGCTGTTCCCCTGCTCCAACCCTCATAGATGGTCAAGGGCATGCTGGTCAGTCAAGGCATCATCAGTCCTAGTCCAGCAAGGAAGATCTCCACCTTGTTCCAAATTAAGAGATTTGTCCCCACTGCCACTTTCTTGCCTGACTCATTTCCCTGGCATTTCTTCTAACAATAAAGTTTAAGGGTGGATGTGATTCAGCAATACAGGTTACTGGTTTACCTTTTGGGTTAATTAAAAGTAGTTTGCTCATGTGGACTTTGGTTTTATATGTTCCTTCTGCCTTAGTTTTCTTTGCCTGGAAACAAATATTTCACCCCCTTTTTTTTTCCTGCAGAGTTCGGAAATATCTTTATAAAGTATTAATTGTAATTATTCATTAACTCACAGTTTGAAACTGACATCCTGTTTTCCTTCTTTTTTATCTATCTCCCCATCCTGGGCCCCCACAACTATACACTCAAGACTTTTTATTTGCTGCTGGATTCAGTATGAAAAGGAATGGCATTTTTAAATGAAAAATCCTAAGGGAAATAGGGGTCTAATTAGCACTGGGTTGAAGGTCTCTCGTCTTGAGGTACATAGGTCTTAGACAACCCACCTCTTTGTGAGTTAAAAAAAAAAAAAAGACATTGTACATGGTTACAGTTCCATCCCAGCCTGATCATGACCTCCAGTGATCACATCTCCTGAGTATAGATTCTAATATTCCATAATTTGTCTTTGCTTTTTGTTAAGGTTGGGAAAATACACTTTAATGGAGGAGATTTAGTTTATAGATGTATTTAAGTATTATTCTTTATTTAAAGTTTGAATTGACTTTGAATAGCAGCAACCAATGCCCTCGGTAAGAATTGTTGTGTGACTTCCATTACATCTGCTAACCCAGTGTCCTTTTCCAGGGCTAAGCCAATTTGCCTGCTATTCCCTGCAGTTGACTTGCTGGTTTTTATTACCATGTTTTTGAGTTTTTCCTTCTTCACTCTTCATCTGGCCATAAAACCATCTCCCTGTTCCTCTGCCAATTTCATTCACTCATCACTGCCATGATACAAATTCAAGATGTACTTCCTTTAGTTTCACTTTCAGATTGGCTTCCATTCCGAATTGTATCACTCCTCCATAGGTTTCCTTGGACCCTAATGTCTTTAATTCGGAGTCTATTATTTAAATAGATTTTCCCGTGATTTTTAACAGTTCTTTATTGTTTCCTGTACACATGGATCATCTATCCTATCCAGACTGTAAGCTCCCTAACAGCAGGGATCATGTCTTTTAGCTCTTTTATATGCCTAGTATAGTGCTGTGCACAGGTAGGCACCAAGTAAATGCTTGTTAATTAAATTGAATCAATTTAACTTAAAGCAGTTGCACTGTGAAACAAAAATTTCTGTTATCTGCATGAGAAATGTTACTAGGATATCAGAAACGAATTATGTATTGCTGTGCAGGGTTTATCATCTCATTGGTTATAATGCAGATGAGTAAATAAAGTGATTGCTTATTTCTACGTGGATCAGTTTTGTGCTGTGTAGTAATAAAATTAGAGAATTGGTTTATATGCTTTGCCAAATTTACAGTGTGGATGACACCCCCTTGTTCTTGATCTGCTTCATAACAAAGATGATGAGAGATGACAAACCGTCCCCCAAGGACTTCATTTAGGGAAAGACAGTGTACTTTTTTTTTTCAGTCTAGTTACCTATGTTACCATACACAGTCATTAACGATATTATTAACTATGTTCCCTCTGCTGTGCATTGCATCTCCATGACTTACGTATTTTATGATTGAGTTTGTACTTCTTAGATCAATGTACGTTTGGAACAAATGCTCATGGTATAAGAATTCAGATATAATAATTCTAAGTTTCAGTCTTTCTAAAAATTGAAAAATAAGTTGGATTTTTATGGCACCTAAACACCCACCTGATTTAAGTTGAGCATTTTTAGAAAATTTAATCCTTTTAGTCTCCAGAGAGCTGCCCATAATATTTCCACAGGACTACATGAACTGAAAGACTGTCTGAGGAATAGCCTTGTAATAGGAAGGTTCTGATCACGATGATAGTTCTATATCATTATTTCTGTATATATATAACGATCAGAGCCATAGGAAAAATTTTAGAAGGTAAATGAACAAACCAACCAGCCAGACTGCACTTTTAAGTTTTTTCTGAGGGGAATAAAAAATAAATTCTGGCAAATATATATGAAAACTAAATTTACTCCTCTGAAGAGCTCACCATTGATTTAAAAACTGAAAAACTGCATTTTGACACTTAGTTTGAATTATCTCCTTTGGCTTCTGAGAGGAGCACATGGTTTAAACTACATCAAGGGGTTAGTATTAGCAACAATTTGACCTGAACTATATTTTCATATCCTGATGGATCCCTAAATTACCAGAGCCAGAGCCCATGCTGGCCAGGTTTGGAAATATATTTGGTGGCCCAAATATTATAATATAGTGAGGTATAATTCCCCTAGTTGCCACACGGGGTCAGTCTTTGCTATCTTCACTCCTCAGTAGAAGAGTTAATAAGAAGAGGTTTTGGGTCAATTTCCCTGACTTAGACTTTAGTGCTGGAGCCCTGCCTTAAACCTACTTGATTCTACTGGAACGTGCAATATTTCACTTTGTTTTACCAGCCGTTTCAACAAAGAATATGGGTAGATTGTGAGGAAGTGGGCTTGGAATACATGCTGGGACAACACTGGGTGCATGATCCCCAGGAACCACTATGAGGCTAGTATATCTTCATCCACTTGATAAACATTTATCAAACACTATGTCACATATTTATCAAAGGAAATGTAGCCCAAGTATCACCTTTTCTCTCTATTTTCTCCCATTGTTTTGCACCACCTGACATATTGATCTTGTTTTTCAGAATCTTCTAGAATGATATTACAATTTACAAAGCCATTTTAAGATTGAGGAAAGTCAATGATACTTTTCCATTTAAGGCAAGACTGTGACTTTCTTCATGATGACATAGATATTACAGTACATTGTTAGAAATTAGAAAAGAATTTTACTCCCTCTTATTCTCATCAAGTGCAATGCCAAGCAAAATCCAGATGTACCCTCACCTTTCCCAGCTTTCTTCCAAGGCTAGGATTTTTTTTTAATGGGCCTCACAAGCTTAGTGAATGGACCTCAGCACTGGCATCACATGCTTAATGAATAGAATGCAAACAAAGAAGTTTAGCCTTCAAGGAAAACCAAGTTCTTTGGGGGAAAACCAAGGTTGTGTTTCAGCAGAAGGAAACCAATGAGATGGGAATCTGATGACCTTCCTTTGAATCAAAAATATAATGCCCAATTATAACTTTCTTTTGCCTTGTTTGGTGTATAAGTGTAAAAACATCTCCATAATTTATTTGTCAAGAAATATATCCCAAAAGAATGAGTAAGCAGGCTTCAAGACTTAAGAATGGGATTGGTAAGCGTTTTCAGCTCTCAATGCAGATATGCACTTGATTTTTTGGAAGAAAGACATCAAGACTTAAGCATGTGTTGTTTTTTTTTTTGTTTTGTTTTGTTTTGTTTTGTTTTGTTTTTAATGGACTATAGTAATGGGTTCTTTTTGTCTTTACTTCCTGAGAGAAGGAAATACCATAATGTGATGGTGACAGGAGTTCTCAAGTTCCTTTATGAGATTTATTTTTCTCAGAGTTCTCTGGTAACTGATCGCCTTGATATTAGGCCTTGGATGGTCCAGCTGCCTTTTCAAGAATGGGTCTTGGTGACTTAGTAACTATGAATAACAGAAAAATATACATAAGAAATACTTGACCTCTTCTGAAAACCTTTTCATAAATTTGTGTGAAAAAGAAGTTTTCGCACAAATCCTTGTGGTTATTTAAAACCTTATAATAAGGGTACCTAGGTAGCTCAGTCAGTTAAGTGTCTGACTCTTGATTTCGGCTCTCAGGTCATGACCTCAGGGTCCCTCCGCCCCCCCCCCACTTGCATAAGAACACTCTCAAATAAATAAATTTTTTAATTTTTTAAATTTTTTTATTTATTTATGATAGTCACAGAGAGAGAGAGAGAGAGGCAGAGACACAGGCAGAGGGAGAAGCAGGCTCCATGAACTGGGAGCCCGACGTGGGATTCGATCCTGGGTCTCCAGGATCACGCCCTGGGCCAAAGGCAGGTGCCAAACCGCTGCGCCACCCAGGGATCCCTATAAGTTTTTATTTTTAAAAAAATTTATTGGGATCCCTGGGTGGCGCAGCGGTTTAGCACCTGCCTTTGGCCGAGGGCATGATCCTGGAGACCTGGAATAGAGTCCCACATTGGGCTCCCTGCATGGAACCTGATTCTCCCTCTGCCTCTCTCTTTCTCTCTCTCTTTCTCTCATGAATAAATAAATAAAATCTTAAAAAACATAAAAATAAGAACTTATAATAGAGGTACTTGTAGGGATCTCTGGGTGGCTCAGAGGTTTGGCGTCTGCCTTCAGCCCAGGGCGTGGTCCTGGAGGCCCGGGATCGAGTCCCACATCGGGCTCCCTGCATGGAGCCTGCTTCTCCCTCTGCCTGTGTCTCTGCCTCTCTCTTTCTGTGTTTCTCATGAATAAATGAATAAAATCTTAAAAAAAAAAAGAGGTACTTGTTTGTTACAGCATTTAAAAATTTTTGAATAAAATTAAAAGTAAAAAAAAAAAAACAAAAAACAAAAAAACCATAATTCTACTACCCAGAAAAACTGCTGTTGGTGTTTTGGCACATTTTTTCCCTTCAGATTCACACACATATACATACAGACTTAATAAAATACTTTGGATCCTGAGATACATTTAGTTTTATCTTACTTCTTTATTTAACATTTTCCCGTGTCATAAAATTACTTCAAGATATGTTTTAAGGCTATAAAATACATCATGTGGCTTTAAGGAACTTGTTCAAAACCTCATGTTTCTTATCTTTAAAAATGGGCAGGGGGATCCCTGGGTGGCTCAGGAGTTTGGCATCTGCCTTCAGCTCAGGGCGTGATCCTGGAGTCCCGAGATGGAGTCCCGCGACAGGCTCCCAGCATGGAGCCTGCTTCTCCCTCCTCCTGTGTCTCTGCCTCTCTCTCTCTCTCTCTATCATAAATAATAAATAAATAAATCTTAAAAAAATAAAAATAAAAATCTTTAAAAATGGGGATAACATGAGTCCTACATAAAATTTCTATTTGGGATTAAAAGATAAAACTACATAAAACATAGCTCTGTGTCTGACATGCAGTTAGTGCTAAGTAATAGCCATGGTTATCATCCTTAGGGAGTTCTAAATATTTGTAATTATGATATAATTAATTTTTCTACTTGACCATACATATAACCTATGTGAAATCATTGAGAAGACTATTAAAATGAGAATTTTCCAAAGCTTGATCATAATTTTTATAGGAATGGAACACTAAAAATATCATGGTGATCCTCAATATCTAATTTTATTTTATTTATTTATTTTTTCATTATCTAATTTTAAATTAAAGTAAGATTAATCTTAAAATATTAAACTTACATGCATATTAAGGTCAGATGCTTCTCCCCCACCCCCACCCCCCCAAAAAAATCCTGCTGTTGTTTCTCTAAACACTTGCTTACTTGCTCTATCATATAATTCAGCCATGGAATTAGTAATATGATGTTCTTATAAATTAGAGCATAACGCCCCACAGGTATGGTTAGCATTTTGCAAGGATTATATAAATGGGCCAAATAAGGACCATGAGTCCACAGGAACAAAGATTGTGACTGATTTGAAGGCTAAGATCCTAAAATGATTTTCTTTTTCTTTTAGATCAAAGTTTTTTCCTGCAGGAGAATAGCACTGATTTGATAATAGAAGTAAATGAAAGAAATGGCTTGAGTCCACATTTTGATAAATGAGTCTATATGTTAAGGCAGGTCAAACTGGATGATATTAATTAAGGGAAATTGTTTTGTGAATGTGGTATTGTTACACATGATGTGAAGATACCTCTGACCAAGACAATAGACAGACGAACAGGTCTGAAGGGCATGATGCTTAGGACAGGGACCTTGGAATTGACAAATACATCGTAGTGGAATTCAGAGCTGCACAAGTGACTATGGCATGGCCCATCAACAGAAGAAAATTAGCCTGCTGCAGAAGGAGCCATTGGCTGGAGGTACAACTGATCTCAACAGGACCTGGAATGAGTTGGTTCCACAGGATACGTTTGTCCTTCGTGAAGTAATAGATAAGACCCAGTGGACATAGTCAGCCTTTGTATCACAGAAAAGTCTCCATATATGTCAAGTCAATAGACTATTAGGTTAACTGTGGGGGTTGAGTGGGGTGTGGTGGGAGGTGGAGGGGTAAAGAGCACTGACCAGAGAATCTAAGGTTTGAGTTCAAGTTCTGTTCCTGACTAAAAGCGTAATTCATTGGCTGTGTGATTTTCTGGTCATCATTAAGAGCTTTGTGACCCAGGCTAACTACTCACCCTCAACTAGTTTTCATCTATCTCGTCTTTAAGGACATGCAACTTAATCTCAGGGTCATTAGGTCAAGCTCTACATTGTGTTACTTAAAAAGTAACACACAAACAAACAAAAACCCCCACAAAAATGAAAACAAATCTGCTCAGATTATCTTGGCACATATTTAATATTTTTTTAGAAAGGAGTGTTTTAGGAACAGAGTGGCTTAGCAAATATAACACAAGCAGCATTAAATGAATAAAAATGTGTGTGATTGAGCATCAGGGCCCCAGGGTTCTAGTCTTTTCTCTGCTACCGATTAGCTGTTTGACTTATTAGGAATGATGTAGCCTCTCTTGGTCTGGTTGGCAAGATAAGGGGGTTGCACAGCATGATGCCTCCGATTCTTTTCTGTGCTCCAAACCAGAGCTGCCCAATCAGGCAGACACCAGCCATATGGGACTACTGAGCACTTGCAACAGGGCTGGAAATTGCGATGTGCTATAAACATAAACTTCACCCTGAATTGGAAGACTGTGAAAAAGCCACCATAAATATCTCATTAATATCTTTTTCATTTTGATTGAGTGTGGGAAAGATATTATTTTGCATACTTTTGGCCAAATGGACTAAATTACTAAAATTACTTTCACTTATTTCTTTTTCCTTCTTTATGTGGCTACTAAGAAATTTTAAACGACATGTGGCTTACATATGTGGCTGCATTCCCTTTCTATTTGACAGTGAGTGCTGCTCTAAAAACTGTTTATGAAATAAGTCTCCGTGAAGGTTTAATTAAATTGTACACAGAGCTGGGTTTCAGATATGCTGGGAAATCTATGATAAACTGCTAGAGCTGGTGGCTCCCACCCAACTGATTTCAGCAGTTGATTTGCATTGGGAGTAGGGGATGCTGCCTTTGAGGAATGGTGGGGAAATGAAATATGAATGGATTAGATTAGAGCCCAGTGGAGACAGACAGAAACTGCAGATAGAGTCTGATCGAAGGAGGGAGAACTCCAGGACAGTGGGGTAACGTGTGATGCGCTGCTCTACTGGCGGCCAGGGGATAAAGCCTGACTCGTATGGGAGAGAGACATTCTGCTCATCTGAGGATGACTTTGCTGTGGCACTGCCATCAGTTGGCAGCATGGGGACCATGGGAGATGACCCACCTGAGAGGGATCTGGTGTCCCTATGACAGACACTTCTCAGATGTTGGTTTGAGGGACTGGAGGAACAATGCAAGACTACAGAGCAAGCTTCATGGTGAATGAGCCTGATAGATCAATTAATAAACTACGGATCAACAAAGAAGCAACTGGCACTTTACAGAGTACTAATGTTTATGTACAAAGATATGGATGCAATTCATTTGGGATTTTTTAAAAAAGATTTTATTTATTTATTCATGAGAGACACAGAGAGAGAGGCAGAGACATAGGCAGAAGGAGAAGCAGGCTCTCCACAGGGAGCCCGATGCCCTGAGCTGAAGGCAGATGCTCAACTATTGAACCACCCAGGTGTCCCTTCATTTGGGATCTTAATTAATAAATACCTCCTTTGGACTTAAGACTGGTGAGATACAGGGAAGTTTTCTGGCTAAGAAACAATAATAGCCATTTAAAAATCAAAGTTTCTTGGGGCACCTGGGTGGCTCAGCCAGAGAAGCATGTGACTCTTGATCTTGGAGTTGTGGGTTTGAATCCACAACTGTGGGTGTAGAGATTATTAAAATGAAATGAAATAATAAAATAAGATAAAGTAAAATAAAATATCAGTTTTTTGAAAGCAACGACATGCCAGGTCAAAGAGTGGTATCTTGCCCAGGTTGTCTGGAGGGTGTAGGGGAGCCAGTGAAGAGGGAAGAAGAAATCGTTGAGAGACGTATACTTTGACACTTTTTGTATTGCCTTTTCTGTTGATTTATAACTAGTAGAATATAAATGGGGGTTACAGAGTTTCCTTTTCTGGGACATGGGGATATGATTCTTGAGGGAATGATGGATTGAATACTAACTCATACTATTTCCTAAGCCTATGAATTTAAAAAAATCAAATTATTACTTTGTAATAGCATTTGTAGTTCATTTTTCTTAACTATGTTTGTCACAGGGCTATTGATTGCCTTCTTGCTGTTAATATGATCTGTGATAAACTATGAAAAATTAATAAAGGAGAACTGGCCCTAGGAATGAAGACATTTTCTTCCCAATTTTCCAAATTCTTTATTTTTCCAAATTATTTAATTCTTAAACCCCCTTTCGAGTTAGAAATTATGAAAAATGAATGACAAATCTGTAACTCACAAGTATTACCAACTTTTCCTAGATGAATCCAATGAATCCTTTTTGCCTGTTGGGTTCATTGGGTTCATGTTCAGGGTCAGACTGGCTGCTGAGAAGTGTTTCCCTCTGCTAGTTCACAACTCAGCAAAGTGAATTGTTACCTCCTTGATTGTGAATAGTCACTCTTGGTCTTCCTTAATAACATCAGCTGGACTTCCATGACTCTTATTACTTCTCCTTTTTCTATTCTCCCTGGGGATAACTTCTGAGAATATACAGAATGAACCAATCTTCAGCATAGGTTGGGAAATTCCCCTATAAGGTGCATAAATATCTTTGGGACAGTTAGCATCAGGCACTGTAGTAGGCTCCACAATCCAGAATTGAACACAATCCTTCCTTCCCATAAGGAGGATACAGACAATAAACCTTTACAAAAACAAATAAATATGCTGAATGAACACATGAGTAAATTGAAAAAAATAAAGCTACTTCTACCACTGATAATGGCCAAGAGAAATGTAAAATAAGGGAAATGTGACAGGGTGGCTAGGAGGGCTGCTTTAGCAAGGTGACTGGGGAAGTTTGTCAGGGAGGGTGATACTAGGGTGGGGACAAAGCTGATAAGAAAGGGACACACAGAGGGCACTTCTTAGAATGTTTTGATTACTTACTCTCTCTTGGGGAGTAAGAGGGATCTCACAAAATGTGTCTAAATTACAGCGAACTAGATACTTGGAAGCTTGACCATCATTTGCTTGTTCTTGAGAAATGAACATTCCTTAAAACAGTGGTGTAGATTATAATCCACATCTCCTCTATATACATACTCTTTTTAGTAAAAAAAGAAAGGCCAGAATTGGATTGGATGAGAAAAAGAAATAATAAGAATGCCAAGGCCTCAAGATAGGGACTGGTTTTCCCCAAAGTGACCTGGCCCGGAAGTGACAAAGCTGAGAACTAGAATAGCCTTTAATTCCATGTTTTCCGCTCTTCGAAGGACATAGGTGCCTTTTTGCTACACACTTCTTCTTTTAACAGGGATCACAAACCCAGCCTCCAAATGAGGCCAAGAAAATAACACAATAAAGCTGTCTAATGGGATATGATAAAATGAACAAGAACTGTCTTATCTTTAGGGAGCCTTGACTATTCAGTTCTAGGCAATTATTGCAGAACTAGGGCTCCAGACCCTCTGATTATTTTTAATTTTTTAAAAAAGATTTTATTTATTTATTCATGAGAAACACACAAAGAGAGGCAGAGACATAAGTAGAGGGAGAAGCAGGCTTCCTGTGGGGAGTCCAATGTGAGACTCAATCCCAGGACCCCCGGATCAAACCAAAGGCAGACATTCAACCATTGAGCCACCCAGATGTCCCGACCCTCTGATTTTTAAATTGAACCCGGAGACATGAATTTTTATGTCACATATCAAAATATTTTAAATGTTAATAATCAGCACAAATTCATACACACACATACACACACCACCTGTGTGCACACATACATGCATACTTCATTTGTCAGCAGGATGCTATCCAAGGGCCATCAGCATACACTCTCTTTCTTTTTTTTTTTTTTTAATTTATTTATTCATGAGAGACACAGAGATAGAGAGAGAGAGAGGCAGAGACACAGGCAGAGGGAGAAGCAGGCTCCATGAAGGGAGCCTGACGTGGGACTGGATCCCGTCTCTCCAGGATCAGGCCCTGGGCTGAAGGCGGAGCTAAACCGCTGAGCCACCCGGGCTGCCCAGCATACACTTTATTTCTGATGTTATAAGTTCTTCGCATGAACAGATCTTTTCCGCACTCTGAAACCAGTGTCTTCTGTCTCTTTTTCTTCTTTTTTTTTAAAAATGCAATTTTTCTTTTGCTTCACTGAGACATGGCCATGCTTTTCCCTCACAAAAAAAAATCTGATATTTGAGTTCAGCTCTCAAAATGTACTACCACAAGAGGGAGCTCAAACTTTTTTTTTTTTTTTAAGTTTTATGTGAAGTTAACGCTAATTAATGCAGTAACAGCAACTATAACCTCATGACATTTTAGGTTACCTCTTCCTCCTGTGTGGCTTAATTTAGTGAAGAATTGCTAATTAACCATAAAAACAGACACCAAACAAATTCCTCCCACACCCAGCATCACAGCATATCAACCTACTTTCTATTTTTATTTTATTTTATATTTTGTTTTTATTTAATACATTTAATTGAGTTTTTCGTTAAACCACACTATGTATTCCAGACAGAGGTAAAGGAGCAAGAAACTTATAGAGTTATGGGGTCTTATAGGCTTGTAATTCCAATTTGAAATTAAAAACAAAAACAACCCAGGATTCTCTGTGATAAGAAAGAAGTTTTCACTTAAGAAAGGAAAGGAAAACCCCTAGTTAGTCCCCATGGCTTTAGGTACTTGAAGACATCTGTCCCCTTAGAACCTAGATGTTTCTTAGGTTTCTAGCTTCAGTGCCTTTGTGTCTCTTGGAATCTCTGTGAACCTCACTCTTCTAACACATCCATCTGCACCCCCTGAGCTGAGATGTGGTTTGCTTGGTGTCTTGTTTCCTGGATGCTTCTGCCATCTGGACGGTGCTTTGTTGGCTGCCAGTTGGGTTGTTTTTTTTTTTTTTGTTTTTGTTTTTCAAATAACTATTGTTTCAAGGCTCCATCCACCTTCACTAGCCTACTCTTCCCTGGTGGTTGTGGTCCTAATACGAGCTCTGAGCACCACACAGGGGTTCACTCATGTGGTCCTCATGCTAGACTTGGAGGTTGTGTCAAAGGTCTCCTTGTCTTATGCAGATAAGGCAGTGAAACTGGACAGGTCTCATCCACTAGGTTAGATGGGGTTGGCATAGTATCGGCTTCATGGCCTTATCTTAGCGTTTATAACTTCTTGTCAGCTTCCCCTTGCCTTCTTCCATTTTCTTTCTCCTCCTCCTCACTCCTTATTCCCTTGTCTACTTTTTCTCCTCTTCTTTCTCACCAACATACAGTTGCTCATTTCTGCATCCATTCACCCCATTAGTGTTTGACTCTTGAAGGCTAGAGGCCAAGTCTTGTCACTGTGCCAGTTCTAGGCTGTCTGCATCCATGCCTCCAGGGAGAGGTGATGGAGGCTTGGTGAAGAGAATGGGCTCCAGAGTCCAAGATTTGGGTGGCATCTGCTGCTTGTTAACCAGGTGACCAAGGGGAAAGACACACTATCTTGTAGCCTCATTGTCCTCCCCAGTAAAGCTTGGAGGATAATAGCATGTCCCCCAGGAGGTTTTGTGAGAAGTGGTTGAAAAAAAGTCCATGAAGCTCTCCATGCAGGGTCTGGCACACAAAACTCCATATGGGCTGGGAATCATAGCAGACATTTGATATGGAGAAGTCTTGTTGCATTAACATTCTTGGAATTCAAACTGTGACATAGCTCCCAGTTTTCCAGGTAATTTTGTTAAGCTTCTTAAAAAATAGTTCTTGATAGATTATTAATATTTTACTCTCAATGATCTTTAGAATAAAGTTGGTGACTCTCCTTGAAAGACCACGACATCAAAACAAAACAAATGTCAAATAAAAATCATTTGAAAATGTAAAGATTACTCCATATCACATATATTTAATGTTTAAAAGTTAACATCCTTGAATTTTAAAACACACAAAGCATTAGTTGCCCTATTCTGTAGCCTCGATCTATGTTTCATGACAAAGATTGCTTTTATTCTGCATTGATGTTTGTTCACTCATCCAAAACCATCTTTACATTGGATCTTAGGATACACATGGCTTCATATAAGCTTATTTTTTTTTTTTTTAGCAATTTGAGGTTTTTGTCAAAATCTACATTGCTTTTGCTCATTCAGATCACTTTCTGATTTCCCAAGGGAACATCCTTCAATAATATTTACATCTTCTCCTTGCATTTCCTCTCTTAAGGTATTTACGAAGAACTATCGCCTAGAGCAAATATTCAGATGCTCAAAGTGCCAGAAAATATCGTTGAGCTGTATATGAATGACATAACAATAAAATCTGCT
Source organism: Canis aureus (assembly GCF_053574225.1). NCBI lineage: Eukaryota > Metazoa > Chordata > Mammalia > Carnivora > Canidae > Canis > Canis aureus. Next base: position 85,710,036 of record NC_135611.1, on the reverse strand, counting down.
AGGAAGTTCACTGGCCTGCCCAGAATCACTAGTTGAAGTTGCTAATTTAAGGACTTGTTTTGCTTTCCAAACTTGTTATTTTTTGGGTACACCATTCATTGAACTTGTTTAAAATGTGCTATGAGGTAAACCTATTGATTATTTTATTTACACAGATAACTGTTAGCAGACCCGGCCATGAACACTCATTTGTACCATAGTGAAACTGGATTTAAATCATTCTTTCTTCTGTCCTCCATGTTTCTGTCCAAATTCCCGGTAATCCCTCCATGTTGATTGTTAGCTTAGAGAGGAAGTAAAGTTTTTTCCCCTTAATTCTTCAACTGATTTTTCTTGAGATTCTGAAAAAAATAAACTTCCCATGACATCCTGGACGAGAATGTTCACGTTGAAATTGCATCGTAGGATTCACCTTTGCTGCTAGAACTTTCTTACACTTTTCTTGTGCTAGGAGTTTTCTTATAATCTCAACCTATTGGACTTTTGTGTTTCCAGGATTTCTCAGAGTTTCTTATCTATTATAGGAGATGTCTTCTTTTTATTTTCAGCATGGCTGAATATCCTTTAAAATGTGTTTTCTGTCATTTCTATGGGTTTGATGTGAGACAGACTGCAACCAGTATAATGTCTTGACGTGAAAGTTTAGTATTTCCATTTCTAGACTTCACTGCTGCAGTGAAGAGATAAGTAGATCCTCTTTATAAATATAGGGTTGGAAATGAAGGCGAGGCAAGATTCCCACCTGCTTGAGCAGCAAATGGTGCTGTATGCTCTCCCTTAGCCTACACCTGGGAGGTAAGTAATTTGGCTGGCATGGTTTGATTCTCTTTTTTAAAATTTTTATTAAATCGAATCGTTCTCACTGCAATAATTGCTTTACTATGTTAATCAGTACTTTCTGATTAAATGCTATATTCTATTATACTGTGCTGTTGAAATGACAAGCCATACGATCAGAGACAACTTTCATGTAGTGAGCAGATCTGGCTTCAAATTTGTTAACTGCTCATACCTGCCTTCCTCCTGACCAAGTGATTGTTAGAATATTCAACTTGGCTTCAATCCTGATGCTTTTTAGGATGCCCATTTCTTGTCACTCCACTTTCATTTGTATAATGAAGGCTTCACAGTAAAGAAGCAGAATTAGGGAGGGAGAGAAAAGTCTCCCTCCATGCCCCACCCCTTCTCATAGCAGTTTCTGTCAGCCTTGGTTTATAGCAAGGGAAGGAAGAATGAATTAAATCCTCATGGGATAGGACATGGGGCACCAAAAGTCTTTGACTTGAGCATGTTTGCAGTGAAATTTCATATGATTGAAAAATGGGCACTGCAAGACATCAATTTGTAGTGCTGCCTGCAACCCAGCATTTTAATTTGACCCAGACCATGCCATGCTGGTACAATCAGGATCAAATAATTAGATAAAAACTATGAGATTTTTAAAATCTTATTTTATTAAAAAGTTGCAAGGTGGAAAATCAAAGAGGGGCAAGTAACAATACAATTGAAATAAAAATGGACTTAAATGGCAGACCCTGATCTATTTATAGCACTTCAATGAGATGTATAGTTGAGAGGGAAATGAACAGATTTAAGAACATGTTCAAAATGATGGAAAATTCTATTGTAGTGGAGATTTGAAACTTTTTGGCTGACTGCTGTTAAGTTCCCTGCCTGTATTAATCAAGGTTCTCCAGAGAAACAGAACAGGACCATTACCCTGTGTGTGTGTGTGTGTGTGTGTGTGTGTGAGAGAGAGAGAGAGAGAGAGAGAGAGAGAGAGAGAGAAAGAGAGAGAGAATTGGCTCACATGATTATGGAGGCTGATAAGTCCCAAGATCTGCAGTGGGCAAGCTGGGGACCTATGAGACCCAATGATGCATTTACAGTGTGAGTCAGGCATGAAAACCAGAAGATCTGTTGGTATAGATCCTGTCCAGAAGCTGGCAGGCTCAGGATCCAGGAAGAGCTAATATTTCACTTCTAGTCTGAAGGGAGTTAAAAACAAAACAAAACAAAACAAAACAAAACAAAACAAAACAAAAAAACAACCAATGTTCTGGCTCCAGGCAGTCATTAGATCCCATTACTTGCAGGAGGGCCAGGCTTTTGTTCTATTCAAGCCTTCAATTGATTGGATGAGTCTCACTCACATCAAGGAGGGGAATCTTTCCCCAGTCTACAATTTAAGCATAATCTCACCCAGAAACATCCTCATAGGTACAGCCAGAATATCCAGTCAAACTGACATAAAATAAATCATCACAGTGCCGTAGGGGAGGTTAACTCTTGCTGGAAGTAGTTTCTTCTCTGTGGAAGCCAAAGGGGCCACAGGGTTGGCATCTGACTTAGGGTCAGTCATTCAGAAACTTTCTTTGACTCTCACATGGGTGACAAACCAATAGAAGCTACCCATTGGAGATCCACCATGGGAGAAGTATACTGGATATATATAATTTGACTGAATAGTTTTAGAATGTCTTTCGGAGAGTAGAATTTTCCTTACACCATATGCACTCAGCAGTATTACACATTTCTCAAGTATGTGTTACATGCACAGACAGAAGATTGTCTCTATTTCAAGAAAAAAAAATTAACCACAGGCCTCAGGCTGCACCTACACGGAATTTCCTATGAGGGGATTTTCAATGTAGATTGAAGGGGAAGGAATAAAAGGAAAAAGGGCGCTATGGAATTTGCTTACTTATAAATTAGGGGTAATATACACAATCATAAGATTGTGAAGATGAAGTGCAATAAAGTGAAATCTGTAGTCCTAAGAAAAATATCTGTCATTTAGTATGTGTTCAATAAATATTTAATATTGGGACGCCTGGGTGGCTCAGCAGTTGAGCCACTGCTTTCCGTTCAGGGATCCAGTCCCACATCGGGCTCCCTGCGTGGAGCCTGCTTCTCCTTCTGCCTGTGTCTCTGCCTCTCTCTATCTCTGTCTTTCATGAATAAATAAATAAAATCTTAAAAAAATAAATATTTAATATTGATGATGATGATGACGAAGACGACAACGATGATATTTGGTGAGGCTTTTTTTCAGGAATCATCCAATGACATAGGTGAATAAGAGCCAGAAAAGTAGGTGGTGAGGAAAAAGAACTTTTGAGAGTCTGAAACAATAGTACAGGATACCCACCCTCATTACAGGTGGTCAGATTTATTTGAGGTGGATGAGCATTGATTTAGCACTCAGTGGTAACATGGTTTAAAAAAAGAAAAAGAAGCAAAAACAATGATGACATATCTAGACTGCCATCTTTTCTACTTTTAAGCCAACAAGGCATCAGCTCAGAAATGAAGCCTGAGATTAAGATGAATCCACTCTTAAGCTGAGAGGTCAAGTTTATCCTGAGCCATGACTCATCACTACAATAGTGTGGATTTGGAGCTATGTCTGGTGTATTGGCAAGCAAATAGATTATCACAAACTTCTTAAAATGAGGAACTAAAGTTTTTCACAAAGACAATGACAGAGCCAGTACAAATTCCCAAAGCTTTAATGAAGGAGTCAATAAGATGCCACTGAAAGTCAGAGAAGTCTGAGGAAATCCAATCCAGTCTGACCATTTCTGAATGAGTTCAGGGAAGGCCTCTGAATTGAAAACATTTTTATGACCAATGTATAGCATGAGACTATTCTGAGAAATGTTGAAGGCACAATTTATCAAAAAATAGGATGTACATATCACTTTCAACAGATTCACTAGCAAGGATGGGAATGGTTATTAAAAATGCTTCTTAGGGAACACTTGGGTGGCTCATTGGTTGAGCATCTATCTTTGGCTCAAGTCATGACTCTGGGGTCCTGAAATCAAGTCCCACATTGGGTTCCCCACAGGGAGCCTGCTTCTCCCTCTGCCTATGTCTCTGCCTCTCTCTCCATGCCTCCCATGAATAAAGAAAAAAAATTTAAAAAAATGTTTAAAAATACTTGTTTAGGGGTACCGAATTAGTCGGTTGAGCAACTAATTCTTTATTTCATCTCAGGTCACGATCTCAGGGTAGTGAGATCAAGCCTGGTGCAAGCTCTGCATTCAGCAAGGAGTCTGCTTAAAGATTCTCTCCCTCTGGCCCTCCCACCATGCGCATGCAGTCTCTCTCTCTCTCTCTCAAATAAATAAATAAATAAATAAATAAATAAATAAATAAATAATCTTAAAAAATACTTGTTAAATATACAAATTTCTAATCTCCATGTTTTTAATCTTTTCAATCTTAATCTCTGCTGAGCAGGCCCTAAAATTCATATTTTTTAACAAACTCCCTAGATGTATTTATGTGCAGAAACATTCAATTACCTCTGCCTATTTAGACTAACAGGGATCCTGGGTGAAATTAGGTCTCTGGAAAAAATGTGTTCTCCACTGCCCCCAACGCAAGGAGAGATGGAGTTAGAGCAGGTGTGAAATTTTCTGGATTGCAAAGTTTGTGCTAAGAGTTGCCAGTACTGTTGAGGCTACACCAAATAATCTCCATCAAGTTCATAAAAAGAACATTTAACCCTCTGGTATACTACAAGTACTCTCCTCCAGGCAGAAAACCAATGCATGAATGATTTCAAAGGTAGTGATGGTTTGAAAGATTGGAGGCTAAGCTGGGCTGGAAAAGCCAAGCAGCCTCACCCTCCTGTGGGTGGTGGTCGTGGGCTGGGAGGCTTACTAACATTTTTAAGTCAGGCTGAGCCTTATTTCATTTCATTTCAATTCCAACTCCGTGTTTCTTTTCCCTTCCTCCTCATTTTCCAAAAAGCTGTTGGAGTATTTACTTATGTTAACCGTGTATACAAAACTTAGAGAAATATGATATACCAAAAGCAATAGGGTCCCTGAGATTCATGCTAACTCTTGAGCTAAAAGTCGAAAGTGGAATTTGTTCCTAGATTAAACATCACATTTTCCAAAATGTGTGTTCTGTTGGATTCCTCCAACTAAATATGTAGTTGCAGGAAGTCGCAATTTTAAAACTGCATCTAATTCTGATGCAAATTTAAGGACAGAAGGCAAGGCAATTTGCAAAACCATGTTTTATATAATTTGAGAAATGGAAGAGGGCTGGAATTAACACTGTTACAATTTTGATGTTATTTTCTGCCAGTTTTTAATCCATGCGTTTCATAATGTCATAATTGTTTTAAATGCTGCCTTTAAAATAAGCTTATGCCACAAATAATCTCTCATCTTTCTATATGATACTCAAGACATATTTTTAATGGAGAGTTAATTTTCCACCCAGTGGTTCACTGTAATTCATTTAACCAATTCCCCATGGCGGACATGCAGTTGGTTTCCAGTTATTTTTTGTTTAGTTTTGTTTTGCCTTTTATTATTAGTATCATTACCTAAGGCCAGATTCCTTTAAGTGTGGTCAAAGCTTATGAACATGTTTGTAAGATATGGCTGACATCAGTTCCAAGGAGCTGGGCCAATTTACCGGCTCATCAATAATATATGAGCAATATTATTTGTCCTCTCCAGCGTTTCTAGTATTCACAAAATCTGACCGTCTTCGAAATTTCTTCAAATGTGTTTATTGAACATTTTACTATGTGTCAGAGCCTACAGATACAAAGACGTTAAAGCCTAAAGAAGTCTTGTGGCTAAGTAGGAAATATAGATATCTTAGAAACATATTTTTAGTTCAATTTTAAAAGTCCATTAAGGGATATTCCCGGTTGAGATAGCCTTAGATCATCATGACTGCAATCTGCTTCAGTTATACAACAACCATGGGTAAAGGACAGAAATTAAGTTTAAATGGCATGTCTATGTTAAAAACCAAATAAAGCTGAAGTTACAAGCCTACTGGGCTCCTGGTTTCTGGTATCTATGGCGTGGAGCAGGGAAAGACTAACATGTTGATAGATCCCTCCCTTAACCCCAATGAATAATGCATAGCTTCCATCAGTGTGTGGCAATTTACAGAGTCAACTGCGTTGATGGATTCTTTAACTCCACAATGGAAAATGCATGCTTTCTTACTTTGTTTAACACTTAATTCACAAAACTTCAAACCTTCCAGTTATTAACACTCAAACATTGAGCGACCACAGTCTTTCTAAATATTTCTATACTACTTGTAAAGTGAATCCATCAAAACTTATAAAATTAAAGTGAGAATATCTCAAATATTTAAACAATTATGAGCTTATTTAATTTTATTCTTCTAAATATTTAATTCAAAGTAAAACATAAGATACACAATTCTCTTCAATGCTTTTAGCACTTAAGGAGCAGATAAAACACATGCACAATATCACACCAATTACATATATTATGCTGCAATTAAAATACAGTTGACCCTTGAACAACATGGGTTTAAACTTATATGTGGATTTCTTACAATACACTGTAAGAATACAACACAGTGAAAGTGCATTTTCTCTTCCTTATGATTTTCTTAGTAACATTTTCCCCCTCTAGCTTACTTAATTGTAAGAATACAGCAAATAATACATATAACATGCAAAATACGTTAATCAGCTGTGTGTGTAACCGTAAGGCTTCTGGTCAACAGCTAGACTATTAGCAGTTAAGCTTTTGGAGAGTCAATGTTGTACAAGAATTTTTGACTATGCTGTAAGGGTGGAGGGGAGGATAAGAAGCCCCTAAACTTTGCCTTGGCACAAGGATCAACTATAGCTGTAAAGGCAACGATGAGAACATTTACCTGAATTAATTAGTGATTTCATTTCATACTTATATTCTTATTTTTGCTCTTATGTTTTTACCCTTCTAAGGCTATAGTAATTTTACCAGAAGGTGGAAATAATATTTTCAAGTCCTAAAGCAAAAGAATACTCTGACTTTGCTCATGAGCAGTTGATTCTCAATTGAGTTGTAGGACTCAAGTCATTCAAAGTAATGCAAAACTGAGCCACCCTCTAGGAAGAGTCCTTTCCACTGATGAATCTCCCTTGTTAGGTCATGAGACCTTAAGAGCATATATTTTTTATGAAATTTTATGTTTTTGAAACTTGATGCTTTTCCAGGAATAATGTAAATTTATTTATCTAAAGATTTTATTTATTTGAGAGAGGGAGAGAGAGAGAGAGAGAGAGAGAGAGAGAGAGCTACAGCAAGAAAGCACAAGCCGGGAGAGAAACAGATAGAGAAGGAGAAGCAGGCTTCCCACTGAGCAGACAGCCAGACATGGGGCTCAATCCCAGGACTCTGGGATCATGACCTGAGCCGAAGGCAGATAGATGCTCAACCACCTGAGCCACCCAGGCATCCCTAATGTATACTTTAAGATGGCCAACAATACTAATTGAAAGTCCTCTCATTGTGAGTTTTGTTCTGTTTTGTTTTTACTTTTTGGGGGGCATCACTGGAAATTTACATATATGTTTATAAGTGTTTTGTGATTATTGGTAGATCATCAACTTCTAGAAAGAAACAAATGAAACGGTATGGAGGGAACAAAACTTTAAGTTTACAAATGGTGAGAAACACTTTTTTTAAAACTCCAAATTCATTGTAAGGAGTAGATTTTTGGCAAAAACAGTATAATCCAGATTCACATAGACTTTTGACTTCTTTTTCTATGGCTGGGAAAGAGCTTTCCTCCAAGGGACACTGTGCCCGTTGAGTCTGCAATGGTATTAAAGATCAAAAATCAGATGCTGGTTTACAGCTCAGTGATGGGGGTAGAGAAGCACGTTAACTTAACCTCCTTAACTATTTTTCACTTTTGATGCTACCATGTAAATGGAATCGCTTTCTCAATTTTCTGTGTGGATTGTTCATTGTTAATGCAGAGAAATTTAACTCATTTTTGTGTGTTGATTTTGTATCTTGCTACTTTTACTAAATTCATTTATTACTTTTAACAGTTGTGTGGATGTGTGTGTGTCTCTGGAGTCATTAGTTTTTTACTGCTAACTAAAGTTATATAAAGTTATATGAGTTTTAGAAGTCGAGTTGCCTATGAACAGAGATAATTTCACTTCTTCCTTTCCAACGTCTTTTATTTCTTTTTCTTGCTTAATTGTTCTGACTAGGTCTTCTAGCACAGTGTTGAATAGAAATGGTGACAGTGGGCATCTTTGTCTTTTTCCTGATCCTAGAGGAAAGTTTTCCAGCTCCACCAATCAGTGAATAGGATGTTGGCTGCGAGTTTTTCATCTATGGGCTTGATGCCAAAGTGGTTTTTTTTTCTAAGCCTAATTTAAGCAGTTTTTATCATGAAAGGTGTTGAATTTTGTTAAATGCTTTTTCTGAATTGAGATGATCTGTGGCTTTTGTCCTTATTCTGTTAGTGTGGTATAGCAAGATTAATGTTAATTCTTTTTTTAATGTTGGTAGAACTCACCTGTGAAACTGTCTGGTTCTGGGTTTTTATTTGTTGGGAGGTTTATGATTACTGATCCAATGTCCTTATTTGTTACGGTCTATTTATATATTTTTTTATTTCTTCATGAAATAGTGTTAGTAGATAGTTGTTTCCAGAATTTACCAGTTCCATTTAGGTTATCCAATTTGTATACAGTTGTTCATAGTATGCTTAATAATCCTTTTTATTTCTATAAACTTGTGGTAATGTCCCCTTTTTCTTTTCTGACTTTGGTTGTTTGAGTCTCTTTTTTTCTTTACCAATCTAGCCAAAGGTTTGTCAATACTTCTTTTTTTTATTTCAAAGACCAGACTCTTGGTTTCGTTGATTTTCTCTGTTGCTTTTCTATTCTCTATTTTGTTTATCTAGCCTATTGTTTTAAAAATTGCTACAATTGAATAATCGGGATTGTTGGGAAAGGTTAGCAGATATCTACTACTGTTTTGATATTAAGTTGTTTAATTAATCCTGAAGTAACTACTTTTTTTAAAGATTGTATTTATTTATTCATGAGACACACACAGAGAGAGGCAGAAACACAGGCAGAGAGAGAAGCAGGCTCCCCACAAGGAGCCCAATGCGGGACTCCATCCCAGGACCCCAGGATATCGACCTGAGCCAAAGGCAGATGCTCAACCACTGAGCCACTCAGGTGTACACCCACTTTTTAAAATTTTTTTTGAGAGTGCTTGGGGGGAGGGGGCAGGGGAAGGGGCCAAGAGAGAGAGAGAGAGAGAATCTCAAGCAGACTCTGCACCCAGCATGTAGCCTGTGTAGAGTTTGTTTGGGATTCTCTCTCTCTCTATCTTTCTCTCTCTCTCTCTCTCTCTCTCTCGGCCCCTTCCCCTACCCCCATGCACTCTCTCTGAGATTTTGACCTGAGCCAAAAATCGAGTCAGATGCTTAACAGACTGAGCCACCCAGGCACCCCAGAAGTAACTGTTTTTTTTTTAAAGCTTTGTTGACTAGTATGTAAAGAAAGAGTGATAATATTTCTAAAGAACAAATTAAATGCAGTGATAGCATTTAATTTGTTCTTTAGAAATATGATCTTGATAACAATGTGCTGAATGGTTTGGACAGAGGAGAGACTCAAAGCAAAGAGAATACTTTAGAGGATCCTGCCATAATGCAATTGATAAAAACTTGAACTAAGGTAGTGACTGCAAGCATCTTTTCAATCTGAGATTTTCTTTTTCATTTATGTATTTTTTTTCTCTGAATCGAACATTTTAAAAGAGTTAAATGTCTATGTGCTCAAACATGCCGGTCTTTTACTGTAATTTGATTTGTAACATCTGAAGTTAGAAAAAATATCACTCTGAGTTTCTTCTGTTTCCTTCTGTCGTTTGTTTTTTGTTTTTAAAGATTTTATTTATTTATTCATGAGAGACAGAGAGAGAAAGAGAGAGAGAGAGAGAGAGAGGAAGAGACATAGGCAGAGGGAGAAGCAGGCTCCCTGTGGGGGGCAGCCCGATGTAGGACTCCATCCCAGGACCCCGGGATCACAACTTGAGCCAAAGGCAGATGCTCAACCTCTGAGCCACCCAGGTGCCCTCCTTCTGTGGTTTAAAAGAGACTAACTTTTAATATATCAGGTCATTTTCATTCATTTTCTGAAACTTCTCTGAATCAGGACATTCAGGCCTTAAGACAGAAGTGAGTCAAAAGTCATATTAGGTTGTCAAACAGAAGAATCAAATACAGGAAACTGGTTAAACTCAGGTAACAGTGTTAAGTAGCTGCTGGGACCTGCAACAATCCGTCTGACCACAGGAATACACGGAGGCCACGGGCCACCAGAGCCCAGGATCCTGGAGAACCGGTCTGCCGGGGCCGCTGCTGAACCTGAGCAGGTGCTGCGGCTGCCAAGGGGCTGCTAGTCGGCATCTGATCACGCTCACCGTTGCCAACGCCAGAAGGGCTCTCAGATGATGCTGGAGTGCTGGCTGTCTCCTGCTGCTGGGAAGTGCCAACAGAATCCGGACCGGGGTGCCAACCCTTTCTCCCCACTCCTGCCTGTACTTCCCAGTGGCACAAACTAACCAGAAGCCTGGGCAAGTGACTGGGAAAGTGGAATATGCATGTCTCTGGGCTCTCAGAACTGAGCCCAGAACAACAGGCAAATGATTGTTCAAGTCTATTTGCTGTCGGGGACTCTGAGTGAGTCAACACATTCCAGAAGGTCACCTAGTTGACTTTTTGAGGATGTATCTTTTCTATCTCTTTTGTCATTGATCCTCATCGGATTGGTTTATTTCCCCAGGTTTCTGTATCTCCACCAGGTGGAGTCAGAGGCCAGTTTTAAAGGGTTAAATTTAGAAAGTACATGTGGTTGAGTTTCAGTTTCAGGCTGGAGGAAGCAAAGATAAACAGTACCAGGGGTACTACTTCTTTCCACTGATGTTTCCTGCTAGAATGTTACCTTATTATTATTATATTGGCTTTGACTGTTGTGTCAATGTGCCCCACTCTCTGGCTGTAACTTAGGACATTTCTGCTGGGAGGAACAGAGATTCATTCCAGCTGGCTCAAGAAAAGAGAATCTTATTATAAATATACAAGAAGAAATATCACAGACATTTTTGGAAGAGAAAAAAAAATACAGCAAAGGCTTACCAGGGGCTGCTTTCTGCTTCTTGTAGGGAACACGTAGTCACTCTCATGTCTTTTTCTCATTTATTCATTATTCATTCATGAATATGAACCAAGTCTCTGCCGTGGTGCTGGGGACTTGAGATACAGGGGTAGATAAGGCATTTATAGGGAAGGGACAAATAAACACACATATAAAATTATGAATCACTATAAATGCTCTGCATAAAATGTGCAGCTTTGAAGAGAGTGTCACATGGGGACGTAATTGCAGTTAGGAGGTTAATTTTTAAGTGGCATTTAAGTATAGACCTAAAAAGACTACTACAAATCAGCCCAATTAGAGTGAAGAAGCAAGTTTGCTCAGTTACAAAGTGCTTGAACGAGAAAGAATCTAATTATTTGCTATGTATATACATAAGCACCAGGCTTATTATTAAATAGCTTATTATTTTAATATGGAGTATACATATTTATGGTATGGAGGAAATCCTATCAGAATTAGTGAAAAACCTTAGTGAAAACCCATGAAATACACATAGGCTCTTTCATTCGGATTGATTCTTTATTTTACATTTGCTTTATGTAGTCAGTGAAGATGGAAATCATCAATTTATGATCAGCACAGTGTTTTCCAACACTTGTTCCTAATGTAATTTTAAAGGGCATGAAAATAACTTTCCTTGCATTTTAAGTTGGCCAAACTCCCTGTCTCTTGGGGGAGATTTATTACATGGACTAGCAGATCTGGTTCTCTTTCTCTCCACCAAAATGGCACAAAGACAAATTTAAGCCAGACATAGAAACGGTGTCCCACCTACAGATGATTTGTCTTTTAAATCAGGTCATTTAAAAAATTTATTTATTATTTTTGTTTTATTTTTTATTTTTTATTGGAGTTCAATTTGCCAACATAAGTATATCACCCAGTGCTCATCCCATCAAGTGCCCCCCTCAGTGCCCGTCACCCAGTCACCCCAACCCCCGTCCACCTCCCTTTCCACCACCCCTGTTTGTTTCCCAGAGTTAAGAGTCTCTCATGGTCTGTTTCCCTCACTGATATTTCCCACTCATTTTATCTCCTTTCCCCCTTTATTCCCTTTCACTATTTTTTATATTCCTCAAATGAGTGAGACCGTATGTTTGTCCTTCTCCGATTGGCTTATTTCACTCAGCATAATACCCTCCAGTTCCATCCATGTCGAAGCAAAATTCCCAAGTACCACCTGACATGCATCTGGTCTCACCATGTCCAGGGTGTAGACTTGGCTGTCAGAGGTCTGACATACAGTCCTCATTCTCCCTGGCCTCTAGTCTGCAGCAGGCTAATTGTGAATTAGTGAGTTAGCCACCTTGCGTCAGAATATGACTCCTGGTGGCTTTATTCCTCTCAGGTCCTGTTTTCACAGACAACAATCCACAATTAAATGCATTGATTTAATAAAGCTCCATTGACCATTCTGATTTCTATGTCAATGTTCTTTGACTTACCGGATTCGGGATAACGTATTAATAGACCAGAGATACCTACACAAAAAACTGAAAAACAAGAAGCGGATCCTAGCAGTCTACTGGAGTAAATGGATGAATATAAAATGATCACTATTCTCTCCTAGGTATCCAAGCCTAGCCAACGGACGATTTAAACACCCTGCCCATAAAGGATATCTTTCACTTAGGATTTTCCGAGAAATACTGAGGAAATATAACTAATGTAAATTTATTTGTATTGTTGGGAAAGTTGGCAATTTAAGTGAAAACTATCTAGGGATTCTGGAGATCCTTTGTAGGTATATATTTAAGGAAGAGATGTCCGGGTTTGTTTGTTTGTTTGTTTGCCTGTTGTTAACTCATTTCAATCAAAGTAACTGAAAGCATGTAGTGTCAGCTAATAGTATTTTATAATCTTTAGGGATTTTTTTGGCCTCCACACAGTTAGTGGTTGGATGGCTAAAAGATAAACCAAGATATGAAACATTCTATTCTTCATAATTAAAAAAAGTGTTTTTCCTAGATAGATGGGCATGACTCTTGTAACTGAGTCACCCAAAATAAACTAGATTAATTAGGCCTGGGATGGATAAAAGAGAATACCCACAAAAGGATTACACTGCCATGTAAACTTAGAAATATTCATGCTCTTATGTTGGTAGTTATATATTTAGTCTATGGATGCGTAAAGAAAATGAGTGAGCCAAGAAGACTTAAAAAATGTCGTTCATATCTCAGTGCATGGATTAAGATGACAGGCCAGGATTCGAATCCTAGGTCTACCAGCCACTACTGCACAGCTGGTAGGGTCAATTTTACTGTGCCTTGGTCCTAGCCTATAAAATGGTCATCAGTACAATGTGTACACATCGGAAAATTGTTATGTCATGAGGACCGAAAGATATCAGGTTTCTAAAGTACTTGGCATGGAATAAGCCCTCATTTAAAAACCAGACAGCATTATTAACGACCTCTAATTTTGCCTCATGGCTTATCTTGGCCACAGTGTACCTCTAGGGCCAGGATTCTGAACTAGGTGTTACCCATCTCCTATCACCAGGGGGCATTTAGCAATATCTGGAGACATTTTTGACTATCCCATCTGGGGAAGGAGTGCATTATACTGGTATTTAGTGGGGAGAATTCAGAAGTACTGTTAAACATTCCACAAGTCACAGGACAATCCCAACCACAAAGACTTATCCATCCCCAAATGTCAATAGTGCCATGAATGGGAACTCTGCTTTGGGGTTTAGTGCGCCTCTGTTCTACTGAGTGTGTGTTGTATAAGGGTGTGTCTTTGTGTTTTGTTCTCTAATTTACTCTCTGCTTCCTCTTCTCCCTGCCTTGCCGCTCCTCCCACTCCCCACCCTGGTAGATTGTGAACTCCTTGGGGGCAAGTTGGAGCACCTCTATCATGGCCATGCTTGCATTTCCAGCCCAAGGCCTGCCCCAGACACCTTAGCAAACATTGAAGGATATTTCCAAAAAGCACTTTTCAAAAAGCCCATAAAAAGTAAATCTGTTGGGCACCTGGGTGGCTCAGTGGTTGAGCATCTGCCCTTGGGTTGGATCGTGATCCCGGGGTCCTGGGGTCCTGGTATCGAGTCCCACATCCCGCTTCCTGCAGGGAGCCTGCTTCTCCCTTTGCCTTGTCTCTGCCTCTATCTCTCTCTGTGTCTCTCATAAATAAATAAATAAAATATTAAAAAAAAAGTAAATCTGTTACTCTGGGTTATGCATGGCAATTGTGTACTCTGAACTAAAACTCAGGACATTTGTTTGTACAAAGTCTGAGAATGCTCGTGGTGCAGTCAGAGCAAAATTGCTTTGGAGTTAAAGACCGAGGTTTTAATTCTGCTCTGAATTCACCACTTCACCTGTCACTTTGACAAGTTACAAGACTGGTGATAATCATGCACGTATTCTCAGGGTGCTGTGAAGACCTCACAAGATAGTGTGAACCGCCGGGGTCAGGACACTTGTTTCCTAGTGCTAGGACAGCCTATGACTTCGGGCCAATTCCCACCCCCACCTCCCCAGCCACAGCCTTTGTCAGTAAAGTAGAGCCAATAACCTCTGTGCAGGAACCTCAAGGCTTAAATGGAAACAGGATGTGCTTAGCAGAATTTAATGACAATAACTATTCTGACTGTTGTATTTTCATTTCAGCGGCAAAAAAAAAAAAAAAAAAAAAACCCAAAACCAAAAAAACTCTTCAAGAAAAGAAATAGTTTTGTCTTGTCCTTTCCCCTTACGCCGTTTCCTTTATTCCTGCTCCCTGAGAGCAACAGGAAGGAAACAAAACAGAACAAGGACTCCGGAGAGACACATTTTAAGGTCATTTTGCACGTATTCCAAAATAGTGAGATGCACGTAGGGCTCGCTTCCAAAGAAGAGTTGGACACCCCAGTTCTTGTAGCCACATGGACTGGAGAGGCGCTGAGGCCTTTTACTTGTGTTTCTGGGCCATTCTTCAAAGTACTGAATTATCCCAGGAGGATGCGTTTCTTTTCCAGGACATGTGACAATAAAAAGAAAATTGTGATGATTGCTGTCATCTTCTGCTCCGGCTCTTGGTTTAGGCAGGAACGAAGCTGCCCAGACATTGAAAAGTGGTTTTTAGCACATGTATGGTGGCAGTGCAGGAGAGAGGAAATAGTATGTATGTAACATAGAAATATCTCTTATTGGATTATGAATATGGGGGGGTGGGGAAGGAGAAGCGACCCAGAGAGAATAAGAGACAGCATGAGAATTAGTTAGGCTTGACTTTGTTCTCAAGGGCAGAGCTACAACTCTACAGTAAAAGGAAATTTTCTTGGCCTTAGGATGGACTCCATTTGGGCTGGATTGGGTTTTAAGTTGTAACCTGGGGACACCTTGAGGCAGAGGGATGGGATATTGTTTTCCTGCCAGCAGGAGAATGGAGTTTACTGGTTCCCCTGGAAGAGCTCCCCCGAAGCATTTATTTCCTAATCTTCCCCTTTCTTTTTTTCTTTCTTCTAATTTTGGTGTGGTCTGAGACTGTTTGTTGCCTCTCCTGTGGGATCTATCCTTCTGTGCAAGAAATGGGAAATTCTAAAACATCATAATCCCCTGGCGGATGTGAGAAACATTGGCTTGGTGTTACGCTTACTAAATGATGCCACAAGTTGCTTTTGGTGATTTTGAGAGTCTTTGAGAGTCCAGCGTGTGGAGTATGCCTCAGAGATCCCCGTGGCAGGCATGACAGCCATAAAGTCCCCTGGGACATACCTAGCAAGGGCTCTTGGCCGGCGGATGGGAGGTGGTGGGGGGTGGGGGGATGCCTAGAATCTGGTACTTGGAAAATTAGCATTAAGATGTTCACAGAAAAAAGGGAGCAGATCTATGAGTCTGTCTCATTGGGAGACAGTGTCTTGTCCAGCTCACCTTCCACCTGTGCAGAATATGTTCTAAGTATCTGTTGAATGAAGGAAAATGCGGGAAAGCCAAAGTCAGGCTCCATCTAGAGATACAGGGTTGTTTCGCACAGGATCCTGTAGGGCACCGAATCACACTACCTGAAACTTTCAGGCCTGTTTCATGGAGGAGAGGGGAGTCAGTACAGGCCAGAAGTGTTCAACCTTTCCTGTATGTAACCCATTGTCAATTAAGAACCTGCCATTGAAGCAACAGTATGTGAATAATACAGGAGATGTTGTGGTTGGAGCTGGAGGTAGGGAGGAGGCAGGACTTCCCAAAGTGGGCCACTCACCCCCTGCCTTGCCACACGAACACCCCTGCCCTGCTCCATTTCAGGAGGGCTGCACAAGACAGTTTACAAAAAACAGAACCAATCAATGCACTAGGAACAGGGCTGTTACTTTATTTTTTTTTTAAGATTTCATTTATTTATTCATGAGAGACACACAGAGAGAGAGGCAGAGAAACAGAGGAAGAAGCAGGCTCTATGCAGGGAGCCAGATGTGGGACTTGATCTCAGGACCTGGGATCACACCCTGGGCTGAAGGCAGATGCTCAGCCACTGAACCACCCAGGTGTCCCAGGGCTGTCACTTTAAAGCAAGCCTCTGTCCTGTTGAGCCTCAGAATGATAATTTCATAGGAGCCCACACATCATAATTGAATGGCAAGAGCAAATATACTAAGAGGGCAATGCTAACTCTGCCTGGGGTGAGCTGTCACTTTCAATGGGATGTGAATTGAATTAAACAGGTTATTGGTGTGGGACCACAGCCAAAGAGGGGGAGGGCTGGCACAGACAGTAAGTAATGGTATAGGTCCAGGCTGGCTCATAATGGCAGTGGCCCCGTAAGAACCCCAGGCAATGTGGGGAAGTGTTGGTGGTTCCTGGAGACTCAGGACTTGCTAAAGGGACCTTGAAGCCTAAACACACCTGACAGGATGCCCCAGACAGAAGAAGGAAGTGAGGGAAAAGATTAAGAGGCTTTGTCTCTGTGTGAGGACGCCTCAGTCAGGGTGGGTGAGGAATGAGAAAGCCACAGGAACTGCTGCCAGATACCCTTCTACCCTCGACACATGTTTTGAGGGCTTCTTACCTCACCACCAAGAGCAGGTCACTTAAGGACAGCAGCCCAAGTTGGCTTTCTTGACCCCAGATGGCAGATTTAGGAATATTAGAAGCTACTGTCTTCTCTGTTGACCCAAAAAGATGAGCCCACAAATGTGGTAGCTCACTCAGATTTGTTTCCACACGGAGTCTCTTGACTTCTTGAATGGAAATAAAGTGTGAGGCTATGAAGCTTGCCGGGCCTCCAGCCCCTTCCCTCCTGGAAATGTTCTGGTTTGGCAAGCTCACAAATTTAGAGGAGTGAGTTTGATAAGCCATCAATTAAATGAGGTTGCCCGTCAGACATATTCAGGGATTTTGGTGAATCTTCTTCTTATAGGAAGAAAGAAAGCAAAGAAGAATTGATATAAACTTTGACTTTATTTTGTGAGATTATACATTTCTTTCCTCTCCTCCCCAATAGGACCATCAGTTTTGGGGGCCAGCTGGTGAGACCTGTCTGGAGAGGCTCTCACTGGGAGCAGGTGTGTCAGCAATCACCTCATGTTCCTCATGCCATGTCTCATCAAGAGTGACCCTATTGCCCACGCCACTGCGAGATCTTTCTCTGGCTTTATGTGTCTTCTGAATGCTTATAACCAGGTAAAATACTATCTTTGTCTGTCTGTTTCTGTATTATCTCTGCCTCCCTCCTTAGAGAATGTGCCGAGTGAGAGCACAGACTTCCTCCGAATTCTTTGTTGTGTCCTCACCACTCAGAACAGTGACTGGCATGTGTCCTGCCATGTGCTCTAAGTGTTTTACTTCTTAATTTGACTTCTCAGCCAATGGGTTGGGCTCTATCCTTATCCCTATGTTGCAGGAAACAACTCTAAACTTGGTCAAGATTTCACAATTTTGGGAGTTATGAAATCAGGATTCGAACTCTGGGCTTCCTGCTTCAAAGCCTACAGATTTTCAGTCCCATTTTGTCATCTGCAAAGTTTTGGTCAAATTAAAATCACTCTCTTGATGAAGAAATTCTTTACACAGAATTCTTTCACAGCAAGCATTTTATTGTCAGTTGGCTTTGCGCCTCTGTCTTTGCATAAAACTAGCAGTGGTCACAGTGGCTGGGGAGCCAGGTACAGTGCTGTGAGTCTGGATTTCTTATTGTCCAGGGGGCTGGGCAGGGAGGTTCTTCAGAGCTTGAGTCTGTCTAGGTGAGGAGTTATGACAAAAAAGGAGGTTAACAGAAGAGCATTCAGAAAGAGGGCAAACAATAAGAGGAAAAAAAAAGTTGAGTCAACTAATGAACAAACAAACCTACAAATGAAGAAATGAATATTCATTCATTGGTGGTGTGAAATCAGGTAAGGGCAGAGGGAGCACACTGCTTCATCCTTAGTAAGCCGGCCACGTTCTTATTCAGGACCCTGATGAGAGAAGAGAAAGCCTCAAGACTTTTGTGCCCTCATTATTTTTTATTCAGCATCATTAAGATATCATTGAAAAATAAAAATTGTATATATTTAAGATGCATAATGTGATGATTTGATATATATATATATTTTTTTAAGTGATGCCACAAGTTAGTTAAGATATCCAACACCTCACATAGTTCTTTTCCCCTCTCCTCTTTTTGGTGTAGTGAGAAAAGCAAAGATCTGCTCTCTCAGCACATTTCAGGTACACAATGCTATATTAGCAATAGTCACCATGCTCAACACTAGATCTCCAGAATTTATTCATCTTATAAGTGGAAGATTGTACCCTTTGACCAATAATATCTCCTCATCTCTCCCACCCTCCAGGTCCAGACCATTCTACATCAGGTTCTGTGAGTTCCTCCACTCTTTTTGCTCATTCTTACCACATTTTGACTGAGGTAGATGGAACTGAGTCAGGCATGTCTATGTGGAATACTCCAAGAGCTCTGGGAGCCCTTTTGCAACCTGCTGAGGGGGACTCTGAAGTGATTCCAATTCAGAGTTTGAATGCCAGCTTCACAACTCACTAGGCTTGTGACCTTGAAGAAATAACTTAACCTCTTTGGACTTCCATTTCTTTCCCTATATAATATTCGCCATTTCCACGTGACATTACCAGGATGATGAAAAATTGTATAGGATACACACACATACACACACATACCACCTAGTGCTCAACACATACCACATAGCTCAATAAGCATACCTGTCAATCACTGTGTTCGAGAAGGCAAAGATAGAGCTGAAACAAAATATGGTTGGTGGAGGGGATATATGTCCCAACGGAATTGTGATTAGCAGGATGTTTATTAGAGATTTATTCATTTATTTATTCATTTATTAAAGCAAGGGAGGGGCAGTGGAAGAGAAAGAATTTCAAGCAGACTCCCGCTGAGCACAGAGCCTGATGTGGAGCTCCATCTCACCACCCTGAGATCATGATCTGAGCTGAAACCAAGAGTCAGATGCTTACCTGTCTGTGCCACCTAGGGGCCCCTGATTAATAGGGTTAATACGGGCAGATGACGTTCAGAGCTTGCTTTTCTCTTCCACTTATATTCTAGGAAAGCAGTTTGCTAACATTCTGTGTTTTCTACTGAAGAGTAAGGCCATTTGATAGCTTCTATATTTATTCTACTCTTGGCCTTTGTACAGTATCTTGTTTTGATTAGTGTCCAGTTGGACACTTCACTTTTTCCTAAATTGCATTGTAGGATTTATAGAATCTTGTTATTTTAATGTGTAGATGCTGGGCGTGGGAGTGGTTTTTCACAGAATTAGGTGTTATATTTTGCAGCAAAGTGGTAAAAGCACACAGATGTCTCTGGGGTTGATCGCAGGTGCCATACATCACAAGAAACCAGGTACCCACAAGAAGAAGAAATGGACACTGATAAATTTCAAATTAGAATCACCAAATGCCTTTTCTCTACTAGCCCTTTTTATAATAATTTATAATAAATTAAATAATGTATAATAAATTTTTATAAATAAATTTATAATAATTTATAATAATTATACCTGAATGCTGTGTGTGTGCATTACAGTGATGGAAGAATAGGGAAATATTCATGGAAAAAAATGGCTGAGCTTATTTAACATTTAGGAAAATGTACTTCTTTGAGCTGGCTTTGAAATACAGTGCATTTCCCTGTGATGGTAGCAAGGGTTACAAAGCTAATAAAATTTCGTTAGGTCCTGCAAACCAGATTTTATATGCTATATATCACTTCTGGGCTGAGGCCATTAAGCTAGTGCGCCTTTTCCATCTACCTCCTCTCATAAAATGGTGACCTTGATGGTTGCATGTTCTGAGCACAGGAGGCCTGGAGACTGCGGTACTCACCCAAGATTGTTTAAGGGTAATTAGCCCTTGCTGTTCAAAGACACTGAGATCTGGAGGTTTTTCTGTTATTGAAGCATTATATGGCCCACCTCATTAATTTGGGGGATTCAGGAAATACCTATGGGACAAAGCCACAGGAGAAGAAAACTGGGTACAAAAAGAAAGGCAGTATACAGCTATCCTTCAGAAACTGAATTGAGTTTGAGTTCAGGGTCAGCCACAGTCTATGGCTTTACATAACACCACTAAATTTGTTTTCCGTAAAGTGGGAATAAAAATAATATGTACTTCAGAAGGTTGTGGTAAGGAGCGCCTGGGTGGCTCAGTTGTTTAGTTGTCTGTTTCTTGACTTCAGTTCAGATCATGATCTCAGCCAATGTGGATCCCCACACTGGGCTCCATGCTCAGCACAAAGTCTGCTCAAGATTCTCTCCTTCTCCCTCTGCCCCTCCTCCTTTTGTCTCTCTCTCTAACAAATAAATACAATCTTAAAAATAAGAAGGTTGCAGTAAGAATAAATGAGGCAATTCATGCAAAATCCTAGTGTGTTGCATAGTTCCTGCCTGCACATAATAAGTACTTAGTAAAATGCCTCATAATATAGATATTTTAAAAATAAAAGAATACAAGAACTTATCTTGCTTTCTTCAGGATGTCAATATTGTAAAAGCCAGTCTAGGCCCAACTATAAAAGAGAAGTTCTTAAGTTATAAGGCCTCAAATGGATTTCAGAGAGTAGGTAAACCCTACAAAATTATATGAAAAACTGCATAAATAAACATGCATTTGTCTAAATATAGTGAATTCCAAGTGAGAGTTTTAGTGAGAGTATCCATTGGCAAAACAGATCATAGAATGGAAAATCAAGTTTGGATATGAAAGATATTGCAGTGAAAGTATTGGCAAGATATGAAGAGTTATTAGAATATTGGGAATTTCAAGGATTCAGAAAAAGAATTAATCTGAGGATCTACAACAGTCAAAGCTCACAGACTTTTGACTCTGGTCATTTGCCTCACTTCAGACACTACTTGTGTCTCTATCCCTCCTTAGTCAAACCTCCATACCCAGAGAGGCTCCTGCACTCCAAAGAGTATTTCTACTCATCCCTCTGAGAGAGGCAGACTCTGGGCTCACCCAAGAGCACCCAAGCTCCCAGCTGCTGTGACCACAACTGCCAGTTTTATAACTGGATGAGAGACCTGAACCAACCAATAACAGAACACTTGAAAATAATCACCTTGTGAGATTTGTTTTATTTCAACTGACACTTTGAAAATGAGGAAGCAAACAATAAGAATGTGGGCTCTAAGGGCCAACTCACTTAACCAAAATGTTAAGTGAGGTTCCAAACACTGGAACCTACTCAGGTAGAGCCAAATTCAAGACTGCAAATGACATTATCAAGACTCTAGTTTTTTTCCATCTTCCAGTTTTACTTTTCTTTATGAGTCAATTTCATTTCTACCTAGGCTTTTGTCATGGAAGATATAATTTTATATCTTGTTAAACAAAAGTTTCATCTGAATCACCGAGGTTCAGTACCTATTGCACTACAAAGGAGGTACTAAGTCATAGGGGGAGATGGTGCAGAGCTAGTCAAAAATAAATGATATGGTGATGGAAATCTCTCACTGTTATCAAAAAGGTTGGCTTGGGTGATATAAAGGAGTTAGGGGAAAGAATTGTTTGGAGAAAACTCTGAGAAGGTGTGAGTGGGGAAATCACTAAGAGAGCTTGACATTACATATATAATACAGCTTTCCCTGCAACTGATTACTCTCTGACCCTCTCCCGAGAAATATGGAGGGTGAGAGAAAAGTTGCCTTGCTTCTCTAGAAGCACAATAAAGGAGAATTGCTATGTCAGGTTTGTACTTCTAAAGCCCGACAGCAAGAATGATGCATGAGTGTTTCCCCTGGACCATGTATTGCTTTGCTAGGGCTGCCATAACAAAATACCATACAGTGGGTGGCTTCAGCAACAAAAATTCGTTTTTTCACATATCTGGAGGCCGAAATCCATGATCAAGATGACAAATGGTTTGGTTTCTCCTGAGGCCTCTTTTCTTGGCTTGCAGACCTTCGTGATGTGTCTTTGCATGGTCTTTCCTATGTGTGTGTCTACATCCTAATACCTTATTATAGGGACATTGGTCATATTGGCCCACTCTACTCACCTCATTTTAACTTAGTCACCTCTTAGAGGTGTTTGTTTCTCCAAATACAGTCATATTCTGAGGTACACGGAGTTAGGTCCTCAACATATAAATGGAGCTGGGGAGGTACAAATCAGCTCCTAATAGAGCATGTGTGGCCAATACATATGAGAGAGCTGTCAGGGGAGCGGTCTTAGATCTGATCAAAAAAGAAAAAGTGAATCGTAGACATTTTATGGCTGTGGTAAGAATAAGGTTGCAGGTATGATGAAGAAGTATTCATCTGGTTGAGGGCACAGATGACACGAGAACCCCAGCATGAGGGTTCCAAACAACACATGAAAACACCTATGAGAGAAAGTCAGAAGCAGAGAAGACAAAGCCTGAACTCAACAGTACCAGTCAAGTGAGGACTTTCCGCCCACCAGACTTCCCACCTTCCCTTTCATTTCACTGGATTCCAACTCAGATTGGATCCTACAGGGTAAGAAATCTGCTTAGCAAGTTGGGGAAGGAGGAAATAAATGTGTAATTGGGGACAAGAGATAAATAAAAGATCATTTTCTTCCCTTTTTTCAGTCCATATACTTTTGCCTGTCACAAGCTCTAGTTAGGGGTGGATGAGTAGCCTTACCTTTAACTAACGAAGAGGATTTGACATTCTACGTGTTGAATTACATCTTAAAAATGTAAAGAACTTCTTATTCCTTAAGGGTGAAAAAAGTTGCATATCTATTAGAGTTTCATGCAGGATCAGAACTTCTCCCATAAAATACATTTTCAGGGGACAGAGGGAGATCAAAATAAAATTGTATACGCATTATATGCCATAGATCTCATTTATTCTGTATGCTAATCATTCTTCACAGTTCTAGCAATACTCCCAGTAGTGGTCTGATTGGCTTAGCAGGGACCAGGTGCCTAACTTTACACCAATCCACAAGCCCAGGAAGATAGGAATTCAATCAGAGTTGGCCAGATTGTGATTAATGCCCACCCCACAAATTAGAGAAATGCATGGATTCCAACTTTGCCAAACCCTATGAAATGAGAATGGAGTGAGCTTGTTTCCCAAACCCATACTAAGTTGGCACAACCAAACAACCACCAACAAAGTTTATAGTAGAAAATCTCAAGTCACTTCCACACTCAAGGTGCAAATATTTTATGTTTAGAAAAGGTGTAGGTTGTATGATACTAGGAAAAATCCCAGCGTACAAATCAGCAATCCCCAATTCTAGTTGTGATGCTGCCACTAACTAGCTGTGTGATAGTTTCACTTTACCTCTAGGACCTTCAGTATCTTCATCTAGGGAATCATAGATCTGGCCTAAAGTTATACTTGATTCCTTCCCACTTACAGCACTATGGCAGGTATAGAACGATTTTGTCTGTTTCTAGAGGGAGGATTTTGACTTCACAGTCATTTTATCCTGACTACCTCCTCAAATCTGCAGCAAACAATCTGTCACAACCAAAAAAGCCCTGCAAAGTTAATTGCAATGTGGATGACTTACAGAAACATAATTTCGGTGCTCCTCTTTTACCTGCTGGGTATAATCATGTCATAGCTGCCTACATTTGTTTGACTCTAAAAAAGCTTATAGACCAGGAAAAGATCAGATGGGACATTTATAAGCCCAGCAAAACCACTCTTTTTCTTTCATTTGCACCATCTGCCTTATGGGAAAATCCTACCTGGCTTTTCCCCTCCAGAATGTGACTCAGAATGATTGGAGAAAAAAAACACGTTAATGCAACAATGGAGAGAATATCCTGCAATCCCTTAATATCCTCTGCAGAGTCATTTTCTGCCTATTCTTGCAGTTTGAGATCACAGGATTCTTGACAACCTAATAGCACTTCATGCCAATAAAGTCGAGACTGCCTTTTTGTTTGATGTCGTTCAGAACATGCAATTATCCCAAGGGCAGGTTGGAGCTAAACATTTTCATCTACCCTCAGCCCTTTCCGTTGGAGGGGAGTCTGTGACAGACTTCTTAGTTTCACTTATGCAAAAGTCCTGGAGTGGCAGGGTTCAGGGCTTTTACCTTTCAGAATGCTTGCTGTTGTCAATCCTGTTTGGGGGAGGTTTTTTCGGCTCTTTAATAATGGCCATTTTGCTTCTAATATTTATTTGGATGACAGATCCAGAAATTTCCATTTTTGTTCTACCTCCATTACCATTCAGACCTTCTTTTGGAGCATTTGTCCATCTTTTGCATATGAAGGGATTTGTAGATCAGCTTCTCAAGCCCCAAATGGAGAGGGATCTCTGTGGGATAAATGCACAGACAGCTTTTTCAATCTGCTCCTTTTATTCTCACACTGTCCCCACCCTTCCTGCTCCAGGATCTACTTACTATTAAGAAATGGTTAAAAAATAATAATAATAATAAAAAGAGTTAGGAGGTCAGAGTTTTGAAGGGCAACAGAGCATCCCTGAGGGAGTGATGTTATAGGGTCATCATTCCAGTAACATTGAGCGCTGGGCATCCCTTATGTGCATCTCTTCCCCATGCAGAGCTAACCCCATGCAGCTCTCCTTTGACATTTATGGGCAATGCGAAGGAGAGATGTCACACTGCCTCTGTGCATGAGTACCACCTTCCTTCCTCCTTTCTACTCCTTCCGCAGTACTGAGCTCATGCCCCGCGCATGGTTGCTTCTCCAGCAGGCTCTGACTTTCAAAGTATGCAGAGAAAGAACAACTACTGCTTTAAGGGTGCTGTCTAGGAGCCTGGAGTAATAAAATCAGATTTCAGCATAATCTTTGTGCCATTACACCTTACCTGTGTGAACTTGAACAACAAGTCAGTAAATCTCTTAGAAGTTAGGATTTCGGATCTATCCAGTGGGGTATCAGTACCTTCCCAGCTCACTTCACGAGATGTTACAAGAATCAAATACAATACAGTGTGGTGAAAATGCCATACAAAATGCAGCAGAAATGTTAGCTGTCATGAATAATTTCATAGTTAATGTTTTCCCAGCCAACTTTTAGGACTCAGAGACTGTGAGCCAAAAATCAGACTGAGTTGCTTACATGGATTCTCACAACCCTCCAAAGTTTTCCCTGTTTTATTCCCATTACACCAAGGAGATGAAGAAAGTGAAACCGAAAATGGTTATTCTAACCCAAAGTACCTTAATTATTCACATCAGAGGCAGAAGCTGGCTCTTTGAAGCGAGTCTGTGGGAAGCTAAATATACCTCTCTTGGGCAAAATCTCTGTAGGATTTCTTGTAAGGATCAGTGTGCCTGCTTGGGTTAAAAAAGGCATGTTTCTGATCTGCTTAGATTATTCTTCTCCACCTGCAGCCCTGCAGTGCTGAGCAGCTCTGTTTCTCTCATAGGCTCTATTCCCTCATCACTGGTATCCATACAGTGGGCACCCCGGCATAGGGGACAGGAAAGGGCAGATGGCCAAAACCAGAGTTGTGGCAAATGCAACATATACGATTTACACAGCAGACGTTTTTCTAGAAATGTAAGTAGAGCTTGCAAAAGACCAGAGTGTCAGAGTACAAATTCAGATTCTGAAAGTTCTATTAGAAGTTTGAACTTCTTTTTTTTTTTTTTAAGATTTATTTATTTATTCATTCAGAGAGAGCGAAGAGAGAGGCAGAGACACAGGCAGAGGGAGAAGCAGGCTCCATGCAGGGAGCCCGATGTTGGACTTGATCCCGGGTCTCCAGGATCACACCCCAGGCTGCAGGCGGCGCTAAACTGCTGTGCCACCAGGGCTGCCCAGGAGTTTGAACTTCTAATAAGTGTTAAGTACTGTACTGGAAATAGAAATGTAAAATAAAATAAAATTAAGCATCCAATCTCAGGTTGTGACTTCCCCATCTGGTGTGTGAAGCAAGCAAGTAAACAGAGGGCAACAGTTGGGAGCAATAACTTCTAGGTGAGAGGTCAGCTGAGCATACTAGGGGTTACACAGTGAAGCCAGCTAACCAGAAGAGTGGTAGACAAGTGGGCGGTAGGGAGGTTCTGGGTTAAGGCGATCATTGACTTAAGTCATGAAGAAGCATCACCAAGGTCAACATTATGAAAAAATATAATTCTTCCTCTTGCCTCAGCATCTGTGCCTACAATTCCCTTGTGCTTTCTTTCCTTATTTCTGCAAATCTTACCCTGATTTTTCCCTTAGCCATCATTTAATTCTAAAAAAGATTCGTAAATCTAAATATATTCTCTTCCACCTTTTTCCTTAAGACTTGATTTGACTAAAAACTGGTACTTCTTTGTTTTTGGAGGGAATAAGCCCTAATAAAAATTCTTATATCTTTGAAAATCAGCTGAGAGTAGCTTAAAAGTTTTGAAACATTTTGGAAGTATTATTATCAATTCCCTTGGCTGGAGAAGACCTTGGACACCAGAGTTATAGACACCCTTGTTTTGAACAACACTGAACAGGATAATATTTCAACGAATGACAGAGATGACAGCCTCCTTGTGTGCTCCTTTGTAAAGATGAGCATAAAAGAGACATGAGAGGTCTTCTCTAGCAGCTCTATCTGCCAGGATCCCCCAGTTCTGGATCTCTTTGCCAGTAGAGGTCAGTAAGAATATAACAGAGAGGTCTGACAGGTCTGGACTTCAACATTAGAAAGGGGAAGAAAAATAAAATATGTTTGAAATCTGAAACATCTCAATGACTTTGCATGTAACATTAACACACAAGAAAAGATTAAATTTTGCTACTAATATTGCCTAGTTTGTGATTGCTTGACTGGGTTTGATGCCCAGTTATAGTTTGTTAGTTAAGAATGAGAGTGGAGAGACTGCCTGGCTTCATATTTTGATGTTGCTACTTACTGGCCATGTAAATTAAATTTCATGAGCCTCAGTTTCTTCACCTACAAGTTGAGGAAAGTAGTTCCCATCTACTGTAGTTGTTGAGAAAAGGCAATGAGATAGTTCATTGAGTGTGCCTACATTAGGGCCTGGAGTCGATTGAGTGGTGGGCGAGGACTGCTGCCCGTCCGTGTAGTGTTCTCTGTTGCTGGTGTTCTGTGTAGGGCATAGACCAGGGGGTGGGTATATTTCGTGGTATTCTGTGGTGGCTGCACCTTCCACTCTGCAGGGTGGGTCAGCAGTACTGATTATGCCACATGGGTCTTAGTCTGATTCAGCAGCTGGAGGAGTGGAGAAAAAGCCAAGTTCATGTGAGGACAGCCTAAGTTCTGGATGAGGGAGAAACTGGAGGAAACCAATCTGTGTGGCAGGGTGAGGACCAGTATGTCAAAGGTCCTGATGGAGAAGCTACATGCTTTCTATCTTGGGTTTTCTAGAAAGTACTCAGGAAAGGCAGTGGATGAAAAAGACACATGGTGTTGGAAATCTGCCACCCTATTTGTATTTGTCTAAGAATATGAGACACCCTTTCTCCCATGGTGCCCTGCACTATACCCTTCAAGGCTTTGTTGACTGTCTACCATGGATGCTGAAAAAATTGTTTCTTCTGTTTTCTTAAATTTAACTCAGAACTTCAGAGGAGATTCAGTTACACTTCCAGAAGTAAGGAAATTGAGCATTCCTGGTTTCTACCAACAGATCCTCTCCTACTTACCCATCCTTTCATTGCTATCCGAAACCCATACTTTGCTGGAGCATGATAAGACATTTCAATCCTATTCTGAAGTTATTAAAGAAAAAATAGTGAACTTTTCTCTAAAGATATCTATGAGGACCTGTCAAGACAACTCCATTACTAGTGGTAAAATGAAGCTATATATATTACATGTATTATAATTTACTATGCACAATAAATTAGATGGATCTCCATGGAATTATGCTGAGGAAAAAAAAATCCCCAAAGGTCACATACTGTATGGTTCATGAAATGACAAAATTAAAGAAATGGAGGACAGATTGTCAGTGATTAGAGCAGGAGTGAAGGTGGCAGAGACACAGGTATGGAAATAAAAGCAACATGAGGGATCCATGTGAAGGTGGAAAGGTTCTCTATCTTGTCTGCAATGACATCAGTGTTCTGGTTCTGACACTGTACTACAGTTTTGCAAGATGTTACCACTGGGGGGAAACTGGATAAAGGGCACATCTCTTCTTATTTCTTACAATGATACATGAATCTATAATTATTAATTAAAAGTTTAATTTAATCTACAGTTATTAAATAATTAAGAGTTTAATTGTGTTTAAATCCAACCTCAATGAATTCACTGTTCACTTTAAGATTCATCTTTGTTAAATATTTATGGCTTAACTTGGAATTCCATCCATCTTACCATACTTTGTACATTTGATCTTTCATTTCCATGATTTTGTGTATATTTCTTGTCTCCTCTACTAAGCTTAAGCATTGTAAGAGCAGTACCTTTCATTTTTATGTGAGGTAAATAGCCTCTCTAAAGCAGCTAGAATTGTGTTTGCAGAGGACAGGGGGTTAATGCTTATCATCAAAATGCTCATCATAAAAAAAAACAAAACAAAGCAAAAAACAAAATGCTCATCATTTTGCAATGCACAGTACTTTGTACACAATAGATTTCTGATACCTGTCAAGTAAAGACAGATAATAGATTTTAATTTTTATTTTTGTAACTGTATCAAGACACTCTGCTTTATATGTGATTGAAGCTGATTTGCATTACCTGAAGGCTTTAAAAAAAAAAAATACTACCACTGGAGTTTTTTCTTTTTTTAGACAAAAGGAGTAAGTTCCAATAGACAAAATACATGCAAACAATATATCACAGTGGCTGTTACATAACTTCTTTTAGATAAAAGGAATGAACTATAATAAATAAAATACAACACCGGGCGTTAACATCTTTAACCAAGTATCGATTTAAACATCTGCAATGCCGCATGGGGCCCCAGCAGTAGCACAGAACGAGGAGTTAAAATACAGAGGGTCTTAGCCAAACCCTGCCACTGACAATTTAGTGATATTTCAAGCGTCACTCAATTTCTCCATGCGTCTGTGAAATGAAGTTATTGGGCTAGAAGAACACTACGTTCTTTTCTAGAAAAGACATTAGCTCTGACATTTTGTGGTTGCATGAATGCGAGATGACTGAGCACTGAATACAAATGCTAAGCCATGTGCTTTTAAATCCACTAATCCCCACTGAATTCATGTGGGCTGAACCTCTGAATCAATCACTTGGTGGCCAATGTCATTGTGGGTTCCCGCGCTGCATTTGAAACCAGCCTCTTCACTTTGCTGTTGTCTTAGTCCTGCTGTCTCTGCCTATTAGTTTAGGGATTAATCATGATGACTGGCAACTCAGGGTGAAAGGCAGTGGAGTTCATTTAATTAGAACTAACCCCACTTTGGCATTAGATGTATTTAAACTTCTAGCTTCAATTCTCAGCCAAGTTTTTTGCTCACATTGTTCTCCACCCTCCTCTTACTTTGAAAAAGGATTTTCACCTGTGTTTGAAGGAATGATTTTTTAAAAATGGATAGGAGGGATGGGCATATCATAATTACAGGGCCCTAACTCAGGTAGTTGGGACACTGGAAGACAGAGAAAGAATATGTAGAAGATACAAGGTCAAAGTCAAGAGAAAGATATTTTCTCTAGTGTTTAAAGAAACATTATTATCTTTGTCGATATTGTTATAAATCATTCCAGAACCTTCATCAATAGATCAGTGACATATATTGAGTACTTGTTATATACTAGAAATCTTTGCATTTTATAAACATTATTTCACTTACTAGAATAGTGGTTAATACCCTGGTATATAAGTACCAGTATTAATTCCTTCGTATAGATAAAAACAAACTGGAATTTAGAAAGGTGGGTTATTTTGTCCTAAATCCCAAATCCAGCGAGTGCTGACCAGGGATTTGCCACCAGACTGCTGGGCTCCCAGGGCCCATGTGATTATGTAGAACATGTTGCTTCCCAAATATCTAGGCTACCATGACCCGTGGAATGATTGTAAAATGAGAAAGGTCTAGTATTTGACCTAAGAAAATACCACTAGTGAGTGGTAGAATCAGAATTTAGCATCTCTTTGACTCCAAAGGTCAAGATCTTCCCTACCATAATTATACTTTGAAAGTAAAGTCATTTAAAATGTTTCTAAGTGACTAAGGGATTTATAACCAGTTACCATTAAGGTGCCTCCCTAGATATCGTCAGAATGTAGGCAACCTGCTATTCTGGGAAAATATTCAAATAAATAGGCTAGGGAGTGAAATGTAAAAGGGCAATATTGCAACAATGCACACAAAAAATAGGTGCTAATGTCCTCAAGGTAACACATAGCTTTTCTTCAAAATTGTCCAAGGGAAAAGATATATTTTTCAGCCTATGTATATAAAATCCTTGTCAGTTTCTGATGAAGGATGGTAATTCGTAATCAATCTTGAAATGAAGTATTTATTCTTTAAAGCTATTGAATCCCATTTTCCGAATCTTGTTAATTTAGTTACTCTGTGAGTTTTGTGTGTTCTTTAGGTTTCTCTCCAGATCAAAACATTATTAAACAACCTGGCCGAAAATTAGCTATGCTTACAAGCTATTTATTAAGGAATGATAAAAGAAAATCATAAAAACCGAATGTAATTCATGATCTTGGATTAAGTTTCGGATCACAGGGGGAAAATGCCATCAAGGACAGTACTGGGACAGTTTGAAAAAATAGTATGTGGGTTGTACATTGGATACTAGAATTTGTCAATGTTAAATTTCCTGAATTAGATAGCTGCTTTGTGTTTTTTGTGAATTACATTGAATTTGGGGGCAGAGGGACATGATGTCCAAGAGTTATTCTCAAAAGTTTGTCTCAAGAAAAAAAAGTGAATCTATACAGAGAATAGGATGGTAAATGAATGACAGAAAAGGTTAGAAATTAGTGAATAAAAGATATATGGGAGTTCTTTGCACTGCTATAGCAACTCCTCCAAAAGCTTGGCATTATTTTAAGATAAAAAGTAAAGAAAAAAGCAGTTTTGTGCTTTCATATTTGATACCTTTTTCCAGGCTTGATGGATCTTTAAATAGGTTACTTGACAAAAAGTAAACAAAATAAAATCTTAAAATCTGGTTAAATCCACTGCAGGATAGCACCATGTCAACCACCTAGAAACATTTTTATAAAACTCAGAGATGTCCATTTTTTAAATAAAACGAAACACTTGTGAAACTAGTGAGCACATGGCACCAAATCAAACATGTAAGAAGCATTGCTATATCTTTCCCGTAGATATTTCATTTGGCAGGAAATTTGACTTTCTAGGGATTTTGGAATTATCCTGTGTTTATGAATATTACTATTTTTCCCTAGGATAATCCCACCATTCAGAATCCAAGGGCCATGTGCTAGAGAGACACGATTTAGAGACATGATGTAGGGCATTTTTAAGCTTCCACCAAAAAGTTTGTGGCATCCCTACTCTTCCACAGAACATCAGGGTGATAATTGAGCTCTTTCTCTCTCCTTTGTGTCCTGACTCAGGATGGTATCTTCCAGAATACCACAGTCCCAGCATGCTATAAGTTTTCGTGCCCTCCTCATAGTCACTGAATTTTGGTATTCAGGGAGTCTAGCCATCATCTCCAATTCTCTTTCCAGTGTATTTTTTTTACCATCAAAAATGGGAAGGCTCAGATGCATCTCCAGAGAATATAAAAGAAAAAAAAAATCCCAAGATAAATTAGCAAGTAAAATTCTAAGTGGAAACTTGTGCCTCGCGTGAAAACATAACCTGGTTATTTGATATACTCGAAAAACCCCAAAGATAAAAACTTTCTATAGATTGTATATGTGCACTTTGAAAGGTTCAAGAGAAATGAGACTCAAAAAAATCATGCATGACCCAGGCAAAGGGTTCTTCTAGGTTGGTTCATCATTCCTTCCAAGTATCTAAAGAAATGGCTAAAATCCCATACTTTGAGTTAACTCTGTTTTCAATTGGCCACAAAAAATTTTAAGAAAAATATCTCCCCCCACCCCTGTTTCTCCTAGGCTACTATAATATAATGCAGAAGCAGGTATTCTGAAAATGAGGTGAGAAAGGAGGTGGGAAGATACTAGGACACTGGAGAATCTACATGTGATCCCTGACATTGCCTCTGCCTGAACAGTTAGTTCCAACTTCTGTGACTTCTTCTGGTATTCCTGGAGCACAAAATAACTTTACCACGTGGATATTAAGGACTATGATATTCCATTGATGATTTCAGAACTGAATTCTTCATGATAAAATTCCTTATTATATTTTCTGTAGCACATTGGCTAATAAAATACCCTTTAGCTTTTCAAGGTTTTAAGAATTATTAGGGGCACCTGGGTGGCTCAGTGGTTGAGCATTCGCCTTTGGCTCAGGTTTTGATCTGGGGGTCCTGGGATCAAGTTCCGTATCAGGCTCCGCATGGGGAGCCTGCTTCTCCCTCTGCCTATGTCTCTGCCTCTCTCTGGGTCTCTCATGAATAAATAAAATCTTTTAAAAAAGGAATTACGGCCAGCATGGCTTTATAAATCGGAGGAAAAGAAAGACAAATAATGTCTAGAGGCTCAGGATGAGCCAATATGAAACAGATATTTTCTGTTTAATCCTGTAATGTCTTATTTATATAACTAAGACTTAATTTTCAAATATTTAAACTTGCTTCTGGCTTTTGTCTTGTTCTGGGTTCAGCCCTCTTTGTTTTACATTTTAAAATGTTCTGGTGGATTGCTATTACAATATTAACTTGTCTACCTATTAATTTATTTATGCATGGTTTTAAACACATCTTTGAAAAATGTAGACACTGTCTGGTTTTTGGAAAACACAACCCTTCTCTGCATTTGGCTATTTTTTTCTTCTCAATGTCCAAACATTTTTCAGTTCTTCCCACGTCTTCAAATCCTCCAGTTTTCAAAGTGATAATTACATCCCAAATCTTAAAAAATCATCCAGATTGCCAATCTTTTAGGCCCACACAATTCTGAGAAACTTTTGCAATTGGGGTTGAATTATTTTGAAAGAATTCCATTTGTTTGCATGTTGTGGCACTAACTGTGGCAGCTGTTATATGTCCTGACAATAAATAATGTTACTGAGGTATCTACTGATGTAAAATGATAAGCAATGATATTTATAATATATGAATATGAAAAAAAAGTTATCCTAAACATTATTCAACTTATATGTTAGGTGGCTGAACTAGGAACATTTTAGAACATGTATACACACAGAATGTTCACGTATTTTTACTTTCTCCATGGGCACCCAGATGGAAAGTTTTTTGTATGAGGGCATAAACATGTAAGTTAGGTAGTTTACACAGAGGTCACTGTTCCAGCTCTTCCTCCTTGATCCCCACCTCTCCTCAGGATACTCACTGCTAATTTGTGGTGTAGAACAGCATCCTCCAATGTGGATTCCTTAGTGCTAATCAGTATTATATGAGGGTAGGAGAAAGGGAAAGTCTATAGTTAAATAAATTTAGAAGAAAATCTGTATTAAACAAAATCATATAAGTTGCAGGACTTCTCAGAAGCTAAAATCCACTACTGTGCAATTCGAAACTCCCAGAGAGGAATACGATATTGATTTTTTCCAATTTTTTTTTCCAAAGGAACATGTCCTGAGAGTATGTTATGGAAACTCTTTCCTCTTTATTCATTGCAAATCTGCTCATTATTAAGGTTCAAATCCAGTCAAATTTCCCTTATGAGGCTCTTTGCAATTCCCTCATAAAAGCTCATCCTTACTCCTTGGGTACCTTATTATCACACTCTTCGGTTTCTTTGAATTCTCATTCCCTTTACATGCCCATCATTAAAAAAAAATTTTTTTTTGGTATGGTGTCTTTGTTCTCTACTAAATCAAAGCATCTTGAGATAATGAAATATCCACTATTTGTTTGTTTTTTAATAAAATCTAACATAGGACCCAGAACTTTCTAGAAACTCAATAAATGTTTCCTGAAAGACTGAAGTCACGTACCTCAAATGTTTGCTATTGATTTTAAGACTTCCTCTGGAAAAGAAAATATGTTTCTTTACCTCCTTGAGAATGAGTGGATTTGACTTTTCTTCTTAAATACATCTTTATGCCGAATTTAACACTGATTTTGAATGACCAGGAGAGTAAATCACCATAACCAAAACTTCTGCTTAAAAAATTCAAAGCACCTGGGTGGCTCAGCCAGTTGAGCACTCAATTCTTGATTTCGGCTCAGGTCATGGAATTCAGGGTCGTGGGATCAAGCCCTGAGTTGGGCTCCATGCTCAGTGTGGAGTCTGCTTGTCTCTCTCCCTCTGCTCTTCCCCCACTCATGCTTTCCTCTCTATCGCTCTCAAATAAATAAATGAATAAAATCTTTTTAAAAATTTAAACTTAACAAAAATCATGCAAGGTTGTTTTTATTAAGCTTTATATATAGATTACAGCTAGGTATTACAGGCATTACTACATTTGACAAGCAGACATGATAGTCTAAGTAACATTTCAACAAACTCCACTGATTTCACAACTATTAGGAACAGAGCACATCTCCCCAGTTCAAAGGTATGTTAAGGACTTTAAGAGGATGTTAGAGAAATAAGCTACATGACAACTGGTCCTCTTCTATAACATGATTATCCTGGAAAAGTAGTTACAAGAAGAAGCACATAACTATTACAGAGTTTGGAGAAGTCTTACATTAGATCCATCCTTTTTTTACAGATATGACTTGGGGACACATACTAGAAGATAAAGGATTCTTTCAGAATAAGCTACATGTCAAGTTTTCTATCTGTAGTTTTAATGCTAATGTGATTCGCTTATGTTTAAAAAAATCAAGAAAAGCACAATTTTGTATTCAAAACCCACTGCAATATATTAGCAACTGTAGGAGATGCTTAGTCATTGAAGATTCTTTGCTTCATTCTTGTGGTTTTTATGAATTCTTCTGAGAAATTTTCATTGTGACCATCTTGACCTCTGTGTATTCTTGGAGACCATATTCTCCCCTAGAAAGAGAAGGAGAAACCCATGGAATTTAGCACAGCAGGACAAATGTAGCATCGTCCATGACTTAGTACAAATTTGTTCTTGCCTATCTAGTTAGAGACAATGGAAAATATTTTCTGCATACAGAAGCATTTCAAATAATAGCCAGCCAACCATAAGATATCTGGTCTCACATAAATCCCCTTGTGGGGAACCTTTTGACCTTTTTTGTTTTCATTTTAAATGACTATGTACATTCTGCTGATTTTCACATTAATTGTCCAATTTTGACATTGTCCTATTTTGCTACAAAAAAAACTTACCTCAAACAGGGAGATAATTCAGTCTAAGAAGAATTTTACCATTTCTACTTTAGGTTTGAATAAATAAGGCAGATATAGTACAAGACAAAAAGTCATACTAATGACTTGAATCACTTGAATACATACAAATCACTTGAATAGTGGAGTAAAACTATAAATTCCAAGTAGAGTTTAGCTTAGCATTTTTACTGGTGTGTGATTGGCCCAGAAGTGATGAGGGAGCATTTTTGTTCTATTCTGCCTAATATGGTTTGAAACAAAATATTTTCTAGCTGTAGTTTTAATAGTATCTCTTGATTTTTGGGAAAATAAAACAAAACAAAAGAAAACCCTGACCTTTATTGTTAGAGTTTGTTTTTGTTCTTTTTTGTTTGTTTGCTTTGTTTTGAGAGAGGAACGAGATGGTTCATTAGTTTAAATTCAGGCCTTTGGGCTTTTTGCAGTTTGGGGATTTTTCTATTCATACAACCACTGCCATTTGCTTATATAACTCTTAAATCCAACCCAAACAATCAAGAATTAACCTGAGTCAGTCACTTAGGATCCTGGTATCCCATTATGGGTTTATCAAGAGCTCCTACCAGTTTTGGAAACTGCTATTTACCCTCTTTTGAAGAAATGACTAAAAGCATTGAGTTTGTTATTCTCTATATTGTTTCGATGAGAGGATTAAATTGCATGTTCATAGGAGCACTCTTCAAATTATAACACTCAGGCACATGCAGGCTTACAGAGCAAAATGATCTTGATCCTTTTGTACCCCTCCCTTCTGGTGATGTAGACAGGTATGTAGAAGACATCTTTTTCTCCTGGGTAACCTAATCCTCTTACACTGATTATTTTCTTGGGCAATTAAGCTTCTGAAAATACCTTCTAAAAGCTTCAATGAACATGTTCTTCAAAGTAATTAAAGGGCTCAGCCTCAGTTATCTGAAACCCATTAAAGGATAATATTTTAGTAAGTATTTTATCTCACAAAGTTAGATAAATTAACTCAAGATTTTTGCCAATGGGCTTTTCATTGTATTTTGGTTGACATGGACACTTGAAACTCTCAGGAGAGTACGAAGTGTGATTATTGTCATTCTCAGGCTGAAGTAAGTCCTGTTCCCAAGTATTTTGATCATACTTTCCTGTGTCTATGATATAACACAAAAACATTTGTTTGTATTTCTCTTTATCTTGATGGTCTGTGAGTTACTGGTTCTGTGCTTCTAAAATCCTCAAGGTACCAATCACGTGGGACCTTATTAGAATGCGGATTCTGTTTCAGTAGGTCTGGGGAGAGGCCTGAGAGTCTGTATTTCCAACAAACTTCCACATGCTACCTTTGCTTCTCACCTGGGTCTATCTACCCTGTAGTAACAGAGTCCTAGTAAACAAGTTACATATGTTTTTCACTCTGTACCCAGAACTGAGCCTGGCGCTACTTAAGTAGGCACAGGGATAATGTTTGCTGGACTGACTTGGCAAATATAACCAAACAAAAAATATTCCTGTGAGCTTTCTCTATAAGTCTAGTAGTTTGTAACACTTTCATGTTCCCCTGTTCTGCAAGGGACAGGAGAAAATAAATATCCTGTGCGGTGCCAAGAACCAATTAAGTTTGCAATGGTATACTGGTAAAGTCTCAAGTGACTTATGTTAACTGAAGTGAAAATTAGCACAATGACACAAAGGAAGGAACTTCTACTATTTGACTCATTCCAGTGCCAGCACCATGATCTGAGATCCAATCCCAGTTTCGGGCCCTTAGTATTACTACCACATCGAGGTTTGCATACTACCACTATTTTTGGTTCTTTGAGTACTCTGTTCCCAACTGATCAATTATACCTTTCTGTTTTTGAAGATAAATTGTAATTGAACTCTTGGGAATCATGTAAGGTTATTGCTTCAGTAATTTTCTTTAAGCATCTTGTAGCAAATGAGTTGTCCATGAAGTTCACCGAATTTGGTTTCAGGTAGACAGTAACAGCATTCTTAGCCAGAATTTTTGAAGTAAAAAAAAAAAAAATTACAGCATCACTCTCCTTTGCATTTACATAGATATAGAAGGAAATTATCTATATTCACATTCTAGAACTTTGAGGAATTACTGATGTTCGATTCATATTTTCCACTCCGTTCTCTTACTTTATTTCCCTATGTCTCAATTGTTGGACCAAACTGCATTCAATAAAATTGACCTATTTGGTCTTCTTTAGTCATTTTGTCTCTTTTGATTGTTTATCTTCATTTTCGTAGGGAAATGTGTTAGATAACTGGGCCAGCAACAAACAGTTCTTCAGAATAACCTAACATTTGTTACCTCTTTTTGTACAGTAGTTAGTTCTGCAAAGGGACTCTCTAATAATGGATATTATAAAGAAAAGGAACCAGGAAAAAAAGGAAGGAACCATTTGCTGAGTCCCACCTGGTAACAGAATGCTCAAGGATGGGCACACAGTGTGTCACTTCACTCTCAAACAGCCATCTTAAAAGACTTGTCAACATCTCCATTTCAAATAGGAGCAGAGAGAGGCTCAAAAATTGGACAACTTGAAACAAGCTGCATGAAGTGGAGTGGAGATTCAAGTGCTGGTGGGCTAGTGTCCAATCATGCTTCCTCTACTACACCACGTTCTTTTTATGAGTCCAGCTTTTACCACTCTCTTTCCTCAAAAACTTTCTAAGGTATCCATGGCTTTTCACCACTCCACTAACAAAATGTAAGCCAATTTTCTTGAATACAAGACTTCTTAATCTGTATCCTATTTATCTCTGAAATCATAACTCTCCACTCCCATAAATCCCCATGAGCCAGCCAAATTCACGAACCCCTCAACATGCCACATACAACATCCTGTTCAAAAATGCTCCCTTCTCTGCTTACTGACATCCTATATCTGTTTCATGCCCTAGATCAAGTCCTGTATTTTCTGTGAGATCATCTCTTACTCTGTCAACTGCCAGGAAGTTCTTATCCATTGAATTCCCTTTAGGATTAAAACCATAGGATCTTAAGTACAGAAAGGAGCTCATGGACTCTCTGCTTTATTTTCCCACTCCTACCCTTCTCTACAATTGCTGATCTTTTCGGACAGATGAAAACAGTGAGAGATAGGGCAATGCCACAAACCTTATATTCTGGTGGTGCCCACATTTCCTGTCCTTCAGCATTGTGCTCTCTCTGCCTTTTAATTTACTTTTCTGCTTATAAACTCCCAGTCTATGACTATTTACTTCATAGTGTGTAGGTTATTTTGCATGACTTATCTTTTTACACATTCCTCCTGCCCCCCGCAGTTATATGAAGGGTGGGATATGGTATCAGATATCTGGGGCTCATCGGCCCTATTTTACAGAGCAAAGACCTAACGAATGTGTACTGAGAATGAGGATGGACCACTTTATCATTCTTCCTTTCTACTGGCTCCCCAATGATGATTGCTTCATTGTTAATTTTGCTGATTTATTTAAATGACAAAGTAGATGGCTATTTAATGGATTCATGACCTTTAGAAACTGAGACTCATTTTTACTTGCTATTTACAGAACGAGCAGCTTTACTATGTTTGAGTGCATAAGGTTTGTATATGATGTATCTTTATTCCTCAGGACTTTTTAAAGGTATTGAGAAATACAAGAACATTTTAAGAAATAAAATGGTTAAAATTGTTTGAACAAAATTAACCAAGTATATTGCCACCATGTTCTGTGTATACATATGCATATGCACATTTTTAAAGAGTCTATATACACAGGTCTCAAAAGCAACTTGAAGGCTTGTACATGAATATATATATATATATGTATATTTTTTCAAGCTAGTCATGATTATAAAACATGTTTTCCTTAGACAAATTTCTCTTTCAGTTTATATTTTAGTGCAAAAATAACTA
Source organism: Canis aureus (assembly GCF_053574225.1). Lineage (NCBI taxonomy): Eukaryota > Metazoa > Chordata > Mammalia > Carnivora > Canidae > Canis > Canis aureus. Next base: position 85,670,493 of record NC_135611.1, on the reverse strand, counting down.
ATTCAGGTAATTTACATTTTTAGAATCCATATCAAAATATTTCAATAAATGAGAATCACTCATTACTTAGAAGTACTTAGAAGCTTTTGTGATAAAGACACTAATTTACTTATTTAAGAAGTATAGAGTGTTCTCATATTTTCACATTTCTTACAGTCACCAATTTACAGTTTCTGACTCCTTTTTGGAAATATTTCCCAGATAGATTACATTCTTATATACAGCAAGAAATTCTAAAAAAAGGTAGACAATATTTCAATAACCAATGCAAAGTGGTCCCTTATGAATAGTAGAAGATTAATATGTTGTATTTCCTTTCTGCCATCAATCTGTTGCACTTATGGGCTAAATCCAGCATTTAAAAGCTATCTGACAGTACGAATCTCCAGGAAAGAACAGAGGCAGGTTTTAATTCAAGTAGCAACTATGGATTAATTTCTCCGAGTGATAATCATTTGGTCAAGGTAAGTATTTATCTTAATAGAAAGTTATTCTTACAGTTCTCTTCCATTTCCAGACATCTTGAATCCACCAAAAGGACACTGGGGAGATACCACACTATAGCAATTCACCCTGAGAAAAAAAGAAGTATATTATAGATTATACTTAACCTACAAAATAACTTCTGAATTTGGAATTTCAAAGCTCCTTAACAACCTGTTAATTTCAATATGACATATATAATATACTCATTGTTATTTTTTAAAAAAAGCAGTACTATAAATTAGAATGTGAAGATATATATGTATACTGCCTAGAAAGACATAGAATGGTACAGCTCGGTAGTCATTTCAGTAGTACATCCCAGAGAAGTTGTAGTTTGAATTATGAAAGTTAGTATAGCCAACATGCCATAGGAGAAAGAATATGGTTTGCCAGAGACTGCAATTTGTTGTGTTGTGTTCTTTACTGCCTATATTCATAAGCGTTATAATTCTCTTGAGGATTTGTATATAACAGGCTAGAATCAATTATCTTCTGCAATTGTAATATGTATCACATTACTCAGTTCACTTTTTCCATTAATTGGTTTAATAAATTACTTAAACAGTCCTTGGCAGGAGTTGGATTTCACTATTAATTTGTTTATCCCTTGCCATACTTTATAAAATGTTTAAGGATGTTCTATGAACATGTATAATTACAAAAACATGAATAACTAGAATTAAAGGAAAAATTATGAGAGAAGGTCAGGACAAGGAGGAAAAGTTAGAATGCATTTTTGCAGGGCATGAACAATTTGTTTAGCTTTCAATCGCCTGGTGGCCAAAGTGAACAGCAACATTTAATTACCTATATGATTCTCATTATACATAAGAAGAAAAAAATATTACTTAAAGGAGAAACAATGTTCTTTTAAAATTTTCCTCTCCCTTGATGTTATTATAATAGGAGAACAACAATGTGACTCCTAGATACATTGCATTAGGCATGGAAGTTTGATTATGAAGTTGATCTTGAGACAATATTCAGACATTTCCTCAGTTAAAGCATTTACTATCCAAGTTCCTAGAGCTCCATGTTCTCATTGGACCACAGTTTCTTATCCAAGTCTCACCTTCTGGAGCATAGTTCTTAAATAAATGTGTGCTTTCAAAGGACAACTTGTCTCAGCTTTAATTGTTCTTCAAACTACAAAATCAGATCCCTACTCTGAAATTAGATTGGTGAAACCCCAGCAACCCTGGGATTCAATAGTTATCCTGAAAACACCAAGTGGAAACTATGTCTGGGACAATGCCAAAATTAGAATTATGTTCTAGAATAAATAGCAGTAAGAACATGCCTCTGTTTTAATAACAGAGGAATTCTTGACTGGGAATTTCCACGCCACTGGGCAGAATGATGTCATATGCTCCCCAATCCAGCAGGTATATAACATTCCAAGTAAAAAACTTGAACCTTGTCTTTGTTGAAAGATGTAGAAAATGAGTTTGCTTTTTTGACCTTATACTGAAAATGAAACTATTTTAAGTATACGAGAGTTAAGAAATAAATATTCAGTTAGAGAAAAGTGATCAGACTTGCCAACTGATTCTTCCACAGTCCTTTCTTTTTATAAAGAAGGAGGGGTTCTAGGCCTACAAGCCCTGGCTTTGTCCTCTTAGTAGCTAGGCAATACTGAGAAAGGTATCTGGCCTCTCTAAGCATATGTTTTCTCTTCTGTACAATGGAACTGATAATATTTAGCCAGATTATTTCAATGTGTAAGTAAGGTGATGCATAGATGTGTGGGTTTTGCATGTTTGTTTGTTTGTTGTTTTTTAGAATGGAAATTGGTGCAGCCTTATGGAAAACAGTATGGAAGTTCCTCAAAAGATTAAAAATAGAATTATCATATGATCCAGCAATTCTACTTCTGGGCATTTATCCAAAGTAAATAAAAATATCAGTTTAAAAAGATATATGCACCCTATATTCATTGCAACATTTATTGCAATAGCCAAGATACGGAAACAAGCTAAGTGTCCATCAAAGGATGAATGGATAAAGATGTGGTGTATGCATACAATGGAATACTACTTAGCCATAAAAAAGAAGGAAATCCTTGCCATTGGTGACAACATGGACAGTCCTTTAAAATAAATCATAGAAAAACAAATACTGTAGGATTTCACTTGCATGTGGAATCTAAAAAATAAAACAAACAAAACAAAAACCTATAGATACAAATAACAGACTGGTGGTTGCCAAGAGGGGTGGGATTGGGAGTGGAAGATACAAGTGAATGGGATCAAGAGGTACAAACTTCAGGTATAAGATAAATAAGTAATGGGGATATAATGGACAGCATGTCAATTACAGTACATGATTTTATACTGCATATTTGATAGTTGCCAAGATAGTAAATCTCAAAAGTTCTCATCACAAGAAAAAAAAATTAATTCTGCAGAGTGACTGATGAGAACTAGACTTATTGTAGTGATCACATTGTAGTGTATACAAATATCATATTATTGTGTTGTACACCTAAAACTAATATAATGTCGATACCTCAAAAATAAATAGTTAAGTAAATAGCAAAGTTCAGAGTAACATGTTAATGTGGTTAACATTGAAAAGGTGATATTATGTAGATTTGACTTACCACACTGTCCCAGCCTGCAGAGCGGAGGAGACTGTTATGGCTTTATCAATATCTTTGGTAAAGATTCCTGCTGCTAAGCCATAGTGGGTATTGTTTGCTCTCTTGATCACATCATCTAAAGATTTAAACTTCATAATTTGCTGCACTGGTCCAAATATCTATACCATAAAAATGAATGAAATAAATCAAAGTAACAGGTTAAAACTAAATATTTTAAATGGTATTGTAGTTTTATTCCCCTACAAACAATCCTAAATTAAGATTTTATTTCATATTTCAAAGTGTAAGAATCAAAATGGTAGCTGCTGGAATGGGAGGTTAAGATAGGCAATGGTCATGTGTTAAATTCCCTTTGAAACAAAATGAGGTACAAATAAATAAGGCAATATTCATTTCTTGTTGTTGGAATTAGACTTCTAAGAACTTACCATTGTGCATAAAGTCATTAACTTTAAAGCTTCTTTTGCATTTAGGAATATTATAGTTTTCCACATCAAGTCACTACATAAAAGCAAACACAAGAAACCAACACTTCTTCTACCGGATAAATGAGTAAGCAATAATTGATACTAACTATTTTGTTTTAGTGTATCATCAACTGAGGTATCACCTATTTTACTGGATATAGATCTTTTTATAACCAGCCAAATTAAGTGAAACAATGTGAATTTTTGTTCAGATTCTACCCTTTAGCCAAATCTCAAGCAATACCCATGTACCAAGCAAAATGATCCATTAATGTGTGAGCTTAAATCCTCAACCACTAACCAAAGCATGGGTTCATTAACAATGACTATAATCACAGGATTGGAAGCCAAAATCACAATTTGCTCATTCAAGCCTAAATTAATTGCTCTTTCATTTTTGCTAGATTCTCCTAGTTAGCTCAGCCCAAAGCCAGCCTTATTCTGTATCTCATCCCCAGATGAGAGAAAAACAATTGGATTTTCTCTTAAAAACTAAGCTCCTGTATTATGTTTCTATAAAACATACATTAAATTTAAACAAAGAGGGGTGTTTCTTTTTTTTTAATTTTTATTTATTTATGATAGTCACACACAGAGATTGAGAGAGAGAGGCAGAGACATAGGCAGAGGGAGAAGCAGGCTCCATGCACCGGGAGCCCAACGTGGGATTCGATCCTGGGCCTCCAGGATCGCGCCCTGGGCCAAAGGCAGGCGCTAAACCACTGCGCCACCCAGGGATCCCAAAGAGGGGCCTTTCTGAGGGTTACTAGAATTTTTTGGGAAATGTAAGTTAGGGGAGGCAAAATCAGAAAAGATAAGTAGTTTTCTGGTGTTCAACACTGATCTAAGTATTGAGAGTAGGGGGCTACCATTCCATAGAGGCTGAGTGCAAATTCTAAGACTGTAAATCGAATTATAATATTGTAACTGGGAACCAGATATACAGCAGATATTGTAACAAATGTGTTAATATCTTATACAATTTTAGTTGAACAAAGCACATGGTTCAAGACTTCTTTGCAGTAGTAAACAAGCTACTCCACCATGTATATTATTGGAACACAATAAATGTTTCCTTTATTGAATCTTTGTTTTCCTTTGTCCTTTCCCATGGTATGGGAGAACAGCAGCTCTAATAAGACAAATATTTGTTGATTTGTGCAAAACTTACATTCAAAAAATCAGTTGAGGGTTGCATTGGAGTGGAGAAACTATGTTTGATTATCCAAATGCGTCTGTTTTGTTTTTCCTATTTATTTACTGTTTGCAAATCTGATTCTGCACTTTCCCCTTGCTTGATGGCATTTTGGGAGGTAAAGAAAATAACCCTCTCAGATTCTCCATCACATTATAAACATGAAATACAAGTTCATTAGATGAAAGATTATGATTCAGTATATTTGAGTTGCCAGTGACTTCTTGTTATAGTGTATTATGGAACACCTTCATAGCCCAAAGTCAATGAATCTATCTCTGTATTTATTAAAACCCCTCTGTCCAGGGCACCTGGGTGGTTCAGTCAGTTAAGCATCTGACTCGAGATTTCAGTTCAGGTCATGATCTCGGGGTCATGAGATAGAGCCCCTTGTTGAGCTCCACACTCAGTGAGGAGATGCTGATGCTGTCTGAGATGCTCTCCCTCTCCCCATCCCTCCCCCTGCTCATTCTCTCTCTCTCTCTCTCTCTCTCTCTCTCTGTCTCCGAAATGAGTAAGCAAGTAAATAAATAAATAAATAAATAAATAAATAAATAAATAAATAAAATCTTTAAAAAATAAAACCCCTCTGTCCATGAAGGAGGTTATTTATAATTCCCAAATGCAAGCTAGCCTTTCCTATTTATGTAGTTATATATCACATTTCTGGATAACATCTTCTTAATGTTAATCAGTTTGTGCTCACCAAATATTTAATAACAATATATTTGTCTAGGAAAATTAGGAAGTTCAAGAGCTGAAAACAGGGCCAAGAACATATGGAGGGTGAGGAGTCATGTAGGGGATAAATGTTATTTTCAAATATATGGATGGCTTTTATGTGGAAAAAGGCATACTGCATGTATGGGGCTAACGAGTAGAACATAAGAGAAGGGACTTACATGAGGCCAGAGGTAGAAATTTCTAATGCTTAGCATTGTCCAAACATGGAAAAGCCTAAGAAATAATGAGTTTACCCGTTGATGCTGTTTAAAGACACACTGGCTGGCCATTGGCCTGGAGCAAACCAATGGACATAGTAGGATTGGAGAGGTGGGCTTAAGAGATCCTTCTAGCTTTATGATGCTATCTATAATTTTGTAACAGTAACAAGTCACCCAAGCTCTTTGGATCTCAGTTATAGATCTTTTGGATCTATAAATTTGACTTTTGACCTAAATTATCCATAATCTTCCTTCTAATATTAACAGTCTTATCACCTTTAAGCAGAATGGTTCCTATGAGCTCCATGTCTACAGTGTTAGGTTAGTTGGGGTTGGGTGGATAATAAAGTTAATATGAGCAACAGTAGGTCACATAGAAAGAGTGGGGAATGGTGGTCATGAGAATTAGGCTATACTTCCAAGTTGCCTTTATCTGTCCATGTGACCTACCCCCCTTTCTACTCTGGACCTTACATTTTTCATCTACTATTTAGGATGATAACAAGAATCATAAATCAGTTGACTCTGTGACTCAAAGAAGAACTCAAAATACAAAAGGCTTAAAGATACAAAACAGTTCAAAAGAGTTTGACATGTTATGTTCACAAGGGTAATAAAATAAATATAACATATAGGAACTGAAAACAACTACCATGTCATTATTTAGGAAAATTCTTGGATCAGAATACCACATTTAATTTTATTTAGTTGCCAATCGTTAAAATGCAATATAGGAATTATACACCTTATAAATGTTCTGAGATTTTTATTAGAAAAATAATGCCAGTCTAAATAGGTGAAAATAATGAAAGATAGTATTTGTCTCTGGGAAGAAAAGACTACAGGCTTTCTTCTAGTATTGGAGTGATACAATGAAAAGAAAAAATATCATGATACTTCTCTCAAGAGGTTGTAATGAGAACTAAATGAGAATATTTCATGTTTATGTAAATATTTTATATTTCTTTATATAAATATATTTTTATATATAATATACATTCAACTTTCTTTTTTTTTTTTTTTTTTTTTTTTTTTTTTTTTAAATTTTTTTTTTTTTTTTACGTTTTTATTTATTTATGATAGTCACAGAGAGAGAGAGAGAGAGGCAGAGACACAGGCAGAGGGAGAAGCAGGCTCCATGTACCGGGAGCCTGACGTGGGATTCGATCCCGGATCTCCAGGATCGCGCCCTGGGCCAAAGGCAGGCGCCAAACCGCTGCGCCACCCAGGGATCCCTACATTCAACTTTCTAAAAATAAATACAAATGTCAGAAATATATATCTGTATATATTATATAAATAAATCATTTATATTTATTATATTTCATAGGACTATATTTATATTTTATACTGACTATAAGGCTCTTAGCTCTCTATCTGGCACATAGTGAACAATCACTAAATGGTTCTTTTTTTTTTCCCTAAAGATTTTATTTACTTATTAGGGAGAGAGACAGCTAGAAAGAGCGCGAGCAGTGGGGAGAGAGAGAAGCAAGCTCCCCACTGAGCATGAGCAGGGAGCCTGATGTGGGGGTCAATCCCAGGACCCTAAGATCATGACCTGAGCCAAAAACAGATGGTTAATGGACTGAACCACCCAGCACCCCTATATGGTCCTTCTTATTAATAAAAACCATCAAACAAAACTATAAGCCAATATCAAACTATAGACCAGTATCAGCTACAGCAAATATTCTTAAAAAGTATTAGCAAATAGTATTCAGCAATGCCTACAACCAATTATATACCATGACCAAGTGAGATTTAAGGATGATTCAATATTCAAAAATCAATTAATACAAGACATGACATTGATAAAATGATTTTTAAAATACCACATAATCTTAGTTGATGCAGAAAAAGCATTTGACAAAAAACATCCTCCTTTTCCTCTCAAAAAATTCAGAATAGAAAGGCACTTCCAAAATCTGATTGAGGGCATTTATGAAAATCTCATAGTGATTATCATATTCAGTGCAAAGACTGAATGCTTTTTCCCCATGATAGAGAACAAAGCAAAGATGCCCACTCTTGCTACTCTTATTCAACATAGTGCTAGAATTCTAGCAAATGAAAAAGGCAAGAAAAAGGAATAAAAAGCATACAGATGAGAAGGGAAAGAATACAGTTATTCCTATTTGTAGATGACACAATTGTCTACATACAAATTTCCAAGGAGTCTCCAAAAACCTCCTAGAAATACCCAGTTCAATGACATCAAGAAAATATACAAAATAAATTATATCTATTTATATAGCAATAAGCATATGCATGCCAAAGTTAAAGATTAGACTTATAATAGCTCAAAAACATACCTAGGCATAAATTCAATAAAACATGTATTGGATTGAAAACTACAAAGTCCTAATGAAAGAAATCAAAAAAGGTATATACAGACCGTGTTCAATGACTGAAAGATTCCATACAATAAAGATGTTAATTCTTACCAAATTGATAGATATGTTTAACACAATTCCTCTCAAAAGTCCAGCAAGATTTTAAAAAGATATGTGGACAAGGTTATTCTAAAATTTATATGGAAAAGGAAAAACTAGGTTAGCTAAAACAATTTTGAAAAAGAATAAATAGAGGGGATTCAGTCTTCCCAATTCTAAGATGTATTATATAGCTACCATAACCAAGAGACACATAGATCTGTGGGACAGATATCTGTTCCACTTGAAATTATCAGTGGAACAGATAAGGAAAACTAGAAATTTATATACAGATAAGGACAACTGAATTTTGACAAAGTTGCAAAAGTGACAGAAATGGAAGAAGCCACCTTTCAACAAATGATGCTGAAGCAATTAAACAAAACAAAACCCAACAACCTGGAATTAGGTCTCACCCCTTACATAAAAATTAACCTAAAATGGATCATAGACTTAAGTGTGAAATATATTATAAAACTTTTTTTTTAAGATTTTATTTATTCATGAAAGAGACACACAGAGAGAGAGAGAGGCAGAGACATAGGCAGAGGGAGAAGCAGGCATGCAGGGAGCCCGATGTGGGACTCAATTCCAGGACTTCAGGATCACGCCCTGAGCCAAAGGCAGACTCTTAACCGCTGAGCCACCCAGGCATCCCCATTATAAAACTTCTGGGAAAAAAATTAAAATAATAAAAATCTTTTAGATTTAGGAGTAAATGAAGGGTTCGTATGTTTGATACCAAACACTGTCCATACAAGGGGAAAATGGTTATTATTAATAAAAACAACCAACCAAAATGAAAAATTGAGAAAGACCCTGTTAACAAGACGAGAAGACAAGCTATGGACTGGAAAAAAAAATTTGCTAATCACATAACCAACAAAAGACTAGTATCCAAAATACATAAAGAAATCTCAAAACTCAACAGTGAAAGGCAAACTATCCAATAAGAACACGGGCAAAAGATATAAAGAAGTATTTCATTACAGAAGATATCAGATGGCAAATAAGCCAATGAAAAGATGAACAATATCATTAGCTATTAGAGAAATGCAAATTTAATTCACAATGAGCAGTCATGCCTATCAGAAGAGCTAAAATTTAAAATAATCCAAATGTGAGTAAGGTAGCAGAGAAACTGGATCACTCATACATTGCTAATGGGAATGTGAAAGTGTTCAGCCACTCTGGAAACCAGTTTGCCATATTCTTTAAAAAAATTACATCTACCATATGACCCAGTAATAGTACTCCTGGATATCTATCCCAGAGAAATGAAGAATTCTGTTCATATAAAAACCTGTACACCAGTGTTTATTTTTTTTTCAAGATTTTATTTATTTATTCATGAGAGACACAGAGAGAGAGGCAGAGACACAGGCGGAGGGAGAAGCAGGCTCCATGCAGGAAGCCTGACATGGGACTCAATCCGGGTCTCCAGGATCACGCCCTGGGCTGAAGGCGGCACTAAACCGCTGAGCCATCCGGGCTGCCCTACACCAGTGTTTATAGCAGCATTATTCCTAGTAACCCCAAACTGGAAACAATCCATATGTTCTTTGGTAGGTGAATGGTTAACAGTGGTGCATCCAATCTGTGTAGTACTGCTTTGCAATAAAAAGGAACAAGCTCTCCTTACATGCAACAATCTAGATGAATCTATAGAAAATTAAGCTGAGTGGAAAAAAAAAAAAGCCAAACCTGAAAGGCTGGAGTATGAATCCACTCATGTAAAATTCTTGAAATGACAAAATCATGGAGATGGAAAACAGATTAGTGGTTAAGGAAAAGCCTGGAGTTAAGGATAGGGTGGTAGAGGAGGGACATGGATTGGCTATTAAAGAACCATGAGGGAATTATGTGGTGATGAAATGTTCCATGTTTTTCCTGTTTCAATGCCAACATTCTTGCTGAGATATTATGCTATAGTTTTGTGAGGTGTTGCCATTTGAAGGAAATTGGGTAAAAAGCACCTGGGATCTGCCTGCATTATTTCTCATAACAACACTGGAATCTACAATGATCACAAAATAAGAAGCTTAATTTTTTAAAAAAATATCCTGTGTGTGTGTCATGTAATTGTTTTCCAATGATCTTCAACTATATTATTTCCAGAGAAAAAGCACCAATGAAGAGGAGGTTTTGTTTTCCATTACTTTAAAGCTGTGGAAGAAGCACCTAGAAATTATTAAGCATCCTGACCTGTCTTTGGCTGGAAATTCTTGTCTGGCATCACAACTTCCTTCCTATTTTTAGTCTTGATTACAAATAAACGTTTACAGGTAACAGAGGTGAAAGGTAACATTTACCAAGAAAGATGTTAAAAGAACTGAGAATTTTAATTTATTTTTTAAAGATTTATCTATTTATTTAAGAGAAAGAGAGACACTGTGTGTGTGAGCTGGGGGGAGGGAGAGGGCCAGCTCTCTGGGGTTCCCTCTCACCACTCTGAGATCAGGACCTGAGCCAAAACTAAGAGTTGGACACTCCACCAACAGAGCCACCCAGGGTCCCCAAGAACTGAGAATTTTAAAGGGACACTCTGTATACAGCCATAGAAAAAATATGGCAAGTAAGGGAACAGTGTAGAATGAAAGTATTTACCTCCTCTTTGGCGATGCGCATCTCGTCCGTCACATTTGAGAAAACGGTGGGCTGGATGAAGAAGCCTTTATTCCCCCATGGGCCTCCACCACACTCCAGTTTGGCTCCTTCTTTCTTTCCACTCTCAATGAGGTCAAGGATTTTTTCATATTGTTTCTTATCAATCTAATAGGAAAAGCATCATATGGAAAAGAAAATAAATGAATAAATTAATTAAGTTTACAAACGTAATACATGGTGCAGCCTGTTAATGAGAGCCTCAAAATGCTAGAATATTGTTATGAAATGAAATACTCCACCAAAACAGCTTACAAAGGCTCAGATTCATTCTGTTTATTCTCTTGACTTTTCTAGAAAGAATATTTAGAGATAAAAATTTGTATTTAGCATTTGTTTTACAGTCACGTAAGGAAAGCATATCGCCACTGCAAACAAATGTAAATCTTTTCCCCACAACTGTCATTCATTTACATGGGAAAAAAATACCTATTAATAGTCAAACATACGTACTGAAGACTAGTCCTAACTGAAATAAGGAGCAAAAAGGAGAAGAGAACTTTGATACTGGGTTTAATCAAATATGGCAGTTGGAGAGCAGATGCTGTAAGACTTTGAAGACCCTTAGACCTCTGTTTGGTTCTTCTCATTTCTGACAGCCTCCTCTGGCCAGATCCATGCTGACCGCAGCCGGATCACCCTCCTCAGTCCGGGTCCCCCTGGGGCAGTCTCAGTGGGTCCAGTCCCAACTTCTAGTCTGTCTTGATTGTTACCATCCTGCTTCATTACATAGGCCATATCTAAGTATATGACAAGAATAACAGAGCCTTCATGGTTTGTTGAACAATATTTTTTATAAGGAAAAAAAGAACCCACTTAAGTCCAGACTTGTGGCTGGGATACCAGGAGCATACATCTTCCCACCATGCAGTGGAATTGGGGCTCTGTACTATCTCAATTCCTATTTTGGGAGGCTAAAAGATTGAGTGATCCTGGGACTCTGAATCAGTGGTGAAGACTGCCCTGTCTCAGGTGTGGCCAGGGTTAAGTTTTAAAGGAAAAAGACAAGTTACAAGAATTAAGGTGGAGGGTCTCTGTCTCTGGTCGGTCCAGTTTCTCTCTTCTCATTACTTAAAAAGTGTTGCTTTTTATCTTCTTGTCTGATACTGAAATCTCCTCCATTTTCCAAATTCCAAGTGCACACAACCCAGCTCCCATACCCAATTGGATTAAGTGCAATTTGAAAACCAGAAACCATTTTCTACAATTTGGCATAACATTTGGTACAATGTTGCTCAATCCTCATCAGTGCATAATAGTTAATTGAATATTCCAAAAAGAAAATGTTCCTTCATTTCCAGCAGATTAAGGGAATTGCAATGTTGATTTAGGAACTGTTGGCTTGATATTTAGATTGCTGCAGAGTGTTTACTACAGTCAGACTAAGTCGTGGTGTTAGTCTTACCTAGTTGAAATATTCTTGTTTGCCAGACAATAGCCAAGGATCCACATATCCTCCATGCAAAACTTCTCTGGATTATACCAAAATAATTTCACTCTGGCCTCAAAAACATCATGATTTTGGGGGGGTTTCATTTTGAGATGTATTCCCTAAGTCCTAACTTTTCTCTACCTGTGACCAGAGTGGATATTTGGTGACAGTCCTAGCCTTGCTCATTAACTGGGAGGAAAAGACTGAAAGGATTTGTTTGTTGGAATACTTCAATTGTCAGTAACTTTGAAGAATACAGGAATTCATATTTTAGCATTTGGCTACCAACAACGTGGTTCTTTAACCAGCAACTCTAGCATTATGTGGAGGTAAAATGCATCTCTTAGGTCTCACCCTAGGCCTACTGCATCAGAATTTCCTTTTCTAATGAGATTCTCAGATGATTCAAATGCACAGGAAATATTGAGGACATTATACTACAGTTTAGGCCTAGTGTTTTCAGTTATACTAAGGGACATGCTCTGTGCAGTCTGGCTAATTTTGCTTCACCATAAATACAAGTCTTCCTCAGAAGGTATCAGATTGGCCATATCTGAATTTGGCTTTCCTTTTGGCCCTCAGGAACTTCTCAATAATGCTAGGATGTAGCAGGGGCTCTTTACTATGTGATGGGCCATTAATTCATGGGCTAGTCCATGAAACGTAATAGGGCATGGCATTGTAATAGTCTCAAAGTATACATTTTGAAGTGTTGGAATGTGCAAATTCTTTAATTCTTTATTCCTTAGGACTGATGAGTTGAGAAAGAAGACAGTTTGAGAAGTGACACTGATACATCCTTCAGATTATTTGGAAACCATAGATCAACAAAAGCAATGAGAGCAGATATATGGAGTTCTTGATCTGTGATAATAATTGTCACCATAGGTATCAATGGCAGTATGTAATTTTCATTTATTTAACAGACATTTATGCATGTACTATGAACCAAGCACTCAGATAGATTATTGCCTTTCACTGCACAGTGATCCTGCAAAATTGGTGTCACTAGTTCTGGTTTACAAATGAGAACACAGAGCCTCAGGGAGATTAGATTTTAAATCCAACTTCTATTTTGAAAGTCCATCTCTCTGCATTGAGACAAGATGCAACTTCTGCTGATAATGTTGTAACATTTGATGTGGGTCTAATTATTTCTTTTTCAAATGAAAATACTGATTTTTTCCAGGTTTTTAAGAATGCATACTTTGGTCTATGGAATCCAATTGGAAAATCACTTTACCAATGAAGAAATTTAAATACATTCTATATAAATTATATATAATATATATGAAACATGTATTAACATTTATTTATATACATATAAAATATGCTTAGTGCATAAATGCCTCTTTCCATTAAGCTCATCATATAACAACAGATATTTTTAAGGGTAAAGAGGCCCCAAGGGCCTTTCAGTCTTACTTCTCAAATATCTACTTATTGTACTTACTCAGTACAATGTGTGATGAAAATCTATTCAGTTATACAGATTAAAGTCTTAAATTAAGCAGTTAGATCACTGTTTACTTAAGAATTCTATGAATAGAAATTTTCTTAAAGTCTATTTTAACTCCCTTCTCTCATGAATAATGAGGTATTCTAGGTCAATTCTTGAGTCTCTCTAGCTGAATGGTACAGATCCTCTAGTGGAGAAAGTATCACCCAACAATGTTTAATATTAAGTATCTTGGATATTCTATTCCCTTCACTTCTTCTTCTCCTCCTTGATCCTCTTCAGATTTATCTATCATCTATCTATCTATCTATCTATCTATCTATCTATCTATCTATTTACCTATCAATTTATCTATAGATACATCAAATGGGGAAAATGCTTTACTTTTACATAAATAGGCAGTTATTTAAAGAAAGAAATAATCACAGCTGAAAATCTTAGAGTTCCATCCTTTTTTAAAACTGGAGACCATGTCAAAATCAAATGTATAATATGTCTTGGCATCCATTTGAAAAGCTACTCAATAGGAGCAAAATTAGCAACTACTTCTATGTACTCATTAATTCAAGGATAAAAACAAAATATAGTGTGATTAAGATAAAACAATGTATTACTTCATTTGTCAGCTGAGTTATTTTACGGTTTTTAGGCTTTAATCCTAAGATTTTCTTACATGGCTCTCTTGGCATGAGCAGAAAATCCCAGGACAGCCTTTTAACACTTCCAGGCAGTAAACTCCATGAGGTCAGTAGCATATCCTCCTTGTTCCTTTTGGCATTGCCAGGTTCTTATCCCAGGGTTTAGCTCATAGTAGTGTTGAATACATTTTGGTTGATAAAATGTATTTTTGGCTTAGTGACTATGTTAAGAATAGGGTTTGCTTCAAATCAACAGCATGGAACAGTGTATAAATTTTAGTGTGAAAGAATAAAGTCTCTAAGCTTAACGTCTACACTCTAGGAAAGGATTTCCCAACAGCGGCCTTATTGGCATTTTGTGGCCAATAACTCTTAGTTGTGGAGCTCTGCTATGCATTGTAAGATGTTTAATAGCATCTCTGGCCTCTGCCCTCCATTAGATGCCAGTAAAACCACCCCCTCTCAACTACCCTAGTTGAGACAACTAAAAATGTCAAATGTTTCCTTGGTGAGGGGCGAAACTGTTCCAGTTGAGAACCACTGCTCTAGATCAGGATCCCGGAGGCCTGGAGTAATCTCAGAACCAAAGATTGAGGAGCTTGCATAACAGACAATGAAGGAAGGAAGATGCAAAGGTAGACTTTGGACAAGAGAAGGACACTCTTATTGATACTGGTTCTAAGAGGACAGAAGAAAATGAAAACCTTAGGGAATAACTGGCCTTTCCCACCTAAAATGAGAAGTTTGCCACAAAGGCAGGAACTCATGACCTTCTAGGACACTCGGGCCACCATTAGAAAGCCCATCAGAGTGCCTGAAGACCAGAGAGAATGTAGAGCTATGCTAGCTGCTCCCATCTGTGGCTGGAAGCTAAGACAAAGGACTGATCTTGAGGGAAAAATAAATGATAGGATTCTATCTGAACTTCCAAGTGGATAGAAACCACATACAGGAATTAAGAGGTATATAGCTTAAGGAAACAAGAAATTTACAGTGTTTGTTGTTTCTCATCACATCTTTAATTGCCAACATGCTTCTTAAACTGTTTCTTTATTTAAGATTTTGTTTATTTATTCATGAGAGACACAGAAAGAGAGGCAGAGACAGCTCAATCCCAGGTCCCCGGGATCAAGACCTGAGCCAAAGGCAGACGCTCAACCACTGAGCCACCAGGTACCTCTCTGAAACTGTTTCAGGACATAAAGAGCGGGCAACACAAAATCAGGATGCTTTCTTTAACACTGGGAGTTAGATACATTTTTTTTTTTTTAAGTACCAAACTGACACAGTATTGTCACCAAGGAAGATCTGTGGTAAGGAAATAAACTTATTCAATAAAAAAGTAAACTTAGAGAGGAACCTTATTCTTGTGCCCTGTGAATGCTATTCCTTCTATTATATACTCACTTGAGGGCCTTGACTGACTCCTGGGGTCAGAGGGTTTCCAAGAACATACTTTTTAGCCCGTTCAACACTCCTCCGAACAAACTCATCGTAAATTGATTCTTCCACAAAAAGCCTGGATGCAGCTATACAGCACTGGCCTTGGTGATAGAATAACGCCTGGTGTGCAACTTCAACAGCACTGTCCACTGCAAAGAAGGTATTCACATTGAGGAAGAGATATTTTCTAAAGATTATATATTTTTATACGTATCTCTCAGAGGCAATATGATGGCATAAGAAAATTATGAGCTGCATAGTCAGACATAGATTCAATACATCCCACTTCTTATCAGTCAGGTGATTAACCATTCTTATCCTTTGATATGGAAATGATAACCACGAATATGGACTCTGAAAAAATTAATATACACAACCAAGAATATAGAGAGTGTCATAAGATCCTAGCCTACTGCAAATTATTTTTTTTAGATTTATTTACTTATTTGAGCAAAAGAGAGAGAGAGAGAGACAACATGCAAACATGGGGGCGAGGGGCAGAGAGAGAGAATCTCAAGCAGGCTCCTTCCGAGCATGGAGCCCAATGTGGAGCTCGATCCCAGGACCCTGAGATCATGCCCTCAGGTGAAACCAAGAGTCAGATGCTTAACTGACTGAGCCACCCAGATATCCCTGCAAATGATTTTTATAAATATCTCTGAGAGATATAAATATCTCTGTTCATAATTAGATGACTATGAATATGTCAGGCCTTAGATTTTAACAAAACGACAAAGAAAATATGAACTATCTAGTGCATTGAATAATTTAAAAACAATTTCAGACACCCTAATTAACAGGAAATGTGGTATTTCTGAAAAAAATTAATATTTAAAATCACTCACCCACCTTAACAGCCCTGTTCCAGGAAAAACATTTTCCAACTTTATTTAAAATATACCATATTATTTCATAGATGCCTATAAACTCTTCTTATCTGTGCATTTGAGATGGTAGAATGGGGCTTGAAAGGAAGAAACAGGTTGTGTCATTACTAAATCCTAAACAACCTAAAGAAAGGTTTCTCTGCATTTTAATTTTTTAAATGTTGAAGAATTAATTCAACATCATAGCACTCGAGTATTGTTATATTTACTTTGTGAATTAACTACATCTACTTAAGTTGTAGTGGAAACAGTTTCTAGAAAGATTTGGTAAAAAATCAGGACTCTTATCATATTTGTAGACTATATAATAAGCCAGTGTGTTCTGAAAAGCTTCAGCTAAGATCACATTCAGCCATTTCTGTTTATTGCCTCATACTGCAGCTGTCAAAGAGCTAGATGAATGCTTGACAATCTATTTCTGCTCACTGACTCCCATTTAGAAAATAATTGTGGGATTCTATTCAATAATATAATCAGAATGAACCTGGGATATCGTATAGTGGAGTCACATGATAACTATAGATGGAATATATGTAAATTTGACCACACTTGCTAGGAAAAAAAAAAGAAGAGAGAGAAATTCCTTAAATGCTAAGTGTCACTCTCTTCTGGTCATTTCATTTAATGTGTGCATGACCCAGAACGAAGGGAAATGACAAAATGTGAAATTAGCCATCTCTCTAGTTGGTCCTGGTCCAACATAACTGAGGGTATGTCACCATGCCTAATCCAATGTTAACATGTAAAGGCATGGAATTAAAAAAAATACATCATGGCTCCTAAGTACAAAACAGCTGCTTAAAGTTCAGCTGTGAAAATAGTAATGTATTCCAAACCAGGAAGAAAGAGTGTCTAGTGTTAGACTTATCTAGGTGTTACACTTTAGGACAGTTCGAGAGATTTTCAAGAGTAATTCTAGGTTCTGATTTGATGTTAGAAGCAAACCCTTTTATAAACTTCAAGGTTACCGTCCATCAGGCATTACCAGACACTAAGATGAGGGGTGAAAAGTTAAGAGTGGCTTTCACTCACAGTCGGAGTCAGCAAACACAATGAAGGGGCTCTTTCCACCAAGCTCCAGGGTCACCCTCTTCAGATTGCTTTTCCCGGCAGCTTCTTTGATCATTTTGCCAACCTGTAATGGAGCATTACAAAGGAAGAGGCTTAATCTGTTCTCATGAAGGCGGGTTTATTTAGCATTTTAAATTTATATGAGGTTTGTGCCATAATTAAGTTTCATTAGGGAGAAACATTAAATAGCATTTTTCAAGATTTGGTGCCTTCAAATATCAAAGACTCCTTCATCCGAGCACAAACATGATGAATCAGAAAAACATTCATGAGAACAGATACATAGAAGATGACAGCTGATCTTGATGTACATGACTGGACAGGAGGTATTTTTCATTTTAATCGGAACTTCATCTTTCAAAAAAAAAAAGAACTTCATCCTTCTGCTGATAAACTGGACATATCATGATCCAACCACATAACTTGTCTACTTGACTTTTCATCCCTCTACTGAAATCCAGAGAACTCTATCCAAACTGGCATTTTCACTCCTTAAATCTCAACTCTCTTTCTCATTATATGCTCACCCTGACCTGGCTGGGTGACCAGGTCCCACCCATCCTTGGGGTCCAGCTCATATGTGAACTCTTCTTTAAAGCCCACTCTGTTGACTCTAGGCAGACATGGGCCTTTTTCCCTTTTATGATCTCCCAAGAACACTCAAGGAGATTGTTTCAGAGTCTCCCTCAGATTGTATTATGTGTATACACATCAATTTCCCAAACAGATATCACCTCCTTGGTGGTGGTCATAAAGTCCTATCATTGCAAAGTTAGCATTGCCTGTCACAGTAGGGTTTGTTAACAACAGATTGACTGACAGGTCTCTCTCTCTTTCTCTCTCTTTCTCCCTACCTCCCTCCTCCCTTCCTCCCTTCCTCTCTCCCTCCACAACTTTGAACCATGGAACTAGAAAAAAGAAATTGGATCTGTGCTCTGTGCTGCTACTTCAGTTAGCTGGAATCCTACGGTTCTGGTTTCTCCTTTAATGCTACTTGCCTCTCTTCAGAGAAAGACATTGTTTTCATTTTTTTCTTTGTGGCTCACGTCCCATCAAGATTATCTTCTGTAGTTGTTTTATTTTTCCATCTCTAAAATCTGGCCTGCTTTATAACTATTTCCTCTTTACTATTTTTATTGAAGTCCTAATGTATTAAATGATCTGTGCTTTTCTTTTTGAAAGAGGATTCATTTTATCTTGCTTCTGTTTTTTTCCCCTACTTGACACATCAGATTTTAATAAAAAACCTTCTATCCCAACTGAACAAAAGAAAAGTAGATGCTTGCTGCGCATCTGTTTGAATTGTATGTGGTTTATTGAATTGACTATTGCTGTGCCTTATAGGGCAGTGTAATAATTAATCTGCCAATCTTTTTATCTTTAAGATGTCACATGCTAAATAAAATCCTGTAATATAGGTTAATAAAAAGAAACTAAAAGTAGACTTGCTGTGGGGATATCCTGTCTGAAATTTTTCTCACATATCATTTTCCTTCCACTTCTTATTAAATTTTCACTTAAGATGATTAAGAATTTTTTTATTTCCTACATAATATTCTTTTATTTTCCCCCTTTGAATTCTCCAAGTTCTTTCAGCAGATTTTTTTTCTTAACTTAGAAATACTTACTGGAAAAACTTTATTAAAGTAGATAATTTTTGTCTCAGGGAAGGGAATAAGATCAGAGATATTTTTCTAAATGCTACAGATATCAAAAGAACTTGAATGAAGAATGGCCAGAAGTATGAGTAAGGGAGGAAGGTTACACTTTTGCTTAGCACAAGTTTCCATGGCAAATAAAAGGTTGATCTGAGTTTTCCCAAAGGTCTAGTTGAAGTCAAAACAAGGAAACATCGATTTTGTCCCATGATTTTGTTCCCTTACTTGGAAAAAAATAAAGGTTCATAATTTTTCTTAAAGAAGTCTGCAATGAAGAAAGAGAAGAACATTCAAGACTATGGTAAGCAATATGTTCCATGATGTTGTGGCATTGCCATGTGGGGCAGAAGTAGAAAGTCCTCATGAAAATGGTCTAACCTAATCACCTCGTGCACAACGTGAACTAGATTCTGGTTTTTGTTTTGTTTTCTTCTATTTTAAATGAATCTAATGGGACATTAAAATTCTTACCTTAAAAAAAGTTCTTACCTTGCCAGAAGTATTTTTAGGAAGAGGGTCATTTCTATTATGACCACAAAAGATATAATCTATTGTTTGCCTCTTTCATGGCATCTGGCAAGTTTCCTACTACCTGCCAACCAACAAACCTGAAGCTAAAAGAGAGTCCAGAAAGATGTAATTGTTTAATACCTATTCAGAAGTAGTTACTGTAGTAGTTACTGTACTGGTTTCTGCAGATAACAATGAATAAGATAGTCTTTGAGGATAGTCAGCAAAGATGAGATACATGACAAAGCAATGGGCATGTGCTATCATAATTCTATATCATGGATAACTGGGGACTCAGAGAGGGTTTTAAAATTCAGGATGATCCTGGAACTGCAGAGAAAGCCATAGAGGTAACACGTGGTGGAAGCCATATTATAGTAGGTGTGGCCATGAGTAAGCAAAAGCCTGGAGGAATGAAAAGATACATTTGAGTATCCTATTGGGTGCTCAATATTTTACTATTCATTAGCTCACTCATTTTTTTTTTTAGCTTACTCAATTTTATTCTGTACAATAAGGCAGATATTATTATTCCCATTTATAAGTGAGAAATGCAAATGTAGCAATGATACTTAACTTTTAGAAGACACATTGCTTAAAAGGGTAGAGTCAAAATTTGAACCCAGATGTTTCCTAATCTTTTAATCTCAGAGTTTTCCTATTTTTAGCAGGTAAAGTACCCCAAAGCACTGTAGGGACCCAGGGATGGGCCATGACAAATAGCCAGTGATTCTAGAGACGGGATCGGGGACGGTAGCTCCTGGCCCATATGAGCTGGAGAATGAGTGGGTATGGGATCTAGATTAGGAAATGTGCACGGAGTCCCTACTGGAGAAGGTCTAGAATGCTAGGCTGTGGAATTTGTGTCTTTACCTCCTCTGCAATGATTCTGATCTATGACTTCACCATTTTTTAAATTATTGCCATGTCTCATTTCCAGTTGTTTTGTCCACAGGATCCTGAATGCAGGATTCACTTTCTCCTACTTCAATTAAGGGTTTATATAATGTAAACTTTTTCTCTTCTGTGTTTATGAAACATAAAAAAGCATTTTTTGTATTTATCTAGTTTTAAAAAGATTAAGAAAACTAAAATTTGATTTTCTACCATTTTAGTTCTCTATATAAATGTTTCTTTATATTGGAGTGGCTAATCAGGAGTATGGAATAATCAAATTAGCATCTTCTCATTATCTAGAATGTTCTTCTCAATCTCTGAGGAGTTAAAAAAGTAACCACTCTTCAAAATTCAGAGCAAGTTCTAGCACTCATGTAGACATAATCATCCCTTCCTGTGAAGGCCCTTACAGCAGTTTGTACAGATCTTAGTATCTTATCACTTCCTATCTTGTCTTATTTGTAACAGCAGCTTTATAAGAAGGGGCTCTTCTCATTCTTCATCCTTTACACTGTATACCAGTAAGAGGTTTCACTGCATATCTCACAATGTCACATAATCCAATAGAATGACTTGAATTGTTTTTTCCTTAATATAGTATGATTTTACCACTTTCTTTTGCTTGCAGTTGAAAATCATCTCAACAGATGGGAACCCATTCTCCCAAACTCCACTTTCCAGGCAGCTTACTCTATCTCCCCCTCTTGCCTCTTCTTGCAGTGCTCATGGCTGAGACCCTGTTCTTTAACCCTCTGGAAAGTCAAGCTGGAGCCAGAGAGGCATAAAAGTTAGGTTAAGCCAGCAATAACACTCAGGAAGCTAGCTGAGTTGTTGGCTCTCTTTCAGAATAATCAGGAAAGACAGAATCCCAAATAAGGAACTAAAGGTGATGCTCTGCTATTTAATTTCTATAATCTACAGTCTAAAATTACATTCATTCATACAAATCACTGGGGCCTGATGTAGATTTTCTATCATAAACTGTACTAATCAGACGACAGGGTCTAGTCGGCTATATTTCTTGTCAGGTAAAGCAATGAACACACTAAAAACAGTTTTGTGCAGGCCAAGTTTGTGACAGGTACTCCGCTTCATCTCCACTGTGTCTGCTTCTGTTCTGTAAACATGCACAAAGACTTGATTAAGGAATAAATCATTAAAAAGAATTTTTGTTTTAAAGAAATGTTGGCCTAAAAACAGTGACATAGAACATGCTTCTGACACCTGGAGATGCAAACATTCTTCACGCCAAGCCTGAATAACTGATGTTACCTCTGTAGATCCGGTGAAGGCCACTTTGTCTATATCCATGTGGGAAGAAATGGCAGCCCCAGCAGTAGGCCCATACCCAGGGACGATGTTCACTACTCCGGGAGGGAAACCTGCCTAAGGATAAAAAGTAAAATCATTAGGACAGAACTGAGGATTAATTCTATGATAAAAAGAGGAGAGTCTAAATTCAAAGCCGCCTCTCTATGCTAAGCTTATGAGTTTCTCTACCAAGAAAGATTCATGTAAGTGCTATTATTATTCTTATTTCATTTCTTAGGCCACTTAAAATAACCTCCAGAGTTACATTACTGGGGAAGAGTCTCTCCTCGGGGTAAGTCCATGTTTGACTTTTACGGATTGTTGCTCCAGTGATGGCTGCCTCAAATTTCATAATAGTGACTCAAAAATATAGTGTAGGTAGAAAAGCTAGGTCAGTTACTCACATAGAAGGAAAGCAATGCATTTAGTACCCTACCAGCAAAACCAGGAAGCTAAAAGGATCTTGCATTTTTAGTTTCTACCTATTGCTTCTTTGGGCATACCAACTAGGTTGCAAATTCCTACTGGCAATATTTAATCAGTAAAACATCAGATAAGAACTGTCCTCTTCTGTGTGATTAATCTTCACTGATTGATTTCATTCCTGGTTAAAGAATGATTAGGAATGATTAGGAAGAAAACAGTGTGTACTTGAGATGGGTACATTCACATTTCAGGTTATTGGCATCAAAATGCCCCCATTTTAACATCTCTTTGGACTTTTTTTAAAATTTGAAGTTAAGGGCACCCCGGGTGGCTCGGCAGTTTAGCAGCTGCCTTCAGCCCAGGGTGTGATCCTGGAGACCCGGGATCGAGTCCCATGTCAGGCTCCCTGCATGGAGCCTGCTTCTCCCTTGGCCTGTGTCTCTGCCTCTCTCTCTCTGGGTCTCTCATGAACAAATAAATAAAATCTTAAAATAAAATAAAATAAAATAAAATAAAATAAAATAAAATAAAATAAAAAAATAAAATTTGAAGTGAAGAATAGTTTTAAGAGTTAGGTTCAGATTTCTTTAATTTAAGTTTCTAGTAACTAAAGCTTGGTTTTTAAGTGCTGGAAAGATATAAAGGACAAAGGGTGATAAATTGTGAGAAAAAGGTATTAACAGTATCTGGATAGTTGATGAAAATAAATTTCATGCGCTTTTTTTTTTTTTTTTTTTAGTAAGAAGGTAAATGCAGAGGCAACCATAATAGAAATTAATAGAAAACAGAATATAAACATGTCCCCTTGTGGATATATATATGTTTAAAAACTATGTGGCCCCATGTGACGCATAAGCATGTTGGCACAGAAGATTCCAATCTTTGGATGGAGTCATTTAAAAAAATTGTTTCATTAGTGCCAGTTATAAACCAACTTTCATTTCCACATTTGAAAGAAAGATGCA
This sequence comes from Canis aureus, assembly GCF_053574225.1. NCBI lineage: Eukaryota > Metazoa > Chordata > Mammalia > Carnivora > Canidae > Canis > Canis aureus. The sequence goes on along the minus strand of NC_135611.1, from coordinate 85,647,003 downwards.
TCAATTTCAACATGCATTTGCATTCATGAGTTAAACTAAAGAAACAAAATAAAAGTGATCACAAGGTGACTGTTTGCCATGAAGCCTTTGAGTCTGGCTTCCTGTCTCCGGTTGGGCAGAGGTTCATTTGGGCTGACTGCCAGAAATCTCAGCCGGCACCCATATTAAATGTGTCCTCATCTGGACAGGAGCCATTGGCAGGTCGTTCACAGTAGCACCAAGTGAGGTCTTCATATTGTAAAGGAGGACTCCTGGGTTCTTGTGCATATTTTGATTTGGGAAACTTACCTCTTGTATTAAAGATGCCACATGAAGAGCAGTGAGAGGAGTTTGCTCTGCAGGTTTGACCACCACCGTATTTCCACAGCAAAGGGCAGGCCCTATCTTCCAAATGAACATGAACAACGGGAAATTCCACTAGAAAGCAATATAAAACAATAGATTCTTTGTGTTGCTGAAAGCCACATTTGCTAATCTAACTTCTACATTTTACACTACCTGGAGATGTGAAATAATAATTGTGGTAGTTTTGTGTAATCAACTGGTACATTCAAATTAAGTTCATTGCTAAAAGCAACTCATAAATGCTAAAAAGCTCCAAATAAATTAGATATAGGACAGGAGTGGAGGAGCCACAGAATTTTATCAGGTGTTATTTTGAGTTCTTCATCTACTGGAGGAAAAAAAATCACCACATGCTTTAAAAAATCAAGCCTTATTAAAACACAAAAAGTCTAGGGTCTGGTGGCTAAGAACTTGGTTCAAATCTCAGCTCAATCACTGACCGGCCCAGTGAGGTCAGATAAGTAACGTGCTTTCTGTGCATGATTTCATCATCTGTAAGTGCTGATAAAAATCCTCTCTACTTCAAAAGGTTATCTTGAGGATTCTTCAAGAAAGTGGGCCAAAGGCTTAACAGAGTGACGGGTTTACCATAGGCATGCAATAAATATTAACTACTATTAGTCCTCAGGATTGTGTAGTTTTTATTAATTTTATTGAGATTTTTTTAAACTAATGAAGAGTTTCATTCACAATGTGGATAGGGATGCATTCCAATCGCCCTGGAGCAAAAGATAAGTCATTGCCACTTTCTTATCCAAAAGCTTCAGAACACTTTCCCGTCTTTTTATTTGGTGTCTTTGAATATGTTGGTGAATCATTTTGTCTCCTACTTGTTGGGTTTAAAAGAAAACCTTCATGATTCTGCTTAAAAATACTACTAAATGTAGGATATATTCCATACAGTGCTCCAACATTTTCTTCCATTTTAGTTTTAAAAATGCATTTAGGATTTGAACACTCTGGTTGATACTCTTCTTCTCAATGAGGAGATGAAAAGGGTTGGGGAATAGTAGGACATACTGCTTCACTCAAATAGTGTCCTGAAGCAGAGGAGCCAGTGATGACTGTTATGCTATATACATGTGAAGCATGGGTCTTAAAAGGAATATAAAACACAGCTTTTTAAAAAACAAACCATAGAAAAAAAAGGTTAAGATAGGTCAATGCTATAATATCAAAACACACTCAAGTGATATGCCACAATATAGATATGAGGTAGTCATATATATATATATATATATATATATATATATATATATGTATATATATTCAAAAAGTTCAGTCACAAGACCTCAGCTCATCAGTTACTACATTTTCTGTACATTTAGCCAATATCTAAGAATCCAATTGTGTCAGAGAAAACTTCTTTAGCAAATGAAATAGAATTGTAATTCATTCTTTCTTTCTTTCTTAAGACCAAAAATGATATAGAAGACCAACTTACAGGAATGATTTGGCCACATACTCCAATAGGCTCATGTCTTGTATAACCAAAAAAGTTTCCATCTGGAAAATAAAACACACAATCATTTGTGGACAAATATGCTTGATGTTCATGGAATGGTCATTTGGGTTGATGTTAGAGGAAGGTGTAGACAATAACTAAAAACAAAAAATAAAGAAATTAAAAAAATATCTCCAGCCACTTACAAAATGAAAAATTGAGTCCTAAAATAGTAATTTGAAATGAGAGGAACCATAAAATTGATGTAGATCAAGGCAAAGATGCAACACCAGAATGTATCTACAAGATATTTAATTCTTAATGTATAAGAGCCACTTTCTAAATCATCTTCATTCTCAAAGTTTACTTTCTTAAGGAAAAAGGTACAAAGTGTGTGCCTAAGGCAATAACTGTTAGAGTCCTATTTCTGACAGTTCTAAGTTCTATTAGTAATTGTAGAATTTTTATTGAAGTAAAAATATAACAAAATTAGAAAAGAATAGAATTAAAAAATATCTCCCTACAAGCCTACTGACCAATAAAAGCAAATACCTTAACAACAACAGCAACAAAATGCCAGAAGTAAAAGACATTGCTTTGCAATCTGGGTTTGATTGATTCATACGCCTCAAAGTTTGATGTGGTCATCCTGAGGTTACACTGTGCTTTTTATTCTGTTCTATTTCCCACAAAAGCTTCTTGGCTATGATAGCAATAAAGCTTTTTATCAGGTCTATTTGTACTTAAAATAGTTTCTTCCATTCTGTTAAAGGGTAAAGCAAGAATTTCTAAAATAGCCATGTTTCTTATTACCATGTCCTCACTCCCCCCTTTTAATTCCTGGCTATTGCTAACCTGCTGGATATTCTCAGTAGATTGAAAATGCCCATCAAGGCCAGTACTGGAGGGTGTTACAGTCCCTTAGCCAGGAAGTTTATATGAATTAAATTCTACCCATAATGTTTTCTAAATTGATGAATTTTTTATATTCCTCTCCCGTCATATGCATCCTCTACTAAGACACACACACACACAATTTCGTCAGACAAATTCTTAAATTGGGCTGTAAACACAGTCTCCTCTTGCTTTGAAGCTATTTGAAATAAATTAGTGTGAATTTGGTTTGTTTAATTCATCTACTGTAACTCTACTGAGTTAGACCAGGCACAGACAACCATATCTAACTCACACTGGAACACACAAAGACATTTAAATAATTACATTATAGAAAGGGTATAAATTTCACTACTGGAATACAAAGGAAATAGTTTGTGGCCCACTTTGAAAAGTGTGGGCGGTCAGAGAGACGATTGCCCTGATTCAGTAACTGTGGGCAGAAGAATATTCTTCCTTTTATATTTTCTAGGTATCTTCAGCATGATTGTGCCGAAACAATTTTTAAGAAACCATTTGATAAATCATAGCAGAACTTCCAGGTTCGGAGCTGCATTGTCTCAAAGTCAAGGAGAAGAATCAGTCTGCCTTTTTGGGTGACTTCTTTAAACGGGAGAGTTTGGAATAATTCAGCTCTACAGTGATCTTCTTGATGCCTACCCTCCCCCCTTGTGGTTTCTCAAAGCTGCTCACCAACGGGTATTGTGCGGCCATGTATCTTGTCAGCCCACCCCGCACAGTAGCGTAATGTTGCTACGCAGCCTCCCAGATCCAATGTATACGAATTGGAGAAGAGTTTTCCACCATTTATTGACTCCATTGTCTGAAAAGGAAATCAAACCTCCAATGTAAACTTTCATAAACATTTTAGATTAAAACATAGGGAGTTTTAATATTTTGAATAATCATGTGCTAGAGAACTTTGGAAATAGAAGAAATCCTGTAAGCCATCTTGTCTAATCTTTTCTTTCTACAAAGGAGGTAAAAAAATAAAAATTAAAAAAGGAGTTAAAATGACTCGCTTAGGCTTGCTTAAGGTCACATAACAAGATCCGGACATAAAAGGCCATAAGATTCTGGTTTCTAAACCATAGCATTCCTTATATCTCATTCTGAATGTCCCCCAGCTGGACAGCTTTCTAGGAACTGGTCCCAATTTGATAGATACATGGTTGGTGCGGGTAAGTGGCACCCAGTTTCCTTAGTCAGATCAGAGCTCCAACAAAATTTCACTTATTGTATAAATTTAGTGTTTGCTATTAATGGTGCCTCAATGATCATTTTTAATTTTTACATTCCACCTGGATACAACCATCAACTTACACAAACTTCAGTGACCTCTGCATCTTTTGTTCATGAGTTTTCTTCAGTAGAGCTTGTCACTGTGCAACTCACAGTTTTGCCACTCTTCCCATAATTGTTGTTCGAATGATCAGGTTGTAAAGTGCAACATTTTCTGGTCTAGTGTTCTAACCATCTATCAGATGATCTTGTTTATTTTCCTCCTTTCCTTCAGCAGGAACTCTAAGAGCCCTTTGGGACCTCCTGTCCTGCTAAAACTATTCCTCCTTTGTTATACAATTTTCTGTCTCTGCATTACACTGCATGCCATCTCAAAATTTAATCGAACATGATTTTTGTGTGCCTGTTCTTTTTTCCATCTTAGGACCTTACGCTGACAGAGGCAGTGAGCACTCTATAATCCACAGAGTAGCTAAATAAGAGAAGCCAAGTTTTAGCAAATTCTGCTTTCTTCCTACAGGACATTTTGGTTAATGTAATTTTATTGTGTATAACTTCTAACTCCATATTTTTGCATACTTTGAATCATGCTGAACTTTTGGATAATAAATAGTTTTTTGATTAACTATAATTGCTAATATTGAATTAAAAATATTTATATAGGCTTCTTTGTTACTGCCAGTATAAGATTCTAAAGGTAATAAAAATTTGCTCTGAAACTTGATCTTGGTATTGGTTTGTTTTCAATTGGCTTCACTATAATACTTAATGGAAAAGAAAACAAGGAAACACCCCACTCACTTTACTTGCTGACTCATCTAACTGCCAAAATGTTTTTTTTTTAAAGCAATATGCATAAAAATACAGTTTTTATGAACACACAAATAATTGGATTTTTTTCTTTATTTTTCACCTTTTTCACCTGTAAAAAAAAAACCTCATTTAATCCAGACCACTAGGGATCCCTGGGTGGCTCAGGGGTTTAGCACCTGCCTTCGGCCCAGGGCGTGATCCTGGACTCTGGGATCGAGTCCCATATTGGGCTCCTTGCATGGAACCTGCTTCTCCCTCAGCCTGTGTCTCTGCCTCTCTCTCTCTCTGTGTCTCTCATGAATAAATAAATAAATAATCTAAAAAAAAATTAATCCAGACCACTATGAGCACATACATTTCAGGAGGGGAAAGCAGCCATTCATTAAGTTTCTTAGTGGGCTAGATTGAAGAGAAATAAGTTTATTTTTTAGAAATATTTTAGGCACCTTTGACAAATTCTATGTGATTTTCTACAAAAAAAAAAAAAAAAGAGTTCGGTGGGCAGTTAAGTTGGAGAAACCCAGTATATTATTCTAGGATATTCACTGCATGTGACCTTGTTAAAGACTCTAAGGAATTCTAGAATAAAGAAAAGAAATTCATCTAAGTTGGTTTAACTTGAGGTTTGCCAAGGTTTATTAGCCTGTAGAAGAATCTAATATAGGAATAGAAATCAACATTATCCAGACCAGCATGCAAATTACTACTTGAGAATAAAATCAATGGTAAAATTTCTATATGGGAACTGGTATAAATCTTTTAGTTTTGTTTGTAGAGAGCATGAAGTGATCACTAAAACCAAAGCAACTTGCCAATCCAAACAATGAATGCTTTCTAGAGATCTCGCTATCTGCCCAGTTTGGTTCATACTCACCGCCAGGAGAAGACGATCTCTTTCAATTAAGTCAGCCAACTTGTATATTAGCCGCCCCCTCTCTGAAGCATTCATAGTGCGCCATGGAGAGCCAATCTGAAAAGCCTGTCTTGCGGCCTTCACTGCTTTGTCAATGTCCTCCTGCAAGTCAAAGATAATTCATTTCAGCAGCCTAAACATGTTAGCAAATCCAATAACAGTTACCCTATAAAACAGACTAAAGGTCTTCATAAGCAGATGCTGTATCTTCATCAGCCCAAAGTCTAGCACATTGTACAAATTCAACTATCAGATATTGGAGTTATAAACCTGATGCCTCATCTTTAGAATGATCAATTCCACACACACAGCTCAGGCTTGATTTCCTAGAATAGAAATACTGTGATGTTTGAATACTGCTATCATTGGAGTGCTTACCATACATATATCAAGTCATGTTCAAATTACTTTACACACTTTAACTCATTTAAATCTTCATAATCTTATGACACAAATATGTTCCCCATTTTACAGATGAAGAAACTGAAGCAAAGAGACAGAGGTCATTTTGCCTAAGGTCAATAGCCAAAAGTGGCACAATGTTTTTAAATGGAGCACCTCTGACCATAGAGCCTTGGCTGTTCACCACTACATATAGCTTTTGGTGACTGACCAAGAGTTCCAGGGAAAACTCAGTATGTACTCAAATGGTGAATATCTTCTGGATATTCACCATTTGAGTCATATCCAGAATATCTTCTGGATGGCTGGTGCCTCTACAGCCTGTGCACTCTCGTCTAGAACCTCCTGCAGTTGAATAAGAACTGGGTTTTGCTGTTGATGGGTAAGTGTGTGTTCATCGCTCTTATGCAGAGAGAAAAAGGCATAGAGTAGTGGAACTGATATATAGAAGGATCTGTCTGGATATTACAACCTCTTTATTACTACCCATTTCCAACTGGAAAGAGATCTTTTCAGTTCCTAACTAAGTAAAGAAGTTAATTTCCTATTACTAACATGCTATTTAAAATTACATTAATTCAAATAATCAAGCAGAGCCAAATAATCAAGTATCTCCACACTCAGTCTAGCCTTCTTGCCTTAACTCATGTTACCTTTACTCATACCATTTCCTCTAAGCCAAGTCGACTCCTCCTGTTCTTTCCTAGCCAACCTTAGTTGCATTCTTTTGCCTGGCTACTCCATTCCTCAGATCCCTGTTCAGATCTTTTTGGAGCTAATACAGAATGTATCTACTACGAAAACCACCACCTCTTCCATTACCGCTTTATATGTTTTTTCCCTCCTTCAAATCTTTTGCAAATATTTATTCTTTTGAGAAAGAGGGAGAGAGCATGAATACACATTTGTAGCTGGGGCAGGGAAGCACCTGGCTGAGGGAGAGGGAGAGAATCATCAGCGGGTTCCCATGCCTAGCATAGAGCCCCAGAAGAGGCTTGATCTCACAACCCTGAAATTGTCAATGAGCTGAGTCAACATCAAGAGCTGGACGCTTAGCTGACTGAGCACCCCAAGCTCCCCAGTTGCAAGCACCTTAAAGGCATAGATTGCTCCAACATTCTTTGGTATGTGGGACTGGCCACAATCCAGAGCTACATAAATTCTATAAGTCATGGACACATCCTAGGCCAGTAGGTTGGAACTTCGTGCAGAATACGTAATTTCTTTTGAGCATCTGAGGAGAAAATTGTCATAAAATTTTCTTAAAGTTGCCTATGGTTTAGCTGAACCCCATTCATGAATGACCTCTCCCCCAGTGAGAATCATGAACCTCAAGTTAATATCTCCCACCTTATAGTATATTCCATTAGAAAGCCCAAACTTAGAAGTCTGCAAATTAAAACACAGACCAATAAACTATTTTTACAGTAGATATTGCCACACTAAGAGGATCTGGGGCCAGGGAGATATTTTAGAAGTGATTAAGTGCTCTGATTAAGTGATAACATTCACAGAGCACAAGCAAATATTCTTTCACTACAATACATCATACACTTGTTTATTTCACTAATTTTTGAGAGAACGATGAATATATGCAATAATATATGTGCATTTTTACTTGCCCTTCCTGAGAAATATGTATATAGTCGTATTTGGGATATTCAGTTAATCACATTGATTATTTCTATTTGGATATTGTTTTATGCCATAGGTTCCAAATTTTTCCAAGTTATATTACAACAGTACTATTTGGAAAAAAAACCCACAAGAATTTGAAATTTCCAGCATGATGTATGGATATCACAGCTTATAAAATATACGCTGCTCTGTGTTTAAACAGATCTGGGTGACACAGGTTTCATTTGGATCCTTCTGCTCAGTGTCCTGCCATTGGCCTTAGCCAAATATGGTTTATCATTGGCATCCTGGCCTCTCAAAGGTTATGGAAAAAAAAAATTGTTTCAAGACATCTAACTCTGCCATATGGAAACTATATCCTTGAGATAAAGACCTTCTTGTGGTTGTGTTCTTTGGGCCATAGTCCTCCTTTTCTTATAATCCTATATTTTATCTTCCAGGCACAGAAATAGAGTAATGGTAGTTAATACATAGATTTGGAACAAAACTACCCAGATTTGAATTCTGGTTCCTCATTTATGAGCTCTGTGTTTTGAGATATCCATCCGTCCACCCACCCATCCATCCGTTCAAAAATTTGCTAAACACTATACTGAAACAGTCTTGGCATCAAGCTGCTAATGATCAAATTGTGAAGACAGAAGACTGTCCTTTTGAAAATTAAATAAGGTGACACTGGAAACGCATTTCCTATGTGACAGACGTGACTTTGAGTGTTCATGAAGTGATAGCTAGAGCTATCGTGGTTGCTGCAAAACAGGTAAAGCCACCTTGAAATAACTTTAAGCAGTCCTAGTATATTTTAATCTTTCCTTTCCATTTTCACCATGCTGTTTTATTTTAGGCTGCTATCATCTCATTGGCGCTAGCCCTCTCAAGCCATTCTCTTCTCTCCATAAACTGTCTTGCCTATTACTATCCGGCTAATCTTCCTCAAACAATTTTATGTGATAATTTTCCCTTTCAAATGTTTGCAACTCCCTTGCCTACAGTCCCTAAGGCCAGACTTCTTTCTGATTTTCAAGACCCAACATTTTTGGGCTCCACCTCACCTAGCCAAACTTGTTTACATTTTTTCGACTGTCCGGCCAATTCCTTCTCACCTTTGCTCCTGTAATTCTCCTTGCCTAGAATTTTCTACCAGCACAGCCCTCAACTTTCAAAATCCTACATATTCTTTAAGACCAAATAGCACAACCTACCCAAATTCTTGCCAGCCTAATCCAGCTTAATTTTAGCTACTAGTGAAGAGTTTACTAAGCTCCAGACACTAAGTGAAACCTTCTATATAACGCCACAGTTATTACAACAGTTAAGCACCATGGACCTTGTCCTACAGGACATGAAATCCAGCATAATATCTATGAACCAAAATTTGATCCCACATCTGGCTCCCAAATCTGGTTTTATATCTCTGCAAGACTATCCTTTGTAATGAATATTTGCAATGAATATTTATTTCTATCTATATTAAAACCAATTATACTCCTTACTATTCTGGGCCTGCAATAGGCAGTTAATAAATATTTAATAATTTAATTACCTATCTTTTAAACTCATCATGTTACATTGATTTTATAGAAGAGAACTCCTGATATAAATAATTTGCTTATATTGACATTTGCATCATAAGTCATATTTTAATTGATTCCATTTGTACATATAGCAAAGTTTTTACATTAACCAGATTAGGCATAAAGTTTGTTGTTGTTTAAATTCTATAACTAGTATTTCTTGGATTTTTACACCAGGACTAGCATCACCAAGGACATAATTTTTTTAACCCACTAGCAAACAATTTGCTATATTAACTCAGAGTTGCTACCATCAATAACACTTTTGCCTTAGAGTATTTAAATATTCCTTTTTTGAAGACCAGATGATGAAATACCAAAGACCTCTTAAACATAGCTAAGGAAGGACAAACTTTTCTATCACTCCCAGGCTGTGCATTTCCATATGATATCCATTCCAATTTGGAGAAAATAGTTATCAGACCAGTTTTACTTTTACACCCGTCACAAGCACTTACTTTAATGGACATTTATTTTTATCCCCACCAATTATTTGTTAGGTCATGCTTAGTATTAAAAGCAGCTTTCAGGATTAGTCAATATAGACTAAAAGAACCATTGAAGTGAAAAGAAAACAGTTCCCACCCACATTTGTGCTTTGCTTTGTAACCTCCATTCATTCTCGCTCCTCCTTCTTTCTTTATAACACTATTGAAAGGCAGTATATAGCCATTGTTAGCTCCATTCTACTCATCAATTAAATCCCTAAAACCTCTTGGCTCATTATCTAAAGAGTCAGTTCCAGAATATTAGGTTTACGGTGACAATGTAATTACTAGATTTGTACCTTTCACTGAGTAGTGTTAGTTCATGCACATTTGTTGGCCAAATTGTGAGAACAGAAATAATTATTTAAAAACAAACATCAGTAGATTACTCCAAAAGAGAATAGGATGACAAGAACACTGAATTGTGAAGCAAACAGTTGCTTACGCTGAAGAGTTTATATCTAAACATATGAACTCAAGTGATCAAGTATCCAGCAACTCGATTAGCATTGTGACCTGATTTGAAGCTTTGCTGGAGGTTAATGAGTGTGTTTCTGATCTACATTTGCACAGACAATGCTGCTCTGCTATGAGCAGGAGTAACTGCCAATAAACACAGCAAATAAATGACAGATATTTCTAAAGCTTCAGGTATGATCATCACCTCCCCCTCACTACACTTTAGGAAGAAGGTAAATCCCACCAACGATGCCAAGAAAAGTTCTCAGACAGCCTGACAAGATTTCAACTGAAACTCCAGGCACAAATGTGTTTTACTGATACAGCTAAAATTGAAAGCCAGTAGCAGAGAGAGAGATCCAAAGCACCAGAGCCAAAGCATCAAGAATACTTGTTCTTTTGTTAACTGACAACTGCAACCAGTTTTACTCTGGGGAGAAAGAGTCAGGGGCTCAAACATACCTTATTTTGCCCTTTACTGTTTTCCCCACCTCCCCAGGGATACCAGAACTACTCAAGCAACTAGAAGGACATTTGATGTAATGTGGTCCTGTAATGTAGTGTTGGGTAGATCTCCAGAAGTCTCTGATAAAAAGTAATTTCTCTGTTGAACATGAAGAATACATTTTTCTCTTATTTCTAGGAATGGCCCAAAGGACACAAGCTTCTGGGTCTCCTAAAACATGTTGCCAGAGATCACCAGTGTTTCTCTGCTCAAGTATGGCCTTGTAACATTTCACAGGGGTGCAGGATATTATCACAGTGTGGATTCCAACTCCAACTTGCTTACTTATAAAAGTCCACACCACCTATACAATGCTAAGAGAGGAGATACAACTTATGATTTAATACCTTAACTCAGTGGTTCTGAAAGTATATTCCCCCATCTATACTCCAACCAGAAACATAGCATCACCCGAGAATTTGGCAGAAATGCAAATTCTCAGGCCCCATTCCAGAACTATTGAAACAAATGTTAGGGGTGGGCGGGCCCAGTGATCTATGTTTCAACAAGCCTTCCAGGGAATTCAGTTGCATGCAAATTGTGAGCAAGACTTCCTTGGTCAATTGTTAATTTAGCATTAGATTCCTAAGATGAGGCAGGTGAGGTATATGGAAACTCAGAACATGACGGAGGCGGTTTACATACTAATTGTATAATCTCATTTATCTATTAGTGTGTGAGGCACTGCGAGTATAAAGGTGAGATGTAGTGTTGAGCTTTTATAAAGCATGCTGTCTCAAACAAATTAACCAATACCTATAGAACACAAGGGGTATAATATAGGTAAACATGATGTTCTATAATGACACAGAAGAGAGCAATTCTACCTGGGAAGTTTGGGGGCCTTTAAAGATGTATAGAATCCTCTAATGATTGAGGCTTTGTTGGGTGCTTGGCACTGTTGAAATAATTTACATCTTTTTTTATTTAACCTCCCCCAAGTTTTTCCTGTCTCCCCATTTTACACACAAAAAAGGAACCAAAGCTCAAAGAAGGTAAATAAAATGTGGAACATCTGTGTTCTTTCTATAGCTAATGATTTGAACTTGACCCTGGCAGTCATGGCAGTGAGCAGCATGCAGTATTTGGCCCGTGATTCCTGGCATAGTGAAGATGGAACTTCTACGTTGATGGGGCAGCCTGAGAAAGGGCCAAACACAAGAGGATTTTTTCTGGGTTTTGGTTTTTCCTGGACACTAGAGAGAAGCCCATGAAGAATTTATGTACGGATGAACCCTGATCCATATAGAAAGTGAAATCTGAAAGCAGGTGACATGGGTCTCCATTCTATCCTGCATCTACTTCTCAAGCTGTCGACCCCTCTGGCTAAACTCTGCACTCTCGTCCCTCAAGGCATAGATCATATGTCTACTGATACTACTGCCTTGAATCCAGGGGCTTCTACCAATGCAAATGAGCCACTCAGATCTATGGCTACCTTCGAATCGATCTGCAAGGCTTAACACATTCAATTAGTGATCTCATCAAGTGAGAAGAAGGTAATGAAAGAATAGGAACGTGGAACTGCCCTGGAGAACTGAACATCATGTCACCAATGGTATTATCCTTGGGGCGCTATCCGGACTTCATCTTTTTTTCTTTCTTTTTTAAGATTTTATTTATGGGGCACTTGGGTGGCTCAGGGATTGAGTCCCACATCAGGCTCCCTGAAGGGAGCTTGCTTCTCCCTCTGCCTATGCCTCTGCCTCTCTGTGTGTGTCTCTCATGAATAAATAAGTAAAATCTTAAAATATATATATTTTACTTATTTATTTGACAGATAAAGAGAGAGGGAGGGAAGAGAACAAGCATGTAGAGAGAGAAACAGGTTCCCACCAAGCAGGGAGCCCAATGTGGGACTCAATCCCAGGATCCTGGGATCACGACCTGAGTCAAACGCAGACACTCAACCTAGTAAGCCACCCAGGGGGCCCATGGATTTCATCTTTCAATTGTCTTTTTACATAGCAAGATAATTTACCTTTTAATACCTTACAGGATGGAGATTTCAAGCTTGATAACATGTGGACATTTAAAGACTGAGAAACACATTCACGGTTTAAGGTATGTGCTCAGATATTATGTGCCCATAATAATTACAAGGTAAGACAGCCCTGCCAGTCAGACTCTGGGGTCAGAAGGGCAGCATTTGAATACCAATTTCACTATTATTATTATTATTATTAGTTTAAAATTTTTTAAAAAAATTAATTATTGATCAGCAATATCCCCTAAAGTAAATTCTGCTATTTCATTATCATTTGTGAAGACAGTTACAGAGTAGCTTATGCACCAGGATGCTTGATGATTAAATTAACATTTAGAATTTTTAAAAAGTAATGATATAAATTGATTTTTGTTGGTGATGGTATGATTAACTAGAAAGCAACACTATCTTTAATTCACGGTTCAATTTTTGTGATTTTAAAATTCAATTTTTCAAGGTACCAGTTAATGTTCGTTCAATGATTTTTAAGGAAATAATCTGGCAATATACTGTTTCAAACATCCTATATTGTTTCCTTTAGTTTCATTCTGCAACCTAACAAAGAACAAATTTATATGAATAAACGATTTCTCTGCTTTGTAAATCTATGACTAATCATATGTAGTCTGTTTATACAATAAATGCAAATATTATTTAAATTGAAGAACAAGTAAGGAGAAATAACACACACACACAAAAAAAAATCACCACAACATCCAGAAGCATAAGCTCATCGGCATCAAATGGCTACTGGGTGCCCTTTATGTACAAGGAAATTTTCCCAGATGGCCCCAGAAATGGTATTTTCATGATCTGTTTAATTGAAGTTGTGGTGGGTTTGGGAGCTCAGCATGGTGGGAACAAAGAAAGCTGGCGTAAGTCCTGGGAAACCCACCTTATCTCCTTCTTCTACTTCACAGATCTTCTCCTCCGTTGCAGGATTAAAGACAGGAAATTTCTTGCCACTCACTGAGTTATGCCATTCATTGTTTATGAAAATCTATAGAAAGGGAGACAAAGGAGGTAATCAAACATTTAAATATGCAGCAAGTTTGAGAAATTCTTTTATAAAGTTAAAGCATTACAAAATGCCTGAGTGAGGCCAATGTTAAAACTTCATCTCATTCACACTCCTCCTCCCACCCCAGAAGGTATATTTTTGGCTGTTTAAGACGTTTTATGCACACATACACACATGAGTGCATGAGACACACACATATTAAAATAAAGTAATACTTTGAAATTACACTGAAGTATGAGGTCATTTCAACCCTGGAAAATACAGACTAGAGAAAACAATCTAGAAAAAGTGCTTTTATCTGAGTTTGAGGCAAGAGTAGAGGTTTTGGTGGCTTTCATCTTTCTTAATCTTGATTTTTCTCAGATTCTGAACGTCCTCCTGTTGGGCTGCTGGTGATTTGGTATCATAAATGACTGTTTTCTGATCCTTTTTGTTACCATATTAAAGGCAGCTTGGAGGACGGTTTTAAAAGAAGTTTGCTTAGAAAAAAAATTGGCCAGTGATATGTTTTTACTGACTTTTTTCAAGGTATAAGTGTGTTATTCTTTTAAAGAGGTTATCTAATCATTTATTTGTCCTCAGATAAAATTAGCCACTAGATTTCTTAGTGATATCTAAGAGACATGCATCTAAAGAGACAGAAAGGTCCAGTCCAGACACATGGAATTTTGTTCTGTGAATAAAAGAATAGAAATACTTAAAAGTGTTCATATGCTGCTTAAAAAGTCTGAATTTCAACTTTTGCTGCCCTGAACTTCTGCTTCATTTCAGAGCCTACTAGGGCTTTAATATGTCATTCACCTTTTATTAGAATAAAAATGTTTTACAAAGCCCAATTAAGAAGCACTGTTTTGTTTCTGGCAAAAACTAGAATTTATTATCCTTCCTCTCATTTCATTATTTCTTGTCTGTTCTCCTTTTTCTTATTTATTTTTGAAATATAAAAATCATCTTAAGTACACTATGTATTACAACTTTCTGTTAGATTTATTATTACAACGTGAATTAGTTTACTTAACTGCGAATCACATGTAGTTGATGCGCTCAGTTTTAAATGAAGGGCGACATATGCACTGGATTTTTAACATATACCTAAATCCAGATACCCCCCTTACTTGATATTTAAAGATAAGTTATTCATAGTGCAATCTTGAGGGAGAAAGTATTGAAACACTGCCCTCTCTCCTCACCAAGGTTTAAATTTGTTGTATATTAAATACAAATCAGTTAGCTATTAAAAATTCCCCAGTGGCGGCTATCACGATTATGCATTTTTAGTTTAATTACTTATATTATGTATATCTGAAACAACAGCAGTCTTTAAATTAGCCTGTAAGTTTATACTAACTTAGCTATTCCATCAAGTAGTATCCATAACATAGTTTAATATTCAATCACATTAATAAGATGTATATTACCATATATCCCTAAATGCTTAAGTATAATTAATTCTATATCCTGTGACTTACAACATTATTTACACAGACAGCCTATTCTCAAAATATTTCCCTGGTCTCCATCATAACACTTGCCACTTTTTTAAAAAGTCATTTTTAAACACCTGCCCTCTCTCCTGGGCTGTAAGCTTGGTAAAATAAGGTCAAGGACTCTGTTTGTCTCATTTTCTTGTTTACCCTCAGTGTCCAGTATAATCTCAGGCCTCAAGAGATTTTAAGCTCTGTCAAGAATTCTTGCATAAATAACTTAAAATTGAATCAAAGAACTATACCTGAGTAAGACCTATAATATTCTGCATATGGGCAGACTGGTATTTGTGATTTGCTGAAAAAAACAAAGGGAAGGATAAGCCTTCTTATTTTGTCTATTCACCCCGATGCAGTTATTTGTGTGTCAAAACAGCATCAACCAGGTATTTAAAGGAATTAAAAAATGTAGTGCTACCCTGGAATTGACAGGAAAAAGATGTGAGCATGAGTAAATAAAGGGGAGTGAGTGCATAGCAGCTCAGATGAAGAGACTAGATGTCCAAGGACACATACATGGGGGTGTGGGCAAGGATAATGGGATGCAGATGAAAGCCATACATTCTTATTGTCTTCAAGAAAAATGTGTTGGCATCTGAGTCAACTTGAAGAAAGATAAATTCAGATTAAAATACTGATTTGGCCACTATCTCTTAGACTGAATCAGCATCCCAGCTCTCAGGAACACATTTTGCAGAATATTGTAATTATCTTTAAAGGATATTTTCCTTTATACATCTCTAGCCTTTCCTTTTTTTGTGCTTTTTTTCCCAAGGATTGGCTGGGAATCATCTCAATCAACATGTCCCAAATGCAGCTCACTGTCATCCCTAGCTTTATGCTACTTTTTACCTCAGACTAAACTTTACAGTTTGTATATTCTCTCCTCCTTTCTTTCTCTCTCACACACACACAATCACACACACACACACACACACTTTTCCTTTCCAGTTAATGACACACATAATCCCTAGTCATCCTTTGGTATCATGTTGTTCTATATTATCATAAAAAAAAAAACAAAAAACAAAACTCCCGGTCCTCCCTGCCTCCTGCTTCTGCTTAATTGAAACTTGGTCCTCCACCCCTCCACCCCCATTATCATAATCTTCCTAAACCAACCCAATTCATACTGTGGCAGCTCCTTAAAACACTTAGGTGTTTCTCCTAAGCATATGTGACCTCATTATGCTTTTCCAACCTTTTGTTTTATTTTCCAACCCTCTACTTTGGCCTCATTCTACTGTCTCCAACATCATACCTTTCTGCTCCACACTTTTATTCATGCTGTTCCTCAGACTAGAGTTTCACTATTTTTTTCTATTCATACTTCAAGTCTTACTTCAAGTGTTACCTCCTCATGAAGATTTCATTGTTGGACCAATTGAATTTTACCTCTTTTTTCCCCTCTATTCTGACGTAGCCTTTCATATCCTGCTATTAAATTACTTATTATGTTCTGCCAAATAGTGATAAATACCTGACATATCTGGCAGATATTGTGGGGAAGTGTGAGAGAGTGAGCCCCTGCCCTCAAGGGGCTTGTAACTGAAGAAGAGAGTGTATTCTCATCAAGATCAGGGAATAAAGAACTGAAGGTTGTATGTAGGGTAAAGACCAACACAGTGCTTTAGTTAGTAAATTGCAGAATGGAACCCAGGAAAGGCTAACCAATGGGCCAGAAGACTGCATCCTTGAAGGATGGGATTGTATTGATGGAAAGAGCAAACGAGCAAAGGAAGGAAACACTCTTGGGATACATATAACACAGAGAAGAGATGGGATACATATAACACAGAGAAGAGATGAGCCCCAAGTAGTTTGTAGAAACAAGTCATAGATAAGTTTCAATAAAGAAAAAGAAGTCAGTTTGTGGTGAATCTTGATCTGCATAGTGAGACAGTGGGACTTTATTCTGGATGCAACAAGGGCATGGCAGGATCAAACAGATGGTTTAGGAATGTTGATGTTAATGTACCCAAAATGGATTTGAAGTAGAGCAACCAGAGTCCTAGATTAGCTGGGAGACAATTTTCACATTCCAGGCATGTGTTCATAAGGCTTGAGAGTAGATGGAATGAGAGAGCAGTACAAATTACTGTGAGAGAGCAAATGCAAATTACGAAATATATGCATTCTCCCCTAAACAGTAGCCTTTCAGCATAAAAACAGAACCCAGGGGATCCCTGGGTGGCACAGCGGTTTGGCGCCTGCCTTTGGCCCAGGGCGCGATCCTGGAGACCCGGGATCGAGTCCCACGTCGGGCTCCAGGTGCATGGAGCCTGCCTCTCTCTCTCTGCCTGTGTCTCTGCCTCTCTCTCTCTCTCACAGCGTGCCTATCATAAATAAATAAAAAAAAAAAATTAAAAAAAAAAAAAAACAGAACCCAGCATAGATAGTGAGATGACCAAGGTAGCTGTGAAAGCCAACTATTGCACCTTATTTTTCTTCCCCTTAGCTATGGAGAAGTTTTTTGGTAAGAACTACCATAATGATCTTTTCTTCTGTTTTAATTTTGTGGGCTTTACATTTGACATTTGCCTTCCAGCTAACTGTGTGACCAAATGTTTGTGAATAATTATCCTTCCTGTTATATAAAATGGTTACGTGGGGAAGTGGAGGCTAACGGATATTTGTTATAATCATTATGAAATCTATTTTAGGCCTGTTGAAATTATCTTTCGTGGTGACAACCTCATTTTCCATTTGCTGCTTGCCTTTAGCAAGTTTAGGGGGAAAGGGATCATCCTATAAAAGTAAAAAAAAATCTTGGGTCCCATTTAATTACTACAGGAACTATATTCTACTTAAGAGTTTTGGACTCAGGATACTTTTGAATAATATATGTACACTAGACCTTAGCTTAAAGTTCATAATATTGATTGGGAATTATAGATTCCTATGCATGCTCTTAGATATCACATGCTTATTTGGGGAAACAATCAATGAGAATGTTGAGAACACTTAAAAATTGATTTTTACTCTTTAAATTTTAGATATGCCAGCCTTTAAGGATGTATCATGACCTCTGATTTAAAAAAAAAAATAATAAAAAACTTGCCGTTTCCGGAATGCAGTTTAATGTTTAAGAATAAGTCATAAATTGGGGACGGAGGCCTTTCCAGAGTACAAATGAATATGTTTTTATGTGATTGATATAAAGCTATGATTCTAAATAAATAAGCCCTTTCCTCAAAATAGTTCTGACCTGGATCAAGCTGATTTTAATTAACAAGCAAAATAAAACTTACTAGTTATGCTTGTTGATAGAGGATTTTGGAACCTGTTGGCTTACAAGGGAGAGAGAGCCCCTGACTCCCTCCAATAGATCTTCAGGGTGCCTTAAATTCACATCATCAATTCGGGGCTGCAACAGGGCCAGTGGCTTTAGATCCTTTATAAGGGAAGCCAGTGATTTCTTGATGGAAGAGAGATTTTTAACAGATCACATTTTCAGTGCACAGAGGATTTCTTTTAAGATCTGCCAAAGGCTAGGAAGGTGATGAAATTCCCCATATTATGTCTCCTGTGTGAATTTTCAAATCTGAGAGCCTGGGCCACAGCATGTGGAGTGATGGGTGTTGTTGCAAATGTACAAGAAGGAGTGCATGCTGTAAATGCGTAAACCTTTTCTCAGCATTGGGTACTTAAAGAAAACCAAAGACTTGGAGGGAGGGGAGATAAATAACAAGATGGGGGATGACTAAGAGACACTGAACAAAAATCAGGTAGAGGTGTTAAACATTTAAAAGAATCAGAGCTAGACCTCTGGCAACTATTTTCATTCCAAACCCCGAGGCAGCAACATAAAATGTTGAGACCGAAAGTAAAAAAATAATAATAATAATAAAAATTTTAAAAAAATAAAAAAATAAAATTCTAAAAGGAAATTAAGGAGGAAATAGACAGGAGGAAACTGTTTAACTCCAGTCAAAGGAATGAAAACAAAAGGAGAGTGACCAAAACAAAAGTGGGAGAAATAAAATTTTCCTTTCATTTCTGTTTTATATTATAGTCTGGCTTTAGTGACATGAATATATACTCTCTGTTGTTGTTTGAAAAACCCCTCAACTTTTTCAACTTGGGCAAAGAAAAGATGCTAAAGCATGTCTGTTTTGAGTGACATCTTTACTATGTCCCATAGATGACAAAAATACTTGTCAGTGGTCTTTGTCATGCATACCCTGTATCAAAGAGGTAAGATGTGGAAGCACCAGAAAGTTCTGTATGTTCTTTAAATTTCACCATATCAAGGTTCAACAGTACAATGGCTTGCATATTAAGCCTTTTTCCTTCTAAAGAAAGTGCCAAATAGCGTAATTCAGTTATTTATTTTTTGTATTCTTTTGGTTTCTTATTAAGCATCAGGAGAGCACTGGAAATAGACACATGATGAACCTGGGGGGCAAGAGGAGGTAGGTGTTCAGGTAAAGTTTTGCGATCTGTGATGTTTGTCCAGATTCCTAGGAAACAAATTCCCATTAACAATTTCAACATTACCATAAAGTCATCAGGTAGAGATATAATGATATATAATCAGAAGATCAAATATTAAGACTTTACATCCCTTGCGAACAATGTTTGTGCAAGATTTTGATACACACAGGTACTCAAAATATATCAGTGTTCTGGAATCTGGGTTCACACAAATTTCTACTTCTCTGCTTTGTTTTTTAGTAATGGTTTTAACTATTAATGAACTATTGCTCCTGTTCTTTTGAACACGGCTCTATGTTGTTACTTAAACCTGGTAAATGTTATAAGGCATTTGGCCACAATTATGCTAGCATCAGGGAAACTCAAATCACTGGGACCCACCACCACCACCCCAAGCCAGGTAACTGCTACTTTGAGACAAGCATATCACCATTTTATCAATGCCTGTATTCCCATGAGATTTCTCTAATGCGGATCTCTACTACACCATCCCACAGATTATCGATGCCATTTCAGAGGCATTACCTGAACTTTGGGTTCCTCTTCAAAGGAGAGGTTTCCCATAATCCTTAAGCGTTTTCTCACCCAGCCCTTTCATTCTGGCAAGCAGTTAATGACTGATTCAGTAGGTGAAGTTCAATTTAAAGAAATCATGTGAACACTTGCAGTAGTTAGACTCCTTACAAAATTGAACTAATACTGTCTCTTAGAGCATGTATTATTTACTTTAGGATTGCTATTGATTAGGTTTCTTGAAGCAGGTGCCAAAGAACAAAATGATTTGCCAAAACATCAGTCCTCGGAGATGAGGTAAAACATTGCAGTTGGTAGTGAATGGTTACCAGCCCGGAACAAAATTAATGGTCGGTTCCACCATTTATTTGTGGCTACCATTGGGTTCCTGTTGGACTCAGGCACTTTCTGAAGGGGAAGGTAAGTGATTCTGACCTGGCTGGCTGTGAGTGGGTTTCTGAGAGAAAGAGGAAGTCAGGTCTCTAAGTAACTAGATGGTGGCCATTGCAAGTAAAAATATGAGGTTGATCCCAAACCACTAGACCATTGCCGCTGGCCAACAGACCACACTTGGAACGACAGCAAAACCTGGAAGCCTGTTAGAAATGTAGGATCTCCTACCTCACCTCAGGCTGAAAGAATCGGAAATTGCATTTCAACAAGAACCCTCCCTGATTCATGTGCCTATTTAATTGGAGAAATGCTACTCTAGAGTACTCTCTCGTTGGACCATCTGTCTGGGGATCTAGTGCCCAAATCATACCTCTCCTCATCATCCAGATTTCCACTCTCTCAATCAGAGTAAAGGACGAATGCTACAAATGAAGCCATAGGTATGAAATCACTTGTGACCAACAATCCAATAGGATTCAGGTACCACCATGTTTAGTGTGGAGGGGGAAATGGTATCATGTGGAAAAGTATTAGACCTGAAATGAGAAGATTCAAAATCCAGTTCATTCTGTTTGCGCATCCTAAGGGCTGTGAGACCCGGAGCAAAATCACCGAAGATCTCTGAACTCAGGTTCCTCAGCTGGAAAATGGGACACGGGCGACATGTTCTAACTCTCTTCCCGTGGCTGATTATGAGCCTCAGAGGAGATCAAGAGATGAAAGCAGTTTTAAGCTATGGCAAGCATTGCAAGTATTCATTCCACATACATTGGGAGGGGAGTAATTTGAGAACTGTGGGAGTCAGCGTGGGCAGGAGAGGGTTAAAAGAGGAGCCTGGACCATTTTCCACAAAAATGACTTCACTTAATTCTCAGGGCCACTTTCCCAAGGTTGTCACTATCATTCCCAATTTACAGACAGGGGAACCGAAACTCAAGGGGATTAGAAGCTTGGCGAAGGTCACAGCACTCAACGGGCAGAAGAGCGGGAGCTCGAAGCCGGGTTTATCCTGTCAAGTCACCGTCCCTCGCAACCATCCAGCTATTTGCTCAACGGCTTCCAAGCCAAAAGCAAACAAAATATTGCTTCAGTCAGAAGACGGTTAAAAACATTTCCCAAATGAAAGCAGCGCCTCAGCACGATCAGCTTGGTCTTGAGTGCAAGTCCTGTCCTGTTGGAAGCGCCCCGTGGGTGGTTCCCCTCCGGCCGGATCCGCCAGGCAGCGTGGCCACAGCCGCTCTCTCCATCCCACACGGTTTGTTCTCGGCCTCCCTCGCTTTACGACACCCTGTCGCTTTACGGCGGCCATGCTGCCTTTGCGACAGCCACAGCCGCGACAGCCACAGCCGCATTAGCCCCTCCAAGAGTTGTGCGAACGCAGCAGGCTCTTGCCCACGTGCACGTCTTTGAACGAGCCGAGCCGAGAGCCGTTGCCTCCTTGTTCTTTCCCCGTCTCCGAGGCCACTTTGTGCTCTGCATCCCTCAGGCTTCACCTAAAATGCCCCTTTCTTAAAGAGACCTTCCCTAGAAGTTCATGGAAAGTAAGCACTCCCCTTGTTTCTCAGCTTTCCAGCTGTCCTCTCTTTAGCATTTCTCCTGATGTGTGATCATAAAGTATTCACATAGATGCTTGTTTTCATCCCCACACCCTCCAGGAACATAAGCTCCTTAAACCCTATTAGCCTCCTTCTACTTACTGTAAGACCGAGCACAGAGCTATTGTGTAGTGACTGGTTAACCACGTGGAAGGAGAAACAAGAGAGCTGGGAGCCAAGAGAACCGGGTAGTGAGTGGGGAATGCACGTGGCCTGAATTTGTTTGCCATAAGGATTTTTAAAAATATTTTATCTGTTTATTCATGAGAGAGAGAGAGAGAAGCAGGCTGGATGCGGGACTCGATCCCAGGACTCCAGGATCACGACCTGAGCTGGATGGAGGCAGACGCTCAACCACGGAGCCACCCAGGCGTCCCTGCCGTGAGAATTTTAACACGTGCTGATGAGGGCAGCCCGGGTGGCTCAGCCCAGGGCCTGGTTCTGGAGACCCGAGATCGAGTCCCATGTGGGGCTCCCTGCATGGAGCCTGCTTCTCCCTCTGCCTGGGTCTCTGCTCCCCCCCCACCCCCCCCGTGTGTGTGTGTGTGTGTGTGTGTGTGTCTCACGAATTAATAAATAAAATCTTAAAAAAAAAAAAAGTGGTAATGACGCATAGCACATAGTATGCAATGACTCATAACTCTTCCTTATCAAAAAGATATCTTTGACCACAATGGGTTCAGCAACCATTACAAGAGAAAACAACTCTTACTCCGACCAAAAGTTACTCTGCGGAGTTGAAGAAATGAAGTTCCCATAGAAATGGCACACCTATTTCCAAATCCTCTAGGTCGCAGCCTCTCCCACCCCCAAACCCCACCTTTTCAATCAAAGCAGAATGCCTATTTGCTTCCGGTCTTCCTTATTGTTCTCCTTTTTTTTTTTTTTTTTTTTTTTTTCCCCTAAAGTTGGCCTGGGAACAGCTGAGGAGCTGCTGGAAAGCCACACGGTCATGTCCCCTCCAGGAATCAGGAATGGACGAATGAGAGAATAAAGGAGGACCAAATAAGATTCCATCAAGTCCACATCCCCAGGTAACAGTATTGATCTTAGACAAGTCACTGGGTGTGAGAGCCCAGACTGCCCCCATTGGAAGTCTAGTTTTGTCACTTTTTAGCTGTATGATTTAAGGTAAGTTACTTAGCCACTCTGGTCCTCAGTCTCCTCATCTACAAAACAGGAGGAGGAGCCTCCTCTCAGGGTTACCGCTAGAAGTAAATAGAATCATTGCAAATAACTTAGTCATTGGTACAAGAGTAAACACAATTTTACCTATTGTCATTTTCTGTGTGTGTGTGCCTGTGTCTGTCAGTGTTTGAAATGTCATTAGCAAGACACCTAAGTGGCTCAGTCAGTTAAATGCCTGCCATTGGGTCAGGTCATGATCCTGGGGTCCTGGGGTGGAGCCCCAGATCTGGCTCCCTGCTCAGGAGGGAGTTTGCTTCTCCCTTTCTCTCTGCCTCTTCCCCTTGCTTGTGCAGGCTCTCTCTCTAAATAAATAAAATATTTTTTTTTCTTTTTTAAAGAAATGTCATTAGCAGATGAAAATCTTTTCTGGTAGGAACACCTTATTGTTCAATGAGTTAAGTGTAGCATTAAGTTAAACATTTTGGGGTTTGAATCCTGAGAAAGCTTGTCTTCTTGAATTTTGTATTTGTCTTTTAAAAAAAATTTAAGGTAAAAAAAAAAAAAAGATGTTGTGAAGGCAGCATGGAAAATGAAGTTACTGAATTCTGTAAGAGAAGATTTTTGATCCTTGAAGTCCTGGCTAAACACTTAGAACTTTGCACCAATGAGATCCTTGTCAGATGGGGTGTGACTATGCAAGAGTGGCAGGAAAACTAAGAGAAAAGAATGAGATGAGAGGAGCACTCATGAGAGGAAATAGGTCTTGGGAAGGCTGAATAAAAGAAGATTCTGGAAAATTGGAAAGAATTCAGAAAAATAAATAGGACTGAGGTAGTCAACATTAATCAGTCACTTCCCATGTGCCAGCCACTATTTCAAATGCTTTATACAAATTAAACTCATTTAATGGTTTCATCCACCTTAGGAAATTGGGACCTTTATTATTCCCATTTTACACATAAGGAAATCGAGGCAGAGAAAGGTAATATAGTTTGCCCAATGATCGCATAAGTTTTGAAGAAGCTCTTCATTTAAAGGCTCAATAAAACGGTTGGACTGGCAGATGTGCGACTCACTTAGAACTAGAAAGGGGAAAAATGAGGCTAGAAATGGAATCCAAGTTTATGCGGATTTATAATGATGTTCTTGAGGTTTTAAATCCTAAAAATGTTTGTATCATTTTAGGAATTATTTCTTAACTCCGATCTCTGTTTTATCCACCCCACCAACAATAAAAACATAACCAGACTGAACTAGAGAATAACTCCCAAAAGATATGCAACAATGACTTCTTTTGTTTGGGTGAAAGCAGACTCAAATTTGAGGGCTACCTTGGCTGTAATAATTTTGTGTTGCTCAACCCTGCTTGTCTCTTCCCTCCACCTGGCCCCAGCGGCTGCTATATTTCTAGTGATAATAAAAAAGGGCATTAACATAGTAAAAAAATAATACAGAGTTTAGGGGCTGGCCATAGAAGGTAATTCCACAGACACTATAAAATCCCTGCTTACTTGGTTTGCAACCAGGAAACTTAGTGAATAACCGTCATTTTTCTATGCACCCCCCTTGCAAGTGCAAATCCAATATAATTCTTCAGTGGGGCACAGTAAAAAGCAAATGCAAAGGCATTTGAAAAAGCTCACCCATTTAGATTTAATTACATACATAACTGGTGTCCTCCCAAGTGTGAAAATGCTGTAACCAATAAATCAGACAATAAAATGCTATCTGAGCAGAACAGATTTATAGAGAAGATGTGTGAGCTATCAAAATTCATTCACTTGCATTGTGTGTTTCTACCCAGAAAAGTTCTTAAACGCAAAAGCAAATGGCTACTCTCTGAATTGTGCCTATTTTGAACACTGTGGTCGGTCATTTTCTTTAGAGGGGTGTTCTCATCTAATGGCTTTGAAGTGAACAGGAGATTCCAATCTTAAAAACATCTTTCCATGTTGAAGGATCACCAGATCTGCATTTGTATGCTAGATTTTAAGGACCATCTCATTTGTCCATTACGATTTCTGACATGCTCAATTAATAGCTACCAAATGAAGCATAATTCAATAGAAAGAATATTTCACTTGAGAGCTTCCTCAAGATACACATACAAAGAAGACCACCAACTTCTGCAAAGCCAAATTTTTAAAAATGTGACATTCAGACTACCAAAATATCTTCCCAAGTAGGATCATAGGAAAAAAAAAAAAAAAAGACTCTGTAGTAACAGTAATGAGATAATTCTCAGTCATTGCCAAGGATTTTGATGTTTATGAAATGCATTCTTCAATGTGCCTGCTTCGGATTGAAATTTATTGTGAATGACCAGTTTGGAGTAAGAAAAGTTGGGAAGACTGGAGTCTTGTCATCTTTTGGGCACACCTTTGCCAAGTGCAAATGGTTGGAGGGTATGAACTCACCACATTTTCCATATTCTCATTTGGAATAAGATTACATGAAAAAGAAATGTTTTCCCTTTTAATAAAACCACATAAAAAAAATAATACCTTAATACACTTTATAGCTGCTGATCAACCATGTTAAAGGCACAATCTGATCTCTGCAAATACTTTCCTAAGGAAAAAGACCAGTCAGCTGAGCAACTTCCTCATTTGTTGCACTTACAAGAATGAAAATATAACAGACCTTAGGATTTCAAAAGTATCCATGGTTACAAGCAAGGGAATAAATAAATACTAGTGGGGCTTTACTTTATCATGAAATTATATTGCCCTTGATTTTTCATTGACTAATTTGGAAAGCAAAATGGCTCTCACTGAATTGGAATGGTTCCTTTCTTACCTTGTTTGTTCAGTGTACCCTAAAGCCAATTTTAAGTGATTTTGTTCAGATTTGGGTTTTTTGTTTGGTTTTTGCTTGTTTTGGGAGTTCTAGACTCTGTCAGGAAAGCAGGCATATAATAGTGTGAAACAGGCAAAGTTCAGAGGTACTTTTGTGCATCAGACAGGATCCATTTCCTCGTTCTCCCTAGCTTGTGGGATTTTAAGTCTGGATCTGGCTCCTGATCTTGTTTCTCTACATATTTATCAGTTAACAATTACGCATCTGCTCCAATGGCAACAAACTTGGCTGAAGAAAGAAAGAAAAATGCCTTCTTTCCCCTCAAATATGCCAAATAATCCAAAGCCCATTTGGAGTTTTTGAAACAGCAGCTTTCATCAAATTATCAAAACTAGGTCTGACACTCATGAAACATTAAAAAAAAAAAGTTACTTCAGCATACAGTTTTTCCTTAAAAAAAAAATCATTTCCTATTTGTTTGGCTCTTTCCAGTAAATTTCTCTAGTAAGTATTTGCCTCTCTTATCATACAGGTTGAGCTATGCTGAAGTAATAGAACTGCTTAGTAAAGTCTACTGAACCCTGGTTGCAAGAACCTTTCACACAGAAGAGAATTCTTTTCACTTAGAAATAGTTTAAGAACTAAATTTATGAAAAGTTGCCCGCTCCGATCTAGAAATCATCAATTGGATCAAGACACTAAACCCAAACCTGCATTTTGCAAGCCTTTTTTATCTTTGTATTTGCAAAGGGCTCTTTGCACAAGTTTACTTACATTGACCTTTTATGCTTTCCACACATGTAGTTTTTATAAACCAGAGGCAAAGCAGCAAATATAAATTGTACTAACCTTAGTATATTTATATGTCAAATTGGTGAGTGGGACAGGTAAGTCTGGCATGGCTGAGGACGACATTTCTGGTTCGGCTTCTGGAACACAGGTGACAGGCTCAGCGATTTGGTTCTGATAGAGCACTTGGCTTTATTTGTTCCTTTTTATCTGCACGGGCTAAGGTTTATTTGCATACTGGAATATGATTGGATGAACAAACTCGGAGCAAAAAGAAAACGACACTACTTATTTGTAACACCTAGGGCCGGAAGCCCTTGACTTTAAACTTAAATCCTTAAGAAACCAGCGCTCCAGCGTTGAAACTGCATCTGGAGACAGAGCACTATTTGCAGACGAATTAATTTACAAAGCCGAAACCTGTGATAAGGATATGCAGTGCAGCTGCTCTGGCCACTAAGGCCAGTTATTATTTTTTGGCTTTTCATGCTTTTTATGCTACTGTGAAACTTTTCCTCCTCTGACAGCCTTGGAATCAGAGAATTTGAGGATTGAAAGAGTCTCAAAGGGCACTTGTTTTTAGTAGAAGCTGGTGAGGAGAGGTCCCTGGCCAGGTGTCTTCAGGACAGTGCTGTCACTGAATCAGCCCAGGTCCCCGAAAAGCAGAGTGGGAAGAGTGTCCCTCTAGATAGACCCAACCCCAAATCAGCTTTACAAGATCCTACCAATTGAGTGTATTTTCAGTGCTGGGTAAGCAGCCCTACTGTGATTTCTCAAGCTCTAACTTATCATTATGTTACATATGGGAATAGAAGAGTCAGCAGGATTTTCACGGATCTCAGACCACACTGTCACACACAGTCACCACAACAGCGAATGGCAATCTCTTCTGTTACAACCATCTAAACTGAAACTAACCTCTGGTTTTGGAAGTTGGCTCTATTTATCAATGATTGATACAGACAGTTATACAAAAAGTAGATTTAAACAGGACCCTACGTAATTCAATGTCAAAAATGAGTGTTTCAAGCTGGGAACATTTAAAAAGAATTTTTAACTGAACTCCCATTTTAAGCACAAAACTTTATTGTATTGAAGCTCTCGCAAAAATTACAATAGGAACACGATAGAAAACTGTGGATACTCTTAATACTGATTATGGAGAGTTAGAATAAAATTTTTCCCCCAGGGAAAATTGCCAACTCCCTCAAATGTGGGATCTAGGTAGGAGAATGCAGGTTTATTGATTAGTTGCTCCAAATCTGGCAGGGGAGCCTTCCTCTCTCTTTCCATTCTTGATTACCCCGTTTTACGGGTATAGTGAGAACAAGCCAGTTGCTTAAGATCACAGACCTAACAAGTGCAAAACCAGAGTTTCATTTCCCATTGGGTTTCTTAAGTGAAGGGTCACCCTCATGGACACTTAACGGTTATTAGGTCTTTTATTCATCTAAGACGAGGGCCAGAAACGTTTTTCTGTTAGAGAAACAGAAAATCTTTTCCGCTTTCTAGGCCAGATGGTTTCTGTCATAACTTATTCAAATCTACATGAAAGAAACCATAGACAGTGGATGCGTGAATGGGTATAGGTGTTTTCCAAAAAAAAAAAAAAAAAATGTTATTTACAAAAACAGGAGGCTGGCCAGATCAGGCTCATGGGTCGGTCCCTTGATTTCCAAGACAACCAGCTCCAAGGACCATGCCTCCCCTGCATCTCCTGCTTGAAGGCCAGATAGAAACTTCTGGGTTATGTCAACATTCCTCTCTTTCTCTGTCCCTCCTCTCTTGCTCTTGCTCTCAATTTCTTTCTTTTTGGAAAAATCTAATTGTTTTGTCTTTTAAAAATGTGTTTTGAGTTAAATGCACAATTATACAACAGCTGTTATATAACTTGCAGAGCAGGGCTCTGGCCCTGCCTGGACATCTGTGTTTTGCTGCTGTCTGCCTCTTTCAGCCTCACAGTTGTGCAGAGATCCAAACATCGGTTTTTTTGGTGTCCAGATAGTGAAAGCACAGAGCCCCATGACATACTTGGTGTGCCGCCTCACTACTTGGATGCTGGCCCTTGATTTTATTTCATTGAATAATTACCTAAGGAGACCTCCCTTTATCACAGACATTACTGAAGGTAGGTAAAAGGTATGGCTTTGGAAACATGTTACCATACCTGTCCATTTCATTTCAACAAATATTTACCAAGTATCTTTTAATGGGTAAAGCACTATGATTAGAATATCAGGAATTCTCCAGCATTAATCTTACTTGAAGGGCAGATTTTTTTTTTTTTTTAATTTCTGCCCAGAAACCACAGAGCCTGAGATCTTTATTTCTGAAGTCAGCGTCATCCCCTCCCTATGGAATAGGGTGTTCCCAGGAATGGTGGCATGGATGGAAAGAAGGCTTTATCAGATCACTTCTCTTGCTCACACACCGCATGGGGCTTAGGTGAAAGCACAGAACAAAAGAAGCTCACTTCAAGACACACCCTAGGGTTCCATATTTTTATTGTATTTTTATATGTATGGGACTTGATTTTGGGAATCATAGACCAAAGATGTTTAATCATCCTGTCCTCCTTATGGCCAAGCTAAATTACACATGCACACACACACACACACACACACACACACACACAATTGGAGCTGAGAGGTGGGAGAGGTAGAGAAGCAGAGTTTATTCGTCTCTTCTCTCCAATTGAACTTCTTCCACCCCTTTGTGAAAGGTACATTATACCAAGGAACACACAAACCATGATTTCAGCCGTTGCTGAAACTACTCTCATTTTATAAGGAATCTCTCCAGAGCTCCCTGCATGCCTTGGTGACTGAAAAGATAATGGAGCCTAACTTAACCTTCTCCCACCCACATGAGTAATTGAAATAGAAACCAGTCAAATGTGTTAGGCAAACGTAACCATACAGTGAAATAAAAATAGCTTTTTTTTTTTACATTTCCTGATCTCAAAAATCCAGGATCCATTTGTTGGAGTGAAATTTCTTATGCTCAGTGTTGTCTCTTCAGTGTTGCCTTAAGCATGGTTGGGTGAGTCTGCCGGTTGGTTAATCCAGAAATGGATATATCCCTTGGCTTTTGATCACTGCAATTTTTGCAGACACCACATTGTTCTTAGGCCTATTTGGGCCTTAATAATTTAGAAAGACTGGGTCTTGGCTGTGGTGATGGGATTTGTCCTTAGTTGGTATGCTGGTGTTAATAGTAGAGGTGAAAGGTGGCATTTGAATACACGAATGGATGTGTATATGGGCTAATTTCTATTCATCTACCATCCTTCTCCAGTAAGCAATATTTCCTCACCTCTGAGTTCTCCTGCTCTTCACATACCCTATCACTGTTTTCTCTTTGTTTTGCCTTACTAATGTTATAGCAGGTGCCCCTCTGATCCGATACAGTCAGGACACCCGGTCAGTTAGCAAAGTCACTAAAAGACACAGTACACTAAACCACTCTAAGGTAATTATTTTAGTTTAAATAGGCCTTTGTTAAACTTTATGGGCCAAAGACAATTTTTAGCACCGGGTCGGCTGTCAGAGTTTGAAATAACCTTCCACAGCATTCACAGTGTACTTGTTTCTTCCAAGTGGACAGAGAAATTAAGGATACAAATGGCACTTTTGAAGGAATCTGAATGTAGATGACTTTGAGATTTTTATAACACTTCCGATATTGTTTCACAATTGTTTTAGGCACAGATTATACAGGAATGGGTTTAACCACTTGACAAGGTAGGGAGTTTGCCCAGCGCTCAGTTTTATACATAGATTTCACAGATCCTAAACATTTCCTCAAAATAAATAAATAAATAAACTCCTCCTCCTGTTAAATATACAATTTAGATAACATTTAATCCCATCATATAATTGAAATACTAGGTTCATGAGGGTGATCAGGTTTTGGAGCAGAGATTTGACGATCGGTAAGCAGAGGAAGCTGTGTCCTAAACTGAGTGATTGCAGGCAGGAGTGTCAGTGCTGTGTTCACACTTTTTACTTTTTAAACATTTTTAAAAAACATTTTCAAGTCAAATGTGCCAAGTAAAAGAAACTGCAAAAATCACAAGTCTACATCTCAATAAACAGTCATAAAAGGAACAAAACAAAATCACCACTACTAGGTCAGGGAATGAAAAATATCTGTACCCCGAAGCCCACTTTGTGCCTCCTCTCCACCTTGATCTCCTTTTTCCTCACCCTAAATTAGGATATCACTAGTATCCTGGCTTCTAATGCCATACCTTGTTTTTTCCCCCCGATTTTGAACTTGATGCAAGCAAACCATACAGTCAGAATAATTTTAAAGGAAATCTGGAGGTGCAAATGAATCTGGCAGGTAAGTTAAACTGTGGTTGTAGGTAAAGCAAGTTTCTCAGAGAGTTACTCCCGCCCAAATATACCTCAATAAACATAATTCATATGTGATCTATACTGCAATAGGTTGGCATTTTTATGAAAAGAGGGGCTTTTTTTTCATCCCAATCAGTACCTGTAAAAGTGCAGAGAAATGGCCCTTTTCACACAGTTTTGTCAGAGCTCAGTAACTCAGTAGCAATTACAACTTATATTAAAATACTGAAAATGTTCAAACCCTTGATCTAGTTATTCTACTTCTAGAAATCCATTTTTAAGGAAACAATTAAATATACATAAGTTATATGTATGAGCAAGTATCTTTAGTATATTATTTATAAAATAGAAAAATACCAAATGGTTAGGTAGTCTATGGTTTAGCAAAACACATATATAAATAAGGAAATAAATAATTAAGGAAGGACCTGCTGAACTTTTGAAATATATTGTAATTTAATTTTTAAAAAGTAGGTTATAAACCTGTGTGATGTGTAGAGGTGCTAAGAAATTGTACTTTACCCTCAGGATTTGGCCAAAATCTGCAATTTCCCTTTGATCTTGGTCTCAGGGCTTGGAAAGCTAGATAACTGAATTTCAATTTCAGCGTCATTCCTGGTATCCTGAAATTATGCATGATCATATGATTCCCTTGGTTATAGTTTATATAGTTTTCCCAGGCTGAATAGTGGCTTGGAAAAGTATCCTTGGAATCTGTGAATTTTACTTTGTATGACCAAGGAAAGTTTCCAGATGTGATTGAGTTAAGGATTTTGAGATGAGAAATTATCCTGAATTATTAGGGCAGGTGCTAAATGTAGTCCGTGAAGCAGAGGACAAAGGAAACTTGACCATACAAGCAGAAGGCAATGTGATCACTGAAACCGCCAGCTTTGATGATGGAGGAAGGGGCCAGAAGCCAAGGAACACAAGAAACACATCTCTAGAAGCTGAAAAATGCAAAGAGGGTCCTTCCTTTAGAGCTTCTGGGAGAAACAGGCCCTTTGATACCAGCCAGTGAAACAGATTTCAGACTTCTGAACTCTACAATCAGAGAGAATGCATATGTGCTGCTTTAAACCAAATTTGTGGTAACTTGTTAGAGCAACCTTGGCAATCAAATACACAAATCAATGAGAGCTCAAGTGCAGAGCTGCCAAAAAAGTACATACATTTATTAATCATGACTCTGCACATTGTTCTGGTTTATTGTTAATGTCTGACTATTCCTGTTCAAATAAAGGAAAGCCTCCCATCTGTACCTTGGAGTAGAGACTTCTCAGGTGATGGACATCTTCATTTCAGTTGTAGTGTAGGTGGGTATTTATTCCATTGCAAAAGTAAAACGCTATAGATAACGACGAGTGAAAACTATTACTTTTTTTAAAATAATCATTTTCTTTGGGCAATGGCAAACTTCCCTTGCATTTCCTTGCTTGGATGTGTTCCCACATTTTAAAGCTGCACATATGTACCCAGACCTATAACCACAATCCAAACTCATTTTGCAAGCCCTGGCTTGACATGTCAGCTGCCTGTTGGGTACTTGCGCTATATGTCATATAGTTATATTACTAGGTTTCCAAACTCAAGAGCCTACATATTTGTTTCCTGTGGACCCTCGCAGTGAATAACAAAAAAAACTAGAAACATTTACATTAAAATCCAGATTTTAACTTCTTAAACATCAGAAGAGCCAAAGAGAGGTATTAGCCTGCTGGCCCATTGAAATCACCTAGGGAATTCAAAACAAAACAAAAGAGATTCTGATTCAATAGAAAGGATTTGAGCCCAGTTATTAGTATGCCAGGTAAAGCCCCTCAGGTTGTTCTAATGTGTGGTCCAGCTCTCAGAACCACTGAAGTAGCTCTGGCTCCATTTTCTCCTGGTGCTCAAGGTTGGAGCAACATCCACAATGCATGGAAAACCTTTACAAGTGCAAATCCTCAGACCTCATCTCAGACCTCTTGAATCAGAATCTTTGGAGGTAGGACCCAGCAGTCTGTATTTTCATGATCTTTCCAGGTTATTCTGAGTCAAGCTCCAGCTTGAGAGTCTCTGCACTATGACATGGGCCCAAACTATCCCTATTATAAAGAGGCTCTTTACACTCAATTTGAGCTAACTACCTTGTCCTTTAAGTTTACCTTTTAAGACCCCTGCTTGAACCCATTATCACTTCCCAAAATGTAATCTCTTTCTTGAATGTCCTGTCTCTAATTATGCAAAAACAATACCACCAAACTTCACACATCTGTGATTCCTTGCTTTTCTTCTAGGAAAGTGTTAATTTTATTTATTGAAATAATTACGACTTTGGACTTTCCAGCATCAAGACATTTTAGGTCTGGGTTTTAAAGAGCACATAGAAGGAATATTTTTAACCCAATCTGAGAATTTCTGCCTTTAATATGTATGTTTGGCCCATTTCTGTATATTTCTACCTATTCTGATTACTGATGTATTTTGTGCTTTCTGCTCATGCTTATATCAGTTAGGATCAGGTTTGGTTGCTTTATCGTGAAAAACCCAAAATAAATACTCAATATGAAAATGGATTTCTCTTACACATAAATGAGATTGTAAATTGTTAGCCAGGGCAGGCCCAGTGGCAGAATCAAAAGACACAAAGAGTCGTTTTGGCTCACACTGTTCCTGCATCCCAGAAGTATGACGACCTCCTGATAAGAGAAGGCTGCTGGAATGCTAACCATTGCATTCACATTCCGGTAATTAGCATGGAGAAACGGGAAGAAAAGTGACCAAAAACTAGGGTCAACTGCACTTTCAGAAAGTTTCCCTGAAGTTTAGAGTTCTGTTACCAGAGCTTAGTCATGAGTCCACAATTTGATATAAGGAGAACTAAAGATTGTAAGCTTTTTCTGGGCAGCCAGTCTCATGATCAAAACAAGTAATTGTGTTATTAAGGAGGGGGGGACTATTGTAGACGTACTGCATACTCTTTTTCTTCTTACCAATCTTCTCTTTCATTGATTACAGTTTCTGTTTCCCTATTTTTACCTTTTTCCTTGTTCAGAAGAAATACTTTTTTTGTATTGGTTAACCTTTTCACATACCTGTAAGTATCTGTAAATTTAATCCCCATCTCACACAGAATTTATGGACTCTGAACATTTTATCTCTTGATTTTCTATTCCTGTTCTACATGCTTTATCTGTTATAAATTTTTGTTCTGCCGTCCCAAAAGAATCGTAATCACACAATTATTACTGTAATAAATCAATTGCTATTTTAGTTTACCTATTTATCTAAAAATTTCTTTGGCCAAGGCTTCCAGGGCACCTGGGTGGCTCAGCCAGTTAAGCGTTAAAGTCTTGTGTTCACCTCAGGTCATGATATCAGGGTTGTGAGATCGAGCCTTGCAGGTCTCCATGCTCAGCACGGAGTCTGCTTGAGACTCTCTCCCTCCCCTCTGTCCTTTCCTCTGTGCTCGTTTCTCTCTCTAAACATAAATTATTAAATCTTTAAAAAACATTTAAAGGGCAGCCCTGGTGGCTCGGCAGTTTGGCACCTGCCTTCAGCCCAGGGTGTGATCCTGGGGACCCTGGATCGAGTCCTGCGTCGGGATCCCTGAGTGGAACCTGCTTCTCCCTCTGCCTGTGTCTCTGCCTCTCTCTCTCTCTATCTCTCTGTCTCTCATGAATAAATAAATAAAATCTTAAAAAAAAACATTTAAAAATTAAAATTTCATGGCCAGTCTATTTGTTCTTTTACCTCAACCTTTTCTTCTGTGATAATTTTCTTTGAGGGTCTGTTAGAGGCTCACATTTTTATCTCATCAGAAGACTGTCAATGTCGTTAGTGTTTCAAAGAACTTTTGGCTCTGTTGATCTTCTCTATTGTATGTTTGTTTATTCATTTCCTAATTTCTGTTCATAACCTACACTGTTCCTTTCATTCTCTCTCCTTGAGGTTTGTTTTATTGTCCCTTTGCTAACCTCCAGATCCTTAGATCATTTGGTTTCCAGCCTTTGTCCCTTCAAAGCTCTCTGCATGTCTTTAGCAACACCTACAAGTTTGGATATAGTATTTTCATTTATGTTCAATGAAAGATACTTCCAGATTTCCATTGTGATTTCTTTCCTGATTTATGATTTATTTTGAAGTGCATTTCTTAGTTCCTCTCTTGGCTGGCAATAGATAACTCCCAAATCATTGTAGCATGTGTTAGTATAGCTATATTTTTATTTGCTTATAAACTTAGCATTGCTATGTCTTCCTAGAGAATCAGACTTTTTATCATTATAAGCTCTCCTTGGTCCCCTTGATGCTTTTTGCCTTGGAATTTCTTTTGATAAATTAGCCCTACAGTAGCTTTATTCCTCTGGGTGGGGTTTGCAAAATATATCCCCCTCTATCTTCTTACTTATAATCTGCATTTTATTGCACACAGTTCTTTATTTTAAAGATTTTATTTATTTATATGATCATGAGCAGGGGGTCAGGAAGGACAGAGAGAGCGGGGGGAGTAGATTCTCCCCTGAACAGGGAGCCCCACTCTGCTTGATCCTAAGACCCTGAGATCATGACCTGAGCCAAAGGCAGATGCTTCACAGACTGAGCCACCCAGGCACCCATCATGCAGACAGTTCTTTAAATGGCCCGTAGTTATGTACTTATGCAGTCTTACAAACATTCTCTTTAAATTGGATCATTTCCTTTATTGACATGTAACATAATGTACTGATGAATTTATGTTCAAAAATCCTACCATCTTACTAGAAACAAACACTGAAAAACCAATAAAAATTCTACCATCTAACTAAATACTTCGTTCTTACCTACTCTGTGTTCTTTTTCTCTCCTTTTTGACCTTTTTTTTTAAAAAAAAAAAGTTATTTTAAAGTCACTTAAGATGTTAGTATTCAAACTAAACCAAACTAAATTTTAACTTTACACTTAAAGTACATTCATTTTAATTCATTTAAAAATTAATTCTTTATTCAATCAGGTTGGGAATTATGTATTGTCTTTACTGTTATTTGAATGGTTATTTGAGGAATAGTAAGGTTTTTCTTTTGTTACTTATCAAAGTATAATCAATTGGTGCTTTTACTTTTTTTCTTGGCTAATCCAAATACTTGGGACACTTTAAACTCATTTATATCCCTCCCAATGTCCATGCAATCTTCGCAAGATGTTTATTTAAATGTTTGTGTGCATGTTGCTGTTACTGGATATTCTGTTTTCCACCCCAGATCCATTTCATCTCTTTGCCTCAAGACCTAGCTCTCCTGTCCTCTGGTTTCTGATTTAGTTCAACCAATAGGAAAGGAGTGTGTGTGGTGTGTGTGGGGGGCAGGGAATGCTGACGTGTAGGTGTAGAGAAAGCCAGGATGCTTCCCCCCTTCCTCCTTTGCTTCTTTTATGCCTGAGTGGCACTCGGGCAGGATCTGACAGGGCTGTGTCTTCCTCCTGCAATGACAGGCTCTGCTGAGTGTCTGTCACTATGGAGTATCAGCTTCTACAGCTCCATTATTCCCTGGGCTCTCATAACACCATTCTCACCTTTTGCATCTTTAGGCTTTCAGGAGTGGTTAGGTCCAGCTCTGGAGTCTTCAGTACCCCTTGTAGACTTGTAGACTGTTCACACTTCTGTGAAGAATTTTTTCCTTCAATCATCCCTCAAAACTCTAGCCAGGCGTGCCTATGGTTTCTTGTTGTGACCCTGAAGTGATTCCTTTAGAACTTTAGGTGCATCTTTTTTGGGGGGAAGAGGAAGTTCCATAGTTAGTTCAGTAAAATAACAATAAGCATTAGCAAGTCATTACACAAAACAAAATACTTGGGAAATAACCTACATGTATACTTGTGGTCCTTTATCTGATTATTCTGTCCCCCTTTTTCCACCCAAATGAGGAAATTATGCAACCTGTGTTCATTATTCTCTTGATGGACTTCCTTTGTGTCTCTATGTATTCCAAGAGTGACATGTATGTACATGTGTGTATAAATTTATTTCTAACTTGATAAAAATGAACTTCTTTTTTTCTGAAATACTACATTGATAGGAATCAACAATATCACTGCATGTCACTGTGGTTTCTTTATTTTGACTGTTGTGTATTATACCTTTCTGATCGTAGTTTATTCAACCAGTCTTTTGATAATGGGTTTTGGGTATTTGTCATTGTGAATAGTGCTTCTATAAACATTCCTGTGTATATTTCTCTTGATTATATATCTGAAATCAAATTAGCAAGTTCTTAAGGAATATGAATGTTAAGCCTCGGGATACAATGCCAAATTGGTTCTATCAATTTATACTTCTACCTTCAGTGGAAAAGAACCCTATGGATCCATATTCTCCAGTATGTGCTGGTGTTTTCTCATTTAGATTGGTCTTTATAATGGGTTTAGTTTGTTTACATTTAGAAACTCATTATTAAAGAAGGCTCTTCTGATTCATTCTTAGAGCTTTTATTTTATTATGAGTACATTGAATGCTGTAAAATTATTTTCTTTTGTATCACGTTAGCTTTTTATATAATTTTTCTTCTTAACTCTGTATATTGTCAGTTACATTTATGGGTTTTTCTAATATTAAAAAATCCTTAGATGCAGAAGATAAAGCTAAATTGGATTTCCATTTGATGACTTACATTAGGAACGAAAATATCAGTATATCTAGAAAGGTACAATAATAAAAGTACCATGTATTGAAATCTGTGAGGCCCATCCAAAAAAAAAAAAAAAAAAAAAGAAAAAGAAAGAAAGAGAAAAAACATACTTCAAAAGGAAGTTTTTGTTCCTGAAAATTATGTCAAAGAAAATTTTTAAAATGGAATGAGTTGTTCACTTTAAGTGGCTAAGAAATCCAGAGCAGTATGGATCTAAAGGAAGTGGAAGGAGGAGGTAATAATAGAAGCAAAGAGGCATGAATTATATGGAGAAAAAATGGAGAAAGTCAACAAAGCCCAAGGTTGACTTTTTTGACAAAATAAGAAGGTGAGGTCCTTTGTAATACTGAGCAAGAAAAGAGAAAAAAAAGGTACAAAGATATTTTGATTAAAACAGGACATGCTTGCAGTAATGCATTTTTTTTTTTTAAAGAAGAAAACATTACCAACAACTACACATGAATTTATCCAATGGTGCAAGGCATTGTTGAAGAGACTATTCCTTTTCTTTTCTGTGGAATTACCTTTGTAGCTCTATAGAAAATCAACTGCCTGCCTATATGTAGGCGTATTCCTGGGCTCTATTCTGGTCTGTTAATCTCTTTGTCAGTCATTAGACCAGCACCACACTGTTGTACCAACTGTTGTTTTATAATGAGTCTTTAAAGTCAGACAGTGCTGTCCCTTAAACATTGTTCTTTTTCAAAGTTGTTTTGGCTAGATCCTGTTTGTTGCTACATAAATTTTAGAATCAGTTTGTCAATTTCCACAAAAAGCCTTCTGGGATTTCAATTGGGATTGCATTGAATCTTCTCTCTTCTCCTGGGACTCCAGCCATGTTTATAGATCGCGTCACTGTATCCTTTAGTACCCTCTCCTCCATTTTTCATTGTTTTGTCTGTCTGGGCTTCATTACAGAAAACTCCTATCCTAATGAATTTACTAATTCTTCCTTTATCTGCGTCCAATTCTTAATAGATAATTCACCCAGTTAGCTTTTGAAAATGGCCATTTTTAGTTCAAGATTTATTTCTTTATTACCCTTTTGTTAGTTTCCAGGTCTTGTGAACTTTCCAATTTTGTATTTTAAATATAGATCTTTTAAAGTCTATGTCTGATGATGTGCAAAGCCTAAATCTCTACACTGAGAAATACATTTTTTCTTTTGTTCTTTCTGGCTTTTGTTCATGTTGTCTTGCCCTCTTCTGGCTTTGCTAGCTATTTGGCGCTAGGCATTGGATTGAAAAATGTGCTTGTAGAAATGACAGCAGTGACATTATCTTCTTCCAAAGAATATGTGCATTTGCTACTGCTAGATTCCTAGTATCCCTAGGTTTCCCCAAACAGATCTCGGCCCTGGTATTCTAGGATCAAAGTAGAAGGGTTTCATCAAGGCTACCCTTCCTGTCTCCACATGCTCTGAGCTAAGAACCACCAGATTGTCAAATGGGCAGTACACCCTCTCAGATACTTAGCTATCTGCAACCAGGAAATGCTCCCCAATGTAAAGCCCAAACAGTGGGCTTCCTTCCGAGGACTTCCATCCTGCCTGAGAATCGGGCCTGAGACTTTCACCATCTGGTTAGCAATTTTTATCTGTAAGAGATTTGTTTAAATAAATATTTGTCCAGATATTCTTGTTGTTCTTCAGTAGAAGATCCAGTCTACATTATTTGTTCTGCCATTATCAGAATCAGTTCTTGAGAAAACTTTCTCAATTTTTCAATGAAAAGTTCTTGACTGAAAATTTATGTTAAGTGATAATTCTACATCAGCAGCTCTTTTTCTTTCTGTCAGCCATTTATATGTACTCTCCTATCTGCTTTTTTCACGGTAATCTCATTTTTACTATGATATGTCTAAATGTATATTTCATTTTTTATCCTTTTGGGATGTATTCTGATACCTAAATCTGAGTTTTATAACTTTCGTTTATATATTTCGTTAGTTTTGTAGATGTCTCAGCCTTCATTTCTATTAAACATATGCTGGATCTCCTGATTTTATCTCTGTATTCTTGAGTTTCTGTTCCTATTTCCCACATCTTAATTTCTCCATGTTGCATACTAAATAATTTCCTCGAATCTGTACTCTAGTTTAATCTCTATTTAGCTATTTTTAGTCTGCTGATTAGAGTATCCATTAAGCTTTTATTTTCAGTGACTATGTTTTTGTTCTTTCTAGAGCTTTATTTGATTCTTTTAAAAATCATCATGTTCTTTTTGGTGTTATATTGTGTTGATTTAAGTAAGATGAATAATCTTAAATCATCATTTAACCAAAGAATTCAACAGAATCACATATGTGTTATATTTTCACATCTAAATGGTAAAAAAAAAAAAAAAATGAAAGTCTAAAGTACTTCTGGACTAATAGTGAAACCTCAGAATATTTTGTCAACTCAAATAGTTTTATTTGGGCAAAACACATAAAAGCTCATCAAGGTTATAGTTCATGAAACATGCAACAATCTCCAAAGTCTCAATGTCATTAAAGGCTCATTTGTATAAATGACACTTCCAAGACTGTGTTATGAAATAGAGCAGGATTGTTCATTTTTATACAAATCTTCATACTGTAAAGGAGAATCATACTGAGATGTTTTTGTGAGCGTTCTTAATTCACCACTTAATCAGAACTAAATTTAAGACATGAAATTATATCTGCTCCTCTGTACTGTAAGAGGAAGAAGGGACATTTTATTTTATTTATTATTTTTAAAAGATTTTATTTATTTATTCGAGAGAGAGAGAGAGAGAGAGAGAGAGAGAGGAAGAGACACCGGTAGAGGGAGAAGCAGGCTCCATGCAAGGATCCTGACATAGGACTCGATCCCAGGCCTCCAGGATCAGGCCCTGAGCCGAAGGCAGCGCTAAACCGCTGAGCCACCTGGGCTGCCCAGAAGGGACATTTTATTGTTATCTTTCCGATATTTCTCTTATTAGCATTTGGGAGGGTAGCTTCATGTTTAAGTGATAGAACACAGACAAAGAGTATAAGCCTGTGTTTATAAAATCTCAAAGAAAAAATGAATCTTTTACACCACAGCCTAGGCTAAGGAGCTCTGGCCATGTTGCTGCCTATTCATCTAGTGATTCAGAGGGCATATTTTTCTATTCCTTTATTTAGTGAGTGTAAATCATTCCAGGAAATGGAGTCTCAGTTTCTAGCTCCTCTTCATACAACCTTGACTACTCTCTTTACTTGGCTATCAAACCCTTTGGCTATCAAGACAACAAATTCTCAAGGGCAAGAACAGTTTGTTTACCTCTTGATTCTTAGTTTCCTCTGATTTTTGGCTTCTGGGGATGTTTCTTGCTTTCTTTTTGAGCCAAGTATGCTTTTGATAGCTATTTGTTATATTTTTATCTTGCATTCTTAACTGTGTTTTTTAAGGAGAATTTCCACATGATATAGTCTGCTATAATGAGTGACATGGAAATTATTTTTTCCAAAAGAAGACAGTCATTTAAAAAAAGAAAAAAGCAAAACTAGTTATTTCATTAAACTGCTGGGTTTATGTCTTATTTACTTTTAGTTTGTACATATTTTGGGGAAGCTATTTCTCATAGATGTCAGTCAATAACAGAAAATGTTTTTTTTTCTCTTATAGTTTTTGTTGCTTAATTATTACTTATATGCATAAAGGCTTATCTGTAGAGAAACATCTTTTTTAATTTGGGGCTGTAACGCAGATTTCAGGTTTTTTACTTTTATAGCAATTCTTGGTCAATTTATGCTGAAGTTACAAAGTCGTATCAGTTTATTATTGCTCCAACATTGTTAAGTTTGTAGAGTTCCAGAATGAGTTTAAACTCAAAGTCCACTAGTATTCAAATATTTTTGGAATTGTCTGGAGAACTGATCATATTAATTCATTAAGAAGATTTTTAAAAGCAGGAACTAAGATCTTCCTGGGAGTAATTCTCTAAGTGAAGGTAGTATCAGACAAATAAATCTGGGTCTGTACAATGCTTTGGTTGTTAGAGATGAGTGTTGAATCTGAAACTTGCTATTTCCTATTGAGATTTCTCTTTACCCAGCACCCCTTTCTCTCTCTCTTTTTTTTTAAAGATATTATTTATTTATTCATGAGACACACACACACACACACACACACACACACAGAGGCGCAGAGACACAGGCAGAGGGAGAAGCAGGCCCCATGCTGGAACCTGATGTGGGACTCGATCCTGGGTCTCCAGGATCACACCCTGGGCCGAAGGCGGCGCTAAACCCTTGAGCCCCGCCCCCGGGCTACCCCAGCACCCTTTTCCCAAACATGGTCTCTCATCATAATGATAAGGACAGAATAGGCTAAAATTAATTAATGAAAAAGTTACTGGTTAATGCAAAGTCAAGCTTCCAGATACATGAAGAAATTCCAGAGGTCCTCAATCTATTTCTGTTACCCACATGACAAAGAGACAGCTTTAGACATTAGCTTAGCGGCATTAATGAACCCAGAAAATAAACGATCACCTGCCATTTTTGAAGATACCACTATATCAGCTGTGGCAGCAAAGTTACAGAGCTCAGAGCAGTGCCCAGGAGATAGAATAGCCAGGGAGACAGGGTAGTGTTCAGGCAGCAGAGACTTGGAATTGGCAGCTTAGTGACCACTAAGAGAGGGAATGTGCCTTTGGCTCTAGAATCAGCTTTCTTCAGCTGTAAAAGGCAGCAACAAGATACTCTCAGATGATTCTATGGGCAGCAAAAAGCTTGTAAGAGGCATTACTAAAAAGAATGGATCACAAAAGAAGAAGCAAATGAGCGATAATGATGATTGGTGGTTGCCAGGGTCTGGGGAGAAACTGATTAATGGGTAAGGAGTTTTACTTTAGAGTGATAGAAATATTTTGGAACTAGATAAGAATTGTGAGTGAACCGTATTGTGAGGATTAAATGCCACTGAACTGTTCACTTTCAAATGGTTAATTTTATGTTATGAAAATTTCACCTTTTTAAAAAAATATAAAGGGGAAGAAGATAGAAGCTTATTCTTGACCATAGGTGACAACCCAAGAACGACTCCAAATAATGGAAGTTTTTTGATGGGGCTCTGGACCTTACAACAACATGGATATAAAAACCCTGAGAAACAGAGTTTTAACTACTTTCAAACTGATCCAGGAATGGTTGCCCTGGGGAAATTTGGGTTTCATGCCACTTAAAATATTTTGCTTCCATGTCCTATTGTTTCAGTCTCAATTCTTAGATATTGTGACAACATAAATAATGATTAGCATATATTGGATAACACTTCAAGAATATTCTAAAAGGGTAACTTTTGTATATTTTTCTTGTTGTTTCTGATCATTTTTTGGAGGATAAAGGACGATTTCTCTCACATTTCTCCCTCCCTCAAAGAAGGAAACAAAGGTAGGTATTAATCCAAAACCTTTGTAAGTCATCGTGATTAGTTTTGGAAAGTGTACAATGTCCTGAGAATCGGGAATGTCTTTCTCTCTGAAGTCAGACTCGTATAGCATTAAAGCACAAAACGGCAATTTAG
The DNA here is from genome assembly GCF_053574225.1 of Canis aureus. Taxonomy (NCBI): domain Eukaryota; kingdom Metazoa; phylum Chordata; class Mammalia; order Carnivora; family Canidae; genus Canis; species Canis aureus. The sequence goes on along the minus strand of NC_135611.1, from coordinate 85,603,623 downwards.
AATGTGGAGTTTAAGCATTTTAAAAACAAATGATGTGTAAACATAGGAAATGACTTTCTTCAGGTGATAGCATCATGATTTGTCCTGCACCCAGATTTCAAAGCCTCCTTCTATACCACTGGGAGGTGGTTCTCTAGGATACAACTTTCCTAGACATAAAAGCAATGGCACATTTCTCTGCCTTATGCTCCTATATAAAGAATGACTTTCTTAAATAAGTGCATCATGAACATCATAGACACATATAATCTCCTAATAGTATCTGTAGGTAATCCAAACTGTTCCTCCAAGAAAATAAACTTCAACAGTATGAGGTCCTAGAAGAGCTCTGGGAAGTTCAATGTGCATTAACTAGTTGATTTTCCATGAAAAAAATTTCCCCCAAACATTAATTTAGGTTTTTCAAACTGCAAAATTTCAAGAAATACACAACTAATGCCAAAAAAATAATTGTTTCTTTGGATCTTAAGAAGCACCTGGGTACAGAGGTTCCACTCTGTTGCATAGAATTGTAAGCTATTCATTCCTTACCCAAGTATACCATTCCAGGATATTGAAATTGGCCTTGCATAACTATTTTTCTTTCAACTACCATTTGAGTGGGGACTGACCCTATAGGGGAACTTTTTTACATGCCTCCCTATCAGGGCTGTCGTTGATGTGCGCAGGGACAAATTCTTTTACCTCAGTCAACATATAGAAAGAGGCTGGTGGACTTCTCCCTAAAAAGTGTAAAACAGGGAATTCATAAAAACTGAGTAAGTAAAATCACTCTTTGTAAATATAGAACCAAGGACACAAAAAAAGGAGCTCCTTTTAGGCATGTGGCTTAGAAAGGCATCTCACTTAGTAAATCCATACTAAACCCTGTTGCATCCTGGATTCATACCAATGAAGTATCCAGTAGCTGATGATCCCATTCCATTGGCCTGAACTTATACACTTCAAAAATTGTAGCTACTGGAATTTTGTTCATTATTCAAAATAAAAATCTCAAAGAATTATATTAGCTAAAACAAAGACAAAAATGATGACAACTGAGAGTTATGTATCATTATGAACCCAATTCTGCTAATTGTTTTTATAAATCCAGATAAAAAATATAACTATTTTTTTCCCATTTAACAGATGAGAACACTGAGGTAAGACTTTTTCAATTCCTGAGAAATATTTGGCCTTCTGTTCCAGATTTTCCACTGTGCTTACTAGATATCACAAAATCTGCTACATTTAGTCACAAACTGATAAAAGTTTGGCAGGAATACACTCTGGACCCTGTTATCTTCCAGTTTAACTCCAACTTAGCATACATGAATTGAATCCTGGAGGATCCCTGGGTGGTGCAGCGGTTTAGCGCCTGCCTTTGGCCCAGGGTGCTATCCTGGAGACCCGGGATCGAATCCCACGTCGGGCTCCCGGTGCATGGAGCCTGCTTCTCCCTCTGCCTGTGTCTCTGCCTCTCTCTCTCTCTCTCTCTCTCTCTCTGTGTGACTATCATAAATAAATAAAAATTAAAAAAAAATGAATCCTGAAATTCCTCTCCATGATAATAAGAATCTTCTCGTTGTTTCACTAAAATACATATTTTTTAATTTCATCAAGCATTCTATTTGTTTTTTTCTTTTTTAGTTTGCCTAATGTTTTGTCTAGGGGTTAGCAAACTGTTGCTATGTGTGAGATAGTAAATATTTCAGGCCTTAGCAGGCCATACCATCGCTATTACAAGGACTCATCTTCACTATTGTAGAGCTAAAGTGGCCACAGAGTCTACATAAATGAACGGATGTGACTCTATTCCAGTAACATTTTATTTTATTTTAAAGATATTATTTATTTATGCACTAGAGACACAGAGAGAGAAGCAGAAGCATAGGCAGAGGTAGAAGCAGACTCCCTGCAGGGAGCCCAATGTGGGACTCGATCCCAGGACCCTGGGATCACGATCTGAGCTGAAGGCAGATGCTCAACCACTGAGCCACTCAGGGATCCCATTTCTTTTTAAATCTTTTTTTTAAAGTTTTAATCCAAATTCCAATTAGTTAACACACAGTGTAACATATGACAGGTTTTTGTTTTGTTTTGTTTTGTTTATTCCTATCTCGATCTGCTTTCCTCACTTTTGTTGCCAGGCTTCTAAGTACATCTGGAAAATTTTATGCTGATTGGTACTATTTCACATTTTTATTTTGAATATCTGCTCAATTGTGTGTTCATCATTACTCAGTATTCTTTCCCATTCCTCTTCTAAACTTGCCATTAATCATCCTGGATAATGACAAACTGTTCTTCAAAGTGGTTGAACCAATTTACACTTCAGTAAGCAGTGACTGAGATTCTTATTGTTTCACATCCTTGCCAATATTGCAGACTTTTGAATATCTGCCAGTTTTGTGGTTGTGAAACAGGGCCAATGCATTTCACAGTTTGAGAGGGGTGACATTCACATTTGAGTGCATGGGAATGATGCTCCCCAGAGTTGAGCAGTGCAAGATCCATGCAACTGTATATAGCAAACTTGGTATGAAATAGCTCAGTGTGTTTTTAATTTATAACTATTTTATTATTAATGAGTTCAAGAATCTTTTCACTTGTTTAATGGCTACTTATATTTCCTTATTTATGAAGCATGCATTCATGGCTTCTACCCAGTTTTCAATTCTTGCTGTATTCTGTATACTAGTCCTTGTTAGCTATACATTACAAATATCTCCTCTCAATTTGTGGCATGTATTTTTACCCCTTTCAGGGTGTCTTTGGATGAACAGAAGGTTTTGATTTTCATGAGGTTAATTAAGTGTTAATTTTCTTCTATGGTAAAAGTTTTTACGATCTGATTTAAGAAATTTTTCCTTGCCCTGAAGCCAGAAAAATGTTGAATTTTGCATTTCATGTTAAAGGTTTTTTTTTTTTTTTTTACTGATCTGGAATTGATTTTGCCTTTGTGTTATCCAGCACTATTTATTGAGTAGTTGTTCCTCTTTGTCCTTCTTTTAATTTCAGTCATATATTGTTTCAATACGTGTATATTTGTTTCTGTTTAGTTTATTTGAGTCAACTTAGTCTTTCTAAATGTATACTTTTTGTCTGTGTGGTACATACATGACTTTGTATACTGTTTCTCTTTTTCACAGGTTATCTTACTTTCCATATTTCCAACTGCTTTACAATTATAATATTTGTGCCTATTCACATTTTTGGGATATTTTTACGTATTAATTCCCTATTTTTTGTTTGTCAAACTTTTTCTAATATTTTTTGATATTATAGAGAGTACTATAGTAGACATTTTATGCATATACCTTTTTCTTATGCTGAATCATATCCTGAAGACATAATCACAGGAATAGGCATATCAACTAAGGGTAATGCTATTACATGGTTTTAAATATCATTAATTAAATATTGTCACACTTAATTCCAAAGTGATGATTTCACTTAAACATTTTAATTTCCTGCCTTCAAGTTATTAATTAAATGGTACTTTTTGTCTTAGTTTTAATAAATATTTATTTGATTGCCCATGAGGCTAAACAAAGTACTTTGAGTCATTATTGTGCATGTCCCTTCACAAGTGGGCCTCCTGCTCATTCTCTTTGCACTGAAGTTTGGTGCTTTACATGAAAATTTGAATGGGCTCTTTACAGTTTACAGACTTGTAACACATACTGTATAACTTGACTTCTTCTTTTTTTTTTTCTAAGAGCTAACCTCTATTTTAAGCCCCTGCTTAGTCTGCCTTTTTTCATTCCATCATATTGGACTAATCACACAAGATTAATCTAGAGCTCTCGAATCAAGGCAAAGGAGTTCTTCTCCAGTTGTATCTTGGCACAGATGTGGCATCATCTCTCTGAAATCACTATCACTTATACCTCTGGGAACTGGAGATTGAATTACTGCTCTGCTTGGAGTTACCCACAAAGATCGGCTTCAAAGATGAGGGTTTAAGTTTCTATCCCATTCAGAGCAGTGGCAAACATAGAAGCAGAGCGCAGTGAGTCATCCTCATCCTTTTGTGGGCACTCAGCTTAGCTGGCATGTCACATCTGACAGTGCCCAGCTTTCAGATGAAGGAACATCAAGTGCTATGTCAAATAATTACACTGGGCTTGGAACTTGACTCCCATAGTACCAGGGAAAACATTGAACACACGGCCTCTGTTTCTTCATATTGGCTATTTACCAGGGTTCAATATACCATATGGATTTCCTTGGACTGAGCCCCAAGGAGAACGAAAGCATATCCTGCTTTTTCATTCATTCATTTTAGTTAAGAATGCACCCTTTCACTTGCCTCGATGTTATGGCAGAGCGTGTTTTATAGATAACATCTGTCACTCTTCATTTTCTCTCACATCTAATAACTCACTGAATCTTGTTCATTCGGGATTCAGACATTTGGATATATCCTCTCCTCTTTAGCTCCATTGTCTCAGTACAGGCTTTTATCTTCACTCTTCTAGATTACTTTAATTCCGCTCAGTACATCTCTCTGCTTCCAATCTTACCTGACTTTTACTCTCTGCCTTAGTGAGAACATTTTCAATTATAAACACAGGAATCAAAATCAAACTATGTTTGTGAAATCAACAGTAACAACAAAAATAATGTATTGAATAAAAAAATTGAAGAATAGAGTTGATTTGAAACTTAGCTAATACAGGGGTTCAAATGATGCCATCAGAATTCTCTCTCTCTATCCTTCAACTCAATTTTCTTCAACATTGGCCTCCTAAGAAGAAGTTGCGGCCACAGAATAATAAAGATGGTCCAGGAGCAGGGGCTTACATGAGTCTCTTAGCTAGAAATTCCAGAGACAGCAGCATAATGTCCCAAAGCATGAATGCCATCCACCCTCCTTGCCCCAAAGGCCTACATCAAGCTCTCTTGGGTCAGGCTCTCTCCTGGGCCACTTTGAATAGCAAGTTTGTGCCACATGCCTGACCTCATCGTGGAAAGAGGTGAAGACTTGTTGAGTTTACCAGCCCTACCAGAATCACAAGGAGCAGGGAAGAAGGGGCAATATTCAAAACAAAAGCTGGTAGGTCAGGCTAAAAATGAATAGATATTTACTAAATATGACTTCCAAAGTTATCACTATCAAATAAAATGATAATCATGTCTCTAATTTTCCAGCTCAAAAAAACCTTCAAAGCCTTCCAGTTTTTTATGGATGAGCACAGTCCTCTTGCCTGGCTCATAGGTACACAGGTTGAGAACTCATTCTATCTTCCCTGTCATCTCCCATAGACTCCCTAACACATTTTAGGTTGTAAAGCATCATCACCCAAAGAAATCACTATTGCCTTAACGTTCCTAATATACTTTAATCTTTTAAGATTCTATAACTTACAGTATTGCACTCTCTATCATGCAAGCCTTAATCCCTCCTCTCTGAACAGCTTAAATGTAACTTTCAGTCCCTAGGTTCAGTTCTACCTTTTAAAGTTTTTTTAGGCTCCACCTGTTAATTTCTAACCCCTCTATTGTTACAACACTTTGCACTGGTCTGGCTTATAATCTTAATCACATTGTGTTATAATTATGATTATGTGTCTGTTTTCTATCCTTGACTCTGAGCAGCTTGAAGATGGGAACTGTTTCTTAATTGTCTTTACTTTCCTCACTACCCTCTGCCCTATAGCTCTTAGCAAAAGCCAGAGCAGACACATGTCGATCGACTGAATGAATGCATGAATAATAAAACCCCAGATTTTTGTGAACCAAGTGAATCTAGTCCCTCAAAAAATACTTTGTGCTGAGAGAACTCATCCACTAATGTGGCTCAACAGGGTGGCAGAAGTATGTTGGCACAGTAACTTATTTGCAATGCAGAAGACATTCTGTGGTTTGGAAGCATTTTCAAATAGTGAAGTGAAATGTTATATAACAATCCAAGAGATTATAGACCTGAATAATGCAGTACATTAAAAGTATCTCCTTCTGGGACTTGGATCTACTGGCCACCATCCAATAATCTATATTTCTACCTATTATTATTTTTTTATTATTATTTTTTAAAGACTTTATTTTATTTACTCATGAGAGATACAGAGCGAGAGCGAGAGCGAAAGAGAGAGAGAGAGAAAGAAAGAGGCAGAGGGAGAAGCAGGCTCCATGCAGGGAGCCTAAGGTGGGACTTGATCCTGGGTCTCCAGGATCAGGCCCTGGGCTGCAGGCGGCACTAAACCGCTGCGCCACCGGAGCTGCCCTATTTCTACCTACTAATACCTAATGGTTGCTTCAAGACTCACACATTTTATTTTATTTTATTTTATTTTTTTTAAACTAAGGTATTGTATGTTCAGAAACTAATATGCAAAAAAAAAAAAGGAGCTAATATGCTTGATATAATGTTCTAATCTCTTCCACAATGGCTCCCTCTCATGAAGAGCCACAAAATGATTGTTAAAAAGCAACCATTTTAGCAAGACTGGAACTGTTATGATAGAGAACGTCCAATTTAAAAAAAATTTTTTTATTATGTAGTCTCTTTCTCAGAGCAAGGCCCCCCACTGGACCTCTCAGGTTTCTACCAAAGAGCTAATTATCTCCACAGATTTCTAGGAAGTACTATTCACATACAAAACAATGTAGTCACATGGAGTTTGTTTGTGTTTCGTAGGTTCTCATATCTATAAGTCAAGCTTGAATTTGAGTTTTGGTGCAAACAGCACACCTACCACAAAAATGCTATTGTGGGTACCACCACAGCAACCAAATAGAAACATGACTCCAGGTGTTTGTATACACAAGGTGTATGCACTATTTTGAAAGAGCATACATAATTGTCTTTGGGTTTGGAATGAGGTGCAGCATTGCGAGAATGCCATGGGGAAAAAAGAGGGGTATAGATTTTATTTTTATGGGTTACATAACAACTAGTGTGAGAATTCGTTTATGTTCTTTACCAGCAAATAATGCTGGTAAAGCTTTACCAAATAATGCTGACTCACTGTGCAAGAAATGAAAGGTCAGGCCCTAACACACAGATTAAATTCCAGGGAAGACTGCATTTTCCTCAGGTTAAAGACATGGTCTTTGTCAACAGATGCTGTGTGAAGTCAAATGCCCATTTGGGGCTTTTATGTAACGTTTTAATTATCCAAATTATCCATCAAGATGGTAGCATTCAGAGCTCTTCGAGACCCATCTCATGATGCCTCTATTAGAAATGTTAACAGTTTAGGCATATTCTTTAGTGACAAATTTTTTCTCTTATGCATATAATATATATATATATATATATTTCTTATGCTATTATGTGTATTATTATATTATAACAATATAATAATATATATTATAGAAAAATAATATATATTCTAACCAAGTGGCAATTCCTTCAAAAGGCTTGAATATACAAGATCTTAAGGTTGAAAGGTGCCTTAGAGATAATTTCATTTTATTATTTTATTTTGCAAGTTTAAGAAGAAAGAAGTATTTGTTAGGCATGACAAAGCACATATAGAAATACTGAATACCCAAGAATGGTTTGCCATTTATTTAATCCAGTTCCCCTGCAGTGATATTACCAGGATTATTGAAGACTTTCCAGAACTTCCTTGTTTCTCATTTAGCACTTTAAACTTATATAGTAGTTTTATAATTTTCAAGAATGTGGGTCAAATAATCAACAATTTAGTAGGAGACAAGACAGTCTGCAGGTTAACAGATGAAATATTGAAGCACTCATATTTTAAAGGTTCACTTTGAACTAACTATAGAGTATGGCTTTCTTTTATTTTAACTTGTTTTCTTCTTTACTTCACTGGAAAGTTATTTTGCCCATTTTTCTTCTGCTTCATATGCTGAGTTAATCTGAAAGAAGATTCTGATCTACATTTTTGGCTCTTTAACGACCAGATTTCTTGATAGAGTCTCAAGTGTTAGTTCTTTGATCTTCCACCGGAGCCTTCCACAGAGGGAGTTATTGTGTGTGCTGGAGTTTGGGGGAAAGTGTGCTTTGAATAACCCTTATTTCTGTTCTATGTTACTGCTCAGATCTTTATCACATGTCCTTTAGTATTTTGTAAACCTGTTTCAGCTGTTGCCAGCATTACTCGCTGGTGGCTTAAATACATTTAGAGAGATGCGTTTATGAATAATGGAAAGTGTCTTTCATTCATCTTTTGGTTCTTGATGACAAACAAATGATTTTCTTAGTAGTTAACCCAACATGTTTTGAAAAGATATTTGTTAAGATTATGATGTAGGATTAAGGGAATGCCAACTCTCTTAAACAAAATACAGAACCTCAAAAGATTTTTATTACTAGAGGCACTGTCTCCATAGGGAGGTACACTTGGAACCAAGTGGCTCCAGATTTGTTCCCTCGTTTCCAAGGTGCTGAGTGTTTTTTCTCTTTCTTTCTTTCTTTCTTTCTTTCTTTCTTTCTTTCTTTCTCTCTCTCTTCTTTTTCTTTCTTCTTTCTTTCCTTTTTTTTTAATGGTAGAGGTTCCTGTCACTAAAACAAAGCCAGGCTAGATTTTTTTTAGTTTTACTAAGTACATAAGAAGCACAGAAAAGGAAATAAATACTGAAATATAAGATATGTGAATTTTTTCAGGACCAGAAATTTGCCTCATTTCTCTTAAACCCTGACTCTTAGCACAATCTTAACACATATTAATTGTTTGATACACTTAAATGAACAAATACTTGAGTGAGTAAAATACCAAAGTAATTTGGATAATAAAATACACAGGGCTAAGATAACATTAGATTGTATATATATTTTGGAGCTCCAGCTCAAAAAGACTAGACTAATTCATAACCTCCTTGCCATACTTCCTTGTTTCCTTGATCTGACCTTCGCTCACATGAAAATCACCATCCTAAAACCCTGGCCTTCTAATTGATTCCTGGGCACCTGGAGCTAAGTCATGATAAGAAGAAGCAGATTCCCCCTCCCCCCCCGCCCCCGATGTTCAGTGAGGCTCCAAACTCTTGTACAGATGGTGGACACCTGGGATGTCTCCATCTCCTCCAAGCCATGCTCCATGGCACAGCCAGAATTGTCTTTTAAAATACCAAAAGGGAAAAAAAATAAAAAATAAAAAATAAATAAATAAATAAAATACCAAAAGGGAAACAGGACTAGAATGGTGGTTTCAGGGCCTAAGGGTTGGGGGAATGGGGAAAATGTTGGTCAAAGAGTACAGACTTCCAGTCATAAGATGAATAAGTTTGGGGATTTAATATATAGTATAGTGACGATAGTTTACAGTACTGTACCATATACTTGAAAGTTGCTAAGAGAGTAGATCTTAAATGTTCTCACCACAGAAGAGAAATAATATTATGTGATGTGATGAAGTTGTTAGCTGACACTAATGGTGGTAACTGTTTTGCAATATATATGTGCAAAAAACCAATACATTGTACATCTTAAGAAAAATTGTATGGCAATACAATAAAGCTGGAAAAAAGTGGGGAATGTTTCTGTTCACGGGTAGTTTGAGGTCACTGTGCAAGGAGAAATATTTATTATGTATTTATTTATTTATTTTTAAGGAGAAATATTTAAATCAAACTTAACAATTATTTCCATCAGGCTCTTTTTAGTTGGGAAAATTAATTAAAATGTCAGCTGCTTAATGATTGTTTGTTATCCTCAATTAAAATGTTAATTGGGTACAAAATAAAATACCAAAAGATCATCCCTTTTTTTTTTTTCTTAAAATTCTTCAACAGCCTCTTGTGACTTACAAAGTAAAACCAAAAATTACTAACAAGATCCACAAATTATTTTTACCAGGCCTTTAAAAAAAATAATTTGGCTCAAAACAGTATTTTTAAGTGACAAATCAAATAATCAAATTCATTGTCAAACTAAAAATGTAAAGATATGAATTTAGTGGGTTGAGATCAGCATTTTAAAAAGGCAGTAGACTAATATATTCAAATGAATTGCATGTAGTATTATTTCAAGAATTTTTTATGCTTGCATATGAGATTATACTATTTACAATATTAAATATGACATACAAAAGATAATATATTGCATCATATGTTAGCTTGATAAATAATTCCTGGGAAAAAAAATAAAGCTACTGGAAGTAATAATCTTTAAGAAGCCACTGTTGTGGAGATAGGTACCCTGATAGCAGATTCGTGAAAGAGAAGCAGCCATGACTCAAAGAACAAACTTTTTTTAAAAAAAAGATTTTATTTATTTATTCATAAGAGACACAGAGAGAGAGAGAGAAAGGCAGAGACACAGGCAGAGGGAGAAGCAGTCTTCATACAGGGAGCCTGAAGTGGGACTGGATCCGGGGTCTCCAGGGTCAAGCCCTGGGCTGAAGGCAATGCTAAACTGCTGAGCCACCCAGGTTGCCCAAAGAACAAACTTTTGAAGAGAAATGGCAGGGCTCTGTTATCAGCAGACTGTTCTTTTCAGTTGTCTCTCCAAACAGCCATGGTTGGATAATGATTCATTACATCCAACAATCTGATGGGAAGAGTGTTTAATGAAGAGAATTCTCACTAAAATTATAATTTCTTAGAAAGATCTAGGTTTAAAATCACAAGCCCTTGCAACTCTTCTAGGCATTTCATAGTGATATAATAGAGGATCTATGTTAACACCCTTCCTCAGGATCCTATATGACTTTAGAAGATCCATTGCGGTGTCTTTTGCTCTGTTATTAAAAGGATGAGAGGATTAAGAGCTTTGAGAGCAAAAAGAATTCATTCCTTAGTTAGATAGCCTTCTCTGAATTAGGGAATCAAGTGAATAGACCATGTGGGTTAATATATCATAGAAGTTACCTATTAGACAAACAATCTGTGAAAGTTAGTCAATGATTATATTAAGAATTATCCTCAAAGCCAGAAGGGTTAATTTGGGTGTACATAGCTACTAGGGAAGACAAAATTATACACAAAAGTTCACACGCATTTGTGAAATTTTAGCTAATTATTGGCAGTAGGAAGTCAAAAGCAGGCAAATAAAATATCCTTCACAGAAGTCAATGGTTATAATTGGTCAAAATGTAAAGTCATTCCTTGCAAATGACTGTTGACTGTTCTTTTTTTCTTTTTTTTTTAATTCTTTAGTAGTTCACAATCCAATTTAGAAAATCCCAATATAACAATCAAAATGCAGGATGGAGTGAAGAGAGCCCTGATCCCAGTTAGGAGTCTAGGGTCCCAGTTCCATCCCTCTGAAAATCAGCGATGTGAGCCTGGGCAGGTGGAGCCACCTGGGCTTTCAAGACCTCTGTGTCCCCAACTGAGAAAAAAATGCTTTGGACTAGATGGGCCTGCCTTTCAATCTTTGTCATGCATGATTCCATATGAACTTTATATTCCCAAACTGCTCATTAGGTACTTATTTGCCATGGATGATAATAATCTGACTCAAATGACATGCAACAAGGAAAAATTAAACATTAACATGAGCTTTCCCTACTTTAAAAAATGAAATTATTTTTATGCAACTGATAAAGTTCTCTGCATTAAATATAATGTGAGTAGACTAATAGATCTCCACCCCTCCCCAGCTTGCAGATAGTCCTTAACCAATCAATCAGCTTGTCCTGCTGAAGGCAATTGGGTTTAAGCAGCTTTAAACTTCCCCTGAAGCAATCTTGGTTTCAAAGCCACTATTCAGGCAGCCTTTGACATTTACATGTTTATTATGTGGGCAGGAAATATGATAAAGATTTTTCCAATTAGGCAACACATGAATGACACTGCATTTTGAGGCAGGTAGAATGGAGGGCTGATTCCATAAATGTAGTGAGAGAGGACAACAGGAATAATTGCTTAGGGGTGAAACGCCTTCTCCTCCATGACGCTGGGAAAGGTCACGTCCAAAGTGCTTTGCCATTATAGAATGATTGGAGTTAAATTAGCTTGATGCCGAAGTTCACAGTTAAAAGTTACTCTTTAAAAGACTCCCTCCGAACCCTCCTGCACTGTTGGTGGGAATGTGAACTGGTGCAGCCACTCTGGAAAACTGTGTGGAGGTTCCTCAAAGATTTAAAAATAGATGTGCCCTATGACCTAGCAATTACACTGCTGGGGATTTACCCCAAAGATACAGATGCAGTGAAACACCGGAACACCTGCACCCCGATGTTTCTAGCAGCAATGTCCACAATAGCCAAACTGTGGAAGGAGCCTCGGTGTCCATCGAAAGATGAATGGATAAAGAAGCTGTGGTCTATGTATACAACGGAATATTACTCAGCTGTTAGAAACAACAAATACCCACCATTTGCTTCGACATGGATGGAACTGGAGGGCATTATGCTGAGTGAAATAAGTCAATTGGAGAAGGACAAACATTATATGCTCTCATTCATTTGGGGAATATAAAAAATAGTGAAAGGGAATAAAGGGGAAAGGAGAAAAAGTAAGTGGGAAATATCAGAAAGGAAGACAGAACATGAAAGACTCCTAACTCTGGGAAACGAACTAGGGGTGGTGGAAGGGGAGGTGGGCAGGGGGTGGGGGTGACTGGGTGACCGGCACTGAGGTGGGCACTTGACGGGATGAGCACTGGGTGTTATTTTATATTTTGGCAAATTGAACACCAATAAAAAATAAATTTATTTAAATAAGTAAATAAATAAAAATAAAAGACTCCCTCCATCACACACATTCCCACCTACACTGAGTGCTTAGAGAAAGGGTATTATCAAGCTGATGGTGTGGAGGCTGAGAAAAATTAACTTTACAGGAAAAACTGCAGAATGTCCTCAATGTCCTCGGCAGGGGATCCCATATCAGAAAGATAACAGAGCCCACGCCCCTGGTAGAAAGTCCCATATTAGAATGAGAACAGAGCTCAATGCCCTTGAAAGCCCCACAACAGAATGTAAACAGAACTTGAGAAATTCCTCCACCCCTTCTGAAAATCCCCTAGACCAGCCTATAAAAAACCAGCTGTAACCCACCTTGGGGTCCAAGTCCCTGCTCCGCTGTGTCGGGTATACTTGGACCCAAGCTCGAGCTTGTAAATAAACCCTCGTGTGTTTGCATCGGTGTCGGCTCCTTGGTGGTTTCTTGGATTCGCAATCTTGGGCACAACAATGGAATATTTTCAGGAAAGCTTTTCTTAAGGAAGAGATAGGTGCAGAAGCTGGCTAGCAAAAGGATTCCATCTGTACTACGCTATACAATATCAGAAGATATTATTTAATTTTTAATGTTTTAAAGATTTTATTTATTTGAGAGTGGTGGGGGTGGGAAGAGCACAAGCAAGGGGAGCAGCAGAGGAAAAAGGAGGAGCAGACTCCTTGCTGAGCAGAGAGCCCAATGCAGCGCTCCATCCCATACCGTAGAATCATGACCTGAGTGGAAGGCAGATGCTTAACTGACTGAGACACCCAGGCACCCTTAAGAGATTATTTTAAATAATACTTCATCAGATATTTATTGAACTTCTATAATTTTGCAGGCACTGTGCTGTGGAGTTATTTATAAGGGCCAGAAAATGCTAGAATAGCTCATTTAGGGCAATTGCAACATACCAGAGAAATAATGGTTGGGTAAATGTTCTTGACTTTTAAGACATTGGTTTGTATGGAAGGCAGGGGTTAGACCTAATGACCTTAGCAATTTGTTTCCATATAATTATGAGATTTTTTTCCAAGTTGTGGTTTCTATGATAGTTGTGTTTCTATGGTAATTATTTGGGGGGGAAAAAAGTCCCCATTGCAGTTCACAATGGTTGAATGAGCACTTAAAATATTTCCTTACTGGAAAGGAACAAGAAATGCAGACAGACAAGACGGACTCAAGATTGGTCCCTCTGATGTATCTTCCCTATACCTTGGTCCTTCTAATCCTTATTCCACAGAGCCAGACAAATCCTTTTGAAACACAAATCTGGCTGTCAACTTGCTGCTAAAACCTGGTGAGTGGCTCTCCAATTGTACCTTGGGTGCTTAAATTGAAGCTTCTTATCATGGAGTGTTAAATTTGCTTCATGGTATAGGTCTTACCTCCTTGCTCACTGCTCACTCCACTGCCCATAAATGCTGATCTTCATCACATGACATTATTTCCCTGAACAGAACTTGCTCTCTTCCTTTTGCATATTAGAATATACTATTAGACTATTTTTCTCTATTTGTAAAGCTCTCTATCTCTGTTTTTTTCTTTTCTTTATTTTTTTTCTTTTCCTCCCCACCTTCCCTCTTTCCTTTATTTGGTCAATTGCTACTTCAGGTCCTAGCATTACTAGGACTTTATTCCAGGAAACCTTCCAAGACCTCTTAAGATTGTTGGGGCTTTTAGCACACTAGAGTATCTGTGAATCAGTCACATCCACTGGGGCACTATGGGACTGAGCTTTGCTAGCATTATGTCTCCAGAAACTAGAATAGTACATGGATGGCTTCAATGGGTGAACCAATCAATAATTATTAATTACACCAGTGAACACTTATCATGGTGCTAGGGAATGATGCAAGAAAGCATTCCTCTAAGCATGAACACATTTAACAGAGTTTTATTTTTTATCTTTTGAAAGATTTTTATTTATTTATCCATGAGAGACAGAGAGAGAGGCAGAGACATAGACAGAGGGAGAAGCATGCTCCCTGCGGGGAGCCAATTGTGGGCCTTGATCCCAGGACTGGCAATCATACCCTGAGCAGAAGGCAGACACTCAACCACTGAGCCACCCAGGTGTCCCACATTTAACAGAGATTTAAAAAATTTGTTATGAAAGCAGAGCACACTAAATTCAGAAGCCTAAAGTTTGCTCAAGAGAGCTGTAAGCAGCAAACTATGGAATGATTTAGAATCTCGCACAGTAGCACAGTGTATTGTCTACCACAAGTACGTAGCATATGCCCCCTTGAGAAACACGACTATAAAAAGTAACTGCTTCCATTTTTAGCCTCTCCCTTCAGTCCAGTGTGCTGCCAGGTACATGCTGCCTCTTGCTCTACAGCCTGACTGGATTGACTGACATCCTCTATATCACATTTCATTCCCTTGGTTATTTACATAATCCTCCTGGCTGTGCCTGTCAATTTACAGGCCCAAAGGAATCCCATTGTAGGCACACTAAGTCATATACTTGGCTGCATCGTACAAATGCGTTTTACCTGGATTTATGCCTGTCAGTGCAAACCCCCAGGTGAGGATAATTTCATTTTATTTATCACAAAGTGCTCCTAGAGACAGCGCCGGGGGTGGTGGGGAGATACCTGAGGTATAGGGAAATTGTACCTGCTAAACCTAATCACCCTTGATAACTTGTCTTCTTTCCAGTTCTTGGACTCTAGAAATGTTTTACCATGCAAGGTATTTAAACCTGTATTGCAAAAAATATAGTTCCAGTGCCAAACCCCTTTGGAAATCTCAGACTTGTGTCAACTATCCTACCATGATCATTTTTTTTCTACCGTGATCATTTTTGAAATATTAACCTTGAGAGGAAAGATGGTTCATTTTTCTTTTTTTTTCTTTTCTTTTTTTTTAGATGGTTCATTTTTCCTCTCAAATTATGGTCTTTGTTAGATCCCTAAGTACTTTGAAGGGTGAGCTAGGCCACCATATTAACGTTTTAAAATATACAAAATGAAAATTCATAGATACTACCGGAAGGAAATTGAGAAAGAACTAATTTTATGAGTAGAAAGGTACAGAGTAAATCTTATCTGCAAACAATAAAATAGGAGGGTGCCCATAGTTCATTTATAAGTTTAAGACCAATAAAACAACATGGTACTAAAGCACTGGAATGTCTGCAAGTGCCAGAAGAACTGAGTACCATTTCCCTGACGTATTTTAGGTGAATTTTCTGATACCACACTGAAGAAAGGTAAGAATGGTATTTGAGTACTTGGTGTGATCCCACAAGAGTCTTTTCACTTCTTGAACAGATGTATTGAAGCAGACTTCACAAAGATTTTGTTGAGTGCTTTAAAACATTCAGACTTTCCCATTTGTAGAACTGTGATCCTAGAAACAAATGATTGAGACTAATCAAAGAGCCATTATTTCCAATATGGTCTTCAAAGTCAAGAAATATTTAATGGAAAGTATTCATTATGCATTATACTCTCATTTGTTTTTCACATTATTAAAATATGCTAATTGATTAATTTCTTCAAGTTAAGTGAAGTCCTAGAGAAGTTCTGTTTCCAAAATTATCCAAATAAGCCTGAAACAGGAGTGCAAGAAGAACAGGAGGAGATTCACACGTACACAGAGTCTTGGGCATGTTGTTCTGATCTAGGAGTCAGGGCACATGATTTTCAGACTGGTTTTGACCTCTGACTATGTGATTTGGGGGGAGTTTGGCATTGCCTTTCTCTACACCAATGTTTTTCAAATTTAGAATCAACAGGAGAATTTGTTAAAACACAAATTGGTGCTCCCTACCCCCAGAGGTTCTAATTTAGTAGGCTGAATATGCCCCCAAGAATTTGCATCTCCTACCAAGTTCCCAGGTATTTCTAATGCTTCTGCTGTGAGGCAGGTTTTGAGGACCACAACAATGCACATATTTCTCAATCTGTTCCCCTTTCCTGAGGAGGGAAGCAGAAGGATGACAACGGAAGGCAGTGTGGCAAAATGTGTTATGGTCTTTAGATGACACTGTGGGAGAGGTGTGCTTTTATGGGCATGGAGGCAGGAAAGAATGGAAGCAGAAACACACTTGGGATCAAGTTCCCAACATTTTTAAAGATTTCATTAACAAGATGGGCCTAGCCCTTGGAAGCAAAGAACTCAGAGTAGTTTAGGGGAAGAGTAAAGAAAGTACCAGAAAACTCCAAGTATATTCTCTAGCTCTCCATCTTTGCCCTGGCTTATGCATCCTGGAGGGGAAAAAATGTGAAATTATACAGAAACACAAGAAGGCAAAGCTGGCCTGAAGTTATCCTGCTGGTAGGGATATGATCTTTCTCTACCTAAAAAGTGACAACTCTCAAAAACTTTCTGTTAGAAAAGAATAGGAAGACTGGATGTAATTTTTTTAAGTAAAGAGTAGGTATGAAAAATTATACATTATCTATAATTTTTAAAAAATTTAAACAGGAGTAGATACTCTTTGTGATACATATGGATAAATACATGTATATGGCTATATGCGGCATTATGCATTGATGAAAAACATTTTCCAGTAGGAACACCAACATATGAAAAAAGATTTATTTAGCACATAAACTTGCAACAAATAGCGAAATAGGGCTTCCTTTGTATTTTCTGGAGCTCAAATCCCATTGTAACCATGGCCATAAAATAAAAATATGTGAAAATAATGTTTTTCAACACTGTAACTGATATATTACTTATTACAAGCAGCACTACACACGATAAAATGCTAGTATCAAAATTGCCAGGTGTATTAACAAACTTCCTGCGATAAGATTTGTCTTGTAAAAGCTGTTTTCTTTTAAAGAGATGAGGCTGCATGCTTTTCTTATTTGCACATCATTCTCTGCATTGAACATGCCTTTGTTGCTGCAATTCATTGCCTCTTCATGGGGTTACTAGACAGTTCAGCATATTTATAGTGGCATGAATTACATTGCTGGAATAAGTATTACAATGCTCTTGTAATCATAGGACATCATGAACAGGAAAATAACGAGACATCTGCTTTCTCTGAAAGGAGTTACAGGAACACTAATTTTCAATGGGAGAAAGAACAATGTGTGAACTTAGAGCCAGTCCATGTCATTTACCATAAAAGTCATTCAAATTCACACCAAGTCAAGTTCAGACTCAAAGCTATCCGTATAGCTAAATATATTTTGCAAACAAAAAAGATTCAGTAAAATAAAGACTTGAAACTTTAATGATTAATGGACTCTGTATTTTGGACACTCACTGACTGTTCAGGGGTTGCAAAATTCATATAAAAATTCAGACAATGAATATTGTCCAGACGATAAAAGCTCATAGTATTATTCATTTTAAGCATATACTTTTAAAACAGCCGAACATTTTTTTTTTAAGATTTTATTTATTTATTCATGAGAGAGAGGGGGTGGGGGGAGAGGGAGAGAGAGAGGGAGAGGCAGAAACACAGGCAGAGGGAGAAGCAGGCTCCGTGAAGGAACCTGACATGTAACTCAATCCCAGATCTCCAGGATCAGGCCCTGGGCTGAAGGTGGCACTAAACCACTGAGCCACCCGGGCTGCCCAGCCTAACAATTTATAAGGAAAATAATTTTTATGATTTTTATTTAAACATTTTGATCTCTTTCATCTCATTGAAGTGTTTTAAAAAAGTTACTTCAAGATGTTTATTTTAAGATTTTATTCATTTATTCATGAGAGACACAGGGAGAGAGGCAGAGACATAGGCAGAGGCAGAAGTAGGCTCCCTGCAGGGAGCCCAATGTGGGACTCAGTCCCAGGACTCCAGGGTCAAGACTTGAGCCCAAGGCAGACACTCAACCACTGAGCCACCCAGGCATCCCTATTTCGAGATTTTTTTAAAAGAAAACTGAAGTATAGATATTTTCAATGAATAAAATCATGAAAAATGAAAATATTCAATTTCTGAAATATTTATGAGGTGTACACATTTAACACATGCTTTTACATATGACATTCATGCAAATTTTTAAGACCAATTAAGCAAAAAAAAAAAAAAATCAGGAATCTGAATGATATTTATCCAGTTGTTTGGAGAAGAGAAGATTATTATTTTGCATTTTGTTTTCTTATAGAGAACATATAGCCAAGATTTTCATCCTGTTACTTAATGGTGACTAAGGTAGTATAAAACAACAGAATGGAACACGTTCTCAATAATTTTTCCCCATCAAAATAATAAATCTTATCTCTAAAAAGTTCTTCAGATGTATGGGATAGATATAAAAGTGGAGAAAAATAGTGCACCAAAACTCGCAGTAAACGTTGATTTTTCTTTAAATACTTGGTAAATCTTTGCAATCCTTACATTGTTCCAGGGACTAGGAAAGAGAATAGTTGAGGGTGGCTATTCAGAATTTTGTTCAAAATTTCATTTTCCAAGTTGCAACTGAAAAATAAAAGTAGTATAAGGAATCAAACCTGTCTTCTCCAAATCCTTCATCTAGATGGAAAGGCTACTTTCACTAACAAAAAAAAAAAGAAAAAAAAAAAAAAAAGAACTGCATTAGCTCCTTTCTTCCTTGAAAGTTAAGAAGTCCTAAGTTAGAAGATGTGTAGGAAAAGTACCCTTTTTTTTTTTCTTAAAATGGAGGAAACATTTCCATTATTCATTTTTCAAATACGAAAAATGTGAATGTGGCTCTTACAGACAGAAGTCATTCTATGGAAAAATGATGGCCATGGAGTAAATTGTATTGGCAACTACTATTTCAGCAAAGTATACATCTATTACTCTACTAAATTTTTCATATAAATCTATATATTTTATTAAAATATGACTTTTTAAAATTTGATGGTTTACATCTTTATTTCAATATTCACTCTTAAAAGTTTGTTATATATTTAGGATTTTAAGATATCCAAAAGCCTATCTGATGCTTAGGAAACATACACTTGAAAATTGTTATTGTAGTTATGTAATTCAACCATCCTATCCACAACAGTAGCTACAGGCTACAGATGGCTACTGAGCACTTGAATCATGGCTAGTGTGACTGAAGAATCAGTGTTTTCATTTTACTTTAAAAAAAATGTTAAATATGCAGGGCACCCGGGTGACTCAGTTGGTTGAGCATCTGCCTTTGGCTCAGGTCGTGATCCTGGGGTCCTTGCATGCGGTCCTGTATCAGACTCCCCACCGGGGTGGGGGCAGATGTCTCTGCCTCTCTGTGTGTGTCTCTCATGATTAAATAAATAAATAAAATCTTTTTTAAAATGTTAAATATGCTTGGGACAGCTTTGTCAACTGTAAATTTTATGAAATCTCGATACAGATAAAGTATTTCTGGTAAAAATTAAATCCTTTGACCTGTGATTTAAGTGTCAAAAATACACTGGGTTTCAACTACAGTATGAAAAAAAAAGGGGAAAATAATATTTTTATTTTGCTTACATGTTGGGTTAATAATATTTAGGATATAGTATGTTAAATAAAACATACTACTGAACTTTATTTAATATCAGTTTTAATATTTTTATGTAGCTGCTAGAAATTTTTAAATTACAAACATGCCTTGCATTCTGTTTTTGATGGAATAGTGCTGACCTACATTATAAATAACAATTGAAACTTAATAGTCTTTGCAGTTTATAAAATATGTGGCCAATTATTACTACATGTAATTTTGAGCATATCCAATAAATATGTCACTAAGTATTACACATCTATTTTTTTAGTATATCCCTTTCATATAGCCACAACTAATCTAACCACATGGGGAATAAGTTTCTCCATGTGAGACCATTTCATTGTTAGTAAGTGTTCAAAGCCTATATAAGGTTATTTTGTTTTTTCAGTACACTCTATGCTAACATGGGACTTGAACTCACTACTCTCAAGATCAAGTGTTGTATGCTCTACCGACTGAGCCAGCTGGGTATTCCTAAGGTTAAGCTTTTTTAGTGAAAATGTGAATTTTTAAATTAAAGCACATTTGCTGGATCACACATACAGTTATAAATGTTGTTCACAACACCAGGTCTTTTAAGTAAAAAATCCAGCCTACACTCACCCACCAAGCAATGGCCCCGGCAAGTGCCTGCATTTGTTTAGAAAATGGATTTCCCTTCTAAATGGCACCAAGACAGTATCTAGATGAGCTAACTCTGTGGATTTGCATCAAGATGCAATATTGCAACATACAATATTGTAAAATACATTCTCAGAACACTGTTTTCTGCTCAAATCATCCAGGAAGAATGCACTGATATTTCCAGGTGAGATGCAGTAAGAATTCTGGTATCATCTTATATTTGCCATAGGTTTTATTATTTTCCCAACTTTCACATATATTTTATCAGTATTCTCAAAGGAGATGTGTAAAGATTAAAAGTATGTATTGTTCTCTTTTCACAGCCAATAAAATGGAATTGAATTTCCGTATTTTCCCCTTGACAATAAAATTAAAACTCCTGTAGCTCATGAGGCAGCTCCATAGAAATAAACACTAGAACTAAAAATGAATGTCACATTTATAGGCTAGGAACAAATTGTAATAAAAGGAAATAATTCAACCATAATATTGGTTTGTAAATTTCTTTTTTTTAAAGATTTTATTTATTTATTCATGAGAGATACAGAGAGAGAGGCAGAGACACAGGTAGAGGAAGAAGCAGGCTCCATGCAGGGAGCCCGACCTGGGACTCGATCCCAGGTCTCCAGGATCACGCCCAGGATCACACTACACCGCTGGACCACCAGGGCTGCCCGGTTGTAAATTTCATTCAGAACTTTGATTTCTAATAAAAATACTTCATCATATTTGTTAGTTAATTTATAGGTTTTTAAAAAGCCAAAAATAAATGGCAATGTGGTATCTCCCCCAATCTAATTTATTATAATTTCAGTTTTGTGCAAGTTATATAACGGAGGAGCCTATGACAAAAAGTTCTCCCTTGAAAATATTCTGACAAAAATAACTACCTTTGAGAAACAAGTTGACATCAGAGTCAATTAAAATCTACTTTTAGCTAATCAGAAACAGTTTTCATACTCTGTATTTTATATAAAGATAAGAAAAAAACAACTTAGCTAATACTTTTATGAATCTACAGGACTCTGAGGAGAATATCTTTAAGATAATTCCTTAATATCCCTTTTGAAAGAGTATTAGTAGTTTCTTATTCAATGTAGATTTCTTAAGTAGCTGACATTTATTTTGTTTCCTTACCACCTGATCTTGGTACCTTAAAACCTGTTTTTCATTTGTTTTACATTTATTCATGTCCTAATGGCTCCTTGTGATTTGCAACTAGAATTTTCTTAAGGAGTGGGTTTTAGATCTTTCTACATATACAGTGAATATTGTTGAAACCTATGTGTTTTAAAAACTTCAATTTGTTAAACATTAATGACCCATTCAGATTGATTATATTCTTACTGTTTTTAACCATTGAATTAGAGGCTTCGAGTTTACATGAATACAAGAAATACTGTGTATACACAATTATACCAAATATTGTACCTCTCTTTTGATGTTTTTATGAATAGCTTATTTGTTCATTAAATTTCAGACCAGGACTAAACCACATAGATTTTGAAGAGTGTAATGTATAACCTTTATAGCAAAAGTTGGCCTTGCAAAGTATACTCAAAAGCAAAGTTTCCTTTTGGAATACCACACCACCAACTCCTGGATTATCAGTTAGAGGTAACATTGTATATTTATTTAACAATATACACAACGTTGTATATTTATTTAATTCTCATGTTTATCAAGCCATTGTGGTCATCAAAAGAAATTATTCAGGCACTTGCTTTCTTTGGGCAAATACTTTTTTTGATTTGAAGGAGGATTTTTTGTAAAACATGACAAAAAGAGAATTTATTTTAAAAGTAAAAGCATGGATTTACCCAAAGCCATCAACATTTGTCATTCTGTGAATCATGTAATGAACATTGTCATTTTGACATGTGAAACATGTCTCTTCTTCCATCACCTTTGAATTAATTGGATTGTAAGGAGCAGGGCAAGGCAAGGAGAGATGGTGGGTGGAATGAGCATTGACTCCATTGCTATTTGTATCACTGGAACATTTGAAGTCAGGTAGATATTAACCTAATAAGGGAAGCCCCACTGGCTTTCTGTCTCCTCCAGACATAAAACAACATAATTGTGTCTGTGCCTTTCTTTTCAATTGTTCTACTATAACACAGATTGAGAACTAACTACAGATTCTAATTAACTCATATTAGACTGATGAGAGAGATGATAAGTACTACAACGTGAAGATTAGGAAATTAATCCTAACTTTAAACCTCAAAGACATTGGGTACAAAGGAAATAAATGCTAAGGGGGAAAATTAGGCCACTAACTACTTCAAAGATGTTGGAAGTTAGTGCTAACTAAGCAGTGGCTTTAACCCATTTGAATGCAAGTTCCTGACTTTCTACTAGGAAGGATTTCAGTGCCTAAAGGAGAATAACCTGAGTTTCAAAATGGCATCAAGCCTTTTCTTGCACTTCTTGAGCTTGATTCTGTATTTATCATTAGCTCAAGGATGGGAAGGATGGAAGTAATGGGGATAGAAAACTAATGATTTAAAAATAATTCATTGATTTAAAAACTTGTTCAGCAGTTTTTTTAAAATATAGAAAATTTAGAAAGACTAGGTATTATAACATACATTACAGACATTTGTAAAAGACACATAATGAGCACTTTTATTCTAATATTGTTTGAGGAAACCATTTATTAATTATACATGTTCATTAATGAAATTCCTGATTGAAAATGTGCACACTTTCTGTTTCTGACAGTTTACAGCTTATTAAAAATGTTACTTTCATGCTGTTGTTTCTAATGTCCACTAATTTCCCTGAATTCTCAATTGTTTACCCTGGAAATAAGCTCAGAAGACATTCGGTTGGCCAACAGACACATTAAAAGATATTCATCATCACTCACTATCAGGGAAATGCAAATCAAAGCATCAATAAGATACCACCTCACACCTGTCAGAACAGCTAAAATCACAAGAAACAACAGTGTTGGGAAGGATGTAGGGGGGAAAGGAACACTCTTGTACTATTGATGGGAAGGCAAACTGGTACAGCCACTGTGGAAAACAGTATGGAGTTTCCTCAAAAAGTTAAAAAGTAGAACTACCCTACGATCCAGCAGTCACACTCCTGGGTATTTCCCCAAAGAATACAAAAACACTAATTCAGAGGGCTACATGCACCCCATGTCTATAGCAACATTTATAATAATCAAGTTTTAAGTATTACTGAGTCATCAAAAAGAACGACCTCTTACCATTTATAAATTACATGAATGGAGCTTAAGAGTACAATGCTAAGTGAAATAAGTCAGAGAAAGACAAATACCATCTGATTTCACTCATATGAGGAATTTAGGAAACAAAAACAAGCAAAGAGGAAAAAAAGAGAGAGAGGCAGACAAACCAAGAAATAGACTCTTCACTATAGAGAACAAAATGATGGTTATCAGAGGGGAGGTGAATGACGGATGGGTGAAATAGGTGATGGGGATTAAGAGTGCACTTGTTTTGTTTTTGTTTTTGTTTCTTAAAGATTTTCTTTATTCATGAGAGACACAGAAAGAGAGGCAGAGACACAGGCAAGGGGAGAAGCAGGCTCTCTGTGGGGAGCCTGATGCAGGACTTGATCCCAGGACCCTGAAATCACAACCTGAGCCAAAGGCAGATGCTCAACCACTGAGCCACCCAGGTGCCCCAAGAGTGCACTTACTGTGATGAACACTGGGTGTTATATGGAAGTTATATGGATGTTATACGGAAGTTTTGAATCACTGTATTGTACAACTAATATAACACTGTATTTTAATTAACTGAAATTTAAAAAAAAAAAAAAAAAGAAAGAAAGTAGGCTTGCAGAGAAAGGCCATCTTTTCATGTTGCAAAGTTCTCCTACATCAGTCATGTTTGAAATCTTTATTACATGATAGAAGAGGAGTTAAGATGTCAGAGGAGTAGGAGGCCTTTGAGTTTGTCTCATCTCTGGAACACAGCTAGATAGTTATATGATAAGTTCATTTGTAAGTATGTTTGTAATTCTAATCAATGTAACAAATTTAAGGTAAAAAATAAAATAGGGGTACATGAATGGGTTAGGTGGCTAAACCAGCTCTTGATTTCAGCTTGGGTCCTGATCTCAGAATTGTGAGACTGAGCCTGGTGTCTGACTCTGGCAGAATCTGCTGAAGATTATTGCTCCCTCTCCCTCTGTCTCCCTCCTCCTCCTCCTCCTCCTCCTCCTCCTCCTCCTCCTCCTTCTTCTTCTTCTTCTCTCTCTATCTAATAAATAAATCATTTAAAATTTTTGAAAAAAAAAATAGGGACGCCTAGGTGGCTCAGTGGTTGAGTGTTGCCTTCGGCTCAGAGTGTGATCCCAGGGTCCTGGTACTGAGTCCTGCATCAGGCTCCCCACAGGGAGCCTGCTTCTCCTTCTGCCTATGTCTCTGCCACTCTCTCTGTGTCTCCCATGAATAAATAAATAAAATTTTTTCTTTTTTTTTAAGATTTTATTTATTTATTCATGGGAGACACAGAGAGAGAGAGAGGCAGAGACACAGGCAGAGAGAGAAGCAGGCTCCAGGCAGGGAGCCTGACGTGGGACTTGATCCCGGGTCTCCAGGATCACACCCTAGGCTGAAGGCAGTGCTAAACCGCTGAGCCACCTGGGCTGCACTAAAATCTTTTTTAAAAGTTGAAAAATAAATAAATAAAACCCCACTGTAATAACAAAAGAAGTAGAATTTGACTAAAATTAAAAAAAAATCAAAACCACATCAAGGAAGAAAACTAAAATGAAACCCAGAGGACATAAAATCAAATATAAAACTTAGAGTTTTCTGTGAACTAAAGAAAAAAAGGAGATAAAATAGGCTACATGACTCTCATTATGTAAAAATTATGGACTCACACTAATTCCTCAGAAAAAAACAGTAGTTTCAAGAAATATATTCTTGGAAGTTTTTCAAAGAATATCGTGGCATACAAAGTAATAATCTCTTCCATAAGTCTGATATTTATAGTAGATATTCGGTACATTTATGAGAAAAATGTGGATTGATATTCCAAATACTAAAAAGATAATTTTGGTAAAGTCACTTAAGACAGTTTGTCCGTTCTCAATTATTAGGCCTTTTTGGTTGGTTTCAACCCCCTTCCCCCACTTCTCCAGGGGTAGGGAATGAAGTAGTGATGAGCTATAGACCCCCTCCAACATACCAGTGGGATATTCCAACAAAAGCAAGTGTCAGATACAAGTCTGCACACACAGATTTATTACCAACAAGGTAAGAAATATTCCAATAACCTATTCTTTAAACTAAATGAAACTCCAGCTCTATCCTACAGTCATTCACTAATACCTTGCATGAATGGTTCTCTATAAGGAGGCCCATTTGACAAATCTTGAGAATCAGTTAGTCATCTAGCTGGGATGAGATGAGTTTTCTATATTGCCCTTGAGCATGGAAAATAACAGGAGTCCTAGGACTAGGGCACTGTTTTGAAGAACATTAGGGGGCTGGCTCATGAAGTTCTCATATCATCTTTACAATGGGAAAATTATTTCAGACATCTCTACCATTCTGTTGCCAATAGAGCTGGTGATAGTAGAAGACATTATTGTTACTGGAAGCAACATAACACTGATTAGCCACTTTGAAATACTATCTAATTATCCCAATTCAAATGTTCAAAAGTTAATAATCCATTCTAGCATGTAGATTATAGTTAATTTATCCTACTCATATATCATACTATCTATATTGAAGTATTTAAAAGAAACAGGCAACATAACAAGAATTGTTATAACCCACCCATGAGAAGATGCATGGCTTCCCACACATCTGTCTGTCTCAGCTCATTCTCTTGGATATTTGGCAACACAAACATTATTTTTTATTAATATATACAAAGTATTCCATTTGAAATAATAAATGAAAGTTCCCTTCCTTTTTAGTACCTTATGCATAATATTTTATATTTCAAATTATTTTGCATATATTATTTAATTTGTCTACCCAAACCTTGTAAATTGGAACACCATCGTGACTACTTTCTCTGTCATATAAAGGAAGTAGAAGGCCTCACCTTGATGAAGTGATGTATTCAGGGCCACACAGCAAACTTTGGCAGAGCTGACATTTCTAGTCTAATGGTTTTCCATTCAGTAATTTTGCTTAGTGATCTTTTGTGATGTAGTTCCTGCTATTTTTCCAGGAAAGCCTACAAGAGGAATGCATTGATATTCTCTTGCTGGTTTTACGTCCTCTAATTATCGAATAAAATGATTTTGAAGCATCCTCTTTGGCTGGGTAGGAGGATGCTTTTAAGGTCCCTGATCATTCCTGAAAGAAAACAAAGAAAAGGAAAGAAAAGTTCTTCAATATGAAATTCAACTGTAAATTACTCTCTTCTTGTTTAGTGAAGCTTGAATGGAACTGATACTTCACAAAAATTACAAAATATTTACCGCATTATAAGCCTAATTGAAAATATAAATAGACAGCTTTGTCCACTTATTTTGTATGTCAGAGTTAGAATATTGAGCATTTCAGACAAAATCTTCAAACTTATTGTTATTCTCTGGCTTATAATTATATTAAATTTCTCAATTTTATAACTCACTTCTTCTCTACTATCAATGCTTTCTTCAAAACAGAATTAGCTCCTCCTAAGGAAATAATATTGTTTCATGAGAAAAAGCATTAAATATGAGTCAGACAGAATGAGATTGCTTTGCCCCATGTTTACCATTTATTTGCTAATCGACATGGCCTCATTCCTAACTGCATTAATACTGGATACAAACTCCCGCAGAAGCAATAATATTAATGATAACCTCAAAGGGCCTTAGGGGAGTTTAGAACAGGAGGAAAATATGTCAGGGAGTTTTGTTTTCCTGGCAAACTCTTACTTCATGTCTCACAGGAGAATCCTCTTCTTTGAGCACCCAGCCGTGTGGCTAGCCTCTTATCTCACCTTATTGGCTTTGCTCTCCTTTGCTGGTCTATCACATTGACTCTGTGTCATGTCGGCCTAATTTGACAGCTCTCCCATAAAACAGGTGGCCCATGGAAAATGACAAATTTTTATGACTCTGAGTAGCTCTCCTCCAAGAGCAGTGCGTAGTGTACAGAGTAGATTCATTAAAAAGAAGTTTGTTGAATGAATAAGTGGTTGAATGAATGGAATGCCATGGAATGGAAGAAACAAACATTTACCCATTTGACTCTCAAGGTTGTTGTGAAGATGAAAACCGGTCATGTGCGTTGAACTTCTTGAGCTTAAGCACTGCATGGTTTCCCTTAGCCTGCATAGCTCTAATAAATGCTTGGGGAGTTGAATTCAGCTAAACAAAAACTGAAGAGAAATCGATCCTGATGTTGTGCCTACCCACATGCAGTTGTCATTGCTGAGCTTTGCAGGTTACATCCAAGAGCCCTTGCATGAATTCGTCCAGCCTCCAGTTGGTAGGCCCTCCCTGGCACAGCCCTCCCTGAGGCTGAGAACTGGGGGTGTCTCAGACTGCCACAACATAAGGCAATATGACAGGTAGCCAAACGGGACACTGCTGGCTGCCTTGGGCTCCCTGAGATCTGTGCCTAACAAGGCAGACTTGTCACCCAGGGCCATTTGGAGGGGAAATGAAGCGAGGAACAAATGCTGGGCATCGGAGGCGCCAGGTCCTGACAGGCTAAGGTGTGACCTGCTGAATCCTAACCACCGCAGACATCTGGAGGGGAGCAAGTGGGCTGGGAGATGGCCAGGGGCAGGCAAGGCTGCAGGGGGCGGTGAGGGGGGGAGCGAGGTGCATGCAGGGCCCACAGAGAGCAGAGAAAAGAAAGGGCAAGTGAGATTACTGGTCATCTGGTGTCTTAGATCCCACGCAAAGCAAACTTCAAGCACAACAGCAAACACAACCTTTGAGTATTAGTGTCTCCAAAGAGTATTTACCAAGCACAGTCTGGCTTGATCTCCTGGACTTGGTTAAACATGCATTTTGTTAATATTGGATTCCTCACTTTCTTTTCTTTCTCTCTTTGTTATTGTTGTTATTATTGCTACTTTAAAATTTTTTTCTTTGAATGCCTCGCACGCATCTGACATGGAGGAAAATCAAGAAATAAAGGAAAAGTGGGGAAAGAAGAGAAAAACCCCACAGAACGTTTTAAAACAGCTTTGCTAATCCAAAAAATATGTGATTTAACATTCATCATCATCATATTCTTAAATATATTACGAAATACATCTGGTTTTAATCATTTTATTAAATTGAATAGATACATGTGATTCTACATGTGTTATTCTCCATTTTAAAACACTAATATTTAGGAATTAGTAGGCAATTCATTTCATTTACACCATTTTTATAAACTCCCTTAAAATGAAAGACAGGATCAACAGTAATATTAAAATATGTTTTATTTGGTGGCTAAAGTCAATCAGCATATCAAAGCATTTTGATAGATCATTATACTTTGTCATATGAAGAAGAAGTAGAAAAAGGGAAGTTATAAATGAGGTGAACATTTTTATATGCTTTTATTGTGGCTACTTCATCATGTTTTACCACAGTTCTTTGTTTCTATGAGCAGTACCCCAACTGAATCCAAGATCCAGGGAAATGGGAAATATATTTTGTTCATCCTTGAATTTTCAGTGGCTAGCAAAATGCTTAGGGAAAAATAAGTTTTTAATTTAAAACATTTAATGGATGAAAAATTAATAGGAAAAAAAAACTTCATACATACCACACTATTTGTCTTAACAATATGGTTTCAGAATGGTTGCAATTAAATTTTTTTTAACACATAACACAGCTCTTCTTTTTCACATATTTAAACTACTTATGGATGCATAAAATATATGGAAAAGATAGATTTTTCTAATGGGTTCATCACTGGCAATGAATATTTAATTGATCACATTATATTTTCAGCTTTATGAGAATTATCAAGTAACAAAGCAGGGTACTTATGTGAACATCCTACAATAAATTGGAGAGTAAAAAGCACTCTATATGAAATATATAATGAACTTTTATCTCTTTATAGTACTTGGAAGATATGGAGCAATGAGGACACATTTTTCTCTTTTGAGACACACACTGTGATAGAAGATCTTTAATAAAAGTGATTTAATTTGACTTATGATAACTTTTGGAATGTAATTTATATAACAAAGTAGAAATTTTCACTCCTTTTGTTACCTCCATTTTATTTGTACATAGAAAATTCTTATTAATAGGGCAGATCAACTAATAAAACAATACATACCCAGAAAATCCAATTCATTACTTCTCCAAGACAGACCAGGATTCATCACTAGGGTAAAGCAATGACAGAATGGAAAAGTTTCTCTTCTATCCAGGCAGTACCTGCTAAGCCCCAACACCCTTAGCTGCACAGAACTCTGAAAAAAAGCTGTCTCTCCTCCCCCCACCAGATCCTGAGAAACCACTGCAAGACTAGTACATCCGTCATGAGCATCAGTCACCAAAGCAGCAACAGATCTTTGGAGAAAACTCGTTTCCCAGCCTAAGAGGGTGTGGTGGCCACAACAGAAAAGGGCATTTAAAATAGTTATGGTTAGATGTGACATAGAGCCATGTGATTCTTAAGCCTTCTAGACTTGAAGGATTTTTTAAAAGATATTTATTTATTTATTTATTTATTTATTTATTTATTTATTTATTAATGAGAGCCAGAGAGAGAGAGGCAGAGATATAGGCAGAGGGAGAAGCAGGGTCCTTGAGGGGAGCCTGATGGGATATTCGATCCCAGGACCTCGGGATCACAACCCGAGCCTGAGGCAGAAGCTTAGCCATTGAGCCACCCAGGCATCCCTGAATGATTTTTTTAATATAGTTTTCTAAGCTCTAGCTCCAGAAATTCTGATCTGTTATGTTTCGTAGGGACCTCCTCCTAGGTGATTTTAACTGATCTCCATGAGAGAATAGCTAACCTAATCCAGGCCACTTTACAGATCAAAAACTCCAGGCCCAGCAAAAAGAAAGGGACTGAGACAACATAAAACGTTGATACTAGAACAAGGACTACATACTGCTTCTCATTTTCATATTCTACAGCTTCATTTTCAGGGGGTGAGGGCTTAAAGATTTTTGAAACCATTGTCCATTATATGAGTGACACATAGCCCTTCCTCATGTGGGATTTGCACTATTCGTTAGATGGTCACTTTTATTTCCAGCCTAACAAAGGTATCTTCAATCCTAGACATTCTCCAAAGTATTATAATTTCTGAGCTCACAAATTAACAAAGGTATTTCAAGTTAAAAATAACAATAGTAAAATATTGCTTATATTATTATCTATTTTCCCCACTGAAAATAGGTTTTCAAGTTTTCAGGTTATATAAATGATGAATAATCTTTGTAAAACTTTAAACAATACACCAAATTATGGGAAAGGGTGAAAATATTCTCTGAAATCCTACTAACCTCTACATGTCCATTTGTAGCACTTGGCCAAATTCATTATGCATCTTTATTCAATCATGTATATTTATATATAAGACAGCATAAATGGGATATCGTTCTTGCTGGGTCACTTGATTTTGTGAACTGACATTCAATCTCCTTCTGCCCCACTCTCCCCCCCCCATCCCCTACTCACTAGCTGAGTAGCCAAAAATTATCTATCTGAAGTATGTCTTTCTATATACCCTTTGCCATGCATACAAAATCATATACACAAACATACAAAGACCCATATGAAACACATTTTGCTACTTTGTTTTACGTAAATGAAATGTTATCCACTTTTCTCTACATCTTGCTTTTGTCCCCTGGTCATGTATCATGAATATATTTTCAGGGAAACATATAGAGATCTATGCTTTCCTTTTGATGGCTGAGAAATATTATATGAAAGTATCACAATATATCAAATTCCTCAAATGGTAGACATTCACTTTGCTTCCAAAGGGGTCAGATACATCTTTGTCATTATTTGCTTATGCACTGATACTTTCATTTCTATGGGCTAGAATATAAAGAGTGGGATTACTGCACGAAAGGATATGCAGATTATTAATTTTAATATATAGTGCCAGAACATTCCTCTAAAAGGCTGTAACTATTTATGTCTCATCAATAATGCATGAGCCTTCTCTTCCTCACTCGTTACCACTCCAGGGTCAGTCAGTCTGAGGGTGAGAGGTGATGGCCTATTTTTCAATACATTTACATTATGAATGAACTTTGTTCTTAGTGAAGCTGGTCATCTGGTTTATATCAGATATTCATACTTCCTGTTCTGTGAAATGCCCTCTTGCTCTCTTGTTTAGTGCAGAATCACAAATACTTTGCAAGATCTCAGAGATCAATCAACAATACCAGGGAAAATTAAAGTGCTCTCCATGTGAAAGATTTTGGATAAAAATACACACATGCATACACAGAATAATGGTTTACTCCCCAAATACAGAAAACTATTTTCTGAATTTATTTCAGGCTGATTAACAAAGATAAAATAACCGTTTTCCTGGAGTAAAAACTAATGATACTATTCATCTCCATATTTCATTTTTTGGCTTTAATTGCAATTTTTAGAACAGTTCTCTTAAAAAAATAAAAAATAAAAAATAAAAAATAAATAAAAAGAACAGTTCTCTTAAGAAAAAATTTACATACTATAAAACCCATTCTTTTAAAGTGTATGATTCAGTGGGTTTTGGATATATTTGCACTCGTGCCCACCATCACTACCATCTGATACTGGAAGATTTCCAACACTCCAAAAAGAAACCTCATACTCATTAGTAGTCACTCCCATTCCCTGCCCCATCAAGCCCTTGGCAACCACTAATCTGTTCTCTGTCTCTACAGATGTGTCTATTGGGGACATTTCAGATAAACGGAATTATACACCATGGCTGTCTTTTTTGTCCGTCTTCTTTCACATAATGATTTCAGATGTTGTAGCATGTATGAATACTTCATTTGTTTTCATTGGTGACTAATATTTCATGGTATGGATATATCACATTCTGTTTTATCCAGTTAATGGACATTTGGGTCAGTCCGATGTCTGCTCACATCCAGATTCTGATAGTTATTTCTCTTGTGACCAGGGGTAAGTCAAGAAAAATGAAGCAGGAGTTGGTGTCAAAGAAGAACATTGAAGAACAAATGAAGGTGTCAAAACACCTGCTCATGCACATCCCTTCAAAGCATATCCACTTGATGATTAGTTACTTGCCCAAACTTCTGACTTGGTGGGCCTTATCATAGCCAGTTAATGAGGGACAGTTCAGGTCATGCGGTTATTTTGATGTCCCAGGCTTAGTAGTTCAGTCTCCACAAGAATCAAAAGCACTCCAGGAGCTGTTTTTCAAAAGAAGAAAATAATATGTGGAGGGGATCTGCACTGTGATCCTCCTCCTGAGGCTTGCCTGAGACTCCTGGGGCAGCCCTGTCCACCACAGACACTTAGAATCTGAGAATCTGTGGCTGGGGATCTGCAAGTGGAGAAGCAGCCTACCCCCAGCCTGCACTTGCTGCCGAGCCTTCTTTTCCCTGGTCCCCCCTCCAACTTGACGGGTTTAGAGGTGACTTGGTAAATGACAGTAGTAACTGAGAAGACACTGCCCACCTTACCCTGGTACTACCAAGGGGGTGTTCTGGGAGCACTGGAAGAAACTGAGGAGTAAAATAAATCGCTGCCGCTGATCATATGACAGGCCGGTCCTGGGATGACATCCCCAGAAACAAGCAAATGCAAAGCACATCCCTTCCTCCTATTCTTGCCTTTTAGTCACGTGTCCCTGATGGCCAAATCCAACAGGAAACCAGCTAGAAAAGAGAAGGATTATTTGCAGACTCACAACATCAGTATCACAAAGCTGTGTAGAGAAGAGCATGTTTGGAGAGGATGTCCCCTAGCTTACTAGTCTGCACTGGTAATAACACAGGATGAAACTGATAATCAACTTTGTCCACTGCGCAACATGTATACACAACTTGAATTTTTTTTTCCTTATAAAAGAACCATGCATTTATGGAGGAAAAATTAAGAAAAATAAAAATCAGGGACACCTGAGTGGCTCAGTGGTTAAACATCTGCCTTTGGCTCAGGGTGTGATACTGGGGTTCTGGGATTGAGTCCCTCATGGGGCTCCCTGCAGGGAGCCTGCTTCTGCCTCTGTCTATGTTTCTGCCTCTCTCCCAGTGTCTCTCATGAATAATAAATAAAACCTTAAAAAAAAACAGAAAAATCACCCATAATCATACCATTTAAAAAATGGGGCACCTCTCCTCCACTTATTACATACATACATACACACAAACACATACACATCTTTATATTAGCAAAAATAGGGTTGTATTCTACATGCTAGTTTTGAAACCAAATTTGAAACTTAATAATCTAATGTGCTCTTGACATCTTTGTCATTAAATAATCCACATCAATGTTATTGTCCACAAAGATATTGAGTATATTTCTCTATTGCATATACTATTATAAATCATTCACTCATCTTTGAATGTGTTAAGTAACTTGTATTAATAAGCTATACTCTGATAAGTATCTTTCTTTTAAATTCTTTACAAATATTTGTGCATATGTTAAATTTTGGAGAAATGTTCATTCATTCTTGTTACATTTTGCTGGAGTCTTAACAATATTTACTCTGTATAGTCCCTTTGGAAGTAGTGTTTGTCACAAAGAGTAAAGCAATTTTGTGAATGGCAGTTCAGATGCAAACTTCCTTCCTGCCTGCCTGCCTGCCTGCCTTCCTTGGCTCTTTCTCTCTCTCTCTCTCTTTTACCAATCATGATATGATATTAGGCTGAGGCATTGCTTGGATTACTGCACCTTCCACTCTAGAGAAGAAATCAAGACCACAAATACATATAGAGAGAGATTTTTTGAGTGTGGGTAGTGATAAGAACAGTTGGGGTGGAGACTGAGGGAAATGGCAAGGACATTTCACAGGGATATAAATGGAATTGCTTAGCACAAAAACTTAGAATTTCTTGTGCTAGGAGAATAAATTAGAATTGAACATCTTTTTCCTTGCAAATATTAAATGCTAAATCTTAAAACCATCTGTGCTCTTTCTGAAAGTTTAAAATTTGAATTTAGGTAAGTCAAAATGAAAACGTGTAGGTGGGGGGGCTGGTGTGTCACCAAGCAACATCGCTAATCTAAGATCTCACAATCAAGTGCCATAAAAAATTTGGCCACAATAAATGTGTCCCCAAAGCAAGTGAATCAGCTTCAGCTATTTCTGGAGGAGTTAGTAGGGAGCCCAGAAAAGTCCCCAATTAGAATGAAATTGTCTTCAGGCAGTTTTGTCTTCTTTTGCAATGCAAACCCTTATGCCTCAACTCACTGGTCCCCAAACCACATACAGTCAAGGATCTAACACGTGTCCTCTTGCATCCTATGAAGGTACTCACGATGGAGTGAGAGGATCACCTCCATATGCAGAGGCTAGGAACCCCTATCTGTATTCAAAGGACAGAAGCCCATGGCTAGAGCCGACTCGCTGGGAAATGGGAGTTCCAGCTGGATCTCCATATCAGACTGAAGAACAAGAAGAAGATGAAAAAGCGTGCCTGTGTTCTTGTTCCTGGAAATGTTCCATTTAAATTCAGATTATCTCCTCTCCTGCCTGCCCAAACATTGGTTCTACTTGTGTGTGTGGTTTTTTTTTTTTTTGTTTTTTGTTTTTTGTTTTTTTTTTTTTTTTTTGTCTGTCTCCCCTTTTCCTTTCCTTTAAACCGTCTTGAAATGGAGTTTGTTGAAGATAAGCATTTGTCATTTGCTATATGAGTCTGGTCAAGTGAAACTTCTGATAATTTTAAGGAAGTGACTCAAAGTTTTTAGTTGGGGTTTTCCTCACCTGTGAAGACCTATGTTTACTTAAAAAAACAAAGAAAAGTAAGCCTTGATTTCCTGTGAGATTGACAGAAGGAAGATTGATGGAGATAAATGACCCAGAAGGAAGTCCTCTTGTCTGATATAAAGCTCTAGCAAGAATGAGAAGCCTGACATGGGTAATGATATTTACATATATGCATTGATTTATAGTATTTTTTTTTTTCTGGAACGCATGTACATTTCCTAGTTGTTCTTGAGTGAGGATGACAGACCTCCTGGAAATTTGTGATTGAATTTGGACCCAGTTAGGGAAGCTCTGTTACCTACCAAAAAATTTTAGGTAAGTTTAGTTAAAGTGAAAATTACTTTTGGGTTTTAGTCTTTGAGAAGGTTGGTCCCTCTGATTTTAATGATTTTTCTTTTGTTACAATACGTGTTATTGTTTATGCAAAAAAGTTGTATTATTTGGATTATGCTAGATAGGGGTGTGTATACTGCTTACATAGATTAGGTGCATTTTTAATAACCTGTTACTGTTTGTTGTTATTGATATGTCAAATTATAGATGACATCACCCTCTAGTGATTCTTTAGTGTGCCATCGGAGATATAATTTGATATATATTTTTTAATTTTATAGAAACATTTCAATGGAGGCACCATACATTTATTATTTATGTTACTGAGGTCCTGAGCTGACAGCTGCTATTGATTGCTAAACTAACTTCTAACCTCGAGATTATAAAAGTTATGGTTTTCAGATCATACAGGAAACATGTTTACTATTTTCAATTGCTAATCCTATCAAATAAATTATTATTCCCTTATTTTTTTTTTGTGGCAGAAGTTTGTAACACTTTAAAGACTTAAAAGTAGTATCAGTTGTTTCTAGAAAATACAGACACATAACACTTAAGAGGAAAACATCTTTTCATCCTTATCATTCAATGGTTAATTTCCTTCCAGTTTTTAGCTCTTTCTAACTCTATTATACTACAATGCCCTTTTTTTCCTGTAGTAACAGTTTTGATATCTCCTTTCTTTTATACTGTGTGATTATTGCATATTTATATGCTAGAAATGTATTTAAGATTCTGTATAACTTTATTTCTTTGGGTAAGAAACTAGTCTTTTTTTTTTTTTTTTTTAATTTAAAGAAGTAATGATTCAGGTCCTCATGTTATCCCAATACCTCATTAATAGGCTGCTTGATGATTCCGGAAATCATAAACAATGTGGTATGTATTCTGGTGACTATTATATTTTGTCTCATTGTGAATGGATTCTTCTAAAAAGAGGGATCTAAGGATAGTTCCTAGGGCTTTATGCACATGCTCAGTTCAACAGTGGCTTATAATTGTGGTTATTGTTAACATTTGTTTATTTTCTTTTGGAAAATATTACTCTGTTTCATGATAAGCTGTAGCCAAGAATGTGAGAATAATTCCAAGTTTTGCCTTGAAATCCACACTTAATCATCTCTTGTTTTCTTCTCTTTTGAAATGTGGAATTAATATTCTGCAGAAAATAAAATAAATTATATTTGTTACAAGAAGATTATGTCTGAAAAGGAATCATATTTTTTTTTATAAAATAGTCATTCCTTGTTTAGAAAGTTTATTTTGGCAACTATACTTTAAATATCTGAATATTCAAAAATGTCTTAATGCTTCTATATATCATGGGCTTGTTTTGCTAATATGCAGTATACAATGTATCCAGAGGACAATATTTATTTATTTATTTATTTTTAAATATTATTTATTTATTCATGAGAGACACAGAGAGAGAGAGGCAAAGACACAGGCAGAGGGAGAAGCAGGCTCCATTCAGGGAGCCCGATGTGGGACTCGATCCCAGGACCCTGGGATCACGCCCTGATCTGAAGGCAGACACTCAACCACTGAGCCACTCAGGTGCCCCAGAGAAGACAATATTTAAAGAACATTTTGGGTAAGTGCAAAACATGGCTGTGATTCTCAAAAATCACTGATAATTTGACCTTAGTTAATGACCAGTGTTTTCCCAGGAGAAGGGGATTCTGTATTTCTGCAAATGTAAATCTTAATTCACCCAGTATGATTCACTAATACCTATAATGTGTTCTTATTTAGTTTATTTAAGAGCATAAATCTGGAACATGGATAGATAAGCATATGGATAAATCATGCCCCAAATTATATTATCCTATAATGAAATATATATCTCATTAGATTCTTTAATCACTCATAAGCATTTTGTGATTAGTAGAACATAATGCTCATAAGCACTGACTGTGGATCAGATTGGCTGTGTTCGAACTCTGACTTTGCCATTTGCAAACCCAGGGGCTTTAAGAAAGTTATTAAATTTCTTTGTGCTTTAATTTTTCAAGTATAAAATGGAAATAACAGTATCAGCTACTGTCATAAGAATTCAATGAAATAATATATTTAGAGCAGTAAGAACAGTGCTTGGCATATAGTAAATGCTATCTAAATACAAGCTACTATTTTTGCTCTATTAATTTATCATCCTTCTATGAGCTTTGGGGACTTTTAAAATGCCTGCTTACAAAACAGCTTAAAATGCAATAAAGGGATAAGAATCACACAAAGACATAATAGTGAAAAAATAATATTAGGATAATCCTTCTACTTTTAGGATAACATTATTTTGCACATATTTCCCATCTTAAATATAGTTATAGACTTTATAAATTCTAATTTAACCTTCAACAAGTCGATGCTAACTTTGTGACCTTGGGAAAGTTATTTACTCTGATTCAGTTTTCTCATCTGTAAAGTGGAAAAATATCAATGGTACCTATCATAGGATTACTGTAAGAAATAAGTGAGTTAAATGTGTAGGTCTTAGAATAGTGCTTGACGTTAAAGTAAATGTTTCATGAATACTAGCTATCATTATCTTCATCATCTATATTTTATATTTTATATAAAGTTATAGACTTTACAGTTTCAATCTAGTGATAACAAACTTCCTGAGTGCTTAAAATGAATGAGACATTATTAGGAAGAGTATAAGTGAAAATGAAAAAAAAAAAAAACACAGCTTCTAATAGCATTCAGGCATAAAATTTTTAAGTACCTGGCTGACATAATATTACTCAATGTATACTTCTATGAGCTCTGATTATATTATTGAGAAAGAGAAAAGGAGAGAGAACAAGAATGAGAGAGAGAGAGAGAGAGAGAGAGAGATCTTATCAGAAAGGAGATTAGGTCCTAGCAAAAAGGATAATAAAGTACTAAAGTAATAAACCAATAACATAACTTCAAGTACTGATCATGATATGAAAAGACTGAAAAAGGAGTAGAAAACAGAGTAGTGGCATAGAAGGTCTCAGTCAGATTACACAAGTCCTTTCTGAGAAGGTGGCGTTTGAATTGAGACTAGAAGACTAATTTGAAAAATAGAAAATTTCCAAAATATCTGAAGAACTGTCAAAATGGACAAAGAATACAGATTGCATATAGATATACAGGCAATATAATATAGAGTGGTAGAACTCAGACTAAATGTATTAATTATAATAATATACAAGTGGGCCTCTTTTATTCATTAAAGGTAAAATTTTGAAAATCATTATTATTCTTGTTTCATAAAAGAAACTTGAAAATTTTCATTCCTTTCCTATGGTCCAAGACAGCTCCAATACCTTTGGTATTATCTTTTCTTAAAGGCTAGTGAAATTTTCATCTAAGTGCTGTCTTAGATGCATCTCATAGATTCTGATATAGAATGTCTTGATTATTGTTTTTTTTTATTTAAGTCTTGTTTTCATTTGAAAAGCTTATTTTCATTGTTTTTACTGAAGTTGCAAATCTGTAATTCCCCTTTGACTGAATTTAATGGAAGTTCTTATTGCCATGTTATGTTGTTTAAGGCAGAGATACATACAGGAAACATGTGATGTGGGTGAGTCTGAGAGTAGATCTATGGCTGTCTGACCAATAGACCATGGCACCGGGGATGCTATGTGACTTCCAAAGCCAGGTCATAAAAGCTTCCACTTGGCTTTCCCTCAGTGTGCTTGACTTTGGAACCCAGCCACCATGTTGTGAAGAAGCCCAGATCACATGGAAAGGCCACATGTAAGAGTTCCAGTGAAGAGTCCCAACTAAAGTCTCAGCTCACAGGCATGACAAACCTCCAGACATGTGCATGAACAAGGCTTCAGATGATTCTCACCCCCAGGGTTGAGTATTCTGAACACTTATGGAGCAGAGATGCGCTGTGTCCATTGTGCCCCAACCAACTTCCTGACAAACAGAAACCAAATGAGATAATAAATTATTCTTGTTTTAAAATGCTGAGTCTTGTAGTAATTTTATATGCAACTTGTAACACAGACATAAATAGGGATCTGGATGAAAACAGTTTTTCAGGAATAATTGGAAAAGACTAAAATTTCTAGGGAATTGAGGAGTAAATGGGCATTTAAGCAGAAGTAATGCATTTAGGTAACTCTTGCAAAAAATTTTTTTTGTTAGGGATATGAGATATCTTTACTTCTTATTTCCTAAATAAAGAATAACCAATAAAAATATGGCTCATGGGAGGCATTTCTTTTTAATAAGAAAGACTCATGTTGTGTGTTGAAATAAAAGAACTTATAGACAGGAGGGAATACTGAAGCATGTGTGTGCGCTCACATCCACGTGTGTGTGTCTATAAGAGAAAGAAATTAAGTAAAGGTCCCCACAGGGGTGGGAGATGGAGAATTCATAACACAATCGAGGCATTAATCATGGCTGGAAGATACTCCTCACCAAGTGAAGGCACACATCTCTGGCTGCAAGCCTGTATGCTGTAGGTGAGGTGCATAATCCTCCCTGATGATTCTATTTTTTTCTGTGAAATCCAGGG
This sequence comes from Canis aureus, assembly GCF_053574225.1. Taxonomy (NCBI): domain Eukaryota; kingdom Metazoa; phylum Chordata; class Mammalia; order Carnivora; family Canidae; genus Canis; species Canis aureus. Next base: position 85,563,331 of record NC_135611.1, on the reverse strand, counting down.
TCAGCATATTTACTAAAAAGAGAGAGAGAGAGAAAGAAAACATTATAACTCAAGAAAGATGGTGAATATTGCGGGGGATGAGATAAGGACCTTGTTAGGGACAGATAACAATGAAAAGTAGTGTAAAAGCTAGGATCCCATATATACCAAAGGTCTCATTTTAAATCCTTTTATTTCTAAGTATTTTTCTCTCAGAACCCTTACTTCCAATGTTCCTGTCTTCCAGATAATCACACACATGCTAATATCTATATATCTGTGGGTTATTTTATGCAATTAAAGGATAAATAATAATGATGTTAATATGCATTCTTTATATGCTTGCGGTACTTGAAATTTACAAAGTTTTTTTTTTCAAATTCAACAACAGGTCCTCTAGCCAGGGGTGAAGTTTAATCAATGACCTAAAATTTTGCTTCCATTCAGTATTGTCCTGGTGACTAGACACTGACTTTGCATAGCAAAGATAAGATCAACTCTCTTCTCAAAAATACGTACTGAACAGAGACTTCCAGAAACCTCCCTAACTTGTGCTTCACTGATTCCAGGAGGATTTGGTTGAATAAGGTGCTTTTCTCAACTATTTCCCAGTCCAAGTTTATGTAACTCATATCGTTGGACCACTTAATAGTGATATGAAACCTCAGATTCTGCACACAGGATACAGATCTGTCCTTACTGTGCTCCTCAACTTACACTTGGCTTCTCATAAATCCTTTTGATATGTCATACCTGTAAGAAATGGCTACAGCTATTAATTGATGCTAGTGGATTGGCTTTGCTCCAAAATTCAGTTGTTTGCCTTCTCGGTTGATAATATGCAGATGATCTTGGAAAAACTACTCGAGATTTTTTTTAATTATGTACTGGGGGAGATTATTGAAGGCTATTGTGTTAATCTTATCTGTAATTATAATAATGAGCACAAGCCAAAGAATGCCATGTACTTTTCAATAAGTGAGGAATTTTATTTATCTTTATAACTTAATGTGACCTTTTAAACTAGGATGAAAAGAAAAATGATAAACAAAAGCAATCACTCTCAAAATTCTATCACGTGGGCAGCCCCGGTGGCTCAGCGGTTTAGTGCCGCCTTCAGCCCAGGGCCTGATCCTGGAGACCCCAGATGGAGTCCCAAGTCCGGCTCACTGCATAGAGCCTGCTTCTCCCTCTGCCTGTGTCTCTGCCTCTCTCTCTCTCCCTCTCCCTCTCTCTCTCTCTCTCTCAGGAATAAATAAATAAAAAATATTTTTAAAAAATTCTATTATGTTTTGGCCAAGGTTAGTTTGCCTGGATACAGACTATTGGACACAGAACAAAGCACACAGAGAACCCTTGTGTGTTTGGGCACCCTCTGTATGCACCTACTCTTCCCCGGGAGGATTCATTCTAAGGAAAGAGCAGCAGCTCTGAAGCCCCGGAGCTGCCTGCTACCACTGAAAGGCCTTAGTGCCGTGGGATTGGGCCTTCCACCCAGGTAGGCCATGGAATTCTATTGAACACAAGTTCAGAGAATGACAAAGCAGAATGTTCTCTAACTATTCTGTATTCTGTAGGGTTATTCTGTAACTGACCTAATCTTGTAATTATTCTGTAACTTTATTGGATCCAAGCAAAAACAAGTCTATTTTGTAAACATGTCTTGAAAGATAAACAGAAACATTGTCCAAATGATTCAAAAGGCCAAAATTACCCTAACCTGGTGAATGCCAGGACCCTGCCCTTTAAACAATTTACAGCCTCATCTGTGCTCCCTTCTTCCCTACCTCCTAGAAAACAGTTAAGATGTCCCATCAAAGAATTATCCTAATTTCCTCATGGCAGCCACCAATCCAGATCAAAAGCCCCTGCTTCCCTGAACCCTCCCTACAAATGCCAAACACATTCCCAAATCTTTTTTTTTTTTTTTTTAGATTTTATTTGTTTATTCGTGACAGACACACACACAGAGAGAGAGAGAGAGAGAGAGAGGCAGAGACACAGGCAGAGGGAGAAGCAGGCTCCGTGCAGGGAGCCCGACATGGGACTTGATCCCCGGTCTCCAGGATCACACCCCTGGTTGAAGGTGGTGCTAAACCACTGGGCCACCGGGGCAGCTCCATTCCCAAATCTTTAAACCCTTTTTCAACACCCTTCTCCAGAGATGCTCCAATGGTTTTTCACAGGGTGTGTTCTCTTTTGTTGTGACAAATGAATAAAAGCAACTGTGTTCTACTAATAAAATGTTCCAGAAGGTTTTTGGATGTAGAGATTTGACAAGTCTGTGGCATGAGTATTTGGGAGCCAATCGAGAGGTAGAAGAACACTCACCAGAAAAGACAGACATGTGTAAGGGACACAGAGGTAAATGAGCAACAACTACAATTCTATCAAGTGTGCAGAAAAAGGGAGATTGGTATAAGAAGAGGGAGGGAGAAATACTGCTAGAAAAAAAGATTATGAAGAGAGGACTGGAGAAAATAGGCGCAGGTCACAATGCAATGTTGGAAGCTGCTGGTGGTCTGGTGGTGGAGTGGGGATAACTCATGCATGTATGCATTCATGCATTCAGTCAGCCAACAAGACTTTACTGAGTATCCCCTACATGCCAGGTGCTGGGTCTTGGCAAGGATAAACATGCAAGGGTAAACAAAGGAAAGGCACTGTTCCTGCTTCTGGGATCTTCCTGCATCTCACACTTGGTGGTAGGAAGCGGAGGGAGCAAACACACAGCTAATTGCAGAGATAACAATTGCCCCTAGAACCTGTGCTCTGGAGGAAAAGTGTCTGAGGCTAGCAGAGACTACACAGGGTTCAGAGACCACAGATGACTTCATTGAGTAAGTGGCTTTGGGCTAAGATTTGGAGAATGAGTAAGAGCTAACCAAGTGAAGGGATGATCAAAGAGCAATTTAGACAGGGGGTAGGACACTTACAAAGCCCTTCTGGTGAGGAGGAAGTAAGCATAAAAGTATGAAGTAAGTGACATTGGCGTGGCAGTCATGGGGGATATACTGCGTAAGAGAAGAGAGAGGTAGACAGGGTTGCGATATGCAGAATATTATAGCACAGGGGTTGGCAAACAGTAGCCTATGAGTCAAACCCAGCCCATCGCTTGTGTTTATATGTAAACTCTTCTTGGACCATAGTCAGCTCTCTGGATATTGTCCATGATTGTTTCCTCATTACCAGAACTCTTGAAAATTATCATAGAGGAAAGTATAGCCTGGAAAACAAAGTATTTATTATTTAGCCCCTAAAGGGGAAAGGTTTGCTGATCCCAGTTATATTCTATGCCAGGAGTTTTGTCTGTATTTATTTATTTATTTATTTATTTATTTATTTATTTATTTGATTTTATTTATTTATTCATGAGAGACACAGAGAGAGGCAGAGACATAAGCAGAGGGAGAAGCAGGCTCTCTATGGGGAGCCCAATGTGGGACTTGATCCCAGGACCTTGGGATCACACCCAGAGCAGACACTCAACCACTGAGCCACCCAGGTGCCCCAGATACTTGTTCCTTGTAAGGAAACACACCAAAATGATATAAAGGACAAGAAATATATAAACAGTTGAAATTCTTACGTTCTAATTATAGGAAAAGAGAAACTATAGAGCTCAAGTTAGATCAAAGAAACTCATTAATATGATTACATTCTAATAAGAAAACTAACGAGATTTGTGGACCGAAGGAGATACTAGTAAAAAGTCCGTGGAGGGCTGCCTAGAAGTGTCTTCCCAGGGTCTGGCCTGGTCATTCTTAAGAACCAAGCATTGGAGGGTGAAAAACTTCTTAGCCTGAACTTTGAGCAGTAAAAAAAAAAAGCCTAGATATCTTTATCTCTCCAAGATATGCACTGTGCTGAATAGTCTATTTGATGTAGTTGATGTACGGGGACAGAGCTCATGAGAATTTTTAATAACTCCTACATTCTTTGCTGGTCATAATTCATTACTGAGCCACCATTAGGACTGGACTGGAGGGGATCCCTGGGTGGCGCAGTGGTTTGGCGCCTGCCTTTGGCCCAGGGTGTGATCCTGGAGACCCGGGATCGAATCCCACATCGGGCTCCCGGTGCATGGAGCCTGCTTCTCCCTCTGCCTATGTTTCTGCCTCTCTCTCTCTCTCTGTGACTATCATAAATAAAAAAATAAATAAATAAATTTAAAAAATAAAAGGACTGGACTGAGGCTCACTGCTTAGTCCCTCACTGACTGTATTTTCAGTGGGAAAATAATGGATGTCTGTGTTTTTTTCAGCAAGTTCAAGGGCCTTTCACAAAAGTAACATTCTCTTCCCATAATCATGTTCATGTGGTGTTTCCTTCTGTGATTTTAATTTCTTCCTCTGAAATATTCATAAAGTCAGAAGTTATACATGTTTGTTGCAAAAACTGAAATATTCCGGAAATAAACACAGTGTAAATTGAAAGCCTCCTAGGAAAGCATGTCACCTGTTCCTTTGTCTCTTTCCCTAGGGTATCACGGTTAGCAGTTCTGACTGTATACACTTACTGAGTATTATCCACTCATTGACATATAGAGTTTTCTTTATCTAATTAGAAGTCATACTTACGTGGTAGTATTCTTATTTCTCTTGTTTGTATTACTATTATTATTCACCTTGCTTACTTCACTCAGTCTGAGCCTCAAATCGGCACAGATAGATCTACCTGAATAACTGCAAGCTGACACCTAGTACTGTGTGGATGTCAGATGTTTTGTAATATTGAGAACCCAAAGCCGCATTTATATAATGATTCTTAGAATAATATTGTGAAACTTGTGAAAAAACTATTATAGATCCGCATTTAAACTATCATCCAGATTTTACGTTATGATCCAGGAGAGACCACATGGTTTCCTGGAAAGAGCCATGGACTTAAGTGAGTCCCTGAACTAGCTTAGCTCATCATTTGACCACTCTGTGATTTAATGTGCTTATTTGTAAACTGGAATATTTGAGTTCAGATTATTACGAATATTCCTGCTAGCCCTAGAATTGCACATGTGTACAGTATTGGAAGCCCCAGCTTTAGTGAAGATCTTTTCCTATTTGGCTAGTATCCAATACCTATCTTCATTCAACACTTTACTAATATTGAGGGACAGTAATATGTTATCTGCTGTTCATGTCAGGTGTTGTTTGAAAGATGATTTCTGATTTCTCCTTGAATTATTATTTCTGACAATAAATATTCTCCAAAAGTGCCGGTGCCATTTTTAGATATCCACATCTTTAAAAACAGAGAAATAAGAATCTGGTAGAAATTAAACAATTAGTGGCTAGAGGAATCAGGCAAACTACAATACAATTTTCTTTTTAGGGCGAAGAAGGAATTTCTCTTTGTTGTGGGAAAGACATGCAGGAGATAAAAAACAAGAATAGAAAAATTCATGGGAACCAAGCATGGAGGGCCAACTATCTGGGCAACTGGAATGGAATTGTGGTCACTGAGGCTCCTGGAAATGACTGCTGCGCCCCTGTGGTAAGTGTGGAAGCTACTGTCCTGACAGAAAAGCATTTCATCCTAGACACAAAACGCTATATCATTCCCTTGGATTAGAGTGATAGATGGCTTTCAAGGGGAAAATAAAAGACATACTCACGTGGATGCTTCAGGTGATGATTCTGTCTCAGGTATAGGCTCAACATCACCAAGAGAAAAGTACAGTTTAATCTGGAAGCTGTACTCGATAAATTCCCATTAATTGCATGAGAATCTAAATGTTAAAATGTTCTAAATGTTAAAAGAATTACAATTATTAAAAATAAAGTTACACCCCTCTATTGCATCATTACCTATTCTCTTACTCTGCTCTTCTTCATATAATTTATTACTACTGACATCATATTATTATGTGTGTTTTAGTGTGTTTGCTATATTTCCCACTGGCTACAAATTGCATAGGGTAGGGACTCTGCTTTTCTCACTGCTGTATTCTTAACTCCTAAGAGAGTGATGGATATTTGATAAATATTGACTGATATTATAAATAAATCTATATTGGCAGTCAAGAGACTTGAGTCAAGGAGAGCAATTAAGTGTTTATCAAGTTGATAAACTTGACTTTGAAGAGATGAAAGAAAAAGAGATATTCACTATTTTGAAGAATGAACAAGACTTGATGACTCACAGAATGTGGCTGTAGGGAGAGAAGGAGAAATCTAAACTTGCTAAGACTTCAAGGTTATGTATGTGGGAGGCAGCTGGTAGTGTTACAGAAAATGGGGCAGTCATTTGGAAAGTACACTTTGGCTAGATAACAGGTTAAGCTCTTGACAGTCTGAGTGGGTGAGGGACAGTTAGAGATCTCTGATTATAGTCCAGGAGGCAGGACAGGATTGCCAACTTAGCTTTTTGGTAGACATGATAGCTGAGCCGTGGGTTTAGATAAGATTTCTGTGGGACAAACTCTAGATGCAGTGAGAAAAGGAACAAAAGACTAAACCTTATAGTTACATAAGCCACCCTTGAAACTGATCTTAAGCACTATGACCTATTCATAATTTATGAATCCATTCACACTTGGCTGTTGAGCCCCAGCTATGAGTGCTCTGAGGGACTCACAAACTAGCAGGGAAAGCTAGCAAAAAGAAAAGACTTACACACATGACCCATCAAGATGCATCAGCCACTCTAGCTCCAGCCAACTCTCTGAACCTAGTGTTGCCAGATCCTGGATCTCTTAAGTCAAGTTTTATGTGAGAATTCCTAATATAGGACATTGATTAAAATATGTGGACCAAACAAAGCATTTTTTGCTATCCAGATATAATTTATATCCACCTTTATTATAAACCCAATCAAGAAGAGATTCTGCTATTTCCCTTACCCCTCAAATTGCACAATCTCAAGCAAGGATGCTTTTAATCCTGTGAGGATTGTATTAAATAATTTGGTAGGGACAGATGATTTAGGAAGGCCATTTTATAGTGGAAGATAGGACCACTCTTTTTAATACATTCCTTTATTTATTTATTTATTTATTTATTTATTTATTTATTTATCACATGCTTAAAGAGCTCATACTATGGGGTAGGAACTCAGCATATATTGGTGAGCAAATTAGATAATCTACATTTTGTTTAGGCAAATTTCATCAGGTGGGAAAGGAATTAGAATCATTACCAGTGGAAGAAGAGGAACTCTAGCAAGTAAGATAAATAACTCTGGATGAAACTGCTTTAAAGATTATTTATTTATTTATTCATGAGAGACACAGAGAGAGAGAGAGAGAGGTGGGGAGAGACACAGGCAGAGGGAGAAGCAGGCTCCATGCAGGGAGCCCGACATGGGACTCGATCCCAGGTCTCCAAATCACACCCTGGGCTGAAGACGGCAATAAACCGCTGAGCCATGGGCTGCCTGAAACTGCTTTAGTATTTATGAAAAAGCTAAGAATGGAAGAGGGAGGTAATATTCCTAGGTGAAGAGTTTATCTAATGTATATTGCTGGGAGAGGATGGCTAGACCGTGAAGGAGGCCCTTGAAATATCTAGTATGGGCAGGAGAAAAAACAAATTAATGAAAAATATAATACATCAATTTTGTAACCTGTAGGAAATGACGGCAAAGACTAAGTTTGAATTAAATAACTGAATAAATCAGTGGCTTCCAAGATTTCTTTGATAAATAAGTAAATAAACTATTTTCCCTTCTCACATGGTCCATGATACACACACTTAGATATGTGTTCACACACACATGCACAGACACACATACAATAAAATTAAACTTTCCATATTAATATTTATATTTCCTACATGACCCCTTGAAAATATTTCCATCTTGTTTTATTTCATCTTTAAAAAGAACTGATCATGACATACCAAGGAGCTAATTTCATATCTTTGAAAACACTGAATTAAATAAAATAGTGACCTATCATTGTGTATTGGTCCTTACTTCTCAAGGCCCATGGATTTTCCAAGATTTTGGTGCTGAAAGTTTATGGTAATTGCTGAGATATGGAACAGTTCTGAGACTATTAAGTAAACAAAATAATTTAATATTTATTTATTCTTTTAGATGCTACACCAATTTATATTGAGAAGTTATGCTTATTTTCAGAGACTTTTTACTTTCACTAGTCAAAATCAAATCAATCATGATTTTGAGAGTATATGAAACTGAAATTTTAAAACAAAGAATATCCAGGATAAGTGTAGTGTCTCTTCATGGAACCTAGGCTTGCATTTAAAGATATTCATGACTAAAACATCAAAGATAATTCACAGTATTAATTGATTATTAAGTTTCAATTTGCCTTGTAATAATGACATTGGAAGAATTAGCCCAAGATGTATAGAGCTTTGAAAATACAAAGATTTCTTTGTTCATATTGATTCATGCTGCTATTTTTAAATCTACTTTGTTAAGTTGTTAGCTTTTGATGTAATTAAACGAGCAGGATATTACGTACAAATCACCACCTGTTTTTGCAAAACTTTTAGGAGCTAAATTTCTGGAATCCAGGGGCATTTGATTATAATGTTTATGTTATGTTCTTAAGAAAATCACAAGTCTAAATTAAAATGCTATAGAATCAAACATATTGTAAAACAAATGTTTAGGACAAGAAAACAAGACAGGAGTCAAACATGCAAGTAAAGTAAGAAATTTTAGCAGATTATCTGTTTTTTGAGTGTTGAATTTGGTAAGTTCTTTATAGAGTTTGGATACTAACCCTTTATCAGATATGTCCATTGACTGATGAATGGATAAAGAAAATGGAATATAATCCAGTCGTCAAAAAGAATAAAATCCTGCCATTTGCAAGGACATGAATATAGTTAGAGCATATTATGCTAAGTGAAATAAGTGAGTCAGAGAAAGACAAATACCATATGATTTCACTCATATATGGAATTTAAGGAACAAAACAGATGAACGTAGTGGAAGGAAGAAAAGAAAATAGAGCTAAACCATAAGAGAATCTTAACCATAGAGAACAAACTGAGAATTGCTGGGGGAGATGGTTGAGGGCTAAATGGGTGGTGGGGATTAGGAGGGCACTCATTATGATGAGCACTAGCTTTTATATATAAATGATGAATCACTAAATTCTAACCCTGAAACCAATATTACTCTAAATGTTAACTAACTAGAATTTAAATAGAACCTTGAAAGAAAAAACAAAACAAAACAAAATGGAATCTTTGCAATTGATAGACCAGAACATACAAAGTAGACTTTGATGGAGTTTTCTATTAATCCAGATTTTTTCATTGCAACTCCCACATAATGGATAATAAACATGTATTTCCTATAATAGATCTATACTGTAATACCCTTTGATTTCCCTGCTCTCAATTCTGTTACATGGTAGAGGCTACAGTAAATCTTCAGTGGTATTCATAGAAGCCATCAACATTTGTTATAGATACTGTACAAAAAATTCTGCAATTATTCATGATGTTAGGAATGGAGGTCGCAAGTATGGGCTTTGGATCTTCACTCAACCTCAAATGGTGGCCCCAACTTTAATTAACTATATAACTTTGATAGAGCTATGAACTACCATTGGACCTTTCAGGCAAAAATGCATAGCTTGAACAAAATCATGAGGAAACATCAATCAAACTCATATTTAATAACATTCCAAGAGAATATTGTACTATTCTGAAGTGTTAAAGTGACAAAACACAAAGGAAAATTGCGGAGCAGTTCTGGATTGAAGGAGTTTATAGCACCAGGACATCTAAATTCATTGATATTTCCTCTACTAGAAAGAACATCTTCAGGTAACTTGAGTAAGATAATGATATTGTATCAATGTTAATTTCCTAATTTTAGTTTTACTTTGTTTTTAGGAAATGAACTCTTAACTATTTTAAGGTAATGGGACATTGTGTCCCTTACTTGCAAAAGCTGAAAGAGAATGATAAAACCACGATGATAAATGTTATCATTTCGGGAGACTAAAGGATAATATGAGTTCTTTGATTCATTTTTGCAAAAGACACCATGAAACACAGTTAAATGTTCTCAAAAGGCGACATAATTTTACCAAACTCCAAAAGCTCTTATTAAGGATTAAATGAGGTAATTTGCATAAAATTAGGAATAATCCTCAAAAAATGCTAAGCATTTTTTTGTTTCATCTATATCACAATATAACTCTTCTACAAATATCTGGATTTCTGCAAGGGTACACCAACAGAGACATTCAAAAACTAGGGTTAGAAGCAAACAGCTCAAAACGTATTCTTATTTGTAACCAGAACACAAATGAAAATAATTAAAATCCTAATAAGATCTCAACATGGTTACATATCCACTAGCAATTCCTCTCAGCTCAGAATTATACCCCAGGGAGGTGGACTGAAGAGGGTCTCTATTTTTAAAAGAGATGAGTTTAATCAAACTATTTTTTGAAGAAATTGATTTAGGGCATAGGCTTCTTAAGCAAACCACTTTTTAGTTTTTAAACCACAAGAGTGAATATGTTTGGGGGGATTTTTCATATCTGCCTCACCAAATAGCTTAATGTGTAGAAAGCATGGCCACCAAACCAGTCACCAAGAAGGGCTCTTGTAGGTTTTAAGTTTTTCCCCCTTAGGGATAATTTTTCTCTTTGAGAGAAATTTTGTTCTTCTTACTTAAAAACATTAACATACCAGGGAGAACAACAAATTGAATAAACTGACTTCCTCTCTAAACTAACACGATCACCCTGAGAGATATGAGTACATTTTTCTTATAGAAACATACATCATAAGAACAGACTGTATTATTTCCTAAGCAGGAAGAAAAATAGAGAATAGATTTTATAAAGAGCCTATTGTTAAAGATGGACAGTTTGAACCAGGAATAGTATTATTAAAAAATATAATAGATTCTTTTGAATAAGAATCTTAGAAAAGTGAATAAAATAATAAAGAGATATCTTCCTAGAATGGATGAGTCCTTCTTAGAAGAAATGAACTAAATATTATTTAGAGTTTGTTTTCAATCCTTTAAATGGATTCACTGTCTCAAGCAAATCCAGTCAAATCAGGTCTCAGGTCAAATTCAGACCTTTTAATACAATCATAGTAATTACTCTTGGGGCTCAAGTACTCTTTAAAATTATTTTTACAAAGAAGAGCAACTTTTATATTCACTTAAGAAAATTTCAACTGTTCAATCACCGCAATTTTAAAATCAAGAGTAAAAAAGAATTCCAGCTTACTCAGCTCTGAAATGTTTAGCAGCGAAACAAACAAACAAAAAAAGAATTAAACTAAAAAAAATGTTTTTCTTGATCAACAAAAGGAGATACTTGGAAGAAAATTTTGACAACATTTTCTTTAACTGAAGTACAGTTGACATGTTATATTAGTTTCAGGTATCCAACATGGTGATTCAACAATTATATATATTGTGAAATGCTCTCCATGATGAGTGTAGTTACCACACCTGTCACCACATAATTATCACAGTCTTACTGACTATATTCCCTATGCTGTACTTTTTATCCCTGTGCCTAATTTATTTTGTAAGTGGAAATTTAGACCTCTTAGTCCCCTTCTCCTATTTTGCCCATCCTCCACACCATCCCCTCTGGCATCTGCCATTTTGTTTTCTGTATTTATGAGCCTATTCCTGGTTTTGTTGGTTTTTTTACAAGGTTTTTGTTTGTTCTTTGGAGGTTTTTTGTTTGTTGTTGTTGTTGTTGTTCTTGGTTATACATTGGTATCACCTGAATGAGAATCACATAATAAATAAGTAGGAATTATATTCTGATACTACGAACTGAAAAACAAAACTCAATGTGTTGAGAACTATAGTTTTTTTTTCTTGAGAATTTCAGTCGTGTTTCTTTTTATATTGCAGCAAAATACATTTAACAAAACATTTACCATTTTAACCATTTCAAAGTGTACAGTTCAGTGGTATTAAGTACATTACACATTGCTGTGCAACCATCACAATGGAGAATTTTTCATTGTGAACAAATGAACTAGATATCTGTACTGAAACTATACTCAATAAACAATAACCCCCCATTTCTTCCTGCCCCCAGCCCCTGGAAACCACCATTTTACTTTTCATCATGAATTTGGCTACTCCAGGCACCTCATATAAATGAAATGGCACAATATTTTGTCCTTTCGTGACTGGCTAGTTTCACTTAGTATAATGTCTTCAGGGTTCATTCATGTTATAACACGCATGAGAATTTTCTCCCTTTTTATTAAGGCTGAATAATATTCCATTATGCATATATCATATTTTGTTTATCCATTCACCCATCAAGGGACACATAAGTTGCTTCCAACTTTTGGTTATAGTGAATAATACTACTATTAACATGGCTATACAAGTATCTGTACAAATACCCACTTTTGATTATTTGAGTATATACCCAGAAGTGAATTTCTGGACCATGTTAAAGATAAAATTATTCTGACACATCTTAAGCCAGTAAGAAACACTTTATTCAAGATTACTGTAACAGTTATCAAGACTATCATAGCAGGCGGGAGAGATCGGTTTGACTCTAAATACAGCAAGGAGAGATAGAGATTTATAGGCAATGACCAGATTGAGGGGGTCCATGGATGGAAAGGTACTAAGAGGAAGCATCAGGAATAGGGGGATTCATGCTAAACTGACTTAGGATTCTTGTCGAAGGCTGACCAGCGTGATCAGTTATCAAGGGAGGAGGAGGAAGAATTTTAATAGATATCAATGGTGAAAGATTCTGAGTTAGCAGGATTCTTGCTACAGCTGTACTAAGCTAAATGAAGATGGGGCTGAGGACTAGGCCTTGTCAAAAAGAAGGCTCAGGGAGCAAGTGGAGAAAAAGGAACCCTCTTGCACTATTGGTGGGAATGCAAACTGGTACAGCCACTGTGGAAAATGGTCTGGAGGTTCTTCAAAAAATTAAAAATAAAGCTATATATGATCCAGTAATTCCATTATGGGGGATTTACCTAAAGAATATGAAAATATTACTTCGGAATGCTAGAGGCACCCCTCTCTTTATTGCAGCATTATTCTTAATATCCAAATTGCAAAAGCAACCCATTCGTCCATGGATAGATAACTGGATAAAGAAGCTGTGGTGTATATATATAGAATAGTACTCAGCCATCAAAAACAATGAAAACTTGCCATTTGCAACAACATGAGTGGATGTAGAGGGTATAATGTTAAGTGAAGTAAGTGAGTTAGAGAAAGAAAAATACCATATGATTTCACTCACGTGTGGAATTTGGTAAGAAACAAAATAAATGAACAAACTAAAAAACAGAGACAAACTGAAAAACAGAATCTTAATATAGAGAACAAACTAATGGTTACCAGTGGGGAGGTGGTTGAGGGCAGATGGGTGAAATAGGTGACAGGGATGAAGAGTACAATTTTCATGATGAGCACTGATAATGCATAGAATTGTTGAATCACTATGCTGTACACCTGAAACTAGTATAGCACTGTATGTTTACCACACCAGAATTATTGTTTTAACTCTAATAAAAAAAGAGAGAAGGTTCAGAGAAGACTAATTATTGTTTGGTTTGGAAGAGTCTTTTTCAATCATATGTTTAATTTCTTTAGGAACTGCCATAGTGTCCTTCACAGCTGCTGGCACAGTTTTATATCACCACAACAATGCACAGAAGTTCTAATTTCCTCACAACCTTAACCACACCTGTTAGATCTTGGGATTTTTGTTTTTGTAATAGCCATCCTAACGAGTGTAAAGTCGTATCTTATTGTTTTGATTTTAATTTCTCTGATGATTAGGGATATTAAGCATGTGCTTCTTGGCCATTTGTGTGTCTCCTTTGGAAAAAAGCTCATCTAAGTCCTTTACCCATCTTTTTCTCTTGGGTTGTCATTGTTGAGTTGTAAAATATATATTCCGGATATTAAGCCCTTGTCAGACATGTGATTTGCAAATATTTTCTCCCATTAATTAATTCCATATAGTTAATTGGTTTTGCCCATACAGTTAATCAAAGTACTAAGTTAACCAGAAAGTCATATTTCTAAACTACTTGAGTCATTGTTATGTGTTAAAATCAGTATTCTGGAATTCTGAATATTGGATTCTAAAGTTTATCTTATGTGAGCGATTTCTTATTGAATATTGCTGTGATGACAAAAACTTACTAGCTGATCGATTTTCTTTCTTTGCCATGGTACTGTGTATTAGATATAGGATATATTAGGCTAATAAACTGTATCACAGTCCAATATATGTGATTGTGATTTATTTGTCAAGCTTGAACACACACAAATGAGGAATTAAAGGGGAACTCATTAATGCAGCCTTCACTTTCAATGCAAGCAATTTTTATTAGTAATTTCTCACACTGGTGATATGAAATTTATCAGAATGAAAAATATTCTGCAGTATGTGAAGGAAACTACTTGTGCTTTGTGGAAATTGAGACTGAGGAAAAAGTTTATCATGGTGCAGAATATGCCATGAACTGACTAAGTGTTGTCTATCTGAGGGAAAAATTGTCTGATTCCTGCACAGAAAATTGGATTTTCTAGGAATGAAGTAGGTGCTATTAAATTAAAATTTATATTTTATCACATCCAAGTGAGATATGGAAGAAACAGTTCTCCCTTTTAGGCTGAATCATTATAAGTAAAGAAGTGTAGAAATTTGGTAATATTTGATAGTTTTAAGAAAAGAAAAAAATTTCTTGTGTTGTGGGATAAACATCCCCCTCCTCCCCTCCATGATTTATCTGTTTTGAATGTCTATGTGATGGAATTCAGCACTGATTTTCAATATTATATTTCTTCATTAACAACATCTCTTGATAGCACACAGTAACCACAATAGTAACAGTAATAGCAATCACAACTATTATCAATTAACATCACAACTATAATCAACCAGGCATTTGACACACATTTTTCTTTTTTTTAATATTTTATTTATTTATTTGAGAGAAAGCATGAGCATGCGGAGCAGCAGAGGCAGAGGGAGAAGCAGGCTTCTCACTGAGCAGGGAGCCCAAGATGGGACTTGATCCCCAGGACCCCAAGATCATGACCTGAGCTGAAGGCAGACACTTAACCCACGGAGTCACCCAGGCCCCAATTCACACTTTTCTAGTCACCACAGCAAACTGCAAATGAGTTCAGGAACTCAGGACAGTGCTCTATTTCCTCTTCTACAGCCTTTGACATTCAAAATTTTGTGGGGTTGTTTTGGTTTTTTGTTTTTTGTTTTTGGTGCCAGATGCCCATACCTCACCATGACTGGACAGGCTTATTGATGACTGTATGTGTACCACTAGTCTGTATGCCCTGGAGGACAGGGGACCTTACTTTCCTCCCTGGTCAGGTCAGACCCCATGCTCTCTGTCAGTCCCACTTCCTGAAAGGTTTGCAACCCACAAACATTGTGTCTTCAAGTAACGTTAAGGTTGGTATCATTAACAATCAGAACAACACAAATTGTAGTAGAATAGGTAAAAACAAGTAAATAAGCATAGTAAGTATAGATATGGACATACTGATAAGAAAGCAGGGCTTGTAAAAGCATGCTTTAAAATTCAAAAGTAGGTTTGGACTTTTTAACTTAATGAAATGACACATGCTCATTGTAAACAAGTTTAATCAGTATAGCCGAGTATAAAGAAGTAAATATTTTCTGCAATTCTTGTACAGACAGATAAGAATATGCTTCCAGATATGATGTCTTTATGAATATGTGTGTGTGCTTGGTTTGGTACATATAATTTTAGAGACAGTTTCTTCCCATGCACGGGTGTGGTATCTTGTTTTGTACTGAGCAATATGGCATTGACATCTTCCATGGTTATAAATACCGAGTTACTACTATACTTTCTAGGGATGCAAAGTATTCCTTATATGAAATGTTATACTGAAAAAAAATTAGGTGATTTCAAAATTTTCACTGTCATAATATTAGGATTAGCATTTTTGTGCACACATTTTAAGTTCTTGGCTGATTACCTCTTTATGACAAATCCAAGGAAATTGGCTGTCTGGGTCCAAGACTAGAAGTGTGATGTTGCAGTACACAACCATAGCCACTCTTAGAAGTGTAGAAATGTGTTATTAACTACTTTTTACTGCTTTGTCAAACTTTACACGCAAATGCTTGTAAAATGCAACATATAAGCCCACTCTTATTTTTCTATGAAATATTATTGAATAGTTATTGAATGTTATGAGTAAAATGAGGCTCTCTAACACTACGTGGTCCTTTTTGCTGATGACACTTGGTTGTCTAACACAGGCACCAATTACAACTGCCTTTACGAGCCACAACCATCAACTAGCCTCAGAGGTCCCTGATAAGGGTACAGTAATCTACTAGTATACTGTAAATACTTGCTCAATTAGGGCATCTCAGATCCAAACAGAGATTGTAGGCTAATAGAATGATTTGTGGATTCCTCAGTTCCTAATCTCAGACTTAGCTTGAAATACCCTTCAGAAGACATCTGCACTGCCTCCAATAATCTGGGGAGGGCATCAAAATAAAGGAATAGAGCTCATATTTTACTGCTTCTTTTTCCTGTATCTGGTAGCCCCCAAATGGTTATCATTAAGTTAATCTTTCATTATCCCCTGTGCTGACTCTTACCAGTAAGGAAATGGTTGGATCTTGGCAGGAGCAAAAGAACACAGGCAGGCAACATCTGCTAAGCTTCATCCATAGATGATTACCTTCAGCTCTTGCACCAAACTCGGCTCCATTTATCAAAATGGATAGAAAATTGGTTTTAGGGATCCCTGGGTGGCGCAGCGGTTTGGCGCCTGCCTTTGGCCCAGGGCACGATCCTGGAGACCCGGGATCGAATCCCACATCAGGCTCCCGGTGCATGGAGCCTGCTTCTCCCTCTGCCTATGTCTCTGCCTCTCTCTCTGTGACTATCATAAAAAAAAAAAAAAAAAATTGGTTTTATTCTATATTATATGCACACCTGGCAAAGAAATTGAAGCTACTTTTCTGACAAGGGGCCAATGTAGGCTGCCTGTATTAAGACTTCTTATATACCACCTCCTCACTGTCAAGAACACTGCTGTATGTATGTGGGAGGTGTGGATGCATGTGATGGTGGTGGGGTGGGCTCAGGTGCACAAGGGTGTAATCAGAGGGGCAATGTTAAAAAGTAACCTAAGTCTTCTGTATTGATAACAGGTATTTGTGCTTGTAGAATTGTGGCTTTTAAGATTGTAATTTTGGTACAACAAAAAGAGAAGGTTTAAATAAAGGTTCTAGTTTTTTTAAGGAGGAAGTGGCACGTCTTTTTAATAGTAATTTCTCTAGAAAACTTCTTTGTATTTTAAATCTTGAATGCAAGATGAATAATCTTCCTAATAGGGTACAAGTCCAGACTTCTGTAGCAGAGCTGACTTCAGAGAACAGTTTATAAAAATGCTAAATATCCCTATGTGGCCAGAGTTGGCCAAAAGATTACATGCAGTTTGTCATAAATTCCAATATAGCTATTTTCAGTTGGATTCTCAGGAAACAGATTCCGGATGGAAACTTCTATATAGAAGTCTTGTAGAAGAGAGCTATCAGAAGATACACTGGCAAGGAAGTGAGGAAAGCAGATTTGGACAGAAAAGGAGCAATGTAGATACAGCTGTGACCAACATCTCAGTGGATCCTCTGGGGAGTGACCGAGCAGGAATGAGCCTTTGCAGCTGTCCTGAAGTGAGTCAAAGCAGCAGGGCCTCTGTTTCTCTACATCAGCTAGCTGCAACCCCCTGGAAGGGAGGGAGGCCTAGACCCAGGGAATTCCCTCAAATCAAGGGCCTCATTTGGAAAACTGATCTCTGGAAGTGTAGTTAGGTTGAGGATCTCAAGCTGAGATCATTCTGGTTTCCCACCTGAGCCCTACATCCAATGACACGTGTCCTTTAAGAGACACAAGAAGAGAAACCAAGGAAAGAGAAGACCACACGAGGACAGAGACAGAGTTTGGAGCGATCCAATCATGAACTAAGAGCACCCAGAGCCACCAGAGGCTGGAAGAGGCAAAGTAAAACTCCCTATGACAGCCTTTAGAAGGAGCCAGGTCCTGCTAACACCGTGATTTCAGGCTCCTGGCCTCCAGGCTTTGAGTTAGTGACTTTCTGTTTGGGGGGAGCATTCCTGGTAATTTGGGACAGCATCCCCAGGCACCTAATACATAATCCCTGGCTATTTAGTGCAAGGGTGGGACCCATACCCTACAACCTAATTTGGGGGAGTAGCCATGTGATCCTCAGTGATCATCTCTTGCATTATGAAGTCACATCAGCAAGGACAGCTGTCGGCTGTCCTTAGTGGCTGAAGCATCAGGTTTCAGCCGAAGATTTCTGCAGTGTTCGGTGTAATAATCAGAGGCTCCGGGCACAGACACTGGAGCTACACTAATTGGGTTCAAATCTCTATTTCCACCACCTACGCACTGCTAGCTTGAGCAAGTTTTATAGCATCGCGGTGCCTCAGAATTCATCATATGTCAAAATAGAGAAAAAAAATAGCAGTTCTGTCAGATTTTGGCTATGAGAAATAACTGGAATAATATAAAGTACTTTAAAGTGCCTATTTCTTGTACGCTCACCACAAACATTAACTGCCACAATTCTTTTACGATTTTTCCTCTCAACCAATGGGAATATAAGGTAATTCTCATTATCCTCTCTTAACAAATCTTTGAATTAACAGATTGTTAAGCAATTATTTTCAACCGTCTGTAATACAGGTACTTGCACAAGGAATTCAATACAGCTACATAATGCCTATACGTGAATCCAATGTGGGCTTAATTATATTAGAGAAGGTGATGCTTCCTGGAGAAACATTAGGAGTAAAAATATTTTGCTTTGTTTTTGCAGTAGCTAAGTATGACGTGGCTAAATGCCAATTAATGCAACTTCTGCTGGCTGGTCAGAAACCCTATGGTTTGTAAGTCCTTGTCAGATTTTTTTGGCCATATGACTTTCAGACTTTAGATATTTAGAAATCTATGGTATTTTCTGAGTATGAATATGGAGCTCAGAGCCTGATGATTACTCTTGAGGGGATATGTCAGGTTTCCCAATCAATTTGGAGCCTTGCTTTCTTCCCTATGTGAGAAAGTACTGGCTACCAATGATCATTCTTGGACATTCTTATTAAAAGCTGACCTGGGAGGGGGGAGTGAATTTGAGGCCTCTAATATTTACTCAGCCTCAAATTGCAAAGCTTTAAGAAAAAAGAAATCTCTATTATGTATTAAGTTGCAGACATCTTGCAGAAGGATGTCCATAAACCACAGGTTGTTTACCTAGTCACAAGCAGAGGTAGAAAACCTGGTGTTTATCCAGGTTGGGGAAAAGTGCTTTGACACAGGAATATTTTCTCGAACCAGAGTTACAAATATCATACTCACAAGGTAACTGTTCCAGTCATGGAAATACAGCTCTGTCTGGTAGGTGAAGACTCCTAAGAGCCTACCCAGCCCACCTGAGAAAGAGAGCCTAAATGTCCTGGATTTTGTATTTCGTCCATCTTCCCACCTCTGTGCTGGTGCATTTTCCTGGTTTCTGGAAGCTCACAGAAAAGTAATGCCCCTGTCCCTCTTCTTTTTTTCCTCCTTGCCTCTTGCCTCTCTGTTACAGACCTTTCAACCAACCCTGCTTGTCACCAGCAATTTAGAAATGATGAGTCTTTCCATCCAGCCTGTCCTGCCCTTCTTTTTCACCCTACCCTCTTCATCAGAGCCCATTGTTCCAGATGTGATCTCTCTCACAGAATTCATCACAGAATTCTCCCAGCTTCCCAGACCCAAGTCTGGCTGCAGAGGCCTCCCATCCCTCCCCCAGATCTCCAATGTCTTAATCATCCTAATCCAGCTCTGGACCCTCTCTGCATGGATCCAAGGTCCACCTCTCACTCTCTCTCTTTCTGGAACATTCTCCCTCAGACTTTCTCAGGCCAGCTGCTGCTGCTGGGACCAGACTGTTCCTGTTTCCTAGGATACAGAGGGCTTTCCCCCAAACCTTCTCTGTCCTTTGATTCCTCTGCCAGATTCCTTACACTCATGGGTGAAATTTCTGGGCACAGGTGTGAGCCTTCCAAACTTCATTGTAGTTTGGCTGAATGGATTTGTTGATCTCTTTAGCAGGTTGTTTTCCCTTAAAAGAGGTTCTCAACCTAAAATGCCCTTTAGTCATGTTGAGGAGCTTTTTAAATTGTACATTCACCCCATGATGTGTGGGATGTGGACGCTGCTATAGTGTCACAGCTCTCGAAGGAGGTCTAGCATGTGTGTCTAGGTTTGAGAATCCGTCAGAAACTTCAACCTACACATGCTGATCTCACTTGGCTCTTCTCTAAGGATGTGAGAGTTCACCTTGCACTTTTGATGGCAGAGCAGCCCACCTTTAAGAAGCTCCCCCCCCCCTCCTCGGCCTCAACTCACCCCCAAACAATAAGAACAGAATGTGCCTTCAGAGCTTTCCAAGAAAGTTGCAGGGAAAGTTGGCAATGCATCTGGGTCTGGTAAACTGCCAAAGAGGATTTAATAAAAGAAACTAGAAGGGCCCTGGCTGAAAAGGAATTCAGGGTGATCACACAACAGTTACTTACATTTTTCGATTAACTGTGTACTGCTCTGGAAACTCTGGCAAAACAACAGTGCTGGGCAGGTAACCCTGTGCATCACACCTGAGCTTCTGTCTCCTCTTCCCTACTAGGTTTGATTTTTTTTTTTTTAAGATTTTATTTTTTTGTTCATGAGGCACAGAGGGAGAGAGAGAGAGAGAGAGAGAGAGAGAGAGGCTGAGACACAGGCAGAGGGAGAAGAAGGCCCCCTGCAGGGAGCCCAATGTGGGACTCAGTCCCCAGACCCTGGGAATACTCTCTGAGCCAAAGGCAGACACTCAACCACTGAGCTACCCAAGTTTCCCTAGGTTTGATTTCTGAAGGCTAGAACTGTTCTTTGAAGTCTTCTAGTCTAAAGGGACCATTTCACAGATGAGAAAACTGAGGCCAAGAGAAATACACTACTTTAACATAAGATATGCAGCTAAGTGGGGGCCAGGGTAGGAAAGGAGGAAACAGTCATCTGACAGTCCAACATTCCTCCAGCCACACCCACTCCTCACCATTTAGTACTCTCCTTTAGAAATGTGGCTGATAATTGGCAATGTAAAAATTGGTGGTTTGGTGAATGCCCAAGAGAAATTGAATTTTGCAAAAAAACAAGCGCTGACGGTAATCAGTGATTCATTATTAAACTCAAAAAACATGGAAGATAGATGGGAAAAATGTCTCCCCAAGCCTCTCTGTAGCAGGATGATACATTACCTCACAGAGGTATGAATTGGAAAAGACCGTACAGATTTAGTGCTTGGTTCTGGACCTGTCACATGGGAAGAGGCCAATAAATGGTTGTAGTAACAGGAGAGGTTTTGCAAATTCAGCCCAAAAATTCAGCCCGTTGTAAAGCAGAACAGCAATGAAGATGTCACTGTTTCCTATCTGAACGGAGAGAAAAAAAAGGAAGTTTTGCAAATTGTAGCTGTTGCATTGATCAGGGACTCAGTTTTTTCTTTCTCGTTTAAATGCACATTTTGGGTTCTTTACCCCACCTCCATACCTCATGAAAATGAAACTGAGCTCCTGCTTTTAATGCCATCCGGTTCATGCCTTACGGAACAGCCAACCAGGCTGGAGTCATTAGCCACATTTTATCTGTGAACTTGGAAAGATTAAATGATCAGATAAGATAGGGCACAAAGAGTTTGCTTGCATATTTAGGGTGGGAACTTTAACATAAACATTTCTTTGATGCTTGGCACATTTTTTTTTTTTAAGTAGAACATAAATGTACTGGTTTTTACCACCTTATGACTCTCCTCTAAACTGGATGACAAATTCACTGCTGTTTGCAAGAATGCTTCTCAGTTTATTAAGGCAATTTTTTAAGTCTAGAAGAAATCAAGTGTTGAACTACTCAAAAAACAAACAGAAATGGATATTTACACTGGCCAATGAGTATACTGGCCATGGATGCTGTCTCAGTAATATGAGGAGTGTCAACAGTTTAGCCACATTCTTTCAAGTGAGAGGAAGTTTTGTACTCTCTCTATAGTTACCATAAAATGCAGTAACTAATACAAATATTTTGCATGTTTATGAAACTTCTCTTTTGTTAGGACCCTCTTGGTTGCAAGGAACAGAAACAACCCCCAGCTAGTCTAAGCAGGAATGAATTCAATACAAGGACAAGGTCTGATGAAAGTACTGGAGGCAGTATATACAAGGTCATGAAGCCATTCGGTTTTTCAGACCTGCTTTCACAGATTCTCAGGGCCTCCCAGTGGGTGAAAGGTCCCCAAATTATATCTTTGGATTTGGACTTTATAGATCTAGCTGCCCAAAGAGAGAGTGAGCTTTCACAGTCTCAGTTCCATATTCCTAAGGAAAGTTCATCTTGGGTCAGTAGCTCATTCTTGGTTCAATCATCCTTATCTATGTCACAGGTAGTGAGGCAGAAAGATAGCTTCAGAAAGTCACCTTCACAAGCAAGCTGAGAAGTGCAAGGACAGGCTAGACAACAGCCAATTAGATATCATCCACTACAAGGCTTATAATTCACCAAGTACATTTTAATAATAATTTAATTTGATTCTCAAACAATGACAGATTGCTCCATATGCAATTCTCTATAGCACCTTACTCTTTATAATCTTATTTTTAGTTTTATATTTTTAGTGCCTGACACAGGAGGTAGAGGTTTGACAAATATTTGTTCAAAGAAAGTATGACTAAATCTGTGATCAGGGATACTTAGATGCAACAACTGAGAAGCACTTAGGCTAAGTGACAAGATGAAGTTTCTGAGCTGGTAATTCGTCATTGCAGAATTGATCTCCAAGAATGGCAACTTTGGTCTCAGAAGTGTTATCACATGTGTGGTGGTGGTGGTCAATGTCATCTGTATCCTTTGCTTTAGCATGAGATATGACCCCCTGCTGAGGAGTTTCTTAGAATACATAAAATGAATGCTCACTTACTGGAGACCTCCAGTGAAGCTAATCCTGCTGATTTCATGCCATGTTTCCTTTACTGTCCACTATGAATTATAAATGCATACCAGGAGTTTTATCAGGCCCCAAATTGATGTATTGCACTGCATGATCATCTAACTACATATGATAATGTAAGGACTTAAATTCATACCAGGACAAGAGTTTGGGTGAGAAATAAATGATAATGCTGAGATGCACTGAGTACCCAGAAAATTTTATGTATGCTTCCACTATAATTTTGCCATATTGAACCTTACCCAAACTATGAGTAAATGTGATGTTTGATCAGTGAGATTATAGAGCAGTATTACTTAGTTCTCACATAGGGACCTTAAAAAGAGTTCTGAATTCTTTGAGACCTTGGAAATTTCCCCAGTTGGGTGGATAAAGCAGACACTTGCATAATGAATCTAAAATGGGTCATCATTTATATAATGATGACCAACATGGAGATGAGTTTCCTGGAGAAATGAAACAGTGATTTAATTTCTCCCATTTTATATCTGAAACTATGAGGTCTCAGACTTAAAAATATCAGCATATTTTTTTCAGAAGGTGATTTGAATAGTTACAAAGATTATTCTATAGGAAGCTTCAAATTACCCTCATACCCTACTTGAGTTCCCTGACTACATAGAAACAAATTTTGAGATCATAACATATGTAAAAAGTTCTCTAGGTGGCTGAAGTGGACCTTTTTTTATGAACCAGTGAAATATTTTTGGCCCAATCTGAAGATCCACAGAAGAGTAAAATTTTTCTTAAAATGTCTGCATATTAGAAAGAATCCTAGTACCCAGGGTCCAATTTGCTGAGATGAGAGCATCAGGGAAAAAAAAAAAAAAAAAAAAAAAAGCCCACATAAAATAGGTAGATAATTCAGCAAATGAAGAGGTGTGAGGAGTTAAATCCCCTCCAATTAAAAGAAGGGACAGAAAAAAATAAATAAAAGGACGGGCAGAAAAAATCTGTTTCCAGGTGCCAGCCAGAGTTCTAGATCAGGTACAGTAAGTAAAAGAATTTCTAAAGTTCATAAATTTGTTTCCTATTTCCTAATATGCTGCAGTTCCATCTCTGTGCAGTGATATCAGTAAAATCCTTACAATAGATTTAGAAGCCTCTTATTATAATTCACTATCTAGCAATTTCTCTATAACAAGCTAACCTCTAATTTTTAAAAGTGTGCTTCTAGAGGTACACACTCTTTTTTTACTGATTGAGAGAAACTTCCAGGAGAAAATTGAGTTTGGTAACTTTTTTATTCTACATTCTTAAGATTGAGCATTACTGTTGACTAGCAAAATTGGTTGCAGGTTGAAAATGATATACTCCTATTCCTTATATTCCTAAGCTAATTGGGTTCATTCAAGTTATATGGTGTTATCACTCTTCTTGCATGAGATGCATATGTGATATGAGGCATAGTTGAAGATGGATAATCATGCTAAGGTTTGACTCCTCAGGATCACATCTGAGCTATTGCTGATGCTCTGATTAATGCATGCCACAACAAATATGGTACCATGGAAGCAGCCACCATAAATGATGATGAAATCATAAGCACCATGAATGGCCTCTTTGGAGCTAGTAGGTAGGAGTATCTGTCAATATGAAAGGCACATAAAGATTAATTGTGATTTTTTTTTGTTAACCACAGTTTACAGTTTAGAGTCCTCTTTCAATATTGGCCATTTCAGATCGTTGATCTCACTCTCTATACACAATTCAATATTCTGCTTTTACCCAAGTCATTCAGAAAACTATATTTTCATCTCAGGAGTAGAGATTTGAGTGAACATAGTCTCCTATTCATGTGCATTAACACTGTTCATGCAATGCCTGGCTGTGTTTGCCGGTTGGTTTATTATTTCGTATCCCCACATCCCATTCCCAGGACCTTCTCCAACTCATTGACGTTTATTCTTAATCTGTTTAAAGTACTGTTTTTGTTTTACGCATTCTTATAAAACTGGCTTTCTATTGCCATGCATTACCATATATTCTTATATTATCATGAATTTCAATTTATGTAAATGCCCTTGTTATTTTACATATCGATTCATTTCTAACTTTTTCATGAAGCCCTATATTTTTTAGATCCAAGTATGATTGCCAAGTGTGTTTCTAATTTGTTGCTTCAAATGACTGCATAATACTTCATGGTGTGCACCCCACACACACATTTTACCCAGCTTCTGTCTTGGGGGTGGACACTAGCATTATTTGTCACCTTCAGCCTGCACAGATCATACAGATATTGAATATCTTGCTAATGCCAAGGTGGCCATCTTTATACATCAGTTTCACTTCCTTTTGAATTATAGCCCTATGCTAAGAAGCAAATTTCTGGGTCATCTAATAAAATGATTCTTGAGTTTTTCTTTTTTTTTTCTTTTTTCTCTCTTGAGTTTTTCATATGGATTACCAAAATCCTTTTTAGAAGGACTGTACCAGTTTATACTGTTACCATACTACTGTCATTCTCAAATTTCACAATTAGTTTTTAAAATAATCTTTGCCTACCAAATTTCTTAGAATTTATATTAGATATTAGACTGCAGGAAGCAAATTCTCTTATCATTTACAACCACAAAAAAATACTAAAGATGCTTTAGCAGTTTCATTTTAGGTGAAACTTCAAATTCATTTCTTCCTTTCTTCTTATCATATTTCTTGGCAATTGGGTTAGGTTTTTTTTCTGGGATTGATGTATTTGTGTTCCTGAATATTCTTTACAAACGTAAGCACTTGTTTTGATGTGCATTATTTTTCTTCATGTAAACAGACTTGCTCCTCCTCCCTACACACCGTATAGTATTTATTATGTTGATCTTGACTTAAATTTGAAAGATCTCCTAATTATTTATTACATAAATGTGATCATTCTAACCTTAGCATTTCTTCTGCCAACTATCTAAAGCTAAATACTAAGGTTAGCATTTGTAGGGACATTTTTTTTAAGTCTGAACACCACTGAATACTATAAGCTCAGTGTGTATGGGTGTGAACAGCACATCAAGCTGGCTTTATTTTCATCCTGATCTGATGACATAATACCTGAATATATTTCAGAAACAAAAAATACTGCCAAGATCCCGAGGTAATCAACAAATATAAAATTGTAGCAGATGAAAAGAATGACTAGGATACAAAATAGTGAATATAGAATACCACTAGATGTACACAACATAGCTAAAATGACTTGGTTGAAATGTGTCAAAATGTATTCAGCATAATGCATTACTGTGTATTCCATTTATTTCCTCAACAAACATAGCTGACAGAATTTGTATTTTGAATTCAAATAAGAGTCATAATGAAAATTAATAAAACATAAACTTCCACATGCCTGCTACTTCACTAATGATATGAAATAGAATACTTTATTAGAAGAAAATACTGAGCTCTAAAACACATATTTTAGTGGATAAAATTTGCAAGCACACATCTGTTTCATCAGATCTACTGTATTATTAGCATTTATATTTCCATATTTGACTTTTCAAATTGATCACATAGATAATTTCATTTCTCTTGGATATACTCAGACCCTCCCAAAATCATTTACTATGGGCTCAATTTTTAGATACTCTACCAAGATAAATAATAGGTCACCTAGTATATGATATAAAAAGAAAAATTTACAGTAATCAATATATAAATCCTGTTATTTATCCAGATAGTCCTAGTCTTGGATGTGATGTTCATGGCTCTCTGATGTGCAGTGTCAGTGCTCTTCATATGGTATTCATGACTTGTTCTTTTCTCTTTTGGTAGAGAATGGAGTCAATCTATTCTGCATAGAAGTCCAACTTTTCACACTATAATATAGACAATATAGTCAGCAAATTTGTACAGGCAACTTACTTTTCGGATAATTCCTTGCAGTATGAAGTCATACTTGAAATTTTGCAAGCTGGAAGCATTAGAAGTTACCAGCTCACTATGAGAGATCACTATGTTTCAAAGATGTGAAAACAGGTGTGATAAGGGAAGCTTGGAAGGAGTTGAACTCCACCCTCCAACTGTATCCAGCTGTATTCCTCTTGCATGTCCTGATGCAAGTTGTGTAGAGAGCAAAGGGTTAAGTCCCAATGCTGTGGAGCCTCAAACGTGAATTCAGGCATTGGTTTTGTCTCTTGTGTGACCCTGGTAAAATATTTAACTATCATCTCTTCTCTAAAGTGAGGTTAATTACATCCCCCTCCACGCCCCCTAGACGCCAGGGCAAAAAAGTGGTCAATATCTATATCTCCATCATCATCATAAAAACCTAGAAATAAAATATATTGATATCGAACCTCATTTTTGCTACTAGATTTTGTAAGATATAGTAGAAAACACTAATAACATTTTAAAAAAGATTTTATTTATTTATTCATGAAAGACACACAGAGAGGCAGAGACAGTGGCAGAGGGAGAAGCAGGCTCTATGCAGGGAGCCCAATGTGGGATTCAATCCCGGAAACCCAGGATCATGCCCTGAGCTGAAGGCAGACATTTAACCGTTGAGCCACTCAAGTGTCTGAACACTGATAACATTATTAATTTTGATATTAGGTCCTCTTAGAGGTGAATGTTCAATTTGAGCAAACTAAAAAAGCTTTTTAATGTGGCATTGCTGAATGTCAAGTTTCTGGGAACTGATCCCATTCCTTGATGTTATGTTAAAGCTACTCTTGAGAAAAAGATGAAGTCTGATGTACAGAGTTACTTGCTTTGGTTTCAACAAAGAAAAAAACATCTAGCTGATGTATAGATCATCTCAAAAATGAAGATACTCTGTTTAAAGGATGAATTTGAAAACTTTAAAAGGACATTATAAATTAGTATTAACAAAATCTAATATATTCCCAATATTTTCACTTGTCTTATAAGTAACGGCTATATATTTTTATTTTTTAATTTTATTTTTAACAATTATAAACACATAATATTAAATATATAATCTTAAACTTTTTAAAGTGTACAGCTCAGTAGTGATAAGTGTATGCATATTATTGTGCCATAGATCTCTAGAACTTTCTCTTTCTTTAAAAATTTTTTTTATTTAAATTAAATTTGCTGGCGACACCTGGGTGGCTCAGCGGTTGAGCATCTGCCTTTGGCTCAGGGTGTGATCCCGTCCCGGGATCAAGTCCCACATCAGGCTCCCTGCAAGGAGCCTGCTTCTCTCTGCCTGTGTCTGTGCCTCTCTCTGTGTATCTCTCATGAATAAATAAATAAATAAATAAATAAATAAATAAATAAATAAATAAATCTTTAAAAAATAAATAAATAAGTTCAATTTGCCAACATATAGTATAACACCCAGTGCTCATCCCATCGTGTGCTCTCCTTAGCGCCAGTCGTTCAGTCACCCTATCCCCCACCTTCCTCCCTTTCCCCAAGCCTGTGTTTGTTTCCTGGAGTTAGGAGTCTCATGGTCTCTCTAATTTTTCCCCACTCAGTTTTGCTCCTTTGCCTTAGAGTCCCTTTCACTATTATATTCCACGTATGAGTGAAACCATAAGATGATTGTCCTTCTCCGACTGACTTACTTCACTCAGCATAATACCTTCCAGTTCCATCCATGCCGAAGCAAATGGTGGGTATTCGTCCTTTCTGATGACTAATATTCCATTGTATACATATACCACATCTTCTTTATCCTTTCATCTATCAAAGGACATCGGGCTTCTTCTACAGTTTGGCTACTGTGGATATTGTTGCAATGAACATGGGGGTAGCAGGTGTCCCAGCGTTTCACTACATCTGCATCTTTGAGGTAAATACCCAGTAGTGCCATTGCTGGGTCATCGGGTAGCTCTGCTTTTAACTTCTTGAGGAACCCCCACACTGTTTTCCAGAGTGACTGCACCAGTTTGCATTCCCACCAACAGTGCAAGAGGGTTCCCCTTTCTCCACATCCTCACCAACATTTGTTGTTTCCTGTCTTGCTAATTTTAGCCATTCTCACTGGTGTGAGGTGGTATCTCTTTGTGGTTTTGATCTGCATTTCCCTGATGGCAAGTGATTTGCATTTCCCTGAGGGCAAGCACATTTTTTCATGTGCTTGTTGGCCATGCATAGGTCTTCTTTGGAGAAATGTCTATTCATGTCTAGAACTTTTTCTTTTTGCAAAACTGAAACTCAGTTTTGACTATTAAACCTCAATTCTCCTACTCCACTCCTACCGCTTGGCCACCACCTTTCTATTTTCTGTTTCTATAACTTTGACCACTTTAGACAATTCATATGAGTGCAAACATCCTGTATTTGTCATTTTGTGACTGGTTTATTTCAATTAGCAGAGTGTCCTCAAGGTTCATCTGCGTAGCAGCAAGTGACAAAATTCCCATCCTTTGTAGGCTGCATAACATCCCACAGTAAGTGTAGACCACACTTTGCTTATCCATTCATCTGTAAATAGACATTTGAGTTGTCTCTACCCCCCTGGACTGTGAATAATGTTGCAATGAACATGGGTGTGCAAATACCTTCTCCAGACCCCACTTTTGATTCTTTTGGATCTGTACCCAGCAGTGGGATTGTTGGATCCACATAGTAATTCTTTTTTTTTTTTTTAATTGTTTGAAGAATCTGCCTACTCTTTTCCATAGTGACTGCACCATTTTACCATCCCAGGAGGAGTACATAAAGGTTTCAGTTTCTCCACATCCCAACCATCACTTGTTTTCTGTTCTCTTGATAGTGGCTATCCCAATCGGTGAGAAGTTATGCCTGTATTTAGAATGAAACTCTAATGTATAATAATTATTTTACCATAATCATATTAGTGTGTGGTTATATTGATATCACTTTCCCCTACTTCTAAGTGCTTGAATATAAAGTAAATTGAAGATAGCAATTTGCTAAGAGAGACTTTGTCTCATTTCTTTTTCAGGGCTTGAAACAATAGCAATATTTCTATTCTGGGGCTTTCTTTTTTTTGATGTACTATCCAGAAATTCGAACCAAATTTCAAGAAGAAATAGGTAAAATGTTTTCAGATTACGAATGTAATTCTTATAATGATTTTTCTTATTAAATTAAGATAATACATTTCTTTCAGGTGAAAACTTGGGGCTGGGAGTCAGTCAGATTTGAACACAGGAAAATTATACCCTACACAGAAGCTTCCATAAATTAAATATTCAGATATGCCTCTTTTCTTCCTTTGGCTATTCCACACTGGTAAGCATTTGAGTCTCCCCTGAAATAGCAACTGACGGTGAGGTAGGGGCATGAGGAATCTAAGGCATTAGAATACTTCAAGTGCTTTAAAAATCTGTTACATCACTTTAATATTATTTAACATCATTATAATATTATTTTAATCTAATTTTACTTTATTTTGAAACTCTTTACTGAAGTATTTACATAGAATGAAGGCAAACTTGTGAATATTTTTCTTTTTTGTGTGTGTGAATATTTTTCATAACTAAACTATGATACCACTAACTTTCATCATAAATGAACTAAGTAAGAGAAGAGAAAGATACAGAAATTTCAAACAATAGATAATCTAGCAACAATATATATTTGGCTACAAAGTGTGAACTCACACCATAAGTGAATTCACTTTACTTCCTCTTATGAGTGGTTATAGCCACCTGTTGATGTAGCTTTATATTCAGTAGCTTAGAATTTTGCTGGGTGATAGACTAAGGGAGACAGTGTTGCCGCAAATAGAATAAACAGAGCATCCACTTGTAGACATCTTAAAGTTGGCTAAAGCATGCCAGACTCTCCAGCTCAGAGAGGCTTTATTGAATCTTAATGCAGAGAAACAAAGTTCTGGTAGTTTGAATTTCTTTCCATTTCACATGATTAAAGTTAAAAAATGAATCCTTGGGGCTTTTCCCCTTTGCATCTTTAAACAGTGAAGGAGTAGGAATGTCTTTCACTCCAGGAAGCTTCTGTAATTATGTGCTAATGGGCACAAAGGTGTATAGTGTCCTCAGCCCTCAGCCGAGGGGTCCACTGGACCACAAGCTGAGCAGAGTCAAGGCCGGACAATGAGCAGCACAGCCCCTCATTTGGTGTTTGTAGCTGCTCTCTCTCCATATTCACACACAATGCTCTCTGTCCACAGCAACCCTTTCTTTCAGATCATCTTTCTGGCTGAAACAAATGTCATCTTTAACCAGGATTATATAAATAGAGAGAAAAACCCTATACTTAATGCATTTATATATTGAATCCTTCTTTAGAATAAGTAGTCACTTTTATATTTTAATATTGGTGAAATCAAATTTTATATGCCAGGTTTCCATAAAATAGGAGCATGAGGTTTTTTATGTAGAATAGAATTTGAGCAGCTGAATCCACAGAGGGTATGTGGACAGGAATATACTGAGATAGGGAAGTCACTGTGCAGAGGAGGAGGTAATCCTTCTAAAAAATAGATTTATTTGGCCTTCCTCTTTGTTGTGTTTTGAGGGCACCCAATGAATCATGTCCATATTGTTTGGCCAAGATCAGTACTAGCTGTAGGTTGAACATAGATTAGATAAAGATTCAGATATTAGCATTTTAATAATCAGAGCTAGTTTGCACAATTTATCATAGGGCCAGAGCAAGTAGACTTGCTCATAGTTCTCACCTGAATCAGACATACTTGTCCACTCAATCTCCCCTGGGAGTATAAAATCTGCTCCTCCAAGCACAGCCCATTAGTGATTATAGATGATATGTACCTTCTCTACAGTTGGCTAATCAAAAGAAAGAACTCAGAAGTGGCTGAGCCAAATGGGTCCAGTGCCTTTCCTCAAATTCATCAAATGGAAATATCACTGCTTCTCTTCTGAGAAGTGAGTGTGAGGGCCAGTCAGGAAGTTATGGAGTCCCAGATGGAAACAAGCAGATCTAATCTAATTCATGTATAATTGCAGAGGTATAAAGGGAAAAGTGTACAGTCTACATAAAGAAGTCTGAGTATGAGATTAACAAATAGAATATTTGTTCTAGGGGCAACTTAGAGATCACCCAACATAATCTACATCATTTCACAGGTAGAAGATGAAATCATAGAGTAGATATGACATTTTACCAATATCTCAGTGTAAGATATGACATTTTCCCAGTATCATAGTGTACTCTATGATGAAATCATAGAGTAGATATGACATTTTCCCAATATCTCAGTGTCTAGAGTTCAGATTTCATAGTTTCAATTCCACTGCTCCTCCTATCAAGTACTAAAAGATGTTATGTGTTATTTTTCTAATCTGTTCATAAAAGCCAAAAACCCATGGGGTACACAGAAAGTGCTTTATAATGTTCTTAATAGTGCCCTAATGTGATTTGATGTATCCTCTATGGCCAATTCTGTCATAGAAACATTGAGATAATTTTCCACTGAGATTTTAGCTCATAGCAATACCTTGAATATATTAAATGCTCAATATGTTTGATAAGTATGAGAAAAAGAATAAATTACTAATTTGACAACAGGTGGATATATATACATATATATCAGTTAATGAAAGAATGGAGATTTATACAGATGTCATATCATTATTATAGTAAGAAAAAGACATTAAAAATAGTCTGTGAGCTGTGGGAGGCAGTTTAGAGATGAGTTGTTTGAATTTATGGGATGTGTTGTAATGCTGTATTTTGCTTTCCTATAGTACCACAGAAGACACCGTTCAGAATGGCTATTTTATTCCCAGGAAGTCTTGTACCTTTATTAGCATGTGTTAAATAAATCATAATCAATAAGTCACCAAAATTATTTCTTGAGACAAAACTTTTTTGGTTGTTTATTTACTCTTTATTAATCTGGGAAAGATTTACATTCTTCTTAATCAAACTTCATTCCTTCTGTTTCTCTTAAACTGGAAAGAAATTCAGTTTTCTTCCCTCACTGATATTGGGAAAGAGAAAGTCTTAATATAAATTCATTCAGGGCAATCTAATTTCAAAAAAGGCTCACTGCCAGAAGTGCAAACCAAAGATGTCATGGGCTCATTCTCTGCAAGTATGGCCCACTGGTATTTGAAAATGTAGCCTGAAATCCCCCACTGGAACGTAAGTCATTATGCAGGGATTTTTTTTTTTTCTGTTTTTGTTTGCTTTTTTGTCTACCCCGTAGACAAATCTAAGTCCATGCCTGGCACATAGTAGGCACTCAATAAATATTTGTGAAAAAAATGTCATAGTGTCTCACTCATATCAACTACTAACAGGCAGGCTGAGTGAAAGTACCTCACGTAGTGTAAGCAAGGATGATGATGGGGTGCTGGTGGGGTGGGTTGGGGATTATGAGATTGGCAGATAATACTCATGGACCCCTACTATGTGCTGGGCACCAGATCCTGAAGTACCTTCTCTGACTTTCAACAATAACTCTGTACTATCATCATCCCAATTTTGTAGATGAAGAAACTTTCAACCAAGCTAAACAACTTGCTTAACATCCTATGTTCAGCAGACAGCAGAAGCAGGACTCACATCTAGATGCTTAAATCCTGTTTAATGGAAAATAGATGCTCCATGTGGTCTGGGCATGATGTTTCTAGTAAACTAGTAGAGCCTGCATTCTTAGGTACCCAGCAGGCTCTATATACAGCTCCTTCCCTGTACAGCAACTCCATCTTCATCCAAGATCTCATCTTACTAATGTCTCATGCTCCAGGCTGTTAGAGAGTCAGGTAATTTTATTCAGTGCTATTAAGCACATCTTCACAATCTCTCTAACCAACAAAACGGTGGAACATACTGCATGGACTGTCCCACTGCAAAACTTACCATCAGTGAGAGTGATACTTCCATTCTCTAGACCTGGTGACTGTACTAAATAAAATTAAGCATTTTTAAACTCAATAGAAGAAGAAATACAGTAAGTATAAATTTAATGGCATTGATTCTCAGTGAGTACAAGCTCAAGTATCCCAAGGGCTCTAGGATTCCAAGCACTTGTGACTATATTGAATATTAAGTCATGTTCAAACAAACAGAGCTAACACAGGTGCTGATAAAGAAATGCTGTTTGCATGGAGTCACTTGTTTAAGCTAAATAAGTATGTAACTGAAGGCTGGATATTAATGGAGAAAGTATTCATATTTAACCTAAAACAGATGTCACAAACTCAAGCACTTACTGAGCAGTGGAAAATACCCAAAATGAGAGAATTGTACTCGTTGAAACATTGGGAAGAAGTCTTCTGTTCTCTCTCATCCAGCCTAATAAACTGCTGATGAGCAGGCCATCATCCCTATGTTATCAGCTCTTTCCATTATAAAACAGAACTTGGGGGGATCCCTGGGTGGCTCAGCAGTTTAGCACCTGCCTTTGGCCCAGGGCGTGATTCTGGAGTCT
Organism: Canis aureus; assembly: GCF_053574225.1. Lineage (NCBI taxonomy): Eukaryota > Metazoa > Chordata > Mammalia > Carnivora > Canidae > Canis > Canis aureus. The sequence goes on along the minus strand of NC_135611.1, from coordinate 85,529,034 downwards.
CAGGATCGAGTCCCACATCAGGCTCCCTGCATGGAGCCTGCTTCTCCCTCTGCCTCTGCCTCTGTCTCTGCCTCTGTGTGTGTGTGTGTGTGTGTGTGTGTGTGTGTGTGTCTCATGAATAAATAAATAAAATCTTTAAAAAAAAACAGAACTTGGAAATGTAGATTTTCATGTGGAATCTTCTGATTTTTATTTATTTTTTTAAAGATTTTACTTATTTATGAGAGACACAGAGAGAGAGAGAAAAAAAGAGAGAGAGACATAGGCAGAGGGAGCAGTATCAAGCTCCATGCAGGGAGCCTGATGTGGGACTTGATCCCGGGTTTCTAGGATCAGGCCTTGGGCTGAAGGCGGCACTAAACCGCTGAGACACCCGGGCTGCCTGAATCTTCTGATTTTTAAATATTAGCAAAAATGATCTACATTTAAAAGATTATGAAAGTATAATGAAATTTATTGGAGGATTGAGCATGATTTGCAGGTCTCTAGATCTGTGGTATCCAGTGCAAAGAGAAACATTTTTTTTCTCTTAGACAGAAGAGTAATATCTGTACACCAAGAGGCCGGTAACTTTGTAAAGTCCAGTGGGTCCCCAATGTATGGCTTGGGATGTATTAGGAAACATGTTAGCATTAGTTGTCGTAGATAAGCTAAATATGGTGCCTGTTAACAAAAGGTGGAGGGAAAAGAGAGAACCAGATGCACAACACTTTGAGAGCTGTGTGGAACTCCCTCAATATGACTGCTTTCTAGAAACCTGGCTCCTCTCTGTTATGATGTAGAAAGATCATTTCTTATATATGTTTGTACCACAGTGTGGCTCAGTCTCATGACTCTGGCTCAATTTGCTTAGAACAAAGAAGATTGAGGAGATACTTTTCATTTATACCACAATTTTGGAATATGCTTATGATAATTTTGTGGAAGTCTTAACATAGCATTTTTTAAAAAAATTGAAATAAACATTCAAATATTTCATTCACTAATGATTCAAAAGTCATTTTAGTGAAAATTAGGTATAGATACTAAATCTTTATAGTAACGAAACTCGTCAATAAACTAAAAGAAAAAATGACTTTATATCCATAAAAATTATATATGTATAATTATATATCTCCATAATTGCATACATATTACATATATAATGTGTACATACATATTGTGTGCATTGTGCATAAAATCTATAACGGATATGCCAAACTTGAACAAAACAATATTATTGTGAAATTGGCAGCAAAGGTAAAAGTGATCAAAGTAACTTCCTTTTAAAATTTTACTTCTGTCTATTTTATACAGAATTATTTGGGATAATCCCAAGTTATTCAGATCTCAGAGATTTATACATGAAAATAGGGAATGAAAGTCTTGAGAACAAAATGTTGATATTTGGAACGGGACTCTGGAAGTGTCTCACAGAAGATAATAATGAAATGAGATATGTATTTTCATCACTTCAGTGGCTTAGGCTGAAGAAATATCCCGGAGCTTAACTTTTTTTTTTAATAATAAATTTAGTTTTTATTGGTGTTCAATTTGCCAACATACAGAATAACACCCAGTGCTCATCCTGTCAAGTGCCCCCCTCAGGGCCTGTCACCCAGTCACTCCCACCCTCCGCCCTCCTCCCCTTCCACCACCCCTAGTTCATTTCCCATAGTTAGGAGTCTTCATGTTCTTCTCCTTTCTGATATTTCCTACCCATTTCTTCTCCCTTCCCTTCTATTCCCTTTCACTATTATTTTTATTCCCCAAATGAATGAGAACATACACTGTCCTTCTCCGATTGACTTACCTCACTCAGCATAATACCCTCCAGTTCCATCCATGTTGAAGCAAATGGTGGGTATTTGTCATTTCTAATGGCTGAGTAATATTCCATTGTATACATAAACCACATCTTCTTTATCCATTCATCTTTCCATGGACACCGAGGCTCCTTCCACAGTTTGGCTATTGTGGACATTGCTGCTAGAAACATCGGGGTGCAGGTGTCCCGGCGTTTCATTGCATCTGTATCTTTGGGGTAAATCCCCAACAGTGCAATTGCTGGGTCGTAGGGCAGGTCTATTTTTAACTCTTTGAGGAACCTCCACACAGTTTTCCAGAGTGGCTGCACCAGTTCACATTCCCTCCAACAGTGTAAGAGGGTTCCCTTTTCTCCGCATCCTCTCCAACATTTGTGGTTTCCTGCCTTGTTAATTTTCCCCATTCTCACCGGTGTGAGGTGGTATCTCATTGTGGTTTTGATTTGTATTTCCCTGATGGCAAGTGATGCAGAGCATTTTCTCATGTCCCGGATCTTAAATGGATTGAACACCCACATGCAACTTACCCATGATGCCAAAACGTATCAACTCCAAACAGAACCCTATTCTGTTTGTGTTCTTAGATTATCAGACTGGGTGGAAGATTTCTTGTTTAACTCGGAAAAATTAATGGGGTTGAAATTCATTCGACAAGCAATTTGAAGACCCTATCCCGCTAAACTGTTCTATTAGTTCCTGTCCTTGTCTATTGTCCTAACATAGGAAGTGTTTTTTTGAAGTGTGTAGCATAGCCTCAGTACTAATATGAGACCTTGTTTCATGAGAACATTCTAAGAAAAATAATGAAATGTGATGCAATTCAGGGGTTTTAAGCACATGTCTCATGTGGTGGTCAACCAGATGTCACTGAGTCACTGTGAGCAGAAAAGGGAAAGATGGATGGTGGATTGGGATAGCCTGTATGGGGCTCTGTCTACAGCTTCCAGTGGAGAGGTGCACTTATATTTGTTTTAAGTATAGAGTTCAGAATAAGAACAAGGTTCTGGTATTAAATATATTTCTTTTCACTGGTCTAGGAAATGATGCTCAGAGAGGTTCAGAGAAGAGACCTAGAGTCTCTTAGAGCAGCAAAGAACATTTAATGGTGATAAGAAATGAGCTGTGCTAGATCTAGAAAGGTAGAGAAAAGGACGTGAGGGCAGATTTCTTCAAAATCCTTTCTTTATATTGGCCCTCATGTTTTCTGTATTAATAATTTAGCTTCAGGGCAAATTGGTGTGTGTTTTTTTACAATGTTACTGATTTCTTCTCACCTGCTAAATGCACATGTGTATTGCTTTGTTAGGGCTACCATAACAAAATACCATAGTCTGGGTGGCATCAACAACAGACATTTATTTTCTCACAGTTCTGGAAGCTGGAAGTTCAAGACCAAGGTGCCAGTAGGTTAAGTCTCTCTCAAGGCTGCTCTTCTTGGATTGTAGATGACTACCTTCTCATTGTTTTCTCATGTGATCTTTTCTCTATATGCACACAATCCTGGTGTGTCTCCTTTGTCTTAATAGGACAGCAGTCATATTAGATTGGCAGCCTCCCCTTAAGAGCCTCATTTTAACGTAACTATATCTTTAAGTACCTCATCTCCAAGTATAATTTCATTCTGAGATACCAGGAGTTGGAACTTCAATATTGGGGGGGGGGGCACAATTCAGTCCATAACATGTTATGGGTAAAGAAAAAAAAAAAAGCAACTAAAAAATATTTTTCAGTAGGACCTCACACCAAGTATGTGGCCTTTTAACTGAATTTGATAGTGAGCTAAGGCATATAAGGAACAAAAAATGGACAGTTTGAAAGACAATGTATTTCAGATGAAGTGTTAAGGAGAGCCGTATTATAATGGACTTGATTGGAATCAACCTGAAAGAGAGGAGCTTATCTGAGATCTAATGCAAATACAGAGGGCTATGGAGGAAGAGTGGCTCTAGATAATGACCTCTGGACTAGGACATAGCAAGGGAAGCAGAGAAATTAAAACAATCAGAGACATTGAGAAGTAGTGTCAAGACTGGGTCTTTCATTCCAAATATATATAAATCCAGCATTATCCTTGGAAATAAATAAATTGGATTACTTGTCCTTTCTTGTAAAAGCTTTTGAAATTATTTATATTATTCCCATGACAGCATGTCAAATTGAGACTATTCTTACATTTTTTTCTGTAAAAAAACTGTCAAATCTTCTGTATACTCAACAATAATAGGGATGACTAAAACACTACAGGAATCTATTTATCTGGTATTCTCTTTAAAGAATTGTTTTTTTCTAACCTCTTGTTTGTGTTGTTTTTTTCTAAGCAATAAAGCAAATATGATTCTATACTTTTAACACATTGTATTGTAAAATGCTAATTTTCACTTTTACTGTGCTCCTAAGGTGTAATTAAATAGTGTATTATTAAGTTTTTTTGTATAATTCATACATTTACATTTTATCTATTTTTAGAAACATAAAGCAAGGAGCAGAAAGTTTAAAAGCAAAATAGCAATAAGTTTTCTTGGTCATTTAATATGTAAAAATGAGTTACTTTTAATTATACGTATTTACCTGGAAGTAATATATTTTATACATTGTAATCAGAAGTGACAAGCGCAGTGTACCAAAATTTTATATTGAAATAACTTATATTAACATCAACACTTTAATCATCTGGAAACCAAATACAGATTTCTTTATGAATATAGAGCAGTTGGTAGTATATGGGTATATGCATCAGTGATAATCCAAGATGAGTGAAGACCCAGAAGTCATTATATATGAAGTAAAAAGGCAGAATTATAAGAGTTAGATATCCTGCTACACCCAAGTTTATATAGATAACTTCCTGCCTTTCTTGTTGTAGCTACAACCCTTCAGGGCTCTTTGTCACATTATGAAGATGAAGATCAGCCTAGAAACATTATCCACTGCATGATGTGAGCAGGCACAGAATGTGTCCATTCTCAAGTGATTTTCAAAGAAGAAATTTTGCACCAAAATTTAGGAAGGCATTTATTATATATTCTTATATTGCAATTCTCTAATTTTATCTCATTTAACCAATAATTAAAGTATAATATCAATCCACAAAACAGGGTCAGAAATCAGAACCACTTTTGAGAGGCAGAAGGGGATTTTACTACCTACATAATTATTAATTGGGCTGTAAAATCTACAGATGCTTCTAGGCCTCAAACCATGTGGATATACACCTTGAAGTTTCAGATTCACACAGGACTTTCCCCACAAAATCCAAGATTCATACTTTAAGCAAACAAAAAAAGCACCAGAGTAGGTACATCTTAAATCAGAAATAGCTAGGGGAGTTGTTTTATGGCCTCACAGGCTATAAAACAAATGTTCTATAGGTAGTACACCATTGGCTTTCTCCTAACATAAGGGTAAAAATTCAGGATGCAGGCAGTTGATTCTCTATCACATGCATTTTTAACACTAAGAGAGCCAAAATAAATAAAAATCATAAAACTTTATAGGTCTTCTTTCCTTCAAGTATTATTGTTTACTTCAACTCACTATGCCTAGAAGGCCGTCCCACTAGGAAGCTACACACATAAACATCATACCATTGCCGTTACTCCTGTGGACAGAAGCGTGTTGCATGAATGGATTTTCCAGCTAAGAGAGAAAACCAAATTCCAAAAAGTATATTATAATGAATCTTAATAAAAGCCTTTCTGAGTTTTCAATGTTTAAAGTGCGCTTACTAAACAGAATTTCCTATTTTCCAGACTTTATAGTGACATTTATTTCTATCAGGTGGGTATTGCACCGGGCTGGGGTCATTTTGTGCTCTCGTGGTCATATTTCCTTCCCTGTCCCAATACCAGTTTTATTCATCCTTTTAATGCCCACCTCCCCAAATCCCCTGCAAGCTCCACAAACACAAGTCTGCTTGGCTTCCCGTTGTATCCACAATGTCCAGTACTACTTTAGGCATGTAGTAGACAATAAGTGTTTCTTCCTTGATTCATGGATCTAGTTGGAAAAGGGTTAGTGAAAGGAAGTGTCTGAGATTTTCTAGTTTGGATATTATTTCTGGCTTGTCTGTTCACAGTTTAATCTCTACTTTGTACCCTACGTCTCAGTCTGAAAATCTGCTCAGTCTTCCCACACTTGTCTAAGCTATAAGATAACACAGGTCTCCTCAAATAAGCCTTTTTTTCCCTTACATTTTTATGGCCCCAGACCCCACCTAGACATTAGCCCCTCTATTACTCTCCCCAGAACCAGTGTCAAAGTATGTCCTAGGCATCTAGGAAACTGTCCAAGGGTAACAACTCAAATGTGTTCCGAAAGTCACTGTGTGGGATTCCTGGGTGGCGCAGTGGTTTAGTGCCTACCTTTGGCCCAGGGCGTGATCCTGGAGACCCGGGATCGAATCCTACGTCAGGCTCCTGGTGCATGGAGTCTGCTTCTCCTTCTGCCTGTGTCTCTGCCTCTCTCTCTCTCTCAATTTGTGTGACCATCATAAATAAATTAAAATAAATAAAAATTAAAAAAAAAAAACAGAAAGTCACTGTGTTTCTCCCACTCCAACTTCGTTGTCTTGTCAACGCACATACTTATTGGTAGCTGACCATGTTGTCGACTTCACCGAAACACTGGGTTTTCTAGTAGCATCTGTTGCTTCTTCTGCCCACTTTGATAGAGAGAAGTCATCACTATTTTCTTCCAGAAATGTTCATGTCCAAGGATAAGTGTTGGGATTTACTTATTTTTCAATGGCACAGCCAAGAGTTACTGGTAATTCTAAAGAATGCTTACTTGAAGGTTTGGGCATATTGGAAATAACAGCACCCACCACTCCCCACCCTGCCTGCAAAAAAAATCAAGTCCTGTCACCTGCTGCTTAAGCCCAGACTATGCCCAGGACCTCATCCTGAACCAATTCCCTGCTCTCTCTGCTCCGGATGGACAGGTGCAGTGCCCCCAGCCCCCATCCCAGTTAGAACTGTTCACTTCAGCTTTTGCACACTCTGAGACTGGTAAAACAAAGAAACAAATTAGCCTTCTCTCAGTCCTAGAGAGAGGGAGGGGGTTTACTTTCTGACTCTTGCCCCAGGAATAACCTCTGAATTTTCTACCCTAGGATAAACCCCTGCCAGGGAGGACGAAAGTAAAAATGCTTATTTTATTCAAGACCAATCTTAGATCCCACAGAAGAAAGCTGGTCATATAACCTCAACAGATATTCACTTTGTTGCTTTCCAAAATCTAGGGTATTTATTCTCATTCTCGTCACCATGTTTTGTTAAAATTAGAGAAGCATTCATCTTGATTTGCTCTACTTTTCTCAAGCTACTGCTGTTGCACTGCCAAAGACAAAAGCTCTTCTGTGTCAGGCAATGTAGTAGGCATTTTTAGATTGTTAATTTAACACAAATGATGGAATAGTTACTGATAGTATCTTTTTGTAGAAAAGGAGGCTCAGAAAGATGAAGTAATATATATAAGATCACTCTGCTGATAAGAATTTAATCCAGGATGAACAGCTCTATCAAAGTCAATTCAAAACTTGTATAGTTTCCATGCTGGTAGCGGTTTGAAGCATACATTCTTTAATTCACATAAAAATTTCGCAGCATCTTAATATAGAAAATCATGTTTCTAGTCAAAATAAGGATAAAGAGCTTAGAATTTGGCTTCTTAGTCTCTCATCCCACCACCAGAGTGCGAGAAATCTAGGGGTAATATATAGGATGGGTTGAGGGAAATCATCTAAGTGTATACAAAATAATCGAAAAACATCCCAAAGTTACATCATCTAGAAAATCGATTTCAGGTAGATTAAAGCTTAAATTTAAAAAGTCAAACTTTGAAATGTTTAGAAGAAAATATACTTAGAAAAAGAAGGAAAATATTCCTAAACCAGGTACAGAAAATGCAATCCATAAGAAAAATGACTACTTCATTTATTACATTGAAATTTAGAATTTCTGCTCAACAAAAGTCTCAACAAACAAAAAGCAAAAACAAGCCACAGAGTGTTGGCAACACATATAACAGAAAGAGGAACTGTATCCAGAATTAAAAAGAATTTATTTGAATCTGTATGAAAAAGATCATCAGTACCCCCTTTCCCTATCCCCCACAAATGAGTAAAGTTTATAGTAAAGAAAATCAAAAAGGAAAAGGAAAACTCAAGAAACATGAAAAAGTCACTCACCTCAGTAATAATCAGTGAAATACATATTAAAACACCCTAAATGACAAGTTCTCACTTAGTAGACTGGTCACAGTTTACAAGCCTGACAGTTCAATGGTGGTGACTATTTGGAGAAGTGAGAATTTGCATTCCCTCTTGTTCAGGATGTAAAGGGTACAACCAATAAGAAACTTGGAAATTGTTAATAAATTTGAACATACACTTACTTGATAGTCAGCAATTCCATTAGAGAAATGGCCACACGCATGCACAAGAAGACATGCATCATCCACTCCAGCTTTCTTTCTTCAACTACTGAAAAATAGGAAAGAACTTAATGCTTATAAATGAGATGCTAGACAAATGTTATTATGTTGTAGTTATATAATAGAATACAGCAGCATAAACCAGTATAGTAGCATTCCATGAATCATGCATAGAGATAATAAGCACAAAATTCAGTATCTTGTGGATTGTGTATGTATATTTTTATTGATTTTGTTTTTTGTTGTAAAATGGGAAGAGTAAGCTGTGATGTGGATACAATGCTGACAAATACACAATTTTGGGGGTACCTGGGTGGCTCAGTTGGTTGAGCATCCAGCTCTTGGTTTCAGCTCAGGTCATGATCCTTGGCTCCTGGAATCTGAGCCTCACCTTGAGCTCTGTGCTCAGCGTAGACTCTGCTTGTCCCTCTTCCTCCCTGTCTCCCCTGCACTTGTGTGCATGTGTTCTCTCTCTCTCTCTGAAATAAATAAATAAAATCTTAAATTTTTAAAAATACTTTCTTTCTCTATTTCTGTTTAGGCTTTTGCTCTGAATATGGAATTGCACTTATTTGAGATTACAAATTCCCTCTACTTCTCATGTCTCCTACTCTACTTCACCTTTAACTCACGTCAAGGGTGAAGAAAGGTTTAAGGATGGTAAATATCTGTCATAAAATTCATGGATTTGGTCTAGAGAGGGGGTTGCTCTTAGACTTGCCAACTAGGCAAAATGAACTTTGACTTAAAACACCAGGTTATAGAAGTTTGGCATTAATTAAATTAAAACAAAATCTGGAAACTGAGAATAAGAAACAAAATCTGTTCACATAAAATCTTAAAAGTCAAGGATCATTCATTGATCAAGAAGCTCTCCACACTGACATACCACTTTGTTTAGCTCTTAATGAGTGTTTTCAGGTGTTTATTCTAAGCCAGACACTTTAGATGCCAGGCATAAAATAGATGACTAAAATATATTCCGAACTTCAGAAGCTCTTTAGGGGAGAGGCAAAAACTGGTAATTGTGTATATGTGTGAGTATATATATATATATATATATATATATATATATATAGTTATGTATACATATTTTTAATTGTTCTAAGACTGCTTGTAAAAATTCAAGCTTCTTCTTCTCCCTTCTCATGCAAATACAATGGGCGTGCCTTTGAAAATTCCTTTGCAATTTCCTTTTTGTAAACAGTCTATGAGAGGGTGAATGTCCTTTTTTGATGAAGTATATTTGCATAGTTCTGCAATTTACTTCTTTGCACAGCTGGTCACTCTCATAAATCTTTATTCTTTTTTTTTCTTTTTTTTTAAGATTTTATTTATTCATGAGGGATACACGGAGAGAGGTAGAGACATAGGCAGAGGGTGAAGCAGACCCCCTCTGGGGAGCCTGATGCGAGACTCAATCCCAGGATCCCAGAATCATGACCTGAGCCAAAGGCAGATGCTCAACCACTGAGCCACCCAGGTTCCCCCTAAGTTTTTATTCGTTCACGTCTCTGCTAACTTGGCCTATTTTATGCCATTTTCAAATATTCCATACTTTGTAGTCCTCGCTGGGTCTTGGGGTGTCTCTAACTGTTCCACTGGCATTTTGACCTTCATCTGTCTGTTTAGAATTGCCAAGGAGTTTTGCCACCTTAGAGCAGGTGAGTACAGGGCACTTTGGAATCCACCACATTGTGAAGAGAGTTTCAACCCCTTCGGAGGGCAGAACATTGGCTGCTGTCTCAGCAGGGCTTAGCTTAGTATCTGGAATATAAAGTCACTCAGCATGCACTCAGATGAATCATTGTCAAAGTATTTATTGGCAATCCACTTCATTGGGGATTGACAAGCAATGGAAAAATATTGTGTGAAAAGGCTTTCAAAGTTAAAGTTGTTGTGGGTGTTGAAGCGATTTTATAAGATGATCTGCATTTAGTTAACAATATTCTTACTCTGCATATTTCAGAAAATTGAGAAATGGAGCTTAGTATATCAGAACTGTTCTTTAGAGCAGGAACAACAATTGCCTTTGGTTTTTGTTTTAAGATTTTTTAAATTTATTCATGAGAGACACAAAGAGAGAAGCAGAGACATAGGCAGTGGAAAAAGCAGGCTCCCTGTGGGGAGCCTGATCTAGGACTGGATCCCAGGACCCTGGAATCATGACGTGAGCCTAAGGCAAACGCTAAACCACTGAGCCACCCAGGTGCCCCTTGCCTTTGGCTTTGAATTAAGAATCAAAGATGTTGTTTTTCCCAGGCTGTTGGGTGAGGTAATATGAACCAATTACTCTATACATGGGAAGCTGATGTTTGTGTTTTTGGCTAAAAATGTTTCTCAACTACTCTCTCCAATTGAAGAAAGCCAACTTGCTCCCTTCCCCTCCCCCATCTTTTTCTGCTTTATACTACCAACTTGTTGGGAAACTTCTTATTAAACTCTACCTACTGAAAGCTGCACAGAGTATGCATTTAAGGTTTATTGAATGTTTGCAAACTGAGCACCACCAGCATCCTGGAACCCCTCCCCCATCATTTTGTGCCTTTTTCCAGGTTTCAATCTCTGTGCCTCAATGATGACCACTATCCTGACCTCTAATGCCGTTGTTTGGTTCATCTGGTTTTGATTGTGTATAAGGGAATCAAAGAGCATGTACTCTTTTGAACTTGACTCCTTTCATAACACACTGTGCTTGCAAGTCCTACCCATGCTTGTGCAGTTTAATTTCATTCATTCTCATTGTTATAGTATTCCATTAGGTGAATACATAACAATTTATTATTTTTCTCTGTTGATAGAAGCCACTTGGGTGGTTTTTAGTTTGGGTGCTGCTATGAACATTTTTGTGGACCTTTGTTGGTAAACAGTTCTGTTGGCCATACAAACATAGGACTGAAATTGCTGAGTCATAAAGCATTCCTATGTTTACCTTGAGAACTGCCAGCTAATTTTTTAGCATGGTGGGTCGTTATCAATCTGGACTCCCACCAGCAGGGTTAAAAGAGTTCTCTGATTTTTCCATGTCCTCTTCAACAATTGCTGTTTTCTATATTTTTCTTTTAGCCATCATGATGGCAAACATACCCTTATTAAAGAGGCAGATGGTCAGAAACATCCCTGGCCTGTTACCTTCAATGAACTTGATTTTGGCAATGTGAGCTGGTTCATTCTCTCTTAATGAAATGAATCTAGGGCAGATCGAGTGCATTCATCCACTAAAGTCCTTCAAAAGTGGATGATCTCCCAACCCTCTGCCACCTCCCCTCAAATACAAATGATCATAGTTCACAGTTACCATGGCCTCCTGAGAAAGTAGGTTTTGCCAACACTATATTTTTTCAGTTTCCTTGGGAAGAGATGCTACAGGGTTTTCTCTGTTAATCAAAACAGTTTCTGCCTTCAAAATATATCTCAGTTATCATAATGTCTATGTTTTGTTCACAATTTCAAGGTAGGGTAAAAATGGTTATTTATACCTGTTGATCTTGTGTCATATGCCTTTTGAATTTTTCAGGATGCTACTTTTCCCCACAACAGTTGAGACTGCAAAAAAAGATGTTCTCTTAATTGACTCACATTTCTAAAATTCCTTCTTGGTCCAAAATGTAAGTCTGTTGACGCTTCCAAACTTTTGTCTTTCCGACAGGAAAAGAAAATCAGGGCGAGAACATTTTGAGATCTCATTATTTTCCATTGCTTCTGTGCTGCTTTTGCTCTATTTCACTCCATATTATTTTCCAACTAATAGCATTCTGTTTAACATTTATTTATTTTAAAATAAAGACTTGAATTAAATTTCATATTTTCTGTCATTTCATTAGAAAGGTTGTTTTTTGTTTGCTTTTTGTTTTGGTTTGGTTTTTGGTAATACAAGCTTAAGTTTTAACTTTGAAATTCGTCTAATAATTTGATTAAGAAAGTTTGAAATTTCTCCTGTTGTTGTAAAAACACTAAGGTGACCCTAAAAAAAAAGGGGGGCCTTTTCCACACTTAATTTATAAATATGTCTTTGAATTTGCCTCTTCATTTTGTTTATGGTTGGTTATCTCTTACCACAAAAATATGTAATTTAAAAATAATCAAATACATCTAGTGTTTCCTTTATGATTTTTGAGATTCCTACCATACTTAGAAAAGCCTAATTCCCTACTCCAGATTTATACAAATAGCCTCCTACAGTTCTACAGGGATCCAGTCCTATCTCTTTTTGGATAATAAACACATTAGCATCCATTTATTAAATTAGCCACTCTTTCTAAGTTAGATTAAAACCACATATATACTGATCTTTTTGTGGATACTGAATTATATGTGACTAATATATTTATGTATTTCTGTGCCAATATCACACACTATTGACTGCAGTGACTTTATAGTCATCTTAGTATCTGGAAGTCTTCCACTTTGTTTTCTTAATTGTTCTTGTTCAGTATTCATACTTTTCTTGACTACTCTTCAAGATTTTTTCTTCTACATACATTCTAGAGTCATTTTATATGCTTCCATAGAAAAGCTCATTGAGCTTATAATTTGAGTTGCATAACATTTTATGTTAATTTTGGAAGTACTAACATTTCTATAGTTAGTTCTTATTCAGGTTATTTTATGTATTTCATAATTTAATTTTTGTGCCTTCTATTCGTACTATATTTAGGTCTGAGAATTTTTTGGTTTTGTCTGTATTATAAATGGATTCTATTTTCCCACTTTAGTTTCAAACATTGTTAAGTCAGAAAAGAAGCTATTGATTTTCATAAAGTGTCCAATCAGAGTTAATCTCAGGACTTTTTCAGGAGCTACTGGGAAGAGAGACTCACCTTTCCTCCTAAGCAAGAAATTTGAAAAACACCTTGTCATAAGAAACCTGAGAATCAACTCAACATGAAGGAAAACAGAATCTAGAGATGGAGACATAGCAGATCCTAGAGTTATTATTTGAATTTCTGGAACAAGCACTATCTGAAGCCATTATCATTTGTCCTTTTCAATTACTCAAGCCAATAAACTTCTCTTATTTCTGTTTGATTTTAGCAGAGTTTATTTTTCTTTGTTTGTCAAATAAGGTGGATATGGAAATTTGAAATTGACTCTTTTGGAAAATTCAAGTGGTGGATTCTTCAGGAAAATGCACTCTACTACTATCATGGAGAGAATAATTTAATGAACTAAAGTTGAAGAAAAGACAATTGCTGAAATGTCATCCAAGATGTCAGGATAAAATCAAAATTGCTTTATTAGAGAGTTGACTTCAAAAGATACTGACATAATAAAATATATGGAGGTTTCTAAATGCAAAACTGTAAAACTAAAGTAAATCCATTGTATGAGAGGATCACGAAGGGTACTTCCAGTGCCCTTCTAAATTTGATATATTAATATTTCCCTTCTAAAGGAAAGGTTAGAAATTCACTTGGCAATCACGATTTTATTCAAGGCAATTTTATTAATTAAAGAAACAAACTGTAGGGGCACCTGGGTGGCTCAGTGGTTGAGCATCTACCTTGGGCTCAGGTCGGGATCCTGGGGTCCTGTGATCAAGTTCCGCATTGGGCTCCTTGCACGGAGCCTGCTTCTCCCTCTGCTTATGTCTCTACCTCTCTCTGTGTGTCTCTCATGAATAAGTAAATAAAATCTTTTTTAAAAAAACTAATTATAATATTAATAGCATAATTATGTTCTTTCACTCAAAAAAATATAGCTTGAACCCACAATGACATACTGATATCTCCTTTATATCCATCTTATTTATCCAGAAGACTGGTTTCTTTATCATTAGCTTTCTGAAAGATCATTGCACAACTCTGAATTAATTTGTTTTTCAGCTTTAAAGTCACATCCAGACCAATCAACAGTTTGCAAATATTTAATTATATTTGAGATTCTATTCAAGAGGCTCCTTTATTTCCTGTTTGAAACCAGCTGAGACTCCAATAGGATTAGGGCTGACTGTTTATGCCTAAGAGTTTCAGAACAGAATTTCTGTATCATTTGATAATGCACTTATATGTTCTTTCATTACACCCAACATGTTTATTTAGGTGTGACTATGATCCACACACAGCAGGAACATTGCAGGACAAAACCAGACAAAGGTCTTAGTCTCCTGACACTTAGATTTCAAAGAGGAAGGAACAAATTAACAAATTAACAATGAATACAGAAACAAAATATAAATTGCATCAAGTGACACTGAGCCCTGTGACATAATGTGTAGAGGGGAGGATAGAGGGGGGGCGGGTGTCCTCTCACGAGGTGACTTTTATGCAGAGGGATGTAGTGAGTTAGAGACCAAATGGACATCTAAGAGATACACATAGCAGACAAGGAAAGAGATCCATGAGAATATGCTGTAGTGTACCCAAGGAGTAGCAAGTATGCCTCCAGAGCTGGAGTAGGACAAGGAAGCTGGAGGACGGACACAGGTGCTCGGGGGCTTGATCACGAGGGACATACTTGTTTTAAAAGACTGCTCTGTTTGTGCCTATGAATAGACTATAGAAGGCCAAAGGTAAAGGGCTCTGACCTCCTGATTGGATGGGGGCCCCCAAATGTGGGATGACCATTTGGTGGAAGCTGGTGGCATGGACAGTGAAAGGATTCATCAGAGACAGAACAAAAGAGAGGAAGTGTATTGAATACACCCCAAAGGACCAGGGAGCAGGACAGCAAAGGAAACTGTCTGCAAGGAGGCGGTGAGTGGGGGCTGCATTTAAAGGTGGAAGGGGAAGCACCTGGGTAGCTCAGTGAGTTAAGGGTCTGCCTTCAGCTCAGGTCATGATCCCAGGGTCCTGGGATCAAGCCCCATATTGGGCTCCCTGCTCAGTGGGGTTATCTGCTTCTCTTTCTCCCTCTGCCCCTACTGTCTGTCTGTCTCTCTCTTGTGCTCATTCTCTCTAATAAATAAATAAAATGTTAAAAAAAAATAGAAAGGGGGGAGGTATGAGGATGTATGAAACTTTCCCTCTTTTGGTAACTGTGCCTGGTTGTAAATAGCCCAGTGGTCACTTAGGCCTATGGATATTCTGAGATGGGTCACTTGATGGGCTGGCCAGATTCAACCAAGGGGTCACTGTGGGCTCCTTTTTGCCTTGATCAAGTTTCCATTGCTCTAGCCTGTTGTCTCAAAGCAGCCTCTACAGTACTTGTAAGATAGGAAAATGAGAAGTGACACTGAATTTTGCAATGTGGAGGTCAATAATGACCTTGACAAGAGCAGTGTGGAAAAAATAAAATTTTTGTTTTGACAGGGAATTACGCATTTTCCACAGCTTGCTTTTCTGGGTTTTCTGATTCTAGGGGCAAAACCAGTGAAGTGGCTCTTCTGAGAATGCAGCAGAGAGATGAGGGTGCTTGGACCAGGGAACTCCAAGTGAGAAGGGGTCAAACTCCAGATCTATTTTGAAAATAGGGGCAGAGAATTTGCTGGGTGTGAAACAAGGCTCGTATCTTAGTGTTCCATCAGAAAATACATGGTTCATTAAATTAAGATAATCAGAGGTGTGTTTAATAAAGGAGTTATTTAGAAAGATATCAGTAGGGTATAGGAAACCCAAGGGATAGTGTGATGCCCTGACAAATGAAGAGAAGATGTGGTTATTTAATCTTGGAAGTTGAAAGTCCAGTAAAAAACCTGTGTTAAGGGGAGTCAGGACAGACCAGCCTTAAGGAAAACATCCAGCCTAGAGCTGCCTCATAAAAGTGTAGAGAAGGGAGTCAATGTTTTGACCCCCTCCCCCCCCCCCCCCCCCCACCAATTGACCCACAGGTTTCTCTTTGGACTGAAACCATTAGCTAAACAAGGAGCAAGAGAGAAGCTTGATTTAATTCCTACAGGTCAGCTTTGGTTGTCACTAATCAAGGTGGAGAAGGTAGAGAATGAACCTGGAGGACATGTGGAAAACACGTGGATGATTGCCATCTTGGCTTGAATATCTAGAACTGCATGAGGTTGGTCTGCCCGTGTGAGTACTTTGAAAAAGGGTTAGATGAAAAGAAATGAAAGTTCAAGTTCAGATAACATAGTTTTATTTGGCAATTTGACAGTAGATGTGATTTTTTTTAAAAGATGTCTTTATTTATTTACTCATGAGAAAGACACAGAGAGAGAGACAGGCAGAGAGAAAGGCAGAGAGAGAAGCAGGCTCCATGCAGGGAGCCCGACGTGGGATTCGATCCCGGGACTCCAGGATCACGCCCTGGACCGAAGGTGGCGCTAAACGGCTGAGCCACCCAGACCGCCCAGTAGATGTGATTTTTAAAAAATAACATGTCAGGAGTACCCAGAGTCATTGGGACTGAAGATATAATATGAAGAACTTTAAGCATGTAGTTGATGTGAAAACCCTCCGAACTGGTTGAAACCATGTAGTCAGTGAGTATTGGTGGAGAAGAGCTCATGAAAAGCAAAGGGGAAAGCAAAGAAATTTTTTCAAAAAAGAGGGAGTAAAAAAAAAAAGAAAAAAGAAAAAGAGGAAGTCATTAGTTATGTCAAAAGCTGTTAACAGTGGCAGTGGGATGATTATTGAGAAGTGACATTACATTTTCTTCAGCTTAGGAATCATTAATGACCTTCATAAGATCGGTATTGAAAAAAATTGTGTTTTAACAGGAAAACCTTTTGTGGCATTTCGTGGCAACCTTTCCAGGTGATCAGGTTCTAGCTCAGTTCATTATCTCTGAGCCACTTTTGCAACTTTTCATGAGCATAAGTAAGTGATAGGGAAATGCTGGCCTGTCTAGTAGTATTTAGTTGACACTTCCTGTCCAGTTTGGTAGTAACCTAACTGGAGGTGAGAAAACCAGAGTTTGGTCTCCATACTGCAATTCATCTCAACATTCCTTTACTCCATGCAAATTTGTGCCATTCTGACTTTTCCTTTGAACTGGTTTTAACACCTGCCTGGTTCTCTCACAGAATAGGAATCAAAGGAATCCCTTCACACATGTTCATTTTATATTTGTATGAGAGTCACAATTTTACCTTTTTCTGAAAATTATCTTGGAACGTGAGTTTCGGTGTAGGGATGTGGGCTGAAGACTGACTCAAGCTGTTTAAGGGGCAATGGGGTTCAGATAGTTGGTTTGATACTCAGCAAAATCTTTTTTGGTAAGGCACACTGACAATTTTCAGTAGAATTTACCGATCGACTTCTTAAAGCGTAGATGCTTCTTCAAGCGTCTATTTTCTTAGGAAAATAGACGCTTGAATAATAAGAGCAATCTAGAGGGGTGAATGAGTACTGGATGTGCCCTTGGAACCAGAAACAAATGTGGGAACCAGAGCTGAGTAGGAGGTAGGACCCCTTGAATAATCCTGGGATTCTTCAAAAGGCCAATTCTCAAGGGCAAGACTTGCTTTCCCTTAAAAATGGAGATGTGAAAGTCCTTGCCCATTTTGGCCCCAGCCTAGTCAAGGCAATAAAAGAAGCTTTACTTGCTGAGAATTCCTAACCACAAATTAGCCCGCATCATGGATGTGTGAGGAACTCAAATAAGGTAGGTTTAGAGAGAACATAGTAATCTAGAGGAGTAGTGGTGTGACCTAACATAAATTCTTGCCTAGGTTCTTGCCTGTTCCCTTCATGCTACCCGGCCATGGAATGTTGCAAACCATGACTTTATTCCACTGCATAAGTCAGCTGGAAGGGCGTCTTTTGCTTCACCCTGGCTTACAAAAGCCCCAACATGATCCTTGTTTGGCACAAGACCTGCAGGGCACACATACAGGTAACAAAGATATTAAAATCTCCAGATTCCATCCTTCTCTGATTCTTAACTCCCAAGAATTGGTTGGTTGCATAATAATGATATTTACTTAAATTTTTATTTTGCCTTTTGATCCACCAATTAATCTGTTTACCCAGGCAAGACCATTGAAAAAGAAAAAGAGTTGTTCTCATATAATTCTCCTCCCTTTTCCTCACGTATTTTCTTTTCTTTTAAATAAACTTTATTTTCCTTTGCGGAGATGGAAAGTTAGCTAGATTAATAATTTTAAGGGAAGAAAAACTCAGCATGAGAAACTAAACTAGAAGTAAAATATAAATCTTAGTTCAAATCTCAGAGAGAGTATTGATGTTTAAAATAAACTTCCATTCAGCCTGAATCTATTTTGGTGTCAGTGAGCACCCATCTTATGAAAAATAAGGTGTCTGGGGAGAAGACCTTTGCATTTGCACCCATTTGGTTACCTCTAAGATGCCTTATTTAAGCTCATACAGGGTTATACTGAAAGCTTTGGGGACATCTGGGTGGCTCAGCAGTTGAGCATCTGGCTTTGGCTCAGGGCGTGATCCCAGGGTCCTGGGATTGAGTCCTACATGAGGCTCTCCGCAGGGAGCCTGCTTCTCCCTCTGCCTATGTGTCTCCCTCTCTCTGTGTGTCTCTCCTGAATAAATAAATTAAATCCTTTTTTAAAAGCAAAGAAAAAACTAATCTCTCAGTTATACTCTTCCACAACTTTTGCAAGAGTATCCTCCCCTCAAAACCTGAAATGGCTGGTAAAGGAGGGCAAGATCCATCACTAACACACTGTCCAATTTGTGGGTGTGTTAAGGAAGTGCCATAAGCATCCATCAGTGGCCTGAACTATAATCATTACAATCATATTTTTTTTTATTCCTGAAATCTGAAGCCAGAAGGAGGAAGGAAACTTAGATTACAAATGTCATCACTCATTTATTTAAAAATTACGACATGCTGAATATGCAGATGCTTCATACTCTATTGCAATTGTTCCAAACCCTTTGTATTAGCAGTATCCTTTAGTGTGTTAAAGAAATGAAATCATCTCTTGCCTCTATGCGCAGATATGTGGGACTATGGTGGAAAGATCTTACAGGAATAATAAGCAGATGAATGTTGCTTTTGATAAGAAATCAATTAATTTCCTTTTTATAAATGCTTTGTCAAATATTCATATATAATTAAATTAAAGATACTGTTGTACTGAAAATGGCAAGCGATCATTCCTCAACAAACCAGAAAGTCTACTCAGAAGCATCATGGGTCACAAACAGATGACACGTCAATGAATATATGTTTGTTGGAGACAAACCTGGACCAGGAATGAAATGGCTATTAGTTTTGTCAGGTCTTTAGTTTCTTGGGAAAGTAGGACTGTGTTAATTGGTTGAGAATTTCAAAGTTATTTTTCTTTTTTTTTTTACTTGTCAGTGTGCTCTTAATTAAAATCATATTAGACAGAGATTTTATTTTCTCAATCTTTATTTCAGTCTGAGAAATAATTGGGGGACGTGAGCATTTTTAATCTCCTGGCATTGCATTTATTAAGTGGATCCAGGAAGCTGCAAGTGACTTTGTGCTTAGGAAGTGGCCACGGAAAACGTCTCTGGTGAATACTGAAAAGGAACCAGAAAGGAAGAAAACTGGATAAAATATTACGGTGCATTTTGGCATTCCAACATTTCCTCACAACAGCACCTCATTTCAAATAGTCCCCTTTTTCATAAAATGGTTGAAAATATAGTTTACAGCTGCTATCACTAACATATACTCAGTGCTCAACTCCCAGTATTTGATCAGTTGTGGAGTTTTTCTTGCTTTTGTTTTGTTTTTGTGAGTGGGAATAAGGAGACCAGGCCAACCTTTTTGGATGTTGGAATATGCGTGCTCTAGCGCCACCTGCTGGCTCTTAGCTTACAGTGCCCCAAATTCTAATAAACCAAAACCCCAAACCTGACTCTTTCCCCAAACGTTTCATTTATCTTCTTCTCTTTCCTACCTCTTGTTGCTTTTCTATTAATTCTCTTTATTCTCATTTATCTACTAGAAATACTCTAACTTCTTTAACATAATTCTCATGCACAATCGTGTACATTTATCTAAAACATGCCTTTTGATGACATGTGGACAGGTTGTTGATGGGGAAAGAAGAGGTCCATGTCAGATCGTGTGTCTTCACCTTGAAAATGATGCCTCATGGCTAACTGGATTCAGAAAGGCATTGTTTAATATATTAAATATTAATACTTAATATGAAGGTTTAGTATTTCCCGGCCTGGACCCCACTGAATCCCGATTTCCCACGAGCTAGCTTTGAGCCGGCACAGTCTTCCATGTCTCTGTATTCTGACTTGGAAAAAGGCAGTGCTAACATCACATAACTCACAGTACTGTCATGAGGACTGGATGATACACAGGCACCTAAACTCTTTGGCAGAGCACCTTCTCATGCAGTAAATAAATATGCAATAAATATTTTCTGTTATTATTACAACTCTAACTGAGGACACCGTCTGTGTTTTCATTTACCTCTATGGCCTTAGAGTGCAGAGAAAGGGGTTTATACAAGGTAGGGGTTTAACTACTTATTTAACTCCTCAGTTAAATATTTAGAAAACATGAAAATATTTGCAAATAGTGTTACTATTTCCATCTTTGACATTCTAATATTTTTCTTAAAAAAAAGATATTTGAAAACATTTTATCAGTATTTCCTGTCTCAATACAGAGTATAAAATGCATTATGTATAGTTGAATAGAAAAACCATTATTACCTGTTTTTATAATGTTTTTAATGCAGTTTGTAATTATATATGTACAAATATATAAATTTATATATTATAATTTCTCAATATTTGACAATTGGGATAGTTGATAAATTTGATAAATCAAATTAAATTTCAACTACGCATTGACATACCCTTGATGATCCTCTAAGACCTTGCCAGTTCAGTTGAATAATCTTTCTTTGATTTCAGGTGTTGCTGGTTCCTTCATTTTGTTTTCTTTTGTTTAACTTTATTATGATGGCTCAGTTTGCCCATTTACTATACTTCATAGTCATCAGAAAGGATAAAAATAAATATTAGAAAACTTGTTTTTCTTTGCCTCAGCTTGGATCAGATTTATAAAGTGCAGAAAGAGCCTTTCTGATGACGTTCCATAGATTAGAAAAGACAGGATAATGCAGGGAGTCCTATGGAACAGGTCTGCAGAATGGGGAAGCCAATTTTCTTATTACTTCACCATAGTGGAATCTTTTAGCCTTGGCTAATTTATTTTATAGTTGACTTTCCAAAAGGTTAAACAAATTCATAGTCTTCTATTGTTGTTTTAATTGGATTTTTTTAACCAGGGAGATTGGATCATAGTAATATAATTTTAGAATATTGTAAAATCAAACATAAATAAATGCTTTCTTTGTGAAATATTTTGTTCAATAATTTGTAAAATTATTTTCTTTTATTAATATAGAAAATGGAATTTTCTAGAAATGCATTAATTTGGAGTTCTGACTTTATATTTTCTCATTGGGATAAGATGAAATATTTCCCAATAAAATAAAAAAGAAATGGCAACTTCATTAAAATACATTAAAGGTTTTTTTTAGAAGGTGATTGGATAGCTCAGTCAGTTAAGCGTCAGACTCTTGATTTTGGCTCAGGTCATGGTCTCTGGGTACTGGGATCCAGCCCTGTGTTGGGCTTCAAGTTCAGTGTGGAGTCTGCTTGAGATTCTCTCTCTCTCTCTCTCTCTCTCTCTCTCCCTATGCCCCTCCCCCCATAAATTAATCAATCAGGGATCCCTGGGTGGCGCAGCGGTTTGGCGCCTGCCTTTGGCCCAGGGCGCGATCCTGGAGACCCGGGATCGAATCCCACATCGGGCTCCCGGTGCATGTAGCCTGCTTCTCCCTCTGCCTGTGTCTCTGCCTCTCTCTCTGTGACTATCATAAAAAAAAAAAAAAAAAAAAAAAAAAAATCAATCAACAAAAGTTTCTTTAAAAATGAATGCTAGGAAAAGAAACACATATCCTTCCCCCTTATAAATTTAGCACAGAAAGTTATAAAGTAGCATTGAATTCAGTGTTGAAGAGTTCAATGTTGTAGTCCAAAAATCTAAAATTAAGACATGGCACAGCACTTAGGATTAGTTGGACAGATTAAAAAGACAATTCCCAAATCTCAACAAATCTGCAGAATTTGATTGGAATAAATTGTGTCTCTTGTGTCTGATGGAGATGGATTTCGACACACTTTTGAGTTTTCTGTATATGTTTATCCAGATGTTATTATCAATTCTATTTATGGACTACACCATCTCATGCTCTTCCAAATTAAGAAGAATTTCACCTGGTTTACATTTAATTTTGAGAGGGAGAATTCTTTATTGGTTTAGCCTTCTAATTTTCTTTTAGCTCCTCTGCTATTTCTTCTGCAGCTTTATGGGCCATCTGCTGTGAGTGGTGTCTTGATATTTGTCCCATTCTAAAGAAGAACAGTGCTATTAATGTGAGATATATCTAAGAGTAGACTTACACTCATTTAAACAGCTTTCAGATGATAACTCAAAGGAGACAAAGGTATCCAAAATCAAAGAAATTAATCTCACAAAAAACTATTATTCTAGCCAGAAAATTACTCAGATTCAAAAAACGAGATTTTTTTCTTAAAGTGCTTGTTTTAAAATGATTAAAGTAGACACTATAAACAGAACAAAAAAATGTGGCATGATTTTTCTAAGGCATTGGAAATTTAAGTCTTTCCTCTGTGTCGCAAAATTACTCCTCTCTTTTGCTCAGAAAAATAACCTTCCAAATTAAGAGAGGTATGAAGATAAAGTCAATAAACTTGAATAAATCCAAGGTATTGCCTTGAATGTAGACAGAATTCTAAGATAACCCCCCAGGTACCTGACCCTTAATATATATGCCCTGTATATCCTCCTATCCTTGAGTATAGGTAAGATCGTGAATATGAGGTACTACTTCCATGATTATGTTACATTTTATAGCAAAAGGAGTTTTTCAGATATAATTAAGGTCCATAATCAGTTGACTTTGAATTAAGTAAAGGGGAGACTATCTTGCATGTGCCTGGCCTAATTAGGTGAGCCCTTTAAAAGAGGGACTGTGGCCCTCCTGGAAGTCAAAGATTATCATACTAGCCTCCAGGAAGTGAGGTCCCTATTGTGAAAGGTCTCTGAGAGGACCACATGGGAACTGATCTGCATCTCGCAGTTGAGCTCAGCTCCTTGGTATAGCTAGCAAGAAAATAAGAACTTCAGTCTTCCAACCATAAGGACCCCTGATTTCTTGGGTGTGAACTAGGAAGAGGATCCCAAACTCTAGAAATACCACTACCTGACCAACATTTTGATTACAACGTTGTGGGATCCTGAACAGAGGGCCAATTAAGTTATACCCAGACTCATGAATCACAGAGACAGATGTTAAATGCATGTGGTTTTAAGACATTGAATTTGTAGTAATTTGTTATAAAGCAATAGAAAATACCTTGTATTTCAGTTCAGTTTTTGAAAACCAAGGCTCTATGATTTTTTTATGTAAATCCAATTAGGTTTGCATGTCAGTTTGATGAGAGAAAAAACCCTATTCTTTTTTTCTTACAATAGCATTTTTAGTTTAATATTGCATTTGGAAGTTAAGCACAAGTTTCTCATGTGACCCAGCAATTCTACTCATAGATATTTGCTCAAAAGGAGTAAGAACATATGTCTCTACAAAGATGTATTCATAAATATTCATAACACTTGTTCACAATAGCCTAACAACAGGAGAATGGGAAAACAAATTCTGGTCTATCCATACAGCAGGAATATTCAGCAATAGAAAGGAATGACCTTCTGAAATACAAAAATATGGGTGATTCTCAAAATTATTATGCTGAGTAAAAATGGAAAATCCAAGTATAAAATAGTATCTACTAATTCCAATTACATGAAATTCTAGAAAAGATCAATGGTGTCTAGAGGAGGGAGTGGAAATAAGGAATGTTTATTTTTGAGTAATGAAATGTTTGTAAATTGATCATGGTGTTTGTTACACGGGTATATACATTTGTTAAAACTCATTGAGTGATACACTCAAAGGGGTCATTTTAGTAGAAAAAAAGTTGATCTTCATGAAGAGTTCATTTTGGTGTTCATTAGTTCATTGAAATTATACCATGATAAAGTTGATTAACAAAACAGCATCTGGTACATAGTAAAACATTCAATAAATATTTGTTAATTTACTTAAAATCAGTTTTATTCATTAAATAACTTGTAATTTTAGGAAAAATCTATTTTACATTATAGCCCACATAGAGTCAGAACACCTATTACAGATTTGGAAAGTGCAGAAGGAAGGTCACAAATTATCTCACTTGTCAGCAATTGTTGGGTACCTACAATAATTAATTTAGGGAGTTTGCCATTTCTAATGCAATCTAGTGTTAATTTCTCTAGGTCTTGAGGATTCAAGTGAATTTCAGTTATCATAAGATTTCTGAAAGAATGGGCCACAAACTCATCAACAATACAGATTAGAAAGCTACAAAGACTTTGAGGATCATAACAGTACATTTTAATACTGGAACTGATGCATTCAGAGTAACAGGTAACTTATGACATTAAGTAAGGCTGCTTTAAAAGTTTGGGACCCCATTATTCCTTAGGAAACAATAGTTTCATATCTTTGGATTTATTAGGATAGTGTATTCCTTTACTAGCCATGAGTTTAAGTTGTTGGATTTTTAAAAATAAAATCACGACCTTGAAAATTATTCACAGAAAATCAAAATCAAGTAAGATATTTGTAGGAAACTTGGTCACGCATATAAAAAGGCAGAGGAATATAACTGAGGTCTCACACTATTATTCCTCTCCTTGCTTTGCTTTCAGATATTTCATGAAATTGTCTTCTTTACGCAAATCTCCAATGAGGTAGGTTTCATTAAAAACTACGACTCCACCTTGAAGGCAATAATTTCATTAACTAGTGAATGAGATAAAAAATAAAATTCAAGAATTATGCCTCAGAAATTCATAACTCTTCAAGGTATTTTTCATGATCCTCTAGTATATCCTTCCAAAATCTTCATGAAACTGAATGTTTGCCAACCTACTATTACCCTTTTTGTGTGTGTGTGCTCAAACATCTCTGCATCATTTTGTGAACAGTTAATGGATTCTTTGCTGAGCAGCTGAGATTTCACAGTATATAATGTGGACTGGCTAAAACTAATTAAATCATTTTTGACAGAAGCTTTGAACTTTCTCCTTAGCCACTATTCAGATTCTCTTACACCATTAGATCTGTGGACAAAGTTTATTTTTTATTTTTTTTAAAGATTTATTTAATAATTTGAGAGAGTGAGCATGTGAACAGAGGGAGGGGCAGAGGGAGAGAGAGAGAGAGAAAGAATCCTGCAGCAAGGAGCAAGCTCCTTGCTAAGCAGGGAGCCAGAGACCATGACTTGACCCAAAATCAAGAGCCAGCAGCTTAATGGACTGAGCCACCCAGGCGTCCTTCTTTGGACAACGTGTAAATGGTTAATAGGCTGGGAAATTATAAGAATTCGAGTCAGGAGAGTCATTGGATCAGATATGCGTATGACACTGGTTAACTGTGCTTTATACTGACATAACAGTTAAATGTTGGTTTCCAAATTTTATTTTATTTTTTAAAGAATTTATTTATTTGTTCATGAGAAACATGGAGAGACAGAGGCAGAGACACAGGCAGAGGGAGAAGCAGGCTCCATGCAGGGAGCCCGATGTGGGACTCAACCCCGGGACTCCAGGATCACAACCCGGGCAGAAGGAAGGCGCTCAAGCGCTGAGCCACCCAGATGTCCCAGTTTCCGAATTTTAAAATAAATTCAAACAAGCGAGCTGGGACCATGTTTTTTGCTACACCCTGGTCTTTGCATCTCCCTGTGCTGTAGAAACACCAACTCATCCCATGTAACTTGAGGGAATTGTGTTTTGTTCTGGTTTAGTTCTGCACTGTTGTAACATAACTTTGATTTCCTGACTTCTTTTTTTAGCAAATTATTATTGACATTTTGGAAATAGTTAAAATCGTTTTTCAGATTTAATGCTATCTCTTTTTGAGGCTGAAAAAAGGTTTGTATGCTAACACTGCCTGCATTGTCTGTTATGATATGATTTGTGAAAATGCATATAGACATATCACATTTTAACAAAGTATTCCATTGTTTTATTTTAAGATATGCCTGCTGTTGAGATCTTTCATTAAATGTTTCATTTTTTGCCAGTGGATGTTCACCATGCTCCAACCACTTAAATTATCCATCTAAGACCTTACCACTCCTATACTTAGGTAATCAGTTATGTACACTAACTTTTGAGAGCAAACTTCATCATTAACCTGGCACTAACCTGCTCAACTTTAACCTTTAACCAGTGGAAAGGTAAAACAGGTATAAAACTTGAAACAGAATCATGACATCTAAATGTTTATTAAGACATTGATATTAACAATAGGATACTTTAAACTTTATAGATAAAGTTGATAAGGGCCATTATAACTCCACATCTGTTTTTAGTAGGCTGGCAAGATTTAAGATACCAATCCATCAACATTTTCTTGCCCTTAGCATTTGAAATATAATTAGTTGCTTTAATTAAAGGCCCAGTGAGGGATGTATACCATGCAGCCCACACAGAAATCAAACCTATGATTAGCCCCATGTTCTAATCAACTGTGCTACACACATTAACTACAGTCTTGATGATGGAAAAGAACACAGGAAAAAGTGTATATTAAAATATCACCATGTCACCTTGTACCAAGTTACTGAGCATCCTTTAAAATCTATTCTTTTTTTTTTTTTTTAAGATTTTTATATATTTATTCATGAGAGACACAGAGAGGGAGGCAGAGGCACAGGAAGAGGGAGAAGCAGGCTCTATGCTCGGAGCCCAATGCGGGACTCAATCCCAGGACCCCAGGATCATGCCCTGAGCCAAAGGCAGATGCTCAACCTTTGAGCCACCCAGGTGTCCCCCTTTCAAATAAATACATTATATTAGCTGTGCTTTTCTCCTATAAAAGATAAGAAAAGCATGCAAACTTGATCCATTTTTCTTGCCATAAATTAAATTTAGGTTAGGGAAGGCAATATAGGGCTGCCTGTACATCTGTTAAATGTCTCATTGCAATACCTGTCTATTCTGAAGAGATGCGCTGAAGTAAAATATACTCAAAAAGCATCAGATGAGAAGTTGAGGGACGCCAGCTCATCATTCACTAGCTATATGTCACATTGACTCCTCATTGTTCCTGGAACAGAATGAGAGCATTATGCAAACTGTGCCCTGGAGGGCTAGGTTTTCTAGGATTCTCAAATATTTGCCCCTCTAGACTTCCAGCTGCTGCAACCCAGCATCCACGAGGCATCTTTGTATCGTCTTCCATCATAATCCTAAGACATTTTCCATTGTGTTCTTTCCCTGGATTGTGACTATCTACAAATATCATGAAAGTAAAATATACACCACCTCTACCTCTGAGTTATCCACTTGTCTTCTAAAAATAAAATTATTCTCCCATAAAGAAACACAATTAATTATGTTTAATTAACAATCTAAATGTCAGAGAAACTTCATTATATCACTATAAGCTTTAGAGGCATAGATTCTTAAAAGTTCTATAGCAGGAGTATTTTCAGTAATTATTTTTATAGCCAGTGGGAGCCATATTTTTTTATATATTCTCTAAGTCACACTTTACATGTACAGTTAATATTTTGTTCTGGTAAATTTAAATGATTTTAGCCAACTGTTCTCATGTTTAATTTGCTATGATGCTATGAACATCAGTACTTTAAAAGAAGTGTGGAGTAAGAGTTATGGGATTGGGGGGATAAAAGTAAGTTAAAATAACATTTGTATTTATAATTGCATACTTTAATGTAATTCTTGTCGTAAAATTAATTCTTTTCTAAGGTTTGTAAAGTTAAAAGTTAAGTGTTTCTCAGAACATTTTCATGGGCCTCTTGAGCTTTGAACTTAGCTTATAGTGACTCATTAACTTGCAAGTCATCTTGAAATATTTCTTATGGAATCTATGGTAATTTATCAGCTGCTATGAAGTTAAAAAAACAGAGAACTATTTAATTCATTTCAAGATGAGTTTTGAGGATATTCTACACATTTTTGGAAATGCTATTCAATTATAATGTGGCTGTTTTCACAATACCTTTTCCTCTGTTAAAGTTTTTTTCCTGTTCTCTCTTGTATCAGAGATAAGTATTGACAGTTCCGGGGCTGGAAACATTCTTTCTCCATAATATCTATGGTGGTCTCTGCCAGGATTCATCCACTATCACATGAGGTGTCTGGAACAGAACAGTTAAGACAACAAGGATACTACTTACAGACAAGAGTTTTGTAAACAGTGAAGTAAATCTGAGGTCATATCATAAGAGGAGGTTAGATGTTTATTATACTGGAGTGAATTTTAAAAATGCAAATATAGGGGCGCCTGGGTGGTTCAGTCAGTTAAGCGTCTGCCTTAGGTTCAGGTCATGATCTCAGAGTCCTGGAATCCAGCTACATGGGGCTTCCTTGTTGAGGGGTGGTGAGAAATCTGCTTCTTCCTCTCCCCCCGCACCTGCTCATGCTCTCTCTCTCTCAATCTCTCTCTCTCTCTCTTAAATAAATAAATAAATAAAATCTTTTTAAAAAATAAATAAAAATGCAAATACAGCCAGAGAATTAATGCATTATGTGAGACAGTGGATGATCACACTGCACCCCTGAAAATCAGTAATTCTATTAGTAATTGAAGATCAGTTGTAATACTGGTAATTGAGAGGAAAAGGCTCTGATGAGGGGGAAAAATGCAACTATAATTCCTCCAGTTTTTCTAGACTCTTATAGGGTAATCCTGATGAAAGAGGTGACTGCCTCTGGCCTGGCCACCTCCATCATTCTGATTTTGTCTGGGCTAACCAGAAATAGAAATAATTCTTTCTTCCTTTCTTTCTTCCTTCCTTTCTTTCTTTCTTCCTTTCCCTTTCTTTCTTTCTTTCTTTCTTTCTTTCTTTCTTTCTTTCTTTCTTTCTTTCTTTCCTTTCTTTCTTTCTCTTTCCCTGTTTCTTGCCAAATGCAGTCCTCTGTCTTTGAACTAAGCATCATATTAAGATAAAAAGGGAATTTTCTGGTGTTTTTTGGTTGTTTTGTGGGGTTTTTTTGCTTTAAATTAAAAAAAATCTGTTTGAGGTATATGTGTCTTAGAGTAATTTTACTAATTTTTTCTAAATAAAAAAAATGAGAGAGGATATCTCTCATGTGAAACTAGACACAGGGAACAGTTTGTCTTACCTTTAAATGTTGTGTTTGTATGCCTCTTCATACATAATGGCTGAGTCTTCACCAGGTGTGTTTTGTGTAACTGCTGTGTGTCTGACTCTGAGCTACCAGCTACAGGAAAGAAAATAAGGGGATCCCTGGGTTGCTCAGTGGTTTGGGGCCTGCCTTCAGCCCAAGATGTGATCCTAGAGTTCTGGGATCGAGTCCCACATCAGGCTCTCTGCATGGAGCCTGCTTCTCCCTCTGCCTGTGTCTCTGCCTCTCTCTCTATCTGTGTTTCTCATGAATAAATAAATAAAATCCTTTAAAAAAAAAAAAGAAAAAATATTGTCCTGGAAAACTAAATCCTTATTTCCCACCTAAGAAAGCATGTGTGTGTGAGTATGTTTTAGGGAAAACTGGTGTGGGGTCTGAAGGGGATGGGGAACATAGACAGGTATTAGCTCAACTTGTGACAAAAGAGTGGCTCAGGCTAGAGTAGTTTCTTTACCCTCAGAGTATGAACATTCTAAGAGCCAAGTGAGAAGCCAAAGACCAACAAGAAAGACATGATAGGACTGGTGGCTAAAGGTGCCACCCATGTGTGGAGTTGCTTCAGGATTGGTCTCTTCCAGTAAAAGCAAACATTGAAAACATGGAACATGAAGCCTGAGTGAGACGAGCAGAGGATCATAAACTGAGTTCGGCATGAGCTGGAATAACCCCATATCATCTCTGAGTTTGGGTTTTGCTTTCCTTAGCCAGTTTCACTGGCCATAACTCAGTATGGATTTAAAAGTCCAAAACAGCAGATTACTTATTTAAGAATGTGTATCTGGGGACACCTGGGTGGCTCAGCGATTGAGCATCTGCCTTCGGCTCAGGGCCTGATCCCAGGATCCAGGATCGAGTCCCACATCGGGCTCCCCACAGGGAGCCTGCTTCTCCCTCTGACTATGTCTCTGCCTTTCTCTCTGTGTCTCTCGTGAATAAATAAATCTTTAAAAAAAAAAAAAAAGAATGTGGGGCACCTGGGTGGCTCAGTCAGTTAAGCATGCAACTCTCAATTTTGCCTCAGGTCATAATCTCAGGGTTGTGGGATCGAGTTCCATGTCAGGCTCTGTGCTGAGCATGGAGTCTGCTTAATATTCTCTCTCTCCCCTCTCTTTGCCTCCCCCTCCCCTGGTCATGTGCATGTGTGCTCTCTCTCTCTCTCAAAAAAAAAAAAAAAAAAAAGAATGTGTGATGTGTGTACGTTAAGAGGGGGTGGTTGGAGAAAGAGTATCTATAAAGTAGCATAATAATTCTTCTTAACACAAAAAAATAGAGCACACACACAAATCACACAAATACACATAATATTTTATATCCACCTATCTATGCATATATGTATAAAATTATTTTAGATTTCTAAGTTTTTGCTTTTAAAATACTACTCAGGGATCCCTGGGTGGCCAGCGGTTTGGCGCCTGCCTTTGGCCCAGGGCGCGATCCTGGAGACCCGGGATCGAATCCCACGTCGGGCTCCCGGTGCATGGAGCCTGCTTCTCCCTCTGCCTGTGTCTCAGCCTCTCTCCTCTCTCTGTGTGACTATCATAAATAAATAAAAAAAAAATTAAAAAAAATAAAATAAAATACTACTCAAAGCCTTTATGAAGATGATGATCATTTTGTTATCTTATTTGTTTCAAAGTATTTTTCCTCAGCTGTTAGTTACCTTAAGTCAGGTCTAAATCATTGTGACCCAAGATGGGTTTTTGTCTTGGTTATAGCCAGTGATTCAGTAGAAGTCTAAATAGGAAAATACATGTCTGACGACTTCCTACAAAAGTCAGAAATAATAGATCTTAGATTTTAAAGATAGGGTTTTGAAGATTCGCAAGCCGTGATACAAAATTTAACAAGTCTCTTGAGAATGTGCTTTACCTAACAGCTAGAACCTATATCTCAACACAACATTGTGAAGTGATTTTTTTAAAGACCTTTTAGAGGGACAGAAATAGATCTGTAAAAGAAGTTGGCATATATTCATTTGTGTATCCATGAAATAAATGCCTTCAAATATATTCCTCATGAATGTAGAGTATAATATGATGGTTTCAATTTTTTAACCTGCCTCCAAATACAAATATCAGAAGGATATGTACTCAGAGGGTGACCAGATTAACAATGCTAAATATGATTTTAGTTATTCTAAAGCTATGAGAAAGGATTACATTTCCAAGCCTATTTATTCTCTCTTGTTCTGCCTTGACAAACAAATCCCAGGATATTATCTTCCCTGGGGACACTGTTGCATTTGGATGACCATGTACAAGTTTCAAATTTTCCTGGACTTTTTCCAGCTCCACTATGATTTCTTGCAGTTCATCAGCAGCTGAAATAAGAGGAAGACTGGGGGGGGGGGGAACCTTCCAATAAATTATTATTAAAAATCACTGTGGATATTTCATTAATGAAAAATTCTAGAAAAATGCAGTGGTGATAGTGCCTGATAGTTTACGTTCTAGTAAGGAAGAAGAGAAGTAAAAACCTAAACATATGGATTAACATAAGTAAAGATTGTAATAAATACTGGTAAAGCAGTAAATAGGTTGCTGTGATCATGAATTACTGGGGAATTGTGGTTCAGTAAGGCTGGTCAGGGAAGACTTCTCAGAGGAGGTGGTTTTTGAAGTGAATGTTGTAGAATGAGAAGAAGTTGGCCATGCTGAGGAAGAGAAGCTTGGAGTGCTCCATCACTTTCTGTTCTTCAGTTCATGGTTTTCCTGGAGTCTAGTTTGGCTGCTCTACTTCTATCCTAAAGCCTGACTCATACTTGCTTATGTGCTAGTCCTTATCTCAGGCATCTACGTGCTAGGAAGTTATTCTTAAGTCTATTTTCGTTTTTCTTCTCCAAGATGTGTTAGATCCCCTTTCTTAGTGCTTCCTTAATAATCCATAAATATCTTTCTTAACACATTTCCATTACTGCACTGAAGTTATACATCCTTAGGCTTATACCACATTTAATTCCTCTTTATAATCCTAGGAGCTAGTACTTTGCTTCATTAATGGCGGTTGAAAAAATGAGGGGTTATTATTCACAAAAACTGCAAATAAAACCTTGAGCCATGGCTTACCAAGGATCCGATACAAGCTTCTAACTGAAACTCTGCCAGGCTCAAACCATGAAGAGTAAAGTACACTTTTTTAAAACCTACCTTTTCTCTCTCCTAGTTCTCATTTTGTTTGTTTGTTTGTTTGTTTGCTTGGTGAAGGAGAGTTTTCTCTTCTTCTATAAGTTAACCATTTCCTTCATCAGAGCATACTTACTTTGGAAGGTGAAAGAAGGGCAGAATAAGGTTTTTCACTATTCAAATACTTTTGTTATCTTTGTAGATGATAGAAAAATAGATACTTTAAAATCAAATATGGTTTGGTTTAAAGAAGTTTTAAAGTGAATTATTTGGGATTAATATTAATGTCATGTCTGCATGCTGGAATATAAATTGAGTGAATTATTAACATTGACATGACTGATTCAGATGTAACATCAGATTTGCAATAGGTAAAATGAGCTGTTAAATCATCACCTCATTATCTGGAGATGATGTTGAAGGGTTCTTTTTTGTTTTGTTTTTTAAGATTTATTTATTTATTCATGAGAGACACAAAGAGAGAGGCAGAGACACAAGCAGAGGGAGAAGTAGGCTCCCTGTGGGGGGAACCCAATGTGGGACTCGATCCCAGGACCCTGGGATCACAACCTGAGCCAAAGGCAGATGCTCATCCATTGAGCCACCTAGGTGACTTGAGGTTGAAGGTTTTAACTCAAGTTTGCTCTGTGGATTTATAAGCTGACCCTACACTATTGAATTTGCTTAAGTACTTCTCACCTACTATCTCTGTAGTGGGCAGAATAGTGGTATCCCAAACCTGTTGTCCCACCAGGTGTCCTAAACCCCCAAAACCTGTGAATGAGTTCTTTCACTTAGCAAGGGGGGACTAAATTGTAGATAGAATGAAGGTGGCTAACCAGCTGATCTTCAATTAAGGGGATTCTCCTGGATTCCATGGGTGGGCCTAATGTAAACACAAAGGTCCTTAAAAGTGAAAGAGGGAGACAGAGGAGAGTCAGGAACAGGGATGTGACACAGAAAAATGTGATGTTGCTGGCTTCGAAGTGGGAGGGAGAAGATCAGAAACCAAGGCAGTTGGGAATCTCTAGAAGCTTAAAAGGGCAGGACACAAATTCTCCCCTAGAGCCTCTAGAAGGAATGCCACTCTGTGGACACCTTGATTTGAGCCTACCCTAATTCTTCCCACAGGTATCTTTGTGGCACTTGTTTGCCTACCCCAATTCTTCCCACAGGTGTATCGGGTGAGTCCTGTGTTTTAGAGCATGGGACTATCTCAGAGAGTGAAGAAGTTTCAAAAGTGACTTCCACCTGTGGAAGCTTCTTTGTTTCCTCTTCCAGTAGACCAAGTATCATGACACTCAAAACAATATGGAATTCTATAAATTACCTACAGATGCAGTTGCAGACTTTTAAGAATATAAGTACGTGATTGAAACAGTAGTTTTCTGCAAAGGAGAAAAAGCGTTTGGGATAAAGGCATGGTGGTCATATGAGACATTTCTCTTTAGCCCCAGGGTAAGAATCTTGAAGGCCGAGAAGGAGCTAGCATTTATCCACTGCATATTTTACTTGACTTAAAAAAGTTTGCTGCAAAGTGTTTTGAACCATCTCTCTTCCCAACTGAGAATGAAAATAGCAGAAGAAGAGGAGAATGTGTGGAAAACACAGGAATAATGAAATTTAATATTAAAAGGGAGCTGTTTATTCTCCCATGCTGGTTGTAATTATCTCTGTGGTATTTTATATGGAAATACCTTTCTGGGCAACAGTTTACATCCCAACATTACTTTCACTGTATCTTGCCAGTTAGTTCTTTTGTGTATTACTTGACTATGATATGCTTCAAAAAGTCTCTTTATGGGGGCAGCCCCAGTGGCTTAGTGCCTGCCTTCAGCCCAGGGTGTGATCCTGGAGACCTGGGATCTAGTCCCGTGTCAGGCTCCCTGCATGGAGCCTGCTCCTCCCTCTGCCTGTGTCTCTGCCTCTGTGTGTGTGTGTGTGTGTGTCTCATGAATAAATAAAAATAAAATCTTTTTAAAAATCTCTTTATGGGCAACCCAGGTGGCTCAGCGGTTTAGCACCTCCTTCAGCCCAGGGTGTGATCCTGGAAACCAGAAATAGAGTCCCAAGTCAGGCTCCCTGCATGGAGCCTGCTTCTCCCTCTGCCTCTCTCTCTCTCTCTCTCTCTCTCTCTGTGTGTGTATGTGTCTCTCATGAATAAATAAATAAAAATCTTTAAAACAAACAAAAAGTCTCTTTAGTATCTTTATTTTCCTCTCATGGTCATCTACAGAGATGAGAAAAGTTTGGAGCATCCTTAAAAACTGCATGAGTTCTACTCCTTACTGCATGGGCACATGCTATAGGATGAGATCACCACAAACCCCTTTTGGTAGAGAGACACAGCAACTGTTAAGGTCACCCATTTCTCATGGAGCTGTTGTCACAAAACAGAAGAGCAACTGGGATCTCTGGATCTCAGGCTCCCATGTACTCTCTTGCGGGCTGCAAGTTACTTTTTGGCCCAAGGGTAATCAACACCAGTCTCCAATCCAATGGTAACATAACAGTGTGCTGTGGCCAGTTCTTGACTTAATTAATATTAATTAATTAATATGCTCACATAGTAGCCTTAGAAAGGTAACCTTTCAGCTGCAAAAAATCTAATCTGAGTGGCTTAAAAATAAAGCTTTAAGGGCAGCCCAGGTGGCTCAGTGGTTTAGCGCCTCCTTCAGCCCAGAGCCTGATCCTGAAGACTTAGGATGGATTCCCCCGTGGGGCTCCCTGCATGGAGCCTGTTTCTCCCTCTGCCTGTGTCTCTGCCTCTCTCTCTCTGTGTGTGTGTCTCTCATGAATAAATAAATAAAATCTTTAAAATATATATATATATATATATATTAGCATTTTTGAACGTATTTAAAAACATCAGCAGAAAACTAGATCTATCAATTTCCTAAGGAACAGGTCAACTATAGCATCTAAGCAATGGTAGAATTAAAACTCACATTTCCAAGTTTCATTAAAGGAATAATTAAAACTCGCTTTTACTTATTTGACATGCGTTATACATTGAAGACTTCGGAGGTTAGTGTGCATTAATGTGAACATTTATTTCTCCCCACTAGAATCTAATCTCCATGAAGGAAGAGATTTTGCTTGGTTGGTTCATTGCTCCAGCCTCAGCACTTAGCACACTACCTCGCCCAGCAGAGACATCCATTGAAACATCAGTGAAAAGATCAATACATTAAAAAAAAATAGTCTAGAATAGTTAGAAAATCATAAAGAACATGAAAAAAAATTAGTTGTGCTTAAACTTAATGCGGACATGGATTCCTGAGTATGTCATACTTGGTCAACATTAAAATCTAGTCTTAGTGCTTGAAACGCAGATTTATGTGGTTATTAGTAAATTAGCCCACCTGGATTGTGCTCCTGGTATTCACACAAAAAAGATGCCTTTCAATTGTATCAACTTACCTTCCATATGCTCTGCATTTGTCAAGCCTATATAAGTGGAGCAGGAATGAAAATGCGAACAAGTGGTGTTTTTTGTATGTGTGCATATGTATGTGTGTACATCTAGATACTGTCCCACCTATATACCTTCGAGATAAGTTCTTAATGCTTTCAGAGGAAGGATACAATATGCATACTGTCCTCTACGCTTCTGGCCAGTAGGGGGAACTGTCACCTGTCACTGTGGCACGTCTCCGTGGGTGCAAATTTCCTTTTGGGGGGAGGACAGGTACCTCAGTGGTAACTTCTATCAGAATAAAAACGTGGATTTTGATTAGCAAATAAGTCAACAGGCCAATCAGACAAATTGAGATTTAGAAATGAGTAACATAAGGCAGCTTATAGTACATATTACAATTTTTTAACAGCAAGTCAGCTATAATACTGATCAATGGTAAATCATTAGCATTTGTGTATCACAGCATTCTTATGGTATCAAATGTTTAGCATCATTTACCTTCTTTTCTCATAAACTCCATTTGCTTGGTTATTTGTATTTATGTTGTATTTGGTACATATCCTTTTTTAAAAAAAAAATTATTTGTTTATTTGAAATAGAGAGCATGAGCAGGGGCAGGAGCAGGGACAGAGGGAGAAGAAGAAGCAGGACCCCCACTGAGCAGGGAGCCTGATGCAAGGCTAAATCCCAGGACCCCGGGATCATGACCTGAGCCGAAGGTAGACACTTAACTGACTAAACCACTTAGGTGTTCCTGTTTGGTACATATCTTATCATCCACAAAAACTCAGAGAAAAATAGAAAAATTAAAAAGCAGGAAGAGAAAAATCCCTATGACCTATAAACCAACTTTTTAAAATGTAACATAATGTTTTCAGGATTTACCTCAAAAAGGTTTATCATCTGCTGTGTATAGGCTCTTACCAGACATTATCTTAATTCTCAAAAATCAGATTCCTACTCGGTTTTATTAACCATATTTACAGGTGAAAGAATCACTGCTCAGAGAAGGTAGAAGAATAAGGCTCAGATGACTAAGGAGTGGTTAAGTTTACACATCAGCTTTAATCTCTTGACTGTTACATTTCCCATGTAATTAGAGCTTCTCCTAAAGTACTCCTTCAGTCAGCTATTCACCCAGCCCATGGTACGTTTCAAGTATAGGGATTATTTTCTCTTCAAATAGAAGTTTTCTTTATCTCATCCTCATGCTCTGCATATGAGAACAAAATCTTGCCCAATTTCGCCATGTGTTAAAGCCACTGATGTCACTCAAGGAACATGTGATCTTTATGTTAAGTCTAAAGAGAGACTGTGCTCTGCTCTGCTCTGGCTGGCCTGACCTACAGCAGAATGTTCTTGGAACCAGAGGCAGTCAGTGGTCTTGTCACCCATCCAGAATAATGGGAAACTGACAGAAGCTAAGATTCCAAGCAGCTGAGTAGGGAACAATAAACCAAATCCATCTCAACTAGGGCTTCGTGATTGATACTGATTCTGCATTTACTACAACATCTAACACAAAATGCCTTGTGATTGAATTTTGGGGGCTAAGGAAAGATGTTCTCGATCCATATCTTTTACTAATCAAGATTATCATCAGTGTATGTTACTCAAAAGCTAAGGTGGGTCCTATATAATAACACTGTGTTCTCAAAATGGAAGTCGAGTTGTTAAATAATTTCATTTAATTTTTAGAAATCGCACAGGAAACACATTTTAATGTTTAAGAAACATAAACCAGAAGCATAAGTTTTGTTTATTTTTAAAAATATTTTATTTTATTTATTTGAGAGAGAGAATGAGTGGTGGGGAGGGGCAGAGGGAAGAGAGAGGGAGAAGTAGATTCCACACTGAGCAGGGAGCCCAACACGGGGCTCAATTCCAGGACCAGGAGATCATAACTAGAGCTAAAGACAGACGCTTAACCGACTGAGCCACCCAGGTGCCCCCATAAGTTCTGTTTAATAAAGTTATGATTCATAAGATTTTTGTGTATTTATATAGTGATTTGCCAGGACTCATTATTTCATCATGAACTTATCTTAAAGATACTATAATCTATATTGGCAACTCTGACACTGATTTTATTTATTAGACGTGGGTTCTTGTTCTCATTTTAACATGTTATGTCCAAATTTTTACCATTTTGATTTTGTTCAACAATTTTTGCTTAATCTGACCCATATCATGTCCAATAGGCTGAATTACTAATTCCTTAAAAATAGTGAAATATTGGGGTGCCTGGTGGTTCAGTTGGTTAAGCAAGATTTCGGATCAGGTCATGATCTCAGATCATGAGATGGAGCCATGAGTTGGACTCCTCACTTGGCTTAAGGTTCTCTCCCTCTTCCTCTCCCCCTCCTCCCCAGCTCACATGTCCACTCTCTTCCTCTATATCTCTTAAAAAAAAAGTTAAATATCACCCTATTAATTCTATTATTTATTTAAAACTGCACAAACATTTCTAATCATTCTTCCCTCTTCCTCTTTCTCATGATTGGCTCGTAAGTCTCCTTTAAAGGACTGGGGGTGTAATACAGAGTGGGCAGGAATGTGAGACTGGGAATTGGAAGAATGAAGATCTAATCTAACAAACTGTGTCAATAATGCTTTGAGATCTCAAGTAAAGCTTGAATTTAGATTAGATAATTCTTCAAATCCTATGGGGGCTGTGCAGCACACTGCTTAAGATCACATTGCTCAAAGGCAGCTGGCTTAAGTACAAATCCCAGCTCCCCAGCTCCTACGCTTCTTACTAGGAAGCGTGTGCAGGTGTGACGGTGGGCAGGTTGCTTAATGTTTCTGTTTTCTCACCTATATAAAGGGAATAAAAATAGCACCTACTTTATAAGGTTGACAGATTTAAATGAGTTAGTATGGGTAAGGCACCTAAAATTTGGCATGGCTCAAAATAAAATCTATTATTTGTGCCTGTTATTTTTATCTAATCTGAGTCAAATGTTTAAAAATTTATAAGATTCTGAGCAGCTCAGATATTCTTTGAGCGCTATTACATGCTAGGTGTTATACCAGAGACAAAGGCTATATCCATGAACAAAACAAAGATTACCTTAAGTTTTTACTTATATATATATATATATAATTATAGGCTCCCTTGAATTCCAGCTTATGAAATAAAATGATTTGCTAGTTGAAGGTCTTTGCTTTTTTTCTTTTTAAGTAGACTACACACACAGCGTGGATGCCAATGCAGAGCCCAGCATGGGACCTGAACTCATGACCCTAAGGTCAAGAGTCAGATGCCCAACTGACTGAACTACCCAGGTGCCCCAGGGTCTTTGTTTTTTCATCTTTGTTACTAATGTGTCTAGTTGCAGAAATTGGTTACATCTTTCCTTTACCCCAATGCTCTTTACTTCACTTCATACGTTTTTTTCATATTATTTTTAAGTCAGAAACAGTGCCCAAAACATACCAAAGGCTTAGTTAATACAATGTTTCCTATGTTGTAAAAAAAATTATGTCTCAGGATGTATTGTGTTCCTTACTTTTTTCTGTGTGTGATTTATATTGTGCCACTCTTTCAACAATCGTGTGATTCACCTTTGAAAACACTCCCAAAATTTTAGTGTAACATGTGCTTGTTTTTATCTTTATTTTCCATATATTTTATTGGCCAATAGGAATGTATTAATATTAGAATACTAATCTTATATTCAATAACAATGCAAAATACAGTTACAAATCATAATAGGTGACCATCGTTTTTTTTAAGGGGGAACATTCAATGTACATTATCATGTCAGCTGCATATTATAATGTTTTGTCTCTTCCTTTGCAATTTATATGCCTTTCATTTATTTACTTGGAACCTCTGACAATGTTAAATAACAGTAGTGATATTGGACATCGTTGTTCTGTGTCTCATTCATTTCGGGGAAAATTTTCTATATTTTACCCTTATGTTTGATTGCTGTAGTGTTTTATCACATAAACTTTATTATATTAAATAAATTCCCTTCTACTTCTACTTTGTTGAAAGGTTTTGTGTGTCACAAATGTGTTAAAGTCTATAAAATTGTATTTGCATCTATTTCAGATCATTTTTCTTTTCCATCTTGTTAATTCAGTGCATGACATTATTTTGTTAGATTCCTGGAAAACCCCAAATTGGTTATGATAGAGATAATCATTTTTATATCTCTGTATTCAATTTGTCTATGTTTTGGTTGGGATTTTTGCATACATATTCAGAAAAGAGATGGGTCTGTGTTCATTTCATGTAACTTTTCTTCTTGAGTTTTGATATCAAAATTAGACTAGCCTCATAAAATGAGTTGAAATGTATGCCTTCTTTTTCTAATCCATGGAAGAGTTTTGATAAGTTATTTCCTACTATCTCCTAAAATATTGCAACAATCTTCCCACTCCTCTTCTGGGACTGTAATTTCACATATGTTTGACCTTTTCACCACATCACTTACATATGTTTTCTACACAATTTTTTATATTTTCTATCCATTTTTACTCCCTTAGGATATTTTCTTTTGGCCTGTCTCCCAGTTCCTGTCTCTTTTCTTCATTTGTAAAAATCTCTTATTAAACTATTATTGATTTCTTAATCTCAGCTATTTTTTTCTGTTCTATGATATTCATTTGATTCTTTTTCTAGTTTCTAGTATTCTATTGAAAATATCTGCCATCTAATTTTTTTTTGCAGATGAATTCAATCTTTATTTTTTTTAATTGGAGTTCAATTTGCCAACATATAGCATAACACCCAATGCTCATCCCGCCAAGTGCCCCCCCTCAGTGCCTGTGACGCAGTCACCCCAACCTCCTGCCCACCTTCCTTTCCACTACCCCTTGTTCGTTTCCCAGAGTTAGGTGTCTCTCATGTTTTGTCACCCTCATTGATATTTTCCCTCATTTTCTCTCCTTTCCCCTTTATTCCCTTTCACTATTTTTTATATTCCCCAAATGAATGACCATATAATGTTTGTCCTTCTCCAATTGACTTATTTCACTCAGCATAATACCCTCCAGTTCCATGTTGAAGCAAATGGTGGCTATTTGTCGTTTCTAATGGCTGAGTAATATTCCATTGTATACATAGACCACATATTCTTTATCCATTCCTCTTTCATGCCATCTAGTTTCTTAGACTATTATTCTCACCTATTTTAAATTCCAAAATCCAAAACATCTGTGTCTCTCTATTGCCTGGCTTTCTTCTTTTGGTTTTTAGTTATTTGGTCTTGGATCCTGGCATATCTGGTAATTTTTATTAAATTCTGGAAATTTAGTATGAAACATTTAGGTGACAATTTAAGCCTCTTGATAATATTATCTCCTCCATGGTGGGTTTATTTTGCTCTGAGCAGGCAATTAGGGTAGAAGACCATCTCATTTCAAACAAGGATTGAGATGATTGAAAGCTGAATTTCAGACTCTCTGAGGACTGATCTCTTTTCTGTTCACCTCAATTTCTCAGAAATAGCTCTTGGGAAGAAAAATTTAAGCTAAAACCTGGGTAATTTACCAGAGCTCTCTTCCTTAAGGGTACCTGAACTGTATCTCATCTCTCTTCTCTATCAGTCCCAAAAGATATTTAGACAAGATACCTGCTTGGTATCTTAGCTTCTCCATTGCTGCTTATGAATTAGCCAAGTGGTAATGAAACTATGTATTCTCTCTTCTTTCCAAGGCCTTGGTCCTCCTTTTCTTGCTACTTATCTGGTTCTTTCAAAGGTTCTTCTATTTTTCAGAAGTTGTGTATATTCGCCTATCCCATCTTGATGTTTCTGTAAGTTCTCAGGATGTGGATGCTTTCTCTTGCTCACTTCAGTGTGTTATTTGGGCAATCCACCCCATTTTATAGTGCCCTTTTCCAAAACACTGCTCTAAAATTGCAACTCACAGTTTATATCTATGAGTTTCCTACCATTAGGAATTTAGAAGATAATCCACAAGGAACATGACACTAGGGAGAGGATAAAGAGAGAGGGGCTTGTTTTGTTTCGTAACTTTTGCTTTAATTTGAATTTATAAATAAAAAGTCATTACTGTATTTTTATTTTTTAATTTTTTTTTATTACCGTATTTTTTAAAATGAAGAGTCTTTATTTTTGCTCCATGGTCTACATACAAGACAGTGAAAGCACTTTGTGATACCTTAAAATGCTTAAATCTTATAAACACCTCACCTTCAGAAATATTTTTTTCTTTTACTTATGTATCTCTCAATCTCTATCCAAAGAAGTAGAATTATTACTAATTGCTATGGATCAGCTATCCTTTGTACAATGAGGGCTTTTTTTTTTCACTTACCATCCTACCATAAGCATTTTTACTTATTAATGCATGCTTCACAGAGTTTAATTCAAAATTTCCCTATTCTAAATAATGATGCAATAAGCAGATACATATACATAATTATTTTATCCTTTTTCACTATTTTCTTTAGATATATTATAAAGCTTGAGAAGCCAATAACAACAATGATCTTAATAATAATTAAATAAATCATCTTTGCAATATTAAAAACCTGTATTCCATTCCTAGTTCTATAACATCCAATCAGTTTGACCTCAGGCAAATGATTATTCCCTTCAGCACACATTTGTAAAGTGATGACAGCACACCACTACTTACTGACTGCTTAGGGTTGGTATGAGGATTAAATGGGCTAATGTAAAATTAAAATATATATATAAGGAAAGTTTTGGTGGTGATGGATATGTGTATGGCCTAGATGGCAGTGATGCTTTCATCACTGTATACTGGGGTGTATATTTATCTCCACAAAACCAGTTGTATGCATTAACTATATATCATTTTTATATGTCAATCATACCTCAATAAAGTAGTTTAAAAATTATTTATAAATAAAATATGTTTGTCACCAGATATTTATTAAGCCATTAATTAAAAAGTAGCTATTATAAAAAAAATTTAAAAAAAAGTAGCTATTATTATTATCATCATTATCAAAAATAAATAAAAGATTATGTACTTTTTTAGAGAACAGATTTTATTTGATTGACTTATGTCAGTAGAACACCTCTTTGTATATGATTTATTCCTATTTTTATCACCTTTAGATAATATCATTTATTTCTGTCTTTAGATTTTATCAATATAGCACCAAAACTGTTTCTTGAATATCCCCTGTAATGATAAGGAAGTTGAAAACATTCTTTATTGTGCTAGAATTAGTAGGAAGAATAGGCTATCTGTACATTATTAATCTCTCTTTGGGGTGTGTTGTATCAAACTTGTTCTTCAAGTTAATACAAATATTTGTGTGTTGTGTAATAAAAATACCTTTTCCACCATTGTATTCTTTTCTTTCCATCCAATGAGCCAGCTGAAAAAACTCAACTTTCTGTTGATGCCAAATTTATTCATCCAGGTACTCCCAGCTCTTCCACTTCAAAAGAGGCAAGTGAACTCAGGTGCAAAACATCCATAGGAGTGTATCTGGAAGCAATTAAGGTCTAACTTCAAGCCAATTCTAAATAAGAGATGTTGTAATAAATGCCACACAGTAATGAAGACAAAAATACATACTCCTGCAATGAACACTTCCTCACCATGGGTCAAGACCTTAATATCTCTGATGAAAGATCCTCGTGTCTATTGAACAGGGACATCAAAGCAATTCTATTAGAACAGTGCATAGAAAAGAGTGCTGTGCACCAAAGAAAAGATTTTGGAAGCTATAATCTGTTGCCTTGTTGCAAACATGCCTGAAAGCATATTTAATTAGTAAGTGGCATGGGTTATGTTGATTTCACTCTGTTTTGTTGGAAACCCCTTGGGATTTCAGATCTCCATCATCTAGGTAGAAATACAAAAGATTTGAGTCATGATCCAAATTAAGCTCAATCTGAGCCTATGGAACTTTTTGGGTTTTTTTTATGTTGTTAAAGATCTTAGAATTATAAAATATACTAGCTAGTTCTTATTGCCAATAAATTTCTTGGTGATAGAAACCAAGAGGGGGTGACTTCCCCCTCTATTATTATCTAAGAGGCATTCATTCTGAGAATCAAAGAGCCTGATTTTTTTAATGGCACTGATATATGACAAACAGTTTATATCAATATTGGCTTGTGAAAACCTTTTTATTTGGGGAACAGAGTAGATGGAAGGAATAAGTTATCCCTCAGGGCCCAGATACATGCTTGTTCCCTGACTGGTTTCGACCTGGTATTTGACCTGGTATTAACGAGGCTAATTGCCAATATCTGAATAGTGAGAATATTCACAGGAAAATCATAAAAATCCAAAAATATTGCTCTCTGTGGGATACCCTTAGAAACCAAACTTGAAGTAGGTAATACTGAACTACACAGAAGCCTTTCTACTTGAAGGCCACTCCACATTCCATACATTCTCTTCCTTTGCCATAAGCTCTAAGGACTAAGCTTGACTTACTCTCATCTCAACGACCTGCCACTGTAAAGAGCCAGGGACACTCTTC
Source organism: Canis aureus (assembly GCF_053574225.1). NCBI lineage: Eukaryota > Metazoa > Chordata > Mammalia > Carnivora > Canidae > Canis > Canis aureus. Next base: position 85,484,676 of record NC_135611.1, on the reverse strand, counting down.
AATCATGAGAGAAAGGTAAGGAAAGTAACAAATGCCAAGAGAGGCCCATTTTCAGACCTCTTATTATGTAAGAAAAGTGCTTCTCTATTGCTAAGGCTCCTGTTAGACAAATTTTATCTTCCTCATACATGGAAGTATTCCTCACTGAAATTCATATCCTTATCCCTGGCATTTTGGTAATTTCACTAATGAGTGATCATGTTCATCCATTACTCTGTGGTGTTTTCCAATTGGCTTGGTAGAGCATGGTGATGTGCGCTTCACTATATTTTTATATAAAATTAAAATATCTTGTTATAAGTCAGAATAACCTTTAAAGATGATCATTCTTTAGCCTATTTCAACATTTTATTACCTTTAGAAAAATCATCTCTTATTGAGAGATTGATTGATTGATTGGTTTAGGAGGGGGCAGATGAAGAGGGCAAGAGAGAATCTTAAGCAGGCTCCACACCCAGAACAGCACCCTACTTGGGGCTTGATCTCATGACTCTGAGATCAAGACATGAGCCAAAACCAAAGGTCAGAAGCTAAACCAACTGAGGTACCCAGACGCCCCGAGAGAAAGAGAGATTCTTTAATCTTTACTAGTTTCTCTCCAAGAGAAGACTTCCATTCATACCATGTTGCCCAATATGAAAAATCCTTTCTGCCTTCCCATTCAATGCTGCAGAGACTCACTCATCATTGCTTGACAACTCAGTCCTAATCTTCTCCCTCAGTTTCTCAAATATTCTTAAATCTCTTCTTTCAACCCAGCCCGATTTCTCACCTCTCTTGTGCCTGCAAGTCCTTTCTACAAATAACTTCCTTTTCTACAAATAACTCCTGGCCCTTAGTAGTGAAAAGCAGTCAGGTTGGTTTCAGCTTCCTGTTCTCATTGCTTCATTTCTCACGCATTGGTCCAGACTGCACGGCCAAACCCCCATATTATGGAGACAAAGAAATTCTCGGGGATGTGAAAAATGGAAGAGGTTCTTAATATTGACCTGTCATTTTTTCCCTGGACCATTACAAAGGAGAAGATGTCCAAAAGACTAATATGTTTAAAAGCAATTATTAAAGAAGCACAACCAAGGAGAGAAATATTTTTATTATCATCACTTTGTAACATGATTGTTTTCCATATTCTTCTATAAAAGATGTCTTTAAGCCTTCTCTCTTACATTGCTTTGGGCATTGAAAACCCCTAGACTTTTAACAGTTCTCTAAACTTGGAGTAACCCTTGAATGCTGTTTTTTTCTTCTATTGGCTCAAAAAGGAAAGTATTTGGCAATTTAGCAATTCTCTCTGTTAATCTATGCTCGGCTGGAGCTAACTGTCCATTTCTTGAGAGGGGGAAAAGTGGCTTTCTTAGTCATAAACCTGACTTCATAGATCTTGACTGAAACCAAAGCATCCAAAGCTCAAAGCAAAATTATAGATGGTTTCTCTGAATGTATATTTGAAAATCATGAAGTTTGACTCTCCGGAAGGCGAGGATGTCTGTGTCCCATTAAGTAACTGCAAACTACGTGCAATTTATGTTTAAACTAAAATCTGCGTTATTAAAAAAAAGTTTTATAGCCTTATTTGTCCTAGGAATACCTAACATGAATTGTTTCCAATGTTAGAGAGGGTCAGGCCCTTTCTGCTGCTGCATATTTGAAAACCCACCTGAAGCCAATATATTAAGAAACACTAACAGGGTCTTTTTCTATAGGGAATGAGATTATGAGTTGACAGTTCTGTAATCTACATCACGCTCCATTAAAAATTAAGCTTGAACTTATAATTGTCAGGAAAGGCAATTGGAAGACTTATTTTAATAAAAAGATCTGGGTGTGTGAAGGTTTATTATTCTTTTCCATGAGGAAACAGCCACTCAGGTCCTCTATGAAAAAATCTATTGGCCATCAGTTAAAAATGTTACCTAGATTTTTATAGATCCTGAAGGAAAAGTGGGGAAAAATGATTAGGGGTAAGATAAAATCTGTTCTTGGAAGAAAGAGCTCTTTTTTATATTTAAAATGTATAGCATTTTAAAGTGGATAGGCACATTTCTAGTCACATAATGTTTATCCCTATTTATGTGATGTTATTACTTTGAGTTAATAGTACTCACATTTTAGCAATAGTAGGTTTCTAGAAAACAGCTCCACAGAACCCCCTCCATTTGAAGATTTGGTTCTGAAGTGCTCATCTTCCTTGGGGCATCAATAAAGATAGGCTGGGTTATGTTGTAGAAACAAACTCCAAATCTCAAAATTTAGCATAAGCAATTTGACTCTTCTCTTGCAGGCACAGAGCCATCTATGGGACCAGGAGCTCCCTAGGGCAGCTCCCCTCCAAACAATGACTTGAGGATCATATAGAAAGAAAGAAAGAAAGAAAGAAAGAAAGAAAGAAAGAAAGAAAGAGAAAAACAGTTCTACCATTTGGGACTGCAGTCACATGACAGAAGGAGAAAGAGCTTGAAAAACCCCCTTGGCTCTTAAATGCTTCAATCCAGAGCTGACACGCCATTTCTGTAGCCCACTGGCCAAAAGTAGCCTACACCGAGACTGGGATATGCAGGAAAGCATATGCAACATTTGACAAATTCTATGGTCTATGCTTCAGTATACATGCCACTTGGAAGTCTCATCAATGAAAAGTCCAGACAATACCCAGCTCTCTTTTTTTCCTGACCAAGCTACCCTAGAAACCAAGAATTTTCAATGGTTGGAGCTACAAGACAGAAAGAGCCTGAATATCTGTGGTATCCCTGGGAAGGACTTGACTCTAGTGAGCTACCAAATTATATCTGACTTGGGTGAACAAGAAATCAACTTTTATATATTAAGCTGGTGAGATTTCAGGAGTCATTTTTTTTTCTTATAAATACAGTATTTATTTGTCTTTCTTCTGTTAAGCCTGAGCCAACAACTATCCCTAGGCTGCCTGGGGATGGTATAGGAAATGGAACATATGGAGCAGACAAGACACAGGAGAAAGACCCATGGGAGGTAGAGATGGCTCTGTCATGTGGTGAAGAGGACGAGAAAGGCCACGATCAGGCAAAAAAGCCCCATGGCCTCCAAGAGGGTAACATCCTACGCCATTCTAGACATTCTAGCTATTGCTTCAGAGAGGAGTTCCCAGTATAGCAAATGATGAGGCTCCCAAACATAGTCCCAATTCCAGCCCCAGAGCCAGCCACCCCTACCATGCATGGCTGCCCCATCCCAATGCACTTGGCTGCTGTGCCCATGTCCCTTGAAATGGTGTTGGTTCAGAAGCGGTGGCTAGAAATAAATGAGGTCAGGAGATTTGCAGCTGTCAAGCCACTGAGGCTCTCATCTGTCAGTGTCTCCCATGGTTTTAGCACCACTGCAGACAGTTTTCAGATCAAGAGCTGAGAGGTACTCCTGACGAAGAAAGGAGTAGAGGCAAACTTTGCATTCTACTGTCCATTTTCAGGGGGTGAGGGGCTGTGGCAGGAGAGCTGCTCCCCCAGTGCGAGAAGACAAGGGTTCAGGGGTCATCTTGTTATTACAATATAGCCTATCTTATCCTGAATAATACAATTAGATTGAAAATGTCTTCTGTCTTCTGCCAACCCAGGTCATCAACTTTGCTACAAATTTTACCAGTTCTATCCTCAAATAATCCCCAGTTTTGTCAGAAACAATTGTCACAACCTTGACTCTGTAGTGATGGTCAGCTTTGCCCTGGAACTTCTGGGCTTAAGGGTCTCTGATATTTTGATTTATATATGGGAATGTGGTTTTTTTGTTGTTGTTTTGTTTTGTGTGCTCAGGAGAAGCAAGAAAATATTTTAACCTATCAATTTATAGGTAACTCAAAATAAGTAACTCAAAATAAAAAACAGCAATATAATTAGAGCTCATTGAAACTGTTCATGCCAGATAAATGTAACAATCTGAGAAAGTTTATAACCAATGGATTTAGAATGTTTAATTTCTCTAGAATTATTGCTGGTCATGAGTTGAGAGTTCATGAGTGGAAATTTTTAGGAAGGTAAATGGTTTCAAAGGTATGTTGAAACATCAGAGATCCTCTTTTTTAATAATGAGCATTAAATTAAGATTCATATACATTTTGGATTAACTTCATTGTACTAAGCAATTAATCATGGCTTGCCCTGTCCATATTCTTCATTGCTTTTAATACCTTTAGTCACGCAGGGTGGATGAGCTTGCATTTCATCAGAAAAAATTCCAAGCAAGAAAGCATCAAGGACAATGACTACCTATGGCACGGCTCTGATGACAATCCTTTTAAGGTAATCTGCGGCTCCTTGAGAGATTCATTGGATTTCTTGGAGTCACCAAGATTGCATAAACAGATTAATTTTTTGTTACATGTAAAGACAACTAAATGCTTAAGTTTGGAACTTTTCCAGAAATAACCAGTCAGATTTTAACTTTATTTTGAATATTTGCATTAAATTTAATAAACAGGTTTCAAAGTGCTAATATGTTCCAATCATTAGGTTAGGCCCTTTGGAGCCTGGGATAGCTAAGGTAATAACATAGGCCTTTCCCTTCATGTACTCACATCATTTTTTTAGTGTATTTTTCTTTTTTTATTTCTTATTTTGTTTTTATTTGTTTAGTTTTGTTTTCCATTTTTATCGTGTTGTTTAACTACATTTAAACACAGAGTTATGAGATCACGTTCTTTAGAGCCATTAAAATAAGATAGTAGAATATATATCATAAGGAAGAGAAATTTTAAGGCAACATAATTTTTATCCAGTTGAATACATAGGTTTTACAAACTATGTAGTCACTAGAATATAATATAATGAAACAGTATTTCCTTTCCCACATTTTCACAATGAGTCAGTCCTGTCTTACAACCTTTCCCTTAGTTTCTGGTTGCCGGTCAAGGCGAGAGGGCCATGTCTTTCTCACTCTGGACACAGCTTCAGCTTTAGGGCTGCTCCTTGGTTTGATGACTGACTCAGAATGGCCTGGGAGGTAGAGAGTTGGATACCCCAAAACGTATCCTGATTAATTCATTTGAATTGTTGCACTTGTTGGTTTTCTGGGTTAGATGAGTAGGAAAATATTTTCCAGAATCTATTCACTGAAATAATGTGAGACTCAAGTTTCTGCTAACATGAGAGTGCATTTTCTATCACTTCTCTGTATTAAAGCAAAATTACACACCCGATTTTCACTTTAATGTAACTGAATCCAGAGATACTATTTGTGAGGTAAAGCTTATTCCAATTCATCACTATATATTTAATGCTCTGATAAAATTGCTGGCTTTTTCTTTTTTAAAAAAGATTTTACTTAGCGGAACCTGGGTGGCTCAGTGATTGAGTGTCTGCTTTTGGCTCAAGTCATGATCCCTGGGTCCTGAGATTGTGTCCCATTTTGGGCTCCCTGCAGGGAGCCTGCTTCTCCCTCTGCCTATGTCTCTGCCTCTCTCTGTGTGTCTCTTATGAATAAATAATAAAATCCTTTAAGAAAAAGATTTTACTTTTCTATTTATTTATTTATTTAGCATGTGAGCAGGGAGAGGAACAAAGGGAGAGAGAGGGAGAGATTCTCAAATAGGCTCCATGCTAAGCATCAGCCTGACAGTGGCTCAATCTTATAACTCTGAGATCATGACCTGAGTTGAAACCAAGAGTTAGATTTTCAATCAACTGAGCCACTCAGGTGCCCCAGATTGCTGGATTATTCTTATACTGGTATGCATCAACAATATGTTCACATTTCTTATGAGATTCCATACATTTAATATTCGTTTATTATCTCTAATTTTCTCCCCAAGTACTTATTTATTTCAAGTGGAGTTATGCATTTAAAATACTCTGACAAGATCCCATAAGATCACAGGTGGGACAGATATACAATAATTAAGGTCAAATAAACAGCTATCTTTGGCAGAATGATTATTAGTTCTTTTCAATAGTTGAAACAACATGAGTATATGATTCATAAATATACCAAATAGTAGTACCTTTCTGTAGTGAAAAGAACATTAAGCTTCAGAGTTTATGATTTCATGTGATTAGCATATCAGCCAGGATTCCAACAGAATAAAGGGTGGTATACTCAAACTGGATAATTGATAAGATTTTAATAAAGATTTTTTTCTTTAAATATATAGGGTGAGGCTTTAGGAAGACAATGAGGGCTGCTGCTGTTTCCTGGGACCACCACCAAGGAGCTGTTTCTCCCCCCTAGGCCAGAGGACAGAGGAGAACAGTCATGAGAACCCAAACTGAGCACTATACAGAGAATATCATCTAACAATGACTTCCAAATCTCCCACTAGTGTTTTCCTTTGGCCAAACTCAAGAGGATGTTAGAGGGAAAGGGAACCACTGCAGAAGCCCCTATGTACGAATTTTCCAGAACACAAAGCAGGATGAAAAAGGGTAGAATGTTAATCTGGGGAAAGAGGCAAAAAGATATATACCTAGCACAACTAGTGCATATGTTTTAAAAATAAATTTAAATGGCAGACTTGCTCTCTGGGTAAGCTGGACTCCATCTGCCCCTCCTGTCATCAAGTTTTTTGTTTGGTCTGTAGGAAGAGAGAAATACATTTTCATAATACATTTTCATAGTTGGCAGGAGGCTCTTTTTTTTTAATATTTTATTTATTTATTCATTCAGAGAGAGAGAGAAAGAGAGAGAGAGAGAGAGAGGCAAAGACACAGGCAGAGGGAGAAGCAGGCTCCATGCAGGAAGCCCAACGTGGAACTTGATCCCGGGCCTCCAAGATCACACCCTGGGAGGGAGGCTGCGCCATTGGGGCGGGGGGGGGGGGGGGGGCTGCCCCAGCAGGGGGCTCTTAAGAAGTAAAACAAATCAGAACAGGGGTGAGGTAGTGTTTATCTCCTACAAGGCTTGTTGGACTCCTTCTGAGACAACATGGAGAAGTCAGTAAGATGGACTGAGAAACCACGGGAATCCTGAGAGTTTGTAGAGCCCTGGTGACAAGATGAAGAGTTGAGATAGGTTATTCTCCTCCATCTTTGCATGGAATCCAAGAATGTTCTGGCAAACACAAGATTGGAAGCTTTTGGAGCATCTGGAAACAATATTATGGGCACTACTACTGAACTCACGGGAAAGAGTAACAATGGCACAGCTCTTCCAGATGGCTTCAGGGGCAGTGGAATAAACCACAGACAAGAGCTGGTAGGGGGAAAAAAAAGATCAGCACAAACGTAGTAGTATGCTGGTAATGTTTAACAACCAGCTTTCATGAGTGAAAAAAAGGCATGGATAATAGTATTTGACCCACAGCCAACATCAAGCTACCATCATAAATTTACCTAATGCAGATTTTGGAAGAGGTGTGCACAGTTGGCTCTGGTGAGCTCTGGTGGGAATATAGCTCAGCATAGCACTGGTCACAAACCTCATTTCCTGAATGTAGCTGAAAACTGGCTTAACATACATGTGAAATACTTTAGGTGGCTTATACTTTCATGATCATTACATTCTACCAACCAAGTGGATAAACTGTTGTCATCACGATTTAGGAATAAAAAGAAAGTATTACTTCATTCTTTTCCCTATAGTCTGAGGTCAGTGAAATCTGAGACATCTGGGTGGCATGAATAATATGTCATAATTATAAGTTCCTGATAGTACATCGAAGAGCTCTGTGTATGTAATAAATAGGAATATAAGTAGGATGGAGCATTACAGTGTCTAACACAAGGTCATGTGGTCCTAGTCGTGTATTTCCTTTGCAGCTATGCAACTACCAGTTTTTTTTCTTCCAGTTTGACAGCATTATTTCTCTTTCAGGCCTGCTTCAGTGACTCTCTCTTCCCAATAGAACATAATCGCTTCCTTGGCTGAGGATTTTCTCAAGGTACCATGTGACTGCTCATGCCTGCTTTGACTCAGCAGTGACTTCTGAATTTGCATGGGTGAAGTCACATGAATTGCTCCAGTCTCATCTTCTATTTCCTGGCCCTGCCATTTCCCTCTTCACATCCACTCTTGCCTGCCTTTGCGTTCCCTCATATTATCCCCCAGGTTCAGCTACGCCCTCTGATTCTGCAGGTTCTTGGAAGTTGCTGGTAGTCTGGCTCATGTTGGGTAAACTATGACACATGCTGCTGAGAAATTAGATTGCTGCCAAATATTAAAACAGGTATTTATCCATTTAAAAAGTTCAATGTAAGCAAAAGGTGTCAACTGCACCATTCTGTGTCCACCTTCAACATCATTTTACCCCTCCTTGTCTCTTGCATGATCTGTAACCTAGCAAGCAAGTTATTTAGCAAGTGCATGTCTTTTGAAACCTAAACTAACCTATAACCATTAAGAAAACTAAGAAAATCAACTCTTATTGGCTTTCTCCTAGTAGAATACTGACGGCTAGAAGATATTTTAGAAACGGGTGAGCTCCCTTGTTCTCCAGAAGTCATAACACAAATTAAGTCAGCACCTCTCTGGTTAAGAAATCAGCCTTGTAGTAAAATACTATTTATATCTGATGTTTAACCTGCTCACTCTTCTGGCCAGAAGACTTGGAGAGTTAATTCATTCATTTGGCCAACAAATATTTATTCAGTGTGGACACTTTGAGAATGAAAATATGAACCAGAAATGGATTCTTCCCTCAAGGGCCTACACTCTACTAGGAGAGATAAAGCAGGTTCACAAATAACAATGCTACAAGGTGAAAGGTAGAAACTCATTAGAATTAGGAAGAAGTAAAAGAAGGAAGAAAACATGCTTTCAGAGGAGTAGATATGAGGAAGAGATGTTTGAAGGATGGGGACTGTGGATGTGAGCCAGCTGGAAGTGAAACATTGAGTGGGGTATTCCAGGTAGAAAGGAAATGTTGAGTCATTTAAAAGAACAGTAAACAAGCTGTTTTAATCAGATATGGTGTTCAGTGTAAGGGGCACTAAAATTAGGAAGGGAAAGTGAGGTGGTGGCAAGTCTTGAATGCCTGATTAAGGTGTAAACTCATTAAGGGCATTGGATCAGAAACCTAAATGATCCAGAATTATTTAATGAGGACATTTAATCTGGTGGCAATACATAATATGTATGGAATGTGGGGGTAAATTATATTAGGAGGCTATTGCAAATATAACAAGTCAAAAAGTATTAAGATTCTAAACTATGGCAAGCCCAGTAGGATAGAGAAGGGGATCAGATAATAATAGTAGCTAAAACTTATTGATTATACTTATACATCACTGCCATGTATATACTAGGCAGTGTGCAAATATTTTTGCATGGATTATCTCATTTTAACATCACAAAAGCAAGTAAGATAAAGTGGAAGAAACAGAGCTTTCTACTGTGTGGAGGGTCAGCAAGCAAAGGCTGACTTCAGTACCTTCCTGAGACAAGTGGCTGCCGAGCAAGTGCTTCTCTCCTATAAGAGGTTTCAGATTGGCTGGTAGATCAAGGGAAAGGCAAAAAAGAACTGTGAGTTTATTCACAAGCTCAATGATTAATAAAAGGCAAAATATGTGAACACCATTTCACACAATAGATATAATTATGATTTTAATGCCTTTTTTAAAATTAAGATTTCTGAGATTTGGAGTGAACACAAAATGACAGTCTCCTCAGTAAAATGATTTGATACATTGGAGAGTCTTGGTCATCTTTACACTGAATGTCAGGAAAGATAGATAAAGAGTTTGCAAGTTATGATACCGAACAGGATGTGTTCTAATTTGAGGGGAAGAGGAATCAGTCCAAGCAGTCAGATAACAAGGTTCTTTGCTCACTGGATTATCCACAATTCATACATTTCTTTATAATTAATCATGTCAACAGAGGCAATTTGTATCCAAAATTTGGATGAAGTATGTTTAGTTCCATGAGCTTGATTTCTGTCTACATAAAGCTCTTTGCCAGCCTAATTGTATTTATAATTTATTTCTCATAAAGGCTGATTTCATCTCAAGGAAGAATACACACACACACACACACACACATATATGTCTATATATAATATATAAGATACATAATATAAAATAGTTATTTATTACATATAATATATGGGATATTATATGATATATATACATATACATAGATACACACATACACACAGTTGTATTAGTAAGCAATATTATCATACCCATTTACAGGTTAAAGACATAGCTGAGGCTTAGTAGGTTAAATAAATTACTCCAAGTTGCACAGTAAGATTCAAGATTTTAAGATCATTGGTTATTTACTTTTTAACTTATTTATGTCTATCACACCAATGAAAATATAATGCTGATGAAGACAGGTGAATAGATTGTTGTTCATACCTACATCTGCAGTACCCAAAATCCTGCCCAGTTGATCGCTCTTGGCTGCCTAGATGAGATGCTATTGGCTGCCTAGATAGAGGCAGATGTCTGATCTCCAAGTAACTATTCTCAGCCACTGGACTTCTTGACTTCCCTAGGGATGATCAGAGATATCGAGGGATGAAGAGTAAGGGGGAAATTCACAGGTCAGAGAAAAAGAGGAGGGTGGTAGATTCATAAGTGAGAGTAGGTTTAAATGAGGCAATAGTAGAACATATACTAATTTGTGTTATCACAAAGTGTTTCCACCATCAGTTCATAACTTGTTCAATTATGTAATTATGTAATTTTTGTTTCACCTTTCATCATGAACTAAAGTCCAGTATATTATTCAATTTTAAGAATTTTGTTTATTCCATTTTTTCTTACATGTATTCTTTGAAGGTTGGCTGAGTTGGGACATTAATATTTTTGTCTATATTCTGTTTCTAGGTTCTGAATACTAACTTAGCTTGGCTCCCTGGGAAGAAAATTGTCTCTATATTTCTATTACAATATGGGGTCCTGCTGCTTTAATTAATAGGTTTAGAAGTTAGTTATCACTGGGTATGAATAAAACATTTGTGAAACTAACATCAAAATAATTATTCATATAGAACATAATGTAAGATTTATTTAGATGTTTATTTTAGTTTTGAAAATATGTTGAAGATTATTCTACCAAAAGTTGAATTATTTTGGAATATTTTCCGTTCTATGGCTATAAACAATTTCTCTAAATGAATTCATCCATGAAATAAGCTATAATTTTCTTAAGTCACTTACAGAGTCCCACATGCAAAAATTTCAATTTCTATTATTAAAAATTATACCAAGTGATTTCATATTCATTGTTATGCTTGACAGAATCAAAAACATAATTGTCTGCTTTTGTATATATATACTCAAAGTATTCTCAATGCGAAAAAGAACAAGATTGTAATATCACATTTACCACTTTGTTTCTTTTTCTAAAATAGTAACTCAACTTCTGTATTTTATTCTTAGAAGTTTGAGAGCTGAATTACCACTACTGTGACAATGTTCTTTAAATGTATAATAAGATACTTAAAATATAATTTAATTTTTGAGTTGTGGATCCATAGTAAATTTTTTGTAGGTAATTAATATGTACAATTATAATCTGAAGTAAAGTTAAAATTGTGCCAGCAACAGAACTATGATTAGAAATGACTAAAGTAAGATCAATTTTGCATTATCAATATTGTGTTATATAGAACACCTTTTCAGTGACACACACTACTTAGATATGGAAACAAAAACATATAAAATCACTTTTAACCTAATAGACTATATATGAGTCTTACAATAAGTCATGTATAGAAGCAAAGAGATTTTATATTTTGTGATTATTTAGTGTATTTTCCCCTCTATAGACAACAATCCCTCAAATATGGCTATACTTTTTATTTTATAGAACTCTAAATCCCTTTCTGTGCAAAAACAAAAATGGAATTTAGCATATACCAAAATAAGCAATGAGATTTTAATAGTAACCAATCAACTAAGGGCTCTTCTCACTCCACTATTAATTATCCCAGATTTTTCTCATTGTTGGTTAAACTGTACCTGGTCTAGGTTGATCACTTTGTGGAGTGATCCATTTCCTCAACTTTGAAGGGCCTGTTTTCTTGATACTTGGCCCTCATCCTATGGCCATTGCTGTATCATCACATTCATTATCATCATCTCCAGGTATAGAAATTTAAGATGCATCCAAAGGAATCTCCCAAGGTCCAGATATATGTGTTTCTGCCTCCTTATAATAAAGCAAGCCTCAGTAAATGCCTCAGAACCCCCTCTGACAAAGTATGAGTCATAGCTTCAGGTTCCAGTAGAACCTTTATGATGTCCTTTCTGGAAACCAGAATATCTAATGGAGCAAAGGCCAAAGTTGTAGAGACAAGAAGCTCACATTCTAGAAATTGTTTACTGAGGATTGAGGGTCCCAGGCCAGAGCAGGCACCATGGGTGCTGTTTCTACATGCCCTCCGGTTTGTCTTCCACTCCATGCAAGTTGCCCACAGTGTGCTCTCACTTTCATGAGCCCACACCTATATGTCTGTCAGTATGAGTCTGCTAGGGCTGCATTAACAAAGTGCCACAGACTAGGTGGCTTAAACAAGAGAGGTTTATTTTTTCATATATCTGGAGGCTGGAAATCCCAGATCAAGTCATCAGCAGGTTTGGCTTCTTCTGGGCCTTTTCTCCTTGGCTGGTAAATGGTCACTTTTTTGCTGTGTCTGCACATGGTCATCCTTCTGTCTTACACATCCCTCACATACACATCCATACAGGTGTACTAATCTCTTCTTATAAGGACACCAATCCAGTTGGACTAAGGATCATGCAGATTGCCTCATTTTACCAAGCTTCTAATCATGGCTGAGTCTTTCTGATGACCAACCCCATCTAGGAACCCACCAGGAGTCCCCTCATTAGAACAGAAGATAGTGCTATCACCCAGTAATTTCCATGGGATTTAGGAGCCCTGTCTCAGGAATCAATTTCAAGAACCAAATATTAGAACAAACAATGCTCCCTAGTGCTCTTATCATAGAGGAAACAACAAAATTTTAGGAACTCTGTGCCAGGAATCCAGGACAGAAACCATATACATACAGTTTATATATATTTAAATATATATCATATGTATATAAATTATTTATTGATTTATATATATTTATCTATCCATATATATAAATTATTAATTACAATAAAATATAATATATAGATATTTTTCTTTTATTCAACATGAACTTTATTGTAAAAATAGTAGTACTATAATGAAGATTGAATTCACAGCCTTGGCAAGTCTTTCTTTCTTTCTTTCTTTCTTTCTTTCTTTCTTTCTTTCTTTCTTTCTTTCTTTCTTTCTTTATCTTTATAAAGATTTTATTTATTTATTCATGAGAGACACAGAGAGAGAGAGGCAGAGACATAAGCAGAGAGAGAAGCAGGCTCCCTGCAGGGAGCCTGATGCGGGACTCGGTCCCAGGACCCCAGGATCACGCCCTGAGCTGAAGGCAGAAGCTCAACCACTGAGCCACCCAGGCGTCCCGCCTTGGCAAGTCTTTAATGGTAAAATCAAAACCCTGATAGGAAAGGAATGGGGCCCTAAAGCACTGAATGGGGACATACATATGGACGTACTCAAGAACAGGGGATCCCCAGATTCCTCTGAACCTCTGGGCCTACTTTGTTTTGTTGAAGGTTAGCAGCCTTCTCCTGCCTGAAGACCGTGCAGAAACATCAACTGAGATGGATGCCTTGGAAGACAATGATTGTTCTCTTCAAAATCTGACATACTTCCTCTCCCTTCTTCTAATTCTGTAACTAAGATCATGCCTCAGCAGAGGCTAGCTAAGGAACTGCTTTCTTGCCAGAGGGGGGAAAAAAGGAATTATTCACCAAAGGAACTTTAGGACATGATTAATTGTAGTGAAAGAAATCAGGGGTTGGGAAAGCATGCCAGGAAGTAGATCTTGATAGTATTGGACTGGGGTAGGGGTTAGGGGAGGTGAAAGATAAGCTCAATAAAGGAGAGTTGGCCATATAGGAGCATTCTCCCTGCCTGACAAGAGCACCTGGAAATCGTCCCAAAATGACTGCTGGGATGGTTACTAGAAGCTTGTGGGGAGCAAAAGGCTCATATTAAATGAAGTACAAACAACAGAACTGCCCTGGCAGTTTTGAGGAAGGGATGAAAAGGTTTAAAGGAATGAATATGCTGGAATGGTTCTATTGTATAATCCTTGAGAGTCCACCAACTGGCTGTGTTCTTGAGAACACAGAGAATGCTGTTGGAAGGGCCAGAGAATGCTGTCATCACTAGCTCATAAGGAATATGCTAGTGATAGAGGTACTGGCATGTTTGAGCAGCTTAATGGTGGCTACAGCATGGCTGATGACAGACAATATTCTTAGGGAACTGTTGTCATTGGGAATGATAGGAATCCAGAGTAGCAGACGGCAAGGGCAATGTTAAACCATTAGGAATCTATGGTGATGACTAATGTGCAAAGGTGTTTCTAAAGGAAAAATAGGTGGACCGCCAACAAAAGCATGATTTGATATATACAATAAAAAATTATTAAAATTGGATAAGCAGAAGCCTGATATCATTAATGCCCATGAAACATTACTTCCTCGTCCAGTTTATAAACCTGAGCGCATCCTTACCCCCACAGAGAGCCCCTACAATGCCACAAGTATACACTGTAGATAGTTCTGTAATATAATTCTATATATCTTGCATATAATTTGAAATTACAATCAGCAAGTTGTCTATGAACATTCTAGTCTAGTGGCTAGTGATGCTTCCCATCTCTGGAATACCTTTTTGCACCTTCTCTCTATGTGAGTGCCACTCTGTTTTAAGGCTTCAATAAAGCCTTCTCCAATTGCCCCATCTCTTGGTTGTCACCTCTTCCTCTAAATAGCAATCCTGTTCAGTTAATATTTACTATTCTGCCTTGGTTGATTATGGAAATTTTATATATATAAAAGAAAGTCCATTTTTCCAACCTGATTCCTAGACCCTTGCAAATAGGATTAATCTTATACCTCAGAACCTATTACAATGCTCTATGTGTAACAAAATCTTAATTAGAATTTTCCATTTAGCATTTTAATTCCTTCCACTCTTTGAACTAGGAATGGATGTGTTTATCATTGCCTACAAACAAGCAATTATGCCCATACATTTATCTTAGATTCTTGATTGGTAGAACTACTCAGAATCCTTGAAATAAACTTAGGTAGGAGAACTTAATATGGAGTGATTGACTTGTGTATACATGTAGATTAAATTCAGGGCTGTTTATTTTTTAAGCTGCAATTACAGGTTTTCAACACCAAATGAGTCATAGGAAAGTTAACAGCCGCTGTAGAATAGATACACAGCATTACAATTTAGGGATTTTTGTAACTCTGTCATCTAATTTTTCATAATGACTAAAACTTCACAATACCTATTGTAGAATCCTTCCATAAAGTACAATGCCGGTGTGGGAAATATGACTGGCTGTTTCCTAACTGCTGAAAATTATCAAAGTGTCTTGGTCCAGAGAGACTTGAAGATGTTGGAATTGCCTTATCTGATATCAAAATGCATTAGACAATTTTAGAATTTAAGATTCTCTGGTACTGGTTATTCAAAAGATCAAAATATAGATGGAACAGAATAGAATATCTATCTATCTACATAACACACATGCACACATAAGGCTAGAGCTTATAAAATTTTCTTTGTATGTGATAAATCTCACAGGAAAAGAATTTAAAAAGAAAGAATCAAAGTGAATATGGTGTCAGAAAAAAAAAAAAAAAAAAAAGCTTGACTTTCCTGAGTATTTTTTTCCAAGGAAGTGCCAGCCCAGCATATACCACAAATTTAAAAGAGATCATTTGCAGGATGATAAAATCTCTCCAAAGATATACTTATCCTCAATTTCTTGATTAAAATCAGACATTGCTTCACTTGACAGGGGCCTCTACTTCCTGTCTTCTTTATCATTTGCTGGGTTACTCTGAGGGCTTGAGGGAATGGCCTTCGCTTAACTGTTTCGTTATGCTGAAATGAGATACTTGGTTAAACTGCGAAGCTCACATTTCTAAATTTTCCTTTCTAATAATGATGCTTTTTGTTTCTTTCTCCTTTTGAATCCTAAGGATGTTAGAGCAAATTCACAAAGATGACGGCATCTCTACTTTACCACCCATCTGCTTTGGATTCTCAAAGTTCTGTAGTATAATTATCCCCTAGCAACCCGCTGAGGAAGTGCCTTCAGGAGCACGTGGACTCCAAAGGAAAACATGCTGTGACAGGCCTAGAGTTCAGCCGGAGGGCTTCAATCCCATTTCCAGTGTTAAACACCACAGGGCCAGAAGCACTTGCTGTGGTCTTTCCCCCATTCCTGGCTTCCAGGAGTGCTATTACCGCAGCATCCTTGGCAATTTTCCCTAACTTTTCTTCCTCCTCTTCAGAGTTTTTAATAGAATCACTTATTGTACTTCCCTCTTTCATATATATATATATTCCTTTGATAATATTATATATATTATATATATTATATATATTATATATATATATATTCCTTCTGATAATATTATAAACTTTTTGCTTGTTCTGAATGGCAACTCGCAACCGCAGTTGGGAGAAGGAATGATAAATAGTTCACTTATTTTCTTTCAGGTTCTTAAGATCTCTTCTACTCTATTTTCCTTAAGGGTCAAACTCTTACATGTCTTTAAAAACGGAGTTTCAGGGGATCCCTGGGTGGCTCAGCAGTTTGGCACCTGCCTTCGGCCCAGGGCGTGATCCTGGAGACCGGGATCAAGTCCCATGTCAGGCTCCCTGCATGGAGCCTGCTTCTCCCTCTGCCTGTGTTCTGCCTCTCTCTCTGTGTGTCTCTCATGAATAAATAAATGAAATCTTTAAAAAAAACAGACAGAGTTTCAGAGGACATCAAGGAAGTACAAAAAATTGGTCCACTCCCCAACATAGCTTTATTTTCATTATGAAAAAAATGCAAAATGGTAAAATAACCATTTCCAAATGAAAACCTTAGCTTGTCCTGTTTCAAAACTATATAAATTATTTCCTTTATATGGTCAAATGAGGAACCAGTTTTGTTCTCATTCTTACAATGTAGTCTTTAGTTCATTGGATATGAGGAAACAAATATGAATCCTCATCGAGAAAAGTCTACGTATCAGATACTATGCTAAATTTTCTACACAGATTTTCTCCTATAATCCACTAACAACTATATGGAATACTAACTGCTATGTGTATTTTACAGATGGCATATTGAGGCACAGAGACATTACAAAACTTGTTAAAAGTTCCATAGTTAGTATCAAATCAGATTTGTTGTCTAGCAATTGGTTTCCAAAATCTCTGCTGTTAGCTCTTATGTTATTTTGTGCCTCATCATCTCAACCTCCTTAAAATATATATCATCATTTTCTACATCATTTCCATGGGTACAAAAAAGTAAATGACACCATCTCTGTTTTGTAGATGAGGGAACTGATGTAAAGTCACTTGTTTAAGGACATCTCTAATGAATGGCTTAAAAAAGTTAAAAATAAACACTGTGTTTGTGTGTCTGTGTGTGCATGTGTGTGTGAAACATATGGTTTCACACTCCCCTGGTTTAATTGATTTTTCTCATAAAATTTGAAGCTCACTTAACACTAAATGGTATTCAAATTCAAATTTATAAGAAAGAA
Organism: Canis aureus; assembly: GCF_053574225.1. Taxonomy (NCBI): domain Eukaryota; kingdom Metazoa; phylum Chordata; class Mammalia; order Carnivora; family Canidae; genus Canis; species Canis aureus. The sequence continues at coordinate 85,467,136 of NC_135611.1, read as the reverse complement.
GCTTGCTCTTTTTTTACCTTTATTTTTTTTAATTTAAATTCAATTTGCCAACATATAGTATAACACCCAGTGCTCATCACATCATGTGCCCTCTTTAATGCCCGGCACCCAGTTACCCCATTCCCCACCCACCTTCCCTTCAGCAACCCTCAGTTTGTTTCCCACAGTTAAAGGTCTCTCATACTTTGTCTTCTTCTCTAATTTTTCCCACTCAGTTTCCTTCCTTTCTTTTATGGTTCCCTTTCACTATTTCTTATATTCCACATATGAATGAAACCATATGATGATTGTCCTTTTCTGATTGATTTACTTCACTCAGCATAATACCCTCCAGTTCTATCCACATTGATGTAAATAGTAGGTATTCATCCTTTATGATGGCTGAGTAATATTCCATTGTGAGCCACACTGTGGCTCCTTCCACAGTTTGGCTATTGTGGACATTGCTGCTATGAACACTGGGGTGCATTTGTCCCATCATTTCACTACATCTCTATCTTTAGGATAAATACCCAGTAGTGCAATTTCTGAGTCATAGGGAAGCTCTATTTTTAACTTCTTGAGGAACCCCCACACTGTTTTCCAGAGTGGCTGTACCAGTTTGCATTGCCATCAACAGTATAAGAGGATTCCCCTTTCTCTGCATTCTCACCAACATCTGTTGTTTCCTATCTTGTTAATTTTAACCATTCTCACCAGTGTAAAGTTGTATCTCATTGTGGTTTTGATTTGTATTTCCCCTGATGACAAGTGATATGTACCTTTTTTCATGTGCCTGTTGTCCATGTGTAGGTCTTCTTTGGAGAAATATCGATTCATGTCTTCTACCCATTTTTTGACTGGATTGTTTTGGCGGTGTTGAGTTTGCTAAGCTCTTCATAGATCTTAGACCAAGCCCTTTATCTGATATGTTATTTGCAAATAGCTTTTTCCATTCTGTAGGTTGCCTTTTAGTTTTGTTGACTGTTTCCTTTGTTGTGCAGAAGGTTTTTATCTTGATGAAGTCTCAATAGTTCATTATTGCTTTTGTTTCCCTTGCCCATAGAGACATATCTTGCAAGAAGTTCCTGCAGCTGAGGTCAAAAGGTTGTTGACTGTCTTCTCTAGGATTTTGATGGATTCTTGTCTCCATTTAGATCTTTTATCCATTTTGAGTTTATCTTTGTATATGGTGTAAGAGAATGGTCTAGTTTCATTCTTCTGTATATGGCTTTCCAATTTTCCCAGCACCATTTATTGAAGAGACATTTTTTCCTGCTTTGTTGACCATATAGTTATGGGCCCATTTCTGGGCTCTCTCTATTCCCTTCCATTGACCTATGTGTCTGTTTTTGTGTCAGTACCACACTGTCTTGATGACCACAGCTTTGTAATATGGCTTGGAGTAAGGCATTGTGATGTCCCTGGCTTTGGTTTCTCTTTACAAAATCCCTCTGGCTATTTGGGGTCTTTTCTGGTTCCATACAAATCTTAGGATTATTTGTTCCAACTCTGTGAAGAAAGTCAATAGTATTTTGATAGGGATTGTACTGAATGTATAAATTGCTCTGGGTAGCATAGAAATTTTCACAATATTTATTCTTCCAATGCATGAGCAAGGAGTGTTTTTTTTCCATCTCTTTGTGTCTTCCTCAATTTCTTTCATAAGTGTTCTGTAGTTTTTAGAGTTCAGATTCTTTACTTCTTTGCTTAGGTTTATTCCTAGCTATCTTAGAGTTCTTGGTACAATTGTGAATGGGATTTATTCCTTAATTTCTCTTTCTTCAATCTCATTGTTAGTGTATAGGAAAGCAACTGATTTCTGTGCATTGATTTAATATCCTGCCACATTCCTGAATTGCTCTGAGTTCTAGAAATTTTGGGGTGGAGTCTTTCGGGTTCTCCATTTACGGTATCATGTCATCTGCAAAGAGTGAGAGTTTGACTTCTTCTTTGCCAATTTGAAGGCCTTTTATTTCTTTTTTCTTGTCTGATTGCTGAGGCTAGGAATAGTGTTGAATAACTGTGGTGAGAGTGGGCATCCATCTTGTGTTTCTGACCTTAGAGGAAAAGTTCTCAGTTTTTCTCTTCCAGAATGATATTTGCTGTGGCTTTTTATAGATGGCTTTTATGATATTGAGGTATGCTTTCTTTATCCCTACACTCTGAAGAGTTTTAATTAAGAAAGGAAGCTGTATTTTGTCAAATGAGAAGGTTGCTCTTAAATAGCTTATGGCATAGTTTCTCAAAGTACGGTCTTTAGGGAAAAATTGCCCAGAAGTTCAGTTCTAATTCTTTCACCTAGGGACTGCAAGACTTTCAGCAAGTTATTTAACCAGTCAATGTGAGGCCTCCTGTACAGTAGGATAATAGTGGTATCCAGTTTGCAGACTATTAGGAGGATTACCTCTAGGAATATATGCTCCAAACTTTTTGCACAACACTGAACAGTGCATCTGTAAGCAGTAAATGTGACCTTTGCCCTTATTACTTAAGATGGTCCTGAAACAAAATTGAGAGACAGAACAGATGAAAGCTGATTTTGAATGGAAAATGGGATTTCTCTGTGGATGATGTTCAGGTTCTACATAAGAAGGGGTGGAAAATAAGAGGGGCACCTGGGTGCCTCAGTGGGTTAAGCGATGGACTCTTAGTTTTAAGCTAGGTCATGATCTGAGGGTCATGAGCTCAGGCTCCATGCTCAGTGCAAAGTCTGCTTGAGATTATCTGTCTCCCTCTCTTTCACCTCTCCCACCTATCTCACATGTCTCTCTCTCTCTCTCTCTCTCTAATAAATCAATCTTTTAAAAAAAAAGAAGTTTGGGAAATAGGTGAAATAGGTATGTTGGAAGCGGTTTCATTCATTTTAGCTTTAAATCTTTACCCAATGCCATTGCTTTATTCTGTAGCTTATAGATTTACTTTGTAACGACTGATTCTGTTAAACTGGATTATGATCTCTACTTTTGATCAGTTCTTTTTTTTTTCCTTGCTACTTCTAGTTTTTGTCTAACATTTAAGTCTACTTTAAATTAGGAATAATTTATAAAAATATTTCAAAACCCAATGTTTCATTAAACATTGACAAAATTCAGGTAAATTCATTACTAAATATGAGTTTTTCTCATATTTAGTCCAGTCCCATGATTAAAATAGTAAAGGAGCAGAACAGCCTCCTCACTTACAACTCTATCAGTAATGTGTAAGAGTCCTGTAATGCCCGTAAGAATTAGCTACCCTGTTGAACATCTGTGATTCACATTGTACATTGTGTAGTGAATGAAGATATTTATTTCTTAATAATATTAAGGACTCTATTCAGGACTCTGGCCAATAGCTGGCGTGATGTTTGCATTCTGTGTGTGGTGTTGTTCTTGCCTTGGCTGACTATTATGGCCACACCTTGACAAGCCAGTTGCAGCAAGCCCCAGCATTTTTTCTCGCTTGTCAAAGCAGCCTTCCATGTTGGTGACACCTGAGGAAACTATCTTCAATCCAGATGCTCTCAAGAAGTACTTTTAGACTGATACTCCCTGTATTTCTGCCTATGTCTTGCCATATGCTCAGAGAGGAGTTATGCTATCCTAGCACCAGCTGTGTGTCATATGAAAGAAGACAGGATATTTCCTGGAATATGTCTCAATTGCATTGTTTCTCTATCTGACATTGTGCTATGTGAATGACCACACTCACAGGCAAAATCATCTACCAGTGGCCCATCAGAAGTTTCTAAATCTCCTCTCATTTGAAAGTGATACACCAACCTCATGGTAGATTGTGTTTCTTTTTTTCTTTCCTAAAAGAAAGAAATCCATGGTTTCTTATTTACTCAAGAAGAAATCCATGGTTTCCTAAAGTTTGTTTCTTAAAAAGCATTCCTATATTTTATCTCAGAGTCTATAGAAATTTTATGTTTTTTTTCTTTTGGTATCATCATCTTGATTTTTTAAAAATTTAATATCAGTAGCTTGAGAAAGATGAAAATCAAATAATTTGGGTTTTGTTCTTTAACAATTAGTAAAGTCTTGAAGATGGAATTTTTAGCCTTTCTGCCAAATTATGTCATTCATGCCATCAATGCAAGCAAAGTATCATTACATCATAAAATTTTCTAAATTTCTAGAAAGATGAATAAAACATGAATTCCAATCAACAGTATCATCAGTAATTTAAATGCATCTCAGATACAGAGTAGCAGAGTACTCAGAAGTTCATTTAATTAGAGATCAGAGTAAACCATGGCATCTATCTATTTGACATAGTTTATGCTTTGGTATTTTTCTGGTTAGTTTGTTTTGGAGTTGGAATATTGGCATTTTGTATTAGATTTTGCTGTAATCAATAGAACTTATTCTTGGCAATTTTGTAGGGGTTATAACTTACTTGAAACCAAAAATACCAAAAAAGTTGTCTGAAGAGTCAGTTTATTTACTTATATTTCTGAAAAACTCTTAAGAAAATTGGAAACTAAGCATTTACTTATAGTCAATGATATTAATGAATAGCAGCAAAGAATGAAAAAAACTTCAACAAAGGAACTGAAGAGTAAAAGGTACTTCAATGATGAAAGAATTTCTGAGACAAAGTCAAAGAAAATTATGAAAAATAATAGAGTTCAGGAACAATCAACCCAGAGAAAAGATCTTGGATGGACAAAAACTATGCATGCAGAATGCCTCTGCATTGTTTTCCATTCATTATGATGACAATGAATAAATCAAACTGTCTCATTATTTCATCACTTTGCTTTGTTTCAACTGTCAGGCATGAAAAATTACTGAGAAGAACAAAATTTCAAAAAGAAAACTTTGAATAGTATGAACACACTGTGAGTGCTAACTCCAGGAGAGCTGGTTTTTCAAGAATCACGCCAGAAATTAAATAATGATGTAGCATTAGAAACTTATGTGTCCTTTTGAGGTTCCCACACCCTCCTAAAGAGGGGAAACAAAGTGGATGCTTATAGTTCTATGTATTCTGAAAATGGGACTATAAATAGGAGAGTTTACTAAGAGACTTTTCAGTGTTAATTGGTAGCTGTTTATGGGTTCCTTGTCACTAAAGTCCTCATTCCCATCTCATTTTGTGGTTTTATCATCAATCTATAATTTTGCTACCTATAATTTTTTATCAACCTATATTTAGAATTTATGTAATTTTATGCCCCTAAATATCTAGGCTAAGGTAAGCACCGTGGTCTGCAATCAGATAAAAGATCTAAATTCAAGCCCTGACTCCTCTTTTTAGTAATCATTGACTTTAGCTAAATCTCAAACTTTGTTAGGCTTTAGTCTTGAAATGTGTACAATGGTAATATCACCTCCCTTATTTTTCCCACAGTATAATTGTGAGGATAGAATAAATATGTGTAAAAAGTTTTGTAACTGCCAAAGTATTAAACTAATAAGGAGTTTTACCTCTGGCAGACAGAGCAGATAGGATTTCACTTCAATGTCTTTGATTTAAAGACTTTGTGGTTATCTATTTGAGAAGAAAATGCTAGGAACTATTTTTTTAATTTACTTCTTTATTTACTTCTTTATTTTAGAGAGAGAGCATGCACATGGGAGCATGCACAGGGGGAGGAGCAGAGGGAGAAGGAGAGAGAGAGAAATCTCCAGCAGACTTTCCACTGAGTATGAAGTCCAATGCAGGGTTTGATCCCAGGACTCTGAGATCATGACCTGAGTTGAAATCAAAAGTCAGTGACTTAACCAACTGAGCCACCCAGGCACTCCTAGACACTATTTAATATCCCTGTTCTTGGGATCATTTTGTCCCAGTTTAAGAATCGGGTAGTCAGAAGATAAAGTTCCAGAAAATCAATGATATACTTAATTGGCATAGTGGCATGATTTTTGGCATGAAGATAGCTTTACCATCTATCTATCTATCTATCTATCTATCTATCTATCTATATCTATCTATCTACCTATCTATCCATACACACATATGTATATGTAGTCTGTTCAACAAAGTAGTTTGAAGCATTGTTTGAGATGTCTTATAAATGTAGCAAATTATTAATAAATTACTATTCTTAGTTTTAGTATAGTTCTCATTTTGTATATTCTAAATAAAATTGCATGGGGACACCTGGGTGGCTCAATGGTTGAGTGTCTGCCTTTGGCTCAGGTCATGATCCTGGGGCCCTGGGTTGGAGTCCCACACTGGGGTCCTTGCAGGGATCCTGTTTCTCACTCTGCCTATGTCCCTGCCTCTTTCTCAGTGTCTCTCATGAATAAATTTTAAAAAATCTTTGTGTTTAAACTTTTCCAAATGCAATGCTGTCAGTTATCATTTGAACAAAGAATAATTATCATTTGGACAAAGAATAATAAGAAAATGTAAGTAACTGGTATCTAGGAGACTTGACACTGAGGAAATGTTACACACACACACACACTCACACAAACACATACACCTGTACTGCAGCAGAACAGAACCAATTCAGTTTTACAACTCAAATGATCAAACCTTGTTATAGGAGGTAAAACATTTTTTTTGAAGATTTTATTTATTCATGATAGACACAGAAAGAGGCAGAGACATAGGCAGAGGGAGAAGCAGATTCCCCACAGGGAGCCAATAAGGGACTCGATCCCAAGACCCCGGATCACTATCTGATCCAAAGGCAGATGCTCTACCACTGAGCCCCCCAGACATCCCTAGGAGGTAAAACATTTATACTACAGCACCGTGGACCACTCAATGAATGAACCTTGGAGGATGAGAGCTGCGTGTTCTCTGAAAGTTGCCAGAGAGACATGGGGCTACTGACAGCTCTTTCTACACTCCTTGGTTTCCATTTGCCCTTTTGAGGAAAGTTCAAGCATGCCTCAGAGATCTCAGTATGTGCCAAGTATACACCAGAGGGTGGAATCTGTGGAGTTTCAGTCTTAAGCCACAAGGAGTCAGCTAGTCAGAAATAAAAACAATCAATCCATTACTTTGCCACCAGCCCACCCAGGCAGATGCTCAGCAAAGATTTATGTTTCAGAGTCTTGGGTAGATTACAAACATTGATTGATTGTAGATGTCCTTTGTATTGTTAACAACCCAGAGCATTAAAGAAACAAAGAGGGTTAATTCAGGTTTACCACCATAGATTAAATTTCCTCCTTACTCATTCAATTTCAAATCACTCTGCACTAGCTCCATGTGAAGTATTTATTTACTCAGGAACTGATTCAAGTCAGGCAGGTATTAACAGTGCTTCTTTTATGTTTTATTTTGTTAGCTTCATCCTTAGTGTGTTCCTCCCCACCCTCCCCTACCTCCCAGTCCTGTATATATATATATATAATATGTATATTATATATATATAACATATATATACCTAAATATTTCTTTTCCCTCACAATGAAGTCATTCTTCTTCTTCTTTTTTTTTTTTTTTTTTTTTTTTTTTTACAATAAAATCATTCTAACTCCCATTCTGATCACTAGAAATTGTATTAGTTAACAACAGGTCCACTGTGGGTTGTTAAACAAGGAAGTCATTCTTCATTATTATCATCATATCGTTAATTAATAGGGAAGGATTTCATTTTAAAATGAAAAAGGAAGAAAGAGGTTAGAATGCAGAACTGAACCTAGAATTGATTTCAAGAGATCAATTTTCCATATCTGTTGTTCCATCACAGAACCTGCATTATCTCCTGTTGTAGTCAGTATTGGCTCACCTTCATCCTTTACAAGCACTGCAGGAGATTGCCTCTGGGCTACTGTCAGAGAACATTACTCGCTTCCCAGTCATGGAGAGTAAACCAGATCATCCTGTCTGATTACTTATAAATAATTCTTTGGACAAATGAACTCATTGTAATATAGAAGTAGCTCATTGTTTGTTATTCATTTAAGAAGTATTTATTAAGTGCCTACTATGTGCCAGGCATTGTGCTAGGAAATGAAACTATTAAGAAATCAAGGAACTTAGAGCCTGTTGGGGGAGATAGATACCAAATGTGTAATTACATAGATAACCACACAAATAAGTATATATTCACACCAAATTCATTAAAAAGAATTTCAGCACAATTTTTTTTTTATGAGTGGGGTGGGGATGGGGTGGGCAGGGACAGAGGGAGAAAGAAAATCTCAAGCAAGCTCCATGCCGGGTCCAGAGCCTGACATGAGACTCGATCTCAGGACCCTGAGATTATGACCTGAGCTAAAATTAAGAGTTGGACTCTAAACCAACTGAGTCACCCAGGCATCCCAGGACAATCTGCTTCTTGTTCTTACTCTTGTTCTTCTTTTTTTTCTTTTCCTTATTTTTTTTTTTTAAGATTTTATTTCTTAGAGATAGAGACTATAAGCAGGGGGCTTTGCAGAGGGAGATGAACAAGCAGACTCTCCACTGAGCAGGGAGCTGCATGCAGGGTTGGATCCCAGGACCCTGAGTTCATGACCTGAGCTGAAGTCAGACACTTAACAGACTGAGCCACCCAGATGCCCCCACAATCTTCTTCTTAAGGCTTAATTATAGTTTTCTAAATTTTTACATACTGTACATTGTAGCTGGACTTGAAAGAATACAAAAATGTATGGTGGGGGGAGAGGAAGCGTCTTCACTAGGAACATGGTAAACAAATATGCACACATAGGATTCAAGATTATTTGAAAAGTGGTAGCAAATTTGGTCTTGTCAAGCTCAAGCGCATGTGGCACTGAGAACAGAATGGGAGAGGAAGATGCAATTCATCAAGGTTTTAGGTCTTAACTGTGGGATGAGGAAAAGCAATACAAAATAAAACAAAAATAATATTTCATCATTGCTTTCTCTTCCCATTTTTAGATCTTTTTTTGTCACTAAGGCAAGAGATAAACTCTTTTTTACTTTATAAAAATATGTTCTGTGTTTTTCCTCAGAAATGATAGTGAAGGAAAGAATTTCTTCCTGAAACTGCAAAATAAGCTTTCATTTGTTGAAGGATAGGTACAGAACCAGGACAATCGGCTCTTAATAAACAGGGAGGTTGCTTAAAAGGGTTAATTAGAAAAAGAATGATTCTATTATTTCAGTAAGTCTATCATATCTATCTATCTATCTATATCTATCTATCATCTATCTACCTATCTTCTTGACATTGATGGAATATATATAATGTATATACCTACCTTTACCAATTTTCTTCTCCAGACTTCTACCTAAAACCATCATTTTCCTTTATAATAGTAAATTACCATCTATGAATGTATATGAAAGAGGGTCACTTCAGCCATCAATAAAACAACATAAGAAGATCAACCATTGGGTGAGAAAGAAAATTTTAAAATAAGGGATGTTGGTTAACAATCTAACAGTGCCAAACTCTATAAAAAGATTGCTTTCTTTTTTTAATGGAAGGATATCTTCTCTATTTCTTAAAATAAATATTTTGGGTCAGATTTTGTTCTTCTTTTAAAGGAGATCTAAATGTAATATCACACATGAAGCTTCCAAGGCTTTGGAAAATTGTTTTTTAGTCTCCAGAACCTGGATCAAACCTTCTTCTGGAGCTCTCAATTATATATATATATTTGTCATAATATAATATAACATTATATATATTTGTCATAATATAATATAACATTATATATATTTGTCATAATATAATATAATATAATATAATATAATATAATATAATATAATATATATTATTTAGAGTTATAACTACAACATGACTTGTACCAGTGCCTTTGGTAAATACACTTTTTTTTAAAGATTTTATTTTTAAGTAATCTCTACATCCATCATGGGGCTCGAATTTACAACCCTGAGAGCAAGAGTTGCATGCTTTACTGACTAAGCCAGCCAGGAGCCCCTAGTAAATGCCCTATTGACTTAAGTGTGAATTCTAGAATTCATCTGAGCATAAATCTCTGATTCTGTATGAAAAGTGGTGCTTTTCCTAAGTGTAAAATGATGGATGTCCCTAAGTATTCTACAGCTCTATCATCAGGATGGATTTTTCCAGAATTTATGGTAGATTATAAAACTTAATTGAATACTTCTCATCTCCTCCGACTACAAATGGACCACCAAACTAAGCAGTAAACTGGCAGAGACTGGAGGCATTACAAACCAGCCACGAAATTCCTAACAAGAAGCATGCTTTCAATAAGCTCTAATTATCTCAAGTTTGGTACCTTTGAGGGCTCTCCACGTGAATGTACATCCAATGGAAGGTCATGAAAATGCAGTTCTAATCTTTTTATCTCTGTCTATACCTGTACAATAAAGTATATCTTATTCAAAGTCAATCACTCTCTTACCCAAAGGCTGTGTTCTGTTGGATTGGTTGAACTAAAAAAGTCCATGGCAGTCAACCTGGTAAAATGATGGGACTTTGCAAACAGTGATGTACTATAAAATGGAAAGGATTGTGATGAGAGTAACAAAACCGAAGGAACAACAAAAGGATCATGTTGGTGGTTGTGCAGATCATCCAAATATGGATCATATTTACCCCATCTTCACTATATTTCACTATACCGAAGAATAAAGGAAACGAGATTTTACGACAATTGTAAAAAGAAAAAAAGGCCTTCATTATGTAAGTTTTCAAACTTTGTCATGTTACAGCTGTTTGTGACAAGTGGTTACAGAATCACTTTTGCAAAAACACCAAATGCATAAACATTGAACCAATTAACCTTGATGTCGAATAATAATGATATATTTATACTGAAAGTAGAATTTTTTTTTTTTTCAGATTAAGTCAGTACCAGAGAAAGAAAACTTGTTCTGTATCTACTGCTATGTGATGGGAGAAAGGTAGACAAATTTTACTTGTTTTAAAATTTCCTGTCATCCACAGATCACTGTAGAGACTACAGAAGCCTTTTTTTCAACTATGCTAAGGGAGAAATAAAGCCAATGAATTTCAGACTGAAGCTTATGGATTTTCAACCTTTCCACAAAATAAAAGGAGGTGCAGAGGACAAAACCACGGATTCCAGTCCTGAAATAATGTTATGAACATTTGTTACTTTGTCTAAGAAGCATTCCTCCTGAAACTAAGAACAACCCTATCTTCTTTTGGATAAAACCAACCAACAAGCTCTAGTAAGGTCTTCCAATCACAGTACATCAACTCTTTGTCCACAGTGGACTATTATACATATAGGCCATTTATCCAAGCTAGGCCAATCAGAACACTTTTCCAGGATTTTTCTTCCTAAACAGGGAAAACCGTGCTTCTCTGGCAGAGAAGCATCTGGAAATGTGAATGCAAGAATGTTGGCTGTCAAGTTTCCTCCCATTGGGAGAAAAACTACTCTGATTAATAAAGAGATAAGAGAAAGAGACAGTAACTTTTAATAGCATTCTCATTCATACTTCTAAAGGTCTGAGGGCCAGATCTATGCTTGAGTTACAAAGACACCCTAGCATCTTTCTCATACACTTTCCTCTTTCTGACCAAACTTGCTAGAGTTCAGCTTCTGCACTAGCAATCCTAACTAATCCCCAAACACAAATGGACAATGTTAGTAATTAATATAATGAATATAGGAGACATTATTATATATTAAGAGGTTATTTTTATATTAAGGAGAGGTTAATTAAATAGTAAAATGATACAAAATGGTTGAAAAGCTTCCCTTGTTCCTAATGATATTTTTCCCTCAATGAGTTGATGAAGATCCTGCAATGCTTACCTTGCCAAGATTTTCCCTCTTTCCCTGGAACCCTCCTCCCTAGTAAACCCTACTCACCATTACCTGGCTCAGTGCAAGAGCTCAGTAAGTGTTAGTAATTCCTTATTACTATCTATCTGGCCCTTTACATAGAATTTGAACAGTCTGGCCTCTTGCCCCTAGTACTGAGAGCTACTACAGCTGGCTTTAGTTAATTTGTCTTCTGATCCTCCTCTTATATTGCTACTGCTTTTATTTATTTTTTTAAGCTTTTATTTATTTGAGAGAGAGCGAGAGAGCAGGGGGAAGGACAGAGGGAGAGGGAGAAGTGGACTCCCCGCTGAGCAGGGAGCCCGATGTGGGGCTCCATCCGAGGACCCTGGATCATGACCTGAGCTGAAAATAGACGTTCAACCAACTGAGGCCTTAGAGTTTCGCCCTTAGATAGAATACTGACAATGGTTTGTTTCCTTTTCTTACCACCTTTTTGTCACCTACATTATTGGGGAATAGATGCTATTTCTTCACAGCAAGTCCACAAGGGGCAGAGAATTGAATTTTGATGCCTTCAGAGGTTTAACTATAATTGCCTTATCAAGCCTCTCGATTGGGTTTTTTTTTTTGTTCTTGCTGTTTTGGAGCTTTTTGTGGGTTTTTTTGCTTGTTTGTTTGTTTTGTGGGGTTTTTTTTTTTTTGCTTGTCTATGAAAGATATTGGCTATGCTTGCAAGAGTATACCTAAGCCTTCAGACAATCTGCCATTTATAATCTGCTGGCTGAAATCATTTCATGAGGCAAAAATATAATTTCAAAATCTGCACTGTTTTTGAATAGACTATTGGGAAATTCCATAGGGCACAGAACAGTAAGCTTCCTTTCAGGATAGATTCTCTAACATAGTACAACTTATGTGTTTAGCTTGTAAGTTCTGTGAGGGTGGTAAATTTTTGGATTGTTTTTAACAAAGTTCCCCATGCCTGAAAGAGCAGCTAGTGCATGTGATTGCTCACATTTTTTTGGAGCGCTAACACATGACTGGATAGATCTGAATCATTTTGACAAATGATTGGATAGGTGTTTTAAATTTTGTGTATGTTTTCCTAAAATGTGCAAAGCCCTGTGGCCAATTGGAGTATGAATAAGAATTCATCTTGAAGAAACTTAATCTAGTAGAAGCGAGAGACAATATTAATGACAGCCATGGGGATCCCTGGGTGGCGCAGCGGTTTGGCGCCTGCCTTTGGCCCAGGGCGCGATCCTGGAGACCTGGGATCGAATCCCACGTCGGGCTCCCGGTGCATGGAGCCTGCTTCTCTCTCTGCCTCTCTCTCTCTCTCTCTCTCTCTCTGTGACTATCATAAATAAATAAAAAATTAAAAAAATAAAATCTTAAAAAAAAATGACAGCCATGTTGAAAATTCAAATGGGGATGCCTGGGTGGCTCAGTGGTTGAGCATCTGCCTTTGGCTCAGGGCGTGATCCCGGGTCCTGGGAGCAAGTCTGCATTGGGTTCCCCACAGGGAGCCTGCTTCTCCCTCTGCCTGTGTCTCTGCCTCTCTCTGTGTCTCTCATGAATAAATAAATTAAATCTTAAAGAAAATTCAAATGAAACAATTCAAGATCCAACCAATGTGCTGTTTGCTTGCCAGAGAAGCTACCACTCCTTTCTATAGAGATTTGAAGTTATGCTGTAGAGGATTGGCTGTTGAGCTGGGTCTGAAAATATGAATAGAATTTCAGCAGAGAGAAACTCAAAGTCCGAGAATGCCTAGCCTAGACATGTCTTTTCTAAGTCTCCATGAGATCAAGCAGAAATAAAACATAATGTGTTCAGATAGTTTAAATAAATTTACTACAATGTATTACCACTACAGTCTCTTCAAGACACAAGTACTTGAAGCAGTTCTGAGCACCCTGCCAAGGGGGAAAATGTGACTTTTCTACCACTTCTCCTTAGAGAGAAATGAGTCATTTGAAAAAACTTTGGTTTTTTGTTTTTTTAAGAGTTCAGGTTTCCGTTTTAAGCATCTGTCATGTTAACATTAAACTACCTATTAAAGAAAACTGCAAGTATTTCAAGCAAAGGAATGATACTATCTCCTGATTACTTAGCTTCTGACAGGACAGTGGTATCCCCTGCAAATCTCTCTCCCTTTCTTCCCCACTTCAGGGCACATTTTAAAGTCATGACTCACCAAACCACAGTTACACATCCTCAGCTTCAGTAACTCCAGCAAAACAAGTTTACTCACAAAATGGACTCTTCACTAATTTTCTCAGAAAGCCTCTTCTGTGGTAGTGACATTCACTATACAATAGCTTTCTTCAAAGCAGTCCTTGTTTTCACAAACCCCCATATAGTGTTTTAAAAAAAAATCTCATAGGGATATGAAACTTAATACACTCGAGCTGCAGAGAAATGTAACTTAGATGTTTTGGTTTAAAGGAAGTTGAGGAGATACTGAATTTTAAGAAGTCCATGAGGTAGTTCTTCTGATCTTCATTTCATTTCCATATCGCAAATATCAAATGCTGTAAAGAATATTTGCCTAACCCATCATTTCTAATCCTGGTGAGGTTTTTGTTTTGTTTTGTTTTGTTTTGTTTTGTGCTCCCTTTTCACCCAACTAATCCCTTATTCTCTTTACACTTAGAATACTTTAAACAAATTTACCTGTGTTCACAGTAAATATGCCTCAGCTCCAGGCAGCTGACTTCTTGTTCACCCAGATGGAAATTAAACTGCAATGTGCATATTGCAAGCACCTGCCATAGCCTCTTAAAAATGCAAGGCCTTAACCAGGCAACAGGGGTATAGTTTCAAAAAGGAAGAAGAGCTACCAAAGAAACGTAAGGATCTTTAATTCTCTGGATTGTCCACTGCAAATTCATTAGCTGAATTTAAATTTCTTGGGGTCTTTCTGAATCTGGCTATCACCTGAGGAATTTAAGACTGTTTCTTTTTCCCATTTTGCTTATTTTTAGTCTTTCCAAAAGACTCCTGGTTATGTAGCAGATTTAGGGAAAATGTTAGAATTTGCATGTTTGGCTTTGAGCTTAAAGATGATCTTGGTTATAAAATGTGTGCAGCGTTTCCCCTTTTTTATCTTGTATTTTGATGCTTATTTTATGACAGTTTCACGATCTTCCATATTTGTATGGATGTATAAAAAACATAAAATATCTAAAAAAACTAATAGAATAATCTTTATATACTAACTAGCTACACAGAAGTCGCTTCCAATAGTTTTTTACAATTATGGCCTTGCAAGACATTTCAAATCATTCCGTTATTAAAATTGGTCTTAACTTCCATGCCATCATTATGCATAGAGAAAAAATGTGGTGTATTGTTGCAAAACCCAAGCATTATCTGTTACCGTTGAACTAAGTTACATCGGTCTTGCAATAGGGAAGTAAAAAAGGTTGCTTTAGGTCTCTGTCAAAATTAGAGATAACCATTTACTGTGGACAAAATATTTTTTAATGTTTTTGTAATATCAATACTTCAGGACACTAGGAGCTAAAGATCAATCAAAAGTTTATCTTACTGACCAGCTATTTTTTTTTTATCTAAAATAGTGCAAATACATTTTTTTTTTTTACTTCTCAACAGTAAGATAAATTTCTTTTCAACTGCGAAAAGTTCTGGACCTCACATTCTCAGGGATTCACACTAAAGGGTTTGTTGATCTTGCTATAATTCTGTAGCAATGTGCTTCATGAAGGAGATGTCTGATCCCATTTGTTGCCTCCCGTAAGACCATGGGAATATCTATAGTCTCAACTCTGTTACACCATGGAGGGAGGGTCACTGGAAAGGATTAAGTAAGAAGCAATATTTTTCAAAGAGAAATATCTTACACAAATCCACATACATTACATCTTCTCCATTATAATATATGTATGATTTATCTCTGGAAACTGGGCTCACAGATTCAGCAGGGATTACAAAGAAATAATATGGAATGCTCAGAATTAGCTAATTCATTGAATTTTCTACACGGAAAAAATTATTAATCATATGTTAGTGGAGCTTTAAGTCTATATAGGGGCATTTAATCAAGTGTGTCCTTGGTTAAATAATAAGTCTGTAATAGTTTGCTAGGGCTGCCATCACAAAATAATATAGACTGAGTGACTTAGCAGACAGAAATTTAATTTCTTACAGTTCTGGAGGCTAGAAGTTTGAGATCATGAGATCAGGGTATTGGTAGGGTTGGGTCTGAGGGCCATGATGGATAGACTTGTTCCAAAATGTTCTTTGTTTGTAGATATGTCTTCACATTGTCTTCCCTTTGAACATAGGTGGGGTTTCATGCCAATGCTTTTCTCTCTCTGCCCCTTAGCAGGACTACATTTATTCTACTCAAGGACAGTTATCTCTTTTTTCTCCTATCAAATCATCAATTAGACAAGGGGATATGAGGACTTCCTCTGTGGGAGGACTTCCTCTGTAGGAGGGGATACCCCTCATCCCAAAGTAACTCTTGTTCCATATCAGATCTCTGTCCTCCCAAAGCTTCTGGAAGCTTGTTCTGTTAACTCTTCTGTTTTTCCTATATCTTCAACTCTCTTTCTTTAATGATTTTATGTATTTTTCAATTAAAAGTATATTCAGATTTTCTAACAGGACATCACAATCAGTATCTTTTTGCTCCCCATTTTCCCACCATGTTATGTAAGTATATGTGTATGTCTAAGAGTTGCCTACACTTTACCCCCACATTCTCATCTCCAATGCTCTTCTCATACCACTTTCTCTCCACAATGCTTCCAAAACTCTTATCCATAGAGTTTAGTTTTTAAAGAAATTTGAGGTTTACAGAATAGTGGAGTAGGAAAGTATAGAGAGTTTCCATGTACTCCTTCATCCTCTGGCCTTGGTGTCCTCTATTATTAATATCTCACATTGGTGTGTTGTTTGTTATAACTTGTGAACCAGTATCGATACATTATTATTGACTAATGCCATAGTTTTACATTAGGGTTTACTTTTCATGTTGTGCTGTTCTGTAGATTTTCCCAAGTGCACAACATCATGTGTATAACATTATGGTATTACACACACGAGTCTCCCTGCTCTAAAAATCCCTCATGCTCCACCTACTCATTCCCTCTCCCCTCCTCCTTACCCCTGGCAGTTATGAATCTCTTTACTATCTCTAGAGTTTAATTTTCTAGAATGGCATGTAGTCAGAGTCATACAGTATATCACCTTCTCATAACCCTTATTTAATTCAGCAATATGTACTTAAGATTTTTTCCCGTCTTCTCTGGGGTTATACCTCATTTTCTTTTATTGTTGAATGAAATCCATCATGTGGATGTACAACAGTTTGTTTATCCATTCACCTCTTGAAGGACATCTTGGTTGCTTCCAATTTTTGGCAATTGTGAATAAAACTGCTATAATCATTTTTGCACAGGCCTCTGTGTGGACATAAGTTTCCCAGCTCATTTGGGTAAATATCTAGGAGTGCATATGCTGGGTTATATCATAAGATTTTTTTTAATTTTGTAAGAAACTGACAAGCTATCTCCTAGGGGGCTGTACCATTTTATATTCCTACCAGCAATGAACGAGTGTTCTTGTCAATTGGGCTTTTGAATATATAGTATCTATTGCTCATACAAATATTGTTATGCAATGAGTTCATTTTTTTTTCTTTTCCTACCAGAAGGTTTTGCTCCAAATATGTTGCCATCAAAGGAAAAATCACTGTGATGGCACAAATTACTAAGATTTATAAAGGAATTTGTATACAAAAGGTGTCATAGTTAAGCTGACATTAGGAAACCTGAAATCTCACAACTTTGGATTTAAACAGCTCCATTGCTTTTCTTGGACCTAGAAAGCAGAGTTTGCTCTCTCAACCTTATTAGCACATCTTAATTTTCCTCCCCCAAAGCTTCTTGAAAATTTATTGGAATAAAATTAGTTATGACAGCCAATGTGACAGTATTATTCTCTCTCTTTTAAAAATTTTTTTAGGAAAACAAAGAAAGGAATGGGGATACCATATTCAAAGATAAAAAAGATTGTGAAACATGAAGTCACTAATTCTAGCATGATCCTGCTGGAGGAAGTGTCAGAACTGACTCACCAAATAATTTACTGACTTTTCCTAAGTCACACAAGAATAGATACTAAGTCACCACTGAATCTGAGTTTCTGTCTTCTCTAGGATTTCTCAACTACAAAAGAAAATGTAGACAGGTGGAGAGACAGGACCTTAGCCCAAGTATGTGAGCTGTTTTTGTTAGGTGGATATTGGAATTCTAACACTAAAACAGAAAAAATGTAGCATTTATCCAAATTATAACTAAATTTAGCCTTTACCTCTGCACTCACACCAGAATAGCAGTAAGTCCAATATAAATGAGTTTTCAGTGCTTTTTCTTTTATCCTTAGGTCATACCAGAATACAACCAGAATTCTAGTTTCAGAAAAATCTAGTGAAATGGGAAATGGTACCTCCTTGTTCTTTTCTCTCAGTGATCTCACCTGTTGATGACCAGCTCAGCACTAGGGACCTGCATTAATGCCCCAAGACCAACCCCTCCCATGGCCATGCTAACACAAGGGCTTTGAGCAGATTCAAGTAGACCACATGCTCTAGAGAAGTCCTTGTTTCTCTCATGACCAAGAATTTTGCAATTACTCCTTTAGAACAGACCATTTTGTGCATTTGGTGTGTGTGTAAGTTTATTTAAATTTAAAATATTAAAAAATTGACAGATAAATTCTGCATGTTTGTGAACATTGTATAAAGAAAATATAAATAACTTCTACAAATCAATAAGGAATAAGCAAATAACCCAATAGAAAAATGGACCCAAAACTTCATCTGGCAGTTCAAAAAATATAATATTCAATAACTAACATATATGTAAAAAAACTGCTCAATATCACTAGTCACTGGAGAAAAGTAAATTAAAACTCTCAGGTAATACTACTTCACATCAGAACTGGTAAAATGAAAAAAAGACAATGCCAAAAATTGAGAAAGCTAAAGAATGACTGGCTTTCTCCTTTACTGCTGTTTTGGAATGTAACTTGGTACAATTTTGGGAAACTGTGTGGCAGTATTGACTACAGTTGAATGTATGTGTATCCCATGAAATTAGCAAAAGTATTGGAAGATACATATAAAATACGTAGAGCTGCATAGCTTGTAATAGTCAGAAATTAGAAACATGCAATATTTGACTAAAGAAAATTGGATAAAAAATTTGTGATATATTTATACAATGGAATACCATAGGACAATGAGAATAATGAAAATATAGTAATACATACAATAAAAATATATGCAATAACATGGATGAATCTCATAAATATGGTATTGGATGAAAAACCCAAACACAATATCTGATTCCTTTAAATATACAATTTTGAAATTTTTAAACAATATAGAAAGTTACAAAGAAAGACATAATAACCACCTTTGTGTCTAACACATAAATTTGTCAAACGTTACTTATTTCGGAATGCTTAAAAAAAAAAAAAAAAAAAAAAGAGGGCAGCCCAGGAAGGGGGTGGTGCTCAGCGATTTAGTGCTGCCTTCAGCCCAGGGTGTGATCCTGGAGACCCGGGATCGAGTCCCACGTCTGGCTCCCTGCATGGAGCCTGCTTTGCCCTCTGCCTCTGTCTCTGCCTCTCTCTCTCTTTCTCTCTCTGCCTCTGTCTCTGCTCCCCCCACCCGTCCTCTCTCATGAATAAATAAATAAAATCTTAAAAAAAAAAGAGAGAGAGAAAAAAAAGAAATAGGTGTGGTGAAAAACCCATACTCTCTGCCATTTGTCTTCCTTTATCTAAGGGATAACCTTTACCCAGAGTCTGTAATCATCCTTCTCAATCATTCTGTTGTAATATTTCATATGTAAACATTTCTAAAATATATGCTATAATTGATGTTTAAATTTTTTCTCCAGAAGTATCATATTTATCCTTTGATACTGCTCTTTCTGATTAACATGTTTTCAGCATGGATTCAAGTTTATAAATCTAGTTTGTTCATATTATATCACTTTTCTAGATAGAAAACTGGGTTGTTTTCATTTTTTTATAATATAAGCAATATTTCAATCTTCATATGTCTACAATTCTCCTTATGATATAATTGTATTTGCTGTATTATATAAATAGGAAGACACAATATTTTCTACTTTTCTTGGAAGACACAATATTTTCTACTTTTCTTGGTTACATATATTTTACTACTCATCTTTAGTCTTTTCTACCTTTTCTAAACACAACATTCAGTTGAAATACATTTATATCTTTATAACATGCACTCATATACACATATCACTATAAGCCAAGATTTCATAAAATAATATTTATAATGTGTAAAACATTCTGATAGTTTCTGTAATCATCCTTTTCATTCTATTCTATTTTTTTAATGTTGGTCAGTACATAGTAAATTGACTTCATATTCTACTAATAATTTTGACCTAAATATTGAAACACACTGCTACAGATGTGTCTGGTTAGTCAAAACCCAAAAAGTTGTCTTGCTGGACCTCGATCTAAAGAGAAATGTCTGTTTTCTTTCCAAAGGTCATGGACATGAGGAAATTCCAATCTCAGGAATTCCAGTCATGGTTTACTTTTTGAGGGACAGGGTGATTCCTTTCATTTTTTCTTGTTGAATCATTGAATCTGTACCAGAAAACAATATAACTTATCAAAATGTTAATCCATCATATTCTCAGTCAATCACCTTCCTACACTGATATGTTAAGAAAACAAAATGTCTTCCACTTGTACTGTACAGATAATTTTGCCTATTTTTCCTTACATGAGGTCCAATGAAGATGCACTCATGTGAACCTCACTATCCATTTGACTACCTCATTAACTTGGGCAGGTAAGATTTAATTTTTATTTATTTATGATAGTCACAGAGAGAGAGAGAGAGGCAGAGACACAGGCAGAGGGAGAAGCAGGCTCCATGCATCGGGAGCCCGACGTGGGACTCGATCCCGGGTCTCCAGGATCGCTCCCTGGGCCAAAGGCAGGCGCCAAACCGCTGCGCCACCCAGGGATCCCGGCAGGTAAGATTTAAAACAATATATATCCTTCTATTCCATGTGATGTCAGGAATACATGAGCATTAATAATCATCATCATCACCCCAGGAACTCAGTGTGCATGTGCACATGTGATAATTATTTGCCTATTGATATACCTAGAGGTAAAGAGAAAACCATCTATAATATTATTTCTCAAAATGCTTTAACCAGTGAATACGTTTTAAATAACCAACGAAAGCAATATTTCCATGGACTGTGGATAGTGGGTGTAAAGAACTTTGGGATTTCAGTGAAATGCTATCTTTGGTGATTCTGAATATACCTCTTTCTCCATACGAAGAGTAATGCTTGAGACTGAGCCTAACATAAAGAGGTGCAGGGAAATCCCTTACTAAGTCAGATCTTTTTTTAAAAAAGATTTTATTTATTTATTCATGAGAGACAGAGACACAGGCAGAGGGAGAAGCAGGTTCCATGCAAGGAACCCGACATGGGATTCGATTCCGGGTTCCCAGGATCACACCCTGGGCTGAAGGCAGCACTAAACCCCTGAGCCACCAGGGCGGCCCTAAGTCAGATCTTTTGCTGGAGTCTTAGGCACATAGTTTTTTGCTCTGTTAACATATAATGTGTGTGAGTGAGACCGTATGTTGTCTCATTGTTTTGCTTCATCTTTACTACCAGGCCTACACTAAAGGAGTAGAAATAAATATGCTGTGAAAATGTATACATTGTGGTTGCTTTTAACGGTCTTTTCCCCTTTTTTCTCTTCCTTTCCTTTTTGTTTTCTCTCTGTGTGAAGTAACTGGAGCTGATGACTCATCTTCTAGAAGCAGTAAGATTGGTGAATCATGTCTCCAGGGTTGCAGTATGGTGGCATTTCAAATACATAAAAAACATTGGACTCCTGATTATCCCTCAGCTGTTAGTGATAACATATGCTATGTTCTCTTTTATTTTCACGAATCCATTTGATTGTCTGGGGGGAGAAATTTTCCCACAGATCATTCACATCAATATTCCTCTATGATTAGTGACTTGCTTTACTTTTTATATTTGGGAGTTTCACTTGCTATTAGAGTTACAGCTAAAAGTTAATTTCGAAAAAAAAATCTTCTTTTTTTTTTTCTCAGTTCTTCCACAAGGACTACATTTATTGTTCCTATTTTAGGTTTGCCAGTGCCTTGCAAATCCAAGTATATAAAGCAAGTCCTCTGGATTTATGCTACTGGTAACCACAAAAACAAAACAAAATGAACCTATGTATTTCTTTTACGTCTTTGTATTTTATAAAAGGCACATGGACTTTTTTCTTCATTTCACAAGAATGTCACTGTGCAGAAATGTTCCAACTTTTCCATTACCAGAGTTAGGACTACAAATACAAATAGAAAAACAAATTTCATTATCTTTTCCCTTCACACCTGACAAAATAAATGTAGTATTAGAAAGCTGGTCTTTATCTGTCAAATGAAATGTAGTAATATGAAACAATTAGTTAGTAGCTAATTAATTCGTTCAGCGTATACATGGAGGGTGCCAAATATATAGATTGGCATTTTCCCAAATATTTAGATTAGATGATCATCCCATGTCAGGATGTGTTGACTTCATTGAAATTAGCATTGAGAATTTAGGATGTGTTATAAAAACTGACAATCTTAAGAAGGCATTTTCATTGGTTTTTGTAAAGCTGACAAATATATATATGCATATGTATGTATATATTTGTATAATAACATATGTATAATTACCTGAAATATCTACAAGGAAAAGAGGCAAAAGAACAAATCACTAAAATGTCCTATAAACTGAACCACACACTATAAAAGAGTTTATACTTTTGCATAGTTTAATGGAAATATCACATACAATTTTGTAAGGATTTGTGGAGAATAAAACTGAATCACTATGGAGGCTACCAAAACAAATTTCCATTTCTTGTGTCAGGTAAGAAATTTCTTAAGGCACCTGTTTTGTAATAGCTGCTACTTCATTAATCTTTTCATTTTACAGTTCTAGTGCTTTGGTTTATTGTTCAACTACTCTAGAATGTCAAGCATCTACGTAAATCTATCTGCAAAACTGATTCTATATAAAAGAATTACTGTAAATTGGCCTTTTAAAAATGTCGTAACAATCATAGTTCTAACATTGACTTTGCTTACAATTTTGAGATAATCTGGGGATTTATTTCTTTTATATTTCTTATTTACATACACAAGCTATATACAAGCACAAGAAGTATTTTATTTCATCATTTCATTTCATTTTTTTAAGTAGGCTCCAGGCCCAGCATGGAGCACAATGTGGAACTTGAACTCACAACCCTGAGATCAAGACCGGAGCTGAGGTCAAGAGTCAGAGGCACCCAGTTGCCCCAACAAGTCTTTTATTTTAAGGTAAGAAAAATGCTGGTAAAATATAAATAAAACTTAATCAGCATGGTATGATGTTAAAATTTACAAAAATACATTATTTCTCAATTGTCACAAGAATTCTAGTGTTTAAGACTGCCTGGATAATATTATCCCTATTTTTACAAAAGTAGAAGGGTTCAGGGAAATTAAATATGTCCCTAGGGTCACATAGTAGTAAGTGATGGAGCTGGGATTCAGACTGAAAGGGTTTTCTTGGGTTTATCTGAGGTTTATATATTTTTTATTTCACAACCAGTTTAACTAAAAAAAATAGGTGTCAATCATTGGTAGCAGAGTTGGGGTAGACAATACTGCTGCAACTTGAAAATCTATTGCATTTTACTTTGGAAAAAGCAGTGCAAACTAAGAAGGGGGGAAAAAACTCTGTGCTTCCGGTTTTTCTTTTCCCCCTTTGTGCTGTCTGCCTGGAGTTGGTTTAGTGAGTAGTTTTGTTGCAAGACTTGTTTCACTTTGTTTCGGGCAAGGCTGAGCCACGTATTACAAACAAAAAGGCAACCAATTACTAACTTCTGGTTGCTAGGTGTGGCCTCCTTTCAAACTCTATAAAATCAGAAGTACAAGGCTTCTCTTCTAGTGTGAAACGTTCAGAGGAGAATCTCTTAGTGCTTTGGAAGAAGGAGTGAAAAAAAGGGTAAGTCTTAGTTTTCTTTTTAGTTAGTTTTGATTGTTTTGAAACTTTTCCCCTCGGGATGTTAAGTGTTACTGCTTCTGCAGGATTTAGGGCTAGGCGTATTTAGTATGCTTTGAGAAATCTTTCTGTGAAATCACATTGGGTATTTATATTTTAGAAACCACAGATTGTAATGTTCTGTTTTACTTTGTTAAGAAATAGAGTTTACAAATATGGACAGTTTGCTTAATCCTGGCTTATTGTACTGTTGGTGAGTTACCATGGGGAAAAAAAAAGAAGAAAGAATGTGTTTTCCTCCTCCGAGTTATACATAGGGAGGGTGGATGCTTGCAGAACAGAAGTGTTAGAGATGAGTTTCAGGAAAACTGTTTCAAAGTAGCAGGACTATCTTATTTTTCTTTTTTGATAAGAATCATATAGAGTCAGACCTCATAGTGATAATCATGCCCTTTGTAATTAACATTTGAAATTACGTTATGTTTATTTATGCAGTGTAAATAAATCAGAGGATCCGCTTATTAAACATTTCATTTAAAGAGGGTGTGGCCACATTCTTATTCCTGTGGTCTCTGTGTCATAGACCAGCTTTTCCAGTGATGCTTTGAAAACCTAAAGGGAAGGGAAATACTTTCTGGGTGGTGTCAGATAAGTTATTTCCTGTGAATGCCAATTGGGTCCTCTAAAAATTATTCTACTTAGTAGCATCTGGATTGTGAATGAGAACTAATGGCCGTAAGCTCCTTAGAAAACCACAAAGCAAGTCTAAAGCAGAGTTTTTACTGGTGTTGGATATATTTGCAAAAGGGAGAGAATTTGAATCATAACATATCCAGCTAATTGTACATTACAAGTGTTCCTCCAAGAATTTTTCTTAGCCCATTTTGAATGTTAAATGTCCTGATGTCTAACTTTTAATGCTAGCTTGCTGAAGAAAGGTGTGTTTTTCTTGCCTTGTTGATGTCTAAAATTATACGTGAACTTTGAAAAAGTAACATTCCCCTCTGCACCCGGAATGTATTTTGGTAGCTGGAAAAGAAGGAACATTGCAGAATGATTCAACTGTGGTAAAGTGCTCGTTTCATAATTCTGAAATGGCCTCTTCTCCAGAAGTTATGTTACCACCCGGGCCTCAGGCTCAGCCACATGTGGCAGATAGCCAATATCTCACTGATGTTGACAAAATAAATAGTTCATAATAACATTATTTAGACTTTCACGCTTATTAAATGCTTTCTCAATCAAAAGATCTGCAAAGCTAAATTTCTGTGGATGAAGTAGTTTGCTGAGTTGGTTGTTCTTAACCTTCTCTAGAGCCTAGAGTTATATTTAAAATCAGAGCTAAACAGCTAAACCAATGGCCCTATTATTTTTTCAGTGATAAACCCAAAGCAGTTTTTGAAGCAAATAAGTTCACTTTTCTTTAAAACAGGATAAAATTTTATCGGAACAATCAGAACAGATATAGTTTATATGCTATGTTCCTTAATTTTCTCCTCTTCTGTCCACTTGAGGTGAAATTTAAGGTAGGCACTTCAGAGCTATCACACATTTTAGATACTATTTATTCCAACATTCTTATTTTTGCAAATGAAGACCCCTGAAGAAGTTAAATGTTTTCTTGAGGCCCTAAAGTCAGTTAAAGAGAATCAAAATAGGGCTCAGCACTCCTCAATTCTTATGTTTATATCCTACAGTTAGGAGGAAACATTTGTTAAATGTATAGATATGTTTCCTAAGTAATTAGCACTAATACACTGCTTATTCATTCTGTAACATTTATTAACATAGTAAATACCAGGGATTGGAGGTACATAATGAATGTGGATTAGCACTGCTCTCATGGTAATGCTGCCAGGGAATATAGATATGTCAGTAGAAAGCAATGATACAAATTGGTTAGGGAGTAGCATAGGGGCAGGAGGATGCCTTGGGAGAGCGCAGGAGGTCACCCAGCCCAGTGCTGAACCAATGAGTGAGTTTTCTGGAGGGTGTGAAGAGGTCTATGCTGAGTCCTTGTAGAAGTACCAGTTTGGCCAAGGAGAGCAAATATGGAGGAGGAAACAGCATTCCAGGCAAAGGAGACACTGTGTCCAAAGGCCCAGAAGCTGAACATTCATGAGACTACCTTTCAGAAAGTGGTTCTTCATAAGTCATACCGTTGGCTAGTCTAATTGCCTTCTCCCACATGGGTAGGTGTGGGAAGGACTTCTGAAATACATAATCAAGGGAAAAACTGGGCACAAGCCAAAGCATTGAAAAATAAACACCTGAGTCCTAGGGCAAACCTTGCCACAGTCTCCATGGGCCCACTCACTGTTAATGAGTTTGATCCTCAAGTGTGAGCTATTAAAAATAACATTTCCTGCCAGTCTTTTGGTCCTTAGCTTAAAAGAATATGCAATCAAACAGCATGGATTTATGTATGTCTTGATGCTTGCCACTTCCGTCTAGAACACTGCCAGGAAATCATACTGTTTCTACTGTTCCCAAGTAGAACATTGGAATAAGGATGTTGTCTTAGGGACACCTGGGTGGCTCAGTGGTTGAGCATCTGCCTTCGGCTCAGGACGTGATCCCAGGGTCCTGGGATCGAGTCCTGCATCGGGTTCCCAATGAGAAGCCTGCTTCTCCCTCTGCCTGTGTCTCTGCCTCTCTCTGTCTTTCATGAATAAATAAATAAAATCTTAAAAAAAAAAAAAAAGGATGTTGTCCTAGGCAAGTCACTGTTGGTATCGCTGTACAACTGATCATTCTAGATTGTCACGAGGAAGGCATGAGAGACCACAAAACTCAGTTTGTCACAGATCTTGGAAGCTGTCTTTCATGAGGCCAACAGAGATAGAAATGGTGATTAACAACAGCAACAAAACAAACGACTTTTGTAATAAATTCAATCCTTCAAAAGAGTTGCGAGAATATTGCTTAAGAATTACCATATATTTTATACCCAGATTCCCCAATTGTTAATATGCCACATTTGTTTTGTCTTCTTTCCTCTTCTACCTTCTCGCTATATTTTTGCTATCACATTTGAGAGAACACTACAGATATGACGTCCCTATGCCTCTAACTTACTCCTGTCTCTATATATTAAAAAACGAGGACACAACTGGAGTGCGGTTTTTGAAAAATCAGGAAATTGATTTTGATACCAGCTCTTAGTGTTTCCACATTTTGGGTCGGTTTAATTACTAATGCACTGTTTCCGGAATACCTTTATGATATAGCTTAACAAGCATGGATCCTACATTCTGTCTAATATCTTGGGCATATTTTTCTGCATATTTACTCTCTTTAATTCCTTGCTGAATGAGATAAAGAAAGGTGTCTTTATGAAACATAAGTATAAAGAAAATGCTCATCTCTAGAAAGTTACACATTTATGCACAGATAAATGAGATTGGTAGACAGTGCATGTTCACAAACAGATCATTTACTAGAAGAACTCTGAAATATTATTAATTTCCATAAGGTCAATCTCTCTATAAATGGCCAATTTCATCATCAAATTAGACGATGTTAAGGATGAGATAAGCTTGGTTTCAGAGCTCATTAGCAGTCAGATTAAGTATATATTGAGCCAAGGTACATTAATAAAATGTGCTCTTAAGTACCTACTATAAACAGTACAACTAAAAAAAGAAAAAGAAAAAAAGAAAATCTTTTGTGAACTCATGGGGTTATCTAATTTATTTTTTTAACTGTATAATTCTATTTCTTAGACCAAATATTTCTCTGAATAGTAATAATATCGGACATTTTCATAACATATAGCAGTCTATAAAATATCTTTGTATGCATTATTCATCTATAGTTAAGCAAGTATTAACCTTCAAATTTATTGAATAGGTTTTATCAAGTACAAATGCTAGTTTTCAAGCAGAGGGTAATTATTGAAGAGATAGAGTGGTTTAGCAATTCAATTTGGCCAGATTTTTTTTTTTTTTTAATGGAGAGAGTGTGCACTGGAGCAGAGTGGGAGTGGTGAAGTCTGGAGTGGATTAGGGGAGGGGCAGAAGGAGAGGGAGATAGAGAATTGTAAGCAGACTCCATGGCCTATGTGGAGCCCTATGGGCGCTCGATCTCAACCCTGAGATCTCCACCAGAGCAGAAATCAAGAGTCAGTAGCTTAACCAACTGAGCCACCCAGGTGTCCCAGTCTCCTCTACATTTTTGGCAAAAATATTTTTACTGTAGTATTTGTAAGGTATGTTGCAACTGTTAAAGATTTCTATTAATATATGTGGTTGACATTGAGCAGTTAACTACTAGTACATAATAAAATCTCTTTCCTTCGGGTCAATTTCTTATATCCTGCCACTATGCCTGTGTCTTTAAGCTGAGAGCTAGTAGATATTATTTGGCTGGACTGAGATTCCATTTTCCTCACATTGCTTTTCTGAGACAATCTATTCAGGCTACTTTTCTTTTCCAGACCATGCTTTCAGACCATCCAAATTATTTCAAACTGTAAGATCCAGGAACTCAGGAGATATGTTACAAAGATATCTCCTGTATAGACTCTGTTGTGTCAAATAAATTATTCAGACCCCTTATTATTGTTGTTTTGTGTTATGTGAAGAAATCGATGCATTATGGGAGCATTTTTTTGAAGTGAAAAAAAATGAGTCCTGTTAAGTTTCACAAAATTTATTTATTTTTATTTTTTTAAAATTTTTATTTATTTATGATAGTCACACACAGAGAGAGAGAGAGGCAGAGACACAGGCAGAGGGAGAAGCAGGCTCCATGCACCGGGAGCCTGACGTGGGATTCGATCCTGGGTCTCCAGGATCATGCCCTGGGCCAAAGGCAGGCGCCAAACCGCTGCGCCACCCAGGGATCCCGACAAAATTTATTTTTTTAAGTTGTGAGATTCTTTTTTATTTAAGATTTTATTTATTTATTTATTTATTTATTTACTTACTTACTTACTTACTTATTTGTGAGAGACACAGAGAAAGGCAGAGACATAGGCAGAGGGAGAAGCAGGTGGGATCACAACCTGGGCCAAGGACAGGTGCTCAACCGCTGAGCCAGCCAGGGTCCCTGAGATGCATTTTTAAAATTATGTTGACAATATCCTTTGTCTCTGGTCTCTTTTGAAGTTTTTGTTTGTTTGCCCAATTGAAAAGAATGGAAATACTGGAATGCCTGTTTCACTGATGGAAGAGTATTTTACTAAGTGACCAATCATATCACTCATTTTGAGGATTCTACTTTATGAAGGGCATGGATGAGTTTATAAAAATGGAAATCTCACATACCTGAAATCTTGCCAGAAATAGTTAGAAGTTCAGGATGTGCCAATTAAATAATTGGAAAATGAAACTCCACGTGCCCGCAGCAATTGCTCCAGATTACGACTGTAATGGGAGCTAAAACCTAGTGCAAAATTGTACATCATGACTTCACCTCAGGAAATAACTTCAAATTTATCCGTTGCTGGGGGTGGGGTGGGGAAGAGATTACTTTAAATGAATGCACAATATATTGGTTCTTCTCGCAGATGACATAATAGTAATTCGAACAATCCCCATGATAATAAAGTGGAGATAGTTTCTGCTGTAGATATGATTTCCTTCACGTATTTAATTTCATTACTTGAAACAGATTATTTTTCAGCAGGTGTGGCTGAAATCCTTTGTCTGAACATGCTGTTAAGGAATCAGGTTATGGGTTTTATTCTTCATCATTCCTTTAGCTTCGTATCAAGAATTTAAAACTACTGAGATTGCCCTTCCAGACTTTTTCAGATGTACTAACAGTCATAGTCTCCAGAGGGATAAGCAAAAGAGTGTGGAGAGAGATGCTTCACTTGACCTCGGATTCCTAAAAGCACATCCCCAGACAAAAAAAGGATCACTGATAACTTCTTTTGTGGATAAACGGAGCACAATAGGTTTTTTTTTTAATTAAAAAATTTTTAAAGGTTTTATTTATTGATTCATGAGAGACACACAGAGAGAGGCTGACACATAGGCAGAGGGAGCAGCAGGCTCTCCACAGGTAGTCCGAAGTGGGATTTGATCCCAGGATCCTACCTCACAACCTGAACCAAAGGCAGATGCTCAACCACTGAGCCACTCAGGTGCCCCACATTCGGTTTTAAACGTGCTTCAGGTTTTTAAAATATACATGGTTGGTTAAACAAAAATACTGCTGAACCATGAGAGCAATTCCAAAAATTTTGAGATAGGATTTGCCTAAAGGGGGCATCTATGTTGCAATTTCACCCTGATACTTCCTGTTAGAACAAAGAACCTGGTATATGATCTGGGTTTTTTGTGTTGGTGGAGAAATTTGAAGGACTAGTAGTTAGGATGGCTCAACCAGGAAGAAATGTGAGAATAGCAATTACTCCAGGGGCTGAAATAATTTTATCCCAAGGAATGGAAAATGGAAATGGAATTATTTGAAGGAGAAATACCATCCAAATATCTCTTTGTCAAACTTTTTTAACATTTTGAGTCTGAATCAACTTTTGTAGACTGTCACAGATTGTTTTACCTTATAAACGTAAAATGTTATGCTCTTTCTCTCCCCATTTCTTCTCTTTCAGCCCTCACCAATCCCACGCAGATTCTCTGAAGGCCTGCTAAACAGCCTCTAATCTTTCATCTTGCCCATCTCTTTGCCGTCCTCTTATGATATAGGATGACTGATCTTTCTGAAATATAAAAGGAATCATGCTGCTCTCTTTTTAGAAAACCATTCATGTTTTCCTAAAGCTTTGGAGATACATTTAAACTTCTTTGATTGGGCTTCTGTCAACATTTCTTCCTTCAGTAGACAACTTTCAATGTCCCAAATATGACAACCTTCTCTCTGTTTTGTTCTCTATAACTTTTCTGTCAGGTTCATCTTGACTCATTTCAAGAGAGGCTCAGATCAGCTACCGCTGCCTCTAAGCTTTTGTTCCCCCCCACCCCCCCTCGGGAAGCACACACTAGCAGGAAGTTCTCTTGAGGCAAGGATGAAGTTTCAACATTTTTTGGGCCCTCAGTGCTTAGCACATGGTGGATGGTCTATAAATTTAGAGCAGTGAAGTAAATCACCAGCCCCTCTCTTCAGCCTCCACACTTCCTTGTAGAATCATCTGACCCTTAAAGGTTAGGACTAAATATGACAAGAAAGAGCCAAATGTCTGAGTAGAGGCTGTTCTGTTTGAGGAATAAGACTCTCCTTTTAAAAAGCTTACATCTAGTATTTTATTATGCTCCTAATAAGTGATCTGAAAATAAGGTCAAAGCTACTCTATGTCTTGAGTATGTGAGAGAGTAGAGTGATGTATATATGTGATGGGTTGGTGTTCTGTAATAAAATCTACCTGTTTTCTTTCCAGATACTTCTTTAAAAATGGCAATGGTATCAGAATTCCTCAAACAGGCCTGGTTTATTGAAAATGAAGAGCAGGAATACATCGTAAGTCAAGTGACAATAAAATAACTTAGTTAAATATCAGAATAGAAACTAATGAGAATGAATGGACATGACTCTGTTTCTCTGTCATCCACAGGAAACTGTGAAAGGATCCAAAGGAGGTCCTGGGTCAGCAGTGAGCCCCTACCCTAGCTTCAATCCATCCTCCGATGTTGCTGCCTTGCACAACGCAATAACAGTTAAAGGTAATGACGTGTTCCCCAAACAGTTCTCTTCTGGATATTTCCCAGTGGCCATTTGAATAACTATCATAAAAGAGACACGTGCAGTTGGAAACGTCTGTTTCATTTTGAAGATAAAAAAGATTTATCTGTGAAACACAGATATATTGCCTTTCGCAGCACTTAGCAAATTTTGGTCAAATAAGTGGGATCTCCATTGTTATGACTGATATTTTTACCAGCTTATTTCCAGCAGAAACTCAGTGCTGACATCAACATCTCTCCTCACATGTACGGTCTTTTTTTTTAAAGATTTTTATTTATGTATTCATGTGAGACACACAGAGAGGGACAGAGACGCAGGCAGAGGAAGAGGCAGGCTCCCTGTGGGGAGCCCAATGGAGGCCTCAATCACAGGACCCCGGGATCAACCTGAGCCAAAGGCAGATTCTCAACCACTGAGCTACCCAGGCATCCCAAGAAAATTGATTTAAAGCCTGGTGACCTTTCATTTCCAGGTGTGGATGAAGCAACCATCATTGACATTCTAACTAAGAGGAACAATGCACAGCGTCAACAGATCAAAGCAGCATATCTCCAGGAAAAAGGAAAGGTAGGTCGGAGTGGTAAATTTAGATACTCAATTTCAGTTACATGTATGTCTAGACATGGATTTTAAAGCACAGTTACCTACTTTTTTCAGTCTCTAACACTGTTTTCCCTTTACAACT
This sequence comes from Canis aureus, assembly GCF_053574225.1. Lineage (NCBI taxonomy): Eukaryota > Metazoa > Chordata > Mammalia > Carnivora > Canidae > Canis > Canis aureus. The sequence goes on along the minus strand of NC_135611.1, from coordinate 85,435,082 downwards.
AAGACTAAGATTATAGTACTTACCCATTTGATTGCAATGTAATCAATACTAGCAAAGTCAATCATTAATCATCTTGGTTCTTTGCAGATAACTTCTCTAATGGAGACCAGTCTTTAATTTGAATATAGTGAATACCGAAAGTACTATTGGCAATAAGGAGTATGCTCTGATTGACATGTCTTCTGCTAAAATTTAACCTGAGCAATTTAATGTCTAAGTGTAAAGTTTTTTCGTATAATTCTACTTTAAAAGTAAGATTTGTATTTTTTAAAACCAATAAGGGGTATTTTTTTAAGGAGTTGCAGTTAGAAAATGATATAATGCCAATGTCTGATTATAGTGCTTATTTGAGCAGTGCAAACTCCAAAGCCTGGAAAATTATTAATGCATTTTTTAGAGCATTCTTACTTCTGTTTCTATCGATATACAAATCTATATGTTTTAAGATTTGTGATTTCCTCATCATGTAAGAAAACCCTCAAAGAAGTCCTTTCAGAAGTTACCAGTGAATTCAGTACATTTCACTGTCATCATTCTATATCTAAAAAGTGAAGATAGCATTCTACATACCATATTTTGTATCTGAAAGAAAGGAGCTCTAGAAGATGGCTGGATTTAGAAATCAGTAGAAAGGTTACCTAAAGGCTGGGCAACCCCACATTGCTATACCGCCCAGCATGTTTCTTATGAGAAGCCCTGACTCTAATCTCTTCGGTACAGCCCCTGGATGAAGCTCTGAAGAAAGCCCTTTCTGGTCACCTCGAGGAAGTTGTTTTGGCTCTATTAAAAACTCCAGCCCAGTTTGATGCTGATGAACTTCGTGGTGCCATGAAGGTAAAGAATTGATAAAAGCAAAATTCCTTTCCTCAACAGATTGTACAGGTCAAGTCTACTTATACCTCCTGTTATAACCTCGCATCCAGTACAGGGCATGCCAATCAGTGGGAATAAAATAAGCGAGTGAATGAATGAATGAATTGATTAATTAAATGGTGGTGTTAGCGGATGTATTATTTCCACTCCCCTCATGATGTCTGTCACTGCATGAATCCTAGACCTCACTTTTTATATATTTGTGCAAAATAATGGCTTTTGTTTTTAGACTAATATAATTAGTTTATCGTATTTATTAAATATTGTGGCTATTTATTAAATACTGTAGGAAATTTACTAAATGCTAGATTCAAATAAATTTTGGGACACCAAAACTAGCAGATGCTCTTGAATAAAGTTTTTCCTACATTTCCTTTTCAATTCAGGGCCTTGGAACTGATGAAGACACTCTGGATGAAATTTTGGCATCAAGAACTAACAAGGAAATCAGAGAAATTAACAGAGTCTATAGAGAAGGTATGTTTTAATGCCCAACAGTCCAAGTTACCTTAGTTGGAAACTAAATCTGATACACCTTTCTTTAAATTGAACGTGGGAGTTAATGATGTGGCTTTGGAAATGCTTCATATTAAAATATTTCTTCATTGTTAGGGATGTATCTCGCAACACCTTTCTTTAAATTGAACGTGGGAGTTAATGATGTGGCTTTGGAAATGCTTCATATTAAAATATTTCTTCATTGTTAGGGATGTATCTCGCACATGTGCACTGTTACCAGATAGCCCTCAAGTTGCTAGGGTGCTGATAAGGGAGACAGTATCCCACCCCTTGTCAAGTTAGCACTTTAATAGAAACTGTCTTTCAAAGACAAATGTTACATACTATTGTCATGGAAAACTCAATTCATAGCATTGAATTTAAAGCATTTCCTAAATACATTCCTATTTTTCTGAGATTTATGCCCAAAAAAATGTTCCGTTCTCTTTTATTTTGGAAAGATAACAAGAACAGAAATTTCCAAACAAGATATTCTCCATTTGTCCTTGAAAAGGTAAAGAGTGCAGTGCTTATAATCCTCTGATGGGAACTTTCACTTTACTATTATGAATATAAATGATTCACTTACTCTTTATCTCTAGTTATATCCATGGGGATGAAAGTCCATGGCTCATTTTATCTATCCAGTGAAACATCTCATTTAAATGATATGCTCGACGCTGTCAACAAGCGGGTAGCTATAACTGGGTCCTGGGCAATTTTGGAAGTTTCATGAGTTTCCTTTTCTGGTTTCACAAACCCTCCACATTTTTGGCTTCCCAGCCAAAATGCAACACCATAGAGGATCTTTCTGCTTGATTTTCATTCCAATCACAGGGAATATAGTAGCCCTCACACATTGTTTTCAGAGAAATTTAATAAAGAAATCAGAAGAAGGAATTTATATCTCATTACCAGTGTTTATCTTAGATCCCTTTATTAGTAATAATAGTCAAGAAAGGCATCATTAATAGTTTTTTGTTTGATAAAGCAGTTTACGGAGGTATATATCTATATTTCTCCATTATACCCCAAATACAGTGCAGTGATACCTTAATATTTAACTGTCCTGTCTTCTAGTCAATTATAAATTCAGTTAATTTTTGGCTAATACAGCATTAATTAATTAGGTTTAATTAGGGTATTTAGACAAAAGAAAGTTGTAAATCTATATTTATACATACTTACACACACATATATATACATAAACTATATTACATGTAAGGTATTTATACTTTTTTAAAGTAAGTAATCTGTGTTCAAGCAAGTACCTCTGGCTTATTCTTTTATTTTTTATTTTTTTATTTTAAAGATTTTATTTATTTATTCTTGAGAGACACACACAGAGAGAGGCAGAGACATAGGCAGAGAGAAGCAGGCTCCATGCAGGGAGCCCGATGTGGGACCCGATCCCGGGACTCCAGGATCACTCTCTGGGCCAAAGGCAGACGCTCAATCGCTGAGCCACCCAGGTGTCCCAGCTTCTTCTTTTTTTTTTCTGGCTTATTCTTTTAAATAACTATTCTAATTTATACCATTGCATAAATTCAGGCATGTTTTATTTCAAAGTTAATTTTTTTAATTAAGTATACCTATGCAATTTATTCTTTTTAGCAAAGTTTGTATGACTGTTAGAGTTTTATTCACAATATTATCTAAATTGCTTTCATTGCCTTGTAGGAAGTACATTTGCTGATCTAAAATTTTACTTGCTCTGATTTATTTAAAAAATAATATTTGAAATATATTCCTTAAGTGACTGAACATTTGACACTGCAAATGCTAAGCCAGTACACAGATGTCAGATATTATTTTTATTACCATTTTCACTGGTTTATTGAAAAATATGCTTTTCTCATTTCTCAGAACTGAAGAGAGATCTGGCTAAAGATATCACCTCAGACACATCTGGAGATTATCGGAATGCTCTGCTTTCTCTTGCTAAGGTACCTCAGCTAGTTCAGGACAGACCTCTTCCTTTTGAAGAGTAAAATGAGATTCCCTCTCTCTCGAAATAAGCACTTGATTCTCTTTTTCTCAAAAAATATTATTTATCTGATTTTAGAGGAATTAAGTAAATCATGTGATTACATGCTGGAAAACCACTTACCAAAGAATGGGATTTTTTTCAGGGTGATCGATCTGAGGATTTTGGCGTAAATGATGACTTGGCCGATACGGATGCCAGGGTAAGCAAGTGCTGACAAATACTACTGGAATGGATTTCCCATGTCAGATAGGTTCTGCATTAGGTGGGGTTACCGCTTGATGTCTCTATGTGAAAGCAAAACTAAGACCCTCTGAGAGACCAATGGCCCCTAATGTTCATTCCCTGAATGATGCACACCCAGCCTGTTCTTGAATAACCCAAGAGAGGAAAATTATGTTTTAAAAGATTTAATTATTCACAAAGTGGGGAAGGATTGAAAGAAAATGAGAATTTATCATTCACAAGGATTGTTTTGTTGAGAAAACTCTGAATTTTTATTTTACCGTGTATAAGAAAGGGAAAAATAAATTTTTAACTCAAGTGGAAAGAGTAAGCACAACATTTTTAATGGAACAATGGAGTGGTTTGTAGATATAAGTTTATATTACGAAAACGTTATAGAAATGATATTATAACTATAAAAGATTATAATAATATATTTATATGCTTTCTGGTATATTGATCCACATAGTTTCATTGAGGTTGTTGGTTATGTATACACCAATCCATTGGCAACATTAGAAAAATCGTGCCATTTTAGGGCTGGAATTTCTGTTAAAAAATTTAAAAAACCCTATTATTTGCATATGCTTTCCTCATGGGACAGTATTATGTCTATACATTCATCACAGTGAGTTAGTAGGATAGAAACTTATGTGTGCATACTCACTCCCTTCACAATACCAGTACATTATATTTCACATAAAAGGAACTCAGTAAAAGTTTTTGTTGAATAAATGCATACATACCAGGTTTTTGCCTGAAATGTCCAAAATAACTTCTGTCCATCAGAAGTTTGGCCATTATTAAAATAATAGAAATTTGCATAATAGAAATTATGCAAGCATATCGAAGAACAGAAGTTAGTTTATGAATAATTGCCCCCATAACAAAAAATTATTCTTATTTACTTATGCCATTTCTGAATCTGCGTTCCATTGTAAGGCTATCAGGGCTCTTAGATGTATATTTATGGCAGCTACATGGATTAGTGTGGCCCAGGGGGATGATGGCAATTAACATATCAAAGTTAACAGAGCATGCTTGTGACAGTAAGGGAAGGATTATCTTTTTCAGTTACGAAAGAAGAAAATCTGCAGTTTAATAAGGTTAAATTCTTTATCTAAGATTATAGAGCAACTAAATTGCAGAGTCAGAATCTGACTCCAGAAATTCTATATCAAAATTCAAGATCTAGGTTATGTTTGTATTATTGATTTATTAGTACTTGCTGATAGTTACTTTGAACAATTAAGAGTAAAAAAAATTTTTTTTAGAGAGTCCCATGGAGCTGTCTTGATATAGAACATAATCCAAAAGCAATTTAATCCAGCAAATATTTATTCCGCAAAAAAAATACATTCAGTCTCTACTGTCTGCAGGGTGCTTGGAGACATACTGTGGAAGATACTTGCCAAACTAAGGTCCCTCCCTATCTTTAAGGAATTTGCATTCTTAACATTGCCGACTGTGATTAAATTGGACACAAAGCAGCTGCCTAGAAAATTTTTGAAGAGATCTAACATTCTTGTGCAGATATCAAGTCAGTAGATACTCAAATGTTTATGTTTCTTTTAAAAAAAAAAAGACTCCATTTATTTATTCGAGAGAGAGAGAGAGAGAGCGAGAGCGCTAAGACAGAGAGAGGGAAAGGAGAGGGAGAAGCAGGCTCCCCACTGGGCAGGGAGCTCACCCTGTGGCTTGGTCCCAGGACCCTGGATTCATGACCTGAGCCAAAGGCAGATGCTCAACTGAATGAGTCACCCAGGTGCCCCTATGTTTTTGTTTCTTGATAGGCTTTATATGAAGCAGGAGAAAGGAGAAAAGGAACAGATGTGAATGTGTTCATTACCATCCTTACCACCAGAGCCTATCCCCACCTTCGCCAAGGTAAGAAAAAAAATTCCTGAAAACCATTTATAGAAGACGCAGGTTTTTTGAGGACAAATAAAAGAAGGGAAAGAGTGCATTGAGCATTTGTCCAACTTTGCACAGTCGCCATTTTACCATATTTGAGACATACTTTGTGACTTTGGCAGGTAGAGCTTCATTTAATTATCTTGACTATTTCTACTCCCCCAAAATATTTGGAATAGTTGTGACAAAATATACACATACAACAGAATGAAATTACAATGAAGAGAAACATTAAAGTCCGGACTAAGTGGGGAGGGCGGGGGGAAGGCATAGAGATGCTCCCAGACCAAAAAGCAACAAGAATTCTGACCTTTGAGCACAAGATTTGGCTCTGAACCTCTTGGAAGCCAAGGCAAAGGGGGAAGTCCAAATGATGACTTTAAGTTCATCATCTTATAATAGCACAGTGATTTTTTAGGATAAAAGTAAGAGACATTTACTACACAGCTCTTTATATAAGGGAAGATCCATTCGGTATGGCATTTAGCTCTGATGCGGTAAGGGCCATGGTTGTCAATCACATGCCAGTTCTAATAAAAGTCAACATGTGTGAGAAGTCCCCAAAATATCCAGGAGCACCAGGATAGCCATGCGAGTTACATTCTTAGGAGAAGACAAAATCTCCAAAATACACTCCGTGAAACGATTAGCTTTAAAATGTGTGTTTTGAAGAGTCAGTCATCCAAAGAAATGCTTTGAGTCAGTTACCCTGATTTTGCTAGTTTGCTAAAGCATAGGATGCTTTGTACATCTCTTAGTTTAAATTTAATATTCAGTGTTTCAGAAATACCGCAAGTACAGTAAGCACGACATGAACAAAGTTCTGGATCTGGAGATGAAAGGTGACATCGAGAAATGCCTCACGGCTATCGGTATGTAGTCACGGAAAGGGAAGAGTTTTCTAACTTGAAATGATCAAGGCTGTCCCACAATTCAAAAACAAAACAAAACAAAACCAAAAACTGCTGCCCAGCCTGAGTGGCTCAGTGAGTGAAATTTCTGCCTCTTGATCTCAGCTCAGGTCTTGATCTCAGAGTGATGAGTTCCATGCTGGGTGTGGAGCTTACTTAAAGATAAATAAATAAATAAATATAATTTTTTTTTTAAATCCTAAGATGTGATAAACTTATGTTCTATATAGAGGCAACATGTAAGATAACAGCAATGAATATTTAGCTAAAGGTATATTATGTCCTTCTTAATAATTACAGATATTATTACCTTTTTCAGAAAGTTGGACAAGTGGGAAATGCTTTCTCATAAGCATTTACTTATGCCAAGTGACGCACCAGGGTGGGCATAGCTCAGAGGAAAGTCAGAGTGGCCATTAAGAGCATGGGGTTTGGAAATAAATAAATGCAGGTTCAAATCCTGTCACTTGCTGATTGAGTCATCTTAGACAAGTCCAGAGGGATTAGCTCCATAGGTCTCCAGGACCTTCTGGAAAGTTCTTCAGAAGAAAAAGGTTTTAAAGGTCTCCCATACTATTTCGATGACCTGGGAGCCTATGTTCTAAAGCAGTGCTCCTCAAATGAATGTGTGCACGAATCTCCTGGAAACTATGTTAAAATGCAGATTCTGATTTAGCAGGTCTGTAGTGGGGCCTTGGGATTCTGTATTTCTAACAAGCTCCCAGTTTACGTCAATACTTTTGGTCACACTTTGAGTAGCAAGGTAGAGACTATTACTAATGGATGCATCTGTTAGTGTTTTATCTTGTGGTTGCATCTGTTAGTGTTTTATCTTGTGGATGCCTTATACTGGAAACAAGTCCTATTTCACTTGAAAAAAAAATTCTTATTACAACTTAAGAAAAATATTTATGGTATGCCCCCATGGCCTTTATCATCTACTGGTTTCCTCATGTCCAAGAAGAGTATTCTCGGGAGAGTATGAACTGAAGTTGCTGTTGGGTGGATTTAAGATAGAGGAGATAGGTGACGCTGTCATGGAAAAGATTCCTCAAGGCCGCCATCTAGAGAAGAGCTTTTTATAGGCTAAATATCCCCTAGTAGAGGAGGGATGAGGAAGTAGAGTGGAGAATGGAATTTTGCTGGTCAAACTTTCAGATGTATCTTTCTTCTCATGTGGTAAATATGTCAACTAAAGTGTGCCTGTCTTGCAGTGAAGTGTGCCACAAGCAAACCTATGTTCTTTGCTGAGAAGCTTCATGAGGCCATGAAGGTAACATTCTATTTTTATGCTTTGCTGAGGGGTGAAATTACTGTTTGTGGGGAGAAAAACAGGAAACTGTATTGTTTGCACACCACACCGATGTTAATATCTTCCCAATAAAAAAGAATCATTGTTCCACTTAATGCAAGAGGCAATGCACATACTTAGTGGAATAAAATTCTGTCAGACTTGTCCTATTTTTTTTTATAGGTAAGGTGGTCAGGTGAGCTTGTCAGTAATTCGTGGTATACTTGTTTCCATAAAACCTGAGTCAGCAGAGAAAAGTTATGTATTTTTTTCTTTTAATGCGTTAGTAGCCTATTTCCACCAAGGTTGTGGGTTTTATAATTTCCTCCTTTCTAAGTTTCACTTGCCTTTTTTATTATTCTGTCATCCATGCCACGGATTCGTATTTCATTCCAAGATTTTAAAATGTTGTTTTAAAATTACTGAAGTGTTATTAAGATATATTTGCAATACCACTTCAACTTCGAACTTTATTCTCCTCGGGATGCCACCTATATACAGGTATTATGAAAAGCTATTAGGTTGTCTCTTTTTTTTCTTTGCAACTCCAAAATAAGGAAGTTGAGAGAGAGAGAGAGAGAGAGAGACAGAGAGACAGAGAGACACACACACAGAGAGAGAGAGAGAGAGAGAGATCTAACCATTTAATTAATAAGAAAGAATCCTTCTGAAATGGTAAAATGATAAACATGGTGCCAGCACCTGGTAGGCAGTACAGTCCTAGACCACATGCCTGCTGCCATCTAGGGGGGTAATTATCTAGGTGAGTAAGGATGAATACCTAACATTATAGAAGAGCAGGAGAAATCAATGTAGACTTGCTGTCTGCTAAACTAAGACCTGATATTTGAATAGGAATTGGCCAGATGAGAGCAAGGGTGGAAGAGATGGAAGGATAAAGTTGGTCCAGGGGAGAAGTTAGCATGACTCTCTCAAGATAATAAATATAATGAGAGTGATGGTGCACAGTGGAAGAAGAGATTGTGGAATCAGGCATTGTAAACCCAAATAAAATGATTGATTTTCCTCCTAAAAGCCACCAGAGACCATTGAGGGTTTTAAACAGATGGATTATATGATCATATTTGCAATTTAGAAGTTCATGTTATTATTGGTAATTTTTGAATGGGTTAGACCAAGGAAAGACTGGATGATAGAAGACCAATTAGGAGGTTGTAAAAGCTCTTACATGCTGCCAATGCTGTTGTTGTGTTCCTGTCATTTTATTTCCACCTGTGTCAAGTGCGTGTGTGTGTGTGTGTCTGTGTGTGCATATGTGTGTGTTTTAATGAATAAACAAAAGAGCTGCACATTCAAACCTATACCTGCTTTATGAAGAGTGCGCTCTGAGTATGACATTTACCATCATTTGCTTTAAACAGGGTTCTGGAACTCGTCATAAGACACTGATCAGAATTATGGTTTCCCGTTCAGAAATTGACATGAATGATATCAAAGCATGCTACCAGAAGTTGTATGGTGTCTCTCTCTGCCAAGCCATCCTGGTACGTTATAATTTTCATAATGCCATCTCCACAAACGGCAGTCTTTTTTGCAACTTTTCCAAAAAGAAAAACTGACTTACATATCTATAGATTTTATATGTAAGATTAATTTGTTTTATTAGGATGCATAATTTATAAGTAAATTGAACTTTCGCTGGATTAGTAAGTTCTGCACTAAAAAAGACTACACAAATACACAAATATTTTAGTAGCAATGGAAATATTTATTTCCCAAACATAAATTTAGCAACCAGAATATTTTAGTAGGGAGATATAATGATTTATTTTGCAATGAATATTGGTCAGAAATTAGAAACTTATCATTCTAATTTTTCCTAGATTTTGTTATTAAAATGTATAACATGCATGTTTAAATTTTCATTAAAAATAAAAAGAAAGAAAAGTCAAGGATTTTCAACTTATTGAAAGATTGAAAGATAGGTGACTATTTAAAGTTAAGTTGTCACTTATATCGGATAACTAAATCTATCAAGAAAAAGTGAGAAAATCACAGGCTTATCACTTTCTCCCTGGTGAGTGAGTCAAATAGCCTTCACTATGATATGAAATTAAACTGTGCTAAGCCTACTCAATTTTGTGTGATATTTCATTCTTGGAAAATAATGGCTGTAATATACAACATAATCAATATAATCTGAATTTTGAAAGCTATTGCTTTTTATGTAATAATCAATGAACAAATATCAGTTATCTGCTATATTAGTTGTATTATTTCAATAAATGATATTCTTATCAAAGATCCTAGAGTTTACATACTGTGATATATGTTCTACATCTATAAATATATAAATACATAATTCTTCTATAATTAAAAATCCCTTATGTTGACTATGGTTCCAGGTAGCATTAAATATACTCTATTTCTTAATCAACAGGATGAAACCAAGGGAGATTATGAAAAAATCCTGGTGGCTCTCTGCGGAGACTAACTTTCCTTTGATGATCACAAGCTTCTTGATCAGAAGACTTTTTAATCATATCTTTTCATTCCATATCATAGACTTAAATAGGAAAGTTTTCTCAGCAGGAATACAGTCTAGCTAAATACTTTCTAAAAAATATAGCCTATAAATTGTTTTTATATCGCAACTCCATGTAAGTTTTTTTAAAACTATATTTATCCCAAAATATAAAACCTCATAAAAGATTGTCCTAATAACATTACCTGAGAAAGATGTTTGTGCAGTAGAAAATAAAATGATCTTGCAGGACAACTGTGTGTCATTGGTCCTTCTATTCTGAGTATATGTGTGTGTGTTTGTTTGTGTGTGTGTGTGTGTATAATGAAATAATTTAACTTGGTATCAAGGGCAAGGACTTGAATCCTAAATTATAATCATTTAATGAAATAGATTTTGCAAATTAAACTTGAGAAAATATTCACAGAGTTGGAAAATGGACTCCTTATATGTGATCATCCAGATACAGATAATTAAGTGCAGGTCTGTGTAATAATGGATTTATTGCATTAGCATTGTAACAATTGAACATTCTGTTGCTTCACAAACCAATGTGAACATGAGATGATAACAGCAATAAAAATTTCTCTTTTTAAAAAATGGCAGTTGCATGTTAAGTTTTCAAAGAAGCTGTCGAACTGTTTCCAGAGTGCCTGTACCACCTCATTTTTCCATTAATATATGTGTATTATAGTTTCTCCACAACCTTGTCAGCATTTGATATTGCCACTATTTTGTATTTTGACACTTTATTATTTATTGTTGGGTTTTGAGAATTCTTTATATACTCTAGATAGTAGTCCTTTGTCAAATATATGGTTTGCAAATGTTTCCTCTCAGTCTGCAGCTTTGTCTTTTCATCCTCTTATTAGGTCTTTGTCAAAGCAAACACTTTAAATTTTAATGTGGTTCAGTTATTCCATTTTTTCTTTTATTGATAGTGCTTTTCATACACAGACTTTTAATGGACCTTAATCCCTGAAAACTTTCTCCTCTGTTTTCTCCTAAAAGTTTTTCATTTAACATTTAAAGTTTGTGATCCGTAGTGAAATAATTTCTGTGTAAAGTGTGAAACCTAGGTCAAAGCGCTCTCTCTTTTTTCCTTAGCATGTTGAGTGGCTTCCACACCATTTGCTTCCTCTGTCAAATTGTTCTTGCACTTTTGTAAAAGAAATCAGTTATTTTCCCCTGAGAGTATTCTTACCACATAGGCAATAATTTAATTTAATTTAATTTAATTTAATTTAATTTAATTTAATTTTATTTTATTTTATTTTATTTTATTTTATTTTATTTTATTTTATTTTATTTTATTCCCAGAATAATCCAGTTAGGTATTTGAATCTCTGACCATCCTAGCTGCATTCACCTGATTGTAGCTTTATCTGCCTTGATCCCCACACTTCACTTTCTTCCACTTACACCTGGTCCCATACATCCTATGGAACAATCATGAATATTTGGGCCATAATACATCAGCCAAACTAAGACTGACAGATATGCTGCTTATCATAGCCTCTGACATTTTTAGGTCTTTTGTTATTATATATTGTACCTCCTTTGTGTACTTGTTTGGTTGGAAAAGTACCTGAGTGGGAAATCAGAGGGAACCTAAGGCGGCACATCGAGGCAGGATGAATTTATCAAGGGGTTTTCATCAGTACTATTCTAAAAAATAGAGTCAAGGTGCTTGAATGTATCTGCTGGTCAAGACTGCATCCACACCTCTTCCTCTTCTAAATTAATTTTAGAGAAACTGCCTAAGTGAGTTACCCTCTCTTTGCCTGCCTTTCCTTCCCTGTCCACTGTCTTAGAAGATGACTTCTGAAAACTTTATCATGCAGACTTTCTTGCCTTCTGACATGACATTACGCATCTGTCAAAACCTACAGTTTACAACTTGCAGAAATGTGCAACACATCATAGACCACCATGTAAATCACAGGATTTTAGTTAATAATAATGTATCAATATTGGTTCATCAATTATAACAATGAGTAACAATTAGCACTAGCTAAGGCAAGATGTTAATAATAAGGAAACCTATGGGATAGAGGTAGGGTATTTGGAACTCTGCATAATTTTGCTATAAACCTAAAAGTGTCCTAAAATAATAAAGTTTATTAAAAAACAGTTCTTAACTTTTGAAACTTAAAATAAATCCAGAAGCAAGGACCTGTGCAACAGGTGACAATATAATGTAATGATTATAATACAGACACATATGAAATATTTTAGCAAAACGGGAAATAGGTAACAGAATTGTGGAAAGACAGTAAAATGGGGAATGCATGAGGGATGAATGTTATTTCATTTTGTTGAAGGATTGAATGAATAAATGTATTTATAGAGAATCATTCATTGTTAAAAACTATTTTTAGAAGCTTTTTTTTTTTTTTTTTTTTTTAGTCCTCAGACAAATCTGTGAGAGGAATGTGATCTGCTTTTATAAATGAGAAATCTAAAGCTCCCAAAGGTCATTTGACTTGTTCAGGTTCATATAGTTTATGAATGAATGAACATAAATTTTAACATAAATTCCTGACCCCAGATCCATCTCACTGAAGTTATGTATGGAAAGAAAGGCCAAAGAAGGAGAGAAACTGAATGAGAAGCTACTTCAGAAAGCCACATCTTTTGACAAAGATGCTATTTTAATAACAAGTAAAAATAAAAATGTTCTCTTCTGCTTATAGTGATATTTGTGTGTGTGTGTGTGTGAATCTACTTCCTAAGGCCATGCAAAGCAATTTATTCATTGTCAATTTTCTTTTTTGATAGCTCATTTCCTTTTAATAGGGAATAGGTTTAAAGGAAAAATAATTGGAGATATAAATGTCAACTATTAGCTATAAGTGTACTTATTATCAAGATTTGGCTAACAAAGAGAAAGAAAAAGACTACAAAAAGCCTCAAGCTCTGTGACTAGATACTGAAATTAAACATGATGCCAAGAAATTAGTTTTTCCATATGGACAAGATATTCTTCTTGGTAAACACTGTGGTATAGGATAAACCTCTGACAATATTATGCACAAAATTGTTAAACTCTAGGGAAATCCCCCATTCCCTCCATTTGTGTTTCTAACTCACACTAAGGCTTTCAGCTCTGTGTTAAGATGACAGTTCTTCCAAAAAGTCTTCCTTGAAACTCAAAATCTTGGTGAGGCCTGCCCCTCAATGCTTCCACAATACCGTATTACAACTGCCAGTTCAGTTGTCCTTTCTCTTCTCTATGCTTCTTAAGGGTAGGGACTGTGCTTGTTTTATTCACTTCTGTTTTTCTAGTACCCTACCCAGTCCCTTGTAGATAACATACACTTAAATTTTTAAATATGCAAATAAATAAACAAACACATAAAACAGGTAGCTAGCACTTTGCATTTGCTGAAAAACCTTCCATTATCCCTTTTTGCCTGATACGTGAATTTTTGTAAGCCTATGACGATTTTGTTAACACACACAGACACACATACACTAAATACTTGTTGATTCTAGCATGGAGGAGTAGAAACTGTATAATACCGATGATCAATTTCTCAAACAAAATATTGCTAATATTTTCAACAATCTGCATAAATATAAGAATAATATAAAAGAATATTTAATATTGCAAAACCATATATTATTTAATATATAATACTGCAAAACCATATACTATACCGCATATATTATTCATTGGTCTTTCACCCCTTTCTCTCTAGGTTCAACACACATATGCTCTGCATACTTCATCTTTGGCTAAAGTGTCTCCTAAAGTATTGCTCCTTGCTTCTATCTAACCTTTTTTTTTTTTTATTCTTATGATTAAATTAGAATATTCACAGTGACCAAGTCTGCTCTTTATATCTTATGTGACACCTCAAGTGACATCTTTGCCACCAGAGTGCAAGGTTAATTACTTTGAGCATGATTCCCTTTCGACTTTTCTTCTTCTTCTTTTGTCCTAGTTCCTACATAACTCCATACATGTGGAATACACAAAGATAGTTTCTGTGCATGTATCAATTAATTTTGTGGTCCTCTGTAACTAACAGAAAAATCTGACTAATAATGGTTAAATGAATAATTTTTTTTTTCCCACAAGAAATCCAGGGGAAGACCACTGCTTGCATTGAGGCTGAATGATGTTGGGAAATTTTGTGATCATCTGGCATTTGCCTTATGTTGATTACCTACCTCATGGTCTTAAAGTGGCTGCCAGACTTCAGATATGCCTGGCTTCATCATGTCTGGGACTACTCAGGTTCCCTAAACTAAGCATTTTACTTAAAAATGAGGTTGGATGAGTATATGTGTATGTGCTGATACAAAGTAATTGGCATCTATAAGCTTAAACATCAGGAGAATCAGTTTGTTCTTCGGTTGCAAGCAACAGAGACTGATTGGTTAATTTACAAGAAAGGGATTTACAGATATGAGTGTGTTGGAGTAAAGGACTGAGAATGAATAGAAAATCAAGAGTTTTCAAAATAGGCAAGAACCTTGAGAGCTGTGAAGGGATGAGACAGGAGGGAAAAAAGCATAGCAATCTTCTTATTGCTCTAGCACCCTCATCATTTTGCAGTCACCAAAGACCTTTGTAGGGAATCACCTCCAATCCTCTCTCTTCCTGGCTATGCAGTTCTGGCTAGAAGAATCTCCTACAATTGTAGTTCATTGGAGTCTAGGGCTGGCCAGGCATCTCTCTCTTTATACGGTGATATAAGTCTTCTCCAAGTAGACTGGATTGAGATTCCTTAGTGCATGGTGTCCTCAGGGAAGTAAGCCCACCGACATAGCAGTTTTGGCTCTACCACAAATGTTCTGGCTACCATGGCAGGAGCTATATCACCTACAACCTGGCCTCAGAAGTTGCAGCATCACTTCTGACACATCATTTTTTAAAGATTTTATTTATTTATTCATGAGAGACACAGAAGGAGAGAGAGGCAGAGACACAGGCAGAGGGAGAAGCAGGCTCCATGCAGGGAGCCTGATATGGGACTAGATTCTGGATCTCCAGGATCATGACCCGGGCTGAAGGTGGTGCTAAACCACTGAGCCATGAGGCTGCCCTCATTTTAGTTTTAAGCAAGTAGTGAGCCGCCCAGATTCAAGGGGAAGGTAATTACATTTTACCCATTAAAGGCAAAGTAACAGGGTCCTAGGGGATTTGGGCAAGAATAGCGATATTATGATGGCCTTTGTTGTAAAAAGATGATATGCCATGTGTAAGGCGATAGCCAGTCATTACATTCTGTGTACCACTACTTGCAATATCATCCATGGAGTAGCTATGCAAGTTCACAAATTGACATTGCTTTAAAAGCATCACAAGTCTCCTATTCTGGTCCTTGTGACACAAATATCAGAGAACCATCTTGGGAAAAATATTCGTGGGGGTGTTGACAAGGTGTGTACAATTCACTGGTATGACTATAGTTCAAAAGGTCACACCTTTTATTAGAAAAAAAAGATTTTATTTATCTATTCACGAGAGGCAGAAACATAGGCAGGAGGAGAAGCAGGCTCCCTGCAGGGAGCCCAATGCAGGACTCAATCACAGGACTCCTGGATCATGACCTGAGCTGCAGGCAGACGCTCAACCAGTGAGCCACGCAGGTGTCCCAGGAAATCTGACTTCTAATCAAAGCTCTAGGGCTTATTAATAGACTCTGAGAATAATAATGACCTTTTCTAAACTACTATTCTTCATCAGTAAGAGACCATTACTACTACTACCTCTAGTACTGTTACTACTACTTCCTGCCTTACAGAGTTGCTGTAAGGGTTGACCTAATGGAGTTAGAGTAACACTTAATATAAGGTGCATAAGAAACAGGAGGAACAGCTAATATTAAACCATCCAAGAGAAAATGAAAAAAAATAGTGCCTCCAAACGCTAAGATGATTAGCTATGATAGGTCAAATAGTCACTATGACTGAATGAATTTTGATTTTCCATCCATCTCTTGCAATGGCATAAATCTTGTGGTGATTAAATTGGATGAGGCTCATTCTTAGCTCCAAGCTGAAATGACTTAAAAAAAAAAAAAAAAAGAGGGTCTGAATAGAAATCCTTGTACTGGAGTTTGTGTATCTCCTTCAGGCTGAGCCAGAAATACAGGAAAAGAACTGGTTGGTATCTGGAAACCTAAAACGCAGTCATGTGGAAATGATCCTTTCCTTACCTTTAACAGCAGAAACTTGGTTATTGACTCAGTAACCAAAGCAACCCACCTTCCAAATTCTTTCTTTAGCACTGATGTGTCAACAACACACCCTCTTATAAATTATCACCACTGTTTACTTTTTGACTCAAAAGTCAGTGTTTTCACAACTAAGAATTAATCAGGTTGCTTGACACAAATCCTAATCCTATATCACTCACTGAATATGGATCTTGGCCAAGTTTCTTACCTTCTCTATGCCTCAGTTTACTTGTCTGATGAGTTGTGATGAAAATTAAGTGAGATTATCGGCTCCTAGCACCAATAAAAAAAAACTCAGGAAATATTAATATATAGTAGCAGCTGCTACTATGAGAGGTTAGCAATGCATTTCTACCAATTAAACCTTCCTTTATTATGGTTGTGCTTTATAGTGTGCCCTCCAGTATCAGAAGTGTCAGATTATTCCTAGCTACTGTAAAGATCAATGGTTTCCTATAGTAAGCTAAATTGTGGATTATATTCTTTGTATTCTTGTCTCACTGGAGATTATTACATTCAATAGTGTCAGTTTTGGAAAGCTTATTTATTGACTGTCTTTTTCTTTGAATAGGGAACCACAAATGGATCTGATGTAAAAGTAGAGACAGTATCTGTGAAAAAAAAGCAGAGAAGAATGCAAAAAATAGATATGAGAGAAAAGGAAATGAAAGTGCCTTGAATATATCTGCACATCAAAAATTCTACTGTGTGTGTGTGTGTGTGTGTGTGTTTTAGGCCCTACCACAAAAATCCACAGAAACTCAAGCTTAGTCCCAGGCTGAGTCATTTACCAAACAACCCATTTGGAAAAAAGGCTGCTTTGTTTGGGCCTGTCTAATGGAAACAGGCTCTTTGCTTCTTGCTGGAAACAATTGTCATTCCATTTTTATGAAGACAGTAACGACTGGCAAGTTTGCGTTGTCAGGATGCAAACCAATTATTGATTTCAAATGTCTCAACGTTTATATTTCAAATATCTTTATCCTGTGTGTTTTCTTTTAAAATCCTCCACGTTCAGTCCTCTACTTTAGTCTTTCTATATCTATTACCTGAGAAGTAAAATATCAGATAAGTACCCACAACACTTCTCCATATAGTCCAAGAAAAACCAGCTGCTACAGTAACTCTCAAAAGGAAAAGGGGGAAAAACGCAATGGTTTATCTCTAGTGGGATTAAAAAAAAAAAAATGAAGTCCTAGAATAATATAAAGAAGCAGAGAGAATATAACCAGGCATAGCTGCATGGCAAAGTACATTGCCAAAGTACACAATTTACATTGTGTAAAAATGTGAGGCTCCTTATCCAAAACTTAACAATTTCAAGATGGTGGGAGCAGGCCATGAAATCAAATGTGGGGCTCTCCTGAATGGGCCATTTCTGAACCAATGCATTGGCACAGATGTACTCATGAAGCTGACTCCGAATGTAGCTCCTTTATGTCGTCTAAAAATCTATTCTTCACCATGAACCTTCATACGCAGTTTAAGGAGGGGAAACATGAACTTTTAGTGCCATCTGGTGTGATTTAATAATTTTTTAGATACTCTTCTACCTGTCTGAGAAAAAGAGCTTAGATTCTGGGTTTTTGGGTTTTTGTTGTTGTTGTTATTGTTGTTTTTCCATTTCTTCCCTTGGCTACCCTCTAGGATGTTCTGGAATCTGCTCAGTGGAAGGGTGTCATTGTAGAGGAGAAGATGGAGATCTCTGGCTTGGTGTTCCCTGGCCTTTCTGTTTCTGGCTAATATCTCTTGTCTACCTGGGGGGCACCTGACTCTGGTGGTGATCTTGGGATATGAGACACTAGCCATTTGTTCCCAGAGGCACTGTTCTTAATGGATTTTAAACAAGATAAGATTCAAAGATAATTCTTTCTTCTAGTGTTTGGGAACTTGGAGGAAAGACCCGATCAACCAAAGACAAAGTAAATTACATTTACTCTTCATCTAAACTATGACTCATGTGAATTTTAGGACCTAGTCATGTATGATAGTTTTTCTAAGATTTAAAAAAAAAGTCTACAAGTAAATATTGATATTTTGTTTTGCATGAGGTATTTTTTAAAGACTTTATTTATTCATGAGAGACATAGAGAAAAGCAGAGACATAGGCAGAGGGAGAAGCAGGCTCCCTGAGGGGAGCCAGATGCAGAACTTGATCCCAGGACCCCAGGATCACACCCTAAACAGATGCTCAACCACTGAGCTACCCAGGTGCCCCATGTTTTGGGTGAGTTTTATATCTTTTTCCTGGAACAAAATATCAGACGAGAAAATCCCCACTTTCATATAAAATTGCAAATTTTACTTCTTATTTAAAGGAGTAAAACCCATTTATTAAAGTGTATACAGCTGACCTGTTGCATCTCCTTGTTTCTCTGTGTTTTGATGGATTATGTGGAACGGATACATAAATGCATCTCATAGGGAAGCGTTTACACTTCATGGGACTCATTATCGCTTTTTTTGTTATTTTAAATATCTCCCTTTTACTGGTTCTTTCCCATCTTCATGTAAAAGGTTCAAGAATTCTCCGCCTTAAAAGATTACAGAATAAAAGCAGAAATAGCTCAGTATATGCCCCTGGTGTCTGGTACCATCAGACATAAGCATAAGCTATGCACTTCGATTAATTAATTGGTCAATCAAGGAAGGACAAACATTATATGGTCTCATTCCTTTGGGGAATATAAAAAATAGTGAAAGGGAATAAAGGGGAAAGGAGAGAAAATGAGTGGGAAATATCAGTGAGGGAGACAGAACATGAGAGACTCCTAACTCTGGGAAACAAACAAGGGGTGGTGGAAAGGGAGGTGGGCGGGGGTTGGGGTGACTGGGTGATGGGCACTGAGGGAGGCACTTGATGGGATGAGCACTGGGTGTTATGCTATATGTTGGCAAATTGAACTCCAATAAAAAGAATTTAAAAAATAATTAATTGGCTAATCATCACAGGGCTGCTGAGTGAAAAATTATATCAGAACAGACTAAGAGGATGAACTTCTGATCCACCAGGCTATTCACTAAACCATCCTGTTTTTGTGACTCTTTCTTGAAGGTATATCCACATAGGTGTCAGAAGTCCCTTCACCTCTGATCAAAGGTCACAATGGTGCTGTTTGGAGTGCAAAGGTTACATAGCTAAATTGTTTTATCATAACTATTCATGTTATGCAAAGAAACAAATGATAAATATGCCCCCCAAATAGCACAGAATCCTATACCTTTTCTAAAATAAAAAGTTGGCAAAATATTAGAACTTGTAAAAATTATTTTAAACTAAAAGAAAATGCCATTAAGTACACTGGGAATTATTATGCACTGTCCTAATGTTATTTTATACTTTTTTCATTAGCCGACTATTTCTGAAAAATGAAGGTAATGCTAGAATGAAGAATGCTAAAATACTGAATGAAGAAGTTGCTCTACATTTTGGGGAAGAGCATGTTTTCTGATATAAGACACAGAAGAGGACTTTAATATTTTAGGTATGATTTAGGTATGATTCTCATATTATCTAAAAAGCTTGTTAATGTGTCTCTAGGGGTCATGGAGGGTGTAGTTGTCATACAAACAGACACATCATCACTAAGTTGTGTCTTTTAACCATTTGGTTTTTGTATTTCCATTGTTTTCCCCAAAAGAATCTGTTTTTTAAGCACCAACAACATGTCAGAATCATTTCCAGATATGTATTAGCAATAGCATTCAACAATATAACTACTATATTGATTTCAAATGTGCACATTCATAATTATTTCAAAATTAGTACTCATGGAAGTTTCCCTGCCTGGTTTCATTCAACTTTTGATCTTTACTGCCATCTAGCGATAAACTTTAAAAACTTCCTCCTAAGTGTACACAAAGAACTGCTTAAGGAAATTCAATGTAGAACTAGAAGGTGTGTTCTAGTTTCCTCATATGGTTTACTATCTGGCCCAGGAGACATAACTGTTGACAGGAGAAGGATAGGAAAACATTTTTAAAAAAATATTTTATTTATTTATTCATGAGAGACACACAGAGAGAGGCAGAGACACAGGCAGAGGGAGAAGCAGGCTCCCTGCAATGAGCCTGATGTAGGACTTGATCTCAGGACCCCAAGATCATGACCTTTGCCAAAGGCAGATGCTCAACCACTGGGTCACCCAGGTGTCCCCAGAAAAACATTTTTAAAATAATATAAAGGTGGGGTGCCTGTGGGGCTCAGTGGGTCTGAGCATCTACCTTCAGTTCAGGTTATGATCCCAGGGTCCTGGGTTGGGCCCCGCATCAGATTCTCTGTTCATTGGGGATTTTGCTTCTCCCTCTTCCTCTGCCTGCCACTCTGCCTACTTGTGCTCTTTCTCTCTGTCAAATAAATAAGTAAAAACTTAAAAAAAAAAAGAATATAAAGAAATAGCAATGATCAACAAAGGGAAAAGCTGTATGTGTGCTGTGGAAACAGAAATGTTTTTATGTATTGTATTTATTATTTCCATTTGAAGTGAGGCATCAAAAAGCCAATTTATCCATTTTCCCTAATTCACTGCGTTTGATTCATGGAGCATAGATTTTTAGGAATCACACAAGTCATGCTGGTCCTCCTTTGAGTCCACACTTGCTAAGTGAGTTCATGTCAGCGACAAGCTCAGCTTCCTCAGCTTCCTTACCCCTCTTTATTCCTTGCTACTCTTCAGAAGTGACCCTGGCCTGCCTACAGTGACTTTAGCACTACAATAACCCTCGTTAGTCCTTACTTTCCTGGGCTCTTTTGCTGCATTTGATAGGGTGTTTTCCGGTGTCCCCTCCTCCTGTGACTTCCATCCTCTGTTCCCTCCAGTTTCTCCCCCTTCCTCCTTTTCTACAGATTCCTCTTCCTTTGCCTACTCCTGAAGTGTTATTGGTTGTCTTTGTCTGACCAGTTACCACACATTGGATGGCTTATACACAGAGAAATGTGTTCCTCACAGTTGTGAGGCTCGGAAGTTTAGATTTAGTATCTGGTGAGAATCCTCTTCCCAATTCATAGACAGCTAATTGTCTTTCCCCAGTGACCTTACATGGCAGAGGAGCCATGGGTCGCTCTGCAGCCTCTTTTATAAGAGCTCTGAAATCTCATTCATGAGCGCTCTGCCCTTAACACCTCAGCACATTGCAAAGGCCCCATCTCCCGATATCATCACCTTGGGGATAAGGCTTCCAATATATGAATTGGGGAGGGAGGGGGCACATTCAATCTGTAGCATTGACATTAACCACAGTGGTATACTTGGCTCACGTGTGGATATCATCCATACGTATGCTTTTATCTTCCATCTGCATTTTTGATGACTTTCAAATCTAATGAGTAAGCATTGATTCCTCAGAGTTCTAGCCTTGCACATCTAGTGACTTGTTCAACACTTGGACGTCCCCCAGGGAACCAAAGCTCACCATATCTGCACTTTTCAATCTGAATGTGAATTTTAGTCCTGTTGAGAGGTTAATGGATCTGTGAGAGACAGGATCAGACTCATCATTACTGTGCTAGTAACAAACAGTACTGATTGCCACCAATGCTGGGGTAGACATAAACACACAAATCCCAACACAAACACACAAAATGTTGACTAGCTGGAAGCATTTTGCTGGTTAAGATTGCATATGATTTAGAAGAATGCATAACTCCATTTAGAACTCAGTAATTTGCAAACCGAAATATGGCAGAAAGCATCCCTATTCTCTTGCTTTTATTTATTTTCTTTTTAAGATTTTATTTATTTATTTGAGAGAGAGAGAGAGAGCATGCAAGGAGGGAGAGCAGGAGGCAGAGGGAGAGGAAGAAGCAGGCTCCCCGCTGAGCAAGGAGTCCTACACAAGGCTCAATCCCAGGACCTCAAGATCATGACCTGAGCTAAAGGCAGACACTTAACCCACTGAGCCACCCAGGTGCCCTGATTCTTGCTTTTAAATACTTTTTGCTTCTTGCCCTTGGTGCTGGGCCAATGGACCCCTAGATTTATTGCAGATTGTTCAAAGTCAAGTCACTAACTCTAAACAGGGGTTTTCAAATGGTTAAGATATTAGCTTCAAACTGAGAGTATGTGCCTAATACAATGAGGAGAAATGAAAAAACAATACTGAAAATGGAAATGTAAGAAAGGGAAAAAAGCATGCACTGAGAGCATGTGAAATCGGGTAATTATATAATTACTTCCCTCCATGGATCTTTATTTATTTTTATTTTTTAAAGATTTTATTTATTTATTCATGAGAGACACAGAGAGAGAGAGAGAGGCAGAGACACAGGCAGAGGGAGAAGCAGGCTCCATGCAGGGAGCCGGACCTGACTTGATCCCCTGTCTCCAGGATCAGGCCCCGGGCTGAAGGCGGCGCTAAAGCACCCAGCCACCCGGTCTGCCCTCCACAGATCTTTAAACTCTGTTCTAAGGACTAAGTAAATTTTCTTACACTGCAAGCATTTTATTCTTTCTCAGCTGCATAGAAGAAGAAAAAAAAAGTAAGATATTTTGTATTTCTTTTGTTTATTCTTGAAAACAAACTGCAAAACGGAGACTTAGGAAATGCCTGGAATCGTGGTATGTACTTTTTGATGTGTTTTTTGATTTGTACAAATAAGTATTCACATGTTAAGAGAATGATTATATCACACGATATGAGATCTCATTTCATATTCCCAGCATATATGATTTGTATTGCTTTTATTAAAATGTTGACCTTTAAATCATTTAAGTCATTTTTCCTAATTTGTTCTCGTATTATCTGAGACAATGAATAGATTGACTTGAAACTGTATTTTTACTTCCAATGTTTTAACTCAAAAATTCTTATCACAAACCTATCCATCTATTTCTTAGTTTAGGAACTTTAGAAAGTTTTAAAATCTCTCCTGTAAAAGAGATCCCTCTTACCTTCCCCAGTCCTACTTGCTCCTACAAACATGCATTAATTTTATTTTATTTTTCTTTAGCGTTTCTAATGATTGTATTTGTGTGTTTTAATGGTCAATTGGCTTTGGAATGATTTTGGCTCTAAATAAAAGAAAACCTGAAAAATTATGGTTTAAACAAGTCAGGATTTATTTCCTGCTCATAATAGGAGGTCTAGAGGTGCATGGCTCTGGGGTTGGCCAAGGAGCCAGCTGGACCACAACCTGCGATCTCTCTGCCTTCTCTCTAGCTGACGCCCTCACTCCTTTGCACCCCATGAGGGAGATAGAGAAGGTTGTACCCACACGATTACCTTCTCCTTTGGGGCTATTATTTGAGGGGGTATATAATCTACCTGCTATAAATACAGAAGCTCATCCATTCTATATTCAGATTTTTACTAATGACCCTGAGGACAGCCTTGGACCCCTCACTGTCCCCATCTTTGCCAATGTTGAACTTGACCACTTTGTGATTCTATACAAAGAAATAGTTTCCACCTGTTTTTCAACCTTCTGCATAAGTTTTGAGTCATTTTCTCTATTCTAGTTATCCATCAAAAGGATTTTACCAGCTTTCTATATTACAAACATGTAGGTTTCTGTGGCTGGTTGATGGCATCTTTTCTTATTTTTAGCACTGTAAGTAATTTATTCTTCTTGTATATATTTACTATTATTTCAGGGGGATTCTAAAAAAAGAAGAAGGCAAAATCCTGTGTCCACTTCAGTTTTTTTAATTAAAGTTTGTAAGCATCATTTTAAAGTGTCTTCTTTCCCTTAAACATAAAATTATTAAATGATAAATGATAGAGGCATATGACTTTAGTTCCTCATACCCAATGAGTGATTCATTGTTCTGTGAAAATCATGAATTTTAAGCTTGGCATTTATGAAAATTGTATGTCCCAGGAACTATGTTATTATTATTTACTAGACACTAAATTTCTAAATTTTTTAATTCTGAAAAATTTCAGACACTGAAAAGTTGTAAGACTACTACAAAGAATTTTCATATATTGTTCACTCAGATTCTTAAATTTTAACATTTGACCTATTTTCTGTCCTGTCTTTTCAATACACACACTCTCTCACACACACAAACACATACAAATATACGCATGCTTTTTTCTAATCCATTTGAAAGTAACGTTTAGCCTTTACTGCTAAACATTCATTAGGTGTTTCCTGGAAATAGGAATATTTTCTTACAAAATCGAAATAGAATTCTCAAAGTCAGGAAAGTAACATCAATACATTATTCCTATCTGATCTGTAGACCTACTTTATGTTTTGCAGTTGTCCCAATAATGTCTTTTAGAGCTATCTGCCACCCCCAAAAAATATCTGGTCTAAGATTAAATCCAGGATCCTATGTTGCATTTCGTTCTCATGTCTCCTTAATCTTCCTAACTCTGGAGTAGTTCCTCAGTTTGCCTTTGACATTTATGACTTTGACATCTTATAATCCATTAGTATCATAATTTATTTTGATGTGCATATTGTCTGAAGTCACACACTGGGCTGACTTCTGTGTCATTTTGACATGTCCCCACTATTCTGAGAACTTTCATATTTTCTGGGCAAAAATATGATGCAAGGTCATCTTGTACTTCTTTATAGGAGCCCTGAAATCACTCATTCCTCCAAAGAGCCCTAGCTCAATTATGGGAAAATTATTTAAGGAACCATGATCCGGTCACTAGGTGTGCATAGCTACGGTAGTGTGATTGCCTTTGTGGCTGCTCAGTGCATAGAACTAGGAAATAGGTAAGTGTGTATGTCACACATCTGTATTTATTTCCATACCTCTCTATGATCTCTCTCTGTATACTCTGACATACAGTCTCAGGAAAGGAATATCCTCGATTTTACATCCATCAGTTGGCATTCTGACTCGAAAGATCTGGCCCTTTTGCTGTGGGTTACTGGACTCAGTCCTTCTGGAGAGACTAAAATCTTGCAGCACATCAAAGCAGTGGAGATTTGAGTACTCTAGGTCTAAGGACCGGGATTTCCAACATGTCCACGTGAGTGCTGCCACCTGGTGGGGCTTTGCTGCAAGTTGGTGTTTGTCTTCATTGGCACCTTGGTTTTTCTGCTTGCTGACTATATGTTTATACTTATGTAAATAATTTGTTACTACAAGTGATATAACTTGATATGAGTTGGAAGATTAATTAAAAACAATAAATAGTTTGCATTAAGAGATAACAAAAACACAGTCAAGAGCATTTGTAAAAGACAGCCTTTAATTATTGGCTTTATATTGCAAGAGCTTTTGGATTGAGATTGCAGTAATTTATGAAATAAGAAAGCCTCAACGTTCTTCTTTAGCCTTTATTCCTTCAAGGAAAAGATGCAATTTACCTGAATATATGTGTATAATATAGATTCTAGTTCACTGAGGTGTAAATAGTATGAAATTAATAAAAGGTAGTTTTATGAGAGATGGGAAATTTACTTCTTAGACAAAATACAAAAATCCAAATGAAATAATTCAACTTGTTATTTCACTACGCTTTATAACTGTCTCCCTTCCAATGCCTCATAAAAAAAAAAAAAACATAAAAGAGATAATTGGCCAATCTTGCACACCTGAACATTGAGGGTCAGTCATTTCCAGAGGCTAAAATTTCTCTGAGGTAAATGGACTTATTTTTCCCTTGCAAAGGCTGCAGGAAGGGTCCAGTCTGGCTACCTGAATGTATATTTTTCTTAGGAGAAATTTTATATTCTGTAGGTAAAATACAAATTATGTTTTGAGACTAATTTGTAAATGCTTCTTTCCTCTTCTGACATTGAAGGCAACATAAATATTTTGCTCATTTTCACCACTAGATGGAGGTATTGTCATTCATGGGAGAGAAATGTCTGCGTTGCTAATTTTCCTGTCTCAGAATCAGACAAATTATATATGTCCTCTGTGATCCACAGCATGCATTTTCCATCATCCCCTCCCCACCGCCAAAACACACACACACACACACACACACACACACACACACACACACACTAGTGAGCTAGTATTGAAAGGCACTAAGCAAAACTAAAAGACAACACACCATCTCAGGAGTTAATAATGGATTGGCCACGATGGAGCTACAAAATAAATTCAGAGAGAAATATCCAGCGATGAGTCTGACATTGTAATTACGGGAGTGGAGGGCAGGTTCCTCTTGAAGCATCAATGCATTTTACATGGGTAGGATATAGCTGTAATCCGATCAGCTGCAACTGCCACAGTAACAGAAGGACCCTAAAAATAGAACCCCTATGGTAATCTGTCTGGATTACTAAATTCAGTGACAGCTTGGCAACAAATCAGGGAAATGTTTGCGGAAGAGGATTTAAATATATCATGAAGTTTTATCTGCATTATGGAGAAATCCACATCAGGCCCCCAATTCAGAGCTTCTGCCTTGGGGGCTGCTTCCAAACAACCGAGCTCATTTTGTCAAAACATCACCTTTCGGTCCTGCTTTTTGCAATTTAAGGATGTTAAATCCATTAGTGGAAGGGGGGGGGGGAGGAGAAGCTTTCTAGAGGGGTCTATCTCTACCACCTTGGTGCCTAAATTTTACACCATCAAGTCCATATAGGTACAACTTTACTTTCTTAATGGTGGTAGAGAAGTTAATCAGGAAGCAATGTGGATTCTTATGAAAACATCATTTGAAATAAAGGTAAGGCTTTGTTTTTTTTTTTTTTTTAACTGTACAAAGATATGTGTAACACATTCATAGCTATATCACCAGAAAGGAATGAAATGTTGTAGATGTGTGCAGAGTGTTACCGATAGAAAAGAAAGACACCGCTGTGGACTGTGAACTCAGATTCAGAAACTAGAACAAAGCAAAGGCACGTATTGCCGGTGTGCCTATTTCTCAGCATTTAGGATTAATTATTTTGTGGGCTCTCATTGCAATTTTGCTACCCGTCAGGGAATTGCTCACAGGCCCTTTGGCTTCTCAGCATCATAGTCCCTTCTCAGGTCCTGAGAAGCTCCCCACGATTTCCTTCACTCAGGCCTCTGAATTTCAGAATATTTTAATTTTCTTTCTGTACTTGGGTCTAATAACCCTCTTTCCATTTCTTCAGGATCCTTTCCTCCTCTCTCCCAAGATGTTTTACCCCTTACCTCCCTGGGGGAATCTTGGCTCTCTCCAAACATTCCTCCACTCTTCTCTTTTACACTAAAAAGCATTTCAAGGAATCAGGGAGTAACTAAATAAAAAGTATAGAAAACTTCAGAGAATGCAGGCAAGATTTCTCTTTTAAATCTTCTCGCTGCCCCTGAGATTACGGTATTAAATTTTATAACTCTTTAAAAAGCCTCATCTCTCTTTTCTTTGCTATGCTTTTTCTTAAACCATCCAGCTGACATATGCCAATGTTAGCTTCATTGGGATGATAATCTTTACAAATTTGTAAAGTACAGGGAACCCGGGACACTGACTCATGATACCATTCTTTTTTTGTTCTTTATTTTTGTCAAACAGGTATACTTATTTTGAAGTCTTCTGGTCATTATTATTATTTTTGGAGCTGAGAGATGAGAGGTCCCTTCTATTAATTGCCTGTTAGGTGGTCTGTGATTATCATTACTCTTGCCTTAGCAAGCTCACCTAATTTCAGAATCTTATCAATATTGGAAATTTTAGTATTAGCCAAGAGTAGGCTTGTCATCAATAGAAAACTACACAAGTATGAAATAAGATAATGAAAGACTGTCAAGTAGGACAAATTATAACCAATAAGTAGCAAATTTTCTTAAACCCTGTGATTTTCAATATATAAATGGAATATGTATGACCTTTGATATCATTGTTGGTAATAATGTTAAAGAAATGGGTTCCTGTAGCATAGAGGTTTTGTGAAAGATAACAACGAAGCTTTTGAGCAATGTCTTTTTTTTTTGTTTTAAATAATGACTTTACCTTTATGGCTACTATGCCTTTAGTCATTGCTAAATATATACACTGAAACTGCCTTTCAATACAAACTACACAGATTGAGAATTAACCAGGTTATTAACAATATCACCAATAATCCTAGGAATATCCCATGTTCCAACTATATCCCTTCCATGTAGAAGAAATCATTATCTTGACTTTTACAATAAATAATTGCTTTTCTATATGATTTTATAATTCTTATAAATAACGGCTTTTGTTTTGCCTATTACTGTATCTTTTCTAAATGGAGTAATATTAAGTGTATCATTTTGTATCTTACTTCATTTACCTAATATATTCATGATATTGCCTATAACAATAGCTCTTTCCTTTTCCTTGCAATAGAACACATCATTGATTTTACTTACACATTATATTTTCGATGAACATTTGGGTTGTTTCTATATTTTTGTTATTATGAACTATGATGCTATAAGCTTATAAAACCTGTTCAGGGGTATTTAAAAATTGGAAAACCTAAATAACTGTAGCAACATATCACGTTCATGATTAGAAGACTCATATTTTAAAGATGTCAATTCTTCCAGATTGATTTATAAATTCAGTACAATCTCAAGAGAACTACTCATTTTCCACCTAACTCTCCTAAACACTGCTGCCAAATTAACTTGCCTAAAATATGGCTTTTATCTTGTCATTCCGTGCTTAAAACCTACAGTGATTCCCCACTCCCCAGAGCTGTGCTGTTTAACACTGACACCACTAGCCTCATGTGGCTACTTAAATTTAAATTTTAATTAATTATAATTAAATAAAATTAAAATTCAGTTTCTCAGTTGCACTAGCCAGATTTTAAATGCCCCATAGCCACGTATGCCTACAATATTGGACAATGCAAATATAAGGCAGTTCCCTCATCACAGAAGGTTCTATCGGGCAGCTCTGTTCTATAGTATAATGTCATTTTCAGTGTGGCATTCAAGAAGTTCACAGTCCAAACCTAACACTTCCATTCAATTTCATTACCCAAAATCCCTTTGAAAAGAGTGGTCATTTCTAACTACACCTACTTTGACCTTACGACTTAAATGCACTTCTGTCTTTTTGCACTGAAATTCAATTGACCTAGCTCTTACTGTAATTCCTCTATTAGGCTTTCTTGACTCCTCTGTTTTTAATATGAAATACCCCTTCTGGGACACCTGGGTGGTTCAATAGTTGAGCATCTGCCTTCGGCTTAGGGTGTGATCCCAGATTCCTGGGATCAAGTCCCATATTGGGCTCCTTGCATGGAGCCTGCTTCTCCTGTCTCTGCCTCTCTCTCTCTCTGCCTCTCTCTGTGTCTCTCATGAATAAGTAAATAAAATCCTAAAAAAAAAGAACTATCCCTTCTAAGTGATAATGATAATCTCCTTCAGCACATTATTTTTGGTAACTGTATTTGTGTATACTCTTAAGTACAGTTTGTAGATGTCTTAGGTCTATAGGTTTCTGGATGAAAGGATCATAATTGTTAGTTCTATCATCCCCTCCACAGCTGGGCTGCTGCTCACTGATGACAACGAATTCTAGTAGATGCTATTACTTATGTTATTTATCTGCTGTTGACTTTCCTTTCCAATGAAAATACACCTCTCAACAGTAGTGCAGCCTTTCCTGACTACCACTGTCTTTGTCCTTTGTTAACCTTGATGTGCATGCAAGAAGGCTCTTTTCAATATCAAGTCTCGTGGAACATTCAAAAGTACATCCCTACTCCCCCACTCCTGTAAAATACTACATTGCTCCTCTGATGGTGACAGCACCGGTGGTCAAAACTGTCCATTGACTGTGTCATGCCTAATTACTTGTGTGTTGTCTCTAGAGTTCAATAATACAAGTTATTAATGAGTTAGTATGCCTCTCATATCTAATTTCCCAAGTTAAATTTACACTTGTTGTTATTGGCCACATGTCATACGTTGATACATGCCATATGTAATATTTTCAGAAAGCTTTGTTAAATGTTGGTTTAGAAAGAATTGGTAGACTCAGTCCACCTCTCCATAACTTAAGTCCCTGTGTCCCCAGAAATTTTATCAGAGTTGACATTAATGAAGCCTGACTTTCCTTTACCATCCTCCCAGAAAAACCAAGGACTAGCTATACTGTCTTAAGACACACTTTCTTCAGACTCTCCCCATCTTAGTAAGAGACTCGTTGTGTTGATTATTGCAATGCGGCTTGTACCAGAACACTTAATCGTTGAGGGTTCTGTGACACTGATGAGGAAAAAAAAATGGAAATATGAGCTGCTATGTCTCTCTTGCTTATTGTTCTATCTCTGCACTAAGGAAACATTCACTCCCCTCAGCTGTCTCAGAGATATAGCCAGGATAGTCCATTCTAGGTGAAGTCTGGTTTCCAAATATTTAGCAGACCAAGCAAATCATTTTACTTCTTAAATCTTTGATGTTGGCTTAGATGCTGTATAAGATCCTGTGAGATTCAAATTAAAATGATGAAGGGACCAGTGGAGGAAATTTAAGTGTTTTCTTAATAACAAAAATAAGTCATGTCTTTTCCTTATTGATAACTGATGAATAGAGGCTGACTGAAGCTAAAACAAAGAGCTATTGGGTTTTTTTTTTTTTTGTATGATTTTTAAAGAGTATCTTTTAAAGAATTGGTGGTAAATTATCCTGAATCAATCCAGTAGCAGGGTTTGCTCTCCTTGCCTGTCAAGGAAAATTCTTCATTACATACTTTAAAATGCACTGTTTTCTTTGCCTGGGCACTGTTATCTCCCACGTTTTAAAAATTACATTGCTCTTTAACACAAATGTCCCGGAAAGGGCAGACATCAGACCATTATTTCTTGGCATTTGCCTGCTGTCTGGTCTCCTAGTTTGATTAGGAGAATCATGTTTTTAAAGGTGCTGTCTTAATTCTCTTCTCATTTCTACTCTACCTTGAATTGATTCATTAGCATTTGACCATAACTATCATAGCAACACTCTGGTTTGTTTGGTCTCTGATAGCATGAGTTTTGCATCTTAAAAACACATATGTATTTAAAATTATTCCCTGGGAGGTAAAAAGACTATTTTTGTTGTTCATATTTTGCTTTGTTTTGTTCCAGAAGAGCCATTCATTTGTGATCAGTATGCTGATTTCTTTTTACTTTGTAAGATGTTCTACTTTTCACCCTTTATGGTATTCCTACAGACCCCAGATAACAGGAGCAAAATATACATAAGGTTTTTATTTCTTCCGTGCTAACCATCAACAAAGGATGGGTGGGTACCTGGGTGGCTCAGTCGTTGAAAATCTGCCTTCAGCTCAGGTCGTGATCCCGGGATCCTGAGATCGAGTCCTCCATTGGGCTCCCCGGAGGGAGCCTGCTTCTCCCTCTGCCTATGTTTCTGCCTCTCTCTCTCTATGTCTCTCATGGATAAATAAATAAAATCTTTAAAAAAAGAAAAAAGAAAGGATGGATGTCTATGTGTATCTGTTTATGGAGAATTACCAGTGCTTCTTTTCTTTGTTCAATAAAAGTAAAAGGAGTGGGTATGAGAATTGTGGATGTTAGTACTGTGCAATACTTGTATCAAGCTTGCTATGTAAATGTCTACAAACTTTTGGACTATTAGTTTTCTAGTTAGAGGAGCCCATGGCTTGATTTTATCATGTAAACTCATTTGTTGGGGTTGTCTTTAATTGGTTTATGTAAATTGTTCTTTGGAATATTCCCTTAAAACAATTGATACACTACAAATTGTGACTCATTCTTATTTACATCCTTATTTAGTAAAGTAGTTTCTCTAATGACTGCTTCTAGGCAACATTTTATTAGCCTAGTGTGAGGTACTGAACATACTCAGGAGGGAAAAAGATGGTATTGACTCCAACACAGGCATTAATTCAAGCAGTTTCCCTTTTAGTTCAAAATGGCAGAGTTTTGCTAAACTGATTATTTACTTCCCCTTGCTTCAACACACATATCTAAAATCCCTTAAATAATACAAACATATAAAAACCCTAAGCCTCTTTCCTTTCAGACACACAACCAGGAAGCACTACAAAACAGAAATTGGTCGTGTTTGTGAGTTCCTTATATTGAATCTAACAAAGGGGTGAACAAGATAGTTACTTTGCTACTATTTTCCAAAAGGTCAATGGAAAATGATAATGAAGAGAAAAAAATGAAGTGTACTTTTCTAACATGCTTCCTGTTCTTTTATCCCTGGCAATAATGTCCAGGAGTTGAATATGTTAAAATACAAATTTCTTCTTCACTTATCGGTTCCCTGTGTTTAAGCAGTAGCCGGCTGTGAAAATTTTCAGGGACATAGTTATCATGTCTGACTCTGTACAAGGGCTTAAAATATTCTTGCCTGTTACTGGCTGTGCATACACATGCATGCACACGGGTGTAGATAACTTAATTTTCTTGCTGTCTGAAAATGAACGAAATGGGACGGCAATGAAGAGTTTTCTGTTTTTCACGTCCTCATTTAGAGAGGGCTGTTATAGTGACCATGTTATGGTGACCATAACCATATAAACACAATATCTCCTTATCTGTGATTCATTTGAAGGAACCCCCTAGTTGAGTTTTAAGTCTCTTTTCCTTCAACACTTAACCCCAGGGGCATAAATTGTGGGCTGTATCTGACCAACAGAGCACTAAATTGTTCAAGGGAAATACGGCATTCCCTTCAAGCCATCATACTGGCAGCCACTGAGGCTGTTCCCTTTGCATCTAGCTTCTGAGAGCTAATGTCTTCAAACTGTGATTGCTAGCTGTTATCATGCTCACATTATGAATCACTTTATGACATCATGTGTGAAAGTAGAATTATTTTCTTTCTACTGTTCTAATAAGGCTGGCTCTAGACCTTTGATGAAAATATAGTTAACTTGGAAACAACTCCTAATTATTTTAAAGTAATTTTATTCATGTTTGTTGTTGCTGTTGATGGTGGGCAAAGAATTATGAATTTGTTATATCCTTCACTATATATCTCTATGGATATCTATCTATCTAGTTATTTAACTTAATTCTGTTTAAAAAGTCATGGCTAAACTGGCAAGGGACTACTGAATTGAATATGTATGGACCTAGGTAGCACTTTCCTGATCCCTGACTGCTGAAGAGGACTTTCCCAAGGGAACTTTATTATTAATGAGTTGGGTAAAGGGGAAGAATCCAGATGATTCTTTTCATAAATCTATCTCCTTTACTAATAAGCATGAAGCTATCTCCCACCACAAGTGATAATTTTAAGCCCTTTCCTTAGCAGTGGTGATGGATTTGTGTTAATTCTTTCATGCTTTCTTTTCCATGTGTCTGCCCAAGGTGAGACTTACAGTCTTGGTCTCACAATGCATTATTCAAAACAAATGGACCAAATAGAGCCTACTTTTACTGCAGAGATGACAAAGGGGA
Organism: Canis aureus; assembly: GCF_053574225.1. NCBI lineage: Eukaryota > Metazoa > Chordata > Mammalia > Carnivora > Canidae > Canis > Canis aureus. The sequence continues at coordinate 85,401,447 of NC_135611.1, read as the reverse complement.
CATGTCCTAACATGTGACTTATGACCTATACCCACTTCTCTTCCTTTCCTCTGAGAATGTTATATAAAGAAATAAAGAACATAATGAAAAAATTAAAGAAGATTATGGGAGCAAGAAGGATGCTTATTAATTCAGGTATACAAGAATTATTTATTGAGGGCTTTCAGCAGGTATTTACTATATATCAATAGTCACCAGTTGATAAGTCTTTCTACTCTTGAGACTATGAACTTTTGAAAGCAAAAATTATATGTCTTATTTATATTGATTTATATTGGTATTTCCAGCATTGAACACAGCATGCAAAACTGGGGGCTTGATGCATTTCAGTTGAATGAATTGTGATTAGGCACCATGAGAATATAATGATTAGTTCTGTGCCTATTTATGATAAATAACACTCTAATTTAGGAGCTGGGATAAAGAACAAAGGAAAGAAGTGAGAAACTTTACAAGAATAGCTAGTATATGGTATAAGATTGATGAATCATTCATTCATTTTTCTCAGTTTGATTTTCTCCAGAAGACCTTGAGACCAGGGTTCAGTACAGTAGTTTATTGCTTAGGAGGTGCTTTCAGGCAATATTAGAAGGAGGAAGTAGGAAAGTTATACAAAGACAGTCAATAAAAGGAGACATTATCAAGCAAACACTCACTGTGGATAAATGGAGCTTAATCCCAATGGGGAGCTCTGGGAGATAAATACAAACATCTCAGAGTCATGCCCTTAATGGCTAAGGGAGCTGGAGCATTCATGCACTGACTCTTACTACTGCTTGGTTGGGAGTGCTCTTGGGGATGTTAATTCCCTGGTACTTCTCACCTGCAGTGGCAGGTGAAGATCATGATGCTCTGAGGCCAGAGATTATTTTCAGTTGAAGAATGCAACTGTTAGAAGTTGGAAGTAAGGTTAGTATGCAGAGCCCAACAGAAAACACATCCCTTTGTCAGTATTATTTTTAAAATAAATAAACTATTATTTTTCTTTACATTTGTGTGTATTACAGTTGAACCTCGAACAACATGGTTTGAAGTGTGCAGGTCCACTGATGCATGTATATTTTCCCAGTTCTGTACTGTAAATGTACTTTCTCTTCCTTATGATTTTCTCAATAACACTTTCTTTTATCTGGCTTACTTTAATGTAAAAATACAGTATATAATATATATAACATGCAAAATATATGTTAATAGACTGTGTATGGTATTGGTAAGGCTTCTGGTCAACAGCAGGCTATTAGTAGTTAAGTTTTTAGGGACTCAAAAATTATACATAAAGTTTTAACAGTGAGGGGGTCAGTGCCCCCAACCCCTGAATTGTTCAAGGGTCAACTGTATTATCAATGTTTTTTTTTATTACTATAACATAAATACTTTTCCAATTTCTTGGACCCAACTTCTAACTACTTAATGAATTGGGAGGTATTAATTTTGGCTTTGATGCACACAGAAGTATTACTAAACATTAAGGGTGTCATGAACCAAGAAAGTTTGAGAACCACTAACCTACCTCTTCTTTCTATGGGCTGTAGGAGTCTGTAAGAAGAGACCTACCTTCTTCTTCTTCTTCTTTTTTTTTTTTAAGATTTTATATATTTATTCATGACAGACACAGAGAGAGGCAGAGGGAGAAGCAGGTTCCATGCAGGGAGCCCGACACGGGACTCGATCCTGGGTCTCCAGGATCACTCCTTAGGCTGAAGGCAGTGCTAAACTGCTGAGCCACCCGGGCTGCCCCAGACCTACCTTCTGCACACTAAAGTCATTTGGGATTTCAGAAGCAGGAGAAACCTCACATGACTATGTCCACAGTACATCTCTGTATAAATGGCAAACATATATCATATGTTGATGAGTTCTATATTCCTGGTAATGGAATATAAGTTTTATGGAAACTTATATGTGGCCAAAATTTTCCGTATGTTGTCTCTGGACCTTCAAACACCCAGGCCCATGGATTTCAGAAAAGTTTCCTTATTCTTCCCTTGGTATTTTTGCTCAGATTAAATAAGAAGCTAGTTTTGGCTTGCAATCTTGCTGTTTTTACATTGTCTTTTAAATAGCTTGTAAACAAATGTCTAGCCAGTCAAAACAAATGTGCAGGTCATTATGATAGCTGTTTCTCATCTTCATTGATTCATTCTATAATTCTGAATGTCTATTTTCTACATTTTGATTTGTTTACATGTTATATATTATTTTAAGTCATGAAAATAACTTCTGGAATAGACAAGAAACACATAAAAACAGAAATGAATGATTACTAAGAGAAAAAAATGAATATACAACAAAGAGGTAAAATATATAATCACAATAATCTATTTTAAAAATCTTAATAATTATAGGTCTAACATAATAATGCCTACTGAATACTTATCATACATAGACCCTACGTGGTTTACACATATGTAAACATTTCATCCTAACAGCATCCTGATGATGGGGATTCTACTCTTATTCTATTTGGGTTATATCTAGCCTCTTGCAAATTATGCTGGTGTTTCATTATATTCTCTGGGGGTTTTACTGCGTAATGCATGGAGTTCTGACTTCTAAATGCCACACTTTGCTTCTCTTTGTCCAGTGGCTTTTTGTTAGCTGGAGCTAGGTCTGCCTTCTTGCACAGCAGAATGAAAGTACAGGAGAATTAACACAACCTGTCAGTAGCACCCTTCACTACTGTTTCCTTGGATAATGTTCCAAGTACCCTAATTGCTCTCAAATCCTTATTTCAGGGTTGGCTTCTGGAAGAACCCAAATGAAGACACATCTGTACATTCACTTGTACTTCCATATACACTTAGATATAAAGCTGCCTTAAATTGGGGGAAAAATAAAATAGATAGATAGATAGATAGATAGATAGATAGATAGATAGATAGACAGATAGATATTTGGGACTGAGATAGTATGATCTCAGTATTGCATGGAGTGCCTCAGAAGGAGGTGTAGGAGATTAGAATGGACTGCATCTTATGGAAAGGCACTAACAATATAGACTCAAATTATGACAAGGAGTCAAATCTGTTTTAGTTCTTAGAGAAAACAGAGGAAGGCAGAGGTGACAGCAGTGCACAAAATCACGGCTGCGCAATGTGCAGTCACTCATCAGAGACTGAAGAATAGTAAAAATAATCTGCTATTTATTGACTCTGGGTTTTCTCCCATCAGTTGGCAAAATGATGCAGGGAGACCATTAGTAAATTATTTGAGTCTGATGTGCTGGGATCTGAAATGTTGGCAACTATGTTACTGTGAGGGAGGGGGGGCAGGGGTCTTCTCACTCCTCTGTAAAGCATATCCCTGCTTAAGCCCATCCATACTGAGAAGAGAAGCTGTGTCGGTCTAAGCAAAGGGTTAAGGTGATTGTCCTGTGTTTAATCATACATCAACTTTTCTTCATTCATGTTATGTCTCTCAGCTTCTGGCACTTCTAAGGATTGTGATTGACAATTAGAGTGGGTGAGAATGGAGTTTCCATCAGATCCGTAATTTATTTTGTATACTTCAACCTTTAAAAATGTTTAATTTTTTGGCTCAATTGCACTACTTGCTCTAAAGCTTCCTTTTCCTCTCTGGTTACATTTCTATTTTATGGTAACTTAAAATATTATTTTATGGTGGTGATGGTGGTAGTCATGGTGTGCGTGTGCACGTGTGTGTATTTTGGAGTAAGCTACAGATACTGTTTAATCTTTGATTGCTTGAAACTAGATATGATCTCATTTGGCAGCCTGTTCCCAACCGAATGGAAGCTGCGTGCTTCTCCACCAGAGTCATTACAGCGCATGCTGTGAGTGTGAATGTTCATTAGCATATTATGGATCTATATTTTCTGCTTAAAAAAAAAAAAAACTATGAAAAGCAATTACCCAGCACGATAAGAGCTCTGTTTTAAACCTCAATGTCTTCAGTTTCTTTTTTTTAAGTCTACCTTCCCCATACTTCTGGATATTTGTTTTTAACTAAATCGAAACATTGGATAGTCCAAGATTTCTGGCAATGGGTCATTTGTACAGAGCTGGCTCACTATGATCAGAAGGCAGGATGGGTTAGGTGAAGCTGAAGCTGCTGCCGATTATTTGATGTCTCTTTAAAGAGCAAAAAGGAAATGGAGGTTATAGAAAAGGACTGCTCTTTTTTTTTTTTTTTTTAAGGGAGAGAATGCGATGCTGTGTGGGTACAAGCAGTGGGAGGAAAGAGAAGGGAGGGAGAGGGAGAGAGAATCTTAAGCAGGCCTGATGCCAGCACTGAGTGGATGCATGCTGGATCTCAGGACACTGAGATCATGACCTGAGCCGAAATCAAGAATCGGATGCCTAATGCACTGAGCCACCCAGACACTGCTGAAAAGGACTGCTCGTGAAGGAGGAAGTGGCCCCTCTGCCATTTACTTGCTGTGGGACTTTGAGCTACTCAGTTGGCCTCTCTGAACTTTGCTTATTGTCTGCCAGGAGGATCAATGAGGTCTACCTTGCAGAGTTTTTGTGAATGGAAAAGCAGACGACATATGGTCAAAAGCTTTATGAAGAGTTCAGAGCTGAACAAATACAAAGTCATTGCTATAATTACTTATTTACCAGGTGGCAATCTACAAATTGCTTTAATGTCTATTCTTGAATTTGGATTTTGGAAATGTGCTGCAGAAAAGAAAGAGAAAGCCTCTAATGCACAGATGAGAATGCCGAGGCTATGTGAAGTGAGGCTGTTGCCAGCAGGATCAATTTTACGATTTAAGAAACCAAACAGAAGTGGCTGGCTGCTGAATTTGAGATTCAAACTTAAAATTCTTTTTAAAAGTGACTTATTCGTATGTTATTCATAAATGTATCCATGAGCTCGCACACCCAAGGAGCGAGAGAGACAAGGAGAGATTTCTGTAGTGGATTTCATTTGGAGTCCCACTGTGTCCTTTAAGATCTGGTCAGGTTTTCATCTTTGATCCTGACCTCCCCAAGACTGCCCTGCATCACCCTGTGCCTACTGCTTACGCTGGACATCTCGGCTGTTTCCAGCTTCTTCTGCGTGCCAACTCTCTATGTCTGGGGGTAGTTCCAGCGGTGTAGTGGATGATTCTGGTTATTCCCAGGTAATGACAAAGATCCTGACACATGAGACCTCTACACAGATATTTTTAAAGTGGATATTGGACAGTCTGGTTTTTCAATCGTTTTCCAGTCATTTTTTACAACCTCAGGTTTAAGGTTTTTTTTCCTTATTCATGGTCTTCTCTTTTCTCTCAAACTTTTACCTTTGACTTGATTTTGTGTTTGCCCTTATCCCTAAATTACTGCTCCTTTCCTACCTTGAGCACAATGTGAATCTTTTTTGCTTTTTTCCTCACCTTTACTCCCAGTGGCCTGTGGGGATGAACTCAGAGTAGACTATAGTCTCCACGTGGGAAGGGACAGCACCTGTCATTTCATCCCTGCATCTCCCACCCGAAGAAGGTAGCTAACATGTAGGAGATAGTGTGTATATATATATATATATGTAAAATACCTCAAAGTATTTCCCAAGAGGAATTCTAAACCAGCTTTCGAAAACCAATATCTATTGTACATATATATATTTTTTCACCCCACAACTTATTCAAACTAGATTTATAAAAATGATAATAGATTCTTAAGCAGACAGTAATGTTTTATCAAAACTGTATTTTAAACACATTTCATACTCCTTGGCACTTAATATTACTTCCCTTAAACAGAGCACTCACTACAAATTCACTGATCATTTTTTCCTGTTGCTTTTGTTTCATTTTTTCTTCGCCCTGGAGATTGCTGTTGTGCTGGTTGTGGACATATTGTGAAAACTTCATCTAAAAATTGATAAATGTGTTTAATTGGAAATTAAAACTGCTATGTTTTCATGGGCACTGGGCAGATACTTCCTTGCTAACCCTGATCCCCAGATTCTTTTTCTTTAATGTCACTCTCTGTAGAATTGCTTGATCAACGCAAAGCATGTCTCCTGATGAAAACAGACTGTTCCTCAAAGAACAAATTAAGGACTTTCAGTCCTGGAGGTAAAACACTGTGAGTTCATCATGCAGTGCTGTAAAACAAATGTGTTATGTGCCTGGCAACTCTGTCACACAATCAACAGGAAGCCTGAAATGCTGAGATGGACTGATTTGCACATTTTCATCAGGTACTTGCAAATGCAATCAAAATAAACCAATCGGATTTAAGACTTCTTGCCATGACTCAGCCTCTTGGATTTTTTTTCTCCCTTTTAACAAATCATTTATTTTGCATTAAATGGGTGAGTTGAATATTTGAAAGCTATTTCAAATTCCAAGTTCTATTTGAAGGTACAAGTGTTCTTTAATAAGAATGACTTCTCAAAGAGCAGCGTGGTGTAATGCATACAACTGAGGAATTATAATCTCTTCTTAATCCCTCTATATGCTTCTCTCTTTTCCTCTCTCTTTTTGTCATTTTGCCTACCCTTCTATCTTCAGCCTTTTCTCTCCCTTAATCTCTTTTTCCTTAGTCTCTAGTTCAAATTTTGTCCATGGTGAATGAATGCTTATGAAAAAAATTTAAAGTAGGACAAGCACTGATCTCTTGGTAAATCACTTTTATTCATTCAACAGATACTTTTTTAAAGCAAGAACTGTGTGCTATATACTCTGTTAGGTGGAATCATGATTTTCTGTAAGCCATAGTCCTTAAAAGGAATTATTTAAGTGACTGCCTCCTAAATAAAGTTCTGTTACTATAAGTAAAATGCATACCAAAAATCATAACCCACACTTTTCACTAAATTCTGTATGCCAGTGTGAGTGGTGAAGACCCACTCCTAGAAGTTTAGAGAATTTTAGGGTGGCCAAATGAGACATAGGAATTTATATCAAGTTCCATCATTTGTGAAATAGGAATCAGAAGATTTAACAATTGATTAATTTATCTGAATTAGAATTAACATATTCACAATTTTATACCTCAATTTAGGCATCCATTCATGAAGGGGTCTATCTTGACATTTTAGACAGACTCAGAGACAGGACTGTTTTAGGAGTCAGTGCCATATCAGAACCTTACATGCCTTATTTCTGTGTATTTTACATCTGCTGAGACACTACATACTATGAACCTCAGCCACAACAAGGAAAAGATATTTCTATATATAGTCAGTTCACAGTCAACAGATACCTCTGAATGAAACCCTGAGTCCTCTGCTGTAAAGTCATCTACTAGGGACCAATCTGAAGAATAAGCACTTATTATGGACTAGGTCTTAGAATAAAGTGATTGATTCATAAATGAGTCTATCTGTCCAAAATGTGATTCATAAATATATTATGGGTTAAATTGTGCCTCCTGTCCTTAATTTATATGTTGAAGTCATAATCCTCAGTACCTCAGAGTGTGACTTATTTGGAAATAGAGTCTTTGCAGATGTAAATTAATTGCGATGAGGTCATACCAGAGTAATGAGCCCCTAGTCCAATAATTGCTGTCCTTACAAAGAGCAAATTTGGACACAGAGACAGACCCTCAAATAGGGAGAAAGCCAAGTGCAGATTGGAATCATGCTGCCATAAGACAAGGAACTATCAGAAGCTGGAAGAAAGGCCTAGAACAGATCCTTCCCTGGAGTCCTCAGAGAACATGGCCCTGTGAACACAGTAATCTTGGACTTCTACTTCCAGCACTATGAGACAATAAATTTTTATTGTTTAAGCCACTTAGTTTGTGGCACTTTGTTACGGCAGTCCTAGAAAACTAATACAGTTAGTATCTGAGTCATTTTTTTTCTTAAATGAAAAAAATGAAATAATATAGTGAGAAGTTTGTGGTACCCTTCACAACTGTCATATCAGGACACTTCCATGCTTTTATATCCTCTCTGAAGCACAGCTCAGAAACAAGAATGAGATAAAGATTTGAATCTACTAATTTAAGAATAAATCAGGGTGCTAAGACTGGATGTCTTTAGGGAATTTAGATTGATAATTTATCTCCAGCAGATGAAAAATGATAAAAGCATTCAAGGTGGGTTCATTAAGTCTGAAACCAAAATCCTTCAGCAAAGTTTATGAATATCACCAGAACCCTTGAGTGTTCTAATCTCCATTTATGCTGCAGAGGTAGCTGTAAGATAAGTAAAATCTCTGGCAGCCAGGTCCTTATTGATTATGCATCAGCAAAGACTGCAAGATTTTATTTGTTCTCCCAAGTGGATTGTGAGAGCCTCATTCTAACAACATGCCTGCGCACAGCTAAATGAATCGAGCTTTTTAAAAAGTTGACAATACAAAAAAGAGATGCAGAGCCACATTTAAAGGTCTGAGAACACATCTTTGAAAATAAAATACAACAAAAAACCTAAGCTGCCAACATCTTCCACTATGCAGGGAAACAATGCAAGCAACTACATGGTTTTGAGAGAAGATAATAGAGAACGAAATAGAGCAAAACAGGAAAAAAATGTGGAAATTTAACGAATGACATTAATAAAAGTATTGTTATGTGGAAAAAAATCTGACATTTCCAGATTTTAACTACAGTACCAAACTGACCTTGGAACATGTTTGTGTAGATCAATGCAAAAATAATGCCTTTAATCTTAAATACATCAATTGCTCTTTCCATTCGCTTAATATGTTATATTATTTAATATTTATGCATACCTCTTTAGTTGCATTTTCTTATTATTTTATTTTGTAGGTAGGTAACTCGAAGCTTAGAGAAGGTTAGTATCACTCCTGGGGCCAAACAGCTAACTAGCTGGAGGTTAGATATATCCTCCAAACCAGTGCTGAGGCAATTTAATGTCCCTTTCAAGATTGGCCATTTTTCAATGGAAAAAAAAAAAAAGAGCATATTTAGTATCTACAGTAATTTCCAAAACATAACTAAACTGATTAATCACTATAACAGTGGTGTATCTAAGAATTTACATTTTTCACCTTAAATCACCTAAGGGTCAAATGATTGATTGATTTCTACGTAATTCAGTTAGGAGAACATCTGTCTTAATGTTGTTATTCATTATCATGGAAGAAATGGGAAAATTCTCCAATCCATAGAAGTCTGTGACTGGGAAGAGTACTCTGAAAATATTTTCCTGTAATGCCATCTCTACAGGTAAATGCACTGGCTTTCCTGTATTCCTGGGAAGAGAGAGCAAGATCTGGAGTTTCAGTGCTATGAATCATTTCTTTCTTTTTTTTTTTTTTGAATCATTTCTTATGTATATCTGATGAAGCTTTAATTTTTGGTTGCCAAAAACAAAATGGTCTCATTGGGGAAAATACTGCCAAGTTGGATGCCTGTCATAGTTTTGCTTTCCTTGGTATTATTAGACAAGGGTGCTATAACCAATCTGTTTCAACAGTGCCTACAGCAAACCATTTCTGCTAAGATCCTTGGTCTTAATGAACTGTACATAGCCTTGCTTTTCCATGTTCTGGAAGGGGAAAAAATATCTTCCTTAAAACAAATGGGAAGCTGATGCTAGCATTTTGAATTGATTCTTTAACTTTAAAAATGTGTCTTCTCAATATGCCCTCAAAAAAAAAAAAAAAAAGTAGAAATGAAACCATGCATGAAATCCAAACATATATACAGAGAAGAAAGTTAGCAAGTCAAGTGTTTCCCATATTGCCCATTCATGGGTTAATCACTTTAAGATATTTACTATGTCTGCATGCCATAAATATTATTGTTTACTGTATCTTAAAAAATTAATTGCCTGTTTTCTTTCAACATCTTAAAAAATCTTTTCTTTAAAAGATTTTATTTTTAAGTAATCTGTACAAACGATATGGGGCTTGAACTCACGATCCTGAGATCCTGGGCTGTATGCTCCTCCAACTGAGCCAGCCAAGCGTTCCAGGAAAAATATCCTTAAAATTTATAGGTTTTTATATGTAAGTTATGACATTAAATGTATTGCTATTAAAACAAAACAGTATTCAACTCAGTACCACTTAATGTCATTGGCCTTATAATTTTAACTCACTGGGAAATGTGTGGGGTTAACACTGCCAACTAAGTAATAGCCTCTGCACCCTAGTCAGTCCCTTGCCCAACACCACTCAGCTGGAAAACAAGTTAAACTACAAGCTATTCCAGAACTCTGATCCCCCAACTGCCTGTCCAGTTATTTCTATACTGTGTGAGTCTCATGTCTCAGGAGTTATTTCAACATCCTAAGGAAATTAACCCTTGAGTTCTCACTTTACTTCATCTCTACCTTCCCCTGCAACAATCTTTACATGAGACTGTCTCTGAATAACCTATCTCCACCGTGGTTGCTTTCTCCACTAGTCCTTCCTGAAAGATATGTCTGGTAGGAAAAATGATGTTCCTTTCTGTTCTCCCAAAACAGTTTCTTCCAAATGACTTACAGTTTTCCATATCATTGCAGTTCTGCAACTGATATATTGAAGCTTTTTTGCCTAGTTGAAACCATAGCCTATCCTTAAGATGTCATTGTTCTCTGGGTCAAAGTTATTGTTCTTTTTGGTCAACACTTTTTCACAGGTCTCATTTTTGCCACCAAAGTCTGTGATGAGCAACAGTTTTCCAGTGGTAAAGTAGATAGCTATTAAGTTTTCCAGGTCCAGGGTCAAATCGCAGTTTCCCAAACATTCAGTGAAAAGGAGGAAAGTCATTAAAAGAATAACCAAAGAAGTCCATAAGAACAAAAGACTAATTTGGAAGAAAGGTTGTGAGGCAGAGGGGTGAGTCGAAACCGGTCTGGTAAAACACAGAAAATATGGAGAAGTGAGTTAGCAAGAGAGGAAGTCGAGAATCAAGCTGATCTGTGGTGGCTCAGGAATTGAGTCCTGGTAAAGGTGGATCTAAATCATGGGATCGGATGAGAGTCTGAGTAAGTAGCAACTATACTCCTACATCTCTGCCTTTTTTTTCTAGACTTAGGCAACCATGTCACTCCAATTCCAGAAGAAGGCTGGGCAAGCAGAACTGATAGCAGAGGATGAAAAGCAGAGCTACCTACCAAACAGTGAGACATTGGATGCCTGCCTTTCCATGTATGACTCAGAACCTGGCAGCTGGGCTTGTACCTCCTGGCCAAGGGATTGGAAGATTCTTTGTGGGAAACCCAACTATCCCAACCAAGGGGCTGCCTAGAATGAAACCCACCAGTCAGATCCCCACACTCTGATGCCCACAAGGTGACAAGTCAAGCCTGGGAAAGCAGAGAATGCAATCATGCTTCCCGGAGCCTCAAGTTTAAATATGAGCAGATAGTCACGGGTGACCAAGCGTTTGCAGGAAGCCTCTGACATACATGACCAACTGATAAACACAAGTGCAAGCCACAGAAGATAACATGAAAACATTAAAGAAAACTATAATTAATATCCTCAGAGAAATTATGCTGTTTTCTTGGATTTAGGCTAGGATGCTATTTTTAGAAAAGCAATATTTAAAGTCAATAAGTATACCCTTGGAGTTCTAAAGAGATATAATGGCGGAAGACAAAAATTAATAGAAGGGGTAGAACATAAGTTGAAGATAGGAGTCAGAAACTAGTATCTCCAGCTAAAGGGGACAAGAGATGGGCTAGGGGAGAAGAGATAAGCCAAGGGCATTATTCTGACTCTACACTTGAGTGCTAGAGGGACATGGAACAGGACTGGGGCCTGTGGATGTAGAGGGGCCGGTTAAAAACTGGGATCCTGGGGATCCCTGGATGGCTCAGAGGTTTAGTGCCACCTTTGGCCCAGGGCGAAGTCCTGGGACGAGTGCCACATCAGGCTTCCTGCGCGGAGCCTGCTTCTCCCTCTGCCTGTGTCTCTGCCTCTGTCTGTGTGTCTCTCCTGAATAAATAAATAAAATCTTAAAAAAAAAAAAAAAACTGGGATCTTGTAGTCAGGGCAGGCCCTATTGACAGGATGACTTTCAGTTAAGGACATGAAAGGAATAGAGGGAGGTGACATGTATATCTGGGGAAGGCAGTTGCAGGCAAGAAGAAAGCCCCTGAATGGGAGCTGGGCTCCCCAAGTTTAAGAAACAGCAAGTAGGTCAGTGTGGCTGAAATGAAGCTGAGGGGTGGGAGAAGCTGAATGTAAAGATTAACTGTTAGTCTTAGATAGACAGCTATGAATGGAGCTTGATTAACTTTTTCTTCCATTTGGATCAGTTGTTGCCCCCTCTCCACACCGACAAGCTCACTGGGTCATTTTTTCCAGTAGAGTTTGGTGGGCAGACTGTTTAAGTCATGCATTGTTAATTATCTCCAGCCAAAGGAGAAATTGAATATAGCTTGCCACTATTATTACTTCTCCTTAAAGGCAGGTCTTTGGAGATCTCTTCTTTGATAGTATCCTAAATAGCTTTGTGTTTTCAAAACTTTTCCCCCTTTCTTGAATCATATCATTTTCCTAGAATTTTTCTAGTTTTCAACAACTAATGGCTAACAAAAGGCTGCAACTATGAGTCTATAGGCATATTTTATTTAGTATCATGGCTCAGTGCTTCAACATATTCTCAATATATGATATAGCTGATTTCATATAATCTTTCTCTTGAGTTTCTGGCTTCCATTGAATAATGGAATCTTTGGCAATACTGGGCTTATATCCCCACTGGCTACTTAACTGATAATGAGTCACATGGTTGCCTTTGTTCTGAACATGCCCCCTCCTTCCCTGCTTCTCCAAATGCCTCTAACTCCTGGAATGCTTTACTTATTGATATATTCTCTCCTGAAGACAGTTGAGTTTTCCAACTCTATCCTAGATAGACAGAGTAGACTAAAATATGAACCTGTCACATAATAAATTGGAAGATTCTATGGTTTGAACATTCATAGGAACATCCTATGGAGAGTCAATTTGAATTGTTTTGAATGTCAGTTCCCTTTATTGGAACAGAAAATTGTCTAAGGGAAAATAGCCTCTTGTAGTGTTAGTACCACAATAAGATATCACCTCACACCTGTTAGAATGGCTGCTATCAAAAAGACAAGAAATAAGCAGTGGTGAGGTTGTGGGGAAAAGGGAACCTCTGTTGGTGAGAATGTCAATTGATGTAGCCACTGTGGGAAACAGCATGGAAGTTCCTCAAGAAATTGAAAATAGAAGTACTATAGGATCCACTTCTGTCTATATACCCAAAAGAAATGAAACCAGGATCTTGAAAAGATATCTGCACTCCCATGTTTGTTTTAACATCATTCACAATAGCCATGATATGGAAACAACCTAAGTGTCCATAAATGGATGAAGTGTATGTACACAAAGGAATATTCTTCAGTCATGAGAAAGAAGGAAATCCTGCCATTTACAAGACCATGGATAGACCTCAATGGTATGATGCTAAGTGAGATAAGCCAGACAGAGAAAGAAAAATACTACATGATACCACTTACACGTGGGATCTAAAAAGACTGAACTAATAGAAACAAAGAGTAAATGGTGTTACCAGGAGCTGGAGGGTAAGGGAAATGGGGAAATACTGGTGAAAGAGTATAAACTTCCAGTTCTAAGACAAGTTATTGGAATCTAATGTACATCTTGGTGATTATAGTTAATAATACAGTATTACATACTTGAAAGTTGCTGGGAGAGTAGATCTTAAATATTCTCACCACAGAAAAGAAATGGTATTATGAGATATGATGGAAGTGTTAACTAATGCGCTGGTGGTAATCATTTTGTAACATGTAAGTTTTCAAATCAACATGTTATACACCTAAGACTGATATAATGCTATATGTCAATTATACCTCAATAAAGCTGTAAAAAAATACATCTTGAAATTGCAAAGACTTAACCTAAAAAAGTCTTTTTTTTCCCCCCTGAGAATTCTGATGCTGTTTGTAGGACTCTCCAAGGCAATTAACTTCTTCCTAGCTTTTCAGGAATCTCATCTTCCTGCAGCTAGTTATGCTTCTAGGTCAACAGGGGTAGCTTCAGCAGCGGATGAGAGATTCTTAAAAGTTAAACTAGACTTCTCAGACAACATAGGGTACCCAGTTAATTTTGAGTTTTAAATTCACAATGAATAACTTTTTCAGTATCAGTGTGTCCAAAAAATTGCTTGGCACATACTTACCAAAAATGTTTTAATTTACTAAAAATTCAGATTTAACTGGGTACCCTGTATTTTTATTTGCTAAATCTGGCGATCTTAAATCAAACCTGCTCTTAGATATCTAAGCGTAGAAGTGACATACCTCTTTTCTGCTCACAACCCATTGGCTAGAACTAGTATGTGGTCCCAAACCAAGTCCAAAGGAGGCTGGGAAATTTGGAGAAATGGATTATTTGGTGAGCATTTTTATATTTGTTCCATGGTTTTAGGGAGAAATTCTAGGAGTTTTAGGATGAAAAGAATATCTGATAACATTTAGTCCAAGTACTTACTTGTTTTACTGACAAAGGAACTAAACCCTGAGAACTATGGGAATGTTTCCATTTTATCCTGCTTTTTAGTGACTCACAACCTAGAATTCCCTCCATTATAGGGCATGGTCTCTCTTGACCTTCTTTGAGATGCACATACAGCTCATTCTCATAATAAATGTCTAAATAATACACATGTGTGGGGAAACCTCACACTTAGTGCTATCTTGTGACTAAGAAGCCAAACATGAAACCTAAAGAAGCTTGCCCTAAAATAGAATCCAAAACAATCTCTTGTCAGCACAATTAGAAGGGGAATGCTGTTGATGTCAAGTTATAGGATATAGAAAGATCAAGGGAAACCTTTCCGTTCATATGAAAACATTCAACTTTTTCATCCTCCCCCCCCCATTTCTCCTTTTCCCTATGAAATCAGAGTCCCAGCTACATTGCTGGAAATGCATTAAGTGATGGCCTAATCAGTGGTGAGAGATGGTCTGAGGTCTGCTTCAGTGAGTGAGAAGCTGGCACTAAAGGCATTTAAGCATCTTCCAGCCATTTCACTCAGTTGATTGTAATGATTGTTGATTGTAATGATTTTTGAGCCATTCTATATTATGAGAAATGTCAAAATCTGTATTGTCCAGGAACTCACACATTTGAAAAAAAAAAAAAAGAAGAAGAAGGGGGTGTATGGGATGTGGAAGTGGAGAATAAACCACTAGTTGTGGGCAGCAGCTAATCTAATAGCTATGTTTTTTTTTTCTTTGATAGATTGAAGTGGCTCTTTATCATCGCCAACCACTTCCCACTGCTCTTGCCTCCTCTCCTTTTCTTCCCCCACATCATCACTTCGTGTTGATTATTGCAACTGCAGGGTTTTATTTGTGAAGTGCTTTGTCATTTGTACTAGCAGAAAGGTCACCATTTGCAGCACTTCCAAAGTAGAACATCCCCTTATTGGTACCATGCAAATTGTTTCTCACTAATACTGTGAAAGGTAGGAGCTATCAAAACATTTGGCAAGTAGCCACAATAAAAAATGTATCAAAAAAATAAAAATAAAAAAAAATAAAAAATGTATCTTCTATCTATCTCTGTACATGTACATACCTGAAACAAAGTTTCTGGAAACAGCCGGCTTGCCTTGGATAACACACTGACATTATCTTTTCTATTTTTTGTTTCTATTCTTTTCTATTTTGTTTTGTTCTATTCCATGAAAAATGCTTTTAATATATTATATTGGTTTCATGACTTAATGAGGGTCTTGACTCATATTTTCCAAAACATTAATGTAGGTATGCTTCCTGGCCTGCCCTCTAGAACAGTCCCAGGAACTTGTGTTTGATCAATAGTATTTGGAGGACTGGAGTTGAAGTTCTTTGGGTTCTCCTTATACTTGCATATTTCAAATATTATAATAAATTTACTTGTGGATGTGTCAAGCATCAGTGTTTCTAGAACTGTACCTTATTCCTTTCATGTTTTATTTCTCCATGCTCATATATTCTTGTATGCACTTAATTCCTGAAGATATACTTGCTGTTTTTAGACAATGTGAAATCATTTCACTTGTTTTGCAAAGCACAACTCCAGGCACCTAGGCAGTTTTGATGGAAACGGTTGGTAAGCATTCTGTGAAAGTTATTTTGGCTTTGATATATATTCCTCTGCTAAGTTAACCTTCTTTGTTTACCCAATCCTAAAACTATTTTAAGGGTTTTGATCTGTACACACAGGTACACACCCATAAATTGTGTGTATATGTATATATTTGTGTTTATTATATATCTCACAATAAAATTTCACAATTTAACAAAATAATTTATTCAGTTTTCAAAAACACATACAATATTAAAAATGAGATCATCCTGGGAGAAACAATAAGCCCAGGAAATGGTTTAATATGCACAAAGTGTACATCAGTATGTTTGCTTCAGGGAAACAACAAAAGTGGGTCTAAAGCCTTTTTAATAGCCAATGGGAAGCTAGGGACATGATTAACTTGCTTGTTTTTCTTTCTTATGATTCTTTGGGGGCCTTGGTTCAGACTTTTACTTTCCTGTTATAGTAAGCTCTTGCTTTCTTAGGCTTTCTTATTTTAGTGCTCTAAATTCATCGCCTTGGTGGATCAATAAATAGAAATATTCACATAGGACACAGGTCACTGATTTTTACACACACACACACACACACTCCTCCATTCCTTGCCTACCTCACCGACCCATATTCACTTTGTTTCTACCATAAAAATTTAATTTTAAAGTATACGTATTGGATCATACCTCACTCGTTGTCAAACTCACCCTTCACCAACTTGTAAAGAGCATGATCTTGAAAGAATGGGGAATTTGTATGCTTACCCCCAGGATACAGTTGAGATCTAGGCATTTCTGGGATTCTGAAATATCTGAAAGTCTGATGAACTGGGTTGCCCAAGGTCACTATTTGCATGTGATGAATCTCCTGGGAAGAAAGGGCTTGTGGAGCAAAGGTCTGCTCTGCCTTTTTGGTGAGAGATGGGATTGGCAGGAAATACAGCACGGTGCCCACATCAGAAGTTGGTACCATGCCATCACCATCATACGATTTGTGTCTGAGTCTGGTGAAGAGGAGGGCAGAAGGCAGAAATAGAAGGAACAAAATAATCCTAGGAAGGGAAGACCTGGGAATTATAGGAAATATAGTTTTGGAGGATGAAAGGCATCATAGGATGGGACAGAGTAGTAACTTCTCTTCTGCAAGAAATATCTTGTGACTCCAAGCATTCAATGTTGTGGGGGATGTGATTCTATTTTGTCTCCTTAAAAGTTAACTTCTGGAGCACTGAGAGTCCCACATTCTTGAAGGTAGGGCTGATGGCTGACTTCAGATGGCTTTAGAAGCAGCTGAAGAAGGAGGGGAGCAGCCCAGGCAAAAACACCCAAGTGCATAGTTCATGAGAATGCAAAGAACAGTGGGAAGGGGAACTGTAAGAGTTGGAGGCCATTCCTAAGGGGATAAGTCCATCCACCAATGAGGCCAATTATTGTTTCATCAATGAACCCATTAATACCCATGAGCTGGAGTGAGCTGGGCAGACTCTGGACACAAGTGAAGGGTAGGTCAAAGATATATCACTCGTGAGAGGAGACAGGCAGGATTAGGAGTGTGTCCCCTGGCCAAGAGGACACAGTTGTGTGAGCACAAATATACAAGGTTTAGAGAATGCAAACTCTCTTCAGTGGAAATCATACATAGAATGCAAAAAAACAGTCACTGTGCTGAGCCCTGACTCTAGATGCTTCCTGACCTTCTGTGAGAGTTGTTGAAGTCAATCTCCAACTGAAGAGCTATAGAACTCTCCAGGTTATGGGAAACTCAGGTGTCAAACTAAAACTACTGATTCTTTCAGCTAAAAGAAAAGAAAACTGAGACACAGAGGGCAAAAATAGCCAAAGTGATGCATCTAGGTAGTGACAGAAATGGGATCAGCCAGCATTTCCTACAAAACAGGTTCTGGTATCAATACCAGTGTGTGTGTGTGTGTGTGTGTGTGTGTGTCCAAGAGAGGGGATTCCTCACATCAGCAACAACCAATTAGACACCACTAGGATGTCCCCAACAATTCAACTCAATTCTGACACTATCTACCCGGGATAGTTTCAGGTTCCATGGGTTAAGGGCTCAGTCCCACAAGGCTATGCTCTACACACACTTCAGATGCCAGTGTGAGCCACCTGTGGGTCAGATTGGAAGCTCCTACAACTCCATCCCTTAGACTTCAGACACAGTTCACAAGTCCAGGTGGTGACCTGTACTCCTGAACAACTGACTATAAATAAGAAGTTCTCATGACCTCTTCATTGTGTTTGATTAATTTGCTAGAGCAGCTCAGAGAACCTAAAAAAACATTTTGCTTCTTAGATTAACAGTTTGTTAGAAAAGAACATGGACTCAGGAACATCCAGATGGAAGAGCTGCCTAAAACAAGGTAGGAAAAAGGGTGGGGAGCTTTTGTGCCTTCTGAGTGCACTACTTTCCCCAAATCTCTACATGTTCACCAACTTGGAAGCCCTGAAATCCCAGTCCATTAAGGGTTTTATGGGGGTTTCATTATATAAGCATGGCTGGTTAAATCACTGGCCTTTGGCAACTGATTCGACCTCCATATCCCAGCCCCTGCCCAGAGGTCCAGGGTGGGACTGAAAGACAACCTTCTAATCATAGGGTTGGTTTCACTGGCAACCAGTCCCCAGCCTTAAGTGGGTGTGCAAAACTCACCTCATTAACATAACAAAAGATACCTCTTCCCCTATCCCCTCCACTTAGGAAATTAGGGTTCTAGGATCTCTGTGCCAGGAACAGGGACAAAGACTAAATGCATATTTCTTATCATAAATCCCATCACACCCACACATTGAAAGTTGCTATGTGGAATGAATGAGAAAATACTATACATTCTTTCTGTTGTTGTTTTCTGATGTTCCTAGAGTTGGTTATCAAATTCCTATTGATCCTACATTCACATGCAACCATCAAAGGCATATGAGAAATAATCACTGTGCCCAGGGAAAACAAAGCCCAGGACAGAAGGCTTTGGGAGAGTGGCTGTGTGTCCTCCCCTCTTTGGGAACAGGGCCAAATGGTGACTGCAGGGAAAAGAGCGGAGCAGAGGCGCATGGGAAGGATGTGGGAAGCAGAAGCAGTGCTGAGCGGTGGTGCTGGGCTCAGTCCTCCTGGGCTTACACTCTTCCTTCTCTCCCTCTGATTTATCTTTTCCTTTTCTGTCTTCCTGCTCTCCTCTTTCCCTTTTCCTTCTTTCTCAATCACCAAAGGACTTTTCCAAAAGTTGACATGAATTTACACTCACACCGGCATTTTTAAGAACATGCCTGTTTCCTCACACTCTCATAAAAACTAGGCATTGCCAAAAAACAAAAAAAAAGTTTTCTATTTCTCAATATATGAAGAGAAAAGTAGTCTCTTGTGCATTAAAATGTATTCAATGTATTCAAATTTTTGAGAAGGGATATAATATACCAAAGAGGGATAAGTTGAATAACAGCTGTATTAGGTGCTTTTCATTATTGTCCCTTCATAATACTGGGAAGAGTCTGTCTTTCATATAATTGAGAAATGAGGCTCTTAGGAGATAACTTTCCCACAAGAGATTCAATGACTGAGCCTGAGTGGCTCAGTCGGTTAAACATCTGCCTTCTTCTCAGGTCATGATCCTGGGTTCTGGGATTGAGCCTTACATTGGGCTCCCTGCTCAGTGGGGAGTCTGCTTCACCCTCTCCTTCTGCCCCTCCACCTTCACTCGTGTTCTCTCTTTTGCTCAAATAAATAAATAAAATCTTTCAAAAAAATAACTTTCCCACAAAACACCCACTGGTAAAGTGCAGGTCTGTGATCAAATGGCATAGATTTATCTTATGAAAACTAAGTACAAGATGTTTTGTTAGGGACATGCAAATAAGCCCCAGGAGAGCAGTCAAGGAATACAGGCAAATATCTTTATACATTTATCCAACATAGTGATTTATTCTACATAGAGTAAAATGTCACTTTGTATGCATAAGGCATTAAAGGTAAACAGGAAACAAATTATTGTTTTTCTCTCAAGTAACTTACAAAATATTAAAGAAGAGAGGCAATAAATACAAGTAGTTATAATCCAAGTTAGCATGTCATAAAACAAAGTGAGGGGAGTGGAGGAATAACAGCTGCTTAGGAAAGAGGATTTCTGGGTTTGAGATCTTGTAGGTGGATTAGGTCTAAAACATGCAGGAGGCAGGAAGTGGCCACACCTAAGTGTAAAAGGAGGAATGCAAATGAATTTGTTAACATTGAGGAACTGTGTAGCTAGAGTATTTCAGTATTATAAATGTGCATTTTTCAAATAATTCAGATACTGAGGAGGATTGGAAGTGTAAAGACAAAGATGTGCATCATGGGCTGAGTCCTTGCACGTTCGGAGGATTTCCAGGAGGTTGGTAGAAAATGGAGATGAGATTAAAGTTGAGGGAAGAAGAAATAGAGAAGCTTCTATTTCATCACTTCTGGATGCTAATAGCTCTGAACACAGAACATACTAATTTGTTTTTATCCATGTGCACAGCATCTGGATTAATTCATGTGTATGAAAACTGTCAAACTGCTGTGTGCTCTCGGGGCAGTCGATGTACATAAATCGATTTGAAAAGGAGAATGTGGAAGAGAAGAAATTAGTAAGGGAGCACTGCAATGGAGGTGGGAAGGTAGAGGCCTGGACTGAGAAACATAATTTAAATGTCTCCCTTGTGTCCTTTTCCAATCTGGCTCATATCTGTGACCTAGAGAATGAGGATCTCAAGACAGAAACTGAAGATCTTCTTGAAGAGGCTCTTTGAGGTGCAGGGCACACACAGGATTTTGTAAGCATCCAAGAGACTAAGTGATCACCACATAGGAACATGGATGCCTTCTTCCTAGTCACGCAGAATATGGCAGAGCTCTGGTGGTTGCAGACTCACTGCTGTCCAACTCGGTGGCCACTAGCAATATGTGGCTATTTACATTGAAAGTGATTAAAAATGCATAATACACAAAATGTAGATTCTTAGTTGTACTAGCCACATTGGTACTGTATAGCCACTTAGAGCTACTGGCTCCTATGTTGGAGAGTGTAAACATAAAACATTCCCATAATCACAGAAAGATCAATTGGACAGTAACAGAAATTGACTGCAGGGCTGAGCAGAGCAACAACAAAGACTGTAATGCTTGGTGGGAGATTGGAAGGCAAGGGGACAGGATAGTGCAGCCAGGAAGCCTAGAAATATAATCCTTGAAAACTCCTAGGGCCATTTTGAGAGCACTTTCAAAGAGGCATGGCTCTGAGGAAGCAAGTAAGTTAAAACACAGTGAAATTGATGCCATTACTATTGTTGTTAATATGTCCCCACTCATGTAATCGTGAACCTTCAGTTCCATGAATAGAAGTTGATTATATAAGAGATCAGTTCTTACATATTGAGAGTACACAGATAGAAGAGAGTAAATCCATTGAGCCCAAGTCAACAGCAATGGCCAGTAATATCGGAACTGCCAGCAGCTAACTTGTACTGCACACATACCACGTGGCAGGCACTGTTCTAAGTGTTTTGCATGCATTAACCCATTTAATCCTTATAGCAGCTGTAGGAGGCGGATACTCTAAGTATCCACATTTGCAGATAAAAAAACCAATGGAAGGCTATATAAAACTTATAAAACAGGCTGTCTGGCTCCAGGGCCCACAGTCTACACAATGAAAATTGAAATGACTAATTCTCAGGATCATAATGGCAGAGGTAAAGACATTCTGAAAGGAATGAGGGTAGAGCAATGTGCAGCTATGAATACTGAGGTACAACTGATTCATACTCTGATTAAAGTCAGAATGAAATAAAATATATGAAAAAACGAACAAAAGACCTATGGTCAAAGTCAGAAAAGCATCATTAAAGAAAAAACGGTTTCACACAGATCCAGCCACAAGCCAGTGAGTATACAACACAGACAAGAATGGAAGGGATGAACTTCAAATTACAGTTTCTGCAACTATCTATGTCAAAGAGTTTGGTGTGTGTGTGTGTGTGTGTGTGTGTGTGTGTGTGTTTAATTTCCCAGGACAACTCTGACTGATCATGGTGCTGGAGTAGAGCTGTGTCAAGAAGGATTCGGAGACTCAGTAGGAATGCATGTGAAAATTAATTAGTAAGACCTGCCACAGCTGGGGAAGGCAGATAATCAGCATACATATGAAGTATATGCCATTCTGATTTGAGGAAATATGAAGGAAAAAGTTCCAGGCTAGAAGTAGAACTTAAAAAATTAATTAATATCCAATTATGCATAACCTTGGGTATTAAAAATGACTAATTTTGAAGAAACAGTGTACAATAAGAGGACCAGGAAAGAATACCTTAGTCAATGTTCAGAGTGTAAGGTATATGAAAATGTAACAATTCCACTGTCTCTGTGAATTTAGAAATCCCTTGTCATAGATTTGGACAATTTCAAGCATATTTAACTCATACTTTCTTGAGTATTTAACTTGGGCACTAAATTATTCTGCTGGGGGTTGGGGGATTAATGGAACCAGATTCTGCCCAGGTTCTATCTCCCAGTGTATATCATCGGCCCAAGAGATGGAAATTGGCCTTGATTTGGCCTGGCCCTTTGCTGCCATCTATAGTCCTATCTTTTTCATGCCATCACTGAACAATGTTTACTTGGGAGGTTAAGGGAACACTGAGGAAAAGCAAAAGGTATGGTTTCTTCCTTTCATTTTGCTCCCATAGAAGACTCAGCCTTAAGTCCCTTTACTGGCCACTCATAACTCTTCTCTTCTCTAACATCAGTTGACAATTACTTACATAGTCCCTATTGGTAGAGAGCAGTGAAGTATCATGCTACTCAATAATAAAGATGACCCAGTAGAGATACAAAGTGTTGATTAGATTGTATTTGTTCTCCTATCCTGACAATGAAAAGTGTAACATTTGAAGAGGTAAAATTATTATCAGAAGAGCAATGTGCCTCTCTCTCTCTCTCTCTCTTCTCTTAGAACATGTGTGGGAGGATCCTTGTGCACTCTTATGTTGCATCAGTACCACTTTCAGAATTTCCCTATAGCATGAGTCATCATGGATATGAGTCCTTAGTGGACCAGCTTATGAATTATTTTGATGTTGAGAAACCAGCTTACATAAGCTTGCCTTCTACTAAACACTCAACATATATTTGCTGAGTTAAATTGACTTTATCCATTATCCTTTCACACATGTTACCGATGCCATATTAAGCAAGACACCAAGGTCCTATTGTTTGAAGAACATGAATGGTGTTACTCCGAAAGTGCATGATGTAGCTATAACAGAAGATCACTTCTTATTTTAGATTTCAAACAGGAAGAGTTGTGTCACCTCCAAAGATCATTGTGACCCCTCTCATATACCAAAGTAAAACAAAAACAACCCACGTCATTAAAGAGAATATAGGTTCTGCATCATTACATAGATATTCCCAACATTCACAAAGACAGACTGAAAACTGAAAGACTGTCCTTTCAAGAAGTGTCAAGAAAGGACCAAGACTGAGCAAGTCTCATGCAGCAGGAACTATATATGTAGCAAAAAAAAGAGACGGTAAGGGGAAGGAGCAGAGAACCCCAGAACAGCTCCGGGGGGAGATTAAGACCAAGGCCATATAACCACACTGATTAAGGATTACCATCAATTGCTAATGAGTTGAGGTGCAATGATTTTAACCCTTCCACTCCATCTCCTCCCCCCAAAAAAACCTTACTGTGTACCCCCTAATGTATTGTCCTCAGATACTCTTAGTAAAGTATATAATAGTTTAAAAAACAAGAAACCAAACAAAGACCCAGCTCACAAGTCCAAATAACTCACACAAATTTAACTCAAGCCCATCTTGAATAGTTCTGAATGTTGTAAAAAGAGTTGGTTTTTTGTTTTGTTTTGTTTTGTCTGAGGCATTGCATTTTTTGAAAGAATTATGAACAAAGTTAATGCTAAGTAATATTATGATAAAGACACAAATCACAAAACCCACAAATAAATACACAAACACAAAAATTTCTAGAAAGTTACAGTGAATATAACACAATGTAATGCCAACCACTAATTTTGTAGTAAGGCTAAGGCAACGATTTTATCAGCAATAAAAGAAGGCAAACAGAGATTCTTAACACAGTCAGAATTAAGCATTAATAATGTCTCCTTTTTATGTCTTAATTGGGTGTGATTTGCCTCTGATAGCACCTTTCATTACCAGTACAGCAGGGCATCTATGTGTTCCCTTTGAGGTGTCCATTGTTCTAATTATTCCTGCATGCTGGCCATCCTCAATGCATGTTAAATAATACCAGTAATGCACATTGAGAAAAAAAAAAAAAAAACACTACACTTAGATATATTATAGATACTATGTCAGCCTAGGCTTGCTTTTTATTCTCTGATTGTAGAAAACTGTGTGGTTATTTTACATTGATAGGCATTTATATTGATTGGAGGGGAAAAAGAAGGTCCTCATTACAAGGCTGCTAGCAGTGTAATTATAGAGTGGCACCCATGCTGGGTGTATTAGGAGCCACGTTCCTCTTTAAAACTATGTAGCATGCAATATTAGTCATTCAGCAGAATACTCTCTTTGTATTGGTAATTGCTTCCAATTAGACCCAGGTAGCAAGGATCTTTTCCTTTCTATCTATCAGAAGACTGATACTGGAATATTTGGCATTGAATTTACTTAAAATCTTTAAAATTGTTTAATTGTGGAAATCTATATATTAGGATTTGCTTCTTTTTAGACTTTGGCCTATGATTAAAAGCCCGACTTTGAATACAGGCTCTGCCACTTACTAGCTCCCTGAACTTTGGGAAATGTCTTTGTCTTTCTTAAGACTCAGGATTTTTTAGCTGAAAAATGGGGTTGAGAAGAGCAACCCCTTGAAGATTTGTCAAAAAAAATAAATTCTGGATGCCAAGTAACAAGTATATGAAAAATGGTAGTTGAAATGATGGTGTCATGATGATTATAGCACAGGAATCAATCATTCAGAATCTATTTTTTGTTGCCTTCTCACTGTTGACTTAAACTTCCCCCAATGTGTTTCCTACAATATTATCAGAAATGGGCAAGTGTTTCATGTTATTAAAGACATTTAAAAATCCTCTTGTATGAGTTCAATTTCTTGTATGTTCTTGAAACCCTGTCCACTCAGCTGGATTTCCTTTCACTGTGATTGGGTTTCCTATGCACTGGTCAAGAAGCCTGAGTTCCATGCGTTTACTAAAAGCAAATTTGGATACAGCTCCAGCATAACTCGAGAATCTTGGCCATTCAACAACTGATCTGCTCATGGACTTCTATGGAAATGCAAACAGTAGGATAATGCTCTGGGCTCAGCTGGCTGTGTTTTTCCTCCCATTTCTCACAGAAATTCTGGTTCAGGAAATAAGGCAGGGATTTTTAGAGTCATCAACCATATTAACATACTATTAAAGTCTCCGCTTAACGTGTTTTATGGTTCTAACAGAGAGATCCAGTTTCTCCTCTGTGTAGAGTTTAGGAGACAATAACAAGCTGGAGGAGAGCAGATATATCTGGATCTCAAGTCTAGTTTGTCACTCCTTACCTGTGTGAGCAGTGACTAGTTACTTAGATTTTTGGAGCTTCCATTTATTTTCGTTCATGCAAAGACTGTTGTCGTAGTTATTTCTTAGGTATTTTTTTTGGTGTGAAGTAATAAGAAAATACATACAGAGAAGCCAGCCGAGTATCTGCTTTTTTTTTTTTTTTTGCAGTAGATTTTTGAGTATTCCAACTATAAGAAAGTCCTCTAAACTTATCTTCTTCCCCTAGTGATAGAGTACAGACTACATGTGAGAAGCTATGAAATGTGTGTCAAACTAAAAACATTCCCGCTCTCTCGTAATATCAGAATAATTTAAGAGTCCAGAAGAAAGAGTCATTTCTCTTCGTAGAATGCAATGCTTATCCTTTTGGAAACATATTAGTGGCAAAGACAATTATTTTAAGATCTTTCCCTTCAGTCATGCATTATTTGACTGATATGGGCAACTCACATTCTATCCTTTAGAATAGATCTGTCTTTGGGGCCCCTGGGTGGCTCATTTGGTTAAGTGGCTGCCTTTGGCTCAGGTCATGATCTCGGGGTCCTGGGATCAAGCCCCACATTGGATTCCCTACTCAACGGGTAGTCTGCTTCTTCCTCTCTCTCTGCCCCTTCCCTTGCTCATGCTCTCCATCTCTCTGTCAAATGAATACATTTTAAAAATCTTTAAAAAAAAGAATTTTCATCTGTCCCTTTATCTGCAAAATAACTTCCCATGGAAAGAAGTTTTGAAATTCTTCCTGTAAATATTGGCTTTGCAAAATAGCACCAAAACAACCTGTAGATAAGACAGATAGATAAGAACTGAGTTTTTTGCTTTTTTGCACCATGTCCAGAGAGCCTAGTAGTGTTTCAGAGAGAGGAGGTCCAAGTGAGGATATTGATGAGTTTTTGAAGTCTAGTTTAAAGCAGATCTGTCAATGCAGGAGCTGATGAGGATTGGGGAAAAATCATGAAATAAGGTTTAGGATTATTGGAAACAGCCAAATATATTCAGACAAGATGTTTAGAGTCTTGGATATAAACTGTCATTTACTATTGAAGAGTTGATAATATTTCAGGAAGTTCTTGGAATGAAAAATTCTTATATTCCTAAGAATCCCCTGGAGTAACAAAGCTATGTTGACAAACACAGTGGAATACTAAAGTTAATATGATACCAATGAGATTGGCAAAACTAGCACCTGTTGTTGGCAGGGCTGCTACCAAAGGGGTATTCTTAAATTCTGGAAATGTGAAATGTGTTTCTTTTAAGTTATGTGGTATCCTTTTTTAAATATATAAGTGAACATATGTATTTCTTATTTATGGTAGCAAAAATCGGAAGCAAAGTGAATGCTCATCGATAGGGGAATACAGTATAATACATTTAAATCAGAGAATATTATGCAGTTGTTAAAAATAAGGAATTAAAGCAACACAAGTTTTGTTTTTTTTGTTTTTTTTGGAAAGTTTACATGAGGTCTTGTTGAGATAGAATAGAAGAATAATATGATTTCATTTCTTATAAAAGAGAAATAAAAATAATGGATGTACACTTGTGTGTGTGTGTGTGTGGTGTATGATGGAAAGCAAAATACAGTGGACAATGAATGAGATAATTTTATTATTCAGGTGATTGCAAAAGAGAGAACATTCATTAATAAAGGACATCTCAAAAAAAAAAAAAGACTGAAAAAGGAAGGTGTTACGGGTTTTGCAAAGACCAATAAACAAGGAAGTCATGAGGAAGTGTGAACAGGAAGGCTCTGAGTTCTAAGGAAGAATCGGATGGGTTTCATCTAACACAGGAAGGCAAGATGGTTATTTGAGGTTATAAAAGGGTAGGGTGGTGATGACTTTTCCAACCCTTTTGGCATTGTAGGAGCATAGGGACTCAGGTAAAGTTCAACATTTTTAGTATATTTATGTGAATTTGTGTCTGTATATGTTTGTATATGTGATTGTATTATACACACACATACAATAAGATAAGTGAATACTCTAGAAGTTCAACTGGAAAAGTCAAGCAAAGGGAGAGGGAAAACATTTGTTGTAAAGAAAAAAAATTTATAATGTGATTATATGGCTCAGTTGTTTATATTATACAGATGTAATCAATGTATGGATATCAGTGAGAATGTCTAATAGTAATACAAATAACATTAAGTTAAACAATATATATTTTTCTGAGCATAAAAGCAACACATAGAAAATTTGACAATATTCAAAGCATCTGGAGTTTTAGTTCCCTTTCTAGAGTAAGTTTATAGGGACATACATGTCCTCAGTTTCTCAATTATGTCCTCAGACTTATAGTTAAATTATTCATTTTCATGAATAAAATAGTGTCATATTTAAAATATTTTTTTTTAGTTTTGCACTATGAAATTTCTATAAGCATGGGACCATCTTAATAGGGTAAAGTATGCACACAATACTTTGTCAAGTATTCATATGTTTGGGAGACTTTGTCATCCTGAACATGTGTGCCTCTATTACTTCCAAAGAAAATTGTTTAGAAGTCTCAGTAATTACAGGAAAGGGATGTTAATATGTTATCATAGAGGCTTGGAAACAAATATCTAACTTGAGAACAATCTCTTTCCCATGGCCCTATCATTAACACATGCTACTGTATTATTTAATTTATAACTAAAGGATGTTGAAAATAAAGGATCAGGCCTTAAAACCTTAAGTCTTAACAGGTCAATAGGTGAAAATTTTCCAAGTAAATGAAGTACTGGCTCCCAGTGGTTTAGCCTGTTCTGTGTTCTCATAATTTAGGCATCATTCTGATGCCATTTTCCTGCCTCATTTGAGTCCCATCTAAGAGCCATGATTTTTGTAAACTGATTCAATTTCTTTCCCAGATCAAAAAATGAGCAAGGAAAAAAAGCACAAGGAAAAGACTCTTGTCCTCTGAATGTATCCTCCCAAATGTATTGGCACAAAAGGCATATTAAAAAAAAAAAAAAAAAAAAAAAAGGATAGTCCACAACATAAAATCTTTATTGGTGTAAATGAGGTTTTACAGGCAGAATTTATTCTCGGTAAAAGTGAAAATAAAATATTTTTAAGAATTAATTTAAACTAAAGCACCTAAGATAGTAACAAAAAATTACTAAAGACATCTAGAGCATTCCATTCACCAAGAAAACAGTTTTCTCTTCCTTTTAGGCAGTATCGATTCCCTTAAATTAGCCTATCTGGGATCCCTGGGTGGCGCAGTGGTTTGGCGCCTGCCTTTGGCCCAGGGCGCGATCCTGGAGACCTGGGATCGAATCCCACATCGGGCTCCCGGTGCATGGAGTCTGCTTCTCCCTCTGCCTGTGTCTCTGCCTCTCTCTCTCTCTCTCTGTAACTATCATAAATAAATAAAAAAATTTAAAAAAATTAAAAAAAAATTTAGCCTATCTGCAATTTCTTCAACACACAGTTCCCTAATGCTGTGACATCTTATTTTCTCCCTTTTCTTCATAATATCTGAATAAAATAGGTTCTATGATAAGTGCATTTATTTGAGATCCTCCTTTTGAGTATGTGCAAAAATGAAACAAAGAGAACAAGCCAATAAAGTGGTAACTTGAGGAGCAGTTCCTTACCTCAAAATGGTATGAACTCAGGAAGAAAAATGCAATTATTTGGCTTTCTACAAAACAAAACTAGCCCCTGCCCTCCTCCTCTTGCCTCTTCTTCTCTTATTTACAGTACAGTGGGACTTTTGAGTGAAGGAATGGCAAACAGTTAATAAAACCTTTGATGGGTATTAATTACTTTCCACTTAATTACCTGCCATGTGGATCTTGTTGAGCTATTGATTACTGGCAAACATACATCCCACTGGGGATAAGTGTGATTTAACTTCATCCAAAGAGTCAATTAGCCCAAGTAACATAGGGAGAGCTGGTGCTTCGCCTCAATAGCTGGGGTTTCTTGCCAAGAAGGGTAGATAAGCCTTTTATTTGTTCATTAAAGCACTGTACTACTATCAACAGGAGGCACTTACCAGGTGTTATTGAGATTGGTAAAATGTCACTCTGTGTCGTCAAAGATTAGCTGCATGGTGTAGAAGTAATATGGACACAGAGAGTCTTTCTTGCTTGAGAACTCTAGAGGAATTGGTGAGGTTATGGAGTTAACCCCCAGAAGGATAGCCCTGGGAAGTTCTATTTTGTATAATCAAACAACTTTATCAAATATACCTCTACACAGCTGTAGGATGAAAAGACAATGCTGCCTTCTGCTGGATGACTTTGGCATCCCAGATTCTCTTCTTTGATACGTTAGATCAAAAGACATTTTCTGAAACTTTACTTAATAAATTGCTGAACTCTATGTTAATTTTGCCACAGATTCAATAGGAAAAAAAACACTTGAAAGTTAGGCTTTGGGGATGTGGAGAAGTGAGGGGAAGGATGTACGTAAGAAAAAGAAATAACACTCCGTTTTTCAATATTTGTTATTAATTTGTAGCTTGAAGTCCATAAGAAAATTCATGAAGCTGATATTTTTGAAACTTTACTCACTAAACTCAAATTAGAATATTAAAAACCACTTATAGAGGTTTTCAATATTCTTATGAGATAAAGTAATCCTATAATAAGATATACCCAACTCTAGGAGTTAGAGGGTCAACAGTAGAAGAACATGACAAATGGTTAGTGGTAGAACTTTGACAATAAACTATGTAAAACAGACTCTTGATTGTGAAAAATTTTAATAATACTTTAAAAACCTCAAAATATGTTATTTAAAAATGATCTCTGAGCTAGAATTATATTAATTTGCTTTGTTGTGTAATATACTGTGTGCTGAATCGAACATGGCTAATACTCTAAGGTTCAATATTGCATATTAACAAACAAGAGTTACTAAGCTTTGCATTGTTAAAAAGTTTGTATTATCACTGCATTATCATTATCATGCTTCATTTCATGTGCTCTTCATCACATCCATGTAAAGTACAATTATTGTTATACATCCATTTTCAGGAAGTTGGCACAGAGGATCAAAAGGCTCTAAGTAACTTGGCTAGGGTTACTGATCTCAGGGCTCTTTAGACTCT
Source organism: Canis aureus (assembly GCF_053574225.1). Taxonomy (NCBI): domain Eukaryota; kingdom Metazoa; phylum Chordata; class Mammalia; order Carnivora; family Canidae; genus Canis; species Canis aureus. The sequence goes on along the minus strand of NC_135611.1, from coordinate 85,370,895 downwards.
AAATCTTTCTTCCACTGTCCCTTGCCAATCCTTTAGAATGATCTTGCCACATGGGCCCTGAAGACAGCAAAATGGCAACACAGAGTGAGTGTGAATTTCAGCTTCTGGGTTCTGTTTAAATGCAACTGTGTGGGCGCCTGGCTGGCTCAGTCAGTATAGCATCCAAGTCTTAATCTTCGGTCCTGAGTTTGAGCCCCACATCGGGTACAGAGATTACTCTTTTAAAAAAGTTATCAAAAGACATATGTAAGTGTGATATTCTTGCCTCCTGCTTTTGCTCGTCCCTTACCCCCCATCCCACACACATCCAATATGACTTTGAAGAGTTTTCTTTTCTGTCTCTTTTATTTCTCTCAAGCATATCCATTTCTTTTTTTTTCCTTAGGCCTTTTGTGTAATGCTGTATGTTTGCTGGAGTGAAGGAGTGAACACATTCATTTCTATCATACAGTCTGATGACTAACATACTTTAACCAAGAATTTAACTTTACTATTTCTCCCATTTATTTAAAAGTATCTCTTTCTTTCTGACTAAAAGGGGGCTTTGGGACTTTGAGATGGAGAGGAGAACATACTCAGGTTTATCAACATCAGACTTCAGGTATCTTGTGTTACTGCTCTACAGGGCACTCCTGCTGAAAGGCACAGTGACTAGATGTCCCCTCCATTAAGTTAAAAGATCTTGCCAATGCTGATGACAATGTTCACACTGATGTCCAACTGGACTTGGACTCCCTGCTCCAAGGAGCATTCTCCTGAAAGGCACTATGTTTTGGACTGTGACAGTGAATCAAAGCATACTGTAGCTTCCAAAAAAGGTAACCCTGGCTGTGGGCACTGGTTCTATACAAGTCAAGATGTTTACTTGTTTTGTTTTTAGAGCAAAAAATACTTATGGTTGTGAGAGAAACCCAAACTTAAGACTTTGGGAAATGAATATGGCAGTTAAAGGTAGTACCAAAGCCATGCCTTTCGTCTGCAAGACCTTCATGAATAAATCATTTCCCAGAATTTCATTTTTCCTTTCTCTGAGTTTCCAAAAACTCTACTTTTCTGCAGAAAGCTAATGCATCCTCAGGAACTTCCTAAGCAGCTGAACTTAACACTTCTTGAGTAGGTTAGAAAATTGAAGCACAAAGGTGGTAAATTTCCAATTTCACAGGATGGAGATGTGATTTAAAACTTCTAACTCTCTCTTCTACAAATATATGCCCATATTATATATTATATATACATAATACACACATATAAAATTAAAATATATATATGAAAACTTTTTTAGTAGTGCTGATAATGGAATAGGGACAGAATAGATGCACCCAACCAATGGGTTTCTACTATGCCCCAGGATTGACATGGGTTCTTTGTATATACTACATCATCTAAATCTCAAAACGATTCATTTAGGTTGGAAATTCTGCCTCCATTATGCTTAAAATAGAAGATAAGGCACAGGGAAATAAGAAACTTTGTCTAAAGTGATATACTCAATAAAATATTTACATCCTCCTTACACTGACTCCAAACCACAATCTTGCCCCACTCCCTCTCTTCCTGCTTTTCTGGGAGATACCTTCTACATCCAGAAGATAGTAACTTTGCTCATTCCTCATGAGACCCCAGGGCTCTGCAAGAAAAGTGCATAACAAGTAAATCTTGACTTGTAAACTATGGTACATATTGCAGAATTTTCTAATTCATATCTGGAGCATCAAAGCAATGGTAAGGCTAGAAATTCAAAGTGGCAGCTGGCCCTTCATTATTTATTATCTTTTTCTTTTAACAGAGAAAGGTAACACTCTAAAGATGTGACTTTCAATGGATTATATGCAATACATACAGCATTTTCCCTTTACCTGAGGTTTTGGTTTCAGTTACCTGTGGTCAACTGTGGTCCAGAAGCAGACAATCCTTCTGATGTATTGTCAGAAGATGAATAATAGCCTAACACTATGTCACAGAGCCAACTTCACCTAACTGCAACTCATCATGTAGGCACTTTATCATCTTATACCATCACAAGAAGAAGGATGAGTACAGTACAATGAGGTATTTTGAGAGAGATGTCACATTCACATAACTTTTATTACAATATATTGCTATAATCATTCTATTTGGTTATTAGTTACTATTGTTAATTTCTTACTGTGCCTAATTTGTAAATTAAACTATCATAGGTACGTTCATATAGGAAAAGACATAGTAGATACAGGGTTCAGTACTATCCATGGTTTCAGACATCCACTGGGGATCCTGAAACATATACAGCACTGATAAGGGGAAACTATTGTACTGTGTTGTACCTTAACATTTTTAGTTATGTTAATTACATAGAACAGCAGGATAACTACAGATATTAAATACAATTGAAAGGCAGCATATCCAGGTAAATTTGACAGAAAGTTTTGTAAAATCAAAGTTGCTTTCTATAAAAATTTCAATAAATATTTTTGAATTTATTCAAATAAATGCATTATATTTTTCACAATTTAATAAATGTGCATTACATTTATAAACTTACATTTATAGAGATTATTTACATAAGTTGTAGTTTCACTAAAATAGTAGAATGCCAAACTGACACTGTCTGGGTTGATCTCCATATTGTTTAAATGCTTTCAGATAATTTATTAGTTTTTTAAATGATTCAAAACAAAGTGATTTCTAATTCTAGCCACGGAGGAATAATGGATATTGGATCTGCCCTCCCCTAACCCATACAAAAAGTAAGAAATGGACAAAACATATAAAGTGACTACTTTTTGGAGTCGGGCAAGTGCAGGGCTGTGGTCCTTGAAAGAAAGGAAATAATGCAGTGAACTCAGCATTCAGTTTCCTGAACTTTCTTACCTACAGCACAGGAAAGTGAGGCCCAGTGTTCTTACAGAGCACCATTTGGGTATGCTGAGTCAGCTGGAATTTGCAAGGTCTGGTATCAGGAAGGTCCAATGCAGAGAGGAAACCTTAGCAATTGGTACATTTTTGAGTCTTTGTCCAAATGCTGTGCTGCAGAACAGAGATTCTGGCAGTTGCCCAGTCCTGGGGGATGCTGGATTTCTGACCAAAGTAAAGAGATAAATGCTCCAGGTAAGAATTCAGAAACCAGAAGTCCATGCTTTAGGAGTAGGGATTATGGATACATGCAATAATCTATATCTGTATCTATATATCTCAAATGCTTTGTACTAGGTAAAAGAAGTCAGACTCTGCAGGTTACATGATTTAACATTGGATTTATATGGTATTCTTGCAAGCACCAATCTAACAGAAGTAGACAATAGTTCAATGGTTATTTAGGGCTCCATATAAGGGGGATAGCTGATGACAAAGGGGCACAGTAGAATTTCAGGGTTGTGGAATTGCTTTATATCAGGGCTTGGAAAACTTTTTTCTACAAAGAGTCACATAGTAAATATTTTAGAACCAAGTGTAGTCCCTGTCATAGATCCTTCTTTGTTGTTATTTTTATAACCCTTTATTAATATAAAAAAGGTTCTTACCTAAAAGGCCAAACATAAGCAGACCATAGGCCAGATTTGGCCCAAAGGTTGTAGAGGACTATCCCTACTCTATATTTATTATTATTATTTATTTAACCCTTTATTAATATAAAAAAGGTTCTTACCTAAAAGGCCAAATATAAGCAGACCATAGGCCAGATTTGGCCCAAAAGTTGTAGAGGACTATCCCTACTCTATATTTTTATTTTGGTGACTATGATATATTTGTCAAACCCCTAGAATTGTGTGCTTAGTATTACAAATTTCACTGAATGTAAATTATGTTTTGATAAGATAAATGGGAAAGATTCAGGTAGAGTACATGCTCTGATCACATTAAATAGAAAATATAAAAACTCCATATATATTTATCTTTTAAAAAAGATTTTATTTATTTATTTGAAAAAGAAAGAGACTACAAGCAAAGAGAAGAGGCAGAGGGAGAGGGAGAAGCAGGCTCCTCACTGAGTTGGGAGCCCAATGTGGGGCTTGATCCCAGGACACTGGCACTGTGACCTGAGCTGAAGGCAGACACTTAACTGATTCAAATACCACTCCGTATGTATTTATTAATTTGAACTTGTAATTAAAACAATTCCCACAATGAAAAATTCAGGTCCAAAGCACCTCATAAGGAATTTTATCAAATACTTAGTAAAATGACATATTAATGTTCTATACACTCTTTCATGTAATTATAGGGTACAGCTATTTCTCAAGTTATTTCATGAGGCCAGCATAACTCTAATGCCAAATCTTGCTACGGGCATTATATACGAAGAAAAGTACAAATACCCATTGCATGCCTTTACATAAAGTCAAAACAAATATTATCAAATGGAATCCAGCAAGATATAAAGACATTAAATTATCATGACCAAGTGGGTTTTATCCCAGCAATGAAAAGTTGGTTTAATATATGGCAATCAATCCATGTAACTCACACATTAACACATACAAGAAGAGAAATCACATAATTATATCGGTTATAGAACACACCACAACAAAGACTACATATTCTTTTCAAGTGTCATATCTGTACCAAGACAGACCATATGCCATAAAACTACTTTGCATTTAAAGTTTAAAAGCAGGGATGCCTGGGTGGCCTAGCGGTTTAGTGCCTGCCTTCAGCCCAGGGCATGGTCCTGGGGTCCTGGGATTGAGTCCCACATCCGGCTCCCTGCATGGAGCCTGCTTCTCCCTCTGCTGTGTCTCTGCCTCTCTCTGTGTTTCTCATGAATAAATAAATAAAATCCTTTTAAAAAATAAGTTTTAAACCTCAAAGCATTGCATTCGTACAGAGTATATTCTCTGATACAATAGAATCAAAATAGAAATCAATAATAAAAGGTAGAAGAAAGATCTCCAAACAGCTCGAAACTAAGCAGCACACTTCTAAAGAATACATGAGTCAAACAGAAAGTTTGAAGGGGAGGGGGGATAAAAAAGAATTGAACCGAATGAAAATGAAAACGCAACATATCAAAATTCCTTGGACACAGGTAAAGTAGTGCTAAAAGGCAAACTTACAGCATTAAATGCATACATTAGGAATGATGAAAATTTTCAAATCAATAACCTATGTTCCTACCTCAGTAACCTAGAAAAGAAGAGCAAAAAAATCCTCAAAGTTTAATAAAGAAAACAGTAAGAGGTAAGAGAGGAAATCAATAAAATTGAAAGATAAATTAAGAAACTGGTTCTTTGAAAAGATCAATAAAATTGATAAACCTCTTACCTCATACTCATTAGGATGACTTATGTAAAAAAAACAATCAAAACCCAGAAAATACCGCGTTGGTGAGGATGTGGATAAATTAGAACCCTCGTGCACTGTCGGTGGGATCGTAAAATCATATCATCACTGTGGAAAACAGTCTGACAGTTCCTCAAAAATTAAAAATAGAACTACCATATGATTTAGAAATTCCTCTCTTGGGTATGTATCCCAAAGAACTGAAATCAAGATCTTGAAGAGATATTTGCATAACCATGTTCATAGTAGCACTATTCACAATAAGCCAAGAGGTAGAAGCAGTATAAATATCTATCCATAGATAGTGGATATATATGATATATATATATGATATATGATATATATCTATATATAAACTACAGAATTTATATATGAACTACAGTGTGTGTATATATATACATACATATGTATATATACTACAGTATATATATAAAAAATAAACTACAGAATATTATTTAGCCTTATAAAAGAAAAAAAACCCTGTCATATGCTTAATGTGGATAAACCTTGAGGACATTATGCTAAGTAAAATATGTTACAAATTATAAAAAGATGAATACTGTATGATCCTACTTACATGAGGTATCTAAAGTAATCAGATTCATGGAAACAAATAGTGGAATGGTGGTTCCCAAAGGCTGGAGGCAAGGGTAAGAGAAGAGTTATTTAAAGCATATAGAGTTCCAGTTTTCCAAGTTGAAAAAGTTCTGGAGATCTGTTTTACAACAATGTGAATATACTTAAGAGGACTGGACTGTACACTTAAAAGTGGTTAAGATGGTAAATTTTATTTTATTTTATTTTTTAAGTTTTTATTTAAATTCTAGTGACTTAACATACAGTATAATATTAGCTTCAGGTGTACAATTTAGTGATTCAACACTTACGTACAATACCCAGTGCTCCTAACACATACAATCCTTATCTCCATTACCTATTTAACTCACCCCCTATCCACTTCTGTTCTGATAACCAAGATGGTAAATTTTAAATCAATAACTCATATAACTCAATAGAAAAAAAAGTCCAATTAAAAATGGACAGAGAATCTGAATTGACATTTTTCCAAAGAAGACATACAGATGGTCAACAAGTACATAAAAAGATACTTAACATTATTAGTCATCAAAAAAATGTGAATCAATATCACAATAAGATATCACCGTACCTCTGTTAGAATGACTAGTATCAAAAAATAAGAAGTAGCAAGTGTTAAAAAGGATGTGGAGAAAAAGAAACCCTTGTACATTATTGGTGGGAATGTAAATTGACACAGGTATTGTGGAAAACAGTACGAAGCTTCCTTAAAAAATTAAAAATAAAATTACCATATGATTTAGTAATGCTACCTCTGAATATTTATCTGAAGGAAACAAAATCACTATCACTCCAAAGGTTTCTGCACTCCCATGTTTACTAAAGCATTATTTGCAATAGTCAAGGGATGAAAACAACCTAAGTGTCCATTGACAAATGAATAAAGAAAATGTCTCACCCACACCCACCCATTAAACCTCACCCTCACCCTCATACACACACACACACACACACACACACACACACACACGATTGAATATTAATCAGCCATGAAAAATAGAAGAAAAAGATCCTATCATTTGCAACAACAGGGATGACTTTGAGGGTATTAGGCTAAGTGAAATAAGTCAGACAAAAGCAAATATTATATGGTCTCACTTATATGTGAAATCTAAAAAAAAGAACAACAAACTATAGCTGCAGATAGAGATTGGTGATTACTAATTGGGCATGGCAAATGGGTAAAATGGATGAATGTGGTCAAAGGATTCAAACCTTCAGTTATAAGATAAGTAAATCCTGGGATGCAATATACAGCATGGTGACTATTGTTAACAACATTGTATTGTATATTTGAAAGTTGCTAAGAGAATTAATCTTAATGGTTCTCATCATAAGACAAAAAATTATAACTCTGTGTGGTGATAGATGTTAAATTATTGTGGTAATTATTTCATAATATATGCATGTATCAAATCATTATGTTATACACTTAAAACTAACATAGTTATATGTCAATTACATCTCAACAAAAAAATAAATTATCCTATGAGTTAGCAATTACACACCTACGTAATTATTCAGGACAAAATTTTTGTTCACAGAAGACTTACACAAGAATGTTTATTTCTGCTGTGTAAATAATAGCTTAAAATTGGAAATAAAAAAAATTGGAAATAACTCAAAAATCATTAAGAGAGTGGATAAACTATGATATATTAATATAATGCAATACAACTCTGCAATACAAATAAATGAACTACTGATACACAAAACAAAATGAGCAAATCTTAAAAGCATTGAGCTGAGTGAAAGAAGCCATACACAGAATATATATATTATAAAATTTTAAATATAATCAAAGTTAACTAATTATGATAGAATTCAGTTAAATAGTGACTTGGGGGGGTGGCATTTACTGGGAAAGAACACAAGGGACCTTTTTGTTTTGAAAATGTCCTGTGCCTTGAGGGTGTGGATTTCATCATTATATGCATATTTCTAAACTTGTCATGGGGATCCCTGGATGGCTCAGCGGTTTAGTGCCTGCCTTTGGCCCAGGGCGTGGTCCTGGGGTCTCCAGATCCAGTCTCACATCGGGCTCCCTGCATGGAGCCTGCTTCCCTCTCTGCCTCTCTCTCTCTCTCTCTCTCTGTCTCTCATGAATAAATAAATAAATAATCTTTAAAAAAATAAACTTATCACAAGCTCAACTTATCAAAATTTATATTTAAGATATGTATATTTCACTCTAAGTAATTTACACTTCATTTTTTAAAAAATCTTTAAAAAATGGATGTGGAGAAACCATTAATAGAAATTAAGTTATCACAGTTCTAATTTACTTTTTTAAAAAGTTATATGTGGGTTTTTTACCAAGGTCCTAGTGGGTAGTTGGTTTTGGGTGCTCAACACATTATAAAAAGTAATTAACTTACTAACTAAAACATGTGAGCCAGGCCTAGATGAATAATGTAGAGTGTGTGATGAACAAAGATTAATGATGAATCCAATCATGTGTTCTTTTTTTTTTTTTTTTTTAAGGTCCTATCTATTTATTCATGAAAGACACACAGAGAGAGGCAGAGACACAGGCAGAGGGAGAAGTAGGCTCCACGCAGGAAGCCCGGCCGGACGTGGGACTCGACCCTGGGACTCCAGGACCACGTCCTGGGCCAAAGGCAGGTGCCAAACTGCTAAGCCACCCAGGGATTCCCCAATCATGTGTTCTTAAGATATTCTTTTCATCATCATCATCATCATCATCATCATTATCATCATCGTCATCATTATCATCATCATCATAAAAGGAGGCCTTTGGTGTCCTGATTTGACTCAAAGATACAGCAGAAAAGAATGGACAGACAGCACTTATATTTATTTCTCTATTATTTTCTTAAGCCTGGTTTTTGATAGGAGTTAGATATTAAATGATTCAATTTTATATTTGTTGGTTAGATCCTGGAGCTCAGGCAATATAATGTAGTGATGATTGAAGTATAGTGGCTTGTAGTCAATTCTCTGGGTTTGCATCACAGCTCTGCCACGTACCAACTGCATGATCTTGGGCAAGTTACTTAATTAAACTCTCTTGGCTGAGTTTGCTCATGTGTGGGAGTGATAATCTCTGTCTCAAAAGATAATAGTTATCTCAAAAGATTGCCTTGAAAATAAATAAGATGATATATTGAAAGATGTCTGGCACATAGTATTACTCAGTAAATATTAACTGTTGTTATTGCTAATACTAATAGTTTTCTATACTGCTGATAGAAAGCAAAGCTACTGTTTGGGAACAAAATAAATGAATGATAAGGCTTATCCTATCATTGAAATATGTCAGAGAAAATACCAATTTTCCAAATCAGTCATTAAAAAAACCCTCTATAATATTCTCATAGGTCATGGCATTATTAAGACAGTGGCTTCTGGATATGTTTATAAGTGTGTCATTGACAAAATTCAGAATATTACTGACATAGAGCACAGTGCTCTGCCGAATGGAATCAGTTAATATTAACCACTTAAATATTGGAGAATTATTTAGAACTGCTGAAATAATAAGTACCTGTGTCATCATAATTAGTGTTAATCTCCACTTCTTGATAGATAACTATCAAGTTCATAATTCTTCTAAGGTCTGTCATGATTCATGATAATAAAACCATGACCTTATATAAAGAAGGGTAATTATTTTCCTCTTCACTCTTGCAAGTGGGCAATGATCCAATTCCTTGAAAAAGAATATAAAAATATCTAGCTGGAAAGTAAAAAGAAAGTCCAAGACTCATTTTTCTTTTATACATTTAAATTGCTGTCTTGCTTGATTCTGGCAATGATATGATAGATGTAGATTTTGCAAGCATATTAATAACTGGAGGCTTATCTTAAACTCACAAAGCTTAAAAGACATATATCCATAGAATCAAAGGCAGATGTAAAGTTAATCAAAGGTCTGAGGAGTCCTGCTATTTTTAGCGGAGTTTTTTCAATGAGATTAAAAAGAGTTCAATAATAATCAATACTTCAAGAGTTAATTCTAATATCTCCTTGCTTCTCAGATAAAGAATTACAATGAGAGCACAAAACTTCAGATGCTCAAGTAGAAAGCTATCAAAGTTTGAAGGCATATTAAATTAACAACTGGGCCTTTATTTTTTTTAAGAGTGGAAGGTTATACTTTCTTAGGTGTGGAAAATTGCATATTGAGTAGCTTCAGATGGAATCTTAACTGAGGAATTTATGGAAGTAAAAGACTTGATGTAAAACAAGATCTTCTCTTAAGAACAAATTTTAAATAAATCTACTTTAATTGAGCTTGCATTGGCTAACCATTTTAGTCCTCTCCATAGTTAGGACCCATAACTACTTGAAATTATACTTGCATTATGCAGTTGTCTTAGGACCTTGAAGCTGGGAGAAAATAACTTTCCATATGTTATGAGAGCAACATGGTTCCTCAAAAAATCCTAAATAGAACTCTGCCGAGTAAGAGACACATCTTAGAATCTACCATCTACTATTATTTTTAATTCTAAAAGCCTTTAAGTAAACTTTAAGTTTGCTTAAAGCAACCTCTTGTTGCAAGGTTTGTGGGAAAAGGTATCTATCTATTAATCAATGGATTGATCTTATCTATTATTTAGTGGCCACCAACTAAGCCTGGCATAGAAGCAGTCCAGTTTTGAGTTACATTGGTAAGACATCAATTTGGTTGTGTCAGATCTTTAGATTGATTTGTCATTTACAGTGAAATGTTGTGAACCTTTCATCCACAAAACAAAACAACTATATATGGACCAGTGGCTCTTAACCAGAGGTGGTTTGCTCCCCACCCTTCCAGGGAATACTGAGCAATATTTAGAGACATTTTTGGAGACCACTGAGGCCTGTAGTGGTGTCCTCTACTGGGTACAGGCCAGAGATGCTGGTCACATCCCACAATGTATGACAGACCCCACCACAAAAAATTTTCCAGTCAAAATATCTATAGGGCCAAGTTTGAGAAATGCTGACATACCTGAATCAAAATGTATTGTAAGCCAAATTACAGTGATTTTACAGATCTGCATTTTCTTTATTTCCATTAATGTGAATAATTGTTTATCACATTATAGATAGCATGCAGTACCTAACAGATCAGTGACTAAGGATTTTCTTAGATTTAAGCAAAGACTAAAAATAAACCAATTATTTTTGTCTCCATTAACTACTTAATTAACTGAAATGCTGAAGAATAAATGTTTCCCTAACTTAATAGTGTGATGTGGAAATTATTTAACTTAATTATAAAAAGTTTTCCTTATAATTTGTTAATCATTTTTATAGATTTGTTTATTTGCTGGTTGGTTTCTTATGTTACTTTCATGGATTGAAATTGGAAAAGAGACTCTAACATGCAGGATTTTATCTAGAGTGTTATATCACTGGAATACACAGAATAACTTCCTAAGATCATCATGGAAGTTGAAATGACAGAATTCTACATATAAATTCAAAATCAAGAAACAAGCATCAGAATTTATTGCATGCCAGTTTTGTGCTTTAAAATATGCCTTCTCAAAATATTGCAGGAGATATTATTGAGAAAAAAGTCTTCTATTCTCTAAACTGATGTTTTCAGAAGCTGTGCCATAAGATTTTTAAAAATATCTATCAAATACATTAAAAACTTGTGTACTTAGTACTGTTTAGATATCAATCACAAGGCTAAACAACAAGATATCATGGAGGTAGACATAAAAGAAGTAAAATTCTCTCTTGGAGTTTATATACTGCTAGCAACCAAAAAATGAACATATATGGGCCAATTTTGAGTAGCACAGGATAGCATTTCATTCAGTATCAAATTTCATCATAAACCAGAATTATAGTTGTTCATAAAATAAGATGAACAATGTATATGTAATAATAAAGAAGATTTCACATGTAGAGTTGCCCTTGGACTAAGATGCCAATACATGAATGAGATTTGCATAAGATCCAAGGCAAAATATAGGCAAGGTAAAAATAAAGATGTTAACAGGTTCTAAAGAAAAGGCAGGAGAGAGGAGAAATAATGTGTCTTTCTAACATTTACTCCTTTTTTTTTTTTTTTTTTTAGTTTTTATTTACATTGCACTTAGTGAACATACAGTATAATATTAGTGCTTTGTTTTTTAAATAAGATAACAACTCTATCATTTTTTTTGCCCTCATTTACAGTACATAGACAGGCAGATAGATAACTAGAGATAATGGATAGATAGATAATTATTTTAGTAATTGCATCAGTTTGTCAAGATGAAAATATTTATCCTGTCAATAATTTTGAAGAGCTATTATTATATTATGTCTAGCAAGTAATCATTCTCAGTTTATTTTTTTTTTTCATTCTCAGTTTATATATCACTCTTGGAGCTAAGATGTTCAGCTGCATAATTCAAGGTGCTATATCCATTATTGTGTTAAGTATTAAAAACACAATTTAAGCCAGATGAATTAGGCCTTTTGATGAATGAAATGAAAATGGCAGGTGTTTGATATAATGTATAACAATTTTTTTCACTTGATTAGTCTTAATAATTATTATGATTATTCTTATGTAATTGTGTTACATTACCAAGGTATTAATATCTACCACTTACTAATGGGTTGCTATGTGCTATGCACCATTGTGACCTGCTGAAAAACAAAATTCAATTGGGTAAATTTTAAAGATTTTATTGACTTTATTTGGTAATTCTCTGAGGAGCTGTACAAAATGAAAGACTTTTATAAGCAAAAGGGAGCATGAGTAAGGAAGTTGTACTAAGCAGAAAAGTGGACTGGTTATTGCCAGGTCATTTTCTTTCCAGAGCATGGTAGAGATTTAACAGGCAGAAGACCTAACTAGTGCTGATCAGATAGTTCCTGAGTGATTGGTTTAAGATTTCATTTCTAGGGGAGTCCAAGCTGTAATTATCTTATATGTCATTTTGGTGATATGGTGCTTAGCATTAGCAACTCCATTTTGGACCTGTTGTCTTATCTTTAACAGATCTCTTTAAATGTAATTGAAGAAAACAAATATTTCCATAATAAAGCCATGTCTGTCTTGTTAGGCTAATGGCCTATGTGAAATGAAGGCTCTTTTGTTGGCCTAAGAATCCTTGGTAAGGATGAATTTGTAAAGATGGACTGTACTAAGTTTGGTGCAACTGTCACTTTTTTTCCTGCAAAAAAGCAAAGAAGAATTTGGAAGTCTGGTGGGTGATGAGGAAAGTTGTGGGAAGAAAGAAAAAAGTCTGAGCCATTTGGCAGGAAGCTAGACACTGTGTTTTGGAAATGGCCCAGAAAAGTTTTAATTACAAAATATCTAGTAAGCAATTTAAAGAGTTTTGCATTTTTGTGAGAAGACGAATCATAGTATCTGCCAACTATCACCATCATCATCACCCATGTCATCATCATCTTCCCTTTAATTTCCCCAAACCCATCTTCCATTCCTTAAAATGCATTACATACTCACAAATTCCTTGTGGCAGTAATTCACATAATAGAAATAAGGGAAAAGACTTTTGGAGGAGCAGCAAGCCCAGGGTAGGGTGAAACAGACCCCAACGTGAACTAGATGAGTGGAGGCAGGAACTTAGACTCAAAAGTGACCAGGAGATGGTAGTAAGTACTCTGAGAATTTCTAGAAATTATAGGGAAGCTATTGGGCCTTCTTCAATTTACAGATAAAAGTTGGTGTTATGCTAATCTAGGTATTTTGTGATAGTGACCACAGAAAGTAAATGGATTACACATACATATTCCCATTTAATGTCATGTTTGAAATCAAACTGTTTCATTTGATTCTAAGTAATGTGAAATAGGAAATCTGAGAGATTTACCCTAAAGACCCAGCTCCAGTGAGACTTTACCCGAGGAAGCATTTTCAAAGCTCCTGTTTCTCTTTCTCTCGCCTAGAAAACATTGAATTCTTTCTCATGTGAATTGATAGTTGTAAGTAAGTTTAATAAAAGTTACTTACACATTTAACTTCTCCTGAAGATATAACTTCACCTATTCTCCCATTGCCAGGAACATGAATGCTGTTTATCAATGTTTGTTGATTGAGTTAATTCACTAGTACCAGTGAGGAAAGAAATGATAATCTTCTGTTGTTGTTAGCTTCTTATAATGCCTAGTGTAGTTTCTTTCCCATTGCAGGTACCCAATAAAGGCTGACTGTGGATTGAGTAAGATATATAAGATTTTGTTCAAGATTCCTTCTAACATTTTTGGTCTGGGAAAGGTCATAGGCAAAGTAGCTAGCTATCTTTTCAGTGGGATTTGAAAGATGCTACATGTTCATCTGCCATGAAACTCTTCTCAAAGGTTCAGCCAAATGATATGGTAGAAAAATGTGGTGTAGTGCGGTAGCAGATTTATTAGCTGCCTGACCTTTGCAAAACCCCTTGAATGTTGTAGGTAAACTGAGAATATGGATATTTTAGAGGAGAGTTGCAGATTTAAATCTGGTAAAATACTTCCTATTGCCTAACAGAGTTACAGGCACGTGGAAAGGATAGCAACAAAAGTTAATCCCCTTTTCTTTCCCAATATATATGGAGTTCTATGAATAAATGCCAAGACATTTCAGAAGTTTCCTATGAAATTTTAATATATTTCTAACCTAGCCCAGTATACTCCATGACAAGGTTTGCAGACAAGTCATAGTAGCCAGCTGTCACCATACTAAGGATACAGCTGTAAAGAAATAGGATGTAGGAATAGCAAATAGCTACGGTAAAGCTGTAAGGAGTCTAAAAGAAAACTTGACTCACTGTTTGGGGCAGCAGGTGATTCTCCGTTTCCAGGAGTCAGCTTGCAGACACTGGTGTCAAGCAAAGAGGAAAGATGGATAAGGCACACACCAAAAAAAGGTGAATGGAGAGATAAGGTGATAAGTTATTGGAGAGGAACTTCATATAGCACTATTAACCAGAATATCAAAGCACATGATTTTTTTCCCCAGCTTTATAAACCCATCTTTCCTTTGTCTCCTTAGACATCCTCAGACTCAAAGTCCTTAACTAGGTTTAGCATCAGGCATTTACAGACGCTCAAGGATGACAAATGGACAAACTGCCTTTCTGTCTCTTCTGCATGTAGAACTGCAAATGCAGTTGAAGGGAAGGGAAGGGAAAAGTATGATTCTAGAGAAAAAGACAAATAAAAAAACACGCTTGCCACCATTATGCCTTCCAGGTCCTGTCTCCACTTTAAATAATTTCCTGCCATAAGGTGGAGCTATATCCTATCGAGAGAAAAGTATTGGCTATAAGATCTGGCAAAAGTCCACTTAGATCATTTTTCACTTGGCTTGTGATTTGTGATTTTAAAAAGTTAAAATGCACGGCAGCCACCCCCCAAATCCATCACCAACTGATGTAGAGAGAGTTGTTATTTTGGTGCAGCATGGATTTTAATGTGGCGAAAAGGTGTGTGAAGGCAAGCAGGACCTTGTTTTTTAGCTTATGCTGTAAACAGGGCTTCAGGGGAAACTCTTTGAAGTGCTGAGATCTGAAGTGGCGGGTTTTGAAGCCCCCCTGAGGTAGCACAGAGAAACCACAGGTATCTGATAGCGTTTGCTCTTGAGTAAATCATCATGAGCATCAAACAGTGTGTTGACAAACAAAATAAGGTTGTTTTTTTTTTTAAGTGCTTTATTTAAAATAGTATATTGTGTTGGATAGGATATTGCTAGAATTTAAGAAGCTGAGTTATATTAGCTGCAAGAGAGGTTTTGCTTCTTAGTTTGCGATTGTGAGAGGTATGGCCATGAAAACCCCCAACTGTGTTATCTGTAAAACCCTGGCATCTCCACCCAAAGGAAAGAACGATCCCCTGAAGAGAGAGAGCACTGCAGGGTTTCCTGATAACACATCAAGGGTAATCTAGATAAAGGAGAATGGCTCAACAGGAGTGTGTGTTGCATGACTCCCTGGGCAGTGCTCTCCATCTGGAAATCAATTAAAGGGCAAGGCACACCAGCTCATAGCCGGTTTGGGATTTCCTCAAGAGAGATTTGCATAGAAACCTCTCAAACAACTAAAACCTATTGTAAAAATCCAAAGATGGGGTAGGTCTTGGTGGAGTAAAAACCTCTATTCGAAAGAAAGTAATATTGGGAAATTGTTAATCACCAAAAAAAAAAAAAAAAAAAAAAAAGAAAAAATCTAGTGAGCACTTCTGTTTTTCCGTATTGATAACATAACTCATTTGAATGTGTGCAACATAAAGATCATTCATAATACATTGCTTATTACCTTCCTAGGGAAGAGAAGCAGAATTTGCCACCCCAAAATATGCATCTTTGGCACAAGGATTATCTTGAGCTAGTTATTTTTAAGAAACTGCAGACACAGGAAAAGCTCTGAAAACTGAGTAGAAGTTATTCTTTTGTAAGAAGACATTTACATTTATAAGGAAAATCTCCATTTGTAAGAGTGTCCTCACCTTTTTCCAGGAAGAGAAGGCTGACTAAATCTTGGGAAACTCTCCTATCTATGGAGAAGGTGAAGACCTAAACCTGCATTAACAACCTCACTCTAGTTCACTGTGTTTTTCCTGATAGCCTCGCATAACTGACTCCACTCCCTCACCCCACCTTCTTTTGTTTCTAGCTGCCCCTGATATTTAAGGAGGTAGCCATGTTGGGGAGTTTTCCTTCTTCCTGGATCCCACCCATGTATGTAGGATGTATACATGTTATTAAACTTCTGTTTTTCTTCTGTTTGTCTTTTATAGAGGGTCTCTGCCAACCACCTAGAAGATTAGAGGGGGGAAAAAAACACTTTTGCTTCCCAATGCTAGAGTCCTATAACATGTGTTGGTAATACTCACTTCACCTTTCCAAATAATAAAAGCAACACTCGAGGAGATAGCGGGCTTCCCTAGGAACCAGTCAGGACAAATCATGTAACTACTTTTACTTAAATGTTCATGCCAAACAGGGCACTAGGTACTTTATATGTGCTATCTAATTTAATCCTCATTGTAATCGTGTGAATATTATACTCATGATTTTCATTTTACAGTTTTAAATACCGGCCCATGGCCACCCAACTACTTAGTGGTAGAACCAGGAATCCAAACTCAGCAAGTGTGATGTCCAAGTTCTCAAACTCCTGATTGTTCCCTTGAAGATGATGTGTTCTTCAGCTAGTTAACCAATGCTATCCATATTCCTATGTTTTTGTTTACAGGTTAGTTATCCTTTTTCTTCTAAAAGCTCATTCATGGGGGCAGGATCTTTATGATTCTGATTCATCTTTGGTTCTTCATAGAGCTTTGTGGATTATAGTTTCTCAAAAGAAAATATTTTTTGAATATGTAAGCCATAGTCCAGCTGGGAAACCTGTATATACAATGACTCATCCCTTCCATTTATATAATATCCCTCCTCCCCACATCTTTTCTTTCTTTTGTATTTTCATTTTACCCTAACAAATGCATGTTTGGTTTTCTTAAAATGCACTTCTGTTGTTGAACTAGGGCTTTCACCCTCTCCCACAGGCCTTTAGTCTTATAACTTTGAAGGTCTTTCTGCTTTCCCTCCTACAAAACACACCTGTCATGGCTTTGCCTCCTTCACTCCGGTGAGTCTCAGAGCTACAGACTCACTCTGTAGGGGTTGTCCATCCGTCTAGATCACCTGGGGTTTAAGGTGTAAGCAATTTGACTGTAATTGCTTCTTCCCAGCAGTTACTTTTTGAAGTGGCGAAGGGGGACATTTGGTTGGTTCTCTTTTTCCATCTACATAAATAGGTATTGGAGTCAAATCCAAAGAGCATGGCGTATTTATCTAGAAATAAATGTTACCCCCCATGATGAGAGTTTTTAGCTACACTTTTGTTTGTCTGACTCTTTTCTTGGCTTGTTTCATAGAAACTTAGTTCACTCTTTCCATTTCCATGTGATCTGTTGATTTCTCTGGATGAAACAAAACAGATTTTCATACTATACGGATGAAATGAACCATGTTTTTGTTTTTTTCTGTTAGATCTCTGTGTTGAGTTGATCTGATGCATTGCGGCTGTGTTGGACTCAACTATTATTTCTTAAGCTGTTGGTAGAAAGCATTTCAGATATTCTTCTTTATTATACATTTTTAGTTCCCTCAAATCTGCTTACCAATTTTTGGTAGAGAAGAACAGATATGATAGTTCTCAAGACACAGAATGGGTGGACCTGTAAGTATACTTAGCAACATTTTGTTCAAATTGTGCTTTCCTCCTTTTTGCAAAGAATTGTAGTATGGCCTCAGGTCTCAAGGAAATCTTATATGAGTAACACAGTATCTTCACAAAAATTTCAATGCAGAATTTACAAAGTTTAAAGAGGTGCATTGAGATAAAAATCAAGTATAATTTATATAGAAAGTCAGATAGTGAGGTGGGCTATAATGTGTTCCTCTTCCAGCATTATTTGCTTAAAACACCCTTGAATTCTAGTAGGTCCACTCAAGTGTCATGGAATAAAGATTAGGGCATGCTGTACTGCACAGCACAGGTCATATATCACATGCTCCATGAGAATATCCTTGCTTCTGGAGAGAAAATAAGTCAATGTATATAAAGATCAGTGTAATGATGGAACTGCACAATGATCCCGATAGATATAATACAAGTTAAAATCTTGAAAAAAATTAGGCAATGGCATACGTCTCGTAAGTTGCTGGAGAAAACTTTCTCACAAAAGTAAAAGTGGAATTGTCCCAAAGTAAAAGTGGAATTGTATTCATTATGTATAATTAATTGGTAATAGATTGTGGCAAATTTTTAGTTCGGTATCTCTCCTTGTATTATTTATATTTGTTAACAAGCAGTGCATGGACAACAAATGGAGATGCACTGATTTAAATTTAATTTTATTTCCTTGAAAACACTGATTCACTCTAATAACATACACTCCTACCATGTTATCCTTATAATATTCTTATTGATAGAGCAACTGTCCAATTAATCATTGAAGTCAGAGTACCTTTGGAAATGAAAGTGGTTACTATTAATAATTACACTGAGGCAATAGGCATAAGCTGAGACTGATTTTGAAAAACTGGGACATAAAATCACTATTCTTAGAGCACAGTAATAAAGTCACACATAATGTCAATGTGTCATTTTCAACATCTTGGCAACATCAGACCTAATCTCCTCTTCCTGTGATGACCAAGATAAACCTTTCAGGAACTGAAAATGCCATAACAAATACAACCTATATTTTGTGATGATAATTTTTTTTTTTTGTCCTCAAAATCTGGAGAATCAGAGAGAATCTCTGATCAGAGAGAATCTGGATGTAACTAGGAAGAGAGGACAGAGGGTTGTTTGGAAGGGCATTAGTTCATCTAAATCCAAGAGGACACATTTCCAGCTTCCTTTAAGAAGTCAACAGGAGAGGAAAAAAGAACATTGTTCTTAGATGATTTTGCTATTCCCTGAACAGCTATTCCTTGGTCTCCTTTATTCTGTAACTATGCCCTGGGTGATCCCTGGGTATTCCACTTAATTGCATGCCATTTCATCCTTGTTCAGTAATTATACTTGTGCATAGTTATGAGTAAAGTGATTTTCCTATATATGCATTAAAGTTAAATTTTGCTCCTGGGGCTTAGTGCATGTGCCTTCTAGTGGCATCAGTAAGGAGCATGTGTGCTTCTTCCTGCCATGTGTGAAAGAAGAATATGGTCAATTATGATACTGAAATTTACTAAATGTGATGATAAACACTTTTAAAAGCAGCTCAACAAATGATTATGGATTTCACACTTTTACTAATTGCTTCAATTTCTGACTGAAATAAAAATCTTCCACTTGCTTTAGTATTGTGTGTTGGATATCTCTAGAAAATATTACAAATATCCTTGAAGAATCTCTCACTGTGCATCTTATCCTTTTATTCCAACCTTTTCATTCTTATAAATTGACTACTGTTTCTAATTTTCCCCATAGAAAAATTATGGGTAAGTACATTCCTATATATACATATATCCTAAATATGTTTCTGATCAATATTCTCCATTATTTCACAGAAATGTTCAGTTTTTTAATTCCTTAGGATTAATTGTAGATTTTATTTTCATTTCTTCTTTCTCATCACTTCACCTAATTAATTCTTGGCTTAAGCACTGCTATCTCAGGGAAGTTTTCTCTCTTTCCCTGTCCCCAGATTAGCTTGGTTATTTTTTCTCAGACTCTCTCAGGCTGCACCCTACTTTTCCATTATAAGATTAACCACATTGTATTTTGGATTTATGTTTATTTGGTGCAGGTCAACTATACTCAGTAGAATGTAAGTTTTATGATGTCATGGAGTGTGTCAGCTTTGCTTGATGTTTTATTCACAGTGCCTTATAAAAAGCACACTACATAATAAATGTTTGAAATCCATATGAAAGAGAGGATTAGAGGAAGGAAAAAGGAAAGAAAGACCTTTCCTTAAGACTCCTTCCAACATTCTGAATGTTAATGATTCCATTGATCAGTGATTTCTTTCCAAATAAATATGGATATTCAGCTCTATACTGAGTTGTCAACAGCTGAATATCATTAATAATATCATTAATTAACATATTATTAATATTATTATTATTCTATGTGGAAGCCAAACTTTACATTTTCCTGGGTTCTTAGCTTTCTTCCTTATTATTGCTTTTCTTTCCTTCTTCTCCATAGGCTTCTTCCCATACCTTCAATATCTTTGGTCATGGGTGTTTGTTACATAGGTTGATGGAAGGCAATGTGAAGACTAAGGATTTCATATAGTATCAAGCATGCTGGTAAAATAATACTTTTATAGAATAATACTATTATAGAACAAATTATACCTTGCTGTCTCAATTGGTTTATATGTCCATGTGTTCCTATTATCTATAAGCCACTCAAAGAAAGGTGCTGTGCTATGTTTATTCTGGATATCTTCTTTAGTTTCTCCAGGTCCAATTTCTATCTTTCCCATTCTATCTGTGTTCCAGGAGACTTTTCTGCTTGGGTTCACCTGGTGGGAAGTACCAGCAGGAGATGACAGGGTGAGGGCATAGTGAGACTAGGATTGATTCTCTTACTCCTGAAAGATGGCCCATTCCATCCAGGGCTCTCCAGATTCTGGCCTTTAGGGCTATGGCTGGAAAGAGCACCCACAGTTACTAGCTGTGGGGTGCTATATCATTCTTTGTTCCTTAATCAATTTCTTTTCTTTTGCCCTTTTGTAATGTACTATTTCCTGAATCCCTATTTGTTTTCTCAGTGCCCAGCACAAGTCCTACACTTTTGTTGAGCAAATAAATTAATTTCTATCCAAAATTCCATCTTACAAACCATGATTTTTTGCTTAATTGTCACTGTTTCAGAAACAGCAGGAATCAAAAGCAGACATTGAAACAGTAGTTACTATTGAGATCCTGTGAACAGTGACAAATTATTAGAGTCCTTAATTGAGGCAACTCTTCCTTTAAATATAAGTAAGTGTTCGTTCCTAGACCATATCTTAATGTTGTAGCCTTAGAGAGAAAAAACACACTCTTTCTGAATTATTCTTTGAATATTTTTTGAAAGGTGGAGCTTACTAAATTGCTCAAGTCTGATCCATTGCTAGGAATGTAACTAACAGTTGGCAACATTTCCATCTTGAATTTCATTAAAGGATATCTTGGAAAGAATATGCAAATAAGAAAGAAATGAATAAAAGGGCAATTTTGCACACTAGTTCTCTTGTTTGAGGCATCTAGTATGTTAGGTGTAGTCTTCTGTTTTGGTTATAATGAATGGACTTTTCAACTTTTTCCATCTATGAGCCAAGTGGAATTGCAAAAGAATTATTCGTGTCCACAGGAAACAGAACTTTGGCAGAAAGAGTTTGAAATATTCTTTTCTATTTGTTTCTTCCTATGCTCCTCCTTTGAATACAGTTCTTACCCTATTCTATATGTAAATTAAAAACAAATTACTTGGGTGCTGATTTCCCCAGATATACATAGATTTTTGGTGCCACAACCCATTAGGTATTTTCCATTATTTGAATTTCCCACAAACTGTAATACATATTTTCCCTCCTTTTAATCTCCCCACTACTCTGATAAATTCCTACAGCATTACATGTGTATTCAAATGCTAGAGAGCATTCATTACAGTAGAAGAGAACTCAGAGTTGAAAACAGATAAGGATAGCAACTGTATTTTGTTTCCCAGGAGCTCCCAGATAGGAAATGACTTCCTTGTGATTTTACAGTGGGTCTGAAAACCTAATGTGTGAAAAAATGTGGACAGAGTACATCCAGTTTTCTTTGGTTTCCTTTCTAATAAGAACAGCTATAATATTTCATTACTGTAAGGAAGACGGTGTATCATGCTGGTTCCTTACATAGTTTTGCTGTGCCTCGAGTAAAACCCAGGACCTACCATTTGTTTCTGGATCTCAGTTTCCTCATCAGTAGAAAGTGGCTGAAAATAATAATACTCATATGGCTGCTGTGAGGGTTAAAAAACTTAATGTAAGTAAAGCCCATGGAATATTGCCTGGCATTTAATAAGCACCCCAAAGATATTAAG
Organism: Canis aureus; assembly: GCF_053574225.1. NCBI lineage: Eukaryota > Metazoa > Chordata > Mammalia > Carnivora > Canidae > Canis > Canis aureus. The sequence continues at coordinate 85,348,540 of NC_135611.1, read as the reverse complement.
CATTTTTCTTCTGAAGTCCATAGTATTTTCTGGATACATATTCTGAATGCATATTTCAAAATGGATGGATATTTTTGCTTTCTATTTGTTTTTGTAAAGACCATATCATCTGTACAAGACTCAAAAAGGGAAGGTTTCATATTCTGTTCAAATCTTGCACTCCGTGTGTATTTATTACCATGATAATTCTCAATTTATCAGGGGTGCAATAAATATTTGTGCATAGAAGAGGTGCCTTTTTACGGAGCATTTGTAAACCTCATGTAATTGGGAAGACTGACTTTGAAATTCTCCATTACTTGTTTCTGAAATAAAATACATTTTATCATTTTGCTAAATGATATAATACAAGCTGTGGCGTTTCAATTAGCCCTTGGAAAGGGACTATTTTCATGAAGTGTGAATGTTGTCCGAGAATGGAGATTTTGAAAACAGGAACTTAACGGAAAGTTAAGATGGTAAAAAGGAAATGAAACTGAGAAGATTAATCAAACCACAGTTCTTTAAGTGTCATCCCGATGTGACTTACCTCGTACAAACCAAGCACTCTGGATAAAGCATGGCAAAAGAACATATACTTCCCAGGTTGTTCTCCCTGTGGTTATACAAAATGAAAGGAAAAAGAATATAAAGATACACGCTTTACAACCAAGATTGTCTGAGAATCTTTGCATAGAGTAATAAAAAGAAAACTGGACTCTCTAGGTGGCCCCGGGGGAGCTGTTTCTCCCTTCCCCATATGTTAGGGAAAACTTAAAAAAAAAAAAAATTAAAGTGCTTTTAAACAAGATAATCTGTTGAGTTCTTTACAAACCTAATAAACTTTAATTATCTTCATTATGTTTTTTCTCATTGGGGATGGACTGCTTTTAAATTATTTTCAATTATTGCATAACCATTATGCTTCATGAACAAGCAAATAGAGGCATTTGTTAGATGTTAAAAACAATTAGCTTTGATTCTACTATTTGTGCATGACAAAGGACAGTGTTCATGAGTTAGAATTATAAGGACTTTGCCTCACATTTCCATATTGCTCTGAAGACAGTGCTTTGTGGCTAAGAAGTTTTTCAAGGATCTTGGTGAGCTTGAAAGAATTTTTTTTTAACAAATATAAATGGGTCTAAAGTGTGATACCCTGAGATGACTAAATGTTCAGCTATTCAGCTGGCAACATTTTAGCCCAGAATTCATACTCTGGACAAAAAAGGTGAAGGACTAGGAGTTAAAGCTTTCATGTGTCACAATACATGTGAATCAAACCATCATGTATTTCGCTAAACTTACACAATGATGTATGTCAATTATTTCCTACTAAAAGTGGAAAAACAAAACAACAAGAAACCCTTTTATGTTTGTACTTTCTTCTTTAAATATGTGTTTTCTTCCTATTGCTTATTGGTTTGCTGATGTTCAAAGAATTAGCAAATGTCTTTTGATTTGGGGTAGGATAAAAAAGTGATTTTAAATTCTTTTTCAACAAGATAGAAAAAACATCATTGCTCTTTACCGAAACTGCACTTACAAAATGAATTTCCCAAATTCAAAGATGAGGGCATGCAAGAATAGAAAACAGAGTTTGTTTGACCACAGAAAGGAGATATCTTAATTTTTTTTTCCTGCAGGATTTCCCGACCTGCTGTGCTTCATTTCTGATTCTAGAGCCATCATTAAGAAAACCTGCTTTCTTTTATCTGTGCCCTATATTGTATTCATTTTCCCCTAAGCTATTATGAGCAATCAGGTCCCTAAACTGAAGCTCTTTAGAAAAGTCTGTGTCTTCAGTTTCTTTGTAAATATGCTAAATTATTCTGTATCCTCCCTGCCACCAATGAGCAGACTTAATGGAGATAATATGCAAAGTGTTATTCCTCTGCTATTTACACCGCTCAGAAAAGGGAGCATTATTTTCAAGTGAAGATATTTAATATAAAGGTGGGAATGTTGAAGAATCACCCTGCAATTGCGTAGCTCATCGAGATGTGCTGCCCTAGCCCAATTCTCATTTTGATTTATTTAAGTTTGGAAATAACAGTATTAAATTAGCAAAGACAAGCAATAAACAAAGCCCTGGAGATGAATTAGCCATTGTCTTTGGTCCATTAATCTCCTCTTCAATTCTAGAGAATTGTGGCTCACCCAGACCCGAAGATCAAATAAAATGCCTAATTGGGAAAATCCTAAACAAGTGTGTCCTGGGGAGCTTGAATTTATTTGTCACCCGCTCAAACAACTGTGTTGTTTATATAAGTCTTTAAAACCCTGATACTTTTCCGCTACTATATCTTAATCCCTGGTTCTTTATGCTCAGGAGGGCAATTTAGAGTTGTTTTCAATTAACTAGAATGGAGAGGGGCACTTATTCCAAAAACAGATAGCTATATAGTGAGTATTTTGCCAAACATGCTGAGTGGTTTAGATCTCAGCATCAGGTTTGGGACATGCTTTGGAATCTCCTTGAAGATAATGATATCTGTTCTTTGGCGCTTTTAATATCAGTAATAAATGGTCACAATTAGGGACACAGGATGGCTGGGATGGTTAAGATGTTAAGGCTAAACACAAATATGAAGTAAGGAGCTGAGATAATTATCTAGAATGGGAATCCCTATGAGGCAAAACTTTCATTTCAAATATGCAGATAATCTGCAGATAATGGAGGTCAAACTTTTTAGTTTACACAGTGAAACAGAATGAAAATCAATGCACTGAATTTTGTTCACATGGGGGTGGGGCATTCATTTTCACAGCCTAAAATGCACTAATACTTTTTGTTATATAGAAAAAACCAAAGAATTAGAATCTGGACATCAACTGATGAGCAGAGAAACAATTCCACATACGGTTGCTTACTGTGTCTCAACAGTAATTTAAATGCAGTGGTCATAACAATATTTTACAGGAATTGTGTTATTTAATCCTCACAGTGAAATAGCGGCAGATAATATTATTAACTGTGTTGTATAGATGAACAAATGGCAGTTTCCAGAAGTTAGAGATTCACCCAAGATTGATCAACTGGTGGGGATCAGAATTCTCTCTCACATCTGTCTGCTTCTAAAGCTTATGCTTTTAGTATTAAACTGTATGGCTATTATCACTAAGCTTGCAAAATTGATAACAGGATTTAATGAAGGGCTTGGTTAATTTGAGTACAAGTTAAAAAGTATTACTGAGCCCAGGCGAGACAGAGGTGAGTGAGGATTTGGGGAATATATACAGGAATTCTCTAGTTAATACTATCTATGTAAGAATCAGAACACACCTAAGTCTTCACTATCTGTTTGCTAAACTGATTAGGAAAAGGTGTTTTTTACATTGTATAGTATTCCTCCAGCCTGGCTCCCTATTTTCAAGCACATTAGTCACCTTTGCCTTCAGTTCCAGTTATTATTTTTGGAGCAAAATATTAATATGCTCATGAAGGTTGCATATGAATCAAGTCAACTTGCATGTAATACTGACTTCATTCCTCTATTATTGATCAGCTATACATTAATTTGTTTTAAAGAAATACCCACTGGAACAGAATACACAGTATTAAGATGAAGAACAGTGTAAAGGATGAGGGGTTATATAGTGATAAACAGCCTGATAAATTAGGCATAGCATTTTTGAATATGGTTGCTATATAGGCATGTCCATAGCCACTTGATTGGATAATTACACATAAAATGGATCATTTAAAATATTTCCTTTGATTAATAATAATTGCACTGCTATTTAGAAAGTATGGCTTACTTGTGTTTCATATCACAGGGAAACAATTTATCACTATTTGTGCTGATATTAACTAGATTGGTCATGGTGATCATTTCACAATATATACAAATATCGAATCCTTAGGCTGTACCTGAAACCAATAGAAGGATATATCTAAATTATATGTCAATTTAAAGATTACTGCTTAGTTAACAAGGGTCTTTTCAGTACAGAGTTTTACTTGAGTCCCAGAATAGCCTGTGGGTTATATGTTCTTATTGTTTCTACTTTACAAACGAAGATATAAAAACACACAGAGGTCAAGTGACTAGTTTAGAAATAGTAATAACATAGCTTCTTAAAATAAAACCCGGGTAAGGGAATAAAACATCAGGACAAGAGGGATTATCAAAATATTAGACTGGAACACAGAGGGTTTTATTTATTCCACTTTACCTTGTATCTGAAATTGTCAGAACTTGGTAGGTTTGAAGGAGGTGAAATGCATTTTCACCTCCTATGGAGGTGAGAGATACAAAAATGCAGCCATCTTGATAAAGGGCCAGAAATGACACTGACAGCTGGATTGAATCGCATGTAAAATTTTTATCTAGACTAAAAGTTCTAGGCATAACTTATGCAACAGTCTGAAATTTTCGAAGAATTAAAGAAAAATTTTTGAGTGGGATTCTAATCAGTATGACCAACCTTGAAAGTGATAAACATTTTGCCTCTAAACTCTTAACTGGTTCACACATTACCAATTAATCATGTATCATGGAGCAACAGATGCCTGGAAACTCTATCCGTGGTCAACAATTTTAAATTTAAGGTTGATCCCCCTCCTTCTCTATTTGTCCCTCTCTCACTCCAAAGAACATAATCTCCACGTGTTAATTAATGGAAGAGTTGTGTTTGTCTGCTACTGGAAGGCTAGTAAAGTTACTCTGCTGGTGCTGAGACAGTGCCTGAACAACAGAAGTAGGCAGCTCAGATAGAAGACAGACAGATGACTGAACATTATGCATAAGAATTGATTATAGCTAGGGGCACCTGGGTAGCCCACGGTTAAGTGTCTGATTCTTGATTTCAGCTCATGAAATGAGCTCAGGGTCCTCAGATAGAGAGTCCTATATAGGTCTCCTATATAGGTCTCTGTGCTCAGCAGGGAGTCTGCTTGAGGATTCTCTCCCTCTGAACCCCACCTCTCACTCTCTCTCTCTCTCTTTCTCCCTCTAAAATAAATAAATAAATCTTTAAAAAATTAATTACATCTTTACTTTGCTCCTGTTTTGGTCTGGTTGTTTTAGCAGTGCATAGCTGCCATCTGCCTTTTTAGAAGCATTTTATAAGAGAAAGAATATTAATCTCATTAGCTATTAATTAATTTTAATAAAACTTCAAAATTAACACAAATTATTGATTACATTCTGTACATCAGTCACTGATAGAATCTGGAGATGGAAATATATATAGTCCCTGTTCTCTTGAAATTTATAGTCAAATATAGAAGACAGGCATTAATCAAATAATATAAAATAAAGAAATATGAAAAATACCACTTTGCTAAGTGCTACAAAAGATACTGCATTCTATATTATGAGGATACAGGGTTGAAGAAATGAAATCAGTCTGGAGAGTCTAAAAATTTCCTTGGGGAAGTTATAATTGTTTGAGGGATGACTAGGAGTTAGGCAAAGAGAAAAGGAGAGAGCATCTAAACAAGGATACAGCAGATTCAAAGGCCCCCTCTTAGGAAAAAAACAAGGCATAGACAGAGACTGGGGAGCACAAAGTGACAGAAAAGATGATGAATGGACAATGAGGCTGGAAGAATGGCCAGGTGTCCAACCCAGTGGGAATTTGGTTTATGCATCCCAAATGGCCATTCACACATAAGTTCAACACAACTGACTTCTTATTTTACACAAATGGCATTGCTACATGCGATAGTTAATTTGATAGTCATCTTGGCTGTGCCCCAGTCCCCAAATATTTGGCCAAACGTTATCCTGGATATTTCTGTGAAGGTGCTTTCTGTATAAGATTAACGCTTAAATCCGTAGGCTTTGAGTAAAGCAGATTATCTTCTGTAATGTGTGTGGGGGCTTCATCCAATCATTTGAAGGCCTTAATAGAATGAAGACCGACCTCCCCCAAGCAAGAAGGAATTCTACCAGTAGACAGCCATCGAACTCAAATACAACTCTCCCCTGGGCCTCCAGCCTGCTGGATTACCCTGCAGATTTTGATTTGTTAAGTCTCTACAACTGCATGAACCAATTCATTAAAATAAATCCCTCTCAATAGATAGGTAGAGAGATAGACAGATACAAAGACACACACATACTCATTGTGTTGGTTGTGTTTCTCTAGAGAACCTAATACACTAGATTATTAGACATTATACCTTTATGAATACTTAAAGCAGAGTTAAAAACTAATAACAAGGATGTAAGAGTATGTATGGTAATATGAGGGTAAGACAAATAAGTGGGGCAGACAAATCACTAAAAGAGTTATGAGGACAAGAAAGCACTTAGGTAGACTCAAGCAGTTGGTAGGATTGAGTAGGCTGGGGAGGGGGACAGGGGAAGACAGATGGTCCAGGTGAGGCAAGAGCAATGGTGAAGAGAGAGAAATATGTGCAGCACGATCACAAGGCCTGAGTAGACCAGCCTGAATGAAGTAGGGGCTTCTGGTAATGAACACTCAAACCTGGCATCCATCCCTGATGAGTCAAGAGGTGAATGGAAATCCAGAGCTGTCTTGTTTACAGAAGGAAGACATTGTGTGTGTGGAAACCTAGTGTGTGGCAACCTCACAGGAAAAGCAAGCTGATAAGATTTTCTTTATGAATTATTCAGAAAGAGAAAATTAAATAACAAGTCCTGTAAGATGGTCTAGTTCTATCTGGATTGTTTTCACCTCACAGGGGGATACAGAATAAGATGAGTAGAGCAAAAAGAAAGTGAAATAACCAGTCAGCCAAATATAGCCAGAGATACAGTTCTTGGACTCACAGCATGTGGATCTGATGTAGAATGATGCTCCTAAGGGAGCAGTAAAGCAAGCCTTCTGTTCATGAGGATGCCAACCTGCCAGAGAGAACTGCCTTGCCAGAGTCCTTTACTGCTCTTTCTGCAACTAGGTTAATCCTTTGTGTTGTTTCTTTCTTGCTTTCTGGAAAAGGACTTGGAGAAAATTCTACTGTAGGTAATGTCTGGGAAAAGTTCTTTCTTTTATGTGCACTGTGGTGCTTACTGTTATAAAGCTGGTGAGTCACCCAACTTTGAAGTCAGTCGTCTGTTTGGATTTGTCACTCTGGGCCAAGTTTACAGAGGCAAAGAATGGAACTGTCCCATCACGAGGAGGAAGACGGTACATTCTTTACGGGCTGCTATAGGTAGCAGCTATATAGCTCGTCCCTGGGAGAGGGACCAGCTGTATGGCTGGTCCCAACTGTTCTAAATAATAGGTTAGTGAGTTGATGCGACTGAATTTTAACCCTGGGCATTAATTAAAAGTGGCATGCTGAGTCATTTGGGAAAGTGCGGGTAGAATGAGGTGATGATACTTTTAGACAACAAGCTGTGAAAAACTTTTAAAAACTTTTAAATATGTTTATGATGTAGAGGTTTATTTACATTAGTGACACTGATGTCATTTGGGGGCAAAAGACATGGCATCTCTCAAAACAATTGAGCAGCATCTTGTGTTTAGTTGCTGAGGAGGTAAGGGGAGGTAGGGAGTGTTTGATCATTATTCAGTTTAATCAAAATAAATAATAAAATCACAAAATATGCAGGCGCTGTGTTCTGTAGTCCACCTGCCTTACTTTACTGTTAAATTACAACAACTGAGTATTTATCCTTTAACAAGTTTTACTGAGCACTTTGTGCCAGGTGCTGGGGCACAGCTGTGCACAATGCAGATGAAGTGCCTGCTCTCTTGGAGCTTATATTCAGGTAAGTTAGAGAGACAATAATCAAAAGTAGAGTGTGTAAGTACCACGAAGCAGGGGCTTGTGTCTTTTTTATCTACTATTGAGGCTCCTTCAACCTAACCTATCGTAGAGAGTCAATAATGTTTGTTAAATGGTTGAAAGGTGAGAGGGTTGAAAATGAGGAAATTGAGTTACTTATCCATGATCTATGTGCCTATAAAGTTTGTAAGCTTTCTAAATACCAGTTTTTAAAAATATCCTACTGTTTATACATTTGTCTCCAAATGAGAAAGATTATAATTTGACAGCCCAAGCCTTTCCTCATGTCTGAATATTGAGATTTTTAAAATTATGGTTATTATATTGGTTAGAGCTCTTACATTAATATTAAAACCATCACTCCCAGCTGCTTAGGATAATTATGACATCAAAAATCACCTCTGAAGTACTGCCCATGTAACACATTCTTTTAGGTGCAGGAGATAAAAAGTGAACAAGCAAAACAGAATCCTTGCCTCCACTGGAGCAGGGGAGATAGGCAATAACTAGGTAAACTAATAAAAAGCTAAACTTAAAAAGAAATAGATAAATAAATATAATAAACGACATATTAGTAAGTTCAACGAGGAAAACCAAAGAGGGAAATGTAGTAGTGAGATGAGAGGAAGCTGATGATCAAGGAGGACTTCTCTGATGAACTGAGATGAGACTAGGAAGGTGAAAAATACCCAGCTCTGAAAGGATATCATGGTGAACAGTGTAAGAAAGAGCAGTGAGGGAAGGGAAAGAGCTCAGCTTTTAAGCTGACAGACATATTGCCATTTAAAATGGGGCACAGTGTCCCAGATGGTGTAGTAGGGAAATAGAAGTAACAAGGTAGATAAGAAAGGAATGTTGGTTTTATTTTAATTGCAGTTGAAAGGCTTTCTATGGCTCTGTGTAGGTGAGTGAAAAGATCTGATTTGCACTTGGAATAGTCACTTTGGCTGCCATTGGGATGGAGAAAGAGCATGAAACTTCCATCAGGATGACCACCACTTAGAAGGTTGTTTTAGCATTTCAGGCAAGAATTAATGATGGAAATAACAAAATGCAGTCAGAGAGAAGTTATATTTTGGAGATAAACTAGTCAAAATTACTGGTGGGTTGGATATGAGTAAGGCATGAAGAAAGCAATTGAAGATGGCTCTAGGTTTGTGGCTAAGTAACTAGCTGGGGGGTAATTCAGCAAAAAATGAAGAAGGCTTGAGTGTGTGGGGGCATATAACTGTACACAAGTGGATAAGGAGAATCAGTGGTTCTGTTTGGCTATGTAAGTCTGCAATGTTTTAATGCCAAGTGAAGATTTATATTATAAATTTATACTGCAAAGTAAGCAATAAGCAGCATCAGATGTATGGAGATGGATCTACATTTTAGAAATAAAATTTTCTAAAAGTGATTTTAGGCATAAAATTTTCAAGGATTTCAATGTATTTGTAATATTTGAAACCATGAGACTGAAAGAGATAACTTAGGAGGACAGTATAGATCAAGAAGAGGGCAGAAAAAAGAGCCCATGGGTGTTTCAGTGCTTCAAAGCTGGTGCAGAAATCAGGGATCCAGAAATGGAAACTGGGGCGTGTTCAGGAAGGTAGGATGAAAACCTGACAACCTGCTAGGGAAAGAAAGTGTTGCAATAAAAAGAATGGCATTAGAAAATAACAGCAAGATTTTTTCATTTTAACAGAAGGAGGGATATATGGGACTATCAGGTAGTAATTATCAGAGCATTTAGTAAAGAAAGATAAAGGGAGGTAGTGGATAGATTTTAGCTATTTATGGTTATTTGTTGATTGCCCAAGATTCAATTATGAAATTATGAGACACGAGAAGAGAGGGTGTGAGACAGTCGTGACAAAGAGTGTGAATTACCAAGGGTATATTGTAGGACTCTCACAAATTTGGGTGTCAGTTTGAGACTTTGAGCATAAACTTGAAGGAAGACCTATCAGCACAATCTTTTCGATTTTTTAGGTCCATACTCAGAATCTTTAGCATGGAAGCAGAATAAATCAAGTTTTATAAGTTATTCAGATTTGAAAATTTCCCAGGCATGTACAATGGAGGCAAAGAAGGGTGAGCTGGTTAAGCATACTTACAAAGGAGCAGCTGTGATGCTAGACCATGAATCCAGTGTACATTAGGAAAGAAGCTGGTGAAGGAGTGGTCAGTGCATTCCAGTTCTCACAAAGCTAGATAAATCTTGGAGTAGGAATACTTTCACTAAATCTGAAAGAATAGGATGGTAATGTTAAGTTTAGAATCTGTATTTGTAACTGCTGTGTGTTATTGGTGTATTTTAGGTCTAGAATCTGATCATGTGAGTAGGAGGCTATGCTGACCTGAGAAAAAAGATCAGTGGAGAAAGGATGTCAAACAACTTGGAATTGAGGGTGCTGTAATTATGACAGGAATCATGGATGAGAGGATGGTAGTAAGAAAGCTGCAGAAGTCATTGGTGAATTATGCTGCAAGGAAGAGGAAACTGGTAGTTTCCAAAAAGAGAAAAAAATAGAGAGGCCAAAGAACTGTCAACATAGGATGAGGTCACATCAAAGAAAATAAAATTACTGAAGGCTGAAGAAGAGAAAGAGTTTGGATGTGGCAATGGTGAATAATTGCCTGAGACAGTCCTAGGTTATGACTTGTTGCCTTGGTACAATTTTCAGTATCCCTTTTAACTTTTCAGAGTGTCCTAGTTTTAAATGGTCACGTCAGTAAAGGACATCCCTCTTGTCTCCCTGAAGTACATGGGATTAAGAATGAAGAAGAAGCAGCACCTTCTCTTAAAGGGTATGTAAGATCACCTTCCTTGGTGGGCAGTCACATTTCTGTTAGAACCAGAAGGTGAAGAAGTATTTGGAGAACAAGTTATTGGGAAGAGCTTATAAGACCTTGACAGTTTCAAAACACAGCCAAGATCCTTGGGAGCTGGAGAATAAATGGCTGATGAGATCACATTAGGGCATGCATAGAACCAGTAGGTGAAGGGGTCTTTGAGGTTTGGATTCTTGCTAATGACTAGTCCTATAGAACAGAAGCCACAGGGATTGAAGGCCTCAAGGTGGCAGTTGGTTTTACACAGAACTATCAGTTTTGCGGCAACTGAGATTATGCAGTGATTGGAGACTGAATTATCTTGGTAGCTCATCGTGTTTGGGAAAGGGGCAACCTCATAGGAGCAATGGTCTGTCTAGAGGCCTAAGTGCCATTATTTTGAGTCCCGCATACTGCACAAAGCTATGCCCCATCACTGAGTCATCCTTTTGATTTATTCTATCATTGATTCACTTATTCAATAAATCACCGTTTAAAGATTGCCATGTAAAGACTGGGAATATATATCCCTAGATAGTGCAGATAAAAGCTCAAATGGTAAAAACTTACTATAAAAAAGATTGAGATAAATACCATAAAACATATTATTTATGATTATTAATATCCTTATATTAATGATTGTCATCTACTGAATACTTATCAGAGTCTAGGGACTGTCCAAACAATAAGACCTTGTTTATTTAAGCCTGTCAACAGTGCTATGGAGTAGATATCTATTATCATTTTTACAAATGAAAGACTGGGAAGTAATTTGCTCAGTATCACTCAGTTGGCACACTCTCAAAACACAAAGTGCTCTACTCGCAAAGGGAGCTATTTGTATTAGCCTAGAATATTCAGGAAGGCCCTTAGGAGGTAATAGACTTTGAGCTAGGCCTTGGAATACAGATACATTTGAAATGGAGAGGCAACGTGAGAAAAGTTAGGAGTGATTTTCAGGGGGCATTTGTATAAAATGGGATGATTATTTTGGCTGTATTTTAAGCAGGTGAAAGACATGAGTGAGAATAAAGACTCAAAACATAAACTAAGCCCAAAACGCATGTCACATATGCATTTACATACAAATATCTTCTAGGAAATAAGAAAAAAATGAAGTCATTTATGAACTGCGTAGCAACATAACATTTTTAGAAATCCTAATCTATGTTTGTTTATTTTCTTTTCCCAGCTGCTATTTCTACCCTTTTCCATTGCTGCTTTCAACAGTTGGCTCTGTTTTCGTTTTCAAAATTGTTAAGTCCCAGAATGGAGCAGGGAGATAATTTGGGGTATGGATAATGTATCTTATTTGGTGACGAAAGGACAATAACTCTTCCTGGACAAAGAGTAAGTTCCTCCCAAGCCGAGTGGAAGGGAGGAGAGGCAGAATGAACGGGTATACACATGTGACTTAGAGCTGTGTCCAGAACATGTCATGATCCCAAAGAAGACATCCAGGAGCAGAGGGTCCCAGCAGAGAACCCAACCAGGAGCAACATATGTGGCCCCAAACAAATAAATAATAAACAGGGAGGGGCCATTTGGATCTGAAAGGTTATACTGGCTTTGAGGTTGAACATTGTGACATAGCATGGGTGACACGGGACTCAAAGTCTAGATGCCTATTAATAACTTTAATAGAGGTGTTGTAATGGGGGTAGTGGTAAGTAAGGGAGGAGATGAAAGTCAAGAAAAATGATATTCAAGTATAGTACATTAAAGTTTTGTCCTAGCATGATGGCCAGGAACCTGAACATTAATTTAATCATAGAAAATAAAATTATTAAATAAACAAAATGATATAAAATAAAGCTTTATTTCTTATATACTGTGCATCTGTAGACTGATGTGTGTTCAGCTGCTTCAGATCATTCAGGCTGAATTAGTTAGGCCAGGAAAGTGTAGAAGGTGGCAAGTGGAAAACCCAGAAATTCCAGTGATTTAATGTAATAAATGTAGTTTTCTCTCTGCTGAGAATGTGAGGTGGTTGGGTAGCCCTTCTCCATTTTGAGATCATACCACTGGAAACATGAAAAATGTGAGCACCCTCCTTTTCCTTGCTGCTGAAGGGAAGAAGCAGATGTAAAAGCACACTGGTCCACAAAACACAGACGTTATTTCCACTTATCCATCCTTATTCTGTGCTAGTGCTATGGTCTAACAAAGAATGAGACTGGGATGGTGAAAAATTTAGAGTAGCACATGGGTATTGGAGGAGCGCCAACCGTCTATCACCCACAAACCCATACAGTTAGACAACAAGAAACTCTCTTTTACTGTCTTCATTGCAAATACTCCACTTCCTCCAAGTAAGTACTGCTTGCATTCCTGTGGCAGAATGTTCTTTGAATCCATGGTTCTTGCTTTCTGGAGTCACAGAGAGTTTCAGTTTCTGGAAGTCCACTTGTATGTTCAGGGAATGTTTTCATTCCCTTCCCTCTTCTTTTTCTGCCCTATTCCTCTAGGAAAGTTATGAAGCTGATCAGACAGGGTTAATTGTGTGATGAGAAGGAAAACTCATTAATTGCATTTCAAAATTGGAATAATAATTTAAATTATAATATTTAATAGTTGTTCTGACAGTTCGATGCACATTGTTTTTAGTCTGTCATTTGGGCTAACAATTGAATTGAATTGCAGTAAATCTTCATCATTTTGATTTCTGCAAACTTCTTACTACTACTAGAAAATGTGTTTGCAGTTAATGTACTAATACGATGTAGTGGTGTCACTTAGAATTATCCTGACGAGTAGAGCAAAGACCATTTCAGAGCCTGTAAAACATAAGACACTCTCCTTGTATATATAATTCGTTTTCATACACTGCCAGTATGCTCTTTAACCACAGAAGCACACAAAAGAATGTCAGAGATTCCCTAATGCTGGATTTTCCCTCTGCCTTGAGAATTCTTTCTTGTTAAACTGATTTGACATTGGATTAAAACTTTAAACAAGGTGTTATACTTGAGGAAACAGGATATTATAGGATTCACATTTGGACCTAATAGAGGTTAAGTTTGTAACTGATTTGTTGTGACTCAATTCAATGACACTTAACTGGCATCTTTTTAAACAATCTTATAATATAGATTGTTATTCTAGCATGCAATATTGGAAGAATGTTGCATTGAATTGTTGATTTGATAGCAAAATTTTCGCCCAATGATGCAAATCCATGTAAATGAAAGTCTAAATTCTGCTGTTAACATAGTTCTATTTCAGAATTGAGTGATAAAAATATGAGACAGAGACAGAGAGGAGAGAGAAACAGATAGAGACAGAGACAGAAAAATAGAAAGAAGAAAGAAAAAGAGAAGAGAGAGAAAGAAAGAGAGAAAGAGAAAAAAAAAGTGGGAAGACTAGGTCCATACACTGTTTTTTTTCTTCACCAGTGGTGCAAGTTATTGCCCTACTTTTGGTTTAAAAAAGTCCTCAGGTTAACTCTACTAAATGATTGTCATTTATCATATCAGAGAATTTGGCATATAGGTTTGGATGGCTTATTGTGCTGTGTGCTGCTGATAAATGTACAAGCACAGCAACTGTCACCATCTCTCTCAAATTCATTTTCCATATGCTGAGTGTGTATGTGTGTTTCTTAAATATTTTGAAATATTTGGCTAGCCCAAGTTTTGCCTGGCAAAATTGGGCTTCAGTATGAAGCATTTTAGAAAACAGAAGGGAAAAGGTATTTATAAGGGTACACACAGAGAAGAACTTAAATATCTTAGGATCATCATCCTTTGGCAACACAGACTTAATATACGTTTTTTGCACAGTGACCAGGTACTGAAGAGTTGAGGAATGGAAGTTAAGTGGAGCATACCTAAAACTGGGATATTGGCTTAGGTTTCATTCTTTGGCCATTTACACGGGCCAGTAAACTTAGTTGTTTTGACATTCTTCAACATTAGATTTATCTGAGACATAAGATATATGGAAATGATTTTCTTTCAGATCAGTTTACCATCTGATCAATAGTTTATATTACCTAGTTGGGAGTCCCCATTAAGCAGATGTTCCCCTGCTGCCTCGCTCCCTCTGACATTGTTAGGAGTATTCTTTTAGCTTGTGAATGGTCTCCATACTTTCTTCTCACTGAGGACTACACTTTTAAAATTGCTTATCATTTAAGCAGTTCCATTTATTTATGTAATAGTTCAGCCTTTCTTCTTTGAGATTATTTCTCAGAGAGGTTATCCATGTTAGACCTGTCTTATTGTAGAAGAATTTTAGAAATTGCATTATGATTTTTTTCATTCAGTTTAATATTACCACAATTTAAAGATTTTTTTTTAAATAGTCTCTACACCAATGTGGGGCTTGAATTCACAACCCAAAGATCAAGAGTCACAGGCTCTACCAAAGGAGCCACCCAAGCACCCCAAATATTGCCACATTTTAAAGAAAATAAGTGGGTTGAAATAATAGGTTTCTATGCTATCTACTGGCATCCATCACAATGTTTGAAACATATTGAACTTTTTTTTTTTTTTCCCTCATAAATAAAGCTCTGAAGTTCCAACTTGGTGGCAGGTCAACTAAAGTCCAGGAAATATCTTTCTTCATATGTGACTGCCAAGTCATTGATATTTTACACGTTCTTCCTAGATGGCTTTCTCTCTGACTCTATCGTAGTTTTCAATGTATTTTATGCTGATTGATTTTAATCATGTATTAATTATATGGGTGAGATATTAAAATTTCATTATTGTGGTCAATGGCTTCAATTTGGTCTTTATCAAGTTTTTTTTTTGTAGGATTCTGCGGTTTGATATTACTCTTGTAAGTTGCATATTCACATTTATGTTTGTCAAGACTGTTTCTCTAAATTGTGAAACTGTTGATCCATGTTTCAATACCACTTATATATCCTCAAACCTCAAATCAAATTTTCTTTGATGGACTATCATGCTACTATAATGAAGAGGAGAAAAGAAAAGAAAAGAAAAAAGAAAACAGATTTAGAGCATCTAAAACTTCCATGTTAGATTTAGAGATTTCTTTGTTTCCTCTCAGTTATAATTATGAATAACAAACAGAAAGCATACATCCATGGTGTAAACTTGTCAGTATTAAAGGGATTCCCTTAACATTTCTGAATCTGATTAAAAAAAAAAAATCCAGAGACTTGTATCTCTTAAATATTTACAAATAACAAGAGTTCTTCTTCAGGAAGCATAATATATGGAAATATCAAAGGTATTGGAGAGAGAAAGACCTGACTTTAAATCTAAAATCCATAATCTAGGGACACCTGGGTGGCTCAGCAGTTGAGCATCTGCCTTTGGCTCAGGGCGTGATCCCCGTCCTGGGATTGAGTCCCACATCAGGCTTCCTACATGAAGCCTGCATCTCCCTCTGCCTGTGTCTCTGCCTCTCTCTATGTGTCTCTCATGAATAAATAAATAAATACATACATACATACATAAAATCCATAAACTACCACGTTATGGTTTTAGATTCCCAGTCTCTATTTAGGGATCATCATCATGATCCCTATTTTTCAGAATTTATTGGGAGGTTTAAATTAAACATATGTGGTGCTCAAGAATCGTTATTTTCCTTTACTCTTCTCTAACCCATTTAGATCTCTTTTATGTAATAATTTTTATTTAATTTCTTAGCTACAGGCCAGAAGTTTCAGTGGTGTGCTATAAATGTTTAACAACTGGTTCTTCAGGAAGGAAAAAAGTTCTGAGTTGTGGTTTTTATTAATTTCTAAGGTATGAATCTTCCCACTGTGGCCAATTAGAAACTACTCATGTGATGCCAGGGAGGGAGGAGTTGGGAAGAGATGAACACCATCCCCTCCTGCAAACAGGTGGGAGTGGGCTCTAGCATACCACCAAGGCTTAATCCATAGATCTGACTTCTCTATTCCTTCTCCATGGCCTCCTCAAAGGGAAATGGACAAGGAATCTGTTTGGCAAGTGAGAGATTAAGCATAGATAATAAAAAGGAGATGTCTCGATGGATAATTGGCAAGTTCCAAGACTAATACAGTAGAAAACACTGAAAATTTGCATTATAAATTCTGACTTATTCAATGCTTCTCATCTGTCCTTTATTTTATGTTTAGAGGCTGATTATATGGTTTTACATTTTAAAAATGTCTTCTTATACCTGTCCTTATGGTTTTTGTATTTCTATGAGAAAGACTTTAATAACTTAAAGTACAGCTACAAATTATGATATGTATTATGAAGAAAGGGAACTGGGTGGTAAGACAAAGATAGTAGGTTGAAGAACATATTAAAACAGTAAGTAAAAACAATTTTAAGTGAGTAAGGAGCTATTGTGGGAAGGTTAAGTTTAGGAATTAAATTCCCTTAATAATAAGAGGGCTAGTCAAATTACCTATTTCATCTCAGGTGAAGTTTGGTAGTTTGTGTATTTTGAGGAATAAGTCCACTTTATCTGTTCCTAAAACAAACCAGTGAGTCAGTAAACTTGAGGTCAAGATGAAATGCATTTGCTTCTTGACCAAAATGTTATTCAGTACATAGATGATTTCTGTATGAAAATTTTTGTGTGTTCATTTATGTAACTAGATCTTGATATGCATAAGGGAACTTAATGCATTCTCCATCATGGCCTACTATTATGAAGAAACCAAATATAACTGAACCCTACTTGCAAGTAAAACTATTTTCAATTTATATTTTTAATATATATTTTTATATGGAGAAAAAAAAAACAAAATATTTAAAAAATGACAATTTAGGAATATATATTTTTATCAAGACATAATGAAACATTTCTCATATTTTTCTAAGGCATTATAATTTGCATTTTATATTTAAGTCTATGATCCATTCATTATGAGTTAATTTTTGCACAAGATGTGAGACTATAGTCAAAGTTCACATTTAATTTTTATTTATTTTTTGTCACTAGATGTCTAATTACTCCAGGACCATATGTGCACATTTGCCAAAAAAATCACCTGAGTATATATGTGTGGATTTATTCATGATTTTCTATTCTGGCTCATTTCTCTTTTTTTAAATCTTTTTTAAACTTTAATTTCAGTTTAGTTAACATATAGTGTTAATGTTAATTTCGGTTGTACAATACAGTGATTCAACACTTCCATATATTACCCTGTGCTCATCAGGACAAATTCACTCCTCAATCCCCATTATCTATTTAAACCATCTCTTCACTCACCTCCTCCCTGGTACCACCAGTTTGTTCTCTATAGTAAGAGTCTGTTTCTTGGTTTGTCTTTCTCTTTTTATCCCCTTCGCTTATTTGTTTTGTTTTCCTAAATTTCACATATAAATGAAATCAGGTGATACTTATTTTTCTCTGACTGACTTATTTCACTTAGCATCATACTCCATAACTCCATCCATGTTGTTGCAAATAGCAAGATTTCATTCTTCTTTATGGCTGAGTACTATTCCATGGTATATCTATCTATATCTATATCTGTATCTGTATCTATATACATATATATCACATGTTCTTTAACTATTTATCTATCAGTAGATATTTGGGCTGCTTCCATATTTTGGCTATTGTAAACAATGCTGGCATAAACATAGGGGTGGATATACCCCTTTGAATTAATGTTTTTGTATTTTTTGGGTAAATACCCAGGATAGTGTGATTGCTGGATCATTGCTGCATTTCCATGATGATGAGCAATGTTGAGCATTTTTTCATATATCTATTGATCATCTGGATGTTTTATTTGGAGATATGTCTGTTCATATCTTCTTCCCATTTTTTAAATTCAATTATTTGGCTTTTGGGTGTTGAGTTGTATAAGTTCCTTATGTATTTTGAATACTAACCCTTTACTGGATATGTCATTTGCAAATATCTTCTGCCATTCAGTAAGGTTGCCTTTTAGTTTTGTTGATTGTTTCCTTTGCTGTGCAGAAGGGTTTTTTTTTATTATTATTATTTTGATGTAGTCTCAATAGTTTATTTTTGCTTTTATTTCCCTTACTTCAGGAGACATATCTTGAAAAATGTTTCTATGCCCAATGTCAGAGACATTACTGTTTGTGCTCTCTTCTAGGATTTTATGGTTTCAGGCTTCACATTTAGGTCTTTACGATTTTAAGTTTATATTTGTGTATGTTATCAGAAAGTGGCCCAGTTTCATTTGTTTGCATGTAGCTGACCAGTCTTTCCAAAACTGTTTGTTGAATAGTCTGTCTTTCCCACTGGATATTGTTTCCAGCTTCTTCAAAGATTAATTGGCCATATTAAGTGTGGTTTTATTTCTGAGTTTTCTACTCTGTTCCACTAATTTATGGGTCTATTTTCATGCCAGTACCATACTGTTTTGATTACTACAGCTTTGAAATATAACTCGAAGTCTGGAATTGTGATGCCTTTGCTTTTGCTTTTCTTCTCTTTTTCAGAATTGCTTTGCCTATTTGGGTTTTTTTTTCTGGTTCCATATAAATTTTAGGATTGTTTGTTCTAGTTCTGTGGAAAATGCTGTTGGTATTTTGATAAGGATTGCATTAAATCTATAGATTGCTTTGAGTAGTACAGATATTTTAACAATATTTATTCTTCCAATCTATGAGCATGGAATGTCTTTCCATTTCTTTGTGTAATCTTCAATTCCTTTCATCAATGTTTTATAGTTTTCAGAGTATAGGTCTTTCACCTTTTTGGTTAGGCTTATTCCTAGGTATCATTATTTTTGGTACGATTATAAATGTGGTTGTTTTCTTAAATTTTCTTTATGCTGCTTCATTATTAGGGTCATTAGAAATCATTCTAAATCATTAGAAATGATTTCTATCATTTCTGCATACTGACTTTGCATCCCGTGACTTTACTGAATTAATTGATCAGTTCTAGTATTTTTTGGTGGAGTCTTTCAGGTTTTCAATATATGGTATCATGTCATCTGCAAATAGTGAAAGTTTTACTTCTTACCAATCTGGATGCCTTTTATTTCTTTTTGTTGTTTATCCTGTCTTATTTTTCTGTGTGTCCACCCATCCACCAGTATCACACAGGCTTTGACATGATACATACCCAAAAAGTCTTGAAATTAGGGAGACAGATTTCTTCCATTTTGTTCTTTTCAGAATTGTTTTAGCTATCCCAGCTTTCAAATTCTGTATAAATTTTAGAATTGTATTGTTTTTATGTACAGAAAAATCTTCTATAATTTTGAAAGGAATTCTATTAAATCTGTATATTAATTTGGGAAAAAATGATATCTTTACTATGTTGAGTCTTCCAAGCCATGAGCAGGATGTGTGTCCATTTATTTGATTTTCTTTTGATTCTTCATCAGCCCTGGGTAGTTTCCAGCATAAAAGTCTTCCTCATGTTTTGTTCAATTTACATTTATTTTATTTTTTGAATATTGAAAATAATATTGTATTTTTAATTTTAGTATCCATATGTTCACTACTACCATATATAAATACACTTGATTTTTATATGTTTACCTTGTATCTTATAACCTTGTTGAATATACTTTTCAATTTTTGGAGTGTGGTTGTTATTTTTGTAGACAAACATCTCATCTGCAAGTAGGGATAGTTTAATTGTTACAATTACTCCTTCCAGATCTGTATATCTTTTATTTTTTTGTTGTTGTTATTGTTGCCTTATTTCAATGTCTATAGCTTTTAGCTCTATGTTTAGTAAAGTGGTGAGAGTAGACATTTTCATCTTGTTTCTAATCTCAGGAAGGGTATATTCAGTCTTTCATTGGTAAGTATAATGCTATCTGTAGGGTTTTTGTACATTGCTCTTTATCAAGTTGAGAAATTCCCTTCTCTTTTTATTTTCTCTGGGATTTTATCATATGCAATATTGAATTTTGTCCAGAGCTTTTCTTGCATCAATTTATATAATTATGTGATTTTTCTTCCTAGACCTATAAGAAGATGAATAACAGTGACTGATTTTGGAATACTGAACCATCCTTGCATGCATAGAATAAGCCCCACTTGGTTGTGATATATAATTCATTTTGTATATGTTTAAATTCTATTTGCTAACGTTTAGCTAAGAATTTTCATATTTACATTCTTGGAGTATATACCTCTATACTGTCTTTGATTTTGAAACCAGAGTAATACTGTCTTTGTAAAATAATAGGGCAGTCTTTTTCTTTTTCTGTTTTCTAGGAGGAATTGTGTAGAATTGGTGTTAATTTTTAAAGTTTTGGTAGAACTCTCCAATGAAACCAACTGGCTTGGAGATTTCATTTTCTTGAATATTTTTTAATACTCCAAGGGCTTTTTTTTTTTTTTTTTTTTTTTTTTAGATTTTATTTTCTTCATGACAGACATAAATAGAGGCAGAGACATAGGCAGAGGGAGAAGCAGGCTCCTGTGGGGAACCTGATGCAGGGTCCCGGGATCACGACCTGAGCCAAAGGCAGACACTCAACCACTGAGCTATCCAGGAGCCCCAAGAGCTTTATAATGAGCTATTGTCTATAATTTTTATCAACATATTTAAATATTTTCATATTTGTTGATAGAGTGCACATACTGACAAGAGTATCTGGTGAGATAAGCACTGGTATGCAGGGCATTGTATCCATGAATCTTCTGTCTGTGTATCTGAGAGATTTATGAAAGGCCTCAGTATCTTAGGTAACAAGAGGACAAATAGCATTTCCTAATTTTTCTGCTTATTTAAAATGCTTAAAACATTTCTTGACCAGCAATAACAGATGCATGGGGAGGTGTAAATTTTGCTAGTTAACTTATTTTATTAGCTCAAGGGCACCCATTGCTAGTACAGTGTGCAATGAGTACAGAGTCTTGGATAGAAAAACTTAATTATTTGGTGAAGGATAGAGTATTGTTATGTCTTTGAATCCTGTGATGCTCTTTTGCTTATATATTACTTTTATTTTTTTTAAGATTTTATTTACTTATTCATGATACACATAGACAGAGAGAGAGAGAGAAAGAGACGGAGAGACAGAGACACAGGCAGAGGGAGAAGCAGGCTCCATGTCGGGAGCCTGATGCGGGACTCGATCCCGGGTCTCCAGGATGATGCCCTGGGTCAAAGGCAGGTGCTGAACCACTGAGCCACCCAGGGATTCCCTATATATTACTTTTTATTTCCAGATCTTACTTCCTGCTTCTTGTTACCAGTAAACTTCTTAAGAATATCCCCCTTCCCCTTTCCAAGTTACTTCTTCTTTCTCTTTTAGAAGAGATGTCTTTCCCCAAATGGCCATGTCTGATTATGCACATGTTCAAACCTCAATGTTCTCTCCTGTTTCCTGTTGCCTGGGATGTCTCTATTTGTCTGTCTGCTCAGATATAGGATTCAAATCTGGCTCTGTTTGCTTTATACATGTTCTCCCACTTATATGTAAATAGCATTTGCAATATTTCCTGTCTCCTATTTATGTTATAGACATTGGTTGTGGGTGGTTTTATTTACTTTCTTTTTTTGATATGTATGGTTTTTTTGGAGAATGTGGGCCATCTCTTCTAACTGCCTGCTTCCTACTCATCTTTTGTATCTGAAAATAAATATTATTTCTTTCAGAATGCCTCCTCTGTCTTCTTGTGTACTTCTAGAACACTTATCTCAGCATTTATCATACTGTACTGTTATCACCCTTTAACTCCTCTATAATCTCCTTCATCCAGTTAGCAGAGAGGAGTTTCTCATGATCATGATCATTCTTTCATCCTCTGTATTCAACAGCTATTCGACTCTGAATAACTATTTCTTGAGTGAATGCCTGTGCTATTTCTCAGTGAGGAACTAAATGGAGTATTTGGTATCTGGCATAGGCAGTAAATGGTACATATCTGTAGGTAATTTAGACACAATAATAAAACCAACCAAAAGTCTGTCTACTCTTTATTATCAACATACACCAGTAAATAAAGATATGATAAGATACTACTCTTTGTGGGGCAGACTCCTCTCTCTGTGGCACACCACTGTTATTTTCATAATCAGAAAAAGATGTACATTTTGTTATAGCCTAATTTTTACCCTTCTGTGATACTCTTTCCAAGAGTCACTTTCTTGCAAAATACAGCTGACCTTTGAACAATGTGAGGCTAGAGGTGCTGACACCTCACAGTTGAAAAGTCATGTAAACTTTTGACTCTCCAAAAATTTAAATACTAATACTCTTCTGTTGACCAGAAGCCTTGTCAATAACATAAACAGTTAAATAACACATATTTTGTATGCATTATATACTTTGTTCTTATAACAAGCTTAAAGTAAACTAGAGAAAAAAATGTTATTAAAATCATAAGGAAGAGGGATCCCTGGGTGGCGCAGCGGTTTAGCGCCTGCCTTTGGCCCAGGGCGCGATCCTGGAGACCCGGGATCGAATCCCATGTCAGGCTCCCGGTGCATGGAGCCTGCTTCTCTCTCTGCCTATGTCTCTGCCTCTCTCTCTCTCTCTGTGTGACTATCATAAATAAGTGAAAAAAAAAATTAAAAAAAAATAAAATCATAAGGAAGAGAAAATATTTACTATACTGTATTTATTGAAAAAAAAATCTGCATATAAGTGGACTTCTGCAGTTCGAACCTATGTTGTCCAAGGGTCAACTGTATGCAGGGAGAAGATTATTTTATAGTTCTTCTACAGTACACATGAAATATTACTTCATAATCTTCTAATGCTTCCTCACTGCTTTGGCCTTACTATAACAAATTCTCCTTGCTGCTAGTTACTGCCTGCAACTCTTGGATTCAATCCTCTTGGCAAAGAAGAGTTATTTCAAGGTGTGTCACACCTCCCTTTACTCCTGACCAAGATGACCGTAAGGTTCCCGGCAGCTTGACTAAATTTTAGAAGGATTTCTCTCTGAGTCTAGGTATTTGATCTCTTTTTTAAGAGCATTTATTTTAGAAAACTTGCAATTGTAAATTCTTGCTCTGCTCTTTTGAGATTTAAATCTTCTACAACCCAGGAATGTTTTCCTCAAGGACCTGGCAGACATTCCTTTGAAATGTAGTCACCAAGAAGGATGGTGCTCCATCTGTTAGTCTCTGTGAGTGCAGGAATTTAACTTCAATAGGCACTAATTAGCAAACATTGATGGCTTCATCACATTGACCCAACCTCCCGGCTAATGTCCTCCATCATTTTCCCACTAGTTTACCCCTGTGCTTCAAACCTCTCCTGCTTTTGTTTCAAAGGAATTGAGTTCAATCTCTTTCCTATTAGAATAGTCTTTCTCCCCTACTGCAGTAGTCCTAAATACACTTCCTTGACTGTTTAACCAGTCTAGTTCAATTTTTCTTGTATACTTCCCCTTATATTTTATCTCTACAAAAGCACAAATAAACCAATATGAGTTTAAATAAAGTTGAAACTTCAACAAAGAAAAAAAACACAATAAAGAGGAGAAACCTATAAACTATATCCTAAGTAGGACTTTCTCAATAAGAGAAGAGAAAGGCATCTTCATAATCCCATAGAAATGTCCACTCATAGGCATATATCACTTTATAATGTTATTCTTCTATATTCAGGTGTGCATTAAAAAAATGACAACAGCAAACAAAAACCTCTCTTTCTTCCTACATTGCCCTGAGCTTTATGATTGTTGTTGCTATCTCCGTTTTGAGAAACTTCACCCTTTATTCTCAAGAAATGTCTTCCTTTAGTAAAAAACAATGAGTTCCCTTCCCACACCATCAGAATATAGTACATTTCTCCAAGTTAGAATATTTGGTCCAGGGATCCCTGGGTGGCGCAGCGGTTTAGCGCCTGCCTTTGGCCCAGGGCGTGATCCTGGAGACCCGGGATCGAATCCCACGTCAGGCTCCCGGTGCATGGAGCCTGCTTCTCCCTCTGCGTGTGTCTCTGCCTCTCTCTCTCTCTCTCTGTGGGACTATCATAAATAAATAAAAATTAAAAAAAAAAAAAAAAAGAATATTTGGTCCATAGTCCTCTGGCACTGTAGGGATACTGTGGGGACATGAGTAAATGTCATGAAATAGTTCAGGGTATTTGTGGACACTCTAAGTCAACTCCTCTTGGAGTTTTACCACTAATATGAATTTCAAAGATGCTTATTTATTCATCACGTGTGTGCAAAGTAACTGTTAAATCTTAAAGCCAAACACATTTCCCAAATGACAAACATTTATTCTCAGAGACAGTACATTCTAAGCCCACAGGAGGAAGAGAAATATATTGCTAATTGCCTCCATAATTCACAAGGCTGCCACTTTCACAATGAAGTCAGATCTTAGCATTATCATGCAGAACACTGTTAATTCTCATACTTTTTTTTTTTTTTCTGTCTCAACAACTTTGTGCCTCTTTGGTTGGCCAAGAACAAGAAAGGGATACATTCTGGAATCAAACAGCAATTCTCTGTAGCAAAAGCCTAAATGGAGCCTCGGTGGAATGTAATCTTTGTTAATTCCAGGATTAAATTTTTACGTAATGGCCATACCTCAACATGTTTTAGAGGGAGAAAGGGCTTTAGGGCTTTTTTTTTTTTTTTTCTTTTTTATTCTAGTTAAAATAAAATAACAAATAGTTGGGTAAGAATGAATTAGACATTTAGTTAGTTTTTTCCATCTTAATTATGAGTTATGAAATGATGGTTCTAGATTTTATTTAAGATTTGGCGTATAGGGCAGCCCGGGTGGCGCAGCCGTTTAGTGCCGCCTGCAGCCTGGGGTATGATCCTGGAGATCCAGGATCGAGTCCCACATCGGGCCCCTTGCATGGAGCCTGCTTCTCCCTCTGCCTGTGTTTCTGTCTCTCTCTCTCTCTCTGTGTCTCTCATGAATAAATAAATAAAATCTTAAAAAAAAAAAAAAGATTTGTTGTATAGTTTATTTTTCTATCTACCATAGTGCCTATCACATGGTTTTTGGACCATCAGACTAATATGAAATATCAGGGCCTGAGATTATAATAAGAAAACAGCATTTAACTGACATCATTCTTATAATATCTGTTAGCCACAATAGTTTTCCAAATGTCTCTAAACTTTTGTATTAGTATAGACTTGCCATTATAAGTATATCTATTATCTCTACGCTGTAATGACTTTGAGATTCCATCACTGACTTTAAAGAATGAGAGGTTTTAGTTCCAAAAATCAAGGATCTTTCTGGAATTCTCTGTGATTTTATTTTATTGATTTTTTTTTTCATTTTGATTTTCAGAATTAAAATTAATGAATGCTGATACAGTAGGCCAAACAAGTAGAAGATCAACAGTATTTTTATGGTTTTCTTTGTTTCTATAGACTAAGAACATTATGATAGCAGTTTCATTTAAATAATGCATTTAATTTCTTAAAGGGACCTCTTAATTCTTTACCCAACTGTTTATGTTATGAGAGTCAAGAACTCAAGTGCCTAATTTTAGTTCTGGACCCTAATGGTAGTATTTGGTTGTCTGTGAGATGTATCCAGTTTAGGCTTGGTTAACTTGTCCTATTTGGACTAATCCTATGTCTAAATAGTTTTGTGACATTTATGCGAAGGAAATGGAAGGACTACCATAGCCATCTGGCTTTGCTTCCAGATTAAACAAAACATCTATAATCTTCTAAAGAGCTAAAAGCCTGCATGATGTCTGGAAATTATAGTATTTACCTTAATATTCTCAGAAGACTATATGGTAAATATTAAGAATGTTGGGCTGAATGGTACTCAGTGAGTAATCTGGGACTCTGTTTGGTGTTAGAATATAAAGAAGATATTTGGTAATTAAAATGGAGGCAGACTTTAACATAATTCACTAGGGATTTATTAATTTTTTCTAATGTAATTGCCATTACCTATGTTTGTGGTGGCTATTTTGGTTGCCTAGAGGATATTATCATCTTGGATGGTCTTCACTTCTCCCAAATTTCTTTTTGGATTCCTATTTTAGTACTTCAGTAAAAAAAAAAAAAAAAGTAAAAAATGTAGACATCACCAAGATGGCAACACAGGTCATTAATGACTTTGTTCTCTTCACAAAGAAGAACTAGTATCCATTCAAGAAAAAAGCACCACTGATAGTCTTAGAAGGCTGTGGTGATGCTGAAGCACACTGCCTTTCACCTGAAAAACCAAGACAGACTACATTAAGAGGGTAAGAGGAAGCTGACAACATTGCCCCTCCCCCAGGACAGTGCAGCACCATAAGGAGAGGCCTTCCCTGAGCTTCTGATTCCTCCAATGTGGAAAGAGAACCAGGGAGGACAACCAGATTCCTCCAGCATTGTGGGCCACTTTGTGGGAGCCCCTAATCTGATCACACCGTGGGACTGCAGGGGAATCTATGATGAGGAAGTGGGGAGGGGCTTGCAACAGCTGCCACACGGATCTTGGCAGACAGAGTTCATACCTGTGGTGCCCAAGTAGTAATCCCAGCCAGTGGTTTTGCTCATATATAAGACCCAAGCTGGAGGTGCACTCTGACTAGGAAACTGTAATGGCACAGTTCTGTCTGATATGGATCCTCAAATTAAAAGTTTTGCCAGCTTTAAAGCCTGGTTTGCCTATTCCCAGGCAAGATGCTGAGTCATAGCCCTACCTACTGTGGAGAGTGTCTTCCAGCCCCATCTGACCAGAAGGGCTGCTGACAAATCCTAGAAGCTGTTTAGACCAGCACACTTGAGCTGAGAGGCAGGAAGGCAGAGCCAACAGCTTCCAGATCAAAGCTAATGCCAGGCTTGGAGCCTTCCTATGCTAAACACAGACAGGGGGATTATTAATTCATAGCCAAAGCTAAAGGTAGCTCTCAGGGGCATAACAAGATTTCTTGAGACAAATAAGATGGAAATACAGCATACCAGAATTTATGGAATGCATCAAAAACAGTTCTTTTTTTTTTTTTTTTTTAAGATTTTATTTATTTATTTGACAGAGAGAGAGAGAGCACAAGCAAGGACAGCTGCAGGCAGAAGAAGAGGGAGAAGCAGGCTCCTTGCTGAGCAAGGAGTCCAATGCTGGGCTGGGATCCTGACCTGAGTGGAAGGCAGAGGCTTAATTGACTGAGCCACCCAGGTGCCCCTGCAAAAGCTATTCTAAGAGAGAATTTCTTAGCAATAAATGCCTACATTAGGAAGCAAGAAATAGCTCAAACAACCCAACTCTACACCTTAAGGAAGTAGAAAAAAAAAAATGAACTGAACCCAAAGTTAGCAGAAGAAAGGAAATAACAAAGATTAGAGCAGAAATAAATGAAATAGAGAACAGAAAATCATTATAAAAGATTAACCAAACTAAGAGTTGGTTCTTTGAAAAGACACACAAAATTGACAAATCCTTAGCCAGACTAATCAAGGAAAAAAGAGAGGACTTAGATTAATAAAGTTATAAATGAAAAAGGAGACATTACAACTGATGCCACAGAAACTCAAAGAATGATAAGAGGCTGCTATGAGAAACTGTTGGCCAACAAATGGGCAACCTAGAAAAAATGGAAAGATTCTTAGAAACATACAATTTACCAAAACTGAATCAGGGAGAAATAGAAAGTCTGAAGAGACCAATTACTATTAAGGGCATTGAATCAGTAATCAAAAACTTCCCAACAAAGAAAAGCCCGGGACCAGATGGCTTCACTGGGGCATTTTATCAAACATTTAAGGAACTGACACCAATTTTCCTTCTTAATCTCTTCCAAAAAATATTTAAGAGGAAGGACAAACTCATTTTACCATGTCAGCATTGTTTTGGTACCAAAACCAGAAAAGGAAACTACTAGAAAACAATAGGCCAATATCCCTGATTAATATGAATGCAGAATTTTTTTTTTTAAAGATTTTACTTATTTACTAAGAGAGACACAGAGAGAGAAAGGCAGAGACATAAGCAGAGGGAGAAGCAGGTTCCCTTCAGGGAGCCTAATGCGGGACTTGATCCCAGGACCCCGAGATTACGACCTGAGCCAAAGGCAGACACTCAACCACTGAGCCACCCAGGTGCCCTATAGATGCAAAAATTCTTAATAAAATACTAACATTCACCATAATCAAATAGGATTTATCTCTGCAATGAGATGGTTCAACATATACAAATCAATCACTGTGATACATCTCATTAACAGAATAAAAGAAATGAATCATATGATCATCTCAATAGACACAGAAAAAGCATTCAACAAAATTCAGCATCCATTGATGATGACAAATATCTTACCAAAAAAAGAGAGAGAAGTTATCAGGATTGGAAAGGAAGAAATATAATTGTCTTTATTTGCAAATGCCATGATTTTATATAGAGAAAATTCTAAAGACTCGGCCAAAAAAATGTCAGAGCTCATTGATAAATTCAAAGTTGCAGGACAAATTCACATACAAAAATCAGTAGTGTTTCTATATGATAACAACAAAATTTCTGGAAAAAAAATGATCCTATGTATAACGACAGCAAAAACAATAAAATATATAGGAATAAATTTAACTAAGGAAGTATATGATCTCTATGCTGGAAACTACAAGACATCAATGAAATAAAAGAAGACAAATAATTGAAAAAATATCTTGTGTTCATGGATTAAAAGAATTAATATTGCTAAAATGTCAGTACTATTGAAAGCCATCTACAGGTCCCATTCAATCACTATCAAGATTCCAAGGGCCTTTTTAACAGAAGCAGAAAACAAACAAAAACACTCCCAAAATATATGGGAACACCAAAAGTCCCCAAATAGCCAAAGAAATCCTGACAAAGAAGAACAAAGAAGGAGGTATCATTCTTCCTAGCTTCAAGCTATACTGTAAAGCCTATGGTCCTCCAAATAGTAAGGTAGTGGCTTAAAAACATAAATAGATCAACAGAACAGAATCAAGTGCCCAGAGATAAATCCAAGCATAGATGGTCAACTTCTATTTGAGAAGAGATCCAAGCATACTTAGTAGAAAAATGTCTCTTCAATAAATGGTGATGGGATAATTGGATATTCCCATGCGAAAGGATGAAACTGGACCCATAACTTATGATACCCACAAAAATGAACTCAAAATGGCTTAAATACTTAAATGTAAGATCTGAAACCTTGAAACTCCTAGAAGAAAACATTGGAACTAGAAACAAACAAACAAACCTCATAGAAAAAGACTGGACTTGTTACCAGAGTCAGGGAATGGAGAGAGAGAGGGAACTGGAGAAAGGTGCTCAAAAGGTCCAAACTTCCAATTATAAGATAAATAAGTAGTAGGGATGTAATGTATAAAATGATGACTCCAGCTAACACTACTGTATAATACATAGGAGTAAATTTTAAGAGTTTTCACCACAAGGAGAAAAACATTTTTTCCCTTCTTTATTTCTTTTATTTTTATTGTATCTCCATCAGAAGATGGATGCTCACTGAATCTACATATGTAGGCAACATATGTAAATCAAAATATTATGCTGTATGCTGTAAACTTACACAGTGATGTTTGTCAATTATTCCTTAATAAAACTGGGAGGAAAAAGTAAAAATGGTCTCTGTCATTATCAAATCAGCTTTAAAGCCACAATTTTCATGATTCTCTAATTTGAGGAAATTAGTAGTGAACAATATTATGATTCCATTTCTGCTATTTGCAAGTCTTTGCAACGTTAGTCTGGATCTCAGTTTGGCTAGCCAGAAAATTATAGGGATGAATTAGATGATGGGGTAAACAGTCCCAGGGCTGGCAAAAATTTCTGCCTTTGGCCCCATTCTGAAATACAATCATGTCCCCCTTGAAGTCAAGAGTGACCTTAGGACTTCTCTCAGTCGTGATACAAGACAAAGTGACATATATCAATTTTGGTCCATGGTCTTCTTCCTTCCCATAGAAGCACATATTGAGGAAGAGGTGCCACAAGATTGGAGGTACCTGCAAGGCTAACCCACCTCATGGGGGCAGTGTGCGAGGGACTTATGAAGGTTTTGCCTGAATGATGAAATTTCACTGTTTTAAGCAATGAGGTTCTTTTGTAATTTGTTATAACACTGTTACCTAAACTATTCTGATTGCTATAGATGATTTCTAGATTATCTTTCAGTTCGATGAATTTGTGAGCCAAGATAAAATATGCTTGTCTGAAAGTCCAACAAAATAAATAAGGAAAACCATTCGTAAGTCTGATAATTTTTTTTTTTTTGTGAAGACTTATTTATTTATTTGAGAGAGAGAGTGGGGAGTGAGAGACAGAGACAGAGGGAGAGAGAATCTTAAGTAGACTCTGCCCTGAGTGCACAGAGCCAGAGTCGGGGCTCAATCTCACAACCCTGAGATCACAACCTGAGCTGAAACCCAAGAGTCCATCACTTAACCTACTGTACCGCCCAGGCACCCGAAGGCTGATAATTTGAAACAAATGTCATTAGATACAGAATTTGGGGGTAGTTCAGAAATAGCAGTTACATCTACTATGAGTTTTCTAAGGATGCACATTAGAAGTTTGCCAATAGGTTTTATATCTTGCAGTTATTTTGCAATATATTTTTTTTCTCTAGTAAAGACTTACTTGAATTAGAACAAACTTAAAATGGATAAACATTGTTCAACAAATTTAGTATGGACTATGGGATTCAGTCAAGCTTGAATAATTCTTGACACATAATGTCATAATGACAGTATTCATTTGTAGTAATGGATTTGTTTTTGGCCTTATGAAAGATGGATATGATACAGGATGGAGAAGGTTGTTAGCTCCATGGAAGAAATGAAATGTCAGCTATCTGCTGTTGTCCATCAATAGTTCAGGGATGCCAGCATTTTAGGCCAGGTCATATTTTATTCAAAATAGAGTAGGATGAATATAACCTAGTTCAGGTAATTATTAAGTTAATAAATTAGTCTTTGAAGCTATTTGGCTACCTATTAGGGTTTTAATCTTTTTTTTTTTTTTTTTTTTTTAGGGTTTTAATCTTATATTTAGAAGTGCTGCACCTTGATCCATGGATTTTTTTTTAACATGACATGCATTCTACTTTTGCAATAAACTCTTCATTTTTAGAGTTTCTGAGTTGAAACCTTTCTGCCAAAAGTGAAAACTACCAGTGTTCAAATATATTGATCTATTTAGTATTTATTGCACTATGAAAAAATTTTTTTCTTTAGATGCTAATGGGTATATATATATATCTCAGTATTCCTTTCCAGGGAACATATTCATATGAATTCAGAACAGATATGAAAACTCCGAAAGTAAAAATCTTTCATAATAAAATACTTTTTGTTGCTCACATGCTATTTCACTTCAATGAAAATGAAATTAATTTTCTCACAGTTAGCCACCAACAATCTAAAGAAATAGAAGTAATCTTAATGCTGTATCAGTCTCTCTAATGTCTTATTTTTCATTCATGATAATTCCTTGGATAATTATTAATGCCAAATTACTTTCATTTTTTTAATGTATAAAAATCATGACAGCAAGCCTCAAATGTTTACTGAACGTTTATTCAGCTTCAAAAATATCTACCTTATTATTATCATCCTATTATTGTTGTAAGGCCTATCTTTTTCTTATCAAATGCCAATTATGTTAATTCCATTTATTTAAATAATCCTTTCTCTGCTAATTGTTAATGTTTCCTCTATCATATATAAAGGTCTCATTTAAGTTTGGATTTATAGCTTGTGTTTTAAAATTTTTATTCCCCAATATTATCAGTTTATTGATGAAGAAATTGAGAGTTAGAAATGACTGGATACTTTTTCCAAGTTCGTACAATTTATAAGTAGACCAAAGGCTATTAAAAAGCACAGTTGGAACATAAATTATCCTTGAGTGTCTCCATTCAAACATCCATGCAAAAGCAAGAGACTGTCAGGGTTGAAACCATCTTGTCCGACATAAAGCAAGGGGTCAATATCCAGTGAAAGTGCTGAATTGGTGTAGAGCTAATTGCTGAAGGAAAAATACCTTAATTCCTTTGAAGTCAGAGCAGGTAGTTACAACTCTTCCACCAACAAAGACTGGGGTTAGAGAGGGAGACAGATTCCATACAGATTGTTTCTATTTTGTTCATCACAGTGAACAGAGTAAGAAGACAAGGAGAGTCAGCTTTGGCCTTAGTCAAGAATACAGACATAGAATTTCTCTTGAAAAACGTTAAATATTTAATGAAAAGGGGATTGAACATAGGCCATGGGTTAAAGGTTGATAGTCTCAAAATCAGTGTTATTTGCTAGGCATGTTTCCCAGTTCCCTTGTGCTCAGAAAGCTGATTGTCAATGTACAATGTGTGCAGTGTATCACACACTGAGCTAATGGTACTGGCAGGACTAGAAGTAATTGGCCTGTTATAAATTACAGGACAAACGTATGATTTGTCATTCCAGAAGGAAAGGCCTGAGAGAATCATGCCAGGTGCATATCATAGATCAATGTCAATATTCATGATTATACCTGTGAGTAAACCTATTTCATTTTTCTGTACATCCAATAAATTGTGTATCTAGACAGAAGATTTATCCACCATTAGGTAATGATGGCTGGTACAGAAGTAATTTTTCTCTATATTTTTTCAGTGATGCTTGCTACCTTTCCAGTAACAAAGATCAAGAAAAAAAATGTTGGAAGCATACATTTAACATGCTGGGTATAGCTTTATTCAAATTTCATCATATTTTAGATTAGTAGAGAAAATGAATAGAATGATATTATGAGATGAAAAGGCACATGAGACTTATTCCTATCTTTTTCTTTGTCATCTTTAAGGGATTTATGCCCCACTAGTTTGGGATATTTTTCTCTCTATATCTGGAACCATCTGCTGCCACTTTTTCATTTCAGGTTGCTGGTTCATTTTATATTTTGAGAGGCAATAAACTCAGTCATCTACTTTTTTCAGCCTTCACAATCCGTACTGTAGAAGAACTATCTTCTAGATGGTTTCAAACAATTTTGGGGCCTAAAAAATATTTTCTCTACTTTCTCTCTCTCTCCATGACTTCCATTTTTTTAGGCCATAATTATTGTCCAATGAATATTATCTCCTTCAACTAATTGCATGTGCTTTATTTTTGTATATATTTGGAAGCAAGTAAGACATGTTATTTTACTATTGCATATAGTTCAATTGGCACTCATATACAATAATTAAGTGGATGACTCTGTTGTCATTGTTCACCGCTCTTTAATTTAAAGCTCCCTTAAAAAAACTAAGACAAGATATGACTTTTCTAAATGCTGCTCAAGGGGGTTCCATTATTATATGTATATCACCACACATGGGCACCTTTATAATATGGTTATGTAACATGAAGTTTGATCGTGCTTTCGTTTAATTATTACAATCTGATCACTAACTTTTTTAATTAGTCAAGTGATTTTTAAAAATTTTTTAATGTGAGTGCTATCTCAGGGGCTGATCCCCTCAAGATAAATTCCTATGGCAATCCACTCAAGAGTTAGGTGTCAACTATGGACTTGTGTGGACAGAAACAGTCATTGTTGCTGACTATTAGTGTGATTTGTAGAGTCTGTCCTGTCTGACTTCTACAGTTTTGAATAGTTGTGTCCTCTCAAAGTTCATATGTTTTTAAAACCTAATCCCCAATGTGACAGTATTTGAAGGTGAAACCTTTGAGGGGTGAATAAATCATGTGAGCAGAGCCCTCTTGAATGGGATTAGTACCCTTATAAGAGACCCCAGTGAGCCTCCTTGAGCCTTCTGCTATGTAAGGACACAGTGAGAAGATGGCTGTCTATGAACCAAGAAGGAGGCACCACTGGATGCAGAAAGTGCCATCATCTCAATCTTAGATGTCTCACCCTCCAGAACGATGAGAAATAAATTTCTGCTGTTTATAAGCTACACAATCTATAGTATCCTGTTATAGAGAACAGACTAAGCCCTAGCAAAAGGAGCTGTTTTATTTTATTTTTACGTTGTAATAATGGAGCTGGATTTTAGGTACAGGGATAGAACAAGAAGTCACAGAAAAAGCTGAGGGTGACACTACCATTATACTAGTTATTCAGAATTGAAACATTAAAGTCCTTTGATTTCTACCTGTCATTTCTCTCATTCTCATCCCTATAGCTAATGTACTAAGTTCTACTGAGCCTTCAATATTTCCATTGCTCTCATCATGGAGAAGTTTTATATCATTCCTAGATACTTCTTTCAATTGTCTCCCAGCTGGGCTCTTTCTGTTCAGCTCATCCTGGTGACAGCTGTCCTTCCTATTAGGTCACTCCTCTCCTTAAAGTCCTGCATTGCCTTCCCATACTTTACCATATAAAGCCCTGGCTCTTCATCCTTCTATGCATTCCCAGTCATCTTTCACTGTTACTTTTACTTTTTTCCTGCTCTTTCTTACTTTTAGACTCTGCTCATACCATTCGCCCTATCTGGAATGTGATAGCTCTATATCTGATCATTTAAGGCATACTTCCTCTTCAAAGGCCAGCTGACAAACCATATCCTCTGAAAACTTTCTGATCATCCCAGCAAGAAAATATCTTCCTTCTCTGAACTCCTGAACCTTTGTATAACTTGATGCTTTTAACGTCTGCTGATGAATTCTAAGTGCCTTGAGTTCTTCGACTATGGATGCCACATATTTTTTATTCCTTACGATGTCTAAAAGATTGATACATGTGTATATTTAATAGATATTGCTACATACGTGAATTAATGTTTCTCTGATTTAGGATCAGCTCTATGCTTCACTGAATAATTTCTAACAGGTTAGCCAGTGTTTTTTAACCTTTTTTTTTCATAGTTATTCCCCCTAATGAATCTTTTTAGCCATATTTTTTCCTAATTATCCTTCCATGAAATAATAATACCACAGATACACTGTATATATATTTATGCAATATATGCATATTTATAGTTTGTGC
Organism: Canis aureus; assembly: GCF_053574225.1. NCBI lineage: Eukaryota > Metazoa > Chordata > Mammalia > Carnivora > Canidae > Canis > Canis aureus. Next base: position 85,313,283 of record NC_135611.1, on the reverse strand, counting down.
ATTAAAAAAAATAAAGCATGAGATTTTTGTTCCTGTCAAGAACTAGATTTTGCTCTTTGGAGGGTAATACTGCTTCCTTTGAGAATACATGATTTAGTCTTTTTGTTGAAAGCTGTTATCTCTTGCACGTAGAAAATCTTACATGCGTTATGATATTGCAGAGGAATATGTTCAGGAAAAAGGGAGAGAAAGACTGATTATTTACTGAGCATCCACTAATTTGCCAAACACCATGCTAGATATTTTGCATATATTATTTTATTAAATCTCCTAAAAAAGCCTAGAAGGTAAGTTGCACTATTCTACTCAACTTGCCACAAAGAATCCATTTTCTCTTATAATTTCTGGCTCTGTTTATATTAACTATATATGATTTTCCTCTCAAGATTTCTTAGTATCTTGAGTAGTAAGTTTTAGTATGATAGTGTACTGTAGGGGCCACGCAGTACCTAAAACAAATCCTTCCTCCTTCAAACTACTGACACTTCTTGTATATCTGAATTATACTGCGGGATTCAAATGATTTTTTTTTTGTGGAAAAGAAATGAGTCTTACTTCTTTAACAAAATTTGAAAACTGCTGTTTTGGTATAATTCCCCTTTACTTGATTTGATAGATGAAAATCTGAGCCTCTGAGAGATTAGATAGATCTCTTGCCTCTGGTTACAAATTAACTTAGTTGTACAATGGAAGTAGATTCCAACTTCTTATCTGGGGAACAAATTAATTACCTAAAGAGTTTACATTTGCTCTAAGGTATTTGGTTAATTCTATTTAGATCTTATGGTCATTGTTTATTTAACAGATAATATTTTTGCATTTTGATGACAAAAAAAAAATCATTGGACTAAATTTCTGTAGTCTTTTGATTAGTAAGATACAGTATTTACTCCAGACTGAAATATACTACTTGATTCACTGCCCTGAGAAACTGTTTTTCCTTAGCATGAAAACGTCACCTAGCGAATGACAATGTTTTGAGTGGAACATAATATAAACCACCGTTTTTGATATCTTTACAACACACTTGTATTTGTCAAAATATCACTGCTAAAATTAAGTGATGGTAAATGAAATGGTTTTTGATTACATTTCATATATGTTTGTGTTAAATGAAGGGTCTTAAGATTATCATTTTATATTTGTTAGAATCTAGTTTCTATGTGAACTGCTTTTTTTTTTTTCATTTTGAAAAAGAAGATAGAATGAAGGTGTGAATCAGTGATACTTACTTTTTTTTAAAGATTTTATTTATTTATTCATGAGAGACACACAGAGAGAGAGGCAGGGACATAGGCAGAGGGAGAAGCAGACTCCACGCAGGGAGCTGGATGTGGGACTAGATCCTGGAACAACTCCAGGATCATGCCCTGAGTCAAAGGCAGATGCTCAACCCCTGAGCCACTCAGGCATCCCCATTTTTATTTTTTAAAGTACATCATTGGGGCACCTGAGTGCCTCAGTGGTTGAGCGTCTACCTTTGGCTCAGGTCGTGATCCCAGGATCCCGGGATCGAGTCCCACATCGGGCTCCCTGAGAGGAGCCTGCTTCTCTCTCTGCCTGTGTCTCTGCCTCTCTCCCTGTCTCTCATGAATAAATATATAAATATCTTTAAAAAATAAAGCCCATAATTAATAATGTGAGGTATACTTTTAAAATAGCACATGAAAGTCTGTGCTATACTATTTTTGAAGAACTAATAAGTTCAATGAATTGCTGGTTTACAAGAGGCGTGAATGAAGATGGATTTTCTTGGTTCATTTTTGTATCCTCCCTCTACTTGTCCATCTGTCTAAATCCTAGTATTGCACCACTCACAAACCTGAGTTATCATTCCCTCCCTTGAATGCTGGGAAGAGCATTTTCCTTACTGTCTTTTATGGCACGTATATCTTTCTCCCTTGCTCTAAAGTTGTCTGTGGACCTGCATGATCTCACCTACTAGATTACCAGTCCTCAGAAAAACAGAGCCTGGAACTACTTCATTTTTCCATGTCTTTCTCCCCCAACTATGGCATGTGGCCCAAGATTTGATGAATTCATGGATGCAGGCTCAGTGATGGGGTTTCCTTCACTTTGTGACTTTCTATTGCTCTCTGAATACAAAATGGCACTTCATGGTTTCCTCATTTTTCTTAAACTGGTTAGGTTCAGGGAATGAAAGGATGCCATTTTAACCCAATATTCTCCCAATGCTGCTAAGAAGGTACAAATTAATTCTAATTGCAGTGGCAGGTTTTAGGGTGTTGGCTCTTCTTTATTAAGATTATAAACAGCAACTTAGTTCACCATAGGTCACAATGTAGCTGTCAGATGGCAGCAACTTTTAATCAATATCCACCTAGATTGGATTCAACCTGGTGACCTAGAGGTAAGCATTAATCCTTTGAGTTATCACTTCCTTAAGAAAAGAACGTTTCTTTCTTACTCAGGCATTTATGATTGCTTTGAAAACCCCCTCAGTGCCAACATGTTTGAGACGTGAAATTTCATATACAAATGTTCACTTTCATTTTATAAAGGTTTATTGATGTGTTTAGAGTCATATAATGTATATTTTTTTTCACAGAGCATATCTTGGTAGTAGAAATATTCTTCATTATTGTATATGCTGATCTAAATGCAAACTTTCAAGACAGAATTAAAAGATGTGTCAATGTCAGTTGGAATATTTTAAAATGCTAAAGAAATAGAATCAAACTTTTTTCACAATGAAATATAATCTTGTTAGTAGGTTTCTTTCAGTAATTGTTTTAAATCAGGAAAGTTTGACTAGAATACATGGATCATATTGAGCAAAAATGAATAATCATGGTAGCTATTCTATGTTTGACTTTTACTGAAAATAGGATGGAGCACAAAGTTACAGTTTTAACAGCTAATAAGATTACACTTTATTACAAAAAATGAAACTATTCTTCTAACTTTGCACAATGCATATTGAGAAAAAATATTCTTAATATTTGTTATCTACACTCATAAATATCTTAAGCGGTTTTCCTAAAGCATGGTTTTTCTATTCAGCTACATATATGCCTGACTACAGGAAATTCATTCAAAGTATAAGTGCCAGATCTTTCCATTGCAATAACATATGTAATGCTAGTATCCAACTGCCGCTGCTAGGACTCATAACTATCATCAGTCTAACCAGAATCTAAATTCCAGCCACTGAAAAAGTAGGAGGATATGGGACAGGGAAGCCTGCAATGAAAAGGCAGACTTACTGAGTTCTGGGACAGATGTACTCCCTAAAGATAACCCAAAACTGTTGGGATAAACTTACTTGACTCCAAAATATAAACTCATTAGAGCTAGAAAACAAAGATCTTGTTTTGATATTTAAAAGAAAAAAAATTTAAAACAAATATATTTTAAGAAGGAATTGGTACTATATTTGTGATAGACCTTCATTGTCTTCAAATAACAAGACCTGATTTAATTCACACTCTTCCAATGCACTGATTTCTCTTGGAGTTATGGTGCCTTCATTGGAACTGAAGTAAAAATAGAAAATAATTTAGAAAACATTAAGTATCCAGAGTTTAAAGATATTGATGTGTCTTAGATTATTTGATATGTTTCCTGGAATTGAGATAGAGAAGCTGAAGGACTCCACTTTAGAAGGATTCCATCTCTGCTGTTTTTCTGGTTGGCCCCATTTACTCATGTTCTATATTTGGTTTCTAAATAAGCCAAAGAAGCTATGTTCCTACTTCATGGAGGAAGCAAGAAAGTTAATTACTTTCTGAGTTTTGTCCTAGGTTCCAAACACCTAATAACATCCAAGAAGAGCCAGATCTAGAACATCAGGTCAAACAAACATCAGCTGAGGCTGGTATCAACATCCCCTACTTTGACAATTTATGAAATAACACCTATTGTTCACCTGACACTTGCCTTTGATTGGACTCTACCCTGGATTCCTGAAGGAACACGCACCCTAGACCCCTTTCCAATATAAAACTCCTAACCCCAAGTAATGATGAGACCTATTCTCAATTTTTTTTCAACTCTCCCAGACACTCTCGCAGACACTTTCCCAGACACTCTGTCTGTTAGTCTGTGTCTGTCACTCCTACTAGTCAATAAACCCTGCTTTCAATTTCTCTGGCTCACATTTGAATTCTGTCCTGAGTAAAGCCAAATACCTCCTGGCTGGTCCTCTGGGACCTTCTGAGTCCAATAAAATAATTGCAGTACAAAATTCAGAATCTAGAGTTTAAAAAATTATTTAACTATACATTAATTAAAACCTCAACTGAATAATAAGAAAGCAAAAATTCAAGAACTGAGAAATATATTCACCAAGTAGAAGACTTGAAAGCTAATGCTTCCTGTACTAACAGCTCTTAGTCATCAGTAAGATCCCATAGAACTGAGTAAAAACATCATGAAACAATTCAGAAAATAAACACACACACACACACACACACACACATACAGTCAAATAGTCAAACGGTAGTATGTGTCATCCCATATAAAATCAGTTAACTAAAATGTTTTACCTACCAATTATTTTAAGGGCAGCAACGTTTTATGTGAAATTTCTTAATTTTAAAATATTGACTCAATTTGTAAAAATTGTGTTGGCTAACCAAAGCAAATTTGGCCTCTGGCCATGGGTTTGAGAGTACTAGGCATAATTTAAGCATTATGAGACTCCTTCAGATATTGAAGGATGTCTGCTCCACAGCATTGAACAATTTCTGCAGAATTTGGGAGGGAATGATTCATGAGGATGGCAGTTACCTTCCACTATCTTCTTTACTTCCACTGACATTAAATAATACCACCTATCTGTGGAATTATTCCACAATAAATGGTAACATAGAAGTTTCTGGGAAGCTTGAGATTAGAACAATTTACATACTGAACAGAGTGGAATATCGGGTAAATAGTAAAGGTAGCTAAATTTCTTACTATTCCCATGCTTACCCAGCTTACAGGCATTTTTTGGAAGAAAAGCATGAAGAATTCAATAATTTTTACATCAGTTTTACTGAAGTATGATTTACAAATGTTAAAACTCACTCAAATATGAAATATTTAATAAGTTTTGCTTTTATATCACATTTTCATCATCCTAAGAAGTTTCCTTCTGTACCTCTTTGGTCAGGTTTTTCTTGTACCCCATCCTGTTACAGCCACTGACCTGCATTCTTTTACTACCATTCTGCCTTTTTTGTATTTCATGTAAATGGAATCATATATAATGTGGTCACCTATCTTCATTATTTCACCTAAGATAATGATTTTGAGCATCATACATGTTTAAAAGGCATTTTATTCTTTAAAGACCAATATACCAGTGAATGGTTATGCCATTCATTTGTTTATTTGTCAAATGATGGCACTTGGGTTGTTTCTAGTATTTACCATTATGAATAAATTAGCTATGAAAAAAAAAAACAACAAACTAGCACACAGGCCTTTGTGTGACCATGTTTCCATTTCTCTTGGGAAAATATCTAGGAGTGGGAAATATCTAGGGCTGTATGTAGTATGTGAATTTTTAACTTTATAAAAAGCTGCCAAACAGCTACCCAAGTAACTGTATTCCTGTCAGAAACATGAGACTTTGAATTCCTCTGCATCCTCACCATCATTGGTTTTATCAGTCTTTTAAATTTTAGCCATTTTAGTTGTATGTATATTTTACTCAGTAAAGTACTAGCCCCCCAAATATAACAACTGCCATTTTGTATTTAATATTGTTATAAGTTATGCTGTTGTGAAAATGTTCTTAATTGTGATAAAAACTTATGTTTGCTTAAAAACTTATTTTGTGAAGATAATAACTTAAGAGGAACTCTTCCTAAAAATCAGAGCTCCTGGGTGGTGCAGCAGGTTAAGCATCCAACTCTTTGTTTCTGCCTAGGTCAGGATCTCAGGACCCTGAGATTGAGTCTTGGGTGGGGCTTTGCACTCAGTGTGGCATCTGCTTGAGATTCTCTCTCCCTCTGCTCTTTCTGCTTGTGCAAGTTCTCTTGCTTTCTCTCAGATAAATAAATAAATCTTTAAAAACATAAAAATAGATAATGTATACCACTTCACACTATTTCTCTAGAAGACATATATAGATGGCTAATAAACACATGAGAAAAGGAAATGTAAATCCAGTTTATTACTTTCTACCAATTAAGATGGGTATTATCAAAATAACAACACAACACAGAAAAATAACAAGTATTGCTGAGAATGTAGAGAAACTGGAGTCTGTGCATTGTTAGTGGGGTAAAATGGTGCAGCTTCTGTGGGAACAGAATGGTGGTTCTTCATAAAATTAAATGCAGAACTACCTTATGACCCAGCAATACCATTTCTGAGTATATACCCCAAAAAACTGAAAGCAGGATCTTGAACAGATATTTGTACACTCATGTTCACAGCAGCATTATTCCTAAATGCCAACAGTGAAAACAACCAAGTGCCCATTAACAGATAAACAAAATTTGTTATATACAAAGTTTTAAAATTATATAATCTGACACAACAGTTGCATTTTTAGGGACCTGTACTATAGAAATAATCACACAGGAATGCAAATATGTAGGTATATATTCACCTAGATAGACAGACATAGAATTATTATAATACTAAAAATTTATAAATAATCTAAAGTTAATAAATAGAAGACTGTTATGTTAAATAAATCCTGCATATTCATATGGTAGAAAAAGAAACATTGATTAGCTTTCAACTTACACTTTAATACATGCATTTAAAAAACTTTTTAGAAAATTGTGAACAAATAAAGGCAAACAAATGTCTAACTTCCAAACCAAAAGAAAGAAAAAGAAAGAGAAGTTTAAAAATTATAATTTCACAAAAGGCAGGAAGAAAAAAGAAAATTGTCATTTGCAAACACAAAATAATATTGTAAAAATACATCAAAATATATCAGTAATTTTAATAATTTAATTAAACTAAAAAAGAACAATATACAAATATTCTTAGATCTTAAGCATGTTTTAAGACTAATAAAAATATTATGCAACAATATGATTATAACTGTGTTAGAAGAGAAATATCTGGGATTACTTAGATTAAAGGCTAGCTATTTCATTTACCATCAAACTATGTGCCCTTGAGCATATTTCTTCATCTTTCAGAGACTGCTTCCTCAACCTGTACACCTGGGATATATAAACTTACAGGTATTTGTGACGGTTGTTTATAGTGAACAAATGTGGCTAGCACAGACCTACTTCACATAGAATAGGAATAATTTTTAAAAATTATTACTGAAATTTACTCTTGGTATGAGAATATGTCCTAAATTAATGAGTTGACAGAGTTGTCCAAATTTTAGACAGTTCTCTTATTTCTTTTTTTTTTCTTATTTCTTTTTAAAAGTAGATCATGTATTTTAAAAAAAGGTGTATCACGCATTTTCAAATATTGCCTTCATCTTTATAATAAGAGAAAAGATTAGTACTACTTGGGTGAATATGAGATGTACTATCTTTAGCAATTAAACTCACAGGATTCTTTGCTATTGGTGTCATTTCTTGAAAATAATTAAGGTGATAAAACACCCATTTGGATGTACTAGTAATAAGTTGGGAGAATTAGATGTATAGTTGAGCTGGGGTTAGGGGGTTTTATCTCATTTTGTGTATATTATAGTACCTAGCATATTTTTGATACCAAATGAATATTAATAACGAGAGCAGTAATAATTTCAATTTAGTTTTCTATGTAGAATACAGATGTAGCAGAAATTTCTGCTGAACTTTTTCTCCTAATGCAAATTCTGAGTATTACTCCCAACTTATCTCAATTGACTAAATCTATGGTCTCCCGCAAGTTATTTAATATCTTTGTACCTATGATTCCATCTATAAAATGGGGATAATAATACAGACCTATTTAATTATTTAGTTCTTCAGAATGCTGAGATGCTTTATTCAAGTTAATTTTATGAAAGGTATTTCAGGTCCAAACTGTTATTAAACATATTTATATGATGTAGTAAAACCGACAGTGTAGTATCAATTATACCAATTATACATGGTACTACACTGAATGCAGAGCATAAACATAAAAACAAAAACAAAATATCAGACTTACTTTAGCAAGCTTGCAATACAAGTGTTAAATTATGTCATGTAATAGATTATTCAAAGTTGCTTGATGTGATCATTTAAATGTGAAAGAATTATCTCAAAACTATTACTCTCCCCTTGTAATAGTTTAAGACTAGCTGAGATAAAAATGAAATCCTCTGTTTTAAGATTTATGTGCTTTAAAAATATGTTGATATTTATAGTTTTTAACATATCAGAATATGAGAATTAATGTCAATAATTTATAATGATGCATTGATGTTTATATTTTTCACTTAAAAATGCAGCATCACAAAATAAAATGTCTACCATGAATTAAAACACAGTAAAATTAATAAAATGAATACAGTGGGTTTTGCTTTTAAAACTGAAATTAATTAAAATGACAACTGAATTAATATTGAATATATATCAGACAGTGTTACACAGCTTAGACATATAGACAAGGATGGAATTTGTTTTTTTCAATATTTGTGAATCCATAGTCTAGGGTCTTTTTAATAATTCTCTTCAAATAATTCATATCATTTTTCTTCTATTATTTATTTATTTATTTATTTATTTATTTATTTATTTATTTATTATTTTGCCTACTGTGTATACTTACTGATAGAATCTCTCTCCTTCTTTCTCTTATTGATACATTAATTTCCTAATGGGAGATTTTTTCACAGTATCATTCCACCTTGCCATTCATGGTTTTTCACAGGTTCTCTGCCTCTCTGTCTCTCTGTCTGTCTCTGTCTCTGTCTCTGTCTCTTTTTGTTAGCATGTGTGATACATACAGCTATTGTGTCCCAATATAATTCTTCTCTTTTCTTTGATAATAGAACCTCTAAATTTTAGCTGAACACATAGTTACTAAAAACTTATTTTTCAGTTTCCCTTGCAGTAGTTGTGCTTTTATGACTATGTTCTGATTTACAAAAGAAAGCAGGATGATCATAGGGCACCTTTTTTGAACTAACCAAAAAAGAAAGCATTATGTGCTCTCACCTTCATCTGTTTTGCCACTGTGTGTGCTATAAAATGGATGCTGCATCTTGGACCGTTACAGTTGAGGTCACAAATGATGGAGCAACAGGATAGAAGGAATCTGGGTTGCTAGCACTGCCAAGTACCATATCAATGCTGGCAGGGCTGGGCTACATAATTTGTGGGGTCCTATGCAAAATGAAAATGTGGGACCCTATCTTTAAAAAGAAAAATGTCATTAACATACTAAAATATAATGTTTTTTTCCCTTTTCCTCAGTCTATCTCTAGACTTGTCATGATGTCTATTTGCTATGCAGCACCATTCTAAGAAACAAATGTTAGATTATTATGGTGAATTTTAATATTCATCTTTGTACTGTTTATAATGTCAGTTTTAAATGAAAATATAAGAGCATTTAGCTTATATGTATAATTAAGGAAATAACACAGTATGTATTTTGTAACTCACATATGCTCATATCAGAATTGTGGAAATGCTGAACAAAACTAACTCAACTATTTTTATTTCATTTCATGAAAAATGTGAATTCTATCAATGCTATCTGCCTCTGGTTTACTGATGAGTAAGAAAGGGCTGAAAGGAAAAGTAACTATGGTTGCCCCATCTTTCCCTTTTCTTCCTTTTCATCCTTATCATTGCAGGTCATGGGCAGATACCAGCAAGTAGCATGAGTGAAAAAGGATACAATAGGGTTCCTTGAATATTTGCATTTCTTAAAATATTATTGCTTTTTTCTTTCTTTTTTTTTTTTTTTTTGCATTTGAAGCAAGTTCTTTCTTTCTTTCTTTCTTTTTTTTTTTTTTTAAGATTTTATTTATTTATTCATGAGAGACACAGAAAGAGAGAGAGGCAGAGACACAGGCCAAGGGAGAAGCAGGCTCCATGCAGGGAGCCTGACATGGGACTCGATCCTTGGACTCCAGGGTCACGCCCTGGGCCAAAGGGAGGCACTCAACCGCTGAGCCACCCAGGCATCCCTGCATTTGAAGCAAGTTCTAACTTGACCAGGCTCTTTGGGGCTGTCAGTGCAGTACTTAGTCTGAGAGATAACAGACTTATATTGTACTTTGATTCTCCCTAATCTCAAATACATTCTAGGTGCACTTGAATCTCTACATATTGGGTATCACAAAAGTTATATAGGAATGGAATGGAAAGGAATGGCAGTGTGTATTTTCTCTGCTCACATATATGCTCCATTTTACCACTGGGTTTCACTAACCAAACAGCAGTTTAAAGATAAAATTATTCTATTTCAGTACAGCTTCTGAACAGCATTAAATGTATGGGCAGCCCGAGTGGCTCAGTGGTTTAGTGCTGCCTTCTGCCCAGGACCTGATCCTGGAGACTCAGGATCAAGTCCCATGTCGGGATCCCTGCATGGAGCCTGCTTCTGCCTCTGCCTGTGTCTCTGCCTCTCTCTCTTTCTCTGTTTCTCTCATGAATAAATAAATAAAATCTTTAAAAATAAATAAATAAATGTAGGAGGCACTGAGTGACTGCATGGGTTGCATGCCCATGAAGCTGGTTCTGACCCTGGTCTGCTTTCAGAGCCTTGTAAATTTCAGATTCTTATGTAAGGCTTTGCTGTGTTCTGGCTTCTGTCAAATCCAGCTGAAATAAGTTTTTCGTTAGATAAAGCCCCTACCTTAAAGTCTGACATATAATAAAAACTCAATAATAATTGTAGTTATTAGTAGTAGTATCAATTATTCCCATTACATTTGCCATGAATATGGCAGTCTTTGCCATAAATATCCATTGTCTATAGCTATTCTAGCAGTATCAATTATTTCAACAATATACTCAGTACACACATCAGTTCCCTATCTATAACTTTACTTCTAGAACATGGGTGGGTCAATCCAAGACAAATGTATATCTTTGTGATATTTAGCCTAAACCTTAACCACAAAATCATATGTTCTGAATTCTTGTGATAGGCAAAAACAAAGCAAAACAAAACAAAAACAGAACACAAATTTTTGTAGCTTTGCATTCATCAGTCTGAACTATATCTGCCAGACCGAGATCAGGAAAAAGGAATATACATATTTCCTGGTGACATTAAATTTGGTTTAAAAAAAAATGGTAGTGAATAGCTCATCAGCTTCTTAGCTGAGTATTATGTTACATAGCCTTGATGCATTTGCTTAGTTAGTATACTGTCTACAAGATAGGGAGCCAAGTTTGCCAGAGACATGGTAAGAGGGAAGCAGGTTAAGACTGTCATAAAGTCTCATTCACCCTAAGCTAAAAATAATGAATGTGCAACTGTAGAATTAAGTCACTGGTATTGAATGGACCTGCAGAAATTAGGAAAGGAGATGAGTTAATCCAAACTTAAAGGTCAGTTTCTTAGACTTTAAAATAAATGCTAATAAATTACACCCACCTCCCTTTGTTTGAGCGGGAAACAAATCTTATTATTATTGTCCCCCAGTGCTTAGCACAGTGACTTGCACCCAGTTGACAGTCCTTAGATGTTTGTTTTATTCTTTCCACAGCAAAACAGAAGACAAGCTCAGACAAAAAACGGAATGAATTGAGAACATACTGACACCTTCAAATAGCTGTCAAGAATTTAGAGGCCATGTCTTAAATGGTTTGGACATCTGGTGAAGTAACACAAAAATAGAAACCCCAGTAGGATTTTTCAAAACTGAAGTAGGAAGAAAGAGATCTAGAAGCAGCCCTTGAAATCCCTATAGGAACATAATAAAGAAAAGACTTTAAATAGAAGCCTTGAACAGAAAACTTCATATGCTACAGGGGTTTAAAAAGGTGGAAGGAGTTCGTATCTCTGATAATACGATGAAGGTCTTTATTCTATGTAGATATGAAGAATGTTGATATTACAAGACTCACTAGAATAAGTACGCACTTGCACATATATAGTCAAATCCTAACCATTTAGAAATTATTTCCTGTATCTTCCGGACAATATTTTTTCAACTATCTACGAATGGAACTACCTGCTAAAGTAATATCTAGAATATTCAAATCTTTAAGTATTTCAGAAATTATGAATTTATTAGAAAAAAAATACCTACTTAAAACATAAATAACATACACTAACTCACAGTATGTATTGCATACATAAAATATTTTACAAAAAATATAATTATAGCAATACCTGAGTCAAGTTGTCTGACAATTTTGTCTAGGAACATAACATAGTGATACGATTTATTATGTCTTGGTCCTAATCTACTTCTCTGCATTATTTTCATCAGTTTGGCAGTTCCTCAAGATTTTGAAAGATACAGTTGGCTATATTTTAATGTACCAAGGTCATCTTGGAATTTAACTGTCATCTCTAGCCTGCTTAAAACATGATATGACTTCAGTGATGGCAATTAGCAAAGGTGTTTTGCTTGTTTTCCCTATCGTGTGTAGAGAAACGCAAATCATAAGAGCAAGCACGCAAACAAGCAAAACAAAACTGAACTTTCCACAAAGAAAATATATGTAGAGAAAGTATGAAATTCACTGACCCATCCAGAACACTCTTACTAATTCCATTGTGTTCCTGTTTTAAAAGTCTTTTTTGTTTGTGTTTTTGGTCACAATTTTTTGTGTGCATGTCTTTGAGCTTCTGATATTTCTCAGGCAGTGAGATGGGAAACCTTGAAAGAATATTGAACATGGACCATTGAATTGAAAAAAGACGAGTTTTACTGTTTTGTCCTATGATGACATCCTCTTGTTTCAGTGACTTTTTTGGTGTCTCTATATAGTTCCTCCCCAGGTTTATTTAAGTATAATTGACAAATAAAATTATAATATCTAAAGTGTACATCATGATAATTTGGTACACATACATCGTGAAAGATTCCTCCCATTTAGTTAATTAACACATCCGTGGATGTGTTAATTATATATATATGTATATATATAAAATACATATTTTATATATATATGTATATATATAAAATGCATATATATATATATATATATATACTGTGCGTGTGTGTGTGTGAGAGAGAGAGAGAACATGTAAGTTCTATTCTCTTAGCAGATCTCAATTCTACAATATAGTCTTATCAATTGTGGTCACCATGTCACACGTTGGATCCTCCAATCTTCTTAAGGCTGAAAGCTTGTACCCTTTACCAACCTTTCCTATCCCCTACCACTTAACCTCTGGCCATCACTTTTTCTACTCTCTGTTTCAATGGGTTTGACTTTTTTTTTTAAGGTTCAACATACAAGTGATATCATGCAATATTGCTTTTCTCTGACTTTCTTACTTCACTTAACATAGGGTTTTGTGCAATGTACCTTCTGAGGACATGGACTCCATCTAACCACCTAGGAATGTCAACATATGGAAGCAGAGCTGGCTTCTGAGTTTGTGATCAAGCTCCCTTGCTGGAGAGCAGCTGTAAGAGGTGTTTTTTTTTTTTTCTTTATTTCTTTATTTTTTTAACATTCATTTATTTATCTTTTTCATTTCTGTAAATTTGTGGGCAATGTGATAGAAAAAGTGCTCAGCAACAGAGGCAGATATCATATACCTTAAAATAAAAAAAAAAAGACTTCTTTTAAGACTTTATATTGGAGGTAGAAAATAAGAAATATCTAATCTTTAGAACAGTACTTTCATATTTGATCATAATCGCCATGCTCAGGAAAAAAAAAAGAGAAAAAAGAATCTGGCTTACCTTGTTTTTTAAAATTTTTTTAAAGGATTTTATATATTTGAGAGAGAGTGAGAGAGAATACGAGGGGGAGGGGTCAGAAGGAAAAGCAGGCTCTGAGCTGAGCTGGGAGACAGACGTGGGACTCAACCCCAAGACTGTGGGATCATGACCTGAGCAGAAATCAAGAGTTAGATGCTTAACTGACTGAGCAACCCAAGTGCCCTTTAGCTATATTTTATATTATTTTTGAATATTCCTAAAATAACCATTCAAATATTCAAATCTCTATTTTGAGAAATAAATTAAGGGAAAATGTCATTTAATTTTTTCAGAATGCATATATAAAACACATACCTATTGGATATTTATTAAGTCCAAAGTGCTGCTGGGTACTCTGAGGGAAGACAGATTAATTAATGCTTATTCTCTTAAGGAGTTTATGATCAATTAGAAAAAAAAACAGGGCAATAGAAATATAATATATAATATAAAAGTTCATAAAGATATATCCAATTGAAACAACATGATTTCAGGAGAAGAGGAAATTCTTGGAAACTTTAATTTTACAACTTCAAATACTTCACTTAAGAGAGGTAGATTTCATTTGACTGAATGTTGGGTAAACCTAAGTTATGTTCCCAGATAAGAATTTGGGGATGAGAAGGATATTTATTGTAGCATAATAACCATGTGACACTGATTATTATATGAGAAAATAAATTGTTCTCCTTTCGTCATGCCTTCATTATGTGAAAGCCACTATATTAGAAAATACTTGTGTTACAAATGAACACAAGATTCAGTTCCTGCCCTCAAACTGTTCTTTTATGGTCTAAAAATCTTGGATTTTTGGCATAAATATTTGGCATTAAAATATTAGGACTCTGAGGATGTAACCAAATTAAAAGCAGAAAGGATTACAGAAGGATGGATAGTAAGCCATATGGAGTATTATGGGTTCAGTTATCCAAGACCTCCTCAGAAAGTAATGTTCGTTTACAGTCCCAAAGGTTTACAAGTCTCAAAGTAAGTGGATAGTAGCAAAGACCCAGCATTAAGAAGCAACTATGTTTTTCAGGTTTTTTTTTTTTTTTCAATTTTGCTACAGTTGGCTATATAATATACCTGTCTCTATAGCACTGTATTATTAAACCTCAGACTTTTTTCTTATTTTGAGAGGGACAGAGAGAGAGAGAAAGAGAGAAAGAGGGAGTGGGAGAAGGGACAGAGGGAGAAGAAGAGAGAATCTTAAGCAGACTCTATGCTCAGTGTGGAGCCTGATGCAGGGTTTGCTCTTGTGACCCTGAGATCATGATCTGAGCCAAAATCAAAAATCAAATGCTTAACTGACTGAACCACCCAGGCACCCCAAAGCTCAGACTTTCTTTTAAGAATTGGTTGGTGAGAGTTAGGAGTCTCTCATGTTCTGTCACCCTCTCTGATATTTCCCACTCATTTTCTCTCCTTTAAATGAATAAGGGGTAGTGGAAGGGGAGGTGGGCAGGGTGACAGGCACTTGACGGGATGAGCACTGGGTGTTATATTATATGTTGGCAAATTGAACTCCAATAAAAAAATATACAAAAAAAAAAAAGAATTGCTTGGTGAGATTAGAAACAGAGGTGGAATTAAAGTCATTTCCCTTGGTGAGCATAGTGATGGCATTTATTGGGGATTGCAGTGTAAATACAGAGTAGCTTGGGATAATAGCAAAAAACAGCAAAAATGTGCTCCCTTGGGAGAAAAAAAATGGCATTTTTGTAAAAGAACACTATTGGATTGTCAGTTTCTCCATATATTTTCCTCTCTGGTAATTGTCCCAATACTATTCTGTAAAATTACTTTCATATTTGAAATTACTAAGATATGATATAAATATAGATAAATAGGCATTTACATTTTTACTGATTCCTTTAAAATAATTATGTATTCATTTATAAAAAAATTCAACTGATTTTTATTATAGAAATCTATCCTTCATATAAATTGAAATGATTATCTAGAATTGTTCTATTTTTTTACTTAACCTTGACATTTGGTGAATTTGAAGTAGGTAAGGATTTATTTGCCACAATTATACAAAATCTACTGATTTCCCTCAGGTTCTTAGAAGCAAAAATAAAATAAAAGTTAAAAGCTGGTTAATTGAACTTGGCATTTAGACTGGAGTCCATTCCTCATATCTGGGAAGAAATATTGTTGGTGCTCTCTCAGAAAGGAGTTAAGACCTGTGGATTCTTTAAACTATGTATTCATTCACCCTCTTCTTTCAATCACTGAAATAAGCAAGAAACTGAACATGAAACCTGATTAACCGTTTGAGTTACAGTTTCCTTCCGGGTTATCAGTAAATCATTTTCCCTCTTACTGATTAAGAAAAATATCACAGATGTCCAGACCCTCAGATTACCATGTTTTCACCAGGATCTTATCTTAAACCAAGGCCAAAAAGCACTATAAGCTGAAGGAAATCTCTCCTTCAGAGCTGTGAAACTGACGAGACATGGACCAATCCTACTCTCTTCCTGAGCCTAAAATCAACCACATTTTTTAGTTCTTTTGCATCTAGTAGGGCCAATGTGACTAGTTTTCACTGATAGATCAAGAGCAGAAGTGAAGTGTTACTTCTGAGCCTAACTTGGGGATCTGCCCAAGGCCTATCAAATGCATGTGTATATTTGTGTGTATACACATGTACACAGATACAAACAACAGAAATTGTATGTGACTCACAAAACCTAATTTATTAATTACTTACTATCTATCTGTATATATAAAAAGCTTTAGGTTTATACCAAACTGAGAACATAGGATTCATTCTAACTCCTGAATTTTCTTTGTTTTTTTTTTTTTAATTTTTTAATTTTTTCTGGATTTTCTTTGATGTATATGTTCTTTCTCTAACAGTGAGCATCCTAGCTCCTTGGATGGCCTCTCTCTCCCTGTCTGTTTCTGATTCTTTTCATCCACCTCACTTCACCCCCAAATTCCCAGTGGGACAAATTGGTGGAAGCACCAAGGCTCATAGTTACATGGAGGTCTGGGGAGTCTCTGAGGTCAAGGGATGTTTAGGATGTGGCTTTGCAAAGAATTTTCAAGTTATTTCCTATCATTTAGAAAAGGGATTTGGGAGATTACTTATTCTACACCCCACATCCACATCTGCCTTCAACTACTCCACCATTTTCTTACACTGGCAATTTAATAGGGAAAAGAGGAGCAAAATTATGAAGGAGGTATTCACATAAAAAGTATACATGGATTTTTAAGCTGGTAAAACTGTGATAAACTGCATCCATGATTAAAAAAATACTAATTAAATTAGAGATACAATTTTCCATGTATTATGTTGACAAACATGAAAAAGGTTGATATCAAATGTTAATAAGATGTGGGAAATGCTCTCATGCTTCATAAGAGAGTGTAAATTAGTGTGATATCTTTGGACAATGCCTTAGCAGTGCCTTTGATATTTAAAAACTGTTACCTTTTGACATAATATTGCCAGATCAAAAATTTTTGTTTTTAGGTTTACCTGAGTATGTGTCCAAAACCACAAAAGTGAGTTTATTGCAGCATAGCAAAAGTCAGAAATAGATGCAAGTTTAACAAAGTGAACTAATGCAGTTTGTGCTTTAAAAGTGGAAACAAATAGGTATTTAGATATATCATTTCAACACTGACAGTATTATGGTTCCTAGAAATACTTATGAAAGAAATGTAGCAGCAAAAATCTAGTCTCCAGAACTCAAGCATATCAACAGATAAGCAACAAAAGACAAATATTTGACACATTAAATTTAGTTTTTGTTTCATTTTGTCTCTTAGAGGTTGTACCCTTAGAGTCTCAGCCATAAAGTGCACAAAGTAACCTAAGAATGATAAAGGTTTTGGTATGATTAGATTTTAGATATTGTTTATTTTAAATTAAAAACAAAACTTTTATTTACTTATTTATTTATTTTAAAGATTTTATTTATTTATTTATTCATGAGAGACACAGAAACAGGCAGAGACATAGGTAGAGGGAGAAGCAGGCTCCCTTCGGGAAGTCTGATGTGGGACTTGATCCCAGGACCCTGGGATCAGGACCTGAGCTAAAGGCAGACGCTCAACCCCTGAGCCATGCAGGTGCCCCAAAACCAAAACTTTTAAAACATAAAAACAATATGTTATTTATTTTTTAAAATATGAACTACATATTTAATATTTGGAAGAAAATATAAAGAACCACTGCTCATATGTTTATTATTTGATAATTTTCCTAGCATTTCTCTTTTTCTCTATTTTAAACATACATGTATTTCCCACTTAACATTGAATCATCATGACATTTTTCAGTATCATTAAATGTTTTATCAAAGAATGTTTCCAAAAGCTGCCTATCAGTAATTCTGGCAAAGTTGCAGGATACAAAATCAATATACATATCTGTTGCATTTCTATACACTAATAATGAAGTAGCAGCAAGAGAGGTTAAGACAATAGTCACATTTATGATTGCATCCTAGGAATAAACTTAATCAAGGAAGTAAAAGACTTCAACTCCAAAAACCATAAAAGATAGATGAAAGAAACTAAAGATGACACAAACAAAATGAAAGAAATTCCATGCTCATGGATTACAAGAAGCAATATTGTTAAAATGTCCATAATACTCAAATCTACAGATTTAATGCAATCTTTCTCCAATACCAACATTTTTTACATAACTAGAACAAATAACACTAAAATTTATATGAAATCAGAAAAGACCCCAAATAGCTAAGTAATCTTGAGAAAGAAGAACAAAACTGAAGATACACAATCTCAGCTATAGTAACCAAAGCAGTATAGTACTGGCATTAAAATAGACACATAGATCAATGAAATAAAATAGAGATCTCAGAGATAAACCCATATTTATATGGTCAATTAATCTATACAAAGGAGGCAAGAATATGCAACAGGAAAAAGGCAGTCTCTTCTACAAATTGTGCTGGGAAAACTGGAGAGCTACCTGCAAAAGAATAAAACCAGACCACTTTCTTATACCATACACAAGAATAAAATGGATTAAAGACCTAAATGTGAGACCTGAAACCATAAGACTCCTAGAAGAAAACATACACAGTAATTTCTTTGACATCAACCATAGCAACATTTCTTTAGATATGTCTCCTGAGGCAAAGGAAACAAAAGCAAAAATAAACTACTGGGACTACATCAAAATAAACGGTTTCTACACAGTGAAGGAAACAATCAAAAACTAAAAGAAAACCTGATGAATGGGAGATGATATTTTCAAATGATATATCTGATAAGGGGTTAATGTGCAAAATACATGAAAAGCTTATGACAACTTAAACACCAAAAAAACCAAAATAATCCAATTAAAAATGGGGAGAGGACCTGAATAGACATTTTTCCAAAGAAGACATACAAATAGTCTACAGACATAAGAAAAGATGTTCAACATCACTGATTCAAGGAAATGCTAATCAAAACCATGGTAAGACATCACCTCACACCTGTAAATGGGTAGAACCCAAAAGACAAGAAATAAGAAACGTTGGCGAGGATGTATAGAAAAAGAAACTCTCATGAATTGTTGGTGGGAATGCAAATTGGTGTAGTTACTATGGAAAACAGTATGGAGGTTCCTCAAAACATTAAAAATAGAATTACTGGGTAGCCCGGGTGGCTCAGTGGTCTAGTGCCTTTAGCCCAGGGCCTGATCCTGGAGACCCAGAATTGAGTCCCACGTTGGGCTCCCTGCATGGAGCCTGCTTCTTTCTCTGCCTGTGTCTCTGCCTCTCTCTCTCTGTGTCTCTCATGAATAAATAAATAAAATCTAAAAAAAAAAAATAGAATTACTATATGATCCAGTAATTCCACTACTGGGCATTTACCCAAAGACAATGAAAATGCTAATTTGAAAAGATAGATCCACCCATGATATTAAAACCCGGTTTCTAATAGCCAAGCTATAGAAGTAACCCAAGTGTCCCTTCATAGGGATACAGAAGAAGCGTTATATATACACAATAGACTATTGCTCAGCCATAATAAAGAATGAGATGTCACCATTTGCAACAATGTGGATGGACCTAGAACAAACAAGGAAAAAAAAAGACAACAAAAATACTCTTAAATACAGAGAACAAAGTGGTGGTTGCCAGAGGAAGGTGGGTGGCCAGATAGATGAAAAAAAAGAACTTCCTATCAGCCCATACATACTCCCATACCAAAATGTATTACACATTGAGACATTTGTGTTGGATGCATGAAGTACTTTGACTTTTTCTCTTTATACATGTTGCTATAATGATGTTGCGATGAACATCTCTGAGTATAAAGTCACGTCCCCATCTTTGAATGTTTGGTATGAACTTGTAGTAAATTCATAAAAGTCTGCTCACGGAGTATAGATAACATTCTTAGAAAGGACGACCAAATAGATTTCTATAAATGTAGTGCCAGTTTATAGTCCCATTGGAAACAGATTAACATTCT
Source organism: Canis aureus (assembly GCF_053574225.1). NCBI lineage: Eukaryota > Metazoa > Chordata > Mammalia > Carnivora > Canidae > Canis > Canis aureus. The sequence continues at coordinate 85,293,071 of NC_135611.1, read as the reverse complement.
TTTTTTTTTTTTTTTTTTTACAAATTATTTATTTATGATAGTCACAGAGAGAGAGAGAGAGAGGCAGAGACACAGGCTGAGGGAGGAGCAGGCTCCATGCAGGGAGCCCAACGTGGGATTCGATCCCGGGTCTCCCAGGATCGCGCCCTGGGCCAAAGGCAGGCGCCAAACCGCTGCGCCACCCAGGGATCCCCAGATTAACATTCTTAAACATTATTAGTGGCACTTCTTAACAACAGATAATGAGAATTGGGGATAATTGATTTGGGTTGAAAATTGGTTTAGAGCTAATACAGTGCCTGACAGTTTAGGGTGGGAAAAGATCAGTCTTTACCTTTAGACAGATCTGAGTCATAATCAGACTTCAGTTAATTAACATCATAATCAGACTTCAGTTAATTAACATCATTCAGTCTAATTTTCTTTACCATACAGTGATACTAATAATGGTTATCTGAAAAATGTGATCTGAGAAATAAGTAACAAATATAATAACATCATTAAGTTTCTGGATCATGCTTTCTTTGTATTTAGTAAATAACAAATTTTATTATCATCATTATAGGTAGGTAGGAAGAAAATTTATGAGGAGTGAATTTATTACAATGTCATGTTTCTATTAACTATATCCTAAAAATTTCTCTTCAAACTCAACAGTCTCTTCATTTATGCACCTGCTACTAAAATTTGCAACTTTGTATTGAACATTTACTATTGCAATCATGGTTCTTCTTAATACTCAAATGTTAATGGAATATAGCTTGCCACTGAAAAATACCAAGTAAGAACAAATGTAAAACTCTTGGAATAAGGTCAGATTCAATTAATGTGAGGTCTAAAAGTGAACATGATCTCTATTGCAAAGTTTCATACTTGTATATTAGCCCTGCAAGATTCATAGGACCTTCCATCAGTTGTTTTATTTCCATGACAACATTATATAGCAAATTAAAGATGGGGTAGGTGGAGCTACTTGCTCACATTTTACAGTTGAGGTAAATGAGGTATCAGTAAATAAGCGGCTTACACATGGACATAAAATGACATGTTCGCTAAAATCTAATGTTCTGGATTTTCATGCCATTATGCCACACTAGATCCTGTGTTTGCCACCTTTTTCAGTAGTCATGAATTGAGCCAGATGTCAGTTACAAAGTTCAGAAGATTCAGATAAGCCTTCTTTTAAGTGTATATTTCTAATATAAGTAATATATGAGTAGGCAAAGAAACAGAATTGAAATTAAAAAAATCTCAACTCACCTATAACTGATATTTCCTGTATCTACTTTCCAAAGGTAACTGAATAGTTTCTTATGCATCTTTTTAGATACTTCTAATTCATAGCCAGACTATAAATGTATGTCAATACCCACATGATTACATCTTAATATGTGGCATACTATGCATTCTATTCCTTTGGTTTATTCTAGTTGATATATATTTTTAAAAAAGATATTTTAAGAGAAAATAGAGCACATTATGTTTTTTATTTATAAAAAAGGTATTTTATTTTATTAAGAGAAAATGTAACACATTATATTTTCATTATGCATAACATTTTTTTTTTTTTGTACAAATGTTAACAGTTTATTTACCCAGTTCACTGTGGATGGATATTTAGGTTGTTCCCAGTTTTTTCCTCCCTAGTTTCTTTTTACTGTGTGCTACTGAATAAAAGAAATTTGATAGAGGAATTCTTCTTAATGAGGTATAAAATTATCTATGGGTGCAATTTTATGGTATAAGTTAGAGAAGGGGAGAAAAGGAAAGCCAGAATTTTGTAGTTAATGCAGGGTTTCAGCAATACCATTTTGCTCATAACTCTGTATTTTGATCTTTCAATACTTGTGCAACACAATAAGCAAAAACATTTTCAGTAGGCTAAAGCCTGTATTCTCACAGGGTCTCCACTGCATCAAATGTTAGAGGAGGAATGATTTCTAGAGTTGTGAACAGAAACCCAACGGCAACGCTGTTGGCCGACACAGCAACATCTTCTCCTGTGATATCAAAAACAACCTAGAGATGGTAGCCGTGATGGATATTGTGTCAAGGAAAGGAAAGGTCAAGGTGAAAACCCTCTCAGAGTTGCTCCTCAGAGATGTTAATGTGTACAGATTTGGGCTGTTTAGATGGATGCATCTAAAAAAATAGTGTTATATGGGAAAAGCTGCAATGTGAGTAAAGTGGCAATGCTTGGATCACTGAATGAAGCAAAATTAAGTGTTGTTCAGTGAGAGGAGAAAGGTCTCTTCTAATGCATCCAAGAGCTCCTATTTTTATAGTTCCTTGTGTGGAAGCGAAAGCATTAGGGAACTAAAAACCTTGCCCAGGTTCCCTGCAATTTGACAACACCAGGCTGTTTGTGGAGCGGCACTCTGATGGGTTTTTAGCTTCCATGTGAGGTTCATGATGGCTTGTTTAAAAAAATTGTTGCACATTAGTTTGTCAGTCCAGGTAACTCAAGGGTCTTCTTTTCAAGGCCGAAAGTTCTAGAAATGCATCACCCTTTCACAGCCATCAAACACCACCCAATAACACTAATGTGCTTAAAAACAGCAAAATTTCCCTTTCCTTTTTTTTTTTTTTTTCTTTTTTGAAATGTTGTGGTTCTGATTTATGAATATTTGGCAGGTTTTTTTTTTTTTTTTTTTTTTTTTGCTTAATATCACTTAGGGACTTGGGTTATAATTTATTTCACCATTTAAAAATATTCTAAGCTTTAATGATTCAGATGTAATTAAATACCATGAATAACTTGATTTGGGCCAGGAAATTCAAAGTAAAACTATTCTATATTTTGGATCTGTCATTTGCTTTGTATCGAGAACTATTTAACTCCTGAATTTTTTCAAAGAACAATTATTGTTGATTATTGAGTTTTCTTTGGGGAACTTAAGGATGAATTGTTTTATAAGTTGGGAAATTGTTGCTGTCAATTGCGATATTTATTCAAATGAGAAATATCTCCTATTTTGATTTACCTATGTTTTTGAAAAAATAGTCTTCCTATGCATAAAACTTTAAAAATAATAAAGTTTTTCTTGTTTTATGTTCATCCTATTAGAAACCTTGTAATGATTGTACTGCTTTTGAAATTGCAAGAGCTGCTCAATCCTGTATTTTAGGACTGGCCCTGGTCCATTTCCACTCAGCATGCATTATAAAAAGAAACAAAGAAAATACGTCAGAACTATTTAAAAATAGGAGCCCAACAGATTCAGGTTAGATCTACCTATTGCCAAACAACTTTTATTTAAAGTGAAAAAACTCAAGCTTATTATGAAATAAAAATCTATTAAGCAAGGATGCACTACTGTATGAATTATCAAAAGACTGTATGAGACTTTTCTCATTTCTGCTTGTCTTGGTGGTGACAAATAGAAGGTGCTCTAATGAAGTAAAAATTGAAACTGTGATATTGGCTGAAAAAAAAGAGTGAAATCATCTCTATATTTCTCCATTTGAAAACACTAGGAAAATGCAAAAGGACTAGGCCGGAAGGCGAGGGGTAGAGGGAAAGGAAAAAGAAGACTATTATGGGAATGGGTTGGCCCAACATGGCTGGCAGCCCAGGGAGGGCAATGAACTGTCTGTTAGCATCTGATCCTCATCAGCCCCTTGAGGGACCAAGCAAGGTCTCCTGTCAAAGTGTTCCCCTGGAAAAGGCTCAGAAATCTCAAAATTCATTCTCCTCTACCTTGCTTTGATGGCCTTGTGCTTCTTTCTGTTTCCTGGGCTCCTCATTGAAGAGTCTTCCTGTCTTTGGTGCAGTGTTGCCTCCCATGTGGGTCATTTGTACAGATTGACTATCCTACTAACTCTTGAACTATGTTCTTATTCCTTTGCTATTTTTACCAACTCTTGGTAAAGAGACAGCTGCGGCAGACCAGGTTGGAAAAAAAAATGGCTTTCTTTCCCAACCTTTGAAATTTCTTACCCTTATACATTGTCCTGGAAGGTATCATGCACCCAGGTAAGGTTAACAGTTAACACTTTCTTTTCCACCCACTTTATTGTAGTGCAACACTTTGAAGGTGGTTAAAAAAAATTGACTTTCAAATTCACCCTTTATTCTGTTCATACATACAAGTTAAAGGAGATTACTTTTCCTTTTTTCTTTTGTCTTTTTAGAAGAATTGTTGGCATTCTGATGTGCTACATTAATGTAATTGTTTCAACTTACAGTTTATCAAATCAGCGAAAGCAATCTTTAAATCAGTGTCATTTTTTTAGCCTTAAAATAAACTGTTCTCTGAATTTGGACAGCTTATTTCTGGCAGTTTGCAGATGGACAGCCTCATGGCATTGCTGAATGTATGCATTAGAACATAATTAGCTACATATAAAGATAGGTTCAGCTCTTTCTAAATGGGTTAATCAGTTCTCACTGAATTCAGGAAACTCAATGCTCAATGTCTTTAGACTTGTTGGCTTATACTTTAGGTAAGTTGGATATAAATAAACATGTACCCCAATGGGAACTCGTTTTGTCCTGTTCAGCCTTTCTATCAGATTATCAAAGCATGACTATTATCCAGTCACATTCCAAGAGACTTCTTTGTTTTGACTTTTTTTTTCATTTATAATCAAGGCCTTTACATTTGCATCATTACATAGATATTTGTGTGGTGCGCTGCCTTTGCATGTTGGTTTTGAAGGAGCAGGGCTTGTTACTTATTAGTAAGCTCAGTTATTAGAATACCACCTATAAACTAGTTATAAACTATAACTCAATTAAAACAAGAAAACTGGGCTGCAACTCTGGCTTTTGTTCTTTACCCTACTCCTTAGTTCTTTTGTTTCTTTTGCTCTACAGGACATCAAGTGCTTCGACCTTCAGGGCTCTACCTGGCTTTGCTTCTTTATTTCTATTCCTCCAAGGATGTTCTTATCTAGTCCTGTGCCTTTAAACATTATATGTTGGAGGTTCTTTAATGAGTATGTCAAGGACTAATCTCTCTCCTGCGCTTGTCTTCATCTGGATGTGCAATAGAGACTTCTCAGACTTTTATTATGCTCCAAATAGAACTCTTGAGTACTTCCCACCTTGAACTTCCATGTGGCTAACCTCTACTTTCCTGTCTTCTCTATTTCAGTAAAAGACATCACCATCCACCCAGATCTCCGACAAAAATCCTGAGAAGTGTTTTTGATGGCTTCTTTCTTTCAAACTCCAATTTGATCAATTAGGAGTACTGTTGACTACTTCTAAATATATCAGATTCTCTCAATTCTCAATCTTTACTGCCACTGTCTAGTATAAATCACCACCATTTCTTTCCTGCCTCACTACAGTAACCTCCTAACCAGTCTTCCTGCTTTTACCTATGCCCCATTTTCTAAATGTAAATGAGATCGTCACATGCCTGTTATTTTTTCTTTTAAATGAATGTATGAAAATTCTGAAACTTATTCTAAGTAGAGAGAATATTACAATGAATCTTCACGTGTCCATGACACAGATTTATTAATTACCGATTACCAATTGCTTTCAACATAGTTTTACATGACTCTCCTCCCTAAACTGAAATACTGAGGCAAATTGCAGACATTATATCATTTTATCGGTGAATACCTCTGTATATATTGCTGAAAGATAAGAACTCTTTCTTAAAAAAAATCCTGTAATATCAAATATCTATTCAATATTCAAATTTCTATGATTATCTTAAAATATTACTTAATGATTCCAAATAAGTTTGCATATGTATTTGATGATCTCTTTTCTCTTTATATATTCTCTTTTCTCCTCTTTTCTTTCAACATATATGTCAAAATGGACTGTCATTTAATCTGTAAAATGCCCCTTATTTTGAGTTTTTGTAATTGCATGTCTTCTTACATGGTATTTTCTAACATTTTTCTCTAATTCATGTGTTTTCTAAAACCTGGTAGTTAGATTAGGATAGTTGAATGTAGGATCATATTATGGCGAGAATAGTTCATAGTCAATATTTGTATTTCCTAGTGCAATTCATCAAAAGTCACATAGTTTCCGGCTGTCTTTCTGAGGTGTTAAAGTGATCAGTTGATTAGGTTTTGTTAGCCTGATGCAGTCTTAGAAATGTTCTCCATGCATAATTCACTTAGAAGTTTTAGCTATTGCTGATGCTGATTTATAGCCTAAATCCATTTTTTTTTTTTTTTTGGTTAAAGGTTGCAAAATGGTTATATCCTAATTTTACATTACTATTCATTTATTTGCTGGGATATGTCTATAAAGAAAAACTTTATCTCATTATCTAGCTCTTAATACAAGGTGAGTTTGTATAGGGAATGCTGAATAAATGGGAAATTCTTCTCCTTACTTACAGATTTTTAGAATAGATTGGTGTTTTTGCATCTTTCAATATAATGGATATTTTTTTCTTATTGGGTATTATTATGAAATCAGAGATTTTAACATATTTATATTAATTTAAAAATGTATCTATTGTGATTATTATAATTGCTGTTGTTCAAATTGTCCCTTTTTTGGCTGGTTGAACTACCTCAAATTGGAATCTGAGCTTGGATGACATGACACAAATGCTTCCATTCCTTCTGGTATGATAAGGTCTTCTATACTTTTCTTGTATTTATCTTGTTCCATATCTGGAAGCCCCAATTTTCTGCAAAAAAAAGGAAAAATTGGTTCCCCCCCCCAAATTTAATGTTTTTCAACCAATAATAGGTTGAAAATAAAATATAACACGAATTTATATTCAGTTTCCAATTCTAACATTAATTTGACTTCGTTATCTTATATTTGCATATCTTTTCTCTTATGATGAAAGTCTTGGATCCTAACAACAGTAGTATAATTACTCTTTGCTCATCCTAATGTGTGTGTGTGTATCTGTATAAATGATTTTTGTCAAATATAGACACACACACACATAGTTACGGAAAAACAATATGATTACTAGAAATAGCTTAAGGTCTTTACAGTGTTTTTACCCTTAATCTGTTTACCACTGGAGATGTGCAAATTATTATATTTTAAAATCACTTGACAACATTGCTTCTCAGTCCTTACGCTAAGATCAGTGTAAAATCGCTTGATATAATGCCTACTGGTGTGGTTTAGTTCTTTGAAATGCAGTTCATTTTATATGTTTTATTTCGCTTTCAATTCTTAGGGTTTATTTCTGCATACATTTGTTATGTTGTATTATTATAAAAACATTTACATGATTCTAAGATCAAAACTACAAAATAAGGTAGTCAGAGAGATCTCACTTCCAACACAAACTATTTCATGCTAGTCTTCTGCTCCCCTTCTAAATTAATTTTTGATTTATCTCACTTTTTCAATAAAGAATATTTGTGTGCATGTGTACACCTGTTGTTTTCACTCTTATTAAAGATAACTAATGGCATACTGCATACACTTTTCTCCACCTTATTTTTCATACTTTATAGTATATGCTAGATACCAGTCTACAGTTATTGTAAAGATGTTTCTCATTCCTTTTTAGAGCTAGCTAGTATTCTGTTTTGTGGATATACCATAAGTTATTCAACCAGTCATCTATTTATGGACCTTTAGATTGTTTCCAGTCATGTGTTTTATAAATATTGCCTTCCTCTCATGTAAAACTTTTCAATGGCTTCCCACTGCTTTTAGATAAAAATTCAAATTACTTTCCATAGCCTACATGGCCCTGTATATTCAGTCTTTATCTTAATTTTCCAACCTCAACCCATACCATTCTCCCCTTGCATATTTATATTCTAACCTCACAGGACTTCTACTCTGAATCAAGAATGCTCTCTTGACACATATCTTCATGGCTGACATGTTTTCATCCTTCAGATTAGGGAAAATCATATATTATTGGCCCAGAAATATCTCTCCTGAACAGTCCTACCTGTGATATCACTAATAATTACTCAGTAACTAATTACTTTATTTATTTTCTTCTAATATGTATTATGATCATCCATAGTGGCATATAATGTATCATATTATGTCATTATTATACATCATATTGTATTATGTCATTTGTTCATTTGCTGTTTGTTCTCCCGCCTACATATCCTTTTGACCAGTGAATCTTTTACATCTTAGATAGTGTCTCACACATATTATGGTCTCAAAAAGAATTTCTTGTACTAACAATTGAAGGAATCAATTAATATCAAACAAAATATGCTACCGAGGAAAAATATCTATAAAGATCTTAGCAACTTAAAACTCCAAATGAGTACTAACTTAACTCTTGCTGTATATAACCATAATATATCCAAAATTGTATGTCTTACACAATCTGTCAAGTGTCAGGGAATTAATGTGTTTATAGCCTTACTTGAGGATTATCTCACCAGATTATAATAGTATTGAATTTTTTGTGCTTTAGGAACCAATGCAGTAATATTTGTGTGTGATGGGTATTTCCATTAAATTGTGAGGTCTTTACATTTATTTTGAGATTCCAGCTAAAGGTTTTATCATCTCCTCAGATTGTTGTCCACAAGTGTGAGAAGGTATCAGACATACAGTTGTCCTAAGAAGAGAGCTACTATTATTCCATTTTAGAGATGAGATTTCCATTTTAACTATCAGAAATGTTAAGTGATCTGAAAAATGGCACATATTAGATGACTTTGCTGGGACTTACTCTCCAGTCTCCTTAGCTCTAATCTCATGTTTTGTGTCTGGATACAATGAATCTGGAAACATAACAAAGCAGACTTCTCATGACTTCTAGCCATTTATAAATCTACCGGTTTAACAAGAACTGTTAAGAACTTTTCTAAGAACTTACATTTGTATAGAGAAAAGTCTGTCTGTGTTGGTGTGTTTTCATTCACCTGCATCTCTTCAGTCAGGAACTTCCTCAGACTCCGTGATTCAAACACCCAAGATTTAACCGTGGGATAAATTTTTGACAGTCTCTACAGTGTTAAAAACTATTCTCAAGTACTCATAAGTTTCTGACCTAGTTAAAGTCTCATAACTAACTTAACTAGTTTTGAAATGTTCTCTTTTTTCTGTTACAAAACAGCCTATTCAGCATTACGCCATTCCTCACACTTGCCACGTCTGTCAATTTTCTTTCAGTTTCCTGTCAGACTGCCATTTCCTTCCAGCCATGATCAGGCTGCCCTTGCATTGCATAGAAGTGGCCTAAAATTCTAAGCTGACAGCACCTTTAAATGGCCAACTACATATATTTTTCCTCATTGTAGCCATGGCAAAAATATCCAAAGCATATAAAACTTACTTTAACAAAAAACTGAAATTTATATCATCATTTTTGTCACAACACTCAATTTCTGTTTAAAATGTGTGTGTGTGTGTGTATACCATCATTATGACTTTCATGATAGCCCTTCTTTCTCTGCCAGATTAAGACTTTTAGTAGATGCAAAATGTTGAAAAAATTGAGTCCTTATTTTACTTTATTTCCCAAACTTTAGCACGTAATAAACATACACATGCCCAAGGTTTTTGCGTCATGCCTAGAATTGTTCATGGATCAGGGTTAGAGTGGACCCTAGGAATCCGCATTTTTAAAAAGACACCTCTTGATTCTGACGTTAATCCTAATTTGGGATTATCACAGGTCTAAATGCTCTATCATTTACATTTTGAATTCCTTGAAGGCAATAAATATACCTTTGTCAACTAAAGAATGTTCTAAAACTTAAGTATGCATATGAGTCATCTGGGGATAGTGTTAAAATATAGATTCTGATTCAGTAGGTTTTGGGCAGGGCCTGAGATTCTGCATTTCGGAAAGGCTCCTAGTTGATGTTAGTCTTATTTTTCTATGAAACACAATTTGAGTAACTCTCAAGACTATGTGATTTTTAGAATCACCTGGAGATTAAAATACAGATAGATACAAAATATATCTCTCCATATATACCTATATATAGATACATCTCCCATACCTGAATGTCACCCTAGTTCAATCACATCGGAAGCTCTAAAAAGGAGAAATCGGGATATAAGTATATTTTAAAAGATCTACAGGTGATTGTAACATGTAGTCAGGGTTCAAAAGTTTCCTCCATATCCCTCCCCAATCTACATATGAAGTAATTATATTACCTAAATTCTTGAAAGCAGCAAAAGAGAGAAAGAGAGAAAATGAGAACAAACAGGACATCATGAACTATCATGATATCATTTCCAGTGAAAACATACCAATGCCATCATTTCTTATCAACAGAGCATTTCATTATTTGGAAATTTGTAGTGGCACAGGTAAAACTGAACTTTGCCGCTGTACATTTTATTTTTCATAAAATCATTCATAAAGCTTAACCAGTATTTTGGTAGCTGCTATTATTTACCACTGGTATCCAAAAATTGCAGCGTTACTTAAAAAAAAAAATTCTGTTTGAAAATAAGTTCTTAAAAAGCAATTCTGGATTTTGTTTCTCATTATGAGAGTAACTGGTCCTAGACATGCCCTCCTACCACAAATAAGTAGAAAACTACATAAAATATAGGAAAGGGCTGTTTTCAGATATTGGAAACAGTAGCCCGGGGCTGTTATCCATGACAAAAGAAAATGAACACGATGGGCACCATGATTTCCCTGGCTTTCTGCCTAGAGGCATATTCTGGATCAAGACGCAAAAAGGGGCTCTCAAGCAGAGCACACCAGTCTTGCTAAAATGAGATGACAGAAGTCAGAGCTTAGGGAGGGTAAGGTGGCTGGAATTTGTGGGACAGGCTAGTAAAGGGAAGGAGAGATACACAGAGAAATAGCTCCAGAAATCTGCATAGGATTCATGTTGAGTCTAATGCTGAATATTAATCTTCACCGCCTTGGAATGTAATTTCATATGGTTGACAAAGGATCACCAAGTATGTATAAGCTAAACAATCAACAGAGCCTACACAGGTCTTCGGGATACAAGAGTTACAACAAGGCAGATTGGAGGCATCTTGTTGAATATTCAGAACATTTAGTACAGACTCCTGAAGAATAATGTTTTAGTAGCAGGATTAGAGAAGCCCTAGCATAAAGCTACATTGGAACAACCACTACAAAGCAAAAACAAGCCTCAAACAACAAAACAGTGCCATGGGTTCTTCCTCAGAAATATCAAGTGGATCCAGGAGCACCTGGGTGGCTCATTTGGGTAAGCATCTGCCTTCGGCTCAGGTCATGATCCCGGGGTCCTGAGATCGAGACCCACATCAGGCTCCCTGCTCAGTGAGGAATCTGCTTCTCCCTCTGCTCCTCCCACAGCTTGTGCTCTTTCCCTCCCTCTCTCTCAAATAAATAAATAAAGTCTTAAAAAAAAATAAAAGAAAAAATATCCAGTGGAGCCAAAATTACTTAACTACCTGCTAAATAAACATCCATATTCTTTGAAAGAAAGCAACACACTCTAGACATGCAATCATATAATGTCACAATGTCTAGCATCCAATACAATATTAATAAGAAGATGAAGAGGCAAAAAGAATGGGACTCATTATCAGGAGAAAAAAATTAAAAATAAAAATAGATGCATGAATGATAGAGATATTAGATTTATTATAATCTTAAATGAAGATCTAACTCACATATTTAAACTCATATTTTAGAATTTGAAAGCAAGAGTGGGCATACAAACTATGTGCTAGGGTGTGATCCTCGAAATAACAATTTTGATGCTAATTCCTTTTTATCTGAGTTATGTGTAACAATGCTAACCTGTTTATGGTTAATAAGTATCACTGTATAACTTGTAAGACAATAAATTTAGGTAAGGTAGATGTTACTAAGAAATAGAGTAGCATCTGTGACAAAAGATAAACACAACTTGTATTTATTTCTTATTGGCTGAGATCAATCTTCTACCATGATATTTATTATTTCAGGATATATTAATTCAAGATATGTTGTCATATCCTTAATTACTTCCTGACTAAAGTAACTGGAAAATTAATTTTGGGTCAGAGTTCCAGAAGAGTATTTGAATATTTTATCAGACTTTATATCTTTTCTGCAATAATTTATAGAGCATTTCTAAAAACAGGGACTTAAAAAAATACTTCAAAATCTAATGTTCAATTATGAAACTTTATAAACTCTTGTGTTACAAGTGATAATTAAAAAGAATTGTTATTGCCAGGTAGAAGTTGTTGCTGCAGTTTTAGTAACACGAGTTTTCATTTATTAAAGGATGTTCATATTCATTTGCCTTGAATATCTATTAATTAATTTATTTTTTAAATGTCCATCTAATAGCAGTTCTACTTCCCTCTGCTTTCCCTCTTCACATAAAGAGAATTCCTGTGTGATTAATAATCAGTAAGAATACAAGAACTTAGGGGGCACCTGTGTGGTTCAGTGGTTGAGTGTCTGCCTTTGGCTCAGGTCGTGCTCCCAGGGTCCTGCGATCAAGGCCTGCATCGGGCTCCCCACAGGGAGCCTGCTTCTCCCTCTGCCTATGTCTCTGCCTCTCTCTTTGTGTCTCTCATGAATAAATAAATAAAGTCTCAAACAAACAAAAAAGAATACAAGAACTTAGGAAGGCCATAGATACTCAAAGCTGAGGCTATTGATGGCTAGCAGAGATGTACTAGCTGAATACATTCTCCTTCCTCATCTCCAAACATGTCTTCTCACTCTCTAACCATGCCTGTTCATTTGCCCTCCCTCAATATTATTTATCTTTCCATTCCCACACTCTTTCTCTTTGGCATCTTATCTATTCCTGTAACTCCAAATGCTATTGGTATCTTCCTAATCTGTATCTTCAAAATAGGCTTGTATTCTCATTTCAGACTTGTACATCTTAATGTAAAGCAGATAAAGTGTCTCCTAGTCACCTGCAATTCAATGTCCTGTTCTCAAGCTATTATTTTCTACTGAAACTCCTTCTTCCCATATTCACTTCCTTCTTTTGCATGTAGGTAACACTGACCTACACAATCTTCCAATATCCATGCTGACCTAATACCCATTATAAAACCACTTAGTTTCTCTCATCGACTATACTTCTCTCACTGATCACTTGCTTATTTATTGAATTTGATTGACTATATATCTTAAAAATATTTGTTCCTACCTTTCACATCTTTGGGTCAGCCCCTCATTATCTTTTGCATGGACTAATACAGGATTTCTCAACCTTGAAACTATTGACATTTTGAGCTGAGTAATTCCTTGTTGTGGCAGGCTGTCCTATGCATTGTTGTATTTTTAGAAACATCCCTGGCCTCTACCCAATTGATGCTTCTAGAAGCACCCCCTCTCCTCAGTTGTGAAAACCAAAAATATCTCCAGAAGTGGATAATCATCCACAGTAGGGCAAAAGTGCTTCCCACTGAGAACTACTAGACTAATGCCACTATATTCTAACTTGCTCTCACGTTTATTAGCTTCACCTTTCTCCAATTCATCTTCTATGAAAGTGAATTTTCCAGAATTAACTTATGGCCAAAATTCCCTGTTTCAATTCCTTCAGTGACCCCACATTGCTTGAAGAAAAAGTAAAAATTCTTTCAAGCCATTTATTGCCTCACTGATCCAATTCCTTTTGGCCCATGAATATTTCTGAAAGAGACAAGGATGAACCCCCAAAAGCTTTGTATTTCATATTCACATGACATAGACAAGTGCATTCTAACATTCTCAAAGCTGAGGTTTAATCATAGCTGCTAGGTATTTGACTAATTTGGAAAAATATTTAATTTCCCCAATTCAGTCTGTTCTTGATGTCTTGTATTATATTTCTATATAGTTGGAACCAAACAGCAAACCTTGGTTCAATAGGAAGGCAGCACATTCATTTTAATTATTGTCAACGAAGAAGCTTACTTAGAAGGAAGTCAAAACATAGGCTGCAAGCTGTTAATTTTAATTCCTATTCTTCCCAAAGAATGTTGAGAAAACAGAGGAATAAAAACAACTGCCCTACAGAAAGAACAGCATATATTCCAATGCACAATTCAGAAGCATCTGCATTAGTCAGAAATGCCACAGCAATAATCTGACCTATTGTTAGAAATCTAGCAAGTACATTTTTCATGGTTTCCCAGTGGGACTTTATGCCAACCAGTATTGATTGCAAGAGTTCCAAACTTCTATTGGACTCTTCTTGTCTCTTAGTTGATAATTATTTCAGCCCAACAATAAGACAGCTTGGAATTGTGAAAATAAATTGATGAAGGCTGGGTCAAATTGTCTGATACCTGGACAAACCAAATCTCTTTTGATTTTTGCTCTCATTTGATGCCAGAGCATAAGATCCTCTCAATATAGATATTTATGTAAGATTATTATACTATTAATTTCTACCTCATTTAAGAAAGCATTGTTTTAATTTTTAAAGAAATAGGATATGTTCAGTTTACCCTAAGGACTTAAAATGACTAATTGTATGATAGCTAGAGTTTATATGAATGTACACATAATGTGATGTGAAGCAGGATTGATGGGAAGAAGAAACATATTGGCAAAAGGAGCAAGCAGAGGAACAAAAATGGGATGCTCCTAAGCCTTGATAGAATTTTACTTATTTGAGATAGAAACTAGTATAGATTGTTTTGTTTTGTCTAATGCAGCATCTGCAAAAAGCTACAGCAAACCACCTAAGGTTCCTCAGTTCCTGGCAACTTCATTTAAAACCTTTATCGGTACAGCATAGTGCTTAAAAAGTTGCGCCTTGGAGTCACACTCTTTATTTGCTTAATTATTTTAAGATTTTATTTATTTATTCATGAGAGACACACACAGAAAGAGAGAGAGAGAGGCAGAGTGAGGAACCTTCCACGCCGGGAGCCTGATGTGGGACTCGATCCTGAGTCTCCAGGATCATGACCTGAGCCAAAGGCAGATGCTTTAACCACTGAGCCACCCAGGCGTCCTGGAGTCACACTCTTTAGACACAAATTCCAGCTGCACAAAGGCCGGCTATGTGTTGTGTGGTAAGTCACTGCGCTTGGTGGTGTGTGGGTTTTCTCATCTGAAAAGTTGGGTGGATAAGAATGCCACTTACCTCATAAGGGTGGGATATTGAATTAATAATCCATGTAAAGTGCCTAGAAAAATGCTTGCTGTGGAGCAGCCAACCATTAAGTGTTGTTTTCCAGTATAGTCTCATAAATCTGAAAATCAAGAGAGAGACAAAAGCAGGTAGCAGCTCAGTGGTCAATCTCAGATGTACAAGACAAACACTACCTAACACAAGCTGAAATGACTACTTTAAAGAATTGTTCTCTTTCCATCTGTTTTATCTTTTTTTAAACCTCTGTTTCATCTTCATGTGAAAAGTTCTAGCACTGAGTTTCTTCCCAATTTACCTTATGGTTATGGTGTATTTAACACTTGGCCTAAGTTTAGAGTTTAGAGGAAGTAAAACTGGTTATATCTTTTAATTTTTAAACCTCTGATGTGATGGCTTTCAAATATGACTACTCATTAACATGTCCAAGTTGCTCCAAAAAAGCTTGGCCAAAGGAGCATGAATTTGTCCACTATATTAGCTAGTTATTAATAAAGAATTTCTCCTTTTGCTATTTTCATTTTTTGTCCTAAATCATCTTTCTCCTTTTTCCTATCACAAGATAACACCTTATTCTTTTTCACTAATTTCATGTTTTGTAATGCTCATCAGGTTAAGTGATATTCACAGAATTTGGAAGCTCTTGTCTGATTCCTAAAGTCTTGAGGAGAAGGGTATTATGGAAAATATTGTTGTTGTTATTATTAACAGTAACAGTGATAGAACAGCTGCAACTGTGACAGAATTTTTTTTTAAATTTTTATTTATTTATGATAGTCACAGAGAGAGAGAGATAGAGAGACAGAGACAGAGACATAGGCAGAGGGAGAAGCAGGCTCCATGCACCGGGAGCCCAACGTGGGATTCGATCCCGGGTCTCCAGGATCGCACCCTGGGCCAAAGGCAGGTGCCAAAACGCTGCGCTACCCAGGGATCCCCAACTGTGACAGAATTGAGAGGAAATTCATCCCAGTGCTTTTGCAGACATTTTGAGGTTCACACACTTAAAAAATATATGTCTCTTCCTGTATTTTGGCCAAACCAAACCTGTCTTTTGATTTATGTTAATTTTGCCTGAAAAATCCAACCCCCGAGGCCTTGGTCTTTTCATTCTTTCATTTGGAATTCATTATTTTGCACTGGCTAGTAATTACTGCCAATGTCCTGACCACCCAGCTGTGTTCTGACAATGTTACCTAGCTTTTGTGTTCCCATCTTCTGCTGAGGTGAGCATGCTTTCCTGCTGCTTAGTGACCGTTAAATCATCCAGCAAAGACGCAAATACCCTGCCTCTTAGTGCAGAAAGTACTGGTGGTGTGACGCTTTTTTTTTCCCCCAGGATGCAAATAAACCATATATGAATAAGAAATGAGTTAAACTTCTCCTGATGTTTATTTTTCTAGTCTGAATATAAAGGTCCAGATCAGATGGCTAGGTAAGGTATCTACAAATTCTTCCATATAATGCTCTAAATGAGTGATAAATGGCTAAGGCCAGTGGTTTCATCTTCCTTAATAAAAAAAAAAAAAAAAAAAAAAAAAAAAAAAAAACAGTATGAGGGTTAAAAACCAGATACATGTCACTTTAAGAATCACTTGTAAAGTTTGAAGTTCTGTCTTTGAATTGACACTGTCCTTTCATTCCACCATCTACAACTTGTACACAAAGTTGGTTGGTTGGGGAAAACAAATTGTTAATGTTCAGCATGATCTACTCACAACAGAAATAGTTATAGAGTAATATTAAAAGTGTGCTTTTTAGTTTTTTTTTTAAGATCTTATTTATTTATTCATGAGAGAGAGAGAGAGAGAGGCAGAAACACAGGCAGAGGGAGAAGCAAGCTCCATGCAGGGAGCCTGACATGGGACTCCATCTGGGTCTCCAGGATCACACCCTGGGCCGAAGGTGGTGCTAAACCGCTGGGCCACCGAGGCTGCCCAAAAGTATGCTTTACAGAGGCTTGATTTTCTCACTTAATTTTTAACTCTTTATCAACTTTGAACAATTCTCATAGAAAAAATTAGGTGCTCAGATAGCCACAAGTTTGGGAATTTAAACGAATGATTAAGTTTCTACAAAACAAGATATAAATGTTTAAAAATAAAATTTAAGTATCCACATTTTGGATTGGGCCAGGATAGTCAACTCCCTATCATGAAATAATGTTTCAGCCCCGGTAGATACTGTCATTTTTGGCATATTTGTTGATGAGAAGTTTTGAGTAGGAAGAACTTTAGAACTACCTTGCAAAGAAAATCATAAAAGAGACCCCGATACTTCCTATAGCTAAAGAATTTATCTGGCCTATGACTCTGGAAGCCTTGAATTTAATATATTAATGTTAATTACAAACATCGACTATCCTTGTACGTGAAGAATGAAAATTATATTGATAGTCATTTACTGTTATTTTCCAAGAAATTGTCCAGCTATTTCAATTACATCTAGTGTTGATGGGGAAATAAAATTGTTTTAGCATCAACCTACGTGGAATGGGGTTCCTGGCTTTTTGAGCTGTGTTGTCCAAAAATAGTACCAGTAGCCACGTGTAGCTATTGAGCACTTAAAATGTGGCTAGTCTAAATTGAGCGATGTGCTGTAAGTATGAAATAGATGCAGGATTTCAAAGGATTAGTATAATAAACATGTAAACTTTATTATTAGTATATATATATTTGTTTTTGTACTTTAGATGTTAAAATAATACTCAGAATATAATAGGTTAAATAAAGTGTATTATAATTAACTTCATCTAGGTCTCTTTATTTAGGGACAAGTTAACGGCTTAAAAAATAAAATTTTAAACTGTATTTCTTTTCTTTTCTTTTTTTTTTTTTAAGATTTTCTTTATTCATGAGAGACACACAGAGAGAGGCAGAGACACAGGCAGAGGGAGAAGCAGGCTCCCCTCAGGGAGCCCGATGCAAGACTTGATCCCAGGACCCCAGGACCATGACCTGAGCCAAAGGCAGACACTCAACCACTGAGACACCCAGGTGCCCCCCGCCCCCCCACCCCGCCATATTCTGTTTCTGTCAGATTGTGTTGCTTCAGAGAACTAAACATTATTAGCAGATTGGGCGCCAGAGGAAAGATGAGGGCATCTTGCAGTCTGTCTCCAAATCCATCCCCTTATTCTGGTATCTGAGCAGAGTGGAGAGAGAACTACAGATAGGAGCAGAAAGATAAGTTTTCACAAGGCACCCTGAAGACATGGTCTTTCCTTCTTGGGAACCAAACTCAGAGAATACAATACAAAAGGCAAAATGGGAGTGAAGAGTATTTTCTTACCTCACTTTAGGGCAACTGAGCATGACATCTTTCAGGTCTTGTTCTGCGCAGCAACTGGGAAAGCCCTTGGGACACGGTAATGGCCCCAGATGCCTTGCAGAAAGAGGACTAGTGCTGATCAGACACAACAGAAGCTAGGATATAGCTGGCAAAGAAGCAGCAGTACCTGGGAAGCTGACTTTTTGCACACATATGAGGTCCTGCAGAAGTACATCAAACTGTGGGGGGCTGCAGAAGTGATTTGGGAAGATATTTTCAAGAGCCAGATTCCTATTACCATTTTCTCTTTCCAAATGTACCTATCAATTAGTGAAGATTGGAGAAAATTACATTTCCCAGGCTTATTCTTAGTGTCAAAAGTTAGAGGGAATATTCAGATTTAAATTGTAAACACTATCTGTTTATAACTGTTTTTAAATAATATTTTTTCACTTACCATTTATTTTTTTTTAGGGATACTAGAATCAGCCTTTATTTCTGGAATACATCCATTTTTTTTTCAACTATTGAAGTTTCATATCTGTGTAAGTATTTGGATACTTGGAGAAATCCATTTCTCCCCATAGGTTTATTCTACTTCATTTTGTTCTTCGATGCTAGGGCTGGTTAGTGGACTTTTCTTTGATTTTTGTTTGTGTAAGACACAATTTTCATAATAAATTCATTATTCTGGAATACTCATAGTGGTTCTGCTTTCATGTTTGGAGCCTAAATGATGCAAGTAGCTCAGTGAAAACCACTCTGTGTACCTTCTCTAAATGCTGCCTTTCTGAATGGAAGGGAGGCAACAGCCAGAGGTGCTTTCTCTGTGGGGTATGGTGGGGAGGGCTTGGAAAGTGGGACTGGGACCTTATTTTTGCCAGTCCTCTAAATCTAGAGACAGGTGATTTATTTTGTTTCTGTGAGAACATTTAAAACCTTCAGCTGTGCATAACTTTTTAGAAGCCACCAAAGGAGACTATTCACTCAAGAACAGTAATAAAGATTCCACTGAACTTACACAAAGGTAAGTCAACAGAATAAAATTTAATGAAAATACAGGTTGTCTAGTGTGTTTTTCTCATTTTTTTCTGTTGTTTACTTAATCATGTTTATTTGAAAATTGACTTCTATATGACAATCCATTCTGTCAAGTTTACTGTGAAAAGAGTAGGAATGATTAATGACTCTGTAAAATTATGGATTCCTATTGTTACTAGGTTGATACAGTAAGCCCCAACTAAATCTTGTAATGTATGATACATACATATGTGGCATTCTTTGGGATATAAATGATTCTATAAATGCTGATGCTATGGTTTGCTTTCTAGACTAAATCAACATTAGCTCAAAGAAACAAGTAATAAGGTAAATAGTTTGAATTTAGTTTAGGGCCTTTGCCCAACAAAAACCAGCCAAATAAAAATAACTACTTATTTCTTTACTACAGAACTATAAATAGGACAGACAAATTTGTATAAATTGGGGGCACAATCTGATTTAGTGCAAAATCACTGATCTTTTTTAAATGAATGTAATTACATCACTTTGATTTATCTTCTACTGACAAGATATACTTATTGTGGAATATCTATATTCTAAACCTTTGAATAGGCACTTTGTAAGGAAAACATTGTATATATAGTGTATATTATTCATATTTCAATGTTAATAATAACTAACAAATATAAATCTCTTAATGTGTACCCGATACTGGGCTAAGTTTCAACCCTAAGAGAAGGGTAATGTTATTACTCTGATTTCACAAATGAGGTAATTAAAGGAAAAATAACTTAAATAGCTTATCCAAGGTAACATGACCCATACAAGAAGAAGCCAGAATTTGAATCAAGCAGGTTAGCTCTTAACTTCTATACTATACTAGTAGGTTCCATTGAGCTATTTGAAGATTGGTGGCTCTGGTTGAAATTGGTTGTTTCCAGTCATTGGGTAAGAGTTCTCTGACTCTTCAATTGTATGAAATCAAAGAGGGAGTGTCAATCCAGGTAGTTTTCTGCCTTCTCTAAGAGTAAATGATGGTCAAATGCTCTCTTTTCCAGAAATATGATTCCTCTTAAGTAGAGTGCCACAAGTCAGGGGAGTGATTGTATCTGAGCTTTGTCCACAGGAATTCCTTGAAGGAAACCCTCCATTAGTTCCCAGGACACATCATCCTTAGGGTGTGTTCCTGGTTCATCTTTCATGAGGCCTAGTTTTTCAGTTTCTCCTTTGGTATTGTTTACTCTTTCAAATATATATTTTATCCTGTTGTTTGCTTGTTTTGTCATATTTAGTTACAGTTGCTTTTAGTCAATTATTTCTGGTATATGTGAATGTGTAATTCTGGATATTCCAGAATAATTGTGGTCTAAACATTCTGTTCTGCTGGTTTCCTAAATACTTGAAATCTAGGTATTCTAATTTCAACAGCTGGATATCCAGATTGTATTTCTAATACCATGTTGTACATAAAGAACCAGGGTAATCATTGCACTCTGTTAGAATATTTTTTTGTTGTTGTTTTGGAAAATGTGGTCATTCTGAATAGATTGCCCTTGAATCACGGGTAACCACAGATTAATTGTATTCTTCCAATTTATTGAGCTTCATGAACTTTTTTTGTGTGTATAGTAAGTTTCCTTTATTGATTCCAGCTTCAAAATTCTATTCCTGTGACCTGTCCTACCTTTCACATCTGAGGATTCTACAATAATTGACTTTTCTTTACATTATTTAAAAGTTGGAAAAAAATTAAAAAATAAAGAAAAAACAAAACAGCAGCAACAACAACAAAAGCTGATATATAATCACAAACCCTTACATAATATTACTCTTTTGAAGTATATAATTCAGTGGCTTTTTTAGGTATTCACTAGGTTGTGCAAACATCACCATTAATTATCTAATTCCAGAACATTTTCATCACTCAAAAAAGAAATCCTATTCTCATTAGCAGTCACTTCTCAGGATCCTTTCCCCTTAGCTCCAGGAAATTGCCAATTTACATTCAATTAATTTCAATAAATTTATACTGTTTAAATATCCTAAAAGTATTCCCTTTACAAGAAAACTTTTTTCACTCAACCTATATTCAATGTTTAACATTCTCTACTTTTATACACTGACTTTAAAATAAAAATAAAACAAGGTGCATTTGTTTTCTAATAGCTCTTGAGAAAAAAAATAGTTACATGACATTTAACTCTGTAAGTTTAGGTCTTCCTAATGTCATGTCTGAAAAAATAAAGTTTTTCTTATGCATTTTGTACTGAAGATGCACTTAAGAACTACAAGTTAAGGGTGCCTAGGAGTGCAATCACTTAAGCGTCTGATCCTGGTTTTGGCTCAGGTCCTGATCTCAGGGTTGTGAGATGGAGCCCTAGTTAGGGCTTTGTGCTCAGCAGAAAGTCTGCTTGAGATCCTCTCTCTCTCCCTCTGCCCCTCTTGCTATTCCTGATGTCTGTCTCTCACATAAATAAATAAATCTTAAAAAACAAAACAAAACACTACAACTTAATGATGTATATTTATCCAAATACAGATATTCAATAATAATTAATGGTTTCATCTGTGTTATTCTAGAAAAGATTTTAAGTAGTTATGTTTTCAAGTTAGTAATTTGGCCTTTAGGATCTACTGTTCTTAAGCAGTATATCAACTCTGGTTTCTGGAGGACCCCCATATTATTGGGAATTGGAAAGCCTATTGTGAAGAACTCAGGCTCTAGAGTCAGACTGCCTGGACTCAAATCTTACCTCTATTCTTACTAGTCACATGAGCACAGGCAAGTCACTTAACCTTTTTGTGTCTGTTTCCTCATATCTAACATGAAAATAACACAATATACCTCAAAAAGTTTTTATCAATAGGTGAGATAATAAAAGTAAAGCACTTAAAATAGTAAGTAATACATTCCATGAGCTCATTTAAGGGTGGCAATGAATATACATTGAAATTGTCTTTCCCCACCTCACCAAATCTATTATTGAGACAGCTACAGTTTAGAATACATCCAAGTGGACCCCCCCCCCATGAGAGGTTAAGAAGGCTATATCATCAAAACTGTAATCATGTTAATAACAGTCAGAAATTGTTGAATGGGTCAGTGCCAATATATTGATATATCCCTTACTTGTTTTTGTCCATTTCTAATTTCTCAGCAGATATTTTCATCTTACACACAGATAAAACACATTTCAAATTGGCTAATTAACCTGCTCATGTTTTTACATTCTTTACATTTTCTTTCCAAAAGTTTGCCTGTTAAAGTGATATCCAGTGGCCTTCTGAGAATAATAGAAGCCCAAACAAATATCTTTTCTGGAGCTTCTGGAATGTTAGTCTTCAGGTAACTCAGATTTTAACTTTGTTATTTGGCTTTGTCATATCTTCTTTTCAGGGAAGCTTATTAAAGCACTGAAGGAATGTGTGTAGCAAACATACAAAGAATAGAATCATGGGCAGAATCCATTTGAGTAAGCAGAGCTGATGTTTTCAGGAATTTGTCATGAGGGCAATGGTAGGGTTGTTAAGATCTGAATGAAAGATCTCTCCTTCAAAATTTCAACTCTATTTTTATTTCCACAGATGGAGAAGATAGGTTCCATGAAGAACCAAAACAAGTCCTGGAGGTTGCTCCCATTAAGATGAAGATAGTCTTTGGGGCACTTTGGTGGCACAGTGGGTTAAGTGTCTGACTCTTGGTTTCACCTCAGGTCATGATCTCAGGGTCGTGAGATGGAGCCCTGAGTCAGGAGCTTAAGATTTTCTCTCTCTCTCTCTCCTTCTCCCTCTGCCCCATCCCCTCCCCCCCTGCTCGTGCTCTTTCTCTCTTTCAAAAAAAAAAAAAAAGAGAGAGAGAGAGAGAGAAAAAGACGAAGGCAGTCTTTGAAGCTCCGCTGGGAGAACCACATACATTTATCTCGCTTGGGTCCACCTGTGGAATCTGACAGCTAGGGAAACAATGAATTTGCTGAGGTCCACATATCTGTGTGGGGGAGTCAACTCCAGGAGAAGCATCACATATCATCCTAAAGAGGAAATTTTACAAAATATAAGCAATCAAGAACCATATTTTTATATGAAATATTTTAAAGTTTTTAAGGTGCATTTTGTATTAAACCATAAATATCATTGGAGTTCCCAGTATGGAACAGAAGTCATAATCTAAAGTATTTAAACAACTAACAAAGGGACTGTTTCCAGAGATATACACAGAACAATAAAGAATGTTAAAGCACCCAGGAACTAGCAACAGTCAGCAACAATTAGCAAATTCAGAGAACTGACTTATTCCTCATTCATCTTCAAATCTATAGTGTCTAGTACAGTAATCATGATCATCATCATGATAGCTATGATTTAATAAAGGCTACTTTTGGGCTGGGCACTAAGCTAGACTGTACACACACCCCATTTCATACATTCTCACATACATACATTAGTGATTTGGGGACTATTGACTATATTTTATAAGATGGGCAGTAAAATTTAAGACTCAAAAAATAGGTAGAAAATTACACAGGCAATATCTGCAGAATTAAAAATCATGCCTGAATGACTCTAAATACCATGCCATCCTAGTTATAGTAAGTGAAGATCCATTTTAGACATCAAATAAAATATTTCCATTGTGTTTAAATTAAATTTCTGTTACTCCAAAAATTAGCCAGTAGTTTTCCAGGGGATAGTTAATAATACATAACACTCATTTTCCCAGCATTTTGCCAGGAAATTGTTCATGTTTTGCCTCTCACCCAGATCACAAACTCCTCAGAAGCAGATCCCCTGTTTTATACAGCTTTATATTTCTCAGAGGCTTCTGCTTTCTAAATACCAGTTCTTTCTTACTTATATGTACATTCTTTCAGTGCTTTTTTTCTGTAGTATTTGGCATGGCTACAAGTCTAGCTCTCACAGGGTTTCTATTATAATTAGGTTCTAGAGCAGCCACCTTTATATCTTGAATGTACAATGCAATTTATGTTTAGTTTTCAATTCAAAATTAATTTTGTTTTCCCATTGTCTCTCTTTTGAAAAATTTGAAGATACCCAACATGAGCTTTGTGAAATTACAATTAACAATTTTTTTTAAGGAGGGCAGATGCTGGATCTGTCTGACTCATATCTCTTTTATAATGACAGATCACATGGATTCCTAGGAAGTATTTCTGACCTTCATAGATAAAAGTGAGAGAAGGAATCCTCAGTTTGCTGACCAGTTTGCCTGACCTTGAAATCAGTGAGGCAGATTCATTCAGGAGAATCTTGCAAACTGCTTAGCAAAGCATTGAAGCTCCTCTGCAACTTCGACCAAATTTAATGCAATGTTTTCCAGCCACTTTTCCTACCATTCTGAACACCCATGTGCCATAAACTCCAGCTGCGGAGAATGGCCTTGGAATATGCTGTGCTCTTATCAATCTCCCCACTTTACATTGCAGATTTCCTCTTCCTGGAATGCTTCACCTCATGTGGGACTCTGATGTAAACAAGAATGCAGCTATATTTTGCAATAGAGCCTACTGGTAAAGATTATGTTCTGGAGGCAACCCTCTTATTCTAATTCTAGCGTGTCTTTGACTAGCTATCTAGCCTCGAGCTTGGTATATAAGTATATAACCACCTTGAGTATTAGTTTCTGCATCTATGACACAAGAAAAATACCATTCACCTCAACACAGCTGTCATAAGGATGAAAATGAGGTACAAAAGTAAAATGCCAAGCATAATGCCCAACACACAGTTAAATGCTCAGCAAGTAGTAGCTACTATGTTTTTAAACCCAGATTAAATATTTTCTTTCTATGGAGCTTTCTTATACTTCCCTAGATGAGGTTATTCACTTTTTTTTTCTGTCTTAGCACATTTTTGACACTATTATGATGGCAGTTTCCTCTCTGTATTATAATTATTTATATGTCTGTATTCCATTATCAGAACGTGTGCTTTTAGCTTCTTTATATCTTTAGCATAGTTGCTTCATGTGTACTTATTAAGTATTGGAATGAAATAAATGAATAAATGATGAATGGATGCTAAGATACAAAATACTCTTATATTAAGCCATTGATTATTCTAAAGTGACCAAATTATTGCAAAGTGAGTAATTTAGGTAATAAGAGACTCTGTCTTAGGATATACCCTATAAGACCTAGTCAGTAAAAAGGCTTGGCAATATGATCTTTATGATTCATTTAATCAATCATTCATTTCTTTCTGAAGTTGAGAAGTGGAGAATCCTTCTCTCATTTCTATATTTCAACAATAATGAGAAAGCAAACCAGTCCCAGGATTGATGCCCAGTACTGTTAAAGTGGTGTACATTTTGCAATTCTTAATTAATTTGTGGCAAATACATAGCTGTCTCCATGGCCAGCTTCATCTGCATACAGCAGCATAATCATTTTTTTCTCTTATAGTAAAGATTTTTTATGAGTCATAAGTCTTCTCCAGAGGGTGTGGTTATCATCTGATAATCACACCCTTGGGAGATTAAAAACACTTATCTTTGGATCATGACTTGCAATGCCCCAGGGGTGTGATTATCTCAGGAAACTCACACTCTCTGTCATGCCTAATTGCTTAATTATTATAGCGGGCGAGTTCACACCACCATACAGGAGCTAAAGTTGTGTCAGCATTTCCAGTATAAATTCCTTTTCCAAGAGTATAACTCAGCCATTAAAAAAAAAAAAAAAAAAAAATTCCATGTTCCATTGAAGCACTGCACTAAAGGTCTTATTCAAAGAAATATATATCTTCAATTCCTTATTTTTACTTAAAAAAATTGGGTTCCCTGTCCCCTTAGTGAGTTGACCAAAGAAATAAATGTTAATTAAATGTCTTTAAATCATACATTTCTCGGGGCATCTGGTAAAATAATACACATTCTAAAAACATAAATATGATCTCATCTATCTAAACAGCAAGAGCAGCTCATGCAATTTCCAGTTTCCTTGGAAATACAGTTACACTTTTCAGAATCATTCATAAAAGATTTTTTTCCCTTTGTAAGTAGAACAAGCTAAACCGTAGTTGAAAAAGGCCAAATGTAAGTTCCAAACCTCGCTAAATACTTCCTTAGGTCATACACTGTTAACTTTCTAAAGAGGACCGCGAAAAGGGCAATCAGGTAGCAGATGGCAAACAAGAAGAGATACAGTCAAAACACTGCATAGTTACTTTTAATAAGTCCTCTCAGTCGTATTGGTGTCTCAGAGGTGGCAAATACCTCAAAGCCCAGAAGAAGTTGATTCATGTGGATCAAATTCACAAGAAATAAAAAATTATAAGCCACTCTCTGCAAATGTGTTAATTAACGTACGAGATGTATATGAAAACTAGTAGCCGTAACTCACCTGAAATCACATCTCCATAACAGCTTTCCTGAAGCACAAATAAAATTTTCCCCATATTGGGAAAATTGGATAAAGGAGGAGAGTGTTGGTAGTACTTCATATATAAGGTGCTGTGGGCTAAACACTTGTTCCTTGCATCAGAGGACACCTTTCTGTTACTGACAGTTACTTAAACTCCAGATGCAGGATCATTTCTTGGGGAAAGGGGATATATTAAAATTTAACCTCTTATATTCTTATATTTTAGGCCAGTATGCCTCAAAGTATCATTTGGAAAACTTATGTTTTAGACTCATTCTTCTCCCCAAATAGAAACATTATTAATTCCTTAATGCCTCCCCCCATCCTTTCAGTTTATTTGGTAAAGTTCTTTAGCCTTTTTTTTCTTCAACAGATGCTACAATCTCTCGGATAAATGCCACAGAGTAGATGAACACCTGACCCTCCAGGAGAAACTACCTTTGCCAGAGCATTACTTCTGATGTCAGTGTTGTCTCAAACTATTTGTTCTTCAATCAATCAATCAATCAATCAATCTTTATGGAATTTATAATGAAATATATCATACTTATTTAAAAATATCAACAAAAATGTCTCCAGATAATGAAAGTGTATGTCCATTTCCCACACAAAATAAAGTGGTTCTTCTCATTTATAATTGGAATGTGCTATACTGTTAGATAAGAGGTCAATAAATGCAAGTACATTTCCTGATATTTCTTGAAAATCTGAACTGTTGAATAGTATCTTAACTTCATAGAATAGAAGCTTGTGTTCCAAATGTCTGGTTGTGTTTTTCGTAGCCAATAATGAGGGTATTAAGTAATCTATCAGGAAAATAGGAGGAAAACTAGATAAAATCCAGAAGAGAAACTAAAAGCTTTTATCATTTTCATCATTTCACATGTAAATTTTACTGTGACTCCCACATGGAAAGTTTATAATCATTTTCTGGACACGTGTGTTAGAGTACCCACTACATAGTTACCAGTAATGAGGTAACCATAGATGATACATCTGGTGTTTTGTGAATCCGAAGATCAAGATGGTTCATTAAAAGAAGAAAGAGTAACAGTTGCTAAGTAGAAAGATACTCAATATAGGAGCCAATTATGTATATTCTATTCTGTGAATGTTTTACCTTACATGTTATTAAAGTAAAAAAGAAAAGATAGATTCACAGGACTTTGAAAATGACTTGGAGATAGACAAACAAGGAAATGAGGTCCTAAGAGGAAAAACACATTGCAGCATAGTACACAACTATTCTGGAACAAACAATTATTATGACTTTTTTCTGTCTTGTTCACAATTTTTATTTATACACACAAACACATCAAGAGTGCTAATAACAGACATTTGTTAAGTGAGATAAAGATGGGTTTGTTTCTCCTAGTCTGTGTGCAAAAACATAAATAAAAAGAAGCCAGAATTTTTAAATAGGAGGAATAAGGTTCTGATTTTCCTATAGGTGAGTTTTTAAGATTTTTTTGTAGATCAGATGCTTCTTACAGAAACCAAGTGTCTATACGCTCATACTTATAAAATTTAGCGTGTAACATTATGGGATCCATAAATCTCTTAGAGCCCATTTGGAGAGCACAAGTTAAGAATCTCGATTGAAAAAAAAAATCTCAATTGCATAGAGAAGGCATGTAATAGATAATTATTACTGACAAATGTAGGTAAAATGCCCCCCAAAACTGCTTTGGGAAAACAACACTTAAATTTGAGTTTTGACAAATGTAAAGAGCTATTCAACTGCCACCACAAATATTATATCAAACATCTTCATCACTGCAAAATGTGTTCTCCTTCACCTGTGCAGGAAATCCTCACCCCATTATTAGCCCCAAACAACCCAAAACCTACTTCCCGACATTGTGAATTAATCTGGTTTTAACTAGAGTTTCATAAAAGTGGATTTCTATGTGCATGCTTTTTTTCTGCCAGCTTCTTTTGCTTAGCATTATTGAGATTCATCTATGTTGTATGTAATAGTAGATTGTTCCTTCCTTTTGCTGATAATGGTCCAGTATATGGGGTAGATAACTGTATTACTTTTGATTTTAGGGTATAATGAACAGAGCTGCTATAAACATTTGTGTGTCTTTGTGTGAACAGATGTTTTCATTTCTTTTGGATAAAGATTCAGAATTACAATTATTAGGTAATATGGTAAGTGTAGATTTAACTTAAGAGAAACTGCCAAAATGTTTTCCATAGTGGATGTGCCATTTTACATTCCTGCCAGCAATATATGATAATTTCAGTCTACATCATGCCAATTCTTGTTATTATCAGTCTTTAAAATTTTAATAACTCAAATTAAAAATGTGAACTAGTTATATACTGTAACTTTGTGTTCCCTTGATGACTAATGATGTTGAGCATCTTTTCATGTGCTTAGTAGCCATTTGTGTATTATTTTATGTAAAGTACTTGTTCAAATATTTCACCCATTTAAAAAAATTGGATTGCATGTCTTATTTTTGAAATGCAGAGTTCTTTATATATACGGGGAAAACATTCTGGGAGATATCTGTTTCTATATTATCTAATCTCTATATAACTTTTTTGGCCTATTTGGGACTTGCCCTTTCATATTACTAATGGTAAGTTTTGAAAAGCACTTTCTCATTTTATCTTACTAAATGATAAAATCAATTACATATTATCATTTTTCCTCTTTATTTTATATATTCTTTAAATCCTTCCAGGAAATTTTAGTCTAACTCAACATCTAATACATTTCCCTTTAATGTGTATGTGTGTTTGTGTTTGTGTGTGTGATGTGAGATAAGGGTTGAGGTTCATTTTCCTCCTATGAATATGTAATTATTAAGTATAATTTGCAGAGAAGACAATCTTTTCTCCTTGGTTCCTTTGGCAAAAGTCAATCAGCAAAATATACATGAATCTATATCTGAAATTTCTATCCTCTGCCATTGACCTATATGGTTGAGTTTTGCAAATAATATAATTGTTAAGTATAGTCTAACTTTACAATATATCATAAAGTCAGATAGTTTGTTCTGGAACTATTTCCTTTTTCAACAGTTTTAAATTTTCATATGAATTTAACCAAGGAAGTGAAAGATCTGTACAAAGAAAACTATAAAACTTTGATGAAACAGATTGAAGAAGACACAAATGGAAAAATATTTCATCTTCATGAATTGGAAGAACCAATATTGTTTAAAAAGTCCACACTACCTAAAGCAATCTACAGATTCAATGAATTTTCCATCAAAAATCCAATGGCACTTTTCACAGATAAAGAAAAAAAATCTTAACATTTTGTGGAAATACAAAAGATAAAGTAGCTAAAGAAATACTGAAAAAGAAGAACAAAGCTGGAGGTTATC
The DNA here is from genome assembly GCF_053574225.1 of Canis aureus. Lineage (NCBI taxonomy): Eukaryota > Metazoa > Chordata > Mammalia > Carnivora > Canidae > Canis > Canis aureus. Next base: position 85,263,127 of record NC_135611.1, on the reverse strand, counting down.
ACACTTCCTTATGTCAAACTATATTATAAAGCTGTAATAATCAAAACAGTATCATACTGGCATAAATATACATAGACTAATGGAACAGAACAGAAAGTTCAGAAATAATCTCTTACACATATGATCAATTAATATTTGACAAAGGGTGCCAAGAATACTCAATGGGGAAGGGACAATCTCTTCCTATAAATAGTGTTGTGAAAACCAGATACTCACATGCAAAATGAAATTGTACACATATCTTTACACCATGCACAAAAATTAACACAAAATGGATCAAAGAATTAAACATAAAACAAAGACATAAACATAAAACCATGAAGTTCTTAGAAGAAAGCATCTGGGTGGCTCAGTCTCTTAATGTCCAATTATTGATTTCAACTTGGGTCATGATCTCAGGGTTGTGGGATCAAGCCCCACATTGGGCTCCACACTCAGCACAGTGTCTGCTTGGGAGTTTCTCTCTCCCTTTCCCACTACGCTCTTTAAATAAATAAATAAATTAATTAATTAAAACCAAGAATAAAAAGAAGAAAACAGGGAGAAAACTCCTTGACATTAGTCTTGGCAATAATTTTTTTGATATGACACCAAAACCAAATGCAAATCCAAAGCAAAAATCAACTAGTGGGACACCATCAAACTAAAAAGCTTCTGTGCAGCAAAAGAAATAAACAACATGATAAAGGCAACCTACAGGATGGGAGAAAATATTTGCAAATTGTACAACTAATAAGGGGTTAATATCCAAAATATATAAAGAACTCAAACAACTGAACAGTAAAAAGCAAACAAAAAAACAGGCAAAAACCCCAACATATTAAAAAACAGGCGAAGGAACTGAATAAACATTTTTCCAAAGAAAACACACAAGTAGTCAACAGGTACACCAAAAGATAATTAACATCATTAGTTATCAAAAAAATGCAAATCAAAACCACAATGCAATATCACCTCACATCTGTTAGAATGGTTATCATTAAAACAAAACAAAACAATATTGTAAGTGTTGGTGAGAATTTGAAGAAAAACCTATACACTCTTGGTGGGAATGTAAATTGGTGCAGCCACTGTGAAAAATAGTAGGGGGTTCCTCAATAAATCAAAATAGAACTACCATATAATCCAACAATCCCACTTCTGGGTGTGTACTCAGTAAAAATGAAATGAGGATCTCGAATAGTTACCTACACTCCCATGTTCACAATAGCTAAGAAATGTACAGAATGTAAGTTTCCATCAATGGGAATGGATAAAATAGAAGCAGAGATGGCAATATATCAATATATGTGGTAATATATACTGTATAAATAATAATAATATATATTATTATCAATAATAATATATCAATATTTTTCAACCATGAAAACAAATACAAAAACACTGGCTGCCATTTGCAACAACACGGATGGACCTTGAAGGTATTATGTTAAATGAAATAAGTCAGGCAAAGAAAGACAAATACTGTGTGATACCAGTTATATGTGGAATCTACAAAAAAACTGGATGTGAAGGGGACAGGGAGATGTTCATGGAGGGGTATAAAGTTCCATTTGCAAGATTTAAATAAGTTCTGGGGATCTAATATATGGCATGGTGATTATAATTAATAATATTGTGTTATATGCTTGAAAGTTGAGAAGAGTAGATATTAAATGTTCTCACCACAAAAAAAAAAAAGAAAAAAAAACTATGTGATCTGAAGGAAGTCTGTGGTGGTAATCACTTTGCAATACTTTGTGTATTAAAACAATAGATTGTACATCTTAAACTTACACAATGTTATATATTAATTATATATCAATATAACTGGAAAAAATTAATTTTTGTATGAATTTCAGAATCAGCCCATGACTTTCCAAAGGAAAAAATGTCTGTTAGAATTTTGATTAAAATTTCATTGTGAATAAAACTAATATCTTAATATTATTGAATCTTCCAATACACCATCGAAGCTACCCCTCATTTTTCTTCTGTTTAGAGACTTTTTTTTTAATTACTGATTTCAACTTTTTATGTGTGATATTTATGCTCAGATTTTATATTTCAAACTGTGGCAGTTTAGATAATTTGTGTGCTCTAGAAAATTGTTCATTTCATCTATGTCATCTAATTTGTTGGTGTACATTTGTTCATAGTATTCTCCTATACACCTTTTACTTCTGTAACATCTATGTTAATGCCATCACTTTCATTTCCAAATTTAGTAACTTAAGGCTTCTCTTTTTTTCTTGGTCAGTCTAGATAGAAGTTTGAGAATTTCATTGATCTTTTAGAATTGGTAAACTTTGGTCTTGTTGATTTTTCTCTATTGAGATAAAATTGAGGAGTGCTTAGTGAGACTAGAAGAAAGAGAGAAGACTCAAATAAGTAAAATCAAAATCAGAAGAAGAAATAAAATCAGAAAATAATAAATAAAATCAGAACTGATGCTGCATAAACTATTTGTCTTTATGTAAGTAGCATAATGTTTTATATGCCATAGTTTTTAATATATTTTGAAATCAGAAACTGTGATGCCTCCAGCTTTGTTCTTTCTCAGGATAGATTTGGCCTTTTATGGTCTTTTGTGGTTCCATAAAAATGACAGATTATTTTTTCCTATTTCTGCAAAAAAAGGAATTAGGTGTCTATAGGGATTGCATTAAATCTGAGATCACTTTGGGTATTGCAATAATATTATGCCTTCTAATCCATGAATACAAGATATCCTTCCATTTGTTTCAATCCTCTTTCATCATCGTTTTATAATTTTCAGTGTACAAGTCTTTTGGTTCATTAGTTCAGTTTACTTATAAATACTTTATCCCTTTTAATGCTATTGTACATGGGATTGTTTTCCTATTTCTTTTTCAGATATCTCACTGTTAGTGTATAGAAACACAACTAATTTTTTTTTTTAAATTAAGATTTTATTTCTTTGTTTGAGAGAGAAAAAGAGGATAAGAGAGGGAGCGTAAATGGAGGAAGGGACAAAGGGAGAGGGAGATCATACTCCCCCCTGAGCAGGAAGCTCAACTCTGGCTTGATCCCAGATCCCCAAGACCATGACCTAGGCAAAGGCAGATGCTTAAATGACTGAGCCACCTAGGCACCCTGAAAGACAACTGATTTCTGCATCTTGATTTTGAATCTTACAACTTGTTGCTATAATTTTTATTAGATTCTAGATTTCCAAAAAGGTTGACCTTGTAATTTTATGTCAACTTAATGGTTGCTTCATGGAGGAGAGGCTTCTGAGAGTATCCTATTCTAGCATTTCCATGACATAATCCTTTCCAAACCATACATTTTTGTGTCATACTTTCCTTTTTATCTAATTCAAAATATTTTCTAATTTTCCCTATAATTTCTTTTTGGACTCATGCTTTATTTAAAATTATGCTCTTTACATTTCAAAAACTACTTTTCCATATATTTTCTTATTACTAATTCCCAGTTTAATTCTGTTTCAGTCAAGGAAAATATTCCATCTGCGCCCTTTTTAATTTATTCTTATTTTTTTTAATAATTTTTAAAGGATTTTATTTATTTATTCATGAGGGACACAGAGAGAGAGGGAGAGGCGGGGGGAGAGAGAGAGGCAGAGACACAGGCAGAGGGAGAAGCAGGCTCCATGCAGGCAGCCTGGTGTGGGATTCAATCCCGGGTTTCCAGGATCACCCCTGGGCTGAAGGGGGCGCTAAACTGCCGAGCCACCTGGGCTGCCCTTATTCTTATTTTTTAAAGATGTATTCATTTTAGAGAGAGGGGGAAAAGGGAGAAAGTGGGGAGAGGGAGTAGAGGGAGAGAGAGAGTCCTAAGTGTACTCCATGCTGAGCACAGAGCCCATGCAGGGCTCAATCTCAAGACCCTCAGATCACTACCTGAACTGAAATTAAGGGCTGGGTGCTTAACTGACTAGGACACCCAGGCACCCATGAACCATTTTAATATTTATTGAGACTTGTTTTATGGTCTTGAATGTGGTTTATCTCAATGACTATTTCCTGTGCACTTCTGTATTCTGCTGTTGTTGGGCATTGTATTCAATGAGTGCCAAATAGGTCAAGTAGGTTGAATGGATTTTTAGGTCTATTTACTTCCCATTTTTCTATCTGTTTGTTCTATTAATTATTGACAGATGAGTGCTGAATTCTTCAAATTTAATTGTGGATTTATCTATTACTTTTTTAGTATGTTTTGCTTCATTTATTTTGAAGCTTTCTAATCAGATACAGACACCTTTATGGTTGCTGTGTCTTCTTTATAAGTTGATCCTTTTGTTATTATGAATTGTCTTCTTTCTGTTAATTAGACGTGTTATTTTATATTGCCTATTGTCAATACATTAATATGTATTGTTCAGTCTTTTATGATTAGTATGTGTACGGTATAGCCTTTTTATACTTTCACTTTTAACATAATCTATATTATCATCTGCACCCTTATATTTAAAGTTTATTTTTCACTGACATATTTAGATCTTTTATTTAAATAGAATATAAATAGTTTATTTTATTTTTTAAAAGATTTTTTTATCTATTCATGAGAGACACAGAGAGAAAAGCAGAGACATAGACAGAAGCAGGTTCCTCACAGGGAGCCCAATCCGGGACTTGATCTCAGGACCCCAAGATCACTCCCTGAGCTGAAGGCAGACTCTCAACTGCTGAGCCACCCACATGTCCCTAATAGTTTATTATTTTTTCCTAATAGTTTATTTTAAGGCGATTATTGAAATGTTTGAACCTACTGTCTTGCTAGTTATATTCTACTTTTCCCATCTGTTACTTATTTGCTTTTTAACTGCCTTCCTTTAGATTAATTTAGTAATTTATAGGATGCTATTTTATTTCTATCATTGGCTGTGGCATAGGCAGTGAGATAGTAGATAATTTTGACTCTAGAATTGTTTTTAAACTTTAGGGAATTCTTAGAGTAACCTTTATTTTAGTGAAAATTTAGTCCCACTACTAATTCCTGATCCTTATTGGGTCTCTACTGAATATTCTGACCTATCGAAAAGAACTCTTCACTCTGGCTGGTTGTAACTCCAATGACTTCTAGCTCTGTGCAAGTCTCGGAGACCATCAGGTTCAGTTCCAGTTACTCTTTGTTGGATCCTGTGGAGTTTTATCTTCTATGTACACTGCTGAATATTTAGCAAGGACTCAAGAGGGCTCCAGTGCATATTTCTGGAGCTTGTCTTCTACATGACTTCCTTCTTCTGGAACCCATGAGTTTTTCATCACTTCAGCCTTCCTGAACTCCAGATAAAGTCACACTCTGAGGTGCTGGGATTGAGGACTGGGACATAGTTTTGTATGTATTATAAAATATTTTCTTTTTGCCAATAAAACATTTTTCATTTGTTTAGAATCTCAGTCTTCCATTCTTTTGATACAAGGTTATCTGCAGCTTTCAGTGCCTACTGAACCATCTACCACCTCTACCTCCATAAGTCTCCATGAAGGCTGTTGTCAACTAAAGTTGTATGCCATTTTTGAAAAACAGTTTGCATTCTTTTTAGAGTTCACAGTCATATTTTTTTGGTATTTAATATGTTTCTGTGCTGAACAAGGTTTCTTTCATCCCATTCTTTCCTTCTGAATGTGTTTCTTTTTGTTAGCATACATTCTCCAGTGTTCTAAAACAGGATCTATAAAAGCTAAGTGATTATTCTTTGTACTTCTGAAAACATGTTTTTTTTTTTTTTTTTTTTCAAATCTGAATGTACTTTAAGGGACTACAAATTTTGAGGCTAACAGTAGCCTTTATCAGCATCTTGAAGATATAAGAGAAAAAAAGTATTTTAAAAGATTTTATTTATTTCTTCATGAGAGACACATAAAGAGGCAGAGACGTAGGCAGAAGGAGAAGCAGGCTCCATGCAGGAAGTCAGATGTGGGACTCGATCCTGGGACTCCAGGATCACACCCTGAGCCAAAGGCAGATGTACTTAACTGATGAGTCACCCAGATGTCCCTCCAAAAAAAATATTTTTTTAAAAGATATAAAAAGTGATGAAATACAGAAAAAATTCAGAGATAATTGATAAAAATTTAATGGTTCAGTAATTTTATGAAATGTAAATAGGTTAGATACTCCAATTAAAAGATTAAATTTATTAGGTTGCATAAATACATACACACATACATCATGATATACTACTTACAAGAGAAACATAATAAGCTCACCTATGCAGAAATAAAATTTTGTAAAATTGAACACCATACCTACAAACCTAGCAGTGGAGTTCCTAGCCAGGGTAATAAGTTCTGGAGGGAAAATTAATATAACAACTGGATAAAATAAGTAAAATTTATATAGAAATATAATCTAAAAGAATGTACAAAGTATTAGAGGCAATAGTAAATTAATCAAAGTCATAGGATACAAGTTAAAAATTAAGAAAAATTTATTGAAATTCTGTGAACTACTAACAAAGATTGAAAATAATATTTATTAGAGCCTCAAAATTAGGAATTAATCCATCAAAAGACTTTTTATACACTCTCTACACAGAAAGTCTCCATACAGAACACTATAAAATATTACCAAGGGGAACTTATGACCTAAATAAATGGAATATTAAATGTGCTAATATGTTAAATATGTTAATGTAACATGTTCACAGATTAGAAAAAGCAGTATTGTAAAGTTTCATTTTTTTCCCCAACTTGATTTAGAGATTCAAAGCAATACCAGTTTAAATTCTAGCAAGTGTATGTGTATATTTATAAGCCAATTCTTATATTTATATGGAAATGAAAAGGACCAGTAAAAGCCCAGGAAATTTGAAGAATAAAGTTAGAGCAAGAGTAAAGGGGAAAGAGAGAGAGGAGAATATAATGGGACCTGATTTATTATAAAAAGACCATTGAAATGACCAGAGGAAAAAAAAAGGAGGCAGATTTTTATGAAGTAGTTAGAGTAGTTGCATATCCATATGGAACAAAATAGCACAAAAGTCAATTCCAGATTGATGTAGGCTAAATATAAAAGGTAGCATCACAAATTTCCTAGAAGGTAAAATAAGATAATATTTTTATGATCTGGGGAAAGGTGGCAAAGATTCGTTGAAAGAGACACCAAAAACATTAAGCATAAGAGAAAAGATTGATAAGTAGTACTCTACTCATTAAAAGGAAAAAAAAAATCCTTGCCCATCAAATGACAAGATTAAAATCATGACAGGCTATTATTTATATACCAACTCAGTAACTGTATGCAAAACTATATAGGATCACTATAAACCTATAAGAGAAAGTTAGGTAACTTAAAAATAATGAAAATATTCCAAAGAAAATGAACATCAGCCAATAAGCACATGAAAGATGCATAACATCCTCAGTGACCATGGAAGAGCAAATTAAAACATTGTGTGTTAGTATTAACACATATGGTAAACAAAAAATAAAAATTTTGATTAATAAAATGTATTTAATAGGTAATGTAGTAATTACTGATTATTTAAGTAGATACATACAATGAAAATTTATACATGATAGTTCAAAATATTTAATAGTATTCCTACATTACAAAGTAAAATTTAAGATTTATTTTAAAGGCCAACTTTTCTGAGTGTTTTGCAATGAAATAGAAATAAATACCTCTAGGTTGACCAAAATATTATTGAGTTAGAAAATAAGAAATGCACAGAAGGAAAAGCCTTGTGTCTAAGATAATAACAATAATGAATACTTTATGCCTATTAACTCACTTAGATTTTACATAAACAAGGAGGTAGATGCTATAATTATTCCTTGGAAACTGAGGCGACAGATAAGTTAAGGGAACTACTTGATATGCTTCTTTTTTCATCAAAGTATGATGGCTGCTCTGGAGTTAACAGATCAGTGATCTGTTCTCCTGATCTCAGCCCCCTGCACCTTCAAAGAGGTTCATTTGGAAGACCTCAATGTCATCACCAGATGTTACAAGGTGTAGTCACCTTTTATATTTTCTTTAGCTTTGTTCTGTTTTCTACCAGTTTTAACCTATTATTAACTGTACACAGCATTTTCTTAAACATTCTATTCCAAGGCTTGTTCCCTTTCTCCTTTATGGGACTAAGGTTTTTTCCTTCCAATTTTGGGAGGCATATTTTCTGTAATTCTAAAAGAATTAGTGGAAGATTAGGTATCTCAATATGTTCATTCTTCCATTATGCATCCTGAGGTAGAAAACACTAGAAGTATTTAAAACAGAGATGTATAGGGTATATACATCTATGCCAACAAGACTATTCAGTTTAGTTTAGTTTGTTTTTTTTTAAGCCAGTCAAAGCAGACATTTTTAATTATGTACTTGAGAAAACAGTTGTGTCTATAACTGATAGATTTTCTTCTCAATTGTAGGTGAAAACAAACAAAAAAAATACACAATTTTCTTGGTGACTACTCCAATCTCTACCTCATCCAAAGCATGTTTAAAAAACAACTTTATCAGCAACCCATGTTTACACTTGTTAAATGAAATATCATTAATGGGATCTCAAGTGTGACAAAACAGCCAATAACTGCTTGGTTTTTAAGAAATGCCACCTCACAGGCTGAAATGGGGTTGTGAAGAGAAGTGTTTGTTGAGTACCTGCTATACATCCTAAATTTAATAACTTTTTGAAAACATATTATGTGTTAGGTACTATGATAAGCGTGTTATATTTATCATTAGTTCACTTGCTTTTCACAATAATCCTAAAATGAGTTTCCCCATTTTAAAAGTGGTAAGACCAAGGCTCATAAGATGAGGAGTAAACAACCTAAAAGAACTGTCTAGTCATTAATTATATAAAAGTTGGAGAGTAAATTATTCATACAGCTAGAAATGGTAAAATCAGGCAAAATATCATGTTTCTCAATCTGTTTTTCCCCATAACTGGGTTTTCTTACAATGCCAATGTCAGACTATTGACCATGTAAACTTATTTTTCTCAGTCTTATCATTTTGATAGTTCTTCTGGAAAACTGCAAACTGCATACAGTATTTGCAACTTTGTTAAGACACTAGTTAAAGTAAAATTGGAATACATGGTTCCTAATTCTCAGGGGATTGTCTCATCATTTGACCGCATATGTTCATGATCCAATTTTAGAAACTTGGCCAACTCAAATTAAAACATTCCAGTTTGCTAATCACCCTCCAGGACTGACTGCCCAAGAGATGAGAGAACATATGTTGGTAACTGATTCAGCCTTATCTTGTTCCAACTACATTTTATTATAAACAAAATAATTTATGTGCGACAATTACAATGATTCCAACCATTATTTTCAGAACAGCTTTTCATCCACTAGGTATGAGGAATTTAATCACTTACTTTATCAAAATTACATGTCACTGGTACAGAGCTAATCTCACTTTGTAAACTCACGTGTCAGACAGTTTGCAGGTTTGATGTGTTCTGAGTGTAGAATGTGCAATCAAATAAACTAATTTGCATTTTAAAATGCACTTTTTGTTTATTTTAATTTTCTTCATGTTAATAATATTGTATTTCCTTATGGCTGATGTACCACAGGCAGTATAGAAATTACTGGATTTTATGAATATTTAACACTATATTCTTTTTGGATGATGTAGTCTTTGTTTGATATAACAAGGGATTGCATTTGTAGACAGCATTTTTTTTTGGAAATTTGTAGAGTTTTAAGTAGATGGGTTGTACTGATTATAAGCATCTAAATATTTGAAGGGACCTTAAAAGAATTTTATTTTCTTTAAGATACAAAACATGATATTTCCCCCTCATTTTTGAATAGAATTGCCAAATGTGTAAAAGGTCAGATAGTTGTCCAAAGTCATAAAAGAAGTTTAGTCACAGAAAGTAGATGAGAATACAGGTTCCCTCTTTTCTTGTATATTTACTTATTATATTTTAAAAGTCTGATAAAGTGTTCTCCTAGTAATCTGTAGTATGATTATTTAGGATTAAATGGTATGGAGGGGGCAACTCTGGCTATTTCTATATCATTCTTACCTAGGAGCATATAGTACAATTTACATATATAATTTTGAGGATAAACTGCTAAACACTGGATGATAAATACGAAACAATATCAAGCTTTCAGATACTGAACATTTGGAAGACATCAGTTCACTGTGCCACATAAAGCCACTAGCTTCTCATGTATATCAAAATGTCATTCTAGGAACAAAAATGATCTTAACCAAAACTTTTAATTCTATGTGTCTTAAAACAAATATAAAATTTTTGTACAATACTTATCAGTAAATTCTATTTGAAATTTTCTATCCTAGACATTTTCATAGACATTTGGTCCTTGCGACACCTTTTTCATTAAGTGAAACAATTATTACCACATTTCCATTTTATTATTTTATTTTACTATTTCTATTTTGACAATCAAAAAAAAAAAAAAAAGCTGAAGGTAATTTAGTTTAAATAACTTCCTCCAAATTTCCAGCATTTGAAGCGACAGATTTGGAAGCATCTCCCAGGTCTTAACTCAGGTTATGGTTGTAATTCACCATATTCTTATGCTAATACACTTTTTATACAATGTCCTGCTTGCAAGTCAGCTGTTCTTGACTAAGTTTTGTTACCTGTAGCAGGAAGAGAGCGAAATTAATTTGCTGTCAAAAACAGTGAAACTGGAACGTCCTATCAGTGAGTTTTCAAAAATATTGTTATCCCAAATAGTGAACCACTTGACTTGTAGCAGACAGGACTTCCAAATAGTTAGGGTTGATTTAAACTCAGGCTGTGTTAATTTTTAAAAAGAGAATAAATTTAAAAAAATAGGTAAATAAATAAAAACAAAATAAATAGTGATACAGTAAACTCAGTATTATATAAAAAATTGATTATTATTTTAAATTCATAATCTTGGTGAAACAGGTGGTTGTAAATGATACTGGAAGGCCTGTATAGAGTTCTGATTTATATGATGATGATTGAAATAGAATAGCTATTTGATATAATTTTAGAAGACAGTTATTTTTCAAACGTGTAGTGTTCTTACATTTTATAAAGGTAAAAACACCAATTTTGCTTTCAAATAAAAATTTTGAAATTTCATTCATATGTAGTACCGCTGTACAATATCCAGTGTTCCTCTCATTCTTTTTAACTTTCACTTAAGTTTTTTAGAAGATATCATAAGAAGGCTAGAACAATATTCACCTAAATAAATAAATCATTACCATTTATATATTAGCTCATTTTTTTTTTTTTACTGCAATATCAGTAAAGATTTAGTGTTTTGTATTTTCAGGAAACTTTCATTTTAAATTAAATATTTTATTCTAAATTAAAGAAAAAGGAAAGTGTTACTATAATCTCACTCAATTCCCTAGAATCCATTCTTCCAAATGTAAACTGAATGTCTGGATATGTAAATGTTCTTGTTTGTACTTGTTTGTTTTCAAAAAGGAAAAAAATTTATTGTGTGTTATTTTTTTTTTAAATGACTCATTGAATGAGTGAGTCTAGTCTTTTCATTCACAAAAGTCTGATTTTCACAATTTTGGACATGGGATAAACTATTAATTTAACATTGGACTCTGAAAATTCATCATGCCTCTGCTTTCCTAGTTTTGTCCAAAGCAGCAGAGGTGGTCATTTCAGTGAGATCCTGCCACTGTCCATTAGTGATATATCTTTCTTATTCTCTACTTTCCAATCTATGTTATTAGCGACTGAATCCCCCAACCCCAAATACATAAATTGAAGCCTTAAACCTACTGTGACTAACATCTAAGGACTTCAGAAGGTAATTAAGGTTAAATGAGGTCATGAGGGTGGAACTCTAATCCAAGAGAACTGATGTCCTTATAAGAGGAAGAGACATCACAGAACTCACTCCCTCAAGCACAGAGGAAAGGTCATGTGAGGACACAGAAGAAGGCATCTTTCTGAAAATCAGTAAGAGAATTTATCTACAACCAATCCTGAAGGTGCCTTGATTTTGAACTTCTAGAAATATGAGAAAATATGTTTCTACTGTTTAAGCCATGCAGCCCATGATATTTTGTTATGGCAGCCTGAACACTCTAATACATATTTTTAAAGAACTTTTCTTAATTTTTATGACTCGTAGATTAAGCTTTTTATTTTTCTCTTTATGCTAATCTTCTCAGAAGTGCTTTTTTTGCTGCCTGGTAGCATCTTTAACATTCTACCTCCCACAGAGAGATAATATCTAAACTTATAAAATTAGAAATGACTCTAAATTCTAGGAACTATATTGGAATAAGAGTAGAAAAACTATCCATCAAAAAGTAGACTTACATGATCTCTATGAAAATCCCAATGCTATTTTTTTTTTTGCAGAAATAAAAATAGCTATTCCAAAACTCATAAGGCATCTCAAGAGAACCAGGATAGCCAAGACAATTTTGAAAAAGAAGAATGAAGTTGGAGTTCTCACACTCCAACTTCACACACATTACTGATGACAGTAATCAAAACAATGTAGTACTGAAATAAAGACAGACATATAGATCAATGGGAAAGAACAAAGAATCCAGTAATAAACTCTCTTCTAAATATTCAAACGATTATTTGGCAAAGGTGCCACGACCATTCAATGGGGAAAGGAGAGATTTTTAAACAAATGATATTAAGGAAACTGCATATTCACAAGTAACATAATGAAATGGTACACTTACCTTACACCATACATAAAACTTAACTCAAAATGAATCAAAGACTTAAATGTAAGAAATAATACTATAACATTTTTAGAAGAAAAGGGGAAAATATTCGCGATACAAGACTTGGAAATGACTCCTTTGATATGACATGAAAAGCAAGGCATCATAAATAAATAAAAATTAAAAAAAAAAAAAAAGGATCCCTGGGTGGCGCAGTGGTTTAGCGCCTGCCTTTGGCCCAGGGCGCGATCCTGGAGACCCAGGATCGAATCCCACATCGGGCTCCCGGCATGGAGCCTGCTTCTCCCTCTGCCTGTGTCTCTGCCTCTCTCTCTCTCTGTCTCTCTCTGTGACTATCATAGATAAATAAAAATTAAAAAAAAAAAAAAAGAAAGAAAAGCAAGGCAACAAAAATTAAAATAGATAAAGTGAATTTTATCAAAATTGAACATTTCTGTACATCAAAGGACATAATCAATAGAGTGAAAAGGCAGCCTACAGAAGGGAAAAATATTTGCATATCATATATTTGATAAGTGTTTAATATCCAGAATACATAAAGAACTACAATTCAACAACAAAACAATCCAATTTAAAAAATGGTCGAAGAGTTGAATAGACATTTCTCTTTTTAAAAAAAAATATTTTATTTATTTATTCATGAGAAACACAGAGAGAGAGAGGCAGAGACATAGACAGAGGGAGAAGCACACTCCTCACAGGGAGCCGGATACAGGACTCTATCTCCAGACACAGGATTACGCCCTGAGCTGAGGGTAGACACTCAACCGCTAAGCTACCCAGGCATCCTTGAATAGACATCTCTGAGAAGATACATAAATGGTCTGTCCTATAAGTTCATGAAAAGATGGTCAATGTTAGGCAAATGCAATTCAAAACCACGGTGAGCTACCGCCTCACACCCATTATGATGGCTACTATAAAAAAAATAAGTTACAAGTGTTGTGAGGGATGTGGAGAATAGAGATTCTTATGCACTATTGTTGGATGTATAAAAAGGTGCAGTTACTATGAAAAACAGTATAGGGTTTCCTCAAAAAAATAAAAATAGAATTACCATATGATCTAGGAATTTCACTTTTGGTTTTATACCTATTATAAATAGAATTGTGTCTCAAAATTCCTAACCCCTAGAACCTCGGAAAGTGATTATATTTGGATTTAATCTTATTTTTAAAATATTTTATTTATTTATTTATTTATTTATTTATTTATTTATTTATTTATGAAAGACACACAGAGAGAGAGAGAGGCAGGGACAGAGGCAGGGGGAGAAGCAGGCTCCATGTAGGAGCCCAATGTGGAACTTGATCCCGGACCCCTGGATCCCGGACCTTTGGATCAAGCTCTGAGCCAAAGGCAGAGGCTCAACCACTGAGCCACCCAGATGTCCCTGGATTTAATCTTTAAAGAGATAATTAAATTTAAATAAGTTTGGCCCTAACTTAATATGACTGGTGTTTTCATAAGAAAAGAAAATTAGGATACAGATTTACCCAGATGAAAGAGCATGTGACAACACAGGGAGAAAATGGCCATTTACAAGATAAAAAGAAGATCCTAAGAAATCAATTGCTATGGTCTAAATTATTTCGATATTCCAATATTCAAATGTTAGAATTCTAATGCCTAATGTGATGATGTTAGGAGATGAGGTCTTCAGCAGGTAAATAGATTAAGGTTGGATCTTCATGAATGGGATTAGTGGTCTTATAAAAAAGATCCCACAGTAATGCTCAGTTCCTTTAGAGGAGGGTACATGAGAAGTCTGCCTCTTGGAAGAGCCCTTACCCAACCAACTGTGAGAAATACATTTCTGTTCTTTACAAGCTACCCAGGTAGTGGATTTTTGTTATTGCAGCTTGAAGGGACTACGACACCAACTCTGAAGCATTTTTTGTAATAATCAAAAAAGGTGAAAGCAATGCAAGTATCCATTGACAGGTGAATAGATAAACAGAAGTGGAATACTATTCAGCCTTTTAGAAAGGTAGGAAATTCTGAAACTTGCTACATGGATAAATCTTGAGGATACTCTGGTTAGTGAAATAAGCCAATAACATAAAACCCCAAATAGTGCATGATTCCACTTATAAGAGGTCTCTAGAGTAGTCAAATTCAGAGACAGGAGTAGAATGCTGATTGACAAGGGCTAGAGTGAAGGGGAAATGACAAGTTATTCAATGGGTATGGAACTTCAGTTTTGCAAGATGAAGAGTTCTGGAGATTGGTGGCACAACGGGAATGCACTTAACACTACTGAACTATATACTTAAAAATGATTAAGGCAATTGGGATCCTTGGGTGGCTCAGTGGTTTAGTTCCTGCCTTTCGCCCATGGTGTGATCCTGGAGTCCTGGGATCGAGTCCCACATCAGGCTCCTTGCATGGAGCCTGCTTCTCCCTCTGCCTGTGTCTCTGCCTCTCTCTATTTGTGTGTGTCTCTTATGAATAAATAAAAATATCTTAAAAAATGATTAAGGCAGTAAATTTTATATTATATGAGTTTTATCACAATATTAAAATCAGATCAATGCAATGTGATGATTCTGTGTAGCTGTTAGTGGTTGTTACTGCTTTGAATATCAATATGAAAATTGATTTGGCTATTGTATTAGATACACAAAAATTAGTTGCTAGGTAAAGCGCAAGATACCTAGTTAAATTTGAATTCAGATAAAAATAGATAATTGTTAGTATATATGTATCCCAAGTATTGCAAGGCACATACTTCTACTAAAAACAATATTTGCTCTTTACATGAAAAGTAAATATAACTGGGTACTCTTTGTTTTTATTTGCTATATCTGGTGACTCTAATACAAATGTACATTTTCATGTTGCCTTCCTATAAAGAGTACATACTAATCTATGTAAAAGAAATGTAGTACTTAGTATTTGAGTATTGAGATTATAAAATAAGGGTACATCTGAGATGTCAAGTGACACTCTGAGTACCATAGGTGGCTCTGGTAAAGGAGTTCCTTTTATAAATAATTCCAACCTCTAGTTTTTACTCTAGTTTTTTAGTCACTGTCCTATGGCACTTGAAATATTTCTACATTTACACCTATTTGTCTCATTTTGAAATATGATTTTTTTTTGGTAGGGGTAATATCAAAAGCATATGCTGAAAAAAATTCCTAAGATGTAAAGTAATTGCTTTACACACACACATACATGTACTCACATATTTATTTCTGTGACCAAATAAATCTATTAAGTGGTGAGTCAAATCAGTTAAACCATGAAAAATTCTCTATTGATTCTTAATCATTGTCATCCTAACTCAGATTAGTCAATCAAACAGAATAGTCATATAAATAAGGGACAGCAGAAAAAAACATGAAATTTATAATTATTAAGTCTGTGTTTGAATATAGGATGTGCTATTTTTTGGCTTGGTTCTTGGACAGATCATACAGCATCTTTAGTAACACAGATGTAATAATAATACCTATTTCTCAGGGTCATTGTGAAAATTGAAACAGTATCAACCTATCTCAGGATAGGTAAACATGTAGAAAGGTATCAGGACATGACTTGTTTGAGAGGAGTAAATAAAGGTGGGGTTGACAAGAGGCTGAAGTGATGCCACTGGAGAATTGGAAGAAGTACAGAGAGGGTTCTCAGGAAGCAAAGAAGAGAAATAGACATTAAAAGGTAGAAATGCATGAAAGTGATGATCCAGACAAATCATCGACTTCCTACATATTTCTTGGTCTTTCTCACTATTTACAAAACAAGTTAACAGAGGAAGAAGAACCAGTTGTTGTGAATAAAGGAATTGAGGGGTGCCTGGGTGGCTCAGTCAGTTAAGCATCACATTCTTCATTTCTGCTGAAGTCATGATCTTAGGGTCCTGAGGTTGAGACCCCATTCTAGGCTCAATGCTTAAGTGTAGAATCTTCTTGAGATTCTCTCTCTCCCCCTCCCTCTGCTGATCTCCACTCCTTGTGGGCTCTCTAAATAAATAAATAAATAAACAAACTAACAAATAAATAAATAAATAAAAATAAATAAATAAATAATTTAAAAAACAAAAGAATAAAGGAATTGAGTAGAGGAGAGATTCTGGATTTCTTTCCTTTTCTTATTTTACAGATTAATATCCTGAATATACTCTGGAACAAAATGGGAAAAAAAGGGAAATAATATATAGAACCATTAATAGTAACCATGTATTTTATTAAATTTTTAACACACTAACACTATTGAGTACTTAAAATGATACAGCTATTGTTATCTCTTAGAGATAAGGAAATTCAGATGCAATGCACTTAAGAAGCCTAAGATCATACAGCTCATTAAGTGGCCCAACATAGATTCAAATCTAGACTATCAAAAAAAAAAAAAAAAAAAAAAAAAAAAAAAATCTAGACTATCTACACAAAGTGCATGCTTTTATGTATGACACACATAACCATCTTGAATTTTATGTTCTTTCTTCCTATTGTGTCCAAAGAACAAGTAGACATACACATTTAATGAGCCCAAATTTTCACAAAGCTCATTGGTGCCTAGACCTAGGAGACACAGAAGAATATTACACAACATACACACACATGCACACACACATACAAAAATATAAAAATATATATGCATACATAATACACACATATAAAAACACACCTATATATGGCAAGGATAGTTAAAATACTGGTGGAAATGAGTGATTTCATGGTTTTCAAAGGATGAAATACAGATATGGCTGATATACTGATAAGTTCATTTTCCATATACATCAAAATCAGAAGAAATCTAGTCATAAAGCAAGGAGACAGAATTCATGACCCCATCTTCACACTTATTGCTTTAGTATATTAGAGAACAAGCAAATTTAAATGAACAAATACTTCAAAAACTTTTTAAGCATTGTGTTTTTGGGTGCTATAGTATCTTGAATACCTTGTCAAAATAATAAAGTTAATTCAACAATTGTGGTAGAAGTAGTCAATGAGCAAATACTAACATATTTAATATTCAGTGCTGAAATAGCAATGCATGTATCTAGGAGGAATTAAAAATGGATCCCTGTCTTAACACTATTCACAAAAATTAACACCAGTTGAATTAAAACGCTGATTGTATTCTTGCCATAGTGCAAGAAAGTCTAGACAGTTCAAGTACAATGTTAAACACCTAGAGTATTTAGAAACTCAGAATTTACCAAACGAAATTTAAACCATTTGTATGCAAAATATATATATATATATATATATACCAAGCAAGACCAATAGGTATACAATACATCTGGGAAAAATAAAATGCGTAACATGTCATGAGTTCATTTCAGTAATACACAAATGTTCTTACAAATTGACAGGAAAAAATACAAAACACACAGTATAAAAATGAACAAAGATATGAATATACAATGCATCAAGAGCCAATCCAAATAACTAACACACTTGGGAAAAAGGAAGTTGACTAGTTATTAGGGAAACAGAAATCAATATGATTTAACCTTGAGAGAAAGTTTAAATGCTCTAAAACCTAGTGTTGATGTGGACATGAGAAGAAAGGGTAGTCTCAGATTCCTGGTTGAAATTTACTGTGATTTAACTTTGTTCAGCCTTCTGTTGCAGGAGCCTCAGTATTATTAACCTGTAAAATGAAAATATGACAATATCTACTAAGAAAAAAAATCTTGTTGTGCCCAAGATTGCAAATCCGAGAAACCACCAAGGAGCCAACACCGATGCAAGCACACAAGGGTTTATTTGCAAGCTCGAGCTTGGGTCCGAGTATACCTGACACAGTGGAGCAGAGACTTGGACCCCGAAGTGGGTTACAGCCGGGTTTTTTTATAGGCTGGTCTAGGGGATTTTCAGAAGGGGTGGAGGGATTTCTCAAGTTCTGTTTACATTCTGATATGGGGCTTTCAAGGGCATTGAGCTCTGTTCTCTTTCTAATATGGGACTTTCTACCATGGGCGTGGGCTCTGTTGTCTTTCTGATATGGGATCTCCTGACGAGGACATTCTGCAGTTTTTCCTGTAAAGTTCAGCTCTTATTCACAGGGGCCTAAGATGGCTGTACTTGTGCTAATGCTAAACTTGAGGTAGAATGGCCTTAATTTTTCTCGGCCTCCACATTTCCCCCTCTCAGAGGAACCTAAGGAAGGACCCAATCATGGGTCCAGGTTGGTCTCAGAGTGAGCCAGTGGGAATGATTAAACCATGATTCAAACCAACCTTGTTGCTGTTCTCACTCCCGTTTATGTCTAGCCAAACCTTTTCTGACTTTTGCCATAGATTCCTGGACTATTCCTGAGTGATCAGTAAAGAAGCAACACTCCTCATTTGGGGCCACACATAACCTACCCCCCTTGCTTGCAAAAGCCTCTCTACAGTAAAGATGGTCCCATCTTTTTAAACCTTAAAAGACTTTAAAAGCAAGGCTGAATTGGATGCACATTTTTTTTATTTATTTTTTTTTTTGGGTGCACATTTTTAAATGGCTAATGGGGATTGGTTCTGGCACAAAGAGGACAGAGCATAAGCAACATTAGTGGGGTAAGTGAGAACAGCACAGTCTTAACAAAGTCCTTGAGAATAGCGTGTGGGTCCGCTGGCTGGGTGTGGGTGTAGTGGACCCAGGGAGTAATCCTGTCGACCTTGAGAGTGGTGGGAGTGGTCAGGATCACGATGTAGGGTCCCTTCCAGTGAGATTGAAGTGTCTGGTGTTGGTATCTCTGCACGTACACCCAGTCACCTGGCCAGTATCAATGGGGGCCCGGGGGTGGCCCAGTCTCGTAGAGGGTCCTCAGCTTAGGCCACACCTGCTCATGGGTTTGTTTTAACATTTGAAGGGAGAAAAGGAGTTGGTAATCCTTAAACTCAGCAAGCACCTCAGGTTTTAAATTGGGGATAATAGGTGGAGGAATACCAACCATGATCTCGTAGGGAGTCGGTCCCATCTTATATGGGAAGTTCCTCACCCTATAAAGGGTGAAGGGGAGGAGAGTCACCCAGTCCCCGCCAGTCTCCAGGGCTAATTTAGTTAAGGTCTCCTTTAATGTTCTGTTCATCCCCTCTACCTGTCCTGAGCTTTGGGGCCTATATGCACAAGGTAATTTCCAATCTGTCCCAAGTACTAGTGCCACTCCCTGTGTTACCTTAGAGACGAATCCTGGGCCATTGTGTGATCCAGTCTTAACAGGAAAACCATACCTCGGTAAGATGTCTTCCAGCAGTTTCTTGGTCACGGTCTGTGCTGTTTCATGTTTGGTGGGAAATGCCTCTGTCCATCCTGGAGGACAGTTTGCGACTGTGGGATCCTTAAGACGGTTTCCTTCCATGCATCCATCAACCATCTTTGTCCATCCTTTAATTTGTACCCAAGGTAGCTCACCTCTGCTCTCCAGATCTGGGCTCTTTTAGCTGAGGCCCGGTATCCTAGAGCTGCTATGGTTTGGAGCAAGTCCCTGGTGCTTCACAGGCATGTGTCCAGGCCCTCCACCAACAACAGGATATCAAATGAGCGTGCTCGGAATGGAACTCACCCAAGTCTTCGTGTAAGGCCTCATCAAAGATGGTTGGTGAATTTTTGAATCCTTGTGGTAGTCGAGTTCAGGTGAGCTGGCCATTAATGCCTCTCTCAGGGTCCGTCCATTCAAAGGCGAAGAGGTCTTGGTTCTTGCATGCTAAAGGCTGAAAAAGGCATCTTTTAAATAGAGGAGTGTGTATGGGTTTGGGACCATAGGGTGCATATCCTCTACTCGCCGGTTGACTTCCCTTAAGTCCTGGATTGGCCTGTAATCGTTAGAGTGCGGTTTCCGAACCGGCAGCAAGTTGTGTTCCATGACGATTGGCAAGGCCTCAATATGCCCGAGTCCAGTAGTTGCTGTATGTGGGGTGTGATTCCTGTATGTGCTATGAGAGGCATGGGGTATTGGTGGACCCTGACAGGGTCTGCCCCCGGCTTTAGTTCTATGTATATGGCTGGTCGGTGCCAGGCCTGCCCAATTCCCCCAGTTTTTGCCCACACTTGGGGAAATTCCCGCAGCCAATGGTCAATGTCAGTCATTGGGGTTGAGGGCGTTTGATGGAGATGATAATCGTTTTCTAAACTCAGGACAAGCACCTGAATAGGGTGTCCCTCCTTGTTTAGGATTTTTGCCCTTTTGGGGTGGAAGTGAATTTGTGCCCCCATCTTGGTGAGCAAGTCCCGACCTAACAACGGGTAGGGACACTCAGGGATGACCATGAAGGAATGGGATACCCAGCCCATGCCGAGATCCACAGTTCTTCAGGTAGTCCAGGAGTACTATTTGGTGGCCGTGGCCCCTTGCACCCATGATGTCTTTTTTGCCAATTTCCCTTGGGGTTGTAATAAAATGTTGTGTCCCAGTGTCCACTAGGAATTCAACAGGTTGCCCCTCCACTCTGAGAGTTACCCTGGGCTCAGGAAGGGGTGCCGAACCCCGACTCCCCTAGTCCTCCAGGTCCTCCATCTCCAAGATCTTGGCAGGGGCCTTAGGTCTTTTGTTAAGATAGTCTTTCACCCAGTGGCACTCTTCTTTGCAATAAGCACATTGGATTTTGTTCAGCTTAGGGCGCTCCCGACGGGGACCAGGGCCATCCTCTTTACCTGTCCCTGAAGCCAGCTTCTTGAGGTGCCTCCGTCTTTCCTGTGGGTCATCCATAGTTGTGGCCAGCAGGATCTTGGCCAGGTTTTGGGTCTTCCAGTCACTTAGTTTGGTTTGTTGCTCTTCTGGACTTTATTATTATAGACTCTTTCTGCTACTATAAGTCCTGCAAGCTCTTCTCTCCTAGTATTCTCTCTAAGAAGGCTGCTGGACTCTCATCCTTACCCTGTCTTACATAACCATACCTCGTCCAGATTGGTAGGCTTGCGCTGGCAGCCTGGAGACCTGCCATTAGAGTCTGAAGGTGGACCTGGAGTCTCTCCTTACCTTCAGCCAAGTTCAGCTTTGGGGGGTAAAAATGGTTTTAGCCAAGGAGGAGAATTCTTGATTATGTCCTGCCAGACCAGGATGTAGGGCACCTGGTCAGGGTGGCCGTTCGGTTTGTCCCTGAAGATCATGGCCTTAACCTGTAAGATAATAGGTAAGTGGAGAGTTCCTTCTTGGGGCCATCCCACGCCAAAGGTTGGCCATTTTGACATGCAGTAAGTTTGAAATTTCCCTCTCCTTATGTAAACAGTTATGACAGTTAACAAAGATACAGTAATACAGACAAATGCACAGTTAACAAGGACATAGTAACACAGACAAACGTTCCCGTGCAGCCGCATAGACAAAACAGAAAGTAACCCGAAGGGCTGGCAGCTGGTCCCCCTTACAGATGAGGACCCTGTCCTCCTTATAGATGAGGACCTCCATCCCCCTTACATGAGGACACCCGTCCCCCTTACAGATGAGGACCCTGTCCTCCTTACAGATGAGGACCTCCGTCCTCCTTACAGATGAGGACCTTGTTCTCCAGGCGGGGGCAAGGGACTTCTCCTAAAGACTCCCGGTCGACGGCCCGCCAGTGCATCCGCCTAAGCCAATGTCAACCCAATACAGATTGGAATTCCTACAGGTAAAAGTACAGTTTAGAGCTCTCAGAGAATATGCGCACAAAAGGTGGAAAAAGTTGAGTGCACTCACCATGCATGAAACCCTCCGGATAGGGTCCTAGAGGTCTCGGATCCTGAACGAGCCCCCAAATGTTGTGCCCAAGATTGCGAATCCGAGAAACCACCAAGGAGCCAACACCGATACAAGCGCATGAGGGTTTATTAGCAAGCTCGAGCTTGGGTCCAAGTATACTCCATACAGCAGAGCAGGGACTTGGACCCCGAAGTGGGTTACACCTGGGTTTTTTATAGGCTGGTCTAGGGGATTTTCAGAAGGGGTGGAGGAATTTCTCAAGTTCTGTTTACGTTCTGATATGGGGCTTTCAGGGCATTGAGCTCTGTTCTCATTCTGATATGGGACTTTCTGCCACTGGCTTGGGCTCTGTTCTTATTCTGATATGGGATTTTCTGCCGAGGGCAATTCTGAGCTCTGCTGTCTTTCTGATATGGGATTCCCTGCCGAGGACATTCTGCAGTTTTTCCTGTAAAGTTCAGCTCTTATTCACAGGGGCCTAAGATGGCTGTACTTGTGCTAATGCTAAACTTGAGGTGGAATGGCCTTAATTTTTCTCAGCCTCCACAATCTATTACTTTCCTAGAAAGCTATTCTGTAGAGCCAAAGGTACCAATTTATAAGAGCTTATATATAAAGATAACTTTTATAGAGTTGTTCAAGGTAATGAAAAACAAAAATAATAACAGGAACAAAAACCCAACTCTCATATGTGTGTATGAATACATATATTAATACTTATCTACATATTTTTATGTAGTCTATAAAAGATTATTAAAATGTGGAGGAAAATATGTACGAATACACACTGAGTTTTTAATATTGAGTTATCTAAGGGAGAGGGGTTGTTGCAATCAGAAAAAAGAAAGGGAGGAATGAAAAATAGGTGTCTTTCCTAAAACAATGTATGTCATTCCACTTACAAGGAAGAAAAAATCATGTGATTAAATATACTCCTCATTATAGCAGTGGGAATTAAGTTTTTTTTCTGTTTTGTATTATTTTGTTTTTACCTATTTTGGGTCAAGTAGAAAGATAATAGATCAGTATTTAGAGAATTCCTATTTTTGATATGATAATGAACTAAAAATCAAATTAATGAAGCCACATCATAATTAGGTTATTTAATAAAAAAATACACTGCATGTAGAATCAGTGAGCTAGAAATGTTTTTTTTTTTTTTTAAAGCTCATTAAAAATAAGTCCAACTATATTGAATAAAATAAATGTAATAATGTTTTTGGAAATTAAGTTAGCCACTTATATCTTCTCATAATGGAGCCTTTACATTATTTGAAATAGGATGAAAGCCAGGAAACTTTCTAGTCAAAAATTAATCGATTGATAGTGAATGATCTAGAAATCTGTTCATTTAAATTAGTCTGTGATAAGTCTTAAAACTAAAAACTTGAAGTAAAATTGCTTTTAAAGTTTTTCTTTCTTTCTTTCTTTCTTTCTTTCTTTCTTTCTTTCTTTCTTTCTTTCTTTCTTTCATCTTGATAGTTTGCTTCACTTCAGTTCAAACTGCTGGAAGCTGATCCTTTTTATGTCCATGTTTCAGGAAGTGCTGAAGGTCAGATCACTCAAAGCCAACCCCATCAGACATCCTACCAAGATAATCTCTAA
This sequence comes from Canis aureus, assembly GCF_053574225.1. Classification (NCBI taxonomy): domain Eukaryota; kingdom Metazoa; phylum Chordata; class Mammalia; order Carnivora; family Canidae; genus Canis; species Canis aureus. The sequence goes on along the minus strand of NC_135611.1, from coordinate 85,239,277 downwards.
AGAGGTCAGAGGTGGGAATGACACAGAGAAGTGGCAGGTATTACCAGTCCAGTTCAAGGGATTTCTCACTGTTCTCATAGGGGACCTTGTTTCAGTGGAAAGATAAAGGGTTGCAATGAGAAAGTAATGGAAATCCCTCCATTTTATGCAGATTTGTTTTTTCATGAGATAAAAGTAAGAAAACATTTATGTTATTTATAGAGAATATAGTGTTTTGCTGAAGGCAGATTATTTATTTGGGGTTTATAGTGCTCCACTGAATTGTGCCTCAATTTTTATGTTCAAGTCCTAACCCCCAGAGTGACTGTACTTGGACATAGGGCTAGTGACAATGTGATAAAGGTTAAATAAGACCATAAGAGTAAGGTCTTAATTCAGCAGGGATGGTGTCCTTTTAAAAGGAGAGATACCCCCTGTGAAGAGAAGGTTGCCATGTGCAAGCCAGCAAGAGAGCTCCCACCAGAAACTGAATGTTGTTGGCACCTTGATCTTGAACTTGCAGTCATCAGAACTGTGAGAAAATTTCTCTTGTTATTTTTATTATGGCAACTTGAGCAGACTAAAACAACTAACTAATAAAACAATGTGGTTGTGTTTGTTTTCAGTTTCATCTATGGTTGCCTTGATCCTTTTGATCTCTGACAAAGGGGATGAATATTCATTTTAGTCAACAGTTTCATTATAATCATTTTTTTTTTTAACAAGAGTGCACTTACTATCAAATTCATTGTGTTTGAAAGCCCCATAATTTTATGTAACCATTTATTTTCATGTGTTTAGTATTTGGGAAATAAATTTGTCATTTTCAGTTTTTTATACTTAAACATATTTACACAATTTTTCCAATGTGGGATTTGAGATGATGATGGATAAAGCTTACCCAATACAAAATTCAGTTCCTTCATTATGCTTAAAATTAGATGTTTAAAATTTACTACCTGGGCTTCAGTACTTCAGACTTATAAGTATAAAGAGTTTGTTGAATATCTACTGCAGTATATTTACTATACAAATGAAAGCACTGATGAAAGGGAATTTAAAGAACATACCCTCAATTGTAAATTTTATCAGTAGTGAGAAAGGAAAAATATTGCTGGCATAGTGGCAGTGAAAATTGAAACACAGACCACAACTTACAAAGTGTACCCTGAATCACAAAATAGATAAAAGGTGCCAGAGAAATTATGTTTATCACACACTGAACTCATTCTTTTAGCACCAGTTTATTTAGACCAATCTGGTTTACGTAAGACCACACACAAAATGATCAACAGTGATTTCATATGGACTCACAAATCCTAAAGATAAAGACCTCTGACAGTTCCAGCAACCTTTGCATTTACATAGTCTGATGACATCCTATGACTCCAGCACCCAAAAATCCATTTCTCCTTCCTTGATTACACTCTCTTTCTTTTGAGGTACCCTATGAATTCCCATGGTGTGAAGTCTCTCTGGCTGCATCAAGTAATAACTTTTGACCACAGGTGTGTACTCGGTGGCCTTTGGTTGATGGAAATTAATATTAGTCAAACCAAGAGTAAGAAATCATAGAGTTCTTTGTATTGTATTTCAGAAAGACTTCCTCTTCCTCTTTTCCATTTTATCCTGGCAAAAGCCCACTCCATTTTTTCAAATCAGATTTCTGGTTAAAAGAAATCCTATCTTTCTACTTTGGCCTTTATTTATTTCCCATTTTGAAGATCATAATGGGAGAACATCTTAAAGAATATTAGTTTCTGAATTCAGTACCAATGGCAAAAATTATATATAATCAAAATACTCTAGAAAAGCTATCTTAAATTTTTAACTAAAAATAATATATATTGTTTTGTACAGGCACATTTATTTAATACAGTAAAATTATATTTTATATAATTATATATCATATTGTAATATAATGGACAAAATTACACATCGCACATACTGATGATATTCATGTTAAAATTTGATAGGGGAATTTAAATTATTATGGTTAATTCTTTTTCTATTTGATTTTCATAAGCTTCCATAGATGTATTCTTGTTATTTAAAATTCACAAGTGATATAACTATACTGTAACACTGACAATCCAGAGCCTACTTATATATTTCAATATATGTGTTTGTTTCATTTGAAATCATAATAGTTTTCAGGCAATATGTAGTTATTTTTTAAAGGTCATACCACGTGAGAATGTGGAAGATCTATAAAAGCTACAATGCTGGGTAAGTCCAGTCACTACTAGCAAGTAACCAACTAGTTAAAGAACTCCAAATATGGGGATCCCTAGGTGGCTCAGCGGTTTAGCACCTACCTTTGGCCCAGGGCACGATCCTGGAGTCCCAGGATCGAGTCCCGCATCGGGCTCCCGCATGGAGCCTGCTTCTCCCCCCTCCTGTGTCTCTGCCTCTCTCTCTCTCTCTGTCTATCATGAATAAATAAATAAATCTTTAAAAAAAGAAAAAAAAAAAGAACTCCAAATATGGGGCAGCCCCAATGACCCAGTAGTTTGGTGCTGCCTTCAGCCTGCGGTATGATCCTGGAGACCCAGGATGGAGTCTCATGTCAGGCTCCCTACAGGGAGTCTGCTTCTCTCTCTGCCACTTTCTTTCTCTGTGTCTGTCATGAATAAATAAATAAAATCTTAAAAAAAAATAAATAAAGAACTCTAAATATGTATTTTCAAATTATCTTGAAATAACATAAAAGTTAGAAATAATTAAAACAAAAGTGTACAATAAAAATTAGAAAAGCATAAAACAAAATGTACATTACTTATATACTTAGGAACATTAGATTTTTCTCAAAATGTAAATATCAGAAGAGATATTTACAAGTATATACTTGGTTATCTAATGAAATACATAATATAGTAGAATAACATCTGAAGTTTGAATCTGAAAATAGTATATGAATTTCCCTATTTCAGATATTTGAAGTATTATTGTGGGTAAGTCATTTAAACTCTCTGAGATGATGTTTTATCATATAATAGATGCTCTGTCTGCCTTTCAGTTTTATTCTGAAGTTCAACAGGAATGATGCAGACATAGAATATTGAACCTACATATATATTCCGTTAAAGTTAGAGGTTCTAAAATCACATAACAAAATAAGTGATATATTTTTAAGAGTGAAAATATTTCATGAAAGAAGTGTCTTTTTCATGAAAATATTTTTTTTTGTCATTTCTTCACTATTATGTCAGATTAAATATTGCTTGGCAAAATATAATGGAAAACATATTTCTACCACATGGGAGCTAAACGACCTTAATATAACCACTTAGCTTCTCTGAGCCTTAGTTTTCTCATCTGCAAGTTTGAGATAGAGAAAAAAAGAGCAGAAAATTGCAATCAGATTAGGGTAAGGTTCATGGTTACTGAAACGGCAAAATAGTGCCCGATCCCTTCTATTTTTCCATTAGGCTAGTTTAACAATGTTTCCCCATTCTGTCTTTTTTTTTTTTTTTTAATGATTTTATTTATTTTTTTGAAAGGAACAGAGAGAGAGAGTGTGTATGAGCCTGGGGGAGGGGCAGAGAGGTAGACGCCCCGCTGAGCAGGGAGCCAGAAATGGAGCTCCATCCCAAACCCTTGGATCTTGACCTGAACCTAAGGCAGATGCTTAACTGTCTGAGCCTCCTAGGTACCCAATCCCAATTCTCTTCCTGGGCCTTCCCTCTTTTCCGCATGAATCATCCCCCCCACTTTTCCATGTCAAGGCTAGAACTCAAAACAAAACAAAACAAAAAATCAAGTTACTCCCTGGGATTCTAGGTGAATTCTCCTTACTCTTTCAATATAGTTCAGCCTGGGCATATTTATGTTCCTATATAATCTGTTCCTTCTAATAAAGAATTATCATCAGCCTTTACTTGCTATGTAAACTAATTAAAGGTAGAAAAACAGAGGACATAAAGAGATGACTTAACTTTAAAAAATAGAATCTTGGGCAGCCCCCGTGGCTCAGTGGTTTAGCGCAGCCTACAGCCCAGGGTGTGATCCTGTAGACCTGGGATCGAGTCCCATGTCGGGCTCCCTGCATGGAGCCTGCTTCTCCCTCTGCCTGGGTCTCTGCCTCTCTCTCTCTCTTTCTCTCTTTCTCTCTCTGTGTATCTCTCATGAATAAATAAATAAAATCTTAAAAAAAAATAAAATCTTCCCTTGATTTTTAATACATGCCTCTCACCAAATGTTTTTGTTTATTCCTGGGACGATTACAAGATGCTATGACTATATATTTTCACAATAACTTTCTATTCATTTTTATTCAAATGAGATGTCCCTTCTATTTAATGTGATGTTGACTTTTGGAAGGTAACTCAAAGTGATAAACCAGGGTAAGCACGTTGTTTCCTTACCTGAGAGTCAAATGAATTTTCTGCATCATTGTTGATTTTTTTTTTAAGATTGTATTTATTTATTCATGAGAGACACGGAGAGGAAGAGAGGCAGAGACAGAGGCAGAGGGAGAAGCAGGCTCTCTGCAGGGACCCCTGGATCACTCCCTGAGCCAAAGGCAGATGCTCAACTGCAGAGCCACCCAGGCATCCCATCATTGTTGATATAATGGAGATTTTTGTATTGCCATGTTTTACTCAGAAATCAGGTGTGTTCTCATCACACAGGACAAACTAACATTTAGTATGAAATTACAAATTGTAGGGCAGCCCGGGTGGTTCAGTGGTTTAGTACTGCTTTCAGCCCAGGGCGTGATCCTAGAGACCTGGGATTGAGTCCACATCAGGCTCCCTGCATGGAGCCTGCTTCTCCCTCTGCCTGTGTCTCTGTCTCTCTCTTTCTCTCTGTCTTTCATGAATAAATAAATAAAATAAAATAAAAAAAGAAATTACAAATTGTAAAAACATGCCTTTTAGTTTTTTTAAAAAATTATGGCTAGTATGAAGTACTTTTACATTTTATTTAATAAATTTTAATAAAACAGACCAAAACATGTCTTAATAACTTACCTATTTTAAAAAATACCCAATTAAAAAGAATTAAGAAGCATAAGCCCTGAGTTGACAAAAATAAAGCCAGAGAATATTTAATTATATGATGAATTCAGATTATGTAGGCAATATTGAAAATTATGAGAAAGAAATCCTAAAATATTTTTCCCCTTTTAGTGGCAGAATTTTTAAGTTGTGAATTAATGAGATTGTGTTTTTAGCTTTCTACTTCATATTGCCTTATTTTAAATCTCCATAAAGCATGTCTAATTTTTAGCCAAAAATGAATGAAATGACAAAAGCTTTTAATAATTCATAAAGCAGTAAAAGAAACAACCTAAAAATGTATTCAGAAAGCGAAGACAGAAACTCTGTGATTTTTTTTTATTGATACCCACATTTTCATAGTAATTATAAAATAAAACATATCTCTATTTTACTTGGATTATTTGGCATCAAGTATTTCATACAGACTGATTCTGTGCAGACATGTAGAACTGAAGTTCAGATTTGTACTAGGAAAAATCTAACAGTACTGCATGTGTTGATTGGAATGAGTGGTTGAATTTAAATAATTTTGGTTTATTTATATTTATATTTTATGAATACAATGAAGATTTTTTGGGGATTCATTTACTCCTTGGTTTCAAATGAAACTGTAAGAATATTTGTATAGTCATTACTTTTGAATCTTAAAAACAGGCTGTCATGTTTAGCCTTAGAACTATAGGAAAGTAATTAAGAAATTGTACTAGTTTTAAGGAAAACTGCATATCAGTCTCCTAACCCAGGGTTGTGGTCGATGGTTCCCTAAGTCTAACTGAATTAAATCCAAAATCTCTTACTGCATTGACAGTTTTCCACTTTGGGAATTGTTACAGACTAAATTGTCTACCTTCAAAATCTGTATGTTGAAGCCCTAAGCCCATGTGACTATACTTAGAAATAAAGCCTTAAAGGTGGTAATTAAAGTTAAATGTTATCGTAAGGTGGGGCCCTAACCCTATAGAACAGGTACCATTATAAGAAGAGATAGAATCACCAGAGCTTTCTCTCTCCCCACGTGTGCATAAGGACATAGAAAGGAAGGAGGTCCATCAACAAACTAGTAAGAGAGGTCTCAGTAGAAGCTAACCCTAATGGAGACCTTGATCTTGGTTTTCTAGCCTCTAGAAGTGTGAAAAAATCAGTTCTACTTTAAGAAAAGCCATTGTAGGTATTTTGTTATGGCAGCCCAAACTGACTAATACAGGGATCTAGTCTCCCTTTTGAGTCTTATCTCTTCCTTCTGTTGCAACTACATTCATTTTAACAGCTTTCACTTATAATCTTTTTCTTCTTACTTATGTCTCATATTTACCTGATAGGATTCTACCTAAATGCTGAAGTCTGTGTCAAATCCACCTTGAAAATAGTTTTCTTCTTTCCCATATGTTCCTCTCCCCGAACCGTTTGGAGTCCCATTAACACTTTGCATATCTCCAGTGTAAACATGATATATTGTCCCATATTTTATCTCTTTGGTCATCTGCCTTACCTTCTCTATTAGATTAACGAAACAACATATAAAGTAGTTAACTCTTTTGGAGTGCCTGAGAACCTAGTATGTTCCAATTTATGATTACCACTTGCTAGGTGTTTTTTATTGTTGCTATTGTTAAATGAAAACTAGAAAAAGGAAAATAATAATAATAATAATAACAATAATAATAATAGAAAATAGAGAAAGGCAAATTTAAAGTCAATATAAGTTCTTTCTCACAATCATAGGTGTTAGAAAGTAAGCAATAGTATCTCAGCATCACAATAGTATTTCAAACAGGATATTTAAGATAGAAGTGTTTTATGAGGAAAGATGGGATCAGATTACCTCCATATGTCCTTTAAATTATTGTATACAGGGACTTGAATACAGATGTATTAAGTAATTTTTTTAAAAGTAATTTTTAGTTCTATTTATTTGAGTTGGTTGTGTATCAGGTTAGGTAACTAGCTGCAATCCCTATGCAGTTATCAACAAAAAACAAGATATGTAATTAAACAAAGGTAAGCAACACAAACTAATTTATATCTCACTACAGTGTATGGCTTACTTTATGCTGGAATCCTTTATGTGGAACTCATTTGAGTTCACTATTGAATTTGTGGGGATAAGAATCAATTCTTTCATTTAGAAAGAAGAAGCTATGTAAAATTTTGCCCCAGATTCTTGACTTAAAATAGTTCCCAGTACAGAACATTTTCTTTCTATTTTTCTTCTCACTCCAGCTGCCTAAAAATCTTTTTTTTCTCTCTTGCTATCATTTTATGAATTATTCTGTATCAGGCCTTAACATAAGATTTCATGAAAAAAATAGAGATATCTCTGTCTCTGTAGGTATACCTATATTCTGATGGAGATTTTAGAATGCAGAGTAAAACAGAAGTAGGCTGAAAAGTACTGTCCTGAAGATAATTTTTATAGTATTTATTTTAAAAATTAAGTTGAAACATAACATACATTTCAGGTAACCTACTTGACATATCATTTTAAGTTAATAACTAGTTATTTTTATCTTTTAAAGCATATGTAAAAAAATTACAACATATTATAAAGCTATTTTTCCCCTACATGAGGTTTGCATCTTCATCTATTTGTTTTTTTAAAGATTTATTTATTTATTTTAGAAAGAGAGATTGCATGAGTAGGAGGGGCAGAGGGAGAGAGTGAAGGAGAGAAGCAGACTCCCCAATGAGTGTGGAGCCTGATGCAGGGCTTGATCTCACAACCCTGAGATCATGACCTAAGCCGAAATCAAGAGTCAGATGCTCAAACAACCGAGTCCCCCAGATGCCCCTAGGTTTGCATCTTTAAGAGAAAATATATTTTGAAGGGTGCCTGAGTGACTCAGTAGATAAGCATCTGCCTTCAGCTCAGGTCATGATCCCAGGACCCTAGGATGGAGCCCCTGTTTGGCTCCCTGCTCAGCGGGAATCTGCTTTTCCCTCTCCCTCTGCCTCACCCTCTGTGCTTTCTCTCAAATAAACAAAATCTTTTAAAAAAAGAAAATACATTTTGACAATTCTCTATTTCAGAATATATATATCAAATCATACCAGGTTTCTTCCAAATTAAACTAGAGCCTGAGAATTTTCTGATTATTATAGTAAAACTTTCAAATTTATTCACTCCCTCCTTTGAAAGATATCAATGACTTTTGCCATGTAACTTGTCTGCCTTGCACAAAAGCTGTATACTTCTCCATTCAATTGACTTTCGGCTTGGCCATATTACTTGCCTTGGCCAACAAAACATGAGCTAAAGCAACAGCATATCAGTTCTGAGCAGAAACTTTAATAGTCATTGCATATGTTTGTTAGTTTTTTTATTCCTGTCCTTTCCATGAAAGAACAGCATATATTCAGAGAATTTCTCTGTGAGCCTTAGTTCCAGAATGAGAAAACATCAGGAGCAGACTTACAGTCCTAAATCAGAAAATCCGAGTCTGATGCACAACCTTAAGTAGAACTATAGTTGACCTGAAGACCATTTTGGAGGAGAGACAGAAGTTTGCTACTATAAACCACTGCAATTTGGGATTATTTGACTAATACAAAGAATTTAGATTAAAATGGCCTTATTAAGTATCTACCAAAGATAATCTTCACTACCTAAGACCTGGCAAATAACTGACTGGGGTTCAAAAGACATCCAAGTATAGCTTATATTGATACATTTTTCTCTGGTTAGAATATTTAAAAAACCAACAGCTTTTGTTTTTAGGCTTATAGACTTTAAAATTTCCCTGGGAACTTCCAGGAATGGAATGACATGAAGGTGGAATAGACATACTTCTCTCCATTTGTCCCATTAAATACAACTGAAAAGCCTGGCATTCTATATGAAACAAATATATGAAGATTCTAAAAGATGTAAAGAAGAAAGTAAGATTGTTTAGGGAGCTCAGAAACCGATGATCAACAGTGTTTAATACTCTAGGTTTCCCTTTTTGCCTCATATATCCCATACTTGAAGCTAAGGAGATAGCCAACGAGGAAATACCAAAGAGCACAGGCAAAAAAATTCACAATTAATGACTCTTTTCTCCAGTCAAAGGTACAGCCTAGCAAGACTGAACTTTTACATAATAACTGCTTTAATCCAACTAAACACCACAGAAAAATTGTGGCCCTGTGGCCCTGCTCCAACCTCACCAGTAAATGCTAAGTGGGGAACCTACATGTCTACACCTGCAGCTGTCATGAAACAACCCAACATGTCCACTGGGATGATGTCAGACTGCCAAACAGGGAGGTGGAATTTTCCCTGCTGCTGGATGGTAACAAAGAGGCCACCTTGCCACTTCTCTACTAGAATAGTGTCAAAAGAGACCTAGAGGAGAGTCAAAAGGTTTACCATTACCCATTGTAATGAGGTCATTTTCACCAGTGTCAATGGAGCCCACAAGAAGATCACCATGCCTAGCAGTAACAAAAAATACCATCCCTGCCCTAAAGCCATCACAAATATAACAGTATAAAGTGGTTGAAATTGGAATAGGAAAAAGACATTCAATGAAAACACTTACCAAAGGAAAGCAGGAGTGACTATATTAATATTGTATAAAATAGACTTTAGATCAAAGAAAATTACAAGAGACAGACAAGGATATTATATAATGATAAAAATTTCTATCTACTGCAGCAAGAAGATACAGCCATCATAATTGTGCGTGCACCAAACTGTTTTTTGAGCTGCAAAATATGTAAAACAAAACCTTAGAGAACTAAAAGGAAGAAACAGAGATGTTCACAATTCTAATTGGAGACCTCAACACCCCCTTTTCAACTACAACTAGAAAGAAAATCAGCAGTTAGAAGAGTTTAATAACACCATTAATAGAATCTAATTGGCATTTATAGAACATCCCACCTGATAATAGTAGAGAACATGTGCCTTCAAGTTTCCATGAAATATATACCAAATATACCACTATCTTGGGTCATGAAATGAATCTCAACAAATTTTAAAACTTGAAATCCTACAGAGTGTTCTCTCTAACCACAATAGAATCAAACTAGAAATAACAGAAAGATAATAAAACTTGAAACATTTGAAAATTAAATCACACATTTTAAATAATCCATAAACTAAAAAAGAAATTTTAAAGGAAATTTTAAAAAGCTCATTGAATTAAATGAAAATACAACACATCAAATTTTGTGACTCACAGGTAAAGCAGTGCCAATAGGAAAATTTATAGCACTAAAAATACACATTAGAGAAGAACAAAAATCTCAATACAACAATCTAAGCATCCACCTCAAGAACATAGAAAAAGAAGAGCAAAATAAACTTGATGACAACTGAAAAATATTTTTTAATGAAGGTAAGAGAATAAATCAATAAAGTGAAAATAAGAAAATTGAGAAAAATCAATGAAACTATAGGCTAGGTCTTTCTAAAGTCCAATCAAATCAACAGATCTCTAGCAATAATAACAAAGAGAAAAATAGAGATGACATACAATTAAATATTATAGGATATTATTACAGACTTGTAGACTTCAAAAGGATAAAGGGAGTATATTTGGAGTATGACAATCTACATAAATGTAATATGTGTGACAATGAAATGACGATTTACACAAAATGGACCAATTCCTCAAAGAACATAAATGTTCTTGAGAACATAACAATTCACCTGATATGAAATAGATAAATTGAATATCCTTATAACTACTGAGAAAATTTAAATTATAATTTAAAAACTCCCAGAAAAGAAATTTCAAGGCCAGACAGCTTTACTGGAAAACTCCACAAACATTTAAAGAAGAATTAACATGAATTCTACAATCTTTTTATAGAAAAAAGAAAAAAAAAAAAAAAGAGAACACTTTCCTATTCTTTTCATGATACTGGTGTTACCCTGATACCAAAACCAGACAAAGAAAGTAGACAGACAATAGGGTAGAATTAGGAGAACTAAAGACCAATAGGTCTCATAAATATAAACACAAAAATCTTTAAAATGTTAGCGAATAAAATTGAGAAAATATAAAAAAGCATTATACGCCATGGCCAAGTATCATAGGATAGCGGTCTAGTTCCATATTTGAAAATCAATCAACACAATCCATCATATTCACAGGCTAGGGAAGACAAATTGCAACATCATATCATCCAATCCAGAAACAAAAAGACAAATTGTAACACCCATGCATAATAAAAGCTCTCAGAAAACTAGAAGGGGAAATTCCTCAATTGGTTAAAAAAGAAAAACAGCTATCATTATACTTAATGGTGAAAGATAATGTTTTCTTCCTAAAATTGGGAACAAAGTGAGGATTTCTGCTGTCACCATTTTCTTTCAGCACTACTGGAAGTTCTAACAAGTACAAAAAAGGCAAAAAATGGAAATAAAAACGGAAAAGGAAGAAACAAAACTGACCTTATTTGCAGATGACATGATTTGCCCCATAAAAATCTTAAGGAATCTAAATTTTACTCTACAATGAATACTTTATTATCTTATTGGTTATTACAATAGGTTTCATGAGAATATGCTATGAAAATCTTAACAAAAGCCATGGTACTTCAAACGTTTCAATTATCTTCACTGTTTTGTTCCTACCATATTCAATCCTATTTGGATAGGATATGTAATGTTATAGTTCTTTGAAATTATAAGAGATTATTTAGATCCCTCCACTGTTGAGTGCCGGGGTTGAGTTCCTGCGCTTAAGACCAGACAGTGATCCACAGAAAGGGTAAGAAAAAGAAGGATGGATAGTTGGACACATTCAAGACAACTTTCTAAGAATTGAAAGGCCACCCAATGAGAAATGTATGTAAAGTCTGGGCTGTGAAATTTGAGCATCTCTTGAAACCCAAGCTTGTTTATTATCAGCTATTCATTTTACCTAATAACTGATTATCTTGGCACACCCTTTGAGATGCTGTTCAGAACAGTGCAAGATCGTAAAAATAAAACTTTAAGAAATATTGAATGGGAGTTAAATTTTGCTGCTTCCCATCCTTTCATTCCAAAGAAAAATTTCATCCCATAGCTTCAAACTTTGACATTCTGACTTAACTTCCTTTCTTTTGACTGAAGTTATGATGTTCTCTTAAGTTATATCCCTGGGATATATCGCCTGGGAGTAGGACTTGTTTTCTTTCTTCCAACTAACATTTTGCTGGGCCAAAAGTATACTGTGTAAATAAAACAAGTTTCTGCTTATAACATGTAAAAAAGGTTTTATACAAAAGTGCTCTGCCCAAATCTAGAATGTCCATTTCTTTCTTATTACACATTTGTACCTAAAAAACAACTCAGACACTTAGTGTGATTTGAATATATTTAGAAATCACATTTATATATTCTCACTGTGATATCTATGACTATTGGTCGAGTATAAGTCTAAGGTGGGGAACGAAATTATTTAGTATGCTACATCAATTAGCCAAGGCAAATTAAAAAAAAAAAAAAGTTTGTTTTAGATAATGCCCAAAGTAATTGGGAAATGATAACTTATTAATTGAAGTCCCCTTGGAATCTTGGTAATAATCTCTTCATTAAAGAGCTGTTTTATATCATACGTACATACATATATATGTATATTTATATAAGGCGAGATAGAGCAAATGAGAGAAAGAGAATACCAACAACCATTTTACTTTATTTTTTTTTAAGATTTTGCTTATTTCCTTGAGAGAGAGAGTGTATGTCAGAGAGAGCATGAGCAGAGGGAAGGGGCAGAGGAAGAAGCAGACTCTCCGCCAAGCAAAGAGCCCAATGCAGGACTCAATCCCAAGACCTTGGAATCCTGACCTGAGCTAAAGGCAGCCTTTTAACCAACTAAGCCACCCAGGCGCCCACCAACAACAATTTTAAATATAAAATGAGGGGATCTCTGGGTGTCTCAGTGGTTTCGCGCCTGCCTTTGGCCCAGGGCGTGATCCTGGAGTGCCGGGATCGAGTCCTGCCTCGGACTCCCAGCATGGAGCCTGCTTCTCCCTCTGCCTGTGTCTCTGCCTCTCTCTCTCTCTCTCTCTCTTTATGTCTATCATAAATAAATAAAAATAAATCTTTAATAAATATATATAAAATAATAATATTTAAAATCATCTTGGTAAAATGTTGGTGAAGGGTACATGGAAAAGTCCCTTCTACTACATTTGCAAATTTTAAGTTTAATGTTATTTATTAATTCTTAAAAAGTGCTATTTTGAAAATAAAACTTCATGAAACTTCTCCCAAATTTATTCAGGGACAAAGGTGATAGTAGCTATCACTAAAGGTGCATAAATAAATAGACTTATGTTTATGTTGTTAATACTTATTCACATTTAAAGATAGTTTCATAAAGATTAAACTTTGAAGCATTTTACTGGTAGGGACAATCTTCCCTATAGATTACCAAAAAACAATAGAATTACTAGCAGAGTAGAAATGTCATGCTTAAGAATAATACAAGATACATTAAAAAGCTGGGGAACAAAGGTAGTGTTGCAATGGCATTTCACCCTTTCTATCCATCTAAGAATAGAGAATATATGAATCACTTTGACATAACATCAAGTCTTTTTGTCTTCTGCAGTGACTTTCTCACATGTGTAAAAGTAATGCTATTTTTGTAAGGAGAAAATTGATATCCCAATAAATAAAAACCAGGTTATAAAACGCATAATGCATAACTGACACTGATTTAAAAAAAATAGGTATCTATAACATGTGTTCTGAAAATGAAAAATCTTAGTTCCTAAACCAGTTCAGGAAAATTTTAACAAATGAAAACAATAATTAATTCTATTGGGCTTGTCCATTTTAAAATTCAAATATAAGCCAAATAAGGAAAACTGAAATTTAAGGGTTGGGATTTTTATAGATTCTGATTTTTAAGGAAAATTTGTGAACTAGTAAACCAATGACCTTTGATTATATCTCCACAACCTGAACATAGGTCACCAATTTTGTTTTTGGATTTTGGAGAGTAATAGGAAATGCAGGAAAAGTTTCCAATTTGTTTTAGTTGGTTTACTTTTTATCACAACTCCCTACTGTATTCAGAAAATTAAGATCATTAAACTCCAAGAAGTTCAAAAGATATTAGAATTAAATGAATTATCAGAATGAAATAAACACTTTCCACAGAACAGTTACTCTATTATGTAAGGTTTAGACCCTGAACACAATAGGTAGAAGCGCAAACTGAAATCTGCAAATAAGAATCATTTTAATAATGTTTTAGTCTCTTACATACTGATTGAGTTTGGGGCATTTTAATTTAATTTTTAACAGTTTTCTTGTTTTTCTAAAATTTATCTTACCAGCAATTAAATCTCTCCCTCTTCATCTTTATCAGAAGCCATTTCCATGTTAAACTGGTTAAATTATTTCCATTCCAGACTTTAATATGTAGCTTTGTACCAACTTAAAAAAAAAAAAATCTTAACCTACAATAAACTGGACCACCCCATAACCTTGATTTATGTTTCAAGCTTTAAACAAAAAGTTTGCATCTGTTACCCTTAAAGTCTGTAATTAGTAGTTGAACCACCACAAAGAATTAACATGATGTCATGTCTAGACAACATGTAAATTAATATGAAAGCAATTGATTTACAAACTCTATACTAATACAAATTAATCTGAATTAAGTTTAATCCCCAGTTATTAACTGATTAAGTGTGGCTGTTGGTAGCTACAGAATGGTGATTTCCATCTGTGAATTTTAGGGACACTTAATCATTGATTCTGTATGGAGCATAGACCATGACTGCTCCCAGCACAGAAGAGCTAGAGAAGCAAAACTGAAATATACAATTTAAAAACATGTAGGAAGCTTTTCTTAAGTGTCATAATTAACTTTTGGCAAGGGGGATGTTTCAGGCGTGTTGACTCTGGCTGTGACTGGCACACCATCCCTCTTATAAAGTGCATTCATCTGTTCTGAAGGAGAATTTGCTCTTGCTTTGAGCAAACATGAAATCAAAATTGCCAATATGTTCTTTCTTTTTTAGCAGAATTATCACAATTTACTGTGGACAGAAAACACATCATTATTAAGTACTGATCCCTGTGAAAGATATTTGGTCTTTGGGATAATCATAATCCCAAGTCTTTAGAGCAAATCAACAGGTGTGTACTCTCAAACCAGGGGAGGTTATTTATTCAACCATCTCATATGTTTTGGGAGTGCCAGAAAAATGTTTTATTTGTCCTATTTACCAAAAACATTTATTTTTCTTTACATATTATGGATCTTCCCCCAGTTTTTTTTTTAAGAATTGCTTTTGTTTTGTTTAGTTTTGCTATTTTGTTAAAGAAATATCTGTTCAAGTAAAATTAGCTTTTACTCATTTAGGAGTGCTAAAAATTCAACATGATTATCAGAATATAACAAAAATGTTGGTTTTGCTTCCATTAGCCAGTTCCCATAATTGCATTCATAGTATTTTTCAGATAATTGGAAGCCAAGAACAATCCTATCAAATTATGAAAAATATTTTCCTCTTTTTGATTTGGTGGTCATTAACTTAGTTTGTCAGAAAATTCTCCAGCTTATGTTGGAACAAAATTCAGGAGTATTTTATGACTATAATATATATGTTTGATAATTAAAAAGCAACTATGTAATATCAAAACGAGGGTCATTGTATTTATATAGACTCTTTTATAGACATCCTACTCATTGTCATAATAACTGAGGCTGTCATGACCATAGTCTGTGCCTCACATGAAGCCCTAAACAATTCTGACAGGCTGCAGCTCATTAAGGGACAGTCATTTTGTTGAAATGTCTATCAGCTCGCAGGGATGCACCAAGATGAATAGGCCCAAAACAATAGGCCCATTTGTTAGAGCAGTAGCTTCTCTAATACATGATGAGACAATCAAGCCAAGCTGCCTTCGGCACAAAGACATAATTAATCAAATGGACAAATGGTTCAAAAATTGCTCTAGTATATTCTGTAGTGGACAGAGGTTTCCATGGAAACATTGGCGTTTGCATCACAGTTAATGACCATTCTGTACAATGAAGGCTCCCCCTTCACACACACTTCTTTACTCCCTCTCCACTACGCCTGCTCTCCCCACTGTTCCAACCATTAAGAAACACAACCTGGAGAAAAACAAACAAAACAGGGAGAACGAAGAAGCATAAAGGAGAACCTTGAGTACCCGATTTTCCTATCAGAAAATCTAATAGTTCTATTTCAGGATTTATAAAAGTAATTGTGAATTTACTATCATGATTTCATTACTTCGACATATAAATATATAGGAAACCAACTTTAAACCATGACTTTTAATGGTATTAAATAACTATAGTGGTTTCATTGTAGTGTTTACAGATACAGCTTAGGTTATGGCAGTGACTTAAACTGTATTTTAAAAATTACATTGCAACATCTCTAAAATGTTAAATGAAAATTTAGGAAAGTCTTGTGAGAAAGGAAGATTTTATCTTCAATCTCTGGAGAATGACACAAAAATATTAGGTATAAGTGTGATCTTTTACAATGTGTTCTGAAACATCATTGAGTAATATCTAATCAGGCTATGGGCAACCACTACTTTGTACCTAAAACATATTCTCTATAGATAACTGAGTCAATTTGTTTTTGAAAGTAGTTTCTTGTTACTTTATGGTGGCTTTTGAGTTTTTAATCATTGCTCTCCATTTCCCCCGCAAGAAGACAGCTTATCAAAATATTCTTTCCAATCACAAAAAGTACAATCTTTCAGAAGTGTCCTGATAAATGCAATATTCTTAATCTTGATAGTTTAAGAAGCACAAAAATAGCTAATTTCACGTGTGTTAGAGGGTCCAGTGTAGTACTTGAAATAAGAGTTTGATTCTTTGGAAAATATATAACAGGTAATTTATTGAAATTTTTTCCTCTAATGCAGTTTTCCCTTTCTCTTAATTTTTTTTTTTTTTTTATCTCTGTACAGGAGCTGGATACCTTTGTAGTGTCCCTTGAAGGCATGTTCTTTTCCTGATATTTAAGTTTTTATTTTTAAAAGCCTATGACAATGGAATCCTTTGCTGGTGAGAAGCATGAAGAGAGAATTTCAAGGCTTTTTGAGTGAGGGTGGCCTAGGGGACAAGCACAGCAAGAGAGCTGGTGATATTTTTAAGACTTGAAAGGAGAAAGTAGTTTCCCAGGCCTGAAAAATTGAAGAGCCCAGACCAATATACTGGAAGTGATGGTTAGTTTTATGTGTCAACTTAACTGGGCTAAGAAATGCCCAGTTATCTGAGAGTTGGTAAGACATTATATCTGAGTGCATCTGTTAGAGGTTCTTGAACAGATTAGCTTTTGAATTGGTGGCCCGAATGAAAAAGATCCCCCTTACCAATGCAGATGGGCATCATTCAATTTCCTATAAGCCTGGATAGAAATAAAGGCAGAGTGGTTACTTTAGGTGGAGTAATAATTGGCAGAGTGAGATAGAAAGCTCTTTATTCTTGAGCTGCTGGGACATCCATTTTTTTCCTGTCTTCAGACATGGGCACTCCTGGTTCTCAGACCTTCTGGTTCTCAGGCCTTTGTGTATGGACTGAATTATACAAGTGGCTTCTTTGGTTCTCTAGCCTGCAGAGAGCAGGTCATGGGACTTCTCAGGCTCCTGAATTGTGTGAGCCAACTCCCATATTAAATCTCAACCTCTCTCTCTCTCTTTCTTCTCTAGATAGATAAATAGATGATAGATAGATAGATAGATACATACATACATACATACGTACATACATACTTATACTATTATATCTATACAGAGTTATATAAATATATATCTCCTGTCATAAATATATCCTATTAGTTCTGTTTCTCTAGAGAACACTGATTCACTGGACAACACAGAAAGAAAACTGCCAAACTCAAAGAAGACTGGCTATATGGTACACTTAGGGAGGTTGTAACTAAAGACAACCTGTCTGGGTACAGATTTCTTTGTACAGACTCTGCCGGAAGCCTACTTTCAAAGAGCTATGTAAGGTTGAACCTGAGCATATCTGTAGTTACCAAGATGTATGGAAGGAAGCCCACATGGACCTTAACATGACTTTCCTGTATCAAATTGGTATTCCGTATTCTTGTACCATCCTAGAATCAAAAGAAATCAAATCACTACCTAACTTATATACAAAAAATTGGTATTTCTTGCACATCTAAATTTGTAAATTTTATTTTTGTGCCAAGTGTTTTTTTTTAAGATTTTATTTCTTTATTCAGAAGAGATACACAGAGAGAGACAGAGACATAGGCAGAGAGAGAAGCAGGCTTCTAGTAGGGAGCCCGATGTGGGACTCGATCCCAGGACTCTGGGATCATGACCTGGGCCAAAGGCAGATGTTCAACCACTGAGCCACACTGGAGTCCTGTGTGCCAAGGTTTTGCTATAGAGAAGAATGAATGAGAACACTCTTCTTATTACTTACTAAGGTAAAGAAAAGGACATGGACATGGACAGGTGTTCAGTTAAACTATCCGGTAAGGGTTTAAGCCATGTAATATTTTTCTGTAAACATTTTATTGAATTCTAAGATACACACAGAAAAGGTACACAACACATACATAGAATCCAGCTCAAGAAACAGAACACTAAAAAAAAAATAAAAATAAAAAAAAAAGAAACAACATTACCAATATTCTGGAAACTTCCTATTTCACACTGCCGATTATTACTCAAACAAGGGTAACCACTATTTAGACTTCTACTGCCAGAATTTTTTTTTAAGATTTTATTTATTCATGAAAGACACACACATATTGAGAGAGAGAGAGAGAGAGAGAGAGAGAGGCAGAGACACAGGCAGAGGAAGAAGCAGGCTCCATGCAGGGAGCCCGGTACAGGACTCAATCCCAGGTCTCCAGGATCACACCCTGGGCTAAAGGCAGGTGCTAAACCGCTGAGCCACCCAGGGATCCCCTACTGCTGGAATTTAATTCTGCCTGTTTCAAGTTGTGGATACTATATTTTTGAGTTGATAGGTACTCTAGGTATTCAGGCTGGAATGACTACGTAAATACAAAATTAATGAAGTGATAACAGAAACAAATGAAAAGAACAGGAAAATAAATAAATTTGGAGAGTTACTTGACATTATATGGGCAGTTTCTGTCAGTGAAGTAATTTGATACAGTATCTACCCAGTTTGCTTACATGAAGCAGTGCCCTGGTTCACCTTACTCCATAGCAACAAGACTACCTCTATATATGGATTCATCACTGAATGGTGCTATTTATATGAGGAAGACAGTCTCTTTAGGACCCAATTTCTTTAACTGTAAGAGGAATGGTAACATGATAATGTTATTAGAAAAATAATAAAATGACCTATCACGAAATACTTTGAAAATTTTAGGATCCTCACAGTGAAGCTATGAATAAACAGGTGTCCGTTATATTTTTGGTGGGAATGAAAAATAATCCTACCATTGTGCTAAGGAGGGTGGAAATATCCACCACAATTACAGTTGTATTCACTCTTTGATCCAGCAGTCCTAATTCAGGAAATATATCCCAAAGAAATACTTTCCCATGCATGAGATAACATATACTATATATAAGGTTATCCACAGCATATTATTTTTATTAGATTAGAAACTCAACAGTCCAAAGGATTAGAGCTACCCACGAGTCCAAATTTTTGTTTGAATAAACTATGGTGTATCCACACCGTAGAATTCTATGCAATTGTGAGAATGAATGAGAAGACTTCAATGAAGCAATTTCTAGGATATATTTTAAGTAAATAAACTGATATTTAGGATTGTATATATAGTATGCTACTGGCATGTAAGAAAGGCAAAATAAGCATACATTGACATTTCTTTGCATTTGCATAAATCATCACTGAAACGATAAACATAAAGCTGAGAATGAGGGAAGAATAGAGTTGATAGAAACGGAGCTGAGGTGGACTTTTTAAATATCTTTTAACAAATTATTTTGAAAAAACTTAGGCTTACAGAAAAGTTGAAAAATAATAAACAGAGTACCATATACCTTTCTCCATGCTTCCTTAAATCTCAACATCTCATATAGCTAAAAAAATAAATAAATAACATTAGTAAATACTATTCATTGAAATACAGATTTTATTCAGATGATTTTATTCAGTATTTCAAATGTTCATTTTTTGTTTTAGAATCAACCAAGAATTCTCTTGCATTTATTTCTTATGATCCTCAGTCTTTCCTAGAAGTCTGACAGTTCTTCATTATTCCCCTGTTTTGATGACACTTTGAAAGGTATTTTGAAGAATGTACCTTAATTGGGTTTGCATTATGTTTCCTCACAATGATCTTGAGGGTATGCATGTTGGGGAAGAAGATCACGGACAATGGACCTTCTCTACTGCATGATGATCAGGGGGCTCATGTGATGTCTCATTTCCATTGGTATTAATCTTGATCACTAAAATAAGGTGGTGTCTGAAGGTTTCTTCATTGTAAAGTCACTATTTTCCCTTTGTAAATACTGTTTTGAGAAATATAATCTGAGATGAGACTATGTAAAATTCTGTCTCTTCTTATACTTTGCCAAACAATTTTAGCATTCACCCATCAATCTTAACCACAGCAATTATTACTGTGGTTTTCTAATGGAGGCTTTTAATTTCCCTCAGTCATTCTGTGTTTATTAATTCAAATTCTCTTATTAGGAGGAGTTGTCCCTTCTCAGCCTCTTATTTATTTGATAACTTATTTATATCAGTATAAACTCACTGTGTATTTTGTATGATTTAATTTTAATTCCTTTTTGGTTCTATCATTTAAACTTCCTCTTCAAAAAAAAAACCCTTTTTTAGAGGTTTTACTAGTGTTTACAATATACATGTTAAAATTGTCTAAGTACATCTTTACATAACAATATACTGTTTTATGTATAGTACAAATACACTATAACCTAGTATCCCAAATCTTCCCTTTCTCTTGTGACATTGCTGTTATTTGTTTCATTTATCCACATAAACATAAAATATTACTATCACTGCCCCAAATCATTGTCCTTTAGGTCAGTTAAGAATAAGACAAATGAAAGAATTTATTTTACCTTCATTTATTCCTTCTCTGATGCTCTCCTTTCTTTTATGTAAATGCAAGTGTCTGATCTATATCTCTTTCCTTATGCTTGAAAATCTTCTTTTAACATTTCTTGCAGGGCAAGTCTGCTGTCTGGGAATTCTCCCAGTTTTTGTTTATCTGAGAAAGTATTTCTTTTTTACTTTGGAAGGATAATCTCAATGGATATAGAATTCATGGATGCAGTCTTTGTTTTCAACATTTTAAAGATCTCATTCCACTCTGGCTTGCTTTTTTTTTTTTTTTTTTTTTTTTTTTATGAGAAGTCCGCTGTAATTTTTATCTTGTTCTTTTGCATGGAAAGTATTCCCCAATCCTTGGATTCCATCAATATTTTCTCTTTATCTTCATTTTTCTGCAGTTTAACTCTGTGATGTGTCTATGCATATTTTGAGTATCCTATTCTCTAAACTTCTGGTTCTATGGTTTGGTATCTATCATTAATTTGGAAAGCTCTCAACCATTATTATTTCTGCAAACATTTCTTCTGTTCCTTTCTCTCTTTCTTCTCTGATATTCTAGTTACACGCATTTCACAACTTTTGATATTGTCCTCCAGTTCTTGGATGTTCTACTCTATTCCACTCCATTTCATTCCATCCTATCCTTTTTTCCCCCTCTTTTGTCCTTTAGCATTGTAGTATGAGAATTTTCTATTTACTTATGTTCAAGTTCAGGGATTCTTTCCTCAGCTGTGTCAAGTCTACTGACTGATGCACCCATCAAAAGCAGTCTTCATTTCCAAATCTGTTTTTCATTTCTAGCATTTCTTTTTTCTCCTTTCTTATAGTTCCCATCTCTCTGCTGACATTCCATCTGGTCTTGCACATTGTCTACTTTTTCCTGAAGAGCTATGACCATATTAGTCATTGTTACTTAAAATTTCCTGAGATAATTCCAACATCTTTTTTATATTTGAGTCTGGTTCTGATACGGCTTTGTCTCTTCAGATGGTGTTTATTCCTGCCTTTTGGCATGCCTTGTGAATTTTGTTGAGACCAGACACATTACACAAAGTAATAGTAACTGAGGTAAATAGGCCATTAGTATGAGGATGTGTGTTAATCTGTCTAGGGGTTTAGGTACACTTAATGTTCATTTTAACTTGTAAGCACCAGAGGCTTTGCATTTCTCTAGCGATCTTGTTTTCCACTCCTCTTGGCTTTCAGTTTCCTTTTGTCCTGTTTTTAGAGAGTGCATGTCTTGAAGCCCTTTTTCTATAATCCACCTTTATTACTTCTGGAGGTTTGTTAGTATTATGATAGGTTATGGAGAAAAAAGGGTGTACTCTAATCTTCTGATTAAATGTGCATCTTTTTAAAAAAAATTTATTTATTTATTCATGAGAGACACAGAGAGAGAGAAGCAGAGACATAGGCAGAGAGAGAAGCAGGCTCCATGCAGGGAGCCTGATGCAGGACTGGATCCTGGGACTCCAGGATCACACCCTGGGCCGATGGCAGGTGCTCAACCACTGAGCCACCCAGGTGTCCCAAGTGTGCTTCTTTTAATAGGCCGGTCTTGGGGATTTGGCCAATGAAGTATTTCTGCTTCTCTTCAAAGGGTAGAGCTTTGATCACTCCTATCGACTAGTCTTTCTGGCCCTAGTATTTCTAGTATATTTTCTTGAAGCCATCTTCCTTGTTGACTATGGCTCCCCCCCATCCCACGCCTTAGGTGACATGGGAAGATAGAATCTCTCTAGAGTGTATTTTCTTTCCCCAAATTGGGATATGTTTCCAGATTCATCCTCAAGTGATGTCCTCCATCCTAGAGATTAGGAAGGGTCTGTGAGAGTTTCACAATACCTACTGCTCTCTTTTCCTGTTAGAACCAGGGAAATGGAATGGAATGGAATGGAATGGAATGGAATGGAATGGAATGGAATGGGATAGAAGAAAATATCTAAGAACTGTGGAAGAACCAGGACCAGCTCCTTAGGAGCTTTCTCAGATCTCCCAGTGAAAACCTGATGGTGTTCCTGGAGGAAAAGCCTGAGAAGATATTAGGGGATCCCCTCTACGTGCAACCTCTAGGAGCTTCTCACAGCCCATAGTCTCTATGCAACCTGGTAATTCCTAATGTACACTGCACAAATGATCCTTGATTGGCAATTCTTGCTCCAGGTAAGCCAATCTCAGGAACTTTCTCTCCCTGGATGCACCTGACTCTCCAGTTTTTGGGAATGCAGTTTGTCCTGCAACCTTAGTTCTCTTGCCTAAGAAAGTCATTGATTTTCGGTTTGTCTAGCTTTGTCTTCTCAAGGTTAAGAGTATTGATTTCCAATCATTTTACATGTTGGGCTAAAAACTGAAGTCCTCAGATTCATGGATATATATTTTATTTGGGGGTTATAATCTAATATCATTACTATTTATTTTGTTGCTCAAATTATTCCAGCCTTCGTCACTGAGAGCTGTTTAATTTGACCTTTTTGTCCCCCTTTCTGTCTCTAATAGTGAGATCCTGACTCTCATTATCTAAAACTTATTTATTTATTTTAAAGATTTTGTTTATTAATTCGTGAGAGATACAGAGAGAGGCAGAGACATAGAGGGAGAAGCAGATTCCCGGCAGGGAGCCTGATGTGGGACTCCATCCCAGGACCTCAGGATCACGACCTGAGCCAAAGGTAGACACTCAACCACTGAGCCAGCCAGGTACCCCTAAAACTTATTTATTTGTTCAAGCCTAGTATTCATATAAAGCAGTTTGATAATATGTCCCATAGGTGCATGTGAAATAAGTCTACCAACTAAAATGCAATATCCCTCTAGTTCTTTTAGCCTTAAGCCTTGTACGATCCAGTCAAAACACTATTTCATGGTTACTTAGGTTGGCTTTTTCTTCCCCACTCACTTCATTGTGTTTATTTCATTCATCTGTAGGCTCCTCAATCACAGTCTGCATTCTGTCCTGGGTGACTTCTGTACACCTGTCTTCCAGTAAATGGATTCTGTCCTTGGCTGTACCCAGTTTACTATTGAGCCTACTGAAGACATTTTTTTGTGACTGTGTTATGCATTTTTGGGATTTTCATCTGAATCTTTATTATAATTTCTAAATTTAACCACCTGTCTTGCATGCTGTCTACTTTTTCCTTAAGAGCCTTTAACATAATAATCATAGTTATTTTAAATTCCTTCTCAGGTACTTTTAACATCTCTATCATATTTGAGTTTGGTTATAATGACTGCTCTGTTTTTTAGGAATGTGCTGGTTTTTCTTACTTTTTTGGTATGCTTTCTAGTTTATTCCTAAATATTTTCTTGAAGCCATCTTCCTTGTTGACTATGGCTCCCCCCCTACCTGCCGCCTTATGGGAGCAATTTGTTTAACCCATTAAACCTGGTTTTTCAGATTTGCTGTTGCTATGGTTACTCTCAGGTTACCACAGGTTTCAAATTCTAATACTACCATGTGTTTAGGGTAGGGGTTTTCAGAGGGCTTTTTATTTCAGTGCTTGCTCCATGCCAATCTTACTAGTTCTCTTCATACTGGACCTCAGTGAAGGTCTGTCTTTTACAAATTACTTATTACTTAATGCTTCTTTTCCTGGGGTGTGTGCTTGAGAATGGGGGCCACAGGTGTAGTTGGTCTCTATTCTGATTAACTGTTTGACATAGGCACTATATATCTGCTTCTTTGTCCTGGAGCTTGCTTTGGAGTTCTGAGTCCATTAGACCTTTATGCCCATCCTCCAGGTTTCAAGTTTCTTTTTTCCTATTTCCTTCTCCTAGCTGCAATGGGTTTTCACCAGTGACCCATGAGCACCAGTGTGCTGACCATCCCCCCCTACAGGTTTAGGTTTTTTAGTTTTATAGGGAAGATAGAGGAGAAATGTCTCCGTTGAAACTTGTGTGTCTCCCCCACCTCTATAGAAGCTACTGACTGTTTCCCTCCTCTAGTTCTGTACCACAAGGGAGACTTTCTCAGAAACTTTCACTTTCTATGAGGTCTCAGTTGCCAGACCTCCTGGTATTTGCAGTTCCCAGGGTTTTTCACCACTTCCCATGCACATTTATTCTCCACCAATTTTCCAATAACCCGAGCTGACTTGCCAATAAGGAGCATATAACCCCTTCTTGCTGTCCAGCTGCATCCTGTCCTGGTAAGCCACTGTTCTTATCTTGTGTTTTCCTGGAGGCTCCAGTCTTTTCTTAGATTTTTTTTGGACCAGTTGACTGCCTTGCAACTTCAGCACTCCAATGGATTCCAGAAAAGTTGTGAACTTGCTGTTGTGTGTATACCTTTTTATATCACTGTGAATTTTGAATCATGCAAATGTATATTCACAAATTTTAAAAAGAAAGAAGTGCAAAACAAAGTAGTACCTACTCAAAACTCTTGCATGTGAGAAGCAATCTGTTCAAAAAAGTATAGTAGTAGATCTTGATAGATTATTAATATATGTAACCACACCTAACTATAGAGGAAAAACTAATACTAAAATTCTCCATGCCTGAACTCAAACTCTAAAAACCTCACTTTTGCTAAAAGTAAGAACAACAAATAATCAGTGGAGCCCATATTCAGATTAAAAGAGATGCAATGATACAATTGTTGCCATGTACTAATGGAATTTTATGATGGCCTTTGCTTTCAAATTTGAATTAAGCTGCACTTCTGTGCTGAAACTTCATTTTTATTTATGACATAGTTATGCACTAATAGCCTTCCTACCTTTGGTGGTAATCTTATTTGCCTGGCTATATAAATTGTTCTGTTTATTTTTTGATTTTTATTACTTTGAAGATTCTTTCATTGAACTTAGTAACTATTTTATTTATAACAAATTTGTTTTCCTTCTAGGAATTTATTCTTCTCTATACACATTCACACACAATTGCAGATGCTTTTATTGAAATAAGTTTATATCTGTGTATATATATTTATATATACATAAAATATATTGCATATTTTTCCTACTTATGAAACATTTTAGCCACCCTGAAATTAACATCTATGTATTTTAATATATTTATATATATCCCTTAATAAAATTTATCGTGCTCAACTCATTGTAGATGCTGAAAACTTGATAAATTTCTCTTATTTTATAAATGGTAAACATAAGTTTACCATAAGTTAGGTATGAAGGAAGTATTTTATTCCATATTTACTCATTGGATTGCTTGGGAGCTAAAATTAGAATACAAACATTTAATGAATAACTTCTGTAGTTTTCCTCTTGTCAAGGAACCAAGTGACACATATTCTGAAAAGCACCTTTCTCTGAGCTCTACTAATTTACCTTTTGTGTTAGACTAATATATTTAATTCATAATAAAAGAAATTTTGTTAGCCCTGTGACATCCAGGATACTGTTCAATTCCTGAATAAAAAACAAACATGCAAGATAGAATTAGCAGTCCTTGTCTATCAAGAGCTTACAATCAACTGGGCAAAGCCTAACAAGAGCAACATCCTGTGTTTCAGACCTGTTTGTGACTCCTTGTGATATTCTAACTTCTGAAATTGCCTGGAGTAGAACAAAATTCTTTTCAATGGGCTGAAGATTCTGTATTGTTAGGCAGGCCTGGTATGAGTAAAATTTGTGCTGTCACTAAGGAGAAAGTGGGCTTATTTCCAGATTCCATGGAATACTCTACAGTCTCTTTGACCTTGGCTCTTAGACATCAAGCACAAACAAGTCTCAGAGCTCACCAGCTGATGAGGAAATAGTCACCTGGGGGCACCTGGGTGGCTCACTTGGTCAGACAACTGCCTTCTGCTCAAGTCATGATCCCAGAGGCCTGAGTCTGAGCCCCACGTTGGGTTTCCTACTCAGCAGGGAGCCTGTTTCTCCCTCTCCTTCTGCTGCTCTCTCTCCCTCTCGAATAAATAAAATCTTAAAAAAAAAAAAAAAAAGAATAGAACCTTTCAAGATGGGGTTCCTTTATGTACAAGCCAGAAAATCATCCCAAGCAGAATGATTGGGATAGATAGATAATATAAAAGGGCCTTCTATTGTAGTAGCATGGTATAGATTCGAAATTTTAAATGAATAGAGTTCTCTTCCAATTTACTGATAAGGAGCAAGGTACAGTTACATTAGGGTTGAGTAGGGTTTACAAGGAAATATTGCCCACCCCTCTACTCCCCACCATTAGTGAAAGAAGCAATAGACAGTGAGCTTTGGACTCAAGTCTCCAGGGTTAAAGCTCAGTTCAGCTACCTATAAGCTGTGTATCCTTAGATATTTAACCTCTCTGCCACTCACTTTTCTCATCTGTTAAATGGTAATGAGTATCTCATTGTACTATTTTGAAGATTATAAAAAAATATTATTAATAAGTGTTTAATAGGTTCTTTATATGAAATCCTGAGTCATAGATACCATGGAATTCAGAATTTGAAGTAACAATGATCATATACTTTATGTCACATAATACCTATCATGGGTTCTGAGGAAGCAAACATGAATAATTCTGCAGCAAAAATATATGAATTTTAATACTAAATGGAATAAAGAATATAAACAGATTCTTATGAGTCCATTTCAGGTGTTGATGACAAATGAAATCGACCACAATTAAAGTTCTCCCAAATTTTTAGTTTTTTAGAATTTTCTAGATAGAAGATTTGTCTATAAAAGATCATGAGCAGCAGGAGCAACATCACTATCTAAAACTATAGGATGGTATCAGGTGTCAAGTTTACTCTTGACAAGAAAGTGTCTTTACTTAGACACCTGAAAGCATTTGGAGTCATCACAATGATGTGGAGACCCCCTACTTTGGTAAGTTTTATTTTTGTATCTTGTAATGTTAGCCAAGACTTCTAATACAAGGTTAATAATTGTTGGTAATAGCAGCATCTTTGTTTTTTTCCAGATCTTAGGAGGAATATGTGAACTGGTTAAAGTTCCAGAAAGCTTGATACAAATTCAGCATATTAGGTAATTTGGTTTATAAGAATCACAAAATACCCATTCAAGTACCTTTTTCTATTAGTGGCTCTATATAATTTTGACAAGCTTATAACTATTTCTGTGTTTTCTGAATTATTCTATACAAGAAACTAGGTGGACTTCTGGTTTTTCAGTTGTACATGAAAGGAGCGTGGAAGTTGCCACTCCTTGCTAACAACCACAAAGAGAACAGACTGAGAACCTAACCAATCTTAAATCTGTAAGAGTGAGGAGGACACAGGGCAAATCATTGCTGTCCAGACTGAAGAGGCAGACAGGTGAATACAGGGAGGTGGGTGTTACTAGAGCAGAGATTAGGAGAGGAATAGCCCTGGATACTTGTGCTGGGATAGGAAAATATGAAACATAATTGAGGAATTGCTAGAGGCTCAGTGTAGACAAGTCTGAGAGTTAAAATATTCATGGGAAGATGGGGAAGTAGAGAGGTCCCTACAGTTTTGTGAGATTGACCAGAATCTCACAATAAACGTCAGAGAAAATTCCCCTTGTGCTTCTGGCACTGAGAAGGAAAAGTTTGAAATACTCCAAAACATTCTAGTCTTTGAATGAGGCCTTTCCATAGGGCAAGCTGGTTAACTGAAGCCTAAGATCCCAGGTTATTATCAGCCTAACTGACCTGGGGATGGGAAATACCAAAATCCAGCTCACTCTGCTAGCCTCTCCCACATTAGGGGTGTGAAAAACCTGAGAAACACTCATGAAGTTCACATTCCAGAGGCACATACTCACTAAAAGACTAGAACCTAACCATGGACTATGTTTCCATTCCCCCCTACCTAACCACCATATTGTCAATGGCCTATTTACAGCAGTTCCTTTAACCTGTTACATCATGGAGAGTTATCAAAAAAAAAAAAAAAAAAAAAGATAATAATGTATACCTAGTGGCAAAAACACCATTTGAAGTTACAGAGCAAGCATAAGAACCAGACATGGCAAGGATGTTGGAATTATCAGATCAGGAATTTAAAACAACTAATTAATATGTTAAGGGCTCTATGGATAAAGTAAACCATATGTAAGAACAGATGGACAATGTAAACTGAGATTTGGAAATTTTAAGAAAGAATCAAAAAGCGATGCTAGAGATAAAACAACAACAACAACAACAACAAAACCCGAAAACCTCTCTAACAGAAATACAGAATGACTTTGATGAGCTTATTATAGACAAGACACTAATACATCTGACTAAAGAATCTCTGAGTTTGAGGATAACAGAATAAAAACTTCCAAAACTGAAAAAGCAAAGAGAAAAAGACTGAAAACAAACAAATAAACAAACAGACAAACAAAAAACACACATCAGAATATCCATAGACTGTGGAATAAATTACAAGAGGTATACCATATAAGTACTGGAAATACCAGAAGAAGAGACAGGAATAGATGAAATATTTGAAACCATGAAAACTTCCTGAAATTAATGCCAGATACCAAATCACAAATCTAGAAAGCTCAAAGAACATGAAGCAGGGGAACCTGAGTGGTGCAGTCAGTTAAGCAGCCAACTCTTGGTTTTGGCTCAGGTCATGATCTCAAGATTGTTGAGATTGAGCCCTTCCTCAGGCTCTCCACTCAGCATGGAGTCTGCTTGAGATTCTCTCTTCCTCTCCCTCTGCCCCTCTCACTCATGTTCTCTCTTTCTCTCTCAAATAAATAAATCTTAAAAAAAAAAAAAGAACATGAAGCAGGATAAATGCCAAAAAACTGCATCAAAGCATATCATATTCAAATTACAGAAATCAAAAATATAGAAAAAGTTCTGAAAAGAGCCAGAAGGAAAAAAAAAAAATCTTAACCCATAGAGAGAAAAAATAAGAATTACGTGCAAGTTCTCAGAAAACCATGCTAATAAGAGAGTGGAACGAAATGTTCAAGTATTGTGGGGGAGAAAAAAACCACCAATCTATAATTCTGTTCCCTACAAAATTATCTTTTAAATGTGAAGAAATACTTTGTCAAACAAAAATTAAAGAAATTCTTTGCCAGCGAACCTGCTTGGCAAGAAATAGTAAAAGTTTTTTTAGGGAACTTGGTATTTCCCCAAACAAATTTTAAACAAGTTTAAAACAATGTCTACAGAACAACTTATATACAAATGTATAGCAGTATTGTTCATAATTATCAGACTTGATAGCAACTAAGATATCCTTCAGAAGGTGAATAGATAAATAAACTGTGATACAACCAGAGACCAGAATATTTACTAGAAAAAGATCAGTGGCTTCTAGAAGTTAAGGGGGAGGGAAAGATAAATACACACAACAGGGATTATTTTAGGCAGTGAAACTATTTTGTATGATACTATAATGGTGGATATATACATACACCTACATAAGTATAACAGTGGATATTATACATTAGTACAAAATCACAGAATACACAATACCAAGAGTGAATCATAAAGGGTGGACTTTGAGTGATAGTGATGTGCCGATGTAGGTTCATAGATTGAAACAAATATACCACTCCAGTGGGCAAATGCTTATAATGAGGGAGGAGATGAGGGTATGTGGGAAATCTGTACCTCTGCTCAATTTTGCTATGAACCTAAACTGCTCTGTATTACAAAGTTTAATTTTAAAAAGCACAAAGTATTTTTTTTTAATTGTCAAGTTCAACACTTTCAAGATCAGGAACTATTGTTCTGAAAAATACATTGATAAGAAAATAAAAGGCTAACCACAGTTTGGAAGAAAATATTTGCAAACCATATATCCAAAGAGGATTCATATCTAGAATATGTAAAGAATCCTTCTAACACAATATTAAGATAACAAAATTTAAATTGGTTAGAAGACTTGAAAGACAAAAATATATGGATGATAAAATATGCTCAACAGTATTGGTAATTAGGGAAATGCAAATTTAAATCATGAGACAATACCACATAATTGCTAGAATGATTAAAGTTTAAAAGAATGATAACATGAAGTGAGAATGTGGATCTATAGGAAATCTCAAACATTATTGATGGGAATATAAAATGATGCCATCATTTATGAAAAAATTTTTTTGATAGTTTAAGTTGTATGTAACACATATAAGTAATTTAAAAAAAATACAAAAATATACTTTCATCCAACATCTTCTCTCTGAAGTTTTAAAGAACTTTATTCATAATAGCTCAAACTAAAAATACCCCAAATGTTCATTAAATATTTAATGGATTAACAAATTGTGGCATATTCATACAGCAAATACTACTTGTAGTAAAAGAATACAAACATAAGGGAATGATCTACTGATATATACAATATTACAAATTAATTATTTTTAGATTTTTATTTATTTATTCATGTGAGAGAAACAGAAACATAGAGGGAAAAGCAGGCTCCCTGAGGGGAGTGTGATGCAGGACTATCCCAGGACCTCAGGATCATGACCTGAGCCAAAGACAGATGCTGAACCACGGAGCCACTCAGGTGCCCCCACAAATTAATTTTAAAGCATATGCTAAATAAAAGAAGCAGCTACAAAGCTGGTTTCACACATATTGTATGATTCCATGAACTACGGGGTAATATGTAAAAAGAAATGACTATCTAAGGGCTGAACTGAAGCAAAAGCAGGCAGATGTTATAGATAAGTCAATATTTCGTAGAAGATCCAAGACTTCTGAAGACTGAAGCAAAGCAGGCAGTTGTTATAGATAAGTCAATATTTGGTAGAAGATCCATTTCAAAAAAAATATTTGGTAGAAGAGAACAATCGTAGGTAAGCTTCCTGGTTTTATCACTCATAGCCTGAAGGCAGACATCATTAGTGCAATGCTGTACAAGTAACATATGAAAGTGATAAGACTTTCTCATTGGACTGATGAGCCAAAAAAGGCAGAATCTGGGACAACTACATAGCTGAAAAATTAAGAGGGGTCAGAGTCAAATGGGGAGAGGATCTTTAAAAAGAGATAAGGTAGAAACACATTATACCTAAATATCTGACTGAACTTGCCATGCACCACCTAGAAAAAAATGGCAATTTAGTTCTGCCAAGATAACCACTCAAAAAAAAAAAAAAATCAATCAATCAATCAATCAATCAATCTTCTTTGGAAGTATATAACATAATCTAGAAACTCAACAATGTATAATTCACAACATCCAGAACCAAAATCCAAATTATTCAAATTTCAAAGAAACAGAAAAATACCACACTCAATGGAAAAAATAATCCATGAGGACAAAACTAAAGCTGATCAAGAGTTTGGAATCAAGACAGATTTTAAAGCAACGACTATAATTATCTCCATGGATATGGAGATACATTGATGATGAATATAAGAAATCTCAGCAACGGAATAGAAGCTATTGGAGAATAAAAAAGAAAAAAGTGAAAAATGCAATCCAAAATAAAAAGTGTATCTAATGGGATTAACAGCATATTGAAGATAAAGTGAATGAAATCTAAGACAGATCAATATAAATTAGCTACACTGGATAACAGAGACAATAAAATGCAAAATATGAACAGACTCAGAGAAACTACAACTGAAGATGGTCTAACATATATGCAATTACAGTTCCAGGAGAGAAAAAGATAAAGGGACAAAATAAATATATGAAGAAATGTAGCGTAAAATTTCTCTAATTTGGTGAGAAACAAATTTCAGATTCAAACTTATTGGAACACAAGGATGGTACATGCAAAGTAAATAGCACCTAGGGACATACAGTCAAATATATGATTAATTTGAAAGTTTTGAAAGCAGCCAGAATAAAACAACATATTACATGCAGAAGAACAAAATTTACTTGAGTTCAGTCAAGGTAACTCTTACATCTCTACTAAGTAACACAGAGATATTAGGAATATTAGAAATTTAGTAGATATTTACTAAACAAATAAGAGATTTATTGAGATGTCCAAATGAAGCTATAATTATTTGAGCGAGCGAGTGGAAAAATACTATACTTGGGGTAGAAAAGCGCATTTAAAGTTCACATCGACCATCAATTTGCTGAGATTCTGAACAAGTTCCTTAGTCTCTATAAATCTAATCTTTACAAAGTAATTGTGAAGATGACATAAGACAATCCATGTGAAAAATGTCTGTTTCTTAACATACAGAAAATGTAATACTTAGTTGAATCTAAATGATGTTTCATGTTTTAATGTTTCTTACAAAGATACTGTTGATTTTCTGCAAGGAAAGGCCATATTTGTTGTGCTTTCTTCTGTACAAATGGTTTATGGACTAAAAAAAATTGCCCATCATAAAGGCAAATTACTTGTTGACATCTGCAAAACTACTTCAATCTTTTAAAATCTTGTCCATATATCCTCTTGAGCCCTAGTATGATGATAGAAATTTTAACTTAACGCTTCTAGTTATTGATTTTCTACAACTGGCCATCCTCCAGAATTGCCTTAAGTGAGTTTTTAAAAAATTTGTTATATTAAGATTTCTAATAAATAAACTGAAATTAAAGAATTTTCCTTAAAATTATTTATTAGAATTTTATTTTGTACTTGCCAATGAATCTCATTAAATACTACTATCTATCTCCAAATAGCTACTAATATTTTTAACATTTGCACCACAATAAAGTTTGATGGTTTAACAGCTGTAAAAGTATACTGCACTGTTTAGCTGCACTCTCATTGCATATACAATCAGGACTTATTTAAAGCATATCAAATATACATAAATGTAAATTTTTTATCTAGTAAAATTGAACTTGCCCAAGGTTGGCTGATATGTATACCTCAAACATATAGGAATCTGCTTTCCTTTTTTATGGACTAATGTTTACCAAAGAAATTTCTTTGACAAGGTTTCTGAAACAAACTATGACCTCCTACAAAACTGAAGTGGTCAAAATGAGAAAATACTACTAAATCATGGACAATACTATGTTTTTACTTCCCTGGAATCTGGAGATTAAGAAAAAAATACGTTCTACTCCAAACCATGTCAGGTTGGGATTATTATCCTAATACTATGAAGACAATTTTTCATTAAGTCACAGATTTTTATGTGTGAAGTACAAGCAGAGAATTATCTTTATGAAATGGGAGAAAATTGCAACTACTTTTCAAATGTAACCTTGACATTTTGAAAAGTGCAGTAATGGATCTGTCCCCATGGAGACAAATATTTTACTCTTCATTTCTGCGCCAAAATTCAGCACATTATACCCAGATCTGATCTAGTCTCTATGGTCCGTCTTGGGGGGTTATATAGTTATGAAGACATATCTGAATTAAAGCAAAGTTTCACTGAATATTTCTGTTCTTCAGAAATTGATATTGACAGTTGTCTTTTTTTTAAACTTCTAAGTTTTTCAAGATAAAATCTGTTTTTATGCAGTAAAATAGATGATGCAATCAAAAGAAGAAGTTTGTGAGAACTTAAAAGCAGCTATAAGCCCTGGGACTGAGAACTGGATCCTACGGCCCCATTGTCCCAGTAGGACACATTTATAGAAATAAATGTCACTTAAAAACATCCAGATTTTGCCTTCATTTTACCCCTTATTAATACTAAGTGGAAGAAATGCTTAGATTTACAAAAATTCACTGATATGTGTGCTATTATTTTTTATCCTCTTTGCATTGAGATAATATGCAAAAGTGCTTTACCTGGTACCTAAAAAAATTAGTTGTCCAATAATGTGTTCATTTTGGTCTTTTAGTTGTTTTGTTTCAGTCATTTTCCCCTTCATACTTGAAAACATACTAATTAAAACATTCTAATCAATACAAACAGCAGACCTCATGTTTATTATTTGCAGAACTTTCTAAATCTTTAGAACAAAAACAAAACTTTTTAAAGAATCTCATAATTAGCCTATTTTTATTAGTAATTTCATACATGTGGCTCATCAAAATGTTGACTCTGTGTGTGTGTGTGTGTGTGTGTGTGTGTGTGTTGAGAAATAGGAGAACTTAGATTTTTGTCACCACACCAATGTGCTTGACTTGGTATTATCTCTTCTTATATTTCAATGTTGTTGTCTATCTTGGTGTCTAAGGACCTAGCCTTTGAAAACTCTATAGAACTTGCTAAGATTTCAGTGCAAACACAGTAATTTCACTTGAACACCCTATCACAAGATATCTAAACAGCAAAATCACATAGTTAATCCAATTTACTTCAATGGCTTACTTATTTCAAGGTTTTGTTTTTTCTTAGTCACTTTATGTTTTTACTCTCCAAATGGAATTTTGCCTTTGTGCACCTTCATTTCCATAGGCATATCAAACTTAACATAGTTCATTTGCAAAGGCAAAACTTCATAATTCATTTCATGCATTATTGTTTTTAACTTAATTGATTTTTCCTCATGGAAAACTTTAACACGTAAAATTACATAATGCATTTGTTTGTTTACCTATTTGCTGTCTCTCTTCTACACTAGAATATCAAGTCTATGAGGACAAGAACTGTATTTCTTTGCTGCTATATCTTCACTCAATGTAGTACCTATGATACATCAGATATACAATAAATATTTGTTGAATGGATGAGCAAATAAAAGTATGGTAAATATCCACCTGTACTTGTTCAATCCTATGGAGGGTCAGATATTTATAATTTTAGGTGGGACAGGATGGCTCGAATGGAATGGGATTGAGTATTTTGTTTCCCTGATGTCATTTAGGCTCTGTTAAAAGCCCAGAAGATTAGGCTGCGGTTAAATCCTCCTGAGGGCTGATATTAAAAACAATGCACTGAGGTATATCAAAATAGTTTCTGTGAGAACCTGGTAAAACTTCGAGATAAAACACGTAAAATGTATGTGGCTGGTGGCGGTGGGGGGTTGCCGTGACTGGTCCCTATGGAGTTTTTGTCTCTTAGACTTGTCCACATTGAGCTTCCAGAACGTTGTCAAAGTTCACTTTTCCCTCCCCCAGTACTGCTCCTGCAGAGTGTTCTGCTAGTGGATTTCCATCACTCAAATTCATCTGTCTTTCCAATTCTAGGGATAGTAGTTTTCATGTAACCTCACTTCTCTTAGAGATCTGAGAAGAGCTGTTGACTTTTTAGTTTGTTCACTTTTTACTTGTTAGAATACAGTGGTGACTTCCAAACTTTTTTATATGGTGGACTGGAAATTGGAAGTTCAATTCTGTGTGTTCTTTGTCCTCTTTAAGAAATCTTTGCCAAACTGAAAATCAATTTCTCCTAATTTTTTTTCTAAAAGTTTTATAAGTGGGGGTTTACATTTAGGTCTATGACTCATTTTGAGTTAGTTTTTATGATCATCCTTAAAAATACTTTAAGTGGGGGATCCCTGGGTGGTGCAGCAGTTTGGCGCCTGCCTTTGGCCCAGCGTGCCATTCTGGAGACCCGGGATCGAGTCCCACATCAGGCTCCTGGTGCATGGAGCCTGCTTGTATCTCTGCCTCTCTCTCTCTCTCTCTCTCTGTGACTATCATAAATAAATAAATTAAAAAAAATACTTTAAGTGATTTTTTTGTGTTAAAAATTTTTAAAAATCATTTTTGTGCAAAAAGTATGTATGTCCCACCCTCAGAGATAATGCACTTTTAAGTGAGGAAAATGATACTGCTAGCAGTTTATTGTAAAAATTAAAGTTCATTTCATTATTTGTATTTGGCTATGCCATATATTTCCAGCACAATTTGTTGAAAAGAGTATCTCTACCCCCATTGAATTGCCTTGGTAACTATGTCAAATGGCAATTGGCTTTATGTATATGGTTCTATTTCTGGTCTCTCTAGTCTGGTCCATTAATATATATAAAGATCTAATTTTTAAATAATCACCACACCCACCACAGGGCTTGAACTCAGAACTCTGAGGTCAAGAGTCACATGTTCCACAGACCAAGCCAGCCTTGGACCCCTCATTCACTTCTCTTTTATCTTTACGCTAATGCTACATTGTTATGACTTTTGACCTTTATCATGAATCTTGAATTTAAGTGGTGCAAATCTCCAAAGTTGCCCTTATTTTTCAAAATTATTTTGGTTATTCAAAGTTCTTTGCATTTCCACACGTATTTAGAAATGTACTTTTCAGTTTCTATAAGGTGTCTGATGGGAATTTGATTGAGATTGATTTAATCTATAGGTAAATTTGGAGATAATGTACATTTTAGTTTTGATTATCTTGGTCCATTTGTCACTTGTTTTTAGGCTTTGTTAGGGAAAGTCTAAAATAGCCTTTACTCTATGGTAGTTCATCTCTGCTATGAAGCATTTTATGAGTCTGCTCTGAATACTCCAGTTATCCAAATGACTTCTAGACCTGTGTGATCTCTGAATTATCCAGCATAGAGCTTCCTAGAATTTTCACCTGCTTAGCCTGATGGAGGTTACTCCTTTGTGTGCAGTTTAACATGCAGCCAATATTCAAAAGGATCCCTCTGCCATTCTTTACAGTATGCTGCCTTGCATGACCAGCTGGCATAGGCTTCCCCAACAGTAATTTCTGTTTTCTCAATCCAACAAGACAACCCTGCTCCCCTTGGGTTTCTCCTTCCAGCGCCATGGCCCAGGAAGTGCTTTTAGACAGGAAATGAGGTAACCTTGGCTTCCATCTCCATTTTCTTGCCTTAAGTGTCATATTCCAGTGCTGTATGTTCCAATATCTGAAAAACAACTCTTATTTCTGCTATCTAGTTTTTAATAGCAAAAAGAGATATTTGGTTCCAGTTACTCCAACGTGGATACCTTGAACTTGTGAACCTTTTAAATAGAATTCTCTTTTCTGCTTCTTGCTTATACAATAAGACATATGAACATTGGTTTGTATGGTGGCTTTGTAAAATATTCATACATGGGACCTTTTTCTCTTTTGTTTTTCTTTTTCTTTCTTTTGTATTTCTCCCACAGAAACAGAAATTTTTTTTTAAGTCATATTCTTCATGCCACCCCATCATCCTCCTGTTGAGAGTGATTATTGCTAGGTACTCTAACGACGTAACATCTCAAGCTTAACAGCTTAAATGATTATTTCTCACCTAGTCAACAGCCCAGTGTGATGAGCCAGGCAGATTCTATGTGGTAACTCAGGTATCCAAGATCTTTTCATCTGTGATGCTGCTGAATTCAGAAGAGCAAGAAAAGAGAACAGGGGGTGATTATGTACAAGGTATAATGATCAGGCCTAAAAGTGCTATTTTTCATTTCTACTACATTTCATCATCCAGAACTCACTCTCATGGTTGCAAACTACTCATATGGAGTCTAAAAGATACAGTATTTCATTGCGTTCAGTAGAAGGCAATGGTGTGGGTAAATGACCCAGTCTTTACCACAAATGCTAACTCATACACAATTTCTTTATTATTTTATTTTATGTCATTTCTTCCTCTGTATCTCTGATTCCAAGGCCCATTATCAATCCTTCATCATAGGCAATTACTTTGTTAGGTTTTTTTGATATGATTTTTATTCAAAGCTTTGAGTTGTTTAGACATACATATAGTTTAGATATAATTTATTTAATTTATATTGTGCCTAAGAATTGTTTTGAAATAACATGTTTTAAAACATATTTCTGTCGTCATATGTATCTCCATAGAATACTGGAGATTTAAAATTTTTAATCACTTAGTATCATAATTTGAGATTCTGATTTAGTATTTATAAGGTAAGGTCTGAACACTCAAAATAGGAAAGAAATCAAAACACTAAAACAAGCAAAGATAAAATAAAATAAAACAAAACAAAATAAAAAAATGCAAAAAAAAAAGCTGTCAATAGAACTGAGATTCATAGCCATGATAGAGACATAATGACCTAGTTTTCACAACTTATTAGAAACTATATTAAGAACTGTCATTGTTATTTGTAATCTCAAGGACCCCAAATTATGCTAGTTTCTTCCATTTGTATCTTTCTTCCCCCAAATTACTTTATAGGGATCTATCTGATCTATTGATCAGAGATGAATACTCTATGTCAGAAATATCCTACTAGACTCTATATTCTTAATACTTCTAATAATGCTCTGATAATAAAATAAAAAAGTACTCATAAACAACATTTGAGAATTTTATTTTTTTTAAAGATTTTACTTATTCATGAGAGACACACAGAGAGAGAGGCAGAGACATAGGCAGAAGGACAAGCAGGATCCCTGCAGGGAGCCCAATGTGGGACTTGATTGACTTGATCCTGTGACTCTGGGATCACGCCCTGAGCCAAAGGCAGATGCTCAACTGCTGAGCCCCCCAGGCGTCCCAGGAGGTGGTGTCCTCAATCTTAATCTTCTCAGGTCAGTTGTTTCTCTTCTATGATTAATCTCCCCCCACCCCATCTTTCCATTTCTAAGTTATGCCAAATAATAATTGTAGCATCAGAGAATTAAGTTATGGCATGCACAGCTTGTACTGAATTACTTATTTTGCAGATTTTTTGTATATTTTTTATTGGAGTTCAACATATAGTATAACACCAAGTGCTCATCCCATCAAGTGCCCTGCTCAGTGCCCGTCACCCCATCCCCCTGCCCACCCCACCTTCCACTACCCCTTGTTCATTTCCCAGAGTTAGGAGTCTCGCATTTTTTGTCACCCTCTCTGATGAGAATCATATAATTTTAATGCTGAGAAATGTCTTCCTAGACATTTCCCTATGCACATGATACTTGCACATACACATACAGCACATATTCATATTCTTGTAAAAAGAATATAAAATGCATACACAAATTGAGAAACAAACCATGAAGATAGTTTACAAATAAGGAATTGTTCAAATCAATTTAAAATGTTCAGTTTTTCATAAATTTTCTGTAGGCCCATTAGCAAATTGGAGATTATTTTGAATGACTATCTTCTTGGAAAGTATATAACTCTTCTAGCCTCAAAAAGTAACAGACATGACCAAAAGAGGGAATATTATTGATTGAATAGTTTCAATGAGTTCTGAGTTCCAAGGTTGGAAAGTAAACTAGAGAGTTCCAAATGTGGAATTCCTGACAAGTCAGAGAAGCAAGTTAAATAAAAAAGCAACTAGCAAGGGGTGAAATATCCTAAAATTTGTTCATTACATATATGATGTCTTTAAATACACAGGTTTTGTTGTGCTAGTAAAGCACTTCTATGCCTAGTGTTTTAAAAGTTTGTAATCACAAAAAATGTTGAACTTTATAAGTGTTGTTATAGGGCTCTTGGGTGACTCATTAAGTTAAGCATCTGCATTTGACTCAGGTCATGATCTCAGGGTCCTGAGATCGAGCTCTGTGGTGGGTTCCCCACTTAGTGGGGAATAGCTTCTCCATCTACCTCTGCCCCTATTCAGACTTGTGCTCTCTTTCTCACCCTTTCAAAAAAATAAAAAAATAAAAATAAATAAATAAATAAATAAATAAATAAATAAATAAATAAAATCTTTTAAAAAATGTTGTTATGACATCTATCAAGATATGTATTTTTT
The DNA here is from genome assembly GCF_053574225.1 of Canis aureus. NCBI lineage: Eukaryota > Metazoa > Chordata > Mammalia > Carnivora > Canidae > Canis > Canis aureus. The sequence continues at coordinate 85,198,963 of NC_135611.1, read as the reverse complement.
TCTTAAGTACAGTGACACATTGCCTGACATTCTAATGATAAATCATCCTTGAATGTTTGGATTAAATCTTTCTTTAATAGAATGTCATTGTCACGTATTTTACATAGTAATGTAATGCTAGTTGCTATATTATTTTACTTATCTTACTTTTCCTTTATTCCAATTTTTTTGGTTACCTTTTTATTGTTGGACTAATTTCATTGTATAGGCTACCTCAAATCATTTTTCTGATCAGGTGGGATATAAATAATCACACATTTACAACACTGAAATGTAAACAAAAGAGCAACTTCAGTTCTCATGTTTCCTTCATTGAAATAATAGTTATATTTGTATATATACATAAATATGCAATTATATATATATTTGTACCCATATGAGATGTTACTATCAGTATATTGAGCAGCAATTCTCAATCACTCCTTAGGGCATGCCTCCCTGTTCTATTGATGTGACACAATTATGTACTAAGAACACTGAAGGTAAGAAAACACAAAATTGAGAACTACTGGCTTAAAGGTAATTGATCTTCAAGGTTAATGTGAATAGCAAGATGATTTAGTATGAAGGAGGTAGAAGTTGAATGGCTAAGCTCCTCAATTCTCTTTCATGCTGTATGCAATGGAGTTTAGTATAATTTCTATTTCAAATTTAATTTCTAAACGCTATCTTTATTAAAATATCAAATAATCAGGGTCACACAAAAAGTAAAAATAGTACAGATACTTAGCTATGTTTTAACTTCTCTATACATATATATTTCTGTTACTAAAGGCTCTAGACTATTGCTTCAGTATAGAGAGACCTAGCCCTAGAAACAGGAGTTGTAACACCAGAATCATACAGTAGCAATGCTATTAAGTAAAAGTGTGGGAAATAATTCTAATTGAGAATATCTTCTACCTTTCTATCAGCTGAAAACCTCAACTGTTAGCCTAGCATCTTACGCACTAAAAACACCAGGTACACAAGATCAAATAGTATTACTGCTTGTATAATTTTTCTTATGGCTGCCAATTAGGAAAATACTTCTCAGCCTATCTGTACATTTTAACACAGATTTAATTCCTAATCTGGGGATAAGATAAATGATTGACCCATCTGACTCAACAGTAGTATCAATTTGTCTCTTAGTAACCATGGACTATATGAGTATATGGGGGGGTGCCCACTTAAATTATTTTATATTCTTTGTTATGGACTGAACTTTCCCTACACCCTACAAAAAAAAAACAAAAAAAACAAAACAAAAAAAAAAGTATGTTGTAGTCATAATTCTCAGCATCTCAGAATGTGATTCTATTTTAGAAATAGGATCTTTACAGAATTAATCAAGTTAAAATGAGACCATTAGGGTGGGCCCTAATCCAACGGAATTGTTATTCATACAAAAAGGGGAAATTTAAATAGAGAAACGGACACACGTAGAGGAAAGACAATATTAAGAGACATAAGGAGAAGACAGCAATTGACAAGCCAAGGAGAGAGGCCTACAACAGATTCTTACCTCATAACCCTTGAAAGGAACCAGTCCTGCCAACACCTTGATTTTAGACTACCAGTTTTAACTCTGAAACAGTATATTTCTTTTGTCTAAGCCATGCAATTTGTGGCACTTTGTTCTGGCATCCCTAGCAAGTAATACACCCTTGTATCGATGCCAAGTGGGGTTATTAGTCAGCACGGGAAGTCCAAAGTGAATTCATCCAGTCTTTCCTATTGCCTTTCCATACCAGGAAAACTTATACTCATGACCTTTGATATGGTAATGTGATGGCTTTGGGTGTGGTGGTAGGATCTATGAAATTTTGTCATGTGTATGCTCCTTGTCATTGATGTCACTTGCCTATATAATTCTTAATTACCTAAATACTTCTCAAAGTAGTCTGTGCCAGGGTGTAAGTTCTAATATGAGCTACTTGAGGCAGTTAGGAGTCGTAAAGACAGAAGTCTCAGTATTTTTTTTTTTTATTATTTATGATAGTCACAGAGAGAGAGAGAGAGAGGCAGAGACACAGGCAGAGGGAGAAGCAGGCTCCATGCACCGGGAGCCCGACGTGGGATTCGATCCCGGGTCTCCAGGATCATGCCCTGGGCCAAAGGCAGGCGCTAAACTGCTGCGCCACCCAGGGATCCCCGTCTCAGTATTTCAATCTGAGAACTTAACCAATAGAAAGACCAAGTCTGAATAGTAAACCCAGGAAGCAAGTCACTGAGAATAGGCAGCCCTCAAAGTTATGCAGATCTCTATGATGGGGGATGGGAGTTGGATGACTATAGGAAGTGGTTCCAGAGAACAGGGACTAACCCATTTTGTCTCCATAGGTGAAGTTTGATTATGAAACACATCTTTTGTGTCAACATTTGAAAAGCATATGAAAGGTTAAATATCCTCCCCTCAATAAAACACTGGAGAAACACAAAGATAATATTGAATCTGTTGCAAAAAACATCAAAATGGGAAATGAGAAGCTTGAGATTATAGCTTATGTGACTTGGGACTGCCAATGTAAGAATCATCCAGACCCAGGCCTACAGGTGAAGGAAAAACTCTCCAACTGTATTCCATCATCAAGAAGAGTAGTACTCGTACCCCTGAAACTAATAATACACTAAATGTTTACCTACCTGAATTTAAATAAAATAAAAAGACTTCCATTCATGAAAGAAGATGTTAGTTGAAAGATGCTTTCAAAAAAAGGAAGGAAAAAAATAAAAAAAGAAAGAAAGAAAGAAAGAAAGAAAGAAAGAAAGAAAGAAAGAAAGAAAGAGAAAGAAAAGAAAGAAAGAGAAAAAGAAAAGAGAAAGAAAGAAAGAAGGGTAGCACTGAGAGACTCTATTAAATAATATTCAGGCTTAGGGCACTGAGTGTATCTTTTTTGTAGGTAATGCCAGCCAGAAGACCTGGTATGTAAAAGTCTCGGGAAAAGTATCTATGACTCTTGATCCTATTAACTCATAATGTTCTTTAAATGTTATGACCTTTCAATTCTGAAGATTCCATAAATGCCTGAGACTGCACCAACCATTCTAGAGTGATCACCAGAACCCTACGAAGAAGACCCGGAGAACCTGCAGTCTTGAGGCTGATAAAGAACTCTCTAAGACCCTCTGAAAGGTTTTTTTTTTTTTTTTTTTTTCTGACACAGAACACTTGATACCCAGAAAAAAATCTCATGACTCATATTATTGTTAAGTTTTTATCCAATACTTCAAGTTATTTGTAAACTAGTTTGAAATGTCAGAATATAAACATGCAGAAGACAGTGTAATGGAGGTCAGTGGTCTAAATTTTCTTCCATTTCTACAGTTTCCTGCCTAATATCAGAAGCCATTATGATCTGTAAAAGGACTGTAGCAATAATAAATATATAGAACCAGAAGTTTACTTGAGGTTGAGTAGCAGACACAAGATTTGAAACAAGGTCAAGATTGTTTGGGAGTGAGAACAAACAGCAGGTACAGAGAAATTGAGGCAAGTCCAGGGAATTGCTGTAATCAACCAGGAAAACCTACCCTTTATTTTTCTAATTCACTGTTAAGATATTTGGGGTTCATTTAAACAAATTAGAGTAAGGACAGACATTTAGATAGGATAAGATTCCATTTTATGTAGCTTCTCTTACATTCCCAGTTACTGTGTTTGTATGAGAAGATCGCTGGACTTGATGCTTCTCTAAAGAGTAGTAGGTTCAGGTGAGGGAGGTAGTTAATAAATACCCTTGCCCGTGTATATAACTCCAGAAATAAGTACCTAGGAATTCTATGAAAGACATAGAAATATGGCATAGGATGCAGTCTTCCAGAATTGAGTTTACTGATTCAGTCGACTGTCATTGTGCAGGTGATGGACACAGGTTGGAAGAAGGCAGGTAAGAAAAATTTTTGTATAGTGTTCTTCAGAGTCAGGATATGAACTGAGAGCACTTTCAGAGACTTAGTGTAGTGAAGGCTAAAGGCTCAGTCTGAGAGCAGACTGTCTGTCTGTAGTGGAACTCACTACAGAAGAAATTAAATAAATTCAAACAAAAAATAATATTCTGTTGAAAGGAATATAACACAACTTATTTATCTATTACATGTTGATAGGCAAGAGTTGTTTCTAGCTTTTGAAGAGTACTGATATGAACACTAATATATACATGGGCATATGAACTCTTTTGTGTTTAGAAGAGGAATTCTCTTAACTATAGAGAACAAACACTAGAGGATGGGTGGGGAGATGGGTAAAATAGGTAATGGGGATTAAAGAGCATACATATCATGAACACTGAGTAATGTATAGAATGTTGAATCACTATGTTGTATACCTGAAACTAATACAACACTATACATCAACTATACTGGAATTAAAATTAAAACGTAATTTAAAAAAAAAGAGGAATTCTATGATAGAGGGTATGTGTGGTTGATGGACATAACTCCAGTGCAGGATTAAAGAATGACTTCATTAAACTATGACATTGGTTGCAAAATCCTATCTCTGTAACTTCTGACTCTGACATAATGTCTTCTTTGCTTAATATTTCATATTTTCAATCCACAGCTCTGGGCTTACCTGTTATTCTTTCTTTCCTAATAATTATCTCTTTTCAAACATGAAAATACTAATGACAAACTCCTTGACTATGTGCTTAATATTTTTAAAAAATATTTTATTTATCTATTCATTAGAGACACACACACACAGAGAGAGAAAGGCAGATGCACAGGCAGAGGGAGAAGCAGACTCCACATAGGGAGCCCGATGTGGGACTTGACCCTGGGTCTCCAGGATCACGCCCTGAGCTGAAGGCAGCGCTAAACTGCTGAGCCACCCAGGCTGCCCTGTGCTTAATATTTTATTGTTCATCTGATCAAGTCCCATTTAACTTTCTTCTTCTTTTTTTTTTAATGCTAGCCCCTGATGCAGTTATTCTAAGAAGTTACTACTCCCAACTGTTCTTCATATCCATTTTCTTTTGGCCACTTCATATGTGTCTCCTCATTTTATTATGGTTAGGTATTGTTGTTATTGATTTTACCTCTGCCCTGGCCAACATCTGAGGACCTCAACTCTAGGGCCATAACTAATTAATACATTTTAATATTCCAGCGCCAAGTAGGCAGAATGTATGACCCATAGCAGATGATAAATAATACTCACAAATATATGAATAAATGAACATATATCTCAATTTGTATAAACTCAGTCTCTTGTTTAGGCATGGAGTCTCCTCTTTTTGCCTATTGTAATTAAATTAATCTTTTTATGTTTGTCTCATATATTTTTTTATGCCATACATAGGGCCCACTTTTGCCAATAGTTTTTTTAAAAAGATCTTATTCTGTTGATTAGTTATTGAAATACATGCATAGATGAAGAGGTGTTAGTATTAAGGTTATTTATTTCTTTTAGAGAATCCTGAAAGAGATAAAACAGTTCTTCCAGCTTCATAGTGTGTTCCTAGGCTAAATTCTATTGCATCTCCTCTCATTCAAATATTAGTTTTTTGTCATCTGATTTATTACTACTGTGAAAGCCCTTTTTATTGTATATAATACCAAGATTTCTATATCTATGATTTAAAAACAATGAAGATAAAAACATTTTCTATCTAATTAATCCATAGAATTAATTTAGTTAAGACTTCTAGTTATTGCATGTTATCAGGGATAGGTCTGAAATTTAAAGTGACATGAGTACAACATTCTCCCATCCCTCCAGAATCCCAAGTGAGAGCAAAAAATAAAGGCTCAAATTTACTAACTATATATAAAGATGTAACCCAAAATCTATAAAGAACTTACCAAATCAACACATACAAAAAAGAAAAAATCCAGTCAAGAAATGGGCAGAAGATATGAACAGACATTTCTCCAAAGAAGGCATACAAATGGCCAAAAGACACATGAAAAAATGCTCAACATCACTTAGCATCAGGAAAATACAAATCAAAACCACAATACTACCTCACACCAGACAGACTGGCCAAAATTAACAACTCAGGAAACAACAGATGTTGCTGAGGACGCAGAAAAAGGAGAACCCTCTTATGCTGTTGGTAGGAATGCAAAACGATGCAGCCACTCTGGAGGCTCTTAAAAAGGTTAAAAAGAGAACTACCCTACAACCCAGGAATTGCACTACTAGGTATTTATCCAAAGGACACACATATAGTGATTTGAAGGGGCACATGCACCCCAATATTTATAGCAGCAATGTCTGTAATAGCCAAACTATGGAAAGAGCCCAGATAGCCATCAACGGATGAATGGATATGGACAATGTGGTATACAATGGAATATTACTCAGTCAACAAGAAGAAGGAAATCTTGCCATTTGCAATGACATGGATGGAACTAGAGGGTATTATGCTAAGCAAAATAAGTCATTCAGAGAAAGACAAATGCCATATGATTTCACTCATATGTGGAATTTAAGGAACAAAACAGATGAACAAAGGGGAAGGGAAGGAACAATAAAACAAGATGAAAACAGAGAGGGAGGCAAACCAGAAGAGACTGTTAACTCTAGGGAACAATTTGAGGGTTGCTGGAGGGGTGGTGGGTGGGGAATGGGATAATTGGTGATGATCATTAAGGAGGGCATTTGATGGAATGAGCACCAGGTGTTATATGCAACTGATGAATCACTAAATTCTACCTCGGAAACTAATAATACAGTAAATGTTAACTAAATTGAATTTAAATAAAGATTTTTTAAAAAAAATAAGTAATTCATTGTCTCCTTCTGGATAACCAATTAAGAATAAAGAATAAACAACTATTGGATGGGCATAAAGCAATGGTTATGAAATCAAATACATGTGCAGCAAGCTAGGATCTTTCTTTTCTCATCACTTTAAAAAAGGAATTATTATTTGTGGGTATTTGCCAGGTTAGAGTAAAAGTATATCGTAAAGTCAGGCTTTCTATGAAGAACCTAAATACATTAACTGAGAAATTATGTGTCTTTAACATTTGTTTTTAGAAGTGTGATAATTTGATGTAATTTTTGTCCCTAAAAGACATATTTATTAACTTAATACAATTTTATATTAATTTGAAGGTTGGTGACAACTTATTTTCTGTGCTTGAAGGTTGTTTTTATTGCTTCAAGTATTATTTTGACAACTATAAATGCCAAAGATTTTGAGAAAAGCACTTTTGCACAATCTGTTGGAAAAAAAAATGGATCCACTGATACATAAAGCAAATTCTAAACTTCATGTTTTCAAGTATCTTCACAGATGTATGCCTTGATTTTAATTTTCCTCTTCAAAATACTGATAATGATCCCTACCTGCCGTCTTCACAAAGCTGTTCTAAGACTCAGTTGAAATGGGTATGAAAGCAATTTGAAAAATCTAAGAGTTCTGAAATTAAGAACTTTCATACAAAAGAGTACTCTACTAGTCTTTTGAGAGTTTACATAATTAAACTAAGTGCTTAATTTTCTAAGTTATGGAAATACTCTGGAGAATAAGCATGATGGGTCACTTGCAGTGTGAGTTTCTACAGTGTGACTAGAATAATAAGTTAGCAGTTTTGTAGGGCTAAAGGCTTCCGTTTCATTCTGTTAAAACAAATTGGTACCTATGTGTCATGTTTCTCTTGAGTTTTTCTTGGCATTTCATTGGTTTGGGAAAGTTTCTGGTTTGCCACTCAGTAGCGATTTGTTTATTTATAATTTGGGAAATGCCTTTTTATTAACTTTAGGAATACTTCAGGAAACAAAGACATTTTTGCTCAAATACAATCCACTTACTAAGTAATATCTGCTTTTAAAAGTGCATTTCAGTTAGATCATACGTATCTCAATAATAACATCTACCAAAAATATTTAAGATCTACTATTCTAAGAGAATGTTAGTTCAGGCAATTTTCATTAACAACAAACACATCAGGCATACAAACATATATCTTTACATACTATGTAGACAGACATAGATAGGTACAAATTATATGTCTCTATAGACAAGTATGTATGTGCATGCATACAGACACTCGTGAAGAAAATTTTTAAATCTGCCTTGTTGAGGGCAGCCCAGGTGGCTCAGTGGTTTAGTGCTGCCTTCATCACAGGGTCTGATCCTGGAGACCGAGGATCGAGTCCCACATCTGGCTCCCTGCATGGAGCCTGCTCCTCCCTCTGCCAGTGTCTCTGCCTCTCTCTCTCTCTCTCTCTCTCTCTCTGTGTGTCATGAATAAATAAATAAACTCTTTAAAAAAAAAATCTGCCTTGTTGAAATGTACTCTTAAAACTGTGTTGATCATTCATAGCCAATAACATGAACTCCAGTAAGTTTCTCTTATCTCACAGAGCCTTAGAGATACCATCCTCATATGCCCTTTCCCATTTAGTTGAGTCTTTGTCCATCAATCTGTCACTTTTGGGCATGAATAGTTAAATGCGCATTTCTTTTCTCTGAGTTATGTATTTGAAATCACATTACTGGGCTCCAGGTACATGTAAATGGTGGTCAATATAGACCACTCTTGGAATATTAAACAGAAACTCTGTGACTTTTGGCAAAAATATTTCATATCCTTTCTCCTTTCTGTTCCTTGATAGTGTAAAAATAACATGGTATAGTGAAAGGAGCATAAATGCATATACCTATAAATTTGAATGCTGCTCATTATTTCATTATTTCTTTTAAAATAGAGATTATAGTATGAATCAAGAGATAACGAGCAATCAAATTGGTCCAGAATCTCTATATCTCTATCTCCTTCCTTCCTTCTTCCTTCCTTCCTTCCTTCCTTCCTTCCTTCCTTCCTTCCTTCCTTCCTTCCCTCCTTCCTTCCTTCCTTAAGTATAATCAACTGCACCACCCAGGTGTCCCCAGAATCCCTATTTTCAACATAGTTGTTATTGTGTTATTTTATGGACAGAAAATGGTATTGGCTTGATGAAGAGAATGTGCAGTGGCTTATTCATCACTTGGCTAAATAGGTGAATTCATGAATTTTCAGCTCAAAATCTATGCTGGCCGTCTGTTTCTGAATACCTGAGAATCTACTACAGTAGTAAGGGAGCCTCACAAAGTTTTAGGCCTTTAAACCTTCTCCAACACCTCTCATTTCCTTTAGTTTTATAAATCTCTATGGAATTTAGCTATAAGTCATTCACACTTTAGTGAAAATATACTCAATATTCATCTAATGAGTATACATTATATTCCAGATATTGGGTGACACAGATGGTATCTTAGAAATAGATTGAAAAATTCTTCCAAACTTTACTACCTAGAGACAAATCTTAAAAGGAGGAAGCAGGATAAAGAGTATTTTTGTCTAGATGATTTAAGCAGTCCTACCCACCTTCCCACCACTGCTGGGAAGCAGATAAACTTTTAACTTATTGACAAATTTCTCAACTATAAACTCCCACACTCTACAAGGCTTCTTCTATTCTCTCATGTCTTATCCACAAATTCTTTCACTGTTTTCTCCCTTTAAAGCCATGCTTCATTTTTCAAATTTGATGTGCATTGGTGCCTTCCCTTTTATGACTTTAACTTCTTGACTGATTTTATCGACTCATAGACAGTACCTCCCACAATCACTTGCAAAAAACCTGTTCTAGCTCTAACCTTACACTGGGGAATTTATACTTTATACTTACTAACCCACTTCTCCACTTTGAATTCACAAATAGGATTCACACTGTCAAGGAAGAGCTACAGAACTGGGAAGCTAAGGTGACTGCATTTGAGATTTTCAGACAAAGAGAATGGGTCGGCCTCAGGAGCATCATCACAAAGCTATATAATAGAGAACTCAATGGTCTTACGTTGTGCCCAGGGTGGAGGGCCTGCAACATATATATCCTGTTGTTCAATTTATTATTTTTTTTTGCCTTTTTATAACAAATGGAATTCAGAACACTCAAGAGAGTATATTTCACATATGGCAGTCATTCTGACTCTGAAATTAAAATACAAAAATGGAATCTCTTGGTAAAAAAGATAATAGTATAATCAGAGAACGTTCATGATATGATAATTCTAGTCTCTAGTTGTAATAAATTCACATCTTGGAAGATGTCCGTCCATCTACAAATTTAAAATTTTTATTGTTTTTTTTTAACATTTATATTATTTTCTCAAGCCTTAAATGTTACCATCTTATGCTCCATTGCTTGAACTAATCTCTTCCTGATTATCCAAGATCATTTTAGTTTTTTTCATCCCAACTCTAACATACTTCTCTAATTTTAAAATGATATTTTACGAAAATGATTTTTATCTTATGCGTAACATTACTGGGAAAAAGAGAAGATACAAATGATGTCCACAAAGTCATATGCTGGGTCTCAACCTCATAAGAGTATAGATCTTGTGAATAAAATTGCAACTCCTGCAAGCCAAAGCAAATGTTTGCAAAGCAAAGAACACCCTCTGGGCCAGACAACTCCTGGGAGATAGTTCAAAGCTAGGTCACAACAGAGAAAAAAAATGAAATCTTGACTCTCGCCAGAACACCCAGCTTTCATTTTGTTCTGGGGGACTTAAAACCCAGAATGCCTCACTAAAGCTGAATTATTCAATGTTAGGCATTTTACAACTTAAAACATCCTATCTCCAAACTTTCAACCTATATTGGATAAATTAGGTCATAACTAAAATTCAAAATTGGAAAGTAAAAGCTGGAAAATCTACTAAGCTTACATTTTTATCCACACTAACAGATAAATTATGGTTTGTAAATGTGGTGGCCACTGAACATCTGTAATAATAAGGCAGATGTGTACATTCTGATTTACAAATAGGTGTCTAAATCACACTGTGAATTAGTAAATAAGCCTTGGGACATTCTTTATGTGTTATGTGTTAGAATGACATTATTAAAAAATAAAAAATAAAAAAAATTTACATACACATTTTATCAATCAGAGTTCTCCAAAGAGACAGCAATAATAGAATATAGGCATATACTATACATATACACACTATTCTATATATAGTGTGTATATATAAAAACAGAGAATTTAAGAAACTGGCTCACATGATTGTGAGACTTGCACATCTGAAATCTATAGGGCTACGGCTAACTAGGAAGCTGGAAACTCAGGTGTTGAAGCTTTAGTCTTAAAGCAGAATTTCTTTTTCTTTTTAAGATTTATTTATTTAGTCCAAAATTGGGGGAGAGATAGAGGGAGAGGAAGAGAATCTCATGGAGACTTCATACTAGCATGCAGCCAGATGCTGGGCTTGATCTACAATCCCTAGATTAGGACCTGAGCCAAAACCAAGGGTAGGACAATCAGTAACTGAGACACCCAGGTGCCCCCAGGCAGAGCTTCTTTTTCTCTGAGAAATCTCATCTTTTGTCTCAAAACCTTTGACTGATTAAACAAGGTCCACCCAAATTGTTGACGGCATTCTCCTTTACTCAAAGTCAACTAATCATAGATGTCAACCATATCCACAAAATACCCTAACAGCAACACCTGATCAATGTTTGATCAAATAATGGAGTACCAAGACTTAGGCAAGTTGACATGTATATAATCATTACAGGGAGGGAATTATACAAAGGAGTGAACACCAAGAGCTGGAAATCAATAGGGCTCCTTGGGGGTCTTCCTGTCATAGGAGGTATTTAGTTTTGTGAGGGTTTATGTTTTTAAATTATTTTTCACAGATAAGAATAAAAACCTTGGGAAATGGGAGTGGCAAGAAGTAACATTCTTTGGTTACTTTTATGTTTTTGACCTTTGTGTTGATAGGTGGTGGTGTGAAAGACAACTTCTAACTTGATTCAAAATCACTCCCATTTCCCAAGGCTTTCATTATTGCTCTGACAAGAATTAGGTGGCTATGTTTACGTCTGCGTTTATGTGTGTGCACAAGTGCTTAGGACAGAAAAAGAAGCTGTGACTTAACAGTAGGTGAAATAATTCTCTAACATTGTGTCAAGCCTAAATTCTCAGTCAATGAAGAAACCTCAATTTCCTGTTCTTAGTCCAATGTCAGAGCCTGTAGCCCAAGGTCACAGCACATGAGTAGGGCTGTAAGATCACAGGAAAGTCTTTCCTGAGATTAATGGCCAGACTGAGCCAAAGATGACTGAAGGGGCACCCTCTGGCATGCTCATTTATCAGGGATTTACTTGTTGGCTAATGATAGCAATAACAGTTTGTATCTGACAGACACAACTGGATATGTGCAGTGAGAAACTCTCTATTTGAAGTTGGATTATACTGGATCTATACAATTTCCTCTTCTGGTGCTCAGGCGGCCGTCCCAGTGTCTGTCGGTGAAGTTTGTGCTTTACTTTATATTTTAAGGAAGAGCAATTGTTTCTGCTAAAGAAAAAAAATGGTAATAATTAAAAATCATATCAAATTAATTTCATTTTTCCTTCATTCTTTAAAAATGTATTTTTCATATGCATAAGCAAAGTGTAGGATTGCTATAATCCTAGCTAGAATTAATGTTTTCACTTACACTTTTACTGCTAGTACTAATAGTACAGTACTATTCTGTACTCTGTATTCCCTAATAGTATTTTGATTGTTTTTGTTACTACAAAAGTGTATTCCCTTAGAAAATATATAAAATATCAGTCAATAGAAAAAAAAAAAAACTTTATCACTTTTAATCTCCCCATCATGTGATAACTACTAGTAGCAATATCTTTCCTATGATCTTCATATTACAAATGCATTTATGTTGTGCCCAAGATTGCGAATCCGAGAAACCACCAAGGAGCCGACACCGATGCAAACACACGAGGGTTTATTTACAAGCTCGAGCTTGGGTCCAAGTATACCCCACACAGCGACACAGCAGAGCAGGGACTTGGACCCCGAGGTGGGTCACAGCTGGGTTTTTATGGGCTAGTCTAGGGGATTTTCAGAAGGGGTGGAGGAACTTCTTCATTCTGATATGGGGAAAGGGTGGGGAGTTTCTTAAGCTTTTAGTTCCTCATTCCAATAAAGGCATGCTCTGCAGTTTTTTTTTTGTTGTTGTTGCTTATCTAGGGGCCAGGGGTGGGGAACATTTTCTGAATTTCTTGGGTCCCACAGTATATATTCATATATGTGTATGTGCACATATGTGTATATGTCCACATGCAATGAAATTATACTGGGTTTTTCCTTTTTTGTTAATGTTATATTATGATAATAGTTATTTCATTATTTATCCTTTAAAAATACAATTTTGGAGTGCCTTGATGGCTCAGTTAAGCGTTTTTTGACTCTCTTTTTCAGTTTCAGTCATGTCTAATATATCTAAGATATATTGCTAGAAAATACGTGCTAGGAAAACTGGAAAACTCAAAACACAAAAAGACACAAACAAAACTCCGGGGAAAGCCTATTCTTTCTAGCCAAAGAGCGAGGAAAAAGGAAAGCCTATCAAGACAGACAGCTTTCAGAAAGTAATTGCCCTACCCTACTATTGCCAAATATCAAGGATTCTACTCCCACTTCCATCAACAAAGCCAAAGTGAAAGCCTCTATTTTCACCCTTGTCTCACTGTAGTATGATCCTTCTCCTCCCTTCAAGATGATCATAAAGGACTCAGTGGAGAGGCAAAACTTTCATCCCAGCCTGAAGATCAGAAACTCTCCACGCCTCCATACCCACACACATAATGGTGTCAGTGGAGATCAAATGGAAGCAGTAATGAGGTGTCCTTCCCCAGCCAGGGTAATGTAAGCAGAGGCCTCCTGGGGATCCCAAACTTCCACCTCTGCGTCCTTTCCCCCAGGAGACTGAAAGAAGACTAAGTGAGGAACCTGGATATCTACTCAACCTTTCCCTTAGCTAGAGTATCAGGAGTTTATCTGCTGAAACAAAAGATTAAAATAAGAGCCAGAATCTCAGAACACAACACCCAAACTCTTTAGCGTACAATCTCTTGACAGATTAATGGGTAAACAAACAGTGGTTCATCCATACCAGGGGATATAATCAGTAATACAAGGGAATGAACTACGGATGCATGCAGCAACTTGGATGGATCTCAGGGCATTACGCTGAGGAAAAAAAAAAAAAAAGTTAATCTCTAAAGGCCACATTCATTGTATGATTCCCTCTATGTAACATTATCAAAGACACAATTGTGGGGATGGAAGACAGATCTGTAGTTGTGGAGGATGGGCAGTGGGTGTGCCTGTAAAGAAGTAGCAGCAGGAAGATCTTTGTTGTGAAAGAATATTTCTGTAGCTTCATTGAAAGGATGGTTATACAAATCTACATACAGGATAAGAAAGGGCACAGAATAATCAAACATATTGTGTCAATGTCAGTTTCCAGTTTTCTATATGATACTTAAGTTACATTAGATATAATAACTAAGAGAGATTGGGTGACAATTGTACTTCTCTGCTATCTTTGCAACTTCCTGTGAACCTATAATTATTTCAAATTTAAAAGTTTTAGAAATCGAACAAACAAGCACAAAACTCAGTGTATCTGGAAATAAATATTAATGGGAAATAGAAAATATTTTGAAGTTAAATAGAATAGAAACTATTCAAAATCGTGAGAGCAGTTAAAGCAATATATAGAGAAATCTACAGCCTAAAATGCATATTAGAAAGGAAGAATGGTTAAAAATTGATAAGCTGAGAATTTGTCTCAGGGCGTTAGAAAAAGATGAGCCAAATAAATCTAAAAGAAATAAGCATATAATAATAATAATAAATAAAAGGATCAACTGTATGTGGTCATCTGAATGTCCAGCAATCTATTTTAACAAGACTTATATGAGGGCACCTGGGTGGCTCAGTGGTTTACCTGTGGAGGCCGAGAAAAATTAAGGCCATTCCACCTCAAGTTTAGCATTAGCACAAGTACAGCCCCTGTGAATAAGAGCTGAACTTTACAGGAAAAACTGCAGAATGTCCTCGGTAGGGAATCCCACATCAGAAAAGATGGCAGAGCTCAGAATTGCCCTCGGCAGAGAATCCCATATCAGAATGAGAACAGAGCCCAAGCCAGTGGCAGAAAGTCTCATATTAGAATGAGAACAGAGCTCAATGCCCTTGAAAGCCCCATATCAGAATGTAAACAGAACATGAGAAATTCCTTCAATTCCTCCACCCCTTCTGAAAATCCCCTAGACCAGCCCATAAAAAAAAAAAAAACATCTATAACCCACTTCGGGGTCCAAATCCCTGCTCCACTGTGTTGGGTGTACTTGGACCCAAGCTCGAGCTTGCTAGTAAACCCTTGTGCGCTTGAATCTGTGTCGGCTCCTTCGTGGTTTCTCGGATTTGCGATCTTGGGCACAACATTACCATCTGCCTTTGGCTCAGGTCATGATCCTGGGGTCCTGGGATGGAGTCCTGCATCTGGCTCCCTGGAGGGAGCCTGCTTCTCCCTCTGCCCTCTCTCTCTCTCTCTCTCTCTCTCTCTCTAATGAATTAAAAAAAAAACCACACACACACACACACACACACACACACACACACACAAATTTATATAGGTGATTCTGATACATAGAATTTGAGATCTACTGATCTAGATTTGTGAAGACTCATGTGCACCAGATGCATGATCAAGAAAGTTTATGGCAGCATTGTTTGTCATCCCAAGCTGAAAATCACCAGATGCCAGTCAACAGTAAATTGTGGTGTTACTATAAAACAGTAGGTTGTAAAAACAATAAAAATGAACAAATGGCAGGTACATGCAACAATATGAATGAATTTAACATAATATTCGATGAATAAAGGCAAACAAAATAATGTATTCATTATTTCTTTCTTTTTTTTTTTTTTTTTTTTTAAGATTTTATTTATTCATGATAGACCTAGAGAGAGAGAGGCAGAGACACAGGCAGAGGGAGAAGAAGGCTCCATGCCAGGGGCCCGAAGTGGGATTTGATCCCAGGACTCCAGGATCATGCCCTGGGCTGAAGGCAAGTGCTAAACTGCTGAGCCACCTAGGGACCCCTATTCATTTCTTTTTATGTAAAATTCCAAAAGAGGAACAACTAAGCTATATTGCTTAAAGATGCACAAGCAGGTGATGGAAGGAAAACAAACTAGCAAAACACACACAAAAAAACTTCACAAAACAAAACCTAGGACATGAGGCTCTTTTTTCAACCTTTTCTATGTGTTATTTTTCACAGTAAAAGTGTCTAAAAAGTAAAGCTAAGATAGATAAATTATAATGCTTACTTAATAGTGATTCTGAAGCTTTGTCTTGTCTTTTTGTTTGAAACGTGTCTCCCTGTTTCTTCATTTGGCTGGCCGCCGGACCCACGTGAGCATGGAGGGTCCCCTCCGCAGCAGCCCAGAAATCAGGGCGCCGAAGGATGTGAGAACCCGCTTGTGGGAGATGTGGGGGCTCTAGAGCACAGCAGAGGGCAACCGCGAAGATGGGCCGCGGGGAGCTTCAGGGGGAGCCCAAAGATGGCACCTGCCCTGGAAAGGGGGGGGGGGGCGGAATCTAAAATTAAAAAAAAAAAAAAAAAAGGTATATTTTTTTAATTTAAAAAATTTTAAATTTTTTAATTTAAAAAAATTAAAAATATATACAATTTATAAATTTTATATTAAGAAATTATATATATCACCCACCTTCTAGAGCAAGGCAGAAGAGAGCAAAACTGGAAACCTGGCCCTCATCAGCTTCCTTCCCTGAAGAATATTCCAGCAGGTTCCCACTTGTGCATTAAATTAGAGGACCCCTCAGGCCCATGCTTTAGTATAAGCAACCAGCCTCTGCTGGAAAGTCTGGGCCAGTAAGTCCCGCCAGAGGGTTTTCTCTTCTTTTTCTTTCTTTCTTTCTTTCTTTCTTTCTTTCTTTCTTTCTTTCTTTCTTTCTTTCTTTCTTTCTTTCTTTCTTTCTTTCTTTCTTTCTTTCTTTCTTTCTTTCTTTCTTTCTTTCTTTCTTTCTTTCTTTCTTTCTTTCTTTCTTTCTTTCTTCTTTCTTTCTTTCTTTTCTCTCTTTCTCTCTCTCTTTCTCTCTCTCTTTCTCTCTCTCTTTCTCTCTCTTTCTTTCTTTCTTTCTTTCTTTCTTTCTTTCTTTCTTTCTTTCTTTCTTTCTTCTTTCTTTCTTTCTTTCTTTCTCCCTTCCTTCCTTCCTTCCTTCCTTCCTTCCTTCCTTCCTTCCTTCCTTCCTTCCTTCTTTCTTTCTCTCTCTCTCTCTCTCTTTCTTTCTTCTTTCTTTCCTTCTTTTTCTTTCTTTTCTTTCTTTTTCCATATATTTATTTGAGAGGGGCAAAGGGAGAAGAGAGAATCTTAAGCAGGCACCAGGCCACCTGACCTGAGCTGAAACCAAGAGTCTGACACTCCACCCCCTGGGCCCCCAGGCGCCCCCAGCGGCAGCTCTTGAAGGGCCCTTTCTTAGATCACGGCTATCTTGTGTTCTGGTAGACATACCACTGGTTGGTTTTCAAAGCTAGATGTTTTGGGGGATTGCATCTCAGGTGCAGGTTTTAAAAGCTGGGTTGCCCAGTGTGGGCTGGAAACTCTTCTTTACTCAGGGGGGAAGTCTGGGGGTTGGGATCCCTCCTAATTGCCCCTAGCTGGCCTAGGGTGGGGTTTACGGGACCTGTGGTCCAGCCTCTCCCCCACCCTGTTCTATTGGCTTTCTTCTCATTAGCCTGATGTGTAGTTGCTACTCAGCTGACTTCAGGTTTTCTTTTCTTTCTCTATTTAAAAAGATTTTATTTATTCATTCATGAGAGACACAGGCAGAGGCATAGGCAGAGGGAGAAGCAGGCTCCTTGTGGGGAGCCCAACACGGGACTCGATCCCGGGACCCCAGGATCACACCCTGAGCCCAAGGCAGACACTCTGCCACCGCTGAGCCACCCGGGTGCCCCATTTTCCTCTCCACCCCACAGGAAATTTTTGTATATGTAGACTCAGTGTGTCTGAGGAAGGAGGTGAGTTCAGAATCTTTCTGTTATCATCTTGAACCTTAAGAGGATGCTGAAAGGAAAGAGTAAAATAAATGGACAGAAAAAAATTTAAAGAAATAGTTGAAAATACCATAGTAAACCAGAATTAAAGAAAAACTGTAGTCATACTGAAACTAATCTCTTAAGAGCTAAGCAGAGTAAAAGTCTCACTAATAGAAAAATGATGGTAGTGAAAACTAAGAATAAGAACAGTGGGAAATCCTAAAAGCTTCAAAAGAGAGAAGGAAAAATGCCTCAAATGGACAAGAATCAGATTGATATGTCAGATTTATTACTAACAACTTGGATGCATAAAGAAAACAGGCCTATAGTCTCATTGCTCTGCAGAAAAATAACTTTGAATCTGAGTATATCAAAAGTATTCAAATTTGAGTGAGAAACAAGAGGGTTTCTCTTGCAATGACACAGAATATTCAAAGCCCACCAGCACTGGGGAACTAAAACAATGACTTAACTCAAACTTACTCTAAAAAATGACAGAATGAATGAATAAATAAATACTGCCAAGAACTTCAACCTTAAACAAACATGTACTCTAGCTACATGCACTTCTCAGAGCAAGAGGGTAACAGACAGTCCTGCTGCTCAAAATGAAGTTTCTAGTAAATTTCTGCAATGTTTGCTTTTGAGCATTCTGTTCATTGCATTTATTTGCTACAAACTTTATGTTTTCAGTGCAATTTCCTTCTACAGATCTCTGGCTACCATTTTCTCTGGTTTGATTATTATCCCTGTCTGCTTTATACTTTGTGAGAATTCTTCAAAATTTCTTGAATGTTGATGTTGCTTTTGGTATTTCCCATTGCTCTTTATGTGTATTTAACTTTTCATTATTTTTATCTGTAATTTTGGGTGGAAGGCAGAAGTAAATATATATGCTCAACCCATCACCCCATGCACTATCCTAACTGCATATAGTACCAACCTATGGAAAATTTTATTGAAAAGACAGATTCCAGGTGCCTGGGAGGCTCAGTCAGTTAAGTATCTTCCTTCACCTCAGGTCATGATCCTGGGGTCCTGGAATCGAGCCCCACCGTGTTTGGTTTCCTGCTCAGCACAGGGCCTGCTTCTCTCTCTTCCTCTAACCCTCTCCCCTACTTGTGCTCTCGCACATTCTCTCTCTGTCTCTCAAATGAATAATTAAAAAATCTTAAAAAAAAAAAAGTGCCAAGATCAGCTGCTAATCCAACCTCATGTGGTAACTTCAACGTAAAGTTGAGGAAACTGGAGGACATGGTAGATTGATGGTTTGCTCTGCTAGACAGAGGAAAATGGAACAGAATCAGTAGAAAATGTTAGTTCTGCAAAGTCCTAAAGCCAAAACCTTTCTACTGGATCATGATGGATATTTGGTTAAATTACTACTATATATATATATATATATATATATATATATATATATATATATATATTAAATTATTTATATTGTGTTTACAAAAGTAAAAAAAAACTAATATAAGAATTTAAATACTAGGAAAACAAATATAAGGTTTTTGTTTTAAGATTTTATTTATTGGGATCCCTGGGTGGCGCAGCGGTTTGGCGCCTGCCTTTAGCCCAGGGCGCGATCCTGGAGACCCGGGATCGAATCCCACGTCAGGCTCCCGGTGCATGGAGCCTGCTTCTCCCTCTGCCTGTGTCTCTGCCTCTCTCTGCCTCTCTCTCTCTCTGATTATCATAAATAAATAAAAAAAAATTAAAAAAAAAAGATTTTATTTATTTATTCATGAGAGACACAGAGAGAGAGGCAGAGACACAGGCAGAGAGAAGGGATCGAGTCCCACATTGGGCTCACTGCGAGGAGCCTGCTTCTCTTTCTGCCTGTGTCTCTTCTCTCTCTGAGTCTCTCATGAATAAATAAATAAAATCTTTAAAAAAATAATACCTATATTTAACAACCAGCTCCCAAAATCTCTGAGAATTTAACAATTATCTCATGTAAGTTGGTGTGAATTGGTTCCAGTAGGCTAAAGGAGGTTAATCATGATA
This sequence comes from Canis aureus, assembly GCF_053574225.1. Classification (NCBI taxonomy): domain Eukaryota; kingdom Metazoa; phylum Chordata; class Mammalia; order Carnivora; family Canidae; genus Canis; species Canis aureus. The sequence goes on along the minus strand of NC_135611.1, from coordinate 85,179,088 downwards.
ATTTTTGCTTACTTGTAGTTTTCAGGTGCAAAATATACTCCTATATTGTCTTTGCTTATCAAAATACACATTCTATTGCTTATTTTTCATTTCTGTTTTTGTGCAGGGTGGGGATTGCTGTTTAGTTTTTCTTTCTTTTTTAAAAATTTTATTGTTTTGAGGTTTGTTGGTTTCCTTTAAAGAAAGAACCATAACCCAAGGTAGTGCATTACACAGTATAGTGAATTAATGATGTAGAAGTGTTATGTATCATCGCATATACACATACACATACATATACATGGGAAAGGCATCCCTGCTATCTATGTGTATGGTTGTATTGGGACATAGGAAAAAATAAATTTGGGGTAATAAGTTAAAATAAAAAAGTAATAGTTTTACCAAGAGTATTATTAGAAAGTACTTGAAGGCTTTTCATTTATGATACTGTATATATCAGAATTAACTAAAAGGTGAAATCTGATTTACTCAAATTTAAATCTGCCTCCTCATCCATGGAAAGTTAACAGTGACAGTAGACAAAAGATGGTCTCTGGTTGAAGCCTCTAGTGAGAACATTTCTCTTTCAGACACAGAATTCAAGACAAGGTCATTGATTGTGTTCCATAAACATCCTTTTCTATTATGTATGGCTTCTGCATTTTTGCCTTGAGATGTTTTTCATTCACGCTAGTACTTATCACTCATCCATCTGTACTTTCTGTAGAATATCTTATTTTACCATTGAACAGTTCAAGATAAATGACTGCTTTACTAGAAGGTAAATAAGACTCTTGAATTTTTTTTTTTATACTGAAGAAATTGTTATTTGGTTCAAAGCTATTAAAGGTAAGTGACATTGTAATGCAAAGAAAGAACCTTAGCTATAGCCCCAACTTTCTATTGATGCTATTAACTTCTTGCATGATTTGATCATATATATATGTGTGTGTGTGTGTGTGTGTATATGTGTACATGTGTGTGTGTATATATATATATATATATATATATATATATATATGTATGTATGTATCAAGGCTATCTTACAAACTCATAAAGCACCTAATACAATTACCATACTTAACAGTTGAAAAGTTGAAAAAAGATAATTTTAATTCACTTTTTGGATACATGTTTCATCATAAAGGATAGCAAATTCTTTGCTTTGTATCTGATTCTGATACATTTTTTTTCCATTATAGAAAGAGTAAATGAATCTAAACATCAAGTGGCTATCATCATTTCACTCTCTAATCTACAATTTTGTTTCTGTAAGGAAAGAGCTTGAAAGGAAATTGGTTTGGTTAAGTCAGATGAAATGCATGCCTCTGAGGCAATATGTTCTCCATTACCAGAGGTATTCAAGTATAATTTCAATGACTACATATTAATTATATAATAGAATTATATAGATAGAGTTTATAGAGGAGATTTAAGTATCAGGTGAACACAGAATAAAGGATGAATGATCTACATGACCTAAGTTGTCTCTAATACCTGTTACAGTTTGGTCACTGGAACTACCTCCTCTTCTTCCTCATTTTTCATACAATAAAACATCTTAATAATTCAGTACTCCTCTCATGATAAAGTAATGCCCTTTTGCCTCATTGGTCTATATGTTTGTCAATATTTTTTTTACATCTGCTTTAATTATTTTAGATCAGAGTCAAAGAAAAGAGCTTGATGTAGTGGAAAACACATAGGATCTGCAGTTGGAATACCTGGGTAGTCCCAACTACTATTAGAAATTCTGTGATGCTAAGAAAGCTACCAGGCTTCAGTGTCCTCAGGACTGAAAGGACTGATCTTGTCTCTCAGTTTCCTAGGAGCTCTAGAAGTATACAGTTATAACATCTGCTCTATCTGCTTTCTATCTCAGCTACCTCGAAGTAAAGATGGGTTTTACTTTCTCAACTCTACTTTCACCTGTTAGTCTCAAAACTTTACTATCAACTTACATGAAGTAAAAAAAGTATTCACTTATGTAAACCTCATTTGCTAAATCTTGGGTTGATGTTAAATGTCTTTGTTTATTGATTTGGTGCACAAGATTTGAGTACTAGATTTGAGTACTAGAATCAGCCTCTTAGAAAAGATTGCCAAGAAAAGCTTAAAACCAAGTGCATTGTGCTAATTTGTTTTTCAAAGTATTAGAAATGTAGTTGCAAGGATAATGTTTTGTGGATTGTGCTATCCATCCTTTCTATTTTGCTGATGTCACACTGAGGTGTCAATTAAAGATGATATGTGCAAATCATTTAAAGCCCTAAAGAGAAAAAGGAAAAGGTTACAAAATATAAGGTCATGCCCAGGCAATTAAGGAAGCAATAAATGGAAATTATAAATGGCAGCCAAACCAAGCCCATAAGAAATAGTATGGGCTTTAAATCTCAGAGACTGTTTTAGGAGGCTGTGTGTATCCTGGCCTTCATATGGAACATGTCATAAATTGAATAATGTCTTTTAGAAACACAAGCATTAGATTGTGTGTAAGTTTTCTGCTGTACTGTTTGGTGTTGATAAAATTTATCAGCCTGGAAGTATTATTTTCAAGGATTATTGAAAAAAAATAGGAGACTTTGCTATTTATCGTCTTTTTTTTTAAAGAATCAAGCATACGGCATACAAGATATTAGTAAATGCAAATTAATACTTCTTTAAATAGACAATTATGTGCTCATATATGACACTGCACTCTTCTGTGCTATATTACTGATATGAAAATTCAGTACCAATACTATATGTTTAAACACATAATATATCAAAACTATATGTTTAAACAAAAATATAATATGTTTAATCAAATAATATGTTGCTTCAAACCATAAACTTGTCTATCTTTACATTCTAAGAATTTCAAATATTTTAAGGTTTATTTATTAGACTCACCCTCGCCTGATATTTGCCTGTGAACAACAGACTTGTGTAAAAAGTATCACATATCCTATTTTCATAGAGCCAGAGGAAAATCAGAATGTAGGCGATCATTCAACCCTGCTGAGTTTTACACTGTTATCAGTAGCTTAATGTAGTATTTGCCAGAGTACAACGAGATGATCCTGACAATATCATGATTTCAGTTTGATGACTTTCTTGCTAGACTTATCTCTCCCCCCAACACAGTGTGGCACCCAGAAGGGTCCAGAGTAGTAGAGCAGCACAGAAATTGGCAGTGCCTGTTGACATAGTGGTGTGGTAGTGAGAATGACCTGTAAATCTTAAAAGGGGAAGCTATTTGCCTTCATTGTGATTTAACAAGCCAGTCAAACCTTCAAAGCAGGGATCACCTAAGAGAACCAGAACAGAACAGAAAGAATTTCATAGTGGGTATGTTGAAGGCTGTATGTTTTTTGGGAGAGTTAAGTTGTTGTTTTCTTCTGCTTGGAATATGCTTCCTATCATTCTTCACAGGTCCTCCCATAGTATTAGCATAGAAAATGTTTTCAGTTTTTTGTTCCTTCCCTGTCACAAGGACCCATTGCTCTTCTCATTACCTCTCTGCTTTCTCTTTCATTACAGAGTCCTATGTATCTTATTCTGGTCTTTCTCTTCCTGGTGAGTCTTCCATTAATAGATCTGCCGTATAGCTCACATCACTAAAATTTAAGTTGCTTATTTACTAGTCAGTAGGAGGCAGATGTTCCACCTACTATTTGTAAAATATCATTTCCTCAGAAATTTGTAAACTCCCAATTTAAAGATTCATAAGGTAACTCTTTGTGTACCCAAATCCTCTCAAGTTTTTATTTACTATTAAATGGTTGTTTAAAAGTAAACTGTAAGAGCACCTGGGTGGCCCTGGCTCAGGTCATGATCTCAGGGTTCTGGGATCAAGTCCCACATCCAGCTCCCTGCTCTGTGGGAAGCCTGCTTCTTCCTCTCCCTCTGCCGCCCCCCCCCCCCGCCCCCTGCTCCTGGTCTTTCTCTTTCTTTCTCTGTCTCTCTCTCTCAAAATAAAATGAAATAAGTACAAGTAAACTATGTGTTTCTTTTTCCAAAGCACTTTTAGACTACAAACTGCTATTTTAGTGGAAGGATTTTCCCAAGTCAAGAATGTCCAGCTTCTTTGCCAGTGAAATGTTTCACTCTCTCCCACAGACAAGTTTTGCAAAGTGAAAAATCAATTGCATTAACATTGATCTTTAGTTTCCATCTATCAAGATCTCTAATGCTTTAGTCATGCATGCTGAAGACAGAGTTATTGAGGAGCAATAATCTGTGAACCTATACATGATGCTGGGAGACTGTGACGTAGACAATGAAATGATGATCTATATCTATTAGAGAGAAAACTCAGAGTAGAGAGGGATCAATTTCTTAATACAGCACTCTGGAACTTGTGATGTACACATCGTGTGATGATGGATGATTGAGTTATCTAATGTGACTTTATCACCAGAGAATAACCAGCACTATTGCTGCAGGGAAAGAAAGCCAGGTACCAGTATGTCTCTACTGGACCCCATGATAATTAATTTTTAAATTGTATTTTTTTATTATGCTTTATCGAACCAGGTTCACTACTTTCAACCATTTGTCTCCATGCTTTTGTTCGTGTATTTCTTCATTCCATTGATCACCAAAATACTTTTCATTCAATAATTATCTATTGTGTGGCAGGTGCTCTAAGAGAGATCCTGTCCCTAGACATGAAAGAAGGAGCCTCTTTCCTAGTACATCAAGGAATAAGGAGTCTGTGGCACCATGGAAATGTGCCTCCCCCTTTTAATCCATAATTTGGATACCTTGAAGCTCAAATTTCCTATCTAAACAACCCTAACTTTATCCTAGTCAGGGCTGACGGGACAACAGTGTGTCTCTCTTTAGCCCTGAGGGGTGGCTAAGTTATAACTGTGCAGAGGAGTAGTTACTGTGAAAAAGCTTGGATGTGCATTGTGGTGTCTCCACAGTCTCCATACATGCAGGCAGGGTAATGAGAGATATTGAGGTTGAAAGAGAAGAGAGACAGCCTTTAGGCCAGAAGACATTATTTGTAAGCTTTCCCCAAGTCCTGTCAACAGTTGTGGTGGGCCTGGTTGGACATGCTACTAATACAGAGGTAGTTGGAATATATTTTTTCTATGTTAGTAGATTGCAACATGTCAGAAATTTCTCTCTTTTCTTTTCACATCTTGATGTTGTTGGAGGAATGTTATATACGTGAGCCAATAATGGCCTCTGTATTGCCCCTATGTTATTTATTTCTTCAAAGCAGGCTGAAATTCATTAGCTCAAAGGTCTGCTGGAGACAAACTCAAGTTTTTTATGAATCTTACTGTTTCAAATATGGCCTCAGAAAGCACATTGCTAGCCATTTAGAACTGCCTGCTTTGCATACCACAGGAAATGGATCCCAACATTTGCTAGCCACAGATTAAATCCAGGGTCTATTTTAAAACAAAAACCAAAACCAAAACCGAATATCCCCCCCCCAAAAAAAAAACAAACAAAAAAACAACGAACCATTGAGGAAACAAACCCAGAAAATGCAACAGTTCTTTGGAGCTCTCTGACCCAGAGATTTCTACTGTGCAGCTCAGTGACATTACCTAGACAGATGACTCCCCTTTCCAGACTCTTTCTCTCTCCCTCTCTTTTTCTCTCTCTGTTCCTCCCTCCATTTCCCTCACAGGAGTTTTCTTATTCTCTTCCCCTTCTGGATGGTGGTTTCAAGCCAGAGCTCTGGAGCCTCTCCTGCTGTGGGGGACTTACCCTGCATTCAAACTTCCAGTGTTATTCAAAGCTTGTGTGTACTACTAATATGTCATGGTCACATCTTTTTTCCTTGATCAGGCCCCAAAATCCAAACTCACTTCCTACAAGGAAAAGAATTTTTTTCTCCTGAGGTGTAGAACAGTGGTTGGCAAACTATGACCAAATTTGGCCTACTGCTTGTTTTTGTACAAACTATAAGCCAAGAATGGTTTTTACATTTTAAAAGGTTAGAAAATGGGACTCTATTATGGCTCTTAAAAATTTGAAATCTGTTTTTCACCATCTTTGCTATATGAGATTTCAATTTTTCTTAAAGATGTTTGATTTATGTTATTAGAAAGACCCGTCAATTCTGGATTGGAAGCGAAAAAGCTAACAGTGAGTTTGTAACCTACTCTCCCCTTCTTTGGACACTTTAGGTCTTATTTTCCAGCAGATATCGTTATAAAATGTCATTAGCATTTACTCTTGAAAAGATCAGGAGATTTATTATGTACATATGTTTTATCAGAAAATACCTGATTCCCTGATACCTAATACCTGATCAGGATACTTACTGCAAATTACTGGAAATTTATGGATTCATAAAATGAAGCTGGTTTGAGAGTAGAAGTTAGTACTATAAATTCTTCATCCATACAACAAATGGGTTATAAAAATGAAGAAACTTCAAACTAAAAGGGTTTCCTCTGAGCGACATTTACCTTTACACTTTGTAAGCATTTCTCTCTTACTCCAAAGCCAAAATATATTCCAAAAGGGAAAAGGCCCAGGCATGAGCCTATTATGTTTTATTTAATTAATCAATTGCTGGGTTTTTTCTTCCTTTTGATGTCTATAAGTTTTTTAAGTATATTTGGGATGGTTTTCATTTTTCAGGTATAAGTATTTCAAATACCTTTTCCCAGTTTGTATTTCTTGGTATCATTTTTTAACTATAATTTTTGATCAACAGAAGTCTTTTGTTTTAATGTGATCAAACTTGTCAAATTAATCTATCATTTCATTTATGATTAACATTTTCCTTTGTGACTTTATAATTCTATATTTTATTCTAAGAGTTTTAAAGTTTTACTTTCTTTTCCTCCATCTTTTTATTTTTGAAACACTCATATCTATTAAGAAGCTAAGAGAATAGTACAAGGATTGCCCATATACTCCTGCCCTAGAGTCACTGATTGACTTTCTCACCTTAAATGTTTATGTTTTTGTTTGTATGTGAATACATACACATATGCATATATTTGCAAATATGTCTACTATTTATTTGCTTATTTATATCTAGATACCTAAGAAGAGTTTTATCTCTCTCTTTTCTCCTTCCCAATTTGTGCAATATTACTAAAAACACAATTTTTTTTTTCAATTTAATATTGTGCAATCCATTAGAACCATATCTTTTGTCCCAAATTTGGCTGGTGGAGTCCTTTTAAGATGGGTTTTGTGTTCTTTTGACATGTCCTGATTAATCTTTATTGTTTGTTTGCTTGCTTTGTTTTGGTTTTGGTCACAAAAACAGTGTTTCAGGCTCACTTTGTACTTCCCTTGCTAAAGATTTAGAAAAATATTTTCTCTAATCAGCTTTATTTTTCTTTACTAAGAAGTGGTATTTAGACACAAATAGATGGGCATCAGATGCACTAACTACCCTCATGTATCATTGCTTCTAAGATCTTTTGGTGAAAAGATTAGGAAAATAATTTTAATAAAATATTTGTGATAGATATACTTTGAGAGAACCTTCAGTAACCTCCACCTGTTGCTACTCACACCTCTGTTTAATCTCTTCTCCTTGAGTATGAGCCAGATTTAATGACTTGTCCTAGTAAATAGAATGTGGATGAAATTATAGGATGTTGCTTCAAAGAGTAGGTTATAAAAAAGACTGTGGCTCCCGTATGGGTGATTTTTCTTGCTGTCTTGCTTGCTCCCACAAAAGTAAGCCACGTGCCATGCAAAGAGCCAGTGAGTAACTGAGGCTCTCAGGAAATAGTTTGTGAGTAACCTGGTGAGTAATATCGTCTCCAGTCAAATCTTCAGATGAGACTGAAGTTCTAAGAATTCTAGTGCAAATTCCTCAGAGACCTGAAGCCAGGGGCACCAACTCAGCTGCAATATGCATTACACAGACACTGTAAGAAGATGTGATCATTCTTTTACAAAGCAACACAACAGAGAATTAAGGATTTCTGGGTACCATAAGACAATACTGACTTAATACTTAATACTTTCTTCCATATATTGGCAGAAACAAAAACGAAAACATACAGGTCAACATAGTGACTAAATAAACCGAGCATAACCCATGTTTATACGATAATTATGAAACAAAGGATAATATGAACATCAAATTTGATGTAAGCAGCAATATGAACACTCCTTCCAGTGAAATCAGAATGACATGAGAGTTAGAAGCAGATGGTACAGACAAGGAGTCAGGGAAGAGGCTAGGCATAATGGGATTAGGTTGCAAACATTTCAGAAAAAAGAGGAAGTGTGACTCTAGTGACAAAACACTCACATGAGATCACTGACTACATATGAACTGAAATGAAGAAGGTTGACAGTGCGTGAGAACAGAAATGGGAGTCGTGGGAAGGCACCAGTTCTGAGAGATGAAAGTCTGTCACAGGAAATGGAGATGCTTCCTGGTACAGAGGGTTGGGAGTTAGGGAGCAAAAGGTGTAAATTAAGGATCCTGCCAAACTAAAAACTGTCAATCAGAAAACACTGTATCCTTTTTAATACATGAGAAATGGCATCATTGATTAAAGAAACTGCAGTTGACCACACCTAGAAAGTTGAGTGCAAGCAAATTCCTACATGAAATGGAAACTAAAGGAAATACAAGGATCAATTAATAAACAATTAAAGATCAATCAATTAATAATAGGAAATTCTAACACACCAAGACAGATCTAAACAAGTGCAAAGGAGGAAAAGTAAGTGAGTATATAGAAACGTTTTAAAAGCATATAAAAAAAATACAGGGATATGTATTCTGAACTCTAACCCTATCATAGAAAATAAGCCTTTTTCTCAAATGCATGATGAAGTTCACTACTATACTAGTCAAAAGAAAATATTGGCCACTTCCAACTGGTAAAAATATGGCAAACAAAACTCATTTATGATAAATAAATCAAGCTATATATTATTAAGAAAAAACCTAAATGACTGTTAGAAAAATTAATAAGAAACAATTATTTGGTAAAAGGAAAAGTGCAAAAAAAATGAGAGAATTTCTAAAAAGATAAAGATATTTGGTTACATTATCTTTGTGATAATGCAACCAAATAAAATTTATGAGTTATATTTAAGGCATTGATCAGAGGGAATTTAGTATTTATATTTATAAAAAAATAAATTAAATGTAAGTGAACCAGAATAAATCACAATCAAGAACATAATAATTTGAAAAATGAGAAAATTAATAATGTGAAAAAAATTTAAAAATAGAAGAACTGAAGAGAAAAAAAGTTAATGGAAAAAAATATCAAAATAGGTCATTAGATGACCTAAATAAGAACAATTTGAGAAACCACAGATTTTTATATTTTTTGTAATACCAAACAGCAAAGGTAAAATAAGAAACTAAGTATATGAATTAATTTTAAAACTCATAAAAATTATAAGCATATATATTTTTAAATTTGTGTTGAATAATGTCCAAGGTAATATAACTTACCAAAATGTCTTACTTGAAATAGAAATCTTAAACTTTGGATCAATATCCAAAAAGGGAATTAATATTATTTAAAAATTTACAAAGTAATAAGCACAAATGACTTTACATGTATTTCGGCCAAATTTTCCTAACAGAAAGTATCAAAAGACTACAGAGTTATTTTACAGCATGGAAACTAAAGAATAATTTTTATGAAACGAGATTATGTTGCTATCCAGCACTAATTAATGTAGTACACATACACACTAAAAAAAATCTAAACTCATTGAGAAATATTAATGAAAATATCTTGAATAAAATACTAGAAAACAGAGGTAAGAAACTCATATATCATAACAAAGTAGAATTTGTTCCATTTATTCCAGTAAATGCGAGACTGGTTCAATTTTTGGGAAAAGCATTAGAAAAATCATCAAGTTAATTCACCATATTAACATATAGGAGGAGAAAAAATCATATAATTATCTTCATGGGTGTTGAAAAAGTCATTTGGAAAAAAAATAATAATCGCAAGAATTAATTGATATTTTCTTAACCTTGTACAATTAGAAACTTCAGATCTAAAGCCAGCATCCTATTTAATTGGGGAAAAAATGAAATATTCCCAGTAAGGTCAGGAGTAAGAAAATAGACACGTTTTCCCCTGAGTCTTCTGTGGCCTAGCAAACATGCTGGGCCAAGGAAATGTGAATCTGACTTTGAGGCTGGTAAGGTGTCTAGAATCTGTAGGGCAGGACACCGGAAAGGAAGGATCCTTAGAAGAAGGAAGCCTAGAAATCTACATAGATTTCTACATAGAGAATTCTGAGGACTTGGACCCAATCCTAAACTGTGCCTGTGCCAAGAAAAACTTAAAAGTGCCTAACAGAGACAGCTATTGGGGAGCAGAACTGAAACTAGAACAGAGATGTCACGAGTAATGTCCCTTAGCAGGAGGAATAGCATTTCAGTGCAGCCACAGCAGAAAGACTTGGGTGAATATCCTAAGGACTCAGTTCAGACCAGAACATCTACAATTTAGGAGTAAGAAACTTACACTCTAGGACTAACAGGAATATTGAAATGGGCCTGCCTTAAGAAAGCCTAAAAGCAAGCCTTGACAAGATGACAGGATGATCTGCCAATAATTTCACCATCTGCCAGACACAATTCTACACACTTAGAAAAAAAAAAAGAACATAATGCAAATCTACAATGTATAATTCATGACGTCTCACTTAAAGTAAGAAAAAGCATTGGACATGGGAAGAGGAAAGAAAATAGGACAAATATTCAAGAGTTTACAAGTGTCAGTGGGAGACCACAGATGACTCAGGTGTTGGAATTAATGAAAAAAGTCTTTATAATAGCCATTAAAAATACATTAAATGGTCTGTTGATAAAGATGTAGATGTTGGGGGAATGTAAGCGGGGAAATAAAACCCCTATGGAAGAAGACATGAAAATTCTAGAACTGAAAAATAAAATATGGGAAATAAGGAATTCATTAGATGTGCCTAGTCACAGACAAGTCACAGCAGGATAATTGATTATGAACTCAAGAAAGGGTAATGTACTCTATGTAATTTGCAGCATTAAGAGAAAAAAATGAAAAAAAAAAATAAAAAAGAGGAGTCCATGACATGTGAGAATATATCAAATAATCTCACATGCAGGGGATTAGAATACCAGAAAGAGAATCAAGACAGAACATGCAGAAGAAACATTAAAAAACTACTGGCTTAATTTTTTTTCTAAAATAGATGAAGGGCAACAATGCAGAGATCCGTAAGTCTCAGCAAACCCTAAACAAGGTAAATAAAAGAAAATTACGTCTAGGCACATCATAGTCACACTAATCATCACACTAGTGATGGAAAGAATTAGAAAAAAAGAAGGAAAAAAAATTAAAAAAAGGAAAAAAGAAGAAAACATTAAAAATAGTAAGAAGAAAATATGGCCTATTATATTGAGGAGAAAACAATCAAAATGACAGCTGACAATCTCATCCAAAAAAAAAAAAAATGGAACACAGAGATAATGCAATGTCATAATTAAAGTACTGAAAGAAACAGAGGTAAACCTACGATTCTGTACTGAATGAAAATTAGCTTCAATACTAAGGATGAAATTAAGACATTTTTAATAACTGCAGGAAGTTAAGGACAATATAGTAATGCTAGACTAACTTATTAAAATGACTGGAGGCTTACCTAAAATGTCATTAGAGGTATAAAAAGACTATTTAAAAATATTTGATTAATTCAAAGGGAGGCAGGGAAAGTACATCTACAAAGGAAGATAATAGAAATAAATAGCAATCTTATCAATAAACCAAATGATATTTGTGGCTAACCACTCCAATCCAACGACAAAAATTGTACCACTAGATGAAAAAGAAGATGCTGCTTGTTATTTTTACAGAGGCATTTTAAATGTCAGCAGAAATGTAAAAGTGAAAGAATAGAACAAAATATACCATGCAAGTAATAATCACAAGGAAGATGATGTAATACCTCATCTACTGTGAAACAAAGTAGACTCCAAGGTAATAAATATTATCAAAGGTATATTTCTTAATGAAAATGGAGCTATTTTATTAAGAAGAAATAGCAATCTTAATTGTGCATAATGAATAGTTTCAAAATACATAACGCAAAAATTGATAGAACTAAAAGAAGAACTGGATAATCATAATTGGAGATTTTAATAATTCTTTTTTATAGCAAAATAAAAATGAGACAAAATATGAGTAACTGCATAAAATATCAAGATTAATTAAATTGACCAATCTCACATTTATACAACACTACACCCAATAACTTCAAATATACATTATTTTAATGTTCACATAAAATTTTTATCAAAGTGAATCAAATATATCATAAAAAAGTCTCAATGAATTCAAAGTGATTGCACCATGCAGAGTGTATACATGCCCTTATAATAATAAATTTTCACTAGTGTGCAATAAAAAAGATAACTTAAAAAATCTCTCTTTGGAAACTAACAATATACCATTAAATAACCCAGGTATCCAAAAAAAAAAGGAAAAAACCCTCATAATGAATATTAGAAAATATTTTGAGCTAAATATTAAGAAAAACACACATTTCAAATTATTATGGATGTATCTAAAACGGTTCTGGAGAAATATATATTTTCTATCCATATATAACAAAACAGGATACATTAAAATCAACGAACTAAGCTTTCAGGGGGTCCCTGGGCGGCCCAGTGGTTTTAGCACCTGCCTTTGGCCTAGGGCGTGATCCTGGAGTCCTGGGATCGAGTCCCACATCGGGCTCCCAGCGTGAGTCTGCTTCTCCCTCCTCCTGTGTCTCTGCCTCTCTCTCTCTCTCTCTCTCTCTCTCTGTGTGTGTGGCTTTCACGAATAAATAAAATAAAATCTTTTAAAAGAAATAAAAAAATAAACTAAGCTTTCACCTCAGAGTAGCAAATTAAAGCTAAGCAGTGCAAAAGGAAAATAAAAAATAAAAATTTATTTTTTCCAATATTACTGAGATATGATTAACATACAACATTGTGTAAGTCTCAGATGTGCTACATAATGACTTGATATATGTTGATATTGTGAAATGATTATCATGATAAGTTTGTTAACACATCCATTTTCTCACCTTGTTACAATTTTTAAAATTTAGTTTCAAGTTTTTATTTAAATTCCAGTTAGTGAACATGGAGTGTAATATAGTTTCAGGTGTAGTATTTTGCCATTCATCACTTACATACAATACCCAGTGCACAATATAACAGATGCCCTCTTTTATACCATCCCATATTTCCCCTATCCCCCCACCCACTTCCCCTCTGCTAACCATCAGTTTGTTCTTTATAGTTAAGAGTGTGTTTTATGGTTTGCCTCTCTTCTTTTTCCCCCCCATGTTCATTTGTTTCTTAAATTCCACATAAAAGTGAAATCATATGGTATTTGTCTTTCTCTGACTTATTTCATTTAGCAAAATACTCTCTAGCTCCATCCACATCATTGCAACTGGCAGGATTTCATTCCTTTTATGGCAGATTAATACTCCGTTGTATATATACCACATCTTCTTTATCCATTTATCACTCAATGGACATTTGTGCTCTTTCCATAGTTTGGCTGTTGTTGATTATGCTGCTATAAACATCAGGGTGCATGTACCCCTTCAAATCTGTATTTTTGTTTCCTTTGGGTAAATACTTAGTAGTGCAATTGCTGGATCATAGAGTAGCTCTATTTTTAACTTTTTGAGGAAGCTCCATACTGTCTTCCAGAGTGGCTACACCAGTTGCATTCCCACCAACAGTGTAAGAGGGTTCTCTTGTCTCCGCATCCTTGCCAACACCTGTTGTTTACTGTGTTGTTAATTTTAGTCATTCTAATAGGTGTGAAGTGGTATCTCATTGCAGTTTTGGTCTGATTTCCCTGATGATGAGTGATGTTGAGTATCTTTCATGTGTCTGTTTGTTATCTGTATGTCTTCTTTGGAAAAATGTCTATTCATGTCTTCTACCCATTTTTTAACTCAATTATTTGTTTTTTTCCAGCGTTGAGTTTGATAAGTTCTTTATAGATTTTGGATACTAATCCTTTATCAGATATATCATTTGCAAGTATCTTCTCCCATTCTGAAGGCTGCCTTTTAATTTTTACATAGTTACATTTTTTGTGTGTGATGGAAATTCCAAAATCTACTCTCTTAGCACCTTCCAAATATATAATATGGTATCAATAACTGTAGTTACAGTGATGTAACTGTTTATGTATAGAGATATATATCTATACATATCTATACATATCACGTTTATCTTATTCATTCATGCATCATGGATAATAAGGTTGTTTCCATGTCTTGGCTATTCTAAATAATGCTGCAAGGATGTGGGGTGCAGATACCATTTCCAATAATGATTTCACTTTCTTCAACTTTATGCTCAGACATAGAATTGCTGGATCATATGGTAGTTGCATTTTTAATTTTTTGAAGAGCCTCCACCTTGTTTTCTATGGTGGCTATACCAATTTATTTTCCCACCAATGGTGCACAAGGTTTCCCTCTTCTCCGCATCCTTGCTTGCACTTATTATCTTTTGTCTTCTTGATAATAGCCACTCTAATAGATATGAGGTGATCTCTCATTGTGGTTTTGATTTGTATTTCCCTGATGATTTGTGATATTGACCACCTTTTCACATGTTGACCATCTGAATATCATCTTTGGAGGAAAAAAGTCTATTCAGATCCTTTGATCATTTTTAATCAGATTATTATTATTATTATTGCTATTGAGTTATATGAGTTCTTTATATATATTGGATATTAACCCCTTATCAGATATGTGGTTTGGAAATATTTTCTTCCATTCTTTACATTGCCATAACATTTTATTGATTTTTTTTTTTCTGTGTTGAAGGTTCTTAGTTTGATGTAGTCTCACTGGTTTATTTTTGTTTATTTTTTCCAGAGAGGGACACCAGCTCAGTTCTGTAGATAGGTAGAACCATTGGCTAGGATCCCTACTAGAGCATCACTGCAAGGAGGAATGTGTTCTGCCAAGATCTGAGTATTGGTTGCTGTAAGCTCCACCTGCTTTTTCTGTCTTGATTTGATCTTCAGTGGTCAAGCTCCACAGATTGCCCCTGTGATTCCTATCAAGTGCAATTTGTTTGCACCTCCTAAAAAAGAGCCATGAAATGCTGGGGGAGCTGGGTGTCTACCTTAGGCTCTCTTTATCCTGGAAAAACTATAAGCCTAGGCAAGCTCTCTTAGTGTAGCACGGTCCTGGCCTGGAGATGGGGTGATGTAGTCAGAGTGCAACTGTTCCTCTTACCCTTTTAATGGAGTTCTTCTTTATATATATATATAAAAAAAGATATATATATATATATATATCTTCTATATATATATATATATATCTTATATATATATATATATCTCCAGAGGGAGGTGCTTCAGCCTCACCTCTGTGTTCTGGGCTTTTCATTATGGTGTCTTGTCTATGGACAGTTGCTCGCTGGCTTTCTTGTGAAGGGCTGAAATTGGAAACAAAACTTATGTTGCTATCTTTAATGATGTCATTCCACCATAAAAAATTAGTGGAAAGCAGCAAAATGAAAAGCTATAAGCAATAAAGAAAATGAATAGAGTCAAAACTTGTTTCTTGAAAAAGATTAATAAAATGAAGATTACTAAGACTATGAAAGCTAATCAAGGAAATATGAGAGAAAGCAGATTTTGACTACAGCAGAAATGAAGAGACATCATTACAGTTCATGAATTTATAGAAGAAAAATAGGTCAATGTAAGATAAAATAAAATTTTGCAAAAATACTCAATGAATGAGATAAATGTATAAATTCCTTGAAATATACAACTTTAATAAAATAATGAAAATAATAGAACTCAATAGTCTTGTATCTTCTCAGATGGCCTTAACATTTCATTCTGTGAAATATTTATTTATTTATTTATTTATTTATTTATTTATTTATTTTAATTTTTATTTATTTGTGATAGTCACAGAGAGAGAGAGAGAGAGAATGAGGCAGAGACACAGGCAGAGGGAGAAGCAGGCTCCATGCACCGGGAGCCCAACGTGGGATTCGATCCCGGGTCTCCAGGATCGCGCCCTGGGCCAAAGGCAGGCGCCAAACCGCTGTGCCACCCAGGGATCCCTCATTCTGTGAAATATTTAGGAAAATTATAAAAGTAAACTTCTACAAATATTTTCAAAGAATAGAAAAGTAAAATATATAAAAAAAGAAAAGTAAAATGTGTACAAGCATGATGCAGAGATCACAACATGAAAAAATATTAAAGAAAGAGAATTTCAAACCAAGATCATGAATATCGATATAAAGATTTTAAGTGTATGTGAAATAAATAAATCCAACAATATATAAAGTAAGTAATATTGAATGATTGTGTTTATCCCAGGAAAGTCCTACTAGTTAACATTAGAAAATAAATTAATATAATTCACAATAACAACAACAAAAAAAAGACTAAGTTAAATCTATATGACATATAGAAGAAGACATAGAGGAATATCTTTAACTCTAGATAAGTAAAGTTTATTTTAGATAACACACAAATCCATTTGCAAAAGAAAAAAAAATGACAAATTGGATTTCATTACAATTTAAAACATAGTCATCAAAAGAAACTGTTTAGAAAGTCAAAAGACCATAGGACAAGTAACCTTTATCTTGATTTGGTTGATTATAATACACAAGTCAATATATGACCAAATTT
Source organism: Canis aureus (assembly GCF_053574225.1). NCBI lineage: Eukaryota > Metazoa > Chordata > Mammalia > Carnivora > Canidae > Canis > Canis aureus. Next base: position 85,162,463 of record NC_135611.1, on the reverse strand, counting down.
ACACAACTGCATAATTATGTTTAAAAATATAGTTATTATATAAATTATAAATTCAATAAACTACTGTTGGTCTAAAATAAATTTCAAAATATCTTTCATATTTAAAAATAGCTGTTAGAGGACATAATGACAGAAAATATGATTTTCAATGTCATTGGAAAAAGATAAAATTAATTAACAAACACATGCAAAATATATTTTTCAAATATTGTTTAATAAATGGAAAATAATTTTGTCTCAATCGTTAAGTTTCTGGGTTTTTTTTTTCTAATTTGTAACTTTCATGTAGGCTTAACAAATATTCCAAAAATTTGAAGAGAGAAGAGTTATTATTAAGTTCATATATGGCTCAGGCTTTAGCGCCGCCTGCAGCCCAGGGCCTGATCCTGGAGACCCAGGATCAAGTCCCGCATTGGGCTTCCGGCATGGAACCTGCTTCTCCCTCTGCCTGTGTCTCTGCCTCTCTCTCTCTCTCTCTCCTCTCTGTGTCTCTCATGAATAAATAAATAAAATCTTAAAAAAAAAAAGTTCATACATAAAAATAAACATTTCACAAGTGAAATAACAACAGTGGGGGGAAAAGAGTAATGAAGTAGGAGTAGTTCTACCAAATATTAAAACAGAGTAATAATCCTCTTTAGTTAAAAGGTGTCACACTGGTGCATAAACTCATAGACCAATGAGGAAAATAGGATAACAGCACTAGAATCACATTCAAACACATAAGGACATTTACTACATGATAATAACACTAAAATAATGCTGGAAAAAAAGGAACTTTTAAAATAGATAGTATTTGTATCATTTAATAGCTACTTGGACAAATAAAGACATTAATCTACATATCACACCAGAGTAAAGTCCAAATATAAGATCTTAATTAAAAATGAAATACAAGTACTGGAACAATTATGGCTGAAATAATTTATAAATTCAGTATTGAAAAAAATTTTCTACGACTCAAAATTCATATAGAGCTTATATTGTACCAAATACTTCTAGAAGAAATAACAGCAATTCTATGCAAAATATTCTGAATGTAGATGAGGAGGAAATATTTCCCTACTCAATTTATGAGGCCAGAATCGCACTGATATAGTTTGCACTCATATGCTTTATTGCATACAAATTATATCTCAATAAAATTTATGAAGAAGGTATAATTATAATATATAAGTACTTTATACAAATTTATACATATTTAATATTAATTTTTATTAAAGATTGTCCCTATTTATATATATAAATGTATTATCTATACATATATCAATGCATATAAATATAAATCTGTATACAGAGAGGGAAAAAAAAGAGACTGCACACAAGTTAAAAAGAGAGGCTCTTAAACATTCTCTGGACACACAGACCAGTGGAACAGAATAGAAAGCCCAGAAATAAGCCCATGTATGCAGTCGACTAATTTTTGACAAGAGCACCAAGAATACACAATAGGGAAAAGACTAGTCTCTTCAATAATTGGTGATGGAAAAACTGGATATCCATGTACAAAAGAATGAAGTTCAACCATTATCTTATACTATACATGAAAATCAACACAAAATGGATTAAAGACTTAAAATAAGACCTGAGACTATAGAACTATAGAACTCCTAGAAGAAAACATAGGGAAAACACTTTACATTGGTCTTGGCAATGTTTTTTTGGATATAACACCAGAAGCACATGCAACCAAATAAAAAGTATACACAAGTGGACTACGTTAAACTAAAAAGCTTCTGCATAGCAAAGCAAACAGTCAACAAATTTAAGAACAACTTATGTAATGGGAAAAGGGGGTTAATACATGTCCTCAAAGAAAACATACAAATGGCTAACAGATATATGAAAAAGCACTCAATATCACTAATCATCAGATAAATGCAAATCAAAACCACAGTGTGGTATAGTACACCTCACATCTGTTAAAATGACTATTATTTAAAAAGATTAGAAATAACAAGTGTTAGCAGGGATGTGGAGAAAAAGGAAGTCTTGTGGACTGTTGGTGGGAATGGAATGCAAACTGATACAGACACTATAGAAAAAAGTATGGAGGTTCCTCAAAAAATTAAAAATAGAACTACAATTATGATCCAACAATTCAATTTCTGAATATATATCCGAAGGAAATGGTATCTCCTCTCTGGAGGAGATATCTTTACCTCCGTGTTCATTGCAGCATTGTTTATGATAGCCAAGACATGGAAACAACCTAAACGCCCATCAACAGATGAACGGATAACGAAAATGTGATACACATACACACACACACACTCAATAGAATATTATTCAGTGATTAAAAAAAAAAAAAAGGAAATCCTGCCATTAGTGACACAATGTATGGATCTTTAGGGCAAGTGAAATAAGTCAGGCAGAGAAAGACAGATACTGTGTGATCTCACTTGTATGTGGAGTCCAAAAAAGCCTAACTGGAGGGCACCTGACTACCTCAGTCGGTAGAACATATGACTCCTGATTTCAGGGTCATGAGTTTGAACCTCAGGTTGGAAGTGGAGCCTACTTAAAACAAACAAACAAAAACAAATAAAAAGCCCAACTTCGAGAAACAACCTGATGGTGGTTGCCAGAGGTGGGAATGTCTATAGTTAATGGTGCTGTATTATATGCCTAAAATTTGCTAAGAGAGTAGATCTTAAGTGTTCTCAAAATAACAACAATAATAATATAATGCAGGTAGAAATTTTGGAAGGTGATGGATATGTTTATGGATTTGATAGTGGTGATGTTTTATGGGTGTGTACTTATTCCCAAACTTGAGTGATACATGTTAATATGTTCACCTTTTCCTATGCCAATCATACCTCAATAAAAAATTTTTAATTCTCTGTGCACCAAAATTCTCTTTTCCCACATCCAAAAACATGGCCCTAATCAATCTCCTATCATTATCTTGTGAGGAATTTAAATTTTCCATTGAACTTACATAATTGGACATTGAACATGGCAGATCCTATATTCAGATGACAGTCTCTTGGAATGATTTAAAAATTCTGTCTCAGTATCTGAAGCTTCTATAAATAAATGGATTCTTTCTGGTAAGAAACATTGTACTTTGGGTGCAAATGTGTTACTTTGTACCCAAAGTACAAAGTATGGTTTGGATGTAAGTATGTAAAGGATGATACTTTAAAATATTGTCACTCAAATCTAAATGTCATTATATTAGATTATTTAGGAATGGAGCACGAAAGAGGTATGCTTAGTTGTTAGTGGTGTAGGAAGTGCTCTTTTTTTTTTTTTTTTTAAGATTTTATTTATTTATGAGAACCAGAGAGAGAGAGAGAGAGGCAGAGACACAGGCAGAGGGAGAAGTAGGCCTCACGCAGGGAGCCCGATACAGGACTTGATCCTGGGTCCCCAGAATCAGGCCTTGGGCTGAGGGCAGCCCTAAACTGCTGAGCCACCCAGGCTGCCCCTGAAGTGCTCTTTTTTAGATTGAGTGTAAGATAGGGTGTCTTTCCATAGAGTCTTCAGACTGTCATTTAGCCACTTGTTATCCAATGTGTGCCCTGAGGAACCAGTACCATCAGCGCTGGCACTTCACAGGAGTTTGTTGGTAATGCAGAATCTCAGGATTAGCCCTGATCTGATGAGTCTGATTCCTATTTTAACAAGATCTCCAGGAGGTAAGTAATGTGCACAATAATTTTGAAAAGTACGGATTAAGCCAACTACCATAGGGAGAGAAATGACACCAGGAAGAAAACTCAGTTTCCTGAATATTCTCAGTTGCCAAAGACTCTTATAGACCTTTAACATCTCCTCCCTCCTCTCTGTTCTAATTCTGCTTTACAAGACTTAGCCTGTATTCACTCTTGCCAGGAATCTTATAATAACTTCTAAACGTTCACCTTTATACCTTCCCCCACTCTTGGATTTGAAATCACCCAGTTCCCTTTTAGCCTGTCTAGGAATGGGGAATGTGTAGAGGGAGAGTGTGTTTGAGTCACTTTGAAAATTTTGTGACTTGGAATGTATTAATTATTGCTAAGGGAAAATAAAAAATAATGGATTCAAGGAGAGATTTAATATTTCCAAATGCTGTAAAATATGTATACCAGTGATAAACATATATAATGTTATTTTAGGGATGAAGTGTAGAAATGAAGAAAAACTGTAGCAGCTGAAGGAAAGATCAAGAGAACTCAAATTAAAGAAAAATACAAATAATGAGATAAGCTTTTTAGTGAAAAGGAAACCTCAAAAAAATAAAAAAAAAGAAACGATATGTTAATAATATCCAGAGGGGTTTTCAAAGAAATAAATAAGGATTATGTGTGTGTGTATATATATATATATATATACTAATTAATGAGGAGAAGATAATGAAATCCACAAAGACTTTGAAATGATTAGGATATTGACCTGGTTTCTAAAATCATCTTTAACAAAAGATTTTAAAAAGCCAAAAAAATTAAATAAAGCATAGGTAGGAAGTTGAAACAATTAGCATGCAATGAAGATCTTGTTAAACATAGGGAAGACAGGGTCATTTTAGAAATAAACCATTTTGTTTATCCACCATACAATTCATAATGTTGAGAAATACATACACACACACACATATAGAGAGAGAGAGTGAGAGAGATTTTTGCCACATTTCAAGAAGGAATAGGGAGACATTATCTGTTCACTGAGCTTGCTTCCCAACGATGAGTGCAGCTTTGTTTATTTTCACAGGTAACTCGAGACTATAAAAGAGAAAAGCTCTGAGCAAACAAGACTCTGTTTTCTTAAAAGAGAGCAGCAGTCATCTCAACTCTTAGTAAAATAAGGAGACAAATCCTAAGATAAATATTGGAAGACATCTAGAGGATAAATGAATTATGAAAAGCAAGCAGTATGATTTTTAAAAGAAAAAAAATCATGCCAGGCAAATTTAATTGCTTTTTTTTTCCTTGTGGATCAAGTTATGAGATTAATAGATGAAAGCAGCAATAGATGTGGTATATCTTGATTTCAGCAAAGCAAAAGGATAGCATATCTTATAAAAATTTACTCAAAGAATTAGTTTAAATTAGCTTGGATAGGAATACTTTTAAAAAGAGTAAAAATTGGTTGAAGTATCACATAAAAGGGCTCATAATAAATGGCAGTTTTTTCTAGGAGGGAGGCAGTGTCTAGAGAACTGCTTACAAGGGCTGGTGGTAGGTCCAGTTCTTTTAAACTGGCTCATTAATGGTGGGAATGAGGAAGTAAACAGCATACTAATTAAATTCACAGTGCAAAGTTGGGAAATATTGCACACATTCCCAAGACTGGAAAAGCAATAATGAGCCCTGGGCAGGTTTGATATTTGGTCAAAACTTCATTTTGATTTATCCAACTTGGGATATTCATTTGGGGAAAAAAATCTTAGGCCATATAGGAAACTCAAGAGCAAGATGCCCCCAAAAGTTGCTGTGCTAATTGATGTCTGTTCAAGAATCAGGGATGCCTGGGTGGCTCAGCGGTTTTATGCCTGCCTTTGGCCCAGGTCATGATCCTGGAGTCCTGGGATTGAGTCCAACATCAGGCTCCCTGCATGGGGCCTGTTTCTCTCTCTGCCTATGTCTCTGCCTCTCTCTCGCTCTCTCTCTCATGAATAAATAAATAAAATCTTAAAAAAAAAAAAAAGAATCAACCTACATTCAGAGCCTTCATTATTTGACTCAAGACAACACAAAGTCCGGCTGGTTTGAGAATACATTCTCTAAATCCCTGATATTCTAATGGTCAAAGCAAGGCCTAATATTTATTATCTCTAGTTCTTTAGAGTACAGAGATTAGTTTTAAGATGTCTGATTTCCAGGAAGAGCTTAAGAAAAAATAAAGGTGGTCCAGAATACAATGGAGAAATCCCACTAGGAAAGTTACTTACCATATTATCTCTACTGGAAGTTTGCTTCATTTGTTGATAAAACTGCATTCCTTTCACTTGACTAATTTTATGTCCAGTACCATCCTTTAAGAAAATGGCAGGAGGTTTACAAATAAAGATATTTGTTAAACCATTATGTATTTTAACAAAATATACTGGAAATAATGTCAAAGATAGATAATATTACATTACAATAATATAAAGGATAAGTTTGCAGCCATAGGAAATATTTTCAAAGCATTGTTACAATTGAAATAAAATGTCAAATGAAAATAAAGATACCAATAAACCTGATGCCAAAGTATAACATACAATATCTTCCCAATGTTATAGTTGTATTTGTTCTGAGAAAAAATATTGAGGAAGATCCACCAAAGTTTTAAAAAATAATTATTTCTGGGTAGTTAAAGATTCCTGGAAATTTATTTTCTTTTCACATTTCACTGAATTTTCAAAGGCTACCTTCCTGTGATTTATTTATTAAGGCTTCATAATATTTCATACAACTATCAGTATAAAAGACAAAAACGAAAATTTTAAGGCATGGGTATGTAAATAAAGAAAAAAAAGGAAACAGCAAGACTTATACATCAATTACCCAAAGAAGCCAAAGTCATAGAGAAGCCCCACCACCCATAGCTATTTTTAAACCAGATTCAAAGAATAGACCAGAAATATGGATGCACTGAAAGTCCATTTTCTAAGAACATTTTGGTGACATGGGTGACAAGCTGATAAACGAAAGCTCAAACTTATCTATTTCATTGTCACTTTGGAATACAATTGGAAATCTGAGATTTTCCCTCAGTCATTGAATTCACTTTCCCCACTAAGTAACAGTTGTTGTTTCCATACATGGTACTTAGAATGGATAAGTATTTCTGAGGTTAAAGAGTTTTATGACGAAACTTACTGATCCATTCTTTCTTAGTGCTGTAAGTTATATAAAATGCTTTTTTAAAAGAGATTTAAAAAAAATTCACTGTGTTCCAACCCAAACATTAGCTTAAAATATAAATCAATTTCTTTTTTGATACAAGGGATGCTCACCTAACCTACATTGTTATTTCATACGATTTGTCTCTCAAAAGCAAGATATCGTCCATGTTTCATACAAAGCCATTGTATTTAAAAATGTGCAGAATACATTGCATGCAGCAAAATTAAGGATTTGAGTCTGGAGATCAAAAGTTCTTTGTGTTTCTTCTCTGATCCTTTCTTTATCAAGTTATACAAAACAGTGCTGCTCATCTACTATATAGTGTGGGGATGTTCATCTTGTTTTACCAAAGGCGATCTTGATCTTTCCTCTGGTTTGTCCACATCTCTTATAAGAATGTCAGCGGGAACTGTACTGTTTCTAGACTAATAGCATAGAAACTAGAAATATTACAACAGCTACTCTGCATGTGGTAATCATTTTGAAAAACTGCAGTTTAGATACTCACATGGAGCTTTCATTGCAATCTGTGCTGCATTGAACAGTAAGGATATCTTTAGGGTTGTGTTAACTTTTCAAAACTAAAAAGCACAGTGAAAATAAAGGACATTGCTTGCTTTATTTTCTTATACGAGGAGGTATGAAGTGTATGGGATAGATGTTTATTCTTGTATTTAACATGTATATTTAACAGAATTAGCTCCAATTATCCTGAAGCTGTTCATTCCTTTTCTAACATCCTCTAGATTTTTGACGTTTTATCATCATGATCTAGGACCCACCCACTGATTTCATTTAATTAACAAGAAACAGCATGCAGATACTTGTTCAATTCTTCAAATACCGAGATCTGATAGTTTTGGGAAACATTCAATGTTCTCTTGCCGTGATAGCCCTTTGAAGGCCTCTGAATGGCAGTTATTAGCTTCTTTCCTGTATTATCACAGAAACTACACATCTAGGCCTACAACGCTATTTATTTTATATTTCTGATTACTCAGTTTATGTACATAGACTTTATAATAAATTGGTCTGAATTCTGGTAATGGTTGATGTTTTGATGCAAACCATACATAATTTAATGATACAGTTAAAACATCTTCATTCGTTCCATTTTTTACAAATTCTGCTCTTTTATATACAAAGAAAGATTAATGTGATCTTAGAACTCATTTTAATGAAAATGACTTTATTCAAAGCATGTTCATAATTTCAGAAAATAATTTTTTAAAAAGATGGCAATTACTGAAAAACTAAGCTTTTTTTTTTTTTTTTTTAATTAGAACTGGGGCATCTGGGTGGTGGCTCAGTGGTTGAGTGTCTGCCTTTGCTCAGGCTATGATCCCATGGTCCTGGGATCGAGTCCTATATCAGGCTCCTTGTAGGGAGCCTGCTTCTCCCTCTGCCTATGTCTCTGCCTCCCTCTATGTCTCTCATGAGTAAATAAATAAAATCTTTTAAAAAATTAATTAATTAAAATTTTAAAAATTAGAACTCTAAGTGAATGAAGTAAAATCATTCACATTTTTCAGCCAGATGATAATTGAAAATATCTAATATTTCTTTAAGCTTAAAATTTCCAATATGCACTTTATACTAGACTAAAAGTTAGGATGGATATAAATACTACTTTTAGCTTCCATTAATGAGTAATTATCAATGAAAATATAAATAAAAATTCTGGATACTCAATATATATGTATATTTTTTTCACATAAAGAATAGACATTACTTGAATTCCAAATTGATGTCTGATAACTTATTCCAATGGAACACAGGGTTTCTTTTCTTAAAACACAGAGCTTTTCTTAGAATGTATTTCCAATGGGATGTTTTATATAGACATGTAATGGAATGCATAAAGAATGACTTGCATAGCCTGCTATTCCCTAAACTGTTCTCGTATTCTTTATGTAGAGAGAATGCCATACTTTGAACACATTTTAGCATTCTTATTTAACACCATCTTTTGTTTCTTTACTGCCAGCTCATTAACAAATTATACAATTTTGACCCACACCTCATTTTTCTAAATGAAACCTTTAATACCATCTATGTTTGTAATACAATTTTCTTATTTTACAGCAGAATTTCCTTAATGTTACTTAAATAGAATTAACTCACTATAGTTGACATAGTTCTTAGTTCTCAGGCCTTTGGAATAGCATTATCATATTCATCAGCATCACTATTATGATTACCATCCTCAATATTTTCGTTAGAGTTTACTGAGTATTTACTATTTCCAGAAATTGAATATTCAATATTATTTATTTCAATAACATATATAATAATATATTTCAAATCACTTATAATAATGCTTTATTAGCATAATATTTAAATAACTATAAATGCCACTCCGACTGGCATTACATATTACTGGGATAATATTTTCCTACTTTATAAATTACACATTTATTATAAATCTATTTAACAGTATATATTAGAAATCTGTTTAATATTAATACAATCAAAATATCCTTCAGTAAACTGTAATTCCTAAAATAATTTTCTTGTAATAATTTAAAAAGGTAACTGTTAATGGTCTGTGCAATTTGTTTCTCTATATTTTATTTTATTTTTATTTCTCTACATTTTAAATAAGACATTGTTTTCTTTTTTTTTTAAGATTTTATTTATTCATCATGAGAGACACACACACACACAGAGAGAGAGAGAGAGAGAGAGAGAGAGAGAGAGGCAGAGACACAGGCAGAGGGAGAAGCAGACTCCATGTAGGGAGCCCAATGTTGGACTTGATCTTGAGACTCCAGGATCATGCCCTGAGCCCAAGGCAGGTGCTAAGCCACTGAGCCACCCAGGGATCCCCAGGACAATCTTTTCTTTCATTTAAATAGCCTAAGATTCAATTGGTAATTATTTCAGCATAATACTATGGAAATAATATTTATATGTAAGCATATAAAATTAACATTTTTATTTCAGTCCAATTGTGATAATCAAATGACCATTTTCATATGCAGTGATAAGTAATGTAGTACATGAAGTATTGGTATTTTATATCATAGATTATGAAGCCAGATACATGGGGAAAGTACTACTTGAAAAGTCATATACTCTGGAACCCATTCATTGGAGAAAACCAGATATGATCAGAAATGAATGTGGGTTTGACCTGATAATCAAATGTTTAGGAGTATCTAACAAATCTACCTTTTAATTCTGGCATATGTTGGATCACAAGGCTATGCAATGTTAACTTATGAGACCAGGGGTACTTGGATGACTCAGTTGGTTAAGTGTCTGCCTTCAGCTCAGGTCATGATCATGATGTCCTTGGATCGAGCCCCACATTGGGCTCTCTGCTCTGGGGAGTCTGCTTCTCCCTCTTCATCTGCCCTTCTCCCTACTTGAGCATGCTGTTTCTCAAATAAGTAATTAAAATCTTTTTTAAATAAATAAATAAACCAAATCTTTAAGAGAAATATTTCTAAGAATTGCTTAAAGTTGGGATCCCTGGGTGGCGCAGTGGTTTAGCGCCTGCCTTTGGCCCAGGGCGCTATCCTGGAAACCTGGGATCGAATCCCATGTCAGGTTCCCAGTGCATGGAGCCTGCTTCTCCCTCTGCTTCTCCCTCTGCCTATGTCTCTGCCTCTCTCTCTCTTTCTCTCTCTGTGACTATCATAAATAAATAAAAATTAAAAAAAAAAAGAATTGCTTAAAATCTCACACTGAATGCATAATAAAATGTCAGTTATAATGAGCACTCTTATTATTGCTATTATTATTATTATTATTATTATTATTATTATGTAATAATTATAGCTGACATTTTTAAATGTATTTATGGCCAGGCAATCCCATATATCTAACAACCAGATCAATTTTTTTTGCCACACTTACTACTTTATCTCATTTGCTCTACCCCTAAATTTTTTTCACGTGTTTCTTAAGGATAAAGGTATCCTATTTTTTTAAATAAAAACACAGTACAATGATCAAATTCAGGATAGTTTGCATTTATACAATACTATTAGTTAATATGAAATACATATTGAAATTCATTAATTGTCCCAGCACTGTCAGCATATTATTATTGCTATTATAATTTTCACGAAGGTAGATAGGATCTAATATAGAGCCATACATAGTGATTACTTGCTGTGCTTCTTTATTCTTTAATCTGGTAGAATTTATGACATGAATATGCTTTTTATTTTAATTTTTAAAAAAATTTTTTTAATTTTTATTTATTTATGATAGTCACAGAGAGAGAGAGAGGCAGAGACACAGGCAGAGGGAGAAGCAGGCTCCATGCACCAGGAGCCCAATGTGGGATTTGATCCCGCGTCTCCAGGATCGCGCCCTGGGCCAAGGGCAGGCGCCAAACCGCTGCGCCACCCAGGGATCCCTGTATTTTATTTATTTTATAAATTAAAATATTTATTTTAATTTATTTTAATTTTTAAAAAGATTTTATTTATTGAACAGAGAGAATGAGCGAGAGGAAGAGAGAGAGAGAGAGTGCATGAGTTGGGGGGTGGTGGGGCAAAGGGAGAGGGAGAAGCAGACTCCTGGCTGAGCCGAAAGCCTGATGTGAGGATAAATCCCAGGATCCTGAGATCATGACCTGAGCCCAAGGCAGATGCTTAACAGATGGAGCCATGCAGGTGCCCCTGAATATGCTTTTTAAAAATAAGTACATGCATATTGTTTTATAGAATGTCTCTCTCAATCTGGATTTTTCTAATGTTTCTTTATGATTATATTCAGGTTATCTATTTTTGGTAGGACTACTATGATGCTGTGTTCTTCTCAATGTATCATATCAAGGGTACCTAATGCTAATTTGAGATTTTTTGTAATGCTTATTGTGATCATTTGATTTAATTGTTTTGGGCAAATTTTTTCACTATAAAGTTACCATATTCCCATTTCTAATTAATAATACAGTTGATCCTTGAAAAACAGAGGGATTAGAGACACCAACCCCCATGCAGTCAAAAATCCACATATAAGTTTTGACTACCTAAAAACTTAACTACTAATAGACTACAGTTGACTAGAAGCTTTACTTTAACATAGTCAATTAACACATATTTTATATGTTATATTACATACTGTATTCTTACAATACAGTAGGCTAGAGAGAATAAAATGTAATTAAGAAAAATCATGAGAAAATACATTTAAAATATTTTAAAATCTGCATTTATGTGGATTTGCACAGATCAAGCCTATGTTGTTCAAGGGTCAACTCTAATATGTGAAATTATCCTATTCCTTTTCAAACTATCACTCAATATATTTGATTATCTTTGCATCCTTTGGTTGTTCCTGCTTCAAAAAGTTATTATTACAAATGTTTTAGAAACAGTACACTTGTATTATTCCTTCTTCAATTGTTAATTGATATTCCTTATGAAAGGAACATTTCCCTTTTTGGATATAAATTATTGGTATAACACAGGGATTCTTATTTTATTCAATAGTTAAAATTTATTTTTGTGATTACTTACTTAAATGTTCAAATCTTTCCAAGATTTGGCCCTTGTGAGTTTCTTCAAAAGACTCCTTCACATTTTTTAAATCTGGCCACTATCTAAAAATTAATAATAATAACTACTGTCCACTTTCTAATATAACAAAGTGATCCAGCCTTATTTTGCACTTGCTCAAACCCAACCCTGATTTAGTCATTTCTCCAAGGTACACTTATTCCTTTTATTTGGAAAAGATGTTTAGAAACCAAGATTTGGTTGCTAGGTATGCTAACTGGTGGCAGGGTATTAAAGCCCTAAAGCCCAAACTCTTAACGTAAGCAAGATATACAATCAACTCTGGGCAAAATAGAGAAGGGATTATGAAATAAACTTTCTATGAGTAAGTCTATAGTATATTAATTCAACAAATTAAACATTTGGGCAAAGCATAAGACAGATAATAGGTTATAAAACAGGATTCTAGATATAATTTTGTACAGATCTGAATGTGAGAAACCTGTAAATCACAACTCATCCTAATAATGAGAAAAAGCTGAACATGAAAAAATCAACAAATGTTAGGGATGCAAGAGACAGGAGGACACAGGGCAAACCAAATGTCAAGATTGGACAGGCAGATGAATACAAGGAGTAGAGACTTACTGGAGTTGACAGGAACAGAAACTGCCATGGAACCAACATCGGAAAGCCTGAGCTGTAATTGATGAATTGCTGGAGGCTTTGTGTGGACAAGTGGAAGAGTTAAAAACTCCAGGAGGATCCCCTGCAAAACAATGGGATTTACCTCCAGTAGCTCACCCAGGTTCCTACAACAAATACTGTTGAAAAATCCCCTTTGCTTCCACAGGGGGAGTGAGAAAGGAACCATTTTAAAATCTGCTAGAAAAAAATAAAATAAAATAAAATAAAATCTGCTAGAGCACTTTGTTCTTGGCACCCTGTGTTCTTGGAAACTAGGTAACCAGAGCCTAACCTGCTGGGATTTTATTAGAGTCTAACCAACTTGAGGGAAGAGAAATACCCAAATCCAGCTCACTCTAGTCATCTGCCTTCCCAAGTGGGGAGGCAAAAGATTACTAAGGAACAGTTGTGAGGTTCATAGTCCAGAGGCACAGTCTCACTAAAACTTTAGGACCGAACTGTAGGAATACAGGACATCCCCACTCCCCACCTCACCTCACCACTACATTGTTAGTGGCCTATTTAATGCAATTTCTTTCACCCTGTACATCATATCCAACTACAAAGAAAACAATATTAGAAGGCAAGAAAACACAATTTGAAGAGACAAAGCAAGCACCAGAATCAGACAGGGCAGAGATGTTGTAATTATCAGACTGGGAATTTAACCCACCTATAATTAATATGATAGGGCTCTGGTGGCTAACATAAACAACATGGATGGAACAGATGCATGATATCAGCAGAGATAGAAATTCTAAGAAAGAATCAAAAAGAGATGCTAGAGATGAAAAATACTGCAACAGAAATGAAAAAAAAAATGCCTTTGATAGGCTTATTAGTAGAGTGGACATGGATGAGGGAAAAATCTCTGAGTTTAAGGATATATCAGTATAATATATCATTTTTAAAAAGTGCATTCATACAAATAATAAGATATAATAGTTTTGTTTAACTTTGTTAAGGCTTCAAACAAATTTTTCAGAATGAATTATTTTGATTTTTTTTTAAAAGGCTGAAACTAGTTGTGAAAGAAATATGAAATTGTGCGATAGTAGTTGGTGAACACATAATAGAGGAGATGGGACTGAACTGATTTTTGAAGAAAAGATTATGATTTTCATTGTTGGAGTGAAACTGCTGTTATTTCAGGCTGAAAGAGACATGAGCAAAGGCAGATAAATACTACCATGTTTAGAGGAAGAAATTTATTTTGGAAAAAAAAATGGATAGGTTTTGTCTAATTTAGGTAGAATGAGTCCAATTTTCAAATTATGAAAGAGGAATCTATTCTATATTCTTTAGCAGAAGAGTAATATAATGAAAATATTAGAACATCAGACTTTGCTCTTTTGTTGGTGTTGTATATTTGTTTTCATAATCTTCCTTTTTTCAAATGTGGAAATAGTTTTGACCTCTTTTTTGTTATTCAGCTGAGAAAAGGTATAGCTAGAGGAAAACTGACTGCTTAGCTCCCAAGTCCCTAGTCTTAATGACTTAGTATGGACTGTAACCTCTCCACCAGAATCCCTTCTTCCTCCCATCCATGGCAGTTCTGTGACTGCTCAGCCATCCTGATTTCCCAGCATTTCTTGCAGTTAGGACAGATTACCAGTATATATCATTATCTATCTATCTATCTATCTATCTATCTATCATCTATCTATCTATCTATCATCTATCTATCTATCTATCATCTATCTATCTACTGTGAATGGTCTATGCCAGTTGGGTCCTGGACATAAAATCTTCTACTATACAAAGGACCACAGGCTACCAGAAACAGAGAGAAAGAACTTAAAGGAAACTGGATACCAGGATAATCCTGTGGAGCAGAGCCACTCACCATCTGGGAAGATTTGCCACATTGCAGGTCTCTTTGTTACTGAAGCCTAGCTTTACTTTTTATGCTATATGAAAATTTTCCACTTCTTGAAAAGCATCTATCTTTCATCTTTTATTCTGATGATAGACTGACTGCCAAAAAAGTATACATATGCTACATACTATGGCAAGGAGAAATATATCTGAGCCTCAGTGATTGCATGGATGGTCTGGATATTTCTTTATCTAATGATAACTGTATTTGGGTTATATTCCCGTAGAAGGCAAGTTAAAAGTTCAAATCTCTCATAGGTAAAAGTCTAAGCTTTTTTTTTCCCTTGTGGACTCCATATTTATCAAAGGGCTTGCTGGAGGTAAAGAATGCTAGTATGAGAAAGAAAATTGAAAATATCATTTAAGGCTTTGAATTAATTAATCTATAATAGTTGGGGATATAGCTTGTTTTATTGACACTCAAGCTGAATATATATAGGAAGATTCCTGATTATTACCTTCAAGAGGACTTGCATGAATTTAATTTAATGGAGGGCACATGGGATCTGAGTGGTGCAAAGAGTTGACTGCATTGGATAAATACCTCTTAAACTTTTCTTGATGGGTGCCTGGATGGCTCAGTTGGTTAAGGGTCTGCCTTCAGCTCAGGTCATGATCCCAGTGTCCTGGGATCAGCTGAGTTTGGCTCCCGAATCAGCAGGAAGACTGCTTCTCCTTCTCCTCCCTGCTTATACTCTCTCTGGCTATCTCTGTCTCTGTCTCTCTCTCTCTCAAATAAAAAAATAAAAATTAAAAAAAATCCACACTTTTCTTGAAAAACTCTCCCCCTAATCTTATTACAATCTCTGCTGCGATGACCTGTTCTATTTTGTTCAGCTTCACATAGTGAAATGTGACAGCACTTTAGTGAGGGCTCAGACTGTGCACCTCATTTCCTATTCAAGGACTGAGTACTTACATATGTATAATCCAGAAGTGCAGATAAGTTAATACATTGTGGGTCATCTTTCAATCAGAATAAAAGGAGTTGACTGACAGTCTTTCTCTAGGTAAGAAATCTCTGAAGATACAGCCCATGGCAGATAGCCCATGGCATCAAGCATCCAGTTGCCTGGAGAGGTGGCCAATATAATAAAGCTTCTTTATAATGGCTCCTTATCATTCCTTGTTTTGCTCTTTTTGTTCCAGATTTTGTTCTTTGTATGGCACTCCTAGATAAAGTACTTGCACTTAAACCTTTGGCAAGGTCCTGATTTATAAAGAACACAAGCTAAGTGAAATATCACAGGTCAAGTGGGTGCCTAGGTAAATGTGAAGGAGAGTTTCCTCACAGAGTACAGAACAGATTGGAGAAAGCAGCTAAGAGTTCTTGAGCTTCCCAATGCTGAGAAGGCTTGCGGCCAACATTTTTTCATCCTCTCGAGTGATAGTGAATTGCTAAGGCTAGCAGAAGTGAAGGTTGGAAAGAGAATGGAATATCTCTAGGAAACTTATAACTAAAGACTGTGGCTAAACTATGAGAATTAAGACTATATATAAGGATGAAGCAAGGACCAAGAAAGACAAGTTACTCCTGCGCAGTGACCAGCAAGAACACAGAATAGCATATAGATTAGATATAACTCCACTTGTATGTTCCAAAACCACTTCAGAAGACTTTATATCATTTCCAGAAGGGTATGCAAACTAGATGAGAGAATACTGATTTTTATTTTCCTCTGGATTCTACCTAAAGAGACAGAGACTTAAATCAATAAGTTACCATAGATCAGTAAGGCATAATTCCATTATCAATATAAACAATTGTTCATGAGCAAGATGAATTTCCAATAGATAACTGTTTTAAATTCTACACAGGGATTTGAGAACTGTTTGGAAATATAAAGTATAATCTCATTAAAGCTGTAAACCCAAATAAAACGGTGCATTGTTATAGCAGATTATTTAATGTCTAGACAAAGATGTGCTACCAAAATAACATCCTATCAACATATACAGCACTGTTTAATGAGATGTAGTATACACCTACTGTTTTATTTGTTTTGTCAGGTGAATGAACCATAAATTCATCTAGGAGGCACCCAGAAGACTTTTTACCTTCCTTTTCATATTACTTTAATATATAGTTTTAACCATTCTATTATTTTTGAATCCATTGGAAAGAAAATCCTTGGGCTTAATTGTGCTCTTGTCAATGTAGTTCAACTGGAAACTATGTTTTATGGAATTTCCTCTCTGTAAGGTTTAAAGTTAGAGTTGGCTGAAAGAGGAACTCATGTGAGATTTGGAGGTGCAGGGAAGCAAAGACTGTTACTGGTAGAAGTTCATGCATCATCTGGAGTGACAGGCAGACAGAGGCATCGCTAGTGGTCTCAGCTTGCCCTCATACTTCTCTGCTCTACTTCCAGCTCATCATCTTGACTGGTGGCCCTGCTGACTACCAGGGTCTCCAGGCTCAGCAAGAGATGCTGGCCTGTGGAGCCACAGAGGTGGCAGCTGCACAGAGAAAATGGCTTTTCAGGTATCTTTCAATGGAAACATCTTTGAAGTTCCATTTTGAAGGCTGAATATACTTGGCTCTTCAGATTTCCCTGTAAATTCTGACTTGTTCACCCAGGTTAGGGCTTCAGTAGGAATGGTTATTCTTTCTCTTATCTTCTGCCTTTCTCCTTGTGGATCTTCATTTTCTCAGCTTCTCTCACATTTTGCAGAAGGGCTAATCCATAGAATACATTCTCCATTCACAAACTACTCTTTATACCTTTGCTTTACTGAATGAACCCTGACTCTTACAACTTCAAACTAATCCTGTTTTTAATGAAACGTACATTTCTTGGACACCTATCTTAACCTAGGTGCTGGCTTAAGCACTGATGATTCAAAGATCTTCAAGATTAGTAGGAAAATTTAATCATGATTAAATGGTAACTGTACTTTCAAAGAGGTTGTTACTTCAATCCAAAATTCATTTTGCATTTAAAGACACTGATGATCCAAACCTTATCTAATCCTGATAAGCATAATAGCATTTTTGCTTCTAGCAGTGCCCCTAGCAGTGAGTCTGCTTCCCAAGTCCACTGGGCTATAGCTTTGGAGAGTACAAAGAGTAGTGACCGTAAGTCTGAGCCTGCTTTTACTGGTAGAACAACTCTCACTATTTTATCTGCATCTGTTATGAAGAAAAATATATTACCATGGATCTCTTAAACCCAGACCAGACATTTGAACTGTCATTTTCACCTCTGATTTCCATCAAGGTTCACAAAGCTTTTAAAGGCACTCAGTAATGTATCCTGTATATCAAGATCCACAAAAGGCGACGTTTCTGTTCTACAGGGGTGAGAGGCAGAGTGCCGGACTCTTTGTAGTCCACGACCAGGGAGTTCAAAAGCACCAACAAAGGACTTTTATGCAGCCAAGGACTTTTTTCTATGACTTTTATTCTGAGCAAAATGTATTCAGCCAAGAAAGAATGGGAAATAGTGGTCTTAAAATAATTTCCGCGGCAGAAACTGGATTTCAAATGATATAATGAACTAATGTGCAGTAAAGGGATAGAAATAATTAGCCAGACAAGACATTTGATAGAGTTAGCAGAAAAATAAT
The DNA here is from genome assembly GCF_053574225.1 of Canis aureus. Classification (NCBI taxonomy): domain Eukaryota; kingdom Metazoa; phylum Chordata; class Mammalia; order Carnivora; family Canidae; genus Canis; species Canis aureus. The sequence goes on along the minus strand of NC_135611.1, from coordinate 85,144,051 downwards.
TGATCTACATTTTATGTGGTTCTTTTAAAAAAGGACTATATGGATAAATTAATAAAGTCTTTGATACTTATATTCCAAAACATAGATACATGATAAATATTGGCATATCATCTTGTGATACAGCATATAGATTTGATTAGAATTCAGTCGTTTGTTCCATTTATGAAATCAAGAATATGCTATTTTTATAATGGAAATTTCCATTTTCCATTCAGCTATACAATTTTAGCACATAAATCTTGTTTATCAATTGGTTATTTATAACTTTAATAATTTCACAGAGATGCTGACAAAAGCTACTGAATATAAACACAATGGAATTGTATCCTTTAAAAAAAAAAAAGGAATTGTATCCTTTAAAAAACATTAGAACAAGCCTGGAAACTAGGAAAGAACATGTTTACCTGCCTTTGAAAAAGTTGGAACTATTTTTTGGACGCTCAGTTTACACACTGCAGTTCATGTATTTACATGTAGCATGAAATTGGGTTGATCTATCCATACTCTGAATTAGGAATGGAGTTAATGATTATGAAATTTTTATTTCCTTAGCACAAAGATGAATCACTTACAGAGGATAGAAGTCAACTGCCTAGGAAACCACGCAGTTCACTATGATTACCCCATCTTGGGCTGCTTCCTAAGGGTCCTTCATGTCTGGGTGACATGGCCGGTAGTTTTCGGTTCCTACTTCTGCTCCAAAGAGAATGCACTTTTTAATCCGATGACTTTACAGCTCTTCAGTGATTGCCTTCAGTACTCTAAACACTGGAAGTCTGAAACTGTCTCCTGCCTGGAGCTTTGCCCCAACTTTGGTATCCATTTGATCTAGTGCCCTTAATGTAGCTTCTCTGGGACTTCAAGACTCATCTCTCCATTTCTATCTGATCTTAGTATCCAGTTCTTGTTCTGACATATGCCCTGTCCTTATATGTGACTATCTGCTACCCTGAATTGCAAAGGTAAAAAGAATAACCATCCATTCCTGTTCATTTCTCTATAGGAATTTGGTCTTTGCTGTCCTCAACTTGGCCTGAGTGTTTTGTTTCCAATTTTCCAAGTTATTCCTCTAAAGTGCTAGGGTTATAAAATGTTTGCATAATTTTTGAAAGGCATTCAGTGATATATACTGTAGATTAAGATACATATTATGCTATTATCTCCATTATTGTCTATAATAAATTTATCATTATTATTACTTCATTTTTTTTTAAAAGCAGAACTATGAGCCATGATTGTGATAACAAGTATTGAGGCATGTTGTACAATCCTTAGACCTTTGTTAGTGCACTTCACACAGTGGCCATGTACTAGCTAGACACTTTAAATATAATTACTTATTTAATCCTTACAATAGCAATACAAGATGATTGTTACTGCTCTCATTTTATAAAGGATGAATCTGAAGTTCAGTAAAATAGAATCTTATGCTCAAAGTCATACAGCTAAGAAGTTGTATAATGGAGTTTTTATTTCAAGTTCGACTCCAGCCCCCATGCTTTTGTCATTATGCCTTGACCTCATATTAATTTTTAAACATCATATACAGCATATTGTGATTTAATATTTAAAAGATAGAGCTATTGAACTATGCCAATCTTTCTTGTGAATACTCCCTGCATTTCACATGTTTCCTTAAATCATTAAATATTAAGGGGAAGGGTAGTAGGAGAATGCAGAAATCTACCAAACTTTACATAGTTTGAGTTTCTCTCTAAAGGCAATCGGTTTCATTCTTAGATTTGCGAAATGCTGGAGTTCTATTATAATGTCACCATCACTATTGGAAATATTTTCAATATTTATAGGCATATGGGCTGAGCTGATCAGCAGTTGAATACACTGGTTCTTCTTAGATACTTTTCCTCAGTCTTCCAAAACTGGTAAAGGACATATTCTGTGACTATACTTGACACATGTGTTCACTGGCTATTCGTAAAGATGAGGAGCGTGTCAAAAATATTTTGGGGGCTTTTCAAACTCTTTTTGGGGGAATACTCAATTTGTTAACAATAAACTGATTTCACTCCCACTTCAAAAAATTATTTTGAAGACCAATATACCAAATCAAATAAAATAAATTAAAAAGGCCATTTGAAATAGTCATTTGTAATATACCATGGCTATGTAAGATATCTCATGAGGGGAAGTTGGATGAAATGCAAAAGTAACTGTATAGTTTTTATAATTCTTATGAGTCAAACTATTAAATAATAAAAAGTTATATATATATGTTTTTTGTTTTCCAGAGTTGCTGCACTAGTTGGCATTCCCACAAACAGTACAAGAAGATTCCCCTTTCTCTGCATCCTCACCAATGCCTGTTGTTTATTGGTTGTTAATTTTTTTTAAAAAGATCTTATTTATTTATTTATGAAAGACACACAGAGATAGAGGCAGAGACACAGGCAGAGGGAGAAGTAGGCTCCATGCAGGAAGCCAGATCGGGACTCGATCCTGGGATCATGCCCTGGGCTAAAGGCAGATGCACTTAACTGCTGAGCCACCCAGGTGTCCCCTTGGTTGTTAATTTTATGCATTTTGGCAGATATGACGTGATTTGTATTTCCTTGATGATGAGTGAAATTGAGTATCTTTTCATGTGTCTGTTAACCATCTGAATGTCTTCTTTGGAACAGTGTCTATTCATGTCTTCTGCCCATTTCTTAACTGGGTTATTTAATTATTTTAATTTTGGGGTGTTGAGTTTGATAAGTTCTCTATAGATTTTGGATACTAATCCTTTATTAGATATATCATTTGCAAATATCTTCTCCCATTCTGTAGGCTTTTAGTTTGAAATGTAATTCCTTAATCATGATACAATTAATTCTGTAATGGTGGTCATATTTATCCATATAGGAATTAATTCTAGGAGAGTGTAAGATTTAGTGGCTATCACAATTAACATAATAGTGCATAGAGGAGAAAAAAAAAGAAAACAGAAGCAAGTTTCCATGAAAAACATTTAAGAATGCATTTTAGACTATCTGAACTTTGAGTAAATCATGAAATCATTTTCCCTGCCCAACAAATATTTATGAATATGCATATTAGCAACATAAAAAAAAGTTTAGAAATACAATTTAAGTTTCAGTTGGAAGGAAAGCATGGGGTTGAAAGTCATTTCTTCTTCATCACCATCATCTTTGTCACCTTTGGCACTTTTTCCAAATTGGGCACTGTTTTATGTATTAACAATTTCACATTAGAATCCTTAGATTCTAGCTCAAACTACCCATATATGATAAATATACGTAAGAATAATAGAAACAACTCAACTGATTGGTAAATGATTAGTACCTGTAGTATTTTAATTTAGAAATTATATCTTTGTAATATTGTCATATTGCACAGTATATAGTTACAAACTCTAGTAAGAACTATAATGCAAAGTACAAAGCCATGTAAGTCAAGAAATTTGGTTCCTTGGGGTGACTCAGTGGCTCAGTGGTTAAGCTTCTGCCTTTGGCTCAGGTCATGATCCCAGAGTCCCGGGGTCATGCCCCACATCAGGCTCCCTGCTCAGTGGGGAGTCTGCTTCTCCCTCTGCCCCTCACCCTGCCTGTGCTCTCTCTCATCTCTCTCTTAAGTAAGTAAGTAAATAAGTAAATAAATAAATAAAATCTTTAAAAAAAGAAATTTGGTTTTTATTCTGAGCCTTGCCATTAACTAATAATGAAAAATTTGGAGAATTGCATTCTCTTATGGACTGATTATCTCTAACCTGAAAATCCTATTTTTCGAACATTTTGATTATATGTTGGTATAAGCAGATTTCTTATCTAAATTGATTTTTATATCTATTTTAAAGAAACTTCTCAGGTATAATTTGGAAAAGACCAAGGTTAACATTCACCATTAAATAACTTTTTATTATTATACAAAAAGAGATCATCAGGCATTGGTATAGAAGCCATATTTTAAAGGAAAATGAATTTATCAAAATTGTCACACTACATTATATTTTCACTGTATTTTTAAGGTCAAAATGCAGTTTTCTTCCTGGGGCTGAGATAAATGGTTCTACTGATCAATTTTTTAAAATAAGATTTCTTTATTGCTTTTTTAAAAAATTACACTATATATGCTTACCCATATCTTGGGAAAATTAGCTTAAAATGAGCTTTACATGAACTCTTTTTTTTCCTGCTGGGTTATGAGATTACAGCTAATATGTATTAATTGCCTTGGTGGCTGGATTATATATTATTTCTTACTCTATTATATTGTGTGAATTAGATGCTTTATATGAAGCCCAAATTATAAGCGAAGCAACAGACTTAGTTGCTAACATCCCTGCTCAAAATATCAGTTAGTAAGAAAGAGGGCAAAATTTGAACCCAGGCAATCTGCCTTAAGAATTTGCACACCTTCCACCAGGCAACTCTGCCTTCCTTAACAAACATCTAAGAACAGCCTTACCTTTTGGATACTAACTAATGTAGACCTTCCCTTCACTAACAGGACTAAGTTTGGAAGACACTTTTTTGACAGTTGTAATGTGTTAAAATGTACTGACCTGCCTTCCAGCATTTTGAAATCTTTGTCTTTTTTGTTAGCCTAAGAATGGGATTATCATGAACTTGTTAAAATGGCAAGGAAACCTATAGGATTCTTTTAAAGAGCTGTGACCTAGTTTTATAAGTGTGCTGTGCGGTGTTAAGGTTTAAGGTCAAGATAAGGGGTCCCTTGCCTTAAATTTGCAAATCTCTGTTAATGAACCTCAATTATGACCTTTACTTGGTTGCTTTGCTATATATACACCAGAGCTTGAAGGAGGCTCTGAGTCCTGAAAAATTTAGAGCTGGAGGAGTCCTTCGTCATTTGGTTCAACTTTCTGCTTCACAACAGCAGCATTCAATTGAGTTGAAATCCATCAATCCAAATAACATGCCAGCATAATTACAGTTTCAGATGAAAATTAGAGTGTAATGTGTTAATAGAAAACATTGCTTCTTTTAAAAAGTTAAGTTACTTTGAATACTGTTAAATTCTAGTCAGTGTTTACTGTAAATGCAGTATTTGAAATATTAATTACATAGAAAAAAGGAAATAAGAGACTAACCTCTTAAAAAGGGAATGTTTTTTCTGTATTAATATCTTATGCACAACATTTTTTTTATTTTAATGCGGTAGTACAAAGGGAGCAATGATGTTTGTATTTTTTCAAGGTGTTTTTAATGAATTCACATTAAATGTATCTTACGTCTTTATAAATCATATTGTTTTAGGGAAATAGGTTTTTTCTTAACATTTTTAGGACTGGACCCATAATGATTATAGTCAACTTGTTCTCAGCCTACACATTAAGATCACAGGGAGGGGATCCCTGGGTGGCGCAGCGGTTTGGCGCCTGCCTTTGGCCCAGGGCACGATCCTGGAGACCAGGGATCGAATCCCACGTCGGGCTCCCGGTGCATGGAGCCTGCTTCTCCCTCTGCCTGTGTCTCTGCGCCTCTCTCTCTCTCTCTGTGACTATCATAAATAAATAAAAAAATTAAAAAAAAAAGATCACAGGGAGGACATAAAGGAAAATATATGTATATATTAATGATATGATCACATCCAAGGCAAAATGAATCAGAATTTTCAACGATAAAACTCTGTCAGTGCTATTGTTTGAATGCACCTTCCCCCAACCCAGGTGATTTTAATGATTCATACTTTCTTTTTGCTTCTCATTTACTGACTTCAGCTATGATGTCTTTCAATGCCTGAGAGAATATTATGAGGTTCTCCCCAGTGGCCTTTCCTTTTTCATTTTAAAAGTTTTATCTTTGTACATATACTTATACCTCCATGACTTGATAAACTGAATTCTGGAATTTTCTTGATAATATCTTGCTCCCTTGTTTAAATAAAATTTTGCTTCATTTGCAGATTTCCAGTGTTTTCAATCTTCCTCTACTTAGCATGCATTGGGCTTTGTAACTTAATGGTAAACTTTTAGGTTCAATTCCCAATACATCTGTGTATACCTTTTTAATAGTACAAAGCATCGCTTATATTACTAACAACTATCTGAACTGAATTGAATCTGGAAATTTGATGACCTACAAAATATGAAATTAATGTGGGATAAAATATAATACCTCTTCCTTACCAAGGCATTCCTTTATTTGGGTGTACTTAAGTCCTACTCATATTAATCTTCTGTTGAAATTTCTTAGGAAATAAGTCTCTTTTTTTGAAATACCTTTTGGAGATGCCCACAGACATACATATACATATAAAACTCCTCTCTTATCTCAAGACCCATCTCAAATTCACCTTCTCTATGATGCTTTTCCTAATTGCCATGCTGCCTTCCCTACACTTCTTTTGTGTTCCCACAGTACATTATTATTCCACAGTACAAATTATTCATTATTCTTTTCTTTCTTTCTTTCTTTCTTTCTTTCTTTCTTTCTTTCTTACAAAGAATGTTTGCTGCTTGTGGGCAGGGCTCATGGTTATTCATCTTTGTATATTGAGAAAGTAGACCCCGATTGTCATGAAAGTTCTTTCATTAACAGGATGGAAGAATCTGTGGCAAACAGACTATACTGTCTATCTCAATCAATTTCTTAGCTGTATTAACAATCAGAACCTAACTTCTCTCTCTGCCTTGCCTTGTATTGGAAGACGACCCTGTAGCCAATAGGACTTTTTTGTGTGTGGCTTGCACAGGGTTTCTAATTAGATTGTCAATTTTCATTTCTTTTCTAGATGTTTGTGGGTTTTATTGAAAGATGATTTTTGAGAATGGGAAAATGTATATAGTCCTGTGAACAGTCCAAACCAGTAATCTTTAGAAACTTGGCTTCACAAGGGAAATTGATATGCATGTGGGATAAATTATTTGTTTCAAAGGGTGACATCCTTCTTACAATCTTTTTTGTCTTTATCTGACAGTTTGTTGATGCTAGGTGAAGCCCTAGATTCTATTTCACATTTCTCTTTCTCAAAAAATTGTCCCTTTTCTTTTTCCTATCTCTGTGCTATGAACAAAGTTACATGAATTCTAAGGCTTATATCACTTCAGAAACTTTGTAAAATTTCTGCTACTTTTTAACTATAAATACCACCTACATTTTTCTTTAGTGATTTATACATTTCAAACTAAAATGCAATATTTTTGTTACACATGTGTGTTGTTTGAAAAAGAAACTGCCTCTAAGATTGGTATCAATACAAATAACATCTTCGGTTTAATTTTTAGAATTAAGCAACTGTGTGTTTATTGCCACTGATTTTTTTTTCCTTCGCACCTGTTTGTGATGTTCTTCAAAATCATTAGGAGTCTCAGAAATAAAACTGAACTGCAAACGGTGTCTTTCAGAGCCTCCCAAGCTCACCTTTTGATTTCATCTTGTGTTGTTATGTAAAATTTGACCTAGCATTTTGCTCAGCAAGATGGCAATTATTAACAATATATTTCTCTAAACTGTTGCCGCAAAGCTATTATTCACGCAGGGTTACAACCGAGTTAATTTTGGGAGAGAGCTGTTCAAAGAGGCCCAGAGCTGTGGCGCTTATGAACACCGCCTTTTCTCTTATTTCTAATTAGTGTGAAATGGCTCCAAACAGGAGTCAGCCCTGCGGAAGTCTGTGTCGCACAAAGCCAGACTCATTAACGGACACAGGGAACAGATTTGTTTTGCTGAATAAACAACTGCGTCATAAAGCCCTTTCAAAAGGAACACAATCTGATTTACCACGCTCCTTAAATGTTGAACGTTGTTTATATGCCTCCAAGTCTTTTTTATTAAAATTTAAAAGGCCTATTATTATGACTCAATGTAGATGATGATATGTTTGCAAAATGTTCCCTGCAGTAAGACTGTCGACTTCCATATTAAGGCATTTTCTCTTCTCTTGCTACTTTATAAATGAACTTTTATCTTTTGTTTCATGTCTTTTTGATGCACGGCTACCCTTCTAAATTTCACATTATATGTTTCGAACAATTCTGCTATCGATAATTACAGTATTGCCAGGAAATCCGTTCATCACTTTTCCTACAAAATTTAGTTTATGTTGTATTACAGATTACTGTTTTCTTCCCGTATAAATCCCCAAACCATGTTCCTAGTAATTTGTATGTGTAAGTGTATAAAGTGGTTTAAATATAGCTCACAACTGGAGAGCTTCCGACATTTGCATTACATGAGTCAATTGGACAATCACATCTGATCGAGAATATCTCTCAGATTTCTCATTTGGTATTCAATATAGAAAAACCCAGAGACCCGACTGTACATTATTAGACAAATCACACAAATCCTGGTCTTGAATTTGCCCTGGATCACTCAGTAATAATGTGTAAAATTATGCTAAATTTCAGTTTCTTCTTAGGAAACATAAATATGTCTTACATTTTTTGTATCCTTTCAAAATGCCTAGCATATTTTAAGTACATAGAGTGGATGCTCAATAAATGTTTTTTGAATGAATTTATGAATGGATGTCAGCAATATTGCTCTCCACATGCAAAGTAATATGAAAAACGAAATTGCTTTAAATGAATGCCTTCAAAATATACTTACATGAAGTAATACGTGTATTATTATATTATGCTTAATGTCTAACCATGGAGTATCATTCATTGTTGCACTATTAGATATGAATACATTTTTGATTCACATCAGAGAATACTTGAGAGTCTATAAAATCATAATCTCTTGTTGCCTTGATGTTGAAATTTCGCATTCACGTACAGGTAAGAATCATAATATTTAATTCTAAATATGTTTTTCATTCTGAAATCAGTGAACAAAATTATTTAACCAGTGAAATGGTAGCTGCTATGGACAATAAGACTCATTGATGTGGTGAGGGTCAAAAAAAAAGTGCCCAAGAGAATGTCAACTTACATGGTCAGGTAAAAAAATGAGCATTCAGAAGCCAATGAGCAGGTTTGATACTATTTCCCCCCTTCCAATTTAATTCCTATGATCCAATATTCTAAGACACATTCTTTTTTTAATCTTTGCTAGTATTATAACTTCACTGCATATTCATAAAAACCAAGGAGATGTTTTAAAGAGCTAGATATATAAATAGCTGGCTATAGGTGAAGTTGTAGCTATAGAGAATTTTAAGATATATATATATATATATGCACATATTTTATGATTTGAAATATTGTTTAACATTCATATGGAGTAATTATTTCCCCTAAGAGTCTTAATATAGTTTATAATGCCTGTGCTTCAGCTGCATGCACCAAGGCAAGAGTTTAAATGTTGCTTAAAGAGCAGAGATTCAGCAAGAACGTGACCTGAGAGTTTTCACCTTTCACGTTGGTATTTCCGACAGCAAAATCTCAATCCCTGCACTGTCCTGTGTTACTGCTCCTGAAATCTCCCAGAGATCTAGAAAATAATTTCTTCTTTTTAAACTCTCACGTTAAAGATGGGCAAATAAGTTTAAAAAATAGAAAAGTCAAAAAAAAATAGAAAAGTCTACATCAATTAAGAAATTCAATGTAGGATGAAACTACTAGAGAGAGAAATAGTATATTCTTCCCACGTCTTAAGTTTTCATATATTTGCCTGACATAAGCATCTTTATTTATTTCAGGTAAATAACCCATCTTCTAACCTCACCAACTCTGCTTTAAACAGCTTAAACAAGTTGAGTTGAATTTGCACAGTTAGTTCCTTTTATATTTTTTACTCCAGAAAAAAAGTATGTAACATCTATATTTATACATATAGATATAGATATATCCATTTGTATTTTGTATACATGCACGTGCATGCGTGTGCACACGCGTGCATGGGCATACACACACACATATATATTTGATCAGGCTAGAAGACTTTTTTCCTTTCCCCTGAATACCTCTCTCTCTCTCTCTCTCTCTCTCTCTCTTTTTAGGTTCCTGCCCCCTGGTGGATTTTTATCATTGCTTCATTACTAAAATCAGTATGTGAAGGGGAAACAAACAAAATCCAGTTTTTATCCAGAGTGTGCTCCTGAAATACTGAAAGTAGAGTGAATTAAGAATAAGGGAGAGCTGCAGCTAAACCTTACAGAAAGAAATCTAAAGTTATTCTTTTCACCTTCTGATTTCATCTTTCAGCAGTGTTCTAAAGCTAAGTCTTGACACTGCATGATTAATGTGTTGAATATTCTTTTTTCATCGATCGCAGATTTTTGTAAGATAGCAAATGTACTAAAGCTGAAATTAGACATCGATATGCTATAATCTGGTGGTAATCTGGGGGAAGAAATAAAAGAACAAGTAATTTGTTATTTGTTATAGCACTGAAGCACATTTGGAGTTCAGTTTCCAATAATGTGAAGGTGTTAATTTATTTAAATTCCACATTAAAGGGTAATCCTGGGTGAAAGTCAAGCACTACATATCTTTAACATTGTCACAGTGGAGGGGTCATAGATGAAAGAAATGCAGTGAGAATTCACCACCTAATGCTCCTCCCTATACCATAGGATTCCCTTACCTGTAGTTAGCCTAATTAAACTGGATAGGGGACTGTTCTTAATTGGTTCCCTGCTCTATTAAGTAATGCAGATTTTTTTTTTCCTAGTTGTATAAGGTATCTTTCCTCTTTGGTCATACTCTGTATACCTGGAAATTATGCATTTCTGCCCTTCCACACTTTTCTTGATTCACTTCCTTTGAAATTATGAATATTTTCATTATTTATCATATTAAATAAAGCTAGAGTGTCACCTAATTTAGATGAAATTTATCTGAGTGAAGAACATTATTCAGATTACTTAATTTCCAGACTGTTTTATTGTCAGTTTATAATATTGGCAATGGTACTAAGGAAGATTTAATATTTATTGAGTGCCTTCTTTGAGCTGGGTATTATGCTGAGCATTTTCTCAATCATTTCCCCAGGTGGTCAACTCACTATTTCTGGTGGTGAGAAGTATGATCTCAATTTTATCCCTGAGATAAGACATACTGCATTAGACATATAGTATTTCAACACAATTCCACAAAATCCATTTATATCATGTTTAAATATAACACATTATCAAAGTATTTTTCCCACAATGAACACACCAAGGATCCTGTCTAAACCACATAACAGTTTCCAGTGAAAACAACAAAAAGTTCAAATCAATACTTTTTCATTGTTGTATCAACTTAAAAAATAAATCAAGCACTTTCACTCTTTCCTTTCGTGTATGCTGTTGTTCCGGGGTTTTGTTGTTGTTTTCATTAAAACTAATTGTTGCTAAAAAAAATAAACTGGTTGTTGTTTTGTTTCATTGATTTTATATTTATTTTGCTTTTGTAACTTTGTTTACTTTTGGTAGCCCAAAGCTTCCTTACTCTAGCCTATAACCAAATATACTCATCACTTGACTTCAAGCATTTTCCTTCCCTCCCTTCTTTCTTTCTTATTACTGGAAAACCAATAAGTGATGACTCAATCCAATCCCCTGCCTCAGGTGCTGAGCTGGCTTTTTATCAGGACTGATTAGAACCCTAATCTTTTGATTCTGGGGCAAGTGCTCAATCTACCTAAGCTATTTTGTTTTGTATTTCTGTTCACTTTGCTTTGATTTGCTTATTGCAAATGTTTGGTTGTTCTGCTTTATTTATTTTCCATAGGACAGATTGCTTTAAAAAAAATCAATTTACATAGTGGTGGCAATTTAAGTACATCAAAAACTATCCTTTCACATAAATCCACATATCCTAGCCTCTCAGACTTCAAAGATATCATTGTATTTTAATGTCATTATGTAGGCTGAGAAAATTTTGAGAGGCAACTCTGTGTATTACCAAACTCAAAATCAAGCAAGTGATGTTCCACAATTTCTCTTTTCTTTACAGAATTGTGGAGATTTGTTCTCAATGGTCAGTCAAGTCCATTTGTTCTCAAATGCTCTGATATTTTGTCTTCATGGAACATTTCATTTTGTCTACAAAAAAGGGAAAATATCAGATTGCAGCAAGAAAGTTCTGTCTGCTAATATTTAAAAGATGATATGATATTTGCATGAATCATTGTTCTCTTTGGTAATTATTCTGTGATGTCAAAACACATAAATGGTGTGATGCATAATGCTGTTACTTGGATTAAGAGGCTATGATGCTAGTGCAAGAGTACTGCAGGAAAAAAAAAGAAAATCCACATTTCAGGTCATGTTCCATATTTCTTCACTAACAAAAAATTATAAATATAACTTCAGAGGAATTTTCCAATATATTGATAGTGCAATAACACTATATATTATTACAAATGGCTACCACCACAAATAGAAAAGCAATACCTTGCCTGGTATTTGAGCAAAAGTACAGCATCAAATCTTGTCATATTGTAAAATTAGTAATTAAAATTTTGGAAATTTTGGAAAACAAAACTAATTTTCCTGTGTTACATGTTACTGGAAAAAAGAAATTATATTTTTAAAGTATTCCATGGCTTCAAATTTGAAGTCCTCAGTCAAATATTCTATCATTTACAAAAGATGTGCAAGACACCTTTGGCAATCAAAAGGATCAACATAGCTGCTGCTTATCAAGACCTGTTGGTTTTAAATATGTGATATTCCATATAAATTGAATATTTACAAAATCTAATTTTCAATGAGTTGTTTGCATTTTAGTTCACTACTACATTATCACAGTTTTCAAAATTATTATTTATAATTCATGAACAAAAAACTCTATTGACATAATTCCAGGTTTTTTTCCAAGGTATATATTTTTTTAAGTACAGAGATTAATTTCCCTAAAAACAGTCACATAAGTAATTAAAGTGGAACTAGCATTTTAATCCCTGTGGTCTGACCCCTTAACCACTGTATATGTTATTTATTCAAACTGATTGCTTGGTAAACAGGCAGACTGCTATATTTGGTATTTCTGTTGGCTTACCTATGGGGCAAGAAGAAACTATTTATCTTCAAAACATTATTTGTCTTAAAGATCTAGATGCCAAATCAGAAACATGACTGAATTGTTTTAGGCTATTGGGATGATGATTAGGAAGGTACTTTCATGCATTTCTGAGCTTAAATTGAAAAATAACATTTCACTTTTCAATTACCAAAAGAAGGAAATAAGGCATATTAAGAAAAACTGGATTGTTACTTTGAAATGTGATGTAAAAATACTATAACAGTTGCAACCGATATTTAAGTACTTACAGTGGGCTAGGCACTGTCTTAAAAGTCGTACTAATGTTCCGTATTAATTTCTTACTAGTCTGTGAGATAAGTGCAGTATTATACAGTTCCCATGTGGAGAAACTATGGTTTGGAATGAAGGTGGTGCTATGGTTTGAATATCTGTAATACCTCAAAATCATATGCTGTTGATATTTAATGTCCAATGTGATGATATTATGTGGGGCTTTTGGGAGATGATTAGGTTATATGGGCAGAGCCCTCATGAGTGGGGTGAATGTTCTTGTAAAGGAGATCTCACAGAGCTCCCTAGCCCATTTTACCAAGTATGAAGACACAGAAATAAGGTACTGTCTCTGAACCAGAATGAGGGCCCTCAAACATGGCTATGCTGGTGTCTTGATTAAGGACTTCCCAGCCTCCAGAACTGTGACAAATATCTATTGTCCATTAGCTAACTAGTCTGAGTATTTTGTTATAGCAGCCAGAAAAAAACTAAGATGGGCAGCTCTCCCAGTATCTATTACCTAGTAAGTTACTGAGATGGAATTTAGTCAATAGGTTTCAGAACTTATTTGATTAAAGACCATGTTTTCCCTACAGAAAAGGACAGAAGTATCATTTACTGTGCTAGAATATACATGTGTATATGTATTTAATGAGCTATTTCTTACTATTACTTTAAATATTATTTTGTAGCTGACATGAAAAAATTAGGTGCACAAAAATTAAATAATGTGCTCAATCTAATCTATAGATCAGTTCTATAAAAAGAAAACTGTAAATTATGCTCTCTACCAATCCAAAAACCCTCCTCCATTAAAACTCACTAAATTCCTCAAACATTAATATAGTACTTCTTATATGCCATGAACTGTGTTGAACCAATCTTTTAACATCTTTCAGTCAGGAATATTTTTTCATTGTTTGATGAACCAGACATAATTATTACCTTCTTGGAACCTTGGTTTTCTACAGTTGTCAAATTCTCACAAAGTTCTATAATTTTACCTTGACATTTATGGTGATCAAAAGAGAAGTGCCTGTTTGATTAAATATTTTGCAAATAAAGTAGGAATAAGGGTTGCTAGTTTTTGATAAAATATAATAAATAATTTGTTCAAAAAATAAATGACCAAAAAAATCACTAAATGTGAATTGCAGAGTTGGACCAAATGAAGCACATGTTTAATTTTCAGAATGTCATATTCTTTTCTCCCTCTAATAAAGATAACATAAGGAATTCATGGTAGAATAGAATATGGACTTAAAAAAAAAAACAGCAATGATTGAATTAAAAAAAATACAACCCTTGGCTTTATTAGGACAGCTTGTTTGTGATGAACATAGGATTAAATAGTATTTTAAAAATTCTATCTAAACGTAAATTCAAATTTAATTCTGGATAAACCTGGTGTCAAATCAAGAACTAAACAAAGGAAAAATTGATGTCATTTTAGATAGTTATCTAAATGATTAATTTCCAATTACACTTTATTCAGTCTTAAATGCCTTAATATCCTAAGTAGATGGGGAAAACTTTTTGACGTTATATTGTTTGCTTGCTTATTTGTTTTTGACCTGGGAAAAACCTCCTAGACCTTCACATAGAATGCTAATTGAAGCTACTTTCCCATTATACTCAGAAAAAAAAAAAAAAGAAGAAAAAAAGAAAAAAAAATCAAAAATACAGTAAGAGAAAGAATGTAACTTCTGAGAAATAAATTATGAAGTATAGAATGTGGCTTCAGAGGAAAAAAAAAAAAACATGAAGAAACTCAAGAATGTTCACCTAGGTCAGTATTGCTAGAGTTTATATTTTCACCCAGAGTCTTATTTGAGTCTGGTCAACCAGTTGTCTGTCTGATTTCATTTCTTGTTCCAAGGATTTTTTGGGTTGAGATTATTCTGGGTCAGTAGGATGGTGTTGTCACAAGTTTGTTCTGGATGAAACAGATCAAGGTAACTTCCCAACAATGTACTTTATTGATGTTACCAGGAGAAAAAAAAATGAGCCAATTGCATACCATAACCTAACTTTGCAATGCAAATGTCATGTGTTAGAGAACAATGGATATGAGTAATCACTTATGAAAACTTATTGCAAGAGATTTAAAAGAAAGTGGAATAGGTTGTTGTTACACATCTTGCTCAATGGTAAATGTACGTTTAATTTTTTTATTAATGAAAGTCAAAGTAAAATTTGCCAAAACATATTTACAAAAAGTGGCATATCTTCTGAAGAAGATGGCTATCTTATTTTTATAGCACTATAGCACCTTAAATCAGTCTACATACTTAGTCTCTGATGTCTCTTTCACCTTTCCTTCTCTTGAGAACTCTTTTCTTCCCCCTTCTTCTCTGTATTTCTTTAATTTACAATATTGCTGTGTGTGCAGTCCTCAAGAAATGTGAAATGGAGCAAGAGGCTATAACAGGAGGGAAGAAATCTAACAGCTAAACAGGTGCACACAGAAAATAAATAAAAAATGAGAAATCAAGCCCCATGGGTGCTATAAACGGTGCATTTGCTGAATAACTAATTCAGTAACCCTTGTGCCCTATGAATTATTGTTCTGATTTACCTGATCACACTGTCTAACAAACTCAAATTGCTTAACACTCTAATTATTCTGTATGCAACACGAGAAGATAGCAATTTCTAACTGGCCAATTAATAAAAGAAAGAACTGAGTCTGTTTTTCTTTGTTTTTGTTTATTTTGTTTTAGTTTTCCACTATAATGTAGGACATAGTCACACTTAAAGGACACCTGCATCATGTTGTATTTTTTAATGGCAACTTGTAATTAAATGCTGTATTGTAATTGCTTAAATGTTAGCAAGTTGTTTTCATATAATAAAAACCAGCATAGTATTCTCCTCTATTATCTATATCTATATCTAATACATCTATTACATATATCTCTACCTACTACCACTGTGCCAATTCATATTGGGACTCCACCCATTTAAAAAATTTATAATATTGTAGACAAGTCATTCTACATAATGTCTTCTCCCAATAATATCTCCTTCTATTATTCTAGCATTCTATCCCATCATTTGAATCTTCACTTCTGAAACACATGAACCTTATATAGTTAAAGCAAGTTAAATTTAAAAACATATAGTTTTATTTCATGGTTACTACTTATCAAGTATTGTGCTAAGTACATTCTATCTTTTAATCATCATAAGACCCCCGTTTATTTTGTGCTGTTATTATCCCCATTTTAGAGATGATGAAGTGGAGCAAAATATATAATTTATAGATTTTTTAACTTGTGTTAAAATAGCTTTACTTAATACCTGACTGCCTGGTTTTTGTTCTTTCTTTATATTTTCAAGAGGAAAGGGGTAAATTATGTTTCCTTTAAATATAGCATCACTACTTTTCTGTGGATTGCCTTTTTTAAAAAAATATTTTATTTATTTAAATGAAAGAGAGAGAGAGAGGGCAAGAGAGAGAACACTACGTGGTGGGGGTAGAAGGAGAAGCAGACTCCCTGCTGAGCAGGGACCCCAGGATCATGACTTGAGCAGAAGGCAGACACTTAACCTACTGAGTCACCCAGGTGCCCCTTTGGTGGATTTCCTAATAGAATAATTTCTGTGGATGATAAAACTCAAAATCGAATGAGCTACATATTAAATACATTTGAAGGTATTTATTTATTTAATTGTATTGACTTGTGTTTATTTGCTTTCCTTTAAATAATTTATCCTTACCTTTTAACTCCTTTTTTTTTTTTTTTTTTTTTTGCCTGGTTACTTTTCCTTCCTATTCCTATAAGGGCCTTTCTTCCACTTTTCTTTTATTCTAATTATCTTGCAAAACTTATCTTAGAATGAACTCCACTTTCTCCTTTTCCAGAGTTCACCTGGAAGAGCTTAGAGTTGCCTATTGGAGTCTCAAAATAGGCTTATTAATTACACCATAAATTCCTACTCACCAATTAATTACCATAAATTTCCACTAATTCTACTACTATATTTCTGGCCAATTCACATTTATGCCTTCCTCAACAATTTCAAATTCTGTTTTCTTAAAATCTCTAACTTCTCTCTTTCCCAATTCATGCTCACTCTGAGCTAAACACTACATGCCACTTAATTTTCAAAACCACTTTGAAACACACCCAAATGTTTCAAAGACCTCTAACCCTTAAACACTGAAATCCAGGTTCACATCAGCTGGCGTTTTGGTGTTCTTTATCTCAGTGATCAGTACCCTCAAGGATCCATCTGATCAAACTATAAAGTTTGGTGGCATCCTTAACACTCCTCTTTTACACTTTATATTCATTTTTTTTAAGATTTTATTTATTCATGAAAGACTCAAAGAGAGAGACAGGCAGAGACACAGGCAGAGGGAGAAGCAGGCTCCATGAGGGGAGCCTGACGTGGGACTCCATCCTGGGTCTCCAGGATCAGGCCCCGGGCTGAAGGCCGCACTAAACCGCTGAGCCACCCGGGCTGCCCTACACTTTATATCCTATATATATCAAGTACTAATAATTCTATTTCCTTAATTTCTTGAATAAGTCTAATTCTCTCTAATTGTGCCACCATTACCTTAGGCCAATGTACCATCATCTTTTAGCTGGTCTACTGATAACTGGTGTATTAGCTTTTAATGCTGTGCAACAAAATACCACAAAAGTAGCAGTTTGAACAATATGCATCTATTATCTCATAGTTTCTGTGGACAAGGAGTTAGACAGGACTGTTTTTACAATGTCTCACAAGGCTTATACAAAGTGTTGGCCAGGCTGTATCTCCTCTGGAGCTCATGGTCTTATTCTAACCTTACCCAGGTTGCTGGCAGAATTTAGTTCCTTGTGACTATAGGAATGAGGACTCCAATATCTCACTAGCACTTGGTCAGGGAATGCTCTCAGTTTCTGGAGACTACCATCAGGTTCTCACCAAGTGGGTATGTCCACAGACAATTCAAAATACTGATGTCTCTTTCTTCGAAGCCAGCAGGATAATCTTTCCTCCTTTGAATCTTTACTTTCAGGAGAAGATTGAATCCTTTTTATAGGATTTTTAAAAAGGATTCACATGATGAGGTCAAGCCCAGGCTAATCTCTCCTTTGTTGATCTCAAAGTCAACTGATTACAGACCTTAATTACATCTGTAAAATCCCTTCACCTTTCTCATATAACATAATCCAATCATGAGCCTTAAGTCGTTATATTCATAAACGTTACTCATATTCAAGGGGAAGGTATTATGCAGGGTATATACATGAGAAGTGAGGACTTCAGGGAGCCATCATGGAATTCTGCATACCACAGTTGCCAAGTTGTACCAAAATGAATCCTGACCCATCTCCATTCCATTCTTTAATGCTGGAGGAATCTTCTCTAATATAACTTTGATCATTATTTTTTCCCCTAAATTAAATTCTACTTTTCTGCCCATTGTTGTTGATGTGGAAAAAGTAAATAAATTTTTATAGAACAACAGCATGTTTTGGCCTTGCCCACCTCTCTGGTTACATCTTCTACCAAATTTTCTTCACTCTCTCTGTATTTCAATCAGAATTACTTCCTCTTGGTCCTTTTATTTACCATATTCTTCCCACCACAGGGATTTTGCATAAACTGATGTGTCTGCCTGTACCTTCTTCCCCTTCCTTTTTACCTAGTTATTCTAACTCATTATTCCAATCTCAGATAAAGTATCACTTCCCCAGGCTAACTCCTCATTTAATAGTCACTCTTGGTGTATCGTATCAGAGCACTTTTCAAAGATGAAATTTCTCTGTGTTTGAAGTGAATGTTGCTGTCCCCTTTTCATAGAACAGGAACCAATATGAGTTTTTACACCCATGCATATCCCTGTGTTTGGAATAGTAACTAGCAGAAAGTCCATCATTACTGATCAACTAAATGAATGAAAGTTCCTCACCTGACATCTACATTTGGTTTTGAAAAAAAAAAAATACAATATTTTTTTCTAAAAGAATCACATTTTGTAGGTTTATTTATAATTTATACTTTTGAAGCATAATTAAAGATGTTTACCAATATGGGAGTATTGTGAAAGTGATGGTTTTAGAAATTGTCCCTTCCATGAAAAACATGGTTCAGATTCTGAATAAGTTAGAAAAATAATTTAATCTTTTATAATCATGAGGAGGAAATCATTTAAAGGTACATGAAAGTATTTTCAGGAGATCCTTGGGTGGCTCAGCGGTTTGGCGCCTGCCTTTGGCCCAGGGTGTGATCCTGGAGTCCTGGAATCGAGTCCCATGTTGGGCTCCCTGCATGGAGTCTGCTTCTCCCTCTGCCTGTGTCTCTGCCTCTTTCTCTCTCTCTATGTGTCTCTCATGAATGAATAAATAAAATCCTAAAAAAAAGAAAGAAAGAAAGTATTTGCGGAGAAGTTGTTCAAAATGTAGGCTTTTTCAAAAGATCTATGCTACTTCATGAAGTGAATATTGGAAAAGCATCTTAGTATTAAAAGTTGGAAATGCAATAAAATCTAATTGAACAGATAATAGTGAAGAATGAAACGACAGAAACTGACATAGACCGATGTAAATCTGTTTTAGTTTTTTTAAAAAAGTAATTTCTCAGGTCGATTCTACTTTTAATCTGATTAATTCTTCTTTACCAAACTGCATAAGCAATATCCCAAGCTAAAATTAGAATATTAATTTGAATGGGAGAAGGGAAAGAAATCCTGCTAAACCTAATGCCTATTAGAGATTTATTTTGTTGAATAAGACTGATCCTCTAATTCACATATTTTGCAGATTGAGTTTTCTTAATTCTGCTAAGTTTTCAGATTCAATATTCTAAGAAACAAATTCAAGACCCATCTCTGAACCCAAGCATTCTGAAAGATATAACTGAATATCTTCCACTCTTAAAGCTGTCAAACTGCCAAAGCACCAGGGAAAAAAGAAAAACAAAAAAACTTCAATAGTTACTCATATTATTTCCTATTTTAGGAATGTATTTTGCCAAACATAAGCTAAGATCTTTACATACATTAGTGGATGTGTAGGATGATAAGATTATTTCTTGTGGATTAAAACATTTTTCTGAAGCAAAAGGACTATGTCCCAAACTGGATTATTCTTAGGACATCTTTAATTCAAACTTAGGAGCCTATTATTAGATAGATATACATTTAGGATTATCATAGGTTCCTGATTAATTGATCCTAATGTATGTTTGTCTTTATCACTGACAATATTGCTTGTTTTAACGCCCACTTTCTCAAGTTTTAATGTAGCCACTTAACTTACTTTTGATTAGAATTTTATGGTATATTTTCTTTTTATCCTTTTACTTTTAATCAATCTATGGCTTTATATTAAAGTAATTTTATTACAGACATACACCGGTGAATCTTGCTATTCTGTCAGATTTACCAACCTGTCTTATAATTTAGGGTTATTTGTGTATATCTAATGCAATTACTGATATTTCTGGATTCAAAGCTACTATGTTGCTAGTTGTTTAATATTTGTCTCATCTTTTTGGTTTCCTTTTTCTTTATCTTTTAAATTTTTCAATGATTGTTTAAAGCTTTATAGCATACATCTTTAACATATCAACTCTAGTTATTAAATAACATTATACCACTTTAGATGTAGTATAAGAAGTTTACAGTGGTATACTAAATTTCTTCTCTCTCATCCTTTGATATTATTGTCAGATGTTATTTCTCTATATGTTATAGAGCAAACAATACATTCATACTCTTCTTTAAAGATGTTTAATGATCTTTTACAGAAATTAAAAACAATAAAAAATTCATATATCTACTCATTGTATAAATTCTGATGTCTTCATTTCTTTTTTAGATCAAAATTTTCAGGTAGTATCATACTCCTGCCTGCAGACCTTTTTCTGATATTTCTTACAGTGCTTCTCTTCTGGAAAATTATTTTCTCTGCTTTTGTTTGTTTGTAAAAGCCTTTATGTAATCTTCCTTTTTATTTTACACAAAAAGAAGTTCAGAAGCAGCACGTTTCCAGGAATGATTAAACCAGTGATTTAACAGCATCATCCAGCATCCAGTTTCTTTCTACCTTATGCTCGTCTATCCTGGAAATGATGTTTCTTGAGTTGCCCAGTCATAATCAAAGTATGCCTGGATCAGCCCAAAGGATCTCATACTTACGGTTTTCAACACCTGAAAAGAGTGCCCTTTTGTTCCTTTCCCTGGATACCAAGAGCAAATTTCCCCATTGCCCTTTGGCTTGGGTTCTATTATATACTCATTCCAAATAATCATTAATAAGGAGACTATTACTGACATTTCCCCACTGAGGTTGTACAGGAGTCCAGATTCTCCTCAACATACAAGGCTACTCTAATAAAAGTACGGTTTTAAAAGTGTAGGAATTGGCTGTTGGGTACTCAACCAACAAAATCAGCTAAGAACTGTTCTTTTAATATTTCAACTTTATGTTTTGCACAGTTGCCAGGCTCTGCCACCCTAACAAAGCCCTCTTTCTTGGGTGTAAATTAGCTGTGGTAAGTTCTACTGTTGCTACTTCTCATTTGGATGCAAAGGCTTCTCACACTATGAAGATTATTAGTATTACTGCCATTAATGAAATAAATGAAGTAAAGTGAGAAATAGATATTATTATGTTAGTTTACTTTTTATTTTGTAGAATTGGATTTTTGAGAGAAAGGTGATTTTGAGACTTCTTTTTTTCCCTTTGGTCACCTAAGAAAGCTGATCCTATGGATCAATGATATTATATTTAGGCGTTCTCCCACAACATCTCAGGGATGCCTGGAGAATTTTTGTGAAAAGCTTTCCCTCAGAAATGCACAGGCAAATAAGAATAAAATTCTTATTCTCCAATTATCTCCTTGGGTTTTAAGAATATTAGATATCTCCTATTATCAAAAAGGTGCTTGCAACACAAAGAAGTAAATGCAATTTTGATATCTTGAGAAAACCTGAGATAAAATGAAAAGTGTGTGCAGAGATATATCTAGGGACACCTGGGTGGCTCAGCAGTTGAGGGTCTGCCTTGGGCCCAGGGTGTGATCCTAGAGTCCCAGGATCAAGTCCCACATCCGGCTCCCTGAACGAAGACTGCTTCTCCCTCTGCCTATGTCTCTACCTCTCTCTATATATGTCTCTCATGAGTAAATGAATAAAATCTTTTTTAAAAAAAGGTATATCTAAAATGCATGTTTTTGGGCAAGTTTGAATTTATCTATGTTTAAGAAGTCTGTTATCAATTTAGTATTTTGTAGGACCCTCATATAAGGTTTGAAATCAACAGGTACATGCCTTATTCTCATGAAATTATAATACCTGAAACTTTATCTCAGAATGAAAACGGCAGGGATCCCTGGGGGCTCAGCGGTTTGGCACCTGCCTTCGGCCCAGGGTATGATGCTGGAGACCCAGGATCGAGTCCCACATCAGGCTCCCTGCATGGAGCCTGCTTCTCCCTCTGCCTGTGTCTCAGCCTCTCTCTATCTGTGTGTCTCTCACGAATAAATAAATAAAATCTTAAAAAAAAAAAAGAAAACGGCAGAAGTGCTTGAATAGCATATTTAACAAATCTTTGAATATCATAGGATCATAAACAATTGCATGGGATTAAAAAAACACACCTTTTTCTGTGCTTTACTTAGTGCACTCATGAAGAGCATGCATGGCCTCTGCTAATAAACATTTTCTCCGAAAAGGAATTTACAGTCTCCTGAGGAAGTCCAGTTCAAATCATAAGTTTCTTAAGGTGAGCCATGTTTGCTCCATGTAGTTTTCAGCCATAGGCCTTACTTTGCCTTCTGTAATGGTGTGCAGGAGCTGGTCTTAAAGTGCTTGGGAAAGCCAAATGTGTGCATCTCTTCTTAGCTCTGCATTCAGTGACTTCCTATTGGTAGCTGAAATCAGTCATGGTGGGAATTTGCATCACAAAAATTGGCAAACGTACAAACCCAGGCTATTTTTCCTTCAAAGAACCAGTTTATCAGCATACCACTGCCTCTGGAATCACAAAACAAATTAAATTCCACCTTCTACAAAGATGGCTAAAATATTTGAGAACAGTTATCATTTCCCTCACCTCTCCTCTATTACCCTCCTATCTCTTCTTTTCCAAGCTAAACATCCTTATTTTCTTAACTGTTTCCTCTAAATTTGTTTTCTATATTCTCATCATCTTGGTTTCATTCCTGAGAAAAACAAAACAAAAACATCAATTTATTCACTCTACCAAAATGTGATATCCAGAACTGTATGATATTCTTTAGATGTCCCTGGTAAACTAGTACTATCATGCTATTAACTTTGTTATTTTTTATATACATATTTTTTTACTTTTATAAAGTCAAAATCACTTATATTTTATAGACAGTGATTTATACTAATATTCATAATTCATATTAAATTTGAGTCTTGGCTTCTTGAATAACAAAAAATTCACCGTATTTAGAGTACACATTTAGTCCAGGGTTTGGCAAACTGTTTTCTGTAAAGGGCCATATAATAATTATTGTAGATTTCAGCCAATGCCCTCTGTTGCAACAATGCTATTGAGCATGAAAACAACCAGATAAAATATGTAAATAAATAGGCTAAGTTTGTTCTAATAAAACTTTATAAAAGCAAGTGGCAGTCTGATTTGGCTTGGCACTACTGATCTTGCCCATTACCGTTAATAGTGTCACATCACTGGTCTTAAATCAATACTCAAACATGCACAAATTCCCTTATTAGGTGCTCTTAATCACATTCCATGAGTTGATTTCAGTGGGTTTATGAACTCTGAAAAAACTATCTAAAATATTTCAGGAAGGGGCACCTGGGTGGCTCAGTTAGTTAAGCATTGGATTCTTGGTTTCAGCTCAGGTCATGATCTCAGGATTGGGTCATTTTAGGCCTCTTCCTCTCCCTCTGCCCACCCCCCTCCCCACTTGCATGTACTCTCTCTCTGCAGTAAATAAACAAATCTTATTTATTATTTATTTATTATTATTATTTTATTAATAAATTTATTTTTTATTGGTGTTCAATTTACCAACATACAGAATAACACCCAGTGCTCATCCCGTCAAGTGCCCCCCTCAGTGCCCGTCACCCATTCACCCCCATCCTCCGCTCTCCTCCCCTTCTACCACCCCTAGTTCGTTTCCCAGAGTTAGGAGTCTGTTCTGTCTCCCTTTCTGATATTTCCCACACTTTTCTTCTCCCTTCCCTTATATTCCCTTTCACTATTATTTATATTCCCCAAATGAATGAGAACATATAATGTTTGTCCTTCTCCGATTGACTTACTTCACTCAGCATAATACCCTCCAGTTCCATCCACGTTGAAGCAAATGGTGGGTATTTCTCGTTTCTAATGGCTGAGGAATATTCCATTGTATACATAAACCACATCATCTTTATCCACTCATCTTTCGATGGACACCGAGGCTCCTTCCACAGTTTGGCTATCGTGGCCATTGCTGCTATAAACATCGGGGTGCAGGTGTCCTGGCGTTTCATTGCATCTGTATCTTTGGGGTAAATCCCCAACAGCGCAATTGCTGGGTCGTAGGGCAGGTCTATTTTTAACTCTTTGAGGAACCTCCACACAGTTTTCCAGAGTGGCTGCACCAGTTCACATTCCCACCAACAGTGTAAGAGGGTTCCCTTTTCTCCACATCCTCTCAAACATTTGTGGTTTCCTGCCTTGTTAATTTTCCCCATTCTCACTGGTGTGAGGTGGTATCTCATTGTAGTTTTGATTTGTATTTCCCTGATGGCAAGTGATGCAGAGCATTTTCTCATATGCATGTTGGCCATGTCTATGTCTTCCTCTGTGAGATTTCTGTTCATGTCTTTTGCCCATTTCATGATTGGATTGTTGTTTCTTTGGTGTTGAGTTTAATAAGTTCTTTATAGATCTTGGAAACTAGCCCTTTATCTGATAGGTCATTTGCAAATATCTTCTCCCATATTTAAAAATAAATAAAATGTTTCAGGAAAAGGATACATAAATAAAATCAGATTCTCAAAAGCTGTTTATATCTCATTTCTCACCACCATCACCTCTCAAAAAGGTACATGAATCTCTCTGTCTTGAATAGAGGTGATAATGCCAGAGTAGTTAGGATGCTCAAGCTGTTGGAGCAATTGTTAGTAAAAATTAACAAACACAGAGATAAAGTACCAAAGACATAATAGCATAAAATATATAATAAAAAACCTATATTCAAATAAATGTAATCAGTAAAACACATATGAAATTAAATTCTGTATTGCTATGAACTGCTTGATGTCATATCAGCCTAGAAGGAATAAAGTACATGGGTTCATTCAACAGCAAGTATTTACTAGGAGCCAGTTAAGAATCAGGCTCATTCTGTGATAGAAAATTAGGGAAAAGATATACAGATAAGCAAAGATATAAGAAACAGAACAACAAATGGTGTCACTGATTATTCATTTTACATACATAAGTATTTTTGTTGCACCCATATATTTTTATATGCATTATAGTTTGACCAAGGTATCATAGTTTGACAAACGCTGTATACTACTTGAAACTGGATGCAAAGCTATATAAATACTAAGATAAATCACAAAAATTGAAATTATTTATACATATATATAATCACAAAAAAATCACAACTGATATTTACATGAAATTGCTAGCATGGACATATCTTTAATGTTGGCATCAGGATGCATACCATATTTGATACTAGTGTTTTTCTAAAAAAATTATTTGAATTAGTCTTATGCAATGTAGTATGACTCATTCTTTAAGACTTCAAAGTTAATGTTTAATGAAAAAAATAACTCTTTTCCCAATAGATTTTCTACTCTGCAATTACTCAATGCTCTATGATATTTTACATTGAAATATGTGATTTTCTGCCTTTTATTCTTTGTTTTTGATTGTTATCTGCTTAGAGAAATAAAAGTACTATATCGATAAAAATTATTTATGTCTTTTGAAATTAATTTTTTTCTTTGTTAAAATCTACTATAAAATCCTATTTTCTCCCTTAGGCTGACAATGCCTAGAGTTTTCAATCTTCATTCATGAAACATCTACATAAACAGATGGCAAGACAACTACAAAATTGCAAAATATTTCTCCAGGTTTGAGATAATTCAAAAGTTTGTGTGGCTGTAAATGCAAAATATCCACAAATACTTTTACAAAGAGACCTAACAAAATATAAATATTTATAATTAAGGCCAAGTCAAATCAAGTTGCCAAACATAGTTCATCATAAGTATTATGAACATTTAGAATGACCATAATTTATTTATTCTTACTCATCTGTAGTGTGACTCTAAGAGTGCTGTATTTTCTTTTAAAGTAACTTAGTCTCTGCACTTGGGCAAAGAAATAGTGAATATACATGCACACTGAAAGGCTCTCACTAACTGCTGAAAAAGCAGTGTAGACTAAGAGTTATGGCACAACTGTAGGTGCTTTTCACATTATTTTAGGAGAATGGGAAGTATGGAAGAAGGGCTGCGAGACATATATTTGTATATATGAATACATACCCTCCCAGTGACTGGGAAGAAAGTTTTAATTCCCACCACATAATGGTCCATTTGCCTCGAGTATCTCAGAATGGTTCAATAATCACTAGCCATGTGTGTAGTTTGTTGAATTATTTAAGCTTATTTCCAGGGGGAAAAAAAGACAGGGAGGAAGGCAACTGATTCAATGCAAATGAAAAGCTTTTGAAGCTCCCTATGGTGAAGATGTGATTACAGTCAGACAGTTAATAACCTAGACTTAGAAAAATCTGAAGGTTTTAAAACTGTCTGGCCAGTCAGTAAATGAGGTTTTTCCACACTATCGACCAACTGCCATGCGTTGTAATGGTTTCAGATCTGTTTGGAGTTGGGAGTGGACCCACAAATGAGGCAAGAATACCACCCCCTGTACTTTTGATGATTAAGAAAAGTAGTTTGTAAACCTCAACGGTTTTCCTTTGGATTTCGGATTGTGTCTTCGGCGCACAGGGTTTATAGAGCCGTCGTACAATGAGCACCTCTATCTGAAAACGGAGAGATAGAACCTCAATTGTTGATTTGCAAAGTACCTGTATTTTCAAGTGGAGTCTCTTCTCTTAAAATGACCACTACCTCTCCATCCATGGACACTTAATGCATGTTGTATTACTTGGAAGAAACTGCCACCAGAATTTCTGAGCAGTAGTATTCTTACTGGTTATTAGATCAAATTGAAATAGACATGTGGAGACCTAAGGTTTTATTTTAGCTGCTACTCAAAACACATTTGGCAAATCGGTAGAAATATATTTTTACCTTTAAAAAAAGATTATTTATTTATTCATGAGAAAGAGAGAGAGAGAGAGAGAGAGAGAGAGGCAGAGACACAGGCAGAGAGAGAAGCAGGCTCCATGCAGGGAGCCTGATGTGGGGCTTGATCCCAGGACCCCAAGATCACCACCATCTGAGCCAAAGACAAATGCTGAACCACTGAGCCACACAGGTTTCCCTGTTTTTACCTTTCAAAATATTCATTGAATATTCGTGAGGTTCACATTCTCTCGGTTTATAAATCTCTTTACAGAAATGAGAGGAAGGTATGTTTGAGTTTCATGAAGATTCTTTGATAATTAGACACGTGTTATGTGTCTGTATTCAGGTGAGTCTTTGCATCATTTATACAGTGGTCATGAAGAAATGTGAACGTGCTTTAAAGAAATTAAAATAATGTCAAGGATTTTACTGAGTTGAGTGAGATGACTCACTCTGAGACTCCCTAGACTTAAAATCTAATTTAAGTCACCTACTTCCCTAAAATTCTATGTGCTTATTATTTTACTGGTGTTTATGAGGATAAGAGAAGAAACAATTTAAAAAAAAAACAGTATTTTATCTTATAAGAGGTTTTGAAGATCTTCTATATAATTTCCTTATTAGAACCTTATTAGTTATTAACACTAAGGGGTTTGCTCTCAGGTCCAATAGCAGCCTGTTAAAATCCAGTTGCAGTAATCCTATACCTGTTGTGGGTATTTGTGTGTGTGTGTGTGTGTGTGTGTGTGTGTGTTTCTTTCATGAAAAAAAATATTTTTAAAAAAGTAGAGGCAGAGGAATGTAAACATTTCCAAATCATCTAAGGGAAATTTCTTACCTCCAGAGCTAAGTACTAAACTTTGTTCTGCATTAGCAAAGGTATAAGATTTAAACAGTTTTGGATTCAATCTCACAGAAGAATTTCATTATTCACTTTTCTTTTAAACATGTAAAATGCCATAAACCATGCAAAAAAATTCTTAAAGTAGAAGATGATCAGTTGTATAGCAAATGCCACACCTTTAAATATTCTATCTCATGCTCCCCGAGCCAGGTTAATTAAGATACTTTTCTTGGGAAAAGACCCAACCTTAAAAATGTTTTGTCACAGTTCTATTATTCATGGAGTTTAGACCTTGAATGTAATCAGCAGTTTTTGCTCTGTGCCACACTACAGCATGAAATCTCCCAGTTCCTCATTATGAATGAAGATTTTTTATTTTTGCCAAATGAGACAAGGAAACAGCTACTTTTCTAATAATCATGTTTTTGCTTCATCCTCTACAAATACTTATAAGAAAAGAGGAAGGAAGGAATATTAATTGGAACTGTTTATTATTATTATCAGGAACTGCATGAAGTTTGATTTTACATTAAAAACATTAGGATTCAATTTTTAGTTTTTTCATCTTTTCTTGAGGGACTGCACAAGAAAAGGAAACATTTGTGTGTTGCTATTTGAGTAATTCACACATAGTAATAGTAATTTTAACATAAAAAGAATGTTCCTTTATCGTACAAAACAATTGAAAATAAAATTTTACCCTCACATGATTTGGTGAATTTTATTCCCTATTTTTAACATTTGGTGTCAAACTATCAAATTTTATATCAGGAGTCAGAATGTTTAATTGGCATGCAGAGCATAAATTGTTCAATTTGGCATTACTACCATTTTATTTTGGAAATTGCCACATAAATAGCCTTTCTTCCTCAAAGATAATCAATATTTGATTTTATAGTAATGCAAGTAAATTGGAAAGAAATGGGTCACTTATAAAAATTATACACTCATACTCTGTTTCAAAGTAATGCAATATTCTAAAGTGAATAGACAATAGCATCCATGCCCATTAACACTTTCTATACAAATCACAGGTCTATGTTTATGACAGTTACTGGATAAAAAATATATTTCTTTACAATAGTGTAAAGAACATTAGAATCTGTATAAAAGGTCAGAGATTTAGCTTTGGGAAAATCCTGAATAGAAACTATAAGCTTTTAACATAAAATTGCATTATTGTCATTTGTAGACTATCTGTTTCAATCTTATATATACTTAAATAAATGAAGCAGATGTGATTATTTCTCAGGAAGACAAAAATGTAGAGTAGAAAAACAATAGAGTGTAGCATCATTTTGTGAACTGTTTTCTGATAATATCCAAATCAGCAAATTGGCTACACTTAAAAGGAAACCAAAATTTCATGGTTTTACTAGACTACATATGGATAGAGCAAAATGAAAGACAAATACTTAAAAATTAATAGAAGCTAAACATGATTGAACATATGGACTATATAATACAGAAATTTTTATTCTCCATATGAGATACTGGCACATACCCAATGTGTTTTCTTAACATTAATATGTGCTTTTTTTGTGAAATACTGGACGTAGAATTTGCATGAATAAGCTACTATCTGTCTAGATACTGTAAGAATAATACTTAAGAAAAACTGGATAAGGCAAATCTAAGTAGTAGCAAAAAAATGTAGAAAATATACGAAACTTCGCCAATATAATTCTTACAAACTATATATAGAAGAAAAATTACATAATTTTATTATTTGCACTTAATAGGTGAACAGAAGCCAGCTACTACTTAAATCACATTGATGTCTCTTGAATGGCCATGTCATTTTAATATGATATGTAAATAGAATTCATTTCAAAACATCACACGGCCATGTTTGTGCCTGTACTGTTTCCCCAATGAAAGAAAAGACCAGAAGCAACTTGATTGCAAAATACCCTGTCATTTGACAACGAAGAACAGATTTGCATTACTTCTTCCTCTCGGATTTTGAAGTTCCAGTTACCTGGCAGGACAGTGAATTCTGTGTAGAAGATAGATTGCAGATGAACATCAGTTTCACCATATTCAGAAATTGCAGGAGGTTAAAAAACAAAACTAAAACTACGTCTCCTTAACTCAGCATGCTATGGGTGTGAGGATTGAAGGAAGGAGGGGGGAGAAGAGGATTTTAATTGATTCTTAGAAGCCAGAGTTGAAAAGTTCAGTACTCAGAGCAATTAAAAAAAAAAAAAATCTTCGACCACTGAAAAAAATAAACCTGGGTGACACTAATGCAAGTTGGTTTTGTTTTTTTGTTTTGTTTTGCTTTTGTTTTTTAACAGGGTGAAAGAGCAGGTTCTATATTTAAGAAAATAAAGCACTTCAGAAGCACATATGCTTAGAGTATTAAAATGGATTGTTTGCCTTGTTCTGTTTGGGAAAATCCCTATCAATAACAGGTGTGACTTAAGTGCATTGCATTAAAAGACTAGATTGTTCATTAATAAAGAAAGGGAGAAGCTCAAACTATAAATCAACAAGGACTCCTAGGGAGTTTTATATTAGGCAGTAATTAAATAATAGTTCACGTTGCTTTCTTTCACTGGAAATTACATCCTTTTCACCTCTTCTCTGCTAAAGCAGAGACATCCATTAGGACGAGTAGCTACAACACTTGTCAGAGGCAATCAGCTCCAAACAGCTGAAGGCCAACTGACGTGCACTCTCTTAAAGCAGAGTTTCTTCTCCCCCGCAAGCCCACTGTCCTTTCACATGCATGCAACAGTCAAAAGGGATCACATCACCTAATGAAGAAAAACAGAAGCATATGGTAGGAAGGGGCCTCAGCAGGAGATGGCTGAAATGCCAAGGCTCGCACATAAACAAAATATATGCAAAAATGTGTGTTCATAGAAGCTGTCAGCCACAGCTTCAGGAAATAATAAGCTTGCAAAGGAAGACAGAGTTTTACTGTGACCACAGTTACCTAGGAGTCTGTATTTTTAGTTTAATTTTTTATTGCTCTATAAAGTGGTACACCAGAGCAGGCTAGTCCCAGATAGTTAATTATGCATAAGCGGTTGCAAAGTTCGATTTTGCTGTAAAATATAGAGCCACATATTCTTCACTGTATATTTTGCTCATACCTACTGCAGACTTCCACATGACAGCTGAATTGCAAACTGTAAGTGACTTCATTGCTGCCTTTTTTTGAACCCCATCACTATCTATGCAAGGGGAAATGTTGAACTAAGTTCATGAATTCACCCTATGTAACTGAAACGTAAATGCTCATGTTTCAGGAGGTGTATTAATTAATATTTTAGATGTGCATTGGGCACATTTTCCCTTACTGTTTCTTTCAAATTTGCTTCTGTGCAAAGTTAACAGTCTTAATCAAAATCCTTTCTTTCCGTAATGGCTCTGATCACAGGATTGCAGCTGTCTTGCTGCACCGAATCTTTACCATTTGCCAGTGAAAACGCACATTACCTCCCCTTTTGACTTGTCAGCTTTTATGTTGGGACAACCCTGGTGTTATCACTTTGTATAATCAGTTTGACTGGAACCTTCAAACCTGTATGTCCCTTTGCTGTGAATATTTTAATATTCTGTGATGATATTGTTAGAACTGGGGGATCTGTAAGGACAGAACTCAAAGACAGGACTCTGTGTGATTTTTAAAATATGCTCCAAGCATTTTATGTACCAATGTTGACAACAGATAAAACAAGTTATTGTTCTAAAAAAATAAAAGGGATGTGGGCTCTCCTGTGGCCAGTTACAATAATGAAAAAAATACTACCTTCAAGTTGAGTACCCTTTCTTTTTAATTTTAGGTTTGAATTGCATAAATAATACATCTTTTTTCACTTAAATATTTGTATTTTATATGAAGGATAATCATGTCTCTTAATATCATTATAAAATTCATTTTCTAAAATAAAAATAAAAATAAAAATATACATTTTCTTGCCTTTCACCTTCTGTTCTCAATGGTACCTAAAAGAGAAACTATTCAACCAAAAAAAGAAAATATATATTTATGTATTCATTTACTTAGATGATAATATTAAAATAGACCTAATGCTTTTAATTCCTAAAAAAAGAATTTATGGAAAAGGTGCTGGGAATTTGGCGCTGTCTTTGCAATTTAGCATCTGTCTAAAGCTAGGGATGCAATTGGTTATTTGACAAAAAATTGGTGTAATAAAGTTTGACTTCCCCTATGCTCCAAATGCTTCATATCCATTTATTGATCTATTTGCTTCATTGTGTGAACATAAATGAATAAATGGCATTTGTAAGCAATTTTCTTTTGGAAGTGTTATTTGGGAGGCATTTTGCTGGGCATTGACAGAATCAGAATATCAGGACTCCTGTATTATTCCTTACCTTGAGCTAGAAAAGTATCTGTAGGAACACCCACCCGTCAAGAGTCTCACTGTTGATAGTAATAGCATGTGGCTAAAATGTCTTCTTGGATCATTTTTAAATGGTTTGTTGTTCTTGTCTTCTTTCATCATTCCATCTTAACCCTTCCACTTTGAGCAACTGAGGAAACTCTAAAACACAAAACTGGGGAATTTGCATCCTAATGCAACACACACTCCTTAAATTTGCATCAACTGGATCAAAATGAAAGCAGAGTTCCAGTGGGTGGCCATTAACTGGGGACTCTTCTTCGGGAGCAACAGACTGAATCTCAAATTCTACTCCCAGTAACGTGGGCCATACTTTCACACATTTTACTCTCTGGACAAATACAGAGAACTGGATTGAGATATTTCTCAGGATCATTTTTTCTTTCTTTTGGCTATGATTCTTTAGGTGGATCTGAGACAGCTCTGCTTGGCCCAGGATTGTCCCAAATGTCCTTTTAGCTACTTCATTACAGGCAACAGGAGAGCCAGAAAGAACAACTTCAGGCAAAATGTTGACTTCTCATGGTATGCCTTTGATTGCAGAGCGAAAGGTGCTCTCAGCATTCTGTTACTCCCTTGATTCATCTCTTAATGCTTGGTGTGTTAGCAAAAGCTTGGCCCTGAAGTCCTTTCCTTTCCTTTCCTTTCCTTTCCTTTCCTTTCCTTTCCTTTCCTTTCCTTTCCTTTCCTTTCCTTTCCTTTCCTTTCCTTTCCTTTCCTTTCCTTTCCTTTCCTTTCCTTTCCTTTTCTTTTCTTTTCTTTTCTTTCTTTCTTTCTTTCTTTCTTTCTTTCTTTCTTTCTTTCTTTCTTTCTTCTTCTTCTTTTTTTTTTTTTTTTCCTGAAGCACAGCCTTTCAGACACTTCTGGCAATTTGGTTTTAAAATGTGGAATAAAGAGGCTAGATTGGTAGTGCCAGGGGGAAAAGTTCCATTACGCAATAACTAAAATAATTCAAAATTAAAAAAAAATAGTAAAAATTTGCCTGAATACTGTGGTCAGGTCATTATGTATTTTGGTTTACAAAGGCTTATTGGACAAATATTTTTCAGGAGGAAAAAACTATTTCTGAGCAATCTCTAAGATAGTTTTAAATGTATGCTTATTTTTCTCCTGTAACTCTTTGAGAAAGTCTTCACGAATAAAACAAAACAGACATCTAATAATATCTTAATATAATCAAAAACAAGGAAACAAGGCTATTACCATGTTCACAAATATATTCAATTTCTTAAAACTTTTATTATTAAATAGTTCTTAGAGCATTTTAAGATTCTTCTCAATTACCATGATGATGTACAATTTCTTAACAGATAATTTAATATATCTTTTACTAAACAAAATTATTGAAGGAATTGACAAGTTTTTCATAAAGAAAAACACATATGGCAGTAAGAACTTTGAATTAATATTGAATAATTGAAGATAATTTCATAAACATGAAATTCTTCCTTTTAATTGTAATTGATTATTTGGAGAAGCATGTGTTGATGTTATAAAATATTCTAAGTGTTAAATGTATAGTGAGAACAAAGAGAGGCATGAGTTTTAAGAACTGAATTATTTGAAGATAAACTCACATTTTTAACCTCCTCACAGGTAATGTGAATGCAAATTAAACCCATCTTTTTTCTTATATTACTAGGATTGTACTATATCCTATGGAATTTGAAAACACTGAATATTTTTATATCTTATTTGATCTCATGAAAATGAAAAGACTACTAATATCCAACTAGAGGCAAGTGGCAGCATCTAGCTGAACATATTTCACAAATTCCACAAAATTAAGGACTTTGCTATTGGCCAAGAAATGATGTCTCATATTCAGCTCTAGACAGAAATCCTTTCTCTTCTCAGGACGATATTCTACCAAAGGCAACTCGTAATGTGGTGTTACAATGCAGACACATACTTCCCAACCTTCCAAGATGCACTGGATCTGTAAATGGAGACTTGTTCAAATAGTACAAATGCGACCGTTAGAGTTGTTTACTTCTTATTTGCTTTTCTTTTCAGTTATAAATGAAATAGAAAAAATTATGAGCAAGTCCTAAATAAGTAGAAAATATGAGATTGTGCAACTATGGAAGACCAGCAACACTTAGTGAATCAGAAATTGATTTAAGTACATTCATGATTCTTGGTATTGCTGGATTGTTGAAGCACAATGGATAATATTGATTGGACTTTGGGAAAATTTAGATTTTTCTTTGTGTCAGTTATTTTCAAATAGGACCAGAAAAAAAGAAGAAGGAGAGAAAGAAAGGAGGAAGAAAGAAGGAAGACACTGAGAGCCTGCTCTTGCCTTTCTTTCTCAGCTCCTTTGATATTGCTGGATGCTCACCAAGCTTGCTATTGTATGTCTTGTTTTACTAACGCTTTGTGTACTCCGCTGTTGTGTAATGATTTATCTATTTATTGTCGAAAGTTTATGTAAAGACTTTAATGTCTAAAATGTCAAAATATAAAATGCAAATGAACCTCTGGGTCAGATTCCAATCAAGCAAGAAGAATCAACATAGTAACATCTACCCCTTTAGAAAAACATCTGAATGCAAAAACCAAAGAAAAAACATCATATTTGATTGTTAGAGTCATTTAAAATATTTTTATATGGGGGTGCTGAGGCTGTATGTAGTAAATGTGTTCAAGTATAAAAACACAAAGAACATGTGGTATTAGAAGCAATATGAGACAGTTATACTTTACTGTGCACTTTAAGAGGACTGTCAAAACTTTTGGGGCTTCACTTTTAAACTTAGATGTTTTAACCGTGACACATTTGCAAAGCTCTAAATATTAGTTCCTAAAGGTTATGCTTTTTATATTCCCTAACAGCATACATTATTTAACTAGTTGACAGTTATTTCAATTAGAAGAACCTAAGTTAAATGCCGTTTTGATCAAGTATCTCTGGAGATTGACAGTATGGCACTACTTTTCAAAAGGTTTGGCATGTTACTTTCAAAACAGATGAACCAAACCACCTGTCAATAACATCTATAACAATAATAACATAATCAATAACAATAACAATTATAATAATGAATGGGTCTAGTACAATTAATTTTCTATACGGATTATGGTTTTACACCCCCTACGCTTTTCCTTTGACAGTAAATGGTTGAAGACAGAAGACTTATTATAGATTTTATATCCAGCCCATGAGGATTTTAACTGATTCCACCGAGCAGGCTCAGGTCAGCTAAGTCCTTCCCTTCAAAGCATCATGGGTGTCTCCGAGCATCATTGCAAGCTTGTCCTGGCAGTAAGCCAGGCTTCAAAAGCCTTTCACTGCAGTCCCTGACTCACTAATGGGCAACTGCAGGCTTTCTGATTTTTCTTTCGTTTCATGTGTTCATTTGACATAAATTTAATTAAACCAAATCTGGTGTTAAAGCAAGATGAGATAAAAGTGATATGTCTCAAATTAAAGAACTGTGAAAGATACAGGAAACAGAACTATGCTTTTTTTCTAAAAAAAAATTCTGTTTCTGTAAAATATTGTCAATTTCCGTAAGCTCACTACTTAAAGTCACCAGAGAGAGAGAGAGAGAGAGAGAGAGAAAGAGAGAGAGAGAGAGAGAGAGAGAGAGAGATACTGGTATGCATTATTAAGAATAATTGTGTATCCAGGGTTAGATGAAGGTCTTGGCCCTATATTCTCTGTAGTCAAACCTTTCATAGAATTCTTATGTTTTCTTTCATTGTCACACTTCAGGTAGTCACCTCTTCACAGGATATAAGACAAGTCTGCCCTTCTTTTGGCTATATAGCTATAGTTGTTAGACAGCTCAAAAGCATACAACAGCAGAAACATGAAAAGATCACATATTAAATATAAAAAAAATCATCATTTTCAAAGGTCTTTTTTGGTTTTTACTTAAGGCTAAAGAGGAGATTGAGAGAGTAAAAAGATCATGTTGCTTAAAAAGCTCCATTTAATTGCTTTGAATGTTGCTTTAGGAAACATCCGAGTTTCTCCTTTTAAAAGTCGCTTTTTCCCCATTAAAAGAAATCTCACATGAGAAATACAGTGGGTGAACTAAAAGCAGTTTTGCAATCTTTCTCAAGAATGCTCAGATTGATCCTTTCCTTTCTTGCAGCTGAAACGCTGCCACGTCCTAGGACCACGCCAGAAGTCACTGGATGTAATATGATTACTCTGAGCAAATACACAAACTCACAAGTGATTGCAGTGTCCTGGGGATAAGAATCAGAAAAACCAAAAGAATTGAGCTGATGAATCGCGTGAGAGAAGGCAGCTCTCCTTGGAGCATGCAACAGTATGTGGCATGTGGATCCTCAGCCTTCTTGCATCCCAACTTTTGATGGCCAACTTCTTTCATTACAAAGAACTCAGGTGCC
Source organism: Canis aureus (assembly GCF_053574225.1). Lineage (NCBI taxonomy): Eukaryota > Metazoa > Chordata > Mammalia > Carnivora > Canidae > Canis > Canis aureus. The sequence goes on along the minus strand of NC_135611.1, from coordinate 85,107,065 downwards.
TCTTCCATACTCTGCTGTCTTGATTACTTCCTGTAGAATCCTCTAGGATTTAGACTCAGGATTTAGGATCATCAGATCCCTCTGTGACATCTTTCATTTAAGAGATGAAAAAAATTAAGGGCTAGCAAGTTTAAGTGACTTGTCCAAGGTTGTACAGCCAGTTAGCACAGCGGAGACAAAATCCGTGTATTCTACTCCCAGATGAATGTTTTCTTTTAGCTTTGGGTTTTTCGTTTGTTTGTTTGTTTGTTTGAACACTTCAAGTACGTCATCCAACAGATCTTCTGGATTCTTCAAAATAAACACTCTGTATTTCCAGGTGTTTGTCATGTTTCTGACCAAAGAGAAAATACTCGCAGTGAGATAGGTAGAATTAAATCTAGTCAAGCCTCTTAAGAACCTCATATATTTTTCTTCCTTAAGTACTCAATAAATGTTATCCATTGGGCAATCCTTTGGTTTCAGAAATTATTAATGGGACCACTTTTAGACTATGACTTACACAGAGTAGATACGACTCACGGAAGCCATTCAAATCTCTAATATAATCACAGAACACAGCCTACGTTTTACCAGCGACCCAAGCAGAGTGATGGCAAAATACAATGGACATTAATTTCGTCTGTAAGAGATTCCACTTTAAATTTCACTCTGAATCCAAACTGTCATTGAAATAGTGAAGACCAATACTGTTACAGTCCCCGACCCTTAGACATAAAGCCCTTTTAAAAAAAACTCCTGATATTTTTTAGGCATGGACCTACATTTACTTACAGAGTTATTATACACTTTCTATATGTATATTATCTATCTATCTATCTATCTATCTATCTATCTATCTATCTATTATTTATCTATCCGCATTTCTAACACAAACTCTAGGTTTGATAGAGACTTTAAAAATACTTGATGAGACTTTGTCAGGGTCCACAATGATAGCATGTGTTAACAGGATTTTATAAGTGTTTGTTCAATCTACTGAGTTTATTTATTCAACAAAACGTCATTAAATGAGGACTATATGCAATTCACTGCATATCTACAGCAAAGTGGTGAGCCAGATACTGAACACCTAGTAATCATTCTATCTAACAGAGATGCCATAATTTTCTTACGGTACATGTTATATATCTGAGTATTTTTACAATGTTAAACTTGACATATCTTTTTCTAATTCGTGTAATTTTTCAATTCTGGAATTTGTTAAGCATTTTGTTTTCATAAAGGATGAATTTCTGGTGATAAACTGCAAAGGAAGAAGTTCTAATAAGATGCTAGATGATTCAAACATGCTAGGTAATTGAGTTGATGGATCAGAATTGAGAGTGTCTATAAATTAGAGTGTTTATAAATCTCACCACTTAAAATATCTGACAAATTTTAAAAAGCACAAATAAATGTCATAATCACCAGTGTTAACCAGAAACTGCAGAAATAAATATCTATACCATCTAACAATATAAATGACTATACAATAGTCCTCAAAAAATCTACCGTAAGAAATTAGGAAATTTGTCTCAAAAAATCTACCTTAAGAAATTAGGAAATTTCAAATTTGCATATTTGAAAGATTTATGTTTGTTTCCAAAATGATTTTACACAACATAAAAAACTGGATATCTCTTAAAAAGTTGGATAATAAGTGGATATCTGTGATATGTAATTTTTAAACTTGATATATTTAAGAATAGAAATTAAAACCTTAGAATTTCTTAGCACAAGGCTTGTGCAAAATGTAACTTTGCACAGGTAATAAATGCATACATTCTCGTTGCAGGACAAAATCTTTGCAAAGCAGAATGATTTCTAAAGTGCAGGAAATTCTGAATGTGCCTTCATGAAAAATATTTACAAGACTCTCAACAGTAAGAAAAGACTTCTGGCAAATTAGCATTAAAGATTTCTTTGGGTAAGTATGAAAAACTATCATTCACCTTAACAGTTTTAAGAAACAAACTACTTATAAAAACCAACAGGTGGAAAAAAATAGAGTTCAGAACAACAAGTAAGAAAATAATCTGTAGAAATCAGGTTTTGATAATTTTCCCTGATATTTAATCTCATACATGGCATTTCATCTCTCTTACTTAGCTTTTGGTTTCACGTCTGAGCCACCATTATTAGGCAACTAGCTCTTGAAAATGAAAAGTGTAGGCTGATCCTTGGCAGAGTCTATTCCTTTCTTGTTCAGAATTTAAATAACATCAAAAAAATAAAAAATAAAAATACAAGAATTTAAATAACATCTAAGGTCATGGAATATTCCTTCTTTTGACTTTCAACCATTTAAAATCATAACATTCTTAGCTTGTGGTTTGTATAAAAATAGACGGCTGACTGAATTTGGCCCTTCGGTCAGAGTTTGCAAACTCCTTTTTGAGAAAATCAGGTGTGACTTATTTTTTTAAGAGACACACATTGCAAAAGTCACACGGATATTATTAGGAAGGCTATAAAACAATAATGGTTTTCTTAGGAAAATGAAATTATGGGTCACTGTTTCCTTTATAATGTGATTCTGTTGCTTTCATAGTTAAAAACTACTGAAAATACGAATGGTTAGCTTGTTTTTATAATTTGAATAATGTCTCTCTATTGAATTCCATCAGAATGTTAGAACTTTGTGAGTTCACTTTTGATTGATTTGTAATGAACAGTTAGTTGGTCTTTTTTTTTTTTTTTTTTCAGTTAGTTGGTCTTAACATGAAATTTCAGAGCAACCACTGCTTAGCCTTAGGTGAAGTTGTTTATGATTTATGGGCAAGAATGGGCACACCAGAGGCACTCAGGTGTTAATTCATTGTCATTAAATGCTAATTTATAAACACATTTGTATATGCATATACAGCACTCTCATCTAGCGTTTAAACATTCAAGTCCTTGAATTTTTTTAAAAACAATTATAATTACCCTTCAAACACGCACTCCCCCTCTCTTGAACAGAAGCATATGAAAAAGAGGTGGCAGGGTAAATAAAAACAAACAAACAAACAAACAAACAAAAAACAGACATGGATTTGGGAGACATAGAGAATTTTGATCTATACCCTAAATCTGTTTCTTTTTTCTTTCTTTTTTCTTGTTCTTCCAAATCTGTTTCTTAAATAGGTGATCAATAGTAGAATTTCTTTTTTTAGATTCTGGGAAAGCAACAGGATATGCTCACTATTACTTGGGTTCAGTAGGGAAGTAGATTTATGTAATCACAGAGCCAAATCTGAAACAAAAAGTCACAAAAAGTAGTTAAGACTCTAGTGTTAGTAGTTCCACATGGTGATCAATTAACCTGACCGTTTAACTGACCACAGAATCTCCAACAACCTTCCTAATATAAAAATATATTTCATATTGTAAACTGCTTATTTCCCGGCATAAGTTTGCTTCACAAATTGTCTGTGCATTTAGCTTTATAAGTGCTTATAAAGTTATGCATGGCTTAAGTGATGCTGCAAATAAATAAAACATAAAAGACACTGCCTATCTGGCTCCAGACGTGTACTACCACCAGATTTCAGCCTAGTTGGCACAAGGATAATGCTTTGGAGCAATTCAAGTCAGAAACAGCTTCAGTGATACCATTTAAGCTTGAGGTATATTGGCAGAACAAGGATATGACTAGACTAAATTTGGCTGAAGCCACCTATTACTCATACCCTCTTTCTACTGCATTCACACTCCAATTAACAAACTGTATATGATACACACACATATATTTATAGTTTATATTTTTCCTGTGTTGGCAATGAAACTTTTTAAATTACTTTCTGTAAGCTGTAAGAATTTACTTGGTAAGATAAGCTTGGCTTCAGAAGTGGTGGGGTGCATGGGTTTTTCCTGTTCATCCTAGCAAAGAGTTACATTTGTGCCATCACCTCTATCCTATCCCTACTTCCCACTCTGCTCATTGTGTGAATGAATAATTATCCACATCTTTTTTTGTAAGTAGCTAAAAATCAGAAGGAGGCTCTGTGCCAAACACTTTGCACGGACACTATAATTTCCAATATAAAGAGAAGTACACTAACATTTCAGAGTTAAGAATTTCGTCCAAGGTTACAAAGTCAGTATCTCCTGTAACAAGATATCAATCTAGCTCTTTCTAAATCAAAACCTATTTTTTTTAAAGGTCAGGTTTATTGAAGTATAATTTAAATATATTAAAAGACACAGTTCTGTGACTATTGACAAACCTACTGTTAAGTGTGTAACTGCAGCCACAATCAACATATAAAACATTTTCACTGGCCCATACATCTTTCCTCATTATTCTTTATAATCAGTCTGCTTCCCCTAACCTCAGACCCTGGCTTCTACTGATTTGATTTCTGTTCCTATAAGATTGTGTTTGTTAAAATGTCATAAAGATGAAATCATACAATATATGGATTTTTGTGTGGCCTTCTTTCACTTAGCATAATAGTTTAAGATTCATCTTCATTTGTGCATGTTAATCTTTTTTATTGATAAACAAACTGACAAATTGATATTGGTATATTGATAAATTGATAAGCAGTATTGCAGTGTACAGAAGTACTTCCATGTGTTTATTCATTCACTGTAATGGATATTTGGATTGTACCCAGTTTTTAACAATTATGAATAAAGTTATTATAACCATTCCTGTACAGGTGTTTATGTGGACATCTATTTTCATTTCTCTTGCATAAATACCTAGGCACAAGACTGCTGAGTCATAAATATGTTGGTTGTTGGATGCTTCGTTTTTATCAGAAACTGCCAGACTGTTTTCCAAAGTGACTTAATATTTTGCATTCTCATAGGCAGTGTATGAGAGTTCCACTTGTTCTGCATCCTCATTGCATTTAACAGATGTGTAGGGGAATCCCATTGTTGCAATTTGTATTCCCATAATGAACAGGGACATTGAACATCTTTTCTCGTGCTTGTTTTGTCCTTTGTCTTTGGTGAAATAACTTCTAAATGTTTTGACTTTAAAAAAAAAATTGAAAAAAAAATGGGCTACTTGAACATCTTTTCTCGTGCTTGTTTTGTCCTTTGTCTTTGGTGAAATAACTTCTCAAATTTTCTGGCTTTAAAAAAAATTGAAAAAAATTGGGCTACTTGTTTTCTTGTAATTGTAATGTATTTATTTATTTATTTATTTATTTATTTATTTATTTATTTATGAGAGAGAGAGAGAAAGAGAGAGAGGACAGATCATGAGCAGAGGTAGGCGTAGAAGAAGAAGACTCCCAGCTGAGTAGGGAGCCTGATGCGGGACTTGATCCCAGGACTCCAAGATCATGACCTGTGCCAAAGGCAGAGGCTTAACCTATTGAGCCACCCAGGCGCCCTTTATAGATGTAACTTTAAAAATATATTCTGTATACAAATATTATATCAAATATGTTTTCCAAATATTCTCCCTGTCTATATTTTTACCACTGTTTTTTTAAAAAACAGTTTTAAGAATTTTTCACAGCAAAATTGAGAGGAAGTTATAGAGACTCCCCATATATCCCATACCCCATACACACCTACCTTCTTCCACTACAAACATCTCTCACCAGTAGGTTCATTTGTTACAAAAGTTGAACCATAAGCCAAAACACCACAATCAACCAAAGTCCATGGCTTATGTTTGGGTTTACTCTTAGTGTTGTACATTCTAGAAATTTAGAGAAATGTGTAAGAATACATAGTCATCACTGTAGTATCATACAGGGTATTTCTGTTGACTCTGTGCCCGATTTGTTCATCCCTCCACCCGAAAGCCCTGGTTAACCACTCTTTTTTGTTTCTTTTAATTTTGTTTTTTCCTCTCTCCATAGTTTGCCTTTTCTGGAATGCCATATTGTTGGAATCATACACATCACCTTTTGGATTGACTTATTTCACTTACTAATATGCATTTGAGGTTTGTCATGTTTTTAAATGGCTTGATAGCTTATTTCTATTTGGTGCTGAATAATATTCCACTTTCTGAAATATTATTTACCCATTCTCCTACTGAAGGACATCTTAGTTGCTTTTAAGTTTTGACAATTACAAATAAAGGTGCTATAAATATCTGTGTGCAGGTTTTTGCATGGACAGAAGTTTTTAGTCCTTTGGATAAATATCAAAGAGTACAGTTGCTAGATTATATGGTGAAAGTATGTTTAATTTTGTAAGGAAGTGCCAAATTGTTTTCCAAAGTAGCGGTTATAATGTTGCATTCCAAATAGCAATGAATGAAAGTTCCTATTGCTCCATATTTCTACCAGCATTTGGTGTTGCCAGTGTTTTGGATTTTGGCCATTATTAATTTTTTTTAATATTGCATCTTTAAGAAAAGAACAAGTTTTTAATTTTGATGGGGTCTAATTTATCCTTTTTTGTATGGTTTGTGGGTTACATTGAGCATCTTTTCCTGTACTTGTTTTGTCCTTTGTCTTTGGTGAAATGTCTTCTCAAATTTTCTGGCTTTTAAAAAAAAATCTGGCTACTTGTTTTCTTGTAATTGTAATTTATTTATTCATTTATTTGAGAGACAGAGGGATCACGAGCAGGGGGATTTATTAAGGACTGAAATAAGCATAAAAAGTGTTGGCAGTGGGAACAGAAGCTTAGGCAGAATGGACACGGAGAAAAGTCAGCCTGTGCTTGGCATTCCTCTCTCAATAATAACCTCCATATTTTATCACTTCTCTTCAATAAGGTACCTATATCCTCTTCTTTGGCTTGCTGGCAATACAATTACATTTATTAGTGCTTACTCTATGCAAAGCATGGTATTACTTGCCTGACAATAAACATTATTTCTAATTTGTGATGGCTAATTTTATGTGTCAATGTGGCTAGGCCACTGTACCCAGATATTTGTTCAAACACCAGACAGGATGTCTCTGTGAAGGTTATTTTTAGATGAGATTAGCATTTAAATCAGTAGACTCTGAGTAAAGCAAGTTGACCTCCATAGTAGGAGTGATGTTCATCCAGTATGTTGAAAGCTTTAAGAGAAAACAGATCAAGTTCCCCTGAAGAAGAGGGGATTCTGTCTCCATACTATCTCAGATTTTAACTCAAACCAACCACTTCGTGGATCTACAGTCTGCTGGTCTAATCTGAGTATTTTGGACTTGCCAGCCTCCACAATGACATAATCTCTTAAAATCTCTCTCTCTCATCCATCCATCTATCCATCCATCCATCCATCCATCCATCCTATTGATTCTGTTTCTCTGGACAACCCTGACTAATGAAATTTCAAATCAACCTCTTTTAATTTCCTGCTGGGAATTTCCATCATCATCTTCTTTTATTATTCTTACCACTTTTGCTGAAGGCTTGGGATTCCCATACCTATTTCTCTACATCTAAAATAAAAATTTCTAGGGTTCATCATTTTTTTTTATATAGCCAAGTTCTGTAAAAAACTTCCACTAACCAAGTGTACAATCATCATCGTTTCTCTCTCCTGAATTTATCAAACTTCCTAACTAATCTACCTTCCCCTTCCTTTTCCCACTACATTATCCACAATACTACAAAATCAATTTTATAAAATATAGATTTAATATTGCCATTCTCAGCCTTAAATATTTGGGTGTTTTCCCACAGATTTTGGGAAAAAATATAAAACAGAAAATTTTAAAGTGAGAAATGCATGAATATAGCATATATAAGGCACAGGAGAGTTCACAAAGTAGGACCACATTTAGGCTTATTTAAAAACAAAATATACTTAAAATATTTCAATGAATTTTGAAAAATAAAATAGAAACTACTAACATACATGATTTCCTTTCATATTCTTTAATCAGGCTTATCTATTCTAGGTTTACTCTATTTTGATAACAAACAAAAATATCTTGCTATTTAATAGTAAGCTACTATACATTACTCCATAATTTGAATGATTTAAAACTTGATCCTTTCATGGGTGAAAAATGGCCTAATAGAGACAGAAAAAATATAATGGAAGAAATAAAATGAAAATATCAGGTTTTGTTATCAGTACATATTTAGTTGAAGTCTAGAACTGCTGCTTATTTGCATTCTTAGGATCAGTTTATGTGTCCTCGAGCCACTTCAGGTTTCTACACCAGGATAAAAGTATTTTATTCATATGCAGCTTGGGAGTTGTTAATAAGATAACATATGTTGAGCACCATGTTGGCAACATAGTAGTCAACCAGTAAATATTTCTTTCTTCCTACTGTAGAGACCAAGTAGAGATCAAACTCTTTGCCACGATCCAGAGATCCAGAACTCACAGTAAGAAATACATTTTTCATTTTTTAGCAGAATATTTTATAGCATAATTCAAAGAGTTTGGAACATGCACACAACTCATATCTGCATGCATGTGTGTACATATGTGCACATCCTGAAATGTAAAATAGAAACAAAAGTTTCACAAAACAATATTTTTGTATGACAAACTGATTTTTTATTTTCTATTCCAGTCTAGTCTATTTCATTTTATTTAGTCTTTTCTAGGCTGATTGCCACCACTTAAACTATTTTATGACTCATTAATTGATCTTGATGCATAATTTGAGTAAATTAAAATATTTTAAACTTACTTAAAATATTCTATCTTTCTTTTGGCTTTCAGGAGAGAATTATGGCCTCTCTCACACATCTGTTTGGTTAAAGTTCAGAAAAGAAAAGAGAGAGAGATTGAAACTATTGAAAAATAGATACTTTCTTGCTCCTTCCAAATTAAGATTTCTATATCTATTTTATTTTAAGAGTTTAAATATATACAATGAATTGCAAAATCAGTTTTGCTTAATCTTACCTCTTCTGAATTGAAGCCAACTTGAAAATTCAGGACACTATCACTGCCTCTCTTTTATTAAAATGAATCCCCAGTTTTCCTGTTCTATTCCAGATGACCCACCATTTTCTGCCTTGCTTTCCAGAGGTACCACTGAAATAAAAGTATAAAAGTTCAGAAATAAATAAAACTGTAACAGTGAAGAAAGCCAGGGGTATAATTGGATAAAAAATTAAATACTGCAATAAATTTCTGCATGACACAAAGCTAGGAAGACATGGATAAATGAAATGAGCCAAGGAAGTCTCAGGTCAGAAAACTTTAGGGCCTGGAAGAGGTCCTGGGACCAGTTTGCCAGTTTGCCCACTGGCGAGGCACTGGTCTGAGAGCAAGCCGGTATAATGAGGCCAGGGATGAGTAATAAGGTAAAAGGAAGAGTCTTACTGAAGATACAAAAAGTGACTTAATTAGTTTCCACCCCTTCCAAATCCCTACCTGCAAAGCCGTGGTAGCAACCTCAAGCCAGAACAGAACAGATACCAAATAATACATATACAATGGAATATTACTCAGCCATCAGAAAGGATGCATACTTATATCGACATGGATGGAACTGGAGGGTATTATGCAGAGTGAAATAAGTTGATCAGAGAAGACAATTGTCCTATGGTTTCACTCATATGTGGAATACGAGAAACAGCACAGAAGATCATAGGGGAAGGGAGGAAAAACTGAAAGGGAAGTCATCAGAGAGGGAGACAAACCATGAAAGACTCTTGACTATAGGAAACACACTGAAGGTCACTGGAGGGGAGGTGGGTGGGCGGATGGGGTAACTGGGTGATGGGCATTAAGGAGGGCACATGATGTGATGAGCACTGGGTGTTATACACAACTGATGAATTATTGAACTCTACATCTGAATCTAGATGTACTATATGTTGGCTAATTGAATTAAATGAAAAAATTTCAAAAGATAAAGTGGTTTAAAAAAAAAAAGAACAGATACTGAACAGAAACCCAAAAATGGAACAATGTTTAAAAAAATACACTCACTCTTTTCTAAAAATATTGAACAAATGGCTTGAACAAATCATAGATTTGGGGCCTGAATATTGAAGCCCTGCAAACAAACCTTCTTTATTCTGGATTTGGTATTGATTTTGGTTGCAAGTAAAGAGAGACAAAGAGGAGATTTGCTGCTGGGACCTGGGGCAAGACTAGAACTGGAAGGTCATCAAGTAATTCTAAGCAATTCTAAGGCAGTCCGTAATTGTGATTTTTGATATTTTTTACTTAAAAACATTTTTTCTCCAGCTTTATTGAGGTATAATTGACAAAATCATATGTGTTTAAAGTGTACAACATGATGCTTTGACATGCATATACTTTGGGTGAAATAATCACCACAATCAGGTTGATTATCATCATCATCCATCATCTCATAGAGCTACCTATTTGTGTGTGTATGTGTGTAAATGGCAAGAACACTTAAACCTTACCCTCAGCTAATTTCAACCAGATAATAATAGTATTAATGACAGTCACTATGCTACATATTAGACACTCAGAACTTATTCGTCTTATAACTGAAGTCTTGTATCCTTTGACCAGCATCTCCCCATCTCCTATGTAAATGAGATCATACAGTACTTGCCTTTTTCAGTGTACTTTATTTCACTTAGTGTAGTGACTTCTAGCTTCACGCGTGTTGGTCCAAATGGCAGGATTTTCTTCTATGTCATGATTGATAATATCCTTATTTCTTTATCCATTCTTTATTCATTCTCCCATTAAAGGGCACATTTTAGGGTTGTGTGTACATCTTGGCTATTGTGAATAATGCTGCAGTGAGCATGGGAGTGCAGATATCTCTACAAGATACTGATTTCATTTCCTTTCAATACATACCCAGAAGTTGGATTACTGAACCATCTGGCAGTTCTATTTTTAAATTTTTGAGGAGCCTCCTCATTGTTTTCCAAAATTGCTGTACCAATTTATATCCCTACCATCAGTGTACGAAGGTTCTCTTTTCTCCACATCCTTACCAACACACAAGTGTGGTTCTTCAACATTAGTGCGCATCAGAATACCCTGGAAAATTTTTAGAAACACAGACTCCTGGAACTAGACCAAGGTTTTTGAATAAGTCTGGGGTGTGGCCTGAGAACTTGTATTTCCAACAAGTTTTCAGGTAATGCTGATGTTGCTCGAGAACCAGCTGCCTTACACAACTGAGATTTTGATGCTATTGGAGCCCGTGAAACTTGAATTCAAATTCTCCCATACCCCATTCAAGCAAAGGGGCCTAGGTAAGATGACCAATATTGTAAGAGACTCTGCTTATGTTTCTGTAAAGTGGGAATATTAAAAGGCAACTGCAAGTCTTAAATGGTATAATGAACAGAGCTAGCACATGCTAAGCAGTCAATAAAATCACTGCAGTTGTTTAAATGCAAATTGATAGTATTTTCATATCATCAGGTATTTTAGGTTTTCCATGGCTGTCTCCCTAGCAGTTTATGTCTGTAGACAACAGTGGTAGACTCCAAAATAAGAAAAAGGAACTCCGTTACTGGTCTCTTCCATTTATAGCATGATTTCATCTGAGATTTCCTTGATTTTGTTGACAATCTGTGCATCGGGGTTTGCCCTTTCACATGACAAAACCATTTGAAGATAACAATATTTCATAGCTCTTCTGATTTGGCATTCTGTTTTTCTAGCATGCTCAGATACAAATAATTGTTGCTCTAGTAACATCCACAGTGAGTTGCTCTCTGGCTGTGACTTGCCCCTTCCTCAGTGTGATAGGAAGTCACAGCTGGCCTTTCTGATGGGGATATCCACATAAAACAAATATCTGGGTAGTTATTTATTTTTTAAAGATTTTATTTATTTATTTATTTATTTATTTATTTATTTATTTATTTATTTTAAATATTTACTTTTTTATTTATTAGAGACAGAGAGAGAGAGAGACAGACAGACTGGCAGAGACACAGGCAGAGGGAGAACCAGGCTCCATGCAGGGAGCCCGACGTGGGACTCGATCCCGGGTCTCCAGGATCACGCCCTGGGCTGAATGCGGCGCTAAACTGCTAAGCCACTGGGGCTGCCCAGATTTTATTTATTTATATAAGAAAGAGAGCATATGAGCAGGGAAGCAGCAGATGGAGAAGTAGGCTCCACACTGAGCAAGGAGCCCAATGTGGGGCTTGATCCCAGGAGATCATGACCTGAGATCATGACCTGAGCCCAAGGCAGACACTTAACTGACTTGAGCCACCCAGGTGCCCGTGGGCAGTTATTTAATTCAGGACATCATAACAAAAACAAGCTAATTAGAAATGATGAGATATATATGGAATGTGTGTGTGGTGTTAAAAGATATATGGTCACATACACACACACATGCACACACACAGATGTTACAGGAAAGTACTTATATCAATTTCTAGTTCATCCTTGTTAAGAACACAGTAAGTCCATTATTACCAAATTTCTCTCTGTTATGGCTTCATCACATCTGTGTTTCTCTTCTCCAAGGTCCAAAGATCTCTCTGCATGAGCTGTAAGTTTCTAGGCTTGTACATCTGTTTTTCAGTTATAGGCTAATTTCTAAGCTTTGCATTTGTGGGCAGTGAAAGCTGGATGGCCAAGCTCTCTACCTGGGGAGAATGAAGCTCTCACTCAACAAGTGGCAAAATGGAAAATGACTGAGATGGATTGACTGAAGATGGAAATTCTGCCTTGAATTAAAAGTTAACCTCTTTAGGGTCCTGGGATTGAGTTCTGCCTGAGGCTCCCCACAGGGAGTCTGCTTCTCCCTCTGCCTATGTCTCTGCCTCTCTCTCTCTCTCTGTCTCTCATGAAGAAATAAATGAAATATTAAAAAAAATAAAAGTTAACCTCCTCAGTTCATCTCCAACTTTTACCTGTCTTTTGAATTTTTCTCCCACATTTTTGTTTTTGTTTTTACCCTGAAGAGTGTTTACAGAGGAAAAAGTGTCAATGACTCAGTTCAGTTTTGTAAAGTACTAACAGTTCTTGAGAGGAAGCATGTTATATTGAGGAAGTGCAAAGTATGATTATTAATCTTAATATAATATTTTTAAACTGCTGCCAGATGGTGAATACAATGAAATATTTTGATAACTCCTTGTTATATTTTCAGAGACTTGGAGGCTTATTGAAAATATGAGGTTCTAAATATTTGAACACGCAGATGCTTTTTTAGATCGATGTGACCAGATCTTTTTTTTTTTTTTTTCGAACAACATGTTTGAGTTTAAAAAGGAGGGTGGATATTATTAAAAAAAAAAAAAAAAAAGGAGGGTGGAGCTAAGAGAAAAGGGGAAAAATACATACAAATGAAGAATTCCTGCAAGAATTCTAGTGGAACATAAGGCATGACACCTCCAGGGCAATCTATGCATCTTTTAGGCAGAAACTCCCTTAGATGAGCTTGTCTAGGATCTTTGAAAGAACTTCGGCCAAGCATGTCAGCACTAAAAATACTGAATTGGCTGGAAATACTGTTGTATGTCAACCTTTATTTGTCCTTTAAACCAAGAAAAAAGAATAAAAGTATGCCTGTAGGCAAAATAAAGGTCCCCTCCTTCTTTCCCCTCCCTCCTATTCCTCTTGCTCTCTTCAACTTGTATGAGATTTGTAAAATGAATTGTAATAGAAAGTTCATATGACAAAAATTACAGTGGTGTGGCCAAGAAAACACCCAGGGGGCTTTTAGCTTCCGTTGTGCCAGGAATGAACTATCAGATCAGCCTTCTGGACTCAAATGCAACACTGTCAATAAGGATACATCATCTTTTTTGTGGTGTAGAAGAGCTGTCCGTTGTAATTCCCATTATTCCAAAGCCAGGATTTTCCATTAGTACAGCCACCTGCTGGGTTTCTCTACTCAGGTTTAATGGAGTCTGAATTTGAATTTATCACCATCTGTGGGAAGACAGGAAATGAGTGAGCATCACTAATTCCTTTCTTCATTTGCTAAGTGTATGTATAATCTCTATAAGGAAGCAGCAAAAGCAGCAGAGATTGGGGATGGATGGGAGAATATTTTAGTTCACACTGACATCAGAGCTCCAGACCAGGGGGGAATCATGCTGTCTGTTCTAAAGCCAATTCCAGCAACAAAAAGAATGTTTTAATTTCCTATGTAATGTAGTATCAAAATGATGCAGATTCAGAATATTATTTCTCTTCAGCTTCCAAAAAGATCTCAGAAGATTTGATCAGATCTCTGCTGAAGATGAAAGACTTGGATACATATCAAGTTCATACACACACAAAAACAGAGTTCAATATTTCTAATTATTACATTGGTTTATAAATAGAACGGTATAGAATATAGATGTCTATTTTATGCAGTTTCTTCTTTTCTTCTAGAGATTAAAAAAATTCCTTCATAGAACCCAAGAAGAAAGACCACAGAACATCAAAACCTTCAAGATGATCCCTAGAATCAAAGTATAATGCCTTAAAGTCACATAAATGCAGTTTAGTAGTTCTGATTAATACAGTCACCAATGGTACTTCATTACCGTTTGCAATTAAAAAAAAAAAAAACAGTAGACAGGTTCACAAGAAAAGCAAGCAATTTGCAAGTGAGTTCTGACATTGGCTAATGGATAAAAGCTTGCAAGTGTGATCTCAATATTTACCCTGCTCCATCAGGATGTTTGTTCCCTTCTGGAATCTGTTGTTCAGGCAAAGATTCAGAGAAAAATAAGCCATTGCAACACACCAGCTGCAATAGGTGTTGTTGACCATCACAACTAAGAACACACCAGAGGGTAAGGACAGTTCAAAAGATGAGGGGGAAATCCTCTCAGGAAAGAAGGATTTAAAATCAACACAAACACACACACACACACACACACACACACACACACACCTACGCTCTCGCGTGCGCGTGCGCGCACACACACAAACACACAGCCCTTGAGAAAACACTGCATGCCATTGTCTTTCTTCAGGAACCATGAGTTCATCCCTTTCTCATGAATCTCCCTCCATGTTTATAATCTCGGATTAATGACTCTAAACAGTGAGTCTGTTCTAAAGTCATGGGGTCAGCTCTGTGGACTTGAGGAACTTAGATAATTGGAAGGAATGTTACTTATTACAGTGAAGCAATAATTCCAGGGGAGGAGAGGAAAAACACAACAAATAACTACGCTGTTGTTCTTTAAGGCTACCAAGAGAGTTAGCGCTCCTATCAGGGAGGCTGTGAATACTGTATTGTGACAAAGCAAAATGCCTCCTGGGTGCCTGCTTCTAGTGGAAAGCTTTTGATGTTTGATCTGTAATGAGATGGAAGAAGAAAACAGTTCCCTTGGTTAACTAATACATACTGGATATGAACAGATTCAAAGATTTAAGTTGCAGTTCTGGGACAAGATCCCTCATCCCACTAATTTATTATTTAGAAAATTCTGTAAGTTCTTTTCTTACAGAATACGTGATGGGCTTAACATGCTTCTGCTTTCATATTTGGTTTGGATAATAACCCTATTGATTGCTATGCCATATCTCACTTTCGCCAGCCTACTAAGTTTCTCAGTGAGGATACAGACATGAATTTATGGAATTTCCTTTCAGCAGATATGAGTGATCAGAACCAGAGACTTCATGTTAGGCCTAGCTATTATGTATGAGTAAGCACACGGGTGGTAAACTCGTAAGAGAGCGAGGGGTTCCCTATAACCCAGAGCTCAAGAGGAAGGTAGGCTGAAAAACAAAAACAATAAGAAATAAATAAGCAGTTAATTTTACTCCACATGGCATGCCATGGATGATGTCACACATATGGTTATTCATACCAGGAGCAGCAACTTTTGAGATCAAGTCAAACCCTAGATATCTGTCAGTTTGGGTTAATGGAACATTGTTATTACCTCAAGTCAAGCAGATGGAGGGCAAACTTCTCTGCTGGATTCTGCTGCTCTTTAATTAATGTCCACATTTATTATGTCAATATAATGCATCACGTTTGGTCTAAAGGTTGTTTTACCTTTTTTTTTTTTTAACAAGAATGATTATTTATTTACTTTCCGTATTTGAACAGTTGCATAGGATTTTAGAGGCATATGTAGATACCCAGAAAATAATGTTTAAATCAGTGCATGAAAGAAAGAGAAGGAACCAGTCTGGTTTTACATATTTCATTCTTGATGTAGAGATAGATTTTGATACTTCTTTTATGAGCATTTCCAAATGAGGGATTTTGAGAGCATGCATGTGAACATATAACAAAAATAGAAATCTCAGATGATAAAACTGTGCAGATCTCATTATAATATTATTCCTTCATAAAGAAATTAATAGCTGCAATTCATTTAGTGCTCTGTTTACTCTTGTCAGTTGAAGAATGGCAATCGGGAAAATAACACAATAGAGGCACCTTATCTTATTTCGTAAATTTTTGTGTTGAGAAGGAACAAGGAATCCCTGGTGTCTGATATTATGCATGTGAAACTGTGGCGTTAAATCTTTAGCACAATTCAGAGAATAAGCCTATTATATAACAACGAAGGGGGACGTGTGCCATAACTACAAACGTTCTTTCTTAAATAGATGACAGGCTTGCATTGTTCATTTTGGGAAAATATTTTTGCACTGTTGGCTCTAGCCTTTAATTATTGAAGTTAGTCAAATCCAAAATCGTTAAAATGTGCAAATATTACCTGGAATCACTCCAAGAGGAAACAGTAGGCAGTGATCTGGCCCCTTGGATTGAACACCAATTGCTGCTTAGTTTCCTTTCAAATTGTAGAGTAGATTTGCTGTCACCAAAATCAGTGCTCCCACTGACAACTGGTGATAGATGTTTAGTAGTTCCATGTGGGGTTTCTGAGTGGCTAGACCATACCACACCCAGTGTCGTCTCTTTTAAGTGAATCCTTTGATGAATATACATTTTCAAGTCAAACATTTTACACACACACACACACACACACACACACACAGTCTTCAGGGTTTTGGCATCCTAAAGAGCAAAGGCTATGTGTTCTGATTGTTTTTTCTGCACAACTCTCTATTAGATTACTATATCCCTACATAATTCTAAAATTTCATATGCTCACAGATTTATTGTAGTGATGGGGACTTGAAGAATAGATTATTAGAGTCTACTGTGATCTTCATATTTTTTTAATTGATAGTTTAAGTCAGCAGTTCCCGAACAAGGGCTATTTTGTCCCCTAGAGTACATTCAACTCAGAGTAGAGAGTACTACTGAAATCTAGTGAGTCTAAACCAGAAATACTACTAAATCATCCAAAATAACAAGATAGACCCCCAAACAATCATCTTGCCCTAAATGTTAATTGTACTGAGGTTTAGAAGTCTTGGTCTGTGTTGAAACCATTTTGCCACCTCTAAAAAAAAAATTTTTAAAAATCTCCATATTTGTCGGGAAAAAGCTCAAAGAATTATTTCCACTGCAGGTACTGGACCTAAGGAAGAGATATGCAATACCAATCTTAGTTGTCTTACTTGAGATTGAATTATATTACTATCTATGATATTAACATATATAATAATAAATATATAATAAATGAAAAGTTACTCCTTTAACAAGTTCTCCTCTATTCACTTTTCTCTCTCCCCCAATCTGTATTTGTACATCTTTCCCAA
Source organism: Canis aureus (assembly GCF_053574225.1). Classification (NCBI taxonomy): domain Eukaryota; kingdom Metazoa; phylum Chordata; class Mammalia; order Carnivora; family Canidae; genus Canis; species Canis aureus. Next base: position 85,089,670 of record NC_135611.1, on the reverse strand, counting down.
TCCATCTTCACGGTTTTTTTTTTAATGTTCTTATTTTTAAAATTTATTTATTCATGAGAGACATAGAGAGAGTGGCAGAGACAGAGGGAAAAGGCTTGGGCAGAGGGAAAAGCAGGCTTCCTGTGGGGAGCCTGATGTGGAACTGGATCCAGTACCCTGGAATCATGACCTGAGCCAAAGGCAGATGCTCAAACCACTGAGCCACCCAGGTGCTCCATCTTTACATTTCTTGAAGGAAAAAAAAAAGTCTAAAAAATACACTGAAATTGGCGTGCTAGCATTTCTGTGTCTGGAATCCTTTTCACTTTCCAGTCCTTCAGAATCTGATATAACACACCTCTATCGGGACACTTCTCCTGTTTCTTCTCCCTAATGCTTTATTATTTCATTCTGCATGTTTTTAACATTTAAATATTTAGTATTCCTCTTATTATTTTTACATATTTTGTTAAGGATCTTTAAGTGAATTTAATAAAATCTAGACATGCTTTTCATTTTTCACAAAATACTAATATCCTCCAAGTCTACCTCCTTTATAACATTCTTTTCTTTCCTGGATTCCAGTATCTGACACACCCTCTCAAATCACTCCCTTTCTTTCTTCCCTAAAACAGCCCAAGAGGGAATTTGGAATGCAGAGGGTGTTCAGGAAATAATATTTTTCTCAAAGAAACAGGTGGGTTGTGAGTTGTCATGTTTTTTAAATGGGACACAAATTGTTAATAGGCCTGACATGAAGATGCTATCTTTATGCTATTTCTAGTTGTCCTGAGGTCATTGACGTTTGCACTAAGAACTCCTATTTTTTTTTTTTTTTTAAGAACTCCTATTATTTAAAATTAACTACGCAAATTCAATGCTCTTGACAGTATGGGAAGAAAAATGAAGACCAGGATGAAATTTGAGACTATCTTTGTAAAAATAGTGACATATATTCATGTTGTGAAATGTCATATGACAATGAAAATGACAAACTAGGAAGAAGTACACATGAAGTCATGTATATATACATATATATACATATATGTATATATATAGCATCATATATCATATATATAAGTGAAAGCACATAATATGTGCTTCTAATTTCAGTAATATAATATTCAAAAATAGGCAAAACCAATCTATATTGTTAATAGTGAAGATTGATTTGGGGCATAGAGAGTGGTTAGTGGTTGGGCAGGTTTTTTTCTTGACCTGGATGGTGGCCATACTAATGTATTTGCTGTGTGATAATTAACTGAACCTGTATTGTTTTTCTATTGCTATAGTAACAAATTACAACAAAATTAGTGGCTTTATACAACCCCCATTTATTATCTCACTGGTCAGAAGTCCAGGCAGGGCATGATTCAGTTGTTTCTTTGCTTACAGTCTCATAAAGCTAAAACTGGTGAAGTCAGACTGCATTCCTTTCTGAGACTAGGGGATAATCTGTTTCTAGGTTTACTCAGGTTGTTAACAAGAGTTAGTCCCATGTGGTGGTAGGATTGAGGTCTCCATTTCCTCACTGGCTGCTAGGTGGAGTTTGTTCTCAGTCTCCAAGGGCTACTACCCACTTCCCTTGGTCTTCCCTTTGCATCTTCAAAGCCAGCAGTGGCAGACTGAGTTCTCTTCTCATTTGGATCCCTCTCATTTTTCCTTACTCATCTCTCTTGACTCATCTTCTTCTCTGCATCTCTGTGACTCCAGCAAGAGAAATCTCTCTGCTTTTAAGGGTTCATATGATTAGATTGGATCCACCGAGAATTGGCAATACCATCCCTATTTAAAAGCTGGCCATATTAGTTAGTTTCACAAAGTCCCCTTCACATTGGTGATTAGATTAGTAATATTTGGTTGAATGACCAGAAGATGGAAATCTTGGGTGGATATCTTTAGAATCCTGCCAATCACAATACCTACTATTGTGTGCTGCTTTGTTATAGCCCAGTAAAGATGGTTTTTTTTTTTTAGTTGTATAAAAATAAGTTGTAGAATATTGTGTGTTTCTTTATTTAACCAACAAATATTTATTGACGGATATACCAGAAAGACAGTAATTTTTATCTTTGTGAAATGTATAATTTAAGCATATTTTAAAAATTTATGATTACCTATTCTTTGTGAATACAAAAAATGTAAAAGAAAACATAAAATATGATGAATTATATAAACTGATTTCTATTTTTTTGTATATCCAGAGAGTATTCTATAAGAAAAAAAAGAGAAACAAATATTTGTAAAATGATTAAAAACTTAAATCATTCTAGTATATATGTGCTTATATCACTGTGATTTTTCTTTTTGAAATTTTTCAAAAAGCAAAAGAAGAAATCATGCTGTAAAGCATAATAGGAGATTTTAAAGATACATGTAGCCATGTATTACATACTCATTTAAATTCTAATGGTTTTTCTTTTAGGTCTGTGATCTAAATCAAAGTCAAGATGCTTATTTTTGAACTCAGTAACAGATATGTAATAGCTGTCCTCAAACACTGCTTTGCAGATGAAAGTGACAAGTGTTTAGAAAAAGAAAATTTTCTTATTCATGGCATGTTTCTAAAATTGATGAGGACGGAATTTTGTCTTTCATGTTTACCATGGCATCCCTGCATCTTGTTTATCACATAGCAGATAATCAATAAATACTTATCAGCTGAATAAATTAATGTATCTTGAGTATGAATGGAAATATTGCAAGTGGCTATGGAGAGCCAGTAGGCACATATGACAAACCCCTTGTGCTATTTTTCCCCTCTTATTTAGGAAATACATGTGATGTGTTCCAGAGAAAAGTGATTTGTCCATCACAGCATTTCTTTTTCTGGTTGTGAAGAAAGATTACAGTTTCCAGCCTCCTTGCAATTGGGTTGGAACCTTATAAATGAGTTCTTGCTAATGGGAACGTAAGGGGTAGTAAAGTGATAATGACACTTCTTGGTAGAGGCAAGTAAGAGCAGGTATGGTATCTCTATATCCCTCCTTTCTTTGAGGTTTGTAGAAAAAGAGTGTGAAATGGTAGATGTACCAGATGGAAAAATGGAAGCAACTCAGATCCCTAGGAAAAGGAAGAGAGCTACCAATGAGAGCCACCTGATCTGCATCACACTGTGATATGAGAGAAAAACAAACCTTTTAGGGGTTAATCTACTGAGATTTCAGGAAGTGGAGTCAGTCTGGTTGTGACTAATACATTATGAAATGACTTTTGCTAAGAATTTTTCTCTTGCGAATATTTTGAAATTTGGAGGTATGGGAGAGAATATTGAGCAAGGTTTCTCAATCTGTGTTCCAGTGAATATATACATTATATATGTGTGTATACATATGGGGTATACATGTATATTATATATAAATATATATGTAAAATATATTACACATTAATATATAATGATGTATACATACATGTTATGGGGACAATAATTTCCCATCTACTCTTCTAGGTTCTTGGTTGAGACTCTCTTAAAAAGACAAATTAAGAGGAGAAAAACAAACCGAAGGTTAAGAACATGTATACCTCCTATATCCATGTGAGATACACAGGAAAACTGAGTAACTCTTCAAAATACCTCAAGCCATCACCATCTTAACTTTTTTTTTTTAATTCAATTAGCCAACTTAACTTCTTGATGTCTCCCGCCATTAAAGATCATCTTCAGCTAAAGATAAAAGATTTTTAGGCAGGGAGAGCCAGTTCTGAGAGGTTCCCAGGCAAAACACAATGAAAAGCGTATGGCTATTATATAGATTTAAATAAGTGGTCTCTCGGTTGATAAGAGTTTCTAGAAATGTCATTTTCTTCCTGGTACAAGGAAGCAAACACCCTTACAAATGGAGATCTCCCTTACAAATGTCAATGCCTCTCACAAAGGGTAAGTTCTACTCAGTTTTTAGGGCTTCTTTTGTGCCTGCTGTTTCTTAAAAATAATCAGTCCACAATAATATACCAAAAAGGCATTCTTTGGTGTAGCAAATTCTGTTCCCAGCCATTATATGTATGAATGATATTTATAGGTATATAGAAAAGTCTATATTCAAAAAATTACGTGTGAATGATAGGCTAAACAAAATTAAATTGTGTTTACTGCAAGACTTTTCAGAATCTCTAATGTACTAATACGCGTTGCAAATCTCTAGAACGGGATTTAGTAACTGTTTTTTTTTCCCAAAGTTATAAGATCATAGGACTTTTTTCCGTGAACTTCCTATTAACATCTGATGAAATTTATGGTCTGAACAACAAGCCATGGACCAAGCTCAAGAATGTCATTTTCGCATTTTTCAAGACCTACCATCCATAATTCTACTTTCTAATTTTACAAGGCTGCTAGGAATGTAAGGTTCTGACATCTGCTAGAGAACAGGCATACCTATAGGACAGAACATAATACAACTTCCTCACTAATGTTCTATTCCTGTAGTCCACTTCTGGTCCAAAGGAAACACTAATATACACTTTGACCAAACAAAATCTGAAAATGTAGGTCAAGCCCAATGCAGCAACCTCTCCTTTGACTTACATTGGTCAACCTGTCTCTGGCCATTCAGACTTCTCGGCATGAGACAAACATTGCTCCCCTGTGTCCCTCATTCTGCAAAGGACATTGATTAGCTTCTTTGAGTAATCCCACTGAAGATCTTTTACTAAGTAGGGACCCCATTCCAAGTGTTAGGGATTCCCAGCCCAGCCTCTCCTAGTAGTCTTCTCTGGATTTTTCTTCTAATTTCTACCCCAGAGTCTTTTGTAGTTTCAATATAGTAATTCACTGAAGTATTATACAATGTTTTTGTTTTTCATCTTTTTTTTTTTTAGATTTTATTTATTTATTCATGAGACACAGAGAGAGAGAGAGAGAGAGGGAGGCAGAGACACAGGTAGAGGGAGAAGCAAGCTCCATGCAGGGAGCCTGACGTGGGACTCGATCCCGGGTCCCCAGGATCACGCCCTGGGCCAAAGGCGGCGCTACACCGCTGAGCCACCTGGGCTGCCCAATATTTTTGTTTTTCATCTGTTTTTCTGCCGGTTGCTCTCACAATTGGCTGGCCAATCTCTCAATTCACTCTGCTAGCTCATCTACACTAACTGCTTCAGTTTAAAGTTCTAACAAACTGAAAGGGGTTGTGCACAATGATTCATGCACATTGTCCTACACTTTATAAGATCATTTAGACAAATTTTAAAGATTATTTCATCTGCATTTGATTTTTACCAAATATGCTAACAATAGAACCAGACTTTAATTACAGTATTTAATGACTCATTGTAGAAAAGACCAGAGAACTGAGAATTTGGTGCCTTCCCTTTTAGTTCTAGCTTTGACCAAATCTTTAAGTGAGCTGATTCATTCATTTTACCTCTTTGAACCTGTTTTTCACCTATGAAATGGAGATGCCTTCCTATCTTACTTTTTAGTAACATCTTAAAAAATACAATGATATATGAAGACTAAAACAAGGCCTAAAATGTGAGATGCATTCATGTCTATATTAATGTCAGTTAAATATCCTGAATATTGAGGTTTGGGTTTATGTTTTACTTAAAATATGTATACATTTAAAAAAAATATGTATACATTTTATAGGAAAAGACATGATTTTGGCCATGGAAAGAAATTGTAAAAATTGTAAGAGAACAATATATATATATATACAATAAATTACTAGTGTTATGATGAATATAGTGAAATGTTCCTTAGTACAATGAAAAAAAAATCACGGTTTCCAAACTTTATAGATATTCCATGTGACTTCAATCATGAGAAAAGAGAGGATAAAGAGACAGCAAAGAAAATGACTTTTACCTAGACAAACGAGTTAGGAATATTTGTTTTCACTTTATTTTGATCAAAAGAGCCAAAATAAAGGAATAGATTACCTTTGTAAATTAATATTATATAAACACAGGAATGTATTTATGTTAAGATAGTTTTATGATCTAGTACCAAAATGCTGTATATCCATAACTGCCTTTAGCAAAACCTGAATCTAAGTAATGGATTTATAATGATGTGTAAAATTCAAGTTTGGAAGTAAAAATAGATATGAATAAGATAGCTAACTGAACATTTCTGATAGTAAAAGAATTAAGAAGATACCAAATAATGTGTTGTGGTTTAACTGCTTGAAAATTATTAATAATGACAGTAATAGTAATAGATAACATTTACAGATATTTTTTAGATGCTAGACATGATTCTTCCCAGTGCTTTATAGACTGTTGATTTATTTACTTCTTGTAACCCCTTGAGATAAGTTCTATTATTATCTCCTGTGTATGTGTGTGTGTGTATTTATATATATATAAAACACAGAGTGCCTAAGTAATTTATTTAAAGTCAAATAGCTACTTAGTAAGGAATAGAGCCTGAGCAAAAAACTCAAGCAGTTTGGCTCCAAAACCCTCAATATCAACCACTATGCATAATAGCCTAATAAAGGCAAACTGTCAGTAAAATGCAATGGAAAAGTAAACTCAAAGTCATAGTAGATATGGCATTAAAATGAATTTTGTATTTGAAAGATTTGGAATTAGATTCACTTATAAATTGTTTTCACAAGAAAAAAAAATTGTTTTCACAAGTATATTAACCATTTTTATGTCAAAACACTATACAAAGGCACCAATGAGGTATGAATGTTAGCTGTTTCTATTGCCATCATCATTACTATTATTAACTTTCTAGTTCTTAATTTTCTCAGTTAAAATAACATGCAAACTAAGCTTATAAATATTATATACTAAATATTTTTGAAGAAAACTCAGATTTTTATAATTGTGCCTCATGTACATGCTCTGTTATACATACATACAATGAGATTGGTGGCTATGCTTTTAATTACTATTATCAATGCTTGTTTAACACTTGCCACTTAATGGACTAATATAGACTAATAATTAGTGTGTTTTGAGTAGTCAATAAATGCTGCCTGAATAAATCAACCAATTATATAATAATCCTATTGGTTAACAGCTTAAAGTAAGGAATTTAGACTCCTCTAGGATGTGACCTCAGCCCATTACTTCTTGGTTGCTCAAATCTTTTCTATTTGGTTCTGTCATACTGTGATTATTCAGAATAGTTAAATAATCTTAGAAATTACTGAACCTGATGATAACTTTAATTTCAAGACTTTGAAGTACTCTCCTTGATGCTTCACTACTTTTATGGTTGTCTTCAAAGTTCGCACTGTCTCATTTACAAAAATCTCTATGTAGATCTATTGCAAATTGTATATAATGTTTCTTGTGCTCATCATAGCCTCATCAACATATTTTGAGGTTATTAATAGCATGATAATTTTGAAGTGTTATGTAAAAGAAGAAGCCTTTTATGTAAAGGAGATCACATTAATCCAAACTGAAGTTTATGCAGTATAAGCTTGAGGGAAAAGAAATTTGAATGCAAATCAAATTGGATTTTTCTGGAAATGTCTCTTTAAGTCTGTGAGGAAACCACTATAGCTGTGATTAAAATTTGTTTTCTTGTTCTCTTGTATTTGATTAGAAAAAAAAAATTCTGTCCTTTTGGAAAAGTGTTTGTTAAAAAGAACTTTACAACACTTCCAATCTCATTTAATTATTCCTTCAACAGGCAGGCATTGACTTTTACCAGGGCAATGTGAGAAGAATTGGAAGTGAGACAAATACATAGAAATAGTGGATCAAATGATAGGAGATCATAGACACAATAAGAAAAGACTGTTCTTTTCACAAGTTTTCTGGTAAAGAGAAGAGTAAGAAGAGATCATATTAAAGAAAAACTCAAATCATAGGCTAAGAATTCTTGCCAGCCTCAGAGATGCCCTTAATAAACCATCAAAGCAAAGAATGGGGTATCCTCTACCCCTTAATCAAACTGGCATTTAATTTTTAACCTTATTTTTGTAAGAGAGCTATTCTTTTATTTTCCTCATAAGCTCTTATTTTGCCTTAAATCTTCCTTAAAAACCATGGCTTTGGCATTTGAAAAATGAAGCAAAGTGAGGGGATGGAGTATTGTGGAAGAAGAGAGAAGAAATGCTATTTTAGATAGCAGTCAGGGAAGGAAGGTTTCTGTGATAGGTGATGTTTCAGTAGTAACCATAGTAAAATACAGCATAATGACAAGCAGATGATTATTCAGAGGGCTCCAAGCCAAAGGAATAGCAAAGGTAAGGTGTTCATGAGGAGTCTGGAAAACGATAAAGAAGTTAGTGAGGGAGACTATGGTAAAATGATATTGTAGTGAGAGCCAAGGAGATGATAAGGACATTTAAGGTCGAACTATCAACTTTGGATTTTATCTAAGTGAAGTGAGAAATGATCTGAGTGCATTGAGAGGGTATGTGTCATAATAAGAAATACACCTTAAAAGGATCATTATAGCCACTGGATGGTGAATACATTTTTAATATGCATCGGATTATGTAGGCCCTTACAGAACATGGTAAGGCATCTGAAATTTAATATAAATGTGATTGGAAGTCATTGGAGTCATAAAAACAAGGTGTGAAATAATCTTTATGATTTAGAAGGATCATTTCAGTGCAATATGGGTAATAGTGTTTAGTAAAAACAGGAAGACCAACTAGGGGACCATATTGGTGGTCTGAATAAGAGAAAACAGTGGTTTGGATAAGATAGTTGAAGGGGTATAATGAAAAGTGGTTGTTTTTGGCTATGTGAAAGTTGAGATAAAGGGATTTGATGGCAGATTGAATGTGTGACTTATAAGAAAGAGAAGAATCCAGAACAATTCCAAGTAGTGGAGACTGAGTAAATAGGTAAAGGATAGTAAATTATTTGCTGATACAGGGCAGCTTGGAGGAGGAGTGCTTGTAGGCATGAGGAATCAAGCATTCTTCTTTGCACATACTAAATTTGAGATGTTAAAGTTTGAAACCTCAAGCTCAAAATTAGAATATGGATATAGCAGTTGGATATATGACTGTGGGATTCAGCAAAGGGTTTCCTCAAAAAATGAAATTATGGAGTAGTCAGGAAGAAGCAGATGATGCAGTATCAGACATTTGAAGTTCTCTGCTTTCCAGGTATATGGTAAAATTGCATTTCTTGGTTCCCTTGTGGTTAATTTGGGGTTTTGAAATAGCTTTGAGAGGAAGCTATTTTAGGAGAAACCATTTAACTTCAGTATGAGGTCCTTAAGAACTTTTATTTTTCTGTTATTAGCTACTAATAGTTTTCAGAGGGTGTCTGCTCCATTCCTCTGGGTCCCAAAATGAGAATAACAGGTAGCATAACTTCCAGGTGACTTACCATGCCACAGCATGAATGAGAAATCAACCTTACTGTTTTGGTCTCCTGAAATATGGGAGGTATTTGTTATTGTAGCATAGCCTAGCTCATCCTGAACCATACAGAAATAATTAATGCTGTAGGACTGAGTGAGATCGCATAAAGAGTAAGTATGAAAGAACACAATATGTTTAAGATTGAACCACAGGGCACACCAACATTTACTAATTGTAAAGAGGAAGGGGATGTAGATCATGAAAGGAACCATTTTTGAGTGAGTTATTTATTTTAAAAAATACCATTTTTATTATTATTATAGTTGCTTAAAAATTGACAGGAATTTAATAAAAATATTTTCCCCCTTGGGCTGGGTGAAGGAGGGAAGCCGGAGAATACATCTTCCAATATTATAATCAATTACAGCATGCCTTTGCAGTCTCTATAGATTCTTCTGAAACAATTCTGACTGTTGTTTCTGGCATAGTCACATGATAATCCACTGCTCATAGTCTGTGTTTAACTTTATTATTTTTCAGTATTTTTAAGTTTGTGGTAAAGCGTTATGACATATTTGGGTGTGTGGATAGTCCAGTAAAATTTAATAGCGGTATTAAATTTATTGAAGAATAGGTCATTGAACTGAGGTGGCTTTAATGCTCTGGTGGCCTCTGTAAGCAAATCAGAACCTAAACCTGTAAATGCCTCAAGGTCATTTACAAATCAAAACACTAAAGACAAGTAATCATAGAGAGCCAATTAGGGTTTATTCTATAGCCAATCAAATAATAAATAACCCTTTTTCCCTTTCTAATTTTATGTAAATCTTTCCTCTGGCTTCTATTAGGGGAATGATCCCAATAAATTCCAGTTTGGCACTGCCCTATTCCAAAAATAATGCTCAAATAAAACTCCTAAAAAATTTAATTTGTCTCAGTTTATCTTTTAATGGCATATACCAAAGTTTTTACTACATTTCCAATTTTGTTAATTACAGAGTTATTTGTTTCCGTTAGTCTGGATTATGTATTCTTGAACTTCAGTTTTACATGAATATTGGATCAAACTGAATGATAAGTTTTTGGTCCCTAAATGATAGTCTTTAGAAAAACATGACGTAGCCACACACACACAGATACACGACCTATTTGAATTTTATAATTTATACTGAGCAACATTGCTCAGTAAACTTTGCTGTCCTCATTTTATTGCTCGATACTTGATAGGCAAAAATGTTGGTTTTATGTATCTTGGTGACAAAATAAAACAAAGCTGCATCTGTAGCCATGTTCCCTTGTTAGGATCAAAAAGCTTTGCAGCAAATGTGAAAGTGACCTGTTTTCATTGGTGTCAGATATTAGCTTCATTTATAAATGTGTTTTTTGAAACTCTATTCTACTACTCTTCTTCCATACAGAGTTCATTTCAGTGCTGTCATAATTTAATACATTTAAAGACAATTTAATCTATACTTGCAAATCCAAATTTCTGTTAAAAATTAACTACCGTGATAATACTAATGGAAACAGCACTACTGAGATGATTGCTGAATGAATAGATACATTTTTAACATGGCTAAGCACATGTAGACAGGTACTGACAATTTTAGCAAGGTGGAAGTTTTGACACTGATTTTAAAACAGGCCACAATTTCAGAAACATTGACAATTTTTGAAAGGGTATAAATTTTTATTGTTTGACTATTGCCCAATCATTTCTCTCCTCTCATTGCTGAAAGGATGTTGGTTTCCTTTATCCTGATCTCACCCATGTAAGGCAGTTCTGCTATTGCCAAATTGATTTGGGTTTTCTGAGGGGCTAACTCTCGAAAAGGGAGGGGTAGAAGAGCAAAGAGAAAGGTAGAAGGACAAAGAGTAAGTACATAGATTATGGGCAAGAATTTTGTGATTGGAAGGTGATTGTAACAAAAAGATTAGGCAGCAGGTGCAAGTGAGAATTGGAGTGGAAAGTGGTGAAGTGTTGTCAAATGGCAGAAATGAAATTTCCTTTACAGAATTCTAGAAAGTCAATTTCTGACAGTGAAAAGTGGAGTCTTTTTGAACTCTGCTTCTTTAGAGACAAATCTTGGGTTGAACCACAGGCTGTTTAGTCATTCAGTCGTTCATTCACTTAATTATTTGTATAGCTCCTACTAAATGCCATATATTTTTCTAGGTTCAGGGAACACAGTAGTAAAACAAGTAGCCTCCAAGAAGCTTATGTATAGAGAGACATTAATTAAACAAATAAAACAGATTAATAATGACTGAGGAGATGAATCAGCAATCAAAAACCTCTCAGCAAAGGAAAGCCCAAGACTACATGGTTTCATTGGTGAATTCTGCTGAACAAAAATTAATATCAATCATTCTTAAACTCTTCCAAAAAATTTAAAGGAAAGCACTTCCAAACTCATTAGGAAGTAGCATTACCCTAAAATTTAAGGACACTACAAGAAAACTTCAGACTGGTATCCCCGATAAAAGTAAATGTAAAATTTCATAACAAAGTATTGGCAAACTGCATTCAGGAGTGCATTAAAAAGAGCCTTCCACTGGGATCAAGTGGAATATTAACCCTGGGATGCAAAAATGGTTCAATATCCGTAAATTAGAAAAAGTGATATATCTATCACATTAATAAATGAAAAATAAAAATCATGTGATTATCTCAAATGGTGCAGAAAACATCTGACAAAATTCAACACGCTTTCATGATCAAAAACTTAAACATATTGGGCATAGAAAAAATGCACATCTACATAATAAAAGCCATATATGATAAACTTTATGCTCAACAGTGAAAGGTTGAAAGCTTTCCCACTAAGATCAGAAACAAGAAAAGGGTGCCCACTCTCATCACTATTATTCAGCATTGTACTGGAAGGCCTAGCCAGAGCAATTAGTCAAGAAAAATAAATAAAAGGCATCCAAATTGTAAAAGAAGACTTAAAGTTGTCTCTGCAGGTGTTATAAACATATGTTTATAACATATATATTTATGAATATATGAACCCTAAAGACTCCACTAAAAAAACTGTTACAACTAATAAAAAAAATCACTAAAGTTACAAGACACAAAATCAACATACAAAATCAGTATATTTCTATACACTAACAATACATTGGATTATCTGAAAACTAAAGAAAACAATCTTTTTTTTACAATAGTATTAAAGTAATAAAAATAAAAACTTTATAGTAAATTTAACCAGTGAGGTAAAACCAGAAAAGTATTAAGATACTGATGAAAGAATTAAAGAAGATAAATGGAAAGCTATTCCATGCTCATGGATTAGAAGAATTAATATTGTTAAAATATCCATAATACCCAAAACCATCCGTAGATTCAGTGCAATACCTATAAAAAATCTAATGGTATTTTTCATAGAAATAGAAAAATCTAAAAATTTGTATGTAATCACAAAAGACTCATAACACCTAAAGCAATCTAAGGAAAGAAGAAAAAATCTGGAGGCATCATATTGCCTGATTTCAAACAATACTACACAGCTATAGCAATCAAAACAATATGGTATTGATGTTGAAACAGAAACACAGACAATATATTCAATGGAACAAAACCAAGAGCCCAGAAATAAACCCATACATATATAGTTAACTAATATTTGACAAGAGAGCCAAGAACACTCAATGAGGAAAGGACAGTCTCCTCAATAAATGGTGCTGGGAAAACTGGATAATTGGACATCATTCTTAAACCAGTCACAAAAATGAACTCAAATACATTAAATGTAAGACTTAAAACAAAACAAAACAAAACAAACCCATAAAACTCCTATAAGAGGGATGCCTGGGTGGCTCAGTGGTTGGGAGTCTGCCTTCAGCCTAGGGCATGATCCCGGAGTCCTGGGATCGAGTCCCACATTGGGCTCCCTGAGTGGAGCCTGCTTCTCTCTCTGCCTATGTCTCTGCCTCTCTCTCTCTCTGTGTCTCTCATGAATAAATAAATTAAATCTTAAAAAAAATTCCTATAAGAAAATTTAAAGAAAAAACTCCTTGACATTATTCTTGGTGATGATTTTTTGGAGATGATATGAAAAATACAAGCAAAGCAAGTAAAACACATAAATGGGACCATACCAAACTAAAAGCTTCTGTACAAAGAAACCATCAATAAAATGAAAGACTACCTACAGAATGGGAGAAAGTATTTTCAAACCACTATTTTAAAGAGATATCTGCATTCCATCTTTAATGCAGTTTTATTCACATTATTCAAGACATGGAAACAACCTAAGTGCTCACTCATGTATGAATTGATAAAGGAAAAAAAATACATACAAGATATATATACTACATTCAGCCATAAACAAGAAGAGAAATCCTACTATTTGCGATAATGTGGACTAACCCTGAGAGCATTATGCTAAGTGAAATATATCAGACAAAGAAAAATACTGTATGATCTCACTTTTATGTGGAATTTTAAAAAGCCAAACTCATAGAAACAAAGAACTGATTGGTGGTTGCCAGAGCCTATGGGGTGAAGAAATGGGAGGATGTTGGTCAAAGAGCACAAACTTCCAGTTAGAATACGAATAAATTCTGGGGATATTATTGTGCAGTATGGCGACTATAGTTAACAATATTGTATTGTGTACTTAAAAATTGCTAGGTGAGTAGATTTTAAATATTCTCAGTGCAAAAAAAAAAAAGACAACTATGTGAGGTGATGGATGTGTTAACTAACTTTATTATGGTAATCATTTCACAATACATGTGTATACCAAATCATCATACTGTGTATGTTAAACTTACACAATGTTATGTCAATTACATCTCAATAAAGCCGGGGAAAAATTAAATTAGTAAAGTATATGTCAGAGAGTAATAAATTAGCTAAAAAGAAAGATAAATCAGTAAAGATAAGTGTGTAAGATTGGGGCAGACATTCTAAAATGAAATAAAAAAAAAAACCCACACCTCACTGAGAAGGTGACTTATCTGCAAGTTCCAACATGGAGAGACAGATCCAGAAAGACATCAGGAAGAGGAATCATCCAGAAAGTGGGGAAAGAACAGGGAAAGGTCTTGAGCTGGTGGAACTGTTGCCTGTTCAAGGATGAGCAGAAGCCTGGGTGGCTGAGGTGGAAGTTAGTGAGAGTTAGAAGAGATCAGAGGCAAGAGGAGCAGGTCTTGTACCTTGTCTGGGTTTAAGTTCCAACTTTTATTCAATATGAGATAAAGTTTTGAAAAATCTTGAGGTATGCATATGAAAGAATTTAAGAGACATTGTTTTATTTACATAAAAATATACATTTTTCTCTTTCAATTTCAGGCGTAAATTAAAATTGGGTGGATAGAGCCATTTACATTAAAAATTCAGTTATGAGATTGATTGTTTTTGTGAATTTATCTTTGGAAACTGTAAAGTTCTAATTAAACAGTGGTTAAGTAAAAATAAATATGTAAAATGCTTTGCAAAGAGCTTCATTCCTAGGAAGCTTAAAATAAAGATAGCTATAATTATTGCTATCAGAGTTTCTCCCTCTTGGTGTGAGAGCCATCCTGTGGTACTAAGACATTAACTACATGTACTTGCACGCACAAACACACACACACACACACACAAATAAAGTGCCTAATGTTTTATGTGATGATAATTTCTTTTATGAAACATTTTTTGGTTAAGTTTTGATGGCAGTGTTTGTACTTTCATGATATCTTCCCCCTGTCACAAATTGTTCTTCAGCTGACAAAGTATGTTGAAAGGGCAAAGCAAGAGTTAAATGACAACTACTAAGTGTCTGGGACAAAATGAGATTTTATTTCCCATTAAGCCAGCCTCTGTGGTGAGAGGTAAAAGAGTAAACTCAAAATTCAATGTTAGATGTGTATAGAGATAACTACTTTCAAATCACAAAAGCAAAGGGCAGAGGAATGTTCTAAGAAACCATAAATACAATTTACAAGAAATTTTTGTTTGGTTGGTTTTTGCTTGAAACTTCTTCAGACCTCCTCTCTCCTACCTCCCGTGATATGAAGCAGCTGATAGAAACTCAGCCTGGGCAAATGGACCCAAACACTAGGGTGACAAAATGGCTGTAGATAATGTGAATTAAATGAGAAGTCTACTGAACAATGTTCTCTGGAGGCCAGTAGGTCTAATTAGGAGAAGGCACTGGATATTAGGCAGAAGGATTTTTTACTATTTAAAGTCTCTGCCAATTTGTACAGTTCCCAAGTCTTGTTTAATGGGCCTTTCAAGACAGACAGGAAGAAGATATTTAATCATTTCAAACACTCTTCAATCTTCTAAAAGCCTAGACCGAGTTGAAGAAAGTTGTTGCAAAGCACACTTCCTATAACACAGCTGTGCAGTACTGGCTCCAGTGGCTTATGAAAGACGGTTCTACTTATGGTAGAGAGATGTTGAGTCCATGGTCTTAAAATAAGAATCCCAGTGTGGTCACTTAGAAGTCTGGCCTGAGTCAATCTCTCTACCCGCTCTACTTTATCTGTTAAAGTTAGTAACGTCTAATCAGAGGATTAGATAAAATAAGGTGTAATGTGTGATACAGAGAAGGTATGCAAGGAAATATAAATATTAATAGTAGTTTTAGTGAGTTGGGATCAATGAAAATTGGATATTCAGTGTATCATAGTGTTTACAATTATCAACCTATCGTAGTCAAACAATTGAATACTTGTGTTATTGTCAACAACAATTAAATTTATCAATTTCACTTTCTCCACACCAGAAGATGAACAAAATAAAACTGCCTTTCAAGCAATAATTTACTTTGATGATCACACATCTTTTCACTAATTCTCTTTACTTTTGGGGAGAGGTAATAGAAAATAGAAAGTACACTCATAATGTCATTGCATTCCTTAACTCTTAACTCCTACTTCCCTCCTCTTAAAATTATCATTTTTATACTTATACATCAAAAAAGAGAGTCAATTTAAGTTCCTCTCTCTCTTTCCCATTCCTTCTCTCTCTCTCTCTCAGCATACAAGGTCATTAATTGCTATTGGGACCTTCATAAACCCTAGTCTGCCGATGGGGTGAGAACTCTATTGTTAAATGTATTATGGCAGGACTGTCTTTGGAGATTGCCTGCTTGATTGCTTTGTAAAGGCCCAATGGCACACAGCAATTAAAATCCATAGACCTCTATAACCCTTCTGATGTTTTATGGGCCTTTTTGTGTCCTTCGGTAGAGTTTACCATTTGTGTATTTCCCACTGGGTCTCTCTTTCAAAACTCTAAGTGGGATTTTTTTTTAATCCACTGTGATAAAGCTAGTTATACATCATGTGAAAGGTTAATGAATATTTTCAAAAGGAGCATATGTTTTAAGTCAGAGGGTGAAAGTTATAGTAAAAAATGGTTATATAAAAACGAATGATATTTTCCCAATCTCATCAGAGTTAATTTGTATAAACCTCACTGATACCTGTGATTCCTAAAGTAAAACAGTTTGTAAGGTTGAACTGACCTCAAAAATGAAGGAAGTGACTTGGGTTTACGGGAAAAGCCCACTTTTGAAATACTGCACAGAAAATGCACCATTCTACTGTCAGGTTTGTACCACACGCAGAAACAGATACATCTATTTATTTTCTATTTCATTGGAACTAGAAGTTTCCCCTAAAAAGAGGGTTTTGCAAACAAAGATTCCTAGCTTGTGTTCAGATGTGAGAAATTTGATATTGTAATAACTGGGAAGAAGCCAGGGAGGGGACCACCAGAGTGGTATTAAGGAAGACAGCACAGCTGAGTATGAGCTCTGGTTCTGAAAAGACTCACAGCGCCAGGTATCTTTCTACTTTCAGCACTGCCAGCAGAAGCTCCCATGACTCCAACAACAAAATCATTAGGCATTTCGTAATGCCTTTGGTCATTTGAAATTGTAACTGCTTTCTTTCTCTATATCCTTTCTTTCCTTTCCCCCTTATTTTCTCGCTCTTCTTTCTTTCCTTCCCTGTGTGTTCACTCTCACATACTCAAAGGGCACTTAAAGATCTTCATTGCAAAAGTGATTTGAACATTTTAAAAGTAAATTGTGCAGTGTCTGGAGCTCTGGAGCATTATTGAACTTAGAAAGTGAACACTGAGCTTCGGATTGTACTCTGCATGAGGTTCACATATTCTACAACTTTACAAATGATTATTTTAGGTATAAATGGTAGATCTGAGAAGAGGACTAGTCCCTTCTTAAAATTTTCTAAATCATGTTCCAAAAAACATTTTGTGTGTTGTGGCTGAGAGAAAAGTAATTATTCTATCATGTGTAGGTGGTGTGGGAGGAAAGGAAGATGAATGTAATGATAATGCATTATTATTTAATGGAGAGAGGACTAGTTCTTAATCCCCATTACCAGATGGTCACAGATCAACAGGAATAATTCAGTAGCTCTTCATCTAGCTCCATGGGGTTCTTATCTGCTGAAGAACACATATTGCAATATGCTTTTTAAATCTTATGGTTTAAAAATTTCTAAATATTACTGCTTTTAAAATTATTATGTCAAGTGTTAACTCCCGAAACTGTAACTAAACAATTCGGTTTAGTTAACAATACCTTCTAGAGCTATATGGTCTAAAGTATAGTCCATGCTGTCTTTATGCATCTAGATCACCTGTTATGCTTCTTTAAAAGATAGATTCTTAGGCTACTTACTTGAGTTGGCTATTTGGGAATATTTACTGAAGGCAATCTCCTCACAAAGTCCTTTTAACCACATGAAAATATGAAAAAACTTCATGTTAGAATTTAAATTCCAAATTTCTTTTATTAAAGTAGGAGTTGGTCCCGAAAATAAATGCACATTCTAGGCACTAAGTAGGTATTTTGCAAATTCAGTATTTATAAATTCAGTATTTTTAATATTCTTGAAAAGTAAGTCCCAATACCTCTAATTTATAGATAACTCTTAGTGTTCTCCATTTATTCATCAAAATATTTTCTTTACAGTATATAATGCCTTCTAGGTACTGGAAAGAATGATGAATTAGACAGTATCTATTCTTGAGTAGCTTTCAATGTACAAGTGATCTGAAGAGAAGTGGAGTGATTAAATTTTCTAATTTCTCACTTTACCATTTTAAGTGACCTCAAATCCACAAATAATTAAATGAATTAGCATTATATATAATATTATTTTTATGTATTGACATGATATAATATAGATATGGGAAATATATATATATATATATATATATATATATATATATATACATATACATGCATAATCCTCTCCTTGAAAAACTCCATGGTAAAGGATTGGCTTTTTTAGTGATCTATTTTAATTTCTTTTTTTTCTTTTTTTTTTTCTATTTTAATTTCTATTAATGATCTCTGAACATATGTGAATTTATGACCTTTATAATAAATGTGTGAATAAAAGCTTTATTATATCTTTGCATATTGGCATGCTAACAAAGAAAGCATAGGGACTTTCTGGAAGACTATGTGATAATATTATATTATACTGGAAAGAGAAGACTATGATGGCATTTTGAGTGGACTCATATTATGTCTATATTATCTAATAGTTTTGTGACTTTAGGTAAATATTGTAACTCACCAGGTTAAGTGAAATAATTGTCTTATTTTAGGCATTTGGCAAATCAGTAACTATTTCTGACTCTCAGTTTCCTTGAATTTAAAGTGGGTAAAATACTGTTGTTTTTGCAGAGTATCTTTAAGAGGTCAAAATTAAATATGTAAAATATGTTGTTCAAAACAGAGTTAAGACAGTTTAGTTCACTTAACTCTAAGTTAAGCTAGTTATTACAGCATTAGTTTTAGAGTACTTTACCCTATTGGAGACTATCAATGTATTTGTGAATATCTATGCATTTTCTGCAATGGGGAGACAATTGATTCTGTATTACTGTAGCCTCTTTGCTCATGATGTACCTACAAATTCACCCTTGTTAAATTACTCTTATTAATAGACAGCTGTAGTATAGTTACCATTGTAGAAATATGAGGCAAATGTAACTATTTTAGATTAGGCTGCTTTTACATTCTACACCTCAGTGGTTAAAAATGAGTACAACAAGGATGGCAAATACGTGATATTTATACTGCCAATCCTTCTTTCTCATCTCACTGTTGCATTGTTAAAAAATCATGGCATTCATATGATGAGCCTGACCTCAAAATACCTATCAACACAGGCAGTCATTACCAAAAAATAAGAATTGGTAACTTAATTGAAACTAACAGTTTTCTCAGCTCAATTAATAATCAGCATTGATCAGCACTACCGTGATCTAAATCCATACCACATTAATTTTTTAATTAGAAAATAACTTGTTCATTTACATTTGGGTATTTTTCTACAGTGTATGAAATACTTATATTTGTTATCCTGGGCAAACCTTCCCAAATGTTGGATCCGAGGGAAATCAAATACCTAATCAGATTCCATTTTATAAATCTGGACAAGGAACAAAGACAATAAAACAGTTTTGAAGTATTCATCTATGGTATACCACAAGAAATTCTCCATTTCGAGTATTTTTTTCTCCTTCAAGAGATAAATATATTTAAAGACAGAAAATCAATTTTTTCCTATGTGTGTGCTAAGTTAAGACTACATTAGGCTCCAGTTACTTTTCAAAATTTAATTAAAACATGCCTCCTCTGTTTACATCTGTACCATGCCATTCATAGGCACCATTTTATCAGTTTCTTAAAACTTTTATATTCCAGGAGGCTGGATGGCTCAGTTGGTTAAGCATCTGTCTTTGGCTCAGGTCCTGGGATCTCGTCCTTCTGATGTTATACTGGACTTCCTGATCAGCAGGGAGTCCGCTTCTCCTTCTGCCCTTCCCCTAGCTTGTGCTCTC
Organism: Canis aureus; assembly: GCF_053574225.1. Classification (NCBI taxonomy): domain Eukaryota; kingdom Metazoa; phylum Chordata; class Mammalia; order Carnivora; family Canidae; genus Canis; species Canis aureus. The sequence continues at coordinate 85,069,621 of NC_135611.1, read as the reverse complement.
TCTTTCTCTCAAGTAAATAAATAAATAAATAAATAATAAATAAATAAATAAATAAATAAATATCTTTAAAAAACCCCAAACAAAACATCTTCCTCCAATAATGCAGACAAATGTATCATAATAAAAAGTTCATCTCAAGAATGTGATGAGACTTTAATATAAGTACACCTATTAATATTCTTTATCTAAATAACAAATTAGATGAAAAGATATAAAGAATATGTAGGAGAAACACAGAATTCAACACTATTTATAATTTTAAAAGGTTACTTTTAGTAAACAAAAGATAGGGGAGAAGTATGTCTTCAAACAGTAGGTATGCCTTACAAGTACAAGATATATCTTATAAAAATATATAGAAAATGTTAATGTATAAGCCTTTAGATATAATCTCACTGACATTATTAAAATATAAGGTGACCTACTATTATCAATACTAAGAAAAAAAGACATATAAATGGGAAAAGAGCATAGAAGCTGGTTATAATGTGAAAAAATTGTATATACATAGAGAAAGAAAACTCAGCAAGTTTGCTGGGCACACACATTTATACACACGCTATGTCTATATCTGCATTTGTACCTGCAAACATGTACATATAATTATGTATATACACACACACACACACACACATTTCTTATACCTCATAAATCCTTATAAAATATAATAAAGTAAAATACCTATTCAAAATAGCAACAATATGTAAAAGCTACCTGAGACTAAATCTACAAAAGTAGTATGAGAAATTTAACGGACAAAAATACAAAACTTTATTGAGGGGCATTAAGAAAAAAGCAATACATGAAGGGATGCACTATGTTCATGAATAGAAATGATGGCATTATAGTATTATAAAGATATTACTTTTATTTCCATCTACATATCAAGCTTAATTTCATCGAACATCTCAAGGGACTTTTCATGAATCTTTACAAACTTTCCACATGATTTAACTCTTCATAACAGAAAATATAAAGAGAGATGCAAATATTAAATACAATAGTCAAGAAATTTTCAAAGACTAAGGTAAGAAGATTTTAAAAACTAACGTAAAGACTGATTAAAATCACATTTTTCCATTATGTATGTTACACAATTTATAATTATACAGCACCTATAACGGAAAAAATGTGATATGACATATATATGTCATCAGTCAATGGACCTCTGGGTTCTTTCCATAGTTCAGCTATTGTGGACATTGCTGCTATAAGCATTGGGGTGCATGTGCCCCTCTGAATCACTAGTTTCGTATCCTTTGGATAAATGGAATGTATTACTTAGCCATCAGAAAGAATAAAATCTTGCCATTTGCCACTACATGGATGAAACTAGAGTGTATTATGCAAAGCAAAATAAATCAGTCAGAGAAAGACAAATACCATATGATTTCACTCATATGTGGAATTTGAGAAACAATATTGTTGAACAAAGGGGAAGGGAATGAAAAATAAAATAAGATAAAAACAGAAAGGGAGGCAAATCTTTAGAGACTCTTAACTATAGGGGACAAACTGAGGATCAGTGGAGGGGAGGTGGGTGGAGGGATGCGGTAACTAGGTGATGGGCATTAAGGAGGGCACTTGATATAATGAGCACCAGGTGTTATATGCAACTGATGAATCACTAAATTATACTCCTGAAACTATAATACACTCTATGTTAACTAACTTGAATTTAAATAAAATCTTTTTTTTAATTCCTTTTTTTCTATGACAATTATATAAACAAATTCTAGATGGACTAAATCATAAATGTAAAGAGCAAAACTTTAAAATTCACAGAAGAAAAAAAATGTTTATAATATAGAAACATTCAAATGGTTAATTTTGAAACTAATGTTAAGTGAAACAAAAACTCATAGAATGGTGATAACAGTATATCATTTATACAAAACATTTAAATATAGAAAACAGTACTAAACATTGAACATATCAACATACATATGCAATTTAAAAAATGAATTGTGTTTGCAGACTTTAATATCGGATATGGAGGACAGAGGTTAAAGGAACCGGGAGTTTCCAGAACACTTCTGCTGTACCTGTAATGTTCCATTCAAGATAATTTTTGAAGCAAATGTAAACATTTGCTAATTCTTGGTGGTGGACATATGGGAGATGTTATATACTTTCTATTTATTTATTTATTTATTTATTTATTTATTTATTTATTTATTTTTGTTATATACTTTCTGTACATTTCTGAATATCCAGTGTCAAGATTCTGGTCATGAACAACCTTTCGAGTAGCAAGGCCTTAGATGATTTTCTGTTTAACCAAATGATAACTTCATCAGTTTACAACAAATCCTGCTAATATTCTTAAAGGGAAAATGAGCAGAGTAAAAGATTAATAATTTATCCCAGATCCCTATTATGAGGTATTTGGTAATTTAATGTAATCCTTGATAAAATAAGATACATGATTTTGCTAAACAGCATGAATGGAGGTGATTAAACAAAGTGTATTGATAGGGAAGCAAGGAATCCTATTCTTGAAATATAGAATCAACTTGTCAATAAGTCAATATCTATAACAATCAATCAATTCACCTGTCATCAGTTGAATCACTTCTTTCCATTTTATTCTGAATTTTATATTCTCATTTGCCAAGAATTCATTGTGATCTAGATGTATTTATACAAGTTAAAAAGTTGGCAAAATAGGATGTAGTAAATAAAGTGTTATAAAATTTCAAAGGAGACAAACTTATTTTGGTTTGTTTTTTCCTTCTCATCAACATTTGATTTCCTGTTTTTAGAAGAATTTTTTTAAAAAAACCTTATTTTAAGTGGATTAAAATAATTCTTCAACATCAAATGACTCTTAATAAAATAGCAATTAATGACTTAAGATCACAAACATGTGAAATAAATAATAAAAAAATGGGATATGATCTCCCAAATTAAAAATCAAAACAAAACACATTTTAAATTGTACTGTACTTTAAAAAATAAAATTGGAGATTGCATCAACCTGTAGAATAGATAAACAAAATAATATATAATAATGAAAAACAAGTAGGACTTTTTCTCATGGGCAAAATTACACACAATTTTGAGAACTGGATACACACATTTTTGAGAACATAGAACAACAGAAATAAAGAGCTCTATTTGAAAAGGGAAGTAAAGTTCATGCATAAATCTGATGGGTGTACATGTGTCTCCTTCCAAAAAGAAAAGATCCTTCGATAGAGATATCTGACAGTTCTTCAGTCAAGGTGATCAGAGGCCAGTCTCATTATTAAATTTCAGAGATCTAGAAATATGCCATGAGAAAAGAGGTAGATGCAGACAGAAATGCATAAGCCAGAAACTATAAGTGGAAGAAAGATATGTTTTGTTGTTGTTGTTTTCCTGCTCATGCTAAAGTACTAGAAGAAAAAGTAATACAAATTTAAGTTTTGATATTACTAACACATAGCTCTTTGAACTTCTTTATGTCACCTCCCTGGACCTCAGTTTCAGATCTAAGATAGGAGTGGTCAACTGGCAATTTCTAATGTGCCACCTAGCTCTAAATTTTATTTTTCTGTGATTTTAAGATTATAGATTTCATTGCTACCAACTAATAACAGCATAAGTAGAAGAATCTTGCACAAATTTAGGCTTAATATTACTTGCTTACTATTTTTTGATACAATTTCTCCCAATGCCAAATTAAGGAAAAGCACATAAACAACAATATATTAAACAAGAGAAAAGGAAATAGCCTATTTTACTACTGGAGTTTTTGGCCACAAGTCATTCAGTCAACTTACTGCAAAAATCTGGGAAGCATGGCTACTCCAGGCTATGTATATTTACGAGCTTGAAGAGACAAATATGTACTAACTCTAAAAGAAATTAGGTGTACTTTACTGGCTGCTCTCATCTCACATGTAGAAGATTTGAGGATATATACACAGTCACCATATAAATAATACATGCAACAGAAGTGACTGAAGAATCACTATAATCCAAAGTAAAATCTATGACGTGGGGAAACATTTAATATCTTAAGCAGACAAATGAGATTGTAAAGCCATATTATTTCAATATTTTAAAATGTTTAAAAAGTTATGCAATATTATATTAGGAAGCAGCTACCTTTGAGATACCAGATAATTTATATTTTGTTTACTACAATTTTCTGAAAATTTCAACTATTTTATAATAAACATGTTCCTGTTTAAGTAATGCATGTCTCTTATTCACAAAATACAAAAGACATAGATATTTTTCATGGAATGATTTGTTTTTTAATTTTCAGAAATATTGCTTCTGTTTTTCCTTATCATTCTGCCCATCATTACTTTCCTTTCTATATTGATTCACAGATTATAAATCTCAGAAAACTAGGTAGAATGTTGACAATTGCAAATTATACTCTAGAATATATAATCTCTAAAGTAAAATACTGTAGCTGGTATAAAACAAGAAGAAACTGGGGCAGCCCCGGTGGCTCAGCAGTTTAGCGCTGCCTTCAGCCCAGGGCATGATCCTGGAGACCTAGGATCGAGTCCCATGTCGGGCTCCCTGCGTGTAGCCTGTTTCTCCCTCTAGCCTGTGTCTCTGCCTCTCTCTCTGTCTCTCTCATGAATAAATAAATAAAATTAAAAAAAAAAAAAACAAGAAGAAACAAAAGTACTAATGTAGGTTCAGGATTAGAAATACACAGATCACTGTGATTTTCCATGTAATCTATTAGCTCAGAATGCCAAAGAGCTATGTAAATATAGATGCCAACATATAACCCACATATGGATAAATACATCCTGTATGCTTGACTGTGATCTGATAAAATACAACTGATTACAAGGAAGGTGTACAAACAATTCACAGGTATACAGTGAATAAGACCATATATGAAGGTCAATCCATTTATGAAAACATTCATCCTTTGAGAATTATTATATGGATTTGGTTTGAGAGGCCCATAACTCTGAATCTATACTTCTTGTACTAGTTTTCTATTAGTAGTATTACAAATTACTACAAACTTAATAGCTTAAAACAACACACACAATTATATTACAGTTCTGCAAGTTAGAAGTACAGTACACATTTCAATGGGCTAAAATAAAGGTGTCAGCAGAGTTATATTTCTTTCTGGAGACTCTAGGGGAGAATTTATTTCCTTGCCTTTGCCAACAACTAGAAGTTGCCCACAGTCTTTGGTTTGTGGCCCACCACTGCCTCCATTTTCAAAGTCAGCAAAATCAAATCTCATACTGACCTTTCTATCATCACATCTGTCTGTCTCTCTCTCTTTCTCTAACCTCAGCTGGATTATCCAGGGTAAGATTCCCATTTTAAGGTCTTAACTAATCAGACCCACACATCCCTTTTTGTTGCAGTATAATAAGAGGATAGGATATGGATATCTTTGGGAGGTCACTGTTCTGCCAATCATAACTCTGAGAAAAAATGTTATAAGGAAAAAATCATTCTTAATGAACAAATACAAATAAGAGTTAAGCAAAATTGAAGTGGAGAAATGAAATGTGAAGACTGTTAAATGCAGAGGAAAATGGTAAAAAGAAGAAAACAATGATAACTCATTGAAGAAGAATAGAAAATTATGCCTAAAAATTAAAGGTATATATGAGTTAGAGAGAGAGACAGAAGAGAATGAATAAATGAAATAAACATATTAATAAAATATACACAGAAAAAGTAAATCAGCTGAACACTACTATTGAATACGTTCAGCGAGAGGACTCATCTTTTTCCAGATGAAATTATGGAAGAAAGACCCACACATAGACATATTTTAGACAGATTTATTAAATTCAGAAAATTTAAAAAGACATACTACATTCTACCTCTTTTAGGTAGAAAAGAGTATGAGTTGCCAAAACATAAAAATTTAATTCTTCCTAAATTTCTTCTCCATCATGCTAAATGCTTAAAGAGTCTGTCACAGGCTTTTTTTCAACTATGACTCCTTCTGATAAAAAGAAACATTTCAGGCTCTGTTTTAAAGCTATATGAAAAAAAAATACGTATTCTGATTGGTTAAATGTAAATCAAAGCACATCTCTGGTACTTCTCAAAAGGCAGAGTTGTTAACCCATTGTACTAGAAAGATATGGAAAGGCAATTCATAAATGAGGAAATACAATTAGCCACTCAACACAGGAAAAAGTGCATAACCTCTCTCTCTCTCTCTCTCTCATAATCAAATAAATTAGAAGACATTCAAATTATATAATGTAAGTTGGTTCTGTTGAATTAGTAAAGATAGGTTCTTTCCATTAATTACAATATGAGATGTTATAAATTACAGTTATACAAGCTCTAGGTGTTATGATTTAGCATAATCTTTTAGTAAATCAATTTTGTATTATGTATAAAAAAATCTTAAGAGTTCACATCCTTTGAGTCAATACATTATTTCCTAGGAATCTGCCCTAAGAAAATAGAGAAGCCTGTGCACATGTATACATAAACATTTATCAGGTGATTTGTTATCACAACTAGGAAACTGTAAATATCTAAGAATATGAGAGGGCTTAGGTATATTATCACACAGTAGAATAAATAATTAGGAAATCACTAAAAACTATGCTTTTAAAGGAATATTTATAACAACTAAAAAAAGACACACAATCTAATAGTGGGAAAAAGTGACTATCTGAGCTGTTTGTATAGTGTAATATTAATTAAATATATAACATAAACATAAAAAAAATAATGATCTTATCTATTAACATTGATTCTCTCTTGATTGTGGGGATATTACACTTTGGATAAGTGAGAAAATACCCCTATCACTCATATTGAAACAAGGCTCAACACAGTGGGAGCAGATGAAAACACTGGTCTGTTAGTCCTCCTCTGAAAGAGGCCTATTTACACACTAATTGAGGATCATGCTTCTGATTTAGCATGCATATAGGGACTGGCTGTGGCCTTCCCCACAGACTGAAGCAGCCAGTAGGTACCCTCTGCCTTTTCACTGAAGCCTGTTCAAAATCACCACTATCTCCCTCAAATGAGCTTGTGTACATGTCTGGTGCCCTAGGGTTGTAGCTGCTACACAGTGGATGGTCCCCTGGATCGCCTGACTCTGAGAATCAGTGCAGTCATGAGTCACACAGGACTACAGCAAACAAAGAAGCAGTTACCAGTGAGGGAGGAAGTATACCCTCATGGCTATATACCTGGGTCCAGTAGAGAGGGAATAGACAAAAAAGTTCATCTCTCAGTTTATTCTTGGGAAGACCTTAATTATATACATTTCCAGCTGCTGCCTGAGGACCTGTCTGGCTTCTAATCAGCCTGCATCTAAGTGCTGACTGGTTTTCTCTCACTTTAGCTCAATGGCATATCTTGGCATAAGCTCAACTACTGAGGGCAACTAAGAACAAAGAAGGCAACTTGGACAATAACAAAGATTTAAGAGGTAAGCAAGACCTTGAGCCAGGCTCACTGATAAAGATAATTTCCTACAGGAGACAACTCCATCAACACTGGAAGAAATGGTTATCTAATGCACAGAAACCCACAGAGAGAGTCAAACAAGATGAAGAAACAGAGGAATATATTACAAATGAAAGAACACAATTAAACCCTAAAAACAGACCTTAAGAAAAGTAAAATAAGTGATTTACATAAAAATTTCAAAATAACAGTCATAAAGATGCTCACCAAGTTCAGGTGAACAATACATATAGAAAGTGAAAATTTCAACAGAGACAGAATACATAATTTGAAAGCACCAAATAGCAATTATAGAGTTAAAGAAAATAATAAATGGACTGAAAAAAGCTAATAGAGGTTATTTATTTATTTATTTATTTATTTATTTATTTATTTATTTTAGAGGTTTCAATAGCTGATTGGATCAAACGGAAGAAAGGATTAGTGGGTTGCCCCATGTCAGGTTTCTCACACAGTGAAGAAACTGCTTGAAAGATTATCTCCCTCTGCCTCTCCCCACATCTCTCCCTCAAGATAAATAAATAAATCTTTAAAGCATTTATTTATTTATAAAGGATTTTATTTATTTATTCATGAGAGACACACAGAGGCAGAGATATAGGCAGAAGGAGAAGCAGACTTCCTGTAGGAGCCCAATTTGAGACTTGATCTGAGGACCTGGGGATCATACCCTGAGCCAAAGGCAGATGCTCCTCCATGAACCACCCAGGCATCCTAATAAATAAATCTTTTTTTTTTAAGATTTTATTTATCCATTCATCACACACACACACACACACACACACAAACACACAGGCACAGAGACACAGGCAGAGGGAGAAGCAGGCTCCATGCAGGGAGCCTCATGTGGGACTCGATCCCAGGTCTCCAGGATCACACCCTGGGCTGAAGGTGGTGCTAAACCGCTGAGCCACCTGAGCTGCCCTAAATAAATCTTTAAAAAATAAAGACTCTCCCTTCTTCTTTTGCCCTGCCCCATGTTCTCTTTCTCTCTCTCTCTCTCAAAATACATAAATCAATCCTAAAAATTTTAAAAATAAAAATAACTACACCTACAATAATTTGTTAATGGATACTCAGAGTTAAAAGATAAATATTGAGATGGCAAAAATATAAAATGTTTATTTGGGGGAGGAGAGTAAAAATGTAGGATTTTAGTATGTGTTCAAAGTTCAGTTTTTTCAGCTTAAAATAGACTGTTATAAAGATACAAGTCTTATGGTAACCACAAAGGGAAAACCTATAACAGACACACAAAAGATAAAGAGTAGGAATCTAAGTATAGCCTATAGAAAATCATCAAATCACATAGAGATAAAGAGAAGAAAGACACAAAGGAATAACAAAATAGCCAGGAAATATTGAACAGAATGCCAATAAATACATACATATTAATAATTACTTTAAATGTAAATGGACTAAATTCTCCAATCAAAAGACATAAAGTGGGTGAATGGATTAAAACAAAAACCAAAAAACAAGGCCCAACCATATGCTACGTACCAAAGACGACTCACTTCAGCTTTGAGGAAATACACTCTTAAGATATCGATTAAAAAAAAAAAAAAAAAAACCTGAAGACTCAATGAATAGAAAGATACTTCACAATCATGGATTGTAAGAATTAGTATTGTTAAAGAGTTCATATTACCCAAAATGATCTACAGATCTAACGTAATCCCTGTCAAAATTCCAATGTATTTTTTTTTACAGTAATAGGAACAACAAAAAAACTAACAAGCCTAAAGTTTGTACTGAACCAGAAAAGATAGGCATCATTTCCTGATTTCAAACCATGTTACAAAGCTATGAATATCAAAACAGTGCAGCACCAACGTACTAACAGACATATAGATCAGTGGAACAGAATAGAGAGCCCAGAAGTTAACCACATATATATAATCAATTAATTTATGACAAAGAAGTCAATAATTTACAATGAGGGAAGAATAGTCTCTTTAATTCATGGTGCTGAAACAACTGGATAAACACATGCAAAAGAATGAAGCACAATGTCTTTCTTACACTGCTGTCAAAAATCAACTCAAGATGGACTTAAACTTGAATTTAAGACCTGAAAACATAAAACTTCTAGAAGAAAATATAGGGGGTAAATTCCTTGACATCAGTCTTGGCACTGACTTTGGATTTAACACCGAAAGTAAAGGCAACAAAAGCAAAAGTAAATGAGACTACATCAAATTAAGAAGTTTCTGTGCAGCAATGGAAACCATCAACAAAATGAAAAGGCAACTTACATAATGGCAGAAAATATTTGTGAACTGTACATCTGATAGGAGGTATATACCAAAAACATATAAAGAACTCCTATAACTCAGTAGCAAAACAACAACAACAACAACATAATTGATTAAAAAATGGGCAGAGAGGGTGCCTGGGTGGCTAAGTTGGTTGTGTCTGACTTTGGCTCAGATCATGATCTCAGAGTCTTGAGATTGAGCCCCACATCAGGCTCTGTGCTCAGTGGGGTGTCTGCTTGTTCCTCTCCCTCTATCCCTCCCCCCTGCTCATGTTCTCTCTCTCTTTCTCAAATAAATAAATAAAATCTTTTAAAAAGTAGGCAGAGGGGATCCCTGAGTGGCTCAGAGGTTTAGTGCCTGCCTTTGGCCCAGGGCGTGGTCCTGGGGACCCAGGATCACGTCCCGCCTCGGGCTCCCTGCATGAAGCCTGCTTCTCCCTCTGCCTGTGTCTCTGCCTCTCTCTCTCTGTCTCTCATGAATAAATAAATAAATAAAATCTTAAAAAAAATAGGCAGAGGAACTAAATGGACATTTTTTCCAAGGAAGACATCTTTGTGGCAAACAGGCATGTGAAAATGTGCTCAACATTACTAATCATCAGAGAAGTGCAAATCAAAACCATAACAAGATACCTCACATCTGTCAGAAGGGCTATCATCAAAAAGGCAAGAGATAATAGGTGTTGGTGAGGAAAGTAAGAAAAAGGAAGAGTTGTGCATTGTTGGTGGGACTGTAAATTGGTATAGCCACTATGAAAACTAGTACGGAGTTTCCTCAAAAAATTAAAAATAGAATTACTGTATGATCCAGCAATCCCACTTCTGAGTATATATCCAAATAAAACAGGATATTGAAGAGATATCCTCCCTCTCATGCTCTCTGAAGCATTATTCACAATAACCAAGATATGGAACATGGAAGCTATGGAAATAATGTAAATGTCCATCAACAGATGAAGAGGTAATAGAAATTCAGTGGAATACTACACAGCCATAAAAATAAATCTTGCTCTTTGTGACAGCATGGATGAAACTAAGGGTATTATGCTAAGTGAAATAAGTCACACATAGAAAAATAAATACTGTATTATCTGACTTATAGAGTATATAGTGTTATCTTAAAACAAAACAAATGAACAAACAAAACAAAACTAACTCTGAAGATACAAAAAACAGAATGGTAATAACCATAAGGGATGGGGAATCAGATTAGGTAAAATGGGTGAAGGAGGGCAAGAGGTACAGAATTCCAGTTATAAAATAAGTCATGAGGATGGAATGTACAATCACAGTTACTATAGTCGATAATATTGTTCTGCATATCTGAAAATTGCTAAGAAAGTAAATCTTAAAAATTCTCATCACAAGAAAAAAATTGCAGATTTTTATGGTGAAGGATGATAATTAGACTTATTGTGGTATCATTTTACAGTGCATACAAACATTGAATCAACTTACTGTATACTTAAAACTTATATGTTCCATGTCAATTATACCTCAAGTTAATAAAATAAAATAAAGTAAAATAAAACAAAATATAATAGAGCTAGAGGTAGGCCAGTTTGTAGCCTTCTTTGATTATAAAACCATTTTTTCTTCTTTCAGATGACCTATTTATTTTAAAGGATTATCAGACCATAGCCAGTAGTGCAAATCTAGATTGTTGTCTGCTATGTTTTAGCTTTTTTTTTTTTTTTTTTAATTTTCTGGGCCTTTTAATACTATAACTATCTCTATCTTTTTTTTTTTCCTCTGCCACTTGTTTTGAGGAAAGTTTCTTTATATACAGCCATATTCATTTGTTTATGTCATATCTTTGGTGTGGCTGCAGAATGGTATGTTGCAATAAAAGTCTAAAATGGTGACACTGGAGTTTTACAGGAAAAGTTTGCTAATAAAGTTTAACTTATTGTAGTAAGTTTAATAAATACAGATTTTATTTTATTTTATTCTATTTCACCTTATGTATGTCCTGAAGGCTGTTTAATTTTGGAGTATTATTTAATTAAACCTTTCCTCTCATTTTTTAAAGATTTATTTATTTACTTGAGAGAGAGAGAGAGAGAGAGAGTGCACACATGAGCAAGGGGGAGGGGCAGAGGGAGAGAGAAAAGCAGGCTCCCCACTGAGCAGGAAGTCTGTTGTGGGACTCGATCCCAGGACCCCAGGATCATGGCCTGAGCTGAAGTCAGTCACTTAACCGACTGAGCCACCCAGGTGCCCATTAACTAGTTTTAAATAAGCAAACAAAGCCATCACCTTTACTGAATCTTCCTTGTGTGGAATTATCAGGATTTGTTAGGGATCTACCACAACAATAACCCTCCCATCCTTTTAGGCAATAATATTATACTCTGCATTTACAAATTCAATAATGTAATTCAGTAGCTATTTCAAAATTTCAGATATTCCTAGTGCTCTAAATGTGAGAAAATGTCTCAGACTTGGAACCACCATTGTCTCAGACAATAGATCCATTCTCAATGTAGATTTAACTGCTGATTGCATATCTTCTATTAGAAAAATCTTTGTAGAGACAGCATTTCATAAAGAAGCCTGAAAATTGCTTGAACTGGTAGAAATTTCAGAAGAAATAAGTGATTCAAAGGAATGTAATGCTGAGTATGTCCTGTGGTCAGGTAGCAGAGATAAAAGGATTTTCTTTGACCCTATGACAATGGCTATTGATTATCTTGTGATGAAAATGAACAACTATAATTCCTAGACGCTTTAAATACATGCTTCCATTTCATCTTTGACTTTCATAGGTGTGTGTGTGTGTGTGTGCATGCGCACATGCACACAAATTTTAAAAATCCAATAAAACCAGAGAAATTAATAACCTTGATTTTTCATGTTTTATTATGAATGGATCATGAATAAGCTTGTGAGCTTATTCAACAGTTACTCTCTCTATGCTCCTTCATGTCTGTGAGATTCTGTGACAATGTCCAATAGTTCTGAAAATAGACTGGATATTCTTCAATGTTTACAACTCACCCTCAAATCTGCTAGTTTAAAAAAACCCTCCATCTTGGCTTATTAGAAGGATCCTGATGCTGGAACAGAGTGGATGTACATCTGAGAGGAATCTTTGTTTTGATGTCATGGTTTCAAACCAGATGATATGGCAGATGATACTTCAGGCACTTTGATGAAATGTTTCTGGAAATCAATAAACCTTGAATTTCTGACACTTTTCTATGGACAAAATGATATCTATAATTAGCAAGGAAAAAAGTGGTAGCGTTTCCTATACAGATCTCACACATATAACCCTGAAGTTTATAAACAATCTTTCTATTTATGTGGGTGATGATGAGGTACATAGCTACAAGTTAAGAAATGTGGTAATTAAGTGTGTATGTTACCATTAATTGGTAATGCACATGTTACTATTCATTCAAGCACATATTCAATATAAATGTATTAAATCTCTTATATGTATATACACATATATGAATGTAAATATATATATATATATATGATTGCACACGTGCACACACACACAAATACAAACACACACATACATATACAAAGACCCTAAGTGCTGAAACTGTACTACAGGAACATCTACTACACTGTATTTGCTAGAGCTGTATAAAATGGCAGCCCCATGCCAGATGCTTTATATACATTGCTAAATCAAACCAATATGGTGTCAGTCCTCAGTAATGAATGTTATTGAAGATTTAGGAAAAATAAAAAAATAAGGAGATAAACATAAAACTGCCATGTATGGTATACCCTGAAGATGAGAGTATCAGAAACAGTGGTCAAGGGAGGCAAATTACAGAAGCAGTAAGGGAAAGTTTTATTAAGGCAGTGAGGCCTGAAATCTGAGACAGAACCAGCCAGATGAAGAGCCTGGAGACTGGGCATTAAAGGCAAGAGGAAAAACATGTTTTCAAGAACACCGGAGCAAAAAAGAATTTAACACTGAAATTATCAAAGACCAGCATAGCTGGAGAAGGTGTGGGGGGACCCCTTCATGATAGGATTGGTCATGTGATACTGGCTGGATCATACAGGTCCTAGGAAGGTATATGCAAGGGTTTGTATTTTATTCTAAATGCAAGATGAAGTCACTGCCAGCTTTTAAGTACCAGAGTGGTAGCTTAAATAATTGACTCTGAAAAAAAAAAAAATAATTGACTCTGGATACTATGTAATGAAGCCTGAAGCAGAGTGAGCACAGAGTAAAAACAGTTAAGAAACTATGGAATCAATCTACATGAGGGATGATGGTGGCTTCACTGTGATACCAGCAATTGAAATAAAAATGGGCATATTTAGTGGTATTTGAGGACCAAAAAATATCAAGAATTGGAAATGAATTAGATAGGTTGTGATAATTATTGACATGACATAATAAAGAATAGACGTGTCTTCATAAAAACATTTTATAAATAGAAATGAATTATGAGTCAGATTAAGAAATGAATTTTGTTAAGAACTAAAGAAACCACATTTTATTCAAGGGCCTAAAACTGAGGTGTCTAGTCTGGGATCATAATTGGGATCAGAGTAGTAATTTTTATTTTTAATAATTCCAAACTCACACATTTTCTTTGATGAGGCAATTTAAAATATCTATTTATGAGTGGATGTTTAGGACTTGATATGGAGAGACTTGTTTAGCTTTTGATAATGGGATTTATTTATTGTCTATATGTGACTTATAATAATGAAAAAAATGAAGTGCCTTTTAAAATAGCATTTAGCATGTGTGTATGTGCATGGGTGTGCATGCAAATGAATTAGCAAAATAACGGATCCTTAATATAGAAATGAAAAAAGTATATAGAAGGGAATGAAAAATAAAATTAAAAATTATATTTGTTAGCTGTGTATCCCTGAGAATATTACTTAGACATTTGACCTTCCATTTCTCCTTCTCTAAAAGGAATGGAATAATAGTCAGACCAATACTGTGGGATAAAGTATAGTACTGATACATGCAACATCACAAATAAATTTAAGTGAAATAAGTCAGACTCAAAAACTCCATTGGATAATTCCTCCTACGTGAACATTTTGCATATTAAAACTATTGGACTAGAAAACAGGTTACTGGTTGCCAGGGCCTCAAGTTGGGGAATGCTTGACTCCAAAGGGGTATGAGGGTATGGGGTTGTTGTAGGGAGGTGCAGAGGTGGTACCAGTGGAACTCTGTTATATTTACCTAGGTAGTGGTTAAACAGCTCTCTACATTTGTCAAAACTCACAGAATACATAAAATGTGTAACTTTACTGCATAGAGTTTATACCTCAAAAGGCAAAATATATACTACTAGTATTACACTGTACGTTAACTGGAATTAAAAAAAAAAACTTGAAAAAAATTTTAAAAACCTCTGAGTAAGTTAGGAAAACTAGGAAAAGTAAATAATGAAAGACAATTAAAACAAATTATAGCGACTCTTATTCTCAACATGAAAAACTTAATACTTTCTACTAAAGATTAGGAAAAACATAAAGATGTCCGCTCTCATTACTTACCTAACATTATTCTGTAGATCCTATCAAATATTATAAGTCAAGAAAAATATTTTACATATTGGGGAGGAAGAAGTAAACTTTATTATTTTCAGACAGCATGATTATGCATGTAGAAAACACAAAAGACTGTACCAAAGACCTATTAGAACTAATCACTGAATTTAAAAATGTTCCAAAATACAAAGTCTTTACACAAATCAATTGCATTTCATACAAGCAACAAACTCTTCCCAAATAACATTTAAAAAACTACAGTACTTATAATAGCATAAAATAAAATACTGAAAAAAAAAACGTGACAGAAATCTTCCAAGATCTTATATGCTTAAAAACACAAAATATTGGCGTGCCTGAGTAGCTTAGTTAGTTAAACATCTGCCTTCAGTTCAGATCATGATCCCAGGGTCCCAGGGATTAAGCCCCATATCTGGCTACTAGATTGGCAGGGAGCCTGCTTCTCCCTCTACCTGCCACTCCTCCTCTTTTTGCTCTCTCTGTCAAATAAATAAAAAATTAAATACTTTAAAAATATTTTTTAAACCCCACAAAATGTTACAGAAGGAAACTAAAGAATATATGAATAAATTCAGAATCTGACTAAGGTCATGGTTTGGAAGACTCAATATTTTTAAGATGACAATCCTACACAAATTGATTTATATATCCAATGCACTCAAAATCAAAATCTTAACAGGTATTCTTGACAAAACTGACAGGTCAACCTTAAAATGTATACAGAAAGACAAGGGATGTAGGATAACAGAAACAAGTTTAAGAAAAAACAAAGTTGGAGGATTATTGGATCTCAAGACTTATTGCAAAGATAAACGTTATTACTGTGAGTATTGGTTTAAGAATGGACATCTTAACCAAGGTAACAGAACAGATAGTACAGATAGACGCACATTACATGGCCATTTTTGTTTTGTTTTTCAGCTGTGTTGCTAAGGTCATTCAATAAGGAATATCTAGGTTTTTCAATAAATGGTCCTAGAACATATGGGGTATGGGGAAAAATTGATCTTGACCTTCATTCATCTCACAGATACACAAATTAAGTCAAAATGAATCAAAGGCTTGAATGTTAGAGCTAAAATTATTAAACTTGCAGAAGAGGCACAGAGGAAACTGAAATATTGAGTTAAGTATTTTATGGAAATATGACACAATAAAGGAAACAACAAAACAAAAACTGGATAAAATGAACTCATCAAGATTATAAACTATTTTTCAAAAGATATAGTTAAAAAAAAGAAGTTATAAGGAAGAAGATTTTTGTAAGCATGTGTAATAGAGCTTGTATCCAGAATATATAAAGAACTCTTGTAACTCAATAACAAGAAAAAAATAGTTAAGATATTTGAACATTCTTTCAAAATGCAGATATGAGAATAGCCATCAAGCACATGGAAATATCCTTAACATCATAATCATCAAAGAAATACAAATTAAAATCACAGTTACCACTATAACACCCAATAGAAGAGCTAAGCTTGAAAGACCAATGATACCAAGTGTTGGTGAGAAGGTGGAAGATTAGAACTTTCTGGCATTACTGATAAAACTGTGATATGGCAGAGCCATTTTGGAAAAGAGCATGATACTAGCATATAAATTTAAACATACATTTACTTTATTACCCAGCAATTCTACTTTTAGGTATTGACTCAAGAAACATAAAAACATAGCTTTATAAAAAGATGTGGTGTGTATATCCATAGCAACAATATTTATATTAATAACAACAGTAAAAATAAATTATAACTAACCCACATGTCCAACTAAAAAATCTCTAATGTAACTAGGAAATAAATTGGTAAAGAACTTCAAGATTTTTTTTGAAAATTATATGTAAATGGTATATAAAGACCTAATAATTTTGTAAAAAGAATAGAAAAGGTATGACACTTTACTTCACATAAAGATATATTAAGTCATATTTTTAAAATGTATCACTGACACAGTTCAAATCAAAATATGAATCAAATGGCAGTTTTACCTCTCTAATACCAGACGTGAAATCAGGAGCTTGAAAATCATGGTTGTATGAAAGAACAGCAAAAACATCTATTCAAACTACCCTAGTCCACTTGTTTCAGACTTCATAAAATCTTCTAATGATCTGGAGTTAGTTGTGTTATGTAAAGAAAAATTCAAATAAGGTATTAACTTATTTTTTTAATAAATTTATTTTTATTGGTGTTCAATTTGTCAACTTATAGAATAACACCCAGTGGTCATCCAGTCAAGTGCCTGTCACCCAGTCACCCCACCCCCTGCCCACCTCCCCTTCCACCACCCCTAGTTCTTTTCCCAGAGTTAGGAGTCTTTCATGTTCTGTCTCCCTTTCTGATATTTCCCACTTATTTTTTCTCCTTTCCCCTTTATCCCTTTCACTATTTTTTATATTCCCCAAATGAATGAGAACATATAATGTTTGTCCTTCTCCGATTGACTTATTTCACTCAGCATAATACCCTCCAGTTCCATCCATGTCAAAGCAAATGGTGGGTATTTGTCATTTCTAACAGCTGAGTAATATTCCATTGTATACATAAACCACATCTTCTTTATCCATTCATCTTTCGATGGACACCGAGGCTCCTTCCACAGTTTGGCTATTGTGGCCATTGCTGCTAGAAACATCGGGGTGCAGGTGTTCTGGTGTTTCATTGCATCTGTATCTTTGGGGTAAATCCCCAACAGTGCAATTGCTGGGTAGAAGGGCAGATCTATTTTTAACTCTTTGAGGAACCTTCACACAGTTTTCCAGAGTGGCTGCACCAGTTCATATTCCCACCAACAGTCCAGGAGGGTTCCCCTTTTTCCACATCCTCCCCAACATTTGTTGCTTCCTGTCTTGTTAATTTTCCCCATTCTCACTGGTGTGAGGTGGTATCTCATTGTGGTTTTGATTTGTATTTCCCTGATGGCAAGTGAGGCAGAGCATTTTCTCATGTGCTTGTTGGCCATGTCTATGTCTTCCTCTGTGAGATTTCTGTTCATGTCTTTTGCTCATTTCATGATGGATTGTTTGTTTCTTGGTGTTGAGTTTAATAAGTTCTTTAGAGATCTTGGAAACTAGCCCTTTATCTGATATGTCATTTGCAAATATCTTCTCCCATTCTGTAGGTTGTCCTTTTAGTTTTGTTGACTATATCCCTTGCTGTGCAAAAGCTACTTATCTTGATGAAGTCCCAATAGTTCATTTTTGCTTTTGTTTATTTTGCCTTCGTGGATGTATCTTGCAAGAAGTTACTGTGGCCTAGTTCAAAAAGGGTGTTGCCTGTGTTCTTCTCTAGGATTTTGATGGAATCTTGTCTCACATTTAGATCTTTCATCCATTTTGAGTTTATCTTTGTGTATGGTGCAAGAGAGTGGTCTAGTTTCATTCATCTGCATGTGGCTGTCCAATTTTCCCAGCACCATTTATTGAAGAGACTTTTTTCCAGTGGATAGTCTTTCCTCCTTTGTCAAATATTAGTTCACCATAAAGTTGAGGGTCCACTTCTGGATTCTCTATTCTGTTCCATTGATCTATGTGTCTGTTTTTGTGCCAGTACCACACTGTCTTGATGACCACAGCTTTGTAGTACAACCTGAAATCTGGCATTGTGATGCCCTCAGCTATGGTATTCTTTTTTTAAAATTCCCTTGGCTATTAGGTGTCTTTTCTGATTCCACACAAATCTTAAAATAATTTGTTCCAACTCTCTGAAAAAAGTCCATGTTATTTTGATAGGGATTGCATTAAACGTGTATATTGCCCTGGGTAACATTGACATTTTCACAATATTAATTCTTCCAGTCCATGAGCATGGAATATTTTTTCCATCTCTTTGTGTCTTCCTCCATTTCTTTCAGAAGTGTTCTATAGTTTTAGGGTATAGATCCTTTACCTCTTTGGTTAGGTTTATTCCTAGGTATCTTATGCTTTTGGGTACAATTGTAAATCGGATGGACTCCTTAATCTCTCTGTCTTCAGTCTCATTGTTAGTGTATAGAAATGCCACTGACTTCTGGGCATTGATTTTGTATCCTGCCACACTGATAACTTGCTGTATGAATTCTAGCAATCTTGGTGTGGAGTCTTTTGAGTTTTCTATGTAGAGTACCAGTTCCAGTTTTTATAGTTTGTGGTTTTCCAGAAATGCGTCCATTTCTTCTAGATTGCCTAATTTATTGGCATATAGCTGTTCATAATATGTTTTTAAAATCGTTTGTATTTCCTTGGTGTTGGTAGTGATCTCTCCTTTCTCATTCATGATTTTATTAATTTGAGTCTTCTCTCACTTCTTTTTAATAAGGCTGGCTAATGGTTTATCTATCTTATTAATTCTTTCAAAGAACCAACTCCTGGTTTTGTTGATCTGTTCCACAGTTCTTCTGGTCTCGATTTCATTGAGTTCTGCTTGAATCTTTATTAACTCTCTTCTTCTGCTGGGTGTAGGATCTATTTGCTGTTTTTTCTCTAGCTCCTTTAGGTGTAAGGTTAGCTTTTGTATTTGAGTTCTTTCCAGTTTTTGGATGGATGTTTGTATTGCCATGTTTTTCCCCCTCAGGACTGCTTTTGCTGTATCCCAAGATTTTGAACGGTTATATCATCATTCTCATTAGTTTCCATGAATCTTTTTAATTCTTCCTTAAGGATTGCTACCCCTGCTTTCTTTTGAGGACCATTTGAATGGTAAATGGTTCTCCAACCTTTTATTTTCAGGCTGTAGGTGTCCTTCTGTCTAAAATGAGTCTCTTGTAGACAGCAAATAGATGGGTCCTGCTTTTTTATCCAGTCTGAAACCCTGCGCCTTTTGATGGGGTCATTAAGCCCATTCATGTTCAGAGTTACTATTGAAAGATATGAGTTTAGTGTCATCATGATACCTATTCAGTCCCTGTTTTTGTGGATTGTTCCATTGGACTTCTTCTTAAAGGGGAATTTTAAGAGTCCCCCTTAAAATTTCTTGCAGAGCTGGTTTGGTGGTCACATATTCTTTCAGTTCCTGCCTGTCTTGGAAGGTCTTTATCCCTCCTCTATTCTGAATGAGAGCCTTGCTGGATAAAGTATTCTTGGTTGCATGTTCTTCTCATTTAGGACCCTGAATATATCCTGCCAGCCCTTTCTGGCCTGCCAGGTCTCTGTGGAGAGGTCTGCTGTTAATCTGATATTTCTCCCCATATAAGTTAGGGATCTCTTGTCTCTTGATGCTTTAAGGATCTTCTCTTTATCTTTGCAATTTGCAAGCTTCACTATTAAATGTCGAAGTGTTGAACGGTTTTTATTGATTTTAGGGGGGGATTTCTCTATTTCCTAGATCTGAATGCCTGTTTCCCTTCCCAGATTAGGAAAGTTTTCAGCTATGATTTGTTTAAATACATACTCTGGGCCTCTGTCCTTTTCGGCACCCTCGGGCACCCCAATTAAATGTAGATTTTTCCTCAGGCTGTCACTTATTTACCTTAATCTATCCTCATGATCTTTTAATTATTTGTTTTTTTCCTCAGTTTCCCTCTTTGCCATCAACTTGTCTTCTATGTCACTCACTCGTTCTTCCACCTCATTAACCCTCGTTGTTAGGACCTCTAGTTTGGATTGCATCTCATTTAATTGATTTTTACTTTCTGCCTGATTAGATCTAAATTCTGCAGTCATAAAGTCTCTTTATGCTTTTTTCTAGAACCACCAGTAGCTTTATATAGTGCTTCTGAATTGGGTTTCTGACATTGAATTGTAATCCAAATTCTGTAACTCTGTGGGAGAGAGGACTGTTTCTGATTCTTTCTTTTGAGGTGAGGTTTTCCTTCTAGTCATTTTGCTCAGTGGCCAAAAACAAGTTGTATTGGGAAAAGGAGAAAAAGAGAGAAGAGAAAGAAGAGAAAAAGAAAAAAAGAAGAAAAAAAAAGAGAAAAAAGAAAAAAAGAGAAAAAATTTAAAAAAAAGGGGGGGGGGGAGCAAACAAATCAAAAAACAAAAAAAACAAGGGGGAGTATCCTCTGATTCTGTATACTTGTAAATCCCTCGACTTCCCCTGGAACTTTCCAGTGCTGCTTGGTCAATAATTTGATTTTCCCCTGTCCATCTAGCTGGTCTTCTGTGGGAGGGGCCTGCTGTGCTTATTTTCAGGTGTTAGCACTTGGGGGAGCTACTCAGCCCCCTGCCTGGTGCAGGGCTCAGTGAAAGATGTTTAAGCTGTTTATCCGGTGAGGCCACTGTGAGGCTCAGTGGGGGTTGTTTATCCTGTGAGGCCCCAGGAGGAACAACCACAGTGGTTGCGGCCAGCTCCCCAGCCCTGGAGTCAGTTCCTACAGTATCTACAGAGCTCTCAGTCTGCAGGGGCCTGCATGCTCCGGGCCGGGGCCGCTGATTTGCTCAGCTCGGGGCCACCCGGCGCCAGGAGCGTCCTCGCTGTCCCGGGGGGACCACCCAATGCTGGGCTGTGTCCCCGGCGCCCTGGGCTCCCGGGCCTGCACTGCTGGAATCGCGCTCCCGGCCGTGCAGCGCCCCCATCCGCCTCCGAGATGCTCCCGGGGGCGCAGCCCCCTCCGCGTGGAGCCTCTGCTGGAAGGGTATTAACTTATTAAACATTTAAGGTAGGAAGCCAAAAATGAACAACACGTAGACCCAGTGCCAAGCTATTCACTTGTTACTGCATGTCATAATTTAATTTTATTCAAGTATTTTTGGAAATGACCAACGATCAAGGAAATAATTTTAGTTCAATATATTTGGAGAAAGGAAGCATCAACACATATTTTCTTTGTTACCATATATATGATTTTTAAAATGTGAAAAGCTGGGCAGCCCGGGTGGCTCAGTGGTTTAGCCCCGCCTTCAGCCCAAGGTGTTATCCTGGAGTCCCAGGATTGGGTCCCTCATGGGGCTCCCTGTGTGAGTCCTGCTTCTCCCTCTGCCTGTGTCTCTGCCCCTCTCTCTCATTTTCTCTCTCTCTCTGTGTCTCTCATGAGTAAATAAATAAAATCTTAAAAAAAATAAATCTTAGTGAAACACAATTATCCTGGCAGTATAGAACATCTTAGGTGCTACAATTAATGTACCATAACAGAAAGCAATTTTGAGTTATGCTTACATATTTGAAATTCTAAACTGTGCATTCCTTGGGATAGTACTACAAGATTGAATTGGTAAACTAGAAAAATTTCTAAAAGAATGAGAAAATCTATCTTTGCTGTGCAATCATCTCTAAGGACCCCTGAAAAGGAAGATTCATTTCATTGGCAGAAAGGTGAATTTTCAGGTAAATAAACAAGTCATTATTAAGGTTTTTGAGTAATAAAGACAGCCACTTCTTGGTAAAGAGACACTTTAGAATGAATGGAAGATTGAAAACACTCAGTTCTACTGATGGAAGCAGAAGATCACTAACCATGATGAGAAGGTGACTGAATTTTCACAATATCCTAATATTGTGGGATAATATTCCTCTTGAAGATTGTGTTTCAGAGATAGAAAAGTAAAAAAAAAAAAAAAAAAAAAAGTAAACTTACACTTGGGATATTGCATCTTAAAAGAATAATATAATGGGACTTGCATCTTTAATGTGCTAGCTATAAGAATTCCATGACAGAACATTTTTTTCCAACTGTCTCCTATTTATTCTTACATAATTATCACTGACTCTCATCACTATTTGATATGGTTTAAGTAAAAACTGCTCATTAATGTGGCATGGCTTTTAAAGACACACGCAAAAAAAAACACTTTATTCCTAAGTACTATTCTCAATATTGTCTCAGATGTCAATATTAGATATTTATTTCAAAAATATTTATTCATTTACAGAATAATTTTTTTGCCTATTTTTCCTTTAAGTGGATGTATCCACCGATGAATTTATCAGACTGAAGAAGTCAGTACAGTTCTTGTCCTGTGGCCAAAGGAATAATACTACAGAAAGGAGTGGGGATAAAAGTCATTGAAGGAAAAAAAATACCCTTCAAAATGTCAGTTGTGCTAATCCCAGTGGGGCAGTTATAAATATATTGGCTATATATAGAGAGGGGGTTAGTCTTGGGTTCTCATACAAATGGAACTCATAGGAAATACATATGTATATAAAAATATGTATGTGTATATATGTATGTATTTATATACTGTCTATATCTAAATCTAATCTGTATCTATCTAGAGAGTGGGGGAAGAGAAAGACAAAGATGGAAATGGAGAAGGAGATAGATCTAGAGATAGAGGGAGGGTGGAGAGATGAGGAGAGGAAGAGAAGTGGGTGGGGAGGGAGAAGGAGAGGGAGAGAGGGGGCGAGAGATTGATTTACTATAAGCCATCAGCTCACACAAATAGGAATGCTAAAAAAGTCCTAAGATCTTCAGCTAACAAGTTGGAGCCCCAGAGGAGGTGCCATAGTAGAGGTTTAGTGCTAGTATGAAGGATGAGAGCCAGAAGAGTTGACAGTGAGAGTTCAATTCTGAATAAGTCTTAAGACAAGAGAAGACCAATGTTTGAACTCAGGAGAGAAAAATAACTCTTTATAAAATTAAAAAAATATATATGGGGGGGGGGGGGCAGAAGGGACAAGCAGATTTCGTGTCCAGCACAGAGCCCGACACTGGGTGATCACAGGACCCTGAGGCCAACACCCTACCTAAGTCAGACAGCTAACCGACTGAGCCACCCTGATATCCCAAGAAATAACTCTTTTTAAATAAGGTTTTTACTCTATTCAGGCTTTCAATGGATTGGATGAGGACCACGCACATCGGGGAGGAAAATCTGCTTTACCTAGTCCACAAATTAAAAGATTAATCTCATCCAGAAAAACCCTCAAACAACACACGGAACGATATTTAATAATATTAACCAAATATCTGGGCACCCTGTGGTGCCAGTCAAGTTGACACATAAAATTGATCATCACAGATTCCATCACATATTTCAAAGGGGGACTGTCTACAAATTAAGTGTTCTGAGTCAAGTGACAAGGGTGACAAGGTGCTTCTTTCAGAAATACAGAAGAAATACACAGAAGAAATCTGAGAAATATGGTTTAATATTTAACATTCTCATTTTATCAATTAACATGGTGACTTTGTTAAGGTGGCAAAGACTAGAAAAAGGCTAAAATACAGGATTTCCTGGGACTCCTGGGTGGCTCAGTGGTTGAGTGTCTGCCTTTGGCTCAGGGCATTATCCTGGAGTTCCAGGATCGAGTCCAGCATCAGGCTCCCTGCAGGGAGCCTGCTTCTCTTTCTGCCTGTGTCTCTGCCTTTCTCACTCTTGGTCTCTCATGAATAAATAAAACCTTTAAAAACCAAATAAAATGCAGAATTTCCTAAACTAAGTCTGTTAACTAAGTTGATTTATAAACACTAACCCCTAACCCCCCCTTCTAGAATTCACACTAAATATAATCATGGGAAAACTTCTTAGAGTAAAAACAAAATAAAATAAAACTTTGAAATGAAAAGATATTACTTATAAAGAAGCATTTTAATTTATAATGAGTAGCATGGGAGAGTTATAGCATAAAATCCCTAGTGTCAAACAGTCCTGGCCCAAATTCCAATTCTACTAATTAATTTGCTGTCAGATTGAACAAAATTATTTTCAAATATATTTGTTTTTGTTAATTGAGGTCTCTCTCTCTCTCTCTCTCTCTCTCTATATATATATATATATATATATATATCACACTCACAGTACACACACACACACACACACACACACTGAAATTCTGCCCTTTTAGGGATATGATGCCAGGATTTTGGCAAACTTAGTTGTTCACATGACCTCTACCACAATCAGGAGATAATGACATCTGCAGCACCCCTAAAATTTCTCTCATGTATTCATAATCAATATTCTTTTTCCACCCTCAGCCTCTAGCTATCATTGATCTACTTTTTGTCCTCATAGTTTGTCCTTTCCAAAATGTTATCTAATGGAAATATACAATATGCAGACTTTTAGATCCAGTTTATTTCCCATGATCTTTTGAGGTTAATGCATGTTGTAAGATGTATCATAGCTCATTCCTTTTACTGAGAAGTATTCCTTTATATAGATATACAACACTGTGTTTACTCACTTACCAGCTGATGTCATTTGGATAGTCAACATTATTGTTTTTATATGAATAGATATTCTTGTTTCTTCTGGGTAAAAGTCTCAAATTTGGTTGGCTGGAATATCATTCTTGACGGCACATGAATACCCCATAATTCATCAGACACTCATGAACATTTAGCAGGGAAATGGAAGCTAATAAAGGCACAATGGTACAGATGAGATTGGCCAGATGTTGAGTTAACCAAATGGAAAGATGTCTGACAAAGAAAAGAGCAGAGACCATTGGAAAAGTCACTCTGGTTTAAGAAAATACTGTTATTTAATTCTGAGGGATTTTTATACTTTTTGAAATTCAATTTCTTAAACAGGGAAATGAAGAAAAACATAATAGCCACTCTATAGGCCTATTCTGAGGATCAATGGATTCAATGTAAGAAAGGGCTTTTAAAAAACATAAATACAAATATGGTTTATAAATATGAGGCTAATAAGATTAAGTTGCTTCCATCATCTCTATCAATATATACAGGTCAATTTAGTCTTGAAGAATTGAAATTTAATGTAATTATTCCTGTAAAAACTCCATCCCAGTGTGCTATTTAATTTATTCAACAAATATTTACTTAGTACATATTGTGTATCAAGGACTAGAGACACAGCATTAAATAAAACAGATTAAAATCCCTTGCTCCATCAGAGATTTCAGCAATTTAATACACAAACTACATAAGTAAATAACTGTGCTAGAATATAATATGCACTACTGAGAAAAGAAAAAGCAGAGAGGAATGATTTGGAGAGTTAGGTAGGGGTAGTGAATTAAGATTTTGCTTTCCCCTGATAGATTATGGCCCATTCAGGTCAAAAAATACCTGTGTGAATGTGATGCAACTGGAAATAATTGAGGGAGGATATGAACTATAAGCAGCTTGAGCCAGATCTGTATAGACAGAGGATTAGATAGCACTGGTGCATGCCTGGCATATGCAAGGAAAAGTAAAGAGGGCAGGAGAGAAAGCAAGAGGCAGAATAGTTATAAATAAAGAGAGATATAAAGGAGAGAGCGGGTATGACTTATAGGTCCTTTAAGCCACTATCGTGAGGTGTTTCCCTTTTACTTTAAATTATAAAGGCACTGGAATGTTTTGGGCAGAGGACTGACTTTTATTTTCCTACTGCTGCTATAACAAATTGCCTCAAACTTAGTGACTTAAAAATAACACACATTTATTGTCTTATGGCTCTGGAGGCCAGAAGCCTGAAATGGATCCTACTGGTTAAAATCAAGGCAATGGAGAGGCTGCATTCATTCCTTCTTGAGGTTCAAGGGAGAATCTAGTAACTTGCCTTCTCAAGCTTCTAGAGGCTGCCTGCATTCCTTTGCTCATGGCCTTTTCCTTCACTTCCAAAACCAGCAGTGTAGCATCTTCAAAAATCTTTCAGACCCTCTTGCCTCCTTCTTATAAGGACACTTTTACATTCAGCCCATGCAGATAATCGAGAATGATCTCCTCATCTCAAGGCTCTTAATCAGTTCTACAAAGTCCCGTTAGTTGTATAAGGTAACATATTTATAGGTCCTGGGAATTAGGATATGGACATATTCTGGAAGCAATTATTCTACCTACCACAGTCCGTCAAGAGGTAAGAGTGCTTTTGCTGCTACTAAATGGTATTGAATAGAGAATTAAAAAGAGGCTATATTTATCCAACATTTAAAACTGTGCAGGCAAAAAGGTGTTCTGGATCTGGACATGATGCATTTGTATTTGTGTTTTAAGAATCCTCTGCCTTGCAGAGGATGAAGAGAAACAATTTATCTAGTTGTTCCAGCTTAATAGAACTAGAATCTTAAAAGGCTTAACCTCTAAATGATTTATTCTGGTGTTAACTAGGATGCTTTTGGATCCATGTATTGATCTTACAGGTCATTTTATTCAAAAGATGTAAGTGCCCACAGAGATGAAGTGATACTAGTGATCCTTTCATTTTCCTGTCACTTTCAGTAATTTAGACATTCTTATATTTAAATCGGTCCCTTTTGAGTTTGGCTAATTGATTTTAGCTTCTAGAATTTAAATTTCTATTTTGGGAATCAAAGAAATAAAACCAGATTTGAGAGAACTGAATTGGGGCCATGGTGACCCAAAGGATTTAGGGATAAACTGTCAGATGCCACTAGGGAGCAAATTATTTGGTCTCCAAATACCTAATATTTACTCCGTTTTAGTGTCTCTTATTTAATACCAAACACAGCAACAATAATAATAGTTAATATATATTGAGCACTAACATGCCACCACAGTATTAAATGCTGTTCATATATTATCTTTCACTGCAACCCTTTGATATAGTTCCTCATAATAGTCTCATTTTAACACATAAAAAACTGAGACAGAGTCTAAAAAACCTCACCAAGTTTACAGAACATAATGTCAGATGTGATAAAATGATTGAAAAGTGAATCAGGCCCTTGGGGAAAAAAGAAGAAATTTTCATATATGAAAATACCCAACATACCAAAATATTCTGTTTTACTATCAGAGATTAGGTAATATAAACATAATTTATATAATTCCATTATGACTAGTGTTGATACTGGATATATACATCCACATCTGTGTATAGTTAAACTTTAATATCAAAACACATGACTATAATAGCCAAAGTAATGATAAATACTTACATTTGAGACTGAATTAAAAGTCTCTCAAACTTATTTATATTGAAATTAATTGGGTTTAAGTCCAAAAATTATTTTATTTTCCATTTTTCCTCAAATGAAAAGAAGAAAACAACACTTGGAAACTATATACTTTTTTTTTATCTTTCAATGCTTAAAAAAAAAAAAAGACTAGTTTGTCTTTTTTGTTACTATTACCAAAAACATGTTCCATGCTGTTATACTAATAGTGGTCATTTATAATACATTTGTAAAACTAATTACAGAGAAGGAATTTGTGCTGCCTTGATTTCTTGTGCAAAAATGAAGCTCTCGCCTTTTCTTGTCTTCCTTTCAGTAATTACTAGTTAAGAGGATGAATTTCTTACATTTGAAATCAGTTGGTGTGGTGACTATATTAGTGCTTTTCAACATCTTAATTCTTTAAACTCATTTTTCCCCAGTGCGCAAAGCATTCATTGATTATAGAAAACAAAAAGGCAGACCACTCCTATTCCAGAAATGGGAATATTGAAATTAGGGTATCAAAGTATTTTCTGGTATTTCAGACACATAAACATGAGAAGTGAGGCAAATTTCTCTTTGCTGTAGGTGATGAATCTCATTGTAACACAGCACTAGGGGATTTAGCTGGTTATTCACAGATAATATACTGAGGACTAGTCATCCCAAGGGAAAACACTAATTCCTGACATCGAATTTTTATCCATGGTGATTTAGCTTGTGACCTTGCATGTTGAAGGCACTGTTATGAGTAAGTGGTAAACTCCGATATATGATGTATTCTCCAATCTACCATGACTCATGAACCATATTTTATGGTGTCTGCTTTTGGAGCATGTTTCAGGTTGTGCAAATAATATGTATCTCATCAAAAGTTAAAGAAAATCAGCATTACATGCAATGACAGCATTGTAGAACATTGACCTTTTCACATTTATCATGTGCCTCCGATGCCTCTCTAATGGATATCTTGACATTTTCATTTGAAACGATTCTTGTGTTCTCTGACATTTTTGTCTCCGTCATCGAAATCATAGGGTTTAGAAGCAATTGTTTGCAATTACCTGGCATACACATCATTTGCAGGTATAAGAAGCATAAAAATACTTTTTAACACAAAATGTTCCAGGATATATCTCAGAACACCTAGATTTTGCATTTGTCTTTGTAAGTGATCCACCAGTTTACCTGATTCAATAACTTTGCAACAATAAATGTTGGAAATGTGCATAGCATACCACATTCTCAGGAGTCTAAATGTTTTTTTCAAATAAAATTTGAGTTGAATGTTTATATTCCCAGAGTTTTGTGATAATTTCTTAAAGTTCATTTATACTTTCTATTGAGTTTTAACATAACATGAAGAATGTGAACATGAATTTTAATTACATGTATGTATGTATCTATTTGTTTATAGTTTCTATTTTATCCAAGATTTGAGACTGTTACCAAAATAGATTAAAAAGTATGAGAACTAGAGAAAATGAGAAAACTGGAATTAAAAGTATGTGAGAGAATTAATAAAGGCAAAGGCAAGATTATCACATGAAAAGGCATATTACATGACAATATATAGTTAATAAAGGTGGACTCCAAATTTGATTCTGAAGTGCATGAGGGCAAAGCACAAAGGAAAGGTTACACAATTCAAAGCAAAAGAACGGTGTCTTTGATATTCCTCTTTTTCACCATAACACATATTTTGCATGGTTAAGACAGAATGCATGATATCATGGTTAGCATTAAATCCAGGGTTTAGAACTACTGAACTAGTTAACAAGTAAGAGTTCATTGCTTTATCTGTCAAGTGGGGGAAAGCTATGTGATTTTTAAAAATATTTTATTTATTTATTTATTCATGAGGGACACAGAGAGAGAGAGGCAGAGACACAGACGGGGAGAGGCTCCATGCAGGGACCCTGATGCTGGGACTTGATCCCAGCACTCCAGGATCACACACTAAACCACTGAGCCACCCTGGGATCTTTGGAAAGCTGTATGATTTTACAAGGCTGTTGGAAGGAAAAATGAGTTTAGTGAAATACTTAACTCAGTGGTTAGAACATTTTTAGCTAATGAATATTAACTTTTAGTGACTCCAACATCCTCTGGCATAAGTAATAGGAAGACTGATGTGTAATTGAGTAAGTGTATATTTTATGACCTTCAGAATAATGGGGTTTATGAATGTCATTCTGGTTTAACCTAAGGGAATAATTTGGAACACCTAGAACTCTTTCCAGAGCATAATCTGCAGAACATTAGTATCATAAGATGGTTCGCACATACTGGTTTGTGAAACTCAGCCCTTTGCATCCTTTTCTTCAGACTGCAGAGTGCACACTAGCATATGTGGAGCTCTGAAATACCTTTCTTTGAGCAATCTATTTAATTATGTTTAATGCAACATTTTATTAGGGTTTTTTTGTTTACTTCATTGATGAGGCATGCATGTTTGTTTTTATTACTTAGTAAAACCATGTCTTATTAGATAAAGTTATTAAAGTTCAGTTGTATATAATTTAGGAAACATTGTTCTAGATTATGCTCTATGTGCAGGCATATCCTAGGCAATCGGCCATAATACTGTTCCTTACAGCTCCATTTTGGAGAAGAATTAGATGGCAAATATTTAAAGGTCATAGTTTTTCTAACAAATCCAGACTGCAGATATTTTGTGTTGCTGACTAACATCCTAAGTAAGGGATTTGGTTCCTGGCCAAGAATGAAAATAATGGGCTTGCATAAAGTACATGCCTGAAGGAATTGTCATCATGGTCCCAAAATTTATATGGGAAAAAAAAATTAGTTGGGCCAAAATCTTACTTAAGATAATAGTTCTGGGTCCACTTCAATATGATCATACAACTGATGCCTCATGGAAACCAACATATGAAACTTAGAGCAGAATATTTCCAAACCAGTTATCTACCACAGCCTTATATTACACAGTCAAATATTCAAATGTGAATTAGCTTTCACTTTTACTACTTAGGAAACTGAACGATTTTACCTTGTCCTAAAATACAGTGATACATGTTTCCTATATGGAATTTTGTTTAATACTTAAAAAAAAACTCACCTTTTTTCTAAGTAATCATTTGTAAATCACAGTTTTCTGGCAATAAATAAATAGAAAAGCTAATGATTTCTTGAAAGTACTCCTAGTACTTGCTAACAAAGCATATCACAGAAAAGTATTCACATTTGACTTCAGAATTATATATATAGCTCATGTAAAGAGAATACAAAATCATTAAGTCACGGATTAAATGTAAGGGAATGGAGATTAAAACATATCTCTACTTTGTACTACTTGAAATTGTTATTCTGCCTGGGAACTTTCTAGTGATAGCTTTAGATGAGAAATGGAGAGTTTTACCTTTTAAAAATTGCTTTCAGGTAAATTAGAATAAGCTGAATAAAGGAAGAAGCCCTGACTGGCTTGTCTTTATATGTCCACTATATGATGAAATGCCAGGTACATGGCAGACACGTACAAATATTGGAAGAAATAATGGATCATGAACACTAGCATGAGAACCTCAAAAGCAGAATGATTATAGTTCTACACTAGGAGTTTATGGAGGGACACAAATAAAAGATTCTTTTGCTCACACCATACTTCTAAAATTGGTCTATAGGCTTTCAGGTTGTCTCTTCATATTTCTAGCCAAATAGTGGAAAATGAGTTATAGATAAGTTTTATAACATTTTAAGTGAAGACAAAAACAGCTCATTGAGAGTTAAATTATCTTTAGAGACAAATATGATTAACCTGAAAGGAATTACAAACTGTTACTCGAATAAGTGAAGAAGATTTGAGGGTTGTCTTACCAATGAGTATAATTTTTAGAATGTTTGTAGTTTGGGCATGGGATCAGTTTAAAATACTCTAACACTAACAGCTCTAAGAATAACATAATTTCCTAATTACGGAAGTTAAAATATGGTTTTATTTTCATAGAAAATGGTTTCATAGAAAATATGTTTTTTTTCATGTTTTTAAGAATGCTTACTCACAGAACAAATTCATCCATAACTGTGTATGGTCATGAAAGAGAACTCACAAAATATATGCCATCTCCATTCTTAAGTTGACAAATGGGTACAGCAATGAATATTTTAATAGTTACAGAGCTTTAAGAAGACTTTCCTCCCTGCTTATCTACCATCAGATTCCTGGTTTTCATTGGTTTGGGAAGTATACAGGCAATATCTGACATAGGCAAGAAATGTGTTTTTGGAAAAAATTAAAAATAAAAACAAACAGGTAGCTTAAAGGTTCACATTAACTTGTAGAGTAAATCACTAAGGTAAAATTCCCTTAGATTTTATCCTTCCCTGTTTTAGAGTAACTCAAAGATATCTACCTTTTACTACATATTGACATTTTCAAGTAAATTTCTATATGGTAGTCAAAGTAAGAACTTTCAGAGATATCAAAGGAAACGTTAGTGTATAAGCATGCCAACTGTTTGTGTAAAGCATAAAGGGAATTCAACTCTGCCTGCTGTCACCCACATGTGCTTTGCCAGCAGGGGTTGCTATTCTAGTGTACTTTTAGGGAAATATTAAGAAAAGTACTGGTTTAATCCAAAAAAGGTTCATATAGGAACATAGTTTTATAGAAAACAAGTGAACAGTGAATCAAGCAAAAGTCAACCTCCAAATGGTTAGGGAAGCTTTGTGAATTTTTTGTTGTGCTTGTCCTACCGAGCCCTGCCTCAGTGAGAGATTTGAAGACAGCAGCCCCATTCCCTGTGTGAGAATTTGGTCCCTGGCTCTTGTGGAACAGAGACAACCTTATTCAAAAACAATTGTGTGTCTCTGTTCTAAATTGAAGGCAATATGAAGGATTGGCACAAGGCAATCATCTTTGTTTTGTCTAATGAGGAATTAAAAATGGAAAAGTGGCAGACATCATTCAAGAACACCATAAAGTTGTCTAACAACCTGTCACCACCTGGGGCCAAAGATTATTATTGAGACATACATAAACCACCAAAAGCCTCAGAAAAAAAGCTGGGGAGAGATTTTTTTGGTAAATTAGGGCATTTAAGAACTCCCATGTATATCTGAGAATTTAGAAAGTCACTTGCATATCCAGAGCAAGATGCATATCCAGAGCAAGATGCATGCTCCGAAAAGATCCTTTATGCTTTACACAAACAGTTGGCATCTAAGAGTCCTCCGCTTTTACCTCTGGCTAGTCTACAGACTCAGGGCAAGCCTGGGTAAATGTTGAAGTAGTGTGTCAAACTGAGCCGACCCGCAAAATATAGGAGTATTCCCTTTGTTTTGTGTTTTTGTTTCTTTGTTCCTGGCACTCAAGGAAATATCTGTACAAGTATTAGCTGAACACAAGATAAAAGAAGAGAGATCATGACAATACACTAAGAAATACAGTCTTTTCTGGATGTGTTAATAAACTAGATGGAAGGATTCTTTGCACAATGTATATGTATATCACATCAACACAATGCACACTTCATTATTTTTTACTTATTTATTTTTAAATTAAAGTATAATTGACATAAAATGTTACATTAATCTTAGGTGTATAACATAGTGATTTGGTGAGTCTATATGTTATGCTCATACAAGTGTACCTATCATGTGTCACCATAGAAAGCTATTACAGTATCACTGACTATATTCCCTGTGCTGATGATGCAGACTTTAAATATTTTTTTTTAAATTTTATACACCAACTATGCCTCAATAAACCTGAAATTTAAAAAAATCATGAAAAATAGAAAAAAAATACGTTTTTTTTCAAAAACAGCTTGGAAAAGTGACTCAACAAATGAACAACTCAAGCTTTGAACAATCAAAAAAAAAAAAAAAAAAAAAACCCAGTAAGCTATAAAGAATAGAGAGAATCTGATTCTAGAATTGCCACATTATAATATTCACTTTTCTAGGGTTTTTATTTAAATCTTTGTTTTAACATATTTCATTATAAAATGTATAATGATTACAACATAATCTAAAAAATTTAAAAAAATACATCCAGTATAGGTAACATACTGTGTTATGTTAATTTCAACTACACAATATAGTGATTCAACAATTTTATACATTACTCAGTGCTCATCATGATAAGTGTACTCTGTAACCCCCTTCACCTATTTCACCCATTCCCCCAACCTCCCCTCTGGTAACCACCTGTGTGTTCTCTCTAGTTAACGGTCAGTTTTTGGTTTGTCTCTTTTTCTCTTTGTTCCTTTGTTTTGTTTCTTGTGAAATTCCACATATGAGTTCTTTTTGACTGACTGATTTCACTTAGCATTATTCCTTCTAGATTGATCCATGTTGTTGCAAATGGCAAGATTTCATTCAGCAGTATTCCATTGTGTATTTGTAACACATCTTCCTTATCGACGGACACTTGGGTTGCTTCTGTATCTTGGTTTTTGTATATAATGCTGCAATAAACTTATAGGTGCACATATCTTTTTAAATTAGTGTTTTCATATTCTTTGGGTAAATACCCAGTAGTGGATTTACTACATCATATGGTAACTCTATTTTTAACTTTTTGAAGAAAGCTTATATAATTTTCCACAGTGGCTGTGCCAGTTTGCATTCCCACATATAGTGCACAAGGGTTTCTTCTTTTACATATCCTCACCAATGCTTGTTTCTTATATTTTTGATTTTAGCCTTTCCAACAGGTGTGAAGTGATACCTCATTATAGTTTTGATTTGCATATCCTTGATGATTAGTGATGTTGAGCATCTTTTCATGTGTCTGCTGGCCATTTGGATGTCTTCTTTAGAGAAATGTCTGTTCATGTTTTCTGCTCATTTTTGTGTTTTCTGCTATTTGTGTGTGTGTTGAGTTGTATAATTTTTTTTTTTTATATTTTGGATACTAACCCTTTATTGTATATATAATTTGAAAATATCTTCTCTTGTTCAGCAGGTTGACTTTTAGTCTTGTTGATTGTTTCCGTCACTGTGTAGAAGCTTTTTATTTTGATGCAGTCCCAACTGTTTATTTTTGCTTTTGTTTCCTTTATCTCAAGAAACATCAAGAAGAATGTTGCTACAGCCAATTTCGGGAAATTAGTCTGTATTATAGGATTTTTATGGTTTCAGGTCTTACATTTAGATCTTTATTTAATCCATTCTGAGTTTATTTTTGTGTGTGGTGTGAGAATGTGGTCCAGTTTCATCTTTTATATGTGGATGTCTAGTTTTCTCAACATCAAACATTGAAAAAAATTGTCTTTTTTCCCCCATTGCATGTTCTTGCCTCCTTTGTTGAAGATTACTTGACCATATAATCATGAATTTATTTTTGGGCTCCCTATTCTGTTCTGTTGGTCTGTGTGTCTATTTTTTGTCCTAGTACTACACCGTTTTGATTACTACAGCTTTGTAGTGTATTTTGAAAGCTGGGATAGTAATACCTCCAATTTTAGTCTTCATTTTCAAGACTGGTTTGGTATTTAGCGTCTATTGTGGTTCCATACAAATTTTAAGATTATTTATTCTAGTTCTGTGAAAAACGCTGTTGGTATTTTGATAGGGATTGCATTAAATCTGTAGACTGCTTTATTATGGATATTTTAACAATATGCATTCTTCCAATCCTTGATGGAATATATTTCCATTTGTTTGTGTCATCTTCAATTCTTTTCATCAATGCTTAATCGTTTTCAGAGTACATACCTTTTACCTCCTTAGTTTATTCTCAGGTATTTTATTATTTTTGGTGCAATTATAAATAGGATTGTTTTCTTAATTTCTTTTTATGCCACTTCATTATTAGTGTGTAGAAATTCATTGGATTTCTGTACATTGATTTTGTATCCTGTGATTTTACTAAATTCATTTAGCAGTAGTTTTTTGATGGGTTTTTGGGTTTTCTATATAAAGTATCATATCATCTGCAATTAGTGAAAGTTTTATTTCTTCCTTACCAATTTGGATGCTCTTTCTTTCTTTCTTTCTTTCTTTCTTTCTTTCTTTCTTTCTTTCTTCTTTCTTTCTTCTTTCTTTCTTTCTTTCTTTTCTTCTTCTTCTTCTTCTTCTTCTTCTTCTTCTTCTTTTTTTTTTTTTGTCTGATGGCTATGGCTAGGATTTTCAATCTATGTTGAATGAAAGTGTTGAGTGTGGACATCGTTGTCTTGTTTCTGATCTTAAGGGAAAAGCTCTCAGTTTTTCAACATTGAGTATGATATTGCCAGTTAGTTTTTCATATATGACCTTTATTATGTAGAGGTATGTTCCCTCTAAACTTAGTTTGTTGAGAATTTTTATCAAGAATGGATGTTGTACTGTTAAATGTTTTTTTTTTTTTTTTTTTCTGCATCTGTTGGAATATTTTGGTATTTATCCTTTCTCTTGTTGTTGCAATGTATCACATTGATTGATTTGTAAATCTGGAACCATCTTTGTATCCTAGGAATAAGTCCAACTTGATCATGGTGAATGATATTTTTAATGTATCAGTGGATTTGCTATGCTATATTTTGTTAAAGATTTTTGTACTATGTTCATTAAAAATATTGACCTGTAATTCTTTCTTTCTCTCTCTCTCTTTTGGTAGTGTCTGTATCTTGTTTTGGTATCAGGGTAATGTTGGCCTCATAGAATGATTTTGGAAGCTTTTCTTCCTCTTTTATTTTTTGGAATAGTTTGAGAAGAATAGGCATTAACTCTTCTTTAAATGTTTGGTAGAATTCATCTGTGAATCTATCTGATCCTGACTTGTTGGGAGTTTTGTTTGTTTTGTTTTGTTTTGATTACTGCTTCAATTTCATTGCTAGTAATTGGTCTATTAACATTTTCTATTCCAAAAATTTTTTTTTTTCTATTCAGTTCCAGTTCGGTTTTGGAAGAATAGATGTTTCTAGGAATTTATCTATTTCTTCCAGGTTGTCCAAATTGTTGGCAATAATTTTTCATGACAGTCTCTATAAGAGATTATAAAGGATTATAAATCCTTCATATTTCTATGGTGCTGGTTTTAATTCTTTTCTGTCATTTCTGATTTTATTTGTGTCCTCTCTTTCTGTCTTTTTCTCTTTTCTTTCTTTCTTTTATTTATTTTTCTGATGTGTTTAGCTAAATGTTCATCAGTTTTGTTGGTCTTCTCAAAGAACCAGCTCCTGATTTCATTTATCTGTTCTATTGTGGTTTTTGGCTTGTTTGTTTGTTTCTATTCTGTTTATTTCTGCTCTAATCTTTATTGTTTCCTCCTTCTTACTGGTTTGAGGTTTTGTTTGTTCTTCTTCTAGTTCCTATAGGTGTGCAATTAGGTTGTTTACCTGAGATTTTCTTGCTTCTTGAAGTAAGCTCTTCCCTCTTAGAACAACTTTTGCTGCATCCTAAAATTTTGTACTGTTGTGTTTTCATTTGTTTCTCTGTATTTTTTAATTTCCTCTTCGATTTCTTGGTTGACTCATTCATTGCTTAGTAGCATGTTATTTAACTTCCATGTATTTGTGTTCTTTCCATATTTTTTTTCTTGTGGTTGATTTCTAGTTTCATAGCATGTGGTCAGAAAAGATGCATGGTATGACTCCCATCTTTTTTAATTTGTTGAGGGTTGTTTTATGGCCTGACATGTGATCTAATCTGGAGAATGTTCTGTTTGCACTTGGAAAGAATGTGTATCCTGCTGTTTTAGGATAGAATGTTCTGAATATATCTGTTAGAGCTATCTGGCTCAATGTATCATTCAAAGCCATTGTTTTTCTGTTCATATTCTGTTTGGATGATTTACCCAGTGAAGTAAATGGGGTGTTATTATTGTATTACTGTTGGTTACTTCCTCTATGTTTGTTATTGTTGTTATGTATTTTAGGTGCTTCCATGTGAGTACATAAATATTAACAGTTTTTTTATCTTCTTGTTGGATTGTTCCTTTTATGATTATAGGGTATTCTTCTTTGTTTATCATTACAGTCTTTGTTTTATTTATTTGTATTTTTTTAAGATTTTTATTTATTTATTCATGAGAAACAGAGAGAGAGAGAGAGAGAGAGAGAGAGAGAGAGGCAGAGACACAGGCAGAGGGAGAAGCAGGCACCATGCAGGGAGCCTGACGTGGGCCTCGATCCCGGGTCTCCAGGATCACGCCTTGGGCTGAAGGCGGCGCTAAACCGCTGAGCCACCCAGGCTGCCCCAGTCTTTGTTTGTTTTTTGTTTTGTTTTGTTTGTTTGTTTGTTTTTATTTATGATAGTCACAGAGAGAGAGAGAGAGAGAGAGAGAGGCAGAGACACAGGCAGAGGGAGAAGCAGGCTCCATGCTCCGGGAGCCCAACATGGGATTCGATCCTGGGTCTCCAGGATTGTGCCCTGGGCCAAAGGTAGGCGCTAAGCCGCTGCACCACCCAGGTATCCCCAGTCTTTGTTTTAAAGTCTATTTTATTTGATATGAGTATTGTTACTTCATCTTTCTTTTCTCTTCCATTTGCTTCATAAATATCTTTTGGTCTGAAATGAGTCTTTTGTAGGCAACATATAGATGGGTCCTCCTTTTCTTTCCACTCCAACACCCTGTTTTTTTCCATTGGAGTGTTTACTTCATTTACATTCAAAGTAATTATCATTAGGTATGTACCAACTGACATTTTATGTCATTGGTACATTTTATGTCATTTACGATATTGTTTTATGGAGGATTTTTGTTTGTTTTTGTTTTTCTCTATTCCTTTCATCTCTTGCTCTCTTCTCTAATGGTTTGATGGCTTTATTTAGTGATGTACTTGAGTTTCTTTCTCTCTTTTTTTTTTTTTAATATTTTTTTTAATTTTTATTTATTTATGATAGTCACAGAGAGAGAGAGAGAGAGAGAGAGGCAGAGACACAGGCAGAGGGAGAAGCAGGCTCCATGCACCGGGAGCCCGATGTGGGATTCGATCCCAGGTCTCCAGGATCGCGCCCTGAGCCAAAGGCAGGCGCCAAACCGCTGCGCCACCCAGGGATCCCCCCTTTCTCTCTTTTTTGCATATCAATTATCAGTTTTTGATTTGTGGTTATCATTAGGTTTATATATCCTGTCTTATGCATATAGGAGTCTATAGTAAGTTGATGGTGGTCTAAGTTAGAACCTGTTCATCTCTTATTTCTACTATTCATGTTAGGATATAGAATTAGCCTTTTTTTTTTTAAGACTGTATACTTTAAGAGTAGTCTAAATTCACACAAAATTAAAAAGAAGATACAGAGATTCCCCATATATTCTCTACCCACACTTGCATAAATTACTCTCTTACCAATAACCTTCACCAGGGATTTATTTGTTACAACTGATGAACCTACACTGACACATCATTATCACCCAAAGTCCATATTTTGCCTCAGGTTCAGAGTGAATTTGGATAAATGAATACAGGGCATGTATTCTCAGTATGGTGACATACAGAATATTTCTACTACCCTAAAAACCCTCTGAGTTCTGCCTGTATCTCTCTCCTACCCACCCAATCAAGTCTTGGCAACAGTGATCTTTTTACCATCTCCATATTTTTTCAGACAATTTTCAGAATATTATACAGTTGTAATTCTATAGTGTGTAAGCTTTTCATATTGTTTTTTCACTTAGTAATATTCATTTAAGGTTCCTTCATGTCTTATCATGGCTTGATAGCTCATTCCTTTTTAGTGCTGAATAATATTCCACTGTTGAGATGTACTACAGTTGATTTATCAATTTACCTACTGAAAGACATCTTAGTTGTCTCCAAGTTTGGCAATTAGGAATAAAGCTGCCATAAACATCTGTGCTGGAGATTTTTGTTTGGACATAAATTTTTAATCCCTTTGACTATGACTGCTGGATTGTATTGTAAGAAGATGTCTGGTTTTGTAAAAACAAAATGAAACAAAAACTGTGAAACTGTTTTTCAAAGTAGGCAATTTTGCCTTCCCACCATCAATGAGAGTTCCTATTGTTCCATATCCTCACCAGCATTTGGTGTTGCCAGTGTTCTGGGTTTTGGCCATTCCATCAGGTGCATAGTAATACCTATTGTTATTTTGATGTGTATTTTTCTGTTGACATATAATTTGGAGCAACTTCTCATATGTTCATTTGCCATTTGTATATTTCCTTTGATGAGGTATCAGGGTATTTAGCTAATTTTTGAATTAGATTATTTTCTTTTTAATAATTTTTAAGGATTATTTGTATATTTTGGGGCAACAGTTCTTTATCAAATGTCGTTTGTAAATATCTTCTGTCAGTCTGTGCCATGTCTTCTCATTCTCTTGACATTATCAAGTGAAGAGCAGACATCTTTAGTTTAAAAAAATATATGGCTATCAATTATTTTTTCATGGATTGTGCCTTTGGTGCTATATCTAAAATATCAGTTCCATATCAAGTTCATCTAGATTTTTTCCTATGTTATTTTCTAGTAATTTGCATTTTTGTATTTGACATTTAGGTGTGTGATCCTAATTTTTGAGTTAATTTTTGTAAAGAGGTAATTTCTATGTCTGTACTCTTTTTTCTTTCTTTCTTCCTTCCTTTCTTTTTCTCTTTCTTTCTTTCTTTCTTGTCTTTCTGTCTTTCTTTCTTTCTTCTTTTTTTTTCAATATCTAGTTGTTTAAGCACCATTTGTTGAAAAGTCTATATTTCTTCATTGTATTTTATTTGCTCCTTTGTCAAAGATCAGTTCACTATATTCCTGTGGGTCTATTACTGGGCTTTCTATTCTGTTTCACTGATCATTTAGACAAATAGATTACTGTAGCTTTATAGCAAGTCTTGAATTTAGGTAGTGTGAATTTTGTTCTTCTCTTTCAATACTGTGTTGGCAATTCTGGGTTATTTTCCTCTTTATAGAAATCTTGGAATCAGTTTGTCCATATCCACAGAGTGACTTGCTGGGATTTTGTTGGGGTTGCATTGAATCTATAGGTTATTTCAACTCTTAGAAAATTATTATGACCTTTCAGTAACATCTTTTATCAAAGCTAATGGTATCTTTATATTATAGTGTGTAATAAACCAACAAAAATATGTGCCACTTGAAGCTGTGTTTATGGTTTTATAGAATGTTTTTTTTCAAATAGATACTCTAACATAGATGAAATAATTATATAAGTATTCATCAAATGAACAAATGAAAAATGAGTCCAAGTAGTTGGAAAGGTTTGAGAGTATTTTTTTACTTTTCTCCTGAATGCCCTAATTTAAGTATCAATGGCCAAATAGCAAAGCAAATCTGGCATATAATCCCAAAATCTGTGGATGGGCATAAGAAAAGATCAGCACCTAACAGGGACTTCTTAGGAAACCAAAAGCTTTTTATGTTTTCTGAAGTGTTCTGGATTGAGCTCAAATGTAATGCCAGCATTGCTTGTCAAAAGTGTCAGACAGTTTCAAGCAAGCCTGACCCATCAAATCACAAGGGGTAGATAGGATCTTTGTAACAAAAGCACCCAGAAATAGAATGAAGTGGAAGTCCTGAGTTTCACAACCTAAGTGATCCAAACAAAATCAAAATAGCTGATATATTCTGCTTGGGATTTTGCAAGTCATTATAAAATTTAAATAAAACAATGTAGCAAAACCGTACACTGGCCAAAGATGGCCATGATACTTAGAGTTGCTTCCTAAGACGTGGTTCAATTTTATTTGTCAAGTAGTTATTTCCACATTACTTACTGTTTTTACCTCTTTTCCTATATGTTCCTTCCAAAAAGTGTGACATGTTCATACTTTTGAAAGGATAATTAAAAGATAATTAAAAAAAAAGATTTTTATTTATTTATTCATGAGAGAGAGAGAGAGGCAGAGACACAGGCAGAGGAGAAGCAGGCTCCATATAGGGAGCCTGATGTGGGACTCGATCCCCAGTCTCCGGGATCACCCCTGGGCCAAAGGCAGGCGCTAAACCGCTGAGCTACCCAGGGATCCCAAAAAGATTAATTTTTTTTATGTGATACTCTGACTCTCCTTTTTTCGTAACCAAGTAAAGAAGCAAAGAAGGAAGGTTTACTTCCAAGAAGTTGGCTGAGGAAACCAAAAGGGAAGAAATCATTGAATCCAAGTATATAGGCCATTATTTTATACACTAAAAAGTCAGGAGACAAATGAAAATAGGAGACAGGGGACGCCTGGATGGCTCAGTAGCTGAGCGTCTGCCTTCAGTTCAGGGCGTGATCCTGGGGACCAGGGTTCGGGTCCTGCATCAGGCTTCCTGCATGGAGCCTGCTTCTCCCTCTGCCTATGTCTCTGCCTCTCTCTCTCTCTCTCTCTCTGTGTCTCTCATGAATAGATAAATAAAATCTTTAGAAAAAGAAAATAGAAGACAGAAGAATTTGGCTTTACTGAGTTTTAGGTAACTGCAATTCTTTGTTAAAAGTTAAATCACAAATGAGAGATATCTCCTAATATGATCAGCTTGATAACATGAAAAGTCAGGAGAAAGCTAGATATGTTACAAAACTCTGATCTCAGAAGGAAATATTTGGTATAATGGCAAAATATATATGTATGTATATGTATATATGTTTGGCATATATAGAGATGTATATATATAGAGAGTTATCTTAAATTCCCCCCCACAAATATACAAAATGTTTTTGCTCTTTATAAAACATTTTTAGCTCAGCAAGATACAGATGAGAAAGACACAGAGAAAAGATCATTTGATTAAGATATGGAGT
Organism: Canis aureus; assembly: GCF_053574225.1. Taxonomy (NCBI): domain Eukaryota; kingdom Metazoa; phylum Chordata; class Mammalia; order Carnivora; family Canidae; genus Canis; species Canis aureus. The sequence continues at coordinate 85,027,060 of NC_135611.1, read as the reverse complement.
AAGTTTTCTTTCATGCAAGACTTCTTTGGAAATGTTAATTAGTTTAAAGAAGATTTCAATGCATTTACTTATGTTTTAAAAATGGGCCACAAATTATTTTCTAGTACGTATTCAATAATTCTTTTTAATCATTTCAGTTCTTATTTTAAAAATCGAGTATAATCACATGGAAAGAAATGTTTTAGATATACATTAATATTTTCACATTTTCTTAAGATTGAGAATGCAGGCACATCATGATTCTATAGATGTGTCTATAACTTTATTTTATTTATTTATTTATTTATTTTTTTTTATTGGTGTTCAGTTTACTAACATACAGAATAACACCCAGTGCCCGTCACCCATTCACTCCCACCCCCCGCCCTCCTCCCCTTCTACCACCCCTAGTTCGTTTCCCAGAGTTAGCAGTCTTTACGTTCTGTCTCCCTTTCTGATATTTCCCACACATTTCTTCTCCCTTCCCTTATTTTCCCTTTCACTATTATTTATATTCCCCAAATGAATGAGAACATATAATGTTTGTCCTTCTCCGACTGACTTACTTCACTCAGCATAATACCCTCCAGTTCCATCCACGTTGAAGCAAATGGTGGGTATTTGTCATTTCTAATAGCTGAGTAATATTCCATTGTATACATAAACCACATCTTCTTTATCCATTCATCTTTCGTTGGACACCGAGGCTCCTTCCACAGTAAATTCGAATTTCACATTGGTGTAAATAGTGAGACAAATTTAGGGTTTCTATGTGGTCTTTTTTTTTTCTCAAATATTATTGAACTTCTAAGGACTCTCATTTCCTCATTTGCATATTGTCAGAGGTGGAGAATTTTTAAGTCCTTTCCTATTCTAATATTTAGTGATGCAATAGACACAATTTATAAAGTGTGTAATAATTATTCTAGATATACTCTGAAACATTATTCCTGAAAACAATGTTTTAATTTGAGAGGAAAAGAAAAGACACACATTTAAGAACAGTTCTGTTTTGTTTTTGTTTTGTTTTCTTGTTTTACCTTATAGAGATATTTAACATAAGTTTTGAGTGGAATTTAAAAGCATAGTCTATGGAAACTTGCCCTGTCAGTAGGGACTATCTGGACACAGGTTGAAAAAAATTTATCAAAATATACATACTGTTTGGTATTACATAAATAATCTGTTATAACCTTCAAATAAATAGAGACCATAAAGAAAAGCAGACTTTTATAGAACAATACAAAGATATAACTATTTAATTTGTCAAAGATATAACTATTTAATTATATAAATATTTCTAACAGGCAGATGTAGAAAGAAATGCTATTTGGAGACAAAAAATAAAAGAATCAAGAACTTCCGTGTCTGAGTATGAGAGAGCAGCTTGAAGCAGAAGTATATCTCTGATAAGAATAGATACAAAATTTCCAGAACATATTTAAAAGTGAATTTGATACATTAAGATAACACAAAATGAGAAACTTTGAAAGGAAATGAGACGTCCAAATACTTGAGTCAATGGAAAAGTAATCCATTCTGATATTCCGCCATATTTTCCCTCAAGGCAACTACTAATTACCAAGCTGGTTTAGATACCAGAGGGTGAGAAATTGAACACAAGAGATAGACCAAAAATGAGAAACTAAGTGGAGCTTTCTCAGTTTTATAGTGCCAAAGAGGCAATGAAAGATAATTCAGGAATTGTCAAAGACAGGGGCCCCTGACAAACATCTGAGATTTTCACTTGGAAGCGCTGAAAGCTACAATGCAGGAGTGATGGTGAAACAAAACTTAATTTCTTAAAAGACTGAAACACAGCTTTGAATTATCTCAATTTTGGGGGAAGAAATGTAGTTTATCTGTATTCTAATTGTATCTAAAGGAAAACTAAGTTCTCAACTAGAACATAATAACTAAGCATTCCAATACACAGGGTCAAGACAGCATCAGACTGTCCTGTAAAAGGAATTGTGAGTGATTGGGATATGGAAGTGTGAGATATAGGATTTTAACAGGCTGTCCAGAGGTTAGCTAAGTTAATCCATGGTGCTACTGCTTAGTCATTGATTTTGTTTGGCCCTGCAGTCGGTGAGGAGCCTTCGGCTGACACCGGCTTCTCATGTTACCACACTCCCTAAGTAACAGTCTGCGGAGTCACAAGCAAATACAAGTTCTTGATATGACTTCCCCAATAGCCTTTGTGATCAGTAGCCTCCCACGCCTCCCCAGGCCTCTCATTGTGCTCCTCTATACGGTCCCCAGGGATCTCACCCAAATCTTTTTCTTTTTGGTCTGAATTGACCAATCCATCCTTAGCCCCACAAATAAAAAACATTCCACCTAAGGGCCCTAAATAAAGTCATGTACCTCAGGTCCTGCCTATGTCTCTGCCTTGATCTCCATGGGTAAAGCCCCGAGACATGCCAGTCACTTCCTCCAGGACCTGTGGGTTAAACTTCTCTACTTCAATTTCTTTTGTGATCTTTTGGGAATCAGGCTCACCATCTAGCACCCTGTGGCTCCACTTAACAAATGTCAATTTTTAAAAAAGATTTTATTTACTTATTTGACACAGAGAGAAAGAGAGAGAATGAGCACAGCAGGGGAGCAGCAGAGGGAGAGGAAGAAGTAGGCTTCCCACTGAGCAGGGAACCCAATTTGGGGCTGGATCCCAGGACTTTGGGATCATGACCTTAGCTGAAGGCAGATGCTTAACCAACGGAGCCATCGAGGCATCTCAACAAATGTCAATATTTTAAAAAAATTCACTTATTTATTCATGAGGCGTGCACACACACACACACACACAGAGAGGTAGAGACAGAGGCAAAGGAAGAAGTAGGCTCCATGCAGGGTGCCTGACATGGGACTCGATCCCAGGTCTCCAGGACCATGACCTGGGCCGAAGGCAGTGCTAAACTGCTGAGCCACCCAGGCTTCCCATGTCAATTAAAAAAAAATAAAAATATTTTATTTATTTATTCATGAAAGACACACACACACACACATACACACACACAGGCAGAGACACAGGCAGAGGGAGGAAGAAGCAGGCTCCATGCAGGGAGCCCAATGTGGGACTCAATCCCAGGAGTCTGGGATCATGCCCTGAGCCAAAGGGAGATGCTCAACTGCTGAGCCACCCAGGGATCCCAAAAAATGTCAATTTAAAAAAATAATTCACTTAACAAAGTCATCACAGAAACTGTGGTTAATATGTCTAAATAATCAGGAGAATTAAAAAGTGGATAATTTCAATGGAGAACAAAATCTTCAAAATGAATTAGAATTTTATAACTGAAAAAATATATTAACTGAAATTATGAGCCAAATTGATAAGTTTAGAAGTAAACCAGATACTTCTAAAAAGGAAATTAATAAATAAGAATACAAATCAATAGGGTTGCCTGGGTGGTTCCATCAGTTAAGCATCTACCTTCGGCTCAGGTCATGATCCTAGGGTCTTGGGATCAAGCCAAGCAACAGGCTCTCTGCTCAGTGGGGAGTCTGCTTCTCCCTCTGCCTCTCCCCACTTGTGCTCATGCTCTTTCTCTCTCTCAAATAAATAAATGAATAAAATCCTTAAAAATATATATAAATCAATAGAAAACATTCAAATTAAAGTATACAGAGAAAACAAAAGAAGAAAACATAGAGAACAGAATGAGAGAAATACTGACATATTGAACATGATTAAAACATCTCGCACACATGCAGTTATAACTCCAAAAGGCAGGTGAAATAAACATATTTTCAGACAAATAAAAAACTGAAACCCTGAAAACCCTGAATGAAAGGAGCTCTTAAGGCAGTAGTATAATGATTCTGGAAACATGCATGGAAATGCAAAGAAATGAAGCAAAATGACATAGTAAATATACATGCACACTGACAGTATAAAAAGTAATAAAAAATGCCTGGGAGTTTAAAATATATGTAGAAATAAAATGCATGAAAACATTAACAAAAGGCAGAAATGGGCAATAGTAATTAAAGATAATTGAAGTTAGTGGGGGTAACTACATTTTTCCGGAAGTGTTGAGAGGATTAATTTACAATCCACTAACTCAAATATTTTGTAAAAATTAAAATGTCTCTTTAAGAAAGGTAAAATAAAATATAATTAATAAGTAACAGGTGAAATCATGAGGAAAGTTTTAAAAATATTTTTAAACAAATAATAAAATACACATTATTATGTTGTAGTGTTGTTTCTTTAAAGATTTATTTAATTATTATAAATTAATAAATTTATAATCTAAATATTATAAAATATAATATTATTTTATTTTAAAGGTTTATTTATTTGAGAGAGAGAGAGCACAAGTTGGGAGAGGGGCAGAGAAAGAGAATCTCAAACAGACTCTTCATTGAGCATGGAGCCAGACGTGGGGCTTGATCTTAAAACCCTGAGATCATGACCTGAATGGAAACCAAGAGTCTGTCGCCCAACCAACTGAGCCACCCAGGCATTCCAATTACTCTGGTGGTTTTTAACGAATGCTTCTTCCATGTTTTCAGTCTTATTCCACCTACTCCCCTTGAATCTGGTCAGACCTGCCACTTACTTGAAATGATTCCAAAAGTAGACAAGAAAGAAAAGAGAAAGTAATATAAAACAAGTGAAATGACAACTAAAATGCAAGGTGGTGGAATAAAATGCAGATGCTAACAATACAATTAAATGTAAATGGACAAAATGCATCAGTTAAAAGACAAAAAATTTAAATTAGCTGAAAAACAAAACCTATTATGCGATACTTATAAGAAATGTATACTCTTTATATAAAGGTATAGAAAGGTCAAAATAAACGGTGTAAAAAGATATGCCATACAACTAACAAATCAGTTGTAGCTAATAAAATATCAGATAAAGTAGATTTTAAAGCAAGGAAAATTACTACAAATAAGACATTTAAAAATGATGATATGGTTATCCCTTACCACTCCCCTTATTCAGAGAGGTTTCTAAATTTCTAAATTTGAGTGTATTTATAGTAAATCTCCAAGTATAAGAGAAGAAGAAAAATACAGAATATATTTGGAGATTTTAATCTGTCTTCTGTAATATCAGATGGAACAGACAGATGATGATACAGAAATGGAAAAAAAATTGAACAAGATTAAAATAAATAAATAACTGGCATAAGGACGTCACGGTGTCTAACAAACTCAGAGTGCATTTTTTTCAACTGTACATGGATCATTGGCCAATATTGACAACATATTGGTCCATAAAGCAATTTGCAGTAAGTTTCAAAGAAAAACATTTCATCATATATGGAATTAAGTTATAAATGTCTGAGAATCACAAAAATTGGTATGCATGTGTGTGTGTGTGTGTGTGTGTGTGTCTCATCAATCAAGAATAACTTACAAAACATATTAGAAAAAAATGAAACAAATGGTACAACTGACCAAAGTAAACAGAAAATGTATTGAAACTAGTAGAATACAGCTAAAATAAATATTATAGTTAGTTACTCTGGTGATCCCTAAAGAACCACTCTCATTATTACTAATGCCCTGGTAAAATCCTTTCCCATTGAATTTTGAAGCAATCTATGGCTTGCTTTCATAAATGAGTGAGGCAGAGGTGACCTTGTACCCCTTCGGTTAACTTATTTGTTTAAAGGTAGCTAATTGTGGGACGATTTGATATGCAATAAACACAATCAACAAAGAAGAGTGGGAAACATTTAAAAAACTTAATGTTAGTTTGCAGAGAGATAAAAAATTAGCTTCCCAGACTGATAAAAAGTAAGACTGTTTACATAAATATCAAGAGATTCTATTCAAGAAAAAGAGAGCATCACAGCAAATTCTATTTTTTGATTTGTATACTTCTCTGCATTTTTACTAAATTCACTGCAAATTGAACTAAAAATCACTTAATTTCTAGTTCAAGTGATATACAAGATCTACATAATCCATTTAAAATAATATCCAGATATTAACTTGATATTAACAAAATGTATTAACTAGTGATTTATTTCCTTGAATTACAATCAGAGAACTTCCATGAGCCTCGTCTATAAAAGGTTTGAGGCTCTTTCTGTTTTAGGTGGGCTCTTCAATGATGAGCAACTGATTTCTCTGCAAATTAATTGTTTCTAAGTGAATTCCTGAATAGACTGTTCACACTTAAGCCATGTGCTAAAATGTCAAAATCTGTCTCCTTGAATCTTTTCTACATACTGTTGTCTAAATATAGTTCACTCTGTAGAGAAGGTAAGTTCCTTTTGATCACCATGTCACATCACATTTTCATCCCCATCTTTAAAAAATTAATCTAAAAAAATAAAAAATAAAAAATAAAAAATTAATCTAAAACAAACAAACCAACACCAAAAAACAAAAGCCATCAATCCCATATCGACAATTTGGTCCAATCACTGGATAGGCACCAGAAGACGTCTCATCTTTCTACTGTATTTCTATTTGTATATTTTTCTTCACTTCTCAGAATTACATTTATTCATCTTACATATAACTGGGAACTCTGTGAGGGAATCCTTCCTCACTTTCTATGAAACAAAACTGTCATTGACAGTTATTTGTGTTTTCAACTCAAGTTTGATTACAAAACGACACATATTCCTCAAATAAATCAATAATACTGTTTCTTCCATATATTCAATTTTGTACTCAATTTTGAAAGGATTATCTTGTTTAGAGGAAGCAGTTTTTAGGGAGTTCTTAAGAACTATAATCATAATATATATATATATATATATATATATATATATATATATATATATATCTGCCAAAAACTTCATGTTCCTAGAGAAAAATTTTCATAAGGGCATGTACTAGAGATTATTTTTAAAATACAAACAATCATTACGCTTGTGATACCACTCATCTGATTGCTTTTTCTTGTTGTTTTTCTGCAATAACTCGGAGAGTGTCGCAATGAGAATGTCAAACATTTTTCCTTTCTTGTGAGCTAAAATCTATGTGAGATAATTTTCTTTTTTGATAGATACCAGTTCAAAAAAGAATGCTTCAAAATAAAATTCAAAGGCAGTCTCAATTTTTCTCCTTTCAAAAACTTAGCTAGACAGGTTGTTCAACCTGATAATGTTTAACTTACAATGCATATATTAGTGTCAATTTATGTTAGCTTACTCTTTATATCATGCTATAAATTTATACATATTATTTTATTTAGTTTGTAGAACTTTTTGAAGGTCAGGCAATTGTTCTTCTGTTTCCTCATCTGTACATATGGCCCACCATGTAGAGAAACTTGCAACTTTTCTGCCATTAGAGGTAATTTATTAGAAAACTGAAAATTCAGGGATCCCTGGGTGGCCAGCAGTTTGGTGCCTGCCTTTGGCCCAGGGCGTGATCCTGGAGACCCGGGATCGAAACCCACGTCGGGCTCCCGGTGCATGGAGCCTGCTTCTCCCTCTCCCTATGTCTTTGCCTCTCTCTCTCTCTCTCTCTCTGTGACTATCATAAATAAATAAAAATTAAAAAAAAAAAAACTAAGAAAAAAAAGAAAACTGAAAATTCAGTGAATTGCCCAAGGTAAAAACCTACTACGTTGAAGAATGTGGGGGCTGGGGGTGCTAACTCTTGTGCAGTTGAAAAGTCATGTATAACTTTTGACTCTCTAAAAACTTAACAACCAACAGCTTACTGTTGACCAGAAGTCTTACTGATGACATAAACAGTTGACTAACACGTATTTTCTGTGTTATATGTATTATATACTGTATTCTTACAAAAAAGCTAGAGAAAATAAAATATTATTAAGAAAATCACAAGAGAGAATATATTTACAGCACCATAGTGTATCTGTCAAACAATATCTGCATATAAGTGGGCTTGTGCAGTTCAAACCCTTGTTCAAACAGCAAGTGTGGGGGTGGGGGTGAATGGGTGAGGGGCACTGAGGGGGGCACTTGACGGGATGAGCACTGGGTGTTATTCTGTATGTTGGTAAATTGAACACCAATAAAAAATAAATTTATTAAAAAAAAGAAAAGAAAATATAGTCAATAAAGCTTTGTTGAATTAAAAAAAAACAAAGAGCAAGTGTAATAGATGGCAAAAACCAGGTTTTCTTACTCAGTGTTTACCAGACTTTTTAGATAAAACACACTGCAGAATAAGTCAAAATGAACCCTCAAGCCATTCAAAGTACTCCACAGTAGACTTTTCCCTGGTGCCAGCCTTAGTCATTACTTAATCAAGTCCAGTTCAGGGATCCCTGGGTGGCGCAGCGGTTTGGCGCCTGCCTTCGGCCCAGGGCGCGATCTTGGAGACTCGGGATCGAATCCCACGTCGGGCTCCCGGTGCATGGAGCCTGCTTCTCCCTCTGCCTATGTCTCTGCGCCCCCCCCCCCCTCTGTGACTATCATAAATAAATAAAAATTTAAAAAGAAAAAAAAAAAGTCCAGTTCAACCAGATGGACACCCTACTCCCAGATAGACCTATATGATATTCTCCATCCTTATCTCCGTGTACTGTATTGTGCTTCATTTCAATTCAGTTTATTTCACGTGTTGCCCATCTAAAACAACTCGGGTCATTTTACATACAATTTTTGAAGCTTTCCAAAATTATCCAGTCTCATACTCTCTTTCTCTGCACAGATCTTGTCACTATACAACCCAGTTGGCAAACATGCATTGATTTTTATTGCGTTCCTATAGCTTTGACATTTTTTGGTTATTGTCATGTTTTGATTTTTTTTCTTGAGTGTCTTCCTCCAAACTAGTCTGAAGCCATAGCTTTTTCTTTTATTATAGTAAGGAAAGTATAAAACACTTTAAACTATAATCTTAACACATGTATGTGCTTTAAGGAAATTCTGGCATGACTAATTTCTCTTTCTAAATGGAAACAGGAAGGAAGAGTACAAATATTCAATTAGTAGTAGACTCAGAAGGAATACTTGCTGCATCTGTGATGATCTATGTAAGATTTCTCTTGAGAGTACCGAAGGATTTGCAATGATAATTAGACTTTTATTATTTTTTAAATTTGAATTTACCTTTCAAATTATTCTTTGAATTTAGTTAGAGGAGATCTAATGACTCTTAAAAAAGTTATATTGCTTAAAAATCCATTTGAAATCATAAGATTAAAAAAAATTAAGGGTCATGTCTGCTTCTTTCTTGTGTGTATTTTTGTAATTAAATGTTACCTCCAAATCCTTTTCTACCTGTTTACCACTTGATTGTTAACACGAGACAAATCCATCTTTGATGTATAGTTCTAAATTATTTAAGAACTATCAATGCCTTCTCAGTCCTCTTGAGAACCCCTCTGCTCAGTATCCTCTTGGAAGGTGAACTAGAAATGATTTATCCAAGACCCTAGTATTTAATAAATATAGTAAACTTTCTAAATCTTTTACTTTTTTTTCTTTTTCATCTCTAAAATCAATTAAAAATAACTTCCTCTTAGGAATACCATGAAGATCTGAAAACAATACATAAAACATGTTTCTCATTGAATGACTAATGGTTATTTTAATAAAGCTTACATAATCACAAGAAATATTACAATTTCATTTTGAGAAAAAATACTATTAATGATTCTTGTGACAAAGTCTTTTGGAAATGTCTGTCTCTCCTTCCTTCCTTCCTTCCTTCCTTCCTTCCTTCCTTCCTTCCTTCCTTCTGTAATCTCTACACCCAACACGGAGGCTCATACTCACCACTCAGATCAAGAGTCGCATGCTCCACCAACTGAGCAAGCCAGGAGCCCTGGAAATGTTTAGACTTACATTTAATCTTAATCCCAAGCCAAAAGATGAGAATTTGAACATCTAACACTCTTTCATCACTTTCCCTGAAAAAAGTACACACATCACAAGAGTGGCTGACTTGAAAATTTCAAGAATACCACAGAAAGTGTTAGCACAACAAAGAAGGCAAAGTTGAAGGCAACATCATCCATTTCTAAATTTATAGGAATCCACAGAAAATGCTTCTTGCAAAGTCAGTAACACTGTTCTTTCCCTAAAGCCCTTTTCTGTGAGTGCCTGCAGAAATCCTTGCCTAAAACGAAGGGTCTAACTGTGCTGAGAGGTCCTCACATCATCCTTAGCATCCCTACCACAAAGATACGAAGATAAAGGGGCATTAGGAGCAATGGTGCCTGGATGGTTTTTGGTCCCATAGACACAGCCTAGAAGTATGGTCATTTCACTGTCTAGTCCACACTCATTAGTGTCACACACGCATCCAGCTCTCCAACCACTGAACTTTCGGACCTTCACAAAATTGCAGGCATCTTTCTGATCTCAGGAGGTAGTGAACATTTCCTTGTTCTTCTACTATCTCTGGGAGTAGGCGAGACGGGCCTGGCTTCACTTGAAATTATGGTTCCAATTGCACATCCATCCTCAAACCGGAGTGGTGAGTGGGATACAGCATCCAGGGAGTAGTTTCTGGGGTTGCAGACCTAGTCAAAACCACTAAATGTGGTAATGAGTGTCCAGTACGTTCTCCATTGAGTGTGTGGCTGCATTTTTTGTAGCTCATCCCTCAAGTTCTCTTTATGCTCAGAGTAGTCAAGAGGGATTGACCCACTGTCCCTCTCATAGGGTATTGAAGTGTCTTCTGGGCTGTCCTCAATGAGTGCTGAAGAATATAATGCTATAGTGTCATATACTGAGACAGCATTTGCAAGCCCAGGGGAATGAAGAGTTATGCACAAAATCTGTATTCTAATGCAACACCTACATCTCTGATATATTAATCATTATTATTACATTAACTAAACTAATATCAGTACAACCTACATAATATACATTTACATGAGTTTAATAATAGAATTAATTTATATTTTGTTTATAAAATAAAACATATGCAATGTATACTTGGTTCAACTAATTTTATATATATACTTTTGTAAGATTTTGTTTATTTATTTATATTAGAGAGAGAACAGGGGTAGGGGCAGAGAGAGAGGAAGAAGCAAAGAATACGAAGCAGACTCCACACTGAGTACAGAGCCCCTATATGGGGTTCAATTTCATGACCTCAAGACTACTACCTGAGCCAAAACCCAGAGTCCAGCACTTAACAACTGAGCCACCTAGGTGCCCCTAATTTTGTGTTTGTATAATGTGAAATACATATTATATACGACATATAACATATATGAGACAAATGTACCAAGTACAATTATTATAGTTAAGTAAATTTTGTACAATTCTTAGTGCAGACCATTTTAAATTTATTATGTGACTGAACTGATATAACAGCTCCTTGAGAGAGGTCCTATTGTTAGCCCTACTTAAAGATGTGAACACTGAAGCTTAGAGAGATTAAATAGGGGCTTAGTATGTGTATCTTAACAGTTTTGCCATGCTGCTTTCCATGTGCCACCTTCACTTTTGCAGAAAATCAGCCTGTGTGCTGATGTACTGAAAAGCTCCTACCAACAAGTTACTGCCAGTAAAATGTAGTGAGCATTATTAGCGATGCATTCTTATAAGCATTTTAGGCAAATGACATCATTTTGTGCTACAAACAGCTCTACAATACTATACAGCCACAAAAACATCTAATCTGTAATACACTTAAAATTATGAATGAATCTCAAGGAAGGAATAAGTCCAGCTACATATGTGGTACCATTTTCACAAAGTATAAACACAAGCAGAACTAATCTCTGCTATTAGAAGTCAGGATGGTGGCTACACTGGGAGGGGATTATAACTGGAAGGGGCCAAGACGATGCTAGTTGAGAGCTGAAGATTTTGATTTCTTGACAGAAATACTCATTACACAGGTGAGTTCAGTTTTTAAAATTCACCAAGCTGAGTAAAATAATAGTTGGACTTTTCTGTGTTTCTAACTTATTCCATTTAAAAGTTCACACATGCAGGGGTGCCTGGGTAGCTCAGTTGGTTAAGCACAGTTTGGGCTCAGGTCATAATCTCAGAGTCATGAGATCAAGCTCTGCATTGGGCTCTATGCTTAGGGGGGAGTCTGTTTGGGATTCTCTCTCTCCCTCTCCCTCTTCACATCTCCCCAACCCCCTTCATGCTCTCTCTCTCTCCTTCTGTCTAAAAAAATGCTTTACTAATTAATAAAATGTAAGCTAATTTTTATTGTTTATGATACCATGAAAGCATTTAGAGTTAAATTTTCTCAACCCAAAATTCTCAGAAATACATTCCTTTTTTTTACTATGTGAATGTGTGTAAATTTAAATGGATGTTCTTATTGGAAAAAGCTGGAAACTACTGTCTTAGAACATAAACATGAAAAATCAATTAAATCAATTTTTCATGAACAGCCTTTCAGAACTTGGCTTCTGATGTCCCCTTCCAGCCTGTTCATTACACTGAGGACCAATGTTATGTCTGTGGATGACTGAAATTCTGACTGATGTTACTGAGTACTAATTAATACTTCATCCTGTGAGGTAGAGCTCTGATAAAATCATCATTCTGAAGTTAATTTTACAGAAATGCTTGTCCCACCTCAACAGATGCTATACCACTGCCAATGTGAAGGGTGAGATTGTATAATGCAAAGGGTGATTCTAGTCATGTTCATTTCTGCACAAGCAATTAGCAGTATCTGCATATTTTTGATTTTATTCTCTGCATATTTTTGTGACTTATAGATGGAGCTTGTAATTGCACATTTATATCAGTGTTATTTATCTGTTTATATCTTAGTCCTTATATAGGTTGTTAGCTCTCTGAGGAAAGGGACCCTGGATGTATCCCATTAACACTGTGTCACAAATACCTGGTATAATAGCTAGCCCATAAAATGAATGAATAAATAAATGAATGAGTCCAACAGATCTAAACTACAAGTTTTTATGTCATCTGTCTGATCTTGGCAAAGTTATTCAATTTATTTGAATTTCAATTTCTTAATCTGTGAAATATTGATCTCATTTGCTTTAAGCTTTACATATGATGTATATAAAATTTATAGTATTTTATAAGTGATAGGTATAATTAGATTTCCTTAAAAATGTTTTTATTTAAAAGGGACACTAAGGGGCAGCCCTGGTGACTCAGTGGCTTAGCGCCTCCTTCAGCCCAGGGTGTGATCCTGGAGACCCGGGATGGAGTCCCATGTTGGGCTCCCTGCATGGAGCCTGCTTCTCCCTCTGCCTGTGTCTCTGCCTCTCACTCTCTTTCTCTCTCTCTCTGTCTTTCTCTCTGTCTCTAATAAACAAAAAATAAATAAAATCTTTAAAAAAAAAGACACTAAGGAATCTGGAGGAGCTAAGCAATGATACTTACAGTCCCACAGAAGATACTCAGTGTCTCACCAAGAAGTGAAACAGAATATAGCCAAAACCTGCTGCTGAAGGCGGCACATGGGTGGTTCAGTCAGTTAAGTGTCTGCTTTCAGCTCAAATCATGATCTCAGGGTCCTGGGATTGAGCCCAATGTCAGGGTCCGTGCTCAATGGAGAATCTGCTTCTCCCTATCCCATTGCCCCTCCACCCACTTGGGCATGCTCTCTCTCTCTCACATATAAATAAAGTAAGAATCTTCAAAAGAAAAAAAAAATTGTTGCTGAGAGCAATGTGAATTATATGTGCTGATAAGTTAAATAATTTTTCAGAGTGGAAAACCTCACTGAGAATGTTTTCTAAACTGAAAGAGGATTGTGGTCGATACATACAAACCCAACAGTTGCACAGAACAATAGGACATTTTAAATTCCAAAAGGATCATAGGATTAGGATAAATTACTTAATGTGAATAAAAACTTTTAATACAAATATGTATAACGTAGAAGAAGGTGTTTTTTTCTCTCTACACATGTAATTTTGCAAATTCAGTGTCAGATTTCCACTGGACACTATACTGAAACACCAGGTATGGAAGACAAATGTTATCTGTGCTTCTAGCTTTTGAGTACTTTATTAGATATATGGTTTAGGGAGTTAAACTCTGCCCCTGGAGCTCCTCAGCCATTTTCATCTTTTGTTGGACTCACCCACTATCTGACGACCAATGGTGACCCTGTCCTTTCCCATCGAGCGCTCTCATGATTTGTATGGCAACTAGCTCCTTGGTTTTATTTGTATTATCACCCAAAAAAAGATGCTTCCCTAAACACTTGCTTGTTTTGAACTTTGTATAAATAGAATCATATGGTATATGTGATATCATTTTTGTGATTTCTTTTACTAAAAGAAAAGAGGAAAAGTTAGACTACACTCTAATAATGAAATGTATCACTACAAGATAAAGATGCAAACCAAGCAGTGGGAAGAGAGAGAGAGAAAGAAAAAAAAAAGAGAGAGAAGAGAGAGAGATCCAATGGGGTTGATTCCACCTTCTTAAAATACAGATTCCCACAGTAATGAGAGCAGAAGATGCTCCTCTTCTTGAGTTTGTGCTTGTGACTTCCTGTTGCCACTGTTGCCAATGCTCCTTCCTATAGGAGTAGACAGGACATGAGGTAGTGGAAGGAAAACCGGAGGAAACTAAGAGGAGGCTCCTCAATCTTGCTGAGTGTTGGGAGTGCCCCTTCACATTCTTTGTGCTAGAACTAGGGGACTTCTCCTTGGGCCCTCTCTCCATGCCATCTGGTGCTCAATTCTTTATCATCCAGAAAGATAGGCAGCAAACAATAGCAATCTCACCATCAGGTCGATGGCATTTCAAATGCTGGTCTTCTTCCCCAGCCACTCCATGCATTTTGTACAGGTTTTACATCAGGAGTAAATCCATGCTTCTTGAACAATGTGTAGCTTCTGATGTCTCTGCTAAGTTTTTTTTTCCTCCTTGTTTTGGTTCTAAACTATACTTCCTAAAGGTCCATATAGCTTATTTTTTTAGACAAAGATTTGTCAGAGATTGGGCTCGAACACTATAAACCAGTAAGGTTTCCACTCTCTGTTGATGAATCTAAGTGTGGGTCAGGGAACACACTGAAACTTCAGGCCACTTTTAATTTTGCTTCTCCTTTCAGCCAGGCTCTCTGACATCTTTTCTGGGCATCGTGAGGTCCTTCTGCCAGGGATGTGCAAGTAGTTGGCAGTTATAGTTTATGGAGCATACACACACACAGCCTCTGGGTGACCTATGGCTGTGTCACCTCCCTATTGTCTAGTGTCCCCCTGGTCTCTTACATACAGCAAATAGTCTCATGATCTTAGAATAGAAGCTACTGGCATTCCTTGTCCCCTTGTCATGGAGGTTGCACTTCAAAGGACACAACCTAAATCAAACATGCCCCCTTTGGTGGCAAATATAGTCACAATATTCCCTCCCATGATAAAACTACTATGCAAACCAAGCTGGGGGAAATGGGAGAGGCACTGAATGTCATGGACTATGCCTATCTTAGCTGACATTTATTCTTTTTTTTTTTTTTTTTTTACTACATGCTTCTCACTGGATGATCTAGTTTAGGCTAAATTGCAGAGTAGTAAAATATTTGGGTTTTATAAATTTTTTCACTTTTACAGTTGTCAACCTCCTCATTTCATCCGGCTGGTTGCTGACTTCATAATTAGACATAATGTCTTGCTATTAAATGCCTAATGCAAAAACAAATTGTATTACCATACAATCATTAAACAACTAGAAAGTTGCATTTTAAAAATATGATACAGGGAAGCCTGGGTGGCTCAGCAGTTGGGCGTCTGCCTTTGGTCCAGGACATGATTCCAGAATCCAGGATTGAGTCCCGAATCAGGCTCCTTGCAGGGAGCCTGCTTCTGTCTCTGCCTGTGTCTCTGTTTCTGTCTCTCTCTGTCTGTGTCTCTCATGAGTAAATAAAATCTTTAAAAAATATAAAAATAAAAATAAATGAAAATATGATACAGTTTTTTAAAAAGATTTTATTTATTTATTCATGAGATACAGAGAGGAATGCAGGACATTGGCAGTGGAAGAAACAGGCTCCTCAAAAGGAGCCCTATGTGAGATTCGATCCCGGAACCTGGGATCACACCCTGAGCCAAAGGCAGACGTTCAACCGCTGAGCCATCCAGGTGTCCCTGATACAGTTGTTTTTTAAAGATTGTATTTATTCATGAGAGAGACACGGAGAGAGGCAGAGGGAAAAGCAAGCTCCCCGTGGGGTACCCGTTGTGGGACTCGATCCCAGGATCCCAGGATCAAGACCTGAGCTGAAGGTAGACGCTCAATCCCTGAGCCACCTAGGTGCCCCATGATACAGTTTTAATAGCATCAATAATCATCAAAAAGCTAGCAGACCTGAAAGACCTCCACAATGAGATTTAGAAAACATTAATTAATACACAAACAAATGATGGAAATGTAACAAGTGCCTAGGTTGGAAGACAATAATTTGGTAAAAATTTTCATTTTATCCAAAATGATTTATAGGGTGAACTTAATTCTGATAAAAATCCTAGCAGTTGTGTAGATGTGTTTTAAAGAAATTATGTAGTATTGGAGCAAAAGACAAATAAACCAACTCTGCAAAATAAAGAATCCAGAAACAACAGTCTATGCATACAATAAATACATTTGGTAATCCAATGAAGTGAGGAAAAATACCTTTTCAATAATTAATGTTAGCTCAAATGTATGTCCATATGAAAACAAAATGAAATTTACCCCATCTCACATCATAGATGAAATTCTAGAAGTGTTTGTCTAAATAGAAAGACAAAACAATTAAGTCTTTGGAAGAAAAAAAGAGAGAATATTTTTATGACCTTGAAACACACAAATATTTCTTAACCAGAAAATGTACTAATAATAGAGGATTGATACATTAGACTATATTAAGGATGAGCAATACTGGTCAGTAAATAACACCACTAATGCAGTGAAAGGTCAAGTCACAGCATGGATGAGGTAGTAGCATATCCAAGGTAAAAAGTAAGAAATACAGTCCAAAAAAAAAAATGACAAAACATTTCACAGGAACTTCGCAAAGTTAGGGATCCAAATGAAAAATAAATATGTGAAAAATACTCAGCATAATTATTTTCGGACCAGTGCAAATTCAAAACATAGTGAGATACCAAATGAGACACCATTGCAACAGAAAGGCTAAAACAAAACAAGAAAACAGAAAGGAGAGAAGGAGGGAGGGAGAAAAGGACAGGAGGGACAGAAGTAAGAGCAGAAGACTTGGGAAGGAGGAAGAGAAAGAAGTGAAGAGAAAAACAGAGAGAGGAGAAAATGATCAAACTCAGGGTAGAGAAGATTGAGGAGGAGGAGGTAATCAGATCTTTCATTCATGCCTGTAAATGTCCACACTGTTAGGACCATTTTGGAAAACCATTTGGCAGTATCTAACAAGTCTAAGCATATATGATCATTTACCCAACAAATCCATTCCTAGGTACATATATATCCAAGAGAAACGCAAATATATGATCACTAAAATAGATTACACAAATATTTTCATTTTTATTGTTTTATTAGACAAGACTGGAAATTTCTTAATTACCAATCAAAAATTTAAAATATAAATATGTTTTATTTTGTTCAGATAATGGTTAACTATATAATAACGATGAACAGATGGAACTGCTGACAGAACGATGGCGGAATCTCAAAAACATAATACTGAAAAACAAGTGAGACAATAAGCATTAATATTGTGGTTATACTTATACAAATTTCAAAAACAGGGGAAAAAAACAAATGTATAGTACTATATTCCAGGATTGCGGTTACTCATGAATGAAAAGTGTGGCATGTAGGGTTTTTTTGCTCATGATGTTCTGTTTCTTGAATTGGGTGCCAGTTATCCAGGTATGTTCAGTTTACAAAATTCATTGACCTGTACATCTGTAATCTTTACAAGCTCATGCATATTTGCATGGGTCAAGAAAATGTTTATGTGAATAAATGATGTTTGCGTTGATTATATTAAATGTAAGTTACAGTAGATTGAAAATAATCCCTGAAAAAAAAATAATTTCCATTTACTTGCACTGAATATGAGAAGAAAAAATGGTGAAACTACAATCAGCGATTAGTAGTCTCTTCTCTATACCAAAGCTGCTAATTTATGTTTAACAAGAATGGTGGCTTGCAATAATAAATGGATATTATTAATATGTATGCAGATTGTTACATAGACCAAGACTGAAAAAAATGGTCAGAAATTTTACTTTATATAAGCAAGCATGACAAAATACTTTCTACTTAGTCACTTAGAATTTTCCAAAGACTCAAGGAGGTAACCACTAGCCAAACTTGAAACACTCTGATTATCATAAAAAGTAACAGTGGTAATATGTTTTAACACACTGAATTAGAAAGAATAAGAAGGAAAAGAAGACCATAATGATATATAGAGGTGAATGACAGAGGGAAGGGAAAAGAAAAACCTTTTTGTGGGAAAGAATTCTAGTTCAAAAATGCAGAAAGAATGATAAAATTAGAAAATCACAGGTCAGCAAACAAGAATTTAATAGTAACTAATATAGGTCACCAGTGGATGCAAATAAGGGAACAGGATATTAAGAGAGTTTCCAAGTATCACCCCCACAGATTATTCCTCATTACAAACTAGGAAAAGGTAACTTGCACAAAGGAGAGATTGGACAGAAAGTATCTTTTAAAAAAATATTTATTTATTTATTTGAGAGAGAAAGAGAGGAGGGAGCAGGGGCAGAGAGAGGGAGAGAGTCTCAGGGAGACTTCACGCTGAGCAGAGCCCGAAGTGGGGCTCCATGTGGAGCTCAATCTCATGACCCTGAACTCACCACCTCTGCAGAAACCAAGTCTGTCATTTAACAGACTGTGCCACCCAGGTGCCTCTAGGACAAAAAGTATCTTACAGGTGATCAAACTTAGCATTAACCACACTGGGAGAAATGAAAATATGTTTCCTGATACAATGCACGGAAAGTAGGAGCATCACTTATGTAGTTGTTGTTGTTGAAGTTATGATGAAATGTTTAATTTAAAAAACTATCTGAGTATCTTAATGGATCCCCATACTCATCACCCAGTCTTGGCAATTGTCAAAGCATGCCCAATTTTATTTCATATATATACACATTTTTCTCTACCATTTCTATATTGCTTCCTAGTCAGAACTTTTTTTTATTGACAACATTTCTATTGTTTTTTAACAATAATTCTGATGTGAATTATCCACAAATTTATGTTTATGACCCGAATTCATGACTTGAGCCAAGATTAAGAGTTGGTCACCTAACTAACTCAGCCACCCAGGTGCCCCACAAAGTATAGTTTTTGACAGGATGCCATTTTTTTTCTCAAGAGGTTTCTTTGATTTTCAGAGGCTGGGTAGTAAATAAGTTTTCAGAAAATGGAAGTTCTCTGTAGGCACACCATAAGACTTTCTAGTAAATAAATGAATACCTAAGGTTTAAAATACTGTAAGTGCCCAATTAGCCTCCTACTAGGCAATGCAGTGTGTAAAGGAATCCATATTCAGATTAGTGAGCTGATTTTCAATCATTATGTCTCTCAAAAACATCTCCCTATAAAGAAGAATGATGTGTGTTTTAATTTACTTTTGTATTTCGCTTAGAAAATATTTTTATATGTTTATATGTAAAAAATGTCTGCACTTGTTAATTTCCATCATGGTATTTGAACATAATCTTGTAGGTAACATCAGTAATTTATTCCCCACAATTAGCAGAAATCTATTTGGGAAATCAGAAAAAGCTCATTATCCTTTAAATACATTTCCCTGAAAAATAAAAGACAGTATAGAGTAAAATTTAGAGAAGGGCATTCCAAGAAACAGTCATGGTCTAGTCACGTTCTGAGAGAGCAGTAGGATATGCTCTTGTTTGCCGGTCATGGTACAATTTAAAAAACATTTAGAGATCACATCGGTATAATGTATTAATATAAACAATTCAAAAGTTCTTTACTTCAATTTAACCATTTTTACTTTTAACATATACTTTAGAGAAATACAAATGCATGTGGACACAGAGCATGAAAAAGAATATTTGTATCTACAGTGCTTGCAATAGGAAAAAAAATGAAGTGATTGAAAAGTCCATTAGTGAGGAGGAAACACGTAAAATAGTGTAGATCTTCACTATGGAGTATCATGCAGCAGTTTAAAAAAATGGAGTGACTAATATTTTTAAAAAAGAATGATTATTTGGATATCTATATGGGAAAAAACCAAGCCATACTCAAATGTATATCCCACATGGATCAAAGACTTAACAGTAAAAATTTAAACAATGAAGTTCCTAGAAGATAACAAAGAAAATATCTCCATCTCAAAAAAAAAGAAAAGAAAAGAAAAGAAAATATCTCCATGACCTTGATGTAAGCAAAGATTTCTTTACAAAAATTACTATTATTAAAACAGTAAAAAGAAACTTTCTAATCATTAAAGCACAATTAAGAGGGTATAAAGCAAATCAAAGAGGAAGAATATATTTGCATATATATCTAGGAATGACTCATAGAATGTGTGATGATCTCCCAGAACTTATTAAGAAAATAATAGACAGTTATTGGGGTGGGAAAAGACAAAAGATTGGGGAAAAGCTCTTTACAAAAGAGGATTTCCAAATGGCTAATATAAAAAGAAAATGTGGGCAGCCCAGGTGGCTCAGTGGTTTAGCACCACCTTCAGCCCAGGGTGTGATCCTGGAGACCCGGGATCGAGTCCCACATCGGGCTCCCTGCATGGAGCCTGCTTCTCCCTCTGCCTGTGTCTCTGCCTCTCTCTCTCTCTCTCTCTCTTTGTGTGTGTGTGTCTCTTATGAGTAAATAAATAAAATCTTTTAAAAATAAAAAATAAATAAAAAGAAAATGTGATCACCATCATAAAACTTAAGGGTACTTAAAGTCAAAACTACATAAAATATTACTATATTCTCACTAGAATGACTATATGTGGAAAAAAAAAGAAAGAAAGAAAAAGAAAAACTGGTTTAATGAGGCACTGGATCTCACATCCACTACCAACAGAATATAAATTAGTACAACTGCCATGGAAAACATTTTGACAGAATCTCTTGAAGCTAAAGACACACTTACCTAATAAACTAGCAATTCCACTCCTATGAAAATATTCAAATGGAATGAATACTTTTCCCCACTAAAAACATTTATAGGAATAGTCATAGTTGCCTCATGTACAATAGCTAAAAAACATAAACAACACAAATATCCATCAAAAATAAAATGTGTCATATGTGTCATATGTGGTTACATGTTTACATAAAGAAATATTCTAGTGGAATTAAAAAAAAACAATACTGTGTTTCATCTGTGTGACCAAAAACAAATATATTTCACTTACAGAGTAATTCCAGGAACTTTTCCCCATACTCTAAAGACGGGTAGTTCTTATTAAGCCAGCTTTATTCTTAGTTATAGCTTTAGTTATAACTTTAGGCTGAATAAATTAAATGGAGATATTTTCCCAGTGTCATATTTACTCTAACAGAAATGATCTTACTAAAGAATTTTGCCTCTTCAAATTTTAAATTTATTACTTTGGTTTTTTTTTAAATTGATTTTATTTATTTAGTTGAGAGAGAGAAAGCGTGAGAGAGAAAGAGAGAGGGAGAGCATGAGCAGGGAGGAGGGGTGGAGGGGAGAGAGAGGAGCAGACTCCCTGCTGAGCAGGGAGCTTGATATGAGACTTGATCCCAGGGTCCTGAGATCATGACCTGAGCCAAAGGCAGACGCTTAACAGACTGAGCCACCCAAGTGCCCTACTTTGTTTAATAAAGCATTCATTAATTTTTACTATATATAATGTAACCATATATATATATACATATAGTTTCTTCCTTCTTTTACTTGAAAGACCAGAGGGCTGCCATGGCCACTAAATCCTCTATCTGTGTCTTATCAGTGCTAACATTACAATCAATTCAAGGACCAATGAATTATAAAGTCTGAGTTCCAGTGAAGAGAGGGTGAAAATGATAAATCGTATATTCTTTTTACAGTGAGTCACCAAGTATTTATCTATCACTAATCTTGTGCTTGATCCTCTTCTAGGCAGCCTGAAAAGTAATGAGAGAATAAAGGCATAGTTCTTGCTATAAAGAAGACAATTCAATTGCAGAGATCTTTTTGGTAATATCTTTTGTAATTTAAAGCATCTACAGAAGGGTCATCTGTCAAATCGATAGATTAAATTATAATCTAGGCTAGGAAGCTAGTGATAAATATATGCTTATCACTCTGGGAATTATTAGGCTGATAAATCTGTATTGGGATTATGTAAAACAAAAAAGTGATATAAAATTGATTATGTTACACTTTGATGACTCTGAGGAATTATTGTGAAAAAGTAAGAGTAATAAATATGATGACTTGATTTCATTCAAAATTAAACATGCAATTCTTAATCTTTGCCTATCACAAATTCTGTTAATTTTTAAAAATCCCCGAATCTTTATTCATGGTATTAGGCTTTGCACCACATAGAAAATACAAGTTATAGTACTGATGATGAAGATGAACAAAATGATAATAAAAATAGTAATTTCCACGAGATGACACTTGACCAAGTTCAGATGAGTAGAAAGTAAGACAACTAAAATATGAACATAGTTTTATCTTAAACCAAATTCATATCATTTCTGTCACCCCAGAATTCCTTCTATCTAGTTTTATAAAAATATCAAAAATTGCTTCTGCATATAAAATAATGTAAATATATTACCTATTATGTCACTAAAGTCTTATGTAATTGACAACATTCAACATTTTACACCAAATAAAAGTATATTTGCACTGTCCCAAGTATATTGCTTCTACGAGATGAGAGTTATGTTTTCTCTTAAATTTACCTTATTGTCTACTCTCACTGGGCATATATAGCCAACTTTGAAGTTAGTAACAAAATAAGTTAATATTACCAATTCCTTTCTATTTCCTCTTCTGTCCAGTCTATGTATTCGTTCAATGTACTTGAAGTTGCCTGAAATTCTTCCTCAGAAGACTTGAGTTGAAGTTAAATTAAAAGCCAAATAACTGAATAACTGAATAACTACCATTAGTAAATACATTCAAAGCTTCAACAACTAGGAGCCAGATACAAATCTATTTTTTATTATTCTAGGTGAATAGAATGTATTTTTGGTTCCTGCTAGCAGTGACGAAGGGAAAAAAATTACTTGGTTTGCAATCCAAAGAATAATAGGACAGAGAGGGATCTCCAAAGGATGAAGTATATCCTTCCACATCTAGGCTGTCTTCATTTAAAGTATTCCAGACAGATGGGCATCAAAGTTCTTCTCAAATATCTCCATGAAAAAAAGACCCTGCCATCATTTGCTTTCAATCTTATGTGTTTCCTCAGTGGCTTTCCCACTGAGATACTCTCCATGAAGCTGTCTGATTTCTTCATTCTTGCCAATTTTCTCTTCTAGACTTCTGTCTAAGCAGACTGTGTTTTCCAAGATCAGTACTGATTCAGCCTGTTATTTCTGCTTTATGCTTCTGAGCACCAAGGGCTATGATTTTAGCACATGGTACATTAGTGTTCTAAACACCATTGAGAAGAAAACAAGGCCCCAAAGGGTGAAGGCATTAATGAAAACAACAAGCATTTTAGTAAGAAGACCAGGGTATTTAAATCCAGTGTCCCAGAATGATATATAACTTTGCGAACCGTAGCAAGCATTTCAAGGATCGATTATCTTTTATAAGTTGTAAATACAGGTATCATTTCTATTCATGCAAAAATCTTTAGACAGCAAAATATGGAAATGTTTTCTAATTTAAATGGTAAAAGAAGAAGAAGGCAAGAGACTGGAATCCTTGCCATGCTCAGCCCTAAAACAGAAGATCCTCTGTTTGGGCAACAGTGCTGTGGATATAGCCAAGAGACTGTTTTGGCACAAAAAAGAATATATCAGCATTACCAGTGCCAGTTACATTCCATTGCCTTTAGTTCCTGGCTGAGTACATCTGTGTGTTTGGGGGAGGGGGAAAAGGCAAGAGGGAGGAAGAATCTGGCAGCCATTTCTCTTCTCTACAATGTCCTTTTTAGTATCTAAATGAGAATATGCTTATATTTCATCATCATTTTGCAGTTCTAACTATTGGGAATATCAACACTGTGATAGTTACCACAATATTGCTGAAAACAGCTATTACTCTGTTTATCTAAAGTCAAGGAAAGAAAAAAAAGGGTTTAATGAAATTTTGATCATTATGATGTTTATTTTTTCACTGAAGTTCTATCCTTCTATTGTTATATAATAATAACAATAAAAAACAGAATGGCTTATGCAATGGTTTATAATTTCACATCATTTTCAGGGTTGACTTGGGTTACCTGGGGAGCTCCTACTTGAGAACTGCCATGTAGTTGGTGTAGATAGAAGGAAGGTATAGACTGGTCCTACAGTCATTTTAAGGCTTAACTGAGTTGGAAGTCCAAAATATCTCCCTTACACGACTGGCAGTTGATGCTAGCTTTTGGCTAGGCTCTTATTTGGGGTTGGTTACTGGAGCACCAATATGTGGTCTTCCCACGTGGCCAGGGCTTCTTCCAGCATGGCAGCTGTGTTCTGACAGGGAGTATCCTAAACATGAGCATTCCAAGGGAAATGAATCTGCCAGTCTCTGACGGCCTGGACCCAAGAACTGGCACAGCACCATTTCTGCTGAATCTGATTGTTCAGAGCAGTCACAGAGATCTCCCAGAATCAAGACAAGGGAGAGGGGCACAGACCACCGCTCTTGGATGGGTGGAGCTTCAGAGACTCTGTGGCTATCTTTAATCTGTCATACTTTATAACCATATTTGGGGAGTCTCATTTTAATTAAACGGCTAAAATTGTCTGTGCATATCATTAAGATGTTACATAAAAGACTCCACAGTTTACAATGTGCAAAGCAGTAAGCAACTAAGCAAGATATATTTGTATCTTGCCAGTAGGGAAAGAACATTAACAAAATTAGTATAATTTCATTTGTACTCCAGTCCTCTTCACTCCTGGAGCTAATTTGTAGAGAATCGACAAACACGTCGGTATAAGACATTCTCTTATTGACCCAGAATGACCAAAGGTGTTAGGGGTATGCATAGAAGAGGTGGGGATCCATTTAAGATATAAAGATATTAAGTCTCTGCATATCATTCTGTCTTCATAGCCCTTCTGAGAGCAGAAGGAAATTGTGCTTCAGATTAACCATATTTATTACAGGACATGTCATTCTTTAATGTTAGATTCCAAGTAGTTTATAAATTGATTTTTTTTGTGTTAAAATTACCCCTATATCCCTTTACTCTTACAATTACCCTTATATTCTATAGGAACTCTCTTCCCGATGTGTCCCTGTGGAACTCAGATCATGTTCAATGTAGTCTGTTTTCTAGTCTTTTGCATTTTGACCCAAAGTTTCCTTGACCCATTTCCCAATTTCCATCTGGGGAGGTAGAAATCATTTCTCATCATCAGCTCAAACTCTCAAAGACTAACATTTTTATATAAACATTGTGTCTTTTTTCATTCTGTTTTACTTAGCATTTTGTATGCCTCTGTCAGGAGAACAGAGAAAAACACGTGTGTATACCTAATATGCTTAGGAATTAAAATATACTAATATTTAATGCATCTTAAAGGTCTTACTATATTGTGACATTCGAGCAAAGTAATGGAATATTTACAACCACAGTGATGAGTAGACAGATATAATACCCTTTTCATGTTATCTGGTATGGATACATACTTTGGAGGATGAGTGTTCATTAGACCTTGTACCTCAAATATAACCTGTATTTCGTTAAACGTCTCTATTTGCAGGAAACAATATTGACCATATTTGTCTTACTTTGTCACCATTTAAAAGTGTGTATTGATTATATGGTTTTTTCTTACAGATTTAAATTTATTGAAGTCTATTTAAAGCTTGGTATCTAATTCTGGAAATGTGAACAGTAACAACAAAACAAAAGAGGAAAGCAAACCAAAAATGTCAAAAACAAACAACAACAGAATCATTAAACATTAAAACAAAAAAGTAACAACAAACCTGAGTTAAGCAAAGTGGGATGTAACTATATCTAAGCCAATTAAGTACTTCACAGAGTATTTAACAAGATTATTGGAAACATATTCAATATTTTAAAAGGTAAAAATTAAATAAAACTTACATCAAAAGCTTTGTACTATATTACTTTCATTGTCATAACAGTTTAATATTGTTTTGGGAATGAGTTATTGCTACATTCTTCCTATTTTTTTTTTCTAACAGGATAGTACTATTTATCTGCCTAATAATGATAAATAGATTTCATCTCATGTGACAACTCTAATCAATTGATAGTGGGTGCTTGAGGCATTGTTTTGCGAACAGTTCCGAGGCTATGTCTGGATCTTGCAGGACAAAAAGTTCTTTATATCTTCCAAGGGCTTGGTGCAGGAAGATAAGTAACTAAGTGCAAAGTACCAGTCATCCCTATATTATCTGCTAAGAACCATGGACAGGGATTCATCCCTGAATCCCTGATGTTTAAAAAGCTCATTGTGGAGCGAGTCACAGTTATACATATTAACTGGCATAAAATAAACATTCACCAAATGAACAACAACAACAACAAAAAAAACCAAAAATACTAAATTGTGACTTTCAGAAAATATGTGTGAAATGGACACACACTGCGAATACATTCAATGGTATGAGTGGATAAAGTAAGAGGGCCCTGATAGGCTACTTCTACAAATAGATTTTTCATACACTTCAGTAAACATGAAGAATGTAGCAAGAAGGTCTAATATATAATCTGGATTTCTTATTAAATCTGCTATCCTTTTGCCAAGATATGTTTTCCCAAACAGAGCCATAAATATTTCTCTGCCTTTGGGGATCATCACCTGATATCACTATATGATTATAAAATTCTATATTTATAAATAAACAAGTTGAATCTTCTTTGTCATAGTCTCAGAAATTACATGGAAAACATTTCTCTAAGGTGTACAAAACTATACTAATACAATGTATTTTTGAAATCAATGGTCTAAGTTTGGAGTATTTTATAACTACGTCAGGCATCATATTGTTAACTAAATAATAATACTATTATAAGTGATAACAACATCGAGTTGTAAGGGTGTATTCACTAGTGTGTCTCCTTCAATCATTTATGAATACTTTAAAGTCAGTGTCACAGTTTTTATCTCCAAATTCACCATACACGGTTTTGATCTCTGCATTGTGAGACTGTTAGCACACACTAGAGAAGTAATGAAAAGAACTTGCCAAATGCAGAAGCCAGATTAAAGTTTAGAACTAGCCTTCAAAATTATTGGGAGTAGGGAAAAAATGGAAGTATAGGTATTCTAAGTTTAAAATGTAATGAAGGATGAACCCCTTCAGCAGTTATGGATTAAATATTATGACTGCAAACTCTGTTTTAGTTGATCTACTGGGCACAATGGAATAGGAGGCATCTCATTCAGATACTGTTCGACTGTCATTTCTTATCCATTCTGAACAGTTATTTATGTGGCCTCTACTATGATATGAATTCTAGGTAAATCTTATATTGAAATATTTATCATTAAGCTCTCAGCATTTCTCTGAATTGGGTATGATTATTCCTCTGTGTAGCTGTGGAAATCAGAAACTCAGAGAAGTTTGGTGACTTACCCAAGTTCACATTTTACTACACTAGAGCTCACCTCCCTTAATGTGTATTAAAGCAGAGACAGTGGGAGAGAACAAGAGAGAAATTGTATACATTTGTGTGTTTGTGTATGTGTTTCTATGTGTGTATGTGTCCACTACATACCAATTGGTCTTTCTGTTCTTTTTATTTTTTAGGCTGGGCCAAGGTTAAGGGAGAGATAGGTGGTGGCTGCTGACTGAAGTTTGCAGTGTTGGAGTAGAGAGGCCAGGGCATTTATCCTGTCTGCCTTCCAGAGAGACTGTCTCACCTAGACTCTCTTAACCAAAGTTCACGGTTTTCCTCAAGGTGGCTGACTTGGTTCAGGTCTGTCCTCTTCATAGCCCTAGGAAAGGCTCAAGTCAGACCATGTGCTTTCCCTCTATTTACCCTTTACAATTAATCTCTTTGTAAGTAAAATTTTCTAAGAGTGCCATGTGTTTACTGGGGGACCCAGACTGATATATTGGGTATCTGTATAAATTAGAGTCTTTCCACTGCCCAATTATTTCCTGAGCATTCCAAAGTATTGGGTTATCATAAATTTTATAACACAGTTACTTGACTACAGTAGAATCCATGAAATAATTAGATAACTAGATATTATAGATTTTCTACTAAAGCTCCATAAGGTAATTTGTATTTTTTTAACTGAATATAGCCAATTGCTCATTGATAAACAGAATCCTCTGCCTTAACTTTACCCAGATTTCTAACAGAAAATGTCCTAGAGTATTTGCAATTGGGTTTCCTTTGGCTGTGAAAAGGCCAAAGCTATTATTTTAAAGGGAGGCTATGAGAGCAACAAGTGTTCCACTTTTAATTCCCAGATCAGCAGTGATGATAGCATAGCATTATTTACACTCACTTTCCAATAGATTCTGCTCAGCTCTGTCAAGATCAAAGCTAAGCAAAACTCTCCTTTCTCACCACTTTGTCATCCTTACCCTTACAGGCATGAAAATGGAAATTCTTTCCTGTTATGGGGAGATAATGTTGCTATGGTTATAAAGGTAAGGTAGATTTATCAAAATAATTGGAAACATGATTCTCCATTATGGTTAGTGATTGCAGGGACAGGATGACATGAAAACAGTAAATTTATTTCTTTTTCTCTCCTTTGCTCACTATTTCTTCAATTTCTATATAAAAAAGCTTCATGTACATGCTAACAAAAGTCTATCTCCAGGATGATTAGGTATGTCATAATTTGGAAATTTATGAGTTATATACTTCATGTATTATATGTACATATATCCTGATATTGACTATATATGATGTTTTTCCTCTATTAGGCTTGGGCACGGTAGTTGAGGTGAGAGAATTCATGTTCAAACTGTCCATAACCTCCTCTTTCTTCAGTGTGATCATGTATTTTAAGTCTTAAATGATCCTATCATACCAAATCCATGATATCCTATTAAAGAAATCTGATGAGAATAAAGTCATTGGCCCATAATAATGTAATAATAAGATTTACAGTACAACTTCACTCTCTGAATTAAAGTGATAAAGAAAGTAAATCTTATCTCTTTCTCTCTCTCTCTCCTTCTTTTTCCTTTTGCCAAAGCTGGAAGTAATAACCTCTCATTTTCTGAGAGTGCCTTCATTTTATTAGACAACCAAATTCCTTTCAATCTCTCAAACTTTCCCAGGAAAACAGAAAATCCATTTTTTTCTTTTTATCCCAATTTTCTATTCATATTATTCTCCTGACCACAATTCATATTTCATTAAAGAGGTATAATTCTATAAGGCAAATTGTGTTGATACTCTTACTTGAATTGAAAGCAGGCTCCCTGGCATATTTTCACCTGAAAATCTAAGGCTATTGCACACAGTTCAAATAACTTCTGATTAAAGGCAATGATCATACCTAAGAGTTGAGAAAATTCGTAAGTGCATAATAACAACATAGAGGATTTACAAGTAATTTACTAAATTAAAAATCTTTACTAATTAAAAAATTAAATGTCCTGACTAATCTGTGCTTTCCTCTAAATGATCTAGATTTTCTCCAAACTTATGCCTGCACGTATTATAGTTGAGAAGAGAGACTCTGAAATATACTGACAGTGTTCTCTCCTAACCTCTGAAAGTTTCAAGTTCTCTATTTTCAAGGTGTATCATAAGATTCTACTTTTTCACCATTCCCAATACCCATGAGCAGCTGAACCCAAGTGACTGGTTTAAACAAAGACTTGTATGAGGATCCCTGGTGGCTCAGCGGTTTAGCTTCTGCCTTTGGCCCAGGGTGTGATCCTGGGATTGAGTCCCGTGTCGGGTTCCCTGCGTGGAGCCTGCTTCTCCCTCTGCCTGTGTCTCTGCCTCTCTCTCTCTCTCTCTCTGTCTATCATGAATAAGTAAATAAAATCTTAAAAAAAAAAAAAAAAAGACGTGTGAGTGGAATGGTGTCTTTATTTTGGCTGAGAATTTATTTGCCTCTATGAGATATTCCAGAAACCTTTTTCCACTTAGTACTGTGATCAGCAGCATTCAAGATAGTCCCTGATCTGTCATCCTAGATCTTCAGATGATTATAATCAACAGATCCTTCTGGCCACCAAAGGTGACATGTAATATAAGGAGGGAAATATGTATTTGTAGTTTTAAGTCACTAAAATTTAGGACTGTTTGTTACTACAGAGTAATTTACTAATTCTAATTAATGCAGAAACAAATCACAGAGGAAAAATAAGTAAAAAACACCCCTGAAAACTACAGATCCCGATAACCTGGCAGAGAAGGAAGGTATGTTTTTTAGAAGAGTATAAATGCAGGATTTAAGAAAGATCCTTCTAGGACTTTCTGAAATAAAAGAGAAATTATAACCAAACAACTTTTATAAGAAATGGTTACTAGAAAATATAGTTGATGGCTAAAATCAATCCATTCATTCTTCAATGGATTTTGACAGGGAATTTTTAGAAGAAAGTTCATGGTGCCTATAAGCCCTCTTAAAGGCATACAGCCTAGAAACGGTAAACCTCAATATAAAAGGGCCATTTCCTTCAAGAAGACCAGATGCCTGATCTGATTAAGTCCAACAAGTGCAGGAAGATTATCAAACCATTAGACAAATTAAAAAAAAAAGGATTAATTGAAATGAATTTATAGTTTGTATAAATGAAATGCTTTATCTGGATGATTTCTTGATCAATTCAACCAACTAAATTCATATTTTACAATGTATTCTATTAATTTCAGAAACTTATTTTTTGTTTTAGCATTTTGTGACATCTGTATCTAAGGGATTTTATAAGTATATACTACCATTTCTTTTCTTTCTTTCTTTCTTCTTTCTTTCTTTCTTTCTTTCTTTCTTTCTTTCTTTTCTTTCTTTTTTAATATATTATCATTTCTTTCTAGGTTTTCTTTTCTCATCATATATACTTAGTAGTGTAAGATTTTTTTTCTGACAGTAACAATTATTCTTATAGAAATTTGACATAAAATTCATTAATTTTATCTTATTAAACATAGTAAATCAAGCATTTGGGGGATGAACATTTTCAAATTTTATCTTAGAAGAATGTGATCCAGTTTATACCATAAAACATTTAACACTTGATCAACACTTCTTATGTTTTAAGTATTTTCCAAAAATGAACTAATCAGCAAAATGACTTCCTAGACACTCAAATAGAAAGAAAAATATAATATCAAATATAGACCTTTATTAATAAGCATATTTCAAACTTGTTTCATAGTTACAGATATATTAACAATGAGTTATTACACTCTTTGGTTTATATCGTTTCCATAAAAAAATGAAGATGGGTTCTACAGTTCAAAACCAACCCCTTTCTTCTTAATCACATACTAATCTGCATATATGAGACCATTACATAAGCATCATTCAGGGCCAGTGAAAAAATGCAGTGTCCTCCAACTTCCTATGTCACTTTGTGTTGGCTGAAAAGAAAATTATCATTTGACCAATGTGACCTGCACATGGCTGCTGTAACAATGAAAGCCCCTTTAGTGCTACCAAACATCCTGTTCTGAGGATGATCAGACTGATCATCCAGAGGATCAGTCTTAATTAGCATGAAATATTCTGTATCATATAGGACCCCAAGATAAAACACTGGCATATATATTTAGCATGTATCTCATTTTTCCCTCTTCTCCTGCATGTATCATTTGTAATTCAGTCACTGTGACAAGGTAAATTTGGGCATAATATTTATAAGCATGAAAATCTTTTCTTTTTTAAAAAAGTATATTGTTGCAATCCTTAATATGTTTAATAGCAATTGCTAACACATATAATATTCAAGATTTGAAAATATGCATGTATATGTAATCCAACAACTTAAATAAACTCCTGATTCTATTATTCTTTAGTTTAGGTATAATTTTCAGCTGATTTCACATGCCAGGTTGTGACACAGAAGGAGAGATACACATGGTAGGTGTTTGTTTGTTTGTTTGCTTAGTACTGCCTACATGCTGTCAGTTCTAGAAGTGAGACAAAATCTACACAAGGTAGAGAGTTTGATTCTTATAAACAAGATAATAATGTGAAAGCTTCAAAGACAATAAAATTAGACTTTTTTAAATTTTTTTTTTAATTTGATAGAGAATACAAGTGGAGGTAGAGGCAGAGGGAGAGGGAGAAACATATTCCTTGTTGAGCCTGATATGGGATTCGATGTGGGGCTCCATGTGGAGCTGGATCACAGGACCCTGAGATCATGATCTGAGCTGAAGTCAGACGCTTAATTGACTGAGCCACCCAAACACTCCTAAGAATAAACCTTCAAAAATAGCTCATGGAAGTTGACTTTGGGAATGGCGGAATAAGGACTTTAATCATAGTTCTCCCATGAAAACAGTGAATATATTGGCAAAAAAATAGCAATAATAATTCAGAACTCTGGAAATTAGTCAAAGTCACAGAACAAGCTGGAAATTGTCTATCAAAGAAAAACAACTGAACCTTAGTAAGACAGCAAGATCTATGATATTTTAATTCCCTTTTTCCATAGCATAGTTACACAGGAATCATTAAAAAAAATGTTTTTCAGTCAACAGAAAGGACTAAAAGCACGTTGAATTTTGTTAAATGTGCCATCACCAGAACACAGTCAAAATTGTGTCCAAATTTGCAGGTCCCCAGAAAAGATCTATTCTGGAGTGTTATGACTATTTGATTTGGCTCAGAGTTCAGCAAACGGAGAGGGTAAGGAAAGTTCATATTGCCTGGATATTACCAAAACAATAAAAAATTTGCTGACAATATTACTGGTTTGTAAGGCTGTGACTTCAGTCAATCAAACAAGATCTTTGCCAGGACTTTAAAAGGAAATATTTGTGAACTAGATGATGATAGGGAACTTTGAAAAACTATCACATAGTCCTAGGGATCTAAAAAGTTGTGCACATGGACAAGGCTGTATACATGTCCATGAAAGAACCAGGAAAAATAGAAGGTCCACAATCTCTGGCAGATACTGAGGCCCTATGTAAGCAGGAAGTGAAAATTAATGCCTTGTTATAAACAGTCTGAAGTTTGAAGAGATGCCTTCTCACACACATCCCCTTGAGAGTTAAAGACACAAAGATGAAACATTTTAGAAAATCTTCTAATCAGTCACTGACTGACTCTGAGAATCTAATTTAGAAAGCCTTCTAAGTAATCTCTGATGAAATTATACTAACCTTACACTGACCCTATGAAGTCAGGCTTAAAATTAAAATAAGAACTTAAAAAAAATTCTAGTAGATTTCAGGACTGCACACTATGGAGAATATAAAATCCACAGAATTTATCCAGAAAAATCACTAAAGAGGTAAGCAGCAACAACAGAACAATGCTTTTTTTTTAAATAAGTTTATTTTGTATTGGTGTTCAATCTACCAACATACAGAATACCACCCAGTGCTCATCCCGTCAAGTGCCCCCTCAGTGCCCGTCACCCATTCACCCCCACCCCCCACCCACCTCCCCTTCCACCACCCCTAGTTTGTTTCCCAGAGTTAGGAGTCTTTATGATCTGTCCCTCTTTCTGATATTTCCCACACATTTCTTCTCCCTTCCCTTATATTCCCTTTCACTGTTATTTATACTCCCCAAATGAATGAGAACATATAATGTTTGTCCTTCTCCGATTGACTTATTTCACTCAGCATAATACCCTCCAGTTCCATCCATGTTGAAGCAAATGGTGGGTATTTGTCATTTCTAATGGCTGAGGAATATTCCATTGTATACATAAACCACATCTTCTTTATCCATTCATCTTTCGATGGACACCGAGGCTCCTTCCACAGTTTGGCTATTGTGGGCATTGCTGCTATAAACATTGGGGTGCAGGTGTCCCAGCGTTTCATTGCATCTGTATCTTTGGGGTAAATCCCCAACAGTGCAATTGTTGGGTCGTAATTCAGGTCTATTTTTAACTCTTTGAGGAACCTCCACACAGTTTTCCAGAGTGGCTGCACCAGTTCACATTCCCACCAACAGTGTAACAGGGTTCCCTTTTCTCCGCATCCTCTCCAAAATTTGTGGTTTCCTGCCTTGTTAATTTTCCCCATTCTCACTGGTGTGAGGTGGTATCTCATTGTGGTTTTGATTTGTATTTTCCTGATGGCAAGTGATGCAGAGCATTTTCTCATGTGCATGTTGGCCATGTCTATGTCTTCCTCTGTGAGATTTCTGTTCATGTCTTTTGCCCATTTCATGATTGGATTGTTTGTTTCTTTGGTGTTGAGTGTAATAAGTTCTTTATAGATCTTGGAAACTAGCCCTTTATCTGATACGTCATTTGCAGAACAATGCTTAACACAATGAATAAAAACAACAACATAAAAGAATATCCATCAACCACAAAAAGTTCTGGGGAGGGAACGAGGAGGGATCTGATACAAAAACTGTTATATTATCTAAAAAGTCTAATATTCAATATAAAATACAAAACATAAAACATAAAACAAAAAAAAAAAAGAAAGAAAAGTGTGCCACATAAAAAAAAAATTGAGTAGGCAATGGAAAATTTCTATAAGGCCCCAAGTTTGGAGGCAGTAGTTTAGGCTTTAAATTAACTGCCGTAAATACATTCAAAGAATTAAAAGATACCATATTTTAGAAAGTCATGTATAATCACAATTTTTCTTCATAGGTAATAACAATAAAATGATAGAAATTATAAAATAGAACAAAAAGAACCTTAAGAGCTAAAAAGTATAATAACTAAAATGCAAAATAGTGATGCTCAGAAACATAATTGAAGTCAAAAGAAATAATCAGTGAACTTCAAAATACATCAGTAGAGATTATCCATTCTGGGAGGCAGAAAGGAAAGAAGAGAGGAAACTTGAACAGAGCTTCAGAAACCTGTGTGAAACCATCAAGCATACTAGGGCACATAATAGTAGTCCGCCCTGCAAAAAAAAGAAAAAAAAAGAGTGGTGAGAATATTGGAAATAATAATGACCAAAATCTCAAAATTAACTAAAGATGTGAATCTACAAATTCAAAAACCTCTATGAACTCCAAGAAGGATAAACTCAAAGAAATTTACATACCTAGACATGTTATAGTCAAGTTGACAAAATTCAAAGACAAACAGAAAATCTGGAAAGCAGCAAGAGAAGAATGCTTTATTACAAACAAGAAACTTTCACTATGATTAACCCACTTCTCATCAGAAATCAGGGAGACCAGAAGATGATGCAATAACATCTTAAAATTGCTGAAATAAAAAGACTGTCTACCACAACTCTATTATCCAGAAAAACTATCTTTCAAAAAATTAAGAGGAAATAAAGAACTTCAAAATTAACTAAAACTTAGAGAAGCTGTCCCTAATAGCCTTGCATGAAATAGCAGTCTATACTAGTTTCTAATGTAAGGAAAATACATGGTAACTCAAATTCACACAAATAATCAACAATTGGTATATAGGTAAATATTAAAAAGACAAATACTTTCATTTGTAACTTTATATCCCTCTTTCTTTAAAAATCAACCACCTAAAGCAATAATTATAACATTGTGCTCACAAGTTCATGATATATAAAGATATAATTTGAATAACAATAGTACAAAGAAGGGCAGAGGAAAGAAAGTCATATTGGGTCAAAGTTTTATATACTACTGAAGTTAAGTTGATATTGACCTGAACTAGATTGTTTTAGGTTGAGATACTAATTATAACCCACAGATAAATTATTGAGAAAACAACTAAAAGAAAAAATATATACAGTAAAAGAAATATGTACGGACATTTAAACACCACATGAAAAACTATCTATTTAACATTAATGGTCAAAATAATCAAGGAAGAGATGAACAAAAGCCACATAAGACATGTAGAAAGTAAATAGCAAAATGGCTAATGCTAAAGCTATCATATCAGTAATTACAATAAATGCAAATGGATTAAACACTGCAAAAGATAGAGATTGTCAAAGTGGAAAACAAACAGTTGTAAATGATACAATTACATAAGAAATACACTTTAGGTTAAAAGAGAGTCTTTTGGAAAGATATGTGTATATATATATATATATATATATATTCTACAGTAGAATACATACATACATTATAAAACACTGTTATGGTGTTTATTTCCCTATCATGTTGAAATCCTAACCCTCAAAGATGATAGTACTAGTAGGTGAGGTGTTTGAGAGGTGCATAAATCATGAGAGTGGATCCCTCAAGAATGGAATTAGTGACTGATAAAAGGGGCTCCAGAGAGATCCCTAGTCCCTTCCTCAATGTGGGGATACAATAAATCTGCAAAAAAAAAGGGAACCCTCAGTTGAACATACTAGATCTCAAACCTCCAGTCTTCAAAACTATAAGAAATAATTTTCTTTTTCTTTTTTTTTAAAGATTTTATTTATTTATTCATAGACACAGAGAGAGAGAGAGAGAAAGAAAGACAGAGACACAGGCAGAGGGAGAAGCAGGCTCCATGCAGGGAGCCCGAGGAGGGACTTGATCCCGGGTCTCCAGGATCACATCCTGGGCTGCAGGTGGCACCAAACTGCTGTGCCACCAGGGCTGCCCAAGAAATAATTTTCTGTCATTTATTATAAGCTTTTTAGTTTATGTGGCTCTGTTACAGCAGCTCACATAATCTAAGACATTAACCAAAAGACAGCTGGAATGCTATATTAATTCAGACAAAATAAACTTTAACCCAAAAGACGTTTCTATAAAGAGATTAATAATGATAAAAGGATTATGACAATTATATATATATAATTATATATATATATATACTTAGATCTCCAAATTACATTAAGCAAAAACAAAATTGAGAAAAAAATAGACAATTCACAGATTGCAACCTGAGATCAGTAGAATATAGAAGACTGAAAAACACTATAATTAGACCCAGTAGATATCTATAGAACACTGTCCAACAAGAGCAGGATACACATTCTTTTCAGGTGTATATGAAATATTATCCAGCATATAGACTACATATGATGACAGAAAACAAACCTTGATAAATTTGTTTGAAGTAATAAAATGTATATTTTTTATCTCAAGATATTAAATTGAAATCAACAATAGATAAACTTATGAAAACTCAGTAAACTATGCACTATCAAATAAGCAATAAGCCAAGTAGGTCAAGAAAGAAATGACAAGGAAAATAAGGAAATACCTTGAGAAGAATGAAAACTAAAAACACAACTTACCAAAACTGATGAGATGCAGCTAAAGGAGTGTTTAGACGGATATTTATGTCTGTTACCACCTGTATAAAAAAAGAATAAAGATCTCTTATCAATAACCTAAGCTTCCAATTTAAGAAACTAGAAAAATTAAAGCAAACCAACTGAAAACAAAGAAAAAAATTATAAAAATTAGAGTAGAATGAATAAAATAGAAAATAAAAAAAAAAACAGAGAAAAACAACAAAGCTAAAATTGCCTATTTTAAAAGATGAACAATTTTGACAACTCTTCCACTAGACTGATCAAGGATAAAAATGAGATAAAAGGACAAAAATGCAAACTGTTAGTATCAAAAATGAGAACAAAGGTATTACGATCTGGGTTACAGAGACTAAAAAACAATGATAAGAAATACCATGAACAACTATCAGATAACATAAATGAAAAATTTCTAGAAAGACAAAAAGTATGGAAATTGATTCAAGGTTAAATAGATTATCAGAATAGACCTATAGTAAGTAAATAGATTGAATTAGCAATTAAAATATATCCTATAAAAAATATTCATGCCCAGATGGCTTCACTAATGAATTCTACCAAACATTTAAAGGAGAAAGAATATTAATTCTTTGAAAACTCTTCTTTTTTTTTTTTAATTTATTTTTTATTGGTGTTCAATTTACTAACATACAGAATAACCCCCAGTGCCCTCACCCATTCACTCCCACCCCCCGCCCTCCTCCCCTTCTACCACCCCTAGTTCGTTTCCCAGAGTTAGCAGTCTTTACGTTCTGTCTCCCTTTCTGATATTTCCCACACATTTCTTCTCCCTTCCCTTATATTCCCTTTCACTATTATTTATATTCCCCAAATGAATGAGAACATATAATGTTTGTCCTTCTCCGACTGACTTACTTCACTCAGCATAATACCCTCCAGTTCCATCCACGTTGAAGCAAATGATGGGTATTTGTCATTTCTAATAGCTGAGTAATATTCCATTGTATACATAGACCACATCTTCTTTATCCATTCATCTTTCGTTGGACACCGAGGCTCCTTCCACAGGTTGGCTATCGTGGCCATTGCTGCTATAAACATCGGGGTGCAGGTGTCCCGGCGTTTCATTCTAAACAACACACTTGATTATATGAGGCCAGTGTTACACTGGCACCAAAACCAGACAAAGGCATCACAAGAAAAGAAACAAAGAAACAAAAATAACAAAAACAAAAAAAGTACACACCAATAAAAATTTCAGCAATTTTGCAGAACACTAGATAAGTGTGTATTCTCACATGCTATGTTTTTTCCATATACTAGCAATAGATAATCCAAAAATGAAATTAAAAATAGAATTGCATGCACCATAGCCAAAAATAGCTATGAATAAATTTAATCAAAGAAATGCAAGGTTATACACCGATAACTACAAAACATTGTTTTTTTTTTTTAATTTTTATTTTATTTATGATAGTCAGAGAGAAAGAGAGAGAGGCAGAGACATAGGCAGAGGGAGAAGCAGGCTCCATGCACTGGAAGCCCGATGTGGGATTCGATCCCAGGTCTCCAGGATCGCGCCCTGGGCCAAAGGCAGGCGCCAAACCGCTGCGCCACCCAGGGATCCCAAAACATTGTTGAAGCAATTTATTTTTAATTAAAAAAGACCTCCTATGCTATGGATCAAGTAAAAAATAATAGTGTTAAGATAATAATACTCTCCAATTGATCTACACATTTAATAAAAAGCCTTTCAAAATTCCAGGTGGATTTCTTGTGTTTGTGGAAATAGACAAGTAGATCTGGAAAATGATCCTAAAATTGATCTGGAAATTGAAGAAACCAGAATAGCCAAAAACAATCTTGAAAAATAACAAAATTGCATAACTCAGAATTTCTTGATTTCAAGACTTACTACAAAAGCATAGTTATTAAGACAGCATAGTGTTGGCCTACAGATAGACATATAAACCACTGGAATAGAATTCAAAGTCCAAAAATAAATACATTTATCATTAAGTGACTTTCAAAAAATGGTGTTAAGACTAGCTAATAAGAAAATACAAGTCTTTTCAATAAATAGTGCAGAGGTAGTTAGATATCTACATAAAAAAGAATAAACTTGGACATCTATCTCACTTTATTTATTTATTTATTTATTTATTTATTTATTTATTTATAAAAGATTTTATTTATTTATTCATGAAAGACACAGAGACAGAAAGGCAGAGACACAGGCACAGGGAGAAGCAGGCTCCATCCAGGGAGTCCGACGTGGGACTTGATCCTGGGGCCCCAAGATCACGCCCTGGGCTAAAGGCAGCGCTAAACCGCTGAGCCATCCTGGCTGCCCTCACATAATATTTTTCAAAAAGGAAACTCAACCTAGATCATTTGCCTAAATTTATAAAAAACAAAACCAAAACTATGGAATTTTTGGAAGAACACATATGCGTTCATGACCATACGCATGCATCATGACCTTGGGATTCGCAGTGGTTTCTTAGGTACGACACAAAAATACAAATGCTAAGAGAAAAAAGGGGTGAATTGGGTTTGATCAAAATTTTAAATTTTTGTGTTTTATGGGATACCATAAAGTGAAAATATAAACCACAGAATGGGAGAAAATATTTTAAAATCATCTCTCTAACAAGGTAGGGATTTGAACCCAAAATGTATAAAGAATTCTTACAAACCAATAATAAAAAGAAAATAATAGGATATAATTTCAATAGGCATTTTCCAAAGGGGATATTCAAATATCCTATAAGCATGTGAAAAGTTACTCACCATCATTAGTCACTAGGGCCATGGAAATTGAAACCACAGTGAAAAACTACTTCACATTTACTGGAGTGGCTACAATAAAAAAACAAGCAGTAACAAATGTTAAGAGAGGTTGTGGAACTAGAACTATCATAGACTGTTGTTGGTGGGAACGTAAAGCGATGTGATGCTTTAGAAAACAGTCTGGCATAATACCCTCCAGTTCCATCCACGTCGAAGCAAATGGTGGGTATTTGTAGTTTCTAATGGCTGAGTAATATTCCATTGTATACATAGACCACAGCTTCTTTATCCATTCATCTTTCGATGGACACCAAGGAGGGTATTATGCTGAGTGAAATAGGCCAATCGGAGAAGGACAAACATTATTGGTCTCATTCATTTGGAGAATATAAAAAATAGTGACAGGGAATAAAGGGGAAAGGAGAAAAAATGAGTGGGAAATATCAGAAAAGGAGACAGAACATGAAATACTCCTAACTCTGGGAAAAGAACTAGGGGTAGTGGAAGGGGAGGTGGGCGGGAGGTGGGGGTGACTGGGTGATGGGCACCGAGGTGGGCACTTGATGGGATGAGTACTGGGTGTTATTCTATATGTTGGCAAATTGAACACCAATAAAAATAAATTAGAAAGAAAGAAAGAAAAAGAAGAAAGAAAGAAAGAAAGAAAGAAAGAAAGAAAGAAAGAAAGAAGAAAAAGAAAGAAAGAAAAAAAGAAAAAGAAAGAAAGAAAGAAAGAAAGAGAAAGAAAGAAAGAAAGAAGGAAGAGAAAGAAAGAAGAGAAAGAAAGAAAGAAAGAAAGAAAGAAGAAAGAAAGAAAGAAAGAAAGAAAAGAAAAGAAAAGAAAAGAAAAGAAAAGAAAAGAAAAGAAAAGAAAAGAAAAGAAAAGAAAAGAAAAGAAAAGAAAAGAAAAGAAAAGAAAACAGTTTGGCAGTTCTTCCAAGTGTGGTACGAAGTTATGGTATCACCCAGCAGTTCTACTCCTAAGTATGTGACCAAGCAAAGTGAAAACAAGTTTCCACATGAAATCTGTACATGATAATTCACAGAATGATTATTCATAATAGCTAAGCAATGGAAACTAGACAAATGCCTTTCAACTGATAAGTGGCTAAACAGTAAGTGATATAGCCACACCATGGAATATTTGAAAAAAAAAAAAGATAAAATACTGATACATACAACAACACAGGTGAGTCTTAAAAACATGATCCTAAGTAAAAGAAACTAGTAACTAAATATCATACATTTTATAATTCCATTTAAGTGAAATATCTAGAATAAGCAAGTCTCAAGAGACAGGAAGTGAACTTGTAGTTGACTAAGACAAGGGGTGGCTTTGGGAGACAATGCATAGTGACTGCTGATAGATACGGGGTTTCTTTCTGGGATAATGAAAATGTTCAAAACTTAGATTGTGGTGACGGTTGCATAAATTTATGACTACACCAAAATCTATAGAAATGTACCCTTTGAGTGGTGCATTTTATGGTCTATTAGTTATATGTCGATAAAGGCACAAAAATTCATAGAGAAATATCCAAACTTCCCATATTACGGTTAAAAGTAATGTACTTAAACTTGACTAAATATAATAATAATAATGATAATTATAATATATGCAGTTATTTACTGCTTGTCATAGCAGCCATCTGAGTATCAGACACTCCAATTAGTGATTTGAGTTACAGTAAGTCTGATCTTTAAGACAATCCTGCAGAATGGATAATAGTAATGAACACAGTGCAAGTGAACAAATGGAATGTCATACAGATTAAGTCAGAAGGTAAAAACAATTACCTGGTAAACAGTACAGCCAGGATATAAAATCAGTATAAGGCCCATGTATTTTCCTTGATCTATATGGTCTTAAGAAATATCTAGAGCAACATTTCACAATATGTATTTGTGGTATACTAGTGCCAGTAACATTTCCAGATTTTATATTCTAAAAGGATTCCATCATTCAAACTGAGAAACACTGAATTTATGTATATATTTATATAGATACACATCATTTTTTGAGAGTCTGTTATAAGGACATTAACCTAATTCTTTTTGTATAGATGAGCAAATGAGCCCATATGAAGACAAGTGACCTCCCTAGCATTTCCTAATCTACATAGCACAAAAACTACCTTTCAGATCAGTGATTTATTCCACTGTATCAGCCTTATATCAAGGTCTAGGGCTAAGCTAAATTCGTAGCATATTAATGCTTTTGGGCATTAATGATAGTAGGTAATTTTTTTTTTGGCATTTCAACTATATTTTAGGCACTGTTCTCTTTACTTTTAAAAATGCTTTCTCTTCCTTGAAGCTCTTTATTTTCCTATTGCTAAGACTTTATTTTTCTCCCATATCATTGTATGCTCCTTTGCAGTTTCTTTTTCAGGATTGTTACCCCGTCTCAATCCCTAATTCTTGTGATGTCCCAACCTTGGACTATTTATCTTCTTTATTTATACTCACTGTCATGGTTTTAAATACTATCTATGTGCTTGTGACTCCAAGATTTACATATCTATCTCTAATCTCTCTGCTGAGCTTCAGACTAAAATATTCAACCACCTGCTCAGAACCTCCATTTGGATGTCTAATTTAAAGTTAATATATTCAAAGGAGATCCTCTCTTTCTCTCCCTTACCAAAGTATATTCCTAGACCCCCTCTTTCCCCTCTTCTTTTACCAAATAGTACACTATCCATCTAGTCATTCACACCAAAACCAGTGGTGATCCTCACTTTCTCACTCTTTCACACTTATAATCAGTAAGCTCTGTTTGTATCCATGAAAATGTCTCACCATTTCTTAGCACCTACTTCTTACCATGTTTATTGAGGCCACCAAAATCTCTTGCCTTGA
The DNA here is from genome assembly GCF_053574225.1 of Canis aureus. Classification (NCBI taxonomy): domain Eukaryota; kingdom Metazoa; phylum Chordata; class Mammalia; order Carnivora; family Canidae; genus Canis; species Canis aureus. The sequence goes on along the minus strand of NC_135611.1, from coordinate 84,984,235 downwards.
TATTCATAACTTCATTACTAGGTTCTCTTGATTCCATACTGCCCCAGTACTAGAGAGCTTCTCTTCTCTCCTAGGGGTCCACTCACCACTGTTCTCTGCCCCTGCCTGTGCCTCTCAAGGATGTCAGGAATGGACTGCATCATCAGGCTCCTTTGTACTCTAGATTTCATTTGGTTTTGGCAATGGATATGTGGGTGACACATCAGCAGGAGTCAGAAACAGGGAGGGGAAATTGAAGAGAGATTATTCCCAAGATCTTCCCATACAGACTGAATTCAGGTTGACCAGTTCTTGAATTTAAGGTCTCCATTTGGATCAGACACTCCTCTTCACTTCCATCACTAACTGCTATTTTCCTCTGTGCTTCTGGGCCTAGGACTGGTAGAAGCTCCCAGTTATTGGCTCTCTGTCAATACACTATAGTTTGCTAACTATGTCTTTATGGATGCTTTTTAAAAAAGATTTTATTTATTTATTCATGAGAGACACAGAGAGGCAGAGACACAGGCAGAGGGGGAAGCAGGTTCCCTGCAGGGAGCCCGATGTGGGACTCAATCCCAGAACCCCGGGATCACACTCTGAGCCGAAGGCAGATGCTCAACCACTGAGGCACTCAGGCATCCCATGAATGTTCCTTTTATTTAACTCTCCACAAAGTAGTGAATTTGAGCCTCGCATTTATGTCTAGCAAGGACTCCAGGTGATATATTACTATGGCTTTTTCTATACATATCAACAATAATTATCTTTTAAAAAATAAATGAAATCAGCTTCTCAAAACTCTTTGGTGACTTCCTCATATATTAGACTAATATCCAAATCCCTAAACATGGCCCATAAGGTCCCTGTAAGCGCTGGCTCTGCCCCTGAATCTGGGTTCATTTCCCATTCTTCCTCCTCTCACTCATTGTGTTCCTGTTGTTTTAACCTTCCACTTGTTCCTCAAACAATAATATAACATACCAAGCTTGTTTCTATCTCCAGAGCCATGACATTTTCTGTTAGTTCTGCCTGAAGTGCTTCTCACACATTGTTTGCTTCCTCATTTCACTTAGGTGTCATTTGGAGAGGCTTCCCTAAGTACCTTTTCAAAAATTAGTATTCAGTATCTAATCCTTTGCCCTACTTAATTTTTCTCCTAAAATTTACTTCTACCTCAAATTACATTTTATATTTATTTGCTTTATTTGTCTGTTTCATTCACCGGAATATAAGTATCACAATGTAAAAATTTTATATTTCTTAGTTACTGTTATGTTCAGAGTAAGAAAGCATTGTCTGGATTATACCAGTGCTACAAAAAAAAAAAAAATAGAAACAAACAAACACCCCAAACTATTTAGCGTGCAAATGAATGATTATGTGAGGTAGCCATGAAGCTTCTATCACAATCACCATTTTACAGATGAAGAACTGAGAGTTACCTAGAAAATGGTAGACCTGAAAATAGTGAACTAATTTTAATAGAGTCAGGAACTATGTCTCATTACATTTTTTATTTTCCTTAAACCAACACAGTGCCTTGAACATAGCAATCCCTCAACTGATTTATGTTCACTAATGATGAAAGCTTTTTAAAGAAGGGCAATGTGGTAACAATGTAAATATTGGCTTCCAGAAGGGAAGCTAGTTAGGAATTTATTTTAGCACTTAGGTTTGCATTTCCAAATAGTCTTAGAAAATATAAATTGATCATTAAAAAGGTATTTTTAATGAAGGCATCTATGATTAGTATAGTCAAGTGTTAATGACTTACAAATATCTTTTTGCAGTTGCTTATTTAGTTTGTAGATTATCTGGGCCTCACTTTTGCTGCTTGCTTTTGGAAGCTCTGCTTTGAACATTCATTCATATCATTCATTTAAAACTTTTTATTAGTAGCTCTGATACAAACAAGGAAAACATGTTAGAAATAGAATATGCTATTATGTGATTATTACCTTTGGATTCAGCTTCACAACTATTTTCTTTCAAATCTATACTGAATATATAACATGAATATATACTGAATACATACAATATTTAATATGTGGGATTTAAAAATGTAGATATCAACCCCAATCTGTATTATTTGGTTAAGGAGTTAAGAAATACATATACATGAAGCAAGGAGACATCCAGTTCAAGACAAGATGCTACATAAGCCCATACAGGATATAGTAGATCAAATTGACTTCACATCTCCAAGACCTTCCTGATGATTTTTGTGAATTATTTTGTTTTGGTTTAGCTAGATATTTATAACCATAGGATGTGTGACATTTATAGCTATAGCAATAGAATTTTGTTGTGTTTTGCATGATTGCAGATTTGATCATTTTGATACTGGTCTAGTTTCTGGGTACATTTCCCCCCCCCCCCCGAAAAACAAAGAAATAGCTATTTGTCCTTCTGCTACAATGTTGTAAAACTACTTAGAACATATGAAGTAAAGGTACTTCCTAAAAATACTTCCTTAAAAAAAAATCATCATTAGAAAATCTAAGGATTTTAGGAACCATGCTCTCAGATTACAGCAAAAGAAAATATTGGGATGCTCAAGTCCAAGTTTAATTATCAATATCAGAAAAAAAATCTTCTCTCTCAAAGGTACCTAAGGTATTATCATATATTTCTTTAATGTAATCCCATATTCTTCTGTTTGTCTTAATGTGAAAGATCCTTTAAGACAATTTTAAGCATTATTGTTCCTGGTCAGTAAATTGCTACTAATAATTTTATCACAGAATTGAAAGAGTTTTCTTTTGTACAATGTGTATTACATTAAGATGCTAAAAAACATCATTATTACTTAGTGGACACTAAACTAAAGAAATTTTGTAAAACTAAATTAAGCAAAGAAATCCTGAATGAAGGCAAGCTTGAATTCTATGCTGTGAATACCAACAAAAACAAATTAGAAAATTTAAATTGATGCAAATTAGAATCTACAATGAAAATATTTAAGCAGCAAATAGCATATTAAAAAGAAACTACAGAAATGGAAAATAGATGGAAGCAATTTTTATCTTTTTAAAATTTTACTATATATATTTATATATATATTTTTAAAACAAATTTTAAATGATTTTTATTTAATTTTAGAAAATTTTAGAAGTTGCGAGAATATTAGATTCCTCACAGACTTCACATGCAGTTTCCCCTGTTCTAAAAATTACTGTAGTACATTTGTCACAAATAATATACCTTTATTTTTAACTAATGTCGGTATTTTATTCAGATTTCCTTAGTTTTTGCCTCATGTCCTTTCTCTGTTCCAAGATTCCATCCAGGATATCACATATTTAGTTTCCTTAGGCTTCTCTAGATTATGAGAGTTTCTTAGACTTTTCGTTTATTTGTTACTTTGACAGTTTTGTAGAGTATTGGCCAAGTATATTGTCAAATACCTTTCAGTTTGGGCTTGTTTGATGCTTTTCCAGTGGTTACACAATGTTTATGAATTTGGGGAGAGAGACTACAGATGTAAATTGTTATTCTCATCACATCATAAAGGTACATGCTATTGACATGACTTTATCTTTGATGACATTAGTCTTTATTTCCTGGTAGAAGTAGTGTTCGCAGGTTTGTGTTTTTGTGTTTTTGTTTTTCTATGTGAAATATTTATTTCTTCTCTCTCTCTTTCCATGATATACTCTTTAGTAGGAAGCTACTTTAGGCATTTCAGTCACAAGGGTGGGACTTTATCTTCTACCTTCTTGAAGGAGCAATAGCTACATAATTTGTGATTCTTCTGCATTGGAAACTTGGTTCCTCTCTCATGCATTTATTTACCCAATCACTTATTTATATTGGTCTAGCTCATGTATATTTATTTTATTCATTGGCTTATAATCTGATGCTGCCATATTTATTTCATTGCTCAAATTGTTCCAGTTTTGGTCCACCGATAGTAATTTTAGTGAGTTCTATATCCCTTTCACACAGCCCTGTTTTGTGTTCCTTTTTTCCCCCAGCACTGTCTGCTTTTTGTCAGGACAAAATGCTCAATGGCTTGCCTTGTATATCCCTGCCGCAGCCCTGATATCAACTATTCATCTATCTAAATACTCATCACCCACCCCAGGTCATACAGATTTCTTCCTATGTTCCTTTGCAGAAAGTTTCAAGTTTCAAATGTTATATGTAGGAATTTGATTCATTTTTTAAATGAATCTCTTTTAGAGAAAAGGAGAGAAAGAGAACACGAATGGGGGCAGAGGGAGAGAATCTTTCAAGCCGACTCCTTGCTGAGTGAGGAGCCCAATTCGGGGGCTTGATCCCACAATCCATGAGATCATGACCCCCCGTGGAAACAAAGAGTCAGATACTCAACCAACTGAACCACCCAGGCACCCTGCATTTCATTCATTTTAAAATAATATTTGTACAAGATATATGTGTCTAGGACCTTTTTTTTAAATTTAAACAATGATGTCCAATTGTTCCATCACTGGTTGTTGAAGACGTCCTTTTTTGAATTGCCTTTGCAATTGAATTGCCTTTGCAAATACTTTGGTCTGGTATTGGTTGACTATATTTGTATAGGTATATGCCTGAGTGCTCTATTCTCTTAAACAGCATGTTTATCATTTTATCACCATCATACTGTCATTATTACAGTTAATTGCTAAAATCAACTATGAGCCAATTGTACTGAATGTATAGATAAATTTGGGAGGAACTGAAAACTTAACAATATTGAGTCTTCCAATATATGGATAGAGAATATCTATCCATTTATTTAGATCTTTGATTTCTGTCATCAGTGCTGCTTTGCAACCTTCCACATACAGATACCGTCGACATAGTTGTTATAGACTTAGGTTTTGGGGCGGTTAGGGGAGGGATACTGCTAGTTTAAATGGTACTTTTTTGTATATTTCCAATGCCAAATGTTCAATGATGGTTTAGGAAAGCAATTGACTTTTGTACCCTTGTATCCTGCAACCTTCCAATACTTGTTTATTGAGTTTGAGAGTTCTTTTTGTAGAACTTTTAGAAGTTTTCTTTATTGAAAATCATGTCATCTGCAATTTTATTTCTTCCCTCTAATGATTATGCCTTTGCTTATTTTTATTGCCTTATTGCAATAACTAAAATTTCAGCAAAAATTTGAAGAGAGTGATGAGAGAATATAGTTTTTTTTTACCTAGGGGAGAGTCATGTCTCTCAAGCAAGTCTAATATTAGCTCTAGGTCTTTCCCTATACCCTGTTTATCAGCTAAAGGAAATTCCCTTTGATTCCTAGTTTTCTGAGATCTTTTCTCATAAGCAGGAACTGACTTTTGTCTAACACTTTTTGTGCATCTGTTGATGTAATCAGACAGTTTTTCTTATTTACTCTGTTAATCTACTTAGTTACTGTGATTCATTTATAAATGTTGAGGCAGCCTGCATACTGGGAGGAATGCCATTTGACAGTGATATATTTATTTTTTAATTTCTTACATTGCTGGATTTGTTATCATTTTGTAAAGGAATTTTGCCTCTTTGGCCATTAGAAATATTCATCCGTACTTTCCTTTTCTTGTGATGTCTGCACCTTGTTTTTGGTATTACTGCAATGATTACCTAATGCATCGAAAATTTCTCCCTTTTTTCCATATTTCTGGAAAAGATTCTGTAGAATTGGTATTATTTCTTTTTTAAATGTTTCGTAGAATTCACCAAATTGGGCCCTATTTTTTTTTTTTTTTGGAATTTTTTAAACTACTGATTAAATGTCTTCATAGATAGGGCAGTCTAATTAATCTAATTTTGCTTTGAGTGCATTTTGGCAGTTTGTCTTTCTTTCTTTCTTTCTTTCTTTCTTTCTTTCTTTCTTCCTTTCTTCCTTTCTTCCTTTCTTCCTTTCTTCTTTCTTTTAGTTTGTTTCTTTCAAAGAGTTGTCCAGGCTATTGAAGTTATCAAATCTGACAGAGTTGTTGAGGGTATTGACTTATTATCCTTTTAATGTCCATGGGGTCAGTAGTGATTATGCTCTTTCAAATGTGATATTAGTAATTTGTATCTCTTCTCTTTTATCCTTGGCTGGCCTACCTAGATTTACCAATTTTATTAATCTTTTCCAAAAAATAAACTCTACTAGCTTTCAGTTTCATTCATTTTGACTATTGCTCCTGGTTTTTAATTTCTTTGATTTCTTCTCTAATAATGTTATTTTCTTTCTTCTGCTTACTCTAGGTTTAATTTGTACTTCTTCCTCCAGTTTCCTAAGATAAATGCTCAGGTTATTAATTTTAAATTAATGTTCTTCAGAGTCTCTATCTTGCAGCTCTTTCATCTGTCATCCAGTTAGAGTTCTGAAGGCTTGTCAGTGTTGTGGTAGTGTATGGAAGAGAGAGAGTTTTACATAATTTTGTCATTATGTTAAAATCTATGTGACCCTGTGTCTTTCACAAATGTCTGTCTCCCTCCTCCAGAGGTGTGACTTTTTCTTTAACACTCTTTGTTAGTCTCTCTCTCCTGGCTTCAATGTTCCTTATCTATTTTAGTTCTATCCCCTCTTATTATTTTTTTTTCCCTTAGATGAGACAAGAAAGCTACAGGGGAGGCCAAATTCCTTTCCTTCAACTGCAAAAAGTTGTCAGAATTATCTTCTCATGAATTCTTTTTTCACCTAGGTATCAGGCATTTATTAGGGAGAAGATTCTGGATGAGTTTCAAGATGATTGTTCTCTTGACTTCCCAACTAGTACCATCAGGGAAAGTTTCTAAAATTCTCACCAGGAGAACTTGGTGGATTCCTGTAGTAAAATCCTGAATAGCTGTGGGGGTCCAGTAATGACTGCAGTCCCCAAGTTTCTCACTTTTAAGCTAATCTGCACTCAACCTCCAGCAGTTATTCAAAATTACTATGTAAATATTCTTACCAGTTTCAGGATTCCCACAGATTCTACTCCAGGTAAACACATCTCTGGAGCTATATCTTTCTGCATGTGACCATCTCTCTATATTTTGGGATTTCAGCTTGCCCTGTGACATCTGTTCAATGATGGGTCAAAAACAATTATTGATTTTTTAATTTGTCTGGGCTTTTTATTATAAAGACAGGAGTGAATACTTCTCATCTGTTTGCATATGATGCTGAAACCGAAAGTCCCTAGACATAATTAGATAAATACTCTACAACTCACACCATGGCAGATCGAATTGACAAAATAGAGAATTCCTTAAATGGTGGAATCAATGTTATACTAATTGTCATGCTTTTAAAAATATTTCCTGAAAAATTATAACAAAATTTATTTTCAAATATTTATAAGAGAAGATCACTTAAAAATATGAGACAATAGAGTAAGCCCTTAAGCAATTTCAATGCTAAAGGATACATATTTTATTTCAGGGAGATATTAAACTATATCTTAAAAGTAAAAGGAGGAAATAATAAATCTGTGCAGTATTTTTAAGCAAACATCTTTATAATACTTAAGACGGCACTATTTATTTTTTGTTTGATTTTTGAAAGATTTATTTATTTACTAAGGGTGGGCAGAAGGAGAGAGAGAATCCTGAAGCAGACTTCCTATTGAGCATGGAGCCCCACATGGGGCTGGGTCAAGACCCCAAGATCATGACCCCAGCCAAAATAAAGAATTGGGCTGCTTAACCAACTGAGCCACCCAGGCATCCCTGGTGCTTGCTATTTGTCAGTCTTATACCTAGCACTAGTACCAGACTATATTATTTTATTTTTATAATTTAATATTTTTCTACTAATATGTAGTAGACAATTAGATCTGTTAATACTTAGTAGAGCACTTATGGCTAGCAAAATTATTCTTTTTAAAAAAAATTTATTAATTTATTTAAGAGAGAGAGAGAAAGAGAGGGGAGGATAGAGGAAGGAGAGAGAGAATCTCCAGCAGACTCCCTGCTGAGTACAGAGCCCTGACACAGGGCTCAATCCCATGACCCTGAGATCATTATCTGAGCAGAAACCAAGAGTCAGGCCCTTAACTGACTGAGCCACCAAGGAGCCCCTAACAAAAACAGTATATGACTGTTATTTCATTTTTTAAAATGGACATCATTTTTAAGCATCTAATTAATATTCATATACTTTTGACGCAACAAAAAACTTCCCATTTACAAATTTAGAATGTAATCCAAGTGGTTAACAATCACTGGATCCTGAAACCCTTGCCCCAAACTTCAAGACAGAACATGGTAATAACATATGCCCATTTAGTACAGCTATAATTTGCCTGATTTTCTGGCTGAGTTTTAAAATAGAAACACCTTGCAATTCCTTTAAGCTCATGTCCATTCCTTCCAATCCTGAAATGAGAAAATCCAAATCCCCTGTGGGAAGATTGCAGCCACTGTAAAAGCCATCAGGATTTATAGTAAGTTTTCCATTCATGTCTTTTTTTTTTTTTTTTTTTTTTTTTTTTAAAGAGGGAATGCACATGTGCACCAGAGCTGGGAGGAGTGGTAGGAGGGGCAGAGGAAAAGGGAGAAACTTAAGCAGGCTCCACGCCCAGCACAGAGCCTGACTTTGGGGGGCTTGATCTTACCCTGAGATCATGACCTTAGCGGAAATCAAGAGCTGGAATCTTAACCAACTGTGCCACTCAGACTCCCCTCTACCTATGTTGTCTTTCACCAGTTTTCTCCCTTTCTGGTTTGTGAGAGATATATGCTTGAAAGAAGTAAGAAGCTGAACTTCACTGTGAGAAATCTATTCCTTAAGTAGAAATATTTTTTACTTCTATTATTTTTCTGTTTTCTATGTTTTCTCTGGGAAAAATGGATTTGTATTAGTATTTTTAATGAGGTCATTTTGGTTTTCTCCAGTTTTCGAGTTTCATATTTGATATTTTAACTCTCAGTTTACACTCTGAGACAATTTTATGAAAAGCACAATTCCTGAAAGCCAACTGGATCAATGGGATGTATGATAATATTTTTAAATTTTTATGATAAATATTTATTTCTTACATCTTCAGGCCTCACATCTTGAAAGTTTTATATTAAAATCTGAGACAACAGAGTAAAGGTGAAATGATTATTGGAATGATTCAAAACTGAGTTTATAAACCAGAAGAAAATAAGTTAGGAAACACTACAGCACTTCTGTTGAATGAGTGTCTAAATGTCAGCATTTTGTAGTCTCAAAAATAAATCCATTATTTTAAATAAAGTCTTTCTTTTAAAAAGAAGCTGAGGGGAATAAGAATAATTTTTCACTCATTTGAGAAGGAAATGAGTCCACTGGGGAACTTTGCATGGGGGCTCCATGGAGGATAAAGAGACAACCAAAGCCCAAAGCAGGCTTTGTAAACTTATTTAAAATAATTCTTTTTGCATTTTTTTTCTTTAAAGCTTTCAAGTTTTAATCATTACCATATGGGATTTGGAAAGAAATTGTTAAAAATAATTGCTCACAATAATCATAAGTAGTCTGAATTAAATTAGAGCAGAGAGTGAGAGACGATGTGGTGAGTATAAGTTTGCTTTTAAAGACAAATGCTTAATGGAAGGGCACATTTAATATTGCATGTGAAATTATTTATTATTGGCAAGAAATCCTAAGCATTTCAAGTTTTTTTTTTTTTTTTTAATTTATGATAGTCACAGAGAGAGAGAGAGAGAGAGGCAGAGGCACAGGCAGAGGGAGAAGCAGGCTCCATGCACCGGGAGCCCGACATGGGATTCGATCCCGGGTCTCCAGGATCGCGCCCTGGGCCAAAGGCAGGCGCCAAACTGCTGTGCCACCCAGGGATCCCTGCATTTCAAGTTTAAATGAATAACATTAGTATTTGGATATTCATGGATTATCTATCATTCATGGATTAACTATTATTTTTTAATGCCATAAGTCAATTCACAAAACTTTAGGGAAGATATTTCCTCAACCGCACCATCTCTGGGGGAAAAAAATGCTAAGAAGCTTTATGTAAATAGTGTTATACTGTTCTCACAGGAATAGTTAGTGTACTTTTTAAAGGAAAAATAAAGGATCTTAAGAGACCAAAAGCTTGTTTGTATAGACTTGGGTGAAAAAAAAAAAAAAAAAAGAGGAAAAGAAAAAAGGAAGAAAAAAGAAAGAAAAGGAAAAAAAATAAAAAAGAAAAATGCCTCAATGAGATACCATTTCTTGCATCCCAATTTAACAAAAAAAAAATTTAAAATGAAAAAGTTGTAAGGACATAAACTTTATCCTACACTGCTGGTGACAGTTCGAAATGGTACAACCTCTATAAAAGAAAGTTAACATTATATAACAGAATTACAATCTCTCTGATCCTGCAATCCCACTTCCAGAAATTTATCCTGAAGATATACACCTCTTCAAATATGAAACAACATATGCACATAGTTATTCACTACAATGTTATTTTCAATAGAAAATTATTGAAAGCAACCAAAGTATGCCCCTGCCCTGTAGTCTAGGTGAATCAATTATAGAAAATCCATAAAATGAAGTATTAGGCAACTATAAGAAATATGAAGACTATTTTAATCCACATGGAAAGAATTTCAGGCTCTCTTGAGTTAAAAAAAAATGGAAGCAAAGGAAATCAAGATACAAAAGAATGTATATTATATTCTACCTTTTGTGGATAAGAGAAAAATATATACACCAAAAAATAATAAAGTAAGTCTTGAACTATATTTAGTAAGCTTAGTAGTATTGTGTTTTAATTCTGAAACTATGTTCTGCAAATTGTGGACTAGAGCAAAAGAGTGAATATACTGAGGCTTCTGGGAAAGTATGGGAAAGAAAGATATAGACAAAATAGAAAATGAAGAGAAACAGAAGAAGTCAATATTGTTGAATCTGATCTGAAAAAATCAGTATGAACTTGTGATTTTTGTGTATAAATCTGTATATATGCACACACACACACACAGACACACACACACATACACACACTTTCTTACCCTGTGCCCTGAAACTACATAAAAATAATGACATTCCAAAAGCAAAGAGCACATCTAAGTCCCAATATGAAATTATATCTCTCTCTCTATGAAGCCATGGCTTATGTAAAAAACAGAGAAATTTCATATCTAGGACAAGGAAAGTTCAGAGTGAACCTAGATCAACTTTTTGGCCAAAAAGAAAAAAATGAAAAAAAAGAAAGAAAACAAAACAACAACAACAGAAAAAACCCCTCTCCTTTCAGGAGGAATGCCAGTTAATAAAAATAAGGGAGATTATAAAAATAGAATACCACCATTTTGTTATGTTCAGTGAAATGATGAATGCTGGCAGGATCAGTGATGGGTGGGAAAGCCATTTAAGGAAAGGTTATTGGGGAAGGACTGAGTCAGAAGATAAATTTTTATGGAGAGGTCTGGCTGTCACTATCTTAATCAAGTGGTCGAACACAGCCTTGCCAATGATGGGAGGGCCTCACTTGACATGCCTCCTGAGGGGCAAAGCATCATCCATGTGGTATGAGGTTACCAAAATTTTATCCTGAAGAAGCAGTTGGAAGAACTTAGGGCAATCTGAGTAGACCATCAAATAAATAATGAAGAAATGAGGAAGGTGACTTAAAATACATAGTAGGCAAATGTTCCATGTGAATCCTGCCTGCATGGTCTCTACCTGCATGGTCTCTATAAAGGATATCTTGACGAGAACTGAGGACATTTGAATTTGATCTGTATGTTAGTTTATTGTATTGAAACTATGTTGATTTTCTTAGACAGTAGTGATATGGTTTTATAACAGAATATCCTTGTTTTAGGAAGAGGTATTTAGATGTGAGAGATTCTGATCCTCTGGCTACAGTTATGCCTTGGCCAAAACTAAGAGAGAAGGCAAGGGGAGGGGAAGAGAGGGGAGAGGGAAAAGAAGGAAAGATGGGAGCAGCTTTGACAAGATTTTAAGTGATGAATCTTTTTAAAGAGTAAGTTGGGTTTTACTATGCTATTCTTTCAACTATTCTGTAGATTTGAACTATTTCAAAATAAAAATAAAATAAATGTATAGGAAAGAAAAAAATAATTGATGCCTATAAATAGCTTTTTGACTTCCTAGTTTTTTTAATCTTACAATATACAGAGTCAAAAAGCATAATGTGAGTGCTATGTTATTATCATTTACAAGTAGGATTTTAAATTGGACTCATTTAAGACCACCATTGGAATGAAGGAGAAGATAGAATAAAACATTAAGAATAAAAAATAATATTTAAGCCAGGAAGGTGTAGAGGCAGGGGAGATCACTGAATATATTAAATGATGATAAATATAAGATATTAAGTTTTAGATAAATATATTAAGTGAATCAAATGTGCACCTTTTAAAGTAACCACGAACACAGATTATGCAAGTTTCTCTGAATTGCATCATTCTTGTATTAAAGTTATTGTTATAATAATGAGATTTTAATCATCATTAACAACTTTATTCAGAAATTTGAGACCAGAAAAAAAAATCAGGGTTTATTTTAACAAATGTTTCTGGAAAATCTCTTACATGCAAAACAGAAATGCATGTTACAAAAGGAATGATGTCCAACTAGTGTCCCTTAGATATTATTATTAATATTGTTTTCCAAATGGAAAGTAAATGAATACTCAACATTTTGTATTCTGCTTATTAAAAACAAAAGTGTCTGCAAAATAATTTATATTTAGTGAACCTAAAAATGGATTAATAGAATTTTATTAGAATTTTAAAGTAGAATTATTACAAAAAGATGGATATGTTTGCTTGGCTTATTCTCCAAAATATAATTACTTCCAAACAATAGCAACCTTCACCCTTATATGTAAGCAACGAACCAAAATGAACAACCAATCTGGTGTCTTGTTAGAAGAGTATGTATGACACTGAGAATGCCAACTTCAGGATCAGGCTTTTTTACATTCAGATCCTAGATCGCTTGCTCATTATCTTTATAATCACAGGAAATTTACATAAAATCTCTAAGCCCCAGTTCTCTCTTCAGTGAGAAGGAGTAATACTTGTAAATTTCTTATCCTAGTGCTTGTCATGTAAGGAGAACTCCATAAATGTTCTATTCCCAGTGCTAACCTCATTAAAAGGTAAACTTTAATTGTTAGATTCAAAATATAAACAGACTTTCAAAGGAGGTGATATAAAATTCGTCAGTGCATGAATTGCTTTACATAATAACTATTAACTATCACTTTATTTTCTTTTCTCAGTTCAAGTTTAATAGAAACAGCAAGATCAAAAGTCATGCCCTGCTACTGTACATATCAGTTAGCCTGCCCCATAGCATACCTCAGACCATTCTCTCCAGAGGAAGAAAGGCTGGCCTCCTAACCCCTGCAGGAAAGGGCTGTCTTGTCCCAAACACATACCACATCTGCAGAGCCTAAAGTCTTGTTTTAAGCATGACAATAGTACAAAAAAAGATTCTGTTTTCATGGATGCCCCACTACAGCCCAGCCCTAAAATGGCGAGGCGCTCACTTCTGCTTAGAGAAATATTCTTTGCTCTTCTGGACATCAGGCTTGCTGGTGTCACTGCCAGGCTTCCAGCCAGCCGGGCACACTTCCCCATGCTTGTCAGTGAACTGGAAGGCCTGAACCAGTCGCAGAGTCTCATCCACAGAGCGACCAACAGGAAGGTCATTTAATTTACAGTGATCTGCCGAAGGATACCTTTATCATCAATGATAAAGAGGTCCCTGAACGAGATGCCTTCATCAGCCTTTAAGACTCCATAGTCCTGAGCAATGGTACGTTTGGGGTCTGATACCAAGGGAATGTTCATGGGTTCAGTCCTCCTTGTTTCTTGGGGGTGTTGATCCTACGGCAAGCCGGGTGACAGAAATGAGAATCCACAGAAGCACCAATCACTTGACAGTTGAGTTTCTTAAATTCTGCCCTGTCACTGAAAGCAATGGTCTCCGTGGGGCACACAAAGGTGAAATCAAGAGGATAAAAGAAGAATACAACATATTTTCCTTTGTAGTCACATAAGCTGAGGTCTTTGAACTGGCCATCTGGCACAACAGCCGTGGCTTTGAAGTTGGGAGCAGGATGCCCAATTTTGGCATTTCCTGAAGACATCTTGCTATGGGCAGCACTGAGGAGACTAACCGCCGAAGACCAGTCAGGAAGAAGATGCTAACCATCACTTTAAAAAGAAGTTACATTGTTTACTTATAAAAGTAAACATTTCCTAATGTACAGAGGTCTAAAGCATAAACAAAACAGTCTCCCTGTTTTTCTGTTAGGACTGACAAAGAAGGCAAGGGGCAAAAGATGAGAGAAATAGAAGCTGTGGAACAGGTATGGCATTTTAACCACAGACAAAAACACTGGTTTCCATACTTGCCAGTAGAGAGGAGCCTGACCTACTAGTGACCATCCCTTACAGTAGCAGGAGAAGAAAACATCTAATAGCTTCTTATGTTCTGTGAAGAAATTACAGACTCTTTTATTATATTGCTATTACTTATTTTATAATAGCAAACATGCAAAAACAAAAACAAGCTTTTATTAGAATGATTTAGTGTTATAGCTCTTGAATAGTTCAGTGTTACACTTTTGTGTATATATATATGTGTGTGTGTGTGTGTGTGTATTTTAAGATTTTATTTATTTATTCATGAGAGAGAGAGAGAGGGGCAGAGACACAGGCAGAAGGAGAAGCAGGCTCCATGCCGGGAGCCCAACGTGGGACTCGATCCCGGGACTCCAGGATGACACTCTGGGCTGAAGGCAGGCACTAAGCTGGTGAGCCACCCAGGGATCCCCGTTTTTGTATATATTTAATAACCTTAGAGAATCATATGTCTTCTTATATTTAGATTATTCCTATTTGTGCAGAAAAGCAACTAGGGATAGATATGTGTTGAGCTATATTGATAGATTCTTCTCTACGATAGGCAATAATTTATCTTCTATGACCATGCACCTTTTTTTTTTTTGCTAATTTTCAGGCTTACTACACAGAAGGGGGCACTGCTCTTATAGAAGTGGTTTGTAGGTTAACTGAGTTAAACTTTATAATATCTTTGACCACATTTTGCTCATTTTCCTCATTGGATCCAGTGGAATCAATGGTATGATTCTTGGATTTGCTGTGGAAAGAACACTGAGCTGGCTTTCTGTGGGGGTTCCTCTTGTTTTTCACACTGATGAAGACTCATATCCAGCACAAAATAATCATATTTATGCAATCTTGATGTCTTCATTTTTTAGTATGTCAATATTTATGAAATCAGCTAATGTATTATATCCAATGAACTTGCTAGGCATTTTTTTTCCCAAAAGGCTCTTATTAAATATATAAGACATCATGTAATTTATGTTTCCTTGGTATCAAGGAACTATAGCTTGTAGTTTTTCATTTCTTTGAGCACTAAATTAATCTTGTCACAGAAGAAGCATAAATGGAGTTGCTCCCAAAGCAAGCTTTGACATTTTCTTGCTTTTCATCTTTTAGCCCACCATACCCAAGGTACCCTTCTGAATAATCCCTAGATTATTCCATATCATAAGTTGCTGAAGCCGTTGCTTCATGGACCTACTTTCCTGGATAGATGGGTAGATGAGGCTTGATGAGGCTATTAAAAGTAGCTAACTCTAGGCTGGCCATCAGTCACTGAGGTGACTGGGCATGATGAATTGCTCTCAAATTCTTTACACTGAAATGTTACCAACTAAACCAATCATATCCCCTCTTTTCTTCCAGTTGAAGGGAGAGCTCTGTGGAAACACTCAGCAAGTAGCAAAAAAAGAAGGCAGAAAGTAAAAGGCATGATGGAAAGAGGAAAATAGAGAAATGAGACAAATAAGGTAAAACGGAGCCAGAAAGAACCCGAGCTTGCCATTTAGAACAACAGAAGACTGCTTTTGAGGAGGCAACAGCTAATATGAGTGCTGGACCATTAGTCTGCTGTTGGACTACCAGAGTGACATGTGTCCTGAATGACATTCCAATTCTCTGTGACTCCTAACTAGAGGTGATTGCACACATAGTCTGAATGATGCTTTTGTTTCTCACAAAGCCCTCTGAAAAAATTCTTCCTTCACTTGATTATTTATCCCTCAGCTAAGGTCCTATTACCTGAGCTGTCTAGTCATGACTCTAGAGGAAGAAAAGTTTGAGTAAATAGTATTATTAACATACATAACTCAACTGAGTTAAGGTGGGAAATACCAATGTGTGGCCCAAGAGTTTTTACTCATTCTTCGAATCCCTAAACAAGGGGTTCTATTATTGTGACATATTCTGGCTGGAGTCCACAACAGGCCCCTGGCCTGACTCTATCAACACTTTTTACCCATATCTTCGTTGCCTGTAACTGACAATAGGATTATAAAGTTTTGATTTTCCCTCAGGCTATGTAACCAGATGCCATTGTCTGAGAATTTCAGGTTGAGTTTCTAAACAGAGAAAAATAGGAGATAAGTGTCTCTACATTTTAAAAAGAGTTGTTGCATCAGTCAGTGTTCTGCTGGAAAGAAATTTTTTTTCTCTAAAAATTTGGAGGAGAAAGAAATTCAAGAGTTTTCACAGACTTCACAGCTACCATAATGGCTGAGAGAATAATATGCAAGAAGGCTGCTATTGGCTTTCAGCAAATTTGGAAAAGCAAAGATTGTAGGGAAAATACCATCAAAGCTTCCATCTGACTATAGCACCGAAAGAGGCAGATACCCAAAGGTGCTAGAAAACTCTTCTGTCTGCCACCTGCCAAGATCCACACACAACCATGGCTCTTACCAGAGAACAATAACTATGTCTCTCTTAAGTTTTCCTAACCTCCTGTATCTGTGACTGGCAGAGTCAAACCAACACTACTGGCAAAGGATTCTGGAAATATAGATTCCAGATTTCTTCCTTTAAAACTCAAGGTGATGAATCACTGACCTTTGCCTCCGAAACCAATAGTACATCATGTGTTAAGTAATAGAATTTAAAATTTAAAAAAAAGATAAAGACTTTATGCAACTCTAAAAGAAAAATTAGAAAATGGGCAGAAGACATGAACAGACGTATCTCTAAAGAAGACATACAGATGGCCAACAGACACATGAAAAGATGCTCAACATCACTTTCCATCAAAGCTACAATGAGATACCACCTCACACCCATCAGAATGGCTAAAGTAAAAAAACACAAGAAACAACAAGCATTAACAAAGATGTGGAGAAAAAGGATCCCTCATGCACTGTTGGCAGGAACGCTAACTGGTGCAGTCACTCTGGAAAATGGTATGGAGGGGGCACCTGGGTGGCTCAGTCAGTTAAGCGTAGGCCTTTGACTAAGGTCAAGTCCCACATTCAGGGTCCCTGCTCAGCGGGGAATCTGCTTCTCTCTCTCTCTGCCCCCCTGCCCCCTGTTCTCGATCACCCTTTCAAATAAATAAATAAAATCTTAAAAAAAAAAAAACACAAAAAACTCAAGAGTGATGGAAGATACTGAATTGACAGCAAACAATCCTGCACAGAAGCTAAGGAGCTCCCAGACTTCAGAGCTTAATAGCCTTATAGGGCTTTTCAGAGATAGACAAGATGTTCCTGAGATCATCACTTCATCAGTGATCTTGAGCCTTTAGAAAAGATAATTAAAGGCTTAGAAAGAAAATGCTTTTTCTCTTCCTTTTCAAGTGGAGGGGAAAGGTGAGTGTTTTTCTCCCCCTCTCCCTCTACTCCCACCAGTGCATTAACCTGAAGAGGTATTGGTAGAGGTGGAGGTAACTGCAGGAACATCTCAACCCCTGGTTCCATGCTTGTCGATCAGCTGAATCAGCCAGCCTGCACCGGGTCTGCCATTTGAGCTGATGAGGTTGAAGTTAGAGAATTTATTAAGGGGTGGGGGAGGTATGTCTGGTCCTCCTCCTCAACCCTTAGACTTTGGGGGCATGTGCCTGCTTCCCAACAGAATCCTGAAGGCAGAATGTTGGTTGGAACAGAGAACAACAGCAGCGAGATTTAGGAGACAGTAACAAGAAAAACCCGTGCATCAGCAATTGATGCGGTGAGTGAATATCTCACCGTCACCGGTGAGCGGGGTTCCTGGAAGTTAGCCAGGCTATGAGTCATCCTGACAAAACTTTGCATTGGAGGGAAGGCTGTGGGTAAGGAGACACCAGCCATACAAGCTAATAGACCCTAGGAATCAAAGCTGAGATTTCCAAATAGATCAAGGCGGAGAGCACACTGCACACAGCAAGGATGGGTAACTCCTGAGAAAACCTTCGGTGGTCACTGAAGACTGTTCTACACAGACAGGACCAGTGGTCAAATGATAAATACATAATTTTGCCCTTTTCTTCCCATCCTTCCTCTCTAGCCTTGAGATAGCTAAGAAAGAAGGGAAACACAAACAAGGGAGAGAGGCAGAGAGAGGAAGACAAGGAGAGTTAAACACAGATCTGAGCCCCTTCCCCATATAGGTCTCTTAGCGATAGGTCACACCTAAGTCAGGACAAGAGGGGAGGGGAGTGGAAATGAATGTGGATTCAAACCTACATTTAAAAATACTAGGTCTTAGGGATCCCCGGGTGGCTCAGCAGTTTAACGCCTGCCTTCGGCCCAGGGCCTGATCCTGGAGACCCGGGATCAAGTCCCACGTCAGGCTCCCTGCATGGAGCCAGCTTCTCCCTCTGCCTGTCTCTCTGCCTCTCTCTCTGTGTCTCTCATGAATAAATAAAATATTTAAAAAATAAATAAATAAAAATATAGGTATTTAATATTTAAACTGCATCCAAATTATAAAAAAACCCTAAAGTATTCCTATAACGGGATCCCTGGGTGGCGCAGCGGTTTGGCGCCTGCCTTTGGCCCAGGGCACGATCCTGGAGACCCGGGATCGAATCCCACGTCGGGCTCCCGGTGCATGGAGCCTGCTTCTCCCTCTGCCTGTGTCTCTGCCTCTCTCTCTCTCTCTGTGTGACTATCATAAATAAATAAAAATTAAAAAAAATTTTAAAAAAAGTATTCCTATAACTTTAAGACTCCTGACAACAATGGGATATGCACAAGAAGTAATGAAAGAGAGACTAGGGGATAATTGGGAAAGTATATTTGAAGAAGAAAAAGAAAAACAGTTCTCATTTACTCCCCATTGCATTGTGTCTTTGATATTCCTTTAATGTCCACATTGCAGAAATACCTACTCTTGCTCTTTCGAATATGTCTCTTACTTTCTTCTCTAAGTCTCCTGATTCGATAAATTAGTCCACATTTATTGAGGTAAATTTGTATACAATAAAATTCCTATTTCAGGTGCATTTTGGTAATTATATATAATCATATAACCAACCACCATAATCAAGCCATAGAACATTTTCAACACCCTAACATTTTTCCTTGTGTCTCATAGCCTCACTTGACCCCATCCCCACAGAATCTCTGACCCTCTTTCTGTCACCTTTTCTAAAACGTCATATACATGAAATTATCAAGTATGTAGTATCTTATACTTAATTGCTTTCACTTAGCAAAATATTTTTCAGGTTCACCTGTGTGGTTGCATGTGCCAATATTTTGAATCTCTTTTGTTGAGCACAAACATACCATAATCTGTTTATCCATTCGCCCACTAATGAACACTTGGGCTTTTCCTGGGGTTGAATTATTAAAAATAGAGTTGATATGAATGTTCATGTACACATACAGCTTTACATGGACATATATTTTCATTTCTCTTGGCTCAGATTGCTGGATCATACTGCTAGGGTATATTCTCGTTTACAATGAAATCTAATTTTATCAGTTACAGTAGAAAGCACCTACTTCTAAAAATATGAATCAAATAAATATACAAAATGACCTTATTTCTCTGAAAGTAATATTTTGTGGGTTTTTTTTTTTTCAAACTTCACAAAAGATAACAATTACCCTACAGATGCAATAAAGTGGCTCCATACTATGGTGACTGTTGTTCCATTTGTCCTAATAAGAATAATTTAGCTGGGGGAACCTGGGTGACTCAGTCAGGTAAGCATCTGCCTTAGGCTCAGGTCACGATACTGTAGTCCTGGGATGGATCCCCACAACGGGCTCCCTGTTCAGTGGGGAGTCTACTTCTCCCTCTCCCTCTGCCTCTGCTCCGCCCACCCCCCCCAACTTTGCTCATACATGCTCTGTCTCAAATAAAGAAAATCTTTTAAAAAAAGAGTAACTTAGCTGATAAAAAGATTTTGTAATTGATTAAATGACCTCAGCATACCAGGTTATATGTTTGTGTTCAGCAAAATGATCTCTATATGCTCAGTTTTTTTTAAAGATTTTTCTTTATTTATTAATGAGAGACACAGAGAGGAAGAGAGAGGGGGGGGGAGAGAGAGAGAGAGAGAGAGAGACAGCCAGAGGGAAAGGGAGAAGCAGGCTCCATGCAGGGAGCCCGACATGGGACTCGATCTCAGGACACCAGGATTATGCCCTAGGCCAAAGGCAGGCTAAGCCGCTGAGCCACCCAGGCTGCCCTGTTCAGTTTTTTTAAGTATATGATAGGAATTGGGCATCATAGGAGTTTGCATGCATTGTGAAAATTTGTGGGATTCAGGAAGGCTCTCAAAGGTTAAATTTGCTACAGGATCCCTAGGCTAATGTATATCCAGACTGGAAATGGGATATTCCTAACTTCCTTTGAAGAAAAATGTTTTGAATTGCTCACACCATATTTGAGTACTCCTACATATATCATCTTAAATTTTCTCAAACCTACAAAATATAGACAGCTAATCCATTTTAAATAAGCTAAAGTATGACATAGCTGGAATCAAGGACCTAATGAATTGCAGAGCTCTCCCTCTTGCCTGATTTCTGGATTGACTGAGAATGAGAAATCTTCAAACAGGCAAATGGAGCTCCAAGTAGCACCTTTATCACTGATTATGCAAAATGCAAACACATGGCTTACGAATCATTATCTATATAGATTTTCTAACAGTATATCCCTGAAATAGACATAGCTACCCTCAAAAAACCATAGTCCTTTCCTTGGAAGAGTGCAGCTATTATACTGCTAAGCTTACCAAAAGGTCTAGAGCAGGTCAAAGCTCAGGCTTTCCTGAATTTGCAAAGAGAAGGCAGCAGGAAATTGTCTAAGCTACACCAATCGGATCATTCATATCTCCCCTGGAGAAGTGCAGGGAGGCAGAGAACAAGAAGAAGAGTTAGTTTCTACATAAAAATACGAAGCTGGAAAAAAGTGGATTTCCCATCCCCAATTTTTCCCACTTTATGTTCTTTTCGGCTTTTAAGTTGATTGTTAACCAAAGTGTGACCATCACCATTTGGGGAAAAAAATTAGCAATCTATTAGTGCAGTCCTGTGACTGGTTTATCAGACTGTTCTTATAGTCCCAACAACTATTTCTGTGTATACTCTTGGGCCAACTATTGAATAAGTTTGATTTTGCTGTTAGAAGTCTTGAAAATAGGTCAAGAGATCACTTTTATTAAATTAACTACATAGCCACTGTACCCTAGGCTGAACTCCCATTCCCTAATCTATTTCCAATTTCAAATTAAGTCTATCTAAGCCGTTCAACACATTTTTATTAGGTCTATTTATTTACTATCTTAACAAATACGAGCTGGGAGCCCATGGCAAGCACTGTTACAGCCCAAGGCATCAACCAGTAAATGAAACACCATTCCTGCTTCCACGAAATGTATATACTATAGGAGAAAAATAAAATATACATTGAAAGACATAAATGTGTAATATATCAGGTTATGATTAGTGGAATGAAAAGAGGGAGGCAAGAGAGAAGGGAAGGGAGGAAAGTTACTTAAGATAAGTGGTCAAAAAAAATCTCTTTGAGGAAGTGACATTTGAGTAGAGAATTGAAGGAAGTAAGAGCACATTGTGGGGTGTCAAGAGATAGCACTGGAAACAGAAAATACAGAGGGGCAGAGAGAATAGCTGGATCAGAGTAACAAGAAGTTGACAAGGCTGAGAGAAGGCCGATCCCACAGCCCTGTGGCCCCAGTGAGGACAGCGGCTGTTACTTTGAGTGAAGGCAAAACAGGAAGCTACTGGAAAGTCTGAGCATATAAATGGAATAGTAAGACTTATATTTTAAGTGATTCATACTCAATTTGGTGTGGAAATGAGACCATAAGAAGGTAACTACAGGAATAACCAGAGGCTGTGGGATTTGGTGGCTTGGATCACGGTAGTCATTGTGAGAGTGGTGAGAAGTGGTCCAATTTCTGGATATACTTTGAAGATAAGTGAACAGAGTAGTGTAACTTTCTGCCATGGAAGAAGAAAGAAAGAGAAGAATTAAAAAGATTTGGCCGGGCAGCTGGATGGTTTAACGGTTGAACATCTGCCTTTGTGATCCTGGGGTCCTGGATCAAATCTCGCATAAGGCTCCCCACAGGGAGCGTGATTCTCCCTCTACCTATGTCTCTGTTTCTCTGTGTGTCTCATGAATAAATAAATACAATGTTTAAAAATTTTTGGCTAAAGCAATGGAGAGAACAGAGCCTCCATTTTCCACGATGGAGGTGTACTGCAAGAAGAACAGTTTGGATGACAGAGCTGGTGGGGTAGAAATCAGAAGTTTATTTTCAGATATGTAGTAGTTGATATATCGAATAGATATCCCACCGATTATTTTGAGCAGATAATTAGGTATACAAGACTAGACTGCAGAAAGAGAAATAAATCACAGAATTCACCAAAGAGATGGCATTGAAAGGTGTGTGCCTAGATGGGATCGTATAAACAATGACTAAAGACGGAGGACCGATCACAGAGCCCTGGGATGCTTGTTCATTAAGAGAGAAAATTGGAAATGAAAAATCAGCAAAGGAGACTGAGAAGGAAACCCTCAGTTCCATGACTGGTTCTTATTATCACTGCCCAGCCCATTGAACCAGCTGAGGTGCTCAGAAGCTAAAATAGAACACCGAGAAACTCACAAGTCAGACATATTGAAATAAAAATCTCTGAGAGTTGTGGAATGTTGCTCAAGTCTGTGCAAATGATGGACTGCTTGGTACTGACCCCTCATTAGCACTGAAAATCCACAGAGAACTTTGGAGGCCAAGTCTTCACCAGTAACCTTACCACAAACTTAAGACCAGGTCAGTACACAGTCTTCTCTGAAAGCAAATAAATCCCAAAGAAGAAAAGGTGGAAGCAGTCACCTTTTCCCCAGATTCAAAATTAGATAATCTGTGGTCATCCCCTCATGCAGTGGTGTCAAACCACTGGTGTGGGCAGTGACTGTGACGGGAAGACATTCTGCAATGTTCCAAAGCATTTTTGGTCGTCATAACTGGGTGGAGGTGCTACTGGCATCTAGTAAGTACAGGCTAGGGCTGCTGCCAAATACCCAATAAAGACAGGACAGCTTCTGCCCTCCACAACAGAAAAATGACCTGGCTCCAAATGTCAATAGTGTCATGGCTGAGAAACTGCTCCAATGGGAATGGTTAGGGAGAGTTAGGCGGAGTGATTTTGTGCAGTTATATTTTTAACTTATAGAAATGTATTGTTGTGATTTAAATTTGTTTCTTTTCTTCCCCATTCAGATTTTTTTGTTGTGGCAAAATATCAATAACATAAAATCTACCATTGTAACTACCATTCAGTGTACGTGTGGCATCAAGTATATTCACATTGCAACTGTATAATTCCACTGACACAACGTACCCAGACTAGTCAAATTCAGTTAGTCCAGTTTTTTTTTTAAGATTTTATTAATTTATTTATTCACGCAAGACACACAGAGGCAGAGACATAGGCAGAAGAGGAAGGACTTGACCTCAGGACCCCAGGATCACGACCTGAGCGAAAGGCAGATGCTCAACCACTGAGCCACCAAGGCGTCCCCAGTCAGTCCAGTTTTGAAAATACATTTATTTCAGGAAGTACTACAAGAATCATTTCATGCAGAGGGGATCTAATAAAGGAAGTTAGCTGCAACCCTTTTGGAAGGCTAAAAAAAAAAAATAGGGAGAAAAATAAAAGTAATCCACGTAAATGAGCTATAGCAAGAAGCTATGAAAATTTAGGGCTGAGGCAACAACAGGGATGAGAAATCTAGGAACTTAGAGGAAAGGCTCTCCCAGAACTGGGGCTCAGACCTCCCGGGTGGGGGTGCCATCCAGCCACTGCTGATACCTCCGGGAGAACTCAGATAAAGAAGATGCTGCCAGACGCTGGAAACCAACCCAACTGCTGTTGTGGCAGCAACTTTGACAACTGTAGGCCAATCAGGAAAACAGGATGGGAGAACTTTTCATCTTCCTTTCATTCCTGCCTGGTAATTGCTTCTAGCGCCTCCTATTAGCAGAATCTGAGAATGAAAGATGCCTTTCTGAGGAAAGTCCTTTGTAGCATCCTAGCTACAGCATCCCAGAGAAAATTCCTGAGGAATGGGAGTGCAGCCGAGGCATTAAGAGGTACATAACAGCATGAGATGTGTAAACCCTAATGGGGACGTGATCTATATACGGATGTGCATCCACCATATTTCACCTATGAATTTACCCACTGACTCTTTTTAATCGCCCCCAACTATCTGCCACCACATGCCACGTTGAAAATGTTACTTTATATAGAACTAGTTACTAGATCAGAGTGGTCATGAATATGTAAAAACTGAGTAGTTCCAGATTAATCTTTAGATTGTTTAAGCCTCTCTAAAATCACACCACCCATCTGTAAAACTGAGTCTTCCTATTGGCATGTATTTTATAGAATTATCTTTGTGGTTTTATTTGATTTCTCGGCAGACCATCTGAAAAAACATTAGAACAATTATTTGACTCTACTGAGACCTAAAATTCATTGATCTTACAAACCTTACTGTGCTCAAAATCCTCTCTTCCAAATCCCTCACTTTCATTTTTACCTACAAAATATTGTATGTTCATCACTGTAGACACCCCACTGGATCCACTTACCCAACTGCCCTTTCTTTGTATTCATCTAGCAGGTTACATCCAAATCTGTCTACTGCATTTCTGTACCCAGACAGCTGAATACAATGCAGAAGGCACACAAACATGCTTCTCGCTCTCCCTTTAGGTGTTCAGAATGATTTGGTATTTCTCTAGCTGTGTTCAAATGAGGAAGCCAACTTTGGGTCACCTTCCTCCACCATCTTACCTACCCCCTGCCAGTCTCACTTTAAATTTTAGTCACTAACTCAAGCGGACTGGCTAACAAAATACATGCAGGGAAAACTCACAGAACAAAATAAATTAAAATTGCTAATAATATACTAAACTGCACAATCTCCTCCTGATTAAAGACAAGCAAATTAAAATTACAAGATACCTTTGTTATCAAATTGGCAAAAGACAATAATATTTGATGATATCTGGTGTGGGAAACAAGCACAGTCTTAACACTTTTTGTTTATTCACTTGATAACACACATTTACTGAATTTCCTTCACATGCCAGGCACATTTCTAGGCAGTGAAAAAAATAGCAGGAACCAAGATAGGAGATGTCTCTGGCTCAAGAAGTTAATATTTTAGCAGGGAGAAGGAAAATAAACACGTTTACTAATATATGTCATATATTAGTAAAAATAAATGTATCAAAGTAAAAGGATAGGTAATGATTGATAGAACAATATTTTCTTATAAGGTGGTCAGCCTATACCTCTAAAAACAGAAGCCCAAATTAAGTGAGAGAGCAAGTCATATAAAATTTGGGTCAGAGTGTCCCAGGCAGCCAGGACCACAAGTGCAAATGTCCTGAGGCAGCAGTATTTTTGGCCTATTGACAATAGTGTAGTTATAGCAAAATGAACAGGGAGGATAGTATTTGATGGGATCAGAGAACAAGGAAAGTGGCAGGTCATGAAGGACATGATAATGAACTTATATTTAATTTGGATTCCTCTGAGATTTACATCTTAAATGGAGTATACATGGATACAAACTCTTGAGACGTCATTTGGTAATAATAGTCATCAGAATTAAAAGGCACTGGTTCTCTGATTCAGCAGTTCCAGGTATAAATATTTATTCTCAGCTATATTCTCAAAAGTGTGAAATGTTTATGAAAAAATTATATTTCAGTAATGTGGGCAATAATAATAATAGGAATAATAAAATAGGAATAATCTGTTTATTTGTAGGTAGGTGACTGTACAATTTATCATCTGAATTGGGACAATTGAGACAATTCTTGAGAATGAATGAAAGAGTTGTTAACAATGATGCCAGGATATCATGCATAAACCAGAATTGGCCAAGGAAAACAGAAATGCTTCCCATCAATGCAAAATTGGTTATATATTATATAATATAACCAATTGGTTATGTATTATATAATATATATAATATATATATTCCTATATATTATATAGGAATTATACTATATCTAAATAGCAGAGTACTATATAGCTATAAAATGACCTTTGTAACTAAGTACAATTTATCTTCACAAAGACTGCCTTCTTAAAATTCCAATTGGAGACAGACACATAATTTCCAGGTATCTATAAATAAGCCATGAAAATGTAATGTACAGCATAGGGAATATAGGCAGTTACCTTTCAATAACTTAGAATGGTGACAAATGGTAACTAGATGTATCACGGAGATCATTTTGTAACACCTGAAATTAATAAAATATTACATGTTAATTTTTTAAACCTAGAAGAGACATTCGAGAGATAAATACACATACAAATAAGCTTTTGCAAGTTCTTTTGAAAAGATTAAAAAATTCAGTAAGCTTTAGAAAATGGGATATGGGGAAGAAAAGGAGAATTTTAATTTTTAAAACATTGTTCTGAATTTTTGGAATTTTTGACACTAAGTCTACAAAATACAAAGCTAAAACAATTCTATTCTTGAATGTTCTCATCTGTATTAAGAAGATCCCACTGAATGGCTCATCAGTTGGTTTTTCTTTTTCCCTTATATCAACTTACTATAGCTACTGGTTTCCTTTCTTCTCTGCTAAAAACATGTTTTCATTTGACTTCCTCGGTCTCAGGTCAGTCAAATAACACTTAAGAAACACAGCAGAGGCCCTCTTAACCAAGAGCCACTTATGTGACTTGAATTATCCAAGTTTTGCATTTTTTTAGTGCAACTGGATCTCACTGCTAACAGGCAAGTGAGCAAGTTTCTAATGCACCTGTGCATTTCTATTTCCTACGAACTGGGTTGCATGCTTACCAAGCTTCAGTTGTGTTTAGAAGTAACTTATTTAAGTTAGTGGCATGTTTCCTAACAATTATGTAATTTAATTAAATATTAGCTGAAAAAAAACATGATGTGGGTTGTGTTTGTGTGAGTGTATAACAATGCAACATGTTTTGAAATAAAGTCGAAATAAGTGCAAAAAGAAAACACTATGGCAAATTTGGTGAGCACAAGCACTGTGGAATGAAACTTTGAGGGAGAATATAAAGAATTTTCAATTTTCCACTCAGATTGCTCTGGAATATTAAAAAAGTTTTACTTTATTTAAAGAAATCAAATTTGGAAATGATAAACACTGCCTTTCTAAGTGTGGTTTCAGTGAACAAAATTAAATTTCAGTAGAGAAGGCCTTGACCCCACTTCAAAAGGTTGGCAAATAAAAATATAGTCTATTTTTAAGTTAAAATACAGAGTTTGAAATAGCTATGTATTTACTTATGGTTTTCCTCTTCAGCTGACATTTACAATTAACATCTTCAATCCAAATTTCCCCATTTATTATTTTTTTTATTTTTATCTCTCTGATTCAACTGTTTCTTTTTCCATTTCTAAAAAATTCTTTGAACTTACATAATTGCTTTAATGAGCATTTGTCTGCTGATGAGTTAGAAACAAACAATTTCTAGCCCTCACTTCGGCCTTAAGCTTCATGATTTCATGTTTGCTTGCCATATCATTCATTCAAGGGGCATCCATTCAGTCATTCAAAAAATATTTACTGAATGCCAACTATATGCAAGAAACTCTGCCCTACACTTGTAAAACAGGGAGTGGAATTCTTCAAATAATTCAGGTTAGTGAGGAAGACTTAGTAATGAGTAACAGTTACAATAAAAAAGGCGTGTTATTTTGCCAAAGTTTGAACTCCTGGGGGAGCACACAAGGAGGACTTTTTTAATTGATCACTGCATAAGCATTCCAGGCAGAACACAATCCAACCACATCCTTCATTCAAGGTCTTCTCTGCTTCAGTTGGCATCCGAGTTAGGGGTGGCACTGTCACCCAGCTGACCAAAGCAGAAAGCTACAACATCCAACCACAAACCACATTCTACCAATTTTATCTCTTAAAGATTATTTGATCCTCCTTCACTTCAACTCAAGATCCTTAATTCTATTTATAATTTCTCTCCCTTGATAAATAAAATAGGCATATATATCTTCTTCAAAGTGAACTCTTTCTCCCCCCACCCCACTTTATTGAAGTTGACGAATACAAAGTTAAGATGTTTAAAGTGTACCATGTGATGATGTAAGTATACATTGTGAAAAAACTACTCCTGTTATTTCAAACATACCTTACTTCATGTTTTTCTTTCTTTGTTTCTTTCTTTGTTTCTTTCTTTGTTTCTTTTTCTTTCTTTTCTCTTTTCTTTTCTTTTTTCAGAACATTTACATTCTACTGTCTTAGAAAATTTCAGTTATAAATACAGTGTTAGAAGCTATGGTCACTGTGTTAGAGGGATCTCCACTCCTTATTCATCTTATTGTTGAAAGTTTGTAGTTTTTAGTGATCTCTGTTTCTTCCACCACACCCCCAGCTCCTGACAACCACTTTTCTACTTTCTGCTTGGATGAGTTTGACATTCAGGTCTTATGTTCAAGTCTTTAATCTATTTGAGTTGATTTTTGTGTATGGTTTAGAAGGGGGTCCAGTTTATTTCTTTCTTTTTGCTTTCTGTCTTTCTTTCTTACTTTCTTGTCTTTGGTCATCCAGTTTTCCCAACACCAAGTATGAAGAGATTGTCCTTTTCCCATTGTATATTCTTGGCCCTTTGTTCAACTTTTATTGACTATATGTGCCTGTGTTTATTTCTGAGCTCTCTATTTTGCTCTATTGATCTATGTGTTTCCTTTTATGTCAATATCATACTTTTTTGATCACTGTAGCTTTGTAATATACTTTGAAAGCAGAAAGTGTGATGTCTGTGGCTTTGTTCTTGTTTCTCAAGATTATTTTGGCTATTCAGTCTTTTGAGGTACCACACAAGTTTTAGAACTGTTTTTTGTTTGTTTTGTTTTGTTTTGGTGAAAAGTGCCATTTGAATTTTGATAGGGATTGCATTAAATGTATAGATCACTTGTTTTATCTGGACATTTAAAAAATAATAATTTTTCTGAGCTTCTGATACATTCTCCACTTTGGCACCCAGACTGCCTCTCCAAAAGGTAATGCTGGGCATACTCCACTCTGTCCTTCTTCCATGACTCCTCACTGCCTTCAGGATGAATATCTGCCTGATCTCTGATCATGCCTCTACCTGTACTTTTTCTTTCTTATAATTACATTATAGTCTGATTGGGAATTAAATTTTGAAACACTCTTACAGTAAGCCTGTTCTTTAAAAAAATGTTCCAACTAGTTTTTCTCATAACTTCTGTCTCTCAACAAATAGCACTGCAGTTTCAATTTCCTCTAGATCCAATTGCAATGGATACATTGCAATTACAGATTTAGAAGCATAGCATGCCTTCATGGTTATGTAATTGAGTGATTATGTGGTCTAATTAGAGCTATCACCAACTTGGACCTACGCCTTTGTTTCATATGGCTCCCTTCCCTGGAATCAGGATAACAGCTCCTGGAGGGTAGAATTTTGCAAAGAATGTTCAGGGCTTCTCTTAGACATAAAACTCAGAGCAGGACAATTAATATGCTTCACTAACTGGCACAAAAAATTATGAAGTTCTATTTTTACGATACTCTTAGAAAATTATGAAGTTCATACAATATCCATTTATTTATTCACCTAATACAGCTTCAAAGCCTATCATGAGAGAAGCACTACTTCAAGTGTTGAGATTCAAATATGAATAGAGTGAGAACTCCACCTGAACTGGGAAGTGTAGAAAATATGAAGAGAACTGTTGTTTACTATTTTCCACTAAGAAGGAGGATGACACATTACCATCTTATGCTAACATTTCTAACCTGAGAGCTATATGATAGTTAAAAGAGGAAAACTTCATTTTTTCACTCATTCAAGAATCAATTAAAAACCAGTCATTGATTTTGTATTTTATACCAGGTATTGTGTGAGAGACTATGGTAAAAGAGGTGAACAAAAAAAAAAAAAAAATAAGGGGTGCCCGGGTGGCTCAGTGGGTTAAGTGCCTGCCTTCAGCTCAGGGCTCACTCAGATCATGATGCTAGGATCCTGGGATCCAACTCCCAGTGGGGCTCCCTGCTCAGTGAGGAGTCTGCTTCTCCCTCTGCCTTTGCCCCTTGCTCAGCTCACTTGCATGTGTGCATGCTCTCTCTCTCTCAAATAAATAAAATAAAACAAATCTTAAAAAAAAACAAATCCCCCCAAAAACAAAAATAATACCCTAGTTCTTGACCTCAAAGAACGAACAGTTTAGTGGAAGTGGAAGATGATGTTATTGAAAAAGTCAATTAATTCAGTGAAAAAGAGTAACATTGCTTAACACCTTCATGTGGAGACTCATGATGCTGTAGAACACTTACTGATGGGATTTGATCTTACCAGGGTTGGCCAGGAAAGGCATGACTGAGGAAATAATGATGGAGCTTAATGTCAGAGTGGCTTAATTTAAGACTTTCCTAGACAGAGGGGAAAGGGAGGATGCACTTCTGGTAGAGGGAAAAGACTGCACTAGAGCCCCGTGGCAGGAAGAGACGTAAAACCTGTAGAGTCCTACTAGAGCAATTTAGTCCTCCAGGAAAGGCAAGAGGAATGTAGGTATGGAGCAGGTTTTGAGGAACTTCTTTTTTTTTAAAAAAGATTTTATTTATTTATTTATGAGAGACACACAGAGAGAGAGGCAGAGACATGGGCAGAGGGAAAAGCAGGCTCCTCGCCGGCAGCCCAATGTGGGACTCGATTCCAGGACTCTGGGATCATGACCTGAGCCAAAGGCAGACACTCAACCACTGAGCCACCCAGATGCCCCTGCTGAAAGGCTTTAAACAGGGATGAGAGCAGCATAAGGAGTGGGTATGAACAGAAGAGAATGGAGTTGGGAAGGGTAGAGGTAGATGTATTTTCTAAGGATAATAAGCCACCTTGTGGAGAATTGATTGGAAGGGTCAGCAGTGACTGTGAGGAGACCTACAGGAGGCTTTTTCCAGGTATGACGTGATGATGCTGTAGAACAGGATGGTACTACTGTAGTCAAAGGTAAGTTAAAACTATGAAGATAATCAGGATGTCAAATTGTTGCAACCTGTTGGTGGGTTATAGTTATAGACAGTGAGGAAACAGTGCATGCCTTGTTTTCTGATTTGGTAGCATGGATGGAGAGTGTTATAGTTCTCTGAGTCAGGGAACATTATATGTAAAAAAGTATAAAATAAAATAAACTCCTCACTTATCTGCCAGACTCATTTTCTCTCATTCTTTTAAATGGCAAATGGCAAATCGGATCACACCTGGCTTTGAAAACATTAAACTCAATATTAATCTAATTTCATTCTTCTAATTGTTCTTATAAGAAATTAAATCAATCTACTGGAAAACAGTGGAAAGCATTTAGTACATCACATTCACATGAAAGGGTAGCAGGCAAGGAGTCTCTCATGGGTCCACGTGTGAGCAAGCCCACAGCCCCATCAGCGGCTTACTGGTTTGATGTGATCTAAATGTAAAATATCCAGAAGATGATGCCAGAGTTTCGTTGTTAAGTACAGGATTCTTAGTCAGAACTGACCACTTAGAGACAGACTTACGTCTTGAGCTCTGCATGCCAGGAGTGAAAAGCAAGAGGCAAGGTTTAAGTTAAGATGTCAGCCTTGTGGGGATCCCTGGGTGGCGCAGCGGCTTGGTGCCTGCCTTTGGCCCAGGGCGCGATCCTGGAGACCTGGGATCGAATCCCACGTCAGGCTCTCGGTGCATGGAGCCTGCTTCTCCCTCTGCCTGTGTCTCTGCCTCTCTCTCTCTCTCTGTGTGACTATCATAAATAATTAAAAATTATTAAAAAAAAAGATGTCAGGCTTGTTAAGGCAGTTCAAACCTCTCAGATGATTGTGGTTTTCAAAGATGTCTTTTGCATCTAGGGAACCCGTACCTGTGTTCACCACAAAATGAATTACCCAAGTGATCCATCCCCACTCTGCCATTTTTAAAACTCTGAAACTAGTTTGGAGAACAGATTTTATTACCAAATTCAAAGGCAAGGGCATCTTTTAAAATTAACTATCAATGTTAAAGATTTGGTAAAAGGGCACTATATTTTTGTAATTGAAAAATAACTGCAATTTTGATATCAAATCACTTTTATTGTAAAGAACATGATTATAATAATTATTTGAAGTTGCTTTCTGATTTCCAAAGAAAAATGGATAATATGAACAAAAGTGAGAGAAAAGAACTAGATGGTGATGACTATGTTGATAATGACAATGAACCCTAAAAAAGAGTCTATCTACTAAGTGCCACCATAACACTGCACATGGATTAGCTCATTAATCTTCCTAAGAATCCTTAAGGACAGATGCTATTTTTGTCATTGTACATGTGATGGGGAAACTGAGGCACCGAAACATTCAGCAGTTTATGCAGGTGAGCAAAATCTTAAGCCTTAATAGTCTTAGATCAGAATCTGTCACGTGCTCCCACTATCATCCTTTTTACTGGTAACTTTATTTTAGAATCAAAACTCCTCCAGTGTTATTACATGTTAGAAATTTTGCATGGAAATGAGGAGAGGGACAAAACATTCTCTTCCCTGATGTATCCTACTGTGAAAACCCTAGAACAAAGTAAATAGGAAACACTATACTAATACAAGTTTCAGGTGGATTTTCTCCCCTCTAGTAAAAAGCTCCTCTATAATTCACAACGCGGCAGGGATTCTAGTGGAATTCAGAACAGATATATTTATTTATTTATCTTTTTTTTTTTAAATTTTTATTTATTTATGATAGTCACAGAGAGAGAGAGAGAGAGGCAGAGACATAGGCAGAGGGAGAAGCAGGCTCCATGCACCGGGAGCCCGACGTGGGATTCGATCCCGGGTCTCCAGGATCGCGCCCTGGGCCAAAGGCAGGCGCCAAACCGCTGCGCCACCCAGGGATCCCCCAGAACAGATATATTTAAATACAATAATTGAAAATATAGAGTTGACTTTTTATTTCTGTGGTGCACTATACACTGGACCTGAAATGCAAAAGCATGCTGGGAGGAAGAATTTGCAAATGACTTTTCCTCGGGGGGGGGGGGGGGGGGGAGAAACAAAAGAAAAGAAAAGAAAAGAAAAGAGAAAAGAAAGAAAAAAACAAAAGAAAGAAAAGAAAAGAAAAGAAAAGAAAAGAAGAAAAGAAAAGAAAAGAAAAAAGAAAGAAAGAAAAGAAAAAAGAAAAGAAAAGAAAAGAAAAGAAAAGAAGAAAAGAAAAAAGAAAAGAAAAGAAAAGAAGAGAAAAGAAAAGAAAAGAAAAGAAAAAAGAAAAGAAAAGAAAGAGAAAGAGGAAGGAAGGAGAGGAAAGGGAAGGGAAGGTAAGGAAAGGGAAGGGAAGGGAAGGGAAGGGAAGGGAAGGGAAGGGAATGGAAGGGAAGGGAAGGGAATGCAAATTGTCGTGGGATCCTAAATCTAACATACAATTCCCAATGGTGGCTTTGGGCTGTTCTCTTTTTTTTTTTTTTTTTTAATGGGCTGTTCTTTACACTGCTCACCTGAGCTCATTAATTAGCATTTCAGTATTGTTTGTTTGTTTGTTTGTTCTTGTTCCTGGGGAAAAAAAGATGCAATGTTGTGTAGCGGGGAAGCCTTGCTTCTTAGTGTAAGACAGGATGGGTAATTCAATTCCATCACTTAGCAGCAGTGTGACTTGAATTCAAGTTATAGTAACTTTTCCATTGTTTACTGGTCTTGTATGTAAAATGGGGATTTAAATTGTGACTACATTTAAGCTGTTTTGAAGATTAAATTATATTTGAGAGTATAACTTATTAGTTATTATATATAGAATATTATACTGTATAATATAATCAAAATATCATATAAAATACATAATATAAATATTAAATATATACATACATATATATTACATATATGTATGTATGTATGTATGTATGTATGTATGTATCAAGCTCTTAAAACAGAGCCTGACACAGGATAATGTTCAGGAGATCCTCACGATTACTATTGTCACTTGACCTGAATGTAATATTTTGGTATGGTCCTCAAATAAGAATCCAGGATGCTATTTATTCACCAATAAATGGTAACTTTGGGAGATAGTAAACACGTACCCTTCAGATTCCTAGACTTTTAAAAACCACATTTTCAGCATAATAAAAACAATGGAGAGTAACTTAAATTTAAATATTTCATTTTCTAATTAAAAATTGCTCGCGGGTTATATTGACTGCAAACAGGGTAAAGAGAGACGGTTTTCCAGACAGCAGCCTGCAGGCTATGACTGAGTGGGTGCCTGTGATCCCAGGCTGTGCAGTAGAGCTCTGACTGCTTTGTGTCAAAGCAAAAGAGTAATTGACATGCTAGGAAACACAGGCTGAAAAATGACCTTGATTCTCACTTTGTCCCTGACTCAGCAGGATAGTTGATTCTGCTATCCTTTACCTGGCTGAATGAAGACCATAAAACACTACTTTAAAACAAATCAATAACATCCTCATGGGAATATGCTGAGCAAATATCTCATATATGTATATTACTCTTTTTTAGTGTTTTTATTTCATGATTGATATGAACACATATAAACGTAATTGTTCAGTAGTCATTTGCATCATTCTAAATAAAATGATATATATACATATATTTTTTTAAACCCCATAAACTCAAAAATTGGGGCACCTGGGTGACTCAGTTAGTTAAGCATCTTTCTTTGGCTCAGATCGTGATCCCAGGGTCCTGGGATCAAGCCTCACATTGTGCTCTCTTCTCATTGGGGAGCCTGATTTTCCCCTCTGCCTGCCACTCTACCTACTTGTGCTCCTCTCTCTCTGTCAAATAAATAAATAAAATCTTAAAAAAATAATGCTGCAAAACATACATATTTTTAAAAACCTCAAAAGTCATTGTTAATATGCCCTATTCCATCTAAACAAAGATATGATCTTGTTTTAGATGGTTTTAGTTTGCATACATAATTTAATAATTTGTGTGTGTGTGTGTGTGTGTGTGGTTTTTAATTTCTTTTTCTCACCAAAATCTAGTATTTCATGACATTTTTCTCATTGCATTATATGCCATGGAACAGAATTCTTAGAGGTAACATTATAATGGGGTTTTTCTACAGTGAGATTTACAGACCTGGAAACTCATTATCTTAAGGCTTTTCTTCACAATAGCACATTAGCCAACCAAATTTGGCATACCTCTTTATATATTCTGACCTTGTTGGCATCATCTTATATTTTCGTGGTCACCGGGTGCTGCTGCTGAAGTCTGCAGCTGATAAATTATGGTTGGAGTTACTGCTTGGGCAGGATCTTTGTTAACATATAAAATGGAGGTAGAAAGCTTATTTTAGCATTAGTAGATACCTTGTCAGGTGGTATGAAACACTATCATTGTCAATGCGTATCAGGCAAACTAAAATAAGCTGAAAATAATCATACTCTAAAGGTAATCAGTAAATTTGAGAGTCAAAGCAGTTTAAATTTTTCAGTTAAATTTTTGTCATGAAAAATAAATGAATAGATTTTTGTCATGGCACCGATTACCTCCTTAACTCTAGTAGGTTTTTATTTTTGCATGCATAGCCAAAAAAGCATGGGGCATTAAAATAATAAATGTAATATTTTTCATGAATCTTAGCAGCTAACCCTTAAAAGAGCACTCGCATGGGTAGTGAGTAGACATAGATTGCTAGCATTCATGGACACTTCACACATCATTTTGACCATGAGAAACACATTTAAGAGGGAGAGGGCTCAGATCTAAGTGGCACATCAGCGTGAGATAAGCCCTACTACATGGAAAAGTAGGGGGCTGTGGCAAACAGGAGAGTTCATGCCTTTCTCAAGGGGCAACATCTAGCTAGTTAATTGTCACTGTACAGAAATGCCAGCTCAGTATGGTCAACACATTCAATTTCTGATAAAAGGAAATTAGATTCTGTGTGAAATGACTTATATCTTAAAAATTAGCAGTTAATTAAAAAGCGAAACATTGTGAGTGCTGAACAAAGCAAACAAGATGAATTTATTTACAGCCATGATAAAGCTTATAGGTTGCCAGTTATGCAGCCTGTTTAGAATAACATGTTACCATTACAAATGAGGTGACTGACGCCCCGAAAAATTCAGTAACTTGCCCAAAGTAATGAAATCACATCATGATAACGCAGGCTATCCCAAATTACTATCTTCTGCTCATGTGACTTAATTATATTTAACTTATCATTCCACGATAAATTCATAACAAGATTATAGTCAATGTGAAGTAATTCTGTGTGTGCGTGTGTCACATACCAGTGTGTCAGTGAAGTATCCTCATATACATTGTGCTGCGTTCTTACACATTATCTCATTTAATTCTTCCCATGAGCATCTCTGTACTAGGAAGGGAACCTGGAAACCAAGTTCTTGCATATTGTGAAACAAAAATAAATAAAAGTATGGAGTGTGTAGAATTTGAAAAGTTTAAAGCCTAAGTAAGATTTGTTCTTTTTTTAAAAATATTTTTAGTCATTTATTTGAGAGAGAGAGATACTGAGAGTGCACAAGCAGAGGGAGAGGCAGAAGGAGAAGGAGAAGCAGAGTCCCCACTAAGCAGGGAGCCCAACACAGGGTTGGATACAGGGCTCCATCCTGAGACCCCAGGATTATGACGTGAGTCAAAGGCAGATGCTTAGCTGACTGAGCCACCCAGGTGCCCCTAAGGTTTGTTCTAATACGCTGTTTAAATGAAAGGTTGATATTTTCTTTCTTATTTGAAAGCAGAACTTAGTAATTACTAACCTACAGAAAGTTTCTGCTATTTTTCAAACTATTTTTATGCCTGTTATCTAATTTGCTTTGATGACAAAGGGATAACCAAGCTGAGGCAGTTACGAGTGTTTTGAAACTCCATTCATATACTCTTTTTTTATTGGCTTCTCTACTTGTCTCAATCATTTGTGTGCTCTTCTAGTAAATACTTTATACTTATTTTTTCATCACTGAGACAACTCCTCTAGATTTCAGTTAATTTTCTATCCTATATTTTCTTAACTCATAAAATCTTCACTCCACTCTTTCTCTATCAAATTATTTTAAAACTAAAGAGAGGGGGCAAAATAGTGAAAGAAATGTTCTCCAAAATAAAACAACAGTACAGAATGGTTGATAGGATGAAGGCATTAGGCAATATAAAATTATACTGCACTGTTGTCAAAATTACGGAAATGTTGGGATATGTTCATTCTAATCAATCCTGCTATATAATTGCCCTTTGTTTCCTAGAGTATGAATCAAATGTGCACAGAAATACTAGCTTTGCAGTCACAACCTCAGAGCATAGAAGTATATCTCATAATCTACTTTAAAAATCACAAAATTTGCTCTATGGCATCCAGTATACAGATACTATTGATAAACACTCATAGTATTATAACAGAATTAGCCCAAATAATGTTTAGGGTCTTCTCATTATAAAATCATTTGCTATTCATTCTATGTTCAGCCATGTCACATGGTCTTCCGTAAGTGTTCATGTATGTGTAAAGTAAATCACTCTTTTCCTTTCTTTGATGTTAACTGAATGCAAAATGCATCTGCCCTAACAATATCCACCAATCCATCTTGTATATTGGCACAAATACCATCCTGTAGCATCTGGAATATTAAGGTAAAGAGTAATTTTACTACCTGAAACCATAGTCTGGTGATTTGGGTGATAGAAAGCCTATGGAAACCCGTATCCCCTTATAATTATGAATCATTTCAATTAGCATGATCTACCCATAAAGATTATTTAAAATTTTCAATCATAAGAACACAGAAGCACAGAATTGAATTATTTTAAGTTAGGGTTCCAGAAACAGGCAGCTAAAGTCAAGGGATTAATAGTCTTTAAATCTCCTTTGGATCTCATGGAAAAACCACCATCACCATTGTTGTGCTACATTCCCTAAAATGCCAAGCTGTAAATAGGCACCTTTGAGCTATTTTTTTTATTATTTTTAAAAATCTCAGCTGGCACTTTGTTAAAGAGCACATTTCTTATACTATTCCTGTCCCAGGAAACTGGTATACCTGTTTTTGCATCTGTTAGAGACTAAGTAAGGACTTCTCATATAAAATCAAAGTGTAGGATACACAGTTGCATGGCTCTCGTTTGCTTTTGCCTGTTCAGGATAATTTCATCCTCCACCTACACTAAATGTTTTTTTTTTTTTTTTAAACCTCCCTGAATTTATTTATTTATATATGCATCTCTCTTCTCTTTTTGACAATAAGTTTCATTAAGGTCAGTGACCACATCCTAGCAATAGTTCTACTGCCTACTCAGATTCTGGCATAATAATTGTCTGCAATGCATCCTCAGTGGTTTGAAGACTAAATAGGGTAAAAATATTCTAAAATTTTAAATAATAAGAATAATTAGCAGACTGAGGCTCAGTGTAATTTTAATATTTTAACTAAGATCTAAAGCCTAATGATTTCTGAAATGGATAAACACGGAAGCTTACTTTTTCTCAATGTTACAGGCTTTGTGCATGTTTAGAAGCATTAATTTGTTCTTAGATTTCCAATCTCTATTTTGAAATAAGCTGAAGAGTCTTATACACTTAACCTTGAAACGTAGTTATGTGTATTGCTTTCCAAAGTCAAAGTATAAGGACGTACCATCATTGTTAGAAATAAAGTCAAAAAATTATGCATGACCTTGTGAATGGAACAAGGAAAGTTAGTGAAGATTCAAGAAGATTCCTATTATTTCTGAAGTACATGCTACTATCCACAGGAATCTTTGGGTGACATTTTAGCTAAATTCAGTAAAATAGAAATCTAAGTTTTATATATTACAAAGAAGTATAATTCAAATTTATTTGTAGCAAATTTTCAAAGACAATGAAATAATATCATGGAGTTCGTAGCTCTCTGAATAACTTACTAATTCTATTTCAGAACTTATATTATTAAGAAATCCTCACACATGTGAACAAGGAGATCTGTATCATTGAAGGATAGTACCAGGAATATAATCTTTAATAATAAACAAATTAAATCCTCATCATTAGATAAATGCATAAATAAAATTTAGTACATGTAATATGGAATAGTATACAGCACATACAAGCAGTCAATTCAATCCATGTTAGACATTTCAAGTTGTAACATTGAGTTAAACAATATGTGGAATGATAGTTGAAGGTTGAAGCTATTCATGTAACATAAATATGCAAACACATACAAAAACAATAACATTACTTTGAGTATGCACACATAAATATACATGTAAAATATGCATGTTTATAGTACTTAGAATGGATTGGAAGGGTTTAAATTATGCTTACGGTAAGAATTCTTTGGAAAGAAGGGAGGGGATTTGGATTTAGGGTGGCAATAAAAGGAGATTTAGATATACTCCATCTGTCTATCTTTCTATTTAAAAAGACTAGAAAAGTATACAAATATGACTGTTAATTCTTGATCACAGGGATATATGTTTCCAATATTTTCCTTTTGTATCTTAATAATTCTGAAAAAAAGTTTTCAGAAATTTTAGTGTTACTACTTCTGTGTAAAGCATTAATATTTTTCTCAGTTACAATTTAGAAAAGGATCATTAACAGTAAAAGAAGCAACCACAGGTTGGTTACATCTTGAGTCTAGAGTCATGAAAACATCTTTGTACCAACCTATGTCCAGACCAACCTTGCTAATGTAATGTTTTGGCTTTATTTAGTAGAGGTGATAGACTTAGATATGGTAATACTTTAATAATTTTCCTACAACTCAATAAATCATTACATATTTATAAAAGATACATTTTGGTGTCAAGAATATTTTTTCTGAATCTCATAACAGACAAGAGACTTGAACTCTTGTTCTAACTATGCTTTTAATCCCTACTCTGGAAAATGGGACCAGTCACGAATAATTTGTAATCAGACCTTTCAACTTGTATGATTCTGCTTTGCTGTAAGACACAATAATGTCCTCAGTAGATCTTATTCCACTCATGTCCATGTCCAGGTTCCCCATACATTTCCCTAGAATTTAGTGGGAAGTGAAAGAATTGAGAACTAATAAATTCTAAGTAAGTATTGTGGACCTAATATTTCATATTCGGTTCTTAAAACATTCCTAAGTGGCAGATACCGTTTTCTCCATTACTGCAATAAAGGACTGGGGTTCATGTAGATCAAATCATGATTAGAATATAGACACTGTCTAACTCCCAAACCTATTTATTATACAAGAAAACTCATTCAGAACTCACATTAAAATATCCGGTCACTAGAATTCACAGAGTGATTTAAATGTTGTGGTACAGTTGTTATCATCTTATCCCTCACAACATTGCTGCCTAAGAAACAAGGGTGACAAGCTTAAGGATAAGTAGATGTCTGCTAAAGGGGACTTTGAGTTTGTATTAAAAAAAAAAAGGAGATCTTTATTCAAGTGATTTTGATAGATCCACCTTCACATCTACTCTGTTGAGAATCTGATGTAGAGAAAAAGGTTAGAGGCATGGCTCTTTAAATACATTATCATCTAGTTACTCTGGAAATAGGTAAATGACAAGATGACTGAGCAAATGCTAGGCCTCCCAGTTCACTGAAAGCTGATAGCTATTTTGCATACTTTTGCCCACCATTTGCCCAAGCCAAGGGAGCAATTGATGTCGTAAGTATTGTTTGCTTGGGTACCAAACCACACACATACCTATTCCTCCTGTTGAGTGTAATTGAACCTCATTTGATGGGCAAAGTGGGGAAACAGTTCAGTAAGCCTTCTGGGACTCATCTGTACAATTACCTTCAAAGACAACTTTACATGGAGAAAGGTAGAATTATGGCAAGAGAATTAGGTCAGTTTAAGTAGTTGGGTTTTGGAGCAGGTATTTAAGAAGGCAAAATAAAATAATAATTTAACCATATTAAATTATGGTTTGGGACCGTTTGGGAAGTTTTTAATTTGACATCTACATAAATTTCTTACAAGCATATTGTAAAACCTTTGATGTGATCATTTTAGATCACAGTATAAAAGAGATACCTACGGTTTTCTTTTTAACAATTTGTGTGTTTACCTAAATAAAAAACATTTAATAGATTTAATAGATCTGTTTTCTAATGCTGTTCCCTTGTTAAAACATGTTATGAGTTTTCCAATTCTAAAATGATTTAAGGGTTCTTTTTTAAATTTTATTTTTTCTTGAAAAAAATGGGGTTATTAAAAGTAGCTACTTGCCAGTGACTAACCCAGCATGCAGAACATATTTGTCTTGGCCGGTTCCCAATCCAATTATGTCAGAATTCCTAGGGGTCGAACCCAGGCAATTGGGCTTTACAAATCATACCAGGCACAGCCAGTTCTAATATGCAGCCAATATAGAGAACCATTGATATATTCATCATTTTACTGACCATCTGAAGCTTGCCACCTTGCTAGAGCTTACAATACTGCTATTCTCTCCACGAGTATTTCCAAACAACTGAATATATTATATTGCAAAATAAGGAGAAGATCAACTAAAACTGAGAACATTTAACCATGTCTGTTTCATTGAAGTAAACTTAAGGAAAGGTAAATGGATCTCAAAAAGAGATCCTATTTATTTTTTCTCTCTCTTAATAGATTATTTTAGTAATGAAATATTTTTAACACGTTATTTAGGGAGCTACCATTTTACAGTTGCAATCAAGCAGTGTTTTGTTTTTACTTAAGAAGATATTGCCATGTCCCATTATTTCATATTTGGTTATTAGTAGATGCATTAAACCTACCTTCCAAATGCATGTTTTAAATGACCTATCAGTAGTACAAATGTAGTATCTATTGATCTATTATTTTTCCAAAATGAGTCTCTTCTTATTCTGTAAGAAATAAAGCCAAATAAAATATACTATTACATCTGAACTATTCTTAGTTTATCATTTCCTATTTGTGCAGCATTATCCTATGTACCTTTGACAACTTAAATATTTTTTATAGTATTACAATTATAAAGTTTGTAAACAATTCTTCAAAAGATGGATAAACAACTACTAATCCCAGATGCACATATGTTGTAGGTACATACAAATAATACATATTAGTTCCATTTAGTGGAAATGAAAGAAACAATTGTTGAGGGGTAGACATAGTAGAGTCACAATTCTGAGACAGAGAAAGCATGAGTAGAACATCATCATTATAATACACCAAAACATTATTAGCAAGGCGAAAAGATCCAAATAATTTTTTTGCACACATATTGTTTCTCTGTGATTTCTATTGTTTCTATGATCTTAATTTTTGTATGGTTAAGAATTTTAATTAAGTTTCTTAACCACTATCAAGAATTACACAGATGTCGTTCTGTGTTATATTTGTCTCTTTTCCTTGTTAATGACAGGATTGAAATGTTGTTTTGGTTAAGTCAAATTAAATTGTAAGTTATTTAAAACAGATGACCAAAACTCAGTGTAATGCTTCCCTGTTCTTCTGAGATCTGCCTTAGATGATGCCAAATGTCTAGAGACTTACCAAATGTGTATTATTACTAGTAGTAGTATTATAATATATACACTCATGTTAGCAATATTATAAGAAGCTTCATGCTTTTGTCTACAGAATAAATGATACAATAGAGACCCTGAAATTATTTGTAATTTTCTGAATTCTTTAAATAAAAATGTCTGGCTAAATGCATGAGTTTCATTTAAAAGCTCTTTTTGCTCAAGTACTTTCAATTATGATTTGAGTTTGCTGTACACTCACTGGCAATACATTCAGAGACTGAGATAAGAGATTTGTTAAATTTTGAGAATTATGCTTTATTTTTGCTATCAGATTTCAGTATAGATTTAGATTGCTAAATTTCAGATATATGGGATCTTATGAATGACAAAAGCCATAATTGCCTCTACTTTGTTCAAGGTTTTCTACAATTAGGTGTGTTACCATGTTACAATCATTTTTTCTAACTCTTTTTCAAATTCAAAAAAGTTTCAGGTCACTTCCTAAATATCTGCTTTTGATTTATTTTTCAGAGTTCCTTACCAGCATATTGTTGGAAAACCTTTTTAATCCACAAATACCTTTTCAATATATCTACATATTATTATTTTAATTGCAGCAAAGCCAATCCACTTTTGAAAGTACATTCTACATAGAGCCACATCCCCATTGGGGATGGATTATGTTAGAGAATCATTTGTGGAATGTAACAAATATGGTTACTGTTGCTTGGCATCCAAGGTCTACAGAACTGACATTGATCCCACAATGATCCCCAATACCATTTTTAGAGACACCTCTTCACCTGCCAATGAATTAAAAAATAAAATTTATCAAGAGACAAAGGCAATATAATTCAGATTCCAAACTCACTAAAGGAGTTGG
Organism: Canis aureus; assembly: GCF_053574225.1. NCBI lineage: Eukaryota > Metazoa > Chordata > Mammalia > Carnivora > Canidae > Canis > Canis aureus. The sequence continues at coordinate 84,940,691 of NC_135611.1, read as the reverse complement.
CCTCTTGCTTTGAAATGCAAGCAAATGTATTAAGTACAATGTGGGTACATCTTTGATGACAACAGTCTAAATGAGGTAGAAGTATATCAGATAATCTATCAATTCCATTTTCTTTCTTAGAGTCTTTTTACTTTATGCTTTAAATTAGATGTTAGCTCTCTAAGCTTGGAAATTTCTTTAAACTCTTTCTGGTGTTAGGTGCCCTCTTGGCTTGGTCCAAGTTCTTACTCCCATTTGCTTTAATGAATAATTTAACAACAACAACAACAACAACAACAACAGCAACAAATCAAGACGGTTATGCATGGACCAACAATGAAGTGAGGGATAAACCAATACTTACAGTTAATCCATCTGTTTACCTGAGGTACACAATTACAAAGTATAAGCAAAATAGGAAATAATAGCATCTTCTCATAGGTATATAAAACTGTGATTTATTTGTCTCTGTCTCTACATGAAACTAGTTTGCCTGTTACTGGATCCCATCCTCTCCTGCATGCTCTGGAAGTTTGATACTACAAATACTCCCTCTTGGATTAAATATCATCCCCCTTTGGTTAGATTATGACCCAAATGCCTGGAAGTACTCTATATTTTCTCTCACTAGAAAAAACACACACACACTCTTCCGTGATTCCACATCTTGCTAACCACCAGCTGCTTCTACATTTTGCTGAGCCCCTTTGTAGCAAATCTCCATTTTTAAATTTCTTCCTCTTATTTTTTTTTTTAAGATTTTATTTATTTATTCTTGAGAGAGGGAGAGGCAGAAACACAGGCAGAGGGAAGAGCAGGCTCCATGCAGGGAGCTCGACGTGGGACTCGATTCAGGGACTCCAGGATCACGCCCTGGGCTGAAGGCAGGCGCTAAACAGCTGAGCTACCCAGGGGTCCTATTTCTTCCTCTTTTGAACTAGCTCCAGCTAGTCACACCAGTATATTAAAGCAACTCTTATTTGACATCCATATTGCTGACTCTAAAGGCTATTTACCTATCCACAATTTACACAAACTCTTAACACAATTGAAAACTCCTTCCTCCTTGACAGATTTTATTTTTCCCTACTTGGATCCTGGGATGCTTTTGTTTTCTTCCTGCCTCCTATATCTTCCTTGAAGTTGACATTGCAGCTTCCTCCACCACTTCTGAACAAAAATGAATGCCAAAGTGTCCCAGCTGAATGAAGTCTTTGCTCTCCAAGTAAATCCTTCCTTTGTAAATTTATGGGTTCTTTGGTTTCCCCTATTATCAGTATGATAATGACTTCCAACCCTGTATCTCTACCCCTAGCCAAACACTCTATTTCCCACAAAAAATAAATTTCTCTAGTCTCTACCTTTTTAGTAAAATATGATTCTATCCGATTAGATGTTCAGGCTATAAACCTACAGTACACATTCTTGATTCTTCTCTTTCCTTCTTGCCCTAAATCCATGAGTAAATCCTGACAGCTCTACCTTGAAAGATTAAGAGAATTCTAAACTTTTCTCAATACCTCTTTGGACTTTGGATTTCAGTCCAAACCTTTGGGCTTCAGTCCAAATCTCAGTTAGATCTTGACCGGATTACTACAAAATTCTCTTCTATCCCTACTTTTCCTACATTTGCCCTATTGTAGTAGCCACAATTATTCTTCAAAAGAAAGCAAATCATTTCACAACCTGCTCACACCCTTTAGTAGTTCTCTACACATTTAGACTGTCAAATTCTTTATGAGTTAGAAGGCATCCCTTGCTTACCCACTGGCCAGTCTTAGCATTCTCTCTCTTGCTCTTTCATCCCTTAAAGTCATCATTCTTATTTCTACTTCAGGGATTCTAAACTGGCTGTTCCTTCTTTCTGAAGTTTTCTTTGTTCAAATAGTCACACAATGCTCTCCTTTACACTCTATCTTTGCTCAAATGTCCTTTCCACAGGGCAGCCTTTCTGATGATCCTATCTAAAAAATTATTCAATTTGGCCTTCTTTATCCTTTGGTCTTATTTTATTTTCTCTCTTGAACATACTACCTGAAAGCATGATATTTGTTTGCTTGTTTATTTTTCTGTCTCCTCCAACAGAGTACAAGTTCCATAAAAACAGGATTGTGACCTGTTCATCCATGAATCACCATGGAAACTGATACATAGGTGGAGTTCAGGACAATTTTCTAAATAAATAAATGAATCAATGATAGCATGAATTGTGTGATAATTCATTCACTATTTTTATTGATTAAAAAAATATCAGGATGAAAGAAAAACTATCTTTTTATGCAGACTAGTTTTCAATTCTTTCTGGAAATGCATAGCAAGACTACATATGTCACATTCTTGATCTAGGTGTGGCCCTGTGATTATAAGGGGACACTAGCTATGATATGTACCACTTCCCATCTAACTTCACAGAATGTCCTAATGTACTCTCTATAGTTTTTGCCCTTATGTCAAGATGCCAGGGACCACAGCAAACTTGGAAGCCACATGTTGGAGATGTCAGAATGCATCAGTTTGTGTCTTGGGTTTACTGTGTAGAACAAAGCATACCAGTGACTCTGGACTCCTCTGAACTATTTGCATAAGGGAGAAACAACTTCTATTGTTTTTGACTAATTATTTTTCAATCTAGGTTTACAACAGTTTGACTAATGAAATCAGTATTGTAACTGTCCAACTTCTGCCTGAAGAGATAAATTCCAGACACAGTATTCCTAGATGTTGGATGAAGAAGGTAACTATGGTTGCAACATAGAGTGTGAATATTATTATGTATCCCTGTGTTTGCAAATCTGAGCCTTCTGCTAAGCCTCATATGTTCAAAGCTAGAGCTGTTTCAACTGAGTCATTTGCTCCAGGCATAGCAGAAGGACTCTCATCCTCAGGTTGGAATTTAGGGAGTAACCCCCTGGTTGAGTGCAAGTGGTTAAGCACAAGTGGGAAGAGGACCTCGAAATCCAACCACTCTAGATTCAAACTTTTAATCAATTCTCACACTTTTATCTTTTTGTATCACACATTCTTTCTGAGGTAATTTTAACCTTTTTGGTGTTTTGATGATAAATTAGTCATATTTCTTTGAGAACTTAAGTGATGGTTTCCTCTGATCTGCTCAGTGATCACTCCCTCTCCTTCTGGCTTAAAAAATAAAAATCTATTTAAATTGCTCATCTGTTCATGTCTACTCTTCTTTTTCCTTTGTCATTCTTAGTATGTATCTCTTTTGACCCTTTATTATCACTGTAATTTTGGCAAGGCTTCAGGAGAGTAAAGAGATAATTACATACAGTTAACCTTCCATGGATAATGAGAAGTTACTTAGCCAACTTTAAAATGCCTAAGCATCTTCCATCCTAGAGCAAAACAAAACAACTTGAAAAAACAACACTTCACAGGACATTACACCCTTCTTGTGATATTGCTCAATTTCTCTTCTTTCCTTACAGCATTGGTTCTCAACTAGGGGCAATTTTGTTCCCAAAGGGATATTTAGCAATGTCTAGAGACATTTTTAGTTGTCATGACAGAAAACGCCACTGGCACTTGGTGAGTAGAAACCAGGCATGCTGCTAAATATCCTAGAATGCATAGAACAGGCTCTCCACAACACACTATTATCTGGCCCAAGATGTCACCAGTGCCGAGACTGAAAAACACCGTGCTTTAGAGCCAACCTTCTCAAAGACTACGATTCATTTCACCTTCCATTCAGATCTCAAGCCAGACTAATCTGGAATTTTTCCTTCCTTCTCTCCCCTGCCCTTCTTCAATTGGGTTGGTCTTGCTAATTGTTCAGGAGGTTGGAACACGCAGAGTATCTGTGCTCATCTGCTACAAGGACAAAACAAAAACCAGCCTAAACCTAATAAAAAAAATCAGCCTGATTGAATCTCCCCTGACCCCCCAATATCACAGTCATAAGACACCCCCAATCTTATTAGGAGCCTACAGTTCAAAAGGCAACAAGGCAAAACATGTAGGGCTGGCTTTCTTGCTTTATGAGAATCTCCTTCTCTAATTAGGAGGCACTTAAGTTGTGAAAGTTCATTTTCATATAATCTCATCTGGAGAAATCACAAAGGTCAGCTCTCTAGGAGGAGAAATAGATAATCTGACATGATCTATTTTCATGGGGTTAGGGATGAGATGGGGTTAGGGATGAAATGGAGGCACACTGGCTAATCCTTCAAGTCTAGGAACTGAGGTCTTATCTCAATATTAGTTGGATGAAATAACTCTTCCTTAATGGTGACTGGAAATAGTTAACTATTGTTAGTCCAGTTGTTCATCTTATAGGGCCCCCAAGATTGGATCCCTGTTACAGACTAAATTATGTCACCCCTCACAATTCATCTGTAGAAGCCCTAATCCCCATTGCTTGTGCATTTAGGAATAGAGCCTATAAAAGGGTATCAAGGTTAAATGAAAACATAAGAGTGGGACCCTAACCCAGTAGGACTGGTTTCCTTATGAACACAAGAAGAACAAAGAACATCAGGGATCACTCATATAGATAAAATACCACGTGAGGCCACAGAGAGAAGATGGCTATCTGCAAGCCAAGAAGACAGGCTTTAGGAGAATCCAAACTTTCTGACACTTTGCTCTTGTATTCGAAACTTTAGAACTTTCAGAAATAAATTTCTGTGATTTAAACCTCCCAGTCTTTAGTATTATGTTATGGCAAACTAAGACAACCTCCCCTAGATTCATGGTGGCTTGGGAAAGATATGCTGTTTATATACTGTAGTATCCTCTATTAAAAAATAATGAAAATCCTGTGTCTTTGTATTATTTATATCCATTTTTAAAAAACTGCTTGATAGGGAACCCTGGGTGGCACAGTGGTTTAGCGCCTGCCTTTGGCCCAGGGCGCGATCCTGGAGACCCGGGATCGAGTCCCACGTCGGGCTCCCGGTGCATGGAGCCTGTTTCTCCCTCTGCCTGTGTCTCTGCCTCTCTCTCTCTCTCTGTTTGACTATCATAAATAAATAAAAATTAAAAAAAAAAACTGCTTGATAGGTCACAAACAATAGGAAAAAAAATAGAATCAAATATTTGACAGAATTTTAATAAGTTTATTTTATTGGGAGAAAATGGGAGAATTTAAAATAATAACAATAAATAATAATAAAATTTAAATAGGTACTTATTAAAAAATGAAATTTTACACAGTAACACAGCCAGAGTTTTTAAACAATATGGAGAGATTTATTCCCAATGAGACCAAATGCATAATATAAGCATGTGAGTTTTTTTCCTACTATATTTTTGTGGGGTGATTTTGAGGGTATTTCCTATTTCTGTCATTCTCCTCTCAGATGGTTTCCATTTGGTTTATTTACTGAAGTTTCTTAATCCATAGTTTCAAATATAAGTAATTTTCAGTGAAGCCACTTCGGAGCTTTGTTTTTGGAGCATTGGACTGTTTGTCATTATTTAAACCAGTATTGTTCTTTAAGATTTTCTAATCATTCTCAGACATTCTCAAATTCCTAATAGCACTGCACAAACATACATGGATTGCTTTTTACCCATTCGTTTGTTCCTAATAATTCTGGCCAACATATTCTATTAGAGTCCAAAATTAATGGCAAAGTGAAGTCACTTTGCCAAAATGTTTCACTGATTGTCGAGGTATTTACCATTTATTTTCTGTTGTTTCACAGATACTCAGTGTTTTTTCATTAAACTCAGATGAAAAGTGTTCATGCTTGAGTTAACATTTCATATTCTGATCTGTCAGCTCTTTCCAAATGCATCTGGCAATTTTGGTTTGTATCAGGCTTTATAATCCACTGTAATTCTTGCAAAGCTTCTGGCAGTGCTTGACTTTTCCTCTATAAAAACAATTTTAGAGGAGCATTGCCATTGCTTAGTCCTTACCAAGACAGTAGTTCAGGGTAGAGTCCATTTCAGATATGTCTCTAACATGATCAAAATAATCTGCCTTGTTAGAAGTCAATTACAGAGCCCAAGAGATACTCTTATCCTTGTGAGGACAACGTGGGGCCCAAATAATGAAATTTTTATGTTTAGTCTGTTCTCATGACTGGTTATGTAACCCACTATAAATTAATTGGACTAAGTCCCTAAATCTGAGTCTGCTCTGTCTCTTTTGTGGCCTTTCAGAGAAGAAAAGTAAAACATGTTTGGTAACTTTAATCCAATTTCCTCTGCCTACTGTGGGATATTGCTCTATCAATACTCTCTCTTTAAAACTAACATTTCTCCCAGTATTGTTCTTTTTTTATATGAATATGTACAAGTTTTCCACACTATTTTAAAACAATTCTACATCCGTCTTGTCTCTCGTCTCTAGACATTTCTCTTTATCCTTCTCAAATAGGTAAGCTTCTGTATTATCATTTTCCATGTGAATTCTCCCCTTCCACTTTGGTTTCTTCATCCCTTTGATTAAAGAATAATTTACATACAATCAAATGTTAAGTATACAACTGCATGATTTTCACAAATGCATATACTTGTATAACCCACATTCCTACCAAAATATCGAACAATTACATCCTTAGAAAATGCAGCAGTATCTCTTCCCAGTCAATCCCTCACGCTCTCACACACCAACACTGTACTTATTTCTATGACCAACATTTAGGTGAGTTTGTATTAAACTTCACCTATGTGAAATCACACAATAGCTGCTCTTTTGTGTGTGGCTATTTTCACTTCATGTAATGTTTTTGAGATTCAGTCATGCTGTTGCCTGTCTCAGTACCCCTATCAATGACTGAGTATTATCACTCTGTTGTATAAATATACCACAGTTTATCCACTCTCCAGTTGACAGACACGGGGGCTGCTCTCAGTTTTAGCTATTACGAATAAAGCTACTATGAATGTGTGCGACCACGTTTTTGTTGTTGTTGTTGTTGTGTGTGAAAGTATGTTTTTATGTTACTTGGATAAATTGTTAGGAGCGAAATTACTGGATGATTGGGTAAAGGTTTATGTCAAACTTTATTTATTTATTTGAGAGAGAGAGCACAAGTGGGAGCAGCAGCAGGCAGAGGGAGAGGAGGAAGCAGACTCCCCACTGAGCAGGGAGCCTGATGCGGAACTGGATCCCAGGACCCTGGGATCATGACCTGAGCAAAGGCAGATGTGTAAACAACTGAGCCACCCGGTGCCTCTACATCAGATTTTATAAGGGATTTCCTAACTTACTTTGCATAAACTTTTATGATTTTATAATCCACGTAACTCATTTCCACAGCAACGTATTAGATGAGAGAGTTTGGAAATGCAAAGACTGCTCTCAAAGATATCTTCAAAAGGCTTTCCCTACACAAGTCATCTTTGGACTAGTAATGGTCTCCAGTTGGCATGTTTGGTGGATCATTTAAAGAACTCATCTTCTTTTAGCTCCATGTGTTATCATGCATCACTTGTCCACTGAAATTCTCTCCTTCTTAGTTTTTTGGGATACCTGTTTTCCTTTCCATCTTTAATCACCTTAAAATTATCCTCATCCCTTTATAATAATATTCTTTTAAAGCTTGAAACACACGGGCTCACCCCTAGTGGCCTTCTCTCTTTTTTGTATGGTTATCTCCTTGGGAAATCCCAAGCACCACCCCAGTTTTCATTGCCATCTCTATGGGCACAATTCCTAGATTGAAGGCAGACCCTTTGATGCTTTGGGGCTCTCAACTTCTCTTTTTTATTATCAACTCATTATTTTCATGTGGATATAATACACATTTTTTCCATGAAGGACATCATTCTCATCTGAATATTTCCTCCATAGTCATAAATGGCTTTTTGCCTCTACTATGCAGAATGCAGTCAATAAGAGAGAACCAAAGAATGGTTTTTTGATGATAAAATAAGATGTGGATATGTTGTCAGTGACTCTGATGATTCAAAAGACTGCTTTCTTTAACTCTGATTTAGAGTTTCTATGTAACTGAAAGGATGTCACTCAATTTCTCAACATGTATTCACTGGTCAGTGAAAACTTTCAGCTCAATTTAACCTCAAAATGAGAAAGGTAGGCAAAGGTTGGAGGTAAAAGCAGCCATTGAATAAACTGGTAATTTAGGTGGAACAATTCATCTGTGTGCCAAAGCAATTCTGAGACAAATTCCTAGTATCTTTTGGAATAGGATAGGGTCATTCTTTTAATAAAGAGGGATTGATTAATTAAAGAATCAAATAAAGTTTTTTTAGAAAGAAAGATGCCATACTTGTTTGTGTGTGAGATTGTGTGTGTGCACGTGTGTATGTGTGTGTGTGTGTATGTGTGTTTGGATGTGTATGTGTGGGCTTTAAAATAGATCTTATTTCAGTGATAATCCTGTCCATACACTGGCTCAAGTTATTTTTTTAACTCATCCTCCCTGTGTCATCTAGTTGATCAGTTCTGTTTGCCACTTCTAAGCTTTTCATATCCAGTGAGCAAATTTTAACTATAAAACACTGTTGAATCTCTCTTGTATACTTCGTTCCCATTCCTAAATCCTTATACAACATATTTATCATTCTTGTCTGAAATATTCAAATAGATTCATTACTCTATGTCATGAATCCTGGTGTCTTCTTCTGCAGTGTCTAATATACATATTGCTCATGGAGTATACTTGTTTTAACACAATTTGTATTATGTTACTACTCCATAAACCCGTTTGGCCAACCATTACCAGCAAGCTTTAAAGACAGTGTTTTGTATCCTCAGCAAAACATGCTAGGATTATTTTAATAGCAGCTATACCTCTGGACCCTCTGTTTCCTCACTGAACATTCACCCATCACTCTTCCGTTACCATTTACATTAGTCATTATTGAAGTACTTTCTCTTCCAGACACAACATACCCTTTCACATCATGATGCCTGTGCACATGCTCCTACTACCTGCCTTTGTTTCTTTAAAAAAATACTTTATTTATTTATTCATGAGAGACAGAGAGAGAGAGAGAGAGAGAGAGAAAGGCAGAGACACAGGCAGAGGGAGAAGCAGGCTCCATGCTGGGAACCCGACATGGGACTCAATCCCAGGTCTCCAGGATCACACCCCAGGCCAAAGACAGGCGCTAAACTGCTGAGGCACTAAGGCTGCCCTACTACGTGCCTTACATCACTTTCTCTTCCCTGTCTTCTTTGCACCCATGTATTCAGCTTTCATAATTCAAATCTAACATGAGTAATTACGTTCACCCTTTATTCTGACTGGTACTACAATTCTAAAAAGTATGATATAAAAACAAAGGTCCTGTTAGTCCTGGTATCTCTTTACAGAGAGTATAATTACATTTAGATAAAGCTTAAAAAACTTTAAAGCATATTCTTCATAATCATTGCTACTGAGGTAAGCAAAATGAATTACATTTATGAGGCAACTTACTTGAGTATGTATAAATAGAAGAATTAAAGAAATTTGCTCCTCTTTCCCCGCAAATATGAAGAGGATTTCTACAAGAGAGTGGACTTATCTAAGACTCAAATCAAGTTTAAAAGAAGTCATTTCAAAACTGCAGCTTTCTTGTAGTTTTAGGGTATAACAATTAAGAGGAGTCTCCCTTAGTTTTTATTTTTTAAAGATTTTATTTATTTATTTATTCATAAGAGACACACACACACACACACACAGAGGTAGAGACATAGGCAGAGGGAGAAGCAGGCTCCATGCAGGGTCCTGCAGGTGCGGGACTTGATTGATCCAGGGTCTCCAGAATCAGACCCTGGGCTGAAGGCGGTGCTAAACTGCTGAGCCACCCAGGCTGCCCAGGAGTCTCCCTTAGTAAAGGCACTATTATCGCTTGGTCTAGGCATAGATGGACAGGGAAAAGAAAGAGAGAACCTAATTACGGAATGATGCAAAGGATTAATTTCACCGTGGAAAAGTCAATATACCAATTATGGTGCAGATAAGAAGATTTTATTTTCCTTATAGATTAAGACCTGACTGCAAACATATGTTCTAAGTACCTCGAAGTTAAAAGAGACAAGTTGCTGGTTGGAATGCCATACATGTACATCATGTGAATGGTAGAAAAGGTGTAAAATGGAGAGCTTAAGTTCAGTCAAGAGAGTACACCACTGCTCAGATCCATTGATTTGATCCCTCTCACATGGGGGATGTCAAGGTATTCCTTCTATGGTGAAGAATAGGTTGTTGCATCTGACCCCCCTGACAATAAAAAAGAGGTACCATACTTACTGGCACTCTGGATTTTGAAGGCAACTAGTCCTTATTTGAATGTTATTCTGGATCAATTACCAGTGATGTGAAAAGTAACTGCTTTTGAGTGATGCTCAGAAAAGGAGAAGGCTCTGAAACATATCCAAACTGCTGTGAAAGCTGCTTCTGCCACTTGGGCCATATGATCGACATATGATCCACAGATCCAATGGTGCTTGAAGTTTTAGTGGTGATAGGGATGCTTTTTGAAGCCTTAGGTAAATCCCTACAGGTGACTCATAGCACAGACCATCAGTGTTTTAGAGCAAAGCCCTACCATCCTACACAAATATTTTCCAATTGAGAAACAGCTATTGGCCAGCTACTGGGCTTCAATAGAGACAAAATGCTTGAACAAAAAGCCACTAAGTTACCATGTGACTTAAGCTTCCTGTTATGTACTGGGTACTGCTACCTGTCCCTCCAAGCCATCCAGTAGGGTGTGCACAACAAAACTGCATCATCAAATGGGAGTGATACATATAGGATTCAACACAAGTAGGTTCTGAAGGTGCAAGTAAGTTACATGAAATGCCCCAAATGCCCATAGATACCATCTTGCTACACTGCCTCTTCTCTTCTGGCCTGTACCTATGCTGTGATGGGGTGTTCCCTATGACCAGTTGACCGAGGAAGAGAAGATTCAGGCCTGGTTTACAAATGACATTACAGGATAGGTAGACACCACTTTATAATGTTGGACGACTGCAGTGAGCGCTATAGCTTTCTGGGACAACAATGAATGACAGGAGCAAAAGGTAATTCTCTCAGTGGGCAGAACTTGGAGTGGTACACTTGGTTGTGGACTACTGGGAAGGAGAAATGACCAGATAGGTGATTATAGACTAATTTATAGGCCATGGGAAATGGTTTGGCTGAAAGGTCAGGGGCCTAGAAGGAACATGCCTGGAAAACCAGTGACAAGAAAATCTGAGGAAGAGGTATGTAGACAGACCTTGCTGCATTGGCAAGAAAATGTGAAGATATTTGTGTCCTTTGTGAATGGTCAAATGGTGATCTTAGCTGAGATAAATTTCAATAAGTAGACAAAATAGGTCATTTTGTCTGCCACTCCTATCATTGCCCAATGATCTCAAGTTGGCCATGATGGCATAGATGGAAGTTTATGCATGGGCTCAACAACCTGAATTTCAACTTAATAAGGCCAACCTGGCTGCAGCCTCTGCTGAGTGCCCAAACTGCCAGGACAGAGACCAACCAACACTGAGTCTCCAATATGACACCATTCTCCAGAGTGGTCATTCTCCTATCTGGTGGCAGGCTGATTACATTAGACTGCTTCCATTACAGAATGGGAGAATTTTGGTCTTAGTAAAATAGACACTTTTTAAGCTTTGCACAGTGGCAGTATCATAGCCAATGAGGTTTATCCGAGGCGTGATTACTGTTAATTAAGATAGACACTTTTACTCTGGATTTGGATTTTCCTTCCCTACATGCAGTGCTTCTGCTAAAACTACTATCCATGGACTTACAGAATGCTTCTGTCATGGTACTCCACACAGCATTGCTTCTGATCAAAGAACTTACATCATAGTAAAAGAAGTCTGGCTTTGGCTCATGCTCATGAAATTCATTTATTTTATCAACCTGAAACAGCTGGCTTAATAGAAGTTTGGAATGACCTTTTGAAGACTCAGTTACAGCCCCAGCTACATGGGAATACTTTGTAGGCTACAGCAATTTTCTTCAGAAAGCTGCATATGAGAGTCTCTGAATGAGAGTCCAATATATGCTGTTGTTTATCCCATAGCCAGGATTCATGGGTCCAGGAATCAAGGAGTGGAAATGCGAGTGTCATCACTTACTATCATCACTCCTAGTGACCCGCTAACAAAATGTTTACTTCCTGTTCCCACGACCTTTGCTCTGTTGGCCTAGAGGACAGAGTTCCAAATAGAAGGCTACTTCCACCAGGAGAAAAAACAGTTAGTCTGTTGAACTGGAAATTAAGACTTCTGTCTGTCCACTTTAGGTTGCTCAGGCCTTTGACTAAACAAGCAAAGAGAGAAGTCAAGTGCAGGATGGGATAATCCAGAGCACCCTGGGGAAACTGGACTGCCACTCCACAATGAAAGTAAGGAATATAGGAGCCCCTCTTAGGGTGTCTCTTAATATTACCATGCCCACTGATTGAGGTAAAAAAGGTATAAAAAAAAAACAAGGAAAAAACAAACAAACAAACAAAAACCAAAATAACGACTCAGGCCAGGCAGGACTATCACTGGCACAAATCCTTCAAAAATGAAGGTTTAGGTCACTTTGCTTGGTAAAGAACCAAGGAGCAGCTAAAGGGCTTCCTGAAAGCAAAGAAGATGCAGAATGGGTAGTAGAAGAAGTCATTATAAATACCAGATACAGTTACGTGCCCAGTTATGGAAATTCGTACAGTAATTGTCAAATCCTTGTCCTTATTTTGTTATGAATGTTTTCCTATATATTTTAATATATATGATTTATATTAATCATGCATTAATATAACCAACAATATAATATGTTAATATTGTATAATACATAGGGGCATATCTTATTAGTATATACTGTAGTGACATATATTAAGCAGGTATCTTTGTTTTTCCTCCCTGTTTTATTCCCTTATCATATAACATAAGATGCACTGACTTATTTTCATAATTAATAATTTAATGATATTATGTGCTGACTTAAAATATTTACGTATTATACATTTTATATCATAGTATTTAAGTTTGGGGATGTTATAACATTTAAGTTAAGGAGAATAAATTTACTTGAGGACTTTATCCCCTCTTCTGGGAATGGGGTTAGTGTGTTTTTCTTTGGACAAAACATAGCTGTATCAAGTGAGGTGGAATTATGACCTTATCATTGTCTTTACTGGAAATTAAGAGTGGTTTAAAGATATGTGTATGAGTGTCAAGTTAACAAGATGTGGACTTGGGGTGGTTAATTTAATATGTTAGCTTGGGGCCACTGGTTGCCCAGATATTGGTCAAACATTATTCTGCCTGTGGATCAAGAGTGTTTCTGGATACAATTAATCTTTGAATTGGTACACTAAATAAAACAGGTTGTCCTCCCCAATGTGAATGGGCCTCATATGTTCTACTGGAGATCTGAATAGAACAAAAAAGAGGTAATGGAAAATTTGCTTTCTCTATCTGACTGGTTTCAAGCTGAGACATCAATCTTCTCCACTTGGACTGGAACTTACACAATCATTTCTGGTTCTCATACCTTAGGCCTTGGATTAAAACTATACTACAGGCTCTCCTGGGTCTCCAGATTGCAAATGGGAGATTATATATATATATATATATATATATATATATATATATATATATATATAATATATGCAATTATGGAGGCCTACATGATTGCATGGGCCATTTATATATATACACATGCACACACACACATACACATACATATATGTGTATATAAGTATATATTTGTACATGTTATTAATTCTGTTTCTCTGGAGAACTCTAACACAATTACAAACACGTATTTTAGGATCCTGGAAGGTAAAAAAGTGACAAGTGGCTGGCTGTAAGGGCATATACATACATTGTGTGTGTGATAGAGAGAATGTCAAGATGGAGAGCTTATGCTCAATCGAAAGGGTGCACCACTAATCAGATTCATCCTACTGTTGCCATTTCGGGATGCCATCCCAATGTAGCAAGATAGTATAAACTTTAATAATTGTCAGTATCCTGAACTTTATGTGGAATTTCCTGATTTGTAAACTTTTATTTATTAAGAAATTATATGAAGTTAAAGAAAACATCTTTACAGTTCACAAATAGCTTGGTCCTTTGCATATTTATTTATTTATTTATTTATTTATTTTTAAAGATTTTATTTATTTATTTATGAGAGACACAGGGTGGGGGGAGAGAGAGAGAGACAGAGACAGAGAGGCAGAGACACAGGCAGAGGGAGAAGCAGGCTCCCTGCAGGGAGCCCGATGTGGAACTAGATCCCAGGTCTCCAGGATCAGGCCCTGGGCTGAAGGCAGCGCTAAACCGCTGAGCCACCCGGGCTGCCTTGCACTATGATTTAAAGTGTCTCTGAGAACTTGTTTTTATCCATGAGATTTATGTATTTGTGTGTATGTATGTGTGTGTTATATGTATAAATGTGATTTATACAGTGTGATTTAAACCAACTATATACTTAGAAAACAAATGATACCCAATGACAAACAAGGGGTAAAAAAAAAGTATATTCACTATTCATATTTCTGAGAAAAATAGAAAGATGACCAGAATTACTATATCTTTATTCTTCCTAGACTATTGTGAAAACCTTTCAACATCTAATATCCTGTGGAGTCCTGTAGGATTTTTATTCTAGACTAAAAAAACACCTATTTGGTTAATGTACTCTGAAGGATGGATTTGGAGATGAACGAATTATGTGAATAGGTGTGTATGTTTTCCTGCAAGGTAGGCATATGAGGAATATTAAGAAAAATAATATTTCTATTAAAGAAAAATCTCTTTCTATGGAGAGCAGCCCAAGTATGTCAAGCCATGTTCTTGATCTGTGATGAGACTGGTGGCCCATGGCAAAGAAGCAAGCATGCTCAACTCAGGAGCAAATGCAGAGGCAATGTAGTGTACTTCCAATTCCCATTTTGTAAAATCTGTTTGGGCAAACTGTCTCCTACAGGAGAAAAGGGGAAACTAACCTTTGGTCTGTGGATTTCTACTGTTTTGCGGATTACACACACACACACACACACACACACATAATATATGGAATACTTTTATATTATACGTAATTTATGTTATCTTAGGTCATAAGAAGGGTTAGATAATAAAACAGAAAAGAACCATGAACCTGACCCATTCTGATATCTTGGAAATTACAATAAAGAGATACATGATGCATCACATTAATACAAATTTCATAATCCTAACACTTTAAAAATATTACAGTAATCTGATAACCAATTCAAACTTAACCATACACTCAAATGTAGGCCATTTCATTTTACAATCCCAAAATAAGTCACCATTCTTCCAAACCTTGGAAATATTTACAATGTAACTCATTTTGTGACATTTCTTAGAAAAAAATACTAATTAAGAATGTAAAAAAAAAAGTTAATAAATTAGATATGTTTTCTGTACCAAAAGAATAGTCCTGGCTTTCAGTAAATTTACTTTAGATTTTTGGAAAACCAGTTTTAGAAGAAGAAGTAGCTAGAGTGAACTAGCTGTAAGTGCTATGGAGTGCAATGTATTTTCCTTTATCTACAATTCTTTTACACCTCAGGGAAACTTTTTTTTTTTTTTTTTCCAAATAAAGCAGAATGTATTCTCTCATTCTAGGAGTGAAAATGAAGTATTCATATCAAAAAGATGAAAGTGGTGTCTTCCTCTTTTTTACTGCTTAGTAGTGGAATGAAAACATTTTGGCATTCTCTCCTCTTTGCCTGTTTATTTGTCATCCTGCCAATTTGTTACTACATAAAGATTAATGGAAAGTAAATTGGTAAAATGCAACCTAGAAGATCTATGTAAAGGTAGAAATTGGTACCAGTAGAGGCTTTTTAGTACATGCAGAGAAAGCGGGGGTGGGGGTGGGGGTGGGGGGGCCTGGATTTAGGAAGAAAACAGTTGTCCTGCTACCTTTTTTCACGTAAATTAGTAATGCTTAGACTTCCAAACAGAAATTTAGAGGAAAATTAAATTTTAAATTAAATGGTATTGTTTTGCAAATCTATTTGTTTTTTACTGAATCGCCCAGGAACATACAGCACTAGGTACTAATGAAATTAGCCACTCAGTTTCTATCACCCATCCGTCCACACTACAAGTTTTATTTTCATTTTCAGTTTAAAGCTTAACTGAAATCTGAGAGACCGTTTAGAATTTAAATAATTGTTTAAAGGAATGTATGTCAAGAAACCAATGTTGTGACCATATTTTCACTATGCAACTTTAGGCAGGATCCTGTCTCTTGAGCGAGATTCCATTGACATCTCAAAAAGTATTAAAATATACTGAGCATAATAATAAGCTCTGATATTTTTTTTTTAATTTTATTTATTTATGATAGTCACATAGAGAGAGAGAGAGAGAGAGAGAGGCAGAGACATAGGCAGAGGGAAAAGCAGGCTCCATGCACCAGGAGCCTGATGTGGGATTTGATCCCGGGTCTCCAGAATCGCGCCCTGGGCCAAAGGCAGGCGCCAAACCGCTGCGCCACCCAGGGATCCCAAAGCTCTGATATTTTAAATGAGGCTTGCTAAAGTTTACTGAGCATAGTCAAATTTCTAATTAGATATCAAGTTTATTTTACAGAGAAAGAAAATGTCAATGATAGGTGTAATTTCGAGAATAAATTTATGAATGAATGATTGAGATCTAAAAGTAAGTTCGTTATCCAAATCTCTTTTTTTGATTTAATGATCACTCAATTTTCAACATGAAGTTGTGCTGGCATTTGCTTTCTTTGTGCAACCTCCTACAAGTGATGCTTCTTAAAGCAATCATTGCTGTAATATTTAGGAAGTGACATTTTGTAGCTGTCCATTTGACAACTACTTGACAGACCATATTGAAAAAAAAATGTGGGTTTCTTTTTTGGTTATTTGTTTATTTTAATAAGATTTTTGGAGTTGAAAGGGATCTTGCGACTGATTTGGTTCCCACACAAGTTTTACAGATGATCAAAAGTCAGCCTCCAAACAAGCATTTGATTCTACAGATCACTGAGAATTTTACAGCAGAACCAAGGCCATACAGCACTTTAAGAAAATAATCTATCACACTCAGTTTTCTGTAGAAAATTTAATCCTCTTCAAAGAAAAATAAGGCAGAAGTTTAATGTTGTTGGGTTCCCCCCCCCTTTAATCCTCTTTATTCTGTTTTGTGGACATGTTTATGATTAATTTGCCTGTTAATTTGTTTTGTTCATTTGATTGTTTATTTTTTCTTGGGAGGTTTGGTTTGATTTTCTACTCGAGTCTTTATAAAAAAGGCACGGCGAGGAAACTATGAAGAATTTTTGTCAAAATTGAATTCAGTTGGAAAAATGAGAAAATAAGTTAATGGAAAAATCACCCAACTGGTGGGTTAGGAACCAACTCTCAGGTTCACATTGTCACAGCCAACCATGCAACTTGTGCTTGTGGCTTTCCCAATGAAATGAAAATACTGTAAGAGTATCTACATGTTCCCTTCCAAGTCACATCTTCCTGATTCTATGAAAAAAGATGAGTAACTGTCCTTAAAAACACAACATTTTATAAAACAAGACTTAGCATGCCTCGAATGAATAATCTAGGTTTTTCCTAATTATGAAAATATAGAAGAATAAAGTCAAAAAATGGTTAATATTAATAAAAGTTTGGAGTAGGGAAGACATACTTTTTCTTTAATCTATTCATTTAGGCCCAAGTTTGTAACACTCATTGAGATTTGTCAAGCACTAGAGGTGCCTGGGTGCTTCAGGCAGTTAGCATCTGCCTTAGACTTCAGATCAAGAGCCCAGAGTCTTGGGATTGAGCTGGGCTTCAGGCTCCTTGCTCAGTGGGGAGTTGACTTCTCCCTCTGACCTTTCCCCTTCTCATGCTCTCTCTCACTCACTCTCTCTCAAATAAATAAAATCTTAAAAAAAAAAAAAAAGATTTGTCAAGCATTAGAATAAATTTTCTTATTATGTTTTAAATTCACAATTAAAAGTAAAGAGCCCATTTAAACAGATAAATTCTGCTATTTTATTTCATCAAGCTAGGCACAAAATCCAGAAATTCCAATAAAAAATGTGAATAAATTTTCTGCAGAAACTTTGGAAATGGGAAGAATGAAAAATAAAATCTGGTTTGAAATATGAGTACTAAGTACCTGGGTAATTGTGATTATTTTTAGTGCTATTCAAACCCAATTTCAAGATCATTTAACCATCATTTATGGAGGGAAAAAGAGAGAGAAAGAGAGAGAAAAGAAAATTATGTAGAAGGAGAAGAAGTGCTTAGAATTTGCAATTTGGCTTTTGGTCATTATTAGTCATGTATTCTATTCATGCTTTCAAGGTGGAAAATGTACATATAATCTCATAAAAAATATTGCAATGATTTAAAATACTAATAAATAATTATATGTGTGCACATAAACACATACACAGGAAAAAACTACATTGCTTTTTATAAGTTGGCCGCAGAAGTTAAACTCCATTATTTCTATTCTACTTTGTGGAAAAACTATACACCTTCCTATAATGAAAAGGAGAGGCTGCAGACCAAGGTATCCACATTTTTATCCTACAGGGCTCTATCAACTCAAGATTTCACAAGCACATGGAGAAAAAAAAAAAAAAAAGTTCAGCATATGCATTATATGTGTTATTCTTCTTTTGGATTGTCAAAATTGATGTTTACATATTAATCCCTCTATGAAGGCCCTGAGCATGAAAATTATTTTTTTAAATTACTAATTTCTTATATATATTTTAAACAAAATCCATGAAATATTTTAGGAACTGTAGAGTACCTCATTGCATTTGAGAAAATTAGGCTTTCATCATATCTACACCAAAACACAAAATGCTTTGTTAAAATGTTTCAAATATTATCTAACAGAACATTTTGATATTTTAGCCTTTTTGGTTTATTTTTGCACTTTTTTTTTCTGTTAAATGAGAACAGATAGGGTTTAGCTCATTCTTGACCACCCAAGGTTATAAAATCATCATAGATAGTTATGTAAATTCTTACAAAAAGGAAAGATAACTATCTGTTCTGAACTGTTCAACCCAAGAGAAATTATCTCTCAAGTATTTTCCAGCTTCATTATCTTTGTGTTAGGAAATTTTAGGAAAATTACATGCTGACATTTAAGTTCAAAATATTATAAATTGGCAAATGTACCTTCAATACAATATTTCCTTATTGTTGGGCAGAATAGAATGATGGAAATGTAGGAATGATTGTATTAGCCTTCCTTTATTTTCTCTATCTACAGGAAAATCACTGTGCATATATTCTTTTATATCTCTTTTTCAAAAAGATGGGAGCAATAGAAATGTATTTATTTTAGACTATCTTCTATTCTTTTGTATTACTATGGCTTTCATGTATGGAAAGCCATACATTGGGTGGGGGTGGGGGTAGAAAATTATATCTCATAAATTCCCATTTTGCCTTGGTTGCTAAATTTAATGCCTGATTTTAGTCATTCCAAATATTTGACAGCATCTACCTTCACCGACTCATTTTTAAACTTATTAATGTCCTATTCTTTTTTTTTTAAGACTTTATTTATTTGAAAAAGAGCTTGAGTGAAGGGGAGGGGCAGAGTGAGAGAGAGAAGCAGAATCACCACAGAGCAGGGAGTCTGAAAGGGGGCTGGATTCCAGGACCCTGAGACTGATTGAGCCACCCACACGCTCCTAAATGTCCTACTCTTACTGTATTTTATTTTATTTTTATTTTTAAAGATTTTATTTATTTATTCATAAGAGACACAGAGAGAGAGGTAGAGAGAGAAGCAGGCTCCCTGTGAGGAGCCTGATGCGGGACTCAGTCCCAGGACCCCTGGATCACGACCTGAGCCAAAGACAGATGCTCAACCATGGAGCCACCCAGTCGTCCCTCTTACTGTATTTTAATTTCTAAGTGCTTTTAGTAGATTTAATGGTGGAGTAGAGTTATTACATAAATATAATAATGATGAAAACGACTATTTTTTGAAGTTCCATATAAATGAAGATGAGGGATACATTTATTAGAAGGAATTATCCCTGGGTATTGAATTTTTGATCCAGAGCATGACAAGTAATCCTTTGGTGTGTACTGAAGAAGAGTCTTTTGCATGAAAAAAAAGTTGAAAGGCATATCCTAAGGGCAGATTAAAGGATAAGACCAAATGATTTTATCATTCATTACTAGCTAAGGGGTGAAAGACCACATCAACACTGCATCATGTGGTGGAAGTCAAAGAGGGGAAGTTATCATGTTCTGGAGTCAAAGGTAATCAGCAGCAAAGAGCAACTCAGCTTGCATGTAATAGTAAGGTCGCCCATCACCTTTCCCATGGGGAGAGTTGTGGTGAGCTCAGAGATGAGCTTAAATAGATACAAAGTCAATCACCCCCATTCCAAATCCAAAGTGGTTCTTGTACTACTATCTATGGCTCTTTAACTCATGGCACTGGCTGCCTTAATCCCATATATAGTCTCTAACATAAATGTTTCTATGAATGTGACACATAAGTCTGAATAAGTTTTTTGAGATACCTTTACTCTGAGACAGAAGGCTAAATTAATTTAGGCATATGAGAAATTAAGTATTTGTTAGAGGTTGGAGCAGAGGTTAGAGGGAAGAGAAAAGGAGGACAGGGAAGAAAAGAAAGATAATGATGAAGAAAATGCAGCAATTTGAGAAGAGCATTAGCATTTTCCTTCTGGAAGATGTTAATGCTGTGAACTAAATCACTTAAGCCTTGCCTTCCTATGCTACAATTTACTTCATCATCATGTATTGTTTTTACCACCAAAGATCTTAGTAATTATGTTCATCAATGAGACTGACTCCAGTTTTCTTTTATTATATTATTCTTGTCCAGTTTGACCATCAAACTTATTTTAGAGTTTATCATATGAGTTTGGGAGCCTTATATTTCAAAGAAGACTTTCTACAGAACATAGTTGATCTGTTCCTTTAAGTTTTGATTTAATTCGCCTGTACAATTGTCTGGATCTGAAGGGACTAAAGACAAAATTTTTCAATTTCACCACTTATGGGAAACTTGTTCTCAATATGAACTGTTTATAGAGATGTTCATTCCACCATATCAATCCAGAGTCAGCAGAAAAATCTGCAAATATGAAAAAGGATAACAACACCTTCAGAATTTTAGTGACATTAATGATTAAATGAAATCATCATGTAAATTGGTCACTCTTCTGTTTTCTACTATGCAAATCTAAATGATTTAACCAAATATATAAACACTGAATCTAGATATTTCTCCTCTTGTCTTGAAATATGACCTTTAGCAACTCCGTTCTTACTGACCTTGTGATTTGGAAGTTTGCTGAGAGTTTACCACTTGCATCTTTAATCTAAAGCATTAAAATGCAGCAAATGTTTTAAGTCAAACTTTCTGTTTTGGGAATTTCTTTATTCATTACCGTCATTGAACTTGATACGCTTTTAACTTTCACATGGTATGACTGTAGTCATATTTACTAAATAGGTTTTTCTTTTTTTAAAATAAAACATTTCTTTTATAGAGAGGGAAGAAATGAAAGATCTTTACTAAAGTCATGTTAGAAATTATGATAAGAAGGTTTGTGGGGGAAAAAAAACAACAAAGTAGAGTGTTAAGATTTCTTGTATTTGGTTGATTAAAAATCTCTTAATGAAAACAAACTTTTTGACATTATCCAAGGAAACATAAATTTTGTCTACAGAACACCAAGTGTTCTGAATGACAAAAGGGAAACCTTGAAAAAGCATCATGGTTTTCTTTTTTAATTTGTGTCTTTTTAAATAAACACGCTCAATCACCACAAAATTCTAGAAGTTATCTTTATATATGTTTGGAAGCACTTGCTCATTGTATGCCAGATTGTAACTAAAGTTTTTGACATTGTATAATTTCAGAATCAGCACAAATGTGCAGCTTTATAACCTGAGTTACTCTCTGAATAGCATTTTAGACTTTACAAGTATTTTCACATGTCTGTTTTATTTTTTTCCTCTCCCATGTATTTGGAGTGGCTATAGCTGACTATAGGTTACCTCAGGTACTGCTAATGCCATTTAACACATGAAAAGTGAGATTGAGAAAACTGAGACCACATATTAAGTGGCAGAGTTAAAATTGGTATTGACACATCTCTTCAAATTCAAGGAGTCCAGTACCAGGAAAGGAATGGCAATAAACTGTAATGGCATGCAGAACCAGGAAGGAAACATGACAGTAATAATAGGGATAGACATTAATAGAGTTTGTGTTCTGTGTTTTACAAATCATATCTCATTTCATGCTAATAACAATTTTGTGAAGGAGAAAAACTTATCATCAATGATCAGATGGCAACTATAAAATGTTAATTAATTTGTCAAGGTCGTAAAGCTAATCATTTTGCTTGTGTGATATATTTTCATTCTGAAACAATCGAAATAAGACCCCTTAAAATTCAATAGCGATACTGTTAAAAGCTACAAGTTTTAAAATCGAATGTGTCAATTTATCTGAGATTTGAAGGCCATTTATTTAAAATAGATATTTGAAGTTACAAATACATTTCCATATCCTCAATAGCTGCGATTTTTGACAGTCCAGGAAATGAAGATAAAAGGTATGAATAACATTCCAGAATTTTAGAAAAGCAAAGCAACAAGAGGAGCTTGTTCTCAGTTCTTTCTTAGCCAATTCATATTTAAGTTATTCTATTTTCCTTGTTAGAAGTTACCACTAAACTCTTCCTGACCTGCCAACCACTCACATCTATTACTTTGTCCTACAAAATTAGAAAACAGAACAAAAAGAAAGGAGAAAGTTAATATATCCTGTGATATGGGATATTGTTGCTTTGAACATTTTAAGACAGAATTTATGTGGAACCAGATTAATTTTAAGGAACTCCCTGTGGGTTCTGTTTGTTGTTTTGAATTGCTTTAATAGTAAACTTGCATTATTTATGTTTATTAATATTTAGAATGCACTCTGCAAGGATGATTTTCATCTGAGTTATAATTAGTCTCAGCTGATGAATGCAATAAAATGATTATAAACAACTTTGTGAGATCATTATCAGTGTCGTGGGAGAAAATGTTAAAACACTGCTCCAACATTTTACCTTCAAAGATCCATTGAAATGAGCTTCAACCCATTTAAAAATCTTACACAGATCATATTGAATTTATTTTCTTGCTCATAAAGTTACTGAACTTCACATATTGGTTTGCTCTTCCAAAATCAACTCACCTTTCTTCTGTCTAAAATCTTTAATATAATTGTGTTTATTTCTGAATTTAGATATATGTTCTTTATATACAGTGATAAAAAGCATTACACAAATATCATGTATAAACTTATGCAGAGAAAACAATTACTGGCTTTAATTAGGATTTACAATGATTTGCATGTTGGTATGGTATACATATGGTATATTCCCTTTACATAGTTAATATTTTATGTATACAATCCTATGAATTATTTTCACTTAACTAAATAATACTATAAAATTTAATTATGTGTTTATTAATTTATTTTTTTTAAATTTTTTTTAATTTTTATTTATTTATGATAGTCACAGAGAGAGAGAGAGAGAGAGGCAGAGACACAGGCAGAGGGAGAAGCAGGCTCCATGCACCGGGAGCCTGACGTGGGATTTGATCCCGGGTCTCCAGGATTGCGCCCTGGGCCAAAGGCAGGCGCTAAACCACTGCGCCACCCAGGGATCCCTATAGTTTATTTTTTAAATAGTTTTTTATAACATTGCTTTCACTAACTAAATAATGCAGATATACCATAGTGCAATTAACCACTTCATCATGATATCTTTATGTGGTGTTTTTGATTTGCAAGTATGATGAATAATAGTATAATAATAATATAATAATAATAGGCTTGTTTGAATATTTCCCCTACCTACATAAACACTTTATATTTTTATCATATAATACTCAGTCTTTCATATATATTGTAAATTTGTAGTCCAGTAAACTCTTATCTATTTACATGACTACCAGTATTTGAGAGTAACTGCCTTAAGATTACTAAATATTGGGATCCCTGGGTGACGCAGCGGTTTGGCGCCTGCCTTTGGCCCAGGGCGTGATCCTGTAGACCGAGGATCGAGTCCCACATCGGGCTCCCGGTGCATGGAGCCTGCTTCTCCCTCTGCCTGTGTCTCTGCCTCTCTCTCTCTCTCTCTCTGTGTGACTATCATAAATAAATAAAAATTTTTTAAAAAGATTACTAAATATTATCAGTAACAGTATTTGCATATTTAGTAAATGTAAGAGTTTTCCATTTTATATTTAATCTATTTTCTTTAGCTATTTATAAGGATTTTCTTCATATTTCAAATAAACATTTATAATTTTTCCAAATATTAAAAAATACATTAGTTATTATAAATGTTTTCCATTTTCTAAGAATAGATTTTCCAGAGTTTTATCTAATGTATTTTTGTTGCTGATATTAAAAAAAAGCTACATAATGGGGCTGCTTTTTGAGATATTTTGTAGCATTACTAAATATATTTTTCTATTTCTGCTTCCTTGTTTTTTTTTATAATTTGTTATTTTATAAAAGGACAGTCTACATTTTCCTTTCTTCTATTCATAAATAATATGTGTATATTTAGGTACACCATTTGTGGAAGTCTTTGAGTTTTGGTAAACTGTATTCTTACTTTTTTTTTTTTTTTTTTGCTTCTTAAAAAGTGGATAATTTTAGTCAACCAACAGGGCTTATTTGAGATTCCTTATGTTTTTTGGCAATTTGATTATTTTTTTGTTGATACGTTTCTGTGGCTAAGGAATAATTATGATCAAAGTGAATGGCATGCACAATTAGCTCTAAGGAGATTTTTTATACAAAATTATATCTTTTCTCTAAACATTTTCTGAATACTGTGAACCAAGAACTGTGCAACTTTATTTTCCTGATTTTTCTACTATGTACTGATTTTCTTCTTGATACACTCACTGTAACATTCTCTTCTGGTTTCCCATTTTTAGCCAAATCTCTTTATATTTACTTCATAGTAAATCCAGTAGTAGTAAGGATTCAAATAAAATCACTGTGCATATGATTCCCTTACATTTATAACTTTAGTTTAATGTCTCCATTTAGCTTCTCAAATACAGAAACTGTAGTTTGTTGGATATATATATTCATATGTATTATATATTATAATATATATATTGTATGTGTATTAGATACATGATATATATATATATATTATAACTATTGTTAGAAAGAAAGCCACAGGCTCAAATGGCATCATTTAGGCGGTCACCAAACCAGGACTTAGTGCCTAATCTAACTGCAGTTTGGATCTCCCCAGAAATATAAATTTTAACTGGTCAGTCAGGAATTTTCTCATGAAGTACCACTAAGGTAATCTATTACAGGGGTACTCTCCATTCCCCAAAGGAAGAGGAGGTAATCTGCATGATAAAACCTTCTGTTCTCCCCCACTAAGGGAGAGTGAACTTGCTTGGAAGAATCCTAGTGTCTGTGTGTGTGTGTGTGTGCGCGCGCGCACGCGTGCACGCACGCAGGCACGCATACGCAAATAATTTTCTTCCACACTTTCCTGCTTATAAAAACCTTCCATTTTGTACAACTCTTTGGAGACTCCTCTTTACTTGCTAGATAGGATGATGCCTAATTCATGAACCATTTAATAAAGCCAATTAGATATAAAAATTTACTCAGTTGAATTTTAACACTATATAATGTGTGCATGTGCGTGTATGTGTGTTTGTGTGATTCCCTCTCCCCTTCCCTTATCCTTCTATCTTTTGTGTTTACCCTTCTGGTCTAATGTTTTGTTTTCTTTTTGTTTTCAGTACCTATAACTGCCACCTCCTCTCTGGCCACTTCTCAGAATGATTTTGCAGATCAGCACTTACACCAAGGAGATCTTGAAGATCAACAATTTGGTCAGCAAGTCACTTCCTGTATGTAGGGTTATGTCTTCATCCATTAGCTTTTGGCTTCTCGGGTCCAAAGCTTTCTGCCAAATTGTAGCATTGACTAGCAGGGAAATGGGTTGTTTAGCTTATTTCCTTGAGTGGGAAAGCCCTATTGTAGTTCCAAAGGTTGACTCCATCTCCTGCTGCTGCAGAATACCTGACCTATGTCACAGTGAAGATGCAAATCCCGTTCTTTACCTGCTGCCTCCAGATCAGCAGTCCAGCCAGCTTGTACCTTCAATCATGTGCAAGGAGGTACATGCCAAAGCCTTGGTGACTGTGTTCACCAGACCATGGACACGTGCATACTGTTTTTGATCCCAGTGTGTTTTGTGATTCACTTTTTAAAATCCCCTTTAATCATCAATAACAAACTTAAGTCAAAATTAAGCTGACTTAATCTTTACTTAATTTTACCAACTGACACCTCAGTTGGTAAAGTATCTGACTCCTGATATCAGCTCAGGTCATGATCTCAGGGCTGTGGGATCAAGCCCGGTGTCTGGCTCTGCACTGGATAGAGTCTGCTCAAGATTCTCTCTCTCCTTCTGCCTGCCGCTGCACCTCTTCCTCTCCCTCCCTCTCTTAGAAAATAAATAAATAAATAAATAAATAAATAAATAAATAAATAAATAAATAAAGATAGTGATAAGGTCCGAGAAGATTTTGCTGGTTAAAGCACCATAGAATAAAACAAATTATGTGAATTTCAAAATACTAAATACAAAAGCACAATTCCACATCAAAGGTTTATACTTGAAATATTAGCTTCTCTTTATTTCAATACCTAATTTACATAAACTTAGTCTTGTTAAAAGTGACTCTGCAGTTTTAAAAAAGACCTCATTTACTTTTAAGCTTCGCTTGTGATCACTGAGGATTTTGTGCTCTGAAGATATATGTATCACCTTGCATGACCAAAAGAAAAGTTATACTGACCTCACCCTATGAATTTAAAAGAATTGATTTTCAGTTCCATACACTATATTCCACACACTGTGTAACTGTGCTATGACTCCTATGCAATCTCTTGTCTATTTATTACCAGATAGTCACATGTAACTTGACATTTAACATACTGAAATTACTAAAGTATGTCAGTATGTATATGCCTAAGAAAAAAAAAGTTTTTACTTTCCTGATTAGGCAAGATCAAGCCATTTTGACAAATAAGGTATGCTGATATGATCTGCCTAGACCAAATGCATCACTGCAGAAAAAGATATATCTCTGCTTTTCCAGGATCTAACAATAAAAATATCTTATTTAGCTTCTTAATATATAATGGTTACATACTTACTATGATTCAGCATGCAATTAACCATGTATAATTGACAATGTAGACTTAATGTGACACCAGAAGTACTCTAAACAAGGTGCTTGTGTTTTAATTGTAAGAGTATGAGATTTTAATAGGGCTAGAAATAACACTGTGGAGGCAAGATGTCAGCACAGAATCAAAACTGAGTTATTCCCTTTGAAAAAGTCATTCTGGCTCTTCTACCTGTGATCAGCATTATATCAAAATAATTGAAAGAGAAAAAACATGTATTTAGGATTATGGAAGACACCTATGACCTGGTTATAGATTGCATAGAATAATAAGTAAAGCATCTTCATCCTTCTGCAATGGGTTCAGGAAGAAATAAACCAACTCATATTCAGCCAGTGTGACCAAGGTAAAAACAAGTGAAAACAAAAGAAATCTGGTGGAGTTAGGGACTGGTTCATCAGTTTCATTTTTCACCTAATCATTTATTGTAATAGCCTCTTTTCTGTTAATTAGGCATCATAATAAAACTCTGTGCTGATAATGCTTGTTAGATACTATGCGCTAGGTACCTTGTACCTGATTCAGTGAAATAATGTGTTTTATGGGGATCGGAACCTAGGCCCTTCATTGCAGCAACAGTCAGCATGGAAGTTGCACATTCAGTTCATCCTGAGCTTCATAACTTCTAGATCACTGTATACTTGCAAAAGATTTGGAATATAAATTAGCTTCAAAAAATAAACATGATTTCAAGTATTGTACCTGAAGAATGGTTATATCTAAAGTGCTTTAAAGAAAATTTTTTTTCTGCTTTCAAAAGACCGCATACATGAAAAATTATTTAAATTCTACCAACATTCCAATAAATATATCAAGATAAACTTTTTGTCTGTGAATGCATCAATGCAAAGACTTAAAATAGTCTTCCTTTCTCTGGATCCTTCTGCATTCTTCTTGTTTATCATAGGTTTTACTAAGTTGGTATTTATCTGGTACTGCATTATATTAGTAGTTATCCTGGATCTTACCTTCTGTTCAGCTTAATTATAAGCTTCATTTTGACAGAGAATATGGTTTATTTCAACTTATGGCTCTAACCCACAAGGTAGTATATTCATATGACCAGTATGCAATATTTCACTAATATTTTATTACATCCAACATTCTCTAAACATGATGGCTTGATAACTAAAAAATATTTCCTCTCTTTATCCAGATAATGTGTGAAATAAAAATTAAAAGATATACAGAGCCTGATAAATATGCATTGTCACTTAAATAGGGTTGTTTCATTTATTTGAAAATGGTAAGGTTCCCAATCCACAAAGACACACTTGAACTCAGTTTCATATTGAGATAGTATTTACGTAAACCTCAATTTAAAATCCAAAATTTTCTGTCTTTAACTTACACTCATTTTGAAATATAAGGAATGAAATATTGCTTTGTTCTAACTCAAAGTATTGGTTAACTACATTGAAAATATCCAATGTAGATCAGTTAACTAAAAAAGCTAGAAGCCCTCTTCCATACTCTTTAACAAACTGATCTCTAATTCAATTAGCTTCCTAGATCATCTCCTTTCTTGCAGATATTCACCTCAGTCCTTTGGCGGAGGTAAGATGTCGTAGTAATGACAGGGAAATATATTCTCTCTAAAAAAAACCCTCATACCTTCAAAAATTCATCAAGTTTTGAGGAAAGAAGATAAGCTCCAGAAGATAAATATCTCGGGGGAGTTTGCTATCACAGTTAGGGTCCTTCACTCACCTACAATCACTCTTGAATCTAAATTGCCACAAATATGCTATAGTCATCCAGTCCTCCCATCCCCTTTAGTTTTCTTTTTTTTTTTTAATTTCTCACTGACATATTCACAAAAACCCATTTCCCTGATTTTCATGAGCATCTATCAAACAGGCTGACTCTTCAAAGATTTTATGAAATATTAGCTATAAATGTAAATAATCAGAAAAGACAGCATTTCTCAGCTCTCCCTAAACTTGCTTTAAGCACATGATTAACTTCTGGCCAGTGGGATAAAAATAAAGGTGTGCTATATGTCTTATGGAAAGCATTCCTAAAGATGAGGGAGGAGGTGGAGAGTTGTCCTTCCCTCATATTTTCCTTTCCTTTCCTTCCTTCAGCTGGCCAACATACTGTCTTCATGGGTAAAGCTCTTCAGCCAAGGGTCTGAGAAGCAGAGCAGCAAGACAGAAGAAGCTGAGATTTTTACATGTGATGATAGAAGGAAACATCTATCTTAAGTTATTGCAATATTTGGTTTTCTGAAATCCATACACGAACTTGACCTGAGTAATACACTTCTGTTTTCCCAATGCCAAAACATACTGATTCTTCAATAAATATCTGCCAAATAAGATTACAATATTTCATTGGGTTAACTAATTGTGTTTCAGTGCCCTTTGTAGGAAGCTGTTAACTGAAAATTCTTAATTATAATTTCATTTCCTTTTTCCACTTTTTTTTTTTTTTTTGAGGGGGAGAGTGTACTCGTGCACAAGTGGGGTGTGGGTTTGGTAGATGGGTGGGAGGGGCAGAGGGAAAGAGACAGAATCTTAAGCCAGCTCCATGCTCAGTGCTGAGCTGGACCTGGGGCTCCATCTTGCAGCCCAGAGATCATAACCTGAAACAAAATCAAGAGTCAGACACTTACCCTACTGACTACCCAGGCACTCCTCCACTTTCTTACTATCTAGGAAAACAGACTGTATCTTGTAGGTCTGGAGAAGACATCCTACTCCCAAGAGAACACTAAGAAAATATATAGGGTTCATTACCCTTTCCTGATTACAAACCCTCAGTTTTTACCTGGAACTGGTTATCATAAAAGGAAAAAATGCCCAGGCATAAAGAAAACATTCTTGCCACAACAGCACAGTTAGAGATTAGGACTAACATATTTATAGTTCATGTCCTTATTCCTACAATTTATCATTAGAACTATCCTCAAGACTTCTCATATTCTTAAGGGACTTAAACTAGCTATAAAACTAGCCGTGTGTGTGTAGCTTTGAGATATATATACATATATATATATACACACACACATATATTATCTAATTTTATAATTATATAATTATATAGAATTTCCAGAATGTATATACATATATATTTATATAATTCAGTTATTCTTGGTTGAGAGTAGGTATATGCTAAGTCATTTTGACGGAATTATCTCATGAATGTCAGGGACAGCATCCACTTTCCCAAGGTGTTTGTACAAATCCAGAAGACACTAACAAACCCCTCCAGTGATGGCAATCTATGATCTGTCCCTAATAAAAACGTTTTCTGCATTGCGGCTGGGAATTTGAGAATCATGTCTGCTTAGCCCCTAAAAGTATCAATTTAAGAAGGAAAGGCATACTAAATACTTTATGCATTGTGAAAGCAAGAAAAGTAAACCTTATAGATCCCCTGACTCATAAACTACAGTGACAGCATTTGATATATAACAAATAGATGAGTTTTGATTAATTTAACTATCCAAGGAAAGTTTATAGGGGCACAACATGAAAAGCCATTACCAACACAAAAATATGTTAGATTTTTGTTTCTATTAAGACATAGTTGTTTATTTTAAAAAGAGATAAAATGAGGATCATAAACTAAAAACAAACATAGTGTCCTGAACAACCAGACCAAAATAAAATAAAATAAAATAATAAAATAAAATAAAATAAAATAAAATAAAATAAAATAAATAAAATAAAATAAAATTGAATAACATGACCTCAGCAATGTAAGACAATTTACCAATACTAAAATAAAAGTCCTCCCATGCTTTGGCCTCTGATGAATGGAATGTTCTTGGCTGTTTTGAGAAAGGATTTGGCCACTTTGTTTCTGTTTCTTCTCTGCTTCCCCAGGCAAGTCAAAGCCACATAAGCTCCTTAAGCATCTGGCAAGCAGGTTGCCTGAACTGCTTTATCTGGATTTCATATCACTTCCCGAACTAGTCGAACTAGATGGGATCCACACACAACTCCAAAGTTCCATCAGAATAGCCCAACATTTCCTTGAAAATGTCAAGAGAACTGCTCTTGGCATTATTTTGCCTTTAGGAACCCCAATTTACCTCCCTAGAGATTAGGGGAGAGGGGAAAGGCTTAAATGAATCCACTCAAGAACAGAGATTCTATAAACAAATTATAAACTAAAACCTAAGAACTCAAGCCAAGTACTTTCACTAATTATCCCATACTTTGGGAAGAGGCTAATATTTAGACATGTTTCCTTGATTTGTAAAAGCTATATTTTATTTGAACTTACAAGATTTATGAAATGAAATTAATATTAAATAAAAACACAAAAATATCCAAAAAATAAGAGTTAATTTTGACATTTTTTTTTCATGATAGAACTGTAGGAGTAGCTGCTTTTAGAAAAATAATCACTCAAAGCAAAGAATTTTTTTTTAGAGGTTAAAAATGTCCCCCTTTCTTCTCTTAGCTCCTTTTCCCTTTAGTTATCATCAGAATGAAGGCTCCAAACCTTATAAAGGGAGTCTTCCTGGCTTCTAAGTTGAGCCAAATTCTCAGCCTTATTTATTTTTTTTCTTTATGCAGTGGGTCCCCTTGGTTCTGACCATTCAGACCGTGGCTTTGTTTTCAATGCTATGGTTTTTGTTTGTTTTAAATTTCTGCTTCTATTAAGCCCTTTGCTCACTCATTCAACAGGCTCACCACAAACTCACATACTCTCTTATGGGTTCCTTTTTAGTAATATCTAGCACTATGCCTAGTATAAAACAGGCATTAGAAGGAGAGAGAGAGAGAGAGAGAGAGATGGAATTGGTTCACACAATTAGGGAGGCTGACCTGAGAAGCTCCAAGTTTCACAGTTGGAAAACTGGAAACCTAGGAGAGCTGGTGTTATAAGTTCCAGATTGAGGGCAGGAAAAGACTTAAGTCTCAGCTCAAATAGTGAGGCAAGCAAAGTTTCCTCTCATCCTTTTTTTTTTTTTTTTTAAGATTTTATTTATTTGAGAGAGAGAAACTGAGACTGAGAGAGCACAAGTAGGGAGAGGGGCAGACAGAGAGGGAGAAGCAGACTCCCCAGTAAGCAAGAAGCCCAACATGAGGCTTCAATGTAGTATCCTGGGATCATGACCTGAAAAAGGCAGATGCCTAACCAAGTGAGCCACCCAGGTGCCCCTTGTTTTATTTGGATCTTCATTTGATTAGATGCCCACCCACATTAGGGAGGGCAATCTGCTTTATTCAGTCTAGGATTCCCCTGTTAATCACATCTAGAAACACACTCACAGACACTCACATTCAGAATAATATTTGACCAAATATCTCAACATTCTATGGTCCAGTCAAGTTGATACATAAAATTAACCATCACCTGTGGCCTGATTTTATACATATGCTGAGAATATTAACTCAGTTACATAATGGATTTAAATGAGAATTTAAGGTTAGTAAAAAAGACATCATTATCCAAAATTGTCATCTTAGTTAGCCAAAGTGACTAAAATTTCATCATTATGTCTTTTTTCCCCATTATATTAAACATCATCTATGGTTTAAGAAATCTAAATGCCTCTGGATCATAGACATCTGCCTGAGAAATAGATTTTACTCTCTGAACCACTCTCCCTATTACTAGTTGCAAGTAGTAATAAAAATAGTATTTGTTGGATGGTAGACACTATGTTGTTTTCATGCATCAACTCATCAAACGCTCATTATAATCCAGTGCTATAAGGTAGGCATTATCACCATCACCATTTTACAGACAAGGAAACTTGAATTTAACAATATTAAATAATTTATCCAAGTTTATAGGGCAAGTAGGTGATAGAGCTGAGATTTAAACTCAGAATTATTTGATCCCATAGCCCTACTTCTTAATCTCTGAATTGTACTAACCCTTTGCTAGATTAGATGTGAAAAAGGCATGTAACTTGCTCCACACCAGTCAGTAAGGTTGTGAACTGAGAGACATTGCCAGGTAGTAACAGTTGTAAATGCTGTGAAATGCTACCTGGGAATGGAGTATAATTGAGAAGTATAACTGTAAAGAAAGAACCATTAGATCAAAAAATGTTTCTTGGCTGTGTGTCTTTGAGAAATTCAGCAAACTTCAATAATCGTCATTTGTTTTATATGTAAAATGGATAAACATCTCTATTTAAAATACACTTTCCTAGAAGCTAATGATGTGATATATTAAAACTAGTTATTATGGATGCTTTTACTAAGATAAAAATTATAGAGCAAGGTAACATAATGATTTGTTTAGAAGAATACAAAAGTGATTTACATAATTCTGTTCTGTGTTGGAAACTGGGGTGAAATAGGTCAGAAGGAAACAGAAATGGTGGAAACACCTATAGAGCTTTGGCAAACAATGCTTAGGGGATGTGAGAGAATTAGCCTTCCTGGAGGTAGAAAGGTTTTCATTAGAGAAGTGAAAGGTAACGTGGGAAAAGTGAGTAAGGGGCATGTTTTGGAATGCTATAACTGCTGAGTTAAGGCATCTGGTTTCTTCCCATAGTTTAAATTATAGGATTCCTCAAAACTTTCTCAACAGGGTATGGGACATAAAACTGAGGATTTTCATGTCACAATGATGTGAAGATTGATTATATTTTTAGAAATGAAAGTATAGTATGAGGTTCAGATGTGAGGTGAGAAATCAGAGTAAGAATGGTAGTTCTGAGATCAGAAAGTAAGAAATTAGTAAAGTAAAAAACAGAAAAAACAGAATAGAATGGGAGAAGGATGAACCGAGGGTGAGTGATCAGATGTGGAAAAAATTGTTCAAACTTTTCAGTCTTAGATAACCAGTGACTAATGATCATTATCAGTAGAAATTATGAGAAGAACAGCGTGTGATGGTTTGATGGAGAAAGATATTAAATCCTGGATTTGAAGCAGTGGTGGGGACATTCACTGGAAATGCCCAAAATGGAGGTGAAAAGTTGGAAGTGGGAATTGGAGGAGAAATTACATTATGTCTGTTAAACATGTAGACATGACCCTTGAAGTCAAGGAAATTAATCTGTTGAGAAAAGACAAGAGAGAGCAAAAAACAAAAATATAGACATAGGTAAAGCATGGTTCTCCTTTGTGTTGCAATGAGTTATACTTTTTGACATGTAGGCCAAATGTTCTTCCTAGATGAAGAGCGTCTATCAATTTAAAACCTCTTCTGCAACTACAGGTTAGTCCTTCCAAATGCATGCAATGCATTTATTTCAATGCATTACAAAGAAAGTTGACCTTTCCAAAATGTCACTATCAAGGTATTTGTTTCAAAGGATTGTTCCTTTTACCTTAAAGGTAATATTATTTTTTTCAAATACAATATAGGGCATCATTAAAATGTTGAAAATTAAATATTTCATAACAATTTCACACAAAAAGTCATATTTTTATGTTTTAAAATATGGGGGTAGTTTTAATGTTAGCATATTCTCCCCTATAAGGACTTTCATCCTGTTTTAAACTATTCAAAGAACTAGTCAAATAACTAATCCCTAAAAACATACTGTAAAATCACTATGTTTACTTATTTTTAAATTTATTTTTTCCAAAATACTCTTTTCTCTGCTTATATCTCACAGTAACCCAACATGACTAGCCAATATTTGCAAGGCAAGGAAACAAATATTTCCAGGATGACTTTGTAAATGACAAAATAAAACAATTTTGAAGCTTAGAAGCACAGTTCATATTACATTATTGGGGATTATGAGTTTAGGAGCATATTTTTAACTTTTGGATGGAAAAAAGAAAAACAAAACAAGACACTGTTCTTCAAAATGACGATAACCATGGAATCAGGAAATCCTGAAAGTCTCCTTATTCTCAAACAGAAACCAGGAACAAAATAGGCACAAAGAAATATTTATTTTTTTCCTACACATTGTTTAAAGTGGTTAACCATGATTCTGCCCCAACATAACAGCAACCAAAGAACACTCTAGATCTGGGCAAAAGAAGGAGCAGTTCACTTTTTAGTCTGCACAAAAATCAGAGTTTGCCAAAGTTAGGCTAAGTCTCCATGGTATTCGAGATTCTACATGTTTGAGGGGTTCTGACAATTTGACAAACATGGATTGGCTATATATTTATGCAAAGCTCTATCTAAGTTGGAGAGTAAGAAGATAATGCAGACAGGCCTCTTGAGGTATGACAGGGGAAAGAAGATTAGTGTGGCTAAGAACACTACACACCCAGTGACTTTCCAGATCCTTCTCAACCCACTTTGCATTAGTACAATCTTTAGTTAGAACTGAGTAGGATAGGGGAAGTATTTACCAGAGTCCAAGCAAGTTCTCCTCACACAATAAAGCAGTCAGAATAGAAAATTGACCACATTCCCCAAGGCACACTTGATACAGTGGGTAGAACCATATGTCAGGATCTGAGGCCTTGAAAATGGTTAGGTAGAGTATGAATAATATATGGAATGAGGAAAGGGTGTGAAGTGAGAGTTTTAACAATATAAGTAACATCATGACAACAAGAGGTGTGTGTGTGTGTGTGTGTGTGTGTATTGGGGTAAACAATTATAGCAGATACTATAAATGTAGGAACGTGGAAGTATTGTCTATGAGTCTTGGTCTTTGTTTTTAATTAAGACTTCATTTTTTTAAAAAGGCATTTTAGGTTCATAGCAAAATTGAAAGAAAAGTACAGGGATTTCCCATATACTCCCTGTTCCCATGAATGCATAGATTCCCCCATTATCAACACCCCCTATCAGAGGGTACATATGTTACAACTGATGAATACAGACTGATATATTGTAATTCGATAGTTTACATTAGGGTTCATTCTTCACATTGTGTGTTCTATGGGTTTGAAACAAAATGTATAAATGTCACGTGTCTACCATTATGGTATCATACAGATTATCTTAACAGCTCTAAAGATCATCTGTGCTCTGCCTATTCATCCCCAATCAAATTCCTAAAAATTATTTATCTTTTTACTGTGTCCATAGTTTCGTCTTTTCCAGAATGTTATATTGCTAGATTCATGTAATATGTAGCCTTTTCAAATTGGCATTTGCACTTAGAAATATGAATTTAAGATTTGTCCATGTCTTTTCATAGCTTGACAGCTCATTTCTTTTCAGTGCTAAACAGTATTTCATCATTTGGATGTACCACAGTTTATTTATCCATTAACCTACTGAAGAACATCTTGGTTGTTCCAGGTTTTGGCAAAGATGAATAAAGCTGCTATGAACATCTATGTTCAGGTTTTTGTGTGGACATAAGTTTTCACCTCCTTTGGGTAAATACCAAGGAGTGCAATTGTCGGATCACTTGGCCAGAACACATTTAGTTTCATAAGAAACCACCAGACTCCCTCCCTCAGTAAGTACTTGCACAAGAATCCCCTTCTCAGAATCTCAGCCATGTCTAAAATATAGTCTCCAATCTATTCATGAGAAAACTTAAAAAAAAAAAATAACAAATAATAAAATTCAAGGACTTAGGCAAAGTATCAGACTTGTGTTTCTTCCAAATAAGGCACCTTGCTAAAACTTGCCTTAAGACAATCTATTTTTTAATATTTTATTTATTTATTCATGAGAGAGAGAGAGAGGCAGAGACATAAGCAGAGGGAGAAGCAGGCCCCCCGCAAGGAGCCCAATGTGGGATCAGGACCTGAGCCAAAGGCAGATGCTCAACCGCTGAGCCATCTAGGCGTCACAACAATTTACTTTTTACTCAAAGGCAAAACTGTTACTCTATCTTAGTAATCAGTCGTGGCAATCCATAATTTTTGTGAATCAAAAAAATATTACCAAAGTGGCCCTCATTTCTGCCACTGACCAAAAAAACTGCTATCCATTTAATGGACTCAATCCATCATTTTTATACCCAAAGTGACATTCTTTATTTTCTCAACAGACACATCAAATGAGGAAAAATAGCATAGTAAGTGTAAAAAACAATTAGTAAAATAGTGTTAATTTGTCAACTTAACACAAAAACATATTTCCTAGAATTCCATTTTCCTAGTTAGTGTTGGCTACAAAAGACACTTTAGAAACACAGAAGCTGAAGCCACATTTCTTCAGCTTTGGTTGATAAAAGATCCCAGGCACTATGACAGCTGGGGCACATATGATACACATGTTGTCACTGATTTGTTAGCTCTCATTTGGTGTGAGGCAGCTTCTAGAACCACACCTTCTACAGTTCTCACCACCTTTCCTTCACCTTCTCCATGTCCTGAGCCAGTATATTCAGCTCTGGTGAAGCACACCAGCTTCTCCTGAAAGTCACTCACTTACCAGGTAATTTCACTTACCAGGTGATGTTAGTTGCAGCCACTGTGGAATTGCCAAACTTCCAACAGGGGAGATCCACAATGAGTGTCTGACAGGGAACCATTCTCCAAGGGGTCAGGCAGAATCTGGTGGTAAGTTGATTTTATCAGACCACTTATATCATAGGAAGGTCAACACTTTATTCTCTCTGTAATAGACACCCTTCTGGATAAATACTTGTCTTCCTTGCCCAGATTTTTTTCTTGCAAAACCACTATCCTTAGACTTACTGACTGTCTTAGTCACTATCATGTATTTCACGCAGGAGTACTTCTGATGAAAAAATTTGTTTTCTGACCAAGGAATTTTACATAAAAAAGGAAGCACAGCAATACCCACAGGATTAACTGATACTGCTATGTTGTCCGTCACTATAAGGTAGATGAGCTAAGAGAAGTGTGGAATGAGCTTTTAAAGATTCAGTGACAGTACCATCTGGGAGTCAATTCCTTGTAAGCTGGGATGGTGTTCTTTTTTTTAAAAAAAAAGATTTTATTTATTTATTCATGAAAGACACAGAGGAGAGAGAGGGAGGCAGAGACACTGGCAGAGAGAGAAGCAAGCTCCATGCAGGGAGCCCGATGTGGGACTCGATCCCAGGTCTCCAGGATCACACCCTGGGCTGAAGGCAGGCGCCAAACTGCTGAGCAACCCAGGGATTCCCTGGGATGGTATTCTTTAGGATGTTAATATCCACTAAATTAATGACCAGTATGTGGTCATCATACCAGGCAAGAAATCACATACGACGTAGGTGCTTGCTGAGAGCAAAAGGAATGTGGGACAGTGTGAAAAAAAAAAAAAAAGTTGTAAATAATGACCATGACCATATGACCAGTTGCAGAAAAAAGGGCCACAATGGGTCATCTTATCCACCTGACATTTAAGAATGTCATCTAATTAGATGACTCCATGTTGAGAATTCAACAATATTGTTCTCATATCTTGAACCCATTGCTTATTTACTTAATTTTTTTATTGCTTTGTATAGGTGGGTAAATTTAAAGAGTTGGTGGCTCCAATTTCAGCTGTCCTTCCACATGTAGCTTCCTGAGTAAATCAACACATTCCTCTAATATCTGATATATCGATATAGAACCAAGCTGGTGAATTTCTGCTTTTGAATCAGATGCTGTTGTATTTCACTTGGTAAGACCAGCAGTACATCTCCAGAGTCCTACTTCAGAGCTATATCAGCAAACCAGCCCTGTCATACTTTGATTTCCAAGGTTATCAGTTGCCTGCTGTCCACAGGATACCACACTGGTCCATTCATGGATGATAAGCTCTTATATGGACTTGGTGAAGACTAGATAGCAG
This sequence comes from Canis aureus, assembly GCF_053574225.1. Classification (NCBI taxonomy): domain Eukaryota; kingdom Metazoa; phylum Chordata; class Mammalia; order Carnivora; family Canidae; genus Canis; species Canis aureus. The sequence continues at coordinate 84,901,909 of NC_135611.1, read as the reverse complement.
GACTTTAGAAACCTGATTTTATCCTCGGTAAGACAAATGAGTGCCAGAGGGTAAGAAAAAAAAAAATCCCACAAAGTTTCAATAACTTGCCAACTGGTGAAAGGCCCATGTGTCGATTGGTGTGGGGCCTGGATTTGTTTTCTATTGATGTCATGACACATTTCCACAAACTTGGTGGCTTAAATAAACATGAGCTGATTATCTTCCTGTTCTCCAGGTCAAAAATCTGATCTAGCTCCCACCAGACTAAAATGAATATCAGCAGTCTACATTCCTTTCTCAATGCTTTTGGAGGGAAACCTGTGATATGGTGGCATTCTTAAAAAGATTTGAAGGAAGTCAAGGGCTGAAACATGGATATGTTCGTAAGAGCATTTAGGCAAGAGGAGTGGCAAGGCCATGAAGTAAGAGCATATTTATCAGGTGTGAGGAGGCCAGTGAGCATAGACAAGATGGGCAGGAAATGAGTAGGGAGCACATAGGGTAGGGAATGAGTAGAGAAGTATGTGCTGGCAGGGAATGTAACACCTCGTTTATATGGGAGCTTATTTTTAATGACATGAGAGGGGAGGGGCATTAGAAGGATTTCCATAAAAGAATGACATGATCAAATGTAAGGAAAAATAACATAAGAATGCTTTAGAAAATATATAAAATGAAGTATTGTTACGTGAGAACAATCTAAGAAATCGCACATTTATGTATCAGTAGCCCTGGATTAGACATCAGAAGACTAGTTTTCTTGTGACTTTTGTAACTATTTATTTGCATGAAACTGGATTTAATCTTTTTTTTAAGATTTTATTTATTTGAGAGAGTGAAAGAGAGCAAGAACTGAGGGGTGGAGAGGGGCAACGTGAGAGGGAGAAGCAGACTCCCCACTGAGCAAGGAGCCCCATGCAGGACTGGAACCCAGGACCCTGGGATCATGACCTGAGCCGAAGGCAGACCCTTAACCATCTGAGCCACCCAGGCGCTCTGACATTGGATTGAATCTATGCAGTGAATGGGATGTGTGTGTGCAATGAAAAAAAAATTTTATTAAAGGAAATCAGTTTCTTTCTCACCTCACCCTAGCCAGGTGTTGCGGTTTCTGACATTTCTTTATATCTTTCCCAGCTTATTTTAAAATTAAATCAAATGTATCTGTAATTTTACTTTGGTGATTCATTTCCAACAGTCCTAGACAGGAGGAAGCAGGTAGTAGCTTTCTCAAATGAACACAATGATTTCTACAGCACTGTCTCTATTCCCTTGGCTTGACTTCCTTTCCCCCTGAACTAACTTTATCAACAGCAAGCTAGAGTAACTATCTGACCATACCATTTCAAAACTAGTAACACTGAGATAACAAAAGAGCTGAGATTCATTTATAAATAGTGAGCAAATACTTTTAGAAAGCACATAAATGCTATTTTTTATAGGGAGAAAATTCCTTGTGACAGTGTTCCTCATCCGGGAATCTCTTGTAGCATGTTTTTGCCATAACTATGATAAAGCTAATAGTATTGGGGGTTTTGCATAAACAACCTTTTATTGACAATAAGTCTTTTGAGTTGGCATGTACTTTGAACTCCATTAAAAAGAAATATGGAGGGAATAGACACTTTATAGTACTATTCATTTTATATCATTATTGCAAAGGGTAGCCCTGGACAGTGATGCTGATGGCTAAAATATAAAAGGATGATTACAACTTTAATTAAATGTCAATATTTCAGATTCAATGCTTTTCTGTCTTCAATTTTTTAGTAGATTTGAGCACTATCCAAAAATGTTGCTTATTAATATACCAGTATAATAAAATCATCTCCTATGAGATTTCAGATATTTTTAATTGTTGTAATCAATTGTTTATGAAAGAGTAAAGTCCAAATGTAATATCACACAAAAATAATATTGTAGAATTATTTCTATTTTAACTAAAACTTGTTAGTAGTTTTTACTGTTTACAAATAAAGCTACTATGAGCATTCATAGTGATGAGATTTTTTAGTGTGTGAACAGAAGTTTTCATTACTTTACAGTAAATAGCCAAGAGCAGTAATGCTAAATTATATAATAAATGTATGTTTAGTTTCATGAGAATCTACCTAGCTTTTTTCCAACGTGGTTATATAACCAAAAGGGTCTGTACTTCAAGACTCCCCTGTTTTTAGTCTTCTAGCCAGAGAGACTAGGAATTTTCTTGTTGTTATTGTTGTTTTGTTTGTTTTGTGTTTGCTCACTGAAATTTCTGAATCGTGGGATGCTTTAGCACCCAAGGGCATGTATTTTCCCTCTGGAACTCTTCACTGGACATCCCTAGCCAGTCTACTTTTTACTATTTACCTGTTAGAGACTTCTGAGAATTGTTTTACATGTTTTGTTCTGACGAAATCTTAGTTGTAGCTAGTGGGAGGGGTGTGGTGGAAAGTGCTTACTCCATCTTGACTAGAGCTAAAGTCATTGGTCAAAATCATTTATATTAAATTCCCATGCATCAAGAGAAAAATCATTTATTTTAGAAAGTCAGTTCTGTCGTGTTGAAGCAAATTGTTTTAGCTATTCTATACCTCGGTCTGAGAGGGAAACATGTTTCTTTGTGAACATGTGTCCCAACATCTCACATTATAGGAAGATTCTACATTAGCAGCTCTGAGTACTGCATGAGTATATCAAGGGCAGAACAGGATCTACTTTAAGAATGAAAACAAACTTCCACATAGCTGCCTTTTTTCAGCTCTGTGCAAATTCACAATTTAAAATTCCATTTAATTGAACTGAGAAAGTGCCAGCCTCTCCACCCACATGCCAAAAGCCATTCTGCTCACACTTTCTTGTTTGGAGCACTGTACTTTTATCCCCTGCCTTGAAAGAACTCACAGGACATCTGTCAAATAACCCCACAGAAGCTTTACACCAGGGTATCAAAAATATTCTTTAAAAAACTTTCATTCCAAAGCACAGCACTAGAAAATCAGCACAAGTAACTCACAATGCATTGTCATTAATGCCTATGAGTAGAGTTCAATTTGTCAAATTTTCACATTGCTCCTAATGACTATATATTATTTAGAAACTAGTAATTCATGCATAATGGATGTACAATACTCTAATTTCTTTTAAAAGTATAATTAATCAACTGTTTTTAATAAGGTACTTATTTGATATAACAACTAATATACATAATATATACATATACATTTATTAAATATGTGTGTGTGTATATATAATACATACACATTTATTACACTTATTACTTGAGTAATGAAAAAAATTTGCTTGGGGTTCTTAAAAAAATTCATATGATTTGTTAAGTAAATCTCTTTAAATAAAATGCAATGTTTTATCCAGATAAAATATAAATTGAAATCACTTCATACATCTAGATGTGTGTTTGTGTTCATCTTTATCTTACAACTCATACATCATCATTCAGATGCTAAAACAAAGTGAAGGATGAGAGATGGTTTGGCTCTTTAAGAGCTGGGAAAAGTATAGTAATGGGAACAAGAGAGAATAGCATTGGTCGAGGATATACCAGCTGGTTATAGGATATATTTTTCCTAGTGTTTCGTCCCCTACAGTATTATGGCTTATAGGAGTTATAAAAAATAAATTAAAAATAACATGAGGGGTGCCTAGGTGGATCAACTGGTTGAGCATCCGACTCTTGATTTTGGCTCAGGTCATGATCTCAGTGTCATGAGGTAGAGCCCTCCTTCGGGCTCTGCACTTGGCAGGGAGTCTGCTGGAGATTCCCTCTCCTTCTCCATTGGCCCCTCTGCCTGCTCACATGCTCTCTCTCTAAAATAAATAATAAATAAATAAATAAATAAATAAATAAATAAATATTTAAATTATATATATATATGTATAATAAAAAGCACATGAAACCCTATTCTAAAGACATCAATTTATTAACATGTAGTTTGCATGTTGGCTCGTTTGAAGCCATAATGAAGCCAACTTGTATTCAAAACTAACATTCTATAGAAGATCATGTTTTAGTTTTTATTTTATGAGACAATTACATATGTTGAATTTATTTTCCAGTTAGGTGTCTTCCATAGGTAGAGCCCTCTGACATAGCAAAGCAAAAGAGTGAAGATCTGGTCCAGTGGAAAAGGAACTCATCTGTGATATCCCAACTAATTTTGATGGATATTTAGCAAGAGAATCTCTATACATGACCTTGAAAAAAATTTTTTTTTCTTTCTCTAAAAGGACAACTATTAATAAATACTATGGAGCTGGAAGCAGAGACTATAGAAGCTCATCCATCACTTTGACATTTTTCTTTTTGGAATGAGAGGATGCATGCATGTGGGTACACATGCACTTATTTACACACATACTGTAGGCAAATTTTCACTCATAAAAGCAACAATAATTTATAGCAAATGATTCACTTCTTAATTAACAAAACACACAATTAGCAATGATCTTTTCACTGTATTTTAAACATTGAGTTAAAATGAGTATCAGCTAGAGCCTAGCCATTGGTGACCTTGAGTCAACAATAGAGCAAATCATCTTTTGGAGAAGTTCAAATTTAACAATAATGATGTGGTAGTGATAAAACTACTCACTATTTATTTTGGTTCTCTGCCTTCATGGTACTTAGAAGTATTATACATTCCAGATCCTTATAAGTCAAGCATAGCTATATGCATTGCTTGACTAATGGAATTAGATTGGAAGTGGCATATGTTGCTTCTAGGCAGAAACATTTAATTGATGGTGTTGGACTTTCCTTTCTCTACCTCAGTAATCCTAAAGGCATATGTTTATAGAAAAGGGCAATAATAAATTATAACATAGACAATAGCTGGCTTAGAGAGTCACATAAACCTGTGGATGATTTTGAATGAGGTAGAAACAAACCTTTATTATTTTTAAGCCACTAAGATTTTTGAGGTTTCTTGTTACTGAAGCATAACCTATCCTATCCTGACTAAGCCCATTGGCAGTGTGGAAATAAGATAATTAACATTTATTGATTGAGCCTAGTAAGAGGCTTTTGAAAGATTAGTCAACTACTCTTTATAATAATCCATATAGCTGTTGGTATTACTATCACTGTTTCACAAATGGATTGTCAATACAGCTTTGACACATTAATTGCTGTGGTACATTCCTCAACTCCATTTCTGATGAGTTCCATCAATAGACTGAATGATATAGTTTCATACTTTCTAATACAAAAGGATTTCCTATATCACCAAAGACCAACCTTGTTCCCATGAGTCTCTATCTGGCTGCTCTAAATTTGCAAGAGAGTTATCCCAAGAGAAAAATGTAAGAGATGTTTATACCTCCATCTTTAATTTTTTTTGTTTTTATATGGATTTGTTTCCTACTTAATATGAGTAAACAAAAAATATAAATGATTTACAACAACAAATATATCTATGTAAATCACACTTCTTGGATCTGCCCAGCAAGTTCACATGTTTAACTCATATTTATGAGAAGGGAGGGATGTTAAATTGGTTAGGTTCTGGCCTATGGGCTCAGAACAACTGTTATTAATCCAGACTTCCACTTACCAGTTTTATGATTTCAGGTAAGCCTTGCAGCTACTCTATGCTCTAATTTCTTCATACGAATGCTGATATTACATACAATTTGTGGGAGGATTAAATAGGATAATCAATATGAAAAGTTTAAAACATAGTTTGATGTATAAGAAATATAGTCAAGAAATAGCCAATATTGGATATTATATACTACATAAGTAGGAAAAAACCCAGCTTAATACTATAGTTACTTTTGAACACTTTACACTATGTTAACACTGTACCAGGTACTATTCCTAAATTGAACCATTACATCTTCATAGTAACACAGACATCTCATTGCTTTTATGCTCATTCTACAGATGAAGCAATTCACATTTTTGAAATGGTAAGTGGGCTTTAGCTTGCTTGTTCTCATTTCAGAGTCTACTTTTTACCTAACAGCACTCTCAGGATTAGTGACCACCATGCATAGAAGACCAGTGAGATCAAGGTCCAAAGTCTCAAGAATATTAACCTGGTTATTTCTAAGATGAGAAGACAAAACATTAAAAGCCATGATGGGCTATAATATATGCAAAAATGAAACATGTGAAAGTTCTGAGGAATGAGCTTGCCTTGAACTGGGCAGATGGTTATACAGAGAGGAAATTTGGAATTGTAGCAAGCAAAGAAAGATAGTTGGAATTTTGAAAACTGCAAAAGCATCCCTGGAGAATGGAATAGCAGGATTAAAGATCTCACAAAAAAAAAACAAACAAACAAAAAAAAACTGTTAGGTATATTAAAAATAAAGCTAAGTGACTTGAATTTATGAAAGTATTTTCAAAGCAACTGTGACTATAATTATTTTCAGTAAATGACGCTGTAATTCCTATTAGCAATTGTATTTATCTATTGTGGAGTCATCCAGAAATTAGCACCTTAAAAGAACAAATGTTTATTATTTCACTTTCTCTGCAGCTCAGGAATTTTGGAGTGGCTTAGTTGGGTGGTTTGAGCCCAGAGTCTCTCAGGAGGTTGCAATCAAGTTGTTGGCTAATGCAGCACTCATCTGAAAGTTTTACTGGGGCTGAAGAATGCACTTCCAAATTAGTTCATTCACCTACTTGCTATCAGGATGCCCCAATCTCTTGCCATGTGGACCTCTGCATTGGGCTACTTGAGTGTTGATACCACATGGCAGCTAGCTTCCCTCAGAGTGAGTCATTCAAGAGGAAGCAGGATGGAAGCCTCAATATTTTCTCATTACCTAGCTTTCAAAGTCACACTTCAAAATCATTTCCTCAAAATCCTGATGGTTACACAGGTCATCTCTATTTATTGGAGAAGGGGAGTTTACCAAGGTGTGGATGCCAGGAGGTGGAATATCATCGGGGCTGTCTCAGAAAGCTATCTACCATACCCACTCTTCAAGTTTAAAATAATATCAGGGATGCCTTGGTGGTTCAGCGGTTAAGTGTCTGCCTTTGGCTTTGGGTGTGCTCCTGGAGTCCCTGGATGAGTCCCACATTGGGCTCCCTGCATGGAGCCTGCTTCTCCCTCTGCCTATGTCTCTGCCTCTTTCTGTGTCTCTCATGAATAAACAAATAAAATCTTAAAATAATAAAATAATGAAATTAAATCATATGTCCTACCTAGGAACACATTATTATAAGAAAACAAGAAACCAAGCCAGGAATCATACTAAGAGAGCTATCCAACAAGCATGTCTCTTTTCATAAACTCACTCAATAGCATGTCAGGAGCGCCTGAGTGGCTCAGTCCGTTAAGCATCCAACTCTTGATTTCAGCTCAGGTCATGATCTCAGGGTCATGAGATCCAGCCCCAGGTGAGGCTCCCTCAGCAGGGAGTCTGCTTGAGATTTTCTCTCTCCCTCTCCTCCTTCCCCTCATGGATGTACTTTCTCTCTCTCTTTTTCTAAAATATAAATAAATAAATAAATAAATAAATAAATAAATAAATAAATATTTTTTAAAAAGAAATATCAAATGTCTTCTTCTCTTATATATCTTCTTCCCATATTTCCTTTTCATCAAAATTTTAAGTACTGTAGGTCTTCTGAACTATCATAAAGCAGTTGTGGTATGAGATGCTATATGTCTTAGTCTCATCACTTTCTCAAATCCAATTTATTTATTCATATTTTTTTCAATAAAATGCACATCTGAAAGTCAGGAGCTCACCATGACTATTAGAGATCAAAAAGAACATGAAAAGTTGGCAGAGGATTTATCTTGGGGCAATTTGTCAAGACCACTGCTTGAAAGAAAGGAAGAAAAGACCGTGACGATTCTTGGAGCCACCGTGTTCTGCAAAGTGTTGTGTTAAAATGGTTAAAGGTGTTAAAGGTGATGAAGATGAGCCAAAGTTAAACCTTACTACCTTCCTACCATCTAACAATTTTGAAAATAAAGCAATCTGGGAGCTGTCACTTTATAGATTATTTTTTATCACTACCAGTTTTAGTTATGTTCCCAAGCCACAGCTATTTCCTCTTGCTTTATCTGGTCTCTTGCTTTTATTGGTCCCAAGTTCAATCAGATGAACTGCTGAAAGTGAAACTCTTGAACTAGCTCATCTGCTGAACAATGAACTCAAAACAAGCCTAGGGCAGCAAACGGGATTTTAATTGCTTACTTCTATTTCTCCTGGGCCTAGCTCTCTAGGTGATTGTGTGACAAGAGGTCTCACTGAATTCAAAATTGCGGGACAAAATACCCAAGCACAAATGGTAACCATTCATGACCTTGATCTTCCTGTTTGCATGTCTTTCCTTAGTCCAGGTAATGCTACTTAACACAGTCACCTGGAGATATTAAGAGATTATAGACTGCCCTCACTTCAGAGAGCTCTTGAAAGGGCAGAGGGGGAAAAACTAATCACATTATCCTTGCCATTATTAAGCACTTATTGAAAGCCACCAGAGGGCTAGACATTACACTGAGAGTATCCATTTTGCACACATTAGGAAATGCACACCCCTTTTACTTTAGAAACATATTAACACCATTGCTCTTTCTGTCACTTTTACTTTCATTTCCTATAGAATCTTTTGGGACATCTTAGGTAGCAAGAACTCATTTGGATTGTTTCTCTAGAATGACCTTTCATCCTCCTTGTCAGTTTATCTCAACTGGGAAATATGTCTATTCCCAGAAATGATCTTCCTCCTCAGCCATTTCTATATTGTCAAAAGGGCAAGGATTCAATTCATCCCCATACAGTTTAATGGAAAGAGTGAAAAGTGACAGAGAAGGATAACTGTTTGCAGCATTTGCTTATGCTGGGCCACTTAAGTTCTTAATATTTCAAGGGAGCCATTATGGATTCTGCAGTATACCAGACACTTTTGCATTAAGTACTTATTTAATATACACAATGACCAGTAGGACAATGGGAAAATGTCCCTATGTTGCAGATGTTGAACAGAGAAGCAAAGAAATTTATAAATTCTCTTAAGGCTATACCAACAGTAAATAGTGGAGGTAGATTTGAACCTCATTCTGTCTACAGCATAAAGTGTAGGTGATTTCCAGTTTGCCAACAATGACAGAAATACAGAAAAAGGAAAAAAATCAGCATCTGATTAACGAGTTTTCCACTTATAATTTTAGTATTAAAAACCATGAACCAGGACTCTTGAGTGGCTCAGTTGGTTAAGCATCCAACTCTTGATTTAGGCTCAGGTCATGATCTCAGGGTTACAAGATACAGCCCCACCTGGGGCTCCACACGGGGTGTGGAGCAGCCTGCTTAAGATTCTGTCTCTCCTTCCCCCACTGCACACTGCCTCTCCCCCTCAAAACCCCGCAAAACAACAACAACAACAACAACAAACCATGAACAAGTAACAATGGATATGATTCTGAGTTTGTAAGAGTTGTGTTTGTGTTTCTTTCTTTAAGGATATTGTAGTCTTAGGGAACAAGCCAAACATCCTGACATATAGAAAAGAAAAATGCTTATGGTTATCTTCACTATTAGAAGTAGAGTCCTTCTTTTCTTTTTTAGAGGTAGAGTTCTTATTACATCAGAATTCATATATACAAAAAGCTTAGTCACTTCTGAAGCTTATAAATAAATCATAAATATTTCAAATATTATTAAAATATTAAACTTTTGTACATTCTAATTAACAATAGAATAGTCCAAGACATGGAAGTATAACCAATTCTCTACTGTGGACATTTATAAACTAACACTTTTTCACCATTTTAAAAGTATGATCAAAAAAGAGATAGATTTGGGTAGGGAGCGGGGAGGAGGGGGACTTGGATGAAGGTGGTCAAATGGTACAAACTTACAGTTATAAGATAAGCGAGTAGTATGGATATAAGGTATAACAGGATGACTTACAGCTGACACTGCTAATATGATACCTAAAAAAGTTAAGTGCATACTCACCACATAATATTCTAAAAGCATAAAGGACTTAGGGCTATTTCTAGAAATAAAATTGTTTCTTCAGAATATATGTATATTTTTAAGATATATAAAATTCTGCATCTTTAAAAATCTCACATTATTTACTCTTGATGAAAAGGTGTTTCTTTAAAATCTTGCTCTGCTATTCAAATTACCCATCTTGTTTACCTTTCTCCAATATTTTTGTTCACACTGAAAAAAAAATTCTTAAAGTGACGTCTGGGTGGCTCAGTGTTTGAGCTGTCTGCCTTTGGCTAGGGGCGTGATCCTAGTCTGGGGATCAAGTCCCACACCGGGCTCCCTGTGAGAAGCCTGCTTCTCCCTCTATGTCTCTGCTTCTCTCTGTGTCTCTCAGGAATTAATAAATAAAATCTTTAAAAAATTCTTTAAAAATCTTATTTTAAATAACTTTCCTGTAATTAGTAGAGCTGGATTTTATTTCTGACCAAATTTGATATCCTACTCTTTTAGTACAATAAACTCATTTTTGTATTCTTACAATGAATATGCTTAGTTTTATTTTATCTTCATAGTTTACTTGTTATCCTATTTTGTATTTTTACATTTTGGGGGCTTCACTTTGCCCCCATGTTTTCTATGACATGCAAAATAAACTGGTTTCTTGTCCTTTAGCTAGTCATTTTAAAGACATGCAGCCTGCTTTAAATTCTAGATGTAAAGATCTGTAATTTTAAAGAAAATCCCTGGGCTAAAATTTCTCTATTGCCCACAATATAAATGATAAGAAAACTCCTTTCAACTCTAACCTATGTTAAGTTAGGTAATTTAAACCCAGGCTTGAAGTTTTTATTGACATATCCCATAGCTTTATCTTCATTTTTATCTTTACATTATTATTTAATTATGTATTTTAATTTCCAGAAATTGTTAACATTCTTTATTGTTTTGTAACCCATATGCATGAGTCATTTAGATTTTATTCCATATTTACATAGTTGTGTCTATTTCTTTCATTATTTTTTCATAGCTTTCATGTAATTTCTTCATTTGTGTTTTTATTTGTATTCATTTCTCACTTGAAGTATATTTTTAATTATACAGGTGACATCCTGTGTATATTTAGGAGCCAAATGTGAATAATTGACTTTCATGAGTAAAATTTTAGAAATTACCCTCTGTTTTGTTCAAATTCTACAAACTGTGTTTCATTATTTTCTGTAGATACAAAATTGTTTTTCCTTTTTTTTTTTCTTTCAATATTTACCCCATATTTCCTCTGGATGTTTGAAGATTTTTAAAACTTATCTGTTAAATTCAAATATGTCACTAAGTTGTATCTTAACATTTATCACTTCTCTATCTCTTCTCTGTTCACCATGAACCTAATTTATGTGGAGTTCTATCATTCCACAAGTTTCCCTCTATTGTAGCTAACCATGAACCCATCTCTATTTGTTCTAGTAACTTCATTAGGAATAATATTAGATGTATTGAGTTTTTTTGTTGTTGTTGCTGGTGGCTGCTGTCGGGCCTTATTTTCTCTGACAGCTTTTGTTTGTCTTTCACTTTTATGTTTTGGAAGAATTTCTGTGTGTTCTATACTTTCTGATTCAGTCTTCTTCAATGCAAACTCTTGAGTCCAAGAGATGCTATCTTAATTCTACTATGCTACATCCATTTTTCTAGTACCTTTCTTCTTTCTTTCTGATAGCCCCTTTTAGTTTTATTCTGTAATTTTTATATTTTCTTTGATTTAACTAAGTAAACAAAGGAGATAATATAAACTGAACATGATTTATATTTAACAAACCCTATTTAAAAGTTTATTTTTCCTTATGTTTTGAGTGTTATATAAATTTACATCTTTTATATTGCACCTCCTCCATAGACTTCATTATTTTATATTAATGTCATTCATCCTGAAGGGAGATGAAATATCTTGTGGTATTTAATTTGCACCAAAAAAAAAAAAAAGGAGTCAATCTTTTTTGCAGGTCATGTCACTGATCAACTATGTGATACTAGAATTCTCATCTCAAATATAAAGCTCAATAACCGGATGATAAGCTTTCATATTACTTTCAAATGATTCAGTAGCATAAAGGAGAACAGAAATATTCAATTAAGATATTCTTTTGAGTATTATCCAAATTCTATACCACAGCCAATTTCTGCAACTGATTTTTCATCCTGACTTTCACTCAAGTGGATACATCCCGGTTCCTTATTTATTCTTTTATTGATGAAATAGAAAAGCACATCCCATGTCAAGAATTGACTTCATAAAATTCTCTGAAATGTGCACTACAGTCAAAACAAAGCAATGACTGGCTTTGTATTCATTTTGCCTGTGTCTGCACTTAGAATTACACCTGCAACCAGCTGCCTTTAAAAGTGGTAGCAAATGGGGTGCCTGGGTCGGTCAGTTGGCTAAGCATCTAATTCTGGATTTTGGCTCAGGTCCTGATCTCAGGGTCCTGCAATTGGGTTGTCTGCTTGTATCCCTCTTCTGCCTCTCCCCCAGCTTATGATCTCTCTCTTTCTCTCTCAAATAAATAAACAAATCTTCAAAAAATAAATAAATAAAAGTGGTAGCAAATGATGTCAAACTAGACAGGTTAATATTTATACAAACCTTCTTTTGATTTTCCAATTATTTTTCATTTCACTATTTTTAAGGAATTAGAGATAAGCTTCTTCACTTACATTACCATCTTTCCATAACAAGTGTTGGGCTGATGAGGCGAAAATAACAAAAAAGAAATTTCTACCATTTGTGATGACTCACATTGATCAAACTCAATTATAAGACATGGAATATCCATGCAAAGTGATACTTGAAAGAAGGGTTAAAACAAAATAAACAGACAACCAAAGGAAGAAAAATACAGTATTTTATAAGGGTGTTTGCTCACTCAGAGTACCAGAATCTGACAGCAATAAGCACATAAGTTTTACTGAATCTATCTATAACAAGTACTGAAAAGTTCTATGAAGAAAACTAACAAATTTTTGACAATTTCCCAGCCAACGTTTATGAAGTTTTAATGATAGGTTCTCATGTACATTTCCAATTCTTACTGGCATCAGAACCAATCTTGTTTTACCAAAGTTAAAACGAATAAACCCCCATACCACAGAAACCCTGTCGAGTATTCATTTATAGTCATTTCTCAGGATCTAGCTCTATTCCATTTCTGAACTACTGACACTTTATTTCTGTTAACAAGTGTGCTGCCCTTCCAAAACGGTAAGGGAAATGCTGGTCGACTCCTTTGTGCTGAGTTATGGGCATGACTGTGACAGTAAAGAATCTTCTTTAGCTCCACTCTGAATCCTTTCTGTGTTCTAGGCAATTCATTTTCCCCATTGTGTTCTTCCTGGGGAGTAAGGGCTATATTTAACAAGACAATTAATTTTTGTTGTTTTTTAGAGCATAACAGATCTTCCTTTAGTTCCACTTTTACATCAATTCCCCTAGCTGCACATGCAAAGATAACCAAGCACATATATGAATGCATAGCAAACCTATATAACAGTTGGATAACTAACCCCATTTAATAAAGAGCTGACTTTGAAGTCATGATGTTTCATACATCCTACTTTTCTAAGAATTACCCCGATTTATTCCTAGAATCTTCCTGGATCTGAATGGATTCGGAAAAACAAAACAAAACAAAACAAAAACAAAACAAACAAACAAAAAAACTAAAAAGAAAAAACCTCTTCTTTTACTCCTGTTCTTCCCTTAAGAGAGAATTTTCCCACAGAAGAGATAGATATGAGGGATAGCTCAGATCTGTCATTTACTAAACTGTATACATTTTGGAAAGTACTTAATCTCACTAAGCCTCAGTGCCTTTACCTATCAAATAATAAAAAGATCTGTTTTATAGATTTTTAAATAATTGATTGGCATAACATACGTAAACAAGTTTAGCACAATTTCTGAAACTTATTCTACATTTAATAAGGTCAGTTTCCTGAAGAAGTAGATGTGAACCAGAACCAAAAGTAGGCCTTGAATTAAAACTATGCATACTTGCAGTAATGACATACTATATTTGGAATTCTAAATGCTAGAGATTTATCTTAAAATTGTGAAGCTTTTACTATTTTTGTTGATGAAGTTTGGTGTGAATTATATCTAAACTTTCCTTATATTAAAAACTATCAGTTGATGGTAGAATGAGTTGTTAGGCCAAATATTTTGGCCTTTTTCAATTACTGGCTTATTTATAAATTGGAGATCTTTATTTATTCACTGACAGTGCATATCAATAGTTGATGAGTGAATGAGTATCCATTGTATACTTGGAGAATTTGAATTATTTTCAAAAGTTAATTTGCTAACTTTTGACCTTAATTCTAAAATCTTGATTTTCTAGAGTGAACTCAGGCCTCAGAAATCTACACTATTCTAAAATACACTGTCTGGTTAATAAAAGACAACAGTAGATACCAGTGGCTTCTACCATGTGCCAGAAACAATTATGAGATTAATGCATTTAAGCATCACAATGAATTTATGTGGTAGATTCTATTTTAATCCCTGATTTTTTAGATGATGACACTGAGAAATGAGAAATGGGAAGTAACTTGCCTCGAGTCACACAGTTAGTGATGGAATTAGGATACTGTACTTTACATCAAAACATACATCCAAATTTCAGAAGAGAAAGTTTGCTTTTGAGTAATTGTGTGAGATCTGCTACTTAGGACATGAGAAACTTGAGTCTTTATACTAATTCCTGAATCATGGAAAGGACTGGAAATTGATACACAGTCCAATGAATAAATGAATGCCTGAATGCAAAATAATCAACTCAGTTCATCAGCACTTAATGTGAAGCTCCGCTGTTGCCTCTGCAAGATGGGCCATCACAAGGTATGTTCCCTCTATCTGGAATACATCAAGAACTTTGCCTGGTTACATAAATAAATGGAATAATTGAGCCCATGCCTCTTGTGGAAACTCATGTTCTTAGCAATTACTCCCTTTTAGGGAGGTAAGTTTATTTATCAATGTCAACTTGCTACACAGTTCAAATAAATCTTTTTCTAAGTGAAGAATGTGACTTGCAGTCCCCGACTATCTGAAAAACATGACCAATCAACCCAATCTGCGATTTACACCTTAGTTCAAAACATGCTCAAGTACAACACAGTCTCAGGTCCTGGCTGACAAAATGTTGATCCTTTATTTGACATTAAAATTGATTATTGCGAAAAGGAGGAGCAATCACCCTATTAAGGAAATTGCTGCTGATTTCATAGTCTGTCACATCAAAGTCAACCAGAGATTAGTATTCTCTTATTTTATTGTTAAAACATTTTAATTTCTTTTAAGTGTGCATTTCAGGTTGTGAATCCTTGATGAGAACCCAGCTCAGTAGGTTCTATTTGCATATTAAAGCTACACTCCTGTGACACCCACCTGTCAGCAGGTACTTTACCTCTTGAAAGGTGTTCACCTGCCAAAAGGTCTTTAATGTTGGGAACTAACGGAGGAATTAAGGAAATAAAAAGTGTATATATATATAAATAATATGCCTAATGCTTATTTAAAACCTCTTCCAGATTTTCTGATTTTCTTATTATAGAAAAGGAAAAAAAAAGATATTTTTCACTTTCTGGAGTGACTAAAGAAAGCATTCAACTTTGTTGGGCCTAAATTTGTGGATAACGGTTGGACCCTCCCATATGGGATATTTAAATGCTCTCTGAGCCTGTTGTATTCTTCTCTTTTTATTTTAAGAAAAAGGAATCTCCAGCCAAAAACGGATTCTGTGCCCTAGCAGAGATTGCACTGGATATACTGGGCAGAATAAAATAAAAAAGAACCAAAAATTCCATTAAAATCTATCTTTCTGTGTCCCCCTCTTCTCTGAATTCTTCAAGTTGAAGTATTATAGAGAAAAAACACCGTAGCTTAAAAATTAAGAGGATTGATTCAAAGTTTATTCAAGAGACTACACCCAAAGAAAATAACTTCTCTCAGGTTATACTGTCATGCTTTATCTACTGAAAGACTCTCTTGACAAACACGTATTTGTGAGCCTAAAGCCCCGGGAGGGTAGGTCTGCCTCTGCATTTCTTTCTTTCCTTCCCTTCCATCTGGGATAACTGTGGGAATTACTCACACTTGTTGTTTTCCTCCCTCTGATGTTCTTTGGACTTATCCAATGAGAAGATGACAGAGCTTTGGGGCCAATAGATTTTTATACAAACAGATATTTTTATATTCATACATGCATTCATCCATTTATTCTCTCAACAAACTTCTACTCTGGTGGTAAAGGATACAGTAATAAATACTGGGGTCAGACATATGATTGTGATCATTTATTTGCTATGTAAGCACAGGCATATTGCCTAACCAAGTGAATACTATGTTATAAAGAGTAAGGGAGACTGCCTATAGTACAGTGACTGCCTTTACCACAGTCCATGCTCTTCAAATAGTAACTTTAAAAATAAAAGGAAGACTTCTAGAGAGAAAATGAATAAGTTTTGGTCAAAGATATTATTCAGTTTCTATTTTTGCCATTAGCCATGTGAATTTGGTTAAACAATCTCAGGTTTATTTTTTAAATGGCCTTAACCATAATAATGACCTCAAAAATTATTGTGATATTTAAGTGAGATAAAGAGATAAATCTCCTAACACAAAGTACATAATTTTTAGATGACTGTTAGTTTGAACAGAATGTGATGGTAACAGACGAAGTAAACAGAGAGTGTGTTGTGAGGTCCTGAAGAGAGATATGGGACAGCCCAAGAGCTGTGACAGCACCTCACCCTGTGGGGAGACATCTGCAAATGTCCACGCTGAGTGAGAGATTGAGCAGAACGGAGTAACTTTAAGTCATCGAGCCCACAGAGAAAGCAAGACTCCCAAAAGAGATCCCCAAGCTGGAGAAGACAGAGATTGTAAAATTCAGTTCAACTTTTTTTTTTTTTTAAAGATTCTATTTATTTATTTATTCATGAAAGACACAGAGAGAGAAAGAGGCAGAGACACAGGCAGAGGGAGAAGCAGGCTCTATGCAAGGAGCCTGATGTGGGACTTGATCCTGGGACTCCAGGATCACACCCTGGGCCAAAGGCAGGCACTAAACCACTAGCCACCCAGGGATTCCCAATTCAGTTCAACTTAATCAATGCTTACTTTCTGTGTGACCCAGCCACTGTGCTAGATGCTGTGAATATAAAGATGGAAGCAACTAATCTTCCTAAAATATGCTGGAGTGTTCAATTTGAGGTATGCATCCTAGAACACTGATCAGAGAGATCCATTCTTAAGAAGTGAGAGGAGAATAAACATAGCAGAGAACATGGCATTTGGGGAATCCCAAAGAAACATGCATTCACAAATTGGACAAGGAAAGAAAGGATGTTGTATGTCGGGAGAGAAAAAAAAAATGGAAACAGAAGAATTGGAGATTCCATGGTATATTCAGGTAATAGTTAAGAATGTATACCCTACAAAGATTTTGGACTCTATTTTCCATGTAATGGGGTCTTTATACATAGAAATCCCATGTTTAGAAGTTGTGTGTGTGTGTGTGTGTGTGTGTGTGTGTGTGTTTTAGAAAGAGAGAGAGAGCAGGTGGGAGGGGCAGAGGAACAGAGGAACAGGGAGAGAGAGAATCTTAAGCAGGCTCCATACCCAGCTCAGAGCCCACGCGGGGCTCAATTTCATGACCCTGAGATCACAACCGGAGCTGAAATCAAGAGTCAAGATGCTTAACCAACTGAGTCACCGAAATGCTCTTAGAATTATATTTTCAAAAGATGATTCTGAGGGTAGTAACTCAGACAGGGAGGCTTAGGAAAAGGGAGACCCAGAGAAGATGTCATTTGTTTTGTTTTTTAACATATTATTTATTTACTTGAGTGAGAGAGAGAGCAAGTGAGTGGGAGAGTCTAAGCAAGGGGAGAACAGAAGGCGAAGGAGGGGGGAAAATCTCAAGCAGACTGAAGCTTGAAGCAGGGCTTGATTACAGGACTCTGTGACTTATATGCTCAGAGGAAGTAAAGGGTCCATGCAAAAAAAAATCATAATCAAATTTAAAGTCAATGCCTCATTAATTACGGACAATTTTAGCATTTCATTATTTGCATTAACACATTGGTATTATTTAAAAGATTATACAGCAAAAAGTTTGTGTCTACTCCTGCTACCCAACACTCATCCTCCAGAGGTGGAGGTAAAGGAGGGAAGTGTTCACAGTTCCTCCACTGTCCTTTCACAACATCTTATGCATGTAGGGGCAACACAATAGAGATTGTTTTACTTTTATAAGCTACATATAGGATTATTTATCACCTTGCTTTTTTTCACATACTAATGTATCTTGAAGAGTGTCTTCTTTTTTTTTTTACAGCTGCATAATGTTCTCTTTTATGTGTGCATCATAATATAACAGTAAAGTTATATTTAAGCACTGCAGTTGGAAAACAAATATGAAAGTTTTATCTATTGATAAAACCCTTTTGGGTCCTAAACTGAAAGGAGTTATTTGAGATGATAACTCAAAAATGAGAAAAGCTTTATCTTTTCCTGAACACTACTAACTGGACATGTGATTCTGTGTTTGTGTAGTGAGAGGTTGGAGTATATCAGGTCCAACATACTCAAAAAAGTAGATGTTAAAATACCAATAAATGTGCCTATGGCTTTATGAAAAGATATCCCCCTTTCCCCCAGAACTGATCACCGATGGCTGTTTCTCTTTATAACACTAAGCACAAATGGTTGAAAACAGAAAGTTATGGAATTTAATTTATATCTGGCTCTTTGCCTGGTAAACTCATCAGGAATATCTCCTCAATACACAATGTGTTTCCACTAGTGTGTATACTTAAGGTTTGTGCACCTGTCTTTCTGCTTAAAAGGCTACAATGTGAGGTACAATGATTACTAGAACTAAAATTAATCTGTATTACACACGCAACAAAACTTAACTAGATAGTTTCACAAACATTATTTAGTTTTAACATATGTACTTTCTTTTATTCTTAATTCTTATAACATTGTTTTTCAAGATTACTATTATGCTAGATATATTAAGACTTAAGGAAATCCCCAAACCTACAAACTCCAAATAGTTTTAACACTGCTAAATATAATACCCATTTTATAGCTCCTAATTTCCTGGGTCTCACTACAGGATAGTATTTTCATTAATTCCTTGCCTCCAGCTTATCTTCAACCATAACTCTGTTTTACTTAACTATATTTAAAAGAGTCCCTTTAGCACTAGGGAAAACTTCACACAAATCAAATAATTTTCAGAGTGGCTTACTTTTAAAAAAAAGAAAAAGGTTCACCTGGCTTATAATGTTCATATTAAATGACTTTAAATAAGAAACTATTTGAATAAATAAAAATTTATTTCTTTCCTGCCAATAGTCACAAGGAGATGTTTCTTGTATCTATGCCAAATTGATTTAATTGTGGGTTGGGTAGGGCTAATTCATTTAGTTGAGCCATTACACAAGTGATCATCAATAAACCATGTTAACATAATTTTCCTAGGTAATTTGGGGAAAATATTAATTTTCCTTAATCTCCTCACTCCTTAATCATCAATATCTCTTACCACCACTCCCACTCAGTAACCAAACTTATGTGTATATACACATGCATGCGTGTGCACACACATAAACACACACACACACGCAATCCACTGTGCCTCAGTCAAGTTTTACTAAAGAGTTGTGAATAGAGAAGAAGAGCAAAGACAAGGCATTTTCAGAGAAGTTATAGTTGAAAACAAAATCTATAAACTTGATAGCCCTTTTTCTTGTCTTGTAAACATTCTGTTCCAGTACACGCACGGAAACAAGTGATATGGGAAGTAATTCTAGATTATTTGAATAATAGACTAAAAACCATGGAAAGTCATCACAAGCAAACCAGAACAGTAAAAAGGTTGATATGTTCTGCATTTACATAGGAAGAATTTCAAGGACTTAGTTTATGGGGGGAACAAATAGGTTATGGGATTGTTTCCCTCATTTTCCAAATAGAGAAATTAACTCCAGCAAGTTTGAACAGTCTGGTGACAGAGTACAAACTAGACCCAAGAGTCCAAGAAGGGGTTTAAACATGGGTATTAGCATTCAAATGTCATCTGAATCTGACAATTTGATGTTTGTGTTTTGTTTTGACCAGTAAAAGTTGGAACAAAACAAAGGTTCTCAAACTGGTAGGAGAGCTCTACTGAGCAGTGAGGTTTGAGATTTCCCACCTCCACAGCAATAACTACCTCAAAATCTTTTTTTTAAAATCCCTTTAACATATTTACCAATAAAAAATCTAATCCAATAATTTGAAAATCACTAGACTAGAAAAAGCCTCTTTCACTCAAGGACCGAAGTGTCCTGTAGTTCTCTAATCAAGTAAACTCACAAAATGTACATAGTGACATTTTTATTTGCGATTTGGAAATATTTAAGAGCGAACTACTGAGTGAAGCTGAGGCCAAGGAACTTGGGAACGTCAGCCACATTTTTGACACCACTTTATTCTCCACTTTGTAATCCTAATGGGTTTGGAAAGAGTAAATCTTTATAAAATGTAAACCAAATCCCCCTTTAAAATTCAGAGAATTACTGATTACTCTTGGGTAAAATGTATACTCCACTGCCCAGATAAAGGACATTCTGTGGCCTGGGTCCTGAGGTCTGCTTCTAGCCTTAATATCCATCATACCTTACAAAGGCCCCACTCACTGACCTTGACCTCTTCAAGCTACTGCACTTACAGTTCTTGGAACTCACCAAGCTTTGTACTTCTCTTCACACATTTACACAAGCTCATACGTGCTCATGCTCCTTCGTAAGCCCCCACTTCCCTGATTCCTCCTTTTTTTTTTTTTTTTTTTTAATCAGTGAAGTTTTTACTTTGACCCAAGGAATTTTATTGCTTTCAGGAGTCATCCTGACCCTCCTCTCCACAGGCTGGATCAGATGTCTCTCAAAGGGGTGCTCATAAAACCTAAATTTACCTCTGGTCATGTGCTTATCCTTCTGAGTTGTGATTTTGTTTAAATTGTCTTTCCCCACCACTGTGCTGGCAGCTCTTCAAGGAAAGAGACTACATCTTTTATATCTTTCAGGGCCTCCTAAAGAACATAGTAGGTGATCATTAAACATTCCCAGAACAAATGAAGAGACAGTTAAGGATGACGTATTCTAAAGATATTAAGACCAACCCGCCAAAGAGTAAATGGTTTGTGAAACTTTTATATTCACACTGCACTAAGTGCAGCAATTTTCAGCTGGGACACTTTCATGCATGTGTCAATTCTAAGATACAGAATTTTTTAAAATATATTAATATTTCTAACATCTATTGTTAGTGTTGATTGTCACTGCCTGTCCTTCAGTAAAAATAAAAATGACTATGCCAAACTTGCAGATTGAGTATCAGTGGCTCAAAAGAAAATCTCCAAGACAATTGTGAAGCATTATTTTACCCCCTAGAAATCAAATAGTTGCAGGGAAGGGTTAGAGGATGGGTGAAGTGGGGGGAGGGGGGTCTCATTACTGCTGAAGGCTGATCAGAAGAAGCTCAGCTCCAGATAACCACAAACCTGGCTTAAGAGTCCTGCCTTGATGACACTTAGTTCTCTCTGAATCATTTCAAGACACATCCTTTGTTAAATAGAAAACCACAGGCCCACAAGGGTGTCACTCAGGCCAAGTCATGAAACCAGAGTTTACTATCCTATCTAATTGCAGTTTCAACGTCCCCCAGACATGTAAGTCTTAACTGGTCAGTCAGCAATTTTCTAATCAGCACCAATGAGGTAATCTGTCAAAAGGTCCTTCCCATCCCTCCAAAGGGTATGAGATAATCCACCTTAATAAAATTTCTTGCCCTTCCACCTAGGGGAAGGTGACTTTGCCTGGAACAACCTTTTATTTTCTTTTGTCGACAACTTTCTTACCCCACCCTCCTACTTATAAAAACTTTCCACTCTGTTTAACTCCTCAGAGTTCCCCTCTAAGAGAATGGGATGGGATGCTGACTGATTCATGAATTATTTAATAAAAAAACAATTAGATCCTCAAATATACTCAGTAGAATTTTTTTTAATACCTTGAAGTAACAGAAGACTATATTGTATGGGGGGAAGTGGACAACAGTAATCTCAATTGAAAGAGATTTAAATGTGAATAAGTTAAATACCTTATAACCTGTTGATTTGGCTTATATTTTTTTAATATATACTCAAAATAAATACTTATGTCTAATTGATTATAAAATGGCTCCTTCAGTAAGTATAAAGTAAAAAAATTCTAGATCATAAGAATGTGTTATATCAAATTAAATCAGTTGTGCTTTTGTTGTTGTTGTTAGTGATACATATGAAATAATGGTCGGATTTTCTTTTATTTCTTTTTTTTCGGATTTTCAATCAATGATACTTTAAACTTAATTGTATGGAGTCAATTATGGGACCAGGCAATGGGTCAGAATCTAAAATTTGGGTACTTCTGCTATTTAAGCGATTTATTTCACAGCTTAGGTTTTTAAAGTTATCCTATAGTTTGCTAAATTACTTCCCAATTCCTTATATTTAAACTAAATTATCAGTGAGATTGGATAGCTCATGTGTTGTTGTTGTTGTTTTCCACTCAAAAGATACTGTGGAGAGGATATGCTGTATTTTTCAAATTTTTTACTAAAATTTGAAGTTGTAAGGTAGAAATAAAATGCCAAACTGGAGAATTTGCTAGGCACTAGCATGAAATGCAACATGTGTATTTTAGTTATTAGTATTTCAGATCAATATATCTATCCACATATCAAATTCACTTACTTCTCCAAATCTGCTTTCCTTTCCCCACCATCGAATGACAAAAATCTTTTTTTTTTTTTTTTTTTGGTAGCCTTTTAATGGCTTGGTTGTTTGTCTTTCAGCACAGGGATAATTCACTGGCAGTGAATAGTAGGGATAGAAATCGTGGTGTGCATATGTTACATGTGGTGCAGCACTTCATATTGTGGAAAGAGATATATTTAATGAATGATTCAGACCATTTTTTTAAATGAAAAGGAAATAGCTTTCTTTCAAATATAAAAGACTTGGAAGGAAGTTTTAGAGAGAAATAATGTAAATACACGTAAAACTCACTTGGAAAATAGATTCTTAACATGCATATCACTACTGTCTCAGTCTTTTCATCTTTAGACCTATGTGATTAATAATTCAAAGTTTGCATTAGAATTAATTTTGCTGGAAAGATTTCTACATAAAGATACAGTAAATACAGATAGTTGAGTCCCCCAGTAGTGTGCTTTATTATGAGAAGATATATCAAATAAAACGATTGCTAGAAAGCTAAAAATCATAATCAAGATTGCAGAAAGTGTGTGTGTGTGTTTGTGTGTGCATGTGAGTGAGTGTGTGTGGCTTTAAAGAAGGAAGATAGTCCATCTTCAATGGGAAACCAATTATCTAAAGCTGGTTCGTGCTTTTCCCCTTTCCCACAGCTCCCACTTGGTACCAATGCCACCTTTCAGCTTGTACCCACTCACTAATCCCAAATACCTATTTAATTTTCAGAGAAAGAACCTGATTAAGAGCTTAAGATCTTTCCATCATTTTTTATTGCATTTCAAATCCACTGTTTGTTTTTCTTGCTAAAATTTTTATATTTGTTACATTTGGGACACATAATATTTTTATTGATAGAAAAATTATTTTGATTATTACAGGAAAGAAAAATCTGTCTCCTAATGTTTCTTTTTGAAAAATGCACATATACACACACATGTGCATTTTTCAAAAAGAATTATGAAAAGTCTCAAATTCATATTATGGATTTTTTTAATAATAAAGGAAATAGTAGACTCAAAATGCATAAATCCTATCATTTGATTTCTATCCTGCAAAAGCAGTTCTCTAAGAGTAAACCTTTTAAAGATGTATAATCTAACATTTATTTAGCATTTACTATGTACCAGACACTATTATAAATCCTTAATATATTGTTTGTGTTGGCAGTGTATCTGTTTTATATTCAAGGAAACTGAGATGCTGGGAAGCATATAGTTGATAAACAGAAATCCTGGGATTTGAACACAGTCTGAGCAGAGCCCTTGCTCTTATTCACCATAATACACATCTTAGCTGTTCTAGACTAGTCTACACTGGATCTCAACTTGTTGTTTGGCTTTCACCCAATTACTAAACATCTCCTGCTCCAGGTTTTTATACCTGTAAATATAAATATTAAACCAGATACTTCCTAAGGATTTTTCCACCTTTCTGTAAAGCCACATGCTTGAGAAGCTGAGCAGCAGAACCTGCAAAAATTTGACAGCTCAGGAAGGGAAACACATGCCTGATTATTAATTGTGCTGACTGTCTTCTAAGGTCTTGGCCAGCAACAGATAAAAAAAAATATTATAGACTTCAAACCCCTAAGAGTGATTATTCCAATATGTAGCAGAGAGGTAAAATGCACTATTAGAAGTTCCATTCCAGGTATAAGCACTAAGCACAAGGGATTACCAGAGGTGGCCACTTGGTTTTGGGAGAGAATGGTCAATACATTTAATTTACTTTCCTTGTTCTGACTTGAGAGGGTGTATTTGGTCTATGTACCATACTCTCAACCTCCCACTTTTGATGTCTAAACGATGGTGACTCAAAGCCATAACTGTATATTTGAGGAAATTAAAGTATACCCAAACACAACAATCTGCAATTATTTCTCTTACATTGTCATCATTTTTCTTGGAAAAAAACCAACAAGTTTTTGTGTTTCAAATGGGGACACTAATTTATTATACCTATTACTGCAAAAATCAGAAAATGCTTGCATCTAATGTATATGTGTGAGAGTAGCATAATTGTAGGGTTTACCAAATGTAGGCTCTTAAAATCCTATTGTATTTAGTACTTTGTACTAATATAAATTTCCTAAGGTAGATAGTGCTAGGATTTGAAGTGATAAATTAATGATACCTCCTCTCCAGCCCTCATTTTGTGCCAACTGAGAAACAGAATACAGCTCAAGAAGATAGAGAGAAAAATGTCAGCATTGGCATTAGTGGAGATTTTAGACAATACACAGCAGATATGGATGGAACTGATGAACTGAAGGAATTACTTTCAAAGATGTCGTTGAAGAAGTCTAGCATCAGATGTGAATAGAGCCGAGACAAGTTTCACATTTCTTTCAACCATGTGATAAGTGATTCTAAGCCCAATATGTTCATATTCATGAATAAATTAGTTTGGGGCACTTGGTAATATGAAACATAATAAAACACTACATAAACAATTGACAAAAGTCTATAATTGCTTCAGCATAAATATAATCCCTACCATCAAAAAGCTTTCATTTAAGTTGTAGAGAGAAAGATATTAAGCAAGTAATGATAAATATTAACTTCAACGAAATGTACTGACTTGAGGGACAAGACAATATTAGTAAAGATAGAAATGATGTAGGATTGTAGTAAAAGGAGATGACTCCTATTGGATAAGAGTTTCAATCTAAAGCATAGAAGGGGTCTGAGAGGGGAACAGAATAAGGAAACAAATGTGAAACTATACACATATGTGTGTGCCCCATATGTACCTGTTGAATGAGTCAAGTGACACTTGAAAGGAGAGGGATTGATTTAGGCCGGGATAGAGGACCCATGATGAGGACGAAGAGGAGTAGATTGGACCACAGGTGAAGATAGACTCACAGGTACTTGAATGGCAGAAAGAGAAAGCCCCTTTATGCTCCTGAGTAGGTCTTACATAAAGAAGTTATTTTAACAACCTTGTTCTAGAGGGAAAATCTAGAGATGCATAAGCAAGAGAAAAGGCTATAAACAGGAATACAGGTATGAAATAATGAAGACTTAGAACAGATGGGCAGCACTGTAGGTAGAAAAGAGGGTGAATCTGAAAGACACTTATGAGGACAAGAGACTCTATGAAGGGCCTAGTAGCCAATGCTTGTACAATCAGCATTAACTAAGAAGTCCTCATTATGACCTGAATCCAAAGTTCTGGGAAAAACAGATGATTTACGAATTTATAAGAAAACTAGAGAGGCAGTTCTGGATATTTTTTCTAAGCTGTGAAACATGAAATCTTGTTTTAGGTGAGAGAAAGAGAGTTTTCTGACTTATTTCCTGACTCCTTTTTGCTTCCAATTAGTTTCAATAGTATGAGTGTAATTATAACCAAATAGCAAAAGACAGCCCAGCAGAGTGCTCAAATCCATACTGAAAAGGATCAGATGTTCTAGAATTAACAAAAGATTCCAACCAGCATTTCAAGATGTCTAGAAGACTGAGGTACATGCCCTTTATAAACTTGGGTGTCTACAATCATTCAAAGGATGGTTAGATTCACTGGACTTAAAAGTGTGAGGAGCAGAGGCACCTGGGTGACTCAGTTGATTAAGTGTCCAACTCTTGATTTTGGCTCAGATCATGGTCTCAGGGTTGTGGGATGGAGCCCCTGAGTTGGGCTCTGCACTCAGCAGGCAGTCTGCTTGAGATTTGCTCTCTCCTTCTCCTTCTACCCCTCCCCTTGGTGCACTTTCTCTCTCTCTCTCTCTCTCTCAAATAAATTAATAATTCTTTTTAAAAAAATGTGAGGAGCAATAAGTGGTCTTTTTGTTTTAACTTAAATGAAGCAGGTATAAATAGTGCCTGGTCATTTATAATTTTTTTAAGTATCTCCTTTTCATCATGTGGTAATATTTATGATGCTAACCTATATTATTACCACAGGTACCTGACCCAAAATGTTCATATTGGATTTGATTTTTTAAAAATCTGCCAAAAATACATTATGAGCTATTCCTTCCTTTGCTAAATGCAATTTAGTTATATTTGCAAAGGAAAAGTTCTGTCTTGCTCTTAATAATCTACTAGTATGATACAGTTTATCATAATTCTCAGAGAAAAGGGAAATGCACTTACACAGCCATCAGCTTTAAAATAAAAGAAATAATGCTAGATTTCAATTCTGGGAAATTTTATGTAACATTTCTGCTTATACAGTTCTCTGATTTTAGGTTTCATTCATTCATTCATTCATTCCCAGTTGCCAGAGTAAAGTTTTAAGTACTTCTAACTTCTCCAAATGTGATCTTT
Source organism: Canis aureus (assembly GCF_053574225.1). Classification (NCBI taxonomy): domain Eukaryota; kingdom Metazoa; phylum Chordata; class Mammalia; order Carnivora; family Canidae; genus Canis; species Canis aureus. The sequence continues at coordinate 84,874,881 of NC_135611.1, read as the reverse complement.
TTAAAATGTGATCCACGGGTTTAATATGTGAGCCAAGTGTGTCCAGGATTTTAATTTTTAAATTTTTAGTAACAAAGTTTAAAACTGGAGAAAAGGATTTTTCAGTGCCTATTTCCCTCCACTGTTACATCTGCTAACTGATTAAATTATGCTGATGAGACAGTAGTTCCTGTAAAACCAGCACTGGGCATTTTGCAATAAACGGAAACAAAAGTCTACCAATTTGGTACTTGTCAGTTTGTGTTCTTGTAAACAACAACAACAAGGGGTAGGAAGAGCAAAGGTGAAAAATCGGCAATTTCGAAAATGTCTTAGCAGAGGTATTCTTCTGCAGCTCATTGGTAAAGTCAGCTGATGCAGGATTTCAAGACAATTAGAGTAATTCAAACCGCAGAACATCCCCGTGGGCTAGTTTGAAGGCTCCTTCGAAGGATGCTCTTTTCCCCCCTCTAACCCCAGTTTCTGCCACATCCAGCAGCTGCTTTCTTTTTGACAATTCGTCACTCCTGAAAAATGTTTGCAAGCAGTTTGGATAATTTCCAATTCATTCTTGCAGGAAATGAGGATTTGCTTCCTCACTTGGGATACCTGCTGCTAGGTTTATTCACTTAATAAGCATGATAAATGTTTTAGCCTTTGATCAGTGCTAATTTAACAAGTAAGCTCCCCAGAAAAAAAAAGTCTGGAGGCTCAGAGGCTCAAGACGGCACATGAGTTGGAAATATGATTGATTGTGTTGCTGTGAGAAATTTCCATAAAAAACTTTTATCGCACTGCTATGTTCTGAACAATTAAATCAAAAATGAAAGATAGTTACCCTCCAAAGAAGGACAGAGCCAGCCCAGCAAACTTCACAAGACACTTTTTTTTTTTTTTTTTTAAACCAGCTCAGGCTAATTTTCCAGAGAAATATCAGTTTGCTTTTCAAGCAAATTCCATCCACATTACTTTATCTGTTTCTTTATCCTTGTCCTGACCCATCCCCTGCACACATGATTCTGTTCTCTCTCAGCCTTGCCAGACCTACAATTAATACTTTCAATAAACCACAACATGATATATATTATGAAAACTGAACAAATCAAATGGAAGAGAAATTTGGGAGTTGTGTGTTTGGAAGTCCCTGCTGTCAAAAGGACTCAGACAGAACCTAAATAATGCAAGCTGCTCTTTATTAATTGATAATTAATCAATTAAACACATCCAATTCACCCAAGCAGACACCAAAAGTGAAGAAATACAGACAATGCCAAGTTCTGTTGGTTCCATACCAAATTTCTGAATTCTCCCCATGGGACCATAGGGTTTGTTTCCCACTTGCCCCCATCACACAAAGAAATTATGTTCTCAGTTTACTGTGAAGAAGTAATCTGAACTGCTACCTTAAGTCAGTTCTTGAACATGGCAAAGGTTGTATTGTTAACTGCACTCGCAAATGACATTTCAAAATATCTAACTTTCATAAAATAAAAGATACACAAGCAAATGAGTCACCCCCTTACCATTCAGTACACTCAACAAAATGCTCTCTGTGGGAGAAACAGGCATACGGATATAGCTGTCAGTAGAATCTAGTCATCAGTAATAAACGTTTTCTGTTATTAAGGTCTACACTACAGGATGACAAACTTGGGAAGTAATTCCATTATAAGAGAAGAATCAGAAAGGGAAAGAAGAAAAAGAAGAAAACTGCCATGATGATCCAATGATAGAAGGATAGCCAAAAGTATTAAGACAATACAGGCACTGTCCACTATTATAGGCATACATGGTAGTAAAAGTTTAAAAACAGAATAGTGGTTACCTTTCGCAATAAAGTTGGGAAGAAGGCAAATTGTATCAAAAAAGGTTATAAAGGGGGCTCTTGTATCAGTGTTGTTCATTATTAGAAAAACAATCAGAACATTTAAAACTTTTTAAATCTTGATGGTAGCCACCCAAGTGCTCATTAATTTTTTTTTTCTGAACCTCTCTCTAGATTTGAAACATTTCAGGATAAAATATTAAATGTCATAGTTTATACAGCAATCATTATAATTTAAAGAAGAAAAATGTTGGAAAATTGTTAGGCTGGGGAAATGCTCTACATTTATTTCATTTCCTTGACTGAGAGAGAGAGAAAGTGTGTGTGTGAGCAGGGGGAGGGGCATAGGGAGAAAAAGAGAGAGAATCTCAAGCAGACTCCCATCTGAGCATGGAGCCCGACCGGTAAGGGTGGCAGGGCTCAATCCCACAATCCTGAGATCATGACCTAGCTGAAACCAAGAGTCAGATGCTTAACCAAATGGTGTCCCACTTCCCAAAGCTATGTGTACCAAACAGGAGTTGATAAACTATAACAAAATTATGAGAGGAAATTATGTTTGGGGGTGACTATGGCAACTGCTATTAATTACCAAATTGTTCTCATGTATGTTCTTTACTATGATGGATGTCAACTTGCGACTTCCAGAACACATTAAAAACTATCTTCATTGAGGGGTGCCTGGGTGGCTGAGTTGGTTAAGCATCTGCCTTAGGCTCAGGTCATGATCCTGGAGTCCCAGGATTGTGCCTTGTGTTGGGCTCCCTCCTCAGCAGAGGACCTCTGTTGCCCCACCTGTGCTGCCCCCTCTCTGCTTATTCTCTCTCTGTCAAATAAATAAAATCTTAAAAAAAAATCTTCATTGAAACAAACTATATATATATATATTTTATCTTTTTTTAATTAAGAGATTATGCTGTTAAAAGATTTTTCAGAAAAAATGACCTCTTGAAGTGGGAGAAGAATGAATATCTAAAAGTATTTACTGAAGAAACTGTCGTTTTAGGGGCAAGAAAGACAGCTTCTCAATCACTTTGGCTTTGAGTCTTAAGTTTCAACCACAGACTTTGGATCCTCTTCTAGGTTTTGATCTTTTCATTTGAAAATAATTTCAATTTGCAGAAAAATTATAAGAATAGTACAAAAACACCTGTACACCGTTTACCCATCACTCACTATAAACATTTTCCTTATTTTGCTTTATCATTTGCTCTTTCTCTCTCAAACCAAGTAAATATATAGAATACATAAAACATATAAAACACATAAATTAAAATATTTTTCCCAGAGCCCCTTGAGAGTAAAACTGCATACATCATGGGTGTTTCTTAAGAATAAGGGGTGTTTCTTAAGAATAAAGATACACTCTTATCATCACCACAATATAGTTATCAATTTCAGTTAATTTAAAATTGATGGGACACTCAGTTAATTTTATTTTATTTTCCAACATTTTTATTCCAATTTTTACAATTCACCTAATATTTCTTTACAGGTTTTTTTTATTTTTTTTGTTTTACCTAAAATACCTTTAATATCAGCTATTGCATTCAGTTGTGATGTCTCTAATCCTTATGAGTTTTCTATTATTACTTTAATATTTAAATATCTCCTGAATGACACAGCATTAAAATGATTGTTATAATTTTTGCTATTGATAAAACAAAGAAAGATAACAAATGAGACACACACATACAAAAACTCTTCTGTAATATATATATCCTTTCATCTTTTTCTCTTTTTTCATCTTTCCCCCACCAAACATCTTAAAAGTATATTCTACACTCCCTCTTTTAGACCAACTTTCCATCATCTGTCGTCTGGCTTCACTTTCTTTCTTTCTTTCTTTCTTTCTTTCTTTCTTTCTTTCTTTCTTTCTTTCTTTCTTTCTTTCTTTCTTCTTTCTTTATTATATTTATGATTGTCACACAGAGAGAAAGAGGGAGACACAGGCAGAGGGAGAAGCAGGCTCCATGCACCGGGAGTCCGACGTGGGACTCGATCCTGGGTCTCTAGGATCGCGCCCTGGGCCAAAGGCAGGCGCCAAACTGCTGCACCACCCAGGGATCCTCTGGCTTCACTTCTCAATGTGAAAACATTTTGAAGACTGCCAATGACTTCAGAAATCCAGTGACCTCCTTGTACTCTTAAGTCCTGACCTTATCTTCAGCATTATTTTCTTTCTTCTTTACTATCTCATTGATACTAGGATCTGTCTCTTACTCTGTCTCAATGACCCTGGATTTCCCTATTTTCCTCTCTACCTTTGTAATCAGATTTTATCTATTTCATTTGTTGCCTCATCTTACAGTCTCTTAAAAATAAAAGCTTTTTTAAAAAAAAAAAAAGATTTTATTTATTTATTTATTCATGAGAGACACAGAGAGAGAGAGAGAGAGAGAGAGGCAGAGTCAGGCAGAGGGAGAAGCAGGCTCCATGTAGTCCCAATGTGGGACTCAATCCCGGGTCTCCAGGATCAGGCCCTGAGCTGAAGGCGGTGCTAAACCGCTGAGCCCCTCAGGCTGCCCAGAATAAAAGATTTTAAGCCTAACTTCAGCACTCTGGAAAATCCATGGACTCAACAATTAGCATGATGTAGACAAAATCTAAACAGATACTACAAATCTCATCCATGCTAAATTTCAATGTTCCACTTGGAATCTGTTCTCCCGTTAGCACATCAAATTCATTATACAAATTTTACTCCTAGCCTGTTCTCTCTTATTCTTCATCCTTGCCCTGCTTCTTTCAACTGCTACACTTAGTTTTAAGGGTATCTGGGAGTCTCCCACCTCTCTTGCCTCTTGACAAAGCCAGGTCCCTAATTTCTAGACGTTTTGTTTTGTTTCCTTTTCCCCACTTGAACCATTATTACTCAAGTCTAAGTCCTTTCTACCTTTCAACTTCTTTAACTGATTTCCATAAATCTATTTCTCTATTCATCCTGATTAGAAAATTTTTCTATTCTAAGGTTCTTTCAAATAATATTCTGAAATTCTTCCAGTTATATGAATTCCCTTTTGGAAAAAAACAAACAAACAAACAAACATGTATCTTCTCTGCATAGAGAATAAAGTACAAAGTCTTTGACCTGATCACTAAGCTTTTCCATGATACTGGCCCCAAATAATTTGCCAAACTTTTTTTTAAACTATTCTCTAAAGTATTCCATGTTGTTTTCACTCTCTGTCTCACTTCATGTTTTCCTATTTTTTCTCCACATTATCATGTGATTCAAAACCCAAAGGAATTGTCTCCTTAGTCGTATACATGTATGATTAAATATATAGTTAATTTATTTGTAAATCATAATTTATTTATAATTAATAATATAGAATAAAAATATATTTTCTTGTGTGTATATTTTTTCCTTGTGTGTGTATATGTGTGTGTGTGTGTATATATATATATATATATATATAGTCTCATATACTATAGCATTTTTGTAGAAATGTTCTTGGTCTGATTCTTCTTTCTTGTATCACAAAAACCTCTGCACACAGTAAGTGCTTGATAAATACTTGTTTCTATTTCTTTCTTTCCTTTTTCATTAACTATCGTATTTATAATATTTTTAAAGTTAATTTTTAATGTTTCAAGTTTTTATTTAAATTCCAGTTAGTAAACATACAGTATAATATTAGTTTCATCAGTAGAATTCATGAAACTCCCAGTACTCATCAGAAGTGCCCTCCTTTTTTTTAAAAAAAAAAAAATTTATTTATTCATGAGAGACACAGAGAGAGAGCCAGAGACACAGGTAGAGGGAGAAGCAGGCTCCATGCAGGGAGCCCAATGTGGGATTTGATCCCGGGTCTCCAGGATCACACCCTGGGCTGAAGGCAGCACTAAACTGCTGAGCCACCCGGGCTGCCCAGAAATGCCCTCCTTAATCCTCATCATCCATTTAACATATTCCTCCCTATGCCTGCCCACCTCCCCTCCAACAACTCTGTTCTCTACAGTTAAGAGTTTGTTTTACGTTTTGCCTCTCTCTTTTTATCTCTCATGTTCATCTGTTTTGTTTCTTAAATCCACATATGAGTGAAATCATATGGAATTTGTCTTTCTCTGACTTACTTCGCTTAGCATAAACATTTGTTTCTTAAGTTAATGTGTTAATAAAGTGCATAAAATACCAGCCAGACTATGAACTTAAGGTTGTGCAGTATTTTTTAAAGTAGAATTTTACTTTTAAAATGGTTTAGTGCAATGAGATTTGAATTTTCCAACAAGTAAGGATTATTACAATTTTATCTCTGAATTTTAATAGCTTTCCAACTACCAGAAGGCTAGAACATATTTAACCTAACAGACCCCTCAGTGCAAGCCCTCCATACTTCCAGTGCACAGAGGTAGAAAGGCACTAGAGGTTCATTACATGAACACTTTCATACATGTCCTGGTACCCTCCTGAGCAGCTCAATGGCAAGGCTAATCCTGTTGTAAGAGCTCATTGACACCAGATGCTGCAATTGAGATGAGTTTCCAAAGGTTAATGAGTTATACACACAACTATAAATAGCATCATGTTTTCCTTCAGCAACCAGTTTTTCTGTAATAGAGAGTCTTCAGATCAGTACTTTCCAATGGAGCTTCTCTGCAAAAGAACTTTCCCTAAGAGGTCACCTCTCGGGGGGCTTTTGAGTCAACAAGCATATGATGGGAAATTAGTGCATTATAGGGACTGTAAATTACTGATAGTGACAATGGTAGTGATTTTATATCTAGAGATCCTTGTTCACCCTAAATATACTAGAGGGGTTCCCTTACAAAGCTCAAGGCCTTTGACCTTCACTATTTCTGTTTGTGCCATGTTGAGCATGAAGTATGAGATACTGTAATTTAGTGATTCTAAAACTTGTGACTACATCAGAATCACTTGGTGGGCTTGTTTAAATACTTCTGGGGAAGCAGTGAGATGGGAGTATCCCCAGAGTTTTTGACTTAGTAGGTCTTCAGTGGGGTATACAAATGTGCATTTGGTGGTATTCAATAATTTTGATTTCTAGTATGCTCTAACATGATACTGATGCTGTTGGTCTGGGGACCGCACTTGAGAAACACTGCTCCAGTTCCCTTATCCTCAAACTTGGTTGCATATTGAAACTATCCAGAGAGCTTGAGTTATCTCCACCCCACCCACCTCCCCTCCTAGCCCCATCCCAACTTTCTGAGATTCTGAATTGTATAGGGTTTGGCCTGGTTGTAGGGATTTTTAATACAAGTGGTTCATAATTCCAGGTGTGGCCAATTGCATTAGTCTCTGAGGGGTTAGGAAGTCAACCTTTGAAGTCAAACAATAATAGGGACAGGATATGATCAGAGAAATCAAGAGAATGCTACACTGGCAGCTTATTTCTATTCCACATCAGGAAAACCCCTTACGGGGCAATAAAAACTCCCAAAAGAAAATCACACTGTCTGTATGGAATGACTACTGGTAATAATTTTCTCATCTTTATAGCATCTAGTAAAACAAAACATAAAACCATCATCTGTTCACGAATTCATAGAACCAAGTTCTTTCAGGTTAGTAGTTAGTAGTGCTTTCTTATGTAGAGGTCTTATTAAAGCATAGAATGCTGAGTACTATCTCTAGAGTTTCTGGGGGTAGGGATCATGAATTTCATTTCTATTTCAAAGTACCTAAGTGATGCTGATGCTGTTGGGTAGGTACCACAGTGTGATAATAATTACTCTGGAAATGAGAGGTACAGCAAAACCTGTAACATCAGGGCAGTTCTTGAGGATATCAAGCAACCAGCCAAACTATGTTGACAATCTCACCCAGTTGGTTCCAGGTTAACCAGGAATCATTAGTGAAGGTCACAGGGATATATGTAGATAAGATAAAGATATCATATGCTGACTTATTCTGTATTAACTAATTGCAAACTTTTAAGAGCTTAGGTGTTATATGTTATACACGAACATTTCACTTTTAAATTATTGGAACAAAAAACAGGGCTAAGCATATATTAAATAATTAGATAAATTCTAATTAAATACAAGTCCCTTTCTTAACTCTTCAGAAATAATCGGATTCATCCAAAGAAAGAAAAGATGCTTAGTGCCAATGGTCTTTACCAAGGTCATGCTCCAAACCAGCAGGTTGTTTTTTTTTTTAATATCTAATATTATTTTTTCAATAATTACAATGTTTTCAATAATTACATGCTGAAATCTCTGAGAATGCCCCAAATTGAGAATGCTCTTTTGCACATAATTCACATATTCATTTACCGATGAAACAGACAGTCTGCTAGGCAGAAGGATAAGATAATCAATCTGATAATGATAAAATAATAATTTTAAATTATAAAACGGCCAATTAAAAATAAAAGACATTATGGCTGTCTTAATGGAAGTTAAGAGGGAAGATAGGCATTAATCAACTAATTCACTGAGTAAATCATCACAAACTATGATATTGCAGTGAGAGAGGTTTATAAATAATTTACCTGTTAGAGGGGGGTATTTGAATACCCAAAAAACCACCCCGTGCTATCAAAGCTAGAGAACATTAAAGAAGATAAGGAACACACCGAGAGGCACACTTTCAGCTGAGTGCCTGACCCATGAGGCCAAGAAGGTTCAGATCTGTGCCTCAACAAAATGACAAATCAACGTATGTCACTGACCTTCAGGAATTATTCCTAGTGACTGTAACTCTGGATATTAAAGCCATGTATGCCAAAGGTCTGTTGTGCTTCACAAATTGGATTTTTAAAAAGATATTTGCAATCTTGATTGGTTAAAATTCTCTTTAACAGGGATAAAATAAAGGCCAGGTCTTTTATATTAAAGTCAATGTATAGGATAGTGACATTTTAACAATAATAGTGGCTAATTGTGGTTAAACAGTATTAATACAATAGGTTATTCTTATATATACTTTAAATATAATTAAGGATACCAAGAAATGTGTTGTCAAATAATTCGTTATGGAATATAGAAATGGCTTCATGCATAGGTAATATGCAATAAAACAGGTTTACAGTTATACATTTTCATATTCCTGTCCCCATACACTTATTTTAGTCACTGAAATTTTCATTAAGAAAGGAACAAAACTTCATTGTATAGATCAGTGAATTTTTACAAAATAAATGCAGCCATATAAGAGATTTAGAAGATAATACCTACGTCTATTTAGTTGTACTAATTTACACCCCACATAGCAATAGATGAGAATCTTGGTGGCTTTATATTCTTGCTAATTCTTGATATTTTCTTCCACTTATAGTCCTTCTGGTGAAGCACAGTAGCACTGAATGGTGGATCTAATTTATTATTTGCCTTCTGATAATTGTCTTTTTGTATGTTTTACTTTTGCTTTGTCTTTTACTTGATGATTGGCAGGAACAATATGCAGTTTGGCACACACACTTTGTCACCAATGTGTACTGCAAATATTTTCTCTCATTCTGTGGAGTCTTTTTATTATGGAGACCTTACCTTCCCAGCACTCTAACCTCTGCTCTGCTTTTCAAAGATTTACCACTAAGCTTTCTAGCTTCCCACATATTCAAAATCTAGCAAATGCATTGAGAGCAAACACTGTCATTTGTTTGAGTCTTCTGAGTCACCAATTTCATGACTCATACCACTATGAACTCACCAACATTGTATAGTTCCCCCATCCCATGACCCCCAGCATAAACTTCAATTCTGGAAAAATCTCTAATTCTTATTACTTGAAAATCTCTTTAACGCCATTAATCTTTTTTACAAATTTCCCCCAGCTTTTCCATTTGTTCTCAATGGGGCTGTTGAGCTTTCAAAGTTCACACAATCCAACCTGCAAGTGGATGCCCATACCAAACTCACTTATAAAGCACCTCAAATACTGATAAAAAAAACAATAAGTAAATATATAAGAGCAAAATTTCTGACTTGAAAATGATGAAGAATGTCTGATGTCTGAACTAGACAGCAATACACAAGAATAAAGATATTCAAGGAAACTTTCAGAATTAGATTATAATTTCAACTTTTTTTCTGTTTGTGATTTACTGTGTTTTTGAGAAGGAGTAAAACAAAGTAGCTACCTGGAAGCCAGGAGACTCCGTTCTTAGAGCCTACCTTACTAATGAATCATCCCTTCATCTTTCTGATCCACAAAATGAGAACTTTATATTATGTCATTGCGAGTGTCTTTTTGTCCTTCAAAAATTGGTTTCTGTAATATTTCCACATGTTTCTCATTTGCAATTTTTTTTGAGACTAGAGAACTAAATTTAAAATATTAGTTATCATGTTGGGCGAAAGAGGCAAGCAAAGAAGGAGTACTTTCCAAATTCACCACTAGTTTGATATGACTCATACTGTGGTGTATTTATTAGGAATATTATAAAATATAGAGACTAGTATAGCACGATAATTAAGAGCAATGATTCTGGAGCCAGACCGCTCAGGTTCAAATTCCAGCTTCAACACTTCTTAGATGTGTGACCACGGACCAGTTGTTTAGCCTCTTTTATGAACATTTTACACATACAGTAAAATGGGCTAATATATGTAAAATGCTCACAACTATGTCAGGCAATTAGGAATTAATATAAAGTGTCTGTTTTTAAAAAGCAATAAGTATATACTTATATACATATTTTATAAGATACAATTCACATAAAAACCTTTGTATTATTACTAATTGACAATAAATTATTGTTCTAGTGAACAATTTCTGTTTATTTTTTGAGAAATTGAATGTAGTCATGAAAATGCATTGCTACTTAAAGGAACTTCACCCCATATGCATACCGGGGTAAAATCTCCCTTTATTATCAGTAGGTACTTGTTTTCATTGATCAGAATATGTCTCTATTAGAGTCACAATGTTAGGGAAAAGAAAAAGGTAAAATAGTCATTTTTCTAAAACCTCTACTTTCAATACTGAGTAATCCTGAAATAATTTTTTCCCCTTCTGGGAGAATGAAAAGTTGGGAGAGAGTTACTGTCATTTTTTTTTTTCACATCTGTCTTCCTATATTTTTTTTAAGTCCCAGTCAGACCCCTAAACTAAAATCCAGAAATACATCAAGAAAGGCAGATCTCATGTTGGGAATGAGAAGCTCTAAATCCTTAACATCCATCTTCACTTCAAAATCCCCTACAATGTTCCCCTTATCACTTGGCCTCCTTTATCCCTTGAAGAATATGGCCTCGTAGTTAGAAGAATGACAGAAAAGAAATTGAGAAAGTTTTAGGTAGAATTGAAGCCCAATCGGTATCATCTAAAGTACTATATTAGAAACAAAAGCTCTTTATTTGGAACCGTCTAGAATTTTAAATATTTTACTCAAAGTAGTTAAATTAGCAAGAACTGTCAAGTTTTCTGTTGTATAAATTTCTTGATTTATTTTGAAATTTACTGCAGGAAGTCATGGGATCGGTAGATTGAGATGTCATTTATGGGAACCTTATAATAATGGGGGTTAAAATGGTTTGTCACATAATTTGTTTCCCTTTTTTTCATTTCTTTTCTTTGTGTTTGAGTCCTAGACCCCCTAAAGCCCCATTTTTTGGTTCTAAAGTTGCTTATAGTGCATTCCCATGCCTTTAGTTTTGCCCAGTTTTACTTTGAGCATTATCCCAGAATCCTATATGGGCCTCACTTTATTTTCAGAAAAGAAGCTAAAGGTTGAATTTTTATATATACTATTGAATTTGAATTAGACCATTTTTGAGATCCAGAGTATCAGACTTTTGCTAGAATTTGGTAATATAGGATTTATGTTACTTTTCTTCTTCTTTTTGGTCAAAATTAAAATCTAACCGGGCACCTGGGTGGCTCAGTGGGTTGTCTTCATTTGGCTCAGGGCATGATCCCAGGCTCCTAGGATCAAGCCTGCATGGGACTCCTTTCTCAGCAGGGGGCCTGCTTCTCTCTCTTCCTCTGCCTGCCGCTCCTCCTGCTTGCATGCACATGCTCTCTCTCTCTCTCTCTCTCTCTCTTTCTCTGTCAAATAAATAAATAAAATCTTTAAAAAAATCTAACAAACTGAAGACCCTTCAGGGGAGGATGTGTAGGAGGTGAGAATACTTAATGTGAAAGTGTTCATATGCTACAATGTTTAGCCTATAAAGAAGAATTTTCAAGATCAGATTGCAGTGAATGATACTGGTACTCAACCTAGACCCTCTAGGACTATTTTTTAAATATTTATTTGTACACTCTTACCCCTCATCTACTATGTGTTTTAGCTTCTAACACTGAACACCTCTGGCTTTTCTTCAGCAGAGGGCTTCAGGCTATTGGAGCCAACTTACCCTCTGCTCCTTCGGCATAGAGTGATAGGGGTTCCTGGAACTCTACAGGGCCCTGGGTGTGATGGCCCTTTACCAATTAATGACTCATGCAGGGTCATGAATGCACAGATCTCTTGTTTCCAGATGCACAACTCTTAGCATATCTTATACTGCAGAGATGTTCTGCAAGATTAGGCTGAAGATCCCCCTTCTAGAAAACCTTACATAACATCTCCCCCTTAATTGGCTTCCTATTTACATGTTCAGCCTCTCCTCACTCATATTGATTTTCCTTGGATCACTCCCTTAAAAATTCACTTGCAAACACATCTTCGTTTAAGGGACAGCTTCTGGCCTATAATACTTAAGACACAGGACAAAATAAAATATTAAATCATTCACATATGTTCATCAACAAGTATTTACTGAAACCTCTCCATGTACCAGGCACTGTGCTAATGCTGATAAAGCATTGGTCTTTTTTCCCCAAAAAGACAAGAAGCTGGAGAACATGGGCATTAAGTGAATAATTTCATATATAATTAGTTGTTAATTATGGTAAGTGCTGCAAAAGAGAACATTGGCTCTCTAGATCGCATTCATCAGAGAAAAATGGTTTACACCTATTTTGAGAGACTTCAATGGACAGATCTGGCAAAAAATGGGTGGAAAGGTATGACAGATTTTAGCTGAATATAAGAGAGAAAGTTATAGCAACCACCTCTGTCTGGAGATGAAATGGGGCTCCGATAAGAGACAAGAACTCATCAGTAGAGGTAGGTATTTACAGTCAAGCCTCAACATCACTCATTGTTGTATCCAAGAAAATCAAGCCTCAGTTAGACTAGATGAATGAGCCAGAATCTTAACGCCTGTGCTCTACTCAGTATAGTGACACTAGGTAGTGTATTGGAGGGAAATAAGAGAACAGCTCAGAAGATACTGAAGGATTTCAGTTCAGAGCCAGGAATTAAGTGTCAGGAGGAAGTTCGGTAAAAGAGCTTATTGTCGTAAAAGATTAAATAATCTTGCTATACAGCCTTTGTCAGATTCAAAAATGTCTTTCTGCCATTATAGGCACATTTATAAAATAAAAATAAAATTTGTACTTATCTGTAGAGTTGATGCTCCTACATCCAAAATATGGGGGTAACACATTGGTTTTAAAACCCTGATGGAAAAAAAACCCTGATGGAAAGAAGACAATCTGAAATCTTAAACTGTATTACTCTTATTTTATAAACCAATTTCATATAAATTGCTGCCTTCTGTTAGACATTCATTGGACATGAATATATATATATATTTATATGTAGTAATGATATGTCTAAGTGTCACAGGGCAGATGATCACTCTGGGTCTTCAATACAATGAGTATATTTAAACTAGAAGTAACCTGATACATATTCATATTATATACAATAAATTTTGCAAAAATATAGAAAATAAAGAAATTATGTCATATAATAAATATTATGTAAATGTTCCCTATATCAGTATACAAGTCTTTTGAGGGAAGAAACCGTGTCTATCTCATTTTTTACTATATCTTCAATATCTAGAGTAATGTCCAGTCAAAATAAGTGAAAATAATTATTTAGAAATTAATACAATAAATATTTATGAGTAAAGGTGATATACGTGTGATTGTATCACATACACTGTACATATACATAAGCATACACATACAATATACAAAAAAGGGTATTATTACAAGTGGCAGTTCTTCATCATAACTTAGTTTTATTTTTATATTTTTAGAGTAATCATCTCTTTTAAATTAGCAAGAACTTTTCCAGGCAAGAAAACAAATGTCAGTTTCCTATGATTGATCACTGATGCCTCACACGCAACTAAGTTTGCAGGAAGAAGAAAGGTCTTTTGTCACATTGCCCCATATTTCACAAATACTTTAGTAGTACAGTGTTTTAGATGCTATAGACAATCAGAAAGAAAGAAAAAGCAAAAAAAAAAAAAAAAAAAACCTCTTGAGTAATTGAACATTTCTAACCAAATGGTTACTCGGAGTAAAAGTCCATAATGAGACCAACCATTTCTGCATTGATGAAATTTAGATGTGCTTTATATCTCTGCTCCCTCCACCCCACCGTGTCTTTCTACCCCATCCTTTGTCACCACCTCTGGAGCCAAGTGATTTTGTTCTGGTATAAATCATCCTCATTAGCTGAACTAGATTACATTGATGAGTTCAGCTAGAGCTAGATTTACGAAGTGACACAAAGTTTGAAATCTCAATTTATTCCAGTCCTATGTATCATCTTCTATGGGCAGTTTTATGATGTGGTAATTGGGCAATAGTTCAGCATTCTGATAGCCTCAGGAGATTCAATTCTATTATAATAAAGGGCATTTAAAAAGTCTAAGCATTTAATTAGAGAGTATGCTGAATATCAATGTATTTATTTTACTTTTTAATCTGAGAAATATTTCAATACCTACTTTTTTATCCCCCCTCTTCATCCTATATTGTTCAAGCCGGGGGCACTGACTCACCAAAAGGTTAGCTGGAAGGCGTCAAGTCTCTATTGGACTAGATAAGTTCTGTACATCACTGATTACTACCCCGATGACTACTTTATTCAGGCCCTGAAGTCAGATTTGCTTCTTTGTAAAGAAACTACAGAACCGACAGCGCACAATGAATCATGCCTAACAACACGCTGACAAGCTGGCAAGAGACAGCCTGTACAGTGACAAATACAGCTGACAACAAGTGTACACATCTGTTTGGTAGGATTTATGAGAAAGGAATACAAACAAGGAGGAGATGGGTTCTTTGGTTTTATAAGAGAACTTAGAGGCTCTTTTCTTTCTATCCAAATAATGGCAACATAAGGAATACATATTAGCCCTCAAGATTTATTTATTACAAGCACAGCCAGATTACAAATGGTCTGCGCAGATTAGCATTTTGATTATCAAACTGCTGTTCCAAATATCTGATGAACAGATATTAGAATAGTTCTTAAACATACTGATTAAACACACATTGATGCTGCTATTTTTAACACTTGCTTGTATTCAGGTGTAAATCAGTTTCCGTATCCTTTCTTAAAGCTTGAAGTGAAAAATATAGCATGTATATAACCCCATCAGACTTTTCTCCTGGAGACAAAGATCTAAGCCAGCATTTTTGGTTACATTTTGGGGATTAAATAAGTAAAGTTTAAAAGGAGTTCGCTGGATTCAAATGTCAACAATTAGGTATTAGGATTCCTTATGCAGTAATCAAGGTGCTTTCACAAAATTTATCATCGTAGAACCAGTCTGGTTCCCCCACATGTGCCTTTGTCTATAACATAAATGCTCTGCCTTCAACACAATTAAAGCACTTTAATTGGTTCTAGAACAAGTTCACAAATTAAAAAAAATGTGTATTCGAATAATAAAAACAAAAATAATAATGATAATAAACCTGTTCAATGAGTAGTGAGAACAAACCTACCCCATGCAGGGGATTCAGTATTAGACTGGACATGCCTGTAGCACAGAAAAACTTTGACAAATGTGAAGTGCTGCACTGTTCAGATGATTTAGGAAGAAAAAAAAAGTTTAAAAACTTTGGGTTTTAGGAACTTGGTTTTACTATCCTAATGGTTCTTGATCTGAGTGAGGCATTTCGTCTTGTAATTATAGTTAATTTTTTCTCTCTTTTGTCAATGTTATCCTTGAAGATCTAAGCTTGCACTTTTCACATAGTTCATGCTTCATAATGATTTGTGAAGCAAAATGAAATTAGACTCCAGGCTGATGGCTTTAGATGTTTTTCCCTACCCTGAGTGGGCCCGACCCTGAACATGGTTTCTTATGAAGCTTTCTCACAGTCCAGATCCCTAAAGAAGATCTGTTGTGGGAAGAGATGGGGACCTGAATATCCTTGAGCTGTCCTCAGTAGAATCAAAGCCTTGTCTTGTCTTCATCACCACTTTCATCTATTAATTTTGAAAACCGATGGTAGGGATAGTCTTCAGAAGCTTGGACAACATAAATGCTATTCAACCTTGGGGAATGTTGGCCACTTGAGACTCAACCCAAATGGCTTAGATCCTGCTCCACCCTCCCTCTGAGGTACAGATAGAGCAGATGAGATGAGTAGACTGGTTGCCACAAGAAGACTGATGTGTGAGAGGGTAGTCTTCTCTTTTCAGATATTGAACTGTAACAGCCTGGTCACTGCTCCTGGGTTAGACTAAGTACTGGTTTACAGACTCACTTACATTTGTATTTCAGTTTGCTTAGAGTAATTAATCACGATCATTGCTTTCATGAAATCCTCACCCAAAAGCTGTGTAGAAAAAAAAGGAAATCTTCCTAAATCAAAAATAAGTACCTAACTTTCAAATGTGGTGCCAATGGCTCCCTGCTGTGTTATGAAAATTTTAGAATTAGGGGATTTTAGAGCAAAAATAGAGTGTAGAGATAATTTATTTAAGACCATTCATTTTCCTTCCTTCATTATTGGCACATAGTTCTACCATCCAGTTCATTCTGCGTTTATTGAGTGAATTTCAAAGTAATATTTTATCAAATGTCATGTACTTACATAATTAGCACAATTACATATAAGTGCATAATTAGTGTAAATACATGTAATTACATTATTATAGTATGTGATAATCTTGCAAAAAAAAAGCTTTTTCTAACTTTATGAGCCAAAACATATGCATTGTGCAAGATTATTAGATAATTTTGAATATTCAGTATCTGGCTCTTCATAATTGACTTAACCAAATACCAAAACTTAGTATGAATATTTGAAAGATACCATTATCTTTATTTTTGGCAGTTGTTTCATTGTTTGTTTGTGTGTGTGTGTGTGTGTGTATGTGTGTGTGTGTCCATGTTTTTAAAGAAAACAACAGACCCTGAGAAAGAAAACATTCTTTCTCTATCTTTTCATTTAGTTTAGCATATAGAATGAACAATCTTTAAATTTAAATGAAAAACAGCTTTTACATGCAACTTTAATTTGGACAGAAATCAATAAAACTGTGAACTCTGTGACCTCTGTGGCAAATAATGGTTGTTAAGGAAAATGTTGGATGTCACCTTCGCTATGCTGGTGCTCCCAAGGCACCAGAATGAAAAACATTCAAGGAATTTTAATAGTTATAAAACACTATAAACAGAAAAACCCACACCTAAAATACCATAACGTCTTTCTTGCCAGTCTCTTTAAACAGTTCTAAATATGCCATTCCTCTACCAATACCCCAAATGGTTCTCACATTGAGTATGTCTCTTTGAAATTAAAACTTGAATGTTTTCCCTCATTAATGCCAAAATTCTCCACCCATCCCGTCAACTCTGTTTGAGGATGGTATATATAGTTTATCTACAGAGATGTTTATATCCTCTGCCTGGCATTGACAGTTAGTGGATAAAATTATTAAGACACAATATCATTGTAGATATGTTTTCCTATCTCATTCTTTTGAAAAGCACCTGTGTATCAAGACAAAATAGGAAATTTAAAGTTGAAAATATATTTAACTCTAATAGATAACATTGAAAAGAGAAGATCAAATGGAAAATTCATGGGAGAGAAAAATAATTATTTCAACTTAGTGTGTGAAGGCAGGTATGTACATACTGACAAACACTTAAAATTTATTCAGGAACTGGTAGCATCACCAATAGAGGAAAGGGTTAAGACCAGTGACTGAAAATAAGATCGTATCAGTATCTGGAACATCACCAACTAGCCCTTCAGGTCCTCATTTAGCAGCTTCTGCAGTTGGAGAATTATCCATTCCCAGCCTAGTTTGGAAGTCAGAGGTATAACTACCCATGTTGGAACTGAACCAAAGGGTTCCGAACATTGGAACCCCAGGCACAGAAGTAACCGAGGGTGAGGTACTATACAAAAAGCAACAAGATTAAGGGAAATTCTACACACAAAGCCATATAACATCTAGTTCTTTACCTTTATAGAGCATTAATATTGTCCCTTAGGTAGGAGACAAGTGGATTCTCCAGGAAAAAAAAAAAAAAAAAAGAAATCATCTCAGAGAATATTACATTACTAAATTGTGGAAAAAAAGATCCCGGAAGTGAAAAAGTGTAATAGTCACAGTTAGAAATTAAATAGAAGGGTTGGATTATGAAGGCAATCTCCCTGGAAGGAAGACAGAAAGGTGCTTCAGGTAGCATTTGCTAAACCTCCTGTTACTGGTCTGGTCTCCAACAGGAAACTCCACTCAAGTTTCTCCCTAAGCCCGATCTAGTTCCCTGCCCTCTCCTGCTCACCAGAGAAATTATCCTTCTTTTTCACAGGGAAAAGAAAACCCACAGATATGAGCTCCATTTACATTTTCACTCAACTGCATCACCTTCCTTTGCCCTGCCTTTCCTTTTTAAAAAAAAAAAAAAAAAAGATTTTATTTATTTATTCATGAGAGACACAGAGAGAGGGGCAGAGACATAGGCCCAGGGAGAGGAAGACTCCCTGCAGGGAGCCCGATGCGGGACTCAATCCCAGGACACAGGGATCAGGACCTGAGCCCAAAGGAGACGTTCAACCACTGAGCCCCAGGTGCCCCTCTGCTCCACATTCCTATGTACTCCCCATGTATTGCAAACACTCTAACCTTTTCTCTATGATTTGGCCCTGCTCTTTTATAGCTCTTACCTTGTTTGCATTCCAAGAATGACCTGGAAAACTCCTACTCACACTTAAAGAACCAGCTCAAATGCCCTGTCCTTTGTGAAATGTTTCCTTATTTTTCTAGGGAGTTAGTCACTCCTTCTTCTGCTACCACATAACCATGGTCAAATATTACTTTTGTTCTTTTTTTACATAGGTCTCCCTGACCTACAAGCTTCTCCAAGTAAAAAATTAAATGATGTTTACTTTTGTATCCCTAGCACTAGAGATACAGTGTCTCCACAGTAAGTCTATTAAATGCAGAGATGAAAAAGTAGATAGATAAATGTCAGATGGATGGATAGATAGATGATATTCATATTATTGTGGACTACTAGTTTAAGATACTATAACTAGTGTTTGTTCTAATGTAGAACTGAAATGAATATTGATTTTCTAAGGCAGGGTTTTAATGCAAGATGCAGAATTTTCAATGTGGCAGGTTATATGCGAAGTAATTTAAAAATATGAATATGATTGAGTTGGCTTAGATTCATATGTGCAATTAGCTTCTACTTCCAAATATGTCAAATTATTCAGTGATTGCCAAGATCGCACTTAGTAACATGCCCTATAGTAAAGATTAAAAACTCTTATAACATTCATTCCTCTAGAGCCAATGAGCATGTCAGTGCAGTTGAATTCTAAGTGTGCATCCAGGAAGAGAATGGCATAGGGTAATGCTAATTATTTCATAATCCGACCAACGATATATAAATACACCCTTGCTAAGATATCATATATATGAAAATCTGGAAGTATTGACCTTTCCTAGATCAAAAGGTAGAGCTAAAAGGAAACTCTCAGAAAGTATTTATAGACTTGTAAAAGCAAATAACCTATTAAAAGTGACTAGTGTATTTATATCTGGTAAGAAAAACACCCCTTATAATTAACTAAGTATAGATATATTAAAAGTTTCTATAGGAGAGCTCAGAGAGACAATAGTGCAAACACTTCTTTTATTAAATAAAAAATCTCCACTAGTCCCATAGAATAGATTCTTGTTTTGATACAGCCTTAGCTTGTTAGATAATCTAGAATATCCACATTCCTCATGATCAAGAATTTGTTGGGATTTAGAAACTGAGGGCCACATTGGCTCATCCAGGGAAGGATAAATTTTTGTTTGTGTTTTATCTATTTGAAATAAAACAAAATTAAAATATAAATTTTTTATCTGTCTTGAGTCACTTGTATTAAGTAGCAAGAAGCAATTTTAAAAACCATTTGTTCATAATATAAAAGTATCGTCAACACAGGAATTGCCATTTAGAGTGATAATGAAGACTCTGTTTTCACACAATGGAAGTTATTTTAGAATTCTTTCTTTAGCTGCTTGCTGTTTCTGGCAATTCACATTGTCAGCAAAGTTAATGCTGCATGTGGAACCTTATCCCTGCTGTTTATTTTTTTAATATTTTCTTAAAGTTTTTATTTAAATTCCAGTTAGTTAACATACAGTATTATATTAGTTTCAAGTGTACAATATAGTAATTCAACACTTCCACACAACACCCAGCGCTCATCACAACCAGTGTCTTCTTTCGTCCCCATCGCCTATTTCACCCATCCCCCTACCCACCTCCCCTCTGGTGAGAATAGTGTGTTCTCTATAGTGAAGAGTCTGTTCCTTGGTTTGCCTCTCTCTCCCTCTTTTTTTTCTTTTTTGCTCATTTATTTTGTTTCTTAAGTTTTTTTTTTTTTTAAGATTGTATTTATTTATTCATTAGAGACAGAGAGAGAGAGAGAGAGGCAGAGACACAGGCAGAGGGAAGAGCAGGCTTCATACAGGGTCCGGGATCACGCCCTGGGCCGAAGGCAGGCGCTAAACCACTGAGCCACCCAGGGATCCCCAGTTTCTTAAGTTCTACATTATCCCTGTTTTAAAATCAAGTTCATAATGAGACAAATGACTTAAACAAGAAAAAAAAAAAACAGCCCTGACTCAGAAAATAAGGAACTATGACTTCTCCAATGAGAAATCTAAATCTGAAAGACAATTTGTTCATTCAAGTGCTCCCCATGATCCAATTTTGCTTTCCTTTGATCTTATATAAACATTTCAAAAACACAGCAAAATGTCCATTAATAATTAAAGTCCAAAAATACACTAAATCCAAAGTAAAATTGCACTTTTTGCATCTAAGGTTAGGCAAAGATGGAGGGGGAAAAACATGTGCGCTCATGTTCTTTTTTCTTTATGATAATGTTTGGTTTAAACAATTTAATTGTTTCTTTATTAAAAAGTACAGAATAATAACAACAATATATTCTCTCACTGCATTATACACACCTACGATTAATCCAGTGCTCAAAGGAGTTATTGACAACGGGAATTGTAATATTTGTAATAATAACATCAAAATTTTTACAAAATGCACCACAGATTTTACAAAGCAAGTGTTTATCTTAAAAGTAGCAATGTGACCATATATATATACATTTTCTTTTGAAATGTGTTTTTGAGCCAGTTTAAAAGACACTCACATTTGGCCTCACTACTTTAAAGAACTACTTTTCTTTGGAGTCAAAGCTATGTTCCATGAATTTTTACCCACTTTATTCACTAAATTTGGCTCTCAATGGCAAATGTCTGTTTCCAAAAACCAAATCCAATTTAAAATCATGACTTTTTCCATCAATCTGAGATATTCAAAATATGCACCATGGAATCTTGAAGGCATTAGCATAAGAGATACTTTTCCAAAATGTCTTGAGCAGTAAGAACATTATTGAAATATTTCCCCACATTCCAAAATAACTGCCTTAATGAGGTCAATGTTTATTAGAAAATATTAAATCTGGTACATTTGAAAAATAGCTGCAGTATGTAATAGTCACAAACTCATGTGAATACACTGTTCCTTTCTTCATTTTTTCTGTACATTTTAAAATTCAAATTCTGTACTATGTTCTGGAAGATCCAGTTCCAGTTTCCTTCTCTGACCTCTACTCATTTCCTCCATTCCAGATACACTGGCCATTTTCAAAAGTACACATAACACACAACTTTCTCTGAGCTCTGCTTCTGCTGCCCCAAAATGGAATGCTCTATCAACAAATGTTCTCAAAGCTTGATTTCTTACTACACCCCAATCACTCATCAACTGTCACTGGATTTGAGAGGCCTTCTGTGACCACTGCACTTAAAATACTTCCAACCCTTTATCTATCTTTATTTTCCTCTTATTACCATGTGATATACATTGTCCAATTATTTGTTTATTATCAAACTTCTGCTCAAGAATGTAAGATCTGTGAGGGCAAAGGGTTTATAGGCTTTGTTCACCACTGAATTCACAGTGCCTAGAACCATGTGCGGTAGATAGCAAATGTTCAGGAAATATCTGTCAAACATTGAGTGATAAGCTGAATAATGGATTAAGTAAGAGCCTACTTGCTCTGTTCTAGAGATGGGAAAAAGGAAGGAAGAACACTCTTTCTTCAAGGATCTCCAAGTCCATTAGAAGAGATGGGCATGTAAACAAATCATCATAACTGGTAGTTTTAAAAGTAGTAAGAGTAATACAGTATACAGTGGGTGGCACAAAAGAAAGAAAGAGCTCTGAACAGTTAATAAAATTGCCATGGAAAAGGATAATTTTGATCTGAGTCCAGAATCAACTGGGATTTTAACAATCAGGGGGACGAATGAAAAACAAAACAAAACAAAAACCAGCCAACAGGTCCATCAGTTTAATAAACTTTTAGTGTTTGTCAGATTGCAGGTATTCTGAAGCCACTAACAAGATACAATAAGTGATGCAAATGATCTTGTGATATATTGAGTGGATAAATAGGGAAATAATTTCATAAATGCAAGGACTATTTTGAGACAATATGCACAATGAGCTCATAGAGGAGAACTAGCTGCTTCCTTGTCAGGTGACAGATAGATGGGAAAACCTATGTTTAACAAGAGCATCGTTTCCTTATTTTGTTAACTGTCTGCTGCCACATGCCAGAAAGTTTCTGTCTTCCATGAAATGATCTTAAATGGCAAAAGAAACAAGCCCATGGGGGAAAAGGTCTCAGGCACTAAAGAATACAAAGGTGGTAGAGAAAATTTTGCCTCTGGTTATCTTTTCGGCTAGACTATACTGCATATGAAAAACAGTTATTATTCATGAAGCAATCTGAGGCTTTAAAAAACTGTTTGCTGCTCACTAGTGATACAGGGATATCAAAAATATCAATGATTCTCATCAAGTCTGTGCATAATTAATTTGGGGAGAAGAAAAATAATAGGATATATTCTATTTCTTCTAATTTTGGTCTCTATTCCTCAGTGCTACTCACAAAGATTTGAAGAAAAAAACCTGCCTTTAAAAAAAAAAAAAAAAACTTGCCTTGAAACTAAATGTAAGTATGGTGTTTAAGAGGGTGAATTACAAAACAGTTTCAATATAACTTTAAAATAAAGTGATAATGTTTAGCTAAATATAGAAAATGGATGAAAAGGCTTAAAAACGGGTTTAGTGGTTCAATTTTCCTTAGGATAGAAATATTCTTCATAGCATCTATAGTATAATTTTACAAACATAGGGTATTAGCATTATACTTGGATCAACAAACTTAAAACACTGACAAACTTCTTCATGACAAACATGTTCTACATAGAATAACTGGTCAGAGCTATGAAATAAACTCACTTTTTAACACACTGAAATCCCGTTCAGAGGCATAGGTGGCAAAAGAACAAAACTCTTTATTTCATGAGTCATTGTCTCATTGGTGAAGTAATGGCTTAAAAATAAAAATCCCGAGACATGATTTTGTTTTAGTTTTACTTTTAGTGATGGACAGTTAAAAACAAAGTATCTTCAGTTATTACTTTTATCAGTTATCTCATCTATAAAAATTTGATTATACAATTTGTCAAAAAAAACCCTACCCTTGAACTCACTGTTTGATTCTGTTACTATCAGCTGTATGCAAAATCAATTGTGCCCAACTTTCTGAGTGCATCTCAAGTCAATTTCTCTGGAGAAAAATGTACTCTCTGTGAGAGAGTGAATTGTACACATTTGTGCTGCTTACTTACTCCTAAGTTTCTCAGAGGCAGGTATATTCAATGTATGCAGTGTTTGGCTTATGTTTGTTATGTTGTCAATGGTAAGAAAAGAAAAAAGTTCATTCTTTTAGTTCATTAATAAATGCCTATCACAGTATTACAGAGAGGAAAATGCCTTTTAGGAAAATATGCTTCTGGAGAAGAATTTATTACAACAATAATTGTATCTTACCTTGAGAAACAAGCAAAGCAAAGGTGGTAAGAATGTTAAAAAATGTTTAGAAATCATTTACTTTTGGTATAAAAGAAGATTGAACTCATCCTTTTTCTTTTGTTTTAGTGAAAATACACTGAGCAAAATAAAGCACTTGAACAAATCAGATCCCCAGTTAGAAAGAATCAGCTTTAGCCACAAATAAGACAAATAGGAATGAAACTTTATTTTTGAGGAGAAATGGACCAGTGTTGACAGATTCCTACTTATAGAAAAAGGAATTAAGAGAATGACATTCACAGGAGAGCTAACATTTGGGAATTGTTCATTGGGAAATAAACAATGGTCTCTAGCTGGTACTGTAAGGGTGCATACCCTCTAAATCAGATGGTGCTTTATCAGCAAACTTGACCCATCATCTTTCTTTGTGAATAAGACACTGACTTCAAAAAACCAGGAATCATCTGACCATTTTCCATGAGGAGTTAATTAATACTACATCTGCACCAACCTCTTCTATGCTAAGGAAGATTATTCATTCTATAGGAATGGACATAGACAGCTATTTTTAACTTTTTCCTCTCTGCATTTCCTGTTTCTAAGGTCTCTCCTTCAAGATCCTAGGTGACATGAGTATGTAATTTGGTTCAACTAACTGGGTAGCTTACAGAAGCAGAAATAGAAGAGACCTAGACTAAAAAAAAAAAAAAAGAAGAGACCTAGACTTCAGTAGGGATAGCATACTCGACCGCCTTACAAGGCTAAGTAGAAATAAGTGACCACAGAGTAATTTTGGGTTTCACATGACACTAGCCAGAGAGCATAAGTAACTTTCACTATATGAACTTGAACTATGCCTTTATGAATGCTTCAAATGGTTAAACTTCTTGTGTGTCATATGTGACTGGCCATAAGTCTCTTTGGGAAATAGCTGTCACTCAGGTCTGCCTGGTCTTGAGTAGGGACTTAGTCCAGGGTAAGGATTTTCTTGTAATGCTCTAGTCAACTGGGGCCAGTGTGGGTAACACAGTTCCACATAGATCGGTCTCAACAGGCTCACATAGGAATGCTTCTCATAAGAATGAGAGAAGTAAAAGCAGATCATATTCAGAAATGAAGTTCAAACATCCAATGAACGCTTTCTTGATGTTGTGGCTGTGTCTTTCTATCAACCTTCCCAGGCACCTCTGTTTCTGCCTAACTCTTGCTTGTTAACTTTTTCTCTCCTTGCGAATACTTATGTTTTTCTGTCCCTTCAACTTCTACCTAATTGCTGATTAATTCCACAGACTTACTCCTCTAGTTGTCCCCTCCCTGGATTATTTTTATTAGACTTTATGATCTCTACTTCACTACTATCTAAACCATTTTCCTCATCCAATCCTTTAACTTGTGTATGTAGGACTTAATAAATACTGCTCAATATTCAATCAAACTATTGGAAAAATGCACTTGATATAAAATGCAAAACTTAAAAGTAATACTTATTTAAGGCCTTACTTTCTTCAACTTTTTATTCTCATGGTACCTTTTGGTGCTTAATCCCCTCTAGACAAACCTGTCCCATTGGAAGTAGGCCAATGCCAAGTGGCTTTTTCCTCTAACACAATATCCGTACTACCTGGGTGCCCAGTCCAAGAGTAAGTATTCCTAAGCTGGCTGGTGGCTTATGATGGACTCTGGCTCAAAAGATACAGCCTGAAAATGGGTTAATGGCCGTTTATTTTTCAGTAGGTAACCAGGAATAAATAGATGGATATAGCTAATTCATGTTAACAATCTGTGGTCATACAAATCAAGTTGCCTTGGTATTGGGGGAAAAAGAGGGATTGGAAGTGACTGCAGATAGCCTGAAGGTACACTGTGGAATAAAAGAATGTTCCATATCTTGATAGGGACGTATGTTAATGAATATGTATTTGTCAACATTTATAAGACAGTATATGTATAATCTGTTGAACCTGAGTGGCATCTCAATAATGCATGGGCATATTGTAACAAGACACCCATGTAAATAAACTGCTGTTTTAATCAGTTTTTAAAACAATGCATCTGGCCTATTTGCCAAAAATAAGAAAGTGTGATTATTCTTATTTGCAACAGTGTAAGAATATTTTACCAGATGTATCTTGAGACCTACATCTTCTCCTTTTTTCTTTGCAATAGCACATACCTTAGGGTATATATTTAATAAAATGCTCATTTCTTAACTTTATATTACTGCCTATTCATTATTAAATCATCAATTTTTTATTTATTTGACAATGGTTTATCCAGTCAATAAGCATTCATTATCCTCCTCTATTTCATTGGAAACTTCTTTGAGGCTCTTTTGTTCCTAAGAGGAGGAAGAATTCGATCTTAGAAATTTTCATACTGAGAGATTTATGGAGACAGATCAGGCTACAAAATAATGTTTTAATTTAGAACACTGAGACTTTTTAAACCAGTCACTTCAAAGTAGACCTTTTTTTCTTGCTTCAAAGCAGTGTTAATAAGGGATGTATCGAAGCAAGTTGGGAGCAGTAATAGGCATGTTTTCAAATGGCATCTTTAATTCCTGCATATGACTTTCTTCAGCCATTGGAGGAATTATCACAATACTAAGTTATAACTCAATAGGCATTTGCATTGGAGATCTTAATGTAGACCTTTAAAAAAATAATGAATAATCATTTCTCCTTTCCTCTTTGCATGTAGTAAATCACTAACTATATTTGGATGACTGGTCATGGTGGGGAAATAGTCACATGATATAATAATAAAAAATTTATATCATTGCAAGGCAAAAATAGCTTTTAAAACTGCTTTCTTATTCTATAACAATTGAAAATGAGGCTATATATTGTTCTCCAGAGTATTCGTGCATGACATCAGTCTTTAGGTTATTAGCAGCATATGTTATTAGCTGTTAAGATGGTGATACTAGGGTTGCCCAAATGTCAGAATGAGATTGGTTATATGAACGTACCTTTCTAACAAGTTGGGTCTAGTCTGACCTCTGGGGTTTTGTAAGTTTAAGTAGAAAAATAATGCCCCTTGGCATTTTTAAATTTAGGTGAAATAATCTTTTAATTTGAATTGAACTACAGAGAGGAGGCCAGTAAACGTGAGGGCTCAGGTCACTGGAGGTATATGGCTCACCCTTGCCAGTGCTAAATAACCTATATATAAAATAGTATGAAAGTGGAGGCACCTGAGTGGCTCAACTAGTTGAGCAACTGCCTTTGGCTCAGGTCATGATCTCAGGGTCCTGGGATCCTGCCTCTGTCAGGCTGCCTGCTCAGCAGAGAGTCTGCTTCTCCCTCTCTTTCCCTTCCTGCGCTCCGCTGCACACTCTCTCTCAAATAAATAAATAAAATCGTTTTTAAAAATTAAAAAAAAATACTACCAGTTCTTCTAGTTTTCCTTCTTCTATAAAAACTCAGAAAGATGTGTTTACCCCAGTTTTAGTACTTTTTATACTGTACTGTAATTACCTATTTTTGTTTTTCTTTTCTCAGATTTTTACATTTTTACACTCACTGAGGTCAGTGTCAGCCTCTCATTTTAATCTAATGGCCCCAAATGCACGTCCTTTGTTGGCCTTCCTAAAGGACTATACATGAAATTATGAAGCATTCTAATTACTTCCCATTTAAACCATTACATATTACAATGTGTTGTTCAGAGCACCAGGAGCCTGGGGTATCCTGAGCTGTCTTGGGGTCCATGGAGGGGGGTGCTGTGGTAGTCTCTGCATCAATCAACAGAAGCTCTGTGTTTATCTTCCTCACACGTGGAGTTTCCACGAGACATTTCAGATAAGAAGCATTTTTACTGATGGAACCTATTCAAACGCACTCCAGTAAATAATGTAGTAAGAGTTCTTGAAGTTTGGGGGAACCATAACTTAATTCTCCAAAATTAGCATTTTTACCTTTTGTATTCGTTTCCTATGGCCACCATAACAAATTACAACACTGGAGGCTAAAACAAACAAATTTCTTTTCTTACTGTCCTAGAGGCCAGCAATCCAAAATTAGTTTCACTGAGCTAAAGTCAAGGTGGAAGGTGGCAGCAGGGCTCTTGCAGGGCAGGATCCATCCTTTTTTTTTTTTTTTAATGGAAAATTTCACAAATTTGCATGTCATCCTTGTGTAGGGGCCATGCTAATATTGTCTGTATCGTTCCAATTTTAGCATATGTGCTACAAAGCCAGCACAGGGCAGGATCCATTCTTAGCCTCTTCCAGCTTCGGGGGCTCCATCATTTCTTGGCTTGTAGTCACAACACTCTGATTTCTGCCTCCGTGATCACACTGCATCTTCCTTTTCTGGGTCTATATCACTCTGCCTTGCTCTTCCAAGAGCCATTGTGATTCTATAGAGGTCCACCTGGATAATCCAGAAAAATTCTCCCTCTTTAAAATCCTTAACTAAATCATACCTGCAAAATCCCCTTTGGTGTATACGGCAGCATTCACAAACTCCAGGAATTAGGATGAAGACATCTTTGGGGGCCATTGTTCAGCCTACAATATCCTCTAAAGCTAAGCAGAATATACTTAGGCAGTGGGAAGGGTTCACTGATGGCAGCGATGGCAATGGTAAGAACAGTTGTAGGGATATTTGTAACAATAAAAAAATGCAGACATAGTTGCAGTGATAGCAATAATATAAGTAATAATAGTAGGTTATTGAGTACTGAAAATATGCCACGCCCCTTCCAAAAACCCTAAACATGTTTGTCACTCAATCTTCAAAACAGTCTTAGAAGATAGGTACTGCATTATTTTATCATAATCCTCATTGTCCAGATGAAAAGACAGGCTGAGGTCACTGAAGACCTTTCATAAAGTCATACTAAAGTCTAAAGCAGAGAAGAATGGGGTTTAAAATACAAAAAAAAAAAAAAAAAAAAGGACTTTGAAATCCAAACAATCTATTTATTGCATCCTTCTGATACCAAAGGTGGCAAGAGTAGCAGATCTCCCAGGGTAATATGGACCTTATTATTTCTAACTATGAAAAGTAAATTTGACAGCTTTGATATATTAAAATTAAAATTTTTTGAGAGAACAGAGAGAGAAAGACAGCACATGAGGGAGGGGGGAAGCAGAGGGAGAGGGAGAGGTTCCATGCTGAGTGGGGAGCCCAAGGTAGGACTCAATCTCATGACCCTGAGATCATGACCTGAGTTAAATTAAGAGTTGGTCACTTAGCAGATTGCAACCCAGGTGCCCCTAAAATAAACTTTTGAGGGATGCCTGGTGGCTCAGCCGTTGGGCATCTGCCTTTGGCCCAGGGCCTGATCCTGGAGTCCCGGCATCCAGTCCCGTATCGTGCTCCCTGCATGAAGCCTGCTTCTCCTCTGTCTGTGTCTCTATCTCTGTCTCTCATGAATAAATAAATAAAATCTTAAAAAAAAATAAAGTTTTGAATGATAGATGATTCCATAAACAAAATTAAGCATAAGCAATAAACCATGAGGATATATTTTCCTCAACATAAAGATTTAATATTTTTTATGCACAAAGAACTATGAATTAAGAAGAGAAAATAACAAATAACCAATAACCATTTAAGACACCACACTGAGGGGTGCCTGGGTAGCTCAGTGGGTTAAGCGTCTGTCTTCGGCTCAGGGTCCTGGGATGGAGCAGGGAGCCTGCTTCTCCCTCTCCCTCTGCTCACCACTCCCCCCGCTTCTGCTGTCTTTAAATATCAAATAATTTTTTTTAAGTTTTTAAAAATCTTTAAATAAAGACAGACATTACCTTGATATTATCCAGCAGATCTCTAGAACATACTCATCTTGCATGACTGAAACCGCCCCTTGATTAGCAACCACCTATTAACCTCTATTCCCAGCTCCTACTTTCTGTCACCATGATTTTGGCTACTCTAGGTTCTCACAGAAGTGGAATCCTACAGTATTAGTCTTCTTGTGTCTGGCTTATATCACTTAGCATGATGTCCACAAGGTTCATCCATATTGTAGCATGTGTCAGACTCTCCTTCCTTTTTAAGGTTTAATGATATTCTATTGCATGTATGTACAAATATTGCTTATTCATTCATCTGTTAATGGATACTTAGGTTACTTCCACATTTTGTCTTATGAATGACTCTGCAGTGAACATGAAGGTAAAACTATCTCTTAGAGATCCTGATCTCAATTCTTTTGGATATATACTCAGAAATGAGATTGTAGAAATTGTATACTTAAAAAAGCAATTGTTAAGAGGGTAGATCTCATGGTAATTACTCTTACAATAATAATAATAATAATAATAATATTAAAAAGATAGTGCTTTGAGCACTTGCATCTATTGCTCCTTCAAACGTCTTATCAAAATTACTGAGAAAATACAAAAGGCAAATGAAACCAAGAATCTGGATAACAACGAAGAATGTATCTGTGAAAGATATGTCAAGAAATGAAAAGCATATGAGGCATTTTAACAGAGAGCATAGGGAATTTGTTATACAGGTGCTGGAAGGCAGAATGAGCTAAAGGGATTCTGAACTAATACAGTATTAGTAGCTGCAGGAAGCAGTTAAAAGTTCTAGGGCTCAGAACATAAAAAGGAAGAAGAGGTAGTTATCAAAACCTAGGAGATTGGAGAAGAAACAGCCTCTAGCTCCCACTTGATTGTTATTTGGAGATGAAAATAATTCAGCTAAAGCTCCACTCACCCAGGGGGACATGGCTTCCTGCCACTGGTGCTTCTGAGGGAAGAGGGGGAGCTGTGGCTGGGAGTAACTAGGATAGGTGGGAGCTCCAGCCCATAGCTGCCCTAGGGAGAATGCCTGGAGCTGAAAACAAAAAGCAAGTTCCTTCCTCCTTTTGCTTTTTACTCTCCTTCCCTTGCCCCATCTACAGAATCTCATGAGAAGTCAGTAGACTATGAAATGTGGAAAATGTAGTTTCAGAGTCCCATTGCCAATATTTACATTTAAAAAAAATTATTAAGGGTGGCTTTGCAACTGTGAGAAAATAGGTAATCAGGACAGTGATGAAAGTAGACAAGGAAATTTGAGGAACTTCTGAAAAATGATGTGGTAGATTATTACAAAAAATGGCGCCAATCTTCCATTCTTTTTACCTACACCCCTTGCAATACGACTCTGCTCTCTGCTACCAGTTCTCATCAAGGAGGGATGAGTCATCCCAGCCCCTGAGGCCACGCTTGACCAACCAGCCCTACCTTAATTCTGAACCTTGTCTCAAATGCTAGAGAGAAAAAAAGAAAGCTATGCCCAGGAGTCATCTTACACTCTTCTTTACTTTGGCTCTTTGGTCTGCTGGTCAGCTCATGTCTACAATCCAAAGGGAAGCCTGTCTGTGAATGCCCCGCCCATTGCACACAGCCTGAAACTAATATTCCCTTTTGGGGAAACAAAACCAGAGGAAACTATTATAGAGGAAGTCCATATCAATTGAGTATAATTATCAACCTAGTTTTTCCATCAGATCTATAAAACAAGAACTTCAGATAATCAAATATTTCCAGAATGTCATCAGATGGATGACAAGGAATAGGATGAACAAACAAAAAACTTGGCCTAGAGGAAAAATATAGAATTCAGTGAATAGAATAGACATTTACCATATAGTCTAATAAAAGGCTTTTATCTTCATAAAGCATACAAAATTTGTTACAAAAACAAGAAGAAATAGTATCTGATATTAAAAATATAGTATTGTATAACATTTATTTGAAGGGTGGCTAAATAAATTATTGGTCTAAATATTAACCTGTAATCAGAAATAAAAGTTGACAAATCTATTTCTAAATTATGTTCAAAATTAAATATAAGAAAATACAAGAAATAAAAACACCTGGGCATTAGATTTTGAGGATTCAAGTTCTACCTAATAGGAATTCAGAGCTATTTAGCACAATGGCAGTAGGAAGGAAGAAACAAACAAAACTTGACAGAACAATACTTCCTGAGCTTTAATTTTTAAATGGAAGGCTTTGAAAAGGCCTATTGAAGGCAGAGCAAGAGAAATAAAGATTCATGCTAAGACACAACCATGTCCAATTCTAATATGGCAAGCATAAAGAATATTATGAAAGCTCACAGACATGCAAGCATATACACACCTACACACACATACACACGTCAAACAAAGTGATGAGATTCATCCTAATGTTATATCAATTCTAAGGGCTAGAAAACAGTGTTTTAAAAGTTCTGACCAAAAATGATTTTGAACAAGAAGTCCTATACACATATATGCTTGCATTAAGAAACAAAAATATATATAAAAAAAAAGAAACAAAAATATTTTCTGACAATGAAGTGTTGAAATATTATTACTCATGGTCTAGTTCTGGAAAATAAAAGCACTTAATGACTATTTCAACAAATTGTTTTTTTAAAATATATTAAAAATATACCCTGAGGTGGAAGAAATAATTGTCATATCTTTGAGGATGATAGTAATCAAAAAGATGAACAAGTATTGGTCAAGATGCAGAAAAATTGGAACCTTCGTGCATTGCTAGTGGGAACATACCATGGTGCAGCTGCTTTGGAAAAAAAGTTGGGCAACTCCTCAAAAAGTTAAACACAGATATACCATATGACTCAGCAGTTCCAGTTCTAGGTATATATCACCCTAAACTGAAAACATGTTTTTACATAAAAACTTGTATGCAAATGATCACAGCAGCATTATTCATTATAGCCAGAAAGGAGAAACAACTGAAATGTCCAACAATTGATTTTGGATAGACAAAATGTGGTATGTCAATACAATGGCATATTAACCATAAACGTGAATAAAGTACTTATGGATGCTGTAATATGATGAATCCTGAGAATATGGCAGTAAGTAAAAGAAGCCAGACAAAAAAGGCCACATATATGTACGATTCTTTCTATTGGAAATGTCCACAATAGAAAATTCATAGAATCATAAATCAAATTAGCTGATTAGTGGTTTCTAGGGGACAGATTAAGATAGAAATGGGGAGTGACTGCTAATGAATGTAGGGCTTCTTTTAGGGGTGATGGAATGTTCTAGAATTAGATAGTGATGATGGTCACATAATCTTGAGAATAAACTAAGAACTAACTACCGATTGTACATTTTAAAGGCATGGTGCTTTGGTATGTGAACTGCATATATCAATTAAAAATTGGAAAAAGAAAAGTAGTAATGGCAGCTGAATACCATCCATACATACTTGAAAAATATGAAAAGGTGCTTTGTGAACACTTTAATCTTTAAAGATTCAAACTTAAGTTGAAAACTTTGTTCCCATATCTTTTAATTATAAACTATTCAACTCTAAAGAATAGTTTTAAAAACATGGTTTAAAGAATGAACACTCCTATTTCCCTCATTTAGAGTTAACAATTAATATTTTATTTTGACTGCATCATTTGAAAGTAAGTTCCAGTGAGAAAAATTCACTGTAAAGTGATTTTTCAAACATCACCTTATAAGCACTTTCTCCTATTTAACCACAATACCATTGTCACTCCTAGAAAAAAAAATCAGCCATAACGATATAACATCCAAAGTCAAGTTCTATTTTCCCAAATTGTTCCTTAAATGATTTTTTATAAGCATTTTTGTTTTTTGTTTTGTTTTGTTTTTTTTCACCTATAAACAACAGCAATATATTCCTCACAGTTCAGGAGCTGGAAGCCTGAGTTCAGAAGGCCAGTGTGGTCAAATTCTGGTGAGAAATCTCTTCTGGGTTGCAGATTGCTATTAACATCTCTTTGTATTCTCACATGGCAGAGAGCAGAGAGAGCTAAATGTTTTGGTTTTCAAATCTGGAATCCAAATCAAGATTCACACAATGAATGCATTCAATCATTGTGTCCACTCAGTTCCTTTTAATCTATAGCCTCCTTCCTTATTCACTAATGTTGGCTTTTTAAAGAATCCAAGCTTGTTTTCTTGTGGAATGTTTTGCACGTTGAATTTGTTTTATTGTTTCCTCTTAATATGTTCCTCTACTCCTGCATTTTCTGTAAATTGAAAGTTAGATATAAAGACATAAGTAGATTCATATTAAACATTTCTGGCCAGAATACTTCCTAGTTCTATTGTGTATTTCACATGTGCCATATAGGGTTGTTCCATCACCAGTGATGATAACATTTTTCACTTGTTGGATGCCAGATCTCTCTACCATAAGGGAATGTGTTAGCATTTGTCATCATTAAGTTATTCATAGGCTGATACTTTGGCCCAGGGTAAATAGATTATTTCTCAATAATACTCTCAGCCAATAGTTTGACCAGAGGTTGATGAGCCTTATCTGAATCATTCTTTTATTATTATTATTATTATTATTATTATTATTAGATTGGAAAGGTGGCATATTTTCTTAATTTTGTATTTCCTTCTATATTTTTTAACTGGAATTCTTTAAAAAATTTTCCTTCTCATTCCAGGCCCCATATATCTTCTTTCTCTTATTTATTTATTTATTTATTTATTTATTTATTTATTTATTTATTTATGATAGTCACACACACAGAGAGAGAGAGAGAGAGAGGCAGAGACACAGGCAGAGGGAGAAGCAGGCTCCATGCACCAGGAGCCCGATGTGGGATTCGATCCCGGGTCTCCAGGATCGCACCCTGGGCCAAAGGCAGGCACTAAACCACTGTGCCACCCAGGGATCCCCTCTCTCTTTGAATACTAATAAGGATTATGGATTTTTAAATATGTAATATATTATGATCAATTATCATATTTTCGATGCTTAAACAGTTGCAAATTGGCCTGTGGTGTCCCATCATGCCAATGTCTGTGTCCTTTCAATATGGTTGCTTTTGCTTTGGAGCACATCCTTGTTTTCTGGCACAAGTATTTTTGTGCTCAATTTGTATTATCCAGGCCCCAGATGTTAAAGGCACACTTGAAAATATCAGTAAAGTAAACAAAAAATATCCACAGATCTTAAAATACATGCAACATATTTTTTATGGTACTAAAAGCTTTTCTGAACAAAATAATTATAATTTTTGAGTTTGACTCTTTTACTTTCCTTGATGGATTGTTAGCTAAATTCATTTTCATCCTATTGAGAAAATTTCTCTCAAATACTTCCTTCATCTCTGGCCCTTGGACCACAATCCTAGGTGGGCTCTTAATTGTGGGTGTAGTATGTCTAAATTTTGACTGAACACAAATACATCAGTATATGTTTCAAATATTTTATATGCATACTAGCATAGAAGACATTTTCCATGTATCTAACAGTAATACACTTAAGTATATGTATCAAATGGAAACAATTTCCTGAAACAATACTTGTAAATTCACAGGAAGTGTTTTGATACTTCATATTCTCTTCTATTATGTTCTCTTTCATTTATAAAAAGTAATTTTACAATCAATTAATGATCACTAATCCAGAGCTGAAAATAAACCCCAGATTAGAAGATACAGAGTAACGAAATTTCTCAAGCAAGAGATAGTAACTAAACCAGAATGGAAACTGAAGAGGGATCTGGAATCTGTGAATCAGAAGAGGTAAGGCTGGGAAAATACTGACAAGGAACACAGGTTACAGTGTATCTGATAGATGATAGATGATTGCTAGGTATCTGTGTTCCTTTTTTCTTCTGGGTGTGCTTGAAATACCTTAGTTTATCTATATCCTAGTATTCAAGGTATTTTTGAATAAATGCTCATGATTTTTTATACTGTCAAAGGACGTTATGCTTATTTGACAATTACAAGCATTTCCTTCCAGAAAGACGAGAGCCATGACTCCCTTCACAACAACCTCTAATGTTAAGTCGAATCGCTTTTCGTTTCTCAACAGGATTATGGAAACAGTCTCTAAGGAGTCTTCCCATTTATTTTCTTTCCCTCTAAATCCAGGTCAAAATAATATTTACATTGTCACCATCCAATATGATGTCACTTCAAGTTCCTTAAAAACATCTCTAAAATTATTGACAACTGCATGGAGGAGTGTATTGATTTCTTATTGCAACTGTAGCAAGTGACTCCAAATTCAGTTACCTAAAACATCACAAATCTATTATTACACATTAGATTTTAGGGGAGAATCCGTTCTTTTTCCTCTTCTAGCTTCTAGAGTTTATCTGTATTTCTTAGCTTATACCCCTTTCTGTTATGACTACATTAGGCCCATCTAGATAATCCAGGGTATTTCTATCTCAAGATCCTTAAATTAATCACATCTGAAAAGTCCTTTTATGTCATGTAAGGTAAAATATTCACAGGTTCTAGGGATTAGGATGTGGAGCTTCCAGGGGGATATTATCTGTCTATCTCAAGGAGTAAGTAGAAATGCTTTATCACGCCAAACAAATCATTGTTTCCTGTCTTCCCTAACTCATCTCCTGCCACCTCCCAGAGCCAGTCAAGTCACTCCAGGATCAAGTCAGCATGAGAAACTACTGACTTTGTCAAATAACAACATTATTTTTCAGGTCCTTATATCTTTTAACATTCTGCTTTTTCTTTTGAATTCCTCTCCCACTTTTCCATCTGCTGAACTCCAACTCAGTTTTTCAAGACCTAGCACAAATGGTATCTCTTTGGAAAATGATATACTCCCACATGGAATTTTTCAGTCACAGGCAAATTGCTTCTTATCATACTGCTTTGTTTTAACTCTTTTTAAAAGGTTATAACATTGGACTGCAATGTTTGTTTCCCAGTCTTTCTTTCCAGATAGAATGTTAGATTCTCAAAAGACTGAGAATCCTTGTGTTCCGTGGTACCTCTGTCTGGTACAAAAAAAAAAAAACAAAACAAAAACAAAGCATTAAGAAGAAAAAGGTAAAAAAAAAAAAAAAAAGTTTAGTACATGCCAAGTTTAAAAAGCAATTATCTATGGTACTTCAAAGTGTCTGAGAGGAAAACCACTTGCCTAATTTCAGAAACACATGTGGCTATGCCTCACTAATCTTTGCAATTAGTATAATAAATCTGTGAAGTGTTCATTGCTAGAGGGTCCTGGGATTGCATAATGGTACAAAGGTAAATCTGCCAAACATGGAGCATAACTGAGAGGTACTGAATCCAAGGAACATAAGACCAAGATATATGGTCAGTGAGAGGAGATAGTATATAGTAGAAAAAGCAAGTGAGGGCAGCCCCGGTGGCTCAGCTGTTTGGCACCGCCTGCAGCCCAGGGCTGGATCCCAAGGATCCGGATTGAGTCTGGCGTTGGGCTCCCTGCAAGGAGCCTACTTCTCCCTCTGTCTGTGTCTCTGCCTCTCTGTATCTCTCTGTCTCTCATGAATAAATAAATAAAAATCTTAAAGAAAAAGCAAGTGATGTGAAGAAATGTGGCAGGAAGTGGTAAGAATGAGAAAGATGAAAGAATGACAGTGGAAAATAAAACACAGATTTAAAAAGTCAGTGAATCATTTGGTAAACTTTCTCAAAATGCAAATAAAAAGTAACAAACAATAACATGATGGGGGCAGATCTAAGTGCCTCAGTTGGTTGAGCATCTGATTCTTGATTTTGGCTGAGGTCATGATCTCAGGATCATGTTCTCTGCTCAGTGTGGAATCTGCTTGGGATTCTCTTGCTCTCCTCTGCCCCTCCTTAACTCACTTGGTCACTCTCTCCCTACAAAAAAAATAAAATAAAAATAAAAATAAAAATAAAAATAAAAATAAAAATAAATAACATGGGATGACTACACCATATCATACCATAGTTGCACTGCTGAGAACCAAAGACATGTTATAAAGATAGAGAAAAGCAACATATTACACACAGGGTGATCCTGATGTGAATTATGGCTAATTTATCAATGGACACAATGGAAGTCAGAAAGCAATGGAAGAGCAACTTTAAAATGCTGAAAGACAAACATGTCCACCTAGAATTTTACAAAAGCAATATTTTTTATCAGAAATGAAGGCAATTTAAAGATATTCAGATGGATAAATTTAAGAGATTTGCTTTTTTAATGAACATGCCCACACACAGAAAAGTGCTAAAGAAAGTTCTGTGGACTGAAGGAATATAATACTAGACAGCAGATACTGGGTTGTTCTTATATTGTTCTGAAAGACCCAAGAGTCCTGGGCATGACAAATATATACATATATACAACACTATTAAAGATATTACTTTGTATACAACATGTTATTTATGTATATTTATCATATATGACCATTTTTGTTGATATTTTTAAAATAATGTTTGCTGAAAGAGAAAGTAACATTATATGGAGCTTCTGAAATATGTGAACATAGCATGTATATTAATAGTGAAACAAAGGATAAGAGAGAAATTAATGAAATAAATAGAAACAGGGGAAATGAAGAATGTAGGCTTTTCTGTATATGACAGCAGAACAAATTAACTATAAAGAACGGGAGAATCACACTTATTAAAATGCTAGGATAGGGGCACTGGGTGGCTCAGTCAGTTAGGCACCGACTCTTGGTTTTGGCCCAAGTCATGATCTCATGGGTTGTGAGGTCAAGCCCCATGTCAGGCTCCTTACTCAGTGGGAATCTACTTGAAGATTCTCTCTGCCCCTCCCCCCTACTCTTTTGTATGCATGTGTGTGTGTTTATTCTCTCCCTCCAGGTAATAAATAAATCTATTTTTAAAAATGCTAGGACAGATCTAGTCATAGTTTGGCATATTCTTGCTACTGACATGTGTCTTTTTGTTTTTTTTTTTTTTTTTTTTTTTTTATTATTATTTTTTTATTGGTGTTCAATTTACTAACATACAGAATAACACCCAGTGCCCGTCACCCATTCACTCCCACCCCCCGCCCTCCTCCCCTTCTACCACCCCTAGTTCGTTTCCCAGAGTTAGCAGTCTTTACGTTCTGTCTCCCTTTCTGATATTTCCCACACATTTCTTCTCCCTTCCCTTATTTTCCCTTTCACTATTATTTATATTCCCCAAATGAATGAGAACATATAATGTTTGTCCTTCTCCGACTGACTTACTTCACTCAGCATAATACCCTCCAGTTCCATCCACGTTGAAGCAAATGGTGGGTATTTGTCATTTCTAATAGCTGAGTAATATTCCATTGTATACATAAACCACATCTTCTTGATCCATTCATCTTTCGTTGGACACCGAGGCTCCTTCCACAGTTTGGCTATCGTGGCCATTGCTGCTAGAAACATCGGGGTGCAGGTGTCCCAGCGTTTCATTGCATTTGTATCTTTGGGGTAAATCCCCAACAGTGCAATTGCTGGGTCGTAGGGCAGGTATATTTTTAACTGTTTGAGGAACCTCCACACAGTTTTCCACAGTGGCTGCACCAGTTCACATTCCCACCAACAGTGCAAGAGGGTTCCCTTTTCTCCACATCCTCTCCAACATTTGTTGTTTCCTGCCTTGTTAATTTTTCCCATTCTCACTGGTGTGAGGTGGTATCTCATTGTGGTTTTGATTTGTATTTCCCTGATGGCAAGTGATGCAGAGCATTTTCTCATGTGCATGTTGGCCATGTCTATGTCTTCTTCTGTGAGATTTCTGTTCATGTCTTTTGCCCATTTCATGATTGGATTGTTTGTTTCTTTGGTGTTGAGTTTAATAAGTTCTTTATAGATCTTGGAAACTAGCCCTTTATCTGATATGTCATTTGCAAATATCTTCTCCCATTCTGTAGGTTGTCTTTGAGTTTTGTTGACTGTATCCTTTGCTGTGCAAAAGACAGTCTCTTCAATAAATGGTGCTGGGAAAATTGGACATCCACATGCAGAAGAATGAAACTAGACCACTCTCTTTCACCATACACAAAGATAAACTCAAAATGGATGAAAGATCTAAATGTGAGACAAGATTCCATCAAAATCCTAGAGAAGAACACAGGCAACACCCTTTTCGAACTCGGCCATAGTAACTTCTTGCAAGATACATCCACGAAGGCAAAAGAAACAAAAGCAAAAATGAACTATTGGGACTTCATCAAGACATGTGTCTTTTTGGCTGTGAGCTGTCAGATAGAGGCATGCCATCATAGCAAGATGGTCTCCACATGGTTAGTAAGAAGTAGCACAGGCAAATGGAATGACAGGGGCCTGTGTTTGAGACCCAACTCTGTTTATTGTTGTGTCCCTGAATAAACACTTCACTGCTACCATTTCTGCAAAACAGGCCTAACTTGAATGTTACTCTGAGGATTAGGAATCATATCTGTAAGTGCCCAGAGCAGTGCTTGGAACATAGTAGGGGGATTTGGAATGTACATAGTTAATACTAAAAGGAAAAATGACATCGAAGAAAGATGACTTCTGTTTCTTTCAGTGAAGTCGCATCTAAAGCTAGTGGGACTGACAAAGTTAGATTTAAGCATCAATTCACATTTCTCTTTTGTGACTTAGCATTAGCCCAATCAGATGCCTTTAGAACAGCTCTGGTTATGGCATAGCCTGCATCAGAGCCAGTAGGAGCCAGATCCAGTCACAGATGTTTCAATCCAAAAGGGCAACAATCCAAAAAGGCAACACAGGGCAAGGCCTGCCAAGTCCACTCTCTGGTCACTCAAATGGGGAAAAGGGAAAAGAGAAATTCACAACTGAAGGACCCAGGTGCCACTTTGTGTGTGTGTGTGTACTGACGGGGGCAGTCTAAAAGGCCACCTGAGTCCTTAGATGTCCCTGCACTCAACGCTGTGGCTTGAGTAGCCACATTTCTAGGACAAACACTGATGAAAGAGGAAGACCAGGGGAGACCATGTGCCTTGGAATAATCGATTACAAAATTCAGTGCCAAGTGAGGAATGTGCAGCTGTTCAGGAATTGTTTTGTTCCCTAAAAATAAAGCTGAGTTTACAAAAACTCAAATCTATATTTACCTGTAGGTCACTTATCTTTTCATAAACCAGATGAGATGTCAAATCAAAACCTTGATTACTCAGAGGTATGACTTTTACTTTTAGAGTGTTTCATTCAAATTTTAAATAGGTAAAACAGTAAAGTAATAGACAAATGCCACACTTCATGTAAAAAAATAAGCAAAAACCCTACCATAAGGGACCTAACCAAGGCCTATATATTATTTTGCCTAACCTTCTGGTTTTTCAAAGCCCACTTATAATGACAATTTGAATTAAAATCTTACTTTTAAAAATGTTTATTACATCAATTTCTTCTTCGAAAATCAATATTATCCAGGCTGCCTACCATGATGTATAAACCCCAAATGGCTAATATTTCTCTGTTTATCTGCCTTTCTTTTTTTCCATTTACTTCAATATAACTTTCAGGCAGATCATATCCTTTTGAATGGAATAAAACTCAGAAATTTTGAAATCAGGGCAGTGGTTATTATTTTGCATTTGTCTACACTTTCAGTCTCCGAATAGTTGCTTTTAAGATGCATCAAGTTATTTACAAAAGTATTATTTGTCATCTCCTCATCATTGGATTCAATTATAATATATGTATGCTTGAAGACTTTATATGAATTGGTGAAAAATGCTTTTAGTTTTCCCTTCACCAAATATTCATTGTGCAACTCTGAGCTTTCAGAGAATATGCTACAATGTCAGAATTTTATGCAAACATCATCATATTGCACATTTTAGCAAATTTTACATTCTATCTTTTGGCAACTGCAATCTTACTTAAATATTGTGTCTGTGAAATATCTACATGTCCTCATCTGGGCAGGGTCAGAAATGAATGTTCAGCTGAAACATTCTGAGCCAAAGCATCTTATCTTACTAACCAACCTATTTTCTCAAAGTTACTTAAGCATCTGAAGAAGTCACTTGACTCTTCTGGGTAAATGGAGCCACATCTCTAAAAACAGACTTTAGGGAAAGATAGTTTACATAAGTTGCTTGGAGATTTTAAATGCTTATTATTTTATTCTAATGTTTTTTGAAGGTACATATGCCTAAAGAATAGATCAAGAAGTGTTAAAATAATTTAAACCATTAAAAAAAAGAAGAGACCCTTTCACTCACATTAAAGACAAGGGATTCCAATACCCAACCTTTCCTTCCTTCCACTAAACAGTATAGAACTCCTCCTTCTGCCATGTATTAGTTCAGTACACAACATAATTTGCTTAATCCAATATTCCTTTCCCTAAGTAAAACTGACACCAACTTTGCAGATACTCACCTTGAGGATTAAAGAGAAAATTTCACTTTATTCTTGGGTCTTTCAAGTAGTACATAGAGCTAAGTCAATACAAGGCACATTCTAAGAGAATACCATTGTAAAGTGATTTGATTGCAAATGTACCATCCTACTGGGAAAAAGAGCAACAAGACCTGACACCAGAAATACAACATTCCCTCTCTTCAGTTTCCTGGTAAAATCTCTTATTTTTGGCTTGCTTCATTAGTCCATTTGTTTTGTTCTATTTTGTTTTTTCCTAATTTTGCATTTCTTCTTTCCAGTGCTAAATCCTAATGATACTTCACTTCCACTGAAGTGTAAGGAGCCTACACAGAAGTTATTGCAACTCTCTTCCAATGCAATGTCTAACATTTCCTCTTTGCTCACATCTTGGACCAAAGCTCTGTTGGTATCTTTGGTGAAAAAGCATGAATCTTCAAGATTGTTTCTTATAAAATCAATTACAGAGCTTCCATTTAATCTCACAAAGCTATTATAGGATTTTGTTACATAAATGATAATTTTTTTTTTAGAATGTTGCTCAAGGCTATGACTTCCCATGTAAATTAAGATGGAGAACTGAGTAATTACTAAAATATTTTGTATGGGTTATTCGGCAGTGAGTCAATAATTATTTTGAGTATTTTGGTTCTGAACATAATAATAACACCTTCTACTTCACTTTACAACAGATATCTGAGGTCTGCAACTATGACTAATTGA
This sequence comes from Canis aureus, assembly GCF_053574225.1. Taxonomy (NCBI): domain Eukaryota; kingdom Metazoa; phylum Chordata; class Mammalia; order Carnivora; family Canidae; genus Canis; species Canis aureus. The sequence continues at coordinate 84,832,134 of NC_135611.1, read as the reverse complement.
GGAAAATGATCAGAATATTCCACAACTCAATTAAGTATGTTAGGTTGGGGTTTTAATATCCTAGGTATGAAAATGGATCATTCAGTCCAGTTGGATGTGTGCTAATCCTCTTGTTTATCTTTAAAAAAACCACAGTGCAAAATCTCAGCCCAAGGCACATGGGTTATCTGAAAATCACTGCACCAGAGATTAAAACTTTTAGTTTCTTTTTTATTTTATTGATAAGATCTTAACAAACTGGATAACTTGCTTTAAGTCTCCTCATTATTCTAGGATTCAGTTACTTCATTTCTAAAGCAGAGATAAATGAAACATTACCTCATGATGAGGCACCTCACAGATAGAAAAGATTCTAGATGTAAAATATCATTTGTAAGTAGAGCCCACAATTATGTGTGAGGGAAGATGCAGGGAGATTATTTCCTACCCAGCTCAACTTGCCAAGACACTAATACATCACACTGCATTCTTCTTGTATGCTATAATTTAAATATGCCATCTAACTGATCATCCAAAACAAACAGTTCATCATAGAAGTTTCACTCTTACTGTGTTCACATAAGGATACCAATTTAAACTAATATGGACACATTTGTTTAGCGAGTGAGTGTTGGAATTGAAATTTGAAGCCTTGTCTGTCTTATATCAGGTTTCCTTGTTATGCTTGCTTGCTTGCTTTCCATTCTTTCATTTTTACCTGAGTATTCTATACAATTATGCTAGATAAGTGAAGTCATCTTCAAAGTTAATAATCTTTAAACTGGCCAAATTGTGACAATAAGACTCAAAGACAAACGAAACAAAAGACAGTTGAACAGATAAGGGTAGAGCAACTCAGTCTCTTTCAAAATGGAAAATCTCTAGAGTCAGGAAAATATATTCAGAGTAATGGGAGAAAATTTTGCCAATGGTATCATACCAAAAAAACCCCAAATTCTAGTGTTTAAAAAAATGATGGAGAATGGCAAGATGAAAAACGAAAGTAAGTTGACAAATAATTCCATTTTTAGAAAAGGAGATTTAAATTTAGTCCCTTGTCCAGTTATACCTCAAAATTTTAGAGATTCTTTTTGCATGTGTCATTTAAATAGGAGGTGGTTAAGTCATGGCCAATTGCTTTTATTACCATTATAATGAGAATAATTTATATCAAGGACTTCTTATGGAAATATTTTGAGCAAATCAATAACAACAATAATAAAATGATTTATAATTAGAATAACTGTATTCAAAAAGAATAATTAAAGCTGTGATATCAAATGAGAGAGATATTTTTCCCCCACAGGCACATTCTCTATCCTCTTATAGAACATTACAATCAATGACATGAATGAGTCACTGACTCATTCACTGAAAAGTTACAGTTTTCAAACTTAAAGACACTGTGTTACCACTGGGATTTTTTTTTTTTTAAGATCTTAATTATTTATTCATGAGAGACAAAAGAGAGAGGCAGAGACATAGGCAGAGGGAGAAGCAGGCTCCCTGCGGGGAACCTGATGTGGGACTCGATCCCAGGACCTCAAGATCATGACCTGAGCCAAAGGCAGATGCACAAGCACTGAGCCACCCAGGTGCCCGTGTTTTAGAATATTTGAAAGACTGATGAATAAAACAAGGATTAGAATCAATCTGTGAAACTTCTAGAAGGCAGGACCAATGGGTGGACATTAAAACAAAGTGGATTTGGGATGGGTGGGTGGCTCAGCAGATGAGCTTCTGCCTTTGGCTCAGGGCGTGATCCCAGGGTCCCAGGATAGAGTCCTGCACTGGACTGCCTGCGGGGAGCCTGCTTCTCCCTCTGCCTATGTCTCTGCCTCTCTCTCTGTGTCTCTCGTGAATAAAAGAATAAATCTTAAAAAAAAAAAAAAAGAACAAACTGCATTTTTAAAAAGATTTTATTTATTTATTCACGAGAGACGCACACAGAGAGAGGCAGAGATATTGGCAGAGGGAGAGGCAGGCTCCATGCAAGGAGGCTCATGCAGGACTCCATCCTGGGACTTCAGGATCATGCCCTGAGCCAAAGGCAGACGCTCAACCATTAAGCCACTCAGGCATCCCAAAGTGGATTTTATATCATTTATAAGAATGAACTTTTTACAAAAGTAAATAAGAGGGGGGAAAAAAACCAAATACAGGAAAAGAACAAAGGCTGGACCACATTAAAAAACAATGAACTGGCAGCCACTCCTTTGCTGCCCCACCAGGGCCAGCAGCCACCTGAACATGAGTCTAGGGCCTGGGGCTCACTCTACTACCATGATCTGTATCCAGTCATCAGCCCCTCTAGTTATTCTATTTGTCTGGACTTCACAAGTTACTAATTTAGTGGTTGCTGGGTGGCCTAGTTTTTGTAAATATAGTGTGTTGGTGTTTTTCCATGTTCTTGTTGGAATTTATTATTTACAAAACTTCTTTTTGTATTGAGAGAAAAATAGTTAAAAGATTCTGCACCAGGAAAAGGGATCTGAAACATAAGCTTGGGGGCCCCTCTTCTCCAAGTGAGATCTTGAACTACTCTTTCTTTTGACTTCCCTTCCCCTCACTTTCATTTTGCAACAGATCCTATGTCCTAAAAGTCTGACTCCTACCCTACCCTCTCTCCACCCTTCCCCACCCACACATACACATTATTTGCAGTGTGACTCCACAACCCTTAACTGATTTGTGCAAAGTCTTGGAAAAACTAGGAACACTTTATCGTTTTTTCCCAACCTCCTAAGTCAAGACCACACCGAACACTTAAACTGCTGTATTCAGAGGGATCAAATCTAGCTTCATCTTTAATCCTAAAATAGAGGGAACCAATAAGTGAAATTTCTATGCAGAAAGTGGGGTCCGGAGACCAAGAAAGGGAAGAGGAATGCATGTCCAAGTCACCCAGGAACTTTTATGCCAGTGCAAGAAATTCACATCAAAGTGGCCACAAGACTGTGTGACAGGAGACAGATAATATAATTCCATGGTAAATTCCTAAGTTTACAGGGAGGAAGAGAGGGTAGGAAAACATGTACCTGTCTATTCTTTCTCTGGTCCTATCCCTTCAGTCCTGAATGCAGGCGACTGACCCCTTGGTCTTTGATGACCCCATCAAATGATGGTTGATTTTGCTGTGATGGTACTTCCTTCATCATTTGCCATCATTTTATAACACACATGCTGCACATGCTGACTTTTTTTCCCCTTCTGTTCTCTTTTCCCTGGGAAAATACAGTAAATAAATAAAGACCTATTAGTACTGGAAGAAAAACAAAAACAAAACCATGAAGTGAATGTGTTCAAGAAGACATTGTTGAAGACCTACAGAAAGAGTTTTTTTTATTGAGTCAGAAGATATACTAAATCCCCCAAAGCATCCATCCATCAACCACAAAGATTCTAGGATTCTCAGTATGTAGGCTTGGACCTGAGTAGTATGTAGAAAATGATTCAGGTCACATTTTCATGGCTGCACTAGGTGTTAAAATTCTCTGTGCCTATGTTGATAATACATCTGAAGAACTGTACCCCCCTATCATCACTATACTTTATTCTTGGTCATACGTTATCATGCCATAAGAGAATAACTGTCTGAACATTCTTACCATATGAAGAGATCTTTACAAATGACTTTACCTAAGCAGAATTTCCTGTATGATTAGGCATTTTAATTTCAAATGAATTGTGTGTGAGAGTACACATGCAAGCAAATGCTTCAGTCCTTCTAAAGTACATAGGAGTTATGGAGATTGCATTTCTGGACTTCTCTTCCTCCCCTGTTCCCTATCTTCTCTACCTTCTTGGCTGATGATAGAACTGAATTCAATAAGTTGTGTTTGGGGCATGATACCCTTGGCCAAGAAATCTAGTTAAGTCATAGCCTGATGTAATTTGTTATATTCATTGTAATGATACCCCCTCAATAGCATCAGTAATTATGTTATAAAAGACTATCTTCATAATGATATAGAAGATAAATTTCTCTCAGGTGTCAGTCTTCACAACACAGTTGCACTTCATGTTCAGTAATATTTAGTAATACTTTCTAAATGTATGGATTATATGAATGTTTGATTCAGATTTCTCCCTTCTCGAGAATATCAAAACTCAGAGCCAAGTTGGCTATCCTCTAGTCATAGCTTCCATTTGAAACATTCCTTTATCCTCCCTTTATCTTACTCTTCTCTGGCCCTTATCTTTCGATTTGCTAATATTTTCACCTTTCGAAAACAAACAAAAAAATTCTGTTAGATGTGGTTTTATTATCACAAATATTCTTTTGAACAAGTAGGTAATAAATAAGTAACTCATCAAATGAACATGTGATTCTCGATTGTCTAATACTAAGGAAACTTTACACAAACCTGATATAAAAATCTAAAGGAATTATTAAAAAGTAGTGGTTGTTTTAGTTTTGTTTCTCAGATCATCTTTGAGTAGGATCAGACAACTATTTTATGCTGGCTTTTTTCATCATGGTCACTTTGTCTCATGACCTACCTTTCCCCTCCTTCAATGCTGGCAAATTTCTGACTGGGAGGGAAATGATGCGTCTGTCAGATTAAGACTGTAGAGCTGTGTTTCCCCAGAGTAGTCTCCATGTGTATCAGGACATGTTATTATGCAAACTATATTCTCAAAAGAAGAAAGAGAAGGTCTTTTAAAGAAAGTCTTTTAAACCCAGTCCCTCCATCCTGAAAACTCTAGTCTCAGCAAATTCAGGTGCAGAATTCAGAAGTCCTCTTAACTCCAAAACCTGTGTAATGACCTTCATGACCCCTACTCTATCACAAGCCATGCATGTCTACAACTCAGGAACAGGAAAATGGTGGAAATCATGCTGTTCTCAGTGCTACTCTCCTAATCAATCAAAGGAAGCCAAGGAAATTTTTTTCTAGAGTTGAAAACAGACAGAAGGCTATTACTTTTATAAAGAAGCTGAATTGTTATGACTTCTTTGTAAACTATTTATTCAGCATGACTAATTCCTGGTTGGAAATAACTATGGAAAAGCAATTGCTTATTTTTTTTTTTTTAATTTATGATAGTCACAGAGAGAGAGAGAGAGAGAGAGAGGCAGAGACACAGGCAGAGGGAGAAGCAGGCTCCATGCACCGGGAGCCCGACATGGGAATCAATCCCGGATCTCCAGGATCGCGCCCTGGGCCAAAGGCAGGCGCCAAACCGCTGCGCCACCCAGGGATCCCGCAATTGCTTATTTTGGATGCAAAGAGGATAGAGCCACTAGGTTATATTTTGTCCATTTCTTTTGCTTTCAGGTAAGTAGTTATTTGCTTACTTAACAAAGCTACTGCAACTAGGATGAAACATGTTTCCCCTTTGGGGCATTATACTTTTCTATAAAGAAATATCAAAGAAATTTAAATGTGGTCTCAATTAAATGCACTGGCCCAGATTCCAAGACTGAGCTGAATTTCTCAAATTATAGTTCAATGCTTCAATCTCCCTGTGACACTTATTGTTCTGTAAAGGAATGGGCCAAGAGAAACCTCTACACCAGTGGACTTTACGGATGTCATAGTAGCTTCTGAATGATCACCATCAGGGAAAACAGTCTGAGATACAGAAGAAATTTGACTTAAACTTCTTCAAGGTGTACAGGTCAGAGGATTCTGCACAAGTCCTTTTAAGAGAAAAAAGTCCCAAACAAAGCGATAATAATAAAACCCTCATGTGACAATGATGACTGGCAATTTTCACCCAGTAAATACTGCAAGGTTGAAACCCCAAGTGATCGGCAAAATCTTCCTGTTTTTGATTCAAGCAGTAGCCTTCAATAAACATCCCCTTGGTACATCAAACCACTGGTTACTATTCTTAATTAGTGTTGTTTAGGTTTTGTAACTTTAATTCACTGTGGTCATTATGCTTTGGCTTCTCCCCTAACATTGCCACTTTTCTGGGCCACAAAAGCCAATGCAGCTTCCCTCATTATTCTAGACTGTGTTATTTAATGTCAGCTTAAAAATGGAAGCACACAAGGAAAGAAATGTTCCTGCTGTGTCTGCCTTGGTTCCATAGCCTTACAGGATTGATTCGTATGGAAATACAAACCATAGGAATAACATTTCAGGGAGAGAAAGATGCAGAAAAATCTTTATTGATGAGGAGAGGGTTTAGGCCATTGCATTCTCATCCATCCTATTGCAAATGAAATTTACAATTTAAAAACCAAGCTCTATAAATTCCACCATGATGATGGGTAGGCAGATTCTGGCTGCCCCTCTGGGTGGAGCAGGTATTTGAATTTCTGAATTGTTTTCTACCCACAGAGATAGCACCATAGTGTTTTACTTAATTGTTTCTCAAAATATCAGCTGCCTGAAGGTAACACTTCTACATATTATGATAAATTATGGAGGATACCATATGTGGTTAGACTAGCAATGTCTTAATGAGCAAATATAAGCAGTAGGTATGTTAATAATTTTCTGTCATTTATAGGGAAAAGAATCATCAGTAGTAGCAAAGTTTCTCTGTGTTTTCTGTGCTTCTACATAACAGTTAATATAAATTTGGGGGCCTTTGCCTAAGGTGCTTTTTTCTGCAGTGCAGGATAGTTTGTGCAATTTGGTTGCAATTTCTCTTTAAAATTGACTGAAACACAGCTATTACCATTAAAGAAGGCTATTAAAAGGCAGACATTTCTAGAAAGAAAACTGAGGGATTAATAGGGAAAAAGGTAAAAATTATTTGTATAGGTATATCTTGCACTGTAAGTGAGAACACAGGTATGTACTTGATCTTTTCAAAAATGCACATTACTTTGTATAGTTACCTGCTTGAATTGTAAATATCTTTTCATTCTGTAGAAAACCTCTTAGCAAAACAGTAAATCATGCTAGAGGTGAACATGTCACTTTCTCACCTCGGTTTGTCATTTTGAATATTTGTCATCAGTGAGGCTACAGTTTTCCTTGTAGTACTCACACTTAGAAAATTATGTGTTTTAATGTTGTTTCTCAATTGAATTATTTTTTCCTCTGAAATGAAATGTTTTTAAAAAATCACTCAAGTATAGTCATTAGATACCCATTGTGATGTAAGAGTTCCGTTTTTCAGAAAACAATACGTGCAACTCAACTCAAACCTTCTTTTTTCCCCTTTTTCAAAACATCTTAGAAACTGAGCATAAGAGAAAAAAAAAGGAGCCTCAGGACCAATGGGTGACAGTTGGGGTTTATTATTTCCCTAAAGGTCCACCTCATTTTCCCAGACAAGTAATATAAGCAAAATTAATTGTCTTACCTCACACCTTACAAAATTTAGCATATTACTTTCTCCCTAGGTGTGTAAGCTAATCTACCATGTTAAGAGGAGCACTTAAAAAGGCAAAACAAACTTTCCAAAATCAGGAGAACACACCTTACCTTGTTAGAGCAAAAGAAAACAACTTTATTCAATGTTGGATTGATTAATTAGACAAGAATAAGATTGCAGTTTAATTAATTTAGGATATCTGCCTTCTATCTGACATGGTAATATTTCTTGACATATGGAAATCAGAGATTCTTTAATTTCTTCTCTAAGAGGAAAAAACAAAACAAAAAATGTGCATTTACTGAGTAATTTTAAGTTGGACGATAGCTTATACTCAACTGCACTTGAGAAAATATAATGAACACCTGAGTATAAACACCTATGAGGGACAAACCCTGTTCTGAATTTCTATAGATGTAGAAGAAAAAATATTGAGAAATGTAACCAAAAAAAAAAAAAAAAAGAAATGCTAAATCACATTTAACAGGCTCTGAGTCAGTATTTTCCAGTTGAAGTTTCTGTGATGGAATGTTTACCTGCCATGTCCAATGCTAGGTCATTGGCCACATGTACCTATAGAGCCACTGAAGTATAATTAGTACAACTGAAAAACTGAATTTTATTGTTCTGTATTGTACTGTATTGTATTGCCTTTATATATAAAGAGTCACATGTGCCACAGTGGACAATGAAGTTCTAAGTATTTCAGGAGTAGACAATAATTTTCATGGAGGGAAGATCGGGGTAAACATTCCAGAAGAATTTTTTTTTTTTTTTTTCACAAGCACAAAGTGAGACCAAGGAGAGAAATAGCCAATGTGAACAGAGCAAACATTACACAAAGGAAAGTTTCAGAGGAAGAGGAAATGAATAAAATCAGTGAAAGTGTTCTTTAAAAAAACCAAGATTCTATTTATTTATTTATTTATTTATTTATTTATTTATTTATTTATGAGAGAGAGAAAACATAAGCAGGGGGAGGGGCAGAGGGAGAAGCAGGCCCCCTGCTGAGCAGGAAACCTGATGCAGACCTGATCCTGGGACTCCAGGATCATGACCTGAGCCAAAGACAAATACTTAACCCACTGAGCCTTCCAGGTTCCCCAAAAGGGTCCTTTTCAAGTCCTTTTCAAGTACAACTTGACCAAAGATTTTTCAAACAGATGTTCATTCCCAAATAAAAGTTCGAACAGTTTCATCAAAATTCCAAGCATGTTCTGACTTGACATGGTTGGTAAGTTATGTAGATCAGTCTATGTCTTACTTAGTTACTTAGTTACTATTAAAGAATATGTTAAACTTACATAGTATTCAAATTCTAATATTTTTAAAATACATATATCTGTAGTTGAAAAAAAAAGAACCTTTAAATACAAAACACTTTCTAGAGGTCTGAATAAACCAAGGAGTAGATTAACAATTGAAGTCTTTGGTTTTTACAATATTAGATAATGGATGGTCTAATAGAAATCAGTAACTTGTTTTCGAAATTCCTTAATTCAAGAGTATTTATTTGTTGAAATACAGTCTGTTATATTATCTTGAATGCAACAGAGCTATGCAAACAGAATTGTCAAACAACATTAAACTGAAAAAAAAATCATACCAATAGACTCAGTGTTATAGCCAGGATACAAAGTTCATTTTGTAAAATTATTCAAAATATTAAACATAAAAGGAAGAAATGACTGAAAAGCACTGGTATCATTAAAATGTTGTTTGTGTTATGTTTCATACCAATATATAAAGTAAATTATTTCATTTTATTTTGTCCTCTTTATTCATAATAAAAATGACTTAATTGGTCTAATTTGTTTTTTATAATGTTTCTTAAAAAGCATAAAAGTCAGGGTTCAGTTATTTCTTATAGCAAATAATTCATCTGTGAGATCATTTATGTTGTCCTTTTTAATTCAAATGGACATTACATCTCATGAGCTTTGCTTGATAGTTTGCCAATGTTTCAGTGTATTCTGTAGTCAAATAAGCTAAGGAAATAATTCCCCACAGCATATAAAGCCTGAGGCATAGTTATGAGATTTTTGGCTTCATGTTGGTCACTACAGATGAACACTGGAAAAACTTAGGTATAGAGTTGTGTTAGTATTTGGATGCTTGACTTCCAAAATGTTAAATACCAAATCAGGCATATTGTTGCAATACACTTGCATAATGCATGCAGATAAATGAATAGAGATATCAAACCAAGGAATTAATTAACATTACATTATTTTTTAATATATATGTATTTAGGGGATGTAGTCAACAGGACATTCTTACTTAGAATGAAGAATAAAATCTGTAATTGTAATAATCTGGACCTAGAGAAAAGCTAAGATTTACTGAATGTTAGCTGGAACTTATTTTTTTTTATTTAAAATAAAAACATAATTTTGCATTTATTATTTTTCAGTCACTATGCCAGCACTAGGGATACTGAGATGAGACTTCACAAACACCATCACCTTGGTCAGTCATTCTCAATGTACAGTTCCCAGATCAATGGCATCAGCATCACCTAAGAAATTGTTTTTAAAAATGAGTATTTTTAAGCAACACCTAGATGACTGAATCAGAAACCCTCAGGATAGTACACAGTAAACTGTGTTATGAACCTTGTACATGATCTTGGTGCATGAGGACCACTGCCCTAGATGATCATTCTAGTCTCTTACTTGAGGAAAATTTAGGAGGTGATTTAAGAGTCTGGCTTAAAACCAACATTTGCTAGACACCAGTCTCCACTGCATCATAATTCTGCTTAAAGCTCTCTCATGGATACATCTGTTTGTCTACCCAGCATTCACTGGCTTGTGTTGATTCTTATCAGAAGAGTTTTTTTTAAAGGATCCATTTTATTTTTTTATTTTTATTTTTTTCATTTATTCATGAGAGACACAGAGAGAGAGAGGCGCAGAGACACAGGCAGAGGGAAAAGCAGGATCCCTGTGGGGAGCCCGAAGTGGGACTCCATCCAGGGTCTCCAGGATCATGACCTGGGCTGAAGGCGGTGCTAAACCGCTGAGCCACCCAGGCTGCCCAGGATCCACTTTATTCAAGTTCATATGAATCAAGAATAATGGCCTTATTCTTACCATCTGTGACAGCTCAAAATTTTTCTAAACAAATCCTGTTAATATTGTCTTTGCTATTAATTGGTATGGAGAAAGGTATGATCAAATTATGGCCAATGAGATAAAAGGAAAACATCTGGTAAGGTTTTCTCATTCCTACAAGGAATTATGAGAAGAATTACTTGTTATGGTACTGTCATTTTATTATTATTATTATTATTATTATTATTATTATTATTATTATTATTTTAGATAGGATGCCCAAGAATGGCTATCTCACAACTGGATGGGTCCTGAGGACAGAGCCAAAATACTGAGAATGTTATAATAATCAAATGTAAAGAAATCATAACACTCATGCTATCATTGAGTTCTTAATCTGAAAGAGACAAATCAACTACCTAAGGTGCCTTTCTGGATGTCCATCCTCCCTAGAGACTTTAAATTATTCAAGATAACATAAATGTTTTTATGAGTTAAATTCCTGTTACTTAGATTGTGAAACATCCCTGACACAAGACTTTAACACCACTTTACTGAGACTCCTTAATACCTGCTTACATACCCATATTTATATGTTATAACAAAAGTATTTTTTTAAGTAAAGAGTAAAATATTTATTTTTACCCCACTTCCTACTCCCTTTACTATTCATTTTCCCCCCTTTACTATTCTTGAGATGTAACCACTTTTAACTCTTTATGTTTGAATTGTTTTGATGGTCACCATCATGATTCTAAACTATATCCTTAAATCTTACTGATTGATTAAATTTCAGATATCTTGATTTCTAGCTATACAATATAATTATTATCCTCATCAGACACCCTCAAATTCCCTTTTACTCATCCACTTCCTGATACGTATATTATATTATTATTATAGTTGTTTCAGTGGTTAGCTTCATAATTTTAACTAATGAAGTATCTTCTCTAAGTTTGATTCCATTCAGTTTAAATAGTGTATCTTAATTTCCCAGACATTAGCTGAAGAAGTGATGATCCTTTTCTGTTCTACTTCTTCCTTCATTCTCAGTGTCTATAAACTCTAATGTTTATCTTGTCCAAATCCAAAATAGGTATGTTAATATTATGGAATTTTTCTAAAGTAATTGAAAACATTGAAAATCATTAGTTACTGACATTTTGATGATACAAATGTTGATCACTAAAAAGTTTATCAGTAGAGTGGGCATGGAAACTGAGATATAATTCTAGGTTCATTCATGAATCTTTACCTCTGGACATAGAATCTCCCAAGCATGAAAATCAGATAGATTCCTTTTTCTTATATTTCATCACGTGTCACATTTTCACTTGCTTCACATTTGAATCCTAACATTCCTGTCTTTCATTTCCTGTAAGATCCAATTATATTTTTCATTTTCTCTGGACAGACGAGAATGACAGCTTCATCTTACTATTAAGGGCTTCTATGGCTTTTGATGCTTACTCTCACTCCCACCTCGGGAATCCAAAACAGAATCGTTTAACAAGCCCTTTTTACTTCCTTGTCTAAATAAGACAAATGAATCTATGGCAGTTGCACAGCTGTCTTTCTAGGATTTTTCCAAATGAAATCCAAATTACTTCTATTGTTTTGGATCTGATATTTTCCTTCTCATTGGGTTTCTCGTATTGTTTTTTGGACCAGAACCTTTAAGTAACATTTTAAAGATTGGTATAGGACTAAATGTTCTGTCTAAAATAAATGTTTATTTTTACCTTTACATATAATTTATAGTTTCCAGATACAAAATGTTTACCTTGCTTCATTAATTTCTAACATTTAATACCATTCTTAGAGGTGTGATGCCAATGTGAAAATTTTGTCTTTATAGGTACCTGGATTTCTTCTTTAGAAGATTTTGGCTCATCCATTTATACTTCAAGGTCAGAAATTTCAGGCTCATATGTGTACCTGTGAGTTTTCTTCATGTATTTATTAATCCTTTTCTTCATTTATTCTATAACAGACCTCAGTGTATATCAGTCTATTTTTTACTTACTTTGGCAATCATGTTTTTAATTAGCAAGAATTGTTTCTTCCTGTTCTACATTTCGTCTTTATTCATATTAGCTTGGGCTTGCATTATGAATATAATATTCTTTAACAATCTCTAAGAATATCCATTATAATGGGTGATATGTTCTCTTAGGTCCATTAATTTCCTGTATATCTTCTAGTCTATTGTTTTATTTACATCTCTCTCATTCACCTCTTTACTCAAAATACCATTCCACCGAGCAGAAGGCAGATAAGTGGGCCATGGCATGAGAGTGACTCCCTTTAACTTGGGCTTCCCTTTGTGGAACATGGAAGGCAGGCCACCAGTTCAGGGTTCCATAACTCCCAAACTTAAGAGGGACTTCACTCCAAGGGGAACAGCTTTGCTGTGCTTTGCTCTTGAGTGGAGCTGTGAAGCTGCCTTTATGGATTTATTTTTCTATGTTGAACACAGATACTATTCGTTCTCCAAGCCCAACATCCACACCACATGTCCACCACTCTCTTTGGAAAGCAATTTTCTGCTGTCTTATGTAGGTCAGGACAAATGCTGCTGCCAGAGCTCTGTAATATGGATGACGCAGAGGGAATTTGGGAAGATCTACCTTCCCAGGATTCCCCGTATGCCTTGGGCAGGCCTCCAATTAGCTCTGCAAACAACCCCCTCTGACTCTGGTAGGACCTGCCCACTCTGAACTTAGTGCATTTTCAGAACCAGCTGCTCTAACCTCTGCTGGCAGCTTTTTCACCCGAGTATTTAATCTGTGCCTTCTTCTGTGTCTATATATTCATTAATACAATCTTATCTTCCTTCCTGCCTTTCAGAAATTCTCTAAAACATGTCATCTAGTACCAGCCCCCCTTATGATTTTCAGGGCTGACATGAATTATGTCTTGAAAAAAATCTTTATGTCACTGATATATTGACAGAAATTGTAAATGGTATGTGTTCTCAATACATTATGTTGATCTGTACAGGTACACACATACATATATACATATGTACAGATACACATACATGTACATACACAAAAATATGATAGAACATTTGAATTAATGTATGGCATTATCTTAATTTTCCTTGGATAATGCTGATACAGATAATATTATTTGGATTAAATAATTACATTAGGGCCAGAATTCTCAGTGTTTCTTAGACATGAAATCTTATTTACCACCTGTGAACTGAAACAAGGGATTGTGTAAATCAAAGTGATGGGATGGAAGTGATGACAAAATATAAACCATAGTAGAAGATAGCATGAAAACAATAATTTTTAACAGAGATATCCTGGGCGATCTAGCAAAAGTTAAACAAACTTTCAGAAGAGGGAAAGAGAAAAATGAAACTGTGTAAGAATCATGTTATTCTGTATACATCGAGTTCAATCTCAAGAAAAATCATTATTTTTTAAAATAGTTTGTTTTCTCTATTTAGGGAAAAAATCAAGAGTCTTTAAAATAAAATATAATAAAATAAAATAACAATAAAAGAAAAAAGAAAAAGAAGCCAATTAAATTTTTCCTATCTAAAAACTCATGTACTACTTGCAGGTATTATATAACCATGTCCACATGAAAGTTTAACATAAGCAAAAGTAACAAGAGAACACCAAAAGTTAAGACATTGAAATAAGATATTGAAATGAACCAATACCATTCCTTTCTCAACTAGGGTTTGAAAGCTCTCATAAAAGGCAACATAATTCTGTGAGCCATATATTTCTGATGATCCAGAGCAAATTCTTAGATGTTTAAATCTGAACCTTTTTGCTAACATTCCTCACTACGTCATACAATGACTCAGAGATGTTCCCACAATTTTCTCATAGATCTCCTCAGGTAACTTAAGTAGACAGACATACCTGCACATAGTTACATAAGGTTAGCTTTAACCTACACTAACTGGCACCTATTCTGGAAATTAGGAAAAATGAAAAAAAAATGGTGTAGCAATAAAGGCCAGTAGTATCCTATAATTTAAACTGTTATGCATACAAAATGTACTTAGCTTTTCTAAATCTTTATTTTTTTTTAAGATTTTATTTATTTATTTGAGAGAGAGACAGCACAGAGAGGGAGAAGCAGACTCCCCACTGAGCAGAGAGCCCTACGCAGGGCTTAATCCCAGGACTCTGAGATCATAACCCAAGCCAAAGGCAGATGCTTAACCAACTGAACCACTCAGATGTCCCATTACATTTTTATGTATTAATTATTATATTATTTAAATTATGTGTGAAGTGGGTGCCAGGAACCAGGGTTCATAGTAAAGGGACATTTCTCAGCCCTGCATGGTTTTAAATAGCCCATCCATTAAGTCAAGACTAGATTCATAAAAACTGAAATAACCCTTTTCTTTTCCCACATCCCTTTCTTAACACTTAAAGATGATACTTTTGCCAATACTTCCATTCTGTTGGGGAAGTACTGGGCAGGAAACTTCTACCATGTTCATCATCTTTCTTATTCTTTCTTCTTGGGAAGTGACTTACCGGGCAAATGTTATAGCTCACAGTTGACCACATTCTCTGCTCCAGCTTTCTTTGTCTCTCTTTCTCCCTCTGTCATCAGTTTTTCTACCAATGATCCGTGTTGTCTCTTGCCACTTTGGGCTCTCACACACAGAGCCCACATGAATTTAAATAAGGTTAAGAATCTCTCAGCCCTTGCTTGCTGTGTTCTGGGATATACGAAAGGTCATTATCTTCCATGTGGGTGAATAAATAATTCTGTTCAAAGTATCCTACACTTCCAAGGACTGATTGGGAAAGCAAGATGAAATAGTCTCATTTTGTTCTCAAAGTCCAAATTTCTTAATCTGATATAATATAAACCATGTTACAGAGGGTACGGTATTTTAATGCTTATCTCGTTTTTATGGTTGTTCTCATTTTGGCTAGAGTTTAGAAGTCAGGATTGGGGATGAAGATTAGCATCTTGCCAATCTCTAACGATCAGTAAGGGGGAAAAAAGCATTTTTAATAACCATCACCAACAAAGATCCTTTGCAATTCACAAAGAAAAACAAAAGGCCCTCTTATATAACTAAAAATGTGTCCCAACTACAAGCCCTTATAATAATAATAAAAAAAGCAAACACCTCTACTCAGTTTTATTTTTTCAGAATGTAAAATGATATAATTATAGTTGCTTATGTTTCAAAGAATCATTGAATGACAGAATTGTCTCTTATTTGAATTAGTACAGGCAAAACAAGATCACCCTTTTGCAGATTTGCTACAAGCAAAAATGACATGGTTTAGAAGTACAATTATTACCTTTTTTTCTCTTTGGGGGAATCAAAGATGCTGCATAGAGCATGGTGAGGGTTAAAACTCCAATGCTCATTTTGCTGTGCAAGCTGAAAGAGCCTTTGTAGGCCCTCTGCCCATAGGCCAGTATTTGATAGAAACCTTGTGCTGTAGGGAGTTTTAAATGTCTCCAGTAACTTTGCGCAATTATCCCTTGTTGAATTAGCAGAATCAATAGGGCACCCAAAGAGGCCCCTGTGAATTTCTGCTTGTTACCTTGGGGTTTTTTTTAGTTTCTTAAACCTTCCAGGGTTGTTAATCCTGCAATTTTAAAGCTAAAATGGCTGTTGTATGTAAAGTAATGTGGTACAAAGCTTTCAAGGTCTCTGATAACTTTCTACAATGTCCTTTGTTTTATTAACCAGACCACTGGGGCTATCCCACATTGTCCCTATATTTTGTGTGCTTTCCCTGTAGGCTCAAAGGCAGCCATTTAAGACATCCTTAAATGTTTCAATTACATACAAGACCCACTTTAGCTCTGAGATTGCAAGACCATCAGCCTTTCCAAGATCTGACATACCTAGAGACCAATCAGGAAGTCACAGGAGATAATAGTTGTGGGTCTGCTAATTCAGCAAGAAACAACTGTACAAAATTGGGAAATATTCTCTTTATATGCTGGTCACCTCCATCCATTGCCTTGAATTTGAACTGTGCTCTTCCACTTATCTAAACATTCCTGTTTTAGTGTCCTACCAGTTTCCTAAGCATTAACTTATGATTTCATAAATCTCATGGATCAAAAAATAATCATAGAACTTCCACACTTTAAAAGATTTCTCTACTTTGTCAAAAAATTCCAAAGCTTCATTTTAAATGCCCATTCTATTGATTCTACAGTTTTCTTTTCTTTTTTTTTTTTTTTGATGGCTTTCCAGAGAAGCATAAAAAAACTTTTACTTTTAACGCAAACTGTTAAGTCAGTCCTGAAGCAGAGACTAATGGGAGAATGCATTAATAGCACACATTCCTTCCTGCTATATTTATTTGTTCTAAGATGCTGCACCTGTGAGTCCAAATGGAAAATTATTACTCACAGATTTTGCCTTTATAAATAATTTTCTTCAGATAACACTACCAGAAGAGAGCATTCCTTTGATACTTCATATTCATATCTTATGTCAGAAAAATATATTTGAATGATTAGTTGCTAGCAAAAAAAATATTAAGAGGGGGAAAAATCACCATTCAGCTCTATGCACCCAGGGCAACCCAGCATTTTTCCCAAAAATGCTTTCCAAACTTCAAGGAAACAGAAGTGATGCTGAATCATATTTACATAATCTTAGTTTAACCTGCATGTCAGTTAAAAGCAGTCAAATGTAAAATACAACAGTCTTGTTTTACATCTACATATCCTTTGATACCCAAGAACTCTACCTTTGAGTGAGTGTGTAAAGTACATTCATGCATTCAAGGCGAAACTCAGAGCCTAGTTCTGCTATACTGAGTAATTATACCATACATCTGGTTGATAAAACTTTGCATTTATAGAATTTTTTAGTTTTTGGTATTATCTCTGATTGATTTTGTGCGTACATGTGTGTCAACTCCTAGTCAGAAATGTAATTGACAATGAGCACAATCAATTTTATAATTATTCTAATTATGTTGAAGTTTACATAAACATTATTAGAGAGAGTCCAATAGATATTCAGAGCAGATATGACTTGATATAAATGTAGGTCCTCTAGGGTCATTTGCTCAGGTTTCTTTATACAAAATGAACTAGTGACTAGAACCAAATCACCCTTTGCAGAGTTTATAATGTGCAAAATCCCAAGCACCATATTAGTTTCTATGGACCATCTCAAACATGTCCTGGGACCACTATAATAATAATGTATATGCCAATTATGAGCAAGTCCACCTTGCCACCACAGCGATCTTTTCTTCATTTGTTAGCACTTTTTTGTTTCTTGGTGCTGTAATTATCTCTTATATACTTGCCTTCCCCATTAGATTCAGAGATCAGATGTGAAAAGGCTTAACATATAATAGGCATTCGGTGGTCTCTTTAGTTAATGAATAAATTAAATATCAAATATCAATATCAAATATCAAATGTTTCATTTTATTTCATATTGAAATACAATTTGCATTTATTTCCTCCACTTGTGCTTTCTGGAAGTAAGAAAAGCATCCATATTCTCATAGAAGATAATATTATTTGGCAAAATGCTTTGTCACTAATGTTTCAACTAATACTTGGCTCTCTCTTCGTTGTTCCCCTAATTCATCTGTGGATAATTCTTAATCTCTACAGTCTGATCTCACATTTGCTCTTTGCCCTAGAACTCACTCTTGTGATTCCAGACTAGTCTTACATAGTCTTTTTTGGTTCATGTCTTTCACAAGGGAAAGCTCCATGATTACACTTAAAAACAAATCAAAACAACACAAACTACTCTTGATTTAGGCTCAGGTCATGATCTCAGGATGATGAGATCGAGCCCCAGTTCGGGGGTAAGTCCATTTATACCCTAAATTTCCAAATACCTTTTGCCAAATTCATGGGAGAATAGCTATTTCTTCATCAAGAACAGTACAACATTGCTGTCCTAAATGTTATAGCAGGGATTATCAAAATTATTAATACCTTCAGCACACAGAAAATAAGACCAATGCATTTGCAAGGACTAGTTTTATATTAGGAGAATAAAAGTGAATTATCTATGACCATCCTTCTGTCCTCTCAGGGTTTAGGAATTTGGTGGATTACAATTTCCTTCTTAGAAATTCAAAAAATCTGTATACAACAAGAAGTAACTATTTTTCTCTTTTTTGATTATTACTAAGACATTTTCAAAAAGAAAGTTAAAATTTTAAAAAAAAGAACATTAAAATTATTTTGAATTTCACAGTGTAGTCCATCAGAAATATTAAGCTCTGCACAAAATTCTCTGTACAATCACAACATATCTCCACACTGACAAAAAGCTTTACCATTTAAGTAACTTGGCTTTGTATTGATAATACAAATTTCATAAAGAATTATAATTTAATTTAAATAATATGTTTTCCTTTCAATAGTTAAACAACATCTAAACATTTGTACTGGTGGGACACATATATACATCCACATCTATTTCAGTTTTTTACAATTAAACTATACAAAGATGATAGTAAGTCTACACTATAGAACTTTTTGCTATAGGTAGAATGGGGGCTGCATTCTCATATAACTTCCAATGAATATTCCAACCTGTGGAGAAGAGAATCACACACACACACACACACACACACAATCTCATTTATATAGAGTATAATTTATAATCTGTTTAAGAAGTAAATCTAAATATGAAAACAAAAGTGGTTTAGGATATGAGTTTTTTTTTTTTAATTTTACTTTCTCTGTAGGTACTTTTTTCTGTAGGAAATCCATATTGTAAACAATTTCCAAAAATAAAAATAAAAAGATAAAACTCCAAGAAGATGACAAGAATGTTAGAGAGTTTTCTCCTGCATGAGATTATTTAACCTAAGCCCCCTCAACTGTGAAAACTGTGGATGCAACTTTGAGGAAACATTTTGAATGTGACAGCAAAATTACTTTGTGATGTTTATACATTTTTCATAATGTTGTTCCCAGTAGAACTGATTTCTATATTTCTTACAGCAGTGGTATGAAGAATCAGCCTTTTAAAAGGATCAGGATTTGCTGACTCTGCTGTTGGAGTGCCTTGTTAGCTAAGAGACAATGCTATGGTTAAATGCAGCATAGTAATAACTTTGAGGAATTAGAAGGTATCAAGAAAGAGAGTTGTATGGCCCTGTGTGTTCACTTTTGTGGGAGAGAAAAGGAGAGAAAAGTAAAACAGGAAAACACTGAGGCAGACAGAAATGAAATAAGACAGCCAGAGCAGGGAACTCAAACAATGTGCTACTGAGTTCGATAAATCTATACTTATTTTTTACATCCTGCAAGGTCATAGATGACGCGGATATTGGTCTCCTAGCAACCCATTCTACTAACCTACTTTTGTCCCAATCACTGGAGAATGGGTTTGGTGCTTTGAGCAGTTTCAACACGAAGAGGAAAGAATCAAAATGATGTTAGGTAACTACCGATGTGCAAAATAATAAATGTGTGTGCACACATAGAGACACATACAACTCCTTGTCCCTTCTCTAAGTCTACAAAGTTCAGAGTGGTCTTTCTACAGATTTCCCAGAACTGAAAATAAATATCTAATTGTCACACGATTATTGCTTTTTTAAAAATCCAAGATAGTAATGCTGATGTAGTGCACATAATAAATAAGACACTTAAGTGTAAGATATATAAAGTAAGATATATACCAATATAACTAATACCAGGATCTAAATTAAAAACTAAATTAAGCCAAAATAAACTAAATTTAAATGTAGGCATTATTACTTTTAGGTTTGATTTTGGAAAAGTAAAAGTTTTGTAACTATAAATTGCCAACTTTCAAGTTTAAGGACAATATTTTCAGAATTTGTTTCTGTGATTCTAAATTTTACAGGCTATGCTTTCTCTTGAGTTATTTTTCTTGCCTTTTTTAAAGTTATATTTTAATTTAATCTTTGAGTTCTATGATTCCAAGTTTTCACATCACTTTCCTATCTTAACAACTCTATTGTTACATTTCCTAATTGTCCTAGAGGTCTTCTTAGTTTGTGTTTTCAGAGCTACATGAAAGATGATGAATATATTTTATTCTGTTTTGAATAGGTTATCCTATTTGAAATAACTCACTTCATTAGATGATGAAAATATTTAACCTATTTTTTCCATTTACTTTCTTAAGAGTACAAATAATAGGGATTAGTATTTCTTAGTAACAGCTGATCCCATTTAACATAAAATTTAACTCAGGAACCTCTTCTCACACAAATTAACTCAAAAGGGATTAAAGACCTAAATGCGGGGCAACCCTGGTGGCTCAGCGGTTTAGTGCCGCCTTCAGCCTAGGGCGGGATCCTGGAGACCCATGATCCAGTCCCATGTCAGGCTCCCTGGGTGGAGCCTGTTTCTCCCTCTGCCTGTGTCTCTGCCTCTCTCTCTCTCTCTCTCTCTGTGTGTGTGTGTGTCTCTCATAAATAAATAAATAAAATCTTAGAAAAAAAAAAAAAAGACCTAAATGTAAGAGTAAAGCCATAAAACAGCTCTGTGAGAACTCTAGACACCAGTTGAGAAGCTATAGCAGTCAAGCCACTATAAAACCAAGATAGGATTCTAATGAAAAGAGAGGAAAATTTGGGGCATTTGGTGTGACTATCCATGCTGCATAGCATTGAGCAGCTAAGAGGAAATCTCTCTTAGGATGGAAACAGTGAACCAATGTTCTGACTTGTTCAGGGGGCTGCCTGACCGATGGCTTTCACTCTAACCTGACAGAGCACTGACAAGAACACTAGAGTCCAGAAGCTGCTGAAAATTGAGTAGTATATTACAGCTGCAGTTCTGGAAGTAGATGTCAGAAAGAGCAAGATATGAAAAAGGTTTAAGAGATATAAGAATCCAGAGATCAGCTAAAGATTTAAGTGATTGATGAAGGTCTTTGCCTACATAAAACCAGTATGAAAAGACCAGAAAAGGTTTCTTTCTCCCCACCTCCCACAGTGACCAAATGGACCAAATTTCAGAAAACCAAAACAAAACTATGAGTATCTGACTCTAAAGAAATACAGGTCTATGAGCTATCAGCCAATTAATTTAAAATAACTATAGTAAGATGCTCAGTGAGTTAAAAGAGAACAAAGATAAAGAACTGAACAAAATCAGGAAAACTGTGCATGAACAAAATGAGATTATTAACAAAGAGCTAGAAACTATAAAGAAGAACAAGACAAATTCTAGAGCTTTAAATACAGTAACTGAATTGAAAAAAGAAAGTGTTACAAAGTGTTCAACAGCAGACTTGACAGGAAGAAGGAATCTGGGTACTTGAAGACAGGTCATTTAAGTTACCTAGTCAGAGGAGCAAAAGAAAAAAAAAAAGCATGAGAAAAAGCAAAAGGAATTTATGAGACACCATCAAATAGATCAATATATGCATTATGGGAATACTAGAAGGAGAAGAGGGGCAGAGAGCTTATTTGAAGACCTAATAGCTGAAAATTCAACAAATCTGAGGGAATAAATTGACGTACAGATGTAACAGCTTAAGGAACTCCAGCTGCATTAATTCAAAGAGAATCACGTCAAAACATATTATAATCACACTGTAATTTCAAAGACAAAATCTTGAAAGCAGCATGAGAAAAGTGATTCAGTACATACATGGGAGCTTTTACAGCAGAAATTTTGTAGGCCAGAAGGGAATGGAATGATATATTCAAATTGCTGGGGATGGAGGAGAAGTCAACCAAGAATACTGTATTTGGCAAAATTGTCCTTTAAGAACAAAGGAAAAATTAAAATTATTCCTGATAAACAAAGGGTAAGGTTATTCTTCACCAGTAGGCTTGCTATACAAGAAGTGTAAAAGGTAATCCCTCAAGTTAAAATGAAAGGATGATAGATAGGAACACAAAAGCATATGAAAATATATGGTTCTCCAGTAAAGATAGATATAGATATATAATAATATGAACTATTGGACAAATAAATATAGTAGCCTACTTTTGATAAATATAGAAAATTGTACTATTGCAACATTGCTGCATAGACTTTAAATGAAACAAAACTAACTATAAAGCTATCCTATGAATATACAATGTATACAATGCAATTTGGCATACCAATAACATAAAGGGGGTGGAGCTGGAAGGAGTACTTTTTATTTTTTTTAAGGAGTAGTTTTTATACGCAGCTGAAGTTGTTATCAGTTTAAAATAGAATACCATAACTTTAAGATGTTTTATATAATTGCAAGAGTAACCAAAAGAAAATATCTATAAACTATACACAAAAGGAAATGAGAAGGAACTTAAAGTATATCATATAAGAAAAACAAATGAAACTGGGAAAAAGAGAGTCAAAGAAGCTACAAGACATTCAGAAAATAGTTTATAAAATGACAATAGTAAATCTTAAATAGTAATTACTAAATTATGGTGATAACGAAGACAACTAAGGACACTAACAGAGAAATGCACACCAATATCCCTGATAAATAGTGATATAAAAGTCTTCAAAAAATAATAGTAGTAAATAGAATTTAATAGTATACTCTAAATATTATACACCACCATAAAGTGGAATATGATCCTGGAATGAAAGGATGGTTCAACATATGAAAATCAGTTAGTGTAATGTGCCACATTAGCAGAAAGAAATGCAAAATAATAATAATAATAATAATAATAATAATAATAATTGTAATTGATGCAGAAAAAGCATTTGAGAAAATTCCACATTCTTGCAATGATCCATTTCTTACATGGTATAGCAGGAAACTCACTACCTCAAAGGCCACTTATGAAAACCCACAGCATTTGCAGATGCTGAAAGACTAAAAGCTTTTCCTCTAAGAACATGAACAAGGCAAGAATGCCCACTCTCCCCACTTTTATTCAACATAGTATTGGAAGTCCTAGACAGAGAAATCAGGCAAGGAAAAGTTACGTAAAAGAAAAACAAAAACAAAAAGAAACAAAACATAAAACATACAAATTGGAAAGGAAGAAACAAATTTATCTATATTTGCTGCTGACAATATCCTATATGTAGAAAGCCTTAAACTTACCACCAGAAAAATGTTGAATTAATAACTGAATTCAGCAAAGTTGCCAGATACAAAATCAACAAACAAAAATTTCATTGTTTTTGTACACTAACAACAATCAATCCCAGAAGAATATTAAGATAACAGATCCAGGTATGCCTGGGTGGCTCAGCAGTTGCGCATCTGCCTTTGGCTCAGGGCATGATCCTGGTGTCCCCAGATCGAGTCCCACATTGGGCTCCCTGCATGGAGCCTGATTCTCCCTCTGCCTGTGTCTCTGCCTCTCTCTCTCTCTGTCTCTCATGAATAAATAAATAAAATCTTAAAAAAAAGAACGAAAACATATCCACTTATAATGGCATCCAAAAGAATAAAATACATAGGAATAAGCCTATATAATGTGGTAAAAGGTCTATATGCTGAAGGCTACAAAATATTCTGAAAGAGATTAAAGAATACACAAATAAGTTAAAAGATATCCAGTGTTCGTGGATTAAGAGATTTAAAGTTATTAAGATGTCCCTACTACCTAAAGTGTTCTGCATATTCTGCATAATCTCTATTGAAATCCCAAAAGCATTTGTTTGCAGAGATACAAAAATCCGTCATAAAATTTATATGGATCCCAAAAAGCCATAATACTTTTTTTTTTAAAAGAACAAAGTTGAAGGACTCCAATTTCCTGATCAATAAATATATTAGAAAATTTAATTAATCACAACAGTGTGGTACTGAGATAAAGACAGACCAAAGACTAATGAAACAGAAGGAAGAACCCAGAAATAAACCTTTCTTTAGAGTGACAAATGATCTTCAACAAAGCAACCTCTTCAACAAATGGAAATGGGAAAAGTAGATATCCACATGTAAAAGAATGAAGTGGGACCCTTACCTTACACCATACATATAAACTCAAAATGGGAGTAAAGACCAAAATGTAAAACTAAAAACCATGAAATTTCTAGATGAAAATATAAATGAAAAGCTTCAAGACATTGGACTTATCAATGATTTCTTGGATGCGATACTAAAACCATAGGAAACAAAAGTAAAAATAGATAAATGGAATTACATCAAACTTAAAAACTTTTATGCATCAAAAGACATAAATGACAAAATGCAAAGACAACCTATAGAAGGGGAGAGAATATCTTCAAATCATGTATCTGTCAGGGCTTAATCCCCAGAATATATAAAGCACTTCTGTAATTCAACAACAATAACAAGAAAAATAAAACAACCTGATTAAAAATTGTGTAAAGAACTTGAATAGGTATTTCTCCAAAGATAAAATACAAATAATCAATCATATAAAAAAAGTCCAACATCACTAATTATCAGAGAAATACAATTAAAAACATCAATGAGATATTGCCTCACATCCATTAGAATGACTACTATAAAATATAAATGACAAGTTTGGTAAGAAATGTAGACACAGTTGGAACTCTGTGGACTGTTGGTTGGATTGTAAAATGGTGGACCTGCTATGGAAAACAGTATGGAAATTCCAAAAAAATTAAGCATACTAATTAATGTATGACCTGTAAATCCCACTTGTCCATATACATAGATAGAAAAATTAAAACAGGTTCACAAAGGGAAATTTGCATACCCAAGATCATAGCAGCATTATTCAGAATGGCCAAGAGGTGGAAATAGCCCAAATGTTCGTTAATAGATAAATGGATAAACAAAATGTGGTATATACATACAGTGAGCTCTAAGCCTTAAAAAAAAAAGTAAATCCTGCCTTGTGTTAAAATGTAGATGAAACTTGAGGACATCACTCTAGGTGAAATAAGCCAGTCACAAGAAAATATGTACCTTATAATTCTACTATATGAAATATATAAACCAGTCAAATTCAAAGAAACAGAAAGTAGAATGGTGGTTTCTAGGAGGGAGAGAAAAAACAGGGAAGCTATTTAATGGGCATAGTTTCAGATTTGTATAATGAAAATGTTGCAGAGATCAGTTTCACAACAATAAAAATATACTTTACATTATTAAGCTGAACATTCCAAATTGGTTAATATGGTAAATAGAGGTGTATTTTTAATAAAAATGTGTATATATATATATGTGTGTGTGTGTGTGTATGTGTGTGTGTGTGTTATGTATGTGGGTGCACATATATGGAATCCACAGAGGATACGGTTTCTATGGGCCAATACTTCCATTTATAAAAGAGTGTAAGACATGATTGTATTGACATCTTTGAAAACTGCTTTGAAAGCTTTCAGTTTTGACTTTATGCCCTGACTTTCATCAACAGCATCCTTACCTTCTTGACAGTGTCATATCCCTTTATTTTTTTAGGTACAGTGCCTGCTCCAGCTTCCTAATCCCTTCCTCTGTAAATGATGAAAGAATTGGTGTTCTCATCCACCTACAATCAATTTGTATTACATACTAGCTTACCTTCTCCTTTAAGCCTATTCTTTCTGATAAACAAAATCATTTCCTCTTAGATTAATACATATCATGACCTAAATCAGATATAAGAAAGATTTGAGAAGTAGTAGTAACCATCATTTTCTACCTAAAAATCACATTTCTGATTTTTTATAAGTCAAACCCCATTAGGTACATAGTGGATCACCGATATGATATTTCTTTAAAGAATAAGCAAACACACCTTACTAACAAATGTGATATATTTCACTCTCTAGTTTATCTTTTAGCACATTTTTATTTACTCAAATACATGTATTGCATGGCAACCATTGTTCTTACACCTCCCCGGTCCCAGAGGCCAGCTCCCACTCTCAAGTCTCCTTCTTGCTCTCCATACCCTCATCATTTGTGGGTTGAATCTCTCCAACATCTTCCCATAACTTAACAAGGTAATGATTCTGAAATAATCGTAGGGAGTCTATATTCTTTTTATTTTTTGTACATACTTTTTACTGGAGTTCAATTTGCCAACATATAGCATAATACGCAGAGCTCATTGCATCAAGTGCCCCCCTCAGTGCCCATCACTCAGTCACCCTAAACCCTGTCCACCTCCCTTTCCACCACCCCTCGTTCGTTTCCCAGATATAGGAGTCTCTCATGTTCTGTCACCCTCACTGATATTTCCCACTCATTTTTTCTCCTTTCCCCTTTATTCCCTTTACTATTTTTTATATTCCTCAAATGAATGAGACCATATAATGTTTGACTTACTTTACTCAGCATAATACCCTCCAGTACCATCCACATCGAAGCAAATGGTGGGTATTTGCGTTTCTAATGGCTGAGTAATATTCCATTGTATACATAGACCACAGCTTCTTTATCCATCCATTCTTTCGAAGGACACCGAGGCTCCTTCCATAGTTTGGCTATTGTGGACATTGCTGCTAGAAACATCGGGGTGCAGGTGTCCTGGCGTTTCACTGCATCTGTATCTTTGGGGCAAATCCTCAGCAGTGCAATTGCTGGGTCATTGGGCAGTTCTACTGTTAACTCTTTGAGGAACCTCCACACAGTTTTCCAGGGTGGCTGCACCAGTTCACATTCCCACCAACAGTGCAAGAGGGTTCTCTTTTTCCACATCCTCCCCAACATTTGTTGTTTTCTGTCTTGTTAATTTTCCCCATTCTCACTGGGGTGAGATAGTATCTCATCGTGGTTTTGATGTGTATTTCCCTGATGGCAAGTGATGAGGAGCATTTTCTCATGTGCTTGTTGGCCATGTCTATGTCTTCCTTGGTGAAATTTCTGTTCATGTCTTTTGCCCTTTTCATGATTGGATTGTTTGTTTCTTTGATATTGAGTTTAATAAGTTCTTTATAGATCTTGGATACTAGCCCTTTATCCGATAGGTCATTTGCAAATATTTTCTCCCATTCTGTAGGTTGTCTTTTAGTTTTATTGACTACTTCTTTTGCTGTGCAGAAGCTTTTTATCTTGATTAAGTCCCAATTACTCATTTTTGCTTTTGTTTCCCTTGCCTTCATAGATGTATCTTGCAAGAAGTTGCGTGGCCAAGTTCAAAAAGGGTGTTGCCTGTGTTCTTCTCTAGGATTTGATGGATTCTTGTCTCACATTTAGATCTTTCATCCATTTTGAGTTTATCTTTGTGAATGGTGTAAGAGAGTGGTTTAGTTTCATTCTGCTGCACGTGGCTGTTCAATGTTCCCAGCACCATTTATTGAAGAGACTGTCCTTTTTCCAGTGGATAGTCTTTCCTGCTTTGTCGAATATTGGAGTCTTTTGGGTTTTGTGTATACAGTATCATGACATCTGCAAAGAGGGAGAGTTTGACTTCTTTTTCGCCAATTTGAATGCCTTTTATTTCTTTTTGTTGCCTGATTGCTGAGGCTAGAACTTCTAGTACTATGTTGAATAGCAGTGGTGAGAGTGGACATCCCTGTCGTGTTCCTGATCTTAAGGGAAAGGCTCTCAGTGTTTCCCCATTGAGAATGATATTTGCTGTGGGCTTTTTGTAAATGGCTTTAAAGATGTTGAGGAATGTTCTCTCTATCCCTACACTCTGAAGAGTTTTGATCAGGATTGGATGCTGTATTTTGTCAAATGCTTTCTCTGCATCTATTGCGAGGATCATATGGCTCTTGTATTTTCTCTTGTTGATATGATCTATCACGTTGATTGCTTTACGCGTGTTGAACCAGCCTTGCATCCTGGGGATAGAACCCACTTGGTCATGCTGGATAATCTTCTTAATGTACTGTTGGATCCTATTGGCTAGTACCTTGTTGAGAATTTTTGCATCTGTGTACATCAGGGATATTGGTCTATAATTCTCCTTTTTGGTGGGGTCTTTGCCTGGTTTTGGAATTAAGGTGATGCTGGCCTCATAGAAAAAGTTTGGAAGTATTCCATCTCTTTCTATCTTTCAGAACAGCTTTAGTAGAATATGTATTGTTTCTTCTTTAAATGTTTGATAGAATTCCCCTGGGAAGCCCTGGACTTTTGTGTCTTGGGAGGTTTTTGATGACCTTCAATTTCCTCCCTGGTTATTGGCCTGTTCAGGTTTTCTATTTCTTCCTGTTTCAGTTTTGGTAGTTTGTGGTTTTCCCAGAAATGAGTCCATTTCTTCTAAATTGCCTAATGTTTTGGCATATAGCTGCTCATAATATGTTTTTAAAATTGTATTTCCTTGGTATTGGTGGTCATCTCTCCTTTTTCATTCATGATTTTATTAATTTGAGTCTTTCTCTTTTGTCTTTAATAAGGCTGGATAATGGTTTATCTATCTTATGAATTCTTTCAAAGAACCAACTCCTGGTTTTGTTGATCTGTTCTACATTTCTTCCAGTCTCTTTTTTTTTTCTTTTTTTTTAAATTTTTTTAAATTATTTATTTACGATAGTCACAGAGAGAGAGAGAGAGAGGCAGAGACACAGGCAGAGGGAGAAGCAGGCTCCATGCACCGGGAGCCCGACGTGGGATTCGATCCCAGGTCTCCAGGATCGCGCCCTGAGCCAAAGGCAGGCGCCAAACCGCTGCGCCACCCAGGGATCCCCAGTCTCTATTTCATTGAGTTCTGCTCAACTCTTTATTAACTCTCTTCTACTGCTTGGTGTAGGTTTTATTTGCTGTTCTTCCTCCAGTACCTTTAGGTGCAAGGTTAGCTTGTGTATTTGGGTTTATTCTAATTTTTTGAGGGATCCTTGTATTGCAATATATTTCCCTCTCAGGACTGCTTTTGTTGTATCCCAAAGATTTTGAATGGTTGTATCTTCATTCTCATTAGTTTCCATGAGTCTTTTTAATTCTCTAATTTCCTGGTTGACCCTTTCATCTTTTAGCAGGATGCTCTTTAACCTCCACGTGTTTGAATTTCTTCCAAATTTCTTCTTGTGATTGAGTTCAAGTTTCAAAGCATTGTGGTCTGAAAATATACAGGGGACAATCCCCATCTTTTGGTATCAGTTAAGACCTAATTTGTGACCCAGTATGTGGTCTATTCTGGAGAAAGTTCCATGTGCACTTGAGACGAATGTGTATTCAGTTGCATTTGGTTGTAAAGTTCTGTAAATACCTGTGAAATCCATCTGGCCCAGTGTATCATTTAAAGCTCTTGTTTTCCTTGGACATGTTGTGCTTAGAAGATCTGTCATTTGCAGAAAGTGCCATGTTGAAGTCCTCTTGTTGGATAGATCCTTTAAGTATGATATAGCGTCCCTCTTCATCTCTTATTACAGTCTTTGGGATAAACTTTAATTTATCTGATATGAGGATTGCTACCCCTTCTTTCTATTGAGCACCATTTGAATGGTAAGTGGTTCTCCAACCTTTCATTTTCAGGCTGGAGTTGTCCTTAGGTATAAAATGAGTCTCTCATAGACAGCAAATAGATGGGTCTTGCTTTTTTATCCAGTCTGAAACCCTGTGTCTTTTGATGGGATCATTAAGCCCATTCAGGTTCAGAGTTACTATTGAAAGATATGAATTTAGTGTCATCATGATACCTATTCAGTCCCTGTTTTTGTGGATTATTTCTTTGGGCATCCTCTTTCTTTTACAAAGTCCCCCTTAATATTTCTTGCAGAGATGGTTTGGTGGTCACATATTCTTTCAGTTTCTGCCTATCTTGGAAGCTCTTTATCTCTCCTTCTATTCTGAATGAGAGCCTTGCTGGATAGAGTATTCTTGGCTGCATGTTCTTCTCATTTAGGACCCTGAATATATCCTGCCAGCCCTTTCTGGCCTGCCAGGTCTCTGTGGAGAGGTCTGCTGTTAACCTAATACTTCTTCCCATAAAGTTAGGGATCTCTTGTCTCTTGCTGCTTTAAGGATTTTCTATCTTTGGAATTTGCAAGTTTCACTATTAAATGTCCAGGTGTTGAAGGGTTTTTATTGATTTTAGGGGAGGGCCTCTCTATCTCCTGGATCTGTATGTCTGTTTCCCTCCCCAAATTATGGACATTCTCAGCTATGATTTGTTCAAATATGCTTTCTGATCCTCTGTCCCTCTCAGCACCCTCTGGGACCCCAATTAAACGTATATATTTCCTTCTGAGGCTGTCATTTATTTCCCTTATCCTTTCCTCATGGTCTTTTAATTGTTTTTCTCTTTTCTTTTTCCTCAGCTTCCTTCCTTGCCATCAACTTGTCTTCTATGTCCCTCACTCTTTCTTCTACCTCATTAACTCTCACCATTAGGACCTCCAGTTTGGATTGCATCTCATTTAATTGATTTTTAATCAATTTAGATTAGATCTAAATTCTGCAGTCATGAAGTCTCTAGAACCCTTTATGCTTTTTTCCAGAGCCACGAGTAGCTTTATAATTGTGCTTCTGAATTGGCTTTCTGACATCAAATTGCAATCCAATTCTCTGTGGCGGAGAGTACTGTTTCTGATTCTTTTTTTTGTGGTGAGTTCTTCTTTCTAGTCATTTTGCTCAGTGCAGAGTGGCTAAAAATGAATTGTACTTGTTTGAAGCGCAAACTCTTCTCTCTGGAGCATTCCAACTGTTCTCTCTTTAAATCTCAGGTGAATCTGTAGGTTTTCAGGATGATTTGAAAGTTATCTAGGTAAGTTGGTGGGGACAGGTGACTTGGGACCGACCCTACTTCTCTGCCATCTTGCCCTGCCCTCAGTCTGTATTTTTATTGAACAGACTTTCTAGGTTATGGCTAACAATGATTTACATATGGATTTTAACAAGAGGCAAAAATAAATATTTGAGGATCTGTAAGAGAACAAGTGCTTGTTTTAGTGCAAAGGCCTTGAAATAGGGACACGGAAAAGTCAGATGGAGAGGCAGCCACATATGTGTTCAGTGGAGATGACAGAGCAGAGAAATGAAAGTGTGGATAAGGCAAAAGGATGGCAATGTTGGGAAGCAAAGTCCAGAGTCTCTGACTTAGAAAGTCAGCATGAGTCTGTGACAGTGAAGATGATGATAATGATGATGAAGAGGAAAATGTAAATAATAATTAAAGGAAATATTCCATGATAGAGTTAATCTCATCTGTAGGCCCAATAAACGGAGAAAGAAAATGGATGAGCTGTTTAAAAATCATAATAATTATGTAATCATTTATAGTTCAGCTTTGGAGTTGGTTGAACATGGATTTGCATTCCATTTCTTCTCTGACAGTTGTTTGACCTTAGCAAATTATTTAACCTCACTAAACCTAAATTCTTTCACCTATAAAACAGATGTATATTAAATCAGACATAGTAAATTTAACTAGCTCATAGTATTGCAAGAAATAGATGGAAGATATATTTTTTAATTTTTTAAAAGATTTTATTTATTTATTCATGAGAGACAGAGAGAGACAGAGGCAGAGACACAGGCAGAGGGAGAAGCAGGCTCCATGCAGGGAGCCCCACGTGGGACTGCATCCTGGGATTCCAGGATCACACCCTGGGCTGAAGGCAGCGCTAAACTGCTGAGCCACCAGAGCTGCCCTATTTTTTTTTTTTTTTTGATTTTTAAAAAGATCTTATTTATTTATTCATGAGAGACAAAGAGAAAGATAAAGAGGCAGAGACATAGGCAAAGGGAGAAGCAGGCTCCCTCTGGAAGCCTGATGCAGGACTCCATCTCAGAACCCAGAATTACAACCTGAGCCAAAGGCAGACGCTCAACCACTGAGCCACACAGGTGCTCCAACAAGATATTTGGAACAGATTAAATGCATGTTGATGCATGTTGTTAACTAATGAATAATACTATTCAGGACATTTATGTAACATTCTGTTGTTATTTTTTTATTATAGATATAGCAAATGAGATGAAACATGTGAAACTGCTTTGTTAACTATAAAATTTATAGTACCAGGGGATCCCTGGGTAGCACAGTGGTTTGGCGCCTGCCTTTGGCCCAGGGCGTTATCCTGGAGACCCGAATTCGAATCCCACGTAGGGATCCCGATGCATGGAGCCTGCTTCTCCCTCTGTCTATGTCTCTGCCTCTCTCTCTCTGTGACTATCATAAATAAATAAAAAAAATTTAAAAAAAAGAAAGAACTCAAATAATAATTAGCCTCCTTTTCAGAGATGACTGTGTGACCTATTTCTGACCAATAAAATGTAAAGCAAGTATAGTTAGGGCTTCTGGAAAAGGGCTTTTTCTTAAACTCCCCCCAAAAAATTATCATAAAAAATAAAGCCCGTTCTGCTTCTCTCTTCTTTGCCTTCTATAGTGTGACAAAATAATGCTTGAAGATGCTCCAAACAACTAGTGACCATACTTCTATGAAAACTGCTTTGAAAGGTTTCAGTTTTGACTTTATGTTCCCTGCCACGAGAATAAAAAAGGTGCCGACCATGGATCCTGACTTCAGCGAATCACTTAACACTCCAGTATAATTAGAAGAACTACCTCCTGTTTTCTCATTATGGGAGGCATCCCTATTGGTTAGGCCACTATTAGCAAAGTTTTCTATTAGTTGCAGCCAAAGCCATTCCTAATAAGCATGACATTTTAATCTAGATTACACTTAGCCTTTGAAATTTAAAATTTATATGCTATCCCTTGGAAATTACTTATGCACTGTTTGTTTAAGTTTGTAATAATTACCAATCTGGGGTATCTTCTATTAATCCAGACAGTAAAGTATTTCATCTCTGAGAAAAAAGGAAGAGATCACACAGATTTAGAAAGAGCATTCTTTGTAAGTAGGTGCATTTAGGATATAAAGCCCATGTACTATTGATTGGCTTTGTGCTATTTTGTCATATTTCTTATGCTTTATTTTCCCAGGATGAAATGCAAGCAGTATATCTATTTCACAGGGTAGCAGTTAGAATTAAATGAGATAATATTTAACCAAATGTGTTAAAAAATACATAGAACAGTAAATGCTCAAAAAGTTAATTGCTTCCTACCCTGAGAGTGAACCCTGGGATTCATTATGGGATTCATTTCTATTCCTTCTCTCTCTGGAAACTCAGCTAGTTGGTGGGTTATTTGCTCTCTTATATTAATTATACCTAGTAGTGCAATTGAGATGTATGCGACATTACCATCATATGTAGCATGTAGCTAAAATTCCAGTAGTTCTTAGTGTAATATTGGTTTTGAATGAAATGATTGACTTATTAATACTTTGTTAGGGAAGGGGAGGTATCCTGTACACTCTATGATGTCCAGTTACAACCTGGTCCTCCATCTACTAGATGTCCCATCTTCTGGAAACCTAGGATGTCTCCAAAAGTTGTCGAATGTACTCTTGGGGACAAAAAAGCTCCTCAGTTGAGAAGAACTGCTGTAATTCATCAAAGTGAGAAGAGCAGTACCTTGATCCATGAGGCTTACAAGAAAAAAAATGTTAGTTAAAATGATTTGAATGTGTATGAATAAGCATTTACATCTATGCTAGTGATTCCACTAATACTAACTATTTTCTTTTTTGGCACTGTTAGCAAGTTCTTGTTGATTCATAGATCTCAGAATTGAATAATGAAGTTTTGAACATCGAAATTTAATTAGACATTAAAATTTATAAGCACATACAGTAATGTTTAATTGACACTGAAAGCTGAAGACATAATATTTAAGTAGCATAACTAAAATAGAAAAGAACTATTTTAGAAATAATTGTATACCATTCTATAATATTGAGAAAGCAGCCACGGAATTAATTTCATGTAAATTCTGTATCTAGTAACTGATTTTCGAATAGCCAAAAATTTTAAATATCTTTGCAAGTGAGAATATCCATTGTATAATTTGAAAAATTCTAATTTAGGTTCTATGTAGCCAGCAGGCAAAGATAGAAAATCTCTGATAAAATAAATTATGCAGTTTTACTGAATTGATGTGTATCCATGTCAAAGATTAAAAGTGAACACTCTAAAAATGAGAGTGACTGCTAAACATATTTGTAATTTAGATAAATGTATAATTGATTTAGGCATGTTTTAATTGGTACATCTAGAAATTTTTTATATCTTCCTATAAAGAAGTGGTTTATTTTCTAATTTTCTATTATTATCTACATGGAGTATAAAACACACCCTTTCGAAACTGCAAAGGAAAGAAATCTTTGTTAACTTTTTAGAGTAAGGAACACAGTCTTTTACACTAAAATGTAAGTTAAATCAATCACTGTTTTTTTGTTTTGTTTTGTTTCCTCTAAGGTGGGGGAAATTGAGGGAGCAAAGAGGAAGAGTTTTTTGAGGATTAAGTATACTGGGAATGAAACAGGCAAGTCAAGGGAATGGCAAGATTTTGGCCAAATGTTGTTCAAGGTCTCTCAGAAAACAAACAAAAGTTAAGAGGATGTTCTGGTGGATTCCGTTTATTCATATAATTCTCAGTTTAACTAAGGAAAAAAGAAAATAAAAGTAACATTTAATGACTGTCTAGCAAGAATGCATTGTGTAATGTAATCCTTCCTGCCATCTACTTGCTGGTACATTTTCAGGATTTCATAGTTGAGCAAATTATATTTCAGCTTCAACTAATTTGAGCAAGATGATAATCCATGCTATTTACACTATACTAGTTAAGAATCCTGTGTAACAACCTCAACCTAGCTCTTTTGGGAAAGTGAAAGATTTTTTAAAACACATCTATAAACTTTTATTATAGCCATGGATTTGGCACTAGATACAAGTATAGACTTTTATTAATAATAATAATAATGTTCATAACAGAATTTGCATCATTAAAATTTATTCAATAATGTATTAATTTTGAAAAGAGATCATATATACAAATTATTGGCTAGATCAGTCTCTTTTTGACTCTAATTTGCTTATAAATCACAGACAATGTATATCTCCATTAGTCATGGGATCAAATAATAACTATTTTCACAAACAAAAAGCTCAATAATATGCAATGCATTTTCACTCACTTCTACTCAGCTATTTTTCATAACAACTGTATGAGCAAGCCAAAGAAGGGATTAAAATTTAATAACTGAAAAAGTCTCATAATTCCAAAAATTATTTAGTGACAGATTTGTAATAATATACACAATACAACATGATGACCAGGATTATTATAATCATAAAGTCAAGGAAGAAATAAAATATATGTATTAGTGTAAAGGTAAAGTTAAAAGCCATGCCAGAACACCCAATATAGCTATGAGAAGTTACATATACAAAATTTAAAAGAAAAGGATTTGTAGAAAATAAACCAGAGGGAAACACAATATATGATTCAGGGACTATAAGGAATAACAACAAACTAGTTATTCGGGATCAATTAATCATTCTTGAATAATAAAACAGAATTTTCTCTCCTCAAATAAGACTCCAAAAAAAAGAAAACAGTAAGCAACAATTTCAAAAGCCACCTTTCATTATATACACTTTGTCTTTCTTAGAGTCATTTCTCACAATGTTTCTCGAAGTAGGAAGATGTCATATACCTAACATATATACCTAGCAAAGTAGGAAGATGTTATATACCTAACACATTTCAGTGGAAGCAAGTGTTTATTTTTCTGTTGATAATAAAAGTAAACTTTAATATGGTCAACATTAAGATTTGGCCAGAGCCAGGCAGTAAGTTTTAGTAATACAGATAACTCAGAATGTATTTTTTTGTTACCTAAATTATAGAACAATTCCATATAACATACTGTTTCTGTCTCAATACATACAATCACTGGCTGTGCCATAGATTGCTATACTCTGGGGATACTCTCCCCATTCTTAAGGATAGCATCATCATATAAGGCAAAGTAGGCACTAAAAAATTAAAACCATGAACTGTAACAGGGCATAAGAAATGGCTCTGAGTGTATGGAAGAAGAGAGTAAGGTAGCATTTATTTTTCTTATAAAGGAAACATGGATAAGCCTTCACAGGAGTACATGTGTTTGTAAAGGAGTTTGAAGAATGAAACAAATGTATCTGATTTTCAACAAAGGAGTAGCAGTGTAGACAGAGAAAACACCAAAAACAATAGTGGATAAAAGATTATAGCATATTCAGTACAACTTAGAATGTTCTGATGCAACCCATGTGCAGGTTATACAGAAAAGTAGAAGAAAAGGTTTAAGAATATAGACTGGAAACAGATGATAAAAGGACTTGAATGCTTTGCTGGAGATCTTGGATTTTATTTTGCAAGCAAGGGGGGATTAATACAGATTTTAATTAGGGATAGAACACAATCAATTTTCTCATTTACAGTCATGTGGAAGATACAGCCCAATGGTGAGAAGACTAGTTAAGAAATTTCTTAAAATTAAGTTTAGATCATTCAGAACTGTAGTAATTAATATATAATGATTATAATAAACTGGTGTTACCTATGCTTACTAATCTATAATAATGACCCCTTATCCATAACTAGACTACCATATTGGACACTCTTGGTAGCATTACTGGTCTCCCCATACTTCCTAAAGCAGCAAACAAATAAGAAAATCTCATTTTTATGAGTGGGGATGAGGAGATAATGTTGGTCAGAAACCCAAATGTGTGATCCGAAGGCAAAGTAGGAACACACAAGACCAAGAATTGGAATGGGCCTCCAAGAATTATGGTCTCAAAATTAGGGGGAAAAAAAGAGTTAGGGCCTCTGAGCAAAGTCAAATTCTCTTTCCAAAGTATCCCCATGTTAGGCAAAAAAAACTGCCAGTGATTAAAATCTCTCATGATCACACACACACACACCCTACACACACACCCCTATGCACAAACACAGCATCATCAAATTGAGAAGACAACTACTGAAAGTTAAGATAAATGAATAGTATAGTATACTAGATTAACTAAAGAGAGAACTGGTGACCTGGGGTATATATCTAAACAGTATATCAAGAATGAAGTAACAACATCAAAAATAAAAATGACAAGTTAAGAGAAATAAAACCTAAAATGAGAAAGTTTATCACAGAATCATTTGGAATACAGAAGCACCTGGGTGGCTTTGTTGGTTAAGTACCTGACTCTTGATTTAGGCTTAGGTCATGATCTCAGGATCAAATCCAGGCCTGTGTTGGGCTCTATGCTGAGTGTGGAGATCCTCTCTATCCCTCTCCCTGTACCCCGACCCCACCTCTCAGAAGCATGCCCCCTCTCGTGCTCTCTTTCTCAAAAGCAAAAAACAAAAAACACAACAATAACAACAGCAACAACAAACAAAAAACCCTCCACTTGGAATATATAAATAACTCATGAGTCAAAAAAGAAGGAATTCATGGGTCAGGGAGAGTTTAAAAATATTTGGAATTGAATAAAAATGACAACAAAATATAAGAAAATTTGTTGAATGTAGCTAAACCAATGCTTAGAAATTTATGGTATTATATGTTTAATATCAGGGAAGGAGGTCTCATAATCAATAATCCAGTTTAAGAATCTATTCAAAAGAGAACAAATTAAACACAAAGCAAACATATGGAATGAAATAACAAAAAATCAGAAACATAAGTCAGAGAAATTACAAAACCAAAATTAAACTAAAAATTAGTTTTTTTGAAAAGATTAATGTAATTGATTAATCTCAAACCAGGTTGATAAAAAAAGAAGAAAATACAAATTACTGAAAAAAATTCAAAAGAGGAAATCATTACAAGTTCTCAAGTTTTGAAGAATTAAAAAAAAGTATTACAAAAAATACTCCACCCCACAATTCAACAATAATTGAATGTATCCAATTATATGAAATGGACTATTTTCTTTTAAAAATTGAAACTACCAAAGTTCATTCAAAATAAAATACCTAACCTGAATAACACTCTTCATATTTATTTAAAAAACCCAAAACATCTGAATTTGTGATTGTTGACTCTGTATTTCTTGCATTTCTGCATGTCTTGGGATAAGGCACTAATTACCCATCTTATCTGCAAAATAATAATCTTTATTTAAGGATCTTTGGATAGCAAATAGTATCGGAAGGTAGAGCCTATGTTTCTCACCAGACCAAAAGCCAAGCATGTGTACTTAAAAACTCTAAATTAGAAACATTAGAAAACTTTAAAACCGTTAAACTCAGTTATTTGTCTTTTGCAATGCAATTCATTGTGGGCACAAGGCTCATCTGATCTGTTTGTATCATCCTGTGAGAACTGGGCACAGGAAATAAAAGGTAAAAATGATGATAATTATGGCTATTATTATTGTGAGAAATAAATTATTCTCCATCTATGAGCCAAGACTTGCATGTCCTCTACCCACAGCCATGAAACTGTCAATATAACCTATTAACTTGCAAGTAGCATAAATCTCAGACCTTTCACAGACCTTGAAACTAAGGTCTGGATTATTTCATTCTTGAATAAGCAAAATATTTAAGAAATAATACTACTAAGCTTTCACAAAATTTTTGAGAAAATAGTAAAAGAGGCAGTACTAACAAGCCACTTTATGAGGCCAATATTATGCCAGTGTCAAAATAAGTCAAGAACATTACTAGTAAAGAAAATAACAGACAAATATTCCTCATGAGCATAGATATAAAAATTATCAACCAAATATGAACAAATCAAATCCAGCAATATATAAAATAGATAATACACCAAGGCCAAAAATCATTTATCCTTGGAATGCAATGCTGGTTTGACATTTAGAAACCAATTAATGTAATTCTCCACATCAACAGATTAAAGAAAACTAAATATATCATCTCAATCATTGCAAAAAAGGCTTCTCACAAAAGTCAATGTCCTTTCAAGACAAAAGATTTAGAAAACTGAAAACAGAGCTTTCTCAACCTGATAAAGAGCCTGCAAACGAACTTTCAGCTACCATCATCCCAAATATTCAAAGACTGAATGCTATTTCCCTAAGATAGGGAATAAGTAAAGAGACCCACTCTCATCCCTTTTGAGCCATTCCATAATATTATGATTAAATCTGAGACGGTTCTGACTTTGTTTTGTTTTGTTTTGTTTTGTGGTGTTTTTTTTTTTTTTTTTTCATTTAAAGTGGATGAATGAATGGGTTGTGACCTTAAGAAACATTTATTGGCCTTTTGTTTCCCCTGACCCCTACATGAGAATGAAGGTATAGAGCAGGATAGAATTTTCTAATTGCCTTATCCACTAGGTCAAAAGAACTGGAATATTGGAAAAGCCAAAACCAATTTGACAAATAAACAAAATAATAAGACTCATGTTGCTTGGTTGAAGACAATGTGGTATTCATAAAAGATAAAGATATAAATAAATGGGGGCAGAAGAAAGAAGCTTGGAATAGTTTCAATAGTTATAAAGTCAACTCAAAGAAGAAGCTATATAGCCTTTAAAACAAATGGTACTGAAACAATTGGAAACCCATACACAAAGAAAAAAAAATAAGTACCCTCAATGAATACCTCATGCCATATAAAAATTAATATTAAATGGGTAATAAACCTAAATGCAAAGCCTAAAATTATGACTTTTGGGAAAAACAAACAAAAGAACAAAAATTCTTGTGACCTTGGGTACAGAAAGATTTCACAAATCAACATCAAAATCATTTATATATTCAATTACATCAAAACTAATTGTAGGGGGATCCCTGGGTGGCGCAGCGGTTTGGCGCCTGCCTTTGGCCCGGGGCGCGATCCTGGAGACCCGGGATCGAATCCCACATCGGGCTCCCGGTGCATGGAGCCTGCTTCTCCCTCTGCCTGTGTCTCTGCCTCTCTCTCTCTCTCTGTGACAATCATAAATAAATAAAAATTAAAAAAAAAATAAAGGTTTAAAAAACTAATTGTAAAAAAAAAATAAGAAAGACTTTGAAAGACATTGATTAAAAAAAAAAATTAAAAAGGTAATCCAGAGGACTCCAGTTTCAGCTGAGCCATATAAAGAGCTTGGAAGTCATCATTTCAATCATCAAAATAAGAGAAAAAAGCTAAACAAACAAAAAATAAAACACAATGACTTTCTTTAGATCCATTAGGTAATTGAGAACAAACCACCACCTCAAAACTAAAGAGAGACAAATACAGAGAACCACAGCTGAGATCAGCTATTAGAAATAGTAGCTGCTAGAAGCAGTCATTGGTTGGGACACTTAGATAGTAAATGATGATTTCCTGAAGGCTGAAGTTTAAAACCTACCAGGGAGCCAGGTCTAAGGGAGGTCCCCCACTTTGTGGGTTTGCCCTCAGGAACCCTATCAGGTGTTGTGGTGATGTTCAGAGAAAATATGTCCTCTTGTATTAGGTAGAAGAGGAAAAAAAAAAAAACCATAATGAGATATGCCCAGAGGAAAACAACTATGACAAAGGCATCCCCTCAGGAAAAGTTCCTTTTACCAGAGCCTTAACAGATCTGGAGGAAGGGCATTTACAATACACACGTGCACACCCACACACTTACACACATTAATTTAATTGTAAGATTATAGAATGTCTCTCTTCTCCAATATCTTACACCACATCAACTATGCTACCA
The DNA here is from genome assembly GCF_053574225.1 of Canis aureus. Classification (NCBI taxonomy): domain Eukaryota; kingdom Metazoa; phylum Chordata; class Mammalia; order Carnivora; family Canidae; genus Canis; species Canis aureus. Next base: position 84,791,560 of record NC_135611.1, on the reverse strand, counting down.
TACAACAATAGTGTATTAAAACTGAATGGGCTATAAGACACAGACCCTATTTAAGACCCCAATACAACAGAGGAGGAAAAAAAAGAAATATAACAAAACTAGAGGGAACATCTGCTGCTATAAAATTAAACATAGTCAAAGCTCCTATGCACATTAACATGACTTTCACACTAAAAGCCTGATTACTTCAGATTCTCCTGCCACATTCATCAAATCCAAATTTCCGTGTGTTTTTTTTTTAAGATTTTATTTATTTTTCATGAGACATAGAGAGAGGGAGGCAGAGACAGGCAGAGGGAGGAGCAGGCTCCATGCAGGAAGCCTGATGTGGGACTCAATCCCAGGACTCTGGGATAACTCTCTGAGCCAAAGGCAGACACACTCAACCGCTGAACCACCCAGGCATCCCAATCAATAAAAATTACAAGCAAACTAAAAGGGAGAAGAAAAAAAAAAAACAGCAACGATGACAAACATGGTCTGAAAAGACAAAGCATCAGAGCCAGACATAGACTTGGATTCTCAGATAAGGAATTAATTAATTAATTAATTAATTAATTAATTATTTGTTAAAGATTTATTTATGAGAGAGAGAGAGCACACCTGCAGGGGGTAGGGGCAGAGTAAGAAAGAGACAAGCAGAGTCCCCGCTGAGCAGGGATCAGATAAGGATTTTGAAATAACTATGATTAATGTATTCTGAACTCTAATGAAAAAAAAAAACAATATGTACGAACAAATAAAGTAAGCAGATAAGAAAAAATCAAAACAAAATGCTTGAAATCTGTAATGGAAATGAACTCCTTTGATTGACTCACCACAAACATGGCCAATAAAAGAACTAATACCCTTAAAGATGGGTCAATATAAAATTCCAAAGCTGCAATGCAAATGGAAAATCAGAATTTAAAAAATTAATTAATTAAAAAAAGAATTGTGGAACAATTCCAATATGTAATATATGTATAATATAATATATATATAATATGGTATATATATATATATATATTATGGAAATATCTGAAGGAGGAGAAAAAGAAAAAGGAACAACAACAAAAAATATTGGAAGAGATAATGCGAATTTCCTAAACTTAACGATGGATACCAAAACAGACTAAAACTTGAAGAACACCAGGCAGAATAAATGTCCCTATTTCCCCTCAAAAAAATCTAGCTAGGTATATCATACTCAAACTTCAGAAAATTAAAGATAAAGGGAAGATTTTGAAAGAAGCCAGAGAAAAAAGAGAGGCCACCTGACTTACAGAGGAACATCAGAAATTATCTCCTAATAGTGAAGAAGTAATAAAGACATTCTCAGAAAAACAAAAACTATGGGAATTTTATCTACCTTGTAAGAAAAATTAGGGATCCCTGGGTGGCGCAGCGGTTTGGCGCCTGCCTTTGGCCCAGGGCGCGATCCTGGAGACCCGGGATCGAATCCCATATCGGGCTCCCGGTGCATGGAGCCTGCTTCTCCCTCTGCCTGTCTCTCTGCCTCTCCCTCTCTCTCTGTGTGACTATCATAAATAAAATTAAAAAAAAAAAAAGAAAAATTAAAGAAGTTCCTCAGAGATAAAGAAAAAATATAAAACAGAAATTCAGATCTATTTTTTAAAAAGCAGCAGCAGAAGTAGCAACATGCCAGAGAAGGAATAAATGAAAATAATATAAAAAGCATTTATTTTTCTTATTCTTTATTGATCTAATACAAACCATAGATTCAAAGTAATAATAGGAACAATGTTATGGATAATTATAGCATACAGATGAGTGAAATGAATGACAGAGATAATATAATGGGCAGGAGAGAAGATCTGGGAATACTTTGTTAGCAGGTATCTGTACTAGCTGTGAAATGGTAGAGTGTTACTTGAAAATAAGTTTAGATTAGTTGTGAATATATATTATACACTTTATTCAACCACATATGTATTTATGATACATATGATATGATATACAAAGATATATTTGGATTGAACATAAATATATATGTATACACACACAAACACACACACACACACATATATATATATATATATATATATTTTTTTTTTTTTTTAAACTAGGCTCCATACCCAGCATGAAGTCTAACTTGAGGCTTGAACCCAATACCCTGAAATCAAGACCTGAGCTGATATTTAAAGTCAGACACTTTAGACTGAGTCACCCAGGTGCCCCTCAACCAATATATTTTTAAGTGTAATTTACATTCAAAGAAAGGGGAAAAGAAAGGAAATCATATAAAATGTCCAATGAAAACCAAGAAGGCAGAAATATAGTGGAAGATTAAAAAAAGAAAAGAACAAGAAGTACAACTACTAGAAAACACTTAAAAACATGGTAACTATTAATTCAGCCATACCGATAATCATTATAAATGTGAATTGTCCAAATACATCAAAAACAGACTATTGAAATAGATTTAAAGAGAATAAGATCAAACTATATGTTTGTCTATAAAAATACATACAGTTTAAAAGTAAAGAGATGGAGAAAGATATACTATGCTAACACTAATAAAAAGAAATAGCTACATTAATTCAGACAAAGCAGAAAGCTACCAAGGATAAATCTGGGTATTGCATAAAAAAAAAAGGGTTAAGTCTTCAAGAAGATATAATTATTAAGGTGTATGCACATAAGTCATTTTACATACATGACACAAACACTGAGAGTTTACTAAAAGATGAAATAGACACATCTAATACTATTAGAGACTTCAACACCCCTCTATCAGAAATGACAAAACCAACAGGCAGAAAGTCAGTACAGATATATTTGAACTGAACAGCACACTCAACCAAGTAGATCTAATTAACATTTATAGAATACTTCATACAACAGCAGCAGAATATACCCATATCCTTCTCAGACTTACATGAAACATTCACCAAGATAAAATCTGCCAACCTAGTGTTGCGTATTCAGTGAAATTATCCTTCCAAAAGTAAAGAAGTAATAAAGACTGGCTATAAAATAAACCTTAATAAATTTAAAACAACAGAAATCAAACAAAATATATTCCCATACCACAATGGATTAAACAAAAAATTAATTAAAATAAGCAGAAAACATCAAAATATTTGGACATTAAACAACACAATTCTTAATACCACATGGGGGATAAAAAGTTTCAGGGCAAAATTTAAAATATTTAGAACTAAAATAAAATAAAAATGCTAATTACCCAAATTTGTTGAAGCAGCAAAAGCAGTGCTCAAAAGGAAATGCATAACATTAAATGCATATGTCAGAAAAGAAAATACCTAAAATCAATAATAAGTGCCCACCTTAGAAATATAGAGGAAAGAAAAGTTCAAAATAAGGCCAAAGTAAGTGAAAGAAAACAAATCATAAGAATTAGCACAGAAACCAATGCAGCTGAAAACAGAGAGTAGCCAAGAGAAAAAGAGAGAACAAACAGATTACTAATATCAGAAATAAAAGAGGAGTAATCACTACTGGTCCCATGGACATTAAAATGATAAGAAGGAAATATTTTACACAATTATTTGCCCAGAAACATAACTTAGAAAAAATGAGATAATTCCATTAGCACCCTCCAAAAATCAAATACTTAAGTATAAATTTAACAAATCATGTACAAGATCAATATAAGGAATTTCTGCTGAGAAAGATGAAAAAAGATCTAAGTAAATGTAGAGGTATTCCATGTTCATGGATAGGAAGACTCCATATTATTAAGATGTTAGTTCTTCCCAGCTTTATATACAGATTCAAAGAAATTCCAATCAGAATCCCAGGTGTTTTGTGGATATCAACAAACTGATTCTGAAATTTATGTCAGAACAACAAAAACAAACAAAACGACCAAAAAAATCCAAATTAGCTAACACACAAAACTGAAGAATAAAGTCAAAGCACCAATACTACTTCAAGACCTGCTCAAAAACTACACTTATCAAGTAACTATGATACCAGTGAAAGGATAGAAAAAAACTACTGAAAATGAACAGAGAGCCAGAAGTAGACCCATATGAAACTGATCTTTGCCAAAGGAGCAAAGGCAACTCAATAAAGGATAGTTTTTGTTGTTGTTGTTGCTGTTCTTAACAAATGGTGTTATAATAACTGGATATTCAAAAGAAAAAAGCATGAAGCTAGACAAAAACCCTACACCTTTTATAAAAATTAACTCAGGGGTGCCTGGTTGGCTCAGTGGTTTGAGTGTTCAACTCTTGGTTTCCACTCAGGTCATGATCTCATGGGTCAAGCCCCATGAATGCTGGTGCTTAGTTCAGAGTCACCCTGGGACTCTTTCCCTCTTCCTCCCTGCCCCTTCACCCATGCATGTGCTTTCTCTCTCAAATAAATAAATCTTTAAAAATTAATTCAAATAGGGACACCTGGGTGGCTCAGCAGTTAAGTGTCTGCCTTCTGCTCAGGGGTGATTCCAGAATCCTGGGATCGAGTCCCACATCGGGCTCCCTGCATGGAGCCTGCTTCTCCCTCTGCCTATGTCTCTGCCTCTCTCTCTGTGTGTGTCTCATAAATAAATAAAATCTTTAAAAAATTAACTCTAATGGATCATATCCAATGGTAACATATAAAACTATAAGAGTATTGGAGGATTACACAGGAGAAAAATCAATGGGGTTTGGTGAAAAGAAATTTTAGTTATAACACCAAAAGCAGAAATCATTAAACAAACAACAACAACAAAAAATTAAGTTGCACTTCATTAAAATAAAAAACGTCTGTTCTGCCAATAACACTGTTAAAAGAAAGAAAAGACAGGATAGAGACTGGGGAAAAAAATGTTTGAAAAACACATTATCTGATAAAGGACTTATATCCAGAATATAGTCTTTAAACTCAAAAATAAAAAATAATAATAGTAATCCAATGTGAAAAATGGACCATAGATCTGAACAGCCACCTCACCAAAGAGGCACCTGAAAGATTCTCAACACCATATGCCAACAGGGAATAGCATATTGAAACACCAATGAAATCTTCTGAGGACTCTGGTATGAGTTTTCAGGCCTGCCCATAGGCAACCATAAAAGCTTTACCTGGCAGGCTTCAGAAGGGAGAACTGGCCCCCTCTTCCAGTCTCTGCCACCTCAGAAACAAGTTGCAGTCAAGGATTCTGACTCCCTGGGCAGTCATGTTCTCAGGGAGAGATGCATTCCTAGCCCAGGTGCCTTCATTCTGAAGGTTTCTTTATCTGGGTCCTTGAGCCAAGGCCTTCCTCACGCACCTCAGCCAGAGCTTCCTTATGGTGGTGCAAAGGGACGGTTTAAGAAATCTTTTTCTACTCAGACTCAGTAGTACCCTCTCTTCCCACTAACGCCCAGGTCAGTAAAACTGCAGGAGCCTTTTGTTCAGGGCTCTCTTTGTAGTGAGAGGACACCCACATCTGTGCTGATCCACCTGACCCTTGATGCATATTGTTGAGTGCAAGAATCCAATCTGAAAACAGCTGGTAATCTACTATTTTAGCTGTCTTGATGAAATTTATGTGTGTCTGCAAAAGGCAAACTATAGGGACAATGAAAAGATCACTGCCAAGGGTCTCAGGGGTATAAAAAATGGGATGAATAAACGAAGCACAGGAGATTTTTAGATGGTAAAACCATTCTGTACAATACTATATTGATGGATATGTGATATTATGCACTTGTCAAAACCCATAGAACTATACAACACAAAGAGTGAGTTTCAATATCAACTGAAGAATGTAGTTAATAATATATCAAGATTTGTTCACTAACTGTAATAAATTAAGAATTTAACAAATTTAACTGTGTGTGTGTGTGTGTGTGTGTGCTTGCAGCACGTGTGCACATGTGCGCGTGTGGGTTTAAAGACTAACCACAGACTGGGAAAAAGTATTTGTGAGATACATAGCTTATAAAACCTTGTGTTCAGACTATATCAAGGAGGCTCATAACTCATTATGAAAAACAATACAATAATATATATATATATGAAATTTTAAAGTGTTTTGTGAAAACAGATGTATGGATACCAAAAAAGCACATGACTACATGCCCATTCATCACTAATTAAAGGCAAATAAAAAATAACAGCACAATCAGTTTACCACCTACAAGAAAAGGCTAAAACAATATATTAGCAATACTAAGTACTGGTGATGGTATGGAATATCTGGAACTCTCATTCATTGCAAAGTAAGTTGAAGAAGAACTATGCAATACTTTTATTTTTCCCCATTAACCTGCTGGTTGGAAAGCAGTATGCTACAGTCACTTTAAAACAGTTTGGCAGTTTCTAATAACATTAAACATATACTTTCCACCCATCTCAGTTTGCCACTCCTAAGTATCCAAGAGAAATAAAAGCTTATGTTCTCATGAAATCCTATATGTGAATGTTTATGTCAGCTTTATTCATAATTGCTGAACAAACCTTAAACTATAAACAACATGTTGGTTTAAAAGAGCCAGAAGGCAATGATGCATGAGGGTGGACATCTCCCCACTCCCATTACCCTCAGTCTTAGCTTTCCAGAACAACTGGAAAATGGGAAGAGCTGTAATGAGCACCATTCTGAGTCAATAAATTGTGGGAAAAGTTGTGTGCTGGATACATAGATTAACTCTCTTGGCATATATTCTGACCTCCTTTCTAATGATTTCCTGTGTCACAGAGATGGAAGGTCATAGGGTACATTTCCCAGAATTGCTCAAACCTAGGTTTGTGGTTTCAGTGACACCAATCAGATGCACTGCAGACAACATCCACTGAATTCTGTGAGAAAAGAAGCAGGGCTTGCGTCTTCCATTTTGCTCGGTTGGGTTTTAGCAGATGCTGACTGGTCTAGAGCCAGCAGCTACACCTTGGGTTTCCCAATGAGACAAGGTTTCCCAGTCTGATGTTGGCAAGATCATCAATTCTCTCTGAGACCCAGTTATATGGGGTGGGTTTGTGAAGCCGACCTGCACAGTCAGCCTAACACTTGCTTCTTCTGCCCTCCTAGCCATGTATGGCCCTTTAATAAATTCGTTTCTGCATCAGCTAGGTAGGGTAAAGTATAACCTCTGTAGGCTGCACCTAACTAATAAAAATGGAACACAGACCTTGCTCTGTGTTGCCATATATAAAGCTTCTCATGTTTTTCTTCATTTTATGAGGTTCAATAAGGTATAACACTGTTGCTAAGTGGGAACCTGAATGGATGTTGTCCGCTGGCATCCAAAAAGGCCTCCGTCAGTTAGCACTACTACCCAGACTTGGCCCACTCACCATCCCCTTACACTATTTTAGTTTTCTGCAGAGTACTTTTCAATACTTGCTTTGCATCCAGTGGCAACCTGCAAATGACATAAATTCAGGTGTGAGGTATTTTGCTAATTGCATGCCAGCTTTGAGGAAGGGAATACTTATATTCTTCTTACCTTCTGTACGAGATAGGGAATGACTGGATTGGAATGCCTCACTTGGGACTTTTTCACTTTCATGTACAACACACATTTTGCTTATAATACTTAACCAATTTTTAGAAGTGAAAACACAATATTTTTTTAAAAATTGGTTGAAATGGCCCATTCAACTAATACCCCCAGAAACAAATTATAATGGTGAGCCACATAATTTTACAAGTGTATAGTGATACAACTTCTTCTACCTCAAAGAAACAGGCCTCAACAATATGTATGCTGTTAATGGATTATATTCCAAAAAAGGTAAAATCAGAAATCTTCTAAAGCTGTAAAACAAACATGTGATTGAACTGATTAAATGAGGAACCCAGTCAAGATGCCATAAGCAGTCCAAAGGAAAAGTCAAAGAAATACAAATATATATGAAATAAATATCAAAAATGAATTTACAAATAGACATGAAAATCACTTTTCCATGGGGAGAAAGTAATCAACTGATTTTGCATTGGACAGAGTTTATTTTTCTGTTTAGAAAATTATTATTTTGCATTGCTGTCAGTGATCTACAATTTACAGATTATAATATAACTCAAAGCTAACATCATATCAGAATCAGATAACCCAGTAAAAAAAAGAAAAAAAAAAAAAGAATCAGATAACCCAGAAGGGTATACACTAAACCAGGGGTCAGCAAACAATGGCTCACAGACTACATTCTGGCCCTTACCTGTTTTTCGGTTTTCTTTCCCCCCTTTTATAAATTGTGGTAAAATACATATAAAATTTACCATCTTAACTATTTTTAAGCTTATATTTTAGTGGTTTTAAGCACAATAATGTTGTTGTATAACGATCACCAGTATCCATCTCCAGGACTCTTCATTCTGGAAAACTAAAACCCTACATCCATTAAAATATAATTCCCCATCCCCCCTTCCTCTTGGCTCCTGGCAACCACCACTCTACTTTGTCTCTGTTTTAATAATTCTATTTTTCATCCATGAAATAAACTTAATATAGATGAAAATTCTTTTCACCTTTCCTTCTTTGCAAAATAACTAGAAGAATAACTAAACAGCATTTTTTCATAAACTTCACAACTTGACAATCCTATAATTAATATAATTAAATATCGTTGATACCACTTACTGCATTACAGTGAATGGTTTTAATGCTTATCAGGTATTATTTGTTTGGCTATATTCTCAATGAGGTGTAAATGCAAAGGAAAAAAGATTTCTCTCTTTCTCTTTTTTAAGAATTATATTCCCAGTACCTAGAATAAGACCTGGTAAATATTCACCAAATGAATGAATGAATGAATGCATGAATAAAAAGTCTGCCATTATCACAGCCCCCAGTCCTCTACCTCATTTACATTTAACCAAACTTTCGGTGACCCATTTTTAGAGAGAAGCTTGTTTCTGCATGTAGGCATTTGTATAACACTTCTCCAACATATGTTTTCTGTAACATAGTTACTGTAAGAATTTTATCTCAGCTTCTTTAGTTGTCAATCTCTGCCCCTTTACGCCAGAGGTTGATGTTGCACATAGATATTTTATTTGGCTTACACAGGTCATAAAGGCATTTCAATAGATTGGAAATGTTTAAAAAGCAGAATATCTTCCCTGAAAAATTCAGATTTCTGGCTTCTGTTGAACAATCTGCTACTACAACACATGACCTACAATTGTTCATGACAGCCATTAGCCATATCTGAAGAGCTGCTCTACCTGTAGACTGGGCATGTATTTCTGGCCTTCTTCCCTCATTTATGTCACCTGCTTGTCCCCTGTAGGCATTTGACTTTTTGACCCCAGCTGTAAGTCATTTTTGGCAGTTGTAGCTTTCCTTTTATTCTGATTTGCATTTTGAGAATGTTGACAAAAGTAGAGAAACCAGCGGTCAGGGTCATATGACTGCTGATTGGAGAAATGGAGTCTCTGTTATTGAATCCCTATTAAAACCAAAAGATTGGAGGAAGACACTTGGCACAAAATGTGAGTTAATGTTATGTAAAATCATACTATAGCCCTTCCACCTTGGAAACCTTTGAGTGTCCTTACCTACGGTATTAGAATGATAATACGATGCCAGATGAAAGGGAAGAGATATTTTTTTGATGTATTTACTATGGTATAGAAGGACTCCTGACTCATCTTCTTTTTTATGCTTTACATTTACATGATACATTCATTTTGCAACACATGTGTGTGAAAATTCTGAAACATATTTCAATTACAGACTTGCTGTATTTTTGAAAAACTCTGTTAATTCAGTAGTAGGAGAGCTGTTATATAGACCTCATCAATAATTACACAGAAGGGTCTGTTAGACTAACAGATGCTCTAACAGTATAAACAAAATGTTTTGTTTAGAGTTCTTTTTAACTTTACATATTTAATTTTAATAATATTTTAGTTGAGTTATCATCATTTATAGCACTGCAAATTTAAACACACACAGCATGAAATTTTTATAGTTATAAAATGTACAGTATTTCAGGGCAGAGTTATCCCTGAATTGATTAGTTGTGGGACAGGAAATTTCCTACAGTTAAAGCATAATCTAATATTCTGGATAGATATGAAGACAAAATTCGATGTTGAATGAGCTGAAGTATGATGTAGATATATTTGTGAAATGAACTGTGAGAACCCAAATCATTAGGGCAACATAAGTTTCATTATATAGTGGTTTTTCTTTTCAAATCTTAGAATTTACCTATTGTGTTAAAATGACATTAATCCATCATATTTGAGTACCTATTTAAAGTTTTCAAGCCATTTTCATCCGGGCTACTACTTTCAATCAAAGACAGAAAAGGTCATTCTTTCAACCTAGCTGTAACTCCAATTTGATTTTAAGAACTAGACATCATTCTACATGAAAAACCCACACCGTATTTGGACACCAATTAGAACCAATAAAACATTTGCTTGGAAATACTCAAAATCACTAGTTTACAATCTGTATTTTGTGGGCTCTATCTGGCCCTTAACATTTTATCTTTTATTCACATAGTCGTTTAAAGTTTCTTTGAAATGGCTGTCAATATTTGAATATTGTAGACATTTCTCAAAATACTGGATATCTATCTTTTTTTGGAACAATGTGAAGATCAGCACAGGGTCTGCCTACCCTCAGAAATAATCTGCTGAGACGGTACTGACTGCTTGCCTCTCAGCATTCTGCAGTTAATCCCATTATAGCAAGAACCATCTCAGTCATTCACATCGCAATGCTGGTTGCCCTTCTAGCGTTGGCCTGCAGTAGTTTCAAATTTGCTGAACATACTAATCATCTAGTGGAACTTTTAAAAGTATCAATTCCCTATACTCATCATGATCAATCAAAACATAATCTCTGAGGAAGTGGCCAGGGGACATTTTTGTAAGCTCCCTGGGTGATTCTACTGTGCATGTATCCAGGTTTGGGAATCACAATTCTAGTTTCTGCATATCCCTTAATTCACTGGTACTCAAATCATGGTCATTCACTTTATCTGCATCTCCTAGGAGTTTGTTAAAAGTACAAATGCCACAGCCCATTCCAGATTTATAAAATCCAACTCTCCAGAGTAGAACCCAGGAAATGTAGTCTAACATACATTCCAAAAAAGTTCTTCCCCAATTCACTACAACCAATGCATAGTTAAAGCAGAACTACAAGAGAGAAAAGTTCATCTTTAACCTTTCATCTTTAATCTTTAACCTTTTAGCATCATTCTCCAAATCTACACAAAGGTCCTAGTATCATTTTCTGATCCCTGATATCTTAGTGTCTCTCAGTGTAACGTTTCCCTTAAGCTTGTTTTTTTTTTTTATTCTAGTTCTATAGGCTTCAAATTTACCTTTATTGCTATGATCTTATTCAACTGAAGATCCATTTCCTCCAGAGTGCTTGTAAAAGGAAAACAATCTGATATTAATTTTATGATTATGATTACTACTTTGGTTATCCTTATGGAGAATTTAAATTTTCAAATAAGTATTGTTAATATAAAGAAATTTAAATTTCAGAATTTTCAATTATTGTAGAGAAAATATCGGGGGGGTAAGCAACACATACAATTTATTTTCCACTCAAACCTATTATCTAGTAACTAACCTGGCTTTATACTATAAATTTGGGGTTACATATTAATGAAATTCCCTAGACATCAGAACATCATTATCCTGATTCTATGTGATTTGGGGCCATATTTTCTAGATTTGTGTGTCATACATCCATAAATTTAAAAGACTGGGCAAAAATTATATGTTTTTTGCTTGTCTGTTTTTTAAGGAGCTTTCTTAAAGCAAAATCTTATTAAATCCCATTATACAAAATAGCTAAAAGAGAAATTAATACATTTAATATGAGGGACATACAGCATGGTTGTTCACCAGTCTCCCTCCTTCTGAGTTGAAACAAAAAGGTGGAAGGAAAGAAAGAAAGAAAAAAAAGAAAGAAAGAAAGAAAGAAAGAAAGAAAGAAAGAAAGAAAAAGAAAAAAGAAAGAAAGAAAGAAAAAGAAAGAAAGAGAGAAAGAGAGAAAGAGAGAAGGAGAAGAAAGGAGAAGAAAGGAGTTAGTCTTGGGGAAAAGACCCCTTGAATTACTTTCTAAGTAAAAATAGAATTAATGAAATCTAACCATGTGCATATTTTCACAAATCCTTTGCATTTTAGCAGCCAGAGAAATCAGATTGATAAACAACAGGAAAAACAACAATTTGTACAACTGAAACTGGTATGTTTTCAATATATATCCATACAGCATTTATCAAAACCATGGTGTTTTAGAAAAAGTGTATTAAAATAGATGGTTGAAAATTCTCATAAAAACATTTCAAAGTAGTTACTACTACTTGTATTTTGCAAAAGAGAAAACTGAGACACAAAAGCAGGTCCAATCTCTTAATCAACATTCCCCTGGGTCAAAAGACCATGTTTCATCCATTGCATTGTGCTATATTGCTCATCACTAAACACAAAATGTCTCAGACATGCATTCCAGAGTAATTTTGTTTGATGTTCCTGTTAGTGAAGGAATCTGGAGTGTGTTTTACTGCTGCTGGGATACAGTATATTGAAGTAGGCAAGATCACCCATTGGAATCAGACAGCTTTAGTTCCACCAAATACTCTGAGTGTCTATTTTCTCACTTATGAATAGGATTGCAATCTTTATCTTGCAGAATTGTTGGAAGAAGGGCATATAATATTTGTAGGCAAAAGAATGCCCAGCATACAAAAGGTGTTTTTAAAGGTCAGTTTCGCTCTTCTCATCTGCTTAAGTCTGAATATTTCCCCTTAGTCTGGTGTCATTAAAATAAATAAGAGTTAAGCATTTCAATGGAATTTTGACATTATTAATTGTGGAGAGGTTTAATACAAATTTTATACACCTAATAGAATTATAGGAACCTTATTAGCTTTACAAAATCACTTGCAGAACTGGCATAGACATAGCCTAAAATAAGGAGAGTAATTTTGTTTTGTTTTGTTTTCAACTATTTGTTGGGTGGTCCATATGTTTTATATGAGAAATAAGTTGTAAAAAATGATGAAGTACTTGTCAAATATAAAAAGATTAATTAATACTAATGCTATGAAAAGCTAAATCTCTACAAATAAATTTACCCTCAAAACTGAACTTTTGGGTCTCTATGTTTTTCAATTTTTAAATTAATTTTTCCTTCAGATAGAGTATGCAGGATGAAAAATTTAGCTTTCTGGGTGTTTGAAGAAAATAGGACTAAATATGAATAATTACATTATTCTTCAAATAATTACTTTTTCTATTATTTACAAATACATTTAATAGGTTTTATTCTTCTTCATTAAATTTCAGTCTCTTTGGAAGTCAGTTTGGCAGTTCCTTAAAAAACTAAGCATAGCCTTATCATACCATCCAGTAGTTATACTCCTTTGGTCTTTACTCAAACAAACTGAGAAATTAAAACACAAAACTAAAGCATACAAAAACCTGCATATGTATCTACATATAAGCTTTATTCATGACTGCCAAAATTTAGAGTAACCGAGATGTCTTTCAGTAGGTGATTGGAGGAATAAACTGTGGAATATCCAGACAATGGAAGATTATTCAGCACTAAAAACAAATGAGCAATCAAGCCATGAAAAGACATGGAGTATACTTAAAGTGCATATTACTAAGTGAAAGAAGCCAATCTGAAAAGGCTAAAAATTGTGACTCCAACTCTATGACATTCTGCAAGGACAAAACTCTAAAGGTAATGAAAAGATCAATGATTTGCCAGGTGTTAGAGAGAAGAAGAGATGAAAAGACAGTATAGAGAATTTAAGGGTGCTAAAAATATTCTGAATGATACTACAAAAATGGATATATGTTATTCATTTGTCAAAATCCATAGAATACACAACACCAAGAGTGAGTCCTAATGTAAACTATGGACTTTGGGTGATAATGTGTGTCATTGTACATTCATCAATTATAACACATTTAACTTTCTGGTGGAGGTTATTGATAAAGGTGAAGTCTGTATAGGTATGAGGACAAGAAGTATATAGGAACCCCTTGTACTTTCTGTACTCCTTGTCCATTTTGCTATAAATCTAAACTTCTGTAAAAATAAAGTTTATTAATTAAAAAGAAAATATTCTGTATAACTACCCCCTCCACCTCCCCACCCCCTCACTATTCATCTCATTGATATGTTGAGAAGGAAAGACTAAATGATTAACGCAATAACTCAGTTCCCAAAGAAAATTCCATTGGTTTAGAATTTGCACCTAGTCTCTTTTAAAACAAATATCCTCCAAGATGGTTAGTATAAGAAAATGTACTTCCTTCAGCAAGAATTTTTTTTAAGGTGAAAAAAAGTAAAAACAAATGCCTAACGAAGAATTCTCAGAGAAAATTTTGCCATGAAGAATACTTACCATAAATTAAAATAAAAGTAATAAAAATATTGATAGTCTCTATGAACAAGAATAGAAAGTAGAGCATAAATTAGAGATAAGAACTCAAGGAAGAGATAGAGGACAACATACCAATTCAAAATGTATTTTAGTAGATCTTGGGAAATAATGAGAAAAAAATGAAATTTCATATTTGAAGATTACATTTAAAGCAACAGGATAGTGCTAACAATCCAATGAATGAGGCAGAGCATAATAAATAAATCAGGTTTTGAAAATGAAATAAAAATAGATTAAAAATTAGAGAAAATGATAGGGATGAAAGATGCCAAAAGAGATTCTCCTACTGCATTATTAGAATCCATGAAAAAAAATGAGAATAGCAGAAACAAACAATTATTTAACGATGTTATTCAAGAAAATGGTCTTTCAAAGAAGAATTGATTACCTATTAAAAAGGTCACCATGACACTGGGAACATTTTTCCAAACTGATCAAACTAATGAATTTTGCTCCTAGCCTAATAAATTTGTCATACTTAAAAAAAAGGATGATCTTTTATATTTCAAGAATTCTAAGTATAAAAACAATAAAAGACACTTATAAAAGAAAAATCAGTGATTTTTCTACAGCCACATTAAAAGCTAGAAGTCAGTGAAGCAATATCTACAATTTTAAAGATGGGGAAGAAAGATTTTTTTTTAACTTGGCAATATTCTCATTCTACTACAAAAGCAAGTCAACAAACCATGGGTGTACACTAGTAGAAACCAAGGGACAAGGTTTCCATTAACTCTTCTTAAGGGATATAAAAGAACCAACCAAGAAAGAACTCAAAACATTTCCAAGTCAATGTTAGTGAACATCTGTTTAAGTTTAGTACTAATAAAAAGAGAAATTATGCTAAGGAATATTAAAACTAAGAAAACTTGGTAGCTAAAGGAAAATAAAAAGGCACAGAAGTAGTGAGACCATGCTGCTAAAAGTCAAGATAGAATTCACAAACCTACAATGAAAAAAATAATCTTTTCTATGAATGTTAACACTAAAATACTATGAATATAATAAGAAATAGATAGTGGAGGAGAAAAAAAGAAGGTGAGAAGGAAGAAATATACAAATTTTATAACTGTATCTAGTGGAAAAGTAAATAAATATAGAAACCTTATACCTTGTGTATGTGTGCACGTGTTCATGTGTCTCTATATACCTAAGAATATAATATAGAGTGGCACCTGGATGGCATAGTCAGTTAAGGATCCACTCTGGATTACAGCTCAAGTTATGATCGCAGGGTTGTGAGACTGAGCCCCAAGTTGGGGGCTCAGCACAGAGTCTGAGATTGCCTCTCTTTCTTCCTCTGCCCCTCCCCCAGTTCTCTCTCTCTCAAATAATAAATAAATAAATAAATAAATAAATAAATAAATAAATATTTTTTAAAAAGAATATAATATAGAGTGAACCACTTGATAGAGAAAAGAAAAAAACTTTTCTATCAAGCAAAAACAAAAAAGCAAAAATAACCACACATTGAGCACAATTTTAAGATCTATTTTAAAAATGGGAGTCTTAGGATATCTGGGTGTGTCAGTGGTTGAGCGTTTGCCTTTGGCTTAGGGTGCAATCGTAGGCCCAGGGATTAAGTGCCACCTCAGGCTCCCTGTGAGGAGCTTGATTCTCCATTTCTGTCTCTCTCTGTGTGTCTCTCTTGAATAAATACAATCTTTAAAAAAAAGTTTTTTTTAATTAAAAAAATTTAAAAATGGGAGTCTTAAGATACTGCAAGACTGAATTGAGAATAATCATTGGTCTTTTGGATATTTATGCAAAATTGTTCTAAACTTCCCAAACTCTATGATTTAAAGAAGAAACATACCTAAAACTTTGTGACCTAGAAATGTTCAAAATAAAAAGATGGCCAGTGGAATCTAACAAATAAAAGCAAAAATAAATCATGCGTTGCTATCTTAATTGAGTTTAAGATCATGTAAAGAGGGGATCCCTGGGTGGCGCAGCGGTTTGGCGCCTGCCTTTGGCCCAGGGCGTGATCCTGGAGACCCGGGATCGAATCCCACATCAGGCTCCCAGTGCATGGAGCCTGCTTCTCCCTCTGCCTGTGTCTCTGCCTCTCTCTCTCTCTCTGTGACTATCATAAATAAATAAAAAAAAAAAAAATTTAAAAAAAAAAAAAAATAATAAGATCATGTAAAGAGGCATTAAGTGAAACAAAAAAAGGTGATTTCATTATGATAAATAGTGTAATTATGATAAAGTAGCAGTTAATAAGACTTACATGTCAGTTAACTTGGGATCAATCTCCATAAAACAAAAACTATAGAAGATTCAAGTAGAAGTTGGCAGAAACACATCAGTAGACAAACATGGTAATTCTCCTGACAATAACAAATCAAGTGAGCAAAATTAAGTAAGATTATGTGAGATTCTATCAATACTGCTTTGGTTTAACTGCAATGACAAACTACCTCAATACCAATGGCTTAAAACGACAAATGTTTATTTCTTGCTTTTACCACATGTCTTCAAGCATTAGATGGGGCCTCCACTCAGAGTACTCACTAAGAGACACCAGATGCTAGATTATCCATGGTCTCTAACATTGCCAGGTTCTGTGTTAGATGGAAAAGAAACTCTGGGCCATCTCCCCAGCGATTAAATGACATGTGTCACTTTGGCTTGCAATTTATTTCATGGCCCCACCCAAACATACGGTGGAGGAAGAGAGATGCAATCCTATACTATGTCCACAAGTAAGAAGTACCAGAAATACTTTGAAAAATGCATTAGAAACTACAGTTTAGGGATACCTCAGTGGCTCAACAGTTTGGCCCCTGCCTTTGGCCCAGGGCGTGGATCCTGGAGACCCAGTATCAAGTCCCACATAGAGCTCCCTGCATGGAGCCTGCTTCTCTCTCTTCCTATGTCTCTGCCTCTCTCTCTGTGTTTCTCATGAATAAATAAATATAATCTTAAAAAAAAGAAACTACAGATTAATCAGCAAAGTGCACTTAATTGAGATATAGATTTAGATATAATTATTGGTAACTCTCTACCCTAAATACAGTTGCTCATGACACATTCATAAAAATTGAATTGTATTTGGCCATAAAATAAATATAAAAATGCAGTAATTTCATTGTATGGTGACCATCCAAAAAAGTAGAAAATTAAAAACACTAGAAATCATGTCTATCACCTGGAATTTTTTAAAATTACGTCTTTAAATAACTATTGTAAAAAAAATAGTTGTGATTAAAACTCATGGGTATACATGAAGCAATGCTCAAAGGGAAATTCACAGTACTAAATATTTATGTTATGAAGTAATAAAAATAAGTTAAATAAACATATAACTCATAAATGGAGGGAAGATGCTGACACAAAATCTAATAAAACAAAAAATACTGAATTATTGAAAAAATAGTTAAACAGAAATCTATAAGCTGGTTCTTCTAAAAATGAAAAAAAAAAAAAACCCTACTATTTAACCTTTTCAGCATATAATTAGAAAATGAAGAAGAAGTGAAAGAGCAAATAAATACTAAATAGAAAGCAAATATAGAAATTGAGTGAATTAAAGGATCCAAAAAAATTATTAGATCTATGCAAAAGACTTGAAAATCTTAATTAAATAATTCGAAATGCACCATAACAGACCCTAGGATAATAAAAGATCTAAACAAAGCAATTAGCATTGGAAGTGGAAGCAGAGGTGAGGAAAAGCAAATAAAGTTTACAAAGAACAAATAATAGAAAACATAAGGACAAGATGGATTCACTGTAAAATTCTACTAAATTACAAAATAAAGGGTACTCTCATTTTTAAAAATATTTAAGAGCCTAGAGAAAGAAGAATTTCTTCTAATACATTCTTATAACTAAAATTTAAGATTGTTACCAAGGCCAGCAAAAATTCTAAAACTATGGAATCACTGATATCACTTAAGAATATAATAAAAATAAAAACTAAATAAAATATTGAAATAATTAATACAAATTACAATATGAATAGATCTAAGGGAAAAAAGAACTTACTCATGCTGATCAATGTTATATACTCATTTGGTTAAAAATCTACTTTTCTGCATCTTTCTTTATTAAAAAGTAAATTCTTAATAAAATAGAATCAGACTGATATTTCTTTAATACCTTTTACAAGCCCAAGGATGATATCATTTTGAAATGGAAAAACACTAGACATATATCCATTTATAGTCAAGAAAAAGACAACAATTTAAACTGAAATTACCCATTTAAAATTGTTGTGAATGCTCTAACTGAAGCAATTAGAGAAAGAAAAAATAAATAAAATTAATTGAAAAGGAGGAAAAAAACCCAACTAATTACAGATAAATTTCTAGCTATCGAGGAAACCAAAGAAAGCCAAATTCAAAAGTATCATAAGCAAAAAGCTAATTCAATCACATAGAGGCTAGAGACAATATCAGCACACAGAAATACTAACCTTCATATATTCAAAATCAGCAGTCTTATAAAAATCATAAGTAATGGCCTAATTTACAATAAAATAATCTTAACGATCATAAACATCATAATTCTTAAAAATTAACTTAAAAATCTATACAAATAGAGATAAAAGAAAATACTGAACAAATCAAAAGTTGTATCATGTTTCTAGAAAGAAAAACTCAATATTATAAGTTGTCAACTCTCCATAATTTAATCAATAAATTTAATGTGATCCTAGTAAAAATCCATGATGATTATAAAGGCATACAAGTATAGCTGAAAAAGCATGAGAGAGAGATGAGAGATTTTCCCTACTAGTCAAATACATTTTAAAATTACAATACTTAAAATGTGTACTACCACCACAGGTATAGATGATAGATCAATAGAATAAAGTAAAAGTTCAATTGCCTGAAATACAAGAGACAATTATATTTATTATAATTATTATATTAATAATAATTAATAATATTATATTATTATTTATTTATTATATTTATTTATATTTATGATTATGATGAATAATTCAACTCAGTGAAGGAAAATTTTTTGGTTGTTCTTTTTTTCAATTCCCCAGAAAAATAAATAAGTGCAAAATAACCTTCACACCTACACACTACATCAGGATAAATCATACATGAATCAGATATATAAATGTCAAAAGAAAAATAAACAGCATAATAACATTAAAAGAAAATATAGGAGAATTTAAAAATTAATTTTGCAATGTGGGAAAACTTTGTAAATAAGGTATAAATCCAAAAGTCATAAAAGAAAAGATTGACTAATTTAATTACATTTTGTAAAGTTTCCATGGAAAAACTCACAATAAACAAAGCCAAAATACAAACTGAAATGAGAAAAAATTACTTATATATCATGTCACTATGCAATAATGTTTATACAGATGAAAACTTGTTAAAATCCCTGAAGAAAAATACTCTGAATGCATTAGAAAGAAAAAAGAAGACACAAAACATAAACTGACAATTCACAGAAAAGAAAATATACATAACTATAAACATGTGAAAAGGTAGTCTCAATTACAATAAGAAACCCAAATTAAACTTCTCTGACCAGTTTTCACTGGGCAGATTGCCAAAGAGCAAAAAGTTTGATCTCATCATGGCACCAAACATGTGAGAAAGCAAATTGTCTCTTCTTCCGTGATAGCAGTGCTAATTGCCATATCGACCATAAAAGGAAATTTAGTAAAAAAAAAAAAAAAAGAAAGAAAGAAAGAAAGAAAGAAAAAGAAAAGAAAAGAAAAGAAAAAAGTACCCAAATTATAAATGCAGTTGTTATTTCCTCCCTCAGTTCTACATCTAGATATTATCCTATAATTTTGTTCGTATTCATGTGAGATGACATATGTTGAGCTGATTGTTAAGTAGTACATCTGGTTATATCTCAACTCTTATTTTTTTTTTTTTAATATTTATTTATTTATTTATTTATTTTTTTATTTATGATAGTCACAGAGAGAGAGAGAGAGGCAGAGACACAGGCAGAGGGAGAAGCAGGCTCCATGCACCGGGAGCCTGATGTGGGATTCGATCCCGGGTCTCCAGGATCGCGCCCTGGGCCAAAGGCAGGCGCCAAACCGCTGCGCCACCCAGGGATCCCATATCTCAACTCTTAAAGAACCTCTGCTCTGATCCAATTGCCCTGTGTCTGTAGTTACTGATTGGTGTCCATTCTATGCTGGTGGTCGTTAAGTACTCTGAATATTACCCCAATATTGCAGTATCATTTACAGTAGTTAAAAATTGAAAATGACATTTGACATCATTTACACTAAAAAAATTGGAAATTAAAACCCCACTGAAACACCACATACTCTCTAATTAAAGTGGCCTTTTTAAAAAAAGGATAATAGCAAGTTGTGGAAAGAATGCAGAACAACTGGAACTCTCATACATTGCTTGAGAAATGGAAAATGGGCAGTTTCTTGCAGAATTAAACATACACAAAATTAAACATACCACAAATCCCACTCCAAGAGAAACTAAAATAGTATACACCAAATCTGTATGCAAATACTTATAGTGGCTTTATTCATAAATGCCAAAAACAGGAAACCCAACTTGTTCTTCAACTGGTAAATGAATAAACTGTGGTACATCCAAGCAATGGAATACTCAAATTTTTAAAAAGAAACACGGATATATGCATAATATGTATTAAAAATATGAAAGAAAAATACATATGTTTGTTTCTTCATAATAAAAGGAGTCCAGATAAAAACAGGCCATGCTGAGCTCACTGTACTAGCAACAGATCACATTCCTCTCTCACCACACTTAGCAGGTAACTTTTCTTTTCAAGGTTGCAATAAATGTGCTCTACTTCCAAGATTCACATCAGTGTTTTAGGTTAGGAAAAAGAGAAAGTTCAGGAAGTCTTAGCTTTGTTTTTCTTAAATAACTTTTTTGAAGTATCATTTACATACCATAAATTCCACCCATTTTGATTGTACTATTAAGTGTTTCTGGTGAATATACCAGGAATATTGTGCATCCATTACGACAATCATTTTAGAATAATTTCTTCCTTCCAGAAAGGTCCCAATGCTTTTTTCCAATCAATCCTCATTAGCACTCCCAACCACTAATGTGAGACTTTCTATGTCTTACAGATTTGTCTTTTCCAGACATTTCAAATACAGGAAATGATACAACATCTGATGTACTGCATTTAGCTTTGTTAGTGTTTTGAAGTTCATCCATGTTATAACATGGTTCAGAAAAACTGAGCCAGGAGAGAGGCCCATTTTGAGGCCAGGAAAAACTCAGTGAGCAGAATGAAGAAGACAACAAAGGAAGGGAATTAACAGCAAATGAAATTGGGACATGGGGCACGGTGTGGGGCTGAAAATGCCAGACAGTTAACGCACAACACATTTAGTGAATTCTGAAATCTCCCAGAGATTATCTATTATGTAGAACAAATATAACTCCTCATAACAAGGACAGCTACATAAAACAGCTCACCATGTCATATGGAAGTTGTGCCTTCCCGTGATGACTGAATGAGTGCAAAGTGGATTTATTCACACACAAAGAAAATGAGGAAAAAAATTTAGTCTCCCAGTTTATTCCATTTGGTAGCTTAAAATTACCTTCTAATACATGTAAACACCTAGAATTCACAGCAAAAATATTCAAAAATTCTTGGTTACATGCATTATAGAGCAAATTAAAAAATCCTCAGGTGCCAGAACTTAAGAGGAGATTGAAAATCAGAATTGATGAAAGCGTGAATATTTATAAGAAAGAAATACAATTCTTTTTGATATAATCAATACAATGTAGATGCATTGTATTTTGTTATGACATTATCTGTATTAAAGGAAAAGAAAAAAGACTTATCCAGGAAAATCAGATAAATCTGAGCTTCATAACAACTGCGAGTAAAGTTATATTTAAAACAAGGGTTGAGGGATGCCTGAGTGGCTCAGGGGTTGGGCGCCTGCCTTCGGCTCAGGTCGTGATCCTGGAACCTGGGATCAACTTCCGAATCAGGCTCCCTACAGGAGCCTGCTTCTCCCTCTGCCTATGTCTCTGCCTCTCTCTGCATCTCTAATGAATAAAAAAATAAATCTTTAAAAAACATAAAATAAAACAAGGGTTGAAAGAATAAAAAGTAATAATTCAAATATTACAAAATAAAAATAAAAAACAAAACATCTAGTGAAACTTTAGCCATCCAAAAGATAGAAAAGAAGAAAGATAAAGATCATAGTTAATAAAAACCTAAAATAAAGTGGCAGAAATAAAAACAAAATATTATAAATTACAATAAATATAAATGAGCTAAACGAACTGGTTAAAAAATTCTTGACTCTCAATCTGGACTAAAACAAAAAAAATAAAATTTCACTATATACTATCAGTGATGCTATATAAAATAAAACAAAAAATATACAAAAACTGAAAACTTAAAAATGAAAATATATATACTAGGCAAATAACTGAAAAAGAAAATGAAAGATGTGGCATAAGCAGAAGATTGAAGACTTTAAAATAAGAAGGATATTAAGTAAACTACTCATTTTTTGTTTTTTACTCTTAAATTCCAAAATGAACAATTGTGACATGAGGTCATTTCAAAGAAATTGTGATGATGATGATGATGATGATGATGATGATGACATTTCTGTGGTATTCTTAACATTCAAATTCCTATTATGCATGTTTATCCAAATTAATTTTTTCTCTGCAGTTGACAAAATATTTGTCCTTGCTCTCCATAATTTTCTTTTTTTTAAAAGATTTTATTTGTTTATTCATGAAAGAGAGAGAAAGAGAGAGAGAGGCAGAGATACAGGCAGAGGGAGAAGCAGGTTCCATATAGGGAGCCTGACGTGGGACTCAATCCCGGGACTCCAAGGTCATGCCCTGGGCCGAAGGCAGGTGCTAAACCGCTGAGCCACCCAGGGATTCCTTCTTCATAATTTTCACCATACTTCTTTGCACATGTGTTACTTTCAAAGTTAATAATTTTTTAGGCATCTTTCTCAAAAATTGAACTATGTCTATAAGCCCTGAGTGTTCACACATAAATGAACAGATGTTCAAGAAATAGACAATTATATTTTTCATTTTAGTGAATAAACATAAGAACCATTATCATAAATAAATGAGTAATGTAAGTGATTGTCCAATTTTGAGCATTTATTTCCTCATAAATCTGTTTATACAATATTTCTATTATGTCCAAAATGATGTGAAGTAGTTTTCTGAATTGAATTAAAGACAATCTAAAATAAGGGCTTGCATATAAAACCAAATCAGAAACATTGTAACTTTTCATTGTTTACACACACACACACACACACACAGCAAGTAGTTTATCTGGGAAAGACCTTATTAAATAGTAGTTAGAGATAAACAGGAAACCTTGATTCCATAGAATAGCTTCTTGGCAAAATTTTGGAATACGTATTCCCCTATAGTTTGATAAAGGGACAAAGGTATAAGACACTAATCTAAAGGAGAATCTTTTCACTTATTATTGCCACATCAATCATGTAGAAAATAAAACTGATAAATACAGAACATTATTTCTGCCAGGGTATTAAAACAATTATTTCTTTATAATTAAAGGTATCTCTGAATATGTTTTTTTTTTTTTGTCTTAATGTTGGGGAAAATATGTAGATTGATTTCAAAGTATAATGTTCTGTGCATTAGGGATGCTTGAAATAAGTAAGCCTAGTTTCACATACCTGTTCAGATACACTGAGTTAGTAAGTAATATCAATTTACCTAGTCATAGGAAAATTATTACTATTGAACAAAACATATTAAAAATGAATTCAGTAGAAACAAGTGAAATTTAATGTATATTTTCAAATTTTATATTTTCAGACTGTTCATTAAGGTAAAATCAATTTTTTTAAAATCATGAAGGATAAAAAAAATTATATTTCTTCCATGAAGAAAATGGCAATGACTAATATATATGTATTTCTACTAAGTATTTATCCTTCTTTTAAATAAAAATAGTTTGTTTTTCCTTCTCAAATTATATGATCAAATAATTGTCTTCTTTAGGCTACTGATATGGTGGTTTGCACTGATTGATATTGAGCCAGTCTATCATATCTGTAATAAACTCACTAGGTTGTAAAGCATTTTTTTAAACACCTTGTTAGATTTTATCTCCTTGTATTTTGTTGAGGAATCTTGCATCTATATTCATTAGTGACACTGGTCTGTAGTTTTCCTTTCTTGTAACCCTATAATCTGGTTTTAGTAGTAGTATAGTACTGAGTTTACAGAATTAATTAGGAAATGTTTCTTTTACTTTTATTTTCTAGAATAGTTTGAGAAGAATTGGTATTATTTTTTATTATTGATAAAATTCACCAAATAGACACATCTGAACTTTTTTTACTTAAAAAAGTTACTATTATTTCATTTTCTTAATCATTACAGGACTATTTAGTCCATCTCTTTGTGTGAGTTTTGGGGATATGTATTCTTTAAGAAAGTGGTCCATCTCTTCTAAGTTTTCAAATTTGTGGGCATAAAGTTATTCATAATATTTCTTCATCATCCATTTAATGTTCAGGTAATCACTAGTGATTATTCCTCTTTTTCTGATATGTGCATCTTCTCGTGCCTTTTTTTTTTGGGTAAAAAATTGTCTAGAAATCTATCAGTTTTATTGATCATCTCAAGGAACTAGCTTTTGATTTTTGTTGATTTTCTCTATTGTTTTGTTTCCAATTTTTATCAATTTATTTTTTTATTATTTCTATTTGTCCTGCTTACTCTTTATTTGTTCTTTTCTTTCTTTTTCTCCCTCCCCCTCCTCCTTTTTTTCCCCTTTTTTCCCTTTTCCCTCTTCCTCCTCCTCCTCTCCCTGCTTCCACTTTTCTCTTTTAAGATGAAAGCTTCAGTTATTGAATTTGGGTCTTTCTGATTCTCTAATGTATGTTTTTAATGCTATAAAATTTCTTTTAAATATTATTAATGTATCCTTCAAAGTTTGACAAATTGTATTTTCATTTTCATTTAGTCAATATGTATATTGATTATCAATATATTATTACTACATATAGTCAATAAAGTGACTAAAGGAAACATATATATATGTATATATATATTTATCAAGACTTTTTAACCAATGTGATATTTGGAATTATTTAATTTCAAAATATTTTGAGATTTTCCAGCTCTCTGTTACTGATTTCTAGTTTAATTCCACTGGAATCTGAGAGCAAACTTTTAATGTTTTCTATTTTTTAAAAATGTATTATGGTGTGTTTTATGTCCCAAAATGTGGTCTATTTTGGTGAAGTTCCATATAAGTTCTAGTAGAATGTGTATTCTGCTGTTGCTGGATGTAGTATTCTATAAATGTTGGGCTGGAGCTTGAGGCACGCAGGGCCGGTGATGGTGCAGACCCGGGACCCGGAGCAGCTCGGAGGCGGTGAATAATAGCTCTTCAAGTCTGAAAAAAACAAAACAAACAAACAAACAAACAAACAAACAAACAAACAAAAAAATTGGCCTCCAATAAAACTACATTGCAAAAAATGGAAAAGAAACAGAATGGAAAGAGTAAAAAAGTAGAAGAGGCGGAGCCTGAAGAATTTGTCGTGGAAAAAGTATTGAACTGCCGTGTAGTGAATGGGAAGGAGTATTTCCTAAAGTGGAAGGGATTTACAGATGCCGACAATACTTGGAAACCTGAAGAAAATTTAGATTGTCCAGCGTTAATTGAAGCATTTCTTAATTCTCAAAAAGCTGGTAAAGAAAAAGATGGTACAAAAAGAAAATCTGTATCTGACAGCAAATCTGATGTTAGATAGCAAATCAAAGAAGAAAAAAGATGCTATGAGAAGCAGAGAGGTTGACTACAAATTTGGTTCTGGATGCAGCCAGAAGCGAAAGGCTGGTAAACCAAGAGGCTTTGCCAGAGGTCTTGACCCTGAACGAATAATTGGTGCCACAGACAGCAGTGGAGAATTAATGTTTCTCATGAAATGGAAAGATTCAGATGAGGCAGACTTGGTGCTGGCAAAAGAGGAAAATATGAAGTGACCTCAAATTGTAATTGTGTTTTATGAAGAGACTAACTTGGTATTCTTGTCCAGAAGATGAAGCTCAATAATTGTTGTATATATATATATATATTATATAATATATATATATATATATAATATAATATATATATATATAATCTGGGTCTTTGTTTTTTTTATTTATTAGTGTGAAGAAATAACATTCTAATGAAAATCAAGTTTGATATGTTTGTTTTGAAGGGGGAGTTGTTAGGGTTTTTGCATTTGGTTACTTTGAACTAATTACTTTGAACAAATAGAAGCTTTCTGTAGTTGTTTCCTTTATTAGAAAAGAATATTTGAGACCATGGCATATTATCTCCCTGCATTAGAGAACACCATTTCTAAATGTTCATAGTCATTACTCAGTCAGAATTTGTGTTTAACTCCTATATGCCTAAGGACCTGGGTTGTTTGTTTATTTAGGGCTTTTTTGTGTATATACTGAAAAGTACATACATAAATAGCTTTCTTTTCTTTTAGTTATTTTTGAAATATCCACCAAAACAAAAACAGCATTTTATAACCATGGATAAGCACGTTTCTGGGATGCTATCATTTTCAGCAACTTAAGAAATAAATTATTTAAAGTTACACTGAAATTTTTCCTGAGGCCTTAACCTTTCAAATTTTGTAATTAATTGGGCAATTTAAATATAATGTAAAGAGTTTAAATTGGACAATTTAAAAGCATCCATATCAGAATCCATATCAGAATCCATATCCCTAGTTACAGTCATATAAATGCAAGTTTATTTGCAAGATCCCTGAAAGGAAAATTTTAATCATAACAGCCTCCCCACCCAAAGGGCAAAACTAGACAAGTTTTGGTGTACTTTAATTAGGTAAGCAAAACTGAGTTAAATGGACATTTAAAGATTCCTTCTAGTGAACCATTCCTTTTCAAGAAGTTGAAAACCCGGGATCCCTGGGTGGCGCAGCGGTTTGGCGCCTGCCTTTGGCCCAGGGCGCGACCCTGGAGACCCAGGATCGAATCCCACGTCGGGCTCCCGGTGCATGGAGCCTGCTTCTCCCTCTGCATGTGTCTCTGCCTCTCTCTCTCTCTCTGTGTGACTATCATAAATAAATAAAAATTAAAAAAAAAAAAAAGAAGTTGAAAACCCTTGTGCTGTATTGACTAAAAGGTCATGATTCATGGAGTCTAAGACTTCATTCATGGAAACCTAATCATAACCAGGTGGTTAGAAATGTTGGCAATTTAGCACCTGCTGGAATAAATGGGTGGGCAGACTTCTATAATCCAAATTCTTGACCTGCATGTTTTTTCTTCACCCCAACTCATTCCTAACATGTTGGCTCAATCTTCTCAGTATTTCAATTACTGGTTCAGCAGAAACCACGAAAACAATAACTTTGTAGTCAGAATGTTATCCAACAGTATATTGTTTACGTTATTGTAAATACTGGTAAACAGTGGTCAATAGTTTTATATACAAAAAATATATATACATATAAATGTCAATTAGATCAAGTCTGTTGATAGTATTGTTCATATCATTTATACCCATGCTGATTTTCTGCCTGTTTGATATATCCATTACTTGCAATTACAGGAGTGTTGATGTCTTCAACTATATATGGATGTATTTATTTCTCCTTTGGGTTCTATAAGTTTTACCTCATGTATTTTAATGCTCTATTGTTAGGTGTACATCCATCTGGCATTGCTATGTCTTCTTGGAGAATGAACTCCTTTAAAATTATGTAATGCTCATCTTGGTCCCTGATAAATTTTTTTAAGTTTTTAAACTGCTTTTCCGTATTCTATTGAGAAGTTTAAGCTATTTCCAAATTTTCTCTAGTACAGTCAATACTACAGTGGAAATCCTTGCACTTGCAACCTTATCTCATTAGGAATATGAATTTTCAATAGGAATAGGAGACTCTTATAAACAATGAATCTTTCCAAGAGTTTTGAAAAAGGTTTCCAATGGCCTTTGAATCTAAGAGAAACATAATTCAGGATGATTATGTTATCCAAGATTACCTAGATAATATCAATATAAGGATATGGATCTTTTCTGAAACTTAATCAATCAACATTATCCCCACTTCAGTAATGAAAAGTTATTACTTCATATGTTTCCATAAGAAGTTTGTACCTCAGTCAAATACAAATTATTAATGGACATTAGTTATGAAGAAAGATATTTAAAATAAAGTCATAACATCCTATTACTGAATAATGTCTAACAAAATGTCTGTTATATATCCAAAAATAATTAGGAGATCCAAATAATTTTAATTATATTAACTGTAGCAGGAAAAATTACTTCAAAACAAAAACCAAATGTTTTACACTAATAAATAATTAAAGTAGAAATTGGATCATAAATAGAAGTGTGAGTTCTTAGCATACATTCACTTTAAGCAAAACATGATGATCTCAGATTATATTTAAAATCTTTCATAAGAGTATTTAGCTTCAAAGCAGGTGACTAAGTTAAGCAATAGGATACTGGCTGACCTTGATTACGCTAAACAATTTAATTTTGTGATGGCAATAATCACTTCCTAGAACATACAGGTTTATAAAATGACTTAATATGTCTTACCTAATCCATAACTTATTTTTTAAGGGAAGTATTGAAGCTGACTTTAAAATTAAAATGTGCCATTAGCCTCTCCACCTTTCAATTTACTTAGAAATGATTTAAGAAGTGACACTGCGGCATGCAGGGAACTCAACACTGGACTACTAGTCAAAGTAATAGGGTTCCAGATCCCATCTGTAACAAACTAGTTTAATTTACAGTGTTGGCAGGAGTCTGCAAATCTCTAGGTTTCAATTTCTTTCTTAATAACTTAAAGATACTTGACCACTAAATTTTCTTCTAACACTATACTTTTATTCATCCTTTACTCAATGAGCAAGTAAACAAATATTTATTAAGTCCCCACTATATGGAAGTTACTGCACTAGGTACTACAGATAAAATAATAGGATATAAAGTTTTATTTAAATAAATATTAATTCTCATCCTCTGTTTAATTAAAGATACCACTGGAGTGCTTGGGTGGCTCAGTGGGTCAAGCGGCTGAGGTTTCAGCTCAGGTCATGATTTGAGTCTAAAATAGAGCCCCACAAGGGGATTTCCATGCTCAGCACAGAGTTTGCTTGTCCTTCTCCTTCTGCCCCTCTGCCCTAGTCTCTCTCTCTCTCTCTCTCTCTGAAACAATTTTTTTAAGTCTTAAAAAAAAATAAAAGATATCACTACACATCAACTTACTAAATCAAAAACATGTGTAACTTGAAAGCCCTTGTGCTTCATAAACTCAGACATCTATACCATTACCAAGGAACTAGATGGAATCTGGTTCTTTCCTAGGGAACATGACAACAGAAGCATTGAACTATTTAAGAGAAAACTTCTTTTTTTTTTTTTTAATTTTTATTTATTTATGATAGTCACACAGAGATAGAGAGAGAGAGAGGCAGAGACATAGTCAGAGGGAGAAGCAGGCTCCATGCACCGGGAGCCCGACGTGGGATTCGATCCTGGGTCTCCAGGATCGCGCCCTGGGCCAAAGGCAGGCGCTAAACCGCTGCGCCACCCAGGGATCCCGAGAAAACTTCTTTTATCTCTCATTCATTTTTATACCCCCAGAGCTTAGGACAATGTTTGTTTTGGCATATAATAGATACTCAGTAAACAGTGTTGAATGAAGGACATGTGTAATATTGTCTTGTCCATCTAGAATGAAAACACAAGTACAAATGAGAACAGGTGACATAGTAGTACCTTTTACTCATTCACTGAGATAACTACCTGCTTTAAAAAATATATTATTGGGGTGCCTAGTGGCTCAGTCGGCTAAACATCTGCCTTCGGCTCAGGTCATGATCCTAGAGTCACGGTATTGAGCCCAGCTTTGGGCTCCCAGCTCAGCGGTGTCTGCTTCTCCCTCTTCCTCTCCCTCTGTGCTCTCTCATTCTCTCTCTCTCAAAGAAATTAATAATTAAATATTTAAAATAAATATATAAAATAACAAACACATATTATTATAATCATCAGAGGGTATATGGATGAACAGATCTTGAAACTTGACTCCAAATAATTCACTATATGCTGATGAAAACAAGGCATGTGTAAAAACAATAAATATATGGATTAGGTCAATATCATAAAAGTAATGAAAAACAAAGGACAATGAGACTTTAGGAAGATTCTTCAACTTCATCACATTTTAATCCAAGTCTAAACACTCATCTTTTGAAAATCTAAAAACATGAAGTTGTTTTCTGATATTAGAAGAATAAAACAAGGAACAGGCCAAAATTAAGGGATGCTTCATTTATTTTGTTATTTCTTTGTAGGCCTCTCCCCTAGGTGCCTCATTACAGGGTTACCATTTCTGCTCTGGGCTCTTCCAGACATATTTAGAGTATATGGCTATCCTGTTCCACCTGCCTCCTCAAAAACTACCTTATTTTCTCACCAAAGCCCATTGTATACTCTTACTGCCTCATGAAGTGCTCAAAATAACAACTCAACAGAACTATATTTTCTGGAAACACAAAAGAAAACTTGAAACCATTTGTCTCGGTCAGAACTGAGGATTTTTCAAATTATCTATTTAGATAAGTTGTTGATTCTGTTTGAATTTTGTTTTGTTTAATCACAAGTTTAAAAGTAATTTTCAGCATTTTCAGGAAACCAGGAGAAGTTAGTTTTGGCTGGACTGGCCAACTCTCAGGGGAAATGTTTTTGAACTGAAGAATAAGAAATGACACCTTTTTTCTCTAGAATGTAGATGAACACACTGAATGACATCTATTTCAAAAGTCCATGAAGGGACAGCCTGGGTGGTTCAGTGGTTTAGCGCTGCCTTCAGCCCAGGGCCTGATCCTGGAGAACTGGGATCGAGTCCCGCGAAAGGCTCCCTGCATGGAGTCTGCTTCCCTGTCTGCCTGTGTCTCTGCCTCTGTGTGTGTGTGTGTGTTTCTCATGAATAAATAAATAAAATCTTTAAAAAAAAATTCCATGAAAAGTGACCTCAGCAGACTAATTAGCACCCATGTTGACACTTCAATTTGCCACCTAATTGTTTACGTAACTGTTATTTATTTATTTATTTATTTATTTATTTACTATTTATTTATTTGTTTGTTTATTTTTCCCCCCTCTAGGTTGATAGTACTTTTAAAATCATGTTTTAGAGCCTGGCAAATTAATCATTTATTTAATCTACGGTTCCCAAGGACCAGGTTATAAAATGTTACTTAAGAAATAACATTGCAACTAAAAATCAATGAAAATGCTGACAAGAGAAAATAAACCGTTATCTCATCTGCCTACTAAAAAAAAAAAAAAAAAAAAAATTCCCATATTTCTCTTTGGCCTCTGCCCTATGCATAAGTACCTTTTTCCCCTCCCTTTTCCTAACAGCAACCAACAATGACAACAATGACCCTCACAAATGTCTTTTTTTTTTCTTTCCATCATTTTTCCCTTCTTTCTTAATCTTTTCAGCCTTCTGGGTGATGGCAGAAGGAGGATACTGAAAGCTAAGATTAAGAAAGAAGGGGAAAATGAGTCAAGAATTATCTAGGCAGTAAGCTCTCATGTCAAAAGATTAGCCCAAACTTCTGCTCAGAATAGCGTTCATAGACACCTGAGCTTTCTAAGAGATATCATTTCAAATATAATAATCTTTCTCTCTTTTTTTAAGGTTATATTTATTTATTCATGAGAGACACACACAGAGAGAGAAAGAGAGGCAGAGACATAGGCAGAGGAAGAAGCAGGCTCACCATGGGGAGCCAGATGTAAGACTCAATCTCAGGACCCCGGGATCATGATCTGAGCCAATGGCAGACACTCAACCACTGAGATACCCAAGTGTTCCTATAATACTTTTTCATCTGAGTTTACAGTTTTATTGTGGCTAGATAATCAAGAGAAGAATTCTGTCTAGATTTCTACCAAGTCTTCCCATCTAAACTCATTTCCTTCCCTTGGGTGGGATTTGTTTTCTTCCTCTTCTGCATAGCACACTCATTTCTTTCCTATGTAGTCTGAGTAATACATGCATGCATACATTCATATATACATATATAATTCGTACAGACATACATACATACAGAAAAGACAGGAAGTAAGGATACAGATTACAACAAGAAGGTTTAAAAGGTCTAAAAAGAATGTGATAAAAGAAAAGAAATGGACTCTTGGGAAGAATGTGGATCTTGGAAATTCTGCCAGAACCCTGTTAATGGCCTCAAAAAGAGAAAAAAGAAAAAGTCTAAGCCCCTACAGGGGAGCAGGTGCAGAAGCTGACTGGTACAGTTGAATCCATCAACTGTCACTTACAAGAGGCTATTACGGTTCTCAAAAGGAAACTGAGCCTAAAGTAAAGATGTCTTCACCGCATTTCTCTTGACCCTTATTTTTATTTATTTATTTTTTAAAAGATTTATTTACTTTAGAGAGAGAGCAAGAGAGCACGCAAGCTCACATGCAAGTGTGTGGGGCAGAGGGAGAGGGAGAGAGAAAATCTCAAGCAGATTCCCCACTGAACATGGAGCCCAACTTGGGACTCAATCCCAGGACCCTGAGGTCATGACCTGAGCTGAAATTAAGAGTTGGATTCTCAAATGAGTAAACCACCCAGGCGCCCCACTTAACTCTCATTTTCAGAATCGGACTTTACTATTCCACTCTTCTGGTGTTATGAACTTAGCATGGGAAATGGCCCTTGTCAATGGGTTCAACATAATACACAGTTGAGAACTGAAGGCATGGGAGGATTAGAGAAATGATGAAAGGGAGTATTATCTAATGGCGAAAAATATCATGGATTCGAATCATTCAAAGAAATGAAAAGCATCTTGTGAATTCTAAAATGCTGCAAATATTTTATTTATATTATTACTTACTATTACTGCATCTTAACAATCCACTGACCATCCTCTGCTAGTTTCTAAGTCAGTGGTTCTTAAGCATTTTTGGCTTCAGGACTTTTATTCTCTGAGGATGAGTGAGAACCCCTAGGAGTTTTTGTTTATGTTCGGTGTAATATCAAAATTTACTATAATTTAAATTAAAACAACAGTGATAAATATGTTTATTTAGTTATTTAGTTTAAAACTGTAACAAGTCCATTGAGTGTTAATGTAAACAACATGCTTTGGTGAAGAGTAACTATTTTCCAATATCCCAAAACAATTTGAGAAGAATGGCATTGCTTTACATTTTAAAAAGCTGTTTAATGCCTGGCTTTATAGAAGACAGCTGGATTTTCAAATGTCCTGCATTCAATCTGTTATAATACCACATGTCATGTTGTCTCTGGAAAACTACACTATATGGTCATGAGAGAAAAAAAATGAAAACAACTGATAGCTTAACTTTATTATGAAAATGATTTTGAGCTCATGAACCCTTCAAAGTGTCTTAGGGATCCCAACATTGAGACTGTCTACCCAATGTCACTGTCATTCCCAGACCAGCCCATATTTCCAACATGAAGGAACATAATTTAGTTGTTCTCTCCTTCTCTTCAATGCAAACACATCACAATGATGAGGTTAATAGTGGAGAAAGGAAATGAAATTATAGTGTTTTTTTTTAAATCTGCCCCCAAAATCTTAAAAATTATTTTGTAAAAACTTGATGATTACAACTACAATATGTAGATCATCTTTATATATTTGATCATATGTTTATATAATCTTACTCAAACTTTATAATAATTTTGGTCCATAAATAAAACAGGCGGTGTTCTTAAGACTCTTATAGTTATGAACAAACAAGCTGTGAGGGACAAATGCATTCCTCAAATACAGTGTATCTATGCATCTAGCTAAATTGAGAGGGTTCATGGAGTTGAATATTGCACTCGCAGTCACTACTGCCCAACAAAGTGATCTGAAAAAAAGCAAAAGAGAAAAGGGAGAAGTGAGGAGGCCAAAAGATCCAGTTTATACTATGGGTTCTGCCTGTTGTTAGCATTGGACCTTTTACAATCTCCCTTATAAATGAAGAGAAGGGAGCTGAGTAAACTAGAAGTTTCTCTAATGCCAACATTTATAAAATGAAGAGAAGGGTAAGTTTTTGACTCTAGTTATCTGTCCCTCAGCTCTCTATTAACTAGTAATTAAACTATCAATATTTGAGTGGGTTTCTTTTTATTTTCTCTCTTGTCCCATTTTCACATCTTATTTTCATTAGTGTTTGCTGCCCTTCAGGGCAATCTGTGGAGTCTGACCCTTGTGGTTACCTGGGGGTAGACTCACTAACTAGATCATCAGTCACTCCCTGAGACAGAAGATACCCAAGCAGGAAAACTGTACACTAACTTCTCTTTGGTGAATACTGAAATAACTCAGAATAAGCAAGTTCAAGCAGAAATTTATGATGAGGCCAAGTCCATTAGTGTTCCAGCAAACTCATGTGAATTCTGGAAGGGTTTTAGGGACTGAACTAAGATTTCTAATTATCTTTAGACTAAATCATATTAGAAATTGAGCTCTATTCCCCCCTGTACCAGGCTCTCTGGCTGTAAGATGCTTTGGGAGGATTGTCAACCCTTCAGGGCCTACAGGGTCCTACTTTGGGTGGATTGACATTTAGCTGCTAAGATCTCACATTTCAGACAAATACCTCTGGGTCTCTTCCTTATGCATGCAGGCTAATGTGTGATTGATACCCCACCAAAAAAGTTAGAGATATAATCCTTATGCACTTCCATTAACAAAAGACTGGCAGCTACTTTTGTCTCTCTCATAATTCCTCTTATTACCCAGAGCAGGAAGATTTCATATCTTGATTCATGTTGGTTTTTTCCTTTAATTTTTCTTTTCTGAATCTCTCACTGGCTTAAGTATTTCAATTTGTAGGTTCTAAATGCACAACAAATTCAGTAGGACAAACACAGAGATCTAAGTCTTCTTCCAAGAAATCTACCGCTGCTCAAATATTACTTTTATTATAGGTTATATCAAGTTCTTCACTTTCTCCTAAGCCAAAATCCAAGGTCAAGTTCTGATCTGTTTGCTCTCCTAGTCACATCATCTCTTCCAACATAAAACTATTCAGTTAGGCTTATTTTCTTTCCCACTACTAAATCTCATGCTTGAATCCTCAACAGCATAGCCCTGAATGAGAAAAATCTATCTTCTGTTGAGTTTGACACATCAAATTTAAGTTCTACAGATTAGATTCACTTCCATCGCCATCCTGATGTGGCCACAATACTCTGCTGCACTCTGCCTTCAATACCTGGTGCCCCATTATTTTGGCAGATCAAATTAATGATTGCAATTTCAGTGCAGAATTATAGTATTCTTTTTTAAGGATTTATTTCAGGTAACAATACTATGTTGTTGTAGTATCTACTATGCAGTATGCTGTATGTAGTATGTAGTATGTTGTATGTAGGACCCCAAGATCAGGATCTGAGCGGACAGGCAGATGCTCAACCGCTGAGCCATTGAGGCTCCCCTAATGGTTCATTCTTGTTTCATATCATTATCATCATTGAAGGGAGAAGGTGAGCAGTCTACTTCAATAACATTCTCGTTATGAAAACGCTCTATGGAACCAAACATCTGTTTTTATGAAAACAGCTCTAGGGAGCCTGGGTGGCTCAGTGGTTGAGCCTCTGCCTTTGGCTCAGGGCGTGACCCCGGAGTTTAGGGATCGAGTCCCACATCGGGCTTCCTGCATGGAGCCTGCTTCTCCCTCTGCCTATGTCTCTGCCTCTCTCTGTGTGTCTCTCATGGATAAAAATCTTTAAAAAAAAAAAAAAGCTCTCAAGTTTGTCATCAAAATTAGTTAATTCTTTCATTCTGTTTCTTTTATTTGAGTGAATCCATCAGGAAAGATATAACCATTATGTGTACACATTAGACATAAGAGTATTATATCTCAAAGGTAACATTTAAATAAGTATTATACTTTTACAGCACTACTTGAGAATTGCAAAGTAAAGATAGCAAAAAAAATCAAAGTAGTCTTATTTTATATATATATATATAATATACACATACATTGACATATAAAAAACATGTAATGTGTTACTAGAACACTTAGTGACAACATCTTTCAGTTTATTATACATATTGATGTAACTTACTTTTTTGTTGTATAATATTCTGTATCACCATAATCAATCATTCCCTAATGAAAAAAGTTCTAATTTCTGTATCTTAGCTGCAACAGACAATGCTGTGATATTATTTTTGTATGTGTTTATATGAGAAGTCATTCTGATGCCATTAACTTTGTTAAATAATTTCTTCAACGTGGGATCCTGGAATATTCACTTAAATGAAATTGCCAGATTATAAAATGTTCTAACTGTTGTGCCCAAGATTGCAAATCAGAGAAACCACCAAGGAGCCGACACCGATGCAAGCTCACGAGGGTTTTATTTACAAGCTTGAGCTTGGGTCCAAGTATACTCAACACAGTGGAGCAGGGTGGTGGTTTCTCAGATTCACAATCTTGGGCACAACATTTGGGGGCTCACCTGGGATCTGAGAGACCTCCAGGACCCTATCTGGAGGGTCCCAAGCGTGATGAGTGCACTCAACTTTTTCCACCTTTTGCGCGCATATTTTCTGAGAGCTCTAAACTGTACTTTTACCTGTAGGAATTCCAATCTGTATTGGGCCGACATCAGCTTAGGCGGTCGCACTGGCGGGCTGTCCACCGGGAGTCTTGAGGAGACGTCGCTTGCCCCCGCCTGGAGGACGAGGTCCTCATCTGTAAGGGGGACCGGCTGCCAGCCCTTCGGATTACTTTCTGTTTTGCTTCTGTGGCTGCATTGGAACATTTGTCTGTTACTATGTCCTTGTTAACTGTTTGTGCATTTGTCTGTGTTACCGTGTCTTTGTTAACTGTCATAACTGTTCATCTAGGAGAGGAAAATGTCAAACTTATTGCATGTCAGAATGGCCAACTTTTCTTTAAAAAATTTTTTTAAATTTTTATTTATTTATGATAGTCACACAGAGAGAGAGAGAGAGGCAGAGACACAGGCAGAGGGAGAAGCAGGCTCCATGCACTGGGAGCCCAACGTGGGACTCGATCCTGGGTCTCCAGGATCGCGCCCTGGGCCAAAGGCAGGTGCCAAACCACTGCGCCACCCAGGGATCCCCAGAATGGCCAACTTTTGACGTGGGATGGTCCCAAGAAGGAACTTTCCACCTACCTATTATCTTACAGGTTAAGGTCGTGATCTTCAGGGACAAACTGGACAGCCACCCTAACCCAGGTGCCCTACATCCTGGTCTGGAAGGACATGATCAAGAATTCCCCTCCTTGGCTAAAACCATTTTTACCCCTCAAAGCATACAACTCGGCTGAAGGTAAGGAGAGACTCCGGGTCCACCACCAGACTCTAATGGCAGGTCTCCAGGCTGCCAGCGCAAGCCTACCAATCTGGACAAGGTATGGTTATGTAAGACAGGGTAAGGATGAGAGTCCAGCAGCCTTCTTAAAGAGAATATTAGGAGAGAAGAGCTTGCAGGACTTAGTAATAGTAGCAGAAAGAGTCTATAATAATAAAGAAAGTCTGGAAGAGCAACAAACCAAACTAAGTGACCAGAAGACTCTAAACCTGGACAAGATTCTGCTGGCCACAACCATGGATGACCCATGGCAAAGACAGAGGCACCTCAAGAAGCTGGCTTCAAGGACAGGTAAAGAGGATGGCCCTGGTCCCCGTCGGAAGCGCCCTAAGCTGAACAAAAACCAATGTGCTTATTGCAAAGAAGAGGGCCACTGGGTGAAAGACTGTCTTAACAAAAGACCTAAGGCCCCTGCCAAGATCTTGGAGACGGAGGACCTGGAGGACTAGGGGAGTCGGGGTTCAGCACCCCTCCCCGAGCCCAGGGTAACTCTCAGAGTGGAGGGGCAACCCATTGAATTCCTAGTGGACACTGGGACACAACATTTGGTTTTATTACAACCCCAAGGGAAATTGGCAAACAAGACTTCATGGGTGCAAGAGGCCATGGCACCAGACAGTACTCATGGACTACCGGAAGAACTGTGGATCTCAGCATCGACCGGGTATCCCATTCCTTCATGGTCATCCCTGAGTGCCCCTACCTGTTGTTAGGTCGGGATTTGCTCACCAAGATGGGGGCACAAATTCACTTCCATCCCAAAGGGGCAAAAATCCTAAACAAAGGGGGCACCCGATTCAGGTGCTTGTCCTGAGTTTATAAGACGAATATCGTCTCCACCAAATGCCCTCAGCCCCAATGACTGACATTGACCATTGGCTGCAGGAGGAGCTAGGATGGCGAGACCTATCCAAAATGCATCCAAGTACTCATATGGGAACAAGGAAGGTAACATGGGGAGTGGCACTAGTACTTAGGGCAGATTGGAAATTACATTTTGCTTATAGGCCCCAAAGCTCAGGACAGGTAGAGGGGATGAACGGAACATTAAAGGAGACCTTAACTAAATTAGCCCTGGAGACTGGTGGTGACTGGGTGACTCTCCCTCCCTTCGCCCTATATAGGGTGAGGAACTTCCCATATAAGATGGGACTGACTCCCTACGAGATCATGGTCAGTATTCCTCCACCTATTGTCCTCAATTTAAAACCTGAGGTGTTTGCTGAACTTGATCACTAA
This sequence comes from Canis aureus, assembly GCF_053574225.1. Classification (NCBI taxonomy): domain Eukaryota; kingdom Metazoa; phylum Chordata; class Mammalia; order Carnivora; family Canidae; genus Canis; species Canis aureus. The sequence continues at coordinate 84,752,615 of NC_135611.1, read as the reverse complement.
CTCCTTTCTCCTTCCAAATGTTACAACAAACCCATGAGCAGGTGTGGCCTAAGCTGAGGGCCCTCTATGAGACTGGGCCACCCTCAGACCCCCATCAATACCTGCCAGGTGACTGGGTGTACGTGCGGAGATACCAACACCAGACACTTCAACCTCACTGGAAGGGACCCTACATCATGATCCCGACCACTCCCACCATTCTCAACGTTGACAAGATTACTCCCTGGGTCCACTACACCCATGTCCAGCCAGCTGACCCACACGCCGTTCTCAAGGACTTTGTTTCAGAATGGAAAGGCCAACCAGACAAGGACAATCCCCTAAAGCTAAGACTGCGCTGTTCTCACTTACCCCACTAATGTTGCTTATGCTCTGTCCTCTTCATGCCAGAACCAATCCCCATTAGCCATTTAAAAACATGCACCCAATTCAGCCTTGCTTTTAAAGTCTTTTAAGGTTTAAAAAGATGGGAGCATCTTAACTGTAGAGAGGCTTTTGCAAGCAAGGTGGGTTTATGTGCTGCCCCAAATGAGGAATGTTGCTTCTTTACTGACCACTCAGGAATAGTCTGGGAATCTATGGCAAAAGTCAGAAAAGGTTTGGCTAGACGTAAATGGGAGCAAGAACAGCAACCAGATTGATTTGAATCATTCCCACTGGCTCACTCTAGACCAACCTGGACCCATAATTGGGTCCTTCCTTAGGTTGCCCTGAGAGGGGGAAATGTGGAGGCTGAGAAATATTAAGGCCATTCCACCTCAAGTTTAGCATTAGCACAAGTACAGCCATCATAGGCCCCTGTGAATAAGAGCTCAGAATTGCCCTCAGCAGAGAATCCCATATCAGAAAGACAATAGAGCCCAAGTCAGTGGCAGAAAGTCCCATATTAGAATGAGAACAGAGCTCAATGCCCTTGAAAGCCCCATATCAGAGTGTAAACAGAACTTGAGAAATTCCTCCACGCCTTCTGAAAATCCCCTAGAAGAAACCCAGCTGTAACCCACTTCGAGGTCCAAGTCCCTGCTCTGCTGTGTCAGGTATACTCAGACCCAAGCTCCAGCTTGCAAATAAACCCTTGTGCACTTGCATCAGTGTCGGCTCCTTGGTGGTTTCTCGGATTTGCAATCTTGGGCACAACAGTAACCAGGCTTTAACCAATAATTTTTTGGAGTATTAACATATTTTTCTTTCTTTCTCTTTCTTTCTTTCTTTCTTTCTTTCTTTCTTTCTTTCTTTCTTTCTTTCTTCTCTTTCTTTCTTTCTTTCTTTCTTTCTTTCTTTCTTTCTTTCTTTCTTTCTTTCTTTCTTTCTTTCTTAGATTTATTCATTTATTTGAGAGAGAGAGAGAGTGTGTGCACAAGTAGGGAGAAAAGTAGAGGGAAAGACAGAGGGGAAGCTGACTCCCCATTGAGCAGAGAGCCAGAGGATGACACAGGGATTGATCCCAGGACCCTGAGATCCTGACCTGAGCCGAAACCAAGAATCAAATACTTAACAACTGAAAGACCCAGACATCCCAGACATACTGGCTTCTTTTCTAACACTTCATTTGAACACTGTATTCTAAAAATTGCCAATCTAATGAACAAATGAAGATAAGCTCAGTATTTGGTTACATTATTATTTTAGTTTCTTTTTCCTAACGTGTCCACTTATCTATAGAAAATTAAATGATAGTGTTGTCTTTAAAAAAAAAAAAACAATGTTTTTCACATAATTGGTATGGTATGACTAATTTTTCATATATATTGTTAATATTCTCCCAATTATTTATTTGCCTTTTGATTTTATGCTTTTATTGTATTTTTTCCCTGTAGGTATGTATCCATGCAAAATTTCTATTCACTTTCTGTGCAAATTATTGCTAAATAGGTATTTTCTTATAAACAAACTTGTATTAGTACTTTATTAAATAATTATTTTCTTTCTAAATTTCTTTAGAAATTTCTTTTTAGTATCTATGATGTATTTTAAAACTTCATATGCAATAATGCAATCCTATTTGCTATTTTTTTGCTATTTTCAGACTTCCTTCTGAAGTGTTTTCTTCCCAATGAATATTAAATTATTTTGTATAATTTTTGTTATAACTTTTTAATTTGATATTAATGAAAAGTTTAAATGCATAGTATTTACATTTTCAATTCACCATAACATTTTGTAATATTATGTCCATTTATTACACTGCTTTTATATTTTAATAAAGCCTTTCAGATTTTCTTATGATTTAACTTTTCTCTCTAATTATCTTTTCACTTCCATTTCTACCTTGAACTAATTGTTACTAACTTTTTACTTTATACATACTCAACTGATTGAGTAATCCTGTCTTAGTTTTCCTCAAGTCTCTGACACTTCCAAGGTAAGCAAATATACCCTTAAAACATATATATTTTCAATTCTTTATTTTAAATATTTATATTACTTCATTACTTGCTTTGTTTTTGTTTTGTTTTGTTTTGTTTTACTTAAATTCAATTAATTATCATGTAATGTATCATTAGTTTCAGAGATAGAGGTCAGGGATTTGTCTGTCAGTCTTGTCCTGTTTCATTATTTAGTGCTTCCAAAATGGGGCTCAATGATAGTAGGGATAATGTACATCCAAATTTAGTGAAAATAGACTTATTATTTCACTCTTCAATGCAGTTTCCTGGTTGAAATAATCTTTAACACATTGGTTTCAATCTATGCCTATTTTACATAGCAGGTTATTTGGTGTTTTTGCTAAATATTGCTAAATATTATTTAAGTGTTTTGTTGGTTTTAATGAATTATATTGATGACTTTTATGGTCTAAAATGTCTTTCCATTTTTCAAGAAAATCCTAATTAGTGTTGGTATAATAATCTTTTAATGCACTATTGTATGCAACTTATTATCTAATTAAAATTCTAGCACTTACATTCATAATATTATTTAATCATGATTTGAATTTTTAAAATTTATTTATTTATTAGAGAGAGAATGAGCAGGATAGGCAGAGGGATAGAGAGAAAGTATCTCAAGCTGGCTCTGCAAAAAGCCCAGAGCTTGACATGGGACTCACTCTCAAGACCCTAGATCAGAACCTGAGCCAATACAAAGATTGAGACATCTAACCGACTGTGCCACCCAGATGCCCCACATGATTTGATGTTTTCAATTATTTTTACAAGTATTATATAAGGGTATGACAATTTCATGAAATAAATTCATTTTTCTAAGACTTTATATTATCTGAGATAGTTTTAAAAAGGAATTCTCTGTTTTTAAAAGTTAAATATAATTTTGTGATAAAACTATGGATACATGGTAGTTTTTCAAAAATTGTAGGTCTTCAGCTATTTTTTTCAATTTCTCTATGGTTATTTGCCTTCTTGAGTTGATTATATTAGTTTATATATCTCCAGGAAACTATCCCTTCACTATAGATATTAAAATTAATACTGGAAAGTTGCACATAGATTATTATTCATTTCTATGTTTATGATTATATATCTTCTATCAATCTTGAATGTTGTGATATATTTTTTAAGATTTTATTTATTTATTCATGAGAGACACAGAGGGAGAGAGAGAGGCAGAGACACAGGCAGAGGGAGAAGCAGGCTTCACACAGGAAGCCCGATGTGGGACTCGATCCCTGGACTCCAGGACCATGCCCTGAGCCAAAGGCAGACGTTCAACCACTGAGCCACCCAAGCATCCCTGTTGTGATACTTTAAATTTATTTCTTCTTCCATTAATCAGCCTCACCATTTTCTTTTTCCATTTCAGGAATCTATTCAGAGAATCGTCTTTTGATTTTATCTTTCATGCCTATTGTTTGTTTTATAATTTCAGCTTTATTTTATGACTCCTTCTGACTTATTTGTTTCATTTTGTTTTTACTTTATCCTCTAAAATTAATTGCAGCCTTAGATAATATCATTTCTTTATTAATTGTGAGTACTTAAGAACCTCTTGGTTCTTTAAGTACAGCTTTAGTTGTGTCTCACTAATTTCTCTTCATTATTTCTAAATAATTTTTAGTGTTTGGAGTTTTTTTACTTTTTGAATTAGAGGTTATTTATATTTTTCAAGCTAAAGTATTTATGTTTTTTATCATCAAGAACCAAAAAATCATTATTTGTTCATTTATTCAACAGTACTATTCAGTAATAGCAATTCAGACTAATCGTTGTGAAATGTTACTATGCTTTAGTAATCTTCTTTTTTTTTTTGGCCCATTAAATGCTCTTTAGAACAAACAAACAAACAAAAATAAACAAACAAACCCAACAACCTCCTCGACCATGAGAAGAATGAACAGTCTTTCTTTGAAATATATAAATTTCTATGTTTCTTTTGTTATTATTGTTTTCTATGCATTACCACTTTCCCAATGACTAGAAAACTATCTACTGTCAGTGCTAAAGAAGTATTTTTGAAGATACTAATATGTGTATTCTTAACCTTGATTCAATTAATCAAGTTTTTAATAACCCTTATGCTTTGTCTATTGGCCTAGCAAACTCTGAAACATAGGTAGCAAAATTACTTAATGTGACTTTTTAATTATCATTTTCCCTTGTAATTATGATTTTGTTTCATAATGTGTTATCTATATACATTTAATGCATAGATATATCTCATATCATGTTTTTAAATTTTTAAATTTTGTATTAAAAATAGATTCTTTTTTTATTCTTTTTAAATCTTTTGCTATTGCGTTACACTTGGATTTTAATATTGCCATTTCTGCTGTCTTATTTTACATATATCAGATATGTAATATATATTGCCCTATATTTTAAATTTCACTTTGCCAATTTAAGATGTTCCTGTAAAAACATCTACATGTTATAGCTGGATTTTGTTTTTTTTTTTTTACTCTCCTACCACCATATTGCTGTCTTTCCACAGAGGAATTCAGTCTATTGTCAATTTTTCTGAAGTTTCTTTTTTTTTTATTTCTCCTTTTTTATAATTATCTCTATATTTATATTTATACAAATAATATTATTTTTGGGATCCCTGGGTGGCGCAGCGGTTTGGCGCCTGCCTTTGGCCCAGGGCGCGATCCTGGAGACCCGGGATCGAATCCCACGTCGGGCTCCTGGTGCATGGAGCCTGCTTCTCCCTCTGCCTGTGTCTCTGCCTCTCTCTCTCTCTGTCTGTGACTTAAATAAATAAATAATAAATAAAATATTAAAAAAAAAAAAAAAAAAAAAAAAAAAAAACAAATAATATTATTTTTATAATTATCTCTATATTTGTATTTATTTCTCCTTTTCCCCTTTCTTATTTTTCTGAACTCATCAAAATTCTTCTTGTTCACTTGCATACCCTACTTCATTGTCAGAGGTCATAGTGTAACTCACATGTTTTGTTTTTATATCAGTCTTGAATAACTATTATGCTTAGTCACTGAGATATTTTATATCACCTCTTGTGTAGTATCTAGGGAATGAAGGCTACCATATTCTTCTCCAGACATTTGTGGAGAAATCTTGGGTATACTTTTAGTTTCCACCAACAGTTCTGCTGCTTTGAACAGGAAAATAATTTGTGACAAAGAGAGAAGATATAGGTATGTATGACAGCTGTCTTTACTCTTAAGATCTTGCTTTTAAATATCTTGTTGTTTTTTTCAAATAATAATTTAAACTAAGATTTTTCTTTGCTTCACATTTGTTTCAAATATTTTGTAAAGTAAATGCTTCACCATAAAATATGTTGTAGCACATGGAGTAGTGTGATTCATTCAAGGACCAAGAAATCATCTGTTTATTTATTTATCCCACAATACATATTCGGGACTAATCTTCATACTAAAAACTAAAAACACAGAATTAAAAAAAATGTCACAGAATTACTCATGAATTAAATTTCAGTACATTAAAAAGGGCAATTTGTCAAAGAAGATTTATGCACATTACAGAAGATGTGAGAATGAAGAATTTACTGCTAGAAGATTGTACACAAGTTACAGTACAATAATTGAATGAGGTGTATCTGTGATGAGGCTCTGGGGTAAAGTATCCAGGTTTCACAAAATATTATGGATCTAAAAGGAGGTGGGGGTTTGAGTTTATGATGATAAGTAAGAAAAAGGCTATAGATTACTGTGGAGACAGACCACAAAGGGTCCAGATGCCAGATCCAGGACTCCTAAAAACTTCAATAAATGGGCTGCCACCCATACTGATTTCTTCAATCTTTCAAAAACCTTTTTGGGTCATTTCTAACCATTATTTATAGGTACATTTCTAACCATTATTTATAGGTAGTCCAATTCTACACATACAGATTTCGTCTATCCTTATTTTTTATTATTAATTTTCTTCCTGTTTCTAATCATCCTATTGATCTCCTTTCCTACCTTTCTTAAATATGCTTACCCTCATATATACCAATGTTAGAACTAATGCTATTAAATAATAAATAACAGCTTTCTCTTTGTCTTTTTAAAAAAATATGTTATTTATTTATGTGTGTGTGAGAGAGAGAGAGAGAGCACAAGCAGGGGTAAGGGGCAGAGACAGAGGGACAAGCAGACTCCCCACTGAGAGAGCTCCATCCTAGGATCCTGAGATCTTTACCTGAGCTGAAGTCAGATGCTTCCCTGACTGAGCCACCCAGGGTCCTCTCTGTTTGACTTTCATAGTCCATTTTTACTTTTGTGTTTACAAAGATTTCCAATGTCAAGCTACTAACTACAATGGTACAGAGTCAATCATAAAACAAGAGCACCTGCTTTCCTACATCAGTTTTTCAATAACCTATACCAATTCAGAAAGCCACTTAATTATTCTATTTACTTTTTTCCTCACTTAAGAATGGGAACATTAACACTTGCTAAATAGAATAAAATTAATGACTTTGCTTTGGAAAATATAGCTTGTTGGCTAAAGTAATGTAAATTTTATTCTTTTCTTAGAAACCACTGAAATAGTAAATTCCCAAATTTTTCAACAGATCCTTTCCAAATCAAGTTTCAAGACACTGTCTATTCTCTCTTCTCACCAACTGCTCCTTCACTAGTTCTCTCAGCTGTTCCTATTTCAAGTACTAATGTTGCCAATTTTATTTTCCTTCTAATAATCCTACATCCTATTAATCATATCAATGTGCCATCAATATTTTCTAGTCTTCACACATTATCATAAGATGGGTTATTTTTTCCACCTGTTTCTCTACATTGCCAACACAGTATCTCTCTCAGTCCAAAAGATCACACCTGTGCAATCTGGAAAGCATCCAATAAACTCTCTAAAATTTTGTATTATATTACCTCTAATTTAGCTTCATTTGATGTGGCATCAATGGAGTCAAGCATTCTGTTCCATTGATTCTTCACTCAATTTTTATATTTAATCCCCCAAAACAGTTTTCTTTCCATGGCTTAATCAATTCTGCAAGATATATTGTTCTTTTAAAAATAATGTATATTTTTTGAACTAATGAGTTTTTCCTCTTAGTTCGCAGTTTTGCCATTTTAAGGCAACAGGAGACACATGATTCCAAATTCTAACAAATTGGATAGGATTGCTAATCAGTATGGAGATACACACACACAAACACACACACACAGAGAATCTTACTTTTATAGTATGCTTTTTAACTATGAGAAATTAACTAAGACACATTGAAAAAAAAACCTTATGTCTCAAAATTGTTTGATATATTCCTTTTTGAAAATGTACTTATTAGTTTAAGTTTAATTTAAATACAGTGAAAAGGTGTTGCTAAACTTGGCACATATGATGTAATTTATCTCCCCAAATTTATAATTTCTTTCCTGAACTATCAAATCTTACCTGATAGAATGATATAAATTAAGATTTTTAAAGCATAAAATGTTTCAACTGGAGAAGATCCAAAAGATAATTTATTTTAATCACTGTATTCTATAAATGATAAGACTCATGCACAGATGGACTTATGTTATCCAATACCACATTTCTGGTCATTTTTTGTAGTCTCTAGAATTTTAGACTGGTGTTCTTTTAAATACAGACCTCCCCATCCTTTTCCTCTAAACTTTCCAATGAATATAAATATATTCATAGCTTTGCTAATCGCAAATGCAATTTTCCCTACATTGATTGCACTGGATAAACTGATCAACATCTGCTAACTCCAATCTATCTTTTTCATACGTCTTTTACTAAGTGGTTTTTCCTTTCAACACACTTCAAATACTTTGGAAAACTGGAACTCTAATGAAAAACAGAAAAATGAAACATGTTTTTAAATAACCCATTGACCACCATCATATTAATAAAATAGAAAATTGAGAGATCTGAGATTGAGTAATAATATAATCTAGTTTTGATTCATGTATGTCTTTCAGGAAATTCCATGACAAAGTCTCCCTGCTGTTTTATTACTAATTTCATTATAATAAGCTAGTATATTCTTTCCTAGTCATTCTTTCCTTTTCAAATATGACCCATTTTCAGTACAATATTCAGTAGAGGAAATTATCTCCTCTACCAAAATCATTTCTCATTCTTTGACTCCTGTCCCCAGCATAGTAGAGCCCGTGATATATTGTATACCTGAAGCCCTCAGATTCTCACAATTATATAGGACTGTTTTCTACTGTCACGACCCCTGAAAGTGAGTATGTGTTGTGTTTGTTGTTGGAAGAGGGTTGTAAGGGGAAAAAGAGCAGGATGGGAGTGGAAGATACTTGACGGTTGCTTGGTACAAAGAAGAAAAGGTGCAAACGCTATTTCATATGCAGAAGCTAAGATGTGTGCGTGCTGCTTCTATGCAGATTCCAGTTTTGTGCTTCCCTCCTAAGAATGCATTACTCCGGACCTTTCTTTTTAAATTAGAGTTTACCAAGAGCGGGTATATTAGGCCATGACAGATTTTGCTAGTTCATGATAAACTGTAGGCAAAAGGGGGCAAAATGTGGAGTTTCTTATGAAGCAAAATATATTTTAAAAATGTGACTTTTCTGATAAATCACCCTTACTATCTTTACTGTGCTAAAATATCACTTTTAAAATGTCTTTTTCCAGGAAACCATAGTTGGTTGCCTAATGTCAGTCACTAGAGTTTTTTTTTTTTTTTTTAAGATTTTACTTATTTATTCATAGAAACAGAGAGAGAGAGAGAGAGAGAGAGGCAGAGACACAGGCAGAGGAAGAAGCAGGCATCATGCAGAGAGCCTGACGTGGGACTCGATCCACAATCTCCAGGATCACGCCCTGGGCTGCAGGCGACGCTAAACCACTCCACCACCAGGGCTGCCCAGTCACTAGAGTTTAAATTTCACAAATGACTATTGTAGCAATAAATCTGAATCAGTTATTCCAGGTGATTTTAAAACCATATCTCTGAATAATAATGTGGCTAACAAGTTTTGTAGAAGTTCCATATAAATATTTTGTGCAAGGCCCATGGCTAGATAAATAATTTGAATAACCCAGATCAGTGTGCATACAATGTTTCAATAGTCCAATTTCAAGCAACATCATTTTACAAAGTTATCGTTTTGCAAGGCTGCCTTCTAGGAAACAGGGCCCAAGTATAGGGCTCAAAAATAAGCCCACAGACATGAGTCCTGGAAATTCTTGGGACATTTATGATGAAGTGGTGCTATCATCTGTGGTGGTGCTATGATTTGAATGTTTATATCCTCTTAAAACAGAGTATATTGAAATCCTAACCCCCAAAGATGATGGGATTAGTGGATGAAGACTTCAGGGTGATTAGGTCATGAAGGTGAAGCCTCTTTAATGTTTTTATAAAAGAGGTCCCAGAAAGATTCCTAGTCTCTTCTGCCATGTGAGGATACAAGAGACGTGTGTAACCACAACCCACAGGGGATTGAGTCTGGGCTCAGGGCACCCTTCCTGAGTATTGTTGCCTGGTCCCAGGCACCAAAGGGGATCTCAAAAATTTCAAGAATGGCACTCCAAAGCATAGAGACTCAGGTCAAATAGGATAGTGCAGTAATTACTATTATGATCTCCATTTTCCAGATAAGACACTACCTCTAAGAGCATGTCCACCAGCCAAGTAAAGAATTCCTTATCTAGAAAACAGCACTTTCTAGTAGTTAACAGCTAATTATACTTACACGACACTTTTTTTCTTGGCTGATTAAACTCTAAAAAGATACCCAATCTCTTTTAATATTTCTAACAGTTTTTTAATCATCAATAAATTTTCTTCTTTTTGAAATAATTAAGCACAAGATCTCATTTGCTGCCTAAACTTTTGAAAGAGAAAAATGTCAGAAGGCAATCGCTGAATACTGACTATTCCCTTTTAAGTAAGAGAACTTTAAAAAGTAAGATTTCCAGGACATGTCTAAGTTTTAAAGCCTACTCCCCTGCTCCTCATAACTTTTATGTATTTATATTTTCCCCATTTTATAATCCATATTAGAGAAAAGCCATCCATATTCATATTCACTATAAATCAAAATATTATTCAGCAGTTTCTCCATGCTATTATTCTAATGCATTTCTTTTCAACTATGTTTCCATTTTCTAGTTTTTGGATTCACTTTAGACAATTGCTTTCTTTTAAGAAACTGCACCTTAGCATATAATGCTTAAAGATGCCAAAAACATCTTTAAAACCAAGTGCTTTTCTTAATTAAATTCAGTCAGACACCTTGATACAATTTTCACACATATCATTCTATATTGTTCCTCCAATTTCTCAGAAATAAAAATATGACAAAGGTCTGAGAGGTCACATTTTCAAGGATTTTTCCCTCACACACAGTGTTGATAACTGAATTTGCATGTGATTAATCTTCCTGAATAAAAAAAACGAAAAAATTTTAAATTGTGAGACAAAAATTGTTTCCTATTGTTAACTACAGACATTTCATCTGTCACCTAGTGAAATTTGCATGCTAAGAAACAGAATGAGTACATTTTATTTTCCATAGCCTACATTTTACTGAAAACTTCTTTAGAATATCTCTATAAAATATTATCAGAGACAACCTAGTAAGGACTTCTGTTCATCCTTTCTTTTTTTCAATTATGCCTAATCACCAATTGAGCTGAGATGTTTCATTTATCAATTTTAAACACCTCCTTAAGTAGTTTATAGTAATCAAGTTTTGTTTTAACTGCTGAATAATGGTCATTTTAGATTGGCTTTAATGGAAAAAGAATAAATAACCACAAAGGGTGCCTATCTGTAGTGAGTCAAAGGAGTCCTGAGAATGATATATTAAAAAACCCTCATAATTACTTAAATATTAAAAAACACTGAGACAAGTTTTTTTATATCTTTTACATATTATATGTTATGATAGTGGATTTAATGACCACCATTAGGGCTTATTGATCTATGGATTCCTGTTCTATCCCCCATGGTTCAGGTGAGTATCATCTAGACTAAACTAATACCCTGCTGGTGGACTCTCAGAGTTTAAACTCTCCTTTTTTTTTGCAATTCTGCTACTCAAAATCCTCCAAATTACACTGTTAAAACACTATGCTCTTCATCATGCTATCTGCCAGTTTGAAACTTTTCATTGACTCTCCATTTTCTATGACACAAAGTCCCCATATTCTACCCCTCTAACTCTAATTATGTTTCCAATACCAACCTTATACTCCATATAAGAATGCAGGTGGGCATACTGGTCTTTTGCTGTCTCCTGCGCATGCCTGCCTCTTTCCTACAGTCATAGAAATATATTTACTACATTCTTGGCCAACTGAATCAAGACCATCATTTGAGACCAAATTCCATTTTTCCTTATGAAATACAACACCCTCTTACTAAGCAGAGATCTGTGTTTTCAAACACATTCTCAATTAATACATTTTATTTGAGCTGATATAAATAGGCAGATAAGGATCCTAAGGCTTAAAGAGTTCTCTCCTAACCATCTAAATTTAGGTTGCTTTCTCCTTTCTCTATCACTGGTGGCATAATGTCTATAATGTTTATTGGTGCATCCATTTGACAACGGTTGAATTTATTTTTCATACATGTAAGTGTCTTTAAAAATTAATTCATATTTTTAATGTTCATTAATATTCATTTTAATATTCATAAAAAACACTGATTTTCTGAGCTCTTATAATGTGTCAGGCATAGCAGAGTCTCTGTTTCAGGAAGCTGATGGCTAATATTTATAACTAACTGGTAAGTAAGTTCCTTCATGTGAAGGATCAGTTTTATTGCCCAGTGGTACTGCATTACAGGCAATATGCAACAAATGCTTAAAGAAAGAATAAAGCAAAAGTAAGACATTATTTCATTAGGATAATCATGTTCATTTTTTAAAGAAAAATGATGCAAACTTATACTCTGAACTTCTGACACTTTCCTTTAACTATCTAACATGAACTCTGCTTTATTAAGTCTAGTTTTCTAAATGTACAGTAAATTAAAAAAAAAACAAACAACAAAAATCAAACTCTTTCAGGACGTATCACCACAAGTGTTTAGCCATAGGGTGCGATTACCGTTAACAGTGAAGGCAAATTTTTGGCCCTAAAATAATCATGCTGAATATTCAGCATCTTTCGGGAAGGCTAATTGAGGGAAAATGAAACAGTAAGCTTCTGTGCTGTGCAGCTGCAATTATTAAGATGTGAAACTGTTGTCATTAGAGTCTCATTGAACATCAGTAGAATGAGTCTTTGCATGAGTGTGCCTGCATTACTTAAACACCTTGATTCCAGACACAAAGTAAGTTGAAATTTAGCTTCGGGATGCACTTTTATCTGTAGGATGCTCAAAGCTTATCAACAGTAATGCATTTTCCCCCAATATAGAACAAAAGGATGCCTCTGACTGAGCTACTCATAAGAGATCAACAACTTGGTGAACAGAAGAATGTAAATCCTGTCATCTGTTCAAGTGTGAGAAACAGGACTCTGTCAATGTGTGTCATCAGCGCTGTATTTGAAGATGAAGTCTGTGACCATGCTCTTTCCTCCATGCTGGAGGTTGCTAAAAGAACCGACGTACGACCCCAGACCTCTCCACAGAGTACACAAGAGGCTGGTTCTTTGGTTAGTGCTTGGGACCACCACTTGCAAGGCTTTTGTTGCTTTTAACTTTGTTTGCCACAGAAAAAGCCTGACCTCTTTTCCTACACTGAGTTAACTTATCTTTGCTGCAAAGCAGAAAGGACTAGGAAATGCCACTGTTGTCGCTTCCCCAAAGCTCTGGCTAGAAAACCTTAGGTGATACATTGTGCCACAACGTTTCCTCTCTCTGTGGCTTCTTTCAAGATCCAGAGCTGCAGGTTTTCAGGAATCCTATTATATAAGTAACATAATTTGCCATGTTAAACATTTGGTTCATTTTGTGATAGTTCCTCAGAGGCAAATCTGAGAAGCAAAGTAGGTTCAAAAAGCTTGCCTTTTATAAGTGTAAAAGAGGGATTGCATGGATTTCAATTTGAATGGACCTCGGGCACTAAACAGAGGTCCCTCTTGATGTAAAAGACTGTGAAATTTTTGTTCTACTTTTAGGATCTCTGCTCCATTAGAGACTTCTTTCCCTAAGTGCCTAGGGTAATCTAGTTAAGTCTAGGAAGGCCTAGTATCATAAATTTCTTCAATTATTATTAAAAAAAGAAGAAATATCACTTTACCAACTCAGCCCCCCTTAGCATTGAAGCTCTGCATGAAGTAGGATGTTTCCCTGCCCAGTGTAAGTAAAAAGAACCATCTTTCAAAACTACTCGTGTTCTAGGCTCTTTTTATAAAAGGGTAATCTTCATTATTCTGGGCAGCAAACTCAGTGAATCTCTAGTTATATAAGTGGAATTATTAGAGATATATGTATATTGAGAAAGTGGAATTTATACTGAATTTGCCTTGCCTTTCATTTAGTGTGTAATCATTTTTAACCCTCTGCATTAATGTTGGCAATATGATTAAAACTGAAATTCTACTTCTGCTTCCACTTCTGAAAACTCTCAATCTTAATTCTTGATTAGAAAATCATTATTTCAGCAATTAAGATAACCATATTTTATTTTATTTATTTATTTTTGGATAACCATATTTTAAATAAAAAACAATCTATTACCAAAAAGACTTATTCTTTAATTCTTAAAGATGCATTTGAGTCCTTCTGTATGGTGGGACTATGTACCACATGGAAATTCAGAAGATTTACCAGCCAATGAGCCTCGACCAAGTCACTTCACCCTCTGATCTTGTGCTTCCTGTTTCAGTGATGTAAAATCTGCCCTGCCAATAGACACAGAAATGCTATGAGGATCAAAGAAATTAGTGCAAATGAACTAGAATTTTCAAAACTTAATAGAGCATTGTAAAAATGTGCGGTGTACAGTAGGAAGAATACAGGTATTTTTTGCTGATACCAAATTTAGATGATGTTTCCAAAGATTAACTTATAGTTTAAAGGGTAATACTTAATTCTCATCAGAGGTCATTTCTTAAATGTCACTCTTCAGAAGGTGTGTTCATTTGAGTGTCTCTCTTGACCTGTTCTAGCATGTGCATAACTGCAAACAAGCAAATAATTTCCCCAACAGATTGCATTATTGAGGGAAAGGAGAGCCAGAGAAGAAAAGCAGTAGACAATAATGAACTGACTTTAATTGCATTCATTCACTAAACAGACTTAGACAATGTTTAGGTTCAATGGCAGGAATAAATGCAGCCTTTTGACACAGGGAGACAGATCAGTGATTCAAGTCCTAATCCTGCTGCGTGCTGTGTGAGATTAGTTTGCTTCAAATTTCTTAAACCAGTGTTTTCTAAAGTGTGGTCCTGGAATACCAACATCAGCATCACCAGAGAACACGGCAGAAATACAAAACCTCCAACAGCACCTCAGATCTACAACTTGGGGAGTGGATCCCAGAGATCTGTGCTTTATAAACGAAGACTCCCCATGATCCTAATGCATGTTCAAGTTTGAAAACCACAAACTTCAACTACCTGATAAGTTTCTTTGTCTATAAAATAGAAAAAATAACAGCTTTCTTCTAAGTACAATTATAATGACTAGAGACAAATTATATGCAGATCCTAGTGCATGTTAATTGCTCAATGAGGAGAGTCAATAACATTATTCTTCTAAACTCATTACAGATGATGCCCACTCCATGAAGTCATCCTTACCGTTTTATGCAGGCCTCACCTCTCTACATTTATGAAAAGTAAGTAATTTCAATTCTGACTTCAGGCTATCCTACCATTATATTATCGTGTATTATATCATATCATATGTTACTGGCTAATTTTCTCTCTGGGATTACAGGTTTCTTGAGTTCAAAAGGAGAACCTCTTGGTATAACATATAGCAAAAATAACTGTATGTATTCTATGAGATTACTGTGTAATATGAAATATATTAAATATAAAGCAATTAACACAGTGCCTACTATTCAATAAATAGTGGCAGTTATTACAATGTGAATTTCTTTACTATTTTATTTTATATTTTTATTTAAATATTTTATTTATTTATTCATGAAAGACACACAGAGAGAGAAAGAGAGAGGCAGAGACACAGGCAGAGGGAGAAGCAGGCTCCCTACAGGAAGCCCGATGTGGGACTTGATCCCTGGTTTCCAGGATCACGCCCTGAGCTGAAGGCGGTGCCAAACCTCTGAGCCATCTGGGCCACCCTAGGACTATTTTAGAAATGGTCACCCCATAAATATTTGTTAGAATGACTGCAACTGCTGAATTTCTCAGAAAATAGAGGAGATATCTAAAATTCTTTCTGACTATATGGTTTTAGGAAATGAGGAAAAGTTACTAAGTAGCAGCCTTTGTATGAACTGTATTTACTTATGAAAGGTAAAAGAATTTTCCAGTAGTCACTGGTCACCTCATCATGAGCTGTTTTATTTTGTAATACATAGCATTTTCTCCTATGCAAGCAAAAGTGGTTGAGCCCATAATAATTGGTGGAGCACTTCTAAGTCGCTGGCCTTAAGAGAAAATGCACCAATGAGCATCCAGCTCCTGCTTCTGACAAGTGTGGCCAAGACAGCTCTGAAGAGCAACCTTGCTTGGAGTGATGGTTAATTTTGTGTCACTTTAACTGGCCATGGGCTGCCCAGGCTAAACATTATTTCTGAGTGCATCTGTGAGGCTGTTTCAGGATGAGATCAGCATTTGAATTGTATATCAATTCCTTGAGGGCCTGAACAAAAGAAAAAGTGGAAGAAGGTTGAACTCATTCCCTTTCCTTCTGCCTGCCTACTTCATTGGCCTTCTCCTGCCTTGGAACTAGGATTTATACCACTGGCTTTCCTGGTTCTTAGATCTTCAGACTTGGACTGGAATTATATCATCATATTTCCTGGGTCTCTAGCTTGTAGATGGCAGATCATGGAGCTTATCAGCCTCCATAATTGAAGGAGCGAATTCAATTGGCTCTCTTTTCTCCTCACATATATGTATATGTGTATATACTTATATAGATAGATAGATATAGATCTATCTATCTATCATCATCATCATCTATCTATAAATCTATATCTATACCTGTACCTACATCTATATTTATCAAAATCTATCTATAGATTTATCAAAATCTATCTCTCCTCACATATATGTATATGTGCATATACTTATATAGATAGATCCATCTATATCTATCTATCTATCTATCTATCTATCTATCTATCTATCATCTATCTAATCTATACCTGTACCTACATCTATATTTATCAAAATCTATCTATATATCCTATTAGTTCTGTTTCTCTGGAAACCTGACTGCTAATACATACTCTTGGATTCTGCCTATGAGAACAGTGGACAAGGAGAGACCACTGCCAGAAGAAAAAGCCCTCAAACAGGGCAGGGCAGTGAAGATCTTCCTTATTTAGTTAACACTTTGAGACTCAGATATCCTCCATAGCTTTCCAGAGGGTCAGTTGCTTTAGGTAGGGCATCATATACACCTTAGCGATAGTCCAAGAGGAGATGAAGGTATAGGCCAAGGCTTCTTTCTCCATCCACTGCATTTAATAAATAGGTGGTTCTCCTCCAATGCCCACACACTTTTTTTAAGAGCCTGGTGTTAAATGTCCAATTAATTTTAACCATGTGGTTAGTGTATTAGTTTTCTATTGCTTTCCCAGAGTTACAAAGGTGAGCACACAGAGAAATCCTATTGGATCCCTTTCGTTTTATTGGGATGTACAAAGGAAGACATTTTTGTCTGATCTTTTTCCAGAGATAGTCATATGAAATAGCCAGTCAGCAAATAATCAAATGAAATGTGGCTTCACATGGAGGATTAGTAGTCACTACTCTTTTTTTCCCACTGTACACATCAAGAGACAATTCTTCAGATAAAGAGCACAGCCTCTTTTGTTCACTTTATGCAGGAACAGAAGTATTAATCTATGAGTACCAATCATTCCCAAAAGAATGGTAAATTATTATAAGGTACTATATTGACAATGTCATGAACTATTTGGGAATTTCCCTAAAGACTTCCCACAATACCACCAATCAAAAATGTGAACCTTACCTAATAAATCGGAATTTGTTGGGGATCATTTTTGACTGATACAGAAAAGGAAAACATTGTCTTTTAAGGGACTTGGTTTAAGGGACTTGGACTTTGGTTTTTGTGCCCCATTCTGCCTTGACTACGAGAAAATGGTTGACTGTCTGACATGTGGAAAGGTGGTATGGTTTTTGGCTAAAGTTGAAGACGACCTTAATTATTATCGTAACTGCCCTTCTAGATTTTTAGACCAGATCTGGAGGCATTGAAAGGTGTCAAGAAAGTACTAGCATGTTTTTCTACTTACAAAATCTCTGCCACACTCTGAAGGGAGATGATAGTTAAACTATAATTAAGGATATGCTGGAATCTGAGAGAGAATGCCTTAAATTATAGTTGGTCCTCTTTTACTTATGTTCTTTATTTATTAATTTACTTACTTTATTTTGATATCCATTTATACACATGTGTTTCATCCTCCATACAAACTTCAAGGAGTCAGAAGTTGTGTTTGTTTATTTGTAATTACTTAACTCATTGATCCTCACTACTAACTACCTTATAGCTTCTTCTATATGATAGCATCTATTTAAGGAAAAAATAAATAAAAACAAAAAAACAATGTTATTAGCTAAGTATGATCTCTAACTCTCAAAAAAGTAAAAAAAAAAGAATGAATTTTTAGGTCTTATTTTATTCCTTACTGTTAACCTGCTAGACAATCAATTATTTGACAAGTTATCAATGTGATACGAAGTGGATTATGTGCATTTTGTCTGATTTCTTTGCCTACCTACAATGACCCTGCTAATAACTCATGATACTTAAGAAAAAGAGGATGAGGGAAATAAGAGGGGAAAAAAGTCTTCATTTTACTGAAGTAATAATTCGATCAGGAAGTGCATATACCATGCAGTGTCTCTTTCTATGAAAGAGCTTTAATGAACTACAGCTGGTGTTTACTGAAGGCCCATGTTCTTGGAACTGTATTTGGGACTTTAATACGTCTTTTAATTTGTTCTCACAATAACTCTTCAGAATCATTATCATCTGCCCATTTTAAATTGAAGTTCAAAGAAGTGAAATAAAAAATCTTACCCATATAATAAGTGGCAGAGCTAGATTTATGTAACTTTTTTTTCTTTCTGAAAAGTCCACATGTTCTCTAGTTGACATATATTCTGTGTCATAACTATATCATAGTCCCCACAGATTTGATTCTACACTCTTCCACATACCTAGTTGATGGATTAGGTCAGAACCTTTTGGTTTAGGATTATTGTTTTTATGTGTCTCTGTGTGTGTGTTTCATTTCTTAACATGTTCTTTAGTGTTAATATAGATTTCTACTCAATAAGGCAAATTCATCACAAGCCATTTATTCATTTAGCTCTGGATAAGACATCCCTCAGAATACACTGCTCTTTTACTCTATCCTACTCTTCAGTGTACTGTAACCATGAGATTATTTGGCTTTTTTATACTGCTGACCACTTTGTTAAATCATCTTATGGACATATTAATGGTGGTTTAATAACACTTACCAAGCGCTACTGGCCTAGAGGGCAGTGACAAGAGAAATCAGTCATAATAAGGGGCTACAGATCAGATAGACTGCTTTAATGCTATTGAGAAATTACTCAAACAAGATTATTAAGTGTGATTACCAAAAAATCAGGCAGCTAAAATGTTGTCTTTGAGAATACAGACACTGGATGTCTAGTCATGGGCAGAGTCATCAATAAATTGTACTCTCTTCAGAAGCCAAGAAAGCTGAGGAAACTATCTGAAGGAATTGGGTTTAAGCGTGCTCTTTGAAGCTGACAGGAAATGGTGTTCAGTGTGTGCCAAGGTTAAAATGCTCTTTACTTAAGGCTAAATTGGATGTGGTCACAGTTGGAAGAGACCATTTACTATCATTTATGCACATTTCAGATCTTTTGAGTGACAGAAGAATAACTATTATTTGGGAGACCAAAAAGGATTAAGTGGGAAAAGATGAAAAGAGTAATGCAAACAGGCTACAGAATGTGACTTTTTAACTTTTATTATTACTCATGAATTTGTAAAATGATTAAAATAATCATGTGCTAAGTTAACTTTTTTATTTATAAGTTTCTAAGTTAATACTATATATTTTAAACATATGTTCAAGATGTTCCTTTTCTTTTTTTAAAAAAAATTGTTTATTTATTTGGGAGAGAAGGAGAGGGCACACACACACACACACACACACACACACATTGGGGGAAGCTCCAGAGGGAGAGGGAGAAGCAGACTCCCCAATGAGCAGGGAACCCGATGCAGGGCGCGATCCCAGGACCCTGGGATCATGACCTGAGCTGAAGGCACTTGCTTAGCTGACTGAGCCACCCAAGTGCCCCAAGATGTACCTTTTCTTGAATTCATTTAAGGCAGAGACAAAAATTGAGAAAAGGGAGAACATTTGAAAAAAAAATTTAAGGAAACATATAATGTAAAGAACAGAAAATCTAGGTTTAAAAGGGCCAATGACTTCTGCAAGAACACAGCTGGTAGGAAGCTAGATCCTCTATTCACTTACTGGTCCTCTACCTCCATGTATTCAACGATTATGTGCCCTAATATTAATGAGATTATCAAACTATGCCATAAATAGAGTTCTAGAAACATTTACAAAGCACTTCATTAGCATGGATTTAATGCTTGCAGTAAAAACACCAACGATACCTCATAATTTTTGAACATGTAAACATCAGCAAAGTTACTAAGTAAAATACACTGAAGAGGGCACAGAAGGACATACAAAAGAATGACAGTTTCCTCTCAAAAATGAAGGGGACAAAAAAAACTGGAGACAGAATTACACAAAAAGAAGAAATCTGTTTGAAGTGTGTATATTATCAAATCAACAAAACTGTCATAAGCAATTTTGCATGTGTGAATGATCACTTTAAACAAACTTTCAAACTTTCACAACAATTATGAGACTTGATCCTTATTACTGACCTGTGAAAAATTTAGTACTAGTATCTGTATTTGATGATTGACTCCAAATATTGTAGATCTTTTTATTATATTTACCAAAATGAAATAATGCATCTGGCCTTTGTGTGAAATTTAGAGATTACCAACTGTTTTCACCAATACATGTTCATTTAATCTACCGGTAAGAACCTACTTAGTAAGAACCCTATCTATTATTATCCTCACTTAGCAGATATGTTGAGAGTGTGCATTTTGCCTAATAGTTAATAGGTTAGAGTATACAGACTACCAGAACTTTAGACATTAAATCATACAATGTTCTTTTGACATTATGCTTCTATGGATGGACAGAATAGAAAGAAAACTCTTTTAAAAGAGTAATTAGAGGGCACCTGGGTGGCTCATTCAGTTAAGCATTTGCCTTCGGCTCAGGCCATGATCCCAGGGTCCTGGAATAGCATCCCACATCAGGCTCAGTGGGGAGTCTGCTTCTCCCTCTACCTCTGCCTCTCCCCCCTGCTCATGCTTTTTCTCTCTTGCTCTCTCTCTCTCAAATAAATAAATTAAAAAAATAAAATAGTCATTAGAAAAGCTTTAGAATATAAGCTGAAAATACTAATTGAATCGTATTCAAATTATTTGCCTTTATATTTATGTCTCTTTGTATTGATCTATAAAGCTCATTAGGGTCTGTGTCTGCTCTTGTTCCCAATTATTTGTAATCATTACTAAAATTTGGTTACACAAAATGTTGCATATATTTAAAGTAGACGTTGGCATAGTTCCTGGAACTTGATAGATATACACAAATACTTACTGGATAAAGAAATAACTTAAGAAATAAAGCCTTATCAATATTGGAATAAACCCATGCCAAGTATCTCTGGATTCGGGGCATGGAGAAGGACATATCGCTTCTATGGTATTCCTGCCAAAACTGCATTACATAAATACAATCATGAGGAGACATCAGGCAAATCCAAATTGAGGAACATCCTGCAAAACAAATGTCTTTTCTTCTTCAAAATGTCAAGGTCCAAAAAGAAAGAAAAGCTGAGGAATTGATCCAGATTAAAGGAAACTAAATAGATATGAGAACTAGAGGTGCCTCCCTGGCTCGGCTTGTTAAGTATCTGCCTTCAGCTCAGGCTGTGATCCCAGGGATGGAGTCTGGCATCGGATCCCTGCTCTGTGGGGAGTCTGCTTCTGCCTCTGCCTCTCTTTCTCTCCCTCTCTCTCTCATGAATAAAATAAAAATAAAATCTTAAAAAAATAGATATGAGAACTAAATATTGCACATAAATCTTCAACTTGATCCTAGACCTAAAACACATAGTTATAAAGAATTGTTAGGATAATTTTTAACATTTAAATATGTACTGTATCCATATCGAATTTCTTGATTTTAACTCTAGTTATGTGAGAGAATATTCTCTCCAACTATTTTTCTGTGGAACTTCACTTAGAATTATTTAAGGCCAAAGGGGCACGATGTCTCCAACTTACTTTCAAATGGTTCAGAAAAAGAAAATATGTGTGTACATAACAATTGGTGAATCTAGGTAAAAAGCATAGCAGCATTCCTTTAACTACTTACTATTCTTACAGATTGTAAATTTGAAATTCTATTAAAATGAAAAGATCACCCCAAAAAAGGATTTGAATCTCTAGAGTGTGTCTTTTCCTCACACCACTTTTTTTTTTTCCCTTCAAGCCATTTTTAAAGAGGTTCTAATCAGTTTGGTCTTCCTGTTCATACTTCCCTAAAAACTTGGAGTTAAACTAATGAACTAATAACGATAACAATTAATTAATTAATTAATTTAAAAATTTCATTTGATAAAAATGATCAAATTATGACTAGGAAAAACTTGTCAGACATGGTTTTCGTCATCAAATGTCAATGTCATTCAAATTCTTGATCTTCTAAGTATATGAGTTTTGTTTTTATTAACAATACCTGGTGTCTTCATTTCAGGTACTCATCAATGATCTTAATACAGGAATGTGTAAAATACAATCCATTAAAAATGAGACCAGAGAGAATACAATACAATCCATTAAAAATGAGTTTGAGAGAGATAGTCAAATCATCCCACACACTAGTTATGCCAGATTATTAAAAGCTTTACATAGATCTCAACCTACATCATCAAAAAACATATGATCTCCCTTCAGAGCTACATTCAACTAAATTACTTTTTTTATTCTTGGTTCCATTTATTAAACAAATGTTTATTGTATGTCCATTCTACTAAAAACTGAGAACACAATGAGGCCAAAAGAGTCCCAGTCTTTAAAGATATAAAAGAACAGTAGTGAGTAAAGTACAGGTAGTAGAAAATTAGGCTATATAGCATTAGAATAATGTTACAGTTGAAGAAAAATCAGGATGCAAAGGGAGCCCATGAAAATGATGACAAACAAGCCAGGGTTATAAGGTAAGTAAATGAAACTGATAACATGGGATGCCTGGGTGGCTCAGTGGTTGAATGTCTGCCTTTGGCTCAGGTTGTGATCCCAGGGTCTTGGGATTGAGTCCCGCATCAGGCTCCCCAGAGGGAGCCTGCTTCTCCCTCTGCCTATGTCTCTGCCTCTGTGTGTGTGTGTGTCTCATGAATAAATAAATAAATAAAATCTTAAAAAAGAACAAAAAATAAACTGGTAACATAAAACCTAGTAGAAGTTAATGACGTGGCTAGAAGAAAAAAATATATCAGGTGGAGAAATAAACATGTGGAAACCCAGTAGATTGCAAAAGAATTTCAGCGATTTCTGCGAACTTCAGTATGACTAGAGCAAGAGCAGAGGATGGAGATTTTCACAGAGGCAAAGTCACAAAAGACCAAGTGTGCTAGACCGGGAAACTCGAATCTAGAGGTCAATGGAGAGATGCTAAGACTTAAGGAACAGAGAGGCAGGATCAGATGTGCCTTTTGGAACATGTCACTGAATATTAGTCATTCTGAACCTTTTATAACCTATTTTAAATACACAATCTCTTGGGAAACTTATGAGACTAGATATAGAATTTAGAATTCAGACTATGCTAGAAAATAGTAAGGTAACCACAGTGGATATCACATAATACCACCATGGGGATCTGAAACAGACAACCCTCAATCAAATACATGAAAATATCTCCACCAAAATGTGTACATTTTCACTTTAAATTGGACTAATCAGTTCAGATGAGGTTTGTCAATAAATTAATTAAAATGAAATGGCTGGTTGTGGATGCATTTCAACTTCAGAATTGAGGGTGAGGGATGGTGGGCATATACCAAAAATGTTAGAGACGTATATATTAGAGACACAAATGAGAGACACAATGGAAGATTGAAAGTCAAAACAACAATTGGGTGGCAATTATGATGCTGACAGTTGAGTAGGTATACGAGTGGGGTTTTGTTGTCTAGAAAAATAGGCATATGCTAATTTTGACTCATCGACTGCCCGTCATTTCTATGTCACAGTTGAATAAACTTTGTTCTCCAACTTCACCGAAGGCAAAGTGTTTACACGTTTTAGTACACACTAGATTTCTCTTTGGTATAAATTCTACATTATATTATGACTTGGAGCAAGTTGGACCCCACAGTTTTAATGTGATCCACCCTGCTCAGTAGTCTCTCGAACTATTTTAGCAGTTTATTGATAAAGTTCTAGTTAAAATACATCATTAAAATCTGGTGACACAGCCTATGGATAGTATGAACTATATTCTATGCTACATCACAACAGTTGAGAACCACTGGCATAGAAAATGGGTTGTCAGATGGAGTAAGATTTCAGCCAAGAAAGCTAGTTAGTAATAACCATCCAGTTAATCTCAGAAAAAGATGATGGTAGTCCTAACTGGGATAATTGTGACAGTGTCCTTTGATCTTGACACACAGATGATTTTTGTCTCACTATAGCACAGGGCAGGGGAAAAATTGAACATATTATTGATCCAGGAAAGAAAGACTTAATTTATGTTTGCAGCTATTTTAGAATGTTTCTTACAGGGAGGAACTTTTGTCCTGAAGCTTAAATTCATAGACATTCTATGAGTGGCAAGGATAAAGTGGATAGTTAAGTCTAAGTGAGAGATAAGAATAAAAGCCTTAAGGTATGTCTAGATAAAGTTTGCAAGAGAAGGTAGGGGTGGAACTTTCATGAACATTGTCACATTAAGAAATGTTTTGTTCTACAGGTAATGTGGCTGCCTACCTGGCTACAGTATAAAAGACAATCAAAACCAAGGAGGTAAATTCCAACAACGCTTATATTCTGAATATGAGCAAAATAAAATAAATTGTTAAAAAATGTCAGCCTCAAATATGCTGAATCTCTGCAAGGCCAATTTTGCATATGTACACACATACAGTGTTTATGCACAGATATGTGCATGTGTGTTTGTGTAGGTACTCTGCAACCTCATTTTCTAGAATTTAAGTATTCAATTCAAAGGTATTTCATGCATAGCAACTCAACCATGGACCCATCAGCATGACTACCCTTCAGCAATGAAAATTTAGCCATCTTTTCCTGAAATAAATGCAGCGAGGTGATGCATTCCTTGGCTCATGGGGTGAAAAGGTCTCTCCTGAGGCCCTCTGCTGTTTTGCCCTGCCTTCTTACTAATGAATGCTTCCCCTATTTGTAAACTTCTTTAGGCAAAACAATTTCCTTTCAAGGTGCTTTATAATGTCATTAGATTTCCATTTGTGTTCAAATGCACCAGTCATGAGTGGGAGATACTAGCAGTGGTTTTCCAAAATGAGGGATCAAGAGAAAAAATCCTTTCCACCAAACATTTGACTTCCTTCTCCTTATAGCTCTGCTTCTTAAATGAGAGCATGCCAGGCATTTGGTATTTTTCCTACCTGACATTTTTTTTCATGAGCACTGATTGCTGGCATTGATATTTTGATGTGACAATATTTTTTTTTCCTTGAGAAGCAGAATTCACTAAAATCTAAAAGCCACATGTGTTTGCTCCTGAAGAATAACACTAAGGTCATACTTCTGATATATGCCAACTTCCCACCACTTCATGAGCCATGAACAAATACTTTTTACTATGCAAAAATCTGATCCACACTGACGCTATCTAGAACAATCTTCTCAATGTTTCAAGCATCCTGGCATATGTGACTTAGTGTCTCTCAGCTTGGTATTTTGTTTTACTTACTTGTTTGTTCACTGTGAGGGGCAAATAAAATTCAATCTAATCATCTAGCCTCAACTCTGAGAATACAAATACCCACGTCCATTCTGACTCTTACCGTGTCTCAGCACTGATGCTTCTCAAAGGATTATTGCAATGAACTTAGTATTTAGGGTGCAAATCTTATATTCTATGATGGGCAACCTTTAGAATTCATCGAGGGAGGTAAAATATACAAAGATAGATAAATAGATATACAGATAATACCATTACTAAAGAGTCCCCAGAGTCTTTGTTACTCTGTAAATACATTGCATATATTTTTTTGCCAAATTCTGATTAGCCAAGTAGTTAAATAATACTTGGCTGAAGCAGAGACCAAAGCCAAAGTCACAGTATTTTGATGATGAAGATCTCATTTATACACAGAAAAGTTTCTTTTTTCATTATCAAACTCTGGTTTCACCACCATCATCACCCTTTATTTAAGAAATAGCTTCCAAGTCAGAGATATATTCGATGATAGTTCTACACTGGATATAGTCGCAGAAAAATATTTATATCGAGATGCCCTTTCAATTTTTCTGTGTGTAGCACAGTCTCTGTCTTAAGGCTGTGCCAACATGACTGATTCATGAATGTTCCCTGTAGAACAGTGTGTTGATCACAGTAAAAATTCACTCTGAAACTTGTTAGGTAAAGCGTTCAGAAGCTAACCACTCACTGCTAACTACCTTAGGCAACAACAGGCTTTGTGTAAATGGACCTTGACCCAAGGGAGCAAGTGAGGCTCTTGCTGCTGCTCTTCATGTGGATGAGGTGGGAGGGGAATGTTGTTTTCCTGTTATGTTCTTCCAAGCTGCTTAAAAATGAAAGTGAAGTAAGTAATTTGTCTGCTTTTCTGAAGAATTAATATTTCATGTCTGAGGAGGTCACATCCATCTGAAAGAGTTGTAAGCATTTGAACCCAAAATAAATTCATAGATAATTAGTTTGAAATTCAGGAAACTGAGTCCCTATCTTCCCATTCTACTTTGGAGTAACTAAGATCCTAAGGTCCCCATGCTCCCGGGGAAGAGTTTAACACAGTGAGTGACCAGAACTAGCTGTATTTATTTTCCTACAGCATCTTAACTCATTGATACTCAACTTTGCCTACGGTTTCCCATGACTGACTTAAGAAAGGATGTTTCTTCTGAGAGTCTTGATCACTGTTATTTTTTGAAAGGACATTACATTAACTAATTTCTTGGCATTATGTAATATTTTAGCTACAAGCTTAACAGAGGTGGATGAGGGATTTCTAAAAAAAGAAGAATGAAAGTAGTTCTGAGCCATCATATTTATTTTCTTCTCCTGATTGCTTTTTCTAAACAGAATTAGGACTACTTTATTTCTAAAATAAATGTCTATGAAAAACAAAATTAAATGTACAGATGTATATTACAGAAAGTCATGAGTCTGATAAAAATGTCTTGAAGAACAAATGGAACATTTAATAGCCTCCACCACTCCCCCATCTTGATAAGACTCTCAGTGGCTCTGTTCCTACTGGACTTTTCCAGCTCCATGAGAATCTGTCATTCAGGAAAAGACAGAAGTCCAAGTCTGAATTTGCAGTGGGAAGCAAGAAGGGTACATATACATAAAATATGATGGTGGGGGAAACTGAGAGGATGAGCACATGCCTGATGGAACTTTAAGAGAAGCACTTTCCATTTATGAAAAGATAGTAAGTTGAGAGGATGCAAGTGAAACTCATGACCAGCTGAAAGTTTGTGGTAATGGAGATTGATTCCAGTCCACGGTCATTCCATGTGTAAAGTAGAGGCTGAGGCATGCTTAACTTACAGTATCTCTGGGCCCATTATCTACCATTACCTCTTCACTCAAGAAGTTATGAATATTATCATCATATTATGTGATAATTATAATTATTTTATACTCAGGGGACACTGATTTCCTCATGCAATTGGTAATATAATGAGTAATACAAGTAAAATCACATGATTTCCAGCTTCATTTTAAGCTTTATATCAACTTTATTAGCATTTACTATGTCCCCACTACTTTTTTTTTGAAATTTTCATTTAATTCCAGTTAAGATCCAGTGTAATATTAATTTCGAGTGTACAATTTAGTGATTTGACACTTACATACAATACCCAGTGCTCATCACAAGTGTACTCCTTAATCCTCATCACCTATTTAACCCATTCTCCTACCCCACTCTCCTCTATTAACCATCAGTGTGCTCTCTGTAGTTAAGATTCTGGTTTTTGTTTTGTCATTCTCCTTTTTTCTCCTGTGATCATTGTTTTCCTAAATTCCACATATGAGTGAAATCATATGGTTATTGTCTTTCTCTGACAGACTTATTTAACCTAGCAAATACTTTCTAGCTCCATGAAAATGGCAAGATTTCATTCTTTTTTATGGCTGAGTAATATCCCATTGTGTGTGTGTGTGTGTGTGTGTGTGTGTGTGTGTGTGTATACACATCACGGCTTCTTTCTCCATTGTATATCCCCACTACTTATAAAACTGGTTCTCTATCTTCCTGGGTAAAACTTTGAAGGATAAAAATTTTATTCAGACTGATAAAATAACATTTTATTTTTCCTGACTTATTTAAACTTGAGAACTTTTAAAATTGGCTCTTAAACATTCTCTGAACACACAGATCAGTGGAAAGAATAGAGAGCCCAGAAATAAACCCATGCATATATGACCAGTTAATTTACAACAAACAAGATAAGAATCTACAATGGGGAAAGGACAATCTATTCCCTAAATGGCCCTGGGAAGACTAGACAGCTGCATAGAAAAGAATAAAACCGGACCCCTAACTTCATACACAAAATCAACTCAAAATGGATTAAAGATGTGAATGTAGAATGCGAAACCATAAAACTCATAGAAGAAAACATAAGGAGTCAGTTTCTTGACATATGTCTTTGTAATAATTTTTTTTTGTTTGATACCCAAAGTGAAGGAAGCAAAAGCAAAAATTATACAAGAGGGACTACATCAAACTAAAAAGCTTCATTCAACACAGCAAAAGAAACCACCAACAAAATGAAAAGGCAACCTATAAAATGGTAACAAATATTTGCAAATCACATATTCAATAAAGGGTCAACATCCAAAGTGCACAGGTAAGTACAAATAACACAATAGCAAATATATATGTATATATATATGATATACATATATATAAACATCAATATATCAACATCAGTTACATATCAACTAAAAAATGGAGAGAGGACCTGAATAAACATTTCTCAAAGAAGACATATAAATGGCCAAAAAATACATGAAAAGATATTCAACATCATTGATCACTAGGAAAATGTAAATCAAAATTACAATGAAATATCACCTCACATTTGTTAGCCTCTCTATTTGGCTGTCTATTAAACAGACAAGAGATAACACTGCTGGTAAAGATATGGAGTAAGGAAACCCTTGTATACTGTTGAGGTGGGTGGCAGAGAATATAAACAGGTAAAAGCATTATACAAAGAAGTATGGAGGTTCCTCAAAATACTAATAACAGGACTATTTTGTGACCCAGAAACTCACTTCTAGATATGGAAACAGGGTAACAAGGATATATATGCCCATTCCCACGTTCATTGTAGCATTATTCATATCAGCTACAGTATGGAAACAACTTTACTATTGGCAGATGAATGAACGAACAAAAAATATATATATTTATATATATCATATAGAAAATGAAATATTATTCAGCCTTATAAGAAAAGGCATCCTGTCATTTATGACAACATCAATGAATTATTTATACTAAGTGAAATAAGCCAGACAGAAAGGCAAATTCTGCATGGTATCATTTACATGTGAAATTAAAAAAAAAAAGTATAGAAAGAGTAGAAAAATGGTTGCCAGGGACTAGGAGGTAAGAAAAATAGAAAGAGGTTGGTAAAAGGGTCCAAATTTTTAGTTGCAAGATGAATCAAGTCTTAGGATCTAATGTATAACATGATAACACTGTATTATAAAATTGAAATTTGCTAAGAGATTAAAACTTAAATGTCCTCATCCAAAAAAATTAAAAAGATAAATAATGTGAGGTGATAAATATGTTAATTACCTCATTGAGGGGAATCCTTTAATTTATGTATACCTTTATCAAATCATCACATTGTACACTAAATATATGTGTGTGTGTGTGTGTGTGTGTGTACACACACACCAATATGTATATATTGGTGACAATACCAGTCCTTATTGAGAAAGGGACAAAAATAAAAAACATCTCTTTTTAAAGTTATCCCTTGGACAATAAATGCTAATTGTCTGTAATATAAAGAAGGACTGAATTAAAACATACACTTGCATTTTGTGTTATGTGGACATAATTTTCCAGAAAGTTAAAGTTCTCTAGAATAATATATTGATAATACAAGACTTTACTAACTAAAAAATCAAGAAGGGTTTTTATATATCACTTACCCATTAAGGTTCAAGGTAGTATTAACACTAATACAGAAAGTCTTTCACATACAGTTCCAGAAAAATAAAATTCCCAGACTCTAGAAATCTATAAAATTCAATGGAAGATATGTACTGTTTCATAGTGGTGCATGTCTCCATTTCTATTAACAAAAGTCAAGGACATTTTTTTTTGTTTTAAATGCTAGATAATACATTGCATTTCATAGTTTGAAAAGAGAAGAACTTTGTATCTCTCAAACACATGAACACATCTTCATATTGCCTTTTTCCTAAACCTTCTTTGATTACTATTACTATTTTGCTATACCCTTTCTATTCTTTTTTTATTTTTAATTTTCTTGTTTATTTCGCCATTAAAACTCCCATCACTCTGTCCTCACTTACTGTTGGCATCCATCTATTGTAGGTTTTTCTGTCTTCTGAAGCCTGATCCTTTTACTTTAACCTGTATCTTTTGTTGGAACATTTCTTAACCTTACCTTTTTGTAAAAGAACCAAGTGAAAATGATGAGGGCTGAGAAAGAAATTTTAAGTTCACTAAGTAATCCTGAAATTTCTGAGAGTACAGAATATATGCATTGTGCAAGCAGCTTTGCTTCAACAATTTCTGCATTTTGCTTATGAACTTGGAAATGAATGAAAAGTTTTAGAAAATCTGTAATTAGGGAACAAACAAGTCAGCTGCCTAAGCCAGAATTCTTTGAATCTAACATTCAAGTTATTTTGAACCCTACATTTAAATATTTTTGACAGTAACTTTATCTATTTTATTTTATTTTGCTAAAATAGTAAGTGAAGCCACAAGTGATAAAGAAAAGGGGCAGCCCTTATGGCTCAGCGGTTTAGCGCTGCCTTCACCCCAGGGCTTGATCCTGGAGACCCAGGATCGAGTCCCACATCAGGCTCCCTGCATGGAGCCTGCTTCTCTCTCTCTCTCTGTATGTCTCTCATGAATCAATAAATAAAATCTTAAAAAAAAAGAATTATCTTACTAATTTTACCAACTTTCTATAATATCTCTTGCCAATTTTGAATTTCTGCTTCTCCTCACTATCTTTCAGTATGCTTCAGTACCATGTAGTTAATCATTCATTACTGAGCAATAATTTTGCATTAAAATTTGATTAGAACACTTTAAAAATTTTATATGGTTATGGTAAGACTCCAAGATGAATTTTAAAGGGAAAAATGGGTTGTGATGCCCTTTATTCTCTAAACACAGTACAATTTATAAATACTCTATACTTAGGAAGAACCAATTCAAACAATGTCACACAGAATAAAACCTACTAGTCCTTTCACTAGTGACAGGAAAGGTAAATGAAATGAATACTTTTTATTTGCAAAAACTCATTTTAAAGAATAAGGCAGTGGTAAAATAATAAAATAGATTTTATCCACACAGTACAGTACCATAATTATTATATACATGTAATTATTTTTGTGCCTATGTCTATATTATTTGAACAGAAAGTGCCTGGTTCGAAATTTACATATAAAATATCAATATGCAAATTGAGAAAGCTTATATATATAATGTATAAAGATCAGAATTTGCAACTAATCTTACTTTTTAAGATTTTATTTATTTTTGAAAGCGAGAGAGCATGAGCAGGGGGAGGGGCAGAGGAAGAGGGACAAGCTGACTCCCTGCTGAGCAGGGAGGTGACAAGGGTTTCCATCTCAGAACCCTGAGATTGTGACCTGAGATGAAGGCAGACCCTTAACCAACTAAGTCATCCAAGCGCTCCATAACCTAATGTCATTGCATCCATTTTGTACTTCTGTTTTATTCTCTAGTATTAAATACATTGTACTATTTTGAGATTTTAAATATTGCCAGCATTCTGAATAATAGAAATTATTGCCATCTATAGTTACAACGTGGCCATATCAACTTTTACTCCTGATCCCAAAATTTGAAAGATAATGCTCAGGCAGTTAATAAATGTAGTTGTGCTGTTTGTCATTTACTGAAGTGCACAAAAATAGAGCTAGAAAGTTCAAAACATCCTTCAGAAGGGACACAGAGCTACATTTTCTTTAATAAATCCTTTAATTTTTTTAGACTCTACATTTTAAAAAAAACATAAGTAACAAAATTAACCATACACTTTTTGCATCGATTTTATACTATTTTTCTTCAGTTGATACTACTATAAATCTGAATCCTAGGGGAAAAAAAAATGTGACTCCAACACAAACACATATACCTATATTTAATTCATTTGAGGTTTTAGATTAAAATATTCTTTGATAAAAACTCAAAAGGGTTCATTCCAATACTATGAATATATTTTTGGGAAATGTATTGAGAATCTTAAAAAAAAGGCTACATTCATTCCATGACATACATGGTTCATCTATTGGTACCTAATTGTCAGTACATCATGACAGCGTGCAGCAATATGGCCAGTCTTACAATCCAAGATGAAACTGCAGTTAGTTTACTGTTCCAAACAAAAAGATTTGTAAATAATTCCTCGATCTATATTACTCATCTGCTACCATTCACTTGGATAGGACTCTTGGACTTCGAAAATATTCTGAAATAAATCTGTGAAAACACTTCACACCAAAAACAAATACCCCAATGTGAGGCCTTGAAGAATGATCTTTGTCTTTTTTTTTTTAACGATTTATTTATTTATTTATTTATTTATTTATTTATTTATTTGAGACACAGAGAGAGAGAGAGAGAGGCAGAGACACAGGCAGAGGGAGAAGCAGGCTCCATGCAGGGAGCCCAATGTTGGACTCGATCCAGGACTCCAGGATCATGTCCTGGGCCGAAGACAGGCACTAAACCGCTGAGCCACCCAGGTATCTCCTAATCTTCATCTTATTACAAAGTTAATATGTATTTATTTTCACATTAAAAAAAATCTAAAAATAAGCACAAACAAAACACGGTGGAAGTTCTAAAAATGACGGTATAAAGATTTTGAGTGATTCTTCCCACAGAAAATAATTATTAAAACTGAACAAAAAAACTAAAAACAATTATTTAGAGGCAATGGAAAACACCAAAGGCCAGCAGAAACTAAAGTTTAGTCTTCAAAAATTCTTATTTATTGGGTAAAATCTAAAAGATTTCAGTTTTGTTGCTTAAGAGAACACTTCATTCTCCCCAGTCCTGGACTTGGAGAGAACTGCAATTTTACTAGGTGTAGAGAGCAGATGTTAGAATTTAGAACGACAGAGCATCTAGAAATATAAGAATCCTTATATTCTTATAAGATCAGAGAGGAGGTGTTTGAGGTGGAAACACTACCCTCAAAATACAGAACTGCTCCTGATAAGATTTGCCAATTTGCTATGCTTTTGATTTAGCATCTCCCCAAGCCGCACATAGCTTTGTCAGGGGAGAAGAGAAGCCCTACAGCTTGAGGTATCAGAGACCAACACTCAGGAATAACAGTATGTACAAATTCAGGACAGTACAGTGAAAGGATCACAAAGAATCCCTAAAACTTCAAATGATTTTTTTGTGTGTGTTTTTGTTTTTTGTTGTTGTTGTTGGTTTGTTTCACCATTTTCCCACCTATCTTCTTGTCTTTTACATGTAACTTTAGAAAGAGCATACAGCCAGGTGAAATTGCTATTATTCTTTTAATCATAAAATAGTTTCTCTTTTAGTGAATTTAACCTATTACAATTTTGTGATTTCAAATATATTTGATTTTATTCTTATCCTTTTATTTTGGGCTTGCTCTTTATGATGAATCTTCTTTGTGTCTTTTCTTCATTCTTACCTTCTGTTGGTTCTACGGAGTTATCCTTCTCTTTCTGTTTCCCTTATTTACAATTTTGAAAGTTGTGCATAATATTTCTATATTTTAAAGTATTTCCCTTAAAATCTTAACAAAATATGTTACATAGCAAAATCTAAAGTACTCAGTGTCTCTATCTTTCTCCCAAATAAAATCTGATCACCCTCAATGAATACATTGCCCTTGGCTGTAACATTACTACAATTTTTATTTCTACTTCAAAAAAGCTGCTATTATTATTATTTTGCCTTCATTATTTTATATCATAAGTACTTGGATTTATCAAAAAATTTGCTACTTCATCCTGCATGCTAATCCTTCTTTCTGAATTTAATTCACTTCCTCCTAATATGCAACCTTTTTATTTTTTCAATAAAGTTATCTATCTTGCATGGGGGGAAATTAAATAAATAAATAAATATATATATATATATATATATATATATATATATATATATTTGTTTTCTCTTCAGGTAGTTTATTTTTAGATGCATATATAGTTTTAGTTTCATACTATTTCCCTCAGCACTATGAAGCTAAATACAAACTACTACTGTCATCTGATTCCTATTTTTACCTTTGAGAAAAACAGTTCACACTATTCTCGCAATCTAATTAAAATTTGAATTTGCTTTCTAGTAGTTTTTAAGAATTTGTCTTTGAAGAGCTAAAATTTCACTACCATGTATCTGGATGTGGAATCATTTTGATTTTCTTTCTCTGAAATAGTTACCTTCTTAAATCTTGGAGACTTTCATATGTTCTGAGGAAATTTTAGCCATTATCTCCAAACATATTCCCTCTATTCTTCCTATTATCACTTCTATTAAATGCACATTAGGCCTCCTTCACTGTAACCTCTATTTCATAATTTTCATTGCTTTATCTCAGTACTAAATTTTTGGTAGTTTCCCCTCATCAATAGTTCCATTTATTCATTCTCTCTTTATCTGCATCTAAACTTCCATGTGACACTCTTACTGTATTGTTACTTTCAATTACTCTATTTTTCAATTCTAAAGTTATATTGAAATTATCTCAAAATTCCAATACTTTCCCCCCAATATTGTGTTGTTTCTTTGGCATTCAATTACTTCAGTTATCATTTGAAACATATTTGCCATATAATTTTTTAAACATTTTTCAGACTGGAACTATTTTTCCCCTGCCAAATCTTGCTTTAGGTGGACTATAATTTGTGTATTTTTAATTTGGATAACATGAACTATAACATGTATCTCATGGGGCATGGGCTATGGGAGTAGTTTCCTAGAGGAGTTTTGTGTTTCCTTTCTTTTACAGAAATTAAATAAATCACAATCCTGAGACTAAGTTTTTGTGTGTGTGTGTGTGTGTGTGTGTGTGTTTTCAATTTAATATTGCCTGAACCATAGAACTAGCATAAAATCTGGGTTCTACAGAAATAGAAAGAATAGAATTGGAGCTTAAAATTTTTAGGAAATGCTTTGATATTTGTTCACTTTGATGTAAGGAGAGTTAAGTTTCATTGTCTTCTCCCTATAGAATTTTTCTTGTGCACCCTTTTATGGGAGAGCATGTCTTTTTAAAGGACCTGGCTTTATGCTGGCATTTTGTTTCAAAACTACAGCCCCCTTCCCTGCCCAAGCGGGGTTTCAGGAGAAATAAACTAGCTCCTTGTTCTCTTTAGCATATATGTAATATCAGTTCTCGTGCTTATGTCTCTAATGTTTAGCTCTGATTTCCTTCAACTGAGTTGAGTTCTCTCTGTTGCAAAAAAAGAATGTTTGTTACATGTTAGAAAGAATTTTTGTCATGGGGCACCTGAGTGGCTCAATGGTTGAGCATCTGCCTTCGGCTCAAGTCATGGTCCCAGGGTCTTGGGATTGAGTCCCACATCGGGCTCCCATCAGGGAGCCTGCTTCTCCCTCTGCTTGTGTCTCTCATGAATAAATACATAAAGAATTTATGTATTTATTTAATTTAAAAAAAAAAGAATTGTTGCAGGTTTTCATTCAGAATTTTTAGGTATTTGCAATAAGACCAGTGTTAGATCATTTATTCCACCACCTTGCCAAAAGATGCCAAGAAGGTTGTGTTCTACAACACAAATGGGTGTGCCACTTTCCTGCCTAAGATCTCAATGACTTCACATTGCTATTAACAACCTATTTGACCTCTTTGGTACAACATATGGGGAACCCCAACAAGTTTAACTCTTTGCTAAGATCTCCTTCACACTCAGCTTTCATATACACACACGGAGCTTCTTCCAGGTCCTGGGATGTTTTAAGGCCTCCTCAGAGTCTCTGTGAATACTTTTTCCTACTAGACCTCCTCTCCCTCCTCTCGCCTGCCCCTCCCCAACCCCACCCCCACTTACACATTTAACTTCAATTCATATTGTCTCATCTTATAAATCTGTAATAGTTTCTTAATAGATTAGGTAACCCTAGTAGGTGTTTCTCAACACTCACTCGTCATACTGCAAATTGCCTTGCTTATTAAATTACTTAGTTCCCAAATTAATCCTTTAACTCCATTTACTTAATTTAATGAATGTTTATTAAGCATCTACTATGTACCAGGTTTTGTTGTAGTGGGGGACTGTGCTGAACAAATCAGGTACAAATTACTACTGTGAGAATAAGAGTCTGATGTACATTGTTTACCAAGGTACATCCCCATTTGCTAGCATGGTAACCAGAATACACCAGGAATTCAATAAACATCTGCTTGAATAAATGACTCTAAGTATTCAGTGAGCACATGGAATTTTAAATTCGATCTTTTCGTCATCATATGTTGCCTACTTGAAATTAGATCATAAAAATAAAGTATATGAAATCTAATAGCATGCTGTGATGGTGTCCAACATATAAACTGCCTTCTATGTTTAAAAATAAAAAGAATAAAATGAAATTCATTAAGACTAGAAAGTGTACCGTCTGCAGCACAGTGCATCTCACCTTAGTGGTGTATACCTGACATAAAGGGTAGAAAGGATATCAACAAAAATTGCCTCACAAGATTTATAATGTGTTTTTTTAAGATTTTATTTATCTGAGAAAGGGAGAGAGAAAGAGCAAGCACAATTTGGGGGCAGAGGAAGAGGGAGAAGTAGGCTTTGCCCTCAGAGGGACTCGATCCAAGATCCTGGGATCATGACCTGAGCCAAAGGCAGACGCTTAACCAACTGAGCCATCCAGGCACCCCTATAATGTGTTTCCAAAATTTCAAACCTCCAGATATGTTCACTTTCAATTGTTTTCTTCCATTTCATTCCATTTTCTAGATTCTTCCCAGCAAAACTTTGTATAGGCATTTACAATATTTCTCTTTACATTATCTCTACCTGAAATATGCTTTACATTTAGTCTTGGTGGATATTGTTCATTTATCTGTTACATCCTTTATATAAAAGCTATCATTTACACATAGACAATATTCATATGAATGACTAGGGTCAAATTATGGATTACCATTTCTTTTTAAGTCTTCAGCCAATTTTGGTAGCTGTCTTCTTTTGAAAGGGTCTGAAGTTCATTCATCCAGGAAGAGACTATTTGCTGAGCCAGCTTAAGCCCTATGAAGTTTATATTTCTTGCCACCCCTCGAGTAAAAAGGATGCATCTATTTTATTTTTATTTGTTTCTAAACCTGTTCTGGAAACCAACAACTTGAAAAAATAAAGTAAAATCATGATTTGCCTGAATAAAAGCTTTTTTCTTTATTCACACAATGTTTCCTCTCTATTTTCAACATGGTGTGTGATCATACATTTGCCAAAATTATGGCAGATACTTTCTACCCTTTTGTTGTCTTATGCTTTATCTTGAATACCATGTCTTGTGCTATTTTTCACCATCCCCTGAGCAAAATTCCTTAAAAATCTTGCAATGAGCACTTGTGAAATCAGTGTCCTCTAGTTTCAAATATCTTCTCTCTTCACTTTCAAGACATGTCATTGTTAACCTTCTCTGTTTCATGGTAGTGATCATTTCACCTTTCTCTCTCATGCCTTTGAAAACAACAGTCAGAGGATACTGGGTCAGACCTCAGAAGTCTTGGAAAATGTAGCAGTATAGTTGTTAGTCCCAAAGCACTGTCTTTCTGCAGTGACCAGACCAAAGAGATCATAGACCATTTTTTGACTCTGATGTCTGCCCTCAAATCACTTTTTTAAATTTCTTGGAAACACATATATATATTGTTTCTTCCTTTCTTTTAAGGTAGTTCTACAAACAACTTATTTTTTTATCTAACAGTTTCTCCTTCTGAACCATCTTAAATCTCTTGTTTATCTTCTAAGTCTGTATCCATTACTTATTTCTCTGAACAACTGTGTATTAGGTTAGCAACGCTTGGATTCATTCCTGACATTACCCTTCTATTATCATCCTTATACTTTCTAAATAAAATGATTAAATTGTCTATTATTTCTCTTTATCTTATTTTTATTTAACCTAAGCACTCGGTTAATGCTTTTGTCACTGGGAATGTTTAATTTGGTCTTTAAATCCTACAAATTTACTTCTCCTCTCAAGAGCTTTCTTTACATTATTATTAATGATGCCGTATTCTCCTCTGTCATCTTGGAAAGGTGCAAACTCCCACGTCCTTGATCATCCCTAGTACAGATTCCATTTATTTCTATCCTAACAGGAATTCACTCTACTCCATACACAGCTGTCAAATTACCCACTTTGGGGGTGATTCTTTTCATCTAACATCATAGAATCATCAGAAGAAGACTTAAAAGCAATCTTTATTTACACATTTTTTTCCAGTTTTGCTAAGGCATTTCTATCCTTTTTGTTAAATACTTGAAACTGTTTTGTTAAATATGTATTTAAATAAGTGATTTTGCATCTCCATTTCTATATGCCAATTAAATATTTGGTTTCAGAGATAAGTTTTAGTTATACTTTTAATCTACTTGCAGGTTTCTGTGAATGCTGAAATCCCTTTCCAATATAATCTCTCATGTTATGTGTAAAGTATCACCATAAATTAAAATGGCTTTATTTTTTACATTTCTCTTTGGGTTTTTTTGAGATTGTTAAACATTTCATTTTTAAACCTTTCCAAAGTCTTATGTATGATCTCATGCAATCCAACATACTCTGAATGTTTCACAGATTAATCTTATGTATATTAACATAAATATCATCCTCACATGGCTCTTGCCCACTGTTAACTGATCCAAAATCCCCTAATCTTAGTCCTAAAACTTGCAGCAAACATTTCTATAATATCCAAAACCAGTCAATTTTTTAAAATGCTAAAATATAATCTAACTTCATGTTTCAGAATGTGCCAAAAGTAAAACCTCTTTTCTTATACAATCTTAAAAAGTTTTCATTTTAACTTCTTACACCCCAAAATATGTGATTTCAATTACTTCATCAATTTTTCATAAATTATTTCTTTCCTTTTTCTTCTTATATGACCTACAATGTTGATTTCATTTCCCACCTTTTCCCCTCCTTTTCGTATTTGTTTAAAAACTTCAGTCCCATTTTCTCCAGTTTCTCTTCATTTGCCTTTTATCTTCCTAAGCAAATTCTTGTTATCTTTAACTGTGTCTTTTCTCCTTCTGTGAGAAGCTACCTTTTCCATGCTGCTTCGTGTTTGGTTCCTTGTTCTCTACCAAGCTTTATCTCATCTCTCATCCCAAACTCTAGCACTCTTTCTAAAATTTCTTGCTGTATTCTGCTCTATTCACCTACAGGGGATTTCATAGAATTTCTCTGAAGTGAGATTACAAACTCAGTTGTATCCCTAACCCTTACTGCATCTTTTTTCCCCTTTCTTTTTTTTTTAATTGAGCATCCTTTTCAATATAATACAACAAGCTCATGAAAGAATTTTCATATAGTGCCATTTTCACCTCAAAGTTTATAGAAACCTTCAATTCAACATGAAAATAAATGTTTCTTAGTCCCATCAGACTAATTCATCAGATTTTACTTCTGTGCATCTCTTTACCAGCTTTGATTCAGTATTTTATATAATATTATTTATAATGACAATTTAATTAACTAGTATGCTTTTATTTCTTTATGCTATTTTGGAATTTTTTCAGTGTGAAGTATTTTATTTTCCATGGTAATCTATCTGCTTGTTATTTGTTAATTTACTTAATATGTCTCTCTTTTTTTCTTAATATGTCTCTAAATAACTGCTAATATTTAGGGGCACCTGGGTGGCTCAGTGGGTTAAATGTCTGCGTTTGGCTTAGGTCATGATCCCAGGGTTCTGGGAGGGAGCCCTGCATCAGGCCCCCTGTTCAGCAAGGAGTTGGATTGTCCCTCTCCCTCTGCCCCTCCCCCACCCATCCTCATTCTCTCTCTTTCACATAAATAAATAAAATCTTAAAAAAAATAACGGCTAACATTGATTACAATGTATAGACATTTTTCGATGTACTTTGTACTTACTAACTCATTTAATGCTCATGACAAACCTATAATTATTATCATTATCCCCATGTTAAAAGTATAGACTTTCTATCTGACTTGCCTTTTTATTTATTTCCTATGCCTTCGTTTCCTACATCCCTAGTGAACCAATTATCCCAAACTTAAAATTGGGGTGTCCTCTTAGAATCCTTCATTTCCCACTACCCCCAAATGCAATATCCAAACACTGTCATTTCCATCTCTGAAAGAGCTCATGCATGCCATTACATGTCAATTGCCATAGCTACTATATGCCAGTGCAGGCTACCAAACATGCACAGATAAGGGACAGGCAATGCATTCTGGCCAGAAGACACAGCCCTCTTATCTCCCTACCCTCACATCTCAGCTCAAGAGTTATCTCTCTAATGAAGCTTCCTCTGATGCCTTTGGATATGTTCCATGGAACATTTCTCCATGCTGAAACAGTTCAGAGTAACCATCATTTTCCTCATAAACATTGCAGTGCCTTTTTTTTTTTTTTTTTTTTGTGAACTGTTTTTCCAAGGTCTGTGTTGAAGACGTACCAGACTATCGCACAAGTCTATGAATACTCTTATCATGCTAGACATTGGCTTTCTTTTTGGAGCTAATTTATACAAGGAAACAGGATTTATCTTAAAAACTGCAGTAGTGTAATGACAAGGATAATAACCAACAGCTAAGTCATTTTGAAGTCTGTATTTAAGGCAGCTTGATTGAAGGATTCACTCCTTAC
Source organism: Canis aureus (assembly GCF_053574225.1). NCBI lineage: Eukaryota > Metazoa > Chordata > Mammalia > Carnivora > Canidae > Canis > Canis aureus. Next base: position 84,711,650 of record NC_135611.1, on the reverse strand, counting down.
CCAGTGACCCTCCGCACAACAGCCTGGCTGTACCTACGGTTAAATTGTGTGTCTCAGCAAAATATCAAATGTATTCATGCCTTGGGCAACTAAATCCACCAGGAAGCATTAAAAACAATATATTTTAAATTGTGAATAAATGAATAAATATAAAGTAGACAAATATTTATTGAATGCCTATAAGCTTGTAAGTTGCTCAATAAGTCAATGAGTATTTCCTTCTTTTTATGGAATAGATTCCTTAAAAATGAGATATCCTTTTTTTTTATTTAAATATGCTTGACATACAGCATTATATTAGTTTCAGGTGTACAATGATTTGTATTTATTGTGAAATGATCACTACAGTCTAGTTAACATTTATCACCATACATGGAGAAATCATAAAATTTATTAATCTTATTTCTTCACACTCAGAACACTGCTCCTGGTGACACATTATACACATATTATTTCTTAAGTCTTCTAATTGGGAATGTCTCTTTCCCAGATCCCAATCATAATCTCTTCTGCCCACACATGGGAAAATTTTGGGAGCAATGTAAGCTTATTCCCTCTTACCTCAGGTACCTCTCATGCTAATTAGTATCATTTCAAGCCTGATATGTCTGTTCCTAGTTTTGTAAACTCACGACATATTTAGGAACCAGATCATACCAGGATAAAATTCACAGGCCACTTAGCCTATAAAGTGGAATTATCTCTACAACTTCTTCCAGTAGTTTTATGGATTGCTTTTTTTGTTTGTTTGTTTGTTGTTGTTTTGTCTTTATGAAATCACCAAATAAAGCCATTCCTCTGCTGACTTGAAACTCAGCTCACGATTTCTAGCTCTTGTTTGTGGATAAACACAAATATATTCCTTTGATTTATATTCTCACTTGAAACAGGAATTCCACAACATAATATCTTGTTGGCAAAGATATCGCTTATCCCTGTGAAAGAATATAAAATCTTACAAATTCTCCTGTTCTTAATTTTTTTGTCTTTCTTTCGTTGTTATGAGATATTCAAATATTAAAAAGGGTAAACATTTTTCTTAATTATTTCCCCACTTCTTTTCTTACTCCTTTCTTTTACCAATCCCACTGTAAAGCCTTTCTTCTTCTTCCTTTTCCTTTCCTCCTCCCCCTCCTCCTCAGTGCCTCCTTATTTCCTTCCTCATTCTTCTTCTCCTCCTTTTTCTCCTTCCCTTCCTTATTCTAGCTCCTATTTGCTGCAGATGGCTTCAACTTCAGATGGCCCCTATGACTGAATCCAGGTTCAGCACACCTGAAATGTTCTCAACAAATTTTCTTTCTCTTACATATTCCACATTGCTCTTCTCTCTCTCTCCTGCTCTTCCTTTATCTCTGTGCTGGAGGTAACAGTGTTTATCCTGCTGAAGCTACTCCTCACGGTACTGCATCCCTAGCTTCCATGCTGATCCAGTCCAGCATCTGTCACTCACTGGTGAGGCTTACCACACAGCAGTTAAGTACATAAAATTTCTTGTCACCGAGCCCACCCAGGTTCAAATCCAAGCTCTGCTTTTGCTGGCAGTGTGAGCTTCCTTTTTCTGATAGCACTGATCACATCTGTAGTAATAATTTATTTGTTTGCTCATTTACTCGAATTCAATGGCTTTAAAGAATTAATGCACATGAGGATACAAATAATGTTTGCTACATTGTTTGCTAGTATATAACAATATATCTTACAATATCAGATATATAGATGATACTAAAAAATTATATATATATAAAACACACATATTTTAAATACAGTATATATAAAATATACTATATATGTTTATATACTATATATTTGTTGGATAAATGAATAAATTCATTAAGGATGTGGGCAGGAATCAAATGAGCTTTTGCATATAATGATGATGGTAGCTGATGTTTATCAGGTCTTTGTAATGTTCCAGACACTATTATAAGCAATTTGTACATTATCTCATTTAGTCCTCCCAGTAACTCTGTGAGGTAGATATTATGATTTACTCTATTGTAAAGATAAGGAAACCATAGTACCTACATGTTAAATCAACTGTCCAATATCACACAGACAACGGGTGACAGAATCAAGAAGCCTGACTGTAGAGCTTTGGCTCAAGGTTTGGCTCTTACTTTCTACAATAAACTATTTCCTGACCTGTGCGTTTAGTACTGTAGTGCACAAAATACTAGATAAAAATGTTTTCAGAATTATCCTTATTGCAAATAAGAGTTTGTATATATGCATATAGTTTGTATATATGCATATATGTGTATAACATTCATATATATAACATAAAGATATAGAAATAGATATACATGAATAATCTTTTAAAAATATTTTAGGAGATAATGAGTAATAATCACCTCTTTATAGTATAGATTTATCACTATTTTACATATAAGCAAACAAAGAGCAGAAAGAAAATGTCTAAGGTCAGGCAACTCATTGATGGCAGAAAGAAAGTTCCAACTTAAAAGTACTTTGTTATTTTCCACTATCGATAAGTCATCATTACTAATGAAGAGATGTCTGTGTGTGTATATATATATATGTATATATATTTATATATATATGAATGTGTGTATACATGTAGTGTATATGTGTGCGTACATGTGAGTGTGTATACATGTGCGTTAATGTGTGTGTATGTACATACATTCACTGAAGTTGAACTAATTAAAAGTTTTTTCTACTATAACTCAATGAATGGTCTGAAGAAGTATCATCTAACAGGATTTTTAAAGAAAATTTATTGGCTACTGGCCTTACAACATATTTATTGCATTTCAGTATAATGATTTATTATACAAGTTAAATATATATCCAATTGGTTTGCCTATTATTACAGAAGCAATAGGAAAATAGTATTGATTTATCACTATATACATGAAAAGAATTTTAAGGTGAATTTTTTTTCTTTGTTGACTGGATGTACTTCTATCTGCATAATTACAGCTACATATGAACACATTTTCCAATGTACATAATACAGGACCCTCTAGCTCCCAAATGGTATTTCAATCCTTGACATCAAACCCCTCTAAAATGTATTTTGCTTTATACACTAGAGACAAATTGCTTGTGATGTCACCTTGCCCCAGGAGACAATATTGCCTTTTCCACAGTTACAATATTTTGTCTTTAAAATGCCTCTCTCTTTCTGGTTGTGAGTGGAGAATTTAAAAAATGTTTCTAATTTTTTATGGTTGAGACTTAGAACTGTATTTTCTGAAGCAATAATGTTTAACTTGGAGGCAGAATAACTTTGAGAGCCCGGAATAATTTACTTTGACACTCCTGGCTCTATAAAAAGTGCCTAAGGCAGGAAGAGGTACCATATTGTCTTATAGAGTATATTGCATTGTTTTCTTTGGCATCACTAGAGATGAATCCCAGGAATCTTAAGGAAGACGCCTACATAAAAAATTCTGCAAATTAGAATTTTTTTCCCACACAGATCTCAATGAGATGTGACATAAAAATATCTGGGCACTTTAATGGCAAAAAAAATGACTGTCTCTGTCCAATACAAGTCACCTTGATTTTCATTTTATTTTATTGTTCAGAACCCTATTTCTGAGACTTCATTATGTGTATTTACACCAAGCAGACAGTTGGGAAGTGCCATCTACCGATTGTTTTACTTTCTAAGTTGGAGTCTCTATAATGTTCTTTCATACATCAAACTATAATTAAAACAAAACACATGGGAAATGAAGCCAAGTATTACTTTAATGGCTTGAACATTTATGGTTAGCACAGTCAATGTTTTTCTTTCTTTTTTTTTTTTTTGTTTTCAGAAGCCCAAATATCGTAAATAGAATCCTGCAGCAAGCCTGTGTTTTAACTATATAGCAGAGGCCTGGACTCAGGAGTTTTAACAATTTCACTTCAAAGGAGGGCAGACTAGTCAGTGGCTTGATTTTTGTTCTTTTGAAGCAATCAATAATAGACTTGCCAGTTTACAAAATGTACACATATGAGTAGTGTATCAACATTGTTAAATAAAAGGTTACTGCATTAAATAAGATGACCTTGCTACCTTTTAGTTGCAGTCTTAGAGAGCAAACTTGTTTTAATTAGCAGTCAGCAAGCAGACTGTAACTTCACTGAAGGAGCATTGAAGAATCACTGCCTATTAACAACCCAGCGGTAAGTAAGCCAGCACAAATACTTATAACCAAATAGTGTGCATTTCAGGAGTTGAGAGGATTAGCTATTGGGCACACAACACAGTGGAGGAAATTGCTTTATTCCCAGTACTGCTGGGTACCAGGAGGCAATCACTGTGCCTCCAGCCCATTAACAGCATTCAGAGTGTTGCTTCCCATAGAAGGGGTTATTGGCTAACCACTGGGTGACCAATTAAATGCTATGAATAAGTCCCAAACCCAGCAGCATGGGGCCTGTTTGTGGCACAGTGGTATCATTACTAAAGTGAAAAACTTGATGAGAAAGGAACATATTTAATTATAGAACTATACAAATGGCTAATTAGGACCATAAAGTGAAATGAATGACTTTCCAGTGGATTTTTGAATGTTACTGATAACTGCTCAGCTTCTTTGGAGACCATGAAAGTGATCTACAGCTAGAGCTTGCACGTCATGGTAATGGATGGATCTTCATTAGAGGAAGCTTTTTTGACCTGGTTGCTCAGGTAGCATGGGTTCTAAAGACAATCCTCGATTCCTTTCCCTGCAAGGGTTCCTTCACTTTAACCCCCTGGTCTCTCATGAGTTCCACTTGCTTTCACAATAATTCTTATGGGTTTAAATGCAGAAACATTATCTGCAATAGTCAATCTTTTATCAGTTGGAAAATCGAATTGCAAAAGGGTGTCACTTTTTTGTGGGAAACACTGACTGATCCATGCTTAGTTTAGCTTTTAAACTCTGGAATTCATCTGAAATCCGCTGTTACACTGCTAATCCAAACATCTCAGTTGCTAAAAACATATGATATGGGGCCTTTAAACTGAAGAATTACAAAGACTGTGTCTAACTAGTGTCAACGTTCACATTTAAAAAGAACACAAAGATGAAGAATATCGGAAATTGATCAGGAACCATGAAAACAGAAATAAATATGACTGATTTCCAGCTATAGGATCTTGAGGCAAGCATCCATTTTGGGTGTGTTTGTGCGTTTTAGGCTAATTTGTTAAGTCCATGTTTAATGAAACCAGTGTGTTTCATTTATCAAACATTTAATAGACACATTTTTTATATAAATAAGTATACGAAAAATGTACAGAAGCATGGTCTTTATTTACAGAGTAAGAAATATGGATGCCAGCAAAGAATTACACTGTTTCAGTCAGGTAAGTATAGTAAACACTGGCTGTCAATTAATGATATTAAATGTTCATCTTTGTTTTTTATCATATTTTATAGTTTAATTTCATTTTTATTTAAACAATGATTATTCCTCTTAAAAAATTAAACAACTACAACAATAGATGCTTATTCCTCTTAAAAAATTAAACAACTACAACAATAGATGCAATAAAAAGGACAATTTTATCAACCAACCTCCTCCAGAGTGTGTTAGACACTATGATATTGTTAAGAGTTTAGTAACCATCTTCCTGTTAATCAGGGCTTAAAAAGAAATACTAGTATACTAGATGAGTTTATGACCAATCTGGCTAGGATTTTAAATAATGATGCCATAAAATCTCTATATTTAGAAATCCATTTTATATTCCTAGATTATTTCATTCAATAATAAAGGAAGGGTCAAGATATATATGTATCAATTCTGTTTCTAAGAATGCCAGAAAAATGGAAATGCTAAGAATAGTGATTAGGTCCATCTCCACTGATCACAAAAATACTTGTCCTAAACCTGCTGGCTGGCTGATTCCTTAAACAGAATTCATATAAATATTGTTTCATTTCTAACTTCATCAATGAAATCAGTGGAATGCCCTAAAGCTAGTAGGGACCTCCAAAGAAGATCATTTGAGACAGATCTATATATGCAAGCAGTTTACACTCTACTCATTCAAAGAAGCTATGGTTCCTTACACTTAAGACACTCCCAGGCATGTCTAAGAACCCATGATTTTTCTGTCTGGCTGGTTTCCATCCTGATCACACTTATGGCCAAAATTAGATTCTGCCTCTTAACCCCGATTTCTCTTGTTAATTTTTAGGTGTGTTTGTCTACATCTACCTGTGCACTGACTAGAGATCCGTGAAAATATACCTCATCTGTTAAAAATAGACAACTATAAATACTTACTGAGAATTCATTAAACTTTTCTGGCTCTCTGGAAGTTACATTTCAAGTGATCACTATTTCTTGATTTTTCCTTCTTTATTCCTTTCCTTTAAGCTGCAGATTTCAAACATACAGAATGTAAAAATTTTACATATCAATAACCCATGCCCTGATACTATTATTTTTTAAACCATTTTGCCTGTTAGTTTCTCAGAAGATATTTTGCATGGTACATTTGCCTAAACAGTATCTCTCTACTTTATTCAGCGATTCTTTAGGTTGTTCCTGCTTCTAAACACACTGAACTATCACTACTAGATTTATCCTTATCCTGTTATTGCTAAGGCCATTTTTAATTTCTATTTCAGGTAATATAACAACTCTGTCAAACTTGCTCATACTCAAATTAGAGATAGTGTTTTCAACTTTATCAACTAAGGCACAAGTAAGAGTAGTAAAAATATGTCAGTTCCTTTTGTTAAAGCTTTACTTAAAACTGCAAAATAACAAAAAAAAATTAAGTGTAAACCCAATATAGTTGTGTTTCCATGAGGTATTCTTATTATTTCCTAAAGAAACTAGAGTTGGATTAACAAAGGTCTTGCTGAATCATGTATTTGTTCCAAATGCATTCTTGAGAGGTGACAAAGAAGAGACTATCCTACTACACAACAAACAACAAATATCCTAAATATTTTCTTTCCAAATCCCATATCACAGGCGGCTACCCTCAGCTGGTTCTCTCCCTTGATGAAACTCCTCTTGGACAATTCTCCTGGTTCACTTTCCTTTTCTTTCTCTTTCTAACTCGACTTCTCTCTTGCACCCACCCCCAGCCCCATTACCTCTCCACCATATTCTCAGAACACCACAGAAAGATCAAAAGTGATCAAGTAAAATAATCTGAGGAAAGCAGAAAAGGGGAAAGCTTCTGGATATTTATGTTTAATATTTTTTACTCTGCCATATTAACGCAAACAGGAAAGGTAAGTTATAGTGCACCCATTTGAAGAATATAATTCACCTATTAAAGTAATAACTGAAGACTACAAAATCAAACAAATAAATATGGCATAATGTCAACTGAAAAAAATACACAATTTTGAGCAGAAAATTTACAAAGAAAGGCAGTAAAGTAAATGAATATATATAGTCTTGGGGGAAAAAAGTCCATTAGCAGGTGAATGGATAACAAATTATGCTACAGACATACTCTGTAGTATTGCAAAGGAATACATAAAACTACAAATATACACATATATACATACATATAGAATATACGGGAAAAGTAAAGTAAAATGAGTCAGTACAAAGTTGAAAATTTGGTGAGTTCCACAACTCAATGTATGCAGCAAATATAATAAATTAGTTTCTTAAGGAAAACACTAATTCTAAAATTGGGGCAAGAGAAAAAAAGTTTCCCTTAGGTCACCTTTTATATTCTGTTATCATTCTAAGAACATTATTAACAGCATACATTGCTTTAGACACATTTTACATGAAAATCTTTTAGAAGATCCCTCAATATATGCCAAACACAATTCAGAAAAAGAGTAATTAAAAGTAGTGGAATGGGATATGGTGGTATTTAGGAATGGAGAGAAATAAACAATGAGGTCCACATATGTAGCAGATGGCTAATGTTGTAGTTTAATACAAGCCACATTTTAATGCTTCTGGAGGAACAATTAGATTTTATATCCATTGGGCAATCAACCAGATTTGATGGGTATTAAGATCAGTTAGTTAAATTTCCTGATGAGCATCTGAGATAGAGTTATTATATATTATCTGTATTATTCTGTATGTCTATTGAGCTAGGTTAGATTAACATACTTTTTAGAAAACAGCAAGATTTAACAATACCTTACCCCTAAGCAAGGGAATAATTGTATGCAGTTATATATATACATATACATAAATGTATATATAATGAATACATATTCATAAAATAATCTGGGATCTTATTTTTTCAAGATAATATGAAAGTGTGTTAGTTTGAGGCCACTGACAAGTAGATTCCAAGATAGGATTAGATGTACATGAGGTATGATCGAAGAAATATCTCTTAGGGATAAAGTGGTAGAAGCCAGGGAAGGTAAAGAGAGCCTTCAGAATAACAAATCTATGAATACAGGAGAGACAGGGCATGAAGATTAAGCAGAGTTTTAGACTGGAGCATAGTCCAAGACAGTTTTGGTCAGGTCAATGGGGAATTTTAGAGGTAAAGTCCCCAGTTAAAGGGCTCCCCTATCTTGTAGGAATAGGCCTCCATTAGTATTCTCACTGTGCTCAGACACTGGCTGGGAGTAGTTTGTGGAAAATGTATCCTCCATGCAAACACAGACATGGATTCAAAGGTTAGGGAGAGTGATCTTCAGTGAGTTATGCTCCCTGCAGCAGGATATATGGTGAGACATTTTCACTGCCACCACAGGAGGTTTGCAATGGATGTGGAAAATATGTATTTCTTGTGATTTGGTGACCACAAATAATACACATGTTCGGTCTGAAATAACACTACCTGTGTATGGTAAAATCAACTTATAAGAAGAATTTTAAAATGTTTCCTGATTTGTAGTCTCTTGAGAATCTACCAAAAAATCTAAATTTTCTCTGGAATGAATAACATTATTCCAGTCCTCATTAAATTTTAAGGGAAAAAAAATGAGTAACAGTAAAAATCACAAAGCACACAAGTGAGCAAGGAGCCATGAGTCTAAGCCAATAGAAATAACAAACAGTATAAAAGAATATTGAGGGGTGCCTGGGTGAGGCAGTTGGTTGAGAGACAGGTCTTTTTTTTTTTTTTTAAGATTTTATTTATTTATTCATGAGAGACACACAGAGAAAGGCAGAGGCATAGGCAGAGGGAGAAGCAGGCTCCATGCAGGAAGCCCGATGTGGGACTCAATCCTGGGACTCCAGGATCATGTCCTGAGCCAAAGGCAGATGTTCAACTGCTGAGCCACCCAGGCATCCCAAGAGATAGGTCTTGAGAGTAAGTGCCGTATGGGGCCCCATACTCAGTGTAGAGTCTACTTGGGATTCTCTCTATCTCTCCCCCTTTGCACCCTTTCATCCCAATAAAAAATCTTTTATTTATTTATTTAAAAAAATCTTTTAAAGAAGAGAATATTGAAAGAAAATTCAGATACTAGAATTATCAAGAGACAGGATATAAAATATGTATAAGGTACAAGACACTATTAGAAATAGACTATTAGAAATATAAAAGCAGATTTGAAAAAGAAGCAAATGGTACTTCTAAAACTGTAAAATATTTTTTAAAATTCAATAGATTCAAGTGGGGATCAGCAACCATGTCCTATAGGCCAATTGCTTGTTTTTGTATATAAATTTTACTAGAATGCAGTCACGCCAATTTGTTCATGTATCACCTCTAGTTGTTCTCATGTTACAGTCCAGAGTAGAATGGTTGCCACAGAGACCATATGGCCCGGAAGCCTAGAAGATTTAAAGTCTGGCCCTTTTAGAAAAAGTTTGCTGATTTCCTGAATTAAACTCAACTGAAGAATGAGTTAGTTAATTAGAAGAGAAAGTGAAGCTACCCTGTATGCAACACAGAGATGGAATATATATGAAATGGAAGTTAAGAGACAGAGATGATGAAAGAAAATAAGATGTATCATATACATAAGTGAAATTTGGGTGGGAAAAAAAAGGAGAAAGACTATGAGTCTTTATTCAAAGGGAAAAGGCTTTTTTAAAAGAATTGTTAAAACAATTCTTAGATCTAAGATGTCCAAAAATTCACAAGAAAACACATTACATATCAACAAAGAACAAAATTTCTTCAAACCAGCCAAAGAGAAATGAGAGCTCAACTAACAAAGAAATGGCAATTTAACAGATGACAGCTTTCTTAGTAACAATAATTAAAATCAGAAGACAACTGAATAATAGTTTCCATGTTATGAGAAAATATATTTGTAAATACAGAATTCTATACACAGAAAATAATCATTCAGTAAGGACAAAATAAAGACTAAAGAATATTCTTCACACATGAATATTCATTCATTCATGACTATGACAGAAAAGAATATTAACAAAGACTGCTTAATATGAGGTAAATCTAAATAAACACTGACTATGATAAAAAAAATAATAAGAAACACATTTAATATATATTGGGACTTAAAACAGGACATAGTTTTACTTGAAATATACTTGAAATACACTGAAATAATAACAAATAATAGGATTTAATATGAGAGGAATGAATGGGTGTTAAGGAATTACAAGATTATTGGTTTTAAGAAGAAGGTTAAGACACTTTAGTTTTAGGTCTTGAGTATAAATGTAAAAACAAAACAAAAAAAAATATGGCAAACCATAAATTAATGGCATGCACCGATTAACTTCCAAACAAGTAGGGGAAAAAAATGAAATGGGGGGGGGAAGTAAGAGAAAGAGACATGGTGAAAAAAGATTTAGAAAAAAAATTGATTAGTTGAAAGCATGTAATTCAATGGAGCATTCAATCCAATGATCAATCACAATAAATATAAGTGGTCTAAATTTTTAAACTAAAACAGATTTTCAGAATGGATTTTTTTAATTCTTATCATATGCTATGAATGCTATTCATCCTTAAAATATAAGAAGAAGAAAGTATGAAGCTCAAATGATTGAAAAAGATACAGAAAATATTACCTACTAAAAAAGAAAGCTACTATAGTTCTACTAATGTTGCTGGGAGAAAAAAAGTACAATTTAAGGTAAAAACCAATATTAAAGACTAAAATGCAATCTATGAAGATATAGATTGAAATTCACCAGGATAATGTGATGATTATGAGCTTATAATTATTTAATAACACTTCAAACTATATAATAATGAAAATTTTAACATTAACTACAAAGATAAATGGAAAGAGCCATAGGCCTTGTAAAAACTTTAAACATATATCTCTAAGTAAACACAGATCACCTGAGTAATCCCAAAATCCATAATGACATGACTTGAAGCACAAAATATAAGAGCCTGATGTAATATGCATAAGATAAGCATTGAACCTATCAATTGGAGAACAAACATTTTCCTCAAGTACATATAGGATATTTACAAAAGTTAGCCATGTATTAGAACTTAAAGCTATGCTCAACAGATTTAAAAGGCTTGATATTAGTCAAATCAGGTTCTGACCAGAGGGCAATTAATAGAAAACAAACAAATGGATTAGAAAATACAATCAATTTGGAAATTTATAAAACATACTTCCAAACAAATAAAAGATCAAAGAAAAATTATAATGAGAAATTGTAAATATGTAAAATTGGGAAAAAGTGAAAATACTTTATATAAATACTTACATGTTGAAATTTATGGGAAATTATATAAAGAATTTCACACTTTCTAATATATACTCAAATGCTTACAGTAGGAAAGGCTCACTAAAAGTTAACGTAAGAATTAGCACAGACAAATTTTATTTTGGGCCTTCTGTCATATAAGTACATATGGATTCTTGGTCAGCTAAACCAAAGGATAAAAATGTGGGAAAAAATTCATTTTTACCAGGATATTCCCATTATAAGGATGAAAGTAAGAAAGGGGCTAACTATAATAGAATTGTTATGTTAATCTCATCATATAACCTGTTCAGCTTTAAACATCACCAAGCTTTGTTAATAAATAATTTTGGTAAATAATTCAACAATGTCTAGAACTATGTTGGGCAATACGACAGTCACTAACCACATGCAGTTATTTTGATGTAGTTTTAAACTAATTAAAATAAAATTCAATTTCATATATGGTTTCTGAGTCATATGAGCCACCAGTGATGAAGAAAATAGTTTTCTTATTTCATTTAATTTTAATTAACTTAACATTAAATTTAAATAGCTTCATGTGTTTAGTGGCTACTGTATTAGACAATGAAGATACAGAACATTTCCATCATCACAAAAATTTTACTGGACAGTGCTGGTTTAGAACATAAGTCAGGAAAATTTTTCTGTAAAGAATCAGAGTAACTTTCTGTCTGTGCAAAACTTTCTATCCAATGCTGCCTATATAACACGAAAGCAGCTATATACAACATAGAAATAACAGGTATCTCTTCAGGAATATTTCTGAAGAAAGACAGCCACCATGGGATTGTTTGCCTAATCCCTGGTTTTAGGAGAATATCACTAAGGGAAGCAATTTTCCTCAGTAGTCAAGTACTTTCCAGGCAAGGATCTAGAACTGCTTGTCTAATGCTGTGTCAAAAAAAATTGAGTGCCAGTTTTTACAACTAATATGATACACACCACTGGATATTGAGAAAAACATCATTAACTGTTCTCCCCCCAAAAATTAATAAATCAGGCTCTTAAAAATGGATTCAAAAGATAGAAAGAAAGAAACAAAGAGAAAGGGATCCTTTTGATTAATAGAATAATTTCTTAATGATTCTATTAGAGGAAAGAACTCAAAAGTCTAAACTACCTTATTAATTTCCTTAATCCCCTTAATGTTCACATATTCTCTTTTCTCCAAATCCAAATCAAACCCTATTTCATCATCCCTGGAATCTTACTTATAGCCCCCATCAGCTTCTGGTATCCTATATGTTTTGAAAACAAGCCTGTGTCTTCTCTATTTAAAGATAATACAATAATATATTTAGCTAATGTTAGTCTAATGTGAGTCTGAAAATGTTTAGATTTACCTTGGCTATACAGTAATGGAAGAGGAAAGGTAGAAAATAATAAAATAAATAATAGTATCCTCTAGAACAAGGCTGTTTATAAGTAGAAGTTACTGGTGAGGTAGGTCCTGAACTGGCTTGAAGAGTTACCCCTGAATGGACTTTTTTTTTTTTAATTTTTATTTATGATAGTCACAGAGAGAGAGAGAGAGAGGCAGAGACACAGGCAGAGGGAGAAGCAGGCTCCATGCACCGGGAGCCCGATGTGGGATTTGATCCGGGATCTCCAGGATCGCGCCCTGGGCCAAAGGCAGGCACCAAACCGCTGCGCCACCCAGGGATCCCTGAATGGACTTTTATAAAATTATCAGAAGCTTGGAAGGCACAGGTGTTAGGCCTGAGAGTGAGAATCCAGCTACATAAAAGACATCCAAAGTGTAGCCCAGTCTTTAAAGTTCTTCAGCTTCTTCCTGTTGGGGCCAAAATATCTGTTATATGCATTATTTAATACACATAATTATATGCATTGCATTACATATATTTTTTCAGACCCTGATGAGGAAGCTGTTTCTGATCTTTATGCTCTTGACCTTCTTCCCCAATTTTTGAATCTGCCTCTACTCTAAACACGTCCATTAATCTGACTCCATTGCTTACATGTTCCCTCTTTTAGAGTTCTGCTTTATTTTCCTTAACTTGTATTCTGACTCCCACTACCTCTTGTATAATATAGCAAGAAGAGCTCAACTCTCTTTCCTTGAAAATTAATAATGCAGTGATTACCTCTGCATTGATTATTGTTACTTATTTTAAACATAGATCTCTCTGGTCCTCTCTAATTACTTCTACCTACTGGTAATGATTCTCTACTTGAATTCCACAGGCCAGTATAATTTCACAAGCAAACATATCAACACTCTCAATATCTCACATAATGAATTTCTCATCAAAACCCAGATCCTAAGCTAGGCCAATAATGATTCTTCATGGTAAAACAACAAATAGGACACAGGCATTAATTAATTTGCTAATAGCTGTTTCCTATTTACAGACCCAGATCCTTTTATTTTTCTCTTTTATACTGCAAACAGAAACAGATGTGCAAAATAGTTTGGCTGTACATTCACTAAAAATGTTATTTTTTGCAAGTGAAAAAATGTATCAAAATTGTTATCTTTGAATAAAGAAACTGAATTTCTTTTCCCTTTTTTTAGTACATTTAACATTTCTCTGCATAGAACATGTGTAATTGGGGTAAAAAGGAAAATAGTTTAAAATTTTTAAAAAATGGTCAAAAGTCCAAGGCCGATTTTTTAAACAACATACGTATATTGATATAACTAATTATTTTAATGCTACCTTCACAAAACATGTATTCTGGGATCCCTGGTTGGTTCAGCAGTTTAGTGCCTGCCTTTCACCACACGGCATGATCCTGGAGACCCGGGATGGAGTCCCACATCAGGTTCCCTGCATGAAGCCTGCTTCTCCCTCTGTCTGTGTCTCTGCCTCTCTCTCTCTCTCTCTCTCTGTGTCTCTCATGAATAAATAAATAAAATTCTCTCTCTCTCTCTCTGTGTCTCTCATGAATAAATAAATAAAAACTTAAAAAACAAACAAAAAAACAAAACATCTATTCCACCAGAAGTAAAAGGTTTATTTTAATACACATAATTATATGCATTATATAAGTACTAATGTAAATATATAGAAATACATAAATATAATGTCAACATATAAGTATTAATGTAAATATGTATTAATATATTATCAAAATAATGTAATACCTATAAAATACATTCCTAAGTGTGTGCATATGTGTGCATAAATACCTAAGGAAAAAATAATAAACTTCCTACATTTTATTTTGAGAAGTTCCAAATTTGCCAGAATAGTATTCTTCTATACCAGTCTGCTCTGGAATGACATCTCTTAATTCAGTATTTATAGTCTACAATATATTACTTTGAAAATGGCTCCATTTCATCAGAAGCCCTTGCAATTGAAGTGGTTTCCTAAACACACTTTTGTGTGTTCACTTAAGTGTATCTACATGTGGTTCACCAGGAAAATATTGTAAAAAGCAGAGGAGTTCTCCCTCATAAGGTGTTGTCTTATGCTTATCAACAGCTCATCCAAAGATTTGTCTTTCCCTTAAAATGCCACAAATACAAAAACAACAGGGTATATTCTTTGGTCCCTACCTTTTTATTTTCAATATATCACCATTTTTTTTTCAAAGCCAAATACATACTCTTCAGAGCTAATGAAAGCAAACTCAAGCAGACTCCACCCTCAGCATGGAAGCCCCACACAGAGTTCCATCTCACAACCCTGAGATCATGACCTGAGCCAAAATCAAGAGTCGGATGCCCAACCGACTGAGCCACCCAGGTGCCCCAAAGGCAAACCCTATTAAATTTTAACAGAGACAAATGTAGTAGATAAAGCCTACATAAAATTATTCACGTAGAAATAGATGCACTAATTAAGGTAGGGGGAAAAGTGATATTTTATACATCTTTAAATATGATAGCATAAGCTACGGATTCTTTGATAAAGAAACTGAATTTAGTCTTCACTGATTCAACAATGACAATACTGAATCCAGACAGCCTTTATCGATGTGAAGATGAATATAAAGTGCCTCCCACATTCTTAGAAGAAACCCAGAACCATCTCAGATATTTTGGGAAGCTTTCATTTCCCCTCAATGAACTCACATTTCTCAAACTGAAGGAGGCACCAGAAGCAGGACTAAGGTGTGAACAGGAGAAAAGAGCAGCTATAGCTCAAGGGACAAATGTCAGGGAATAATCTGCAAGTGAAAGGAAGGGAATGTGAACAAGGATTAATTATTCTGTCACTCCAACATTAACTCAACATTATGGTTCTCTGAATGTCCTTATTTATCTGAGCCATTCTGCTTGTCTGTCTTTCACTTTGTTGGCTTCAGCCTCTGAGTCCCTTGCTTCATCATCCTAAATTTTACAAATGTTTTGATGCTCTCAGCTGTTATAAGCTGAATCATGTCCCCACAAAATGTGTATGTTTAGGACCTAACACCCAATGCCTCAGAGTGTGACTGTATTTGAAGATAAAGCCCTTAAAGAAGTGCTTAAGATAAAATGAGGCCATTAGGGTGAGCTCTCATCCAGTATGACCAGTGTTCTCATAAGAAGAAGAAATTTGTACACAGATATCTACAGAAGAAAAACACATGGGAAGTCAAGGAGAAGATAGCCATGTACAAGCAAAGGAATAGACGGATCCTTCCCTCGTGGCCTTCAGAAGATACCAATCCTGCCAACACCTTGACCTTTGACTTCCAGCCTCCAAAACTGTGAAGGTAACTTTTTGTTGTTTATGCCACCCAGTCTGGGGTACTTTGTTAAGGGAGCCCTTACAAACCAATACCTCAAATTTTCAGAATTAATTTGCATTCTGTAAGCCACATGTCCAAGAGAATCCACTTGTCAGATGCCTTGTTTTTTGGAAGAGTTAGGGTTAAGCTGGGGTCTGGATGAAATGAATGGTTTGGGGCAGAAGACAGGATTCTGCCCCCAGATGGACAAATGCTATATAGAATCTGCTATGAGACCATGAGAGTGACAAGCTATCCAGGGAATAACAAAAATAAACCAGAAGGTTCACCATATGTTCCTATTACAGATCAAGAGAAAGGGTCTTCTGTGAGACCCAAAAGAAGAATTTTTTTTTTTTAAGGAGAAAAATTTTTGTGGAAGAGGGGCCACTTATTCCCATTATTGGGTTAATACTTTTGAAAAGAACTTGGTCTCAATTTAAATGAAGATTAGGTCTCAGAAAGTATCTAGTAATTCAAAACAAATTTATACTTAAGTGAACTGTCTTTTAAAAATGAGGAAAAGTAAATCATCCTGCATTCCAGTAAGCTTAGTTTTGCTTCTTTTTCTTTTGTTGTGTGACATTTAAAATCAACATGAAAACCTATAGAAAGTGAAACAAATTATTCATTAAATACATCAAAAAGGTCACTGATCATGTTCAATGGAGTCAAACATTGGGTGATAACCATTTTAACATTATAAAAATACTGATCTAAGAAGTCTTTCTAAACTCTTACAGGCGTTGTTATATGTTGTTCAGACTATGATTTACAGAAGGTGAACCACAGGATAATGCTGGCAATCTTTTGATCATTTTTAAAGGCAACAAGGGTTTCTAGATTTAGCATATAAAACCACAGGATACCCACTTAAATTTGCATTTCCAATAAACCATGATAATATTCAGTAAAACTATGTCCCATGAAACATTTGAGACATGTTTATTAAAAAACAAATTATTCTTTATCTGATTTATATTTTTCTTAACACCCTATTATTTTATCTGGCAATCCTATGTATATTCTCCATTTTTACTCAAAGGCAATAGTTTTTCATGATTTCCTCATCAGAGGTGTCCCAATGATGTTACCTAAAGTTTTCTGGCTTTACATTAAAATCTTTAAAAACAATCAAGAAACACTTTCAATTCACAGAGTTCTATCTCACATCACCTAAACATTACATAGCTGGTTCAGTGGGATACCCTGAACATTTTGATAGGTATTCAATTAACGTTGTCTTGAAGTTAATTCATGTATGTTATTAAAAGTGTTGATTTTTCTTCCAAAACTATTCAATAAGCCACACAAAAATATGAACATAAAGTATGCAAAAACAGTAGCTATCATGTCATGTTTTATAGTGACAGATTTTAGAATTCAGAAAAGCAGTTAAAGTTAATATTGTCAAATTCCTACTGATGAGAAATCTTTGATTATCTCATACAGAGAGTCATTTATCTTCACAATAGCCTTTTTTTTTTTTTTTTTCATTGTCCTGAAACATGGATCTCCCAATTGCAGGGGAAGAGTTTATTCCAACTAGAATAGATGTATCTGTCCTCACCCTGGGTTGTATGCTGACTAGTAAATTTTTATATTGTATTTTTTAAATTGTCAAAGTAAGCATGCATTAAAGTTAAAGTAAAAAAAAAGATATTTTTAAAATTAATTTGTTATGTAAATTTCTTTGTATATCGAGACATTATCTTTATGTCACATCTCATTATTGGTTTGATTTATGGCCTCAGAAACAAACAGGCAAGTAAGATTCTCTCTTTAATGTAATGATCCATTTCAAATAATTAAAAACAGTGTTTGTAATTTTCTCTTTATCTTCTTTAAGATAAATAGTCTGATTTTCTGTTAGGATTTCCACATGTCCACCATTCTAGATACCCACGTTTTCTTAAAGCAGAACTTCCACTGCAATATGAATAAAGGAAAATAGTAATGATCCCTTCCCTCCTTCTGTTAGTAACACAAATTATTAGTACAGCTTACTTCTTATCTTCACACTGTTTTTGTAGAGTGACAAGTTAGCTGAGAAGTCTTAACTCAGGAAGGCATAAATATGAAATTATTTTTATTTCAGTCTTTGTCATCAACTCTGTTACGTGAATATCTCTTTTGTATTGACATCATGTCAGACAGAGTCCTTAACTTTCTGGTCAGCTCCAACTATTAAAATGAGAAATCCATTCAAATTAAAAACTCAGATCAGATTCAAAGTTCTGTCTAGCTCTTCCAGTATGCTAAGGCAGGGAGAAGGGCCGGAACCGGAACTCTTTTCTTGTTTAATCTCACCATTTCTCTAACTGGCCAACTTTATCCTCTGTATGATTCTTGTTAACCCCATATGTCACCCCGGTAGCATCTTGAATAGTTCCTTGATTTGGGAGATGAAGCTCTGGCTTATCCTCTTCCATAGCTGACAACCCCCTACCTCCCACCACCAACAGAAGGTACTCGGCCTTTTACTGCCAGAGTTTTGTCTGGTAGAAAGCTTTCTGGGATGGAATCATTTCAAGGCCATCTTCTTCCTTAAATATCTGTTCAGCCCATGGAGATTCAATTATCCTCATTACACCAAACCTTGAAAGTACAGGCTACATTACTGCTACACCATTTCTGACTCACCATCTTTGCTTTTTCTTTTCTTCTGCTTAGAAACTGCATAGGAGAAGATCAAGAGATCTACTACCTAGGAAGATATCCAGCCAGTAAATGAGTGTGCTCATCTTTTAATGAAACTTCTAGGCCATCTCTTACAAACATGTACATCTCATTGGTGGAAATCTTGGCTCTTCTTGTTCTTACCTATTCATGTGTCAACCCATGATTCTGAGATAATAGAAAAAAAGGTAAAAAAAAAAATGAACAAAAGCAAAGCTAAAAACTTCTCAGTACTCTATTGTGTAATTCAAGCACTACTTTAAATACTTTAGAATGGGTTCTTGGGGTGCCTGGGTTGCGCATCCAACTCTTGATTTCAGCTCAACTCATGATCGCAGAGGGCTGAGATCATGTCCTACACTGGGTTCCATGCTTAGTGGGGAGTCTGTTTAAGATTCTCTCCCTCTCCCTCTGCTCCTCCCCCGATTCGTGCATGTGTGCACATGTGTGCTCACTCTCTCTCTTAAATAAAATAAATAAATCTTCAAATACTTTAGAATGGATTCTTGAATGGATTCTTTCAGAACCTATAAATATGTATGTCAAAAACAATTTCCTCACAAGATACAATGGTAAAAATTCTCACTATATCATTTTCAAGACACATTCCCTCCTGGCTAGTTACTTGCCTGTTCATAGGTCAGCTTAAATTTTTCATGGCAACATTCATCCTCCACCTCTTCAACCACAGGTAAGTTACCATCATATGATAATTTTCAGATTTCCAAGTTAAAACTTTCAGATTTGTATAATTTATATTTATGTTTTATTTTTAAATAACCCATGTATGCCTTAGAGAAAATAGAAAGATTGAAGACCACTCTGAAATGCAAGCATCCTCAGAAATGCATTCCAAAAAGGAGTCCTATCTCCCAACTCTTTTTTTTTTTTTAAACTTTATTATCCTTTGGGGATAACTACTATTTTTTCTTAATTTCTATTTATTTATGACAGTCAGAGAGAGAGGCAGAGACACAGGCAGAGGGAGAAGCAGGCTCCATGCACCGGGAGCCCGATGTGGGATTCGATCTGGGGTCTCCAGGATCGCGCCCTGGGCCAAGGCAGGCGCCAAACCGCTGCGCCACCCAGGGATCCCCCAACTCTTTTTTTTAAAAGACTTTTTATTTATTTATTCATGAGAGACACAGAGAGACAGAGAGAGAGGCAGAGGCACAGACAGAGGAAGAAGCAGGTTCCCCCACAGGGAGCCTGATGCGGGACTCAATCCCTGGATACGGAATCACAACCTGAGCCAAAGGCAGACACTCAAACCACTGCGTCACCCAGGTATTCCAACTCTTTTTAATAGTACAAGTAACTGGTAAGTGTTCTATCAAACAGTATATAAGATGCTTTATATACACAATTGTAATCTTCTTTAATAGGTCTATTAGGTAAATATCATTGCTCTGGTCATTTTATATAAAATGAAATGAAACTATAAGAGATTAAGAAGGCTAGAAACTGGCAGACCTAATGTCTGAAAATGCATTTGTCAGAAAGACCATTTTTTCTGTCTGACTCTAGAGTTTGGACTTATAACTCATTTAACACAGGCCCTGCTGAAGCTCCTTACCCAACCCATCACCACTGGCCTCTAGTTCAATGGTCAATAGACCATAGCTCAGAGATTCTCCTATTTTACAGCAAGGGAAGTCCCAACCCCATCAAAATTGATTGAGGACATTTGAATTTCTGAAGCTCTTCCAGTAACATGAGAATATATAATGGGCAAGATCTATATTGCTATTAGTACAGTATTAAGGGTGCTATATTTCAGAAATAACACATGCTACATATATTTGCTGGCTACGAATCTATCCCAATTACTAAGGTTGAAAAGATCAGGCTGAAATAATTAACTTGTACATAATCTTTCAGAATACAATCTATTCATAAGTTTGAGTCTATCTTTCAACTGCTCTTTATGAATTATAGAAAGTTTGTGTATATGTCCATGCGTGTTCCTTTACATAGAGGGAAAAAACAGATTATAACTAATTTGAATTAAATGCTTGTTTGCAAGTGTGATTAAGAGTGGGGATTCAGAACCAGACTGGAATCAAGTTGTGGCTCAACCACTTAGTTCTGTGACCTTGGGCAAGTTCCTGTGACTCTCACTTACTTAGCAGTTCTTCCTTTTAGGATTACTATAAGGAGTAAATACAATGAGACATTAATTATCATTTTAATGGTGCCTGATACATATGAAATGTTAAACAATTTTACATAACATTATTAATATTATTGTTGTAGCTGTTCCTACTGTTTTTGTATGGCTATACTTTCTAAGAGACTTACTAAGCCTAAGGAAGACCTAGGTATTTGCCCCTATGCCCTATAATGCTATCTGGTTTTTATTTTTATTTTTATTTATTTATTTATTTATCTATCTATCTATCTATCTATCTATCTATCTATCTATCTATCTGGTTTTTAGAGTGTTACTTGTCTTATGGAACCAAGAAAACTCCTATACTACTAGTTTGCATATGCAGAGCAAACCAACAGCCTAGATTTAAAATGTCTAAAAATAGACATATGTCCTCAAAATTTACTTGAAAATAAACTATGGAAATTAAGACTACCTCAATATCTTGAAGATACAACTTGCTTTAGCCTTATTCTTTTCTACTCATATTTTCTGAGAGACTGAAGAACATTACACTCACATGCCCTCTCTCATTTCCTAACTTCTATTTAAATAAAATACCTAAAGGTATATCTGTTAAAACATACTACCATTTTAGTAACAATATCAGTAACCTGACAAAGTGAGAAGCCAAGGTTATATTTGGAACACCTCTAAATTCTTGAAGCTGGTAAATGATAAATGTAGACTTCCATCACTATCTCTTCAAAGATACATCACACACACACACACACACACACACACACACAAAACCACAAAGATACATCAAAGAATATTACAAAAATGCTATAACACAGACACTATGATTGCTTTTTGACATTAATGATAAACCAGATCAGGTTGAAATCTGGCATTAGATCTCAATAGGAATGCAATCTTTTTTTGCTACTTCCTTTTAAAGAGATCATTTTCTAGCTAAGAAAACAACAGTACATAATTGAATATAGACATATTTATTTGACTAAAGTGATACATTAGCAACAACATATTTTTCTTTGTTTTTGATTGCTTAAATACTGTCCCCTACACCGTGCCCTTCTCTCTCTGACCTTCTATTCCCTCATGGCAATTTAATTTCATATTTATGATGCCTGCAAATAGCTTGGAACCAAACTAGAATGCTTTGTTGTCATATTTTATAAATAAATACTAGGCATTGTCATATGAAAACAGAATGCCCAGGTCTGGTTTCAATCCCAATATTCCATCTGTTGTTTAAATAGAAAGAAGTGGTCTTTGGTACACCAATCTGTGGCATATCTCAATAAATGTAATCATCTTTAGATGGTTAGCTGGATTAGAAATAAGAAGCAGTATTAAGAAGTAATGTCCTTTTCAATTTCAACCATAAAATTAGCATAATTCACGTGATTTCATAAACCAAACTCCCCAAAATACCTTTTTCAAAAAGCCTGTATTTATATACAGACTTATTTATGTGTATTTGAAAGAATTCCAAAATTCCCCTGCTTTTTTATGATAGTTCTATTTATTTGTTTTTTATGCTTTAATATATGTAAGCATCAGCCCTAGTGTTTACCATTGAACACAATGTTCCTATATATGTCTACAAAGAAATACAGGAACAAATTGAACAACCTAGAAGAAATGGATAAATTCCTAAAAAACATGCAACCTACCAAGATTGAATCATGGTGAAATAGAAAACCTGAACAGACTAATTACTAGCAAAAAGACTACATCAGTAATCAAAAATCTCCCAACAAACAAAAGTCAAGGACCAAAAGATTTCACTGGTAGAGTCTACCAAACATTTAAAAAATAATTAATACCAATCCTCAGACTCTTCCAAATATTAGAAGAGGAGGGAACACTTCCAACTCATTTTATGAAGCCAGTATTGTCTTGATGTCAAAACCACAGAAGGATGGCACAAGAAGAGAAAATCACAGACCATCATTCAGTTAAGCGTCCAACTCCTGATTTCAGCTCAGGTCATGATCTCAGGTTGTCGAGAGCTCAGTGCAGTATCTGCTTCTCCCTCTCCCTCTGTTCCTCCCTCCACTTGCACTCTCTATGTCTTTCTCTTTCTCAAGTAAATAAATAAAATCTTAAAAAAAAAATCACAGGCCAATACTCTTGATGAACTTAGACACAAAAATCCTCAACAAAATGCTAACAAGCCAAATTCAAAAATATATTAAAAGCATCCTACACTATGAACAAGTGGGATTTATCCAAGGGATGCAAGGATGATTCAACATCAGCAAATTAATCAATGCAATACAGTTCATTAACAAAACAAAAGATAAAAATCATATGATCATTTTCATAG
The DNA here is from genome assembly GCF_053574225.1 of Canis aureus. Classification (NCBI taxonomy): domain Eukaryota; kingdom Metazoa; phylum Chordata; class Mammalia; order Carnivora; family Canidae; genus Canis; species Canis aureus. The sequence continues at coordinate 84,688,278 of NC_135611.1, read as the reverse complement.
GTACAGAAAATACATTCGACGAAATTTAACAACTATTTATGATAAAAACCCAACAAGTAGCTATAGAAAAAACATATCTCAATATAATAAAGACCATATAAGGCAAGCCCACAGCCAACATCATATTCAATGGTGAAAAGCTGCAAGTTTTTCCTCTAAGATCAAGAATAAAACAAGGATGTCTACTCACACCCATTTTTATTAAATATAATATTGGAAGTTGTAACCAGAGCATTTAGGCAAGAAAAAGAATAAAAGGGACACTCAAATTGGAAAGCAAGAAGTAAAATTGTCACTACTTGGAGATGACATGATATTATATAAAGAGAACCCTAAAAATCTATAAAAACACTGTTAGAAGTCATAAATAAATTCTGTAAAGATGCCAAGATACAAAATAAGTATGCAAAAATATGTTCTGGTTCTATACACTAATAACAAAATATCAGTAAGAGTAATTAAGAAAACAACCCTATATGCAATTCCATCAAAAAGAATAAAATACCTAGGGTGCCTGGGGGGCTCAGTCAGTTAAGCATCTGCCTTCAGCTCAGGTCATGATCCCAGAATGCTGGGATGCAGGCCCACATTGGGCCTGCTTCTCCCTCTCCCTCTGCCTGCTGTTCCCCCTGCTTGTGCTCTCTGTCAAATAAATAAATAACATCTTAAAAAAAAAACTTAATAATATTTTTAACCAAGAAAGTAAAAGACTTGGATTTTGACAACTAAAAGACATTGATGAAAGAAATTGGAGAAGACACAAATAAATGAAAAGATATTATATGCTTATGGAATTGGAAGGATTAATATTGTTAAAATATCTATACTTCCCAAGGCAATATATATTTTCAATGTATTCTCCAACATCAAAATTCCAATGGGATTTTCTATAGAAGTAGAAAAAATAATCCTAAAATTCATATGAAAACAGAAAACACCTCAGATAGCCAAGGCAATCTTTTTTTTTTTTTCTTTTTAAGATTTTATTAATTTATTTGAGAGAGAGAGCAGAGCAGAAGGGAGGAGGGAGAGGGAGAAGCAGACTACCTGGTGAACAGGGAGCCCAATGCAGAGCTAGATCCCGGCCTAGCACCCTGGGACCATGACCTGAACCAAAGGCAGACACTTAACCAACTGAGCCACCCAGGTTCCCCTAGCCATGGCAATCTTGAGAAAGAAGAACAAAGCTGGAGGCATCATGTTCCCTTATTTCAAATTATATTACAAATCTATAGTAATTAAAACAGTATGATATTGGCATAAAGACAAACACATGGATCAATGGAACATAATAGGAAGCCCAAAAATAAACCCATGCATTTATGTTCAATTAATTTATGACACAGGATCTAAAGATATACAATGAAGAAAAGAAAGTTTCTTCAATAAATGATATTTCAAAAACTGAACAGCCACATGCAAAAGAATGAAACTTGACAACTATCATATAGCACACATCAAAATTAACTCAAATCGGATTGAGAACTTGAACATAAGACTTGAAACCATAAAACTCTTAGAAGAACACATAGGCTGTAAGCTCCTTGACATAGGTCTTAGTGATGACTTTTCAAAATCTGACAGTAAAAGCAAAAGCAACAAAAGCACAAACAAACAAGTGGGACTACAAACTGAAAAAAATATATATATGCACAGCAAAGGAAACCAACAATAAACAGCAAAGGAAACCAACAATAAATGCAAAGGAAACCAACCATAAACTGAAAAGACAACTGACTGAAGAGGAGAAGATATTTGTAAGTCATATATCTTGTAATGTACTAATATCCAAATTATATGAAGAATTCATACAACTCAATAACAAAAAAAGAACAATAATCTTATTAAAAAATGGGCAGAAGATCTGAATAGACATTTTTCCAGACAAAATACACATATGGCTGAAAGGTACATGAAAATATGCTCAACATCATTAATCATCAGGAAAATGCAAATAAAAATCACAATGAGATATCATCTCATACCTGCTAGAATGGCTATTATCAAAAAGATAAGACATCACCAATGCTGGCAAGAATGTGGAAAGAAAAAAGAACACTTCTGCGTCGTTGATAGAAATTTAAAATGGTGCAGTCACTATGGCAAGCAGCTTAGAGGTTCCTCAAAAAATTAAAAATAGAACTACCATAAGACCCAGCAATTCCACTTCTGGGTAATTACCAAAAAGAGAGAGAGAGAAAAAGAGAGAGAGAGAAGAAAACTCTAACTCAAAAAGATATATACACCTCCCTTGTTCACTGCATTATTTACAATAGCCAAAATATGGAAATAACCTAAGTATCAATCAACAGATGAATGAATAAGAAATTGTGGCATGTACATATAATGGAATAATATTCAGCCATAAAAAAGAATGAAATTGTGTCATTTGCAACAACATGGATAAACCTCAAAAGTATTATGCTAAAAGTTACATTAGTCAGATAAAGACAGATTTCATATGATCTCTCTTACATGTGGAATCTAAAAAACAAAACAAGAAACACATTCACAGATCCAGAGAACAGACTGGTAGATGCCAGAGATGGGGTTGGGTGGTGGGAGAAGTGGGTGAATTGTTTTGTTTTTGCCATTGTGGTAGTTTTTCCTTTAAAAATTAAAGAATTCCAATTTCTGCTTTTATATGGCAGTTCTATTTACTTATATGCCATATACTTTAATAAATTTAATGCATCAACCCAAGTGCTTACCTTTCTACCCAATACTCCTACATATAAATCGACAGCTTCATTTAGGTTGGATAAGAGGGAGATACCAGTCATTAAGAAAACCAGTAAGCCAATCCCAATATTTACCTTGTTTTCAATGAATTTTTAAAAATATATTTTTTTATTTTCTTAAGCTTTCAATTTTGTTCTTGTATTCAATTTACCCAGTTCAATATTATGACTTATTCACTGGTACAAAAGTGAATGGGAATAGTGTGAAAGTTCATGGAGTTTTTGCATGTTTTTTTTAATTTTAAAATATTCACTGCATTAAATTATTCCAGAAAATAAATATATTGAACATTTGGAGAAGTATATTTAATACCTTAGCAAAAAGATGATTTACAGAAAAGCAAATAAGACAAGTTTTTCACTTTAAGCAATAAGAATAAGACATTATAGTAAGCTAGCCATAGTGATAAGAATATTGTAATTGTTCAATGAATATGTTATTCTTTTATTTTCATTATTACAGTTTTTATAACTACTTTTATGTCAAAAGTGAGGATACCAAAGGAGTATAGATACTTTTCTGTTAAATTTTTCTGTTAAAAATAATAGTGGTAGGGGATCCCTATGTGGCTCAGCGGTTTCGCACCTGCCTTTGGCCCAGGGCATGATCTTGGAGTCCTGGGATCGAGTCCCACATCAGGCTTCCTGTATGGAGCCTGCTTCTCTCTCTGTCTCTGTCTCTGCCTCTCTCTCTCTCTCTCTCTCTCTCTCTCTCTGTGTGTCTCTCATGAATAAATAAATAAAATCTTAAAAAATAATAATAATAGTGGTACTGGAGTGTCGTCCCTATAGTAAAAATGGCAGAGTTTAAATATATCCTGTGAAAAACAGAATTTCACTAATTTTAAGAAGACAAATTCTCTAAAGTAGGCTCCATGCCCAGCAAGGAGCCCAACTTGGGGCTCAAACTCCCGACCCTGAGACCAAGACCTGAGCTGATATCAAGAGTCAGACATTTAACCAACTGAGCCAGCCAGGCACCCCCAAGAAGACAAATTCTTATATTTTGTCATAGAAGGCCACTTCTAGGAAAATAAATATTCTACATGGTTACTTATATTATCAGCCTGTATTGTTCTTTCAATATTCATGAGTAGAATTGAAAGGCCTCAAGAGAATTTCTTCAATAAAGTGATTCATTCTTGACTAACAGTCCTACATTGTCCCAAAATGTTTTGTCATATAAAATAAATTTTTCATGTAACTGTCACAATTCTTGGTGACCATCTAATTTGGCTCATTCATATGATAGCATTAAATGAAGTCTGATACACAAAATTGGAATCATTGTATTACAAAACACAAAATGGTTAACACTTTTCATCTAAAAAAAACAATGAATTAATATTTAAACACTGAAAAATATTTTTGTTCTGTCTCCTCTTCTAAAGCAAAATTTGCAATGTTTAAAATAAAATAAAAAATTCTGTGCATTCATTTTGTTACTCAGAGATCTTAGTTAAACAATCATATTCTGAGGATAGAACCATAAGTAAGTTAAAGCTTCTACTGGCAGAACTTCAAATGGATTTGTAATGCTGAAAAATCTAAACCTTATTTCTTCTTCCTTCCAGTGATTGGGGCTTTTTGTTATTGCTAAGCAGATGAACTGGAATTATTTCTTACCAAACAGGCTAACAGTGTGAGGTGCCTAAAAAAAATTGAATAGTAGTCAGAAGTCTTTCTCACTTTATAACAACAAGCTCCCTTCATTTTTCCTACAAATCAACCTCAGTGACCATGTTTGTGTAGTTCTGTCTGTAATACTGCCGGAATGTGTTTGCCTCTGAGGAGAGTTGGGAGGGATGCATAGAACTGGCTGGGAGATAATCATCTTTCATATATCACCTCTTACTGTGCTCTTCTCAAGAAACAAATATTGAATTTGGTATACTATGTGTTGAATTTGAAAAGAAAACAATTTGTATTGAATAAAGCACTTAGGAAGTAGAAAAGCATACTAAAACTTGAAGAAGTATATCCAGTTCAGTAAAAATTCAGTGATAATGAAAGTTTCTGGTGCACTAAAAGCATATACAGGAATATGGAAACTCGATCCATTGGTGTGAGGTTAAGCCAGCCAAGGGATTAGGTGAGTCATTTGCCCTTGTCTATGTCAAAATGAGCAAATGCATCTCTACCAATAAAGAAACAGCTTGAACACACAGATAAAAGTTGTCACTTCCTACCTTAGATTCATGACAAAAGTATGACTCTGAGGACTTTTTTTATCATTGGAGTTTAAACATGGCACCATGGCAAGACATTGAAATAAAAAAAAAAAAATGAAGAGCAAGAAAAGTCTCTTCTTTTCCCACAATGTACCATCAACATTTTCTCACTTATGTGAAGACAAGAGAACAGGAAATCCCCAAAGCAGGAAAGATGCCTCCATTAAGCCTTACTTCATGCTGTTCCCTATGGCTACTACCAGATGGTTTAGAAAACGGATGGCAATTGCTGCCTATGGAAGCAGGCAGAAGGCAATCAGTGCTTCCTTAAAGACAACTATGATGGTGGAATCTGACTGTTGAATGACAATTCACCTAAGTAAAGTTATCTACACTGAAATATAACTAAACACAAATAATATTGAGGATGCTATGAATAATTAATGCTTTCAACCTGCCAGGCACTATCGGAAAGGCACTACCGATATTATTTTAATTCTTAAATCACGTCTATGTGATAAGAATAGTGGGTTACCATTGTTCATGCATTTAACTTCACATCATTTGTGGCACTCAACTCTGCCAGATATGCGGTCTTTTTTTTTCTTTTCCCTTTCTTCTATAGAATTTAACATAAAGTCATAGTTTGCATATCTGCACTCTTCCATGCCAAACTTTCTCTGCACGTTTGTGTATAGGTACTCTTGCACAAAGTTGTATACACGAAAGCATGCATACCATACTTCATAGACCATTAAATGCATTTTAAAAGATAATTTCACAGTACTCAATTTTTACTCTATTTACTCATCTTTGCACCTTAGCACATCATTGTAAGAGCATGATAACAATAGCAATAGCTTGTCTAGAGATCATGTGAACTGTTAGATACTCTCCTAAGCAGTCTACACCCAACTCACAGAAACTACAAAGGTTTTCATTTCTGATATGCCATTTTACAAAGGAAGAAACTGAGGCAGAAGGCTATTGAATAACCTGTCCAAAATGACAAGCAGTAAATATTACTCTCAGCATGACGCTCTGGCTCATTATCGTACACTGCCTCATTTCCGAAGCTACTGTATTATAATTATCAATAGTTTATAGATAAAGATAAAGATGGCCTAGAGATGTCAAGGAAATTGCCTAAGGTCACAGACTTAATAGCGGTGGGGCTGACACTGCACCCTACCCCTAAGGACACACTCTTAAACATTATATCATGATATAGTTCACATGTCCCTCTTCCACACCATGGGGCTGGAGTTTCATTCATTCATAGCTACTAAGTTGTATATTAACCGCCTCTGCAGCAATGGACAAGTTATTTGGCCTCCTGTTCCCTCAGTCTCTCAAAAAGTAAAATCAGGCACCCTGTCCTCCATTTGTGAGGACAAGCACCAGTGATGCACTCTCTCGGGATGAGAGAAAGAACAGGGAAGGAAAAGACAAACTTTACATTTTATAAGGCATTCACTGGAAAGCCATCTTTAATCCCCTTGCTCCCCAAAAGGATTTAAATGGAATTGAATTAAATAACAACTAAGAAATGCTTCGAGATGTGTAAAGGAAGAGACCTTATACCATAGTCCAGGACTGCCATTGCTCCTAATGGCGTAAATTATGAAACTTTTTACTGAATGATACCAGTCATCAATTTGAAGCTACCCAAATGTTTTCCTTTGCTGTGGTTTCCTCTTGCTTGCCATGGCAGGAAGTGAAATGTTTCACAGAGAATGATTCGAAGGGCAAGAGCAGCCAAGTACAAGGTCACAAAAAGATGGAGACAACCCTGTATGTCAAAGTAATTATCAAGGATTTCAATATAGAATGGAACAATTTCATACTGATAGACCTGTTTTTTTTCTTCCCCCTACCATTAACACCAATATGAGAATCTATTGCTACATGGTAAAAGGACTCTCACTTCTTCATGAGAGAAAACAGTGTAGCCGTCATTGAAAACTCCATCATGAGAAATAAACCTGAGGAAATAAACTTCAGTTGCGGCTAAGTGTCATGGTGATTTTAGCTCCCTTTCATTAGCTACTATTTAACTACAGGTAAAATCTTCCAGGAACGATGTCTCTCAGTGTGGGAAGCTCAAATGTTAAGTGGGAGAGCTTTGCCCATATCCATAAATAGAATGGCACTTACATGCTTAAGTATATACCTTATAATGCTTTATATTATCATGCTGTGGGATTGTAAAACTGATTTCACAGCAAGTGATTTATTAAAACTCCGGCCGTCACACAGCATTCCTGTGCACTGGATTTTCAATTTTGTTGTCGCTCTTGATTCCCTTTTGCATATGTATTTGCCAGGAAAACCAATTACCAGATGGCACATGGTTATTTTTACATTTTGTATGGAGGGCTTCCAGCTGATAATTATGACATTACAGGAAGACTCCTATGCTTTGCATTAAGAATCTTTGGCAGAGGCCATCACAAGCTTTTCCATTTGACTCTACACCTCCTGACTGATATATATGTATCCATTATTTGTAGATAACTCTCATATATCAGGGAAGAACTTCCTTTCTTTTAAATGGGGTTCCACAAACATAACGTTCATGAAACAATGAGATGCTTTTTTTTTCCATCCCTTCAGTTTGTCAGCAAACTAATATGTATTTAAAATTTTCTAGTTCAAGGTAACTCAGGACAAATTGTCACAGCCCTTGCAAATCAGAAAAGCCAGAGTCCAGTGGTCTATGTGTGACCAAAGCTTTCAGACCTGTCAGGTGGCATCTGTGTTACAGCATCCAGTCATTTTTTTTTATTAGCTCCCTTTGCTTTAACGCCTCTGAGGGAGGTTTTAAGAGAGGCAGAGAGAAAAGGAGAGCCTGAAAGCAAAGGTAATAGTACAAAATGACTATAATTACAATTATGTAGTAGTAATAAATCCAGAATTGCGGTGTAACACACCAGAGTAGAGCCAGGTCTTAAAACACATTAGGGTTAGAATTAATAGGCTATACTTTTGTTAGTATATCAACCCCCAACCCAAAATATACCTCAGTTCCTAGAAAAACATTGTGTTGTGTTCCTGCTATGCTCCCAACTTGGACACTTCTTTCCAATTACTCTAATTATGTAGAGTATATGAAATCCTTTTTCCTTAAATGTCACCAATGTTTTCCTTTGACTCACCTCAGTAACAAAAAGTACATTTTTCCCCTGCATATATATACTATTATTTTTGTTGTTTTTACTTCTTTTAAATTATTTTTAATGTAAGAGAAGAATGGTTATTACAGTGCCACCAAATATTGATTAAATATACTATATGTTCTAGGCAAATATTGCTCTAATATTAATACATTTAAAGTGGGCTGTGAGGAAATGTTTTTAAACAGCTTAATTAAAATTCAGAAAATTTTGCCAGCTTGTTTCCCAGTTTCAATGATAAAAATAAAATTCTGTGCGGTTGATATGAGAATTAGTCCCTAGAGAATAAAGAAAGGACTCAGTAGAAATCTGTATGCTTCCAGACTGTATTTTCCTGCTCAATCCAGTGAACACGAAGCATGCATAATTTGGCACTGCTGCCTCTGTATTTGCATTTAGCACACATACATTAAGCTAATTAATCATGTTGTGTCCTACTCCCCCCAACAAATAAATTAACTATTGTGTTAACTGATGACAAAAGTGCTAATTTTTAAATAATATCCACACTAAAAATTCCAGTATGATTCTATTTCTATTTTACATAATTAAGTATTTATTGACAGTCAATGCTTTTCTAGACTGACCCTCCTCCTTCTCAACATAATTTCTGCGTGATTAATATGACAAAAAGAAAAGGCATGCGCTGAAGAATTCTATGCACACTGACTGTTCATACAATTAATACCCCTGTTCTCCACAAAGAAAAGCATAACGGTGAAAGCATCGTTATCGAAAGAAGCTCCTTATTAAGTTGATCAAGTTAAAAATTAGAAGCAGATGGAAGTAATTGGAGAAAAGCATCACGATGGAAGACTTCCTCACGATTCCTGATATTAAAGTGACTTCTAGAATAACAATGTTTTCTGTGACTTGTGTCAGAGAAATGTAGACAGCTTTCAGTGCTGACTCTCATTATGAGGACATGCCTTTAATCCTCTCACTGGTCTTGACCTTGATTCTGAAGATTAGCATTCCACAAAAATGAGTGATTCGGTTATTCTGGCAAGTTTTACAATCACTGACTTAGAGCCTCGTTCTGATCAGTGTGGTATAAGGCTCAGGTAATGCTTGCTCTTCCTGACTTTTTTCTTCTCTCATTTTCTGTTAAGGAGACAATCCAGTGGCTGTAGAAGACGTTACAAGGGTCGGTGTTTGAAAGTTTTCTCTAAAACCACATTAATGGAACAAAATAATGGGGAACCAACTGAGACTGAGGCCTAATTTAAAATCATTTTGCCAGATTAAAGCCTAGCCTTTCACCCACAGCACCACATACTTTACCTGCATTTGTCTTTTTGGTCTGCTTCTGGGGATCCATATAACGTTCACGTTATTTGATATATAAATATCAAAACACGTAAAAATAAGCACTCTGAATAAAATCTGGAAGAAGTTCAAGATTAATACAGATATTGCCAACTTGGATAATACATTTTTCCCCCCAAATGGAGACATTTGGAAGTTAGGAAGAAAACTCCAGTTGTTTTAAGAGAACGTGTTCTGCATCCTGGAGATGGCAAAGAGAAGGCAGGTGGGCAGTTATCATTTACTAAATGGCTACAAAACAAAGGATCCAATCTAATGTGTTAGATTCAGATAGGAAATTAATCCATTATACAATTGAGCAAAGGCTGTTTTTATAAACTGAAAGAAAATGATTACTTTGAATTTGAAACCATTAATATTGAAGTTGAAATGTTTAAACTCAAGATATAGAAAACAATGTTTTCTTCAGTCCTCTCTTCACTGTCTCAAAGATAGTATATCCAAACTGAGTTGCCTTATTTCTAATTCAAGATAAATATAGGTCATCAAAATCTATTTTACAAAAAGAAGCAAGAAAGAAAGGAAAAAGAATGAGAAAGAGGGAGGAAGATCCTCAGATGGATACCTCAGAAATAGTTAAATCCTACAAACAAAAAATAGTTGTATAACATTGTAAACAAAAGGAGGGAAAATAAAGCTAAAAGTGTATGTAGAGTTCTGTCTTCCACAGAATTTTTACTTTCTCAAGCTTATGTGTAGTCTTTTATTAATAAGAAAAAGTTATTTTCTTTTAAAAACAGTTGTGAATTGGAAGCATGAGATATGTTCATTTTTTGATCTGGGAAAAAGTCTTAATTTTTCCTAGGTCTCCAAAAGTGCCAACGGCTCTGTTTGCCACACTATATATACATAAGATTTGGAAGGATAAGCAGTCCAGAAGTTACAAAACCCTTTAAGTGCCTCAGGGAAAATGAAAGCCATTGATATGTACAGATATTGATGTAATATCTTCTTTTGTATTTAAAAATGACAGTGAGAAGACAACTATATATATATATTTTTTCACACGTATGAGAAGAAACGGACATAGGATGTGTCTATTCTAGGATGTTTATAGAAAGACCATCCTTCAGGTTGGAACTCTTTCTTAGTCTGCAAGTCATCTTGATTCTTTGATCCAAATGAATCAGGCCATCCCGGATGGCTGCAAGCTTGGTTGGCCTGCTGTTGCTGTTTCCTAGCATCACATAGCTGTGCTGCATGTCACATGACAAGGTCACTACCCAGGAGGTGCTGCTGCCATGCTCATTGGCACTCAAGCGGCACACATCAACTGGCCTGACCTGTATAGAAAAGAGATGATGTTACAGGCAACTGCTGGAAGGCAGGCGAGAGTGGAATAGGTTTGAGAGAGATGCTACGGGGACACAATCCGATGGTTTTGTCTCGTTGGTGGGTACTAAGACGGCATCATGTCAACCTTGCTGTAAGTCTCAACAAGGTAGGATGATAGTCACCACTCAAGTAGTTGAGACATATTTCCTGCACTCTGGCTCACTGACATTATTTCTGTATCTTTTTATTGAATGTAGTTTAAAGTGTAATGGAGTATCTAAAATGAGAATGAAGTGTGATCTCAGGATTTCCTTAGCCTTATAAAATAACCTCAATGGAAAGAGATCCCTTATGGAGTAAGTTTGTAGGAGCCTGTATGTGACTTCCTTGAAAAGGGTTGAGCTTCTTGTTTTCTGGGAATTCAAGTGGACTTACAGAGAAAGGGGAGAAGAGAGGAAGAAACACAGTTCATCTAAAAACTGGTTTTGATTTAAGAAGGTCCATATCAAGAAACACTTCAGGAGCTTTAAATTAACAGTGAAGAAACTTTGGCTTATGTACTTATTTACTTTCTAACAGCTTTATTATTATTTCACCATGTTAAATACTTTTCATCAAATGCCACTGACTTATTCAAACCAAATCTGACTGTTGTTTTTGTTTTTTGGGTTTTTGTTTTTGTTTTTTTTTTTTTTTGAGGTTGTGGCTTTTTAAAAGATAATTAGATCATAAGAGGAAAGATAAGAGGGACAGGAAGTATTTTCATTCACCTTATGCCAGAGCAGCAGTAACTTTTTTTTTTTTTTTTAGTTATTAAAGATAATGTTGTTTGGTGAAGGTTTTCAAAAAAATCCCATTTTCTCCTATATATTTGTAAATACTGAAAAAGTACAAAACTAAAGCTGAGATTAAAACAAACTAATTTAGACTCATGATCTCCCATGCAGATCCCAAATCTGCTTCTCATCTTCTGTTCAAGATTTCAATGTTAAATATCAACCACTTGCAGTAAATATATAGCTAATTGCAGCCTCAATGTTCAGAAAAGTTTTCAATGCACACCTAAAACATAAGATAGAAAAAGGTTTAAATGTACTAGTTGGTAGCAAGAGCTAGAATATTTTTATGAGATAAAATGTGAGAGTAAAATGAAGCTATAAACATGGAAAGAGGTAAAGAATTCTAGAAAAAAAGAAGAAAAAAGGAAAGAAAGGAAAGAAGGAGAGAGAGAAAGAAGAAAGAAGAAAGGAGAAAAGAAAGAAAGAAAGAAAGAGAAAGAAAGAAAGAAAGAAAGAAAGAAAGAAAGAAAGAAAGAAAGAAAGAAAGATCTGTCTTAGAACAGAAGCACCAATTAAAAAGTGAAAATTTCAGCCAAATCATCAGTTTGAGAGTATGTTTTTTTTCTCCTCCCTCAGAACATATTTTGACATATTGCCATATAACTATGGGTTTATTTTTTTCCAAGTGAATTGACCAAATTAACTGATTGCTTTCGCAAAATTTCAACCTAAGGATGGAGAAAGTTTTAAATTTGCAGGTGGATTGTTGCTACTGTCTGCTAAACAAATGTGTTGAACATCTTGCGATTTGTCCATCATGTGCAGCCTGGGTGTTCTTTTTATTTTTGTCTTTAATTGCTTCTTGAGCTAAATATAAAACAAAGCCAGCCTTACTATTGTTGTGCAGTGTTAACAAACCACCTTAATAAATTAGTTTCAGGGTGGAAATCCTGGCGGAGAGCCATTTATGTTATTGTTTTTGTTGTAATTGTTGGTTAGGGTTCGGTTTGGTTTTGAAGTACACTACTCCCAGTTCTGTTTCCAGTTTGTCCTTTACCTGCCATTGAAACTTGCTGTCACTCAAAAAGCTGGTCCTTCCTCCAGGTCTCCTCTGCCAAAGTATACCTGAATATTTTCAGCTACAAAGGGGTGGGCACAAAGTGGCTGCTACCTCTTGCTTGTGGCAGTTTCAGATTTTTACACTTTTTACACTTTACATGGTCTAAGACTTACCGAAAAAAATCACGAAAATAGAAAAAAAAACAAAAAGCACGTGAAATTTACACAAAAATACTGCCCAAGGGCATGAGTTGATACTTCTCATAAAAAATAGGATGGAATTATACAGACAATTGTCTTTGAGGTCTTTAACAATTAGTCAGCTAACCAATGCATATTTTTGAAGCTCCAGCAGGCATGAGGTACCATGCTGGGCTGAAGGAAGAAGAGATTGGAGCATCCATCTTTGTCTACAAGATTTCAAGAAAAAATATAGAAAGTAGGATCTGACCAAGATGATGACAAATCTCCACGCTCTCACACTTTCACTTTTCTAATCATATGGCCTTGGTAAAGTAGCACACCCCCTTCAAACCTCTATTCCCTCATCTATAATTAGAAACATTTCTACTTCACAGTGATTTTGTGTGGATCAATAAGATAACACATGTTGAAGTGTTCTGAAGAAAATGCAATCCTATTCTAATGAAAAATATTATTTCTATTGACACTTTTTATTGCTGTGGGGGCTGTCCTGTGAATTACAGGATATTTACATAGCATCATTGGCCTCTATCCACTAGATGCCAGTAGCAACTCCATCCCCTGGGTTGTTGTAACAACCAAAATGTCAAATTACCAAATGTCCTCTGCAGGAGTAGGGGAAAGATTGTGTTGCAGTTTGAGAACATTCATTTTACACACACACACACACACACACACACAGTAAAAAATTTCAGAACTAAGGCCATAAAACATCTAATGTATACAGATGTTACTTAGCCCACATGATAAACAAAGACCCACTAAAGAAAAATATCCATTTGTTTGGAATTAACAAAAAACCCCTTCAGACGTGTTTTGCACTGTGTACAGACCAGCCCACTCAATTCCTTAACAACCTCTGTCCAGCATGGTAGAAAACTGGTATGTCTTCTTTGGCACTTTCTCCTATCATAGCTGTCTCACTAGTTCAAAGAAATATTTATTTTCTATGTGATAACATAAGTTAAACACTAAACTTTTCCTTTTTATCAGCCTTATTAAAATGTCTTTGAAATAGATATTCCAGTGAAATGAGTATTCCAGTGAAATGGATCAAAATACCTACAGAGACTTTACGTTAATATAAAAGGAGGAGACAAGCTGAAACCAAGCTTGATGTGGCAATCTATCATCCACTGTGACCTTGGGCCAGACGCTTACTGTTCTAAGCCTCAGTTTTCTCAACTGTAAAAACAAGAAAATAATGCAACCTTCACAAAACATGATGTAGCTATGCAAAATTCTCTCAAATATTACATAATAATTCTCCTGGAATATTACATAAATATAGTAAATGTTATCAGTTCCTTTCTTTCATAATACTAAGCATGTTTTACAGTAAGTTTTCCGTAGTTTATAAAAGAATTCTACAAAATTTATTTCATTTAACTTCCAATAAATGTAATGAGTTATGTACTAATATGCTGATTTTACATTGAATCCAGAAAGAATTAACTAATTTGCCCAAAGACACACAACTAATACAAAGCAGACAAAAGATTCAAACTTCTATCTTCTGCTCACAATGCCTATTAATGCCTACTGTCTTCTTTAAATTTATGACCTCTCTAACCATTTGCCTTCTCTAGGACTCAGTTTTTCTTTCTAGATGAGGCTATAAAAGTTAGATGCCATCAAATACATTTTTCAACTCTAAAAGAATATTTCCATTTTTCTCTACTTGACCTAATTCTAACATACACCAAGGTGAACGATGATATTATCATGAATAATAACCACTGGTATTTATTTGGGGACCAATTATAAGGACCAGGATTTCACACTTATCTAACTATTTTGATCAAAGAATTTCTTAATAAACAAAAAAGGGGTACACTTAAGCACTGTGTGTGTGTATACATATATATAAATATGTTAAGTTCAAGAGTGCTGGTCTATTCCTAAAAAAAATTAAATTACTAACTTAGTTTAATCCCATTTCAAAATTACAGTTTTGAGTTGTACATCAGATAATTTCCTCCAATAAAAAATGTAATGGTTACTCAAGAGTTAAAATCTTCTCTCACTTTTGCAATTGTGACAATTTGTCCATTTCTGGTTTAATATGTGACTATCTCGAGGGACTTAAGGTGCCATTAGTGAACGCAGAGCTATTGCTGAGGAAATGCTAAATAAAATTAATGTCTTTGGAGTTACTAACCCCAAACACAGCCGCATTCCCTGGGCATGTGACTATGGAAAGACTGTGCATATGAGCCTAAAACCCAGGAGACCACAGCATTGTACTATGAAGAAGATCTTGATTTAGCAACATCTGGTCTTTTTGTTAAGCTGAAAAAGGTAGTGTGGACGCAGGGAAATGCAGTTATTATAGCCATGCTAAAATTAATTTAAGAAAGATGACACAGCAGTCATGATTATTTCCTTGAAGATCTTATCCCCACTAGGCTTCTGAAACCTGAACTTAAGCTGCCAATGAAGGCAGATTACTTTTTCCTGCCAGATTCTATGCAGGGATGGGAAGGGATGCAAAGCACAAACTGCTCTGGGAATCTCTAGTTCTTCTTTCAAGGCTCTCAAGCAAAATGGTAAACCATTTTATTCGCTCAGCTGGGTGGGGGAGTGGGGGATGGGGAGGCTCTCCAAAACCTGAACAAAGTGCAACAAAGTGCATCCCCCCCTTCCTATGAAATTGAGGAAAGAATGAAACAAGGGGATCCCACTGGAGCAGGGGAGTCCTTCTCTACTTCTTCCTCTGTAGGGAAGCTCCTCAGCCTCTGCAATTGAAAGATTCAAGACAGAAATCACAGGATCATGGCTCAGAGTCAGTGACCACTTTCCCACCCTTTATCTTCTGTCTCTGTCTTCCTCTCAGTTGGAGATTCTGATGCCTTACCTCATGTAGGCAAAGTCCCGCCCAGTACTTCAATGACCCTGAACAGCCAGCACCAAGATTCATTACTATAAGGATGAATATGGGGTCTTTAAAAAAATTAAATTATGCTTTTCAGATGCAGGGTCTGGTGTCTCAGTGATAAATTCTGCATGGGGGAATACCAGCCATACTTCATAGGCAATCTCTCTTCTAGTCCAACTCAGATACTTCGTACCAGGTACCAGCCCATCATTTTAAAAAGGCTCCAATTCAAACTTTTTCATATTTCCTATACTAGCTTCATTTAGTTCTCTTTGGGTGTGTCAAGAACATTGTTTAGCTCTCCACCTCTATTCTACCCCAGCTAAATTCTAAGTACCTTCCTTAGCTCCTGTCTACTCTCCATTCCTAGGCTGGATTCATCCCTTTCTCTCCTACCGGTTGGAGGCCCCTAGATCTAAAGAGATGTTCCAAAGTCTAATAATAAATAATAGCCAACATTCATCAAGTATATGCTAGAAGCCATGCATAATGCATGATGCATTATTCTCCCCATTTTATATGAGAGCTGAGAAACATTAGGTATGCCATCATTGTTAGAAGCCTCTATCCCCACCTTTAATATATACATTCTCCCTAATGTCCCAGAATACTGAACTTAAGACAATAGCCAAAATCATTCATAGGATCATTGCTTGAGTGATGCTAACTAGCCATTTTTGGGCAGGCAATATGGCATCTAACATCCAAGTCAGATGAAACTTTTGACAAATGTTTTATTAGTACATACATTGATTGCATATCTTCTTTTAACTGAGTTTATCTGCATATCACCATAACAGTCCTCCTCCCATACAAAACAGGACTTTTATTAAGAGAGAATGCAGAAGAATAGAGCTGTTGATGTTTATCCATGGAGAACAGAGGCATTTCGGGTGCCTTCATACACTTATTGTGAGTCTCTGACATTTTATAATTCAATTAGCACTGAAAGATTTCCAGATACATCTCATTTTCCTAACATCTGGCAGTACGCACAACACTGATAAAAACCTCTGCTCAAAAAAAAAAAAAAAAAAAAAAAAAAAAAAAAACCTCTGCTCTCTCCAGTCTCAGCAGCCGCACATAAAATAAAAAGTGAGCATCTAAGTTACAGAACTCCTATAGAACTAAAAGGGAGGGAAGTCCCTTCAATTCCTAACTTCTTTATTACGTCCCAATTTTGTCCATATCTTTTCTTGTCTACTCCTACCATCAGCTCAGATCTGCATAAACTCTGCTCTAGACCAACGGGACACCTTCCATACTGGGACTCTTGCTTCCTCTGCTTCCCCCAGACAACATCCAAAGTCATCTCTGGATGTAATTCAAATCAAAGATGTAATTCAAATCATATCAGTCGTCTACTTAAAATCTTCTTTTAAAAAATTCCCCAACACACTTTAAGTGCAGCATAGACTTGGAAAGTGGTGTTTGATCCAACTTTTATATCATATTACTACCTTGCCCACTCTGTGCTTCCCACACTGATCTTTCTTCTCCTCCTGATAGGATCACACCTGCATTAGAACTTCTGTACCACCTGTTCTGCCTGTCTTGGTGTTTTTCATCTCAATCCTCCTGGAGCTGCTCTTTCCAGTCATTCAGATTTCAATTCACTTATCCTATTTAGAGCAACTTTCCCTGCCCACCCAGTTGACAAAAGACATTCGGTCACTCCCATGTCACCTTATTTTAATCCTCTGCCTAGCCTGCATAAAATGTGTTTGGACTCTCTTCACTTACTGTATTTTAACTTCTTTATGAGTGGGGTTTTTGTCTGGTGCATACCTAAGGTATAGTAGGAAATTAAGAAATAATTTGTAATGAATGAATGAATGAATGAATGACTCCTAGTCAGAAGAACGAGGCTGAAGATCCAGTGGGCTAAAAGAGAGAACATCCAGGTCTTGAATAAGTAGATGAAGTACAATGAGGAAAGCTATTTTGCAAAAACTAGCAAAGGCTTCTAACATGTTCCAGGATGAGAGCTGATACATATATGTATATATGTATGGTTAAGGACTGCTTTCTGACACCCTGCCTGACTACCAAGTAAGGGACCTGCTGGAAAGCTCACAGGAGATGGGACCTTTCCTCCCATCTCCCAGATCCTGCCACAATCCTGTCTGTCAAATGCCCTTGAATATCAGACCACCCAACTGTCCTTACCAAGCTCAGTTTTTGCTTCTAAGTTTCAGTTCTTATTATTATAACTTAACTAAGGAGGGGAGCTCTGAATCACTGCTCTACACCAGTCCCAAACTGCCAAAAACCTCAGCATGCTTTTCAATATAGACACCACAGAATGTCAACACCTCAAGTAATACCATGTAAATATTTTAATTTATCCTCCTGCCCTTCTGGCAGCCCTTTTGTATCCAAAATCAAGTGTTCCAAATGTCCTGAAGAATTCAAAGTCCCTTAGGACATAAACATCCTTATGAATCAAGTGTCTTAAAAAAAAAGAATCAAATATCTCATAAAAATGTTAATAACCTCATATTCCATGTTATTTTCATTAACTTTTATTGTAAAAAATATACATGATCTACAGCCACTCTAGAAAATATTTAGACAATTTCTCAGAAGCTTAAACACACTTTTTTTCATATGATTCAGTAATTCCACTCCTGGGCTTTACCCTAGAAAAATGAAATCTTATAGCCACACAAAAACCTGTATGCAAATGTTTATAAAAGTTCAATTTATAATCTCCAAAAATTAGAAATGAACCCAAGCATCCTTCATTGATAAATAAACTTTGGTAGGTCCAAACAGTGGAATACTACTTAACAATAAAAAGGAAAAAACTACTGATATATGCAACATCTTAGATAGATCTCAAGGGTACTACACTGACTGAAAAAAAAATCTCAAATGCTCATATTCTATATGATGTTATTTATATAATATGTTCAAAAATTCAAAATGATGGAGTCAGAAACAAATCAGTGTTGCTAGGGGTTATGGGTAGGGCAAGTAAGTGACTATAAAGGGATCACATGAGGGAGGTTTTTGGGGTGACAGACCTGTTCTATAACGTGATTGTGGTTGAGTGTTACATAAATCTAGATGTGTTAGACTCAGAACTGTACACAGAAAAAATATTACTGGATGATAATTTTTAAAAATAAAAATTAACTATATATGCCTACATTTGTGTGTGCATTTGTATGTGTGTTGCAAAACATCCAAACAGGAGAAAAAAATGCATATAAAAAATTTTTAAAGCTTCTTCCTCCATTCTTCTAAATTCTATTTTCAATTGGTAATTGCTGTGGGATTATGTAGTTCCAGAAAAAATCAAGTGTATACCTTCTCTAGTGTTTATCTCTGCCTAGAGATAGAAAATACATAGATAGATGATAGATGATAGATAGATGATAGATAGATAGATAGATAGATAGATAGATAGATAGATAGATAATTGATAGATAGAGATATATATACCTATAGGTCTATATTTGCTAGTATGTGTCTGCACACACACATACACACAGATTTGGAAATGGAATCATACTATACTGTTATGCAATCTTTCTTTTTCTGTTGCCACTCTATCATAGTCATCTTCCAATATCACCAAAATCAGTAGCAACATTTTTATAACTACATTAGGTTCTAATGTATGGATAAAATGATTTATTTAGGTGTGCCTTGTTGGTAAGTACTTAGATTTTTTCTAAGCATTTTAGTTTGTGTTTGTTCTTACTATTTATTTTAAGTAAGACTGAATGAATGCTCTCGACATTTTTTTTTGTCATACTCAGATGAGTATTTTTGTAAAAATGATCCAAGAGAGGAGTTAGTGAGTAAAAGAGTATACCCATTTTAAGTTTTTATAAACACTGCTAAGTTCCCCTCTCTCGAAAACAAATCCTAACATAGGTAAGAAGAAACTCTAATAAAAAATATTGTTGGATATAGCGAAGGTGCCTATTGCAAAGATATACAAGCATCTCAAAGGTATGGCAGAAAATGATTTTTCTTTTACAGGAAAGAATAAATTTTTTTTGGAAATAATGCAGGGCTATTAAGAATTACATGTTGGGAGTGAGCTAAACAGGTGATATAATAGGGCAGCTGATCAGAAAATGTTTTTCCCTGAAGTCAGATGATTCTTTAGAGAGACCTTTCAAGAGAGTTGCTCTGTATGGCACAGTGTTCAAGGGTAGACCAAAATTCAGGGGCCTACCAAAGAAGAAAAGAAGCCTGACTAAAGTTTTGTCAATTAAGTTAGCAGGTATTTTTGTCTAAATTGGTCAGTGGGGATAAACAGTATAGCTAATCATTTATGAGACCCCAAAAATAGGAATTTGGTGCATCTGTGTCTCATCATGAGAAAACAAGGGAATCAACCGCCAAGTCTTATGGACGTCATATGGGAAAGAGTGACTCTGCAATAAGCTGTTTCTGGGAACACAAAAGGGCAGTGGGAGGATTTCTTGACCACAGTTATTTTCCAGAACCACAAGTACTTAAGCAAAGTTAAACACTGCCCCCTTTAAGAATGACCATAATATGTCTACTTGATATGCCCTTGTCAACTCTGAATTTTAAAGGGTTCTTAATCTTCAACAATGTCAAATGGGGGAAATGGTATTTCATTCTTACTTTAATATACCAATGTCTCTCTTTCTCCCTCCCTGTATCCCTCTCCCTCCTGTCCCTGCCCCAAGTTAGGCTGAGCTTCTTTATATGTGTTGTGGCATGGTACAAAGAGTCTGCTGTAGGTGCTCTGGGTCTGAAATAAGAACAACAAAGTATGCAAACGTATGTGAGAACAGATGAATCCCTGAGGCTTTAGGAAATCTTTCCCTGATCAAATGTAAAAACCATAAGCCTGCAGCTCTGAGATCTTCTGACCTTGTAGATTTCTTCCACCACACAGGTTACGTCAACAGCAGAACCATAAGTTCACCTCCCCACAGAATCAGGGAGGCCCTGGGGACTTGTCTACTCAATTGTATGCTTGTTTCATGCATGCCCTTTTCTAAATTTCTTGTTTGCTGGGCCAGTAAGATAGAAATAAAAGTAACTTAAGTAAGGAGTTAACCTTAGCACTCTTCACAAATGAACCATTAGGAGATCTGGCCTAGCTCATATGTGTATCATAAGTATCATACGTGTGTTTCTCTGAGTTAACTGTTTATGACCTTCTCCTGTTTTTCTTTGCTTTACAAATGAAAAATTTTTTAATTTTTCTAATGAAATAAGTTAGCCTTTTCTGATTCCATGTTGCAAACGAGTATTTTTCTCAGTTTATTTTTTGCCATTAAAATATTGTGTAATGCTTAGACTTCTGGTAGACAATTTTCCTTTTCTTTTCTTCTTCACACCATCTTTGAGTTCATACTTATAAAAGTATCCCTGGGCAGCTCGGGTGGCTCAGCGGTTGAGTGCTGCCTTCGGCCCAAGGCCTGATCCTGGAGACCCAGGATCTCAGGGTTCCTGCATGGAGCCTGCTTCTTCCTCTGCCTGTGTCTCTGCCTCTCTGCCTGCCTCTCTCTCTCTCTCTCTCAATCATGAATAAATATATAAAGTCCTATAAATAAATAAATAAATAAATAAATCCCTGCTCCAATATTATAAGATCATTCAGCTATTTTCTTCTTAATATTTTATTGATACAATTATAATTTTTTTTAATTTTATTTAAATTCAATTAATTAACACATAACATCTAATATATTGGTTTCAGAGGTAGAGGCCAGTGATTCATCATTATTCTCACATAATACCCAGTGCTCATTACATCACATACCCTCCTTAGTGTTCATCATCCAGGTACCCCATCCCCCAACTCCCCTCCCCCCCACCGCCAACGACCCTCAGTTTGTTTCCTATGGTTAAGAGTTTCTTATGGTTGTCACTGTCTGTGATTTTGTCTTTTTTTTTTCTCTCTCTTCCCCTATAATCCTGTTTTGTTTCTTAAATTCCACTTACAAGTGAAATCATATAATAATTGTATTTCTCTGATTGACTTATTTCCCTTAGCATAAAATCCCCTAGTTTCATACACATCTTTGCAAATAGCAAGATTTCATTTTATTTTTTTGATGGCTGACTGGTAGTCCATTGTGTGTGTGTATGTGTGTGTGTGTGTGTGTGTGTGTGTGTACACAGACACCTTCTTTATTCATTTATCTGTCAATGGACATCTGGCCTCTTTCCATAGTTTGGCCATTGGGAACACTGCTACTATAAACATTGGGGTGCAGGTGCCCTTCAGATCACTACACTTGTATCTTTGGCATAAATACCCAGTAGTGCAACTGCTGGGTCATAGGGTAGCTCTATTTTTAACTTCTTGAGGAATCTCCATATTTTTACCACAATGACTGTGCTAGTTTGCTTTCCCACAAACAGTGCAGGAGGATTCCCCTTTCTCCACATCTTCACCAACATCTGTTGTTTCCTAACTTGTTAATTTTAGCCATTCTGACTGGTGTGAGGTGGTATCTCTTTGTGGTTTTGATTTGTATTTTCCTGATGCCAAGTGATTTTGAGCATTTTTTCATGTGTCTGTTGGCCATTTGTATGCCTTCTTTGGAGAAATGTCTGTCCATGTCTTCTGCCCATTTCTTGATTGGATTATTTATTCTTTGGGTGTTGCATGTGATAAGTTCTTTATAGATTTGAAATACTAGCCATTTATCTGGTGTGTCATTTGCAAATATCTTCTTACCAAAATACTAGCCAATAGGATGAACAGTAGGTTAAAAGGATTATTCATCAGGACCAAGTATGATTTATTTCTGGGCTTCAAGGGTAGTTCAACATCCATAAATCAGTCAGTATGATACACTACATTTATAAAAAAAAAAAGGACAAGAACCATACACTCTTCTCAATAGATGCAATAAAAGCATTTGACAAAGTACAGCATCCTTACTTGATTAAAACTCTTCACAGTGTAAGGAGAGTGGGAACATACCACAACATCATAAAAGCCATGATAAAAGCCACAGCAAATATAATTCTCAATGGGGAAAAACTGAGAGCTTTTCCCCTAAGGTTAGGAACATGATAGGAATGTCCACTATCACCACTACTGTTCAACACAGTACTAGAAGTCCTAGCCTCAACAATCAGACAACAAAAAGAAATAAAAGGCATCTGAATTGGTAAAGAAGTCAAACTCACTCTTTGCAGATGACATGATACTCGATATGGAAAACCTAAAACACTCAACCCCAAAATTGCTAGGATTCATACAGCAATTCAGCAAAGTGGCAGGATATAAAATCAATGCACATAATTCAGTTGCATTTCTATACACTAACAACAAGAAATAGAAATCAAGGAGTCAACCCCATTCATTTTTGCACTCAAACCATAAGATATCTGGGAATAAACCTAACCAAAGGTGCAAAGGATATATACTCAGAAAACTATGAAACAGTCATGAAAGAAATTGAGGACAACACAAAGCAGTGGAAAAACCTCCCATGTTATGGATCGGAAGAAAAAATATTTTTTTAAAATGCCTATGCTACCTAAAGTGAGCTATACATTCAAGGCAATCCCTATCAAAACACCATCAACTTATTTCACAGAGTTGGAACAAATAATCCTAAAATTTGCATGGAACCAGAAAAGGTCCGGAATAGCCAAAGGATTATTGAAAAAGAAAACCAAAACTGGTGGCATCACAATGCTGGACTTCAAGTTCTGTTACAAAGCTGTAATCAAGACAGTATGGTACTAGCACAAAAACAGACAGATAGATCAATGGAACAAAATAGAAAACCCAGAAATGGGCTCTATGGTCCACTGATCTTCAAAAAAGCAGGAAAGAATATCCAATGGAAAAAGACAGTCTCTTCAACAAATGGTGTTGGGAAAATTGGACAGCCACATACAAGAGAATGAAACTGGACCATTTCCTCACACATACAAAAACAGACTCAAAATTGGTGAAAGACCTAAATGTGAGAAAGGAATCCATCAAAATCCTAGAGGAGAATACAGGCAGCAACATCTTTGACCTTAGCCACAGGAACTGCTTGCTAGACACATCTCCAAAGGCAAAGGAAACAAAGGCAAAAATGAACTATTGGGACTTCACCAAGATAAAAGGTTTTGCATAGCAGAGGAAATAATTGAAAAAACCAAAAGGTAATCTACAGAATGGGAGAAGATAATTATATAAATTTTATATCTATTTTGGTATTCAATGTCATCTTGACTCCACTCTAGTAATTTCTAAAGTAAACCTCAATATTATTTCATTGATTATCTATTTATTTATTTTTTATTTCATGGATTATTTAATTTTTACTTTTCTCTTGGCAGAAATTGATGTTTATCATGGCTTTCTCTCATTTCCTTTCTTCATGAAATAGTTCCTAAAACTATAGAGCTAAATGGTGTTTCTACCTCACTCTTTTTTTTTAATTGGTGTAACACCCACATTAACAACTGCTCAATCTCCCACAAAAATATTCTTTGTGAAAAAAAAATACATTCTTTGTGCTATTCCTTTATAAGCACACACTCACCCCCTCCTCCTTTCATCCCTAACCCCTGGAAACCACCAATCTCTTCTTCAGCTACATAATTTTGTATTACATCAAAATATTATATAAATGCAAATGATATAATTCAACATAATTCCTTGTGGATCTGATCTGTCCAAGTTGTTGCATGTATCAAGGCTCTGTTCCTTTTTGAGGCTGAGTAGTGTTCCCTAGTATGTATATGCCACATTTTCTTCCATCATTCATCTAGAAAAGGACACTTGGGTTTCCAATTTTGAGTGATTCTAAATAAAGCTGCTATAAACATTTGTGTATAGGTTTTTGTATGAACATAAGTTTGCATTTCTCTGGAATAAACTCCTAGGAGTATAAATACTAGGTTATATGATTATATGATACTTGCACATTTAATTTTACAGGAACTGCCAAAATATTTTCCAGTGTGGCTATACCATTTTACATTCCCCAGCAATGTATAAATAATTCAGTTTCTCACAAGTACTTGATGTTATTTTTTTAATTTCAGCCGTTCTAATATAATTATCATTACCTATGATTATCATGTCACCTAAACTCTCATTTTGGCTTTAATTTTAATTATCCTAAAGACTAATTATGTTGAGCATCCTTTCATGTGCTTGTCATCTGTATTTATTTCTCAATGAAGCACTTGTTCAAGTCTGTTGCCCATTTCCTTGTTGGAATTTGTGTGTGTGTGTGTGTGTGTGTGTGTGTGTGTGTGTGTGTGAAGATTGTATTTATTTATTTGAGAGATAGAGCACACAAGCAGGGGAGTGGGGTGGCAGAGAGAGAAGGAGAGGCTGACTTCCTGCGGAGCAGGGAGCCTGACTCAGGGCTCCATCCTTGGACCCCGAGATCATGACGTGAGCTGAAGGCAGATGCTTAACTGACTGAGCCACCCAGGCATTCCTTTTTTTATAATTTTTGAATTTTGAGAGTTCATCATATTCTAGATGAAAGTAAGAGATGTGGTTTGAACATATTTTAATCTAATCTCTAGTTTTTTTTTTTATTCTCTTCCAAAAGCAGAATTTTTTAATTTTTGTGAAGTACAATGTTTCCTTTTCTGTATCATGTTTTCGACATCAAGTTTAAGAACTATTTACCTAGTCCTAGGTCCCAAAGATTATTCTCCTATATTTCCTTCTAAAATTTTTGTAGCATAACATTTTACATTAAAGTTTGTGATTTATTTGATTTAATTTTTGTATAAGGTATGAGGTTTAGATCAAGGGTTTTTTTTTTTTTTTAATTTCTTTTTCTTTTTTTCCTGCCTATGGATATCAAATTACTCCAGTACCATCTGATAAATGGCTGTAATTCCTGTTAAAAAGTTTTTATCCTTTAGCTGAAAATAAGTGGAACTAAGAACACCTGGGTGGCTCAGCAGTTGAGTGGCTGCCTTCGGCTCATGATCCCAGGATCCTGGGATCGAATCACACATCAGGCGCCCTCAGGAAGCCTGCTTCTCCTTCTCTCTATGTCTCTGTGTATTTCTCATGAATTAATAAATAAAATATTAAACAGAAAGAAAGGAAGAAAGAAAGAAAGAAAGAAAGAAAGAAAGAAAGAAAGAAAGAAAGAAAGAAAGAAAAAAGAAAGGAAGGAAGGAAGGAAGGAAGGAAGGAAGGAAGGAAGGAAGGAAGGAAGAAAGACAAAGAGAAAGAAAGAAAGAAAGAAAGAAAGAAAGAAAGAAAGAAAGAAAGAAAAGAAAGAAAGAAGAAAGAAAGAAAGAAAGACAAAGAAGAAAGAAAGAAAGAAAGAAAGAAAGAAAGAAAGAAAGAAAGAAAAAGAAAGAAAGAAGGAAGGAAGGAAGAAAGAAAGAAAGAAAGACAAAGAAGAAAGAAAGAAAGACAAAGAAGAAAGAAAGAAAGAAAGAAAGAAAGAAAGAAAGAAAGAAAGACAAAGAAGAAAGAAAGAAAGACAAAGAAGAAAGAAAGAAAGACAAAGAAGAAAGAAAGAAAGAAAGACAAAGAAGAAAGAAAGAAAGAAAGAAAGAAAGAAAGAAAGAAAGAAGAAAGAAAGAAAGAAAGAAAGAAAGAAAGGAAGGAAGGAGGAAGGAAGGAAGGAAGGAAGGAAGGAAGGAAGGAAGGAAGGAAGGAAGGAAAGAAAGAAAGAAAGAAGAAAGAAAGAAAGAAAGAAAGAAAGAAAGAAAGAAAGAAAGAAAGAAAGAAAGAAAGAAAGAAAAAGAAAAAAGAATCAGTGGGACTATTTACGGGTCCTCTATTCTGTCCACTGACAAAAGTATTCTCTGTCAATACCACAGTTGTGGCTTTTACATATAATAAGCCTTAATATCTAATAGGGATTTTCTTTCCATTTTATTATTTTTTAAAATAAAACAGTTTAAGCTATTGTAGGACTTCTGTCTTTTCATATAATTTTTAGAATAAGTTTATGTGTTTAAAAATATTTGCTGGTATTTTTATAGGAATTGCATCAAAATTATAAATTAATTTGGGAAGTACTGACACCTTTA
The DNA here is from genome assembly GCF_053574225.1 of Canis aureus. Lineage (NCBI taxonomy): Eukaryota > Metazoa > Chordata > Mammalia > Carnivora > Canidae > Canis > Canis aureus. The sequence goes on along the minus strand of NC_135611.1, from coordinate 84,661,683 downwards.
TTAATATTGAGTTTTCAAGTGGATAAGTACATTATGTCTTTCTATTTTTGTCTTTTAATTCTTTTCATGAGCACTTTGTAATCTTTAGCATACAGGTTCTGCACATGGTTTGTTTAATTTAAGTTATTTACATTTTTTTGGAGCAAATGTATATTTAATTTTGTTTTCTACATGTTCATTGTATGTAGAAATGCAATTGATATTTTTTGTACTGTGTTAAGGGTATTTTTTCTAGATTTATTGTATAATTCATATGCAAAAATATGTACCCAATTAATGTGTACAATTTAGTGTGGTTGGACATATATACATATACTCATGTTATCACCAAACAAGGTAATAAACATATCCATCATTTTCAAATGTTTGTGTGCCTCTTTGTTTTGTGTAAGAATACCTAGCGTAAGAACTACCTTCTTAACAAAATTTTAAATGCACGCTGTTAATCATAGGATCATAGGCACTCTGTTGTACAGCCTATGTTGGAAACTTACTCATTTTATACCCACTGAACAACTTCCTTTATCCTCTTCCTCCACTCCCTGATAATTACCATTCTATTGTCTACTTCTATGCATTTGGCAGTTTTAGATAAAAGGAATCATGCAGTATTTGTTTTACCATGATCAATCCTGCTGGACTCATATTAGTTCAAGAAATTCTTTTGTAGCGTTCTTCACATTTCCTAGATAATCATGGTATCTGTAAATAGGCACAATTTTATTTCTTCCTTTCAAATCTGGCTTTTAGTTCCTTTTCTTGTCTTATTGTGCTGGCTATAATTTTCAGTACTCTGTCCAATAAATGTAGTAAGTATAGACATCTTTGTCTTCTTCCACATGCTAAAGGGAAAACATTCAGGATTTTAACATTAAGTATGATCTTAGTTTCAGTTTTTAGTAGGGTTTTTTTAAATCAATGTAAGAAAGTTCTTATCTCTACTTAAGAGTTTTTATCACAAATAGATAGAATTTTGTTCAATGCTTTTTTTATATCAATTGCTACACTCAATGACTTTTTTTCTTCGTTAGTCTACAGAAATGATGGACTGCATGAATTAACTTTTGAACATTACTTCATTCTTACGTACATGGAATAAATCTCTTTTTTGTCTTGATGTGAAAGTCTTTTTATACTTTGCTGGATTTGATTTCCTAACATTTTGTTGATTTTTAAAAATTAAGTTCATGAGAGATATTTATTTGTAAGCTTATGTGTCTAGTTTTGGTTTCAGCATAATACTGGCCTCATACAATGAGTCTGACTCATAATTTTAAAGTTATCTTGTCATAGAATGTTGCTGACTTTGCAAAGTCTAGATCAGGTTTGTTAAGTTAAAAAAATGTATAGTTTGGCTATACCCCAGACATGTAACATTTTGCTTACCAATGCTGATTATTCTAACTGGCATTTGTAAAATTTCTCTAGACTTTCTTCAAGGGAATTTATTTTTATTACACTCTGTCAACAATCATACTATGATATTTATGTGTTGTTGACCTGTTGCTCTATTCAACATCAGAGAGCTACATTTCAGTAATGAATGAAGTACTTTCCTAGAAATCTGATGTATGAATACAAGACAAATTATTAAATGACTATTATATTTTTGTTAAGCATATTTTTCATGATGTCAATTTCAATAAACTATTTTAGGATTCTTACCTCCTCCAAATAATCAACAGCAATGAGCAATTAAGCAAAATGCATGTGTGCATGCATGTTTAGTGAGACACATTTAAGTATATTAGATAGTATGGACAGATCACCGAACATGGAAATCCAACATATGAGTTCACATTCTGCCTCTACCACTCATTAGCTATGACTCTGGACAAATCACCCAGCTACTCATATTAATTAGTAGAGACATTTACATTAATATAAGAGAGATTTAAATAAAATCAGTTTGGGAATAAATATTAGGCAAATTTTTACTGTAACAACCTACATTCACTGCACCCTTATTTGTCTTCGAGTATAAGCTTTCCTACGAGATACATACTACTGATGCTGACATATACCAAATGATTTTGAAATATACTCGATCTGTAGTGAAATTTTCAAGTACTGCAAGTCGGAAAGGTCAGAATTTTTTGAATGAACAAACAAAAAGAACACTATTTTCCATGGAAGAACACTACTACTAAAAATTATATCTGGAAAAAAAGGGGTAAAATGGGAAGATGTTCTGAGTGCAAAAATTGTTTTCCACTTCAAAATTCTATAATTCTCATTTCATAATTCATAATGCACACTAGTTACCAAAATCTCAGGGAAATCTTGAAATAAAGAAGCCGATACAGCTTCATTTAACCTAAATTTTAACACTGATTTATATATGAAGATCCCTCTAAAAACAATAACAAAAACAAAGTCAAACTTGCTTTCTCTGTAAAACTTTGTGAGTCATTCAATAAGAAAATCCTTTACTGAGAAGAAAGCAAAGCAAAGCCATCAATGTAGGGCAAGGATACCTGTGAAAAAGATAACATTTTCTTGCTAAAATTTAAAAAGAAATTAAAATACATAAATGAGGTGTGGAAATCTTAAAATTTTTAGGAAAGCTAGAAGAGCCATGTGGTTTATCTAACTCATATGATTTTTGCAATATTTTAATTTACTGCATTTTCAAGCACTTTATTTAGTATGCATTACATTTAATAATGTATAATAAATAGCTAATGTAAATATATTGAAGTATATATTTATATCTTTAAATTTACAACAGCATAAGATCAATATATAACATTAAATATAACTAGATTAAATATGTTAAGTTATATATACTTAATATTTGATTATTTTGCATGTAATTTTAATAACTTAATATATGATATATTAAGATGATATGGATAGATATTTTAAAATACATTTTGAACAATATTCTAAAGTACTATAAAGTAAAATGCCATTTTATATCTCATGTGTTAAACTATGCAATATGCATTTAAACATACATATTTAATGATGTCTTCTTTAGTAATTTAATATATTAAAATAACTAGGAATATATACTACCATATATCATCTATAAATAAAAATTATATATAAATATATAAATAGATTTATATATTTAAATTTAAAACATAAATATATGACATATAAAATATATCAATATATTTTTCTAATGCATCTAACTTGGAAAGAAAAATTGTTAAAAAAGTCAAAATGTGGGATGGGTATGTGCATCTGATATAAACTAGAAACATAAAACATAAAAGGTAAAGTCACTGATGAATTTCTCAGGTAAATCTACTCTTTCCCTTTTATCCTAAGAATTACATGCAGTTACAATTGCCTACATCTCTTGAAGTACAAACTCTCAGGTTGTTTCTTTAGAGTGAGGGTTTTAAAATTATACAAGTATTTGACCTAACCGTATTTTAGTCAAGTTTGCTTTTCCATTTATCTAATGGCTCACAAAACAAAAACAAAACAATCACAATGATATCAATATACCTCATTGTTATGAAAAAAAGTATAGAAAATGAAAGCTAATGCCAAAGAAACGTCCTTTTTTCCCTTGCATTCAAAAGAAATAGTATAATAGTTGTAAATGTCAGAAGGGAAAATCTTACTCCAAGTGTTAGTATTTTCATAACTGCCCTCCCTGGGGTGAGAAGGAATGACAACTGTACATGCAAAGCCTGATTTATCAAATTGAGGTGCACTGCCCTATACTGCTAATACAACATCCAACTCGACTATATGCCAAATGGACAAAACACAAAAGCTTCAAAAAAAACAGGCAATGTGACACTGGCCATATAACACAGGTTTGTGTTAATATTGACCGTCATAGGGAAATGCACCTCTATGATTTGGGTTCTATTTCCACATGACTAAACAAAAGAGTGTAATTGTATTTAGCCTATAGGAAGAATGTGAATTATTAGGGCCAGAAGAAAGACTGCAGTAGGGAGTTTTTCACATGTGTAAATAGGAGATGATATTCATCCACTCACCTCACTCATCCACTCATTGTCTTATTGCAATGACCAAATGAGGTATTGGATGTAAGGATTTTGAAAACTTTGTCAAAGCAGGAGCTCTTGCTATATTGTATATTTTTAAAATATGTCCTGGAAGTGATGCCACACAATTGCAACCTATTAATTCTATTAATTCTATTTCCTTTCTGAAGTACTCTATATGCCATGCAAAGTCTTAAATACAAATAATGTTAAAACATTGGTATAAGAATAAATCAGTTTCCTCAAGTAAATTATTTCTTTTTATTGCAACTGAGGTAGCCAGCCTCTAAGATGGACCCTTACCTTCTGATGGTTTTGTAATCTCCTCCTGTTGAGTATGGGCTGGACTTACTGTCTTATAACAGTTAGATTAAGACAGAAGTAACCCACAAACTAGGTCATAAAAGGCAGTGTGGTCTAACTCTTAATTTGCCCCTTGATGGTGCACTCTGAGTGAAGCCAGCTGCCATATCATATACAGCTTTACGAAGAGATCCATGTGGCAAGGAGACTATTTGCCCACAACCACTTGAGTGAATCTGGGATAAGATTCTTCAGCTCGAGAAAAAGTTTTAGATGAGTGCAACCGTAGGCAACCTTGAGTGCAACTTAATGAGTGACCCTAGAGCAGAACCACAAAGTGAAGATATCTATGGATTTCTAATCCTCACAAGCTTCGTTAAATAATAAATTCCAGTGGCTTTAAGCTTCTAATTCTTAGGTTAATTTGTTACATGATGATAGATAATTAATCCAGATTTTGGTACCCAATGCTACTGAGCAAAAAAAAAAAAAAAAAAAAAAAAAAAAAAAAACCCAAATACGTGGGGATACTTTGAAACCAAACAGCAGCCAGAAGCTGGAAAGATTTTGAAGAGAGGGTTAGTGAAAGTTTAAAGTGCTCTCCATACAACTGTTTCTAGAATTTTGAACGTTGAACTGAAGATAGGTGATCTTGCGAAGGAGACTGCCAACCAGACGGTGTTGAAGTTGCCATCTGGTTTCTTCTCGCGGCTAATAGTGAAATGTGAGGCAATATATAAACTAAAGGAAAGACTATGAAACAAAAAGAAGCCAGTACTGGCTGGTTCTGAAAATTCTCAGTCTCTTCAGATGGCGAACAATGCTGAAATTAAAAAAAAAAAAAAAAAAAAAAAAAAGCTTCTGAGCAAAAGTCAAAATCAGGAAATTTTCAGGAAATTATGGTCTAAAGATGACACTGAGATTGTGACTATATACTCTTTGTTAAGACTTCAGAAAGACCAAAGAAGGTACCTTAGGCTCCACTCATTTACATTAAAGGGCCTCTAAATATTTTAAGCCTGTAACTGACGTATCTTCTCAATCAAGTTTCTGAGAAGTTTAAATGCATTGATTGTCCTTTAGAAGAAGCCCAAAGAACAAATTTTCAACATAATGGCTGGCAAAAGGTGAACAAGCCATAGTTTTAAAACTATTTCCTATGAAATGGTTAAGGAAAGATGATAAAGATCAGCGGGAAATTAAGGAGAGTGAGGATCCGTTGATAAAGCTATAGTTGCAACCAATACAATGAAAGGGCACACTCTAGCGCAAAAGAAAACATACCATGTAAATAAAGTATTATGTAATAACTCCAAGTGAGAAACTCAAGTTCAGATTCCCAGGTCAGTTAAATCTCAGGAGTCTGTAAAACTGGGCTAGAATCTCATTTGAACAGAATCTCATAAAAGTTCATGTTACTTTCTGCTTTCTATCAGGCCAGCAATTGAAGGGAAACATTCTTTTATATCATTTCTTTGCTGCTTGTGATCCTGGTCATATTCCAGGAAAGGGAAGATAAAAGAAAAAAATGCTAAGCATATTTTTTGAACCCTGCTACCTGAGTTTTAGTTTCTGTTCTTAATAGAGTGGCAGAAGAATTTCACTGTGGCATTCTGTTTCTTGTTCTCTTTAAATAACATGTCATAAAAGTGAGCAACAGGTCGAAATATTCTTAACAGCAAAGGCAATTATAAAGATATATTTGGGGAAAAAATCTCTAATTATTAGTGTGTAAATTTCTATTAAAAACCTTTTAGCTACAGTTTTAAAAAGATGCAAAAGGGCAAGGTGAATTTGAATACAACTACTAACACTAAGTTTCCACTACTTACGTGATTTTATATAATATGTTCTTCAGGCAAATTTTCATCAAGTAGCATTCAACTGAAGTTTCTCCCTGTCTTTTTTTTTTTTTTTTTAAGTCTTTGGTATCTATTCTTATATCCTCCCAAGGAACTTGTATCAGAAAAAAAAAAAAAAAAAAAAAAGATTAATAGCAAATTTTCTAGCATATGCAGTTGTTTCATTGATGTTACAACCTAGCTCTGTTCCAGTCAAGCTTTTTAATGAAGACAAATCTTTGCATTTGATATCATAATATGAAACCACAGGTTTGCAGTTTTAATTGCCCACAAAGATTTTCCTTACAATTTTTTTTCAGTTGTAGCAAACTCAACATACATGTACCATTAAATCCATGCAGATATTATATCATAAAACCAAATGGACCAAAAGGTAGCTTGCTAGCTGAAGATTACAGGCAAACTTGGATTTAGTGACTCAAGCAACTAGCATGGTTGATTGTAGTGACAATAAATCACAAGGCCATGCAGTGTCAACAGTCTTCCAACTTTTAATAATGCAATTCTTTAAATACAAGTAAAAAATGTCTTATGATTGATTAAATGCATTTTGTAGGTGGATCTGATCTTTTGGAGCTCTAATATTTTATTATATCTAATATTTTATTCTAATATAAGATGTCTTATGTCTAATATTTTATGATATACATTATATTTTAATATTTGGTTTTTATATATATACATTGTGTATTTTATGTTTTATTCTATGTAATAAAATGAATAATAAAATATATAATACAATTCAAAACATATATATGATTATAATACATTGATAAAAACAAGCACGCAGATAGTTCAGGTAGTGAAAAGATAAAGTTCAGGCAACCAATCAGGAATTCTGAAATAGTCTTGACATTGTGTCTCTTCCACTTATATGATATCACTCTAACCCCACTGCAACCTTACAGCCCACGTCAATCTCAATACATCTCTACTGCAAATGTCAATTCTTTGGAACCACCATCTCATACTAAAGTATCAGGCCCCATGGAGTTTTTATTCCCTTCTTTCGGGGCCTCCTCCACAAGGCAAAAACTGGGCACAGTCACAAGGAAAGGAAAAAAGGAAGCAATCTGCAAGTGTTGCCGCTTATCACTGTATAGATGGCTCATATTCCATTGACTTTTGTACTTTGTACACACAGCTAAATTGCTCATATGTAACAATTCTTATAGAACTGAGAAAATCTGAAATTTTCATAGTGGCACCCAAATCTTCAAAAGCTTTTGCTGAAGATATTTATGATTTCAGTGCTCTGAGGAGTTCCAGAAGTCTACAAAAACAAAATAACCTCAGAATAAGAACACATAAAATCTAGCTCCTAGAACTGTGGTATTTAATTTGTTATTGATTTCTCCTGCACAGTTTGCAAAAGATCAAAGAACAGAGGACAAAATTTACAGATTTGGATAAAACTTACCCAGCTGGGTGAGTTCTAGAGAGGATCTTCCCAGAGATAGAGAACACACTGCGAAGATGACTCTATGCTATTATTTCTTTATTGTCAAATCATGCAATCTGTCATCACATCTCTTTTCTTTTTTATTTTATTTTTATTTTTTGTATATTTTTTATTGGAGTTCGTTTGCCAACATATAGCATAACACCCAGTGCTCATCCCATCAAGTGCCCACCTCATTGCCCGTCACTCAGTTACCCCATCCCATGGCCCACCTCCCTTTCCACCTCCCCTTGTTCGTTTCCCAGATATAGGAGTCTATATCATGTTCTGTCACCCTCACTGATATTCTCCACTCATTTTCTCTCCTTTCCCCTATAATCCCATTCATTATTTTTTATATTCTCCAAATGAATGAGACCATATAATGTTTGTCCTTCTCCAATTGACCTATTTCACTCAGCATAATACCCTCCAGTTCCTTCCACATCAAAGCAAATGGCAGGTATTTGTCATTTCTAATGGCTGAGTAATATTCCATTGTATACATAGACCACAGCTTCTTTATCCATTCATCTTTCGATGGACACCGAGGCTCCTTCCACAGTTTGGCTATTGTGGACATTGCTGCTAGAAACATTGGGGTGCAGGTGTTCTGGCGTTTCACTGCATCTGTATCTTTGGGGTAAATCCCCAGCAGTCCATTGTTGGGTAGTAGGGTAGTTCTATTTTTAACTCTTTGAGGAACCTCCATACAGGTTTCCAGAGTGGCTGCACCAGTTCACATTCCCACCAACAGTGCAAGATGGGTTCTCCTTTTTCCACATCCTTCCCAACATTTGTTGTTTCCTGTCCTGTTAATTTTCACCTTCTCACTGGTGGTATCTCATTGTGGTTTTAATGTGTATTTCCCTGATGGCAAGTGATGCGGAGCATTTTCTCATGTGCTTGTTGGCCATGTCTATGTCTTCTTCTGTGAAATTTCTGTTCATGTCTTTTGCCCATTTCATGATTGGATTGTTTGTTTCTTTGCTGTTGAGTTTAATAAATTCTTTATAGATCTTGGATACTAGCCCTTTATCTGATAGGTCATTTGCAAATATCTTCTCCCATTCTGTAGGTTGTCTTTTAGTTTTGTTGACTGTTTCTTTTGCTGTGTAGAAGCTTTTTATCTTGATTAAGTCCCAATAATTCATTTTTGCTTTTGTTTCCCTTGTCTTCATAGATGTATCTTGCAAGAAGTTGCTGTGGCCAAGTTCAAAAAGGGTGTTGCCTGGGTTCTCCTCTAGGATTTTGATGGATTCTTGTCTCACATTTAGAACTTTCATCCATTTTGAGTTTATCTTTGTGTATGGTGCAAGAGAGTGGTCTAGTTTTATTCTTCTGCACGTGGCTATCCAATTTTCCTAGCACCATTTGTTGAAGAGACTGTTCTTTTTCCAGTGGATAGTCTTTCCTGCTTTGTCAAATATAGTTGACCATAGAGTTGAGGGCCCATTTCTGGGTTTTCTATTCTGTTCCATTGATCTATGTGTCTGTTTTTGTGGCAGTACCATGCTGTCTTGATGATCACAGCTTTGTAATACAACTTGAAATCTGGCATTGTGATGTCCTCGGCTCTGGTTTTCTTTCTCATATTCTCCTGGATATTCATGGTGTTTTCTGATTCCACACAAATCTTAAGATAATTTGTTCCAAATCTTTGAAAAAAGTCCATGGGATTTTGATAGGGATTGCACTGAATGTGTAAATTGCCCCGGGTAGCATTGACATTTTCACAATATGAAATATTCTTCCAATCCATAAGCATGGAAAATTTTTCCATTGCTTCATGTCTTCCTCAATTTTTCAGAAGTGTTCTGTAGTTTTTAGGGTATAGATCCTTTACCTCTTTGGTTAGGTTTATTCCTAGTAATCTTATGCTTTTGAGTGCAATTGTAAATGGGACTGACTCCTTAATTTCTCTTTCTTCAGTTTCATTGTTAGTGTATACAAATGCCACTGATTTCTGGGCATTATTTTGTATCCTGCCACACTGCTGAATTGCTGTACCTATGCTGTATATAAGTCCCTGTTTTTGTGGATTATTTCTTTGGGCATCCTCTTTCTTTTACAGAGTCTCCCTTAATATCTTGGAGTGGAGTCTTTTGGGTTTTCTATGTACATTATCATGTCATCTGCAAAGAAGGAGAGTTTAACTTCTTCTTTGCCAATTTGAATGTGTTTTGTTTCCTTTTATCATCTGTTTGCTGAGGCTAGGACTTCCAGTACTATGCTGAAGAGCAGTGGTGAGAGTGGACATCCCTGTCATGTTCCTGATCTTAGGGGAAAGGCTCCCAGTGCTTCCCCATTGAGAATGATATTTGCAGCGGGCTTTTCGTAGATGGCTTTTATGATATTGAGGTATGTTTTATCTATCCCTCCACTCTGAAGTTTTTTAATCAGGAATGGATGCTATATTTTGTCAAATGCTTTCTCTGCATCTATTGAGAGGATCATATGGTTCTTGTTTTTTCTCTTGTTGATATGATCTATCATGTTGATTGCTTTACGAGTGTTGAACCAGCCTTGCATCCCAGGGATAGAACCCACTTGGTCATGGTGGATAATCTTCTTAATTGGATCCTACTGACTAGTATCTTGTTGAGAATTTTTGCATCTGTGCACATCAGAGATATTGGTCTATAATTCTCCTTTTTGGTGGAGTTTTTGTCCGGTTTTGAAATTAAGGTGATGCTGGCCTCATAAAACAAGTTGGAAGTATTCTGTCCCTTTCTGTCTTTCAGAACAGCTTTAGTAGAATAGGTATTGTTTCTTCTTTAAAAGTTTGAAGAATTCCGCTGGGAAGCCATCTGGCCCTGGACTTTTGTGTCTTGGGAGTTTTTTGATGACTGCTTCAATTTCCTCCCTGTTCAGGTTTTCTATTGCTTCCTGTTCCAGTTTTGGTAGTTTGTGGTTTTCCAGAAATGCGTCCATTTCTTCTAGATTGACTAATTTATTGGCGTATAGCTGCTCATAATATGTTTTTAAAATCGTTTGTATTTCCTTGGTATTGGTGGTGATCTCTCTTTTTTCATTCATGATTTTATTAATTTGAGTCTTTTTTCTTTTGTTCTGAATAAGGCTGGCTAATGGTTTGTCTATCTTATTAATTCTTTCAAAGAAACAACTCCTGGTTTTGTTGATCTGTTCTACAGTTCTTCTGGTCTCTATTTCATTGAGTTCTGCTCAAATCGTTATTAACCCTCTTCTTCTGCTTGGTATAGGTGTTATTTGATGTTCTTTCTCCAGTTCCTTTAGGTGCAAGGTTAACTTGTGTATTTGAGGGTTTTTTTTTTTTTTCAATTTTTTGAGGGATCCTTGTATTGCGATGTATTTCCCTCTCAGGACTGCTTTTGCTGTATCCCAAAGATTTTGAATGGTTATATCTTTATTCTCATTAGTTTCCATGAATTTTTTTAATTCTTCTCTAATTTCCTGGTCGACCCTTTCATCTTTTAGCAGGATGTTCTTTACCTCCACATGTTTGAGTTTCTTCCAAATTTCTTCTGTGACTGAGGTCAAGTATCAAAGCATCATGGTCTGAAAATAAGCAGGGGACAATCCCAATCTTTTGGTATCGGTTAAGACCTGATTTGTGACCCAGTATGTGGTCTATTCTGGAGAAAGTTCCATGTGTACTTGAGAAGAATGTGTATTCAATTGCGTGTGGATGTAAAGTTCTGTAAATATCTGTGAAATCCATCTGGTCCAGTGTATCATTTAAACCTCTTGTTTCTTTGGAGATGTTGTGCTTAGAAGATCTGTCATTTGCAGAAAGCACCATGTTGAAGTCCCCCAGTATTAGTGTAATATTATCTCATTATGTCTTTACCCTGGTTATTAATTGATTGATATACTTGATAGCTCCTACATTAGGGGCATAAATATTCATGATTCTTTGTTGGATAGATCCTTTAAGTATGATACAGTGCCCCTCTTCATCTCTTATTACAGTCTTTGGGATAAACCTTAATATATCTGATATGAGGATTGCTACCCCTGCTTTCTTTTGAGGACCATTTGAATGGTAAATGGTTCCCCAACCTTTCATTTTCAGGCTGTAGCTTTCCTTAGGTGTAAAATGAGTCTCTTGGGCAGCCTGGGTGGCTCAGTGGTTTAGTACCACCTTCAACCCAGAGCGTGATCCTGGAGACCTGGGATTGAGTCGCATATCAGGGTCCCTGCATGGAGCCTGCTTCTCCCTCTGCTTGTGTCTCTGCGCCTCTCTCTCTCTGTGTCTCTCATGAATAAATAAACTTTTTTAAAAAATGAGTCTCTTGTAGACAGCAAATAGATGGGTCTTGCTTTTTTATCCAGTCTGAAACCCTGCGTCTTTTGATGGGATCATTAAGCCCATTCATGTTCAGAGTTACTATTGAAAGATATGAATTTAGTGTCATCATAATACCTATGCTGTATATAAGTCCCTGTTTTTGTGTATTATTTCTTTGGGCATCCTCTTTCTTTTACAGAGTCTCCCTTAATATTTCTTGCAGAGATGGTTTGGTGGTAACATATTCTTTCAGTTTCTGCCTATCTTGGAAGCTCTTTATCTTTCCTTCTATTCTGAATGAGAGCCTTGCTGGATAAAGTATTCTTGGCTGCATGTTCTTCTCATTTAGGACCTTGAATATATCCTGCCAGCCCTTTCTGGCCTGCCAGGTCTCTGTGGAGAGGTCTGCTGTTCATCTAATATTTATCCCCATATAAGTTAGGGATCTCTTGTTTCTTGCTGCTTTAAGGATTTTCTCTCTATCTTTGGAATTTGCAAGTTTCACTATTAAATGTCCAGGTATTGAACAGTTTTTATTGATTTTAAGGGGGACCCCTCTATCTCCTGGATCCGAATGCCTGTTTCCTTCCCCAAATTAGGGATGTTCTCAACTATGATTTGTTCAAATATGCTTTCTGGTCAAATATGCTTCTCAGCACCCTCTGGAAACCCAATTAACATAGATTTTTTCCTTCTGGGAATAAATGACCCTTAACCTTTCCTCATGGTCTTTTAACTGTTTTTCTCTTTTTTCCTCAGCTTCCTTCCTTGCCATCAACTTGTCTTCTATGTCCCTCACTCTTTCTTCTACCTCATTAACTCTCATCGTTAGGACCTCCAGTTTGGATTGCATCTCATTTAATTGATTTTTAATTTAGGCCTGATTAGATCTAAATTCTGCAGTCATGAGGTCTCTTGAATCCTCTATGCTTTTTTCCAGAGCCACGAGTAGCTTTATAATTGTGCTTCTGAATTGGCTTTCTGACATCGAATTGCAATCCAAATTCTGTAACTCTGTGACAGAAAGTATTGTTTCTGATTCTTTTGTGGTGAGTTCTTCTTTCTAGTCATTTTGCTCAGTGCAGAGTGGCTAAAAATGAGTTGTACTTGTTTGAAGCACAAACCCTTCTTTCTGTAGCATTCCAGCTGTTCTCTCTTTAAATCTCAGGTCGAATCCATAGGTATTCAGGATGATTTGAAAGTTATCTAGGTAAGTTGGTGGGGACAGGTGACTTGGGGACCCTACTCCTCGGCCATCTTGCCCGCCTCCCTCCATTACATCTTTTCTTTTGGATAAGTCATTGCTCCTGTATGAACCTGATTAGTTTTGAAACGGTTAAAATAAAGGAAGGTGAATTACCACTGTCTCTTCGGCAGCATGGATTTTCTTTCAAATCTTTATGCTGGAGGGGCAAGGTGACGTTTAGTTTTAGTTAGCATATGAGAGTTCTGGGAATCTTTTATGAGCAGCAATGGGGGAAGAAACAAGAGCCAACTGAATCACTGCAACTGGTACAGCATTTTCTTGATGACACATTTTGTTTATTTCTTCATTAGGTAATTACATAAATTTTTGCTATTTAAAGGGCAATCAGGAACACATGGGTGGCTCAGTGGATTGGCATCTGCTCTTAAGTCAGGTCATGATCCCAGGGTCCTGGGATGAAGTCCCACATCAGGCTCCCTACAGGAGCCTACTTCTCCCTCTGCCTGTGTTTCTGCCTCTCTGTGTGTCTCTCATAAATAAGTAAAAGACATCTTTAAAATAAATAATAAATAACAATGCATATATAAGAATGTTCACTAAGACCGAGTAAAGAAATTCTCACCAAGTGATATATTTGTAATAATGCAATAGATATATTAAAATCACATAAAACATATGTAAGTACCCAGACAAATGTTGATCAGTAAACTGAGCACACAGAAATAATGAGCCTAAAGTTTCCAAACAATGATTAGAGAAAAAACAAAAGACAACATCTACTAAGATATAAAATAAGTTAGTACTTCATAGACAGTTTCACTGTACATTCATAAAGTCCAAGTTAAAAATATTTCCATTGTAACTAAAACTTGAGTTTATGTGAAAAGATATGTTTCAGTCTCTGCCATTTTGTGGAGGAATAGCTTTGGGAAAGTCTTTAATTCTTCAAACGTTAGTTTTCTCATGTTAAAATGCAATTAATGAAGCATTCTCTGCGAGGCTATTGAGAGAACTAAAGGGATAACAAAAGTCAGATCACATTGCCAATGATAAGACACTATAGAAACATGGTATTACCCCAATTCCTATCATTACACTTCCTATTCAGGTGGTGTAAATAGCAACAAGCATTCTTTATTTTTTAAAAATAAATTTTACTTATTTATTAGAGAGAGAGAGAGAGAAAGAGACACAGGCAGAAGGAGAAGGAGGCTCCATGCAGGGAGCCTGACATAGGACTCGATCCTGGGTCTCCACGATCATGCCCTGGGTTGAAGGTGCCGCTAAACTGCTAAGCCATCAGGGCTGCCCAACAAGCATTCTTTAAAGGCTGGCAAAGCCAGGCACCATCAATGACACATTTTTTTTTAATTTAAGCAAACCTTATTTTTCCAACTGAAATCATTAATAACCAAGATGATAATGAAGATGATGATGATGATGATTTCCATGGTCTGAAATGTGAATTTTTAAGAAAGAATTTTTATTTATTTATTCATGAAAGACATAGAGAGAGAGGCAGAGACACAGGCAGAGGGAGAAGCAGGTTCCCTGCAGGGAGCCGGATATGGGACTTGATCTCAGTACCCCAGGATCACACCCTGAGCCAAAGGCAGACACTCAATCGCTGAGCCACCCAGGTGACCTGAAATGCAAATATTTTTAAGCCCAATCCAAAGTCATAGTGGAGACCCAATGTTGAGTCTACACTAGGAGTCCTTCAAACAAAAATAAACTGAACCAAACTAAATCTTATCCCTGGAAGAGACTCTAAGCCAGTTAGATGAAAAAGAGTCTATTCATTTGAAGAGAATCTTGAAGGTAAGGGCTTAAAAATGGACAATGTGTGGCAAAAACAATCTCCCTATCCCCTCTTTCCCCATCCCTCCATCCCCAAACATAGCTAATGAGTTTCTTTGCTCTGGAGCCAACGTGGAGTTTGAAACTATATAGATTTTTCCCAAAATAAAATTTAGATTGCTGGTATTCATGAGAGCAAGAATTGTATTAAAATCATTTGGGAAGTTTTTTTTTTTCAAACTATCAAGTGCCCTGGCATATCCTTCCCAGCCTACCTGTCCCAAGCACAGGATTCTAATATTCTGATATGCGCAGAAAGACACGCAACTCCAGAAAATCATAACACATTATTGTTGAGGAAGAGAAGGGTTAAGTAGAGATATTTGAAACTGTTCTCAAGTCATTCTCATGGATACTCTCTTCCATCCTCTTCTCGCACAGATTAGTACCACAGGTTAGAAAACGCTCATGTTAGATTGCTATACAGTTAATGATCTTTTTAGAGTCAATCTTTATGAAGTCCTTTTGAAAACAAAAACAAGGTTCTTCACACAAAATATAGTCATGCCAGAGCAGTATTCTTTAAAAATGAACAACTGTATTTCTTGAAGTCTAGAAACAGTCATCCAAACAGTGTGTAAACTGAGAAATGTGTTTTAATAATTACATAGATATGAATAGACACAGATATAGATAGAAATAGATATGTAACATATATTTTCTGAAGTATAAATATATTACAACTCAACAATTGTGCCTGTGTTGAATATATAGTTTCCGTTATCTATAATCCATCCTTCACAGACATTGGCATCAGGATTTGATAAAGGGAGGTAAGGGCTGATATTGTGGTATCATGCAAAACTGAGGATGTGATGGAGAAAAAGAAAAAATAGACATTCAGCAGAGAAACAACATTTTGAAACAAAATATACTTAAAATATACTTAAGTTCAATAAAATCTTAACTGTGCCTCTAGTAATCAGTATCAGTGCAGGTGTTGGTAAAATAAGATCTGAGCAGATTAGTTATTTACACAGACTGTCCTGACAATTTGCAGTGGGCTCACAGGAAGCTTGTTGGGAAGGAGGGAGAAGAGGATTGTTTCTAATTAACTTAGAGCAAGGATAAAGCCAGGCCTTTATTAAGTACATACTACAATCTGCACAGCATTTGCTATCAACCAGAAAAGGCCAGCCTACTGATTGGCCCTGGATGGGGAGCTGAGGCTCACAGAGACTCTTAGAAGGAAAAAAAAAAAAAAAAGGAGGAGGAGAAGGAGGGAAAAAAAAAGAAATACACAAGTACTTCCCATGAATGGCTCCGTTTTGTGAAGGAAGAGTGGATATGAATTAGAATTCTCTAAATATTGAGATTCAATTGCCATAATATGCTTAGGGGCATTATTGTGGAATTGAGTGCCTGGAGGCAGATGACGAATTTGACCCAATGCCCTTATCCAGCAATCCTCCAACTCCAATCTAATGAACACATACTCATAATTATTTCTCAAATAGTTTTTATCTAATTTTAAAGTGGATAATTTATACCACTTGTATAAAAATGCATTAAGTTTCATTAAAATATTCAGCATTAGTAGAACTTTGAGCAGAATATATTTCTTATGGTTTCACAAAGTCATACATATTTATAATATTAAAACTCTTCAGTTGCTTTAATAATAGAATCTCTATCCCATAGATCTGAATACTAATTTTAATATGCTCCTATAGAAGAAAGCTGTGTGTACACATAAAAAAACGCATTTGCATTTTATACTTTCTTGTTTTTGTGCTTATTTCTTTTTTATTATACTTCCTCTTAATTAAACCTAGCTTTTCAGTAAGAGCTTGTTTTTCCCTTTTTTTTTCTTCCTTTTTTTTTTTTTTTTTTCCTTTTGGTAAGTTAAAAATACATGAGCTTGGAAGGTATTTACCACATTCTGTTACGGAAGTCAAGGAAGGATCTCATCCTTCCAGCATGTTCTGCATTATTTTGGCTGGTTTTGTTTCAGTTCAAGGCTTTGCCTAATGGGTCATTTATTTTTGAGAACATAAGCATTTGGGGCAAAGAATCACATATGCTGATGCTCTGTTAGTCTCTTGTGGCAACTCTGAAAAGAGAAGAGGCAGGACATCAAACCAGGAGATTGTTTTTACTGCACATTGCCTGCCACCATTCAGTCACCTCATGAAGTGATGAATTAAATAGTCATAATCAATGACTCTAATCAAATGGAGCTGTGATATATCTACCATCCACCCACCATCTTCAGAATCCATAAAGTGGCTGATGCATAGGCCTCTCAAAAGTGGGCAACTATACAATCCTAATAGCTCCCATTGGCCTGAGAAATAAGAGCTACTTTCCTGAAGGAGGAAAATATGTGCCAGGACACAGGAGCTACCACTTTTTCTTTTCTCAAAGTGCTATGAAATCTTTAACTCTTCTGGCTCACATCCTTGCAATTCCAGGGAGAGTGTAGTGTGAGTTTTAAAAGATGGGTCTAAAGCAATCTATAAACTAATACTGAGATCCTGTTATTCCTGGATTCCTCTGAGGAATCCAGACACTGAGAAACATTAAATTCACCTTCAGTGGCCTTGTGAAATCGCACTGTGGCAGTTTCCCTCTCATACAGGAGTATGAAATGCTCACACCTCATCCTGGGAAGTTGCAGTTCATGAGCTCCATATAGTTATTCTTAGGCTAATTTAACATTAAGCAAGTCAGTCAGTCAATGACCTGGCTTTTAAAAACAAAACAGGCTTGGAGATTTCACTCCAAATTGGAATTTGGATTTCCTCAAGTGTTAAATTCGTAGTGTGGGCTATCATGTTGGAACAGATGCAGTGTGGTCACTGACATGGGCCTGGGAATCCAGGGATAGCCAGGTCTAACCTTCCTTAGCTACACATCAACATTTCACTGAACAACTCAAACTCTCTGAGCCTGTTTTCTTTTATATTAAATGTGGATAATAAATGCTGCCATGTTAATGTGGATTTTTTTTTTTTTAGATTTAGTTAACGCTAAGGCCCCAACATCATGGAGGTCAACCTTTCAAAGTGAGATCCTGAAACATCAATATGGAACTTGCAGAGAGTGAAAACAATCCAGTTCTGCCATATGTCTGCCCTTATGCAGTCTTTATCAATGACTTAAAGGTATAAAAGGATTAAAGTTGGCCACTATGGAGGGAGTCAGAGATTAAAGGAAAGATTTTCTTCGAGAAAGTTGTTAATATGAGAGGATTGCCTCCACTCCCATGGAGAGTTAACATGGAACACTAGTTTTACCTCAAGGTTAGTGAGAAGGGTTTCAAGGAGACTACACAGTGGGTATATGTAGGTGCCTTACAGTTTGTGGGGATACTATGGACTGGTATCTGGTTCCTGTCTGATAAATCAGAAGTGCAAAGGGTTGTAGCCAGAGTTGTTAAGGGAGCAAAACATAAAAAGGATTGATTCAGGTGGGTCAAAGGTACCTAATTACTTGCCCCTTTAGAACCCAACCAAAAAGGCCACATACAGTGGTGAAATGACCAGTGAAGAGGTCAGGATGTACATACTGAACAGAAAGGAATGATAAGTACCAACCAAGGTGGAAGTGAGTATTCACCTACTTTAAATGAATTACAAATGGTAATTTCCAAAGGTAAAGGGAGTCAGATGCACCCAGGAAAGTGACCTGTGAAAGAAACATAAGCTTTAAGCATCTGCTATGACCAGAAGAAGCCAACACCACATGGGCACCTGGCAGGCATGGAAGCCCTTTCTGGTTTCCTCCATCCCTCTCTTTTTTTTTTTAAAGAGTTTTTATTTATTTATTCATAGAGACAGAGAGAGAGAGAGAGAGGCAGAGACACAGGCAGAGGGAGAAGCAGGCATCATACAGAGAGCCTGACGTGGGACTCGATCCAGGGTCTCCAGGATCACGCCCTGGGCTGCAGGCGGTGCTAAACCGCTGTGCCACCGGGGCTGCCCCCCTCCTTTTTCAATGATGGAGACAGCCTGAGCTGGCCAATTGAGTCACTCTAGACTAGAAATTAGAGAAGATACAAGCCATTTTCACCTTTCATAGTACTGGTACAGTGTTTTAATGTGAGAAGTCTGAAGTCTGTGATGATGGCACTGAATCTGACATACATGAGACCATCTTATGACTAAAAGTAATCATACTTTTAAAAAAAATCTACAAGTGACAAGGAAATCTGTGGGGCCACTCTAGGTTTCATCCAGAGGCTGGCAAAGAACCAGCCCTTCAGAATGTGTTTGGATGGTCCCTGCAGGAAAAGAATAAACTTGTCCAATTAAGCCCTTTATCAAGTGCTGGGGTGACAAAACAGTTGAGGCATGAGAGCTGCCTATTACAGCTAAGATCCCATTACTGTGGGCTGCTCTGGTAACAAACATTTTTGCATGAATCTTTTGATATACAGAGAGTCCAAAGAACACAAATGCTAACATGCATAACGGATACACACTAAAATATAGTCCAGCTTCTTTATCTCAAACCTATGGCAGGGCTTTGGGACTCAGTGAATGGTGTTTACAACTGAGCTCAAGAAAAGCAAGGTCCAGGAGCACCTGGGTGTGAGTGGCTCAGTAGTTGAGTGTCTGACTTTGGCTCAGGGTGGGATCCCAGCGTCCTGGCATCGAGTCCCACATCGGATCCTAGAATTGAGTTCTGCATCAGGCTCCCCACAGGAAGCCTGCTTCTCCCTCTGCCTATGTCTCTGCCTCTCTCTGTGTGTCTCTCATGAATAAAGAAATACAATCTTTAAAAAAAAAAGAAAGCAAAGCAAGGTCTGCATCGTCAGTAGTTTGACGAGGGAGGGTGGGAGTGGTCTACTCTGGTGGGGATATGCTGTATCACCCCTGTTGTTTAGAACTGCTGGTGCAAAGTAAGTAAGAAGCCAACTGCCATTTTTTTTAAGATTTTATTTATTTATTAATGACAGACACAGAAAGAGAGAGAGAGAGAGGCAGAGGAGACACAGGCAGAGGGAGAAGCAGGCTCCATGCAGGGAGCCGGACATGGGATTTGATCCTGGGTTTCCAGGATCATACCCTGGGCTGAAGGGCCTAAACCGCTGGGCCACTGGGGCTGCTCGCTGACTGGCTTTTTAAGCAAGATTATTTTTACACTTTCAACAGACAATGCACTGCCCTATTGCCTGTGCTTGTAATGAACTGCTCTCATTTCTTCTCCCTCCTTTGCCTTGGTATGCCACTGCATCAGACCACTGATTTGCTCTACCGTTGTAGTCCAAGAGATGAAATACTTTAGTGATATCAACTGGGTGTGGAGACCATGTATGTCAAACTTTGGTTAACCCACCATATGCCAGAATTGATTCTAGCACTGCTTCTGGCTAAGCAAGTCTTCCTGTGCTCCCCAGTGGTCCATGCATCTCTCTATACTGCCAACATAATCCATATTGCTGAAAGTGGTCTTCCCAGAGAGAGAAAAGCTGTGCTCAGCTAAAACATACAGGTAGCTCTAAACAAGGGCTCAGAAATCTTCCATGGACAACATTTAAGCTCAGTAACATTGCAGACACTTGAACTGTGCTAAGGAAGAGTCCAGAGGGTAAAAATACTTCTTTTGTCTGGTGGCACACAAAAGGACCATATCCATTTATATCCATGAGAGGTCACAGAAGTTGACTGTTCTGAAAAAGGGGAACCTGAACGGCAGAAAGAACATAAGCATCTAAGTGTGAATTCAGGTATTGCTTCTTATTAACCCAAGAAAATCATGTTAGTTAATTCACTTCTCTGGTAAGTTTCCTCACCTTTATAATGGTTAGGTGAATGCCTGTCTTGGAACTGTCTGAGAACCCAATGATACGATATCAAAATGACCAACATAAGGGTGCCTGGGTGGCTCAGTAGGTTGAGCACCCGACTCCTGATTTCATGATCAGGTCATGATCTCAGGGTCTTTAAATTGAGCCCCCTAAGCACAGCATGGAGACTGCTTAAGATTTCTCTTTCCCTCTCCCCATACCCATCCCCCTGCCCATGCTTTCTCACATTCTCACTTGTCTCTCTCTCTCTCAAAAACAAAACAAAAACAAAAATTAAATGACCAACATAATGCCTGACCACATGATAGGTGACCAGTATGCATTTGCCAATTAATTACATATTAAGGGCTTCAGGATCATGTTAGGCATAGAGCAGGCACTCAGAAATGTGCTCTCTCCTACTTTTTCTGTAGAGTGTACAATATATTGGATGGGATATAAAAGCATGACATCTGCAGGCAATGCTTTATGAAGGAAAAAGCTTACATGTGCAAACAGGTTTTCATGGCCAAGAAGAAAATGCATGCACTTTGAAATTATCATTTGATATTTCTATCACCTTGAGTGAATTAATCTATATTGTTTTTTTCTTTATCTGTAAAACAAAAGGTAAAAAATACAATATTTTTTTACAAAATTAAATGATCCACATAAAAGTATTAAACACAGTGGCTGGCAGGCAGAAAGTTCTCAGTGTAAGCTTTCTTTTCCTTGTTCCTTTCTTAAGCTGGATAAGGAAGTTGGAAAGAGGATAATCATTGAAGCACAATACCACATATAAATATATATCAATACATTGATATTCAATCAGGTTATTGATCTACCTTAATTTTTTTTTTTTTTTTTTTTTTTTTAGGAGGTGAGGGAAGAGCAGAGGGAGAGGGAGAATCCTAAGCAGGCTCCACACTCAGCACAGAGCCTGACACCAGGGCTCGATCTCACAACCCTAAGATCATGATCTGGGCCTAAATAAAAAGTCAGATGCTTAACTGACTGAGCCACCCAAGCACCCCATGTTAATTCTTCTTAGTATATTGTTAACCAAATCTTAAAACTTGAAGGGGAAAAAGATGAAGATGAAAAATAGATATGTCTATAGGGAAAATGATAATCTAGAGAGATAGTCTTGTACAGAAACACATAGTATCAAAACTATTTTTTATTCATTCTCCATAAAAATAAAAGACAATACACTGACCATATCAGAATTGTAAATTCCTGATATAGTCAAATCACTCCCCAATACATATGCTTGCACTGACTTAAAGTGATCCTCTTCTATTAATGCTGAATCACTTGTCAAACTACTCGGAATTAGGGATGGAGGTGGAGCTGTGGTTTGTGGATAGTCTCACAATTGGGCTTTTCTAAGTGGTGAGCAAGCTGGTCCAGTTCACACTTTCTAAGAACAGAGAATTGCTATTATCATGGAAATTTGCCCTATAGACATGAAGGGGAAAAAAAGATGTTATCTTTGGCTGGAATTGGTCACTGAGGAGTCTAAATTCAAACAGAAAGCCCATAGATCTACTTCAAATGTGCTTTAGAACTGAATTAGAATCATTGTGATTTCTTCCAAGTTAACCACACTTCAGTCCAATTTGGCTAACTCCAATGGGCACTTATAAAATACTCTTGCTTAGAAAAGAAAAATAGCGAAAGGCTTTCAAAAAGCATATACAAGGAAATCTTTATGACTGTATATAATACATTAATCTAATTCTATTAAGAACAGTCCTTAGAGTTACTTCTTAAAGATATGCATTCAATCACTGACAAGATTTTTTTGTTTGTTTCTCATGACTATTCTCCAATTTAAGACATGTCTTTTTTTTTTGGAAGAAAAATGTTGAAAACATACAAAAACTAAGGTTTACCTCTTTTCTCTGTTTAACCAAGTTAGCTTAGATGTGACTTTCCTAGAATGAACTTTCTAATATTTATAGTACATGCATACTTCCTGAAACTTTAGCAATCTCAGAGTTTTGAATGGGGTTAACCAAATACTTGGTTCTTTAGTCACATTTAAACTAGAATTTAAAAAAAAAAGTTTTTAAGTCTCTGAACTATGTATGACAGGGAAAAAAAGAAACTACTGGAGAAAAAAAACATACATCTTCAATCTGTTTCTAACAAGTAGATCCTTATATCAGAGAAGAATTTTTAGTTAAGAACAATCCATATATTGTGCATTGTGGAAAATAATATTCATTAGTTGACTATGAACATAAAATGCATTGTGGAAAATAATAACTGATTGAGTGTGAATGTAAAATTAAAGATGTTGAGGCAGGTAACTTGCCCTGAATACAAAATAGTGAAATCAGGAAGAGTTTAGGATGGAACAGTTGACATCAAGACTGGAAGCTGAATGCACACAGTTGGGGTGAGGTTGAAAAGAAATGCAGATTTGGTGGCTTTTGAGTGAGAGGAGAGACCTAAAATGATGTTATAAGAAAATTTTCCAGCATTGGGAAGATAGAACATTATGAGTTGAATAATTAACCTCTATTGTCTTTCTCCCCCATGAAATCTTTAGTAAAATACTTTTTTTTTCTTTAGTGCCTAAGAGAGTATATTTTCTTTGAATAGAAGTACTGACCCTACTGTAACATTAGGACAGAACTTTTATGGAAGGACTGCATTTATTCAAATATTATATGGATACTCATTTGAAAAGAATACTTAATTCTGACTAAAATCAAGGACTATGTTCAAGTGGGAAAGTCAAGAAGAATTTCAGTGATTTCAGTTGGAATTCTAATAAAATAATTGGATAATTACTCAGTACATCTACCCAATTATCTATTTATCCATTTATATTGAGCCCCTATTATGTACTAGGCATCAGTAGTACAATGATACATAGTTGAAGCAGAGGTTGCTTTTGAATCTGAAGACACATCTTGAGAAGGTAATAGTTAATAAATTTCAAAATACCTTTAAAATCAATCTCCCTATGACAGGTAGTATTTTCCAACAGAAATCATCAAAAATTTTTCTCTCCTCCACAATGAATTTCCAAGACCCCCAAACTTCTTCCTAAGACCTACCATGGGGGGGCCTTTCATTGTACCCCTCCCATTGTAAAATGTTTCCCTACTGAGAGCAAAGGAAAGCTTTCAAGAGGTAAGGATATTTGACATGGGTAATGAAACTAAGTAAGAACTGCCAGGGAGAGAAAAAGGAACAATGTTTATGCCAGAAGGAACCCCATACACAAATATTCTGATTACTGATGAATATGGACTGTTTGAGTGTGTGGCTCTAGCCCACTGAAAGTGGAGGTGGGAAGGGGCAGGTAAGACTAAGGCTATAGACTAGGGTAGATGCTTAACAGCTCATGTGACAAATCAAAGAAAGATTATTCCATCTTGTGGACCAGAAGCAGCCAGTAAAAGTCTTTAAACAGGGAAAGAACATGATCAGATTGTTTACCAGGAAGATTACTGGCAAAAGATGGATAAAAGAGGGTGTATCCAGAGACTGAGATCTAATAGAGAAGATTCTGAAATAGTCCAGATGGTCTGTAGTAAGACAAGAGCTGCTGTAATAGGAAACAAATTAAAGGGAAACTGAAGATGAAGAATTGATAATAATTGAATGATTGGAATTGGAGGTTAGGAGAGGAGTTGCAGAGAATGGCTAGAGCTTCCTAGCTTGAGTAACAGGGCAAGCAGAAATGTCCATGGAGAAAGAGAGTTTACATACAGTGGATGATAAGATGAGGGTCCCATAACAAAATATATCCTGTACACACTGCTTCCAAGTCAGTTTTAATATAGATGCTCTACTCTTCAAAATCTAAGCAATATTTATCTTTATTTTTTTTATTTTTTTTTTAATTTTTATTTATTTATGATAGTCACACAGAGAGAGAGAGAGGCAGAGACACAGGCAGAGGGAGAAGCAGGCTCCATGCACCAGGAGCCCGACGTGGGATTCGATCCCTGGTCTCCAGGATCGCGCCCTGGACCAAAGGCAGGCGCTAAACTGCTGCACCACCCAGGGATCCCAATATTTACCTTTAAAATATACAATTTCTAAAATCAAACATCGGTTGCAACTAGAAGACAGAAAGGAGTAGCTTTCCTAATTGGCAAAATTCATTTCCTAAGAAAATAACAAAATCACTAAATCTTTTAAGTGATGGAGTAAGAACAAAACAAATTAAGGATAATAAAAAAAAACTGACTAAATTTGCTTCAATAAAACATTGGATTTATAAACTCATCTTAATAATACATAGTATTCTTATACCATGCCTCAAATATTTATATATTGCTTACTCTAAAATGCTGATAATTTCCTATGTTTTATCTTTAAATGAAAGGTACAAATCAGTTTTTATTCTTAATATACAGCGTGTATAATATGTTGACCACCAATAGCCTGTTAGGTAGGTACTAACAGCATTGAGTTGGAAAAAAAAAAGACTACTGGTGTTTTTCAATATTTGTATCATCCAAGTAAGTTTTGCTTCTAAAGTCAAGAGAAAGATCTCATTTCCTATAACTTAAAACTGAAGTAGAACATTGCTACCATTTTTAAATGACTCATTTAAAAACAAATAAGCATAACAATTATTATTTGTATGGCAACTGACCACATAGTGAATAATAAACAATTAATTTCTTTCCTTTCCAAAAATTTAGTCCTTTTCCAATTTTTGGCCTCTTAGCCTTTAAAGCTATCAAAAGCATTTATCTCACTGTCAGACTCTTGGCCAGGAATCAGTTTGGAATCAGCAAATACCCTCCAGGGAAGGTGAGTGACCTTCCTAATGTCTGATTTTTGTCTTTTATCTATTTCTTCACTCCTCTGTTAGCTCTCAAACGCCTTCAAACCAATTTTTTAAAAACCTATTTTGTCCAACTTTGCTAGGGGGATCTGGCTGAAGTACTGGGAACAGAAGCCCAACGTATGCTTTAGAGTCAAGATACTTTTCTACCTTTACTACTGGCTTTCCTTCTCCCATAATAATTTTTTCTCCAAAATCCTAAAGGCTTGGATTTACTAAGCCAATGTCCTTTCTAGAAGCATTTTTACATTTTCAGCATTTTTATCTGTCCATTATCTTTAGTTTTATATCTCGTGTTTTACCATCATCAAAGATAGAAGGAGTAAGGATTTCCAGTTTGTTACGAACTTGGTTTAGATGGTGTTTATGCTAAGAGGATATTGGAAATTTCCCAATTTCAAGAACCTCAGTTTATTCAAAAACCCGCAGCTGGAGGAACATATTTAGAGAGATGTTCTGACTTGAACATCAGGAATTTACAAGTTATCTTTTCTTCTGATTGAAGAAGAAGGACACAACTGGCTTCTCAGATCCAGCTGGACACACAGAAACAGACTGCCAGCCATTAGCTGATACACAGAATCTGATCACTTCTTCATTTACATACACCTGATTAGTTATAACATGAATACATTTTTGAGTAATGATTAACCATATTTTAATATTTTACGGAAATTTCCAAACTACATTTCTACACCATAGAATTTTAACATTGCAAAACAGCACAGTTGGCTTGGCTAATGTAAGGCTTTTCCTAATAAAAACTTCCACTGGAAATCGTCCAAGATGTATTTACTACCAGTGACTATTCAGGAAAGCATTCCACCACTATCCAGAGTGAATACACACCAGTCCCACTACCACTGAAATCTTGGATAAAATCCATCTATACTCTGTTCTATAAATGTCTACCGAGAATCTACTAGAATGATATACTCAAAAAGACTAATATGAGAGTTAAGGTTGATGAGTCTAAGACCAAAAAGCCAAGTATCCCATATGGGATAGGACCTAGCAAGCCAGAGTGTGGGGAGGCAAAGTGGCTACAGCACAGAAAGTAAAAGTATAGAGTTGGCAAGGCTGGAGAATATATTACTAATAAGACACATTTCCCAGCAAATTTTGTAGTCTGGGTAGACTATAAATAATGTGTGATCACAGAAATTCTCAGAGAGTGAACCTTTTGCTTCTAAGTAGAAGCATGTGTTTGGGGAAAGGGGGGGTGCTAAATTTCAAGTCAAATGATTCCATTCTGCCACCAAGGATTAGTATGACCTTGGAAGGATACCCAGACTCTCTGAGTTTCAACTTCCTCAGCTATATACTGAAGATTTAAAGGATCTCCAAGATATTTCCCAGCACGAATATTTTATGATGTCATTCTCTTGAGTCCTTCTGTGATGAGAAAGAGCACTCAAGGTAAAAGTTAGATGACTTAGAAGAGGCTGAAAGCAGAACCATGCTAAGCAAAAAGGCAGCAATCTATGTAATAGGAATTGAGAGGAACAACAAGACTCTGTCTATGATCTGGGGTCTGCTGTGATGTCAAGCCTCCCTCTCACCTCCAATAAATAAATCCTACAGCACTGTAGCCCTTCTCTTAGTGTTGATAGTAGAAGCAGTGCTTTAAAGCTCAATTATTGCAGATGCTAATTTAGTCCTCTCTTTTGCTCACTGAAACTTAACCTGGTATCATCTTTTAATTTATATTACTCCTTTACTATTCTTTTGGTTACTCTATATGCATCCCTATGGGATCTTCCCTAGGTTATCTGTGTTTGATTTGTATGTAAGACTATGAATTTAAATGGACATCTGAATGGTTCGGGAGCTAATAATACATCCTTCTTTACTCTTACCTAGAGGATTTAATTCTTCATTATAACCCACTCTTCTACACAATAAAGTAATTAAGTCAACAAGGCATAAATAAAAGTTGATGAAAAAAGACTTTTTTCAGAAATAAATTAATCATTTGTGACAATTTTAATAAGGTTGGGTAAGTAAATTATTTGATTTTACTTTATTGAAAAATTTCCATTTGGAACAGCCAAGTAATATCTGTGGTTTAAAAACTATGTACATATGTGCCCTTCATGGATCATCTCATTCAGTTGATCCTTTTCGGGCCTCCCCTCTCCATTAGTGCAGGTTTATGCATACAAGAGAGACAACGCAAGACACTGCAATATTCATTGATGAACTAAGGATCTAGTGAATGGAGGCCAGAGGGCCTTATGGCAAGAACAATAGATCTTAAGACAGTAGTCTCATTGACCACATTTCCTAAAAGTAGCAAGTCACAGAGTAAGGATGCAGGCTAAGTAATACACACTTTTAACAATCTAAAAACAACTTCATGTGAAATATACCTATAAAAAGGTATACATTTTACTTCATCATAAATAATCAGCTAAATTGTTAAAAAAACTAAAATATCAATGAGAAACTAATCTAGAATGCATGATTGCTATTGCTAACAGGCAATGAGTACAGGAACATAGCAGGAGAGACCCCAAAACAAGGGGTGAAAACACACAAAGCATGAGGAGGTTGCCACCACTGATTAGCTTTAGCCTAATCTGTCTGTGCCTCAGTTTACACTTTTGCAAAATGAGGTTACTAACTAGCATCTACGTTTATAAAGAAATTATGAGGGACACCTGGGTAGCTCAGCACTTGAGCATCTGCCTTTGGCTCAGGGTGTGATCCCAGGATCCAAGACGGAGTCCCACATTGCGCTCCCCGCAGGGAGCCTGCTTCTTCCTCTGTCTCTGTCTCTGCTTCTTTCTGTGTCTCGAATGAATGAATGAATGAATGAATGAATGAATGAATAAATAAATAAATAAATAAATAATAGGGGCACCTAGGTGGCTCAGCTGGTGAAGAAGCTGCCTTCAGCTCAGGTCATGATCCCGGGGTCCTGGGATCAAGCCTTGCATGGGGCTCCCTGCTCAGTGGGGAGTCTGCTCCTCTCTCTGCCCCTCACTATGCTCATGTTCTGTCTCTCTCTCTCAAAGAAATAAAATTGTTAAAAATAAATATTTCCAATAAATAACATAAATTAAAATTGTAGCCTTCAAAAAACATAATTAATTCATGTTTAAAGTTACATACTCTGGGCAAACCTTTGCATTTACCTTCCAAGCATCATCTGTCTAGCAAAGTGCTTTTATTCCTTTTTAAATGTTAATACTTCTGGATGGACAATCTACTTCACTAGGTTTTAATATTTTAAATCCCCACCATGAAAGAAGAGTCTGACGTGATGACGATGATTAAGAGAGAAGAGGGAGGGGCACCAAAAGGTGACTATAAAAAGTCACCTCATCTACTTCACAGTTTCGGTATGACCAGTTTATTTCCACCCTAATAAAAAAAACTCAACAACAAACAAAACCCCTTTGGTTTTTACTACAAGTTATGCAATGGATGAGGTAAAACAGACATAAGCTGTGTCAGTGAGATGTTCCAAGTCTAGCCAAGTAGACAAACAGGACTAGAACAGTGCACCAGGGAAGAGCTCTAAAGAGAAAACAGACTTTATTCCCATCTGTATTGGTGCCTTCCTTCTTATTTCTCAAATATATCTAAGTATGTTAAGTATTCAGAATTTGTCACATTATTTTCTAAGAGAAACATATCTCTACATATCTGTAATTTTTTCTGATTTATGTTATTTCTACTTTCACTTTTAAGACTCTTGCTTTTATTATTTTCATCCATCTTACTTTTTTTTTAAATTTCATTCTTCACTTATGTGCATTACATAATTAATAATAACAACATTTCAGGTTCTAAACCTCCTCTTTGGATGGATCTTGAATATTTACGTATGGGGCATATATTATTGCTATTGCTAAAGTCTGTTGGGTCCTGAATTTTTATTTTGAATTTCACCCAGAGTTGGGTTAGAGGAATACAGGCACAGGCATATTAACTTCTAAGTGGCTGGATTTATTCTGACTTTCTTAATAGTTTTTTTTAATTTATTTTTTATTGGTGTTCAATTTACCAACATACAGAATAATCCCCAGTGCCCGTCACCCATTCACTCCCACCCCCCGCCCTCCTCCCCTTCTACCACCCCTAGTTCGTTTCCCAGAGTTAGCAGTCTTTACGTTCTGTCTCCCTTTCTGATATTTCCCACACATTTCTTCTCCCTTCCCTTATATTCCCTTTCACTGTTATTTATATTCCCCAAATGAATGAGAACATATAATGTTTGTCCTTCTCCGACTGACTTACTTCACTCAGCATAATACCCTTCAATTCCATCCACGTGGAAGCAAATGGTATTTGTTGTTTCTAATGGCTGAGTAATATTCCATTGTATACATAGACCACAGCTTCTTTATCCACTCATCTTTCGATGGACACCGAGGCTCCTTCCACAGTTTGGCTATTGTGGCCATTGCTGCTATAAACATCGGGGTGCAGGTGTCTCGGCGTTTCATTGCATCTGTATCTTTGGGGTAAATCCCCAACAGTGCAATTGCTGGGTCGTAGGGCAGGTCTATTTTTAACTCTTTGAGGAACCTCCACACAGTTTTCCAGAGAGGCTGCACCAGTTCACATTCCCACCAACAGTGTAAGAGGGTTCCCTTTCCTCCGCATCCTCTCCAACATTTGTGGTTTCCTGCCTTGTTAATTTGCCCCATTCTCACTGGTGTGAGGTGGTATCTCATTGTGGTTTTGATTTGTATTTCCCTGATGGCAAGTGATGCAGAGCATTTGCTCATGTGCGTGTTGGCCATGTCTATGTCTTCCTCTGTGAGATTTCTGTTCATGTCTTTTGCCCATTTCATGATTGGATTGTTTGTTTCTTGGCTGTTGAGTTTAATAAGTTCTTTCTAGATCTTGATTACTAGCCCTTTATCTGATATGTCATTTGCAAATATCTTCTCCCATTCTGTAGGCTGTCTTTTAGCTTTGTTGACTGTATCCTTTGCTGTGCAAAAGCTTCTTATCTTGATGAAGTCCCAATAGTTCATTTTTGCTTTTGTTTCTTTTGCCTTCGTGGATGTATCTTGCAAGAAGTTACTGTGGCTGAGTTCAAAAAGGGTGTTGCCTGTGTTCTTCTCTAGGATTTTGATGGAATCTTGTTTCACATTTAGACCTTTCATCCATTTTGAGTTTATCTTTGTGTATGGTGAAAGAGAGTGGTCTAGTTTCATTCTTCTGCATGTGGATGTCCAATTTTCCCAGCACCATTTATTGAAGAGACTGTCTTTCTTCCAATGGATAGTCTTCCCTCCTTTATCGAATATTAGTTGACCATAAAGTTCAGGGTCCACTTCTGGGTTCTCTATTCTGTTCCATTGATCTATGTGTTTTTGTGCCACTGTCTTGATGACCTCAGCTTTGTAGTACAACCTGAAATCTGGCATTATGATGCTCCCAGATATGGTTTTCTTTTTTAAAATTCCCCTGGCTATTCGGGGTCTTTTCTGATTCCACACAAATCTTAAAATAATTTGTTCTAACTCTCTGAAGAAAGTCCATGGTATTTTGATAGGGATTGCATTAAACGTGTATATTGTCCTGGGTAACATTGACATTTTCACAATATTAATTCTTCCAATCCATGAGCATGGAATATTTTTCCATCTCTTTGTGTCTTCCTCAATTTCTTTCAGAAGTGTTCTATAGTTTTCAGGGTATAGATCCTTTACCTCTTTGGTGAGGTTTATTCCTAGGTATCTTATGCTTTTGGGTGCAATTGTAAATGGGATTGACTCCTTAATTTCTCTTTCTTCAGTCTCATTGTTAGTGTATAGAAATGCCACTGACTTCTGGGCATTGATTTTGTATCCTGCCAAGCTACCGAATTGCTGTATGAGTTCTAGCAATCTTGGGGTGGAGACTTTTGGGTTTTCTATGTAGAGTATCATGTCATCGGCGAAGAGGGAGAGTTTGACTTCTTCTTTGCCAATTTGAATGCCTTTAATGTCTTTTTGTTGTCTGATTGCTGAGGCTAGGACTTCCAGTATTATGTTGAATAGCAGTGGTGAGAGTGGACATCCCTGTCTTGTTCCTGATCTTAGGGGAAAGGCTCCCAGTGCTTCCCCATTGAGAATGATATTTGCTGTGGGCTTTTCGTAGATGGCTTTTAAGATGTTGAGGAATGTTCCCTCTATCCCTACACTCTGAAGAGTTTTGATCAGAAATGGATGCTGTATTTTGTCAAATGCTTTCTCTGCATCTAATGAGAGGATCATATGGTTCTTGGTTTTTCTCTTGCTGATATGATGAATCACATTGATTAAACATTTTACGGGTGTTGAACCAGCCTTGTGTCCCGGGGATAAATCCTACTTGGTCATGGTGAATAATTTTCTTAATGTACTGTTGGATCCTATTGGCCAGTATCTTGTTGAGAATTTTTGCATCCATGTTCATCAGGGATATTGGTCTGTAATTCTCCTTTTTGGTGGGGTCTTTGTCTGGTTTTGGAATTAAGGTGATGCTGGCCTCATAGAATGAATTTGGAAGTACTCCATCTCTTTCTATCTTTCCAAACAGCTTTAGGAGAATAACTATGGTTTCTTCTTTAAACGTTTGATAGAATTCCCCTGGGAAGCCATCTGGCCCTGGACTCTTGTGTCTTGGGAGGTTTTTGATGACTGCTTCAATTTCCTCCCTGGTTATTGGCCTGTTAAGGTTTTCTATTTCTTCCTGTTCTAGTTTTGGTAGTTTGTGGCTTTCCAGGAATGCGTCCATTTCTTCTAGATTGCCTAATTCATTGGCGTATAGCTGTTCATAATATGTTTTTAAAATCGTTTGTATTTCCTTGGTGTTGGTAGTGATCTCTCCTTTCTCATTCATGATTTTTTTTTTCATTCATGATTTTATTAATTTGAGTCTTCTCTCTCTTCTTTTAAATAAGGCTGGCTATGGTTTATCTATCTTATTAATTTTTTCAAAGAACCAACTCCTGGTTCTGTTGATCTGTTCCACAGTTCTTCTGGTCTCGATTTCGTTGAGTTCTGCTCGAATCTTTATTAACTCTCGTCTTCTCCTGGGTGTAGGATCTATTTGCTGTTTTTTCTCTAGCTCCTTTATGTGTAAGGTTAGCTTTTGTATTTGAGTTCTTTCCAGTTTTTGGATGGATGCTTGTATTGCGATGTATTTCCCCCTTAGGACTGCTTTTGCTGCATCCCAAAGATTTTGAACGGTTGTATCTTCATTCTCATTAGTTTCCATGAATCTTTTTAATTCTTCCTTAATTTCCTGGTTGACCCTTTCATCTTTCAGCAGGATGGTCCTTAACCTCCACGTGTTTGAGGTCCTTCCAAACTTCTTGTTGTGATTTAGCTCTAATTTCAAGGCATTATGGTCCGAGAATATGCAGGGGACAATCCCAATCTTTTGGTATCGGTTCAGACCCGATTTGTGACCCAATATGTGGTCTATTCTGGAGAAAGTTCCATGTGCACTTGATAAGAATGTGTATTCAGTTGAGTTTGGATGTAAAGTTCTGTAGATATCTGTGAAATCCATCTGGTCCAGTGTATCATTTAAAGCTCTCGTTTCTTTGGAGATGTTGTGCTTAGAAGACCTATCGAGTATAAAAAGAGCTAGATTGAAGTCACCAAGTGTATTATTATCTAAGTATTTCTTCACTTTGGTTAATAATTGATTTATATATTTGGCAGCTCCCACATTCAGGGCATATATATTGAGGATTGTTAAGTCCTCTTGTTGGATAGATCCTTTAAGTATGATATAGTGTCCCTCTTCATCTCTCACTACAGTCTTTGGGGTAAATTTTAGTTTATCTGATATAAGGATGGCTACCCCTGCTTTCTTTTGAGGGCCATTCGAATGGTAAATGGTTCTCCAACCTCTTATTTTCAGGCTGTAGGTGTCCTTCTGTCTAAAATGAGTCTCTTGTAGACAGCAAATAGATGGGTCCTGCTTTTTTATCCAGTCTGAAACCCTGCGCCTTTTGATGGGGTCATTAAGCCCGTTCACGTTCAGAGTTACTATTGAAAGATATGAGTTTAGTGTCATCATGATATCTATTCAGTCCTTGTTTTTGTGGATTGTTCCACTGAACTTCTTCTTAAAGGGGAATTTTAAGAGTCCCCCTTAAAATTTCTTGCAGAGCTGGTTCGGAGGTCACATATTCTTTCAGTTGCTGCCTGTCTTGGAAGCTCTTTATCTCTCCTTCCATTTTGAATGAGAGCCTTGCTGGATAAAGTATTCTTGGTTGCATGTTCTTCTCATTTAGGACCCTGAATATATCCTGCCAGCCCTTTCTGGCCTGCCAGGTCTCTGTGGAGAGGTCTGCTGTTACCCTAATACTCCTCCCCATAAAAGTCAGGGATTCCTTGTCTTTGCTGCTTTAAGGATCTTCTCTTTATCTTTGGAATTTGCAAGCTTGGCTATTAAATGTCGAGGTGTTGAACGGTTTTTATTGATTTTAGGGGGGGATCTCTCTATTTCCTGGATCTGAATGCCTGTTTCCCTTCCCAGATTAGGAAAGTTTTCAGCTAGAATTTGTTAAAATACATATTCTGGCCCTCTGGCCCTTTCGGCACCCTCGGGAACCCCAATTAAACGTAGGTTTTTCTTCCTCAGGCTGTCGTTTATTTCCCTTAATCTATCTTCATGGTCTTTTAATTGTTTGTCTCTTTTTTCCTCAGTTTCCCTCTTTGCTATCAACTTGTCTTCTATGTCACTCACTCGTTCTTCCACCTCGTTAACCCTCGTCGTTAGGACTTCTAGTTTGGATTGCATCTCATTCAATTGATTTTTAATTTCTGCCTGATTAGCTCTAAATTCTGCAGTCATGAAGTCTCTTGAGTCCTTTATGCTTTTTTCTAGAGCCACCAGTAGCTGTATAATAGTGCTTCTGAATTGGCTTTCTGACACTGAATTGTAATCCAGATTTTCTAACTCTGTGGGAGAGACGACTGTTTCTGATTCTTTCTTTTGAGGTGAGGTTTTCCTTCTAGTCATTTTGCTCAGTGCAGAGTGGCCAACAGCAAGTTGTATTGGGAAAAGGAGAAAAAGAGAGGAGAGAAAGAAGGAAATAAAAGAGAAAGAGAAAAAAAAAAGGAAGAAAAAAAGAAAAAAGAAGAAAAAGAGAAAGAAAAAGAAAGAAAGGAAAAAGGGTGGGGGAAGGAAACAAATCAAAAAGCAAAACAAAACAAAACAACAACAAAAAAAAAGAAAGAAAGAAAAAAAGAACCACCGGGGAGTATCTTCTGATTCTGTGTACTTTAAGTCCCTTGACTTCCCCTGAACTTGTCCGTCTAGCTGGTGTTCTGGGGGAGGGGCCTGTTGTGCTGATTTTCAGGTGTGAGCAGTTGGGGGAGCTGCTCTGCCCCCGCCTGGTGCAGGGCTCAGTGGGGGTTGTTTACCCGGTGAGGCCGCAGGAGGAACAGCCCCAGTGGCGGGGCAGCTCTGGAAACCTGGATTCAGCCCCCGCAGTAGCTCCGGAGCTCTCCGTCTGCAGGGCCTGGAGGCTCCGGGGCGGGGCCGCTGATCTGCTCAGCTGGGGCAGGAGCGTCCTCGCTGTCCTGGGCCCTCCCGGCCTCTGCCTGTCCCGGGGGAGGCGGGATCCTGGGCTGTGTCCCGGCGCCCTGTGCTCCGGAGCCTGCGCTGGTGGATTCGCGCTCCCGGGCCGCGCAGCCCCCTCTGCGGAGCCGCCGCCCGAGCCCCTCCGAGCTGCTCCTGGAACCGCGCAGCCCCCTCCGCACGGAGCCTCTTCCTCTGCCCGAGCCCCTCCGAGCTGCTCCCGGGGCCGCGCAGCCCCCTCCGCGGAGCCGCCGCCCAAACCCCTTCCGAGCTGCTCCGGGTCCCGCCGGGTCCCACCGTGCGCGCTGCAGCCCTTAGGGAGCTCGGCGCACTCTCCTGGGCGCGCAGTTGCTGTTACTGTCCCCGGGAGCCCGAGGGCATCCCCGCCCTCCTGGGTCCTGCTCCAACTCCCTGCGAGCCCCTTTCCCCCGGGAAGGTCGGTGCAGCTCCTGCGTCTCCGGGACGGGGCTCTCCTGTCCTGGGGACACTCGCCCCGGCCTCAGCCCGGCTCCTCGCGGGGCCCCTCCCCCTCGGAGGCCTTTGTTCTTTACTTCTTTTTCCCCGTCTTCCTACCTTGATAGATGCGCGAACTCTTCTCACTGTAGCATTCCAGCTGGTCTCTCTTTAAATCTCAGGCCGAATTCATAGATTTCCAGGATAATTTGAAGGTTTTCTAGGTACTTTGGTGGAGACAGGTGATTTGGAGACCCTACTCTTCTGCCATCTTGCCCTTCCCCCAATAGTTTTTTTTTTTTTTTTTAAACTAATTGTTAGTCTTATTCCATTATGGTCACAGAATGAGGTCCATATAATTTCTGCTTTCCAGTTTACAAATATCTCATCTCAGGATCTCTTTAAACTGAAAAATCATAGAAGACCTTAGAGATATTTTAATTATATGGGTTATATCCATCAATACTTACTGAATTAGAAAGTAATACAGAAAAATCACCATAATAGCATTATGATATGTTGGGTGTTAATATATAACACATTTGGGGAGGGAACTATGTTTACCAAGATAAAAAAGAAAAGCATAGCATCATTTTACAGTTTTGTAAATATTTTTAATGTCAAGTTTAATAGAAAAACAGGTGGTATCTCCTATCTGTTCTGCTTTTAATCTATTGTGAGCTGTTTTGATTGAAGTATATGAAGAAAAATGTAGCCTCATGCAGCTACTTTGCTGGAAAAAGGAGGAGAATCTTAATACACTTTTCAGGTGATTATGGATATTTTTATTTTCTAATACAACAAAACCTGACAAGTTATCTTAAAGACAAATTTATTAAAAGTTAGTTACAATGTGTGCAATGGACTCTAAAACTACTTCAACTAAGCTTTCACACTCTAATATGTTAAAATCCATGGGTCTATCTTGTATGTTGAATGCATAATTTGTAACATCATTTGTAAAAAATATTGGTTCAGTGAGTTTTTTATTTTTCAGTTACAAAATACAAAAAAAAAAAATCCCATTCATTAATACCATCACCGATTTCCTTAGAAAAGTCTGGGAAGTTGTCAAGTGTACAGTGGGGAGAACAAGTATTCTGAAATTCTGATGTTTACTTACAAACTTGAAATTTACTTTGGCAAAAATGCTATCAGATTTGTTTTATTCATTTTCAATAAAATGTCTGCCAATGTTCAAATCTGGAAATTTAATGTCTGCTGCTAGTTTTTCTTTCAACCATAAATTGTATTCTACAAAAACAGAAAAAAAAATTTAAAATGCTAGTTCAACTTGCAACTCAATTAAACATGGTCTTTTTCTCGAGACAACCTTTATTCTTCAATATACAACATAAGTTCCTCATAAATATTTCCAAATTAATCACACAGAGTATTACAAAGACATGTTCTTAAGGGTTGAGAGTTAATAAAATTAATCATTTTCACTATTTAATCAAAATAGATAACACCTATTATTGTGAAAACAACTGGAACACCATGGATACTCTGAAAGTGCTTGGGAATACCCAGGGATCCAGAGACCACACGTAAAGAATTGCTGTTATAATAATGAGGTATATTCTCAATGTGCAGGGTGGAAGGTTACATATCTATCAACAAGTTGAACCATACTCTCTTAAAAATCCTGATCTTTGTTCATTTTGTAATAGTTGACATGTCATAGATGCAGTTGTGTTTATAGTTTCCACTATGGTTGTTTCTGACAAATTTCCTTTTATTTAGATCAAATCCACTGTATCCTGCCCTCTACTTTTATCACCAAAAGT
The DNA here is from genome assembly GCF_053574225.1 of Canis aureus. Taxonomy (NCBI): domain Eukaryota; kingdom Metazoa; phylum Chordata; class Mammalia; order Carnivora; family Canidae; genus Canis; species Canis aureus. The sequence continues at coordinate 84,624,433 of NC_135611.1, read as the reverse complement.
AGATTCCTCTAACTCTCCATTATTGTACATTCTTTCTCCAAAAAGTTGTATTATAGATTGTCTCTTTATCAATAGAATCTGACCCTTCTCATCACATTTAATTAATATTTACTTAAATTCTGCTTTATAATATATTCTCTTTCTCTCTTCTCTCTCTACCTCACCCCATATTTTTATATATGTATATATATATATATATACATATATTTATGCTCATTTACTTGTAACTTCTCTGTATCACACTTAATGACTTCTAAAATTATAAAAATTAAGAATTATACATTATTTAATAACATAATAGTACACATATCTAACAGGTTCTCCTGGTGTAAAAAGGTAAAATAATGTAAGTTTTCCTTTTTTCTAACATATTGCCTTATTTGTATAGGTATAACCTGAGATATTTAGAAATATATTATATATATTTATATTATATATATTTATATATTATATATGATATATATTATATTATATATATTTATATATTATATATGATATATATTTATATATTATATATAGAAATATATTTGTTAATATATTTAATACTGTTTAAATACTTTATTCAAATAATTATTTATGACATACTATTATCTATATAAATTCTATGAAATGGATTCATTTCTCACTATACTTGCTTCTATGCCATGGCTTTCTTATTTGGGAGTTCTTTATACTGTTTTATTAATCATTTGCCTTAATAAGTCCATGCACATTTTCTTAATGGAAGGGAACACAGGCTCTATATTTATATAGCTTTATGCCTGATTTTTTATGTTCTTATATATTAATGCCAACTTTAATGAGAAAAGAATATTTTTGCCTTCCTCATTATCCTTTCAAAGCTGTATAGATATTAGTCTACCTTTCCTGAAATTTAATGTTGAAGAGAATTTGAGACCATTAATGATATTCATTCTTCTGTAGATAACTAATTTTCTCCATTGATTTATGTGGGAATCTTTTTTTTTTTAAACATTTTAAAATACAACCAGGGTATGTTGTCTCCTTATATTAATATTGTCTGTATGTAGTAATCACTGAGTGTCTTTTGGACTTAACAACTTAAAATCCTTTTTCAATCTTTACTTGTGTCCTTTCTCTGATTACTGCTTATATTCTATTTACTCCAACCACGTCTTTAGAAATTCTGATGACTTGTGTATTAGATTTCTGTTATTTACTTTCTCAATCTAATAATTTTCTCATTTTTCTTACTTCTATATCCTTCAACTCTGCACTTTTAGAAAGAATATGAGCTCCCCCCCGCCCCCACCATCAATCACTGGAATTTCCCCAGTGCACATTCTTGTCTTTGCTACTTATAACGAGTTGTCAAATTTCTGCAAGGCACTACCGCTGTCCTTATAGTTTCATTTTATACAGCTCATGCCTCATTCGAGGCCTCATATCCCTGCCACTCACTGCTTTTTCCATCTATCCGGGTGCCTTCTGCTTCCTCAGGGTGGTCCTCCCATTAAAGCAAAGGTGGAACACCGCAGGAGGTAGGGTTTGGCAGCAGGCACCCAGGAAGCAGGTATGACTTTGGCTACTGTGAGATAGTCAACTGCTTCCACCCATGAGCATAAATACAGCACGGAGACCTTGAGAAGCCTCGCTCTTTGAGCTCGTGTCAGGGACTACAAGACCAGAATAAGCAGGTGTAAGCAGGGACAGACCAGAATGTTGATTTAAAAAAAAAAAAAAAATTGTGATCTGTCATCCTACCATTGCATCATTATATGCATTTTCATAGCAGTTATTTTTTAATTTCACTAAGAAACATAATTGTTATGAAATGTGTTCACTTTTCCTAAAAGTTTACAAAATTACTTAATGACATATTCATGTTTGAACCAACAGTTTAGAGCCATCCAGCCTAGAACCATCAGAATATGTTGGAACATGCCTATAAAAACTAGATGCCTAAAAATCTATAAATGCCTTCATGTGATTACTTATTAAATATAAAGATAAAGCAGAGCATATAAAGTTTGAAATCTGTAGGATGAAAGCTAATAAGAAACATATTACCAATATGTTTCCATATTGGTTTACCAATATGGTTTACCAATAAACCAATATACATAAAAGTAATCAATATACAGAAAGAGAATTAAAGATTTAGTCATATTGTATTCCGGATGGGAAAGTAGAAGAGTTAAAATATGTCAGTTCTCTAATTGTTAATCTATAAATTAATTTAATTATACTAAGAATTCCAATGGGATTTTACATACAAAAATAGTTATGCACTAATATTAAGGAGAAATTTTGCCTTAGCAGATGTTCAAATTAATTTTAATGCTACAAAAACTAGTCATGATGGTACTGACAAATCAACAGGTTATCAATCAAAATCTAAAATAAGAGCTATAAGAATGGAATTCCAAATCAGTTAGAAAAAGACTTGATTTCATTATCAATTGGAACTTCTGGATAAATTTTGGAAAATAGGAATTTAGAACCAACTTTACACTCAAATTAAAGTAATACCTTGATTGAATTAAGTTGTTAATGTAAGCTATGGATAAAAATAAATACATTAGAACAAAACAAATATGAATATGTTTATAATCTTCAGTAAGACTGAGCTATGCCAAAGTACAACTAAGAAGGCCTTAATGTTTCCTCCCTGGACTAGACTTCAGACAGGCTTCTTCCTGATGATAGGTCCCTGACCTTGTTTTTTTAGAGCACTTAAACAACTTGCAATTGTAATTTTTTCTCTGCTCCTGTGAAATGTGAATATTTTACAACCCAGGAATGTCTTTCTTACTGACCTGGGAACCGCTCCTTTGAAATATAATTAAGAAAGATGGGGGCCTTATCTCCCAATCTCTGTAGTGGAGTAGGAGCCTAACCTCAAGGAGTGACAATTCGCAAACACAGATGGGTAGAATCACAATGATTGCCTGCCCACTGATGTCCTCCATATTTTCCTATTAACTTGCTCCAGCATTTAAAAATCCTCCTGACTTACATTTTAGCAGAGTTGAGTTCAGTTGCTCTCCCTCATTACAATAGCCTTAAATAAAATATTTCTTGCCTATTTACCTGATCCAGTGCAATTTTTTTATATACAACACACACATAGATGGGATAGAAAGACAGTTTTGAAGATTGATATACATGAGCACTGGGGAGTCTAGGTGGTTCAAGTGGTTAAGCATATGCCTTCGGCTCAAATCATGATCCCAGGGCCCTGAGATCGAGCCAGGGAACGTGCTTCTCCCTCTCCCTCTGTTGCTCCCCCAGCTTGTGCTCTCTCACATGCACTTTCTCTCTCTCTAGTAAATAAATAAAATCTTAAAAAAAAAAAGGTTGATATATGTGAGTACATAAAAATAAAATTTGTATTTTCCTAATAATTAAAAATAATGATGGAGTTATTTTCATTGAAAGAGAAACTTCATCATGCAATATTACTACAGAGTAATAAAAAATAGTTATAAAAGAACATGTAGAGCATATATCTATCTGATTTTTTATTTTTTAATAAAAATAGTTATACACATAGTTACACATATACATAAGCACACACAAAGATATACATCAATATGTTGGTAGTATTTCTCCCCCTAAGATAGTGGGGATGATAAGCATTTCTCTCCCTGTATTTTCTTAATTTTCTTATTTTTTTCTACAACATGTATTAATTTCACTGAAAAGGAATAGATATGTCCATTACACAAAATGTAAGGAGGCTGGTCTTGAATGCCATATTTTATTGTCTCTTATATAGCAGAATTCTTCATTGAATTCATGTTAACTCTTGGTTGTTGGTGCTTGTTTGTCTGTTTGTTTATCTGGTCTCAAAACAGTGAGAGACATCCTGGTATTTTGTATGTGCAAAAGGCAATTTTTTTATGATGCCTATGTGTCATGTTTCTCTACTGAATTCCTATTTTTGGCTCATTTCTATGTCCTCCCCTCCCCTGACAAATATTTTAGACTTCCTCTGAGGTGAACTGAATGATATAAATTTTGATTACCAGTTTAGTTATATAGACTTTTCAGCATCTGTAAATTTTAGGGCAATCCCAAAAAGGAAATACCAATTCCGTGATTTTGCCTCTGGGTCTGGGGAAGCTTTTGACCTAAACGTAACTTCCCGAATATGGTTTTTATATTTTGACCTACTTCAGATTTTAGGTATTCACTCTTTTCTGATGCTATGATCTGAAATAGCTTCAAATAGGAGTAAGAGAGACACAAAAAGCATAGCCTCTCTCTGGGTTTCTATTTACTATGGCTACATTTGCCCCTTGACAATCATTCTCAAACATTAAGATGCAAAAATTATAGAGTATTTGCTTAAAATGTACATTCTTAAGCCTCTGACCACAGCTTCCATATCAGAACAACTGGGTGGGGGACTAGAGGATATTCATGATCAAGAGTTTGTTGTAAGGGATTCTGGGACTAAGTGTTGAAAACAGCACCTGAGAAATGACAGCATACCTGATCCCCAAAAGGCATGCATCAATGAGTCATTCAGAAGCTGAACGTGAATTTAAATCTTATTCTAACCCCCCCCCCAATAAAATGTAAAATTTTTAAAAGTTGATATCAGTTGGTCCTGAATGAAGTATATCTTCCAGAAGACACTGCTGTTTATAATATGAAACTCTGTATGAATCAAAATGTCTTGCCTTCTTCTTCTATTTATGTAACCTAAAAACCTAAAATAACCCATTTCATCACTTATTGTTACAAATGTCCCCACTGCCACATCTTACCTTAGCCAAATACACCTTTCACATGTCACACGCCTACTACCATCCTTTACATGTTATACACCTTGTATATCAGTTCTATTTAAGCACTAAAAGATAAAAAATAGCTACCAAGGTTTTCAAGACATAAAGCTCAATATCATCTTAACACCACATCCTGGGTGTTGGCAGATTCTGATGTTTCATTGTCTTGACCAGGTAATGATATAAATGGGATTTTGAGAGTTCATCTGCTGTGTGACCACCATAAATAGGCCCACTACCTATTATCACACAGACAGCCACCCTATAAAAATTGTGGGGATATTATTATAGATGACAAAGCAGGAAAGAGAGAGAAACAGAGACAGTGACTGACACAGAGAGACAGAGACAAAAAGAAAGAGAGAGAAAGATTCAAAACTTGAAATCTAGGCTTCAAAACCTATTGACTCCAATAATAAGGCAAAGAAAAAAATCAAGCTCCAGAAACTCTCTGTCTTGGGACCTCCCAGGATTTGGCAAAAGGCAGACTGAAAAAGCAGGAAGCACACAGGAAAGGCAGGGGTCACAGTTACCTGAGGCTGGGTGGTAAGCTTCTAATCATACAAAGGTTCAACATACAACAGAAGCTTTAAACTTAGACACAGCGTTGATTGAGAGGCCTGGAGCTACCCAGGCTGCCCTGGAGCTGAAGTGTCTCCTTCAAATAGAATTGTTCAAAACAAAATAACAGCACATTTCTGACCCGTAATTATGCAAGGCATTTTAAAGATTCAGATACAGAACAAACCACTTTTCTGGTGCATAATTTTAAGGGAAGTATTTTGATTATTTTGGCATAACAAATTGCCCCCCAAATATAAAGGCTTAAAAGGGTAACTCCTTTTGCTTGTTTGCTCACATTTGCAACTTGGGGTAGGCTTGGTGAGGAAAGCTTGTCTTTGTCCCTGGTGGCTTTGCTCTATTGGTTGTAAACTCTGGGGTCTGGTCAAGACTGCTGTACTTTGGCCATGCTTCCTGGGCTTCAGCCCTTGCTGCCAGCTGGGTCTTTCAGTTCTTGTCCATGTGCTTTATGTGGACCTCCTCAGAGCATGGCAGTCTCACACCAGTCTGACTTCTTACCCAGCAGCTACCTACTCTCAGTGTACAAAAAAACACACTGCCAGGTCTTCTTAAGGCTTAAGCATAAAATTGGCAAACGCTTCCTTTCACCACATTTTATTGGTTGAAGCACAACACAGGTCCAGCCCAGAATCAAAGGGAAGGAACCATACAGGCTCGAATGCCCAAAGGCATAGTTCATTTGGTGACTGCCCAAGTAACATTCAACTACAGACAGAAAAACCTTCCTTTGTATCCAAGCATATATGGATGAATATTTTATCTAAACAAACGTGCCTATATTTTAAATACTTCTTTAGAATGCCCTGTTTTCTAGAACTCAAAGTCATGAAGGTAAATTTATGATCAGATAGTAGCACATATTTTCTGCAGAAAGAGAGTAACAATAAAGGGTTGAGATTACATTGTGCAAGTCAACAAGAGCAGTTAAAAAATTAGAGTAGTGGAAATTTAAGCAAGGTTCATCTTAAATTTCATTTACAAGCTTCTAAGAGACGTATAAAAAGAAATAAGTTGATGAAGATAGCTGCTATCCAATTGTGACCTAATATAGAATAAAATAGAATCTTTACAGATAATCATTTAAAAAATATAATGCATATCTTTCCTGCTCTTTTTACTTTTACATGTGTATCTTTGAGTAACATGATGATTAGATTTAGTTCCTGGGAATATATTCCCAGATACCATTAAGAAAGAATATAGATATTTTTAAGCTAAGGAGGTAATAGCCTGAATACAAAGAATCTATCAGGATCTTATGGGAAAGAATAAAGTAAGTTTTAGATATCTCAGAATAATTATTAAATTAAATATGTAGGCAAATAACACAGGGACTTATATTGTGCTATACTTAATATAAAACAGTTTGAAAAAAAACAAAACAAAACAAAAAATATAAAACAGTTTGAAGGAGATTCGTAAAGAAATTAAAACTGTATTTAACGGAAGCAAAAGTATTAAACAAATTAAAACTTTACCTAAAATTTGTGGGAGTTTTCTATTTCACCAAATATTATAAATTAATATAACTTGAATAATTCAAAGTTTAAAAAGTCTTTTAATGATAATTATGAGCATTCATTTGAATTAAGAATACTGTAAATATATACATTTTTTTAATTTGCAAAACAATTTCACTTACATCACCTAAATAATTTTAATAACTACTCAGTGGAATAGATATTTCCATTTTAGTTTCAGTGATCAAACGATATGCTCTTTTAGTTGGCCACAGTATTATTTCTCCAGTTTAGTTTTTATTTTCTACTCATTAGATTATTGCTTGGTACAGTAGATTTAAACAATACACTGTTTGTATTGAATCAGTAGCATGTTACTCAAAGTTACTGGGAAAGCCTCTGAGCACAATGGCATAGTTTACATAACATGATAACAAGCTGCCAGCACATCATACCCACAGTCTAACATGGCAACAACTGATGTAGCGATATCTGTTCCTCTTTCCAAATGGAATGTGCTCTCTTCAAGGGGACTTACAATCTCCCATTTATTCTAGTTCCACCACCATATTTCCATCTCCTCTCTTTATATTTCTGCCTGGCACCTGCAGGTATATGAAGTCTTACAGACCCTGACTTAACATTAGTGAAAGTGGCAACTGGAAATTCATTTACTACAACTAAGGTGTTCAAGAGCTCATTAAACTCTACAATTAGTTATTAAGATAAAAAGTTTTTGACAGAGGAATAGATGCAGCTTCTAAACACAAAGCAGCAGCCCCTTAAATCCACAGGCATGGATAAGATGACCCCAGTTACAGGCAGGCTTTGTGGAAGGAGGTTGAGCACAAACAGGAGACAGCATAAGGGCATAAAGATTCTGGAATAAGAGAGAGCATCTCATGTTGGATAGGTACCTGCACAGACAGTATAAAGGCATTAGCTGATGTCAAAAGTCTTGCTGGGATTGCTCACATTCAAGAGAGTTAGTCTGAGCCAGGGATAAAATGGATACTAATCTACCAAGTTTTTCATGATACAATTCATGTTAGGGATATTGGACAGAAAATTATAGACATATCTCACAGTACTTTCTATATTTTTTTTCCATGAGAGCTGATAAAAGCTGTACACAAGGATCACTTTTATATACACCGCATTATATAAATAATTTACCTGAATTATTTCTTCTTCCCCTATCAAGGATATCATATATTTGACTACACAAATGTTCCTTAATCAAAGACTGTGATAATTTTCTTTCGGTTCTCAAGACCAACAAAATATCTGCTACTAAGACAAGGTGACATACTTCATTTTACAAAGTTTCTCTTTCCTAGCTTAGAGCTAATTGATTTTTATGAAATTGCAGTAAATTTTAAGAAACGTGGATGAATGAAATCTTTTTTATCTTTCACTCATTCATCACTGATTTGTCAACTAAAAAAATAATAATAAATCTTGTATTAATTTCTGTATCATAGAACTTTTTAATTTTATTGTATGTTAACTCTCATCCTGAAGGGTAAGTAAATCATTTTCATATACCTATTTGTACCTATTTCATATACCTATTTTTCCTGGGGAACCACTGATCCCAAAGTAACTTGCTTGACTAATTCTCAATAATCACTGAACACACTTGTCAAATTACTTTTTTCTGAGTATTTAAGATTTGGCATTAAAAAAGAAAAAGTATGGGGCAGCCCAGGTGGCTCAGCTCTTTAGCGCTGCCTTCGGCCCAGGGTGTGATCCTGGAGACCCGGGATTGAGTCCCACATCGGGCTCCGTGCATGAAGCCTGCTTCTCCCTCTGCCTGTGTCTCTGCCTCTCTCTCTCTCTTTCTGTGTATCTCATGAATAAATTTTAAAAAATAAATATAAATAAATAAATAAATTAATTAATTAATTAATTAAAAAGAAGTATGTTTTATTTCTCATTTAGAATTTATTTTCGGTTTTATTGGTCTGGTCACATAATTTCTCATATTTTCATTTCTAATATAGAGGCAAAGGTGTTTATTTCTCAGGGTTATTGAGCATATCCAATGAGATAACATATGCAAAATGCTTTTACAAGCTATGAAGTAGCAGCCTAAATTGTTATTGTCATCCCTCAATTAATAAAACACAGAAAAAATATAAATAAAAATAAATAAATATATAAAAACACAGGAAAACTGTATTTTCCTTCAGCAACTTATATTCAGGATTAATTGAAATTTAATGTTAATTGGGATACATTGGGACTTAAATGTCTTCTTTTTAAAATTAGCATATATATAGTGGTTTAAGTAAATTCCTTAAGTTACTTAATGACTGTCAATCAAAAAAACAACAATCTTTTCATAGGTTGTACTCCCTGGCTGCCCAAAAGAGCAATAAATGAATATTTATCAATTTCATTAATTTACTTTCCTTTTGCCCTTGTCTCACCAAACTACCCTTACTTTAGATGATATTTTGATATATACTTTGTTTTTTTTTATTTAAATAATTACTCTTGTATTACTATTTCAAACATTCATCACCTTTGTCAGAATCAAAGTTGTCTGTCTTTATTCACTACCCCTTACAAGCAGAGAATCCATCTACACAATTGCCAGAAACATCACTACATAATGATCCAAGCATAAATTGACACATTATAAACTCTATTTGTTAGTAATCATATAGGAAAAAGAACATTTTCAAAATAAAATTAGAACCCTCCCGCTTGCTCCTCTCTGTAGTAACAGAAATCCAGAGAATTGAGATCTGATCTACTGATCTAACTAAAATATATTCAAATGGAAGCATATAGAAATTTTAATATATGTTTTGCTACATTATTTTCAACTAAAAGTAATCTTTTAAAAATGCATTTTAGTATCCCAGATGGGAAAGTAGAAATGGAAAATAGGGAAGATATTTCACTTGGTTTTGGAAGGAAAGCACATCAATTAACAGATTTTAAATTATTGGCCTGCTTTCACAAATTAATGTATTTTGAGGCAGTGTGTATATGTAGAAAGGAAGTTTCATAGTATCTGTTACTATTCCTTTAAGAACTGTAACTTCTGTAAGAAAGTAATGAGTTGAAAGAATTAGAAAGACATCAGGAGCCTTCTAACAATTAGAAGAATCTGTTAATTAGCACAGAATATGAATCTTAAGCTGCCTTGCTCATCAAATCATTTATTTTAATGAAGCAATGTGGATCAGAAACCTTACACAAAAAATAATTGTAAGAAAATATTTAAATAAGCAAAAGCTTTCTACAGAAATACAGTCCAGGACTATAAGATATATAGGCCCTTAAAATTGGAATTATCATGACATATACCTTCCTATTAGGGATTCGGACAGGATTGAGTTACTGGAATTTGCTTTATGAATATTACAGAATGAAGCATGTCTCTCTCACCAAAAATGGTGCGAATGGTCCATCAAGCTCACCAATTTAAGAGGTTAGAGAAAATAGGAGTGGTGCAGGATCAGTTTAAATACAGACCATGGGGGCAGCCCTGGTGGCCCAGCAGTTTAGCGCTGTCTGCAGCCCAGGGTGTGATCCTGGAGACCTGGGATTGAGTCCTGCGTTGGCCTCCCTGCATGGAGCCTGCTTCCCCCTCTGCCTGTGCCTCTGCCTCTTTCTCTCTCTGTATCTATATAAATAAATAAATAAAATCTTTAAAAAAAAAAATAAAGACCATGGGAGTTCACTATATTCATGACTATTGTGTAGAAATGGGAAAATTATAGCAGCAGCCAGTCAGAATTCATCGATTGCTATTTCTCATTGGATTTTAAAGTACCAAAAGAAAAAAAAAAACTAAGGAAATATTAGTGAATGCAACAGAGGCTTAGAAGAATATATGATAGAGAATGGTATGTGTGTCTGTGTGCATTCACAGAAATGTATCATTGCGTGGCTTACCTAGTTCCATCATTTGAGAATTTACTTTATGTTCCAGTCAGTGTAATTTTTCTTAGTATCTCTAAAACTTAAGCAGTTTGCCCTTCCATTAGGAGCCCCTTTTCTGTGCTCCTACAGTGTATATTTAGTTTTTTAAAGGAATTTTTTTCTGTCTAATGTGCACTGCAAAATGCTGGCTGCCTGCTTCACTTACACTCAGAATGGCTGTTAGTGAAGTCTTATTACCTTCTCACCTGAGAAGAATGCTCTGCCATAAATCTGAAGTGAGAGAGACAATGAGAGGAAGAGGAAAAAGAAGAAGAGCAGAATAAATTTATACCAGGCATGGTCAGCACCTCACCTTCAAGCCCACGATACATTTAGAAGCCCCAGAAAATGTTTTAAAATCGGGGGGGGGGGGGGGAGGAAATTTTAGCTTAGAAAAATTCCAATATAATTTTTTAAATTATAATATAATATTGAGCATATTTATATTTATTTTGATACCATCATACTCTTTTTATTAACTCATTAATTTTTAGTGGAAGAAAAGACGTATGCAGGCAGAAGTGGCTAAATTCCACAAAGGTCCTAATGCAGCCCTGAGAGAGACAAAGAGAGAGAGAGAGAGAAAGAACCTATTTCCCTCTATGAAGAGGAGCAGTGAAGAGAATCACTCTCCAGTTAAGGTATGAAATAAATGCTCTATGGAATTTCCCAGGTGGCAATATTAAATGCCACCTGTACCCAGGGATTCAGGAGGTGTTTCTGTTTTTCACTTTTCTACCATCATATAACTTAAATTGGTTATTCTATACTAATAAGAATTCAGGTAATAAAACCACATGTAAACAATTAAGTTCACATGTTTTTGATAAAAACTTATTTATTTAGCATTGACTATGTGCCAAGCTTCTGATATATTGTCTCACTTATTTGTCTCAATAACCTTATGAGTAATGATTATTGCTAATAACCTTTCAATTAAGGGAACAGTAATTTAAGGACAATAAAAAAATAAAGAGATCTAAGAGATTCCCAGGCATATTAGGCCTCAATTGACTTTCAAGATTAGAGGGAGCGAATCATAAATCCATCTTATTGTTCACCTATTTGTAGAGTTTCTCAAGTGCATATTATTTCAAAAACTTATCTTTCTTAAACCTATAAATACTTTCTGTCTAAAGAGTTATTATGTAAAGTAGAAGTTAAATCCTTAATCCTAAAAAAGTTAATAACATTTTAATTTCAAATTGCTAATGTTATCTATTAAATCAATGAAAAGATCACTGTTGGAGGAAGTATAAATTGGCATAACACCTTTGGAGAATAGTTGGTAGTATCTGGTAAAGCTGAACTGGTGCACATACCATGGCCCGACAATGCTATGCCTAGATAAACACCCAAAAAACATGTGTACAAGTGCACCAAAATATTCAAGAATATTCAAAACTAGAAACATCTGATATATCCATCAAAGCATAAGTTAAAAAAAGGCGTAACATATTCATATAATGGAATACTCTAGCACAATTAGAATGAAGTAACTGCATCAGCAGACAAAACTATGAATGAGTTTTATAAATATATTTGTTGAATGAAAGAAATCTTGTACAAAACAATGCATACTACTGTATGATTTCCCTTGTATAAAGTTCAGAAGCAAATTAAACTGTAGTTCTAGAAGCTGAGACAGTGGTTTTCTTGGGCAAGAGTGGGAGAGACTGATTGAAATGTATCATCAGAATGGCTTCTGAGTTTTAGTAATAATCTCATTTTTTGAACTGGAAGTGATTTTATTCACTGTATTCACCTTGTGATAATTTATTAGGGTTATGATTTATGCACTTTCATTATCTATATCACATTTCAGTAAACAAATATTTTTTAAAGTCAAGGTAAAAATTCATGCAACTAAATTTCTACATTATATTTAATACATTGTGTTAATATTCTGTGCAAATAAAATATAATAGATTGGAATTTTTCTTACAAGACTTGCTAACTTGTGAAGGAAATTATTAAAGAAGAAGCAAGTATGAATTATTCTGACACGTTTTTGCAGGAATAACTCATATGGTTATAGCACAAGGGCAAAATTCTGACATGATAAATGGTGACAGAGAGAATTAATTTAATTGAGATGAGGACAAAATCAATGCAATAGATTAACACATTCTCTAAATTTAAAAATCTATGTATTTTCCCCCTTTAAAGATTTAGTTATCTGTGCTGAAGTAATATTATGATTTAATTATAAAACATTCCAAAGTAAGAACTTACTAAATTGATGGTTCATAACCTGTTTTTTTTAACATCGTGTGTTAAAGTAACAATACATGAGAAAAATATTACAAAAATAATTTTAGAAGATAGAAAGGGTAGCTTAAAATGGTCATATTTGACAAATATTTATAGCTTGGCAAGTCTAAATAGTTTAATGTCTTCTGTATTCTCTCTGGCACAGTTTGGTCTAAAATAGATTAAATAAATGGCAAAATCTATGCTGGGCTCTGCTTTAGTCTGCATGCTACTGAGCAATCATCAAAGTTCTCCAGTAATTTAAGGGCTAGATCTATTATTATCTCCTAATGATTAGGTCAAATCAGTCAGGTTGGAATCCTCATTAGTATGAAAAGGGTCCCTGTGCCACTACCCCATAATAACTTACAACACAGCAAAGTGAATTTTTATACATTTAACAAATGTGAAATTTAATCAACTTATGAGCTATACATTTGTGTTAAGCCTCCTTCCTCTCTAGCATGAACAACCTGCTATGCTCAGCGCAGCCCCAGTGAAAAGCCTACTGCCAGGGCAGCCATATATATGTTTTAAATAGATGACAGGCTTCTCTTCTGACGGCATCTCATCATCACCTGGCCGAAAAGATTCACACAGAACTACTAAGGAAAATATATAAATATGATAAGCTACAATTTCGGCTATACAGTATTACCTTTAGGCTCCCAGGTGACCTGTCATTTCTGAGAAATCCATGCATACGAGAATACTTACAGATAATCTTGTCAAATGCCAGTAATGTTTGTGAAAAAGTAGAGAAGGTAAGCCAAACTTTCGGTTCATGGCCGATCCATCTACCAGGTCTTAGCTGGGGTCCTCATTCTCGTGTGGATTCTATTTCCATATCCCACAGAAACCCATTATCTCATCATTATTTATCATATCAAACACCTCCTTTTAATTTTAACTTCAATAGATTTTTTTTGGAGTTGGGGGGGTTACCCTCCCCTTTCCACTTTTCTTCCATCTATTTTTATAAAGATATTTACAACCTTTGGGGAAAAAAGGAAACTGTTTACACATATAACTGTAGCTAAAACCCAGATTACCAATTCAGTGTAAACTGTTTGATCCAGGACATTGTTAGATATTTAATTACTTGTCAAAAAAGTAAAAATACTTCTTCAGTTCTGGGTCCATTACACAAGAAAGGCCTGCTAGTGAAATATGAAAACACTGAAGCTTTGATGGCAGTAGAATTTTGATTGATAGACACTCAAAGAAACAAAATGTGCAATAACCAAAATAAATTCCACAGTGGCTGATGTCTTCTTTAGAATATTTTAATGGAAAATCAGTGGTTAATTTGCACTGAGAGGGGAGAATGTGCTTCATTTTCTTTAAGAATAAAGCCAAATTCTTCATCCTGGAATTTTACCATAGAATCCATGATTTTAAGAAAACACACCCTTCTTTACATGAAGATAAAAACTGGGTACACTTAAAATGGATCACAGAGCTTAATGGAAGAAGTTAAACTATACAATTTTTATAAGAAAACATAGAAGTAAATCTTTATCATGGGTTTGGTAAAGCCTTGTTAATTTAATTACCACACCAAAAGCACAAGCAGCAAAAGAAAAATAAAACAGATAAATTAGACTCCATTAATTTTTTTTAAAATCTGTGTTTCAAAATGACACTATCAAGAAAGTGAAAACCCACTAGAATCTGGAAAATATGTGCATATTACGTATCTGATAAGAGATTCATTTCCAGAATATATAAAGACAACTTAATTTTTTAAAGGAACAAAAGATCTGAATAGAAATTTCTCCAAAAATATACAAAGAGGCACATGAAAAGATGTTCAACCTTATTAGCCATTAGGAAAATATGACAAGATACGACATTGTACCCATTTGGCTGGCTATAACCAAAAAATAAAGTAGTAACAAGTGGTGGTAAGGATATGGAGAATTGGAATCTTCATATATTGCAGGTGGGAATGTTACTGTGCCAATGCTTTAAAGTCCTGTTTGAGAGTTTCTTAAAATGTTAAACAGAGTTAACATATGACCCAGTAATTCCACTCTTGGGAGAATATCCAAAAGAATTGAAAATACTTGCCCATACAAAAATTAAAAGCCCATCACACAAGACCACATATTGAATGATCCCATTTATAGGCAATGTCCAGAAGAGATATATCTATTGAGACAGAAAATAAAAATTAATGATTGATTAGGACTGAGGGGGAAAAGAGCAAATGAAACATGGAGAAATTGCTAATGAGTACATAGCTTCTTTGGGGGCTGATGAAAACATTCTTAAATTTACTGCAGTTAGTTGTATAACTCAATGAATATACCAAAACTATTAAATTATATATTTTAAATGAGAAAATATATAATTGTGAATTATATAAAATATGTTATATGTATACTAAAATATGAAAGAAAATCCAGCTGGAAAGGAATACATAGCAACAAAAGAATGTGATATGACACAAAGGATTGTAATGGACATACCTACAAAGTGCCGAAGGATCACAACAGAGGAAAAAAATCCACCTCATTTTCTATGTCAATGACTCAGTTCTTGCTTACTGCCATATATCACTATGCATGTGTTTATCAGTGTACCTATGTGTGTATGTACATACATGTGTGCAATGGCTAGACTTGGATATTTTTGGCTCATTGAGTATTACAACACCCCAGACACCCAGATACCAGTTTACATTGATGGCTCAGTATAGGTTATAAGCAGTTGTGAACTGGAGCTAACTCATGTCAGTCTAAGAGAGGCGAATGTAGGTATCACTTCCCAATTCCATGTATACATTAGTACCCTGAAATTGGCCATGCTGGAAATGTTTACACCATGGAAATCAGCAAATGCTACAAATCAGGGCTCCCCTCACCACCCCCATCACCACCACCCTTTAGCTTACTGGTTATTAAGCATTTGCCAGCATACCACTGGGTTTAAAAGTTCTTTTGGAAAGTGACTCACATAATATCACACTTGGGATTCAGATATATTTATAAATGCCTGGAAAATTGAAGGAGTCATTCAGAAGCCAAATTGCCTGAGGACACTATTGAGTCTCTGAGGAAAAAAAAAAAAAAAAAAAATATATATATATATATATATATATATATATATATATATATATGTCATAAGGCAGTACAGAATCTGGCATGATGAGCCCTCCTAGAAAAAGAAGCTGAGAATCAGGAAGAATCAAGTGTTCTGGGTAAAACTCAAAGGCACATCAGCACCTTGGAAGGAAACAGCTTTGGAGAAAACTAAAAGTGCTAGACACAAACTTCTAGAATGACTCAATGCTCAAGTATTCTTGGTATGGGTCCTTTGTAAGATACAAAGGGGAGTTGCTTCAGAAAGACTGCCCAGCACTACAAGAGCAGCAGGGGCTGTGATGAATCACAGGGATGAGCAGCCTGTTTGAGCAAGCTGTCCCTCAGCTTGAATGAAGAGGCACTGAACTGAGCATCAGGGCAGCTGCGTGGCAGGTGGAGACTGTTCAGAAGGAAGGGACTGATAGCAGAATAGTGTTTGGAGGAGCATGGTGGCACTTGCATAAGTAGAAGCCTGAGCAATGGTGTGGCACTGAAGAACAGCAGAGAGGAGAAACCTTAATGAATGTGTGAATTCAGGAGTCTCCTTGGAAACTCTAATATACTTGATGATTAAGGAATTTTCAAAAAGAATCGAAGCCACCAAGGTGTATGAGTGTGTCTTCTGAGGAGGTAGCTGTTACCACAGTAAATTGATAAATTGATCATACATCATCTCTCATAAAACTCATACTATATGCCAATCCCTACCCTATAATATATTGTCCACTCCTTAAGGCAGAATTTATTCATCTTAACTCTCACAGAAATCACGGGGCACATTGTGAGCATTTCATGTCTGTTAATAACAGTAAGAGCTAACAATTAATTCTGTATAACATTTACTATGTGTCAGGCACTATTCAAGGAATTTCTCATGAATTCATTTGCAGTTTATGAAAAGGTATTAATACTTCCCCCATGTTAAAAATAAACTAAGACACAGAAAAAAATAAGTAACTTGCTCAAGGTCATACATCCTCCAAATAAATAATAAATAGATGATATATAAATAAATGATTGGTAGATAGATGGATGGATGGACAGATAGATGGATAGATATCATTCAGACAATTTGGTTTATCTAAGTTCTGCCACTTTTTCAAAATGTGCTCTATGTTTTTCCGAACTAGAAAGTCGTTAGTAGGTCATAAAATTAATCTAGTGGATTGCAACTAGAATTTTTTTTTGCAAGACTAGATCATAGCATATCATGTGTAACAAATGTGGGTTGCTCTGTGAAACCTCTATTTCAGTTGTGTGTAAGTATGGGGGTGTGTTTGTATATGCAGAGTTGTAATGTAAAATGCATTTCCTACTACGGTTTGCTGTCAAGATTTGAGAAACCCAGATCTAGGAGATATTATCTTGATAGCCTCTGTTCCTTAGTTTCCTCAAAACTATCATGAGCATGTAGTATTCAACAAAGTAGGTATTTTAGAAGACACTTACATTCAAGCATATAGGCTTGAAGCACTCCTATATAATTAAAACACTGGATAAAATAACTTAAACTAATGAACCAAAATATTATGTTTATAACACTATGATTTGTCTTTTCAGAAGAGATGTTACAATCATTATAACACACATATAAGATTTAAATTTAATTTTGAAAAAATTTTCTCTGCAAGACAGCTCTGTCCAAGATGTTGTGGCCCTGGTAATAAATGAAGAGAAGAAAACCTTACCCATGAGACTACGTCAGATGCATTACTGAAGTTATGATGGGATCATAACACCACTTGCATTTCTATATGAGAATGTGATGATAGTAAGAATGAGCAATAATAAATGATTAAACAGCTCTCCTCTCTGGAGCAATCTCCTAGTTCTGGGGAAAAGCCTTTTTTCCACCTCCACTCAAGAAAAGAGAAAATGCCAAACTGCTGAGACTTCTAGGGAAAAAAAGAAATTGCCCAAGCAGAAAGCTAAAACCAATGCCAGTAGTATCTGTTGTTTAATACTGTTTTGCATATGAAATTATGTAATTACCATTGTCCTCTGTTTTTAAGAAACGTATTGCTTATTGCAAAAGAATGAGAATTAGGTACAGCACAAAGCAGGGAATCAGTTCTTCTTTTTGCATGTTTCTTAAAAATCATATATAAGTATTCTATAAATGATAAGTGTTAAGAAAATATTATTTAATTACCAACCAGAATATTATTTCTATGAGGTCAAAAGTGAGTAGTACCTTTTTTTTTTTTTTTTTTAGTTTCTAACAGGAGTTAGTAATTCTCAAAAAATAATGTATTTAAATTAATTAAATTTAATTAATTAATTAATTAAATTCCTGAAATAACAAATGCCTTCTAGTAAAATGTGTTAAGCCTTGACAAGTAGGAGTCCACATATTAATTGCCTGTCTTGACTAGGAATTGTGTGTATCTTACCTCATTTTAGTTTTATAAAAAGACTGTAAAATAAGACTTACTGCCCTGATTTTAGGAAGAAAGAGTGAAGTTATTTGGCTAGTAAATTGCTACGCTGAGATTCATACTAAGGTCTCAATGTCTGCAATGCCCATACTCACTCTATTACACTTAAGAGTAGTTAAGCCATCACACCAAAGTGGAAAGATAAGTAGTACCAGATACCATCACTTCACAAAGCGTAACCTAGGAATACTGTGCTCTGTTGTCAGAGGTGAGATGTTATCGGAATGAGAGGGACTGATCCATAAATAGGAGACATTTAGGCACTAGAATGACATTTTCTTTCATTATTTCATTTCATGTCATTTGCCACATGTTTCTCTCTAATCCCGTGCATGTTTCTGTACCTATGTAATATTCAGTGTGAAATTCTATGTCAGTATATTTAAACTTCCAAAAGTCAGTAGGTTCAGAGTTGTGATTCCCATAGCAACCATAATTCCACCCCTTTGTTTTTATATAGCATTTGTATAACTGGGGAAGTTGTTAAGTTTTATATCTTAATATAAATATGCAGTCATGTTGAGTGTCTTTTTATAGTTGCTGTGGGAACCACAATTTAGAATTTTCTTTGCATTTAAATTCCCAATCAGATTACTGCAATCACTGGCATTCCTCTAATTTTATTGAAGAAATGGAAATGGGAAAAAGGAATAGTAATTTTATTATAAATTCCCATAGTTTTTATTTTAGGATATTATTTAACTGCCAAAGGGAAATTAAATTAAAAAAAAAAGGAAGGAAGGAAAGAAATGTGGCATATTTTAAGATAAAATGGCAAAAGTAAAGAATAGTATGGTAAAGAAATGTAAAGTAATTTTAAATATGTGCAATTCCCAAATATTTTGAAATGTTATCTTTCCTATTGGTCACAGAGTGGTAAGTGTTAAAAATATAAAGACCTATAAAGCTCTTAGATCTTTTTGTTTAAAGATTTATTTATTTATTTGAGAGAGAGAAAGAGAGTTCTGGGGGAGGAGCACAGAGGGAGGGAGAGAGAGAATCCTCATGTGGACTCCCTCCTAAGCACTGAGCCAGGCCTGGGCTCCATCCCAAGACCCTGAGATCATGACCTGAGCCAAAACCAAGAGTTAGCTGCTCAACTGACTGAGCCACTCAGCACCCCTCTTATTGATCTCTTTATAAGTGAAGACATGAGTATGTATATACTGTGTTATATTGGTTCTATTGTGTGTGTGTATTCGTGTCTGTGTCCCTGTGTGTGTGTGTGTGTGTGTGTGTGTAATGCACTTCTCTTTCCACTCAAAGGAAGGGTTTAGCGAGAAATTACCCTTAATAAACACACAGTATTTGCATATGATTCAGTATCCTTATAAGTCTTGTGGGACCATAATGTGAATGTGTTTAAAGTCCAGGTACTTTTTATTTAAGTAAGAGCTTACAAAAGTCTTGTATAGAAGTATCTGATCAAGGAAAGGAGTTTGAAGTCAGGATAGATATGCAGACAAATACAGTAACCAAACTTTAAAATTAAAAATGATGGCAGTAGTGACTGCTTTAAGGGACCAGAGCAGATGTTGCTAGACATTAGGACTCAAATCCCAAAACTAGTCACCACAGATCTCATTCCTTCCCCCAACATCCTTCAAGATCCATACATACCACTTTCAGAGGCACCTTAATGAACATTTAATACTCCAGGGTCTACATGAAGAGAACTAAATTGATATTTTTTTATGCCATTATGGCCCATATCCTATCTTGTAACATTCATAGATGTGATATGCTTTCCTATGACTCAACTAAGCACAAAGTTCACAAATGACCATTTGACCCAATGAACACAAAAGTAGTCAGTAAACAGGTAAAAATTAAGGCTGTTTTGAAAAAGTTGACCCTATATGTTTGTCGTCACTATTCATAAGAACTTATTTCACCTTTTTATATATATACAAATACAAATACGTTTTTACACAAATGTGTATGGTGTGTGCTTTCTTTAATACTATCTTTCTTCCATCTCTTTACTTGGCTTCCCCACATTAACAACATTCTACCTTTATTGTTTGGATTATATTATCACCTTTACTATGTTCCCTGTCTCCATATCAGAACAAGAATTCTCCTGTTATGTCTATTCCCATGGACAATCCTAAAACTGGAACTATCAACTTGGATAAATCAAGAACTTTTGCTGCTCTTTAAAAATCTGTAATAAAATGAATTATGCCAGACTGATTTGAGACATGATCTTATCTCTTCTCTGACAACCTATGATGAGTTATAGTCCCGCCATAATCTCTGGGTGCTATAGGATCTTGGAGCAAGATTATCTGGTAGATTCAGATAAACCCAATTACCCTTCTGGTCTTCTTCATAATGGTTAATGGCCTCCACAACCATGGTGTCAGCATTTCAAGGGAAAATAATAAACGCTATATTTAATTCTCCTATATTACAATACTCAGGGTTACAGAGGAAAAATGCCCAAGGTAGGAGAACCTTCATTAAACTGATCCTAGGTTTTTGACATGGTTACTATTGCTATTTCCAAAAGATGGAAATATCAATGCTGTCAAACTGAGCAGGCTGCCATAGGGAGTGGTGGTCACTTTGAAGACTCTGCCATGCAAGGATAATTTTACACAAGTTATGAGAATTGTTGATCTGAGGCAGGGGAAGTAATTGTCACCAAAGCATAGGCTGTAACAGTTTGGGAGTACTGGTATTAGTTTGTGGAGTATGGCTTATCTGAGGGGGAGTTCAGAATGCAAACTTCCCTATCTTTGTGTTGTTTCATATTCTATCTTGGAGCACACTTTAAACTGATTGACAGACACAGGAAAAAATATTTTAATTCCAAGAATGTTTAATAATAAAATCAAGGTAAAATCTCCATCAGTAAAACATCTACTGAAATAATAAGAAGGATTTTGTCAAAGAGAAACTCTATAGCTGTTTCCCACTTAACCTATATTTCTCTGTCATCCTTGTACTTGTATTTTTTATTCCTTCTTCACATTTAAATCCCAGATGAGGAATAAAATTGAAGCAAAAATTTGCATATTTAAATGAATGCTGTCAAATTTATTGGGACTGGGATCAACTGCAGATTATCAGAAAACTCTTAAGGGTGATAGGAGATGTTTCAAAATCAAAAAGTTTACTGCCTTTGCCATGTGCAACATTCTCCAGTCCAATATCCTAATTTTCTTCACTTTGTTTTCTCTATGGAACTTTTTCCTTCTTCCACTGAGTTCATTGGTGTCTGCTCAGTTAGGAATATATTGTCTTAATTTTCAGCAATCTCACTATTGCCCATTCTCACCCAATGTTCAAAAAAAGTCATCAAAAGTAGAAGAAACCATCCAGATTCATTAATTTTACCATGAACTGTTTCTAGTGCTCTAGCTCACAATATTTGAAATTTTTGACTCAGAGATTTAGCTTCAACTCTGGCAGTGAAGTTCATCTCAGGCAAATTAGCTGACATTTTATATTATCTGTGATTATGCTCCCCACTCAACTACTCTAAGTAACTGGCATGTTGGTATCTCTACATTCATTTTAGTTCTTTTGTATGTAATAAATATATCAACAAGAAGTCTCTAATACTATCCACTCTCTTAGTCTTCAGTAGAAGTAAAAAATGATTACCTAACACTAAATTGACATTTTCATTCATGCAAAATATATTTAAAGAGTTCATCTTGGGGTGCTTGGGTGGCTCAGTGGTTGAGCATCTGCTTTGGCTCAGGTCGTGATCCCAGGGTCCTAGGATGGAGGCCACATCAGGCTCCATGGAGGGAGCATGATGCTTCCTCTACCTATGTCTCTGTCTCTGTCTCTCTCTCTCTGTGTCTGTCATGAATGAATAAATAAAATATTTTTTTAAAAATCAATAAATAAATAATTTAAAAAATAAAGAGTCCATCTTACCAAATCTGCATTTGAACTATACAACACATTAAAAGGAAAGAGGAAGGGTGACCTTTGCCTCTGAGGTATTGTAGTCTATAGTATTTGATATGAATAACAAATCTATATGCCTTGATATATACAGGGAACAAGGAGGTAGGAAGGTATTTTCCACCTTATATCAGTCTCTCCAATGGAAGAAATGATCATTAAAGTGGTAGAATTTAGAACATACACTGGACCTTCTTTTCTGTCTCTTCCTGTTTATATGAAAATGGTGCTTTCATTAGATATATATTGCAATGTAACAAATCTCCCAAAACTTGGCAGCTTAAGACAACTAATTTTTATCATCTCATGCAGTTTCCGAGAAACAGGGATCTAGTTGTAGCTTAGATGAACGGTTATAGCTCAAAGTCTCTCCTGAGGGCACAGTCGAAATGTAGCACAGAACTTCAGTCATCCAAAGGCTTGACTGGGCTGAGGTGGGGGGATCCACTTGCAAGCTATTATCAGAAGCCTCAGTTCCTCAACATATAGGTCTCTCCAGAGGCCTACTCAAAAACTGGTTTCCCCAAAGTAAGTGATCTAAGATACAGTGTGACTAAAATGGGAGCCACAGTGTCTTCTATAATCTTGGAAGTATCTTACCATCACTTCTGCTAGATTTACTGGTTACACAAATTAAACTTGGCACAATGTGGGAGAAGACTAGACAAAGTTATAAGTCCCAGAAGAAAAGTATCATTAGGGGCCATCTTGAAGACTGACTATCCTAGTTTTATGTTCTCTCTATCCTGTGGGCACTCCATCTCTCTCTCTGTAACATATGCTTGCTCTTGCTTCAAGTTCCTATACCCTACAGTTCAATGACAAGGGTTTGGTTATGGGTTTTTAGGAAAGAGGTTGAGACTTGAGGTTAATCTACATGCTTTAAACCTATTTCAACAATACGAGGTATTCTTATTTCCCTTTTTGTGTACAGCTATCTTTTTTTTTTTTTTTTTTTTTTTTTTGTGTACAGCTATCTTGATAGGAAATTATTTATAGGACAGAATTGGACTATCCTAGATCCTTTAGTTAAAACTCATCATAAACCATCAAAACTCTTGCCCTGCATTATATATAAATATATATAACATAATATTTGTATATATATTTATAACATATAACATTCATATATACATTATATAAATAAATATTTTTTTATTTTAGCCAACATTCATTGAGTCAATAAATTTTTCGATACCTACTATGTTTTAACTCCTCTCTAGATGCCTATATTAAAACAGTAAATAAGCATACAAAAATCCCTGCCCTCAGTGGGCTTATATTCTAGTGGGGAAGAAAAAAAAAACACAAAACAATAAATCATGTTAGAAGATGAAAAGTCTTATGAAAGAATATAACAGTAGAAAGGGGATTATAAATTCTGGGACAGTAGAGGGTAGGGTTATGATTTTTAAACAGAGTAGTAAGAAAAACACCCGAAGAAAGGGCCTGGGTGGGAACATCTTATGTGCTTAACTGGAGTAGTGAAAGAAGCAATAAGGAGAAGTGGAAGATAATATGAGAGAAGTTACAAGGGAATTAATTTGAGGAGGTTTGTAGGCCATTGAAAATGTTGCCTTTTACTCTGGATGAAATGGGGAGACACTGGATAGTTTGTTTTAAGCAGAGAGTAGATAAAAATTAATCCAACAAAGAAGTGAAGACATTCACGTACATAAGTAAGCACAGAGATATGTTTTAATCTTGTTTATGTGAGTGCTATTTCCTTGCCAAATAATTGATATCTAATCAACACAACTCTAAACCTCAATTCCACCCTCCACATTTTACCCTTTAAAATTCGGCTCAGGCATTATCAATTGGCTCTCTGGAGAAAGGAAGCCCTGAAAGGTAGCATGTGCAATTTCTATGATATATATACTTCCTGCATGGCTGATTTCAAGGATGGTTGCGTTTAACAACCCACTCCTGGAATTTTCACAGATCGTCCTGAGAGCCTGTATGAAGCAGCTCTAGCATTCCACATTTGTGCTCCACAGAGCAAATACCAAACACAGTGACTTTATAGTAGATATTACATAAATGTTTAATATATTAATAGCAAAAAAATTATCACTCTGATACCTGTTATGTGTCAAACACATAGCTCATCCTATATCAAGTATTTCCTCAAAAGCCTTGCAATAACACA
Source organism: Canis aureus (assembly GCF_053574225.1). Classification (NCBI taxonomy): domain Eukaryota; kingdom Metazoa; phylum Chordata; class Mammalia; order Carnivora; family Canidae; genus Canis; species Canis aureus. Next base: position 84,599,830 of record NC_135611.1, on the reverse strand, counting down.
GAAAGTAAATTTTCCCGTATTACAGATGAATGTACTGATGTTCTTGGAGATAAAAATAACTTTCCCAAGTTCACTTGCTAATAAGCAGCAAAGTCATGATTTGAAACACCAACTGTTTATACCCTTTCAGTTGTGCTGAATAAATGACTCTAACCTGAAATTCAGAACATCAAGTATCCACTATGAACCCATTGTATAAATTTTCCACCAATGTGCAATTATTTATCAAGGAATATAGCACTGTTATCAATTCAGCTGATTTTCACTAAATAGCATACATGCATTTTGCACCATGCTATGGATACATACACATTGAGATTCTACTCTCCTTAACAATTTTAGCCAATACCACTAGCTCCCATTTCCTAAAGAAAGGCATTTAAATCAAATCAACAGCACCACACCCATAATTTCATCCCTTCACATTGTATTCTTTAAAATTAGGCTCAAACACCAACTATCTCGGGAAACTTTTTTCTGAGAAATCTTTCTCCTCCTGGCTCCCCTCAGAATGAAATTGATGCCCAAAAGTTGTGTTTTCAAGTATCCTGTGAATATATATAGCATTACAGTAAAACATAGTTATATGGCAAGTATTCACTTCATTTCTCTTTTCTCTCTTAGGACAAGAACTCGTTTCAACATCTTTCTAGATGCCATATTTCAGAAACCAGAATATAGTACAGTTTGGATGCTTGAGCTCTATAGTGATACCGCCTGAGTTCAGTTCAGTTTTGTTTTCGTCCTTTACTAGCTGGAAATTTATTTCATTTTTCAAAGCTCTTTTCTTAACTGTAAAATGGAGATGATTTTTATAAGAATTAAATAAATTAATATATATAAAACACATAGAAGAAGCTTGACAAATAAAAATTATCATTGCATTGGTAAACATATGGGTAAACATAAAATGCACTTATTGATTAAAGCACAGTTTGTGTTCACGGCCAGGGCAATGGTTATTTGTGTTTGTTTTGCTTAATAAGACATTATCATTTATGATAATAAACACAATAACAATTCCCACTACTAATTTTCTCACAAAGGTACACATATAATATTGAAACCTAACTTCACACTCTTTAACTATTTTCCCTAAGAAAGCTAGCAAGAATAGTTTGATACTGATCTCACAATGAGTTTGCTCTCTTACCTGTCTACTCTTCACCAGCATGAGAGATATATGAGAAATGGCATAATCTTTTCAGCCCTGGGTTATGCCATAGTGAAATTGGCATAACATAAACAATCTGGGAAAAATGAGAGAGACTACTTTAATACAGAAAAATAAGCTGGTGATAACCCACCATACCTGATTTTTCAATGAAATTATTAGGCTAATAGCTATTATCAACAAAAATCATGTTTCCTAAATTCTCTTATGTTTATCCTCTCATTTATTCAATCAATGTAAAACTGACCTTAAAAGTAAAATTGGAGGGGCCCCTAGATGGCTCAGTCCATTCATTAACCATCTGCCTTCAGCTCAGGTCATGATCCCAGGGTTCTGGGATCAGAGCCCCATGTCTGGCTCCCTGCCCAGCAGGGAGCCTACTTCTCCCTCACCCTCTCCCTTCCATTTCTCTGCTTGTGCATTCTCTCTCTCTCAAATAAATTCTTTAAATATATATATAAATATATTTATATTTATTTATAATATTTATATATATATATATTTATATATATTTAAGTATATATATATAATTGTAAAGACCTTTTTAATAAATCCTTTTCCCTAGTCCTATAATGAATTTCCTTATTACTACAGATCAAACTCATTTTGTCCAATTTGGTTTTGTTTCCACATGTTGGATCAACTAGAATCTAGCTTTGGTATAGGATGCTTCTTTTCTTCTTCTTTTTTTTTTTTTTTTTTTTACTTTCCTTAATGACATTTCATATATTCTTGTGGAAGTTACAAATTATAGTTATTGTGACATACATCCACAATTCTTAAGGTTGTACAATATGCACAAAAATTTTTGTGAGCAAATTTCATTAAATATCCCCAAAACTGGCTGCGCCACGAAGACTGATAATTTGCTGAAAACTCCCTCAAAAATAATTCTGAAAATTGTCATCACTAATTCTTTATTTTTTTTTTTTGCCTTTTGTGGTGATATATATCTCTACATGAACAACTCAGATTATTAACCTGAATCTACACACAACTGAAAGAAACCGTGGATGGTGTAACATATTTGTGACACTTAGAAATATACTGCAAATATACTTCTTTCTCCAAATACACAGTTCTCAAGGCCAGCTTTAATGGTGATCTATAATAAAATAATAACCAAAATTGGAAATACAAAAAAGCTCTGGGTTTTCACTGGAATATGGCCCTCTTTTTCCATATTTTACCACTTCAAACTCTGTAATGTTATACTCTCCACGTTCTTCTTATGCTCCTTTATAAAAACATTTTAAAAAAACATCAGATTGCTTCTTGCCTGGCCTGACCTATAGGCCCCAGGCTGATTAATCCCATTCCCCATTCGTATACTATTCCTTTCACTATATGTGGTATCAACTCCTTTGTTAATAGCCAACTGAAAAAGGGAAGGTTTGCTCCCATTCACCTCTAGAAAAGGATAATTATTTATGGAGAAAAAAAAAAGTGAGGGGGCTGTGTAATTCTCCAGCTTCACTGGAATTCTATAGTTAAGTCCACATAAAACAAACACTATTTAATAGAATTTAGCTTTATTGAGATCTGTGTTTCAATGGGCAAACTTATCTAAAAGGATACTTTTAGCCCAGGACCCTAAAGAACACCCTGCCCTTTCTACTATCCCCATCACGGTGGCTTTGCGTGGGCTGTGTGCTGTCACATTAATAGGCAACATCAAGTCTAATGGAGACGTGCTGGGCTTCTGCAGAGTGTGAATTATTAACTCAGGTATATGGGAGAGTATTAAACAATCCTGTGAGGCAAGAAGGCATTGTTTAATGCTCTGTTTGTATCTGATTCCTTGTTGTTTTCATACACTGACGGAAACCAGGTAGGAATGCTAACAAGAAATTTCAAATAGATGAGAGAGAATTTTAAGCCGTTGTCATCAGTCTCAGCTTCTGTCAGTGCATGAAGTAAACAAGTTCAGATGCATTAGGCAACAATGAGAGAGACAAAGGACGCGGCAGAGACAGGTCAGCATTGACACTATCCCTGTGCTATCATTACCAAAGCTCAATTAACTAAGCCTTAAATCTAAGTGAGACTGAGGTTCAGTCTTCCTCTTTTGTTTCTGCATCTCTTGATAAGGAATCTGAGAGCCTATTAGGGAAACAGGACTAAACAAATACTAGCTGACTTTTTATCATATAGCTTTTCCGCTGAAATACAGATTTCTCTATAAAGTATCCCATTCTTATGGTAAAAATAGAGAGTAAGTGAAAACAACAAAACAGGAAGAACATGCCTGCTGGGGAAATCTGGGCTGGTCTGAGTATTTTAATTGAAAAGTTGTTTGAAACAAATATTCATAAAAGTAATACACATATATCCAAATACCTTAATAATTTCATCTTAAGTCATTAAAAAGTGCACATGCAACTGCCAAGCTTCTGATGCAGAACCAAGGCTTTTTTCTTCTTCTTTTATAGTAAGATCCTTCCCACAATATACATTCCAGGATTTTCAGGAGCCAGGGTTAGTTTTTGTTTGTTTGTTTGTTTGTTTTTTAAAGATTTTATTTATTTATTCATGATAGTCACAGAGAGAGAGAGAGAGAGACAGAGACACAGGCAGAGGGAGAAGCAGGCTCCATGCAGGGAGCCTGATGTGGGATTCGATCCCCGGTCTCCAGGATCGCGCCCTGGGCCAAAGGCAGGCGCCAAACCGCTGCACCACCCAGGGATCCGTTTTTTTTTTTTTTTTAAACTGGAATGAGGATTCAAAGGCTGCCAACAGTCCTTATAATGAGTAGGGCAACTATTCTAATCAACTATACTCATGCCCTACTGGTCATTAAATATTCTGAACATCATCTTTGCTTGTAAAGCAATACGAGTAAACAATTCTTCCAGATTTGTAAGATTTTTTTCTCAAATATTTTACAATTTTTTTCTACATTTAACAGAATTTTTAGCAATTTGTCTTTATCAACTCTGAAAGTCATTTGCTTTCATAAAAGCAACTCTTTATCTCTCTGACTTCCAACTGATATATTTATGAAGTAGTTAATTGAATAATGCAAGTACAATCATAGTACTACCACCAGAGGAAGTTTGAGGAAAAACCACTGGTTCTTGGAGAGCATGTTATTAAACCTAGAAGTATGTGCATGTCCTAGAAAGTATCTATAAGATGCAAGCACTCAGTGAGTCACGGGCCATAATCAGTGTGTCAGAACATATTGGAACAGAAAGATGAGAAAACATCAATTAATCCAGAAGATCAATTACCTGGAAGTGAATTAAGAGAGCATACACTGGGACGCCTGTGTGGCTCAGTGGACTAAGCATCTGCCTTCAGCTCAGGTCATGATCCCAGGGTCCTGGGATGGAGCCCCGCAACATATCCCTGCTGAGCGGGGAGCCTGCTTCTCCCTTTCTATCTGCCGCTCCTCCTGCTTGGGCTCTTTCCTCTCAATCTCTCTCTCAAATAAATAAAATCTTAAAAAAAAAAGCATAGACTATATTGTTGTATTAATAATTACAAAGACAAACTATATGTATACTGTCATATCTCAGCACATAACAAAAGTAAATGTAATATAACTCGGTATAATAGAAAATTTGAAAAATGTGCTCAACTTGACCAAAGTATTTGCTTAACTCAAAAGTACTTGGCTCAAAAATATTTGACACAAAAGTGTTTGTTTCATTCATATGGGGAAACTAAGTTACAATATGATTACTAATTAAGATCAGATAGGAAACCCCTACAGAACAATAAAGACGATACATTTCATGTTCATTGGAACATAGCTAAGGTGGTTCTTTGTCTTAAGTGGGTTACATATACTTCCATCAGAGATTATCTTGTCTGTAGATATAGAGATCCAAAATAAAATGGCTATTTGAGTAGTCCTCAATGATATTTTTTAATATGTATAAGAAACACTGATAAATCAGAATAAACCTGTGGTAGGAAGAATTCTAAGATGCACTTCCTCTAAAGATCTCAGCCCAGAGGTAAGCACATTTTCTCTCAGGTATGCATTCAAATACTGATCTAGGCACTTTGCTGATGGCACTTTGTACCAATAACTAATGTCCAAAAGCAGTTGACCTTAAAATGAGAGAGACTGCCTATTCAGGTGGGCCTAACCATAGCATAGGAACCCTGTAAAAGTAGAGAGTTTTCTCTGGCTAGGAGCAGGAGAGGAAATCAAAGACGGGGAAGAAATATAGCAAGTGTTATTTCATAAGAATCTGCAGTGTATCATTATGGTATATTGGAGTTGCTTTTCTGGGGATACAATGAAGTACTGTGGGCTACTTTATGGGTGGACTAAGAACAAACCAAACTTTGCTTATGGTCACAAGTGGCTTATAGTTGTAAAAAGACATCAAACTACCCTCTGAGTTCCAACTTCAGCAATTAAGTCTTAATGACTATTATCCATCTTTCTACATTTTATTGAAACAGCAAAAAGTAAAACTGAACCTAATAGCTGGCAATATATTCAGACAGACCCTACAGATAGGTGATTCTCAAAGTGTGGTCCCCAGATGAGCAACATCAGCATTACCTGGGAACTTGCAGGAAATACATACTCTAGGGCTCTATCCCAGACCTACTAAATCAGAATCTCTGAAGGTAGGCCCAGAAATATGTGTCTTAGTAAGCATTCCAGGTGATTCTGATGCATGATCAAGTTTGATACATACTGGTTAAAGTGCCCTTCATTGCTATAGCCTCAATGCCTGCTGCTGGTCACATCTTACTATGGATATTATCTTGTCTGCCTCTATGAGAATCTTGGTATGTCCACCTTATGTTATACACATTCCTTTCCTCATAATCTTCTACTTCACTGTGGGTTTTCTCTCCTCTAGAATGTAGGTGTGATATTATTGATATTAATAATCAATTTTGAAGACTATTAAAAGTGGGTATTTTTGCAAAAGTTCACCATGTAATAATACCATTCCATAGTTTGAAAGGCCAGAATATGTGATTACCCATGTGACTACACAAATGTCCCATTCTGTTTTCCTGATGAGTATATGCAAGCCAATGACTTTCAAGAGAAAAATGGTAATATTCCCCTTAAACAAATATGTGCATAAATAGCATGGGATTCCTAGTCATTTCACTTGTGCATTGGCACAGATTTGTTGCTATACTTCTGCAAAGATGGAGACTATAGTAATAAAATATATTCTAGTTGAACTTAAAGTATCTCATATCACCCTGTCTTATGGACCCATTAATTATAAGGGGAAAAAAAAGAAGATAAAATGTGTAGGGAACATAAATGTTTAACCACCACATAGAGCCTGAATAATTAATGGAATGATACCCTTTAGTGCAGAGCCCCATATCTTTAAAATATAGGAGAATATGAGTGCAGTATTTCAATATTTAAGCCGAAGTAAGTGATGTAGTTTCTGCATGTGAACTATACGTCCAGGCAATGGATTGAACAAATGCTTCATAATAATAAAATGGCTTTTAAACGTGAATTGGTCTCATAAGGTATAAGGATTTCCCTAACCAACACAATTTATTCAGAGTAAGATTAGCAAAGACAATTTTTGAAGCAATAATATTCATTACCTCCACATTTTATAATACTGCTAGTTTAGTGTATCTGAAGTGCTCCAGTGTGTTTAGACTGAACTTTCATCACGTCTAAACAGCTTAACTGATAGTTACTTGATAACTCTTTTATGAAGCAGTTTTTTTAATAATGCTTTCATATTTCTGGTTTATGATGCCATTAAAGTCATCATTTGTCACATTAGTAATAGAGAGATTCTTAAAATATCCCTAGCAGCAATTCAGGATGGCTTTTAATGTCAGCATAAATTTCTGTATTACTAAACTAGCTATTTGAAATATTAACAGTGTTGTTTGCAATTTCAAAATATATATGACAACATAAGTATATAACGTACATCCCTCGTTTAGGGAAAACCAGTTAGAAACCTAAAGGAATGAAGCTAAAGTAGGTTGGCTTGACCTTGTAATATGATTTAACAGCAAAGAAAAAAAAGTTCCTTTAGATGTGGAATGGATTGGTGAAGTATCTGCTATAGAATTACTTATTCCCCGTAGACTAAACATTTTAAAATGGGGAGAAAAATGGGGGGAAAATCTAAGTTGCTCAGAATTTTATTTTATAGTGAATCCATCTCAATTCAAACACTCTTGGATACAGTTTCCAATTTTTTTTTTTAGAAGTTAAAACACTGCATAGCATGTTTCCCCCACCCCACTCATATTACATCCTGATATGGGGAATTTTTCTAGAGGGCCATGGATGAGGCTCCAGGGCTCTAAAATTAGACCAGACCAGCTGTGCATAGTTGGTTTGATGCCGCAGGCTTGTGTGCATATGTAACACCATCCCATCACACTGTCAGCTGCTCCATTCTTGGAAACAAATGGAGTATTAATGTCCAAGAACCCCGCTGTTGGGCTGCTTTGGAGACAGGCTTCACATGATGTACGGCTCTGCTCTGTGTCTGCAACATCAATGAGATAAGAGAAGGTTTTTTGTTGTTTTTTTTTTTTTTTTTCTTTCTTTCATGGGTGTGTGAGGACTACGGATCTGATCTTCTAAGAGCAGTTTTTCTTCACAAAGGTTTAGGTAGCTCTTATGTGGGTACATAATGAAAGCTGTCTCAGGGGTCAAACCATGCCTTAGGCCTGTGAGGTAAGATTATGTTTATAAAATGGAAACACTAACAGGAAAGGACCGTTTGTTATGACGATGGGTTATAGTAGAATTCCAATCTTCTTTCTTGGGCCATAGAGCACCTTTTTACTGTTCTTGGTATTTCTATTACTTAATCACACAGAGCATGTCAGTAATAAAAAAAAAAAAAGAGCACTGAAATAGAAATCAGAAAATTCTTCCTTCTAAGCCCAGCCAAGCCCCTCAGTATTGATGTACACTTGTCCAATCTTATTATCTTGCTGACCTCATTATCCTTGTTTCTGTAATTACTGATTATATCTGTTTTATCTACTGCAAATGGTTATAAAAATATTAGGAGTACAAGATTTGTGAATATAGGGTTATTAATTAAACTATAGTTGACATTCCAAAATGTTAGTTTATTAATACTTTTTACTAATATTTTGCCTTGAAATTATCTGTCAACTGTAACATCGATCCATATATTACCATTATTAAATTTTTCTTCCTTTTAAATTGTACCTTTGGACATGACAGAAAGACTGAAAAAGAGTCACAATCAAAACATTTATGCCTGACTACACCAAATTACTCCTCTTTCTAACAGAACTACATTTGAATAAACTGCCGACTGCTGGCACTGTGAATGGACTGGAAAATAATTTTGTTATTGAAGAAGTCATTTATCCACTGGAAATGTAACATAATTCTCACAGGTATAAGCCTTTCCCTAGTTCCAAATGTTGACAAGGCCCATGAGGAGTAGGACTTTCATGAAAAAGGGACCAAGTAACTTTCACCAAATGAGAACGACTATCATGATTTCCCATCCATCTGTATTAGGGTTCTCCAGAGAAAGAGAACCAAAAAGGGATGTGTATGTGTGTGTATGTGTTTGAATATATGTGCAAAATGTATAGGAAAGGAAAGAGAGAATAAAACTTAGTATAAAAAATTAGCTCACATGATTGATATGGGAGGCTGATAAATCCCAAGATCTGCAATGGGCAAACAAGAGAACCAGAGCCGAAGGTACAAATTCTATTCTAAAACCTTTCTGACTCAAGAATCAAGAAAAACCTGTTTCAGTTTGAGTGTGAAGGCTGGAAAAAACCAGGATCCCATCTTAAGACAGGTAGGAGGAATTTCCTCTTATTTGTGGGAGGGTCAGCCTTTTTGTTCTATTCAGGTATTTAATGGAGTGGATGAAGCCCACTAATCTGATTTACCCAGTTTACTGATTCAAATGTTAATCTCACCCAGATACCCTAAAGGACATTTCCAGAATAAAACCTGATCAAATATCTGGGCACCCAGTGTCCCAGTCAAGAAGTCACATAAAATTAACTATCACATCATCAAAGATCACAGAAAAGGAGAAATGCCTTATTACATCCTAAAACTCCTTGGTAGACTTGAACGTAAGATGCAAAGTACAGTGGGGTTGGTTCAAGCAATCAAGGTGATTTAAGACCTAGTTAACTATATTACAAAGTAGTAAAATTGGGGCCAAATGAATAGCTCAATCTACACAGCCTAGAACAAAAAGCTCTGTTGGAAGAGCAGACAGGTGGAAGCTCTTTGGGTTGTATCTGTCTCCAGGGGCCCTGAATCCTGCAGGCTAAGCTTCTTTAACTTTGAATCCTGTACCAATTCTCCTCTCCTTTAACCCCATTCCCATAATGCTTTAAGTTTACTATAAGTGTTTTGAGGGCTCTTGGACAACACACCCACAATTCATATTTTATTCCACATACTTAGCAAAATACAAACTATTTTCTCTGGATTGAAGGAGTTATTCCTATTTAATTAATAATTTTCTAATTCATGATGGTCTACATAAGAATATTAATTATTAATTCTTACATGGAAGATTTGTTTTAGGTTTAACAATTCTTGTTACATATTACTATAAAAAACTTTATTAAATACAATTCAAAAGGCAACAATTTAACTAAAGTTGTTCTTATTGACTTACACTGAAAATCTAATTCTGAGATTTTTAACAACTGCATTACTATTTAGTGAAATATATAAAGAAAACTGTCATACTTGGTAAATACTTAAACTCACCTTTAACTTCTAACTAGTAAAAAATGAAATCAACAGAGATGTAAACACAGGCAACAAATATAGATGTGTGTGTGTGTCTTGTGTGTGTATATTCTACTAAGTAAAAATAATATGAACATTTGCTATCTTCATAAAAAGATATAACAACATTCCTACTGTGTTTAGTACAGAAGAGTAAAACTGGGTAAATTTTTAAAAACTGTGATGTGTATAGTTTTCTACTGCTTATATACCATATTATAACAAATTCAGTAACTTAATACAAATTGACTATGTTTATAGCTCTCCAGGCCATAATTTTGACATGGTTCCAACTGGGCTAAAATCAAGGTGTTGGCAGTACTGCACTGACTTCTGGAGGCTCTGGAAAAGAACCTGTTTCTTTGTCTTTTCCAGTTCATAGACCTGCCTGCTTTCCTAGATTTGTGGCCCTTTCATCCATCTTCAAAGCAAGCAGGGTAGCATCTCCCTGTCCCTTCTCCCATCCTCACATTCTCTCTAACCGTTGTTGAGAAAGTTTCTCCACTTTTAAGGACTCAAGTGATTAAATGCACCCCATTCACATAATCCAAGATAGCCCTCCATCTCAAGGTCATTCACTTTAATCACATCTGCAAAGTCCCTTCTGCCATTTAAGGTAACATGGATTTTGCCATTCTCAGGATCCATGGATTAAGAAGTGGACAATTTTGAGGGCCATTATTCTGCCTACTATGTGTTATAAAATTACTTTAGAAAAATATGTTAATAGATAAAGCCCTCTTATGTTTTGTGGGTTTTTTTTTTCCTTTTCAGCAAAGTAATCTGTACACAATTAGCTCCTTTCAATTGGGAAAAATAGAAAACACTTTCATATGAGAACTTGGAACCAGAACATATTTAAAGAAAAAAAAGTTACAGCATTAACTATATATCCTAATTAATAGCCCTTCTTAATTACTAATAGAGCAGTCTGTACTATAACTGAAATCAATTTGTCTTCATTTTTAAAATATTTTCTGCACAGTTGTGGCTTGATAATTAAAACACTGGGTCCAGGAACCATCTCCTTCTAACTCAGAGTCATTATTGTCTGGTGAAGTCATTAACTTGGATTAATTAGGTAAGAGTGGTATAATAATCTGTGGATGACTTCCAGCTCTTAGGAGAGCACTGAGAAACTATTTCTGTTATGTTTAGAGTAACATATAAATTCAAGCACCATTAAATCAGATGCTGTATCGCCTTTGGTTCACTTCTAGGGCAGTACCTATAACACAATATATGGTGAGTAAATATTTTTGAAGGAACAATGGAAAATTAAATGAGTCAGTATTAAAGTATAAGACGACCTAGAAAAAGTTAAGAATAAAGGTAAGTTAAAATTTGGATGTTTCACATTGCTTCAATTTGCTGAGACAAATGGTAATTTTAGCATTGTTCCTTAACACAAGCATGGTGGCCAGTTTGGAGTATTTAATTTGCAATGTATTTGGATCTGCTGCATATATAGAACTTCTAAATGTGTTAGGTCATTGATCTTCTTTCCATATCTACTGATGACTGTTCAGATACTTACTAAGTAAAAGATTAGGTTTTATGAGGCTGCAGAAATAATAAAGCAAATAAATGTAATAAGATCAAATTTTTTTTCTGATGCTCTCGTGTTAGATGTTATAAGGAATAGTTTGCTTTGCTGAAGAGAGCAGTGCCATACGAGGGAAAGTAAGTTCTCTGAAGTCCATTGAAACTAAATGCTTGCGGACTTTAAACAGCACTAACTACTAAAGCAGACCAATCATGCTCTCAAAAACAGGCTTTTCAATTCAGACATCATCTATCCCTTCCTCTGAAGCAAGTCTTGTGAAGAGAAAACTCATAGAAGAAAGAGGAAATAAATCCTACCAGAGTCTTTTGGAGAACTTGACATAGAAATAGCCTGCAAAGCACTTGGCTTCATACCAGCTCAACTGGTAGCAGCAGCGATGTGGCCTTTTCCACACTCAGTAAGGTGTTTTTGTTGATTTTTCTTAATTACATTCTCACTGAAAAACATGCCCTTTTAGCACTGGACTGTCTACAGAAAGAATAAGAATAGTTATTTAACACTATACCCCAACCTGATTAATTTGTAGTCCGACTTAATGTCAAATTCCATCAACATAGCACGTCAAGTTTTTACCTAAATGTGTGTGTGTGTGTGTGTGTGTGTGTGTGATTAAATATTTCTTCCAGTGGCTAGAATAATGCTTGGCACATAGAAATGGCTAAATATACATTTAAGTAACTAAAATGATATTTCTTCCCAAACAGAATTGTTATTTTGCATTTTCAATGGGTTTAATATTTTAAAAACATATTTTGATATATTTTTCATTTCAGTATGTCTTTTTTTCTTTTCTCTAGAAACCCTCTGCTATCTATAGTAAGCCAGATATATCATTGTTCCAGTGATAGAGAGGATTAGAATAGACTAGAATAAAGAGTCCCAGCAATTCTGTGTCAAGATGCTAGTCTTACAAACACAATTTAAAAATGGGCAAAAGGAAAAAATAAATACATACACACATGCATACACACATACATATGGGCAAAGGATTTGAACAGACACATCTCCAAAGAAGACATACGAATGGGCAACAAGTACATGAAAGAATGTTCAATATCACTAATCATTTGAGAAATACAAGTCAAAACCACAATGACATACCACTTCACACCCAATATAACTACTATCAAAAAAAGAAAAAACAGAATAAAACAAACAGAAATTAATAAACAATGGGAAAGATGTAGAGAAAGTGGAACTCCACTGTGAAAAACAATATGGTAGTTCCTCATAAAATTAAAAACACAGTAATTCTATGATCCAGCAGTTCCACCTCTAGGTATATACCCAAAGAATTGACAGCAGGGACTCAAGCACATATTTGTACACCCATGACCAATGTTCATAGCAGCAGTATCAACAGTAACCAAAAGGTGGGAACCAATCAATGTCCACAAACAGATGAATGGGTTACAAAATGTTCTACATGTAACAATAGAATATTATACAGTCTTAATAAAGGGGTAATGTGCTTTGAAGATGGAGGGAAGGAGCCACAAGCCAAAAAAATACAAGCAACCATGAGGAGCTGAAAAAGTCATGTAAAACAGATACTCCCCTCAAAGCCTCCAGGCTTGCCGACACCTTAATTTCAGGATTCTAGCTTCCAGAACTGTAAAAGACTAAATCCATGTTGTTTTAAGCCAGCCAGTTTGTGGTAATTTGTTACAGCAGCAGCAGGGAACTAACTCTGCCCTCTCCTATATACGGTTGGGGACTATGTGAGGGCAGACTCACAGAGTTTTGCCCCATGATATAAATGAAATACTTGAGGGTTTGGGGAGGCCCCAGAATGAACAGCTTGAGAGATAATGGGAGCAAATGATGAACCAGAAGAGGCCTGGGGCTTGGGGAGCCACCAGAATGAACAGTTTGGAGACGAACATGAACAAATGATGGACCAGAAGAGTCTGGCCTGGGGTCAGAATAAAAGGCCAAAAGTGGGAAAGACCTCATGACAAGAGAGCATGTCCAAGACTAATGACCTCAGTGGTGGGTACTAATGGGTACCCAAAAGGATGATTCAGGCTCAGTCATACTCAACAAGGATAAGCACCAGAAGGCCAAGGACAAGAACAGAGTATCAACACCATTCAGCAGACTAGTTGAGACCAGAGGCAGTCCCCAGATCAAAAGCTTATTGCTATGGCATTACGCCATGTGGATTGTTAAAGTCCTTCAGCATTGAGTAATTCATTGATTCTCTCAGCAAATAATTACCAAATGCCAGTTTTATGTTCTAGGAACATATCAATGAGCAAAATTTACTTTTAAAAAAGCTGTTCTCATGGAGCTTATATTTTATTGAAGAGAAATAAACCGTAAGTTAAGTAATTGAACTATATTTATTATGAAGATAGGACTAAGAATTTACTGATGAATTAGAGGAGTGTGTCAGAGAGAGATTAAGAATGACAACACACACACACACAAAGAATGCTTTAATACAAAATAATGGTGCTCAGTAATTAAAATAAATGAACTCTTAATACAACATGGATGAATCTCAAATAGCTGTATATAGTGAAAGAAGCCAGAAAAAAGAGAACATATTCTATAATTTGACCTACATAAAATTCTAGAAAATGCAAATAGTCTAAGTGACAGAAAGCAGATCCATGCTTTTGGGGGTTGGGGAAGAGGTAAAGAGGAATTAATTTCAAGGATGTTTTTAGAGGTGATGGACATATCCACTATCTTGCTTATAGTGATGGTTTCACAGGGTTGATAATTTTATGTGTGGACTGGGCCACAGGGTGTCCAACATATCTGATAAAACATTTTTCTGGGCGTTTCTGGATGATAACAATGGAATTGGAAGGCTGAGTATTACAGATTGGCCTCCCCAGTGCGGATAGACTTCATCCAATTCATTGAAGGTCTCACTAGAACAAAAGGCTGAGTAGGAGAGAATTTGTTATGACTGCCTCTGAGCTGCACCAATGTTCTCCTGCCTTCAAAACTGGGGTCAGACAGGAAATATATTAAGGCTCTCTTGGGTCTCCAGCTTGGTGACTACAGATCTTGGTACTTCTCAACCTCCATAATCAAATGAACCAATTCCTTATAATAAATCTCTCTACCCTCCCTAGTCCTGCCTACCTCCTCTCTATCTCTTTCTGTGTTTTATCTCCTTTTTTCTGTAAGTCTCTTGGGATTGTATGTAGAAGCTGTTCTCATTAAACACCAAACATATGCTGGTCTATCTACAAATTTAGTTTCATATTCTACTTAACAATTTAAATAAACTGAAATATGTCACATATATATCTCCTTATCTTATTGGTTCTGTTTCTCTGGAGAACCAAGACTAATGTAATGGGTATCTACACGTGTCAAAATTTATCTATATACACTTTAAATATGTGCAGTTTTAAGGAACTAAAAGTATAGATTTTTTTTTATTTATCAAGATGGGAAAGACTATCAATGTAATGAGTCATGAAGAAGGGCTCAGTTTGGAATAAAAAGAAAAAAAACTCTATTCCCTTTGTACTCTATGCAGTCTACTCAAAGTGGTTCACTTATTACCAGATATATGTGGGTTTTCCACATCAAACAATTTTCCAACTCTCAGGACATCAACTCTATATCCTACAATTTATTTATGACACTAACTACCTAGAATTAGCATAGACCCTACAAGTTGAGGGCTCATACCCACAGGACTGCCACCCATTTCAAATGCCAATCACAAGTGGTAGATCTCCAGGTTACCTACACTTCTGTCTGATTTAGCCACAAGTTAAGGGTGCTATGCTCCCATCCTTAAGTGTTATAATTTGCTATACTAGCTCACAAAAATCTGGGGAACATTTATGTTTACCATTTTATTATATAATGAAGGATATGATAAAGGAAATGGATAAAGAGCTATATAAAGAGATATAAGAGGAGGTCCAGAAGAGTCTCAAGCACAGGAGCTTCTGTCCCTATGGAATTGAGGTACACTACCCTCCTGGCATATGAATTTGTTCACTAATCTATAAATTGTTCTCCAAATGCCATGCTTCAAGAATTTTATGAAGGCTTCATCATGTAGGTATGATTGACTATTAACTCAACTTCCTCTCTCAGCTCCTCAGAGGATAGGGGATGGGGCTGTAAGTTCTAAATTTCTAATCATGGCTTGGTCCTTCTGGTTACCAGCCCCATGCAGGAGTCCACCAAGAATCACCTCACTAGAGTAAAAAATATTCCTATTACCCAAGAAATTCCAAGAGATTCAGGAACTCTGCATCAGGAACCAGTGTCAAAGACAAAGCATATTAGAACAAAATATGCTCCTAGCAGTAATGCCTAGGAAATTACAAAGGTTTTAGTTCTAGCCAGGAACCAGGACACAAATAAAAATATGTATTTCTTATTACATCACAGTGTAACATAAACATGCTACAGTACAAATATTTACCAACCAACCAAGTGAATTGTTTTTTTGGGAACTGTATATTCAAGTCTAGAGTTCAGAATTGAGACCAGAACATGAGATAAATTTGGAAAGCATCATACTGAATAACATTCCCAAGGAAATAACTGTACTTAAAGAACAGAAGTCTGGGAACTGGGTATTCTTTTATTTAGAGTTTGAGGAAAGTGAAAGGCAAAAGACATTCAAAAGTATGGTCAATGAAGGCAAGAAAAACCAGGAGAATGTGCTCTATGCCACTCAAAAGAAATGCTTCAGATACAGAAGAGTAATTTAAATTGATGATGGCAAAGACTTGACTGTTAAATTTAGCAAAGAAGGGGCAGCCTGGGTGGCTCAGTGGTTTAGTGCTGCCTTCAGCCCAGGGTGTGATCCTGGGGACCCAGGATCGAGTCCCACGTCAGGCTCCGTGCATGGAGCCTGCTTCTCCCTCTGCCTGTGTCTCTGCCTCTCTCTCTCTCTCTCTCTGTTTCTCACATGAATGAATGAATGAATGAATGAATGAATGAATAAATAAATAAATAAAATGTCAAAAAACAAAATAAAATGAATTTAACAAAGAAGAAACCACCATTAAGAGCAATTTCTTAGGGTGAGGTAGGGCAAATATTGTGACTGGTGTGGGTTAAAGAGAGTAAGTTGGGGAGAAAGTGAAGACAGACAGCACTGATAACTTTTTCTTTGGAGATTTAATAGAAAATAGAATAAAGAAATGAGGAGTTAACCAGAGACTGATATGAAGCCAAAAAAATATATTATTTTTAATATGGGAGCAACATATTTGGTGCTGATGGAAATGATCCAGTAAAGAAGAAACATAATAATGAAGGAGAGGTGGAGAGAATGTCAAGTGATGTACTTAAAGTAGGTGAATGCAGATGGTACCTAGTGGACAAAAAGAGGGATTAATCTTATAGAGGAACACAATGACTCCACACATAGTAATAGTAAGGAGGGCAGGGTAAATGAGCAAGATGTAAAGTACATGACCAATATGGTGGCGAGAGTTTGTGAAATTTCTCTTCTGAATACCCCTATTTTCTTTCAGAAAAATAAGAAAACCATGTCTTCAGCTGGGAGTGATACATGAGAGGAGGTGCTGAAATTTAAGCAGAGAAAAGAATATGACATGGTCATTAACTGACATGAACAAATCAGAGAATGCATCGTGACTTCAGGGCAGTACAATGGGCCTACATGAGATTAGTGGCCATGAACTGAAGCCTTGACAGCAGGGCTGTGTATTTTTCCCTAGCAAAATCTGGCTATGCTGATGTAGACATAGTGTAGTCAGAGGACTATACTTAAAAAGGTCTGATGTTTTGCCAGGTAAGTACTATACACCATGCAAGAGCAAAACACTTGAGAATGTATCCAAAGGAGGGACTGAAATGAAAGATCATGAAATTAAAGTGCACAAGAAAGTAATTGAAGATCCAGGAGTGAATGAGGGATGATGGGGATGAAACTGAAATAAGTCAATAGATTATATATTCTAATGAAGTGGAAGACCTATAGAGAGAGTGAGCCAAAAAATAGTAGTCAGAGAGATTCATATTTGAAGCTGAGATTCTGGAGCAGTTGGGGTTATCCGTATGTTAACTGTCTTGGGAGTGGTTAGTCAATGAGATGGTGTAGAGGAAAAGATCAATTTTTCAAGAACAGGTAAATAAACTGAAGGAGCAAGGTGTGAAAATAATATACATGGACACTGAAATTAGAATAAATAAGGCAGAAGTAGTATTAGAGACTGTGACCATGAAACCAATCAAAATCTTTACCAATGATCAGAAATGTCATGTGAATCAATAGATGACTATAACAAGGCATGGTAGAGAGTATTATAATCTAGTAATATGAGGTTTTACATTGTGTCTTTTTAGAGGGGAGAGAGGAAGAATAGTCTAGAAGTGACCATAAGGATCTAGGTTCCTTTGCTTATATTGGGCCAGTAAAATGAATGGAGATGAAGAGGAAAAACCCTCCACTGGAGATAGAGTCCATTTCACATAGAGAAGACAAACAAAATGACATTCAGATGAGAGACTGAGTATACAACGGATTTTGATGAGAAGAATCTGAGTTCCAGAGACACAGCAGAAATGTTTCAGGATTTGATGAGGGGTGAGAAATGCTATCAGAAAGAGCACATAATGAGCCATATGCGGACCACAGTCTGGGGTGTAAAAATTGTTGTCAGTGACATGTGCTTATGGAGATTGGTATAAACAAGGATATTAACTTGGTTTCAGGAGATAGTAGTAAGTCAAGGAGTATCAGTGGGAAAGAAAAGCTATGAGGAATTCACTAGGAGCAGGTGGAGTTCTGGGGCCCCTTCTGTAGCCAGTGAAGGGGGCTCTGCAAGGAGGGGGAGATACAGACTTCAAAGAGTGTGAAGAAAGAAAGAGAAAAGAAAGAAAAGAAAAAAGAAAAGAAAAAAGAAAAGAAAAAAGAAAAGAAAAGAAAAAGAAAAGAAGAGAAAAAAGAAAGAAAAGAAGAGAAGAAAAGAAAGAAAAGAAAAGAAAAGAAAAGAAAAGAAAAGAAAAGAGAAGAAAAGAAGGAGGGAGGGAGGAAGGGAGAAAAGAAAATATTAAAGAAAACTCATAGGGAGCTCAAACTTTGAATGGACTGAATACTTATCTGAAAGTACCTTATAAAGCAGGAAAAATGAAATTACCTTCATAATTTTTAAATTTACACTTTATTTGGTCAACCATGGAAATGAGGGCACATGAAAAGTTTATTTCAGCTATAATATAATATAGATTGCGCCTTCTCTTAATGAACACATGAAAATTAATAAATGCATTCTGATCACATTACATGTGCGGACTCCTGCAAGATTCCTAAAATTCTGTTTGCAGCAAATATCTGCATATCACGTGGTTCTGTATCTTGGAAAGAACAAAAACAGGGCACCTGTTAGAAGATGATGAACTGGTAGTTGGATACATATATTTTAAAGAAAGGAATGAGCTGAAGATGAAAATTTGGGTGTTCCTGGTATATATAGAGTAAGAGGTAAAAAGATAGAGATACAGCTACAGATACAGATATAGTTACAGGTATAGATGTCGTCTAAAGGAAAATAGTGCAAGGACTGAGTATATATGGAAAAGAAAGAAGACCAAGTTCTCAGCCCAAGGCATAGTCAAGGATCTGGGAGTGCAGTCACTTCTTGTGGTGAAAGACTTACCTGTGAAAGACTTACCTGGGGCAGCCCGGGTGGCTCAGCAGTTTAGCGCCGCCTTCAGCCCAGGGTGTGATCCTGGAGTCCCAGGATCGAGTCCCACATCCGGCTCCCTGCATGGAGCCTGCTTCTCCCTCTGCCTGTGTCTCTGCCTCTCTCTATCTGTGTCTCTCATGAATAAAAAAATAATAATAAAAATATTTTAAAAATCTTAAAAAAGAAGAAAGACTTACCTGGTGATCATGCTATTTCCTGGCTCTAAAATGAGGTACAGGGGGAGACAGAAAAATGAGAGAAAAAGAGTCAGAGAGAAGGGGAGAATCTAAGTGCATTCAAATATTGCACAGACTTTAAACATAAGGTTCTATAGAGAAAAAAATCGGCATGAGAAAATTTTCCTATTATAATGTGAAGATATAATATTAAGAAAATAAAGAAGGATAAAAAAACTATATGTGAATTATGATCTGAAGTGTGTTTGTATGTGTAGATGAGCATGAGTATGTATATGTTAAATTATGACTTAGACACATTTAAATCAAATGTGCTCAACACTGATTCTTAATTTTGCTATCAGAAATCAATTCCTTTGTGAACTATTTCTTTAACAGTAGTATAAAAATTAAATTATGCTGTATACTGATATTTTAGCCACTTCTAATTTAAAATTTTGTCTATTTCAAATAAATATTTATTACAACTTAAGTATTTTTATTTTCTCAGTCATTACTTGGTAATCTTTCTTGATAATTCCTTCTACTGCCAAAGATAACCTTCTCCAATTCTACTAGAAAATTTTTTCTCTTGACATAATAACAATTTTAACAATCAAAAGAAATTTTAAATGGGTCAAATTCTTGTCCCATCTTCCAAAGTTCTAACAGTGATTAAGCAAGGTGATGTGTTAACATTTTAGAAAACTATAATGTATGCTATAAATATATTCTCCTATTTTCAGCTCACTGGAATGCACTAAACAATTATTTAAAAAAAAAAACAATTGTTTTCAATTTCTGGTTACATTTTAAAGACTGTGATAATGAATCGTGCACATGTTTGAGTCCATGTGTGAAAATCTGCTTACTGAAGAAAAGTGCAACTCTCTAGGTACAATCAATCAGAAAAATGTGGAACTTCTCTCTATAAAGACCATATTAGAAATCCTCTGGAGAACGGACACAGGACAGTATGTACAGTTTGAAAATGATTACAAAATAATACTGATATACACCTCATCTCCCCTCCCTCTCAGATTATGAATCACTTCTCTCTGCTATCTATGTCATATTATTGTAGCAAATTAAGTCACCGGAAAGAAACATGATTGAACTGCATTATCTCAGTCCCCATAGAAGTGTCTTTACTACTATGATTTTATGTCAGCGTTTGCTCTAATAAAGAGCTATACAGAGATATTTCTGCATCTGCTGTAAAACTATTAAATACATTGCCCATGACTTTATTCAACGTCCTTTACTATGCAAGTACAAATGGTAGAATTTAATGCCAAAGATGTTTATTTCTGAATAATCACTCTTCTATTTTATCAAGACATTAATAGATAGATAATCTGTCATCTTTCACTCTTTGGCTTCCAGGAAACAGATTAAATTTCAGGCTTAATTATGGAAATGTCTCACAATTCCTTTTCCTTTCTTTTCTCTATGTTTCCTCATATCTTTTACATCATTGTTAATCTTCTAGCTTCATTTAGCTAAATAGTATTATATGCATTTTAAGGGAATTTTAAAGTAGATGAAGTATAATAATTTTTTTTAAATGAGAGGACTGAAGTCCAGAAAATTTCAAATAAGTGAAGTAAAGGGAGAAAAAAAAATAGGGCTTGCATCAGGGCAATAGTATGATCAGAGGCCACTTAAAGAATGAGACAGGGATGAGTGCTGAACCTCCATCAATGAAGAGTAATGAGAAATATAGGAGAGAAGGTGAGCAAGGGGTTACACTAGGTGGGAGTGATGGGACATTTTGATTCAGCAACCTAAGCAACTCCATAACTCCTGATAAATTGTGAATGAAAGTAGAGAGAATGCAAGAGGACATTAAGTTTAAATACAATGCCTGAAATTTTCTCAGAGAGAAAAGTGATTTTAGTAAGGTGTGGCTGTCTTGTGAAATTCTCCATGTTCCACACAATGTTCTTTTGGATGATGACAGAGCCTACCTAATACAGAAGGGGACCTGTCCCAGACACCCCATCTTGCCCATATCCTTAGAACACAGACCACTGAAATACAAGTTATTTCTTAGTTAAATTATACCATGTTATCAGACTGACAGAAAATATCTTTATAAAAGTCCATTTAGAGAACTTAGCAATGTATAAAAGGGAAGCAAATGAATTATTAAAGATCTGTCTGTTCTTTCTTAAATCCTAGAGTTATTTCTATGATTAGACATACTATGATACTATAGTTTCTTTTGGGTTGACCTAATAGTTCTCTGAGTTTGGCAGATCCCTCTGACCATCCTCAAGGAGTTTTGTCTGTCTGTGATACTTATAGCCTGAATAGTTCCAATACACCATATTTCCCCATAGAAGTGGTGCCACCATTAGAAACTGACACATAGGCAGTGTTTTCATCTCCTGAACTCCTGGTAATGACCTTTAAAATGCTGTGAAGGCTTCAAGCAATGCTCCAGTAATTAATATAGTGACAATAAACTCTCACCATGTTTCCATGCTTATTCTGGACAGAACTTATAGTTCCATATAATCTCGGTGTCCTTTCTTATCACTCCAGGGCATCAAGAGTCCTCAGAGCATTACACTACACATTTGAGAGTTTTCTTCTGCATGATAGAGAAACTTCATAGATTAATCTGCTGCTAAAATTATTTATATAGTATGTTTTGCCTTAAAAAGGAAGTTTCTTTTCTCTCTCAGACCAATGGAAAAGAGGAAACCAAGGGAGTTATGCACAGAATATATTTAGAAATTGCCTGTCTCTTAAAAAAAAGAAGAGGAAAAGAAAAAGAGAAATTACCTATCTCTTATTATTATTTTTTTTAATGACAAGTTTTCGAGATGGCAAAGGCATTATCTTTTTTAGTGTGTTGTTTGGATAGATCCTATTGTTTGTAAATAAAAGCCAAAAACGGAGTAGCAGTGCTAGAACACAAATATTTGTTTGAAAACCACAAAACAAACACGCTAAATAGATTTCATAACCTTATGTACGTGCATATCTTGTTTTGTTTTAAAGTTTGGTAGAACTATTGTTGCAATTACAGAATGCAGAAATAACTCAATGAAACTGCATAGGAAACCCTTATTCAACATTTTGCTTTGCTCTCCCCTTTCTTTGAGTAAATCTGACGTTATAAGCATAACTGGTTCTCTGTGGACCTCTTAAATAATTTAAAGATGCTGAGCCTTATATTCTACAGCCCAAAGATGCTGACATTATTTTAAATTAGGTTTTTACACTTAAAACGTATTGAAGTGCATTTGGGGGAGATGAAGTTTTGCTACCTGTGCTTTTTTCCTGTGAGAACAGTGTGCAGCAAACAGAGTCAGAATAAAATAGGATCTCTGTGGTTTGTGTTTAATTCTTTATTTCCAGTCAAATGACATGGGCTGGGGTAACACACACATGACAACCTGGTAATTTCAAAATAATAGTTTGGTTTTAATTCCTTACCTCCACTCAAATGATATGAGCTACGGTAACACACACATGACAATTTGAGAATAAAATCTGAATGCGAAAAAGAGTTGCTCATATCAGGTGAAAACAGCAACACCTAAACATTTTCTAAGAGTCCTCTTATCATGTGCCTTACTGTTCAGTGGATTTGAATTTTGCCATAATTCAAAAGATGTTTGTAATACACAAAGTCATATAGAAGGGACCCCTGAAATGTTGATATGTGGTCATTACTCTACCCTGCGGCACTAATTTCAATGGAGTTCAGCTATGTCTGAATAATCCCAAACCTAAGAAGTGCACTCTTCTTTGTCAGCACCTTTATCTCTCTTTACAGAGAGGCAGAAAGTCAGTCCTATCCTGTTCCTGCATACAACTGCCAAATGTGATTTTCAAGTCCCTAGGCTGGATATATCTGGGTCAGAGGCAAAGCTCAAAGTTGAACCAGGGCTTCATACACTGCATGGCCTCAATCAGAATTTTCCTTATGTGATCAGGCATATTCCCGGTTGCCATGCAATGCAAGTTGGCAAGGGAAAAGAGGAGTTTAAAAAAAAAAATCAAGAAATGGCACCTCGCCAAGTTTTCATGGAGTGAAAAATTGGAGCCCCTGAGAGAAACAAATGTTTGGAACTGCTAACCCTTCTGCCCTATCACATTCCAACACAGTCAGATGGTCACACCCATCTCTGCCAGAATACGCCGTGTTATTGAGCATGGAGACAGGTTTCTAGCCTCACAGGATATGGTATAATGTGCTAGGGATTCATATGAGTTCAAATGAAAGTTTCTTTTTTGCTGGTGCCCGATGCTCAAGTTTTAATGCCTCCCTTTTCTCCTTTTCCTTGCTCTGCCCCTCTTCCAGATTTATTTTCCACTGGTATCTTTGATTCTGTACTCAGATGATTCTAGTTAATAACATTTTACTTGTATGAGTCAGACTCAGGGTCACTAATCATAGTTTTAATATCCAATGAGCAAAACTGAGTGTAGAAAAGAGAGGCATCTCTCACAACAAAAAGAAAAAGAAATAAGCCAGAAAAAGATCTCAAACATGGTCAGATTGGGTGTTTTGAGCTTGGTAGGTATAGCAACAGAAAACCCTGGCTGGCGATCATCTTGGAAAAAAAATCCCAAGTCAGCCAGAAATAATGAAAAAACATTGGACTTAGATTTTCCATTTGCTGGAGATACGACTTTGGGAAAAACCACTGAGTATCTCAGATTTATCTTTACTCATCTGCCAATGTGTACAATAATGACTGACAGTTCACATTACAAGGTTATTAGAAGCAACTAAGATGGCATATAAGCAACCATGTTTCAGAAATACAGAACACTGTATGTGGTTAAAGAACTATCATCTATCATTTTTCCCAAGAGCCCTAGAAAAGTATAAAGTTGTCATTCCGTCCAAGGGCAGTTGGCCACAAATAGTTAAGTTAGTTCCTAATTTAAAGCCTTCAACAACTGTAGCTTTCTGTTGCTTTGTTTTGTTTGGAATCTGTTTGAACAGCTCTATCAATATATAATTCATATACCATACAATACACCCACTTAAATATATTATTTCATTTTTTTCACATATCCACCGGTTTGTTCAACTATCACAATCCAATTTTAGAACATTTTGCCCATTTGCAATCACTTCCTATATTTCCTGCTGACAAATCCTCACTCCTGAACCCTGGGCAACCACTAATGAATTTTCTGTCTCTATGGATTTGCCTATTCTGGCCATTTAAGATAGATGGAATGAATCATATAATATGTGGTATTTTAGGACTGGCGTCTTTCACTTAACATAATGCTTTCAAGGTTCCAAGTTGTAGCATGTATCAGTACTTTATTCCTTTTTATGGCTGAAAAATGTTCCATTGTATGGATATACCACTTTGCTTTATCCATTCATCAGCTGATGGACATTTGGGCTGTTACAACTTTTTGATTGCCATAAATAATGTTACTATGAATATTCATGTACAAGTTTTTGTGTGGACATATTTTCCTTTCTCTTGAGTACCTACCAAAGAGCAGAACTGCTTGGTCAGATGGTAATTCTATGAAGCTTTTGAGGAACTTCCAGACTATTTTTCTTTTTTTTCCCCCAGACTATTCTTCAATTGACTACATCTTTTTACATTTCCACCAGTCATGAATAAGGGTTCTTCCCCCACCCTCCATAGTATTTGTCATTTTCTGTCTTTTTTATTATAGCCATTGCAATGTGCGTAAAACAGCACATCATCATAATTTTGCTATGCATTTCCTAATAATGTTGAGCATCTTTTTGTGTGCTTATTGGCAATTTGTGTATCTTCTTTAGAGAAACATCAATTCAGCTCCTGTGGCTTTTGCTAATCAAGTTGTCTTTTTTTCCCCCAATTTAGCTGTAAGATTTCTTTATATTTCTTCAACAAATTTCCTTACCAAATATATTAATGGCAAATATGTTCCATTGTGTGGATTGCTCTTTTACTTCTTTACAGTATCATTTGCAGCACAAAAGTTGCTGCAAACTATTTTTGTAATCCAAGTTATTCTGAAGTAATCCAAAATATTTTTTTCTTTTGTTGTCTCTGGTCTAAATTATTTTTCAATGAAGTTCAGTTTTTTTTTTTCTCTTTTGTTACTTTTGTTGAATCTAAGAAACTATTAACTAACTCAAGGTCAAAATTTACTCTTAGGTTTTTTCTAAGTTTCATAATTCTAGCCTTTAGGTTTATGATACATTTTGAGTTAATTTCTGGAATGCTTTGAGATAGGTGTCCAATTTCATTATTTTGCATGTAGTTAAGTAGTTCTTCCTGCTCTATCAAAAAGATATATTTTCTTCAAGGAATTGTCATGGCGCCCTTGTCAAAAATCAATTATCTAAAAAAGGATTATAAATTTATGGGTTTATGTGCAGAATCTCCATTCTATTGATCTATTTTTATGCCAGTATT
The DNA here is from genome assembly GCF_053574225.1 of Canis aureus. Lineage (NCBI taxonomy): Eukaryota > Metazoa > Chordata > Mammalia > Carnivora > Canidae > Canis > Canis aureus. The sequence goes on along the minus strand of NC_135611.1, from coordinate 84,574,120 downwards.
ACAGTGTCTCAATGACTGCAGATTTTTAGTGAGCTTTCAAATTAGTAAATGTGAGTCCTCCAACTTCATTCCTCTTTTTCAAAATAATTTCATTTATTCTGAGTCTGTTAAATTTCCATATGAATTTTAGGATCAATTTCTTAATTTCTGAAAGGAAAATGGCTAGAATTTAATCAACACTAGCATTGAATCTGCATATCAATTTGGAGATATTGCCATATTAACAATATTAAATCTTCTAATTCATGAATATGGAATGTCTACCCATTTATTTACATTTTTTCAAATTTCCTTTTTTATTTCAATGTTATGTAGTTTTTAGTGTACAAGTCTTGCATGTTTTCATTAAATTCATACCTAAATATTGTATTATTTCAATGCTATTGTTCATGTAATTGTTTGAGTAACTTCATTTTTGGAATGTTCATTGATGGTGTATAGAAATGCAACTGATTTTTGTATATTCATCTTATATCCTAAAACTCATCTGAATTTACTTAATATTTCCAATAATTTGTTTAATGTCTTCCTTAGGATTTTCTATATACAAGATCATGTCATCTGTAAATTGAGGAAGATTTAGTTTTTTCTAATTTTAGATGCTTTTTACTTCTATTTCTTACCTAATTACCCTGGCTAGAGCCAGTAAAATTGGTATTTAATAGAAGTGAGAGGCTACAATTTTCTACTTTAAGAGAAAATAGTCTTAGAAAAAGGACAGTAATGACAAGCATAGAGTAATAAGCATATTTACTTATTTCCACAATTGTTTTTGTTATAATTATCTTAGTGGATTTGGGATTTTTGTTGTTTATTGTTGATTTGTATTACATTTAAATGTGCAATCCACCTGGAATTTGTGTTCTTCTTTGTTGTTTCTCTATGTTTATACCTGACTTTATTTCCATACAGATATTAGAAGACTTAAGCTAACTGTAGAAGAGAAGATAGCAATGCCACAGGCCCTGTCAGACTTTTAGAGTTTGTTCAGATTGTCACAACTATTCCAGGGCCACTCTTGTTTCACACCTGTCTTAATTAAATGGTCAGTTAAAATCTGATGCCTAGAAAATTAGTGTATTTTTCAACACAGAAACTGTATCAAGTAAGCTAGATCACTTTAATTTCACAAGTTTATAGAAATACTGATAAATGGAAGAAAATACTTAAACCTGCTGATCTGAGTGATCACATGTACAAATTGTTATATACAAGTCATTAATTTTGAATGAACAAAAGAATATAAATTTGTTTAGATTTTTGTTTTCTATTCATGCAACGTGTTGCTGGTTTTCCACTCTGTTTTCACTAGGTTCATCTACATAGACAATTCAATTTTTAGAACTGCATGTTTCCCTCAAAGAAGTCCTCTGATTTATCTTAATTTACGGATTCCATTTATTTGCAACTAAGTAATCAAACACCATTGAAATAGGAGTCTGTGTTCATTTTATTTTTATTTAATATACATATATCTAGGAAATAAAAATATGATTATTGTAATATGTAAAACAAACTAATATGCATTCAATAAAATTATTCTCACCCTGCCCTCTCCTTCCAATCACTGACCTCTTTCTTTCCTGCCACAGGGACAAGTAATCCCTGACAGCAGCCTAATTTATAATCAAACTTACCAAATATATACACATACATAAACTTTTAAGTTTATACATTTGAGATTTTATCAACATTGGAATCACTCAATACACTTTATTCAAATTACTTTTTTTCCTTTAACAATATAACATGAGCATTACTCCAGTTCAAAACAATTAACTTTAAGGGCATCTGGGTGGCTCAGTCAGTGAGGCATCTGTCTTCGGCTTGGGTCATGATCTCAGGGTCCTGGGATCCAGCCCCATGTCAGGCTCCCTGAGCCTGCTCAGCACACAGCCTGCTTCTCCTTCTCCTCCCAGCCTATGCTCTCCCTTGCTATCTCTGTTTCTCTCTCAAATAAATAAATAAAATCTTTTTTTTTTTTTAAATACCAAACAAAACCCAACTAACTGTAACTCATTGTTTTCATCCTTTTTTAAAAATGTAGTTATGTATTTCATGGTGTGCCACTCCCCAATGAAAAGTCAAATTGCTTCCAGTTTTTAACCACTGAAAAAATCATCTTTGAAAATACATCTCTCCTTTTTTCTGAATTGTTCTGTCATACAATTGTTCTCCCCTCCAATTATCAGTTGGTAGATTTTTCATAGTATTTATTTTGTGCCTATCATATGCATCTCATTTTCTTCCAGTTCATCAGTCAACTTCTGACATTATAAAATGGTATCTTTAATCAAGACATTTTTTGCCATTATTTACATATTTAAATGTATCCTCTCCTTTACATTCTGTGATTGCCACCTACTATAAAAAGGTAGATAATAGATGAAAGACCAATGTAGACAGATGGGTGAATGAATATACACTTATGGGGATGAAGCAAAGGAAGTTTCTGGAAGGACACACTGGAATTTGGAAATAGTGGTTACCTCTGAGAAATAGTGAAAGGAAGCTACTTCTCTCTGTGTGTCTCCTTTCACTGTCTGAATTCTTAGCATATTTAAATAGGATTGTATTATGCAAAGGGCATAATCTCTGAAGTGAGTCTGCTGTATTCAAATCTCTGCTCTGACACTTACTAACTGGGGGAAATAGATCCAAATTCAGATACTCCCCTCAAATTGTTTCCTGAAAATCCATCACTCTCTTGGTACATTTTCACAGCTTTTAAAAAGCATTTTTAACAATTTCTATTTACTGTAGTTGTTTTGCAACTGTATATTTTGTCCAAACAATCGAACTTAGCATTACTTGAAAAGTCTTGCTTTGAACTTGAATGGTAATGATTCTAGTACTTTAAGAGTGAGCTGGATACACACACGTATATTCATTTATGTCTACTTATCCATGTTCTATGAAAGGTTCTTATGATGAATAAATACTAAATTTAATTCAGTATCTTTTCAACATCTAAGAAAATAATCATAGAATTCTACTTTGATTTATTGTTCTGGTTAATTATAGTAACAGATTTCATAATATTTATCTAACTTTAAGTTACTGGCTTGGACCTCACAATGGCAACCTGTTAGTGTTTTTATTTAGAAGTTCGCATGAATATTCGTAAGTGGAATTGGTTTGTAGCTTTTATTGCCCAGTTTCAGTTTCAAAGTTATATTGACTTCATAAAAAGATTTTGAAAAAAAAGAAAAGATTTTGAATATTTCATCATTGTTTATGCTCCAGAACAACGTAAATAGTATTAGAATTTTCTATTTGTTAATGGCTTGGTTATTTAATTCTGTGATTTAATGCTTTATTGAAGGAAGCAACCCTTTGAAAACTCTCTGTTTTCCCCCCTATGGTAAATGTCTTACTTTGCTTTATGTCTCAAGGTTAACTTTTTTAAGTTATCCTCATCATCACTAATTTCTTATATTATCAACTTCTTTCAGATTATATACATGCAGGCATAGAATCAACCAAAGTGCTACCTTACTCCATGCTTACCATTTCTTAAAACATGTTGCTATCTTTTTTTTTTTTCATATTTGGTCATCTAATGCCAAATCTATTTATAAATTTATAAGTTTTCTATTTTTAATGTTTTTATAAGAATTGGTTTTTAGATTCACATAATAGCTCTCTTCCTTTTTTCTTTCTGTATTTTAGAGCTTTAAACATTCTGAGTTGGAGATAATTAATTTTTATTCTTTAGGTCTTAATAATATAACTATATAAAAGCTATAGGTATGTCTAAGCCCTTTTTCTGCCATTCTTCCATAGGTTCTGATATATGATACTTCATCATTTATTTTTTAAAATATTTTATAACTTAATTTCTTCTGTGGCATATGAGTTGCTTAAAAGCATTTTTAAAATCTTTCTTTAGTTTCTGGGGCAGTGTTTTATTTTTCCTATGAAAAGATAGAATCAGGGATCCCTGGGTGGCGCAGCAGTTTGGCACCTGTCTTTGGCCCAGGGCGCGATCCTGGAGACCCGGAATCGAATCCCACGTCAGGCTCCCGGTGCATGGAGCCTGCTTTCTCCCTCTGCCTGTGTCTCTGCCTCTCTCTCTCTCTGTATGACTATCATAAATAAATAAAAATTAAAAAAAGAAAAGAAAAGAAAAGATAGAATCACTCATCAGCCTTATGAAATTAGATAGGTTTCCATTAATTTTTTACTTGATTACTCATAATCAGAGAAAAGTAGTCTTTTATGACACATGTTTTCATTTCTCATATATCATATGTTGTTGGGTTTTGCTTATCTTTCTTCAGTACCATTATTTTAGAAATTGAGTTTATTTCCTTTATATTATTTGACAGAACAGAAATATTTGCTATTAGTTCCTGTCATCTCATTGTATTATTTCTTTTTTTAAAGCAAATGAGATGGTGGTGCAATTGACTGAAAGATTCCATCAGGCAGAATGAGAGGGTGTAAAATATCTCTAACAGCAAAAAAGAATGAAATTTATGGAGATAGTGACGTGAAGCAGGAGCCACCATAGCATAACCCCCAATCTCCAAGGTCCTCATGTCCCCACAAGGACATAAAGTTGCTATGAATATCACCTGTGTGGAGTGAGATTTTCTTGTTTTTTTTTTAAGAGAGAAGTTTTCCTTTGCCATGGCTTACAAAACCTGGCTCCTTTCCTGCCTGCTCACAAGATACAAAAAAAAACTGGTACAAAACAGCCTTTAGCATATCCCTCAGTATTTAGGAAGAGATAAGTAGAGCGAAGATCAGTTTCCCAGGTGTATCATCCCTCAGCCTAACCAAATGGAAGGTCTGCCTGAAGTCTATTTCTGCAGTCCTCTTTAATGATTTTAACCTTGAATTCTGCTTTGTCTGAATTCTTCCCTTCCTTCCTTGCTCCCTTTTTACTTTTGCGTTTGCCTGTTACATCTCTATCAATATTTTCAACCTTTATCTGCCACTTTGCTTTAGGTGTCTTTCTTAAAAACAACAAAATATATCATGTTTTTTTACACCATTCTGGTTATTTAATATAAAAATATATGCAAATTTGCTTGCTAATGTAACTAACATATGAGGTGTTATTCACTCCATCTGATTTACTATGTAACGCATTTACTTATCATTTAACACATTTTTATCATTAGTTTCCCTTACTTACCTTTCATTGATCTTGTCAGCTTACTCAGCTTTCTCTTCATGTCCTCTCTCTCTCCCTTTTCCTCCTGTTAATTTTACAGTACTTCTATGCATGTCAGTTTTACTAACAGCTATAATTAAGCCTATATTACTCCATTATTTTATCAAAATTAAATAAAAGCTATAGTCTTTCTCTAGTATCTTATGCTTACTTTTCCTACCTCCCACAAGCTCACTGAACTAAAGCCCTTTGGAATTGAGACTTCTCATTAATAGAGCAGTCTGAGAGAGCCAAGAGAAAAGATCTCCCCCTTTTCTAAAAATATGTAAATGCTAAAATACAAACTCACCCACTAAAAAAAGAAAAACCTAGAAAATATTGACATCAAGAAAGCTACCTGAAGAGAAATCACAGAAGCAGATTATTTTGTTTGCCGAAGCTGAGAGGTTCAGGAGAGTGTAGAAATTGAGGTTTCAAAGCCCGCCTGGGGAGGCTGGCCAGGGTACAGGTTCACTGCAGGGGATGAGCTCCACAGGACAAAGGGCAGCCCTGTTTCAGTTTCTGAAATAGGGAATTGAGAACTCTCCCTACCTGCTTGAAGAAGGAAGCTGAATGCTTCTTTCTTCTTACGGCCATGGGTAAAAATAGATTCATCTGTTAAAAATTAGAAACCCAAGAAGATTCCTTGACTACAGAGCTTCTCAAACTGGATACGAATCACCTAGGACTCTTACTAAAATTCAGGTCTTGATTTGGTAGGGCTCAAGATTCTGCATTTCTAACAGGGTGCCCACACTTTAAGCAGCAAGTGTACATCTGAATAAAGACTACCCTTAGGAAATGGGGAATTCCAAATTACTATATAAGCTGGCCCATTGTGAAACCTGCAGAAACAAATGTAAAAACACACTATATGGCACAAAGGACATCCACTGCAATCTCCTCTTCCATGCTGAATTCAAAGTAAAAAAATTTAAACTCACAATAGAAACCAGTCAGTAGGCCTAAAAATGAAAAATAGGTATCTCAAGCATGGCCAACTAGCAAATCACAGAATGCTTATTTGTCAGTACAGATATTTTTGTTTGTAAAGAACAGAGAAAAACAATGATTAGCCACTTAAACAATCGGCACATTGATTATTTCATAAACAAGAGTATAGGTTAGGCAGCTCAGGTTAACCATTGGTTTCCATTCTCTGTGCCACCAACCTCAGCAAGTAGGCTTTACCCTCCAAGTTTCCCCTCTAATGCTCCCCAAATAACTACCACCATTCCAAGCAATACATCTTTAATTGACAATGTCCAAAAGAGAAAAAGTAGAGAAGGAGCAGTTCTTCTAGGTCCCTCTCCTTCCATCAAAGCAAGAACTTTCCCAGAAGTCCCTGAAACTTTCCAGAAAGTCTCGTTCCAAGTATTGTGAGAAAGTGTCATACCTCCATCTCTACCACAAATACTGGCAAAGGATGACTTTGCTTGGCTCAAATCAGTCAATGGTTCACCTCTTAAGGTTAGAGAGGGGCTGGCCTTCTGGGAACACATTTTTCATTCTCTGATCACTCAACGTAATTGGCATTCTGTTCACTAAAAAGAGAATGACTATTGGTTAGGAAAGCAATATTGTCTGCCCAATCTGATGTTCATTTAATTTTTTTTATTTTCTGCATTTCTCTGATAAGTCTATTTTAGCTATTTGGGTGAATGTGGGGTTATTTCAAGGTGCCAATGAGAATAAACCTAGGATTTGGATGAGAGCCACATTCCTGTCTGATGTTCCAATATGTCTTTTATCGCCTTTTAAGTGAAATTTGCACATATACTCAACTTACAGCATAGAAATGAAAAAGAATGTCTACATTTTGTATCTGGGGAATGACAGGAAAAAAAAGAAATATATTTTGGAACATTTTTAGGACAAATGCCATGGTGTAGATGTGATATTACTTAAATTTTAGATAATCCTTTTTACATATACATGTTATATGACTTCTTTTATCCTTCTGATGAGATAAATTTTTAAAAAATGAATTTAGAGAGTATTTCAAGTTTTGACAGCAGCCTGATAGCTTTTCAAATCATAATGCTTGAGAGTTAATCAAATAAGAAATAAAATTCTGGTGAGAAATCATGAGCCTACTAAAGACAATCACTTTATTAAAAGTAATAAGTCAAAGGAGCTTTCCTGTCTTCCACTCTCAACATATAATCTATAGGAAAGAGTAATATTAAGAAACTTAAGAAAGTTGATCTGGCAGGTCATAAAGAGGTTTCAGTGCTGTTTGTTTTTTTGTTTTGTTTTGTTTTTCAGAGAAAACTAGTTTTGAGAACTGGAGGGAACTATCAAGAAAAACCAAAATGCTTTAGGCTAACCACGATCTCTAGCCCCTTAAGAGTTTTTTCCTGTTTTGTTTTGGTTTGGTTTTTTTCCTCTTTGTTCTGGGCTGAGTCACATGTTTCTTCTCAAAGGTCATGAAGCCTCAGAGATAGAATAAGATTAAAATATCTCCAAGTTTTGTCTATTCGCTACTTTAATAGAAATGCCAGGTATCCTCTATCCCTTCTCAATTTGATAACCTCCTCTACAGTTCAAATGATCAAGAATAACTATTTGCTCTATCCCTCATAAATACCGTGAATTAAAGATAAAAATCCAAATTCCAGGCCTGCCCTCAGCATGTTGTCTATTTGGAGTCCCATCACAAATTTAAAGTTGGCTAAATTTTCCTGCTTTGTTGGGCTAGGTAATAATGAAGAAATAGACCTTCGGGGAAAATAGAACAGGTGGCTGTTTTTCCAATGCTAGCGTATGTGTAGGCTGTAGATGGACTTCAAGCAGAGGATGTCACATGGAATGCGAAGTCAGATTTGGGGAAAGCTATAGGAGTACCTACACAAATGGCAATTCATCAAAAGCATTTGTTGAGGGCATGTAGCCATATCTCCACCTTGTCAAGGATCTGTGTTTAGCTCTGTGAAAATACTAGATAAGGAATAATGCTTTTCTTGACTTTCTGAAAGATTCAGATTTGAGTATTTTTATTTATTGCTGCAGCCAAACAAGTAATTAATTGTAAATTCATTCTGCATGTGCTCCCATAGGAATACACACATCACTGAAACTTGAAAAGCTCCCTGATCGTGGATAAATATTGGAAAAATGAAAGAATGTTTTAGATTTATCTAATACTTAATAGTTTTGGAAAGAGTCAAAAAATAAAGCAGAGATGTTGCACGCCCACCATTTTTGAGCCTCACAAAAACCTGGTGAGAAAAAGGAAAGTAGGATTCAGAATGGCTGACTTTCCCAAGGTCAGCTAACTAAGAAATTTTCTAGACAGGGACTAGACCTTCAGGCTGCTCTTCAGTTTAAAGATCTTCTGGCCTCAGGTTCAATGCACTTTCTAATTTACATAGCACTATGAGGTTAGTATTTCAAACATAACACATTTTGGAAAAGTGTACTCATTTAAAAGAACAGGGCCCTTCCTTTCCAGGGCCCGGCAGAATGGCTCCCGCAAAGAAGGGTGGCGAGAAAAAGGAGGGCCGTTCTGCCATCAACAGGTAGTGACCAGAGAATACACCATCAACATTCACAAATGTATCCATGGAGTGGGTGTCAAGAAGCGTGCCCCAGGGGCACTCAAAGAGATCCGGAAATTTGCCATGAAGGAGATAGGAACTCCAGATGTGGGCATGGCCACCAGGCTCAATAACGCTGTCTGGGCCAAAGGAATAAGGAATGTTCCATAAGGTATCCGTGTGTGGTTGTCCAGAAAACACAACGAGGATGAAGATTCAACAAACAAGCTCTACATGCTGGTTACCATGCTGGTTTTGAAGTGTCACCACTTACAAAAATCTACCAAAAAAAAAAAAAAATCTACAGACTGTTAATGTGGATGAGAACTAATCGCTGATTGTCAAATAAGGGTATAAAATTGCAAAAAATGAAAAATAATTTTAAAAAATAAAAGAACAGGGCCAGAAAAACGGCATGGAGAGCCTTCTGAGTTGGCTTTCTCTTCCACAGAATTAAGAGGGTAAATGAAGTAGGAAGAATATCCTTATTCCTCTCTGTCCCTCTGTTTCTCCTCCTCTGTTTCATTCTCTCTCCCCTCCTATTGCTATTTATTTTAACTTTTTCAAGAAAACCATTCACATTAAACTGAATTTTCTCATGTAGGTATCAGTATTCAGTAAAAAAATTACCTCTGTTCACATTATGGTATCACGTATCATCATTTGTTTCTTCTCAGGTTTCTTTTATCTCATCAGAGTGAGCTCACAACTCAATATTGAGGGCCTCATGTCTTTGGAAACATTTCATATTTTAGAAAAGAAAAACTATAATTAAAAGTTTCCCCTGTTTTTGAAGGAAACTGTAATCTCAAGTTTCTGGGTGTTTTTTTGTTTTGTTTTGTTTTTAATCCTCATACCAATGAATTGTCCAAAATTCCAAAGGAAATGGCAATTGAAACTTAAAACTATGTTGATGTTGATAATTTATTTCAGAGATAAACTGGTTGCTAAACTATAAAACACTTAGGTAAGTTACAATCCCACTTTTTTTATTTCACCCTTTTTTCAACAATTGGGGTTCATTAATTAATTGTTTCATACACTGATACAGGCTGTATCCTCAAACAAAAGAGAATTTCAATGAAGAATGTACTATAATCATGCAAATTTCCTGCTTTTAATATTCATAAACGTTACATTCAACAAACCCCATTTCATGATGTCAGGGACACACCTCAAGGTTGTCTGGTAGGAGAAGATGGTGGCAGAGTCAGCAAACCCTTCAAATTAAAATGTTAAAGGAAATTAGGAAACAGGGCAAAATTGCACAAGCAAATATGGTTGCATCTCTCTGAGACTAGAGGGCATACCTCACAGGGCTCAGTAAAGACAATGATGTAACCTGACTGCAGAGCTCAGAAACAAACTGACAAAAAGTGAATCCAGTACCCCCTTGACAGCTCTCTTTACTTTACTAGGGGGCAGCATACTTGGGTTGTGTGAAGAACAGCAGGGTAACTACACACTCATTTAGGTGCAACCAGACAGGTGCCTGTGCTTTGTCAAGGACTCTGAGGTCTTCAGGAAGCCTCATGGATAAAGGACCAACTACAGAGACATCAAGAAACAGAGGTGGTGAGGTGTCAGTGTATAACAGAGGGTGTTGAGGCTGCTGTGAGGCCTGACACACATCATTGGAAATTTCTTACCTTCTTAAAATAAAATACAGTATTTGATGTTTGAGATATATATATATAAATGGTTCTCTCACTCTGTTTTTTTTTTTTTTTTTTCAGTTAGCTTTCCAAACAGGCAGAGAAATAGGTGAACAATAGCCAACCTTCCTGGAAGTTTCTATGGTTGGGAACTTTTCCTATCTCTGCTGCTGCTAGTATACCTCTGCAGAGAACATCCCACAGTCAAGGCTAACCTCCTTTGAGACACTAAAGCTCAAGGTAGCCACCTGCAGAGCATGAACCTTTAATTAAGGGAGGAGGAGGAAGAAGAAAAGTCTCAGTGCTGTGATTTAATGAAAGCCAAGGGACCCACTGCTTCTGTATTTCTTCTACTGCCACTTGCACGTGGAAGTGCACAACAACATTTCTGGAATTCTACTAAGTAACAAACTATTTTAGCAAGCCCTAGGATTTGAAGGTGGATGGAGAGAGAAGAAAGGTGAAAGGATTCCAAAGATATCACAGGGCTGGGGAAAGAGAGGAAAAGGAGGTATGAGACTGGAGGGGAGAGTATTAGAGCCTGGCCCTGGGGAGACACAATAGGTCCAGGGAGATGTCTGTGCACTGTACAGAACTTTCATTTATAGTCATATGCACATCGATAGGAGGGCAAGGAAAGGGTGGTAACTATTACTGGAATGAAAACACAGACAGTAAACTCTCCAAATTAAATGCAGAAAATTTGACTGAACAATATCTTGATCAAACCAACAATAACTGAAAAAAAGGAAAATAAGTCAGACAATCAAAAACATCAAAAACGTAGGAAAAGATGAAAGAAGAAACACTAAGAGAATGACTGGAATATGTGAATGATTGGAATATGTGAATGACTGAATATGTGACTAGAGTCACATATTCAAAATACAGTTAGGTTAAAAGCAAAAGCCAACTTAAAGACATACTTAAATCAATGTAAAAATGATAAATTAATAAAGGGAGGAAAAGAGAGACACTAGACAAAGGTAAACCAAAAGGAAGTATTCTGTTTATCTTACAAAATTTTTTTTTTAAGATTTTATTTACTTACTCATGAGAGACACAGAGAGAGAGGCAGAGACACAGGCAGAGGGACAAGCTGGCTCCCCACAAGGAGCCCGATGTGGGACTCGATCCGGGACCCCAGGATCATGCCCTGAGCCAAAGGCAGGCACCCAACCGCTGAGTCACCCAGGCATCCCTATCTTACAATTTTTTAGAGTTTTTACTTTGATAAGATACAATGTTTGTTCTCATAGTAACACTGAACAGTTATAATTAGTTAATGTGGAGACTCTAAGACAGTTGTTCTCAAAGGTCGGATTCTCAGATCTGAGAACTCTTTAGAAATGGAAATTCTAGGAACCCACCCTGGACCTCTAAAATCATAGTCTCTGGAAAAAGGGCTAGGAATCTGTTTTTAACAAGCCCTCCTGGTGATTCTGTTTATTTTACGATTTGAATGAGCCTATGGATATACTAGTGACTTTAGTAGCCTGAAGGCAGCCCTCTACCAAAGAAACACTGATATTGGATGTAGTGAGGGAAAACATAACAGGGCTGATGGGCAAGAAACGGTAAAAAAATTTGACGAAATATGGAGGAGCTGCTACTATCTGCTATAGTTCTCCAAAAGAACTTCATTTTTTTTTAAACAGAGAAAGAGAAAAGTAAACATTGTAATATTGATATTATCAAGAAAGTTGCCTAATAAGACTTTGGGTTCAAGCAGTCTTGGATTTGAATCCTATCTCTGATATTTATAAATTGGGATGACATTTGGCAAATGACTTACCTTCATTAAGCCCTAGTTCTTTCATCTGTAAAATGCAGAATCTTTTTGTGAGAACTAAATGAGCTAAAGTAATAACGTACCTGTCACATTGCTAGCACTTAGGAATCATATATTATGGTTATTATTATAATAATAGACATACAATGATGACCACCCCAAACTTAGATTCTCTAAGTGCTCAAATATAGTTTGACTTTGTAATCCTCATAGCAATCTCATGAGGTTTATACCATTAGCACCTCATTTTACAGATGAGTGAACCAAGGTATAGATAAATTGGCTGGAGGTTACCAGCTGGAAAGTGACAGATACAAGATCTCTCTCAAGCAGGCTGGCCCTAAAGGCTGTATAGGAGCCATTGTGCAATACGCCCATTCATCAGCAGGGATGATGATGCTAAAGATGATTACATGGCCTCTCTTATGATGACCAGTCAAACATTTATTTTTCCACTTTGTTTCCACCTTAGAAGTTTATTTTATAAAGAGTGGCTGCCTACCTAGTCAGGTAATAAATCAGAAGGCCAAGTCAGGTCTCTTCTTTTAATACAGAGGTTGTCTGAAAAAAATTGTCCTTTTATTTATGGTCCACTCAGCCAGTGCTTGGTGCAAAAATCTGTCCTTAGCATCACACAGCATATTCAAATGGGCATACTCTGTGACCACTTCTCCTATCTAGCTGAGGAGCATCATCTCTCCCCTCGACCTCTCCCATTACCCTTCTGTTGTCCCATCTGGCAAATACCAGACTTCAATATCAACATTTTACTCTGCCTAAACTGGTGCTGCAGAGGGTTGGTGAAAAATTATACAACTATTATATGACAGTACACATAAAACACCACATCAGCAAGTGCATAGCAAGTGCCCAAAAGAAAATGGCAGCTATTATTACTTGTCAATTTTCTTTCATTCCTACTCGTAGCTATTTTTGGCCTACTCCACTCTCCTCTCAGCAAATGACCTACAATCACTTAAAGATTCCTTCTGCTTCTTGCCACCAAGAAGGCTGACTTGCATCTGCACTTACAGTTGTGATACCCCTATAATCAGGTAATTTATCTTGAAGAAGTTATCCCAGATATGGAAAACACAATGATCACAAGACATTCATGGAAACGTATTTTATATTTCAAAACGTTAAAAGTAAATTAGGCGACCACAGGTAAGAGTCTAATTAAATCAATTAATTATAGTATATCTGCCTAATTGAAAACCACGTAACTTTTTTAAATAGCTAATTATGAGGCAATATGACAACACATAAAAAAAATCCTTCCTAAACTGACTTTACTAAGAAAGAACAAGGTTGTTATGAGTGTATTGTGATTGCAACAATGGGAAACTTACCATTTGAATTAAAAACAAAGAATAAGACCCACAAACATTGCACTTGGTTTAATGTTTGTATGTTGGGATTATGATTGATATCTTCCCCTCTATTTGCCAAACTCCCTTGAATGTTATGACATTGTTTTCACAATTAAAAAAGAAAGAGAGAAAGAGAGAGAGGCTTTTTTTTTCCATAGACCAGACAATTCTTACATAAGTTATGACATATCAGTAAACCTGCCAAGTTTTTGCAGCCTTTCTCACATTTAACGAATGTATTGAGGGACTGTGCATCTTTAGCCTGAAGATGGCTGGGGGGTAAATCATTTTTTCATTTCCAGCTGACTTCCCCTAAGTTTCTTCTGTTTGCAGAGCCCTCTATTAAGCTAGAGACTAGTCAACAAGTGAATTGGAGTTGACTTTGATTGGCATAAATACCATATTTATCTTCTCAGATATGTAATCAGGAGACAGCTGTCTGGCCACACTGATTACTAGCATATCTAAGGTTAATGTAACATCCAAGTTTGAAATCTTGAGTATTAGAGATAAAATCTGAAGCCCTCTGAAATAACAGGCCTCATTTACTCTGCCCTCAGCTTTCAGAAAGAGGTTGCAGTGTGTTTATTCATTAATTAGTGCACACATCAGAACAAATTTAAGGAAAAAATATATATTACGTTTATCAGTGCAACTGAAGAAGTCTTTTTAAAAGATGTACCGTGTGGTTATTAGCAATATACTGATCAATGAAAAAGTAAAGAGGGGCCCAAAAGATAGACTACATCAAATATTGTACCCATTAAAGATAAATACACACAAAAAAATGGTGTATACAGCACAACTTTCATGTCTCCTCATCAGAACACTCAGCCTTTTTTTTTGGTTTACATGTTAATTTCCAAAGATGGACAGATTATAGGACAAAGTCACTCTCAGAGACTCATATTTCTGGATGTCATCATTTTTTTGCCTACATTTACCAATGAAAAGGGGATGCAAAAATTATTCACTGTTATCTAGAGCCTGTAGTTGTAACTGGCTTTTACAAAACACAATTCAACTCCAGATTAGAACTAAAACTAAAGAGACAGTGTGAGGAGTAAATAATAGTAAATCAGATTCTGTTCTGAGATTTTTCAAATATCATCTGCTGGATGTTCCCACTCACCCCAGTTTCCCCAATTTGCAGCACCCTCCCCTCCACTCCAATCCCAGTCCCACTACATCAACATTGCTGCTATGACGGGTATGACTTCATATTGGTCCAATGTGTTGGCAACAGACACACAGTTGAGAACTCTTCATTTAAAAGACCAGAAGAATGCATCTCCTAATATGCACATAACTTAGAGTTTTATAGACATCAACAAGATGGAACTATGTGTGAAGGATACAATGCTATAAAAGGAGATTCTAAAACAGTCTGAGGAAGAATAAGCCATTATTGGATGTTAGAGGATAGGTGCATGCTCCTTTAGAAGCCTGTCTTATAAAACTATCTATTGTATGTCTGCTTCAGTCTGAGAAGTGTAGGCTGGGTAAGCAGACAAAGAAGTTTGTTAAAAGGATATTGGAGGCTCACAGGACAGATGAGAAAGGTAGAGTTTCAGATTAGGAGCTAAACTTCCAGGGAAGATGTATAAACTATCCAGAACGAAGACACCTGGAGGCTCAATGGATGAGCACCTGCCTTTGGTTCAGGTCATGATCCCGGGGTCCTGGGATCAAGTTCCTCATCAGGCTCTCAACAGGGAGCCTACTTCTCTATCTGCCTGTGTCTCTGTCTCTGTCTCTCTCTCTCTGTGTGTGTCATGAATAATGAAAAAATTTTTAAAATAAACAAACAAATAAATGAATTGCCCAGAATCAGTCATATGATCATCTGATAGAGCTGCTATCATGAACTGGATGCTAAAATTCATCTGGCCACCAGGAACATGACTCCACTGCCATCACCATGGTCCTAGCACCAGTACCACTTCTACACCAGATATTTTAAAGTGGCCACAAATGAATGTTTCATGCCTCTGCCGAAACCTCCTCTTGAAACACTACTCACCTCCCACCCCAAATATTCAGTAAATGCATCTGATTTGTAAAGCCATAGTAACATACTCGTAGCCTATCCACAAGGATACTTCCTGGCTTTTACCTAAGGATGCTCTGGCTCACCAGTAGAGAAATACTCTAGTAATCAAAAAGGTGCTTAATAGTTGGTAGATGGCAAAACACATCACAAATGCCTATTTTAACATTCTACTGTCACTTTATTATTTGGGTTATTTACTTAATGGAAGATTTGTTTTGCTTAAAAGAGAAAAAGAAAGCAGAATAAGTGATATAACTTTATAAACTCACCTGCTCTGAAAGGACTGGTTGCACTGAAAATAAATACTATTTCTTGAGTTCTTCCATGTACCAAACAGTACAAAATAATCCACACACATAATCTTACTTAACCATACAGAAACTCCATGAGTTATTTATAGTTGAGATCCAGAGAAGTTGGGTAACTTGCCCAAGGCCACACAACTAGGATGAAACACAACTTTGACCCAGAATGAGGCCTGGTAGATGTTCGGTATTTACTTGAACCACCTCCACTCCCTCGACCTCAAAGGCCTCATAAGGGTTAGCAGTACTTCATTCCTGGTGACATTCCTGCTGACCACATGCTCCATGCTGACCCCAGCCACAAGGTTAGACACTGTTGTCTAAACAAAGTAAAGACCAGCAGGAAGAAACACAAATTCAGAGGAGCAGCATCCAAAGAGAGGATTCCAGAATAACTGTGAGACAATATGCTAGAGTAGTGCTCTTCAAATTTTTTTTTTGCTCATGTATTTCCTAAAATAACTTCGAATAACTATGTGCCACTCCTACATTTTCTAAATTGATATCCAAAATTTTTCATTATAAGCATAAATAACTGAAAACATACAATTTCCAGCATATTGTAAATACTTATACTTCAAAATAAAGCTCACATCAATTTTCAATTTATCCAATGGAAACTATGATGTCTCAATCTATTTTAAACCTACATGAACATGCTACTCTTTACCATTTGGAATTTTGCCTTTCCCTTTCTTCTTGAACTCATATTTTCATTTTACTTCTCTCATATAATTTTATTCTAATAAAATATAAGTTATCCTTAAAAGAACTTTATTGATCTACTATCATACTTCTCTACACCAAAAATATGTTGTAGGTATTAACTGGAATTTAGTTTATCTTATTCCAGTGACCCTAAATCTCTACTATTAATTTTTTAATTATCATTTTATTAGTAATAAAAATTGATTAAATAACTATGTAAATATCTTTGAAATGTTGACATATCATTATTAAATGTATCTAAGATTTTATTAGAAATACAAGAGTCCTTAATGAGATAAATGGAGTTTTTGTGTTTTGTTTTGTTTTGTTTTTAATTGCCCATGCTTCTGCAGGACAGACTTTAGAATGACTCTTGGCTGCCTCAAATTCTGTGGTTTCAAGTGGAACTTATCAGCCTTTACTTTCAGTTTTGCTTCTCTGGCTCTCACATTTCCTATGTCTTCTAATGGACCTTTAGGCTGTCCAACTCACAGTTACCAAAGTCAAGATAAATATGCTCCTCTCTCACTATTGTCTGCCAATATCCAATCAATTTTCAAGTTCCATCTCTTCAGAGTCTGTGTTGAATTGCTTCGCTTTTGTTACCTTATCTCTGCCACTACCCCGAATTTCATTGGCAGCTACTAAATGGTCTTCCTCATTCCCTTCTTTTCCCCTTGGTCTATCATAAATATTGCTACCAAGCCAATCCTGCTTGTCCAAAGTAAACTCAAGCCTTGTGACTGCTCTGCTCCAAAATCTTCTATCATTTTCCCATTACCTAAAGAATTCCTTCCAAGTGGTTTAGCCTAGCACCACTTGCCCAAGGCCAACTACAATATAGTATTAATCTTCCTTTCTACTCTTATTTTCTGCTGCTCATATCTGAGCAAGTATGTGCCCATGCCTCTCAAACTCAGAGCACATAAACCCAGGGCTATGAGATCCTCACTATGCCAACAGGTATGTGCAACCACAGGATAGTGGCATTATCCTGAAAAAAATTTAAGACATTGTTTATATTAAACAACAAATGTATTGTGGAATAGAATGCAAACTTTATATGAATTATTAGAAAAAAGGCCAGCTGGCCATCTCTGGCTACACTACCACATTCCTCTTAGCTATTTATATACTCCCAGGGAAGTTCTAAGGCTCACTCTTGAATGTGAAAAGATACACTATTATCAACTATAATAAATATTATTTTTTAATCATCTTTTACTTCATTTGCACCACTCACTCCCCCTGAATATGCTCTCTACTTTCCTGCCTCCTTCAAATGCACCCATGCTATTCCTCCCCTAAAACACACATATTGTATAAATACATTGTAAAATTTCATCTATCTGTCAAGGGTCAGATTTAAAACTCTTCCATGGAAGCTTGAAGAACAACACATCCTCCCCCTCACCCTCTTTAAGAAGTAACCTGGCTCCTTCCTCTCAGGTGCCACACAT
This sequence comes from Canis aureus, assembly GCF_053574225.1. Taxonomy (NCBI): domain Eukaryota; kingdom Metazoa; phylum Chordata; class Mammalia; order Carnivora; family Canidae; genus Canis; species Canis aureus. The sequence continues at coordinate 84,556,071 of NC_135611.1, read as the reverse complement.
TACATCATCCCTACTAAGGAATTCTCTAAGCATTAATGTACTTGAGAACAAGATCTGTATCTAAACAATGCCCTCTCCTCCTCCAAGATGGCCTAGGTGCTCAGTAAATATGTGAAGAGCTGAATGAGTGAATGAATGAATGAATGAATGAATGAATCTCCACTTTATCTCCAGATATCATCATCATATTACTTTTGCTTTGCCTTATAATCCTATAATCCTTTTTGTTAACACCATACAAAATATGTGCTTGCTTCTCCACAGAGGAGCAGACCATGACCCACTCACAATTACGAAAAAGTGATTCTCCTCATACGATTTGATACTTAGTTTTGAACCAGAAGAGGCTCCCAAATCTTCTCATAGCGCAACAATATATCCAGACTATTCACTTCATTTTCCAATATGCCACCTTCAAAGGAAAACACAGAACGTTCAATGGCATTTTTAAAAGGTGACTATATCTGATATAAATAAAATACTGAAAATATTTACTAAAACGTGAGTCTTATACATGTATAAAAGAGAACACTGGTGTAGGGTGTCTATGCTGCACAGCTGCTAGGTCATTTCACAAAATATGGGTCTGACAGATGGAGAGAAACTAGAATTAAACCTTCAGGTATTTCTTGTTCTTTCTCAAGTCATGTTTATTTTAATTAAATTAGGGAAAAGAGAGTCTCATTTCTTAAAAGGAGAAGTCTTAAAGGACTTTCATCTCCCTATCATTTCTTCCCCTGTAGAATTCTGAATGGGGGCAGGGTGACATGGGGGGTGGGGGGAGGAGGAGAAAGCCTGTGGCATTTTATGATTGGAATGAATAACTTTCAAGGGAATGATATATTTCTTTCTCCAGAAATGTTTAACAGATTATACTGTATGAGCTGTTAAGGTAAAGAGTCTTCAATTTGAAGGTAAAATGTAGAGAGAAACATAAAACCAAATTAGGTATCAAACTAATTAGAATCAATTAGTTCTTACCAATAAATCCTGTATTTGTGTCTGATGCATTATAAACCACATGTTATTTTTAAAAGGTAATTATCTAATTATCATAGCAAGATATGAATTCATAGACACTTTGACCCACTTGTGAAAAATGGATTTATAGACACCCATTTTCTTTGATGTCAGGAAACTTAATCTCAACAATTCAAACTAAATTTAGTTCCTTCTGCTTTTAATTCCATTCCATCTAGATAAATACACTGTCGATTCAATATTTCCTCCCCATTATTCCTTCCTTCCTGCCATGGGGGAGGGGATGAGAGGTGACCTACATTTCTAACAGTACTGGTATTTTCTTCAACAATCATTGCCATGTCAATCACTTCAGCAACAACAATATGTGTCAGAAACTGTTTTAAGTACTTTAAAATTGCCCCATTTTACAGATTAGAAAACTGAAGAACAGAAAGGATAAGTGACATGCCTGGATCTCACAGCTAGTCAGGACTTAAACACTGTCAGAGAAAGACCTTTGGTTCTCCATGACTGAGCATCCTTGTATTCTGTTATCATCAGGAAAACCATCCTTTTTTTTAAATAATTTTTTAAAGATTTTATTTATTTATTCATGAGAGACACAGAGAGAGAGAGAGAGAGGCAGAGACACAGGCAGAGGGAGAAGCAGGCCCCATGCAGGGAGCCCGATGTGGGACTTGATCCAGGGTCTCCAGGATCACACCCTGGGGCGAAGTCGGCACTAAACCACTGAGCCACCCAGGCTGCCCAGGAAAACCATCTTTGATCGTTGGTATCCAAGACCACTATATTCATACTGAAACTTCAGAAGTTCTCTCCACTGGCTGGTCAGAAACTGTACAAGGCACCTGCATCCTCCTTTATTTACCTGTCTACAATGAAAAAGCCTGTCAATAAATGGCTGCTAAGATTTGTAGGTGAAAATATTTTAAGATATTAAAATCTGTGATCCCCTCACCGCAGTATTACTACTACTACTACTACTACTACTACTACTACTACTAATTAAGGAAATAATCTGCTCTTGAGAAAATTAAAGGTTTCTGAATCTCAGGGAATGTGGATATAGAAATTGCCTACCTATAAGTCTATCTGAATTTTTCCTGTGTAATGCATATACTCTTAAGGACTCTGAAGTGTAAGGAATAGATGCAGGGAACCCAGTAGGAGTAGAGTAAGCATACAAGTCTCAAGAGTAAGAGAAACTGTGCACTGCTCAGAAACGCTATCTGAGAGAAGTGTTGCATAATGCTTCAAATAAATGAGACAACACACCGCCTGGCAGAGATCTCCAGGTCACTAGTATGGCACAGAAGGAGGAGAAACATGCCACCTATGCAGAGGCCATGTGGACAGGAGCAAGGAACATCTCAGCAGTCATCAATGTAGATAGATTCTATTAGTCAGTTTGAGCTTCTATAACAAAATACCATAGACTAAGTGGCTTGAACAACAGATAATTATTTCTCACACTTCTGGAGGCTGTGAAGGCCAGCAGAATCAGTTCCTAATGAAAGATTCTCTTCCTGGGCTTGCAGGTACCAATGTGTCCTCACACTGCAGAGAAAGAGAGACAGCTCTTGTCTTTCCTCCTCTTTTTATAAGAACATTGTTCTCATCATGAGGGCTCCACCTTCATGACCTAATCTAAACCAAATCTAACCAATTATCTCTCAAAGTCCTCCCTCCATGCCATCATACTGGGTGTTAAGGCCTCAAAATATGAAGTTGGAGGGCACGCAAACATGCAGCCCAGTACACAGATGTCCCAGGATGAAAGACAAGGGACCTTCTTTCTAATACTTAATTTTTGCAAAAGGTCCCAGATTCACATCCCAATTCAGGGAAGAGAGAACAGCTCCAACAAAAGAAAAAAGAAATCAAGCTTCCCATCATCACAGCAGGAAAGATCCTCAGAATTTGGCTTTTAGTTCACGCATGGAAAAATAAAGACATGGAACATTGCATGTACACTTGAAGGTATAGATTGAAAGTCACCTCTTCTACTAATTATTTCATTTTTTAATTGGGAGGTGAGCATGTGTTTTATGCCAAGAAAACAGAGAAAAGATACCTATGAAGAAGGATCTTTTCCACAGATAAAAGCTCATTTTCTCCACTACTTACAAATGAAAGCTAACTAGGAAAAGATATCTGAAGAAGGGTACTGTCTTTTCACATGATGCAACACATCACTTATTAGCTAGGGACATGGTTAATCAAGTTTTGAGTCGGTGTTCTAAAAGGTATAATGGGAGATTTGCAACACTGAGAGGAGGTTCTGAGTCAATAATCAATAAACATTCCAGGAACACTTTGAAATTGGTTTGGCAAAAAATGGTCTCTTGATAAACATATCTTTATATCATGAATTTCCTCCAATTGAACAATAAGTAAATTAATTCAAACTGGTACAGGCACCATTTGGCCTGAACACACAGATGCTAGAATTCTACTACGCCTGGCAGAGATGGCTGGCTTGCTCCTGTAGGATGAGCTCTGCGTTGTTCTTTAGACAGGTGTTTCCTGAAAATTGACACCAAGAGTGTCAAAATAAAACCACAATAACAGGTTTAATCAGGCACACCGAAAACATACATAGAGAAACCAACTTAAGCTTACAAATGATAGAAATTGCAAAGCAAGATGGAAAATAACAAATTCAGGGAAATATTTTAAATATTATTCTTCGCACATAACAGAAATGACAAAACATTTCCTAGCTCCTAACACGATGATGCTTTCAACATCTGGGAGCCAAAGAAATATCTTCTGGAAAACAGAATAGGTGTTGAACGCTATTTATATGTGAATTCTGATACTCAAAGTAGGCCACTTAGCCGGAAAGACCATGATGACTCTGCTGGATTTTGGTTATGGCTTAGGTTCAGTGGAAATCACCTCACATGCTTTGAATCCAAATATACAGAGAAGGGGGAGGACAAGGAATCTGCCTCAAGGTAACTGAAATGGAATACATGAATGTCTTAGGGTTTGTTTTGACCACAGAGGTTGATTTAGCACATATAGCTAGATATAGTCAAAAGAACAACCCAGACTAAGTATAAGGAGGTAGGCTGGCTACCGCACCTCCCAAGTCAGGCTATGCTACAGGCCCCAGACTGTATACGTGAGACCTAAAAGCAGCCAGGATTTGCCCTTTCATTTGTAGATGTGGAGGCTGCTGCAAGTTAGGTTTCTTGGGAAACTGACTCAGAAGGGATTAGTGTGCAGGAGGCTGTAGAGGGATGCTTTGTGATCAACATCTACAGAAGAGAGAGAAAAAAAAAAAAAAAGACAGGGCTGAGCAGAGGGAGAAACTGAGCTGTGTTCTCAATGAAAGCCTCAGCTGAATTCTTGGGAAGTTCTAAAGGCAGACTTGATTTGGGAGCTGTCCCAAACTGGGATGAGAGGCCAGGCTTTTGAAAGTGTCCCCTTTCCTCATCCTACTAATGTCCAGCCCTAGAAAAGGCCATGACATTGGATGTGTCAGCTAAGGCAGGGGATTCTTTAAAGGGGCCCATGGCTGAGTGGTGCTGCCCTGCCTATCAACCACAGAGATATAATTCTATCCATGGTCATGAATGACTTTCTTGGTCTCTCTCTCTCTCTCTCTCTCTCTCTCTCTTTAACTAATGTCACATATTTTCAAAGACTCATCTTTGAATGACTTTTTTATAGTCCAGTATCAGCAGGGTGCCATTTACATAATTTAACCAATCACATTACAACCCTACTTGGCCAATCTTAGTCTTTAATGTGCCCATTTAGCATCACCAGCACAAAGAATGCATCATTCCCAATCAAAAGCAATTCCACTCCATTCACTGGAAGTTATCCAAAACATGTTCCATTAGTCATCTTATTAAAACATTATCTGTATCATTGCCTACAGGAAGACTCATCGAGACCAAATTTCAACAACCCACACAAGCAATAACCTAGACTATAGGAGAATAAATTCAATAGCTTTAGTCAGAGGAACCAAGGATCAAAAGACCAAATATTTTTTCCATATAGAATTTACCACAGATCAGAAGGAATCTGTGTTCTTCACTTCTCCATCTATGCCCAAAGTCATTATGTTGCATTTATGTAGGATTCACATCCCCATTTAGAGACAAGAAAAACATAGATGTGGACAACAATAATCATAAGAATATAAATGTTAGAGGTCATGTTTTTGTATCCCAGATTTTTTATTATAAAATATTATTTATCATTTTCTACCATGGACAATGAAACTCTACATAATCACCCACAGTCAATCAGTCAGGGTGATACAATTGTAGCAAACAAGAAAAAAATGTATATTTCATTAACCTTACAACTCTCTCATGCTAGTAAGTATAGGGCTTCTGTTAGGCTTTTGACCTATTAAGAAAAAAGCAACTCTGGTCTTGTCCTAGTACTTTTAAGAATCTGAGAATGAAAACACTGGATCTGACACATTTAAGAGGAAATATTTTTTTTGTCAAAAATCAAGCCTTGCCTCCTCCTTTTCAGTTTATGTAAGTACCCCTCATGAATCCCTCCTAAAGATGTTAACATAGTCATCTGTTATCAGGGAAAAAAAAATTGAACATCTATTAATCTAAGAATTTTCTCACCCAAACCAGTTCTAAAAATGAGTATTGAAAAAACTCATTAACCTACTGGTAAATTTTTCGGTAAAACAATTCAAGTTTCATTTCATTCTTTGGTCCCCAGGCTCTAAATATTTGCTAAGTTCTGTGTGTATGTGCGAGTTTAGGATGGAGGGAGTTCATGCACCAACCTATAGCCGAAAAGAACAATGGGAGCAGGCAGAGAGGACATGCTTTGCTCGAGTTGCTTCAATTAAAGGTAGACCCTATGCCCAGAGGTACAGCAGCTTTGCTCCCCATTATAAGAATGTCCTTCTTTTGATATCAGCATTTTGTTTCCTGGCAAAAGCATTCCACTGAGATTTGATGCATCTCATCAACACCATTCCATCTCTGATGTTAAATGTGCTATTAGGAAAGGTTTGCAGTGTCTAGAAACTGGAAGGGGCTGTGCATGGGCTATTCCAGCAGCTTAGCTATCACACTGGCACACCTCCAGCTTCTCTGCTAAATACATAATTAAATCTCACGGTCGACATGGTGTGATTCATTCCCATAAAGTGTGAAAACAAACAACTGTGCATGCGCTGTCCCCAATTTCAAATTCAAAACAAAAATATCCTGGAATCTTCTATTTCCCTTAAGTTTCAAATGTAATTAGACCGTTTTTTAAAGACAAGTAGTCTTCCAGTTTCCATGTGTTAAATCCAATCTGTCGGTTACAAATGGGGGGGGGGGGTACCAACGACTGCAAAATTTAACATCTTGGTTTCCTCTCTTTATAACCAAGTGCTCAAATTGACTTTTTTTTTCTCCTAGAATTACCAAAATGCCATTGCTCTCTCATGCAGAGCCTTTGTTTATTTACCAGTTTACAGCCAAGAGCAAATGTTCACAAGTAAGTAATCAGACCCTCAGAGTGCTGTTGACTAATGCAGACTTACAAACCCCTGTGACAAAGGGCAGCCGGGAGGCTGGCTTTGGCTCCATTCCACAGCCCTAAGTCACCCGGAATTTAAAGGAGATGCCCAGCTCCTCTCCACAGACGTCACTACCAAGTTCTTCTGGAGGGCAACAATTCTTTTCATTCTTCCAAATAACTTCACACAGAATAAGCCAGATTTTCCCAGCCGCTACTCAGAAGAAATTCAGTGCATGAGGGCCTAGGGTAAAAATTTCAATCCACAAATAGCTTTCTACAGTACATTTGTATTAGAAGACCTCAAAATAAATCAGTAAATATTTCTGGGAGACAGGGAAGTCATAAAGGTATTTTTCTTCTTAAGAAATATCAGTTTTGTGGCCTAAGTCTAAAATTAATAATAGAAGCAACCTGAATATAGATTTTAGCTAATATTTAAACAGAAATTTATGGAGGTTAAGTGTATTTTATGCAAATGTCTATCATCTATAAGCATCTCTTCAATGACCAATAATTTTTGGTCACATTAAGCCCTTTAAGCTTCATGTCTGATTCTATTCTACTATATCTACATACTTCTTTATACTATATTATATATATATACATAAATGCATATCTATATGTACCTTCTTATACTATAGTAATTTACTTCCTTTACACTTTAGCTATACAGAATTTATTTTCTCAAACATGTTATATACATCCTTGCCTCTATAATTCTGCTAATTCTATTCTCTCAGCTGAGAATGCCATTCCACAAATTGTCAAAACATCTCCCTGATATTTCATAGCCCAACTCAAATGCCACCAACAGCTAAATATTTGTCACCTCATAACCCCTTACAGTATTTTGTTTGGGCTTATTTAGTTGTAGTGGCATATATATTTTTTTGATATATCAATATGTGCACTATGATGCTTTTTTTTCTCTCCACCTATAAAACTGTAAAGACTGATAACAAGAATTATGTCTCACTCATCTTTAAATCGTTTTCAAAGCCAATGGCAGAATTTTCAATGTAGTCCTTACTCCAGTACTCCTGTACTGATTGAACAAAGGAATAAATGAGCTAATATCTCTAAGCATAGAAAAAAATAAATGAAGGAGAGCTAAGAATATCTAAAAACAGCCATAATCCATGTGTATATTGAATATGCTCCCTATTTTCTTTGCATTATAAGTGCAAATAACATAGATTTATATTTTGTATTTGTCAAAATACAATTTGTCTATTTTATTACCTACTACATTTACTTAATGCTGCCAGATATCATGACTGAATGTGCCATTAATGTGCCATTATATGTTTTTTCTACATATTATATACATTTATATTATATTCACTATATAAGCACATCATTTAAACAATACTCACTTGTTAAATATTTTTATTTTTTTTCATTTTTCTGTCTTCATCTTCCTGCTACCTTGAAAATTTTTGATGTTAAAAAACAAAGCTAAATAAATTCTAAATATCTTATTGGCTCTATTCAAGAATTTATGAATTTTGTAGCATCCAATCTAACAGGCAGAAAGGAGCTCCAAGGAGCTGGACAAAATGAAAAACTCTTAAAGGCAGAAGGGAGCGGGAACAAGGAAGTTATATTAGACAAAAAAAAAAAAAAAAAAATCCAAGTTGGTTATTGGAAGGTCACACCTTGCTCTAGGGGCTGGCAGGGGTCTAACAGGCATATTATCTAATCAGGGCTGATCAGGTGATTCCTGATTGGTTTTAAGTTTCCATTTCTAAGAGAATCAAAACTATCGTGCAGTTAGGTCCTAGTTTGGAGATTTGAGATTGAGCATAAGCAACTCCATTTTGAGCTTGTTGTTCTATTTTTAACAATAATATTAATAAATCTCCACCATCACTGCTAATTCTATTGTTTAAAATTGTAGATTATCACCACGGCCTCTCTCACATGGACTTTTTACAGTAGTCTACTAACTGATCTGCCTATTTTCCTTCTTGGTTTTCTTTGGAATATTCTCAAGTGAGCACACAGAATGATCTGTCACCTGTCAGACAATATCCCCTATCTACTCAAATCATCCAATGTCTTTGTTTTACTCAAAGTAAAAGCCAAAGTCCTAAAAAAGAAACCAGATGACTCTTTGTAACAGCACTCCTACTCTACCCCCTCATTATTTTTCTGTTCCAGTTTCCCCCCTTTCACCCTGCTCCAGACAAGCTGGTCATCCCTCAAATATACCAGCTCTTCTATGTTAATGCCATGGAAGTGTAAGTATTCACCCCTCCCTCTTTTCATCTTTACTGAAACATCAATTCCTAGGGAGCCTTAGAAATCAGTCTCTATCACAAACCCTACTCGATCTTTTCCATAGACTCATTGCCATCCTGCACATTTAATTTGCTTAGTGTCCTTCTCCCTCTACTATGAACTCTATTTTATTAGAATGTCTCCAGTTTCTAGAATTGTGTATCTGACACATACTTGGTACTTAATAAATACTGGTTGAGTAGATATTATGACGAATAGACTTTAGGTAAACATTTGCCTACTTTCAAGATTACTTCTTCTCAATTGCACTTCTCTCAACTATGTATAATCAAAATAAATGGAGGCTCATCTTTCCATCCCTAAAAACATCTGTATTCTTTGGCATATTGAATGCTCACAGCTAGCAGACTGCTCACAAGTGCATCTACACACTACCCCCTTCATTTTATTATATGGTTAAGAAGAATCAGTTGTGTTTGTTGCTAAACCCTTTATATCCATTGTGTTTGTTATAATTATACAACTTCATTAAATATTCACATGCCAATAGATTATGGATCTGAAACAAGAGTGTATCACTATGAAAATGCCATTGAAGTGTATAGTTAAGACTCAGAAAAGGCCAAATTGTTCCCCCCCCAAAGATGACATATTTGATAACAAAATATATTTAAATTAACCATAAAAATATAGAAGGAGTTGTACTCATCACTTTAGAAAATGCTTTTAAGTGCTTACCTCTCCCTCCCACCAAAAAAAAAAAAAAAAAAAAAAAATTCTGGAAATTACAGATGATTCGATATAGTGCTAACTTATAAAAGAGAAATAAATCATGGGAAACTCCATCATCAAAAACATGACCTTAGCCCTGATCAAAATGTACATTTTCCATGTTAAAAGTCAAAATAAAATGGACATACTTATAGACAGATATAGATACAGACTTCTATAAACTTCTTAAAAATAATCAACTTTATTGTTTAACTGACTTGCCACCAATAATAATAGTAATAATAGATTTATATAATCTTTCTGCCTTAGTTTTATTATCAACAAAATGGAGAAAATACTAGTTGTGTTGCCTACAATGAACATCTATTGTGAGAATAAAACAAAGTTACATATCACAAAGTGCCCTGGAAAGCTATTAAAGAGGTAAGCTGCTGTTATAATTAAATGGATTTAAGGAAAAGCTGAAAGTAATAAAAGACACCTTGCCTTCCTCATTCCCCTTAGACATATTCTTTTCTGGAATTATCAAGGCATTTTCACATAATACTGTTCTAAACTTGAAAATTCAAATGCATCAGGCATTCCAAGCATAACTGGAACAAATTCAAATGAACATCAGATTTCCATTTAAATCCAATTTCACTCACTTTCTCCTTCCTCTGTTTCAAGTCTCAGAACACTCTTTCCTCTTATAACCAAGCTCTTGTCTCAAGAGTCAAGGAACTCACTTGGGTCAACTTCCTACCTGGGGCAGCAGCCATCTTCAAGGGGCTTCATCTGTGCCTGCATACCAAGGAGATTTCCACAGCAGAGCCCTGGCAGTTTGCTGAGATGAGTCCTGAAGTGCTCCATGAATGTAAATGATCTGAAACAATAGGAGTGCATTTAAGAAAGGGGGCCCAGGTTTCTACCAGTCCAATCCTTCCAACCTTTCCATACATTGCCTGAACTGAACAGGTGTCAATCAGACCCCACCTGGCTGGGTAGCAGCTTTGCCATCCTTCTGCGTGTGAAAGCCACTTGAACAGTGTGATAATGAAGCACAAGATACATTTAGGTTCTGGTTTGAGAAAACAGAAAGAGTTCCACAATTTTTCCAAGGACTCCAACAGGACAGACAACAGACCTGGTGGGCTGAGCATAGGCTTTGGATTCAGATCTTTACTACTCAGCATGTGATTTTGTGCAAATTACTTAAATTTTCTTAGTCTCAGTTTCCTCATTCCTAAAATATATACAAAAATGCTTAACTCAGAGTGAGGGGCCTATTTTTGTTTGTCCGTTGCTTGCTTGTTTTTATGATTAAAAATAATATAAATATATCTGCATCCATTAGCCAGGATGAGTAGATCTTTATTTTTATTATTAATTATGATGATGGTATTTTAAAATTCTGTAACTTAAATGTAAAACAGAACTTTGTGATTTTTCAGACTTAACAGAGAGAAGTTCCTCTTCTTTCAAATAAAGAGAAAATTGTGTAATGTGAAGAAAGCTTTGTGCATTCTCTTTTCACACTTTGTCACATGTTGGGGTTCACTTATACATGGATATGGCACCCTTCCTGCCCATGTCAGGTAAGCAGAATTCAGCTGTTACATAAACCTTTTAAATAATATATCAACAGCAAATGTGAGCAGTAGACTTACAATTTTCATGTTCTTAATCTTAACTCTGTTCTCAGCATTCCACAAGCCCCAGATGTTCAGTAAGTCTCAGAATAATTCACTTTCTAGTTCTTTATTTGGACTAAAAACATTTAAACAAATAAAGATTTGAATAAAACAGTCTCCAAAAATATTTCATAATATATTAGGGTATCCCATATAGTTTGTGTACAGTAAATAACATTCTCCCTAATACTTAGAAAATCTTCTAAATTATGTGTATGTTTTTTTAATTACCTATATAGACATCGATGAAATTAATTTAAAAAATAGAAACAAAACACTGTCACAATGTATAGTAAGTATATATAATGTCGAAATTATATGCACAATCTTGATAACTATGTTTTCTAAGTAACTTTATATAGATATATGCTAAGAAAACAGTTACTCACCTTTATTTTTAAGTAACTTATTGAATACAAAAAACTTATTACTTTTCTCCCAGAGACAAAAACTACTTCCACAAATGTTTTCCAAGAAGAAGAAATGTCTTTTGGGGGTGGGTGGAGTAGAAATTTAATTTTAAAAAAAGACTTAAGCAAATCACACACCAAGTGAGGAAAAAAATCGTTGATTCAAAGGACTTTCGTGTTTGTTTGTTTGTTTGTTTGTTTGTTTGTTAAAGATTTTATTTATTTATTCATGAGAGACACAGAGAGAGAGGCAGAGACACAGGCAGAGGGAGAAGCAGGCTCCATGCTGGGAGCCTGACATGGGACTCCATCCCAGGTCTCCAGGATCAGGCCCAGGACTGAAGGTGGCGCTAAACTGCTGAGCCACCAGGGCTGCCCGGACTTTAGTGTTTGTATCCGATATTTAACAGATTTTGGTATTACAGTAAAGCTGAAAAAAATCATTTCTCATCATCTTTATCAGAAACTCCAGAAAGCCAAGACACATGCAGAACTGGTAATTGAGTGTTAAATTGGGTGGTGGTCATCCCTTCGGGGGAACTCATTTATTGCCAGATCCTCAAATCTTCCCCTTTCCTCTGGGTTCCTAAGTTCCCTCTGTGACACATTTCTTTTGTATCTAATGTGTTGAGAATTTTAAGAGCAGCTTTGGTTTTCAACTTGCTGTACACCGCATTATACCCCTCGTAGATATAAGAGGACATTCAATAAATATTCTATAAATACAAGAGATATATAAAAGGAAACTAGAGTTTAAGGAGATAGGACTTTAAACATACTTTCAAAGCATTCTTGTATTTTGAACGAGGAAGAACTCAGACTCTGGGTAATGTTAATTTTAAAGCTCATGAGATGAGCTTTAATTCTCAAGAAGAAATGATAACTACCTTCCAGGTTTAACAATTAAAATGCCTTCCAATCATTCTGCATAATACTTTACACAAATTCAGAAGCTATTCTTAAGGAGTTAACAGTTACTAGAGTTGCTTCAGAGCAAAGATACAATCAGCCTCCGATCTTATCATGGATAAAGCTAAACAGTGATTGAACTGCTATTTCTGAGAAATATTACTGAGTAAAGTAAATGGCTGGTATCAGTGCTTACTGCCTTGACCTAAGACCACTGCATCATTACTGAGCAGTACAATACTTCATACAATGTTTTTGGAGAAATTATTGTATTCCTTCAGTATATTCATATCAAAGGAAACTCAACCTAGCTAAATATATTATAAATATATTATCTCTCTATATATATACAATAATATATTATATATAATTTATATATATACATTAATTTATATTCATATATAATTAATTTATATATTAATTTTATATATAATATATATTAATATATAATTAATTTATATATATAAATTCTAGATAGATAGATAGATAGATAGATAGATAGATAGACAGACTAGCCTCAGAAGCAAACACTGCATGCAGATTTTTAAGGTACCATTTACAGGTAAAACAAGTCAAAGTATAAGGAATATCTTCAATTTTCCCCATTCATTTCAAATTTTTTTTATCTTTAAGAGTGTCAAAATTCTTTTTTTTTTTAATGAATAAAGCCCTTTGAGGACATGACATGTACTTAATTTCTTCAACAGATGTGATCTAAAAGATGCTTAGAATATTATCTATCTTTTAAAGTCCAGCTCAAATTCTACTTCCTTCAAAAAGCTTTTTCTGAAAGAAATCATTTCTGTCCCCATATAATATCTTAGATCTTTCTCTCATTTGCATACTATTATTTATTCATAATTTGCTAAGTAAGTGATTGCATATGATCTGCTGTCTATAAGCCAAAATATACACTAAGATGAAATTATAACAAAAGTATCTACTTCAGTTTACACACACATCCTTAGTAATATACAGAGAAAACATTATACAGCATTTATAGGAACAAACATTAGGTGCTTGCATCTATCTGAAAATTGAGATGTATCAATCACTGTTCTTGAGTCTAAGAAAAAGCCCACGATCTTTCAGTGAAAGCATTCAATTACTTTTCAAATTTTTTAAAAAGTTTTATTTATTTATTTGACACACAGAGAGAGAGAAAGCACAAGCAGGAGGAGTGGAAGGCAGGAGAAGAAGCACTCTCACCACAGAGCGGGGAGACCGATGTAGGACTCAATCCCAGGACCCTGGGATCATGACCTGAGCCAACGGCAGATGCTCAACAGACTGAGCCACCAGGGTGCCCCAAAGCATTCAATTCTTCAACAATTCTGAGTATTGAAAGACTCCACAAGACTTCTTGAAGAATGACATCATTTTCTGCACTACTGGATCCCCAGTATCTCCTACAGACCCAGATCATAGGTGCAAAACTGACATTCATTAAAAGCTGAAGTACTATGTTATCTCATTTAAATTTCAAAAATATTGGGACGCCTGAGTGGCTCAGTGGTTGAGCATCTGCCTTCCACTCAGGGTGTGATCCTGGGATCCGGGATCAAGTCCCACATCGGGCTCCTTGTGGGAAGCCTACTTGTCCCTCTGTCTGTGTCTCTCCCTCTCTCCCTCTCTCTCTGTGTGTGTCTCTCATGAATAAATAAATAAAATCTTTAAAAAAAACTTCAAAAAATATTAAAAGGAGACATTATTTCCACTGTCATTTATTTTACAGACAAAGCAACAGAAATAAACAAGTTAAGCAACTTCTTTGAGAAAATGCAAGCAGGAACTTAGAAGCGTCAGTAGATCTTTCTAGCTCTAAACCTTGCTTTAAACTACTCCACTATGTTTCCTATTGTAGTAATTATCTCATCCTTCTTTTCTTCTTTTATTAGAGAAACATAAGAGCAGGAGTCTTGTCTTTATAACCCTATATTATGGAACCTTATACGTGTAAGCATCAGTAAATATTGCTAAATTAATGTTTGAATTCATGAATCAATTGATTCTAATGCATACAGTAACAGATTTACTAGTATCATAAAGCAAATAATATTTAAAATAACTAATATTTATAAGCTCTATGTTCCAGGCTTTTATTTTTAATTATTTTGAGATCGTTATAGATGCACAGGCAGTTGTAAGAAATAACAGAGGTCCTGTTACCCATTACCCAGACGTTCCCATAATGGTAACATCTTGCAAAGCTATAGTATGATGTCACAACTAGGATACTGACATTGATCTAGGCAAAGTATACCATCTTTTCATCACAGGAGTCACCTTTTTATAGCCACACACATCCTATCATCACCACCACCAACTCATCCTATGTTTAAGCGTGATTCATCCAAGTTATTCGTGCATCCATAGCTTCTTCCTTTTTGCTACTAAGAAGTATTTCATGGTACAGGTTTATTACACGTCCTGTAATGATGTAAATCTGGGGCACCCAGGTGGCTCAGTAGTTGAGTGTCTGCCGGTAGTCCTGGGATCAGCCCTGCATCAGGCTCCCTGCACCGAGCCTGCTTCTCCCTCTGCCTATGTCTCTGCCTCTCTCTCTCTCTCTCTCTCTCTCATAAATAAATAAATAAATAAATAAATAAATAAATAAATAAATAAATAACTTTTTAAAATGTAAATTTGGATCAAACATGTGTCTTTATAATGATGTTTTGACAACCGGGTCCTTATTGATCCTGGGGAAACTTCCCCCCCACTCTCCAAGGCTAACAGATTCCTAGAGGTAGTGAACATCTACCTACCTGCTATACCCCCACGTGCAGGTTTCCTCTATCAGGCTCCTGCACTGCAAACCAGTATTCCCACTGCCCTGATCACCCCATGGCCAGGTACCAGCCCCTACATTCCAGAACTGGCTGAAATTATTCAAATTAGGCAATCTTCAACCTTTACACTGCCTTTCCTGATCTTTCCTGCAAGAACCACCACAAAGACTGGTGCCTCAGGACGAACCCTGGGAAGGCTGATCCAAGGATCCCGCCTCTCATGGCCTTGGACTGTTGGAGATCCCGGGACTCTGAACCACAGAACGTGCATGCACAGTGTACACGGGTTCACCAGGCCCGGGGAAGCTGTGGACTGCCTAACCACCTCAATATCCTCCTGGGTGCAGGGCTGCCTTCCTCCTAATAGGATGTGATGCTGTGCCTGCAAAGGCATAACTGCAAGGCAGGGTATGCCTCCTCCTCTTGGGAAGTGTGAGTAACAAACTATCTTTTCAGTGGCAGTCATCTCCTGATAAGTGGGCCTCACCAGGCCAGCATAATAACAAGATTGTTTTGATTTGGGACTATGATGCATAAAGTTTCTATAAACATTTGTGTATAGGTTTCAGTGCGAACCTAAGCTTCCATTTCTCGGATGCATGCCTAGGAGTGCAATTTCTGAGTTACATGGTAGTTGGCAAGTCTAGATTTCCATTTAAGTGCTTATATAACCCTCACAGCAACACTAGGATGTTGATGTTATTTTTCCCATTTGACAAAGGATAGAATTGAGGCTCAGAGAAGTTCAGTAACTTACTTAAGATCTTACACCTAGTAGTTAGCACATAAGGACTCAAACTCAGGCCAGAAGAATAAACACTTTACTATGTGATATAATATGCAAATTGTTGACATCATGAAGGTACTGAATCCCTTCCCAGCATCTCTTGGTTAACATGGTTAAAAAAAAAAAAGTTCTTAGGAAAAGGAGGATCTCAGGCAACCAATTTGTGTCTTAGAAAATAACACGGCATAGCTTAAAGAATACATTTGGGCAAAGTTCATGTAGAATTTATATCTCTTCATATTGCAAAATTTTTCAAATTCCCCTGTCATCTCCATAATAATCCTATAATGAATGCAAGGGCATTATCCTGAAAGATGAGAGCAATGAAGATCTTTGTCCCATGGTGTTCCCTTATCAGAGTCTCCTGATATTATGTCTTACACAACAGTAAAAATGTCCCCAGCTGGATTCAAGCAAGAAGTTGGCAGCAGGGCTCTCGCTTAAATCCATACTTGTTCTTCCCAAGTTTAGTGTCCAGAACAAATAGCTGAAAGATGAAGAATTTCCACTTTAACCAAAACTGCACAAATGTTACAAAAGGGTACATAGGATATCACCAGATGGCCACTCGTTAGATAATTAAGCAGGATTTTAGAGGACTGTAATAATATTTTCTACAGGGTCGAAAGTAAGAACAAAACAACTCAAGTCAAATAATTCATGCATCATCTACCATCTCAAAAAATAAAACATTTCAATTTCAATTTCAGATCAAAACTGAAGACCTTTACAGATCTCTAAACAATCCCATTCTTCTTCCCTAGAAATAACCACTTTCCTGAATTTGGGGTTTATCATTCTGACGCATATTTTTATTCCTATATACATTTAAGGAAAATAAAAAATATATATATATATATTTGTTGAAAAATATCATACATAGGTATTAATCTATATACATGGCTTCTTTCTGTTTAAACACTTCTCAAACTTACTTTACCACTGGAAATTATACTTTTGAGTTTTATATCCATTGGTACATTGTCTCTACTTTTATTTCACTGCTGAATAATGCTACATTGTATTATTATACTTCAATGTATTGAGCCATTATTCTGTTTTTATACACTTAGATCAGTTTTTATTTTTGCTATTACAATGTTTGTTGTTGTTGTTGTTGTATGTGGTGTTGTTTTTTTTTTAAATTGAAGGTCCCTTACTGGTCCTGTTTCCATGAGTGCCAAGACCAGGGGAAAAGGAGACGGGAACCAGGTGGCACAAGGAAGGGTCATCTCCACACATTCCATTTATACACAGAACTAAACAGACAAGCACAGAGTCACTATTGTGGTTAGAAGTTGGCAGCATGGGAAAAGGGAGGAACAGGCGGGGAACTGGGGTGTCATTAAAAAATACAGCCCCCCCAAACTGGGGTGCCTGGGGGGAACTTGGTCTGCTTCAACCCAAGAGGAATCAGAAGATCAAAAGTAGTCTGGGAAAGCCAGAACCATCAGGGATACAGGGAGGAGGAAGGTCCAGGGGGTGAGGGGGCTGTTTGGCAACTGGGGTTAAGGGATTGCCCTCCCCCTGCTGGGATCCCCCTAGCCCCTCCAGTCTGGCAGGAAGGGGGCAGCCTGCAACCCCCATGGGAAGGTCTGGGGCTGCCAGATGCTCCAGGCAGGGGGCTGGAGGTGGCTCACAAAGGCTTGCCCTCCAGAGAGATGACGGCACTGCCCCCCAGTTTCTCTGCCAGGGTGCAGCGGTCCTTGATCTCCTCGTAGCAGTTTGCTTGTAACTCATGCTTGATCCCGGTCGGCTTTTTCTTGAAGGCATCCTTGGAGCTGGCATAAATCATTTTGCTCTTAAGGGGTGCAGACTCAGGTGCCCAGAAGATAAACACCAGGTCCTCCTCCTTGCTCTCCTTGGTCTCATAGGTTGCATCATAGAGGGCATAGCGGCAGTCCTTGTCTGGTAGCATCTTGACAAAGGTGGTGTAAGGGTCATCTACAGTCTGGCCCACATCACCTACCAGGATCTCCTTGCCCTCCTCGAGGATGATGTTCTTCTTGTCCTCACTCAGGCAGAAAAGTACTGCCTTCTTGCACTTCTTCACCTCCTCTGGTGTTGAAGCTTACGCACCTTCATGTCATTGAACACTTTGATGACACCCTCAGAAACTGCCATGCCAGAGGCCATGTTTCCGGAAGCAAAAGGGATATAGAAAAAAGGGTCAGAAGAGATGAGAGCCACTGCAGCTGCTGCCGAGATCCAACTGAACCTATTTTTACTATTACAATGTTTTAATAAATATTCATGTATAACAGGTTGAGCAAATGTACAAGAGTATCTTGAGGTATATACCAAATAATGATCATTGGTATTCAGCTTCACCAAGGATATCCTTGGTATCCTAGCAAAAATCAGATGATACATTCAAAGTGGACATTTTAAGAGGAATGTAATAAAAACTATTTAATATGCATCATCAGAGTTTAGGGATGCAGGAAATAGCACAATACTCTGGAATTAGCCATAGCAGATAGCTATCACTACTCTTAAGCCTTAAGTAAGTAGCAAAGGGAGGAAGCAATTTAAAAGATTTAAAAAATGTAACTTCATGGAGAGAAATCTATGACAGGATCTATGGCATAAGGAATAGGGTACAACAAATACATGTGAGAGGGGCAACAAAATAAATGCCATGAATTCACTTCCCCTTCATCCTCCGATACTCATTTGTACCCAACTAGAAACCAAAGGACCAGGGAGCCTTTTCACATAAGGTCAGCTTCCTATGGCAAAAGTCTAGGCAAAGAAAGAGTGGATCTGGACGGATAACCAGAAAGTATCCAGCATAATAAATGCAGCAAAATTGCTTTACAAAGTAATTGTATTATTTTACATTCCTACAAGAAATATGTGAGGTTCTACATTTTCATCAATGCTTTATTTTTAAGCATTTTACTTTTTGCTAATCTGATGGACATGGAGTGATATACCATGTAAGTATGCATTGTCCTTATGTCATTTGTAGGTAAGTATCTTTTCTTATGTTTCTTAGCTATTAGTATTTCCTCCTCTCAGATTTCTTCCTCAGATCTCTTGCTCATTGTTTTTCTTAAATTTTCTTTTTTTTTTTTTTTTTTTTTAACATACCTCCAGGGATGCCTGGGTGGCTCAGCCATTGAGTGTTGGCCTTCGGCTCTGGTCCCAATACCACAGTCCCGGGATCAAGTCCCACATTGGGTTCCCTGAAGGGAGCCTGCCTCTCCCTCTACCTCTGTCTCTGTCTCTGCCTTTCCCTCTCTGTGTCTCTCATAAAATACACTTGGTTCAACTTCTGGCATCCCCAGTGGTAACTGCATAATGGCCACATATTATCCATTTTTCCTGGTCTTTTTTTTTTTAAGATTTTATTTATTAATTGAGTTGTCAAATAGCCGTACAAGAAATTATTTTGCATTAAATATGTACCTATTTGCTCTACAATTGAGCCTTGAGTCTCAAGGTGTTGAATAATAACTATGAAATAATTGGAGAAAAAGTTCAAAATCAAAAAGTACCCTACATTTCAGTGTGAGCTTTTTGAAATAAACATATCCTATTGTTTTAAGAAGACTGATCAAAGGATAATCTAATCAAAGATTTGACCACATTAAAAGATGACAGCCTTTAAAATAAATTTTGACTTCGTTTTTTACTCTCTCCCTTTGAATGTTGAGTCCTAGGTTAATGGAGAGCTGCCAGGTTGCCAGAAAAAATTGTAATAGTTCAAAAAAGTTTGCATGTAACTTTGTGGCTTGTTATTTTCAAATACATGGTTTCCTCTTTAATTAGGCTGGAAAAATGTGATCATTTTCTCATAATGAAATCTTTATCAGAAGAATATACTTAGTTGACATGAAATGTTGGGGCTCAGGAGCAAATGGTCAAGAAAGCATTCTTGAGACATCTTCGATGCAAAAAGGATGGTTTTATTAAACCAGGAGAATAGGCAGAAAAGGCTGCCCTGAGGTTATAAGGGGTGACTGATTTTATACTTTCAAGTTGGGAGGGGGTAGGGATAGCATAAGTCTCTTAAGAATTTTGAAGCAAGTTTTCCAGGATCTTGAGGGGCTAACTGTTGTTTACCATCTAAAACCTTAGTCATGAGACCCTTCAGATGTATATCAGTTAACCATATGCTAGCAAGATATTTATTAACATATATCTAGGAGGGGAGGGAGTATGGGGATAAAGGAAGTTTCCAAAGGAATTTTTTACAGGTCTTGGGGGTTGGGCTAATGTCAACAAGGTGGCCTTTTGCCTCTAGCAAAATACTAACATCGAGGCAGCTAAGCTCCATGAAGAAGGTCACTCTGCCTGTCTCAAATTCTTGTCAATATGCTATACGTTGTAAAGAAGTTGTAATTTTTTTTCTTTTGCCTTTGTTCTCCATATTATAAGTATTTCAGATTATTTTAAAAGAGTTATTTGCCTATGCCTTGAAAGCATCACCATATTATGTTTTAAATATCAATGCTACACAACTGATTGAACACTACATCTGAGACTAATGAAGTACTGTATTTTGGCTAACTGAATTTGAATTTTTAAAAAGGAAATGACTATCAATGCTACAATTAAAGTCAGAGAGTGAAATATTTTATCAGGAAATCCTGGAAAGTAGCTGTGACAAAGAAAAAAGCAATGAAAATAATAACAACTAAGAGAGCTGAAGTATCTAGTGTAGCTAAAGCAACTTTAGAGGGAAATTTTTTATCTATAATTAAAAATAAAAACAGACATCCATTAAATAACAAACAAATAATTAGAAAATCAATAAGGTCAATAATTGGTTCCTTAATAAGACTACTAAAATTGATTTAAAAAAAATCTTCACGATATTCAGCAAGGAAAAGCAAAAAAAAAAGCATAGATTTCCAATACCAACATTGAATGAAACATTGTAACTATAGATTCTACAAAACTTTAAAAGAATATAAAAGATATTCTGAATACTTATGCTTATAAATTTTGCAATTCTGACAAAATAGAAAAAAAAATGTTTTTAAATCAATTTACTAGGGTTCCTGGGTGGCACAGTCAGTTAAGTTTCTGCCTTCTGCTCAAGTCATGATCTCAGGGTCCTGGGATCCAGCCCCACCTGGGTCTCCCTGCTTAGCTGGGAGCCTGCTTTTCCCTCCCTCTACCCCTCCCCACCTCCTGCTCATGCTGTCTCTCTCTCTCTCAAATAAATAAATAAAATCTTTTTTAAAAAAGAAAGAAAAATCAATTTATTGAAATTACTGAAATTAATGCAATAAGAATAGATTATCAAGGGGGTGCCTGGGTAGTTTAGTTAAAAATCAATTTACCCTCTCTGTGTCTTAATATGGCTTAATACACGCAGGCCATATTAGGCATCTGCCTTCCACTCAGGTCTAGATCCTGGGATCCTAGGATCCAGCCCCATATCAGGCTCTCTGCTAAGCAGGACTCTGCCCCTTCCCCCTGCTTGTGTGCTCTTGCTCTCTCTGTCTCTTTCTCTTGCTCTCTCAAATAAATAAAATATTTATTTTAAAAAAGGATAGGTTATCAGAATAGATCTATATGGATTCAATAAACAGAATTTGGAATTTAAAACCTTCACAAAACTGAGATTGCTTTGCTGGTAAATTCTATCAAAAATTTAAAGAAGGAATAATGCCAGAAGAAAAGGAGAAAACATTTACCAACTCATTTTATGACAGCAGCATAATTTCTGATAAAGAACATTATCAGAAAAGAAAATTACAAATATCTCTCATGAATATAGGCCCAAAATTCCATAATTAAATATTGGCAAATTAAATCTAGAAATATACTAAAAAGAATAAAACATAATGGCAAAGTGGAATTTACCCTAGAAATGCAATATTTATTGATTTAATACTTAAAATCAATAAATATAATTTATGACATTAACAAATAAGAGGAGAAAAATCACAAGATATAGATACTGAAAAAACATTTGGCACTATTCAATATCCATTTATGATTTAGAAAACACTCTTAGCAAATTAGAGATAAAAGAAAACTTAAAGCTATGAAAGTAATCTATATTAATTAATTATAATGAATATTATTGCTTAAATATTGAAAGCTTTCTCCCTGTAATCTGGAATAAGACAGAAATAATTTCTCTCACACAGTTCTACTGAATATTTTACTAGAGGTCCTAGTCAATTCAATAAGGAAGTAAAATAAAAGCATTATGTTAAGATTGAAAAGAAAAAAGTGAAATTGTTTTTATTTAAGGATTGCATGATTATCTACATAGAAAATCATGAAGAATATATTAAAAACTACAACTAATAAATTTAGCAAAGCCATAGGATACAAATAGAAAAATTCAATTGTATTTCTATATACTAGCAATGAACAATTGTACAATGAAATTAAAGTACAATAGTATTTACAATGCATGCTAAAATCTACTCAGTGATGAATTTAACAAAATCATGAAAGACATCTGCAAAAAAAGTATTGCTGAGAGACATTTAAAAGGGCTTAGAAGTCTAAAGACATACCATATTTTTGAATTCAGAAGATTCAGTATTCGCAGGATGTCATTTGTCCCTAAATCAAGTGCACTCTGGAACAAAGTCTCAGCATGATTTTTTTTTTTTTTTGGTGGAATTCTCAAATTTATTCTACAGTTTATTTGAAAATGAAAAAAAGAAAAACCTAGAATAGCCAAATCTATCTTGGAAAAGGAGGACTGTTATTAGAGGGATACATGACTTCAAAATTTATCCTAAAGCTAAGATAAATTGTAGTTTATCCATGGAATATGATATTGGCAAAAGAATAGAGAAATATACAAACAGAAAAGAATAGAGATTCCAGTAATAAACCTACACATGGGATCCCTGGGTGGCGCAGCGGTTTGGCGCCTGCCTTTGGCCCAGGGCGCGATCCTGGAGACCCGGGATCGAATCCCACGTCGGGCTCCCGGTGCATGGAGCCTGCTTCTCCCTCTGCCAGTGTCTCTGCCTCTCTCTCTCTCTCTCTCTCTATGTGACTATCATAAATAAATAAAATTTTAAAAAAATAAATAAATAAATAAATAAACCTACACATTTATGGCCAGATGATGTTCACCAAAGAAGCCAAAGCAATTCAATAAGGAAACGAAAGTCTTTCAACAAATTGTTCTGGAAAACAATGGATATCTCTTATCTACATATTTTGACCTCATACCACATACAAAAATGATGCATGATGCATCTTGGATATAGAAAGTAAACTAAATCTATAAACCTTCTAGAAAAAAAAAAGAAATATACAGATTTTGTGTAATGTTGGGATAGGCAGAAATTTCTTAGAGAAGAAACAGAAAATTCTAATCATAAAGCAAAGAAATGTTAAAGTTGAATCCATCAAAATTTAGAAACTTCTGCTCATGAAAAGGAATAAAAGTCTAGGAAAATATATCGGGCTGCCCTGGTGGTGTAGCGGTTTAGTGCCACCTGCAGCCCGGGGCGTGATCCGGGAGACCCTGGATCGAGTCCCACATTGGGCTCTCTGTGTGGAGCCTGCTTCTCCCTCTGCCTGTGTCTCTGCCTCTCATTCTCTCTCTGTGTCTCAATAAATAAATAAATAAATAAATAAATAAATAAATCTTAAAAAAAAAAAAGACTAGGAAAATATAAACTATACTATGGGAAGATATTTATGATCCATGTATCTGACTTAAATCTAGAATATACACAGAACTCCTGCAACTCATTAGATTAAAAAAAAAATCCTTCCCCTTTAATACCATAGTAACCTAAAAGGAAAAAGATAAGCCTAACTGTTGATGAAGATGTGGAGCAACCAGACTCTCACATATTTCTGACAAGAATGTAACATAGTAAAACTATTTTGGAAATCCTAGCACCTTCTTAGAAAGTTAAACATATCTACCTTACAAGCTAGGATTTCCACTTTTAGACATTTATCTAGATAAATGAAATAATATATTCACAAAAGCCTTTATAGCAGGTTCTATTTTTGTTATAATAACCAAAAACTGGAAACAACGTGTTTTTCATCAGTAGAAGAGCTGATAATCAGTGATCTATTCATACAATAGAAAACTACTGAACAATAAAAATGAACAAAGTAATGATATTTACAAATACATGGGTGAGTCTCTTAGAACATTTTGCTGAGTGGAGAGAAAAAAAAACCTTACAAACAACAGTGCATACTTTATGATTCCATCTATATGAAGAGCTAGAACAGGCAAAACTAAGCTATGATGATAAGAATGTTAAAAACCAGAAACAGGTCAAAAAATGGAGTTGCTTTTGCTAAGCTCCACATCACCAAACTGAAACTTAACTCAATTACAGTCTCAGTTCTCCCAGAAATGGAATCTTACACACATACTCCCACCAAACACTACCTTGGCTTAAAAAACAAACTTATTTTCTCACAAGTCTGCAAGGTAGAAGTCTGATATCAAGGTGTCAAAGAAATGGAATTTTTTTAAACTTTTTTTTTAAGATGTTATTTATTTATTCATGAGAGACACAGAGAGAGAAGCAGGCTCCCTGCAAGGAGCCTGATGTGGGACTCGATCCCAGGACCCCAGGATCCCGACCTGAACCAAGGGCAGATAATCAACCGCTGAGCCACCCAGGTGTCTCAAGAAATGGAATCAAAACAATCAGGAATCGCTAGCATAATATTCTTTTTTTTTTCATGCTGTAGAATGGTTTGTTGCCTTTGCCAATAACAAAAATGTTGGAGAGTCTGGTGGCAAAGCTGTTGCCATGGGCATCTTTCACATGAACTACGTCAAAAGAACCAGGGTGTCTCTGGTTGGTGATCACACCAATTCTTCCCAGGTTGGCACCTCCAGTCACTATACACAGATTACCAGTATCAAACTTGATGAAATCCATAATCTTTCCAGTCTCCAAATCAATCTAAATGGTGTCATTCACCTTGATGAGGGGATCAGGATAGTGGATGGTGTGAGCATCATGAGTCACCAGATGAGGGATTCCTTTTGTTCCCACAAAGATATTTCTCACTTTGCACAACTTATACTTGGCCTCCTCAGATGTAATCCGATGAAAAGCAAAGCGACCCTTGGCGTTATAGATTCGACGGAAATTCTCCCCAGTCTTGTCAATGCTGATGACATCCATAAAACCAGCAGAGTAGGTGATATCAGTTCAGACCTTGCCATCAATCTTAATAAAATGCTGCATACAGATCTTCTTCACTTCATCCCCTGTTAGGGCATACTTAAGTCTGTTCCTAGGAAAATGATGAGAGGAAGACATTCTCTCAGCTTATGGGGGCCAGTAGATGGGCGAGGGGCAAACACACTGGTCAGTTTATCCAGCATCCAGTGCTTTGGAGCTGCTACACACTTCAGATGCTTCTTGGGACCACGAGCCATGGCTGCACTAGGCACGAAAAGAGGACCGCCTCCTAGCATAATATTCTTGTTCCTCCTTCTTTCTACCTACAAGTCTTTGATTTTGTATGGCTCCTCAGAGGTTCTTTCTATGTGCTAGATTCGATGCTGCCTAATTCTTGAATCATTGAATAAAGCCAATGAGATATTTAAAATTCACTTGGATTTTGTTTTTTAACAGTCTTGTGGTAGTAATAGGACTTGAAGGAAACATCTGACTACTTCAGGGACAAGAAGAAACACAGGCATTGTTACCTTCAGACCCTTTGAGTTCTTTCTTCTGGTTTCCAAGGGTCACGGGTAAGTTCTCAGATCTGAGCTCTGCTCTCTTTGTGTTGAGCTCCTGAGCTAATTGGTTTTCCAGTCCAGACTTAATGGGTCAGTCTAGACTGACAGAAGACTCTAACAGATCACTGTGAGTCCTTAACCCTTGGTTAGTCCAGGTTCCAGTCTAGGGCTTAGCAGATAGCATAAGCTGGCAGACAATTTCACCCAGAACCTTGAGTATTTGGCTTGGCAACCATCAGGTCAGGGGTACCAATAATATGTCTGGACAGAAAAGTAGATTGGACATGATTTGCAGCAAGGATCCTACCAACTCTTGCCAGTTTTCAAGGGAATTATCTGTCTTCTTTCCTTTGGGCTATCCTTAAAAGTTGCTCTGGGGCATCCCGGGTGGCTCAGCGGTTTAGCGCCTGCCTGCAGCCCAGGGCGTAATCCTGGAGACCTAGGATCGAGTCCCACATCTGGCTCCCTGCATGGAGCCTGCTTCTCCCTCTGCCTGTGTCTCTGCCTGTGTCTCTGCCTCTGTGTGTGTGTCTCTCAGGAATAAATAAATCTTAAAAAAAAAAGTTGCTCTGGATCTCAGGATGGTGGTATCCTTAGCACTCTCTTTAGAGTGCTTGAGTATCTTGAGTCTGAGGAGTTGTTCAATACTGGCAAAAATATTTATTCTTTGTCCTAGATGAACCTGAGGAGATATTTGAAAGGATTTTTGTAAGTACTTCTACGGCCAGAAGTTGGCTAAATTGGAAGCCGATATTCAGAGCTTGACAGGAACTATGTTTTAGGCCTTTATTCCTAAGATATGTGAAAGTATATACCCAAATGGAAATAAAAACATTCCAAAAACAAACAGCTCTAAATCTAGAACATAGGAATCTTTGGGTCTCCATTTTATTTGGAGATCTTCTCCCTGATGTAAAGAGGCAAACTGAAGGTAATGTAGTTGGATGGGTGGGTCAGCCTATAATGCCATTCAGGTTGTAACCCAATTCCATGAGGGTTTAAGTACAACTGTCCATATCTTATAAATGGAGTCTTTACAAAAACAAAAATTCAGGTCCTGAAGCAATTCAAAGTCCACCTATCCCTTTAACCAATCCCCAAACCTTCTCTATTCACCTCATAACGCTTGTAAGTATTCTAAAATTCTGGTTTTAGGAAATGAAAATCCCTCTTGCAGGAACTTGCGTTCTTTCACAGTGACTTTGAGATGTCAATGTTCTACCTGGTTTTCTCCAGAAGCTCTTATCTAGGCCATCTCTGAAATGCAAACTTCAAGGAGGTAATTCTTATCAAAAGGCAAAAAAGGGGGAGTTGGCAGTACTCTTTGGAAAATAGGCAAATGAAAATCTTAAGTGTCTTCTCCACAAATATCAACAAGAAGCGTTACCATCTGAGCAGGTAACTTTAACTTATTCCAACTGCCAGAAACACAGCTTGGATTTGACTATCATTTGTAAACTAGTGAATTTGGTATTACTGTACTTGACACATGGCTGAAGTTTTAAAACAAAAGCTATAAATCTCTGTTTGTGCCTGTCTCTATAGTCAGATACTTATGTATGTGCATTATAGTTTGTGATGTTTTTCTACCTCTGAATGATATTGCCAAAATTAATTTGTAAAGGAGCTCTATTTAATTAGCTAAAAGAAAAATAAGCATTTGTCAAATTAACTATTTCTCAGAGTAACGAAACTAACCCAAATGATTTTCAAGTTTATATGGTCTGGGGTAATCTTTGATAAATAAAAGCTAATTTCAGTTCATTGGCTTAATTAAAATATAAATGTCTTCAAAGCAATCAGCATTAACTATAATGTGGAACTACAACTTAAAATTTACCTGGATTTACTAGATAAATAAGATTATGTTACTACAAAATTTGTCAGCAAGAAAAAAATTACTATATCCCTACATTTTCTTGAATGCCTTGTGAAATTTTCATGAGTAATCTAAATATTTAAAAATAAGCAATATAAAGAGAGGTAAGTGGAATAACAGTTTTTAGGTGAACTTTTCAGCAATTATGTTTTATGATATATCTATTTAAATAGATTCCAAAATTTTTGCCAACCTGAAAACTTAAAGTTATACTATGGTAAGCCAAATGATGGATATTTATTCAATGTCTACATCATTTCCAAAAAACATAAAACACTGAAATATTAATTACTGAATATAGATTTATCCACTGTGGCTTCCTTTCACAAAAGAACTAAAGATATTTGGGTCTATTAGTAAACATATTTTGTATCACATTGAACATTTACTATCAGGAAGAACATACTTCTAGAAATTATGAAATACATCAACAGGTTTGCCAATCTACAGAATGGTAGTATAAAAGTCAACAATTGCTTACTTCTTACTTTTCACTTCAAATTAAGGATTCTAAGGATTAATGATTCTAATTGATACATAACTAAAACTACTTAGAAATAATAATGGAGAAAGGAGACATCTGTGTAATGGAAAATAAAATGGTTGTTTCAGAATTAAAAAAAAAAAAAAAGATAGGGCCCACTCTGAATGGATGTAAAAAAGTTATGGAAGAAGCTTTAGGAAGGAAATTTTATGTATAATTAAGATGGCTAAGATTGGAATGGATTTAAGTTTGTTTTCTGTTCTTGTTGTTTTAATGAGTTTTATTTTTTTTATTTTTTTTTATTTTTTTCAATTTTTTTTTTAATTTTTTTTTTTAATGAGTTTTAATATCAAAAGTACACTGGTGCAAAATTAGAATTTGGCTTTCTCTCTGCTAAAAGGACAAAATTTTCTGGACTTTTTTAGTCTGCTTTTGGTTTTTTTGTTTTGTTTTGTTTTGTTTAAGGTTTTATTTATTTATTCATGAGAGACTGAGAGAAAAAGAGAGAGAGAGGCAGAGATACAGTCAGAGGGAGAAGCAGGCTCCATGCAGGGAGCCCAATGTGGGACTCTATCCCAAAAGTCCGGGATCATGCCCTGGGCCAAAAGCAAGTGCTAAACCACTGAGCCACCCAGGGATCCCTTTGGACTGCTTTTGATTAGAGATTATAAAAGCTTCTTTACCTTGTAAGTAATTTGCCTAGACAGCAAAGATTTTGTGTTTTAGCAAAGTAATTTACTGTGCTTCACACTGTCTTCATCAGGTCTTTAATTATGTAAGAAAACCCAATCTTCTCAATATTGAAAGAGTTAAGTATTCACAACAGTGTTACCTTTTGTATTTGACTTTAATATCTTATGTTGTCACTTTGGTTAAATAGGTAATTACTTTTTTTCATAATGATCTGTGATCCTGTTTAGTCAGATATTCAAATCTTTTGATGTTTTGACAACTTCCCCAAATCAAACTCTTAATGGAGTCTTTTCAGCTTCAAAGTAACTTTGAGATTTTCCACATTCCTTGGAAAATGATCCCTGGAAACACTTAATATGAGTGTTCCAAAAATTGCATGAAATTCCTAGAAATCTGATATGTTCTATTATCATTAGTCATAATTTTAGCTATGACCTTAAAATGTTGTATGTCATAGACATAACCATATTTTTTCATCAATTTCATTATAATAAATTCTCATCAGATCTTTAACCATAGGCATAAGTTTTCTGTCATGACAAAAAGTTATTATTTTACTGTAATGACTTTTGCAATAGTGAGATTCATTTAATACATTGGAAAGGACCTTACCAAGTACTCTTGACCGCTGACATCCCTGCCAGATTATAAGGTGGCAAACCTTGGGTGCATATTTTACAACTAATGAAGTCTCCACCTAGACCTAGTGCTGTGCAAAAACACTGAAGACCTCAAAATCAAATTGAGTAACAAAAGAAGTAACTAACATCAAGGTAGACTGTTTCCTTCCAAGACATAGAATCAAGAACATTTCTTTTCATTCCTTCTTCCCTCTTTGATTATCCTTCTCCTAATTCTTATACCTTCAAGGTCTTTATGATCCTTTTGTCCACCCTGTTCCCTGCTCTGGCCTGGATAGATAATGCCATTGTTCATATATCTCAGGTCATTGCCAACAGGAGCGATCCAACCTCTAAATGACTGTTGAATTTGCCATGATGCTGGTGATCCTACAGTTCTGACTGTCACAAAATTCCACCTGATTTGGAACACTTTACTTTGTCACAAACTCAGCCTCCTCTCTGTTGTGTCAGGTTCCCTAACCCTGTGGATCCACTGCCCTACCTTTGGTTAACAATTCCAAACCCAGGAAGACTTGCAGCCAAGTTCTGTGCAAAGAAAGGGATACACAGTAAGGTTAACCAGAATAAAACCACCTGTGTAGTCTACAGACCCTTAAACTTTCCTGGATCCCATGGCTGTCAGTTTTCCAGTCCCAAGCCACAGACTTAAACAGGAATTTCCAAGAGACATTCATGATTCAAAATTTGCTTCCCTTGGGTAGATATCTACACCCCTGGCAAATGAGGATATGATCAATAACCTTTCCTTAACTCTTGAAGATATTGTAGAATCTGTTGCTAAAGCAAAAATCCCTAGACTATTTGGCCAAAATTGTTCTTGATTATAGGATATCCTTGGTTATCTCTTAACAGATTAAAGAGGTGATTGTGCTATGGCCAACACCACTTGCTGCACTCAGATGGACACTTCTGGAGAAACTGAGACTCACATACATAAGATCACTGAACAAGCCAGTTGCATTAAGAAAGTGACTCCTTCAATGAGGTCTTTCCCTGACTTATTGATTCTAACTGGCTTGCGTCTTAGGGATCATGGATTCCAGATATTAGGAAAATTCTGTTCATTATAATAATCATAGTAATCTCTCCCTGGTGTTACATAGTCTCTTCAAAGCTTTAAAAGTATGTTTGCAACTGCTAACCATCAAGCAAATGATATCCCTAAGACTAAGAACATCATAAAAGGATCCAAAAGCAAGCCCAATATTATGACTTGTGACTGCCATAAAGAAATTCAATAAAAATATATCATGACCTGTGAATATCACTCAGAGATTCAGAAAAACAAACACCTGTTAGAACTCCAGAGTAGTCACTGGGTGTAGTGCTAATGCCTTAAATTTCTATTTTATCTCTCAGTTAAGCTGATAGTCTGATCAAAAGGAGGGAAGTGTTAAAAACAAGACAACAACAACAAACTGAACCTTTATGCCAAGCTCATGTCACCAAACTGAGACCCAACTTAATTATAGTCGAAGGTCTTCCAGAAATGGAATCTTAATACAGTCAATCAGGAATTGCCTGATCAGTACTAGTTACATCATCTGCCTTACATTGCAGTAACCAACCTACTTTGTTTGTCTAATATGACTTTCTTGTTCCCCCTCCTTTCTGCCTATGGAAGTCTTTCATTTTATGCAGCTCCTCAGAGCTCTTTACTATTTGCTAGATTGAATGCTGTCTGTTTCATGAATCATTGAATAAGCCAATAAGATCCTTAGAATTTACTCAGTTGAATTTTGTTTTCTAACAAAATTAAAACAATGATTGGAGATTAACTGGGAAAGATCATGAGGAACCTTCTGGAATGATGGAAATATTTTGTTTCTTACTAATGGTACGTGTTAAATGAATAGGTGCATTTGTCAACACATATGGAACTTCAATTTTAAAATTTATTTTTTGGAAATGGTAATTAGTTGGCATTTAAAAAAAAAAAGAAGAAGACTTAAACTAATTATAATGGGGCACCTAAGCCTAAAACCTTACATTCAGTGGACGAAAATCAGTTAGGCTTCTTAGCTTAGTGTTTTGTTGCTCTTGCTTTTGTTTTGTTTGTGTGTGTGTGTGTGTGTGTGTGTGTGTTTTGCATTTGGGCACCCAATTTAAAGTCTTTTGAACTGGCCTCAACATACATAACCATAATACATTAAAAATAATTTTCAGGATCAAGTTCAAAAATGTCACAGGAAATATTCCAAATGTTAAAGCTAAAATGCAGATACTCCAGCCATGCAGATCTGTACAATTACTAAATTTGAGTTAAAAATTGGGTTTCCAAATTCTTGATCACCCAAGTGAAAAGGGAAACATAATAAACTATACAACCTTCAATATCTATCTTTTAAAAAGTCCAGTTCCACATGGGAAGCAAAGTTTTTTCTAGCATGTAATCTTGTTAGACAATGGAAAAAGAACAAAAGGACCAAAGAAACAAGACTCCTGTGACTTCTAAGAAACTTAGCAGTTAGCTAATCCATACTGGGTCAGGGATCTGGACCTTGCAGTTTGCAAGGGAAATCACCAAATGACTCACATAGGAACCTCTAGAAAATACCCAGTGTACTCTATTAGTGATTTGTGAATTTTGGTATACCTTAAGCATCTCTGGGGAACTTGCAGATTTCCTACCATGCAGATTTCCTACCATGATAACAAAGATTCAGATTCAGTTGAAGCTTAGTGAGATGATCAGGTGACTCTGATATAATGGTATTAGTAATAGTACACATTTAGAACAAGAATAACTTGGGTTAGAGGGTTACAAATCCCAGTGCTACACGGGCAGGTCTGTCATGTCATGCCAAAAGAGAAGCAAGGCTGACAAGACAATTGAGAGATGGGAATGTGTAGCAGAGGAACTGTGACCCGAAGAACACACATCTCAGCTACAGACCCAGAGCACTTACAGCTGAATGAACGCAGGCAATGTAGGTCCAAAGTTGTAAGAGCTTCTGATTTTTGAAGAGACACTTAACATCTGGACTTTTATGAAAAATATTCTGGTTTTGTTTGTTGTTTTTTTGCTTTGGTTGGGATTTTTGTTTCTTTCTTCGTCTGCTTTTTTAAGATTTTATTTATTTATTCATGAGAGACACAGGGAGAGAGGCAGAAACACAGGCAGAGGGGGAAGCAGGTTCCCTGCCAGGAAGCCATTGGGACTCAATCCCAGGACTCCCAGGATCACGCCCTGAGCTGAAGGCAGACGCTCAACCATTGAGCCACCCAGGCTCCCTGTTTGTTTTTGAGTTCTATACTCAACATAGGGCTTGAACTCACAATCCCAAAATCAAGAGTAGCATGCTCTACCAATTGAGCCATCTAGGTACCCCTTTTATTTTTTTGTTTTTGATGTAGGCAACTAATACATTTAAAACAAGTCAAAACCCAGGACACCTGATGGCTCAGTGGTTGAGCATCTGCCTCCCGCTCACGGGGGTCCCAGAGTCCCAGGACCCAGTCCGCATCAGGCTCCCCTTGAGGAGCCTATTTCTCCCTCTGCCTATGTCTCAGCCTCTGTGTGTCTCATGAATAAATAAATAAAATATTTTTTAAAAAGTCAAAACCCAACATGTGAATATGGCCGAAGCACACCTTCTAGCTTAGCAGAGCCTACTTACTGGCCATCAGTTTGCAATCTCTCATCTTGATTATGGTGGTGTTCCATACAGTCATTCTTTCAGATATTAATCAACATAACTAAGTATCCAGAAATTGCTAAACCATAGTCAAACAGATTTTCCTTTCTGGTAAAGGAGAATTACTCCTGTGTTGTAGTTAATGAAGAAGATCCATAGTCATTTTATGCCTGATAATTTAGCGGTGTGTCTGGGATTTTCTATACAAATTATGATCCTCACTATCTTCCAGCCAGAAAGATCACCAACCTCTGCAAAGGGATAGGTAACATGGATGCCAAAAGGCAGGGCCAAGTTTTCAAAATGGAAAGAAAAGAAAGAAGATCTGCTTAAATATGTAAACAAGGACTTGGTGGGGACCCAAGACTTCTATTGTGCAGGATTTGAAAGAGAGGATTTGACTGGGACAAATTTCAGGGCAGTGAAGGTATTTGTATTCAGCCCTTGAAGTTCTTGCAGGAAGGTCAGTGTGAATCCCTGGAATGCCTGACTTTACATAAACTGCCTCCTCTGAGTCTATTTGCATAATTAGTGGCAAAAATGTAATCTTACTACCTTCTTCAATTTTGACAATAATATTTTTTAATATTTTATGTATTTATTAATGAGAAACACACACACACAGAAAGGCAGAAACACAGGCAGAGGGAGAAGCAGGCTCCATGCAGGGAACCAGACGTGGGACTCGATCCTGGATCTTCAGGATCACGCCCTGGAGTGAAGGCGGAGCTAAACCGCTGAGCCACCCAGGCTGCCCCGACAATATTTTGATACTAGACAATATCTAGTCTACAAATGATAGAAAAATGTAACAAAATCGTATTCCTTTAATTTCTCCATAAAATAAAACAAGATAATAATATAATTACCACAATAAGTTGGTTATATGTAAAACCATTTTTCATTAAAGATTTATAAATTCTATCTACAATACATAAATAAAACCAAAACTAAAGACCAGCATAGAAATGTCATTATCAAAAATTCATCTTGAAATTTTAAAAATAAAAGATCAAAAATGAAAACTAAAAAATTCAAAGCTGATTTTTATTATATTTTTCTTACTATGCATTAGTCACTCTTCTACAAATATCCATTCATTAAAGGTGTCCTCCAGCAGATCAATTGATTTGAAAAAGTATAGACAACTAACTTAAGACTTATTTTCCCCTTATATCAAATGTCAATAACCTGTAATTATATCAGTATTCAATCACTGTTTCACTGATGTAATAACAGAGGAAGAAATTTGACTGGTGATATCACTTAATATGAAAGCCTAAGAAAATGAATGTTCATGTAGTAGTTGATATAAATTGGAGAACTTCAGATGAAAGTCACTAAGTGAAGATTTTGGACATTCAAAGAAGATTAAGTTAATGTAAAAGAAGTTTCAAGTTAGACACCCATTCTATAAGACAGTTGTCTTTTACCAGGCTTAAAAAAAAAAATGTATTTTTCTACAACCGATCTCCACAAAGGCATTACTTTATCATCTTGAAAGAAATAACCTCATTTTTTT
Source organism: Canis aureus (assembly GCF_053574225.1). Taxonomy (NCBI): domain Eukaryota; kingdom Metazoa; phylum Chordata; class Mammalia; order Carnivora; family Canidae; genus Canis; species Canis aureus. The sequence continues at coordinate 84,521,502 of NC_135611.1, read as the reverse complement.
TTAAATAAATGTCTACCTTCATTATTTTAGGAGGATACAAACATATATGCATAGTAACAATTTTACCTGTTTATAAAGAGCTCCCAAACTGAAGTGTTGATTCCTATTCTTTGGAAAACAGTTATATAAGCCTGGATAATCCAACACAGCTTGTTGATCTTAGAATGATATGAAAAAAAGATCCCAATGCCATAGATTAAAACAATAGTTTTGTTATTTTAATATGTACTATGTCCTGTAAAATATCTTGATTGGTACACATACTTTATAAAATTTATGAAGGATTGGACAAGAGATTGAGAGAGGATTTATAACACACTGGTTTAATTAAATTTTTTTCTTTGAGTTTTTTTTCTTTATATCTCATGAATTTAAAATTAGATGGTACCTTTATTACCTGACTTGGAGTCTTCTAATGTCCATTATAAGTGTAGCAAAATATCATTATAATATTAGTATTATTATTTTGGTATTCTAGGCTTTGGTGTTAGAGGGTTCCCTTCACTATACATCAATAGTAAAAAGAGAAAATGGTTTAAGCAGATCATAAGCTCATTCTCAGGATAAAATTAAGAGGCAGTTTTATAAAGTATATATATCAGAACATAGTGAAGTCTTAATACATGATGGGAAAGATTATTAAAGCTCACAAGACATTCCATATGCTCCCCTATGTTTCTCTTTTTTTTTTTTAATTTTTTTATTTATTTATGATAGTCACACAGAGAGAGAGAGAGAGAGAGAGAGAAGCAGAGACATAGGCAGAGGGAGAAGCAGGCTCCATGCACCGGGAGCCCGACGTGGGATTCGATTCCGGGTCTCCAGGATCGCGCCCTGGGCCAAAGGCAGGCCCCAAACCGCTGCGCCACCCAGGGATCCCTCCCCTATGTTTCTCAATCACCCTTCAGTTAAGTTGGGTCCATAGACTAGTTTTGACCAGTACATGTCCCACTTTTGAGTGAAAACAGTTAAGAATCAGTGTGACTCCATCATCCTTCTCTTCTACCATGAAGACCTTGGAGACCACTGGGTCCTGATAGAAGAGCTGAAAGAGAGAAAAGGGCCTTTATTGTGTTAAGACACTGAGATTTCAGGATGTACCCATTACCACAGCATAAACTATTCAATCATGTATAATGTGTAATAATTTCATGTAAGGTATATAAACTGAGGAAGACAAGAGAAATTAGATATATAAAATCAGGAGCAAAAAAAATGAAGAAATGAATGAGTATATAAGCTGTGATCGGTGGAGGAATTGGGGACAATATCAAAAAGAATTGGGTAGGAAAAAGATAGTGAAGATGATAAAGAGAAGAGTTGAGGAAATTTTCTGGAAATTGCCTGCAATTGTGGCATTTTGCATTGGTATCCAGCTTTAGGATTATAAAAATGCATTGGGTTCCTTTCAAGGCACAAGATGAAAATCAATCATGAGGTGAAGAAGAATTATTAGGAGATTATTCCATTATGGAAGTCAAGAATCATGCCCATATGTATAGGAAGTGGATCATCGGGAGAACTCAATCAACAAGGTAGAATCATAGACTAAATGTAAGCATGAACTCTAGTGACACATTATCTAGGTATGAATCTCATTTCCACTATTAACTCTGTGTGTGACTTTGGACAAGTTGTTTAACCTCTCAGCCTCATGTGCCTCACCTATGAAATGAGATTTCTTTTTTTTTTTTTTTTTTAAGATTTATTCTATTTTTTATTGGGCGGGGGGAGGAGTAGTTGGAGAGGGAGAGACAGAATCTCAAGCAGACTCTGCTGAGCACAGAGACTGACAAAGGGCCTAATCTCACAACTCAGATCATGACCTGAGCCAAAATCAAGAGTTGGATGCCTAACCAACTGAGCTACCCAAGCACCCCTGAAATGAGATTTCTAACATGACAGCATTAAAAGGCTGTTGTGAGGACTAAATGAATTACTGCTAGAGCACTAGCACAATGCTTTGCATCCACCAAGTGCTGTGCAAACACTCCCATTGTGTCACTACCAATCTTTATAACAAAAATCATTTTTAATAAGCCATAAAAGTCAGTAGAATAAAAATACTAAGCTTCATTTGATAATACCCTATGTAAGTAGAGAATTAAAATTTAAGACAATTCACTGCATTGAAAACCATGATTTAGTTTTTCAAGTTGAGTGAAATACTGTCATAGCCACTAAGGCCCCAGAACATTTCTTTATTCAGTTCTCAATGACTGACTACTTACAGAAGTCTTTATTTTTTAAGTGGGAAAGAGAAATATCTAATTCATTCTGAAGATCAAAAGTTAAATCAATGTACTATTAGTAACAATTGTTTGGAATGAAATATTACTCAGGTTTGGAAGCTATTATTCCAGTTTAGCTCAGTAATACTGGATGTTTCCACTCCAGATATGGAAAATATGGCAGTGATAGATGATTATTTGATCTGATTTCTACCCCAAATTTGTAAAATAATTTGACAACAATAAGTCCAACAAGTATAAATCATACATCAAATGAGGAAGTCTAACAATAATGCATTACATTTTTCATGCACATCAAATTATCCTTGACATGAGAAATTTGAGTTTGTTATATTTTTCCTTCTGCCATGATGATTATTCTACCTTGGGATTGTTTGTCTTAAAAATAAGAACTGTTAGACAATTCAAGAAGCTAAAGGAGGAGGGGGGCACACCAACATTCCCTCCATTATTACAGATTTTATCACCCTTCCCATTAATTAATAATAAGGATGTTTAGGCTGCCAGTTAACAATCGCTAGAAACAGCAGTATCTTATTTAGAAGATGCATCATTCAAATTACAAATTGATGTAATGAATTCTAATGAATCCTTTCCTTCTATGTTGAAGCTTAATCCCTATTCAAAGTGGATTAGTTAGTATTTAAATTTATCATAGGATCAAGGGTGATTAGTGGCCTATCATAAAAAAAAAAAAAAAAAGAATCCCATGAAATTCATGGTTCTTTATCACATGCAAGACTGAGGGTGAGCTATTGAAAAGTTCCGAAGATAGTGCATTGTACTGGAAATCTTGCCAGTGATGCCTGTTCCTGAGGTGTTCTGCAGCAAAATGCAGCCCAGAAAGAATGAGGTCCACTCCTACATAAAATTATTCTTTTAAGAATGAAGCAGCTGCATGCTAATGGTCTGCTAAGTTCTTATTATCTGCATTCTCATTGACTGCTCAGCCTTGGAGTGTGTGACTTTAAGTCTCCTTTGCCTGAAAGATTTTCTAAGGAGCTTTTGAAAACATTAAAGCTCCTGAAAGACTTAGCTAAGTTTGAAGTTTGACTGAAATGAATATACCAGAGATATGGTGTAGTCATTGAAATTGCCATTTTCCTGTGGTTGTGTTTGTGTCCTTTCAGGATAGATGTAGGAGTAAATTTGATTTGAGGGTTTTGCAAACTCAGAAGTGCCAGAATAATCAGAGTAATAATGACAACCAAATGCCATACTTCCTCGGAACTACATTCTGCTCTGGGAATGTAACGGATAAAAATACTGAGGTACATCAGAATTGCCTTTCTCTGTGGCATAATAAAAAAGTCAAAGGTCTTTTCTAAAACATCCCAGGCTTCCATTAATAAGCAAAATGGAAATATCTTCTCCTGAACTCACATAAACCCCATCTCCATGGTTTTTCAATGTATTTACTAGTTTTTAAAACTAGACCCGATTTTTCTAGAAAAACATAAAATGTTAACAGTGGTTATTTTTAGGAAGTATGGCTGGTAGGATGGCATGGCAGAAGTTAGCTTTTTCAGGTATTCTTTAGATGCCTGTTCATTAACCCTTTGAACTAGAGAAGCTTTACTGTTTGGATTGCAAAAATATCTGGCTTCCTCTTTGTAACTGAATCCCCTGATTTTAGCAGACATAAATAAGTCTTATGTTTTATCTTTTCTTTTAATGTACTTCTTAATATTTTTTATTTTTACTTATAATTTCGATATATGTTTTTAGTATGGGAATTTAGACCCATATCTTCTTTTTCTCCCCAGTGTCTTTACTGTTATTGTACGAGTCATTCTGAGAAAAATGTGGGACCTAGAATTTTTATTTTGCATATATAAATTATTTAATTATAATTATATGTATAATGTAAAACTCACTCAGTATATACATTTTTTCAACTCCTTGTTTGTTTGAAGTTTCATGGATCTAGCCTTCTTTAAGATACTCATGACCTGAGACTAAGGTTAACATCCCCTTATCCACACTCTCCATGATTTTATAAACACCATTTATATCTTTTCTTAGCCTGATTTCTGCAAAAGCTGAGTCACCTATGTATAGCAGTATTTCTTAACAGTGGAACTGTTGACATTTTGCACCAGATAATGGTGTGTTGAAGAGAACTCTCCTGTGTCTTGTGAGATACTTAATACCAACTCTGACCTCCATCCACCAATATTAGTATCACCTCCCAAGTTGTGATGATCAAAAATGTCTTCAGACATTGCCAGATATCACAGGGGGGCAAAATTGCCCCCAGTTGAGAATCAATATTATAGAAGTCTATGTAATTACAAAATGCTTTTACATGTACTATTAGGTACAATCCAAACATAACCCATTTAAAACAAGCAGTACAGAGTGAGTATTACATTTTGAAGATGGGAATACTAAGGTTCAAGACTTTTGACTTAAGTAATATGGTTTTAGCATTGAGAAACTATAATTACCTGTTATGATCACAACTCCATAAGTTATGACAGAGCGGGGAATATTTTAAGGAAAAAAAATTAAATCAGTAATGAATGGTTTCCACATTCAATAATAGATGGAACTAGACAAAAAAGTAACAAGGGAAAAAAGACTTGAATAACACTGTAAACCAACTGAAGTTAATAGACATTTCTAGAACACTCCATCCAATACAACAGAGTATGCATTTTCCTCAAAAGCACATGGAACATTCTCCAGGATATGTGAAGTTGTAAAACAAACCTAATGAATTTAAAAAGATAGGGAAAATGCAAAGCATGTTATCTGACCACAGTAAGATGAAATTACAAAACCAATAGCTGGAAAACTAACAAATATGTGGAGATTAAACAGCACACATAATTAACCAATAAGCCAAGGAATAAATCAAAAACGGAAATCAGAAAATACTTTGAAGTGAATGAAAATAAGAACACAACATATGCAAAATCATGAGATGCAGCTAAAGCAATGCCTTGAAGGACTTTATAGCTATAAATGTTTATCTTAAGAAAGAAGAAAGATCTCAAATCAGTAGCAAGAACTAATATGAGACAAAGAAGAGTGAACTAAACTGAAAGCAAGAGAAAGAAGGATATGATAAAAATTAAAATGAAAATTCACCAAATAGAGGAAAGATTTGAGAAAAACAATAGGGCCAAAAGCTGATTCTTTGGAGAGATCAACAAAATTCGACAAACTCTTAGTTAGATTGATGGTGGGAGTTGGGGAGGTGGGGGAGAAGAAGGGTAGGAGAGAAATATAGAGCATAGACTCAAATTATTAGAATCAGAAATCAAAGAAGTGACATTACTATGACCTTACAGAAGCTAAAAAGAACATCAATGAAAACTGTGAACAACTGTATGTCAACAAATTAAGTAGATGAAATGTACAAACTCTTATAAGGACCCAAAGTACTAAAGGTCATTTGTGAAGCAGTCTGAATGGACCTATAACAAGAGATGAGATTAAATTGGTAATCAAAAACAAACTACCAAGAAAATCCCAGACGTGGATGGTTTCAGTGGTGAATTCCAAAAAAATTAAATAAATAAATCTGAAGAATTAATACCAATTCTTCATAAACTCTTCCAAAAAATAGAAAAGGAGGAAACACTTCCCAAAGTTCACCCTGCTATGAGAACAAAAGCACTCCCTTCCTAGGATAGTCAAAAGAATAAAGGAATGTAAAACCCATAGCCATCATGCTTTCTAAAAGTAGGAATGCTGGAAAAATATTTAACATAAGTTGAACCTAAGAGCAAAATGAATTGCAGGTATCTTTCCAACTAATTTACCTCCACTAAGATATAGCAACAATATAGATCAAAGGAGTCCTTGAATGGCTCCTTCAAGTTTAAACCCTACTTACTCAAGACAGTTATTCTGATTCTTAAATGTTACTCTCATGTTCCAAGATAAATACCCCAGGTCCCTCAACCATTGTTCCTATAGTATAATTTCCAAGTCTATAATGCGCCCTTCTCTTTTATCATACTCATGCAAGTTTGGACAGATAAGCCTAGAGTGTAATAGGACATTTATCATCATTGGTTTGGTCACTATGCATCTAAATAATGAGGAGGATTATTATCCAATTACAAAGTGTGTTGCAAATTTCTCTCTATTATCGAGGTTCTACCACCTAAACCAAGTTAGTTATAAATCCAATGAAATTGGCTAATATGTGTATGTTTCCTCCTAAATAGAATTTTGGAGAACTTAGAGAGACACATAGAATATGTTTACAGGAGTAAATTTGATTCATCAAGGAAAGTGAAGGGCCTGTTGTCTCATAAGTAAACAGACTGACTTGTATATTATCTGTCAACTAAATGCAACATGGAGCCAGATCACTTCAGGGTGCTAGACTTTGGTCTATTGCTATATCCTAGTTATTAGGAGCCATTGCAGAAATTTAAATGGGGCTGATGACCTAGACTACATTAGGGACTCTCTATTGCATTCCCAAATATAAGCAAACATTGTATTGTAAATTGCATCAACTCATAATACAGTTAAAATTATTCACTGCTTAACTCTGCCAAAAAAGAAAGTCATAGCAAATGGCAAAGTACTGTGTCAAATATTCATTAAGTTTCTAGTTCCCTAATTAACACATTCTCTTCTCATTTGTCCATATTCCTCTGCAGAGCTGGAGATGGGCCATTCATCGGAAGTAGAGCAATAGTAGGTGGCCAGGAGACAGACTGAATATCAACATTCAGGGAAGACAGAGGAAAACTTGAGATCACAAAGGGAAGAGACTTTTTTTTTTTTTTTTAAACACAAATCATTATAGAGAACCAAGTCTGAGAGACAGTGCCGTATGTTAACTGCAGAAAGAATAAAGAAGTCCAAATCAGGTAGCTCCAAAACAAGTCAAAATACAGAGTAGGAATCAGAACTGTAAAGGCAGAGAAGCTTTAGAGACTATCTCTCTCTCTGTCTCTGGTTCTGAAATAATGGGGTGGTTTTAGTAGCTGAAAATATCTGAAATAAAGCATTATCTTTCTTTTTTAAAAAGATTTTATTTATTTACTTGAGAAAGAAAGAGAGCACCAGTTGGGGAGAGGGGAGGGGCGGGGGGGGAGAGGGAGAAGCAGACTCCCCACTGAGCAGGGAGCCTAATGTGGGGCTCAGTCCCTGGACCTGAAAATCATGACCTGAGCTGAAGGCAGACACTTAACTGACTGAACCACCCAGATGCCCCAAGCATTCTCTCTCTATATGCAGCTTAATCTGGGCCCAATCTTCACTATATATTCCTCAATAACAACAACAACAACAACAAAAAATGGATTATATTTGCAGGGGTCTTTAATCCAAGATAGAGTTCTTTTAAAGATTTTTTATTTATTTATTCATGAGAGACACAGATGCCCCTCCAAGATAGAATTTAAGGAATCCAGATACTTAGATGGAGAAAAATTACATCCTTATTTTCACTAAACTCTAAAAGTTATCATTTCTTTCAGTTATGCCTCTGAGAAACAAAATTACAGTGATCCTGGAAGATTCATGGCCTTCATCAGGTAGTCTATGTCACACCAAAGTTGAAGCGCATCAAATACAGTAAATTTTAATGGGAGAGACTCCTGGGTGGCTCAATAGTTGAGCATCTACCTTCAGCTCAGGACATGATCCTGGGGTCCTGGGATCAAGTTCCACATGGGGCTCTCTGCAGGGAGCCTGCTTCTCCCTCTGCCTATGTCTCTGCCGCTCTCTGTGTCTATCATGAATAAATAAAATCTTTAAAAAAAGAAAATTTGATGGGAAACCATGGCTACAGATGCTAGCTTGGATGCAAGGTTTAGAACAAATATGGTAGAGCACAGATTCAATAAGAGGAACCACAGAAACACTGATTCCAGTCAGTTTCAGCAGTTATTTCTTCTTTCTAAACATATGATAGTCATATTCAAATTCTATTTAATTTTTAATATACATATATATATATTACATATATGCATATATTACATATATGCAAATATTACATATATGCAAATATATATTACATATATATGTATATATATCTAGCCTTGGGAGTTGATTTAACTGGCTTCTAGCTATTCCACTCACTTAAATCCAACCTTAAACCTTAATCCTTATGAATCTCTTAATACTTCAGTAACAGTTCCTTTAGTAACAACATAAAACATCATTTGTCAAACTTTCCAGAATGAAAGTTCTTCATTATTAAAACTATATCTTTGATTCTTTGGGAAGTATGCAGCCTAGGCCAGCTCAGCTAACAGCTACTACCATCTATTTTAGAGATCCACAAAACAAATCATGGGGATCCCCAAGCTATGTTCAGTACTCAGAAAGATCTAATGTGTCTCTTCTATTTTCCCCTAAGAAGCTTATAAAATTAAAATGATAGGACCCTTTGCTTTGGGCTGGAATTGTATCAGCTTAGTGTGTTGTTCTCCTGCATCAGATAATCTATTTAGCAGTTTTATAGTGTCTGTGATCTTTTTAAAAAATGATAAAATGCATTTGTTGGGGATCCCTGGGTGGCTCAGCCATTTGGCGCCTGCCTTTGGCCCAGGGCACAATCCTGGAGTCCCGGGATTGAGCCTGCTTCTCCCTCTGCCTGTGTCTCTGCCTCTCTCTCTCTCTCTCTCTCTCTGTGTGTGTCTATCATCAATCAATCAATCAATCATCAATCTTTTAAAAAAATGCATTTGTTAACACTCAATACATGGAACTTTTCATGAGAGTGGAGGATTTGGATGATGAAATGACTGGAGAACATCAACCTATATGGGTTTTCAGGAGTTTCTTTTCTTAAAAAACGAGAGGGGATCCCTGGGTGGCTCAGAGGTTGAGCACCTGCCTTCAGCACAGGGCGTGATCTTGGAGTCTCAGGATCGAGTCCCACGTCAGGCTCCCTGCATGGAGCCTTCTTCTCCCTCTGCCTATGTCTCTGCCTCTCTCTCTCTCTTTCTCTCTCGAATAAATAAATAAAATCTTTAAAAAATTATTTTATTTATTCATGAGAGACACACAGAGAGAGACAGAGACACAGGCAGAGGGAGAAGCAGGCTCCCTGCGGGGAGCCTGATACAAGACTTGATTGCAGGACCCCAGGATCATGACCTGAGCCAAAAGCAGATGCTCAACCACTGAGCCACCCAGGTGCTCCAAGGAGTTTCAAGTATACTAATATGATTTCACTTTCAAATTCCAACATCGTAACTAAAAATTTAACCACAGTGGAAATTGTAGAAGGGATGATACTCTAAACAAAAAAATCAGAAGCACAAATTTGAGAGAGCAATTAGTGGAACAGGGGCAGGGTAGAGCAGGGTTCTGGAGAACTGCTAGGATCCTGTAGTGCCAGAGCGGTAAGAAAGAGAAGATAGCAGAAATGTTAGGAGTGCAAAACCAACTTTGATCATGTTAGCAGAGATCCAATCATGCAAGTGAGGGTTACAGTAATCATTTCCTTCCTGATTTGAGCTGCTTGAGCAGGTTTCCTTTAGAGATGCATCATGTTAGTTTGCATAAATTTCTTCAGCCTAGTTACATAGTGATACACTGGTTCCACAGCTGGCTTTGCTTCTGCTAGAAGATGTTATGGATTATCCTGTCTTTCGACCAGGTATTAATAAAGCTCTCCTCAGCAACCCACAAGTGATTAATGAGATGAAAAGATAAAATCCTCCACCTGCTGCAGCAACCCTGAAAGCTGAATTAATGAGAGAGTAAGAGTGAAAGAACAGAAAAGCTATAGGGAGGAAGGGAGGGAGGGAGGGAGAGAGAGGCAGAGAGGGAGACAGAGAGGACTCCCAAAGCAGCTTACTTCACTAGGCAAGGCAGATCAGCTGCCTATTTGGCTTGGTTTCTAATGATCCTCTTTGAGAATGAGTTAGTGCCTTCTGAATAAGTGCTCTACGAGCAGCCAATTCAAGAGAAATTACATATTCCTAAAATGATTGCCATATATACAGCAAAATTTTTACCTGACTATAGGACCATAATCTTAGGGAGATAAAAACCTTATCCTCATTACTCCCTGTTTAAGCAAAATAAATTGACTATAAAAATAAAAAAGAGAAACCCGTTATGAGAATGCAGAGAAGGGAGGTTTTTGTGGTGCAGAGCATAGACAAGCTATCCTGGCCTATGGGCCTTCATACTTTCATCAGCTATATTTCCAGAAAATGTATCCAATGAACACTACTAGCCTACAGTTACTGTCTGGTGTTTGTGAGGGAGGGCAGCCCAAATAGGAGAAATCCTTTTGTTACATGCATAAGAAGTCCTTACATGAGAACCATAGCACATGAGTTCTCACGCTCCAAAGAAAGGGTGGGGGTGGGAGGGGTTGCACTCCCTGCATTGCTTCTAACTCAGAGGGTTGCTCCCTCTCAAATGCACCAGTCCTAAACCAAGAAGGAACTGAAATTTCAATTGGTCTAATTATGATGCTAACGGGCCTGTTTAATAGCAGGTAAGATCACTGCTGTAAAACCACTCTGCTTTTCCTCTCTCCTGTGCCAGTGGGTAGAGTGCATTCATCACTGTGAGCATGGTGGCCCCCTGAGGGCACAGTGAAAGTAAGGATTAAAGATGAGCCTAAGTCACATACTTTAAGTCAGGTCCAAGACAGAGATCTATCTGCTTTGGAATAAGAAATTTAAGAAGTGATCTAGATTGTTGTTATTACTGTTTCAAGTCTATCTGATATATTCCATCTTTTATTGGTTTACTTACTAGATTGTAAGCTCTATTGCAAGGCATTCTTGTCACTTGTTCACTGTAGTAGCACCTAGGACAGTGCCTGGCATAAAGTCAATGTTCAGAGAAAACTTTTGAAAGAAGGACCCCCAGATTTCCATTCACATTATACCTTCTATGTACAACTACCTTAGAAGTCTCACAGAAAAGAGGCAGCATAGACAAAGGAGGGTTTAGATATATCTGGATTACCTGACTGTCACTTTGAGACAACCAAAACCTGTGTGGTATATCCCCGATACTGTTTTTTTACTAAAACTGAGTAAGATGAAAAATCCCAACTATGTCATGATGTTCAAAGGTGAGAGGAAATCTTTAACATGTACAAAATATAAAAAATTTATATTTGGCTTAAGCTTAATTATATTTTGATCCAGTGAATAAAACCTCAGTAATACCTAAGATGGTATATCACAATCCAAGTTAAGATGGATGGAGTATAGGGGCATCTCAGTGGCTCAGTTGGTTGAGCATCTGGCTCTTGATTTCAGTTCAGGTCCTGGTGTCAGAGTCATGGGATGGAACCCTGTGTCCGGCTCCTCACTGGGCATGGAGCTTGCTTGGAATTCTCTTTTACACTTTCCTCTGCCACTCCCCACCCCTCTTTCTCCCTATCAAAACAACAGCAACAAGAAAAAGATGGATGAATGTGGCTCAGTGGTTGAGCATCTGCCTTTGGCTCAGGTCATGATCCCGGGGTCCTGGAATTGAGTCCTGCATCAGTCTCCCTGCAGGGAGTCTGCTTCTTCCTCTGCCTATGTCTCTGCCTCTCTCTGTGTCTCTCATGAATGAATAAATAAAATCTTTTTTAAAAAAAATGATGGATGGAGTATAAGTACCTCCAGGAAGCCCAGCACCTTTCAGCAAAACTTCTGCAAAGAAGACCTTTCTTCTAGTTGATTTCTTCAAATATTATAATATAGTCAACTTATGTTCATGATTTTTAAGGGATAAGTGAGATTTATAGAGGCTAGAATAAGTTTCCATTATAAAAGACAATATGGATGGATCTCCAGCTATATTTCATTCCTAAAGGGAATTCTGTCCTTTACCAAAAATACATAGGAGAAAAAAATCTTTTCTTTTGTAAAAATATCGCTTGTTTAAATTGTAAATCGAATTCCTTCAATTATAATCTAAAAATAAAATATTCAGCTTAGCATCAATCAGCAATTCTTTGTTTGGCTTCTGCATGTCTGTGTGTGTGTGTGTATGTGTGTGTCTGAGTGTGTGTGTGTTTTGAAATGTATAGCCATTGGAGCCAGAAAATGATCCTTCTATTGATGTTTCTATTTGTTTTCTTTTTAAATAGGACAATTATAAACTAATTTTATGGTAAAAATACTTTTATTTTGTTAGTTTCTCAAATAGCAAGGAATCACTACTGCCCCAAATTTGCCCAAAAAAAGCTAAGAATGTAGTCCAGCTTGCTATTTGATTATCTTCTAGTGGAATAGGAGAAAATTACTTTTTTTCTGGTATTACATCCTAGCTTTTCTGAGATGTGATATATTTCCCTAAGTATTATATATTTTGATTATTGGATCAATCCAAAGTACTCCTTGGATCACATTCTTTGGCCTCCATGTGTTTGCAATTACTCAATCTTACTCTAGCTTGATGTGGCCAAAATGTGTTGAAGGACTATGTAAGATTCAACATACAAAATTTTCCCTTAGCTATATTGTAGAGAAGGTGTGGTGGATATATTTATCTCTGTTACAGAATGTTTACATTGTGTAAAAATCCCTAGAAGACACCTATCTGGGTTCCCAGTACCAAAGATACTTCTACTTCTTCTGAGCACCTGGCATTCTTTGCTCTTTAGGACTCTGTTTTTTTAATATCAATACCATTGCTTGAATGCTAGGGAACTCAGAGCCAAATTTTAGCTATGTTAGTACTTGTGGTCTGCATTTAGTGTACTGACTCAAATTCTGTGTTCCACACAGGAGTTTAGAAAGGAAGGGACTTAAAATTAGTAATTGAAATGAAAAATGCTATGTTTGAAATAGTTAATATAGTCTCCAAAGATTCCTGGTTGGTTATAGTTTAATAATTATAAAAGTTTCAACCATCAGGGCAAAATGCAATGATCTTTAACTCCAAGTGTCAATGATGAACCTCAATTAAGGAAACAGAAATAAATGAGAAAAAAATTAATAAGAGATAAGCAGTATTCTGATAATTTGAAAACTAGGTCCCATTTCCTCTGAATAGGTGCCTTTTAGAGTTTCCAGGCTCACATTTTGCAAAGACTCTCAAGAGAAAATATAAAAGCTATGATGTAAATAATAAATGCAATAAATAATAGAGAGCTCGGTGGGCCTCATTGTGCTTATACCTCCAGGGTCATTTCTCTGCCTATTTTCTACTCATTCTTTCTTTGTGCAATACCCCTGAGTTCTCCAAAATTTCACCCTCTTTTCTTTTCTATCGTTCAAGCGGCCATTCATTCTATCACTTGGGGAGAGATGGAGGTGATGGCAAAAGTGGTTCACATCACTCTTAAAACTGAGGCAAAGTGTGAATAAATCTCTCAAATTCTTCACCCTTTCCTCACAATCCTTAAAAGACCCAGACAAGTTTACTAAAGTTAAAGTCATGGAGAGATCTTGCATAATTTTTGTTTCTCATCTTTTATTACCTATTTCTTTTTAAAATGATCCTGGGAAAACTGCACTGTTAAAAAAAATGAAAGTAAAAACGGTCAAAATAGTAAAAGTTAAATAAACTTTAAACTAGTAGTTGACTCTACAAGCCCTTATCTATAAGCAGCCAAAGCATGTCAGGGAGAACTCACTCTCCATGGCTACATGTCAATGGCCTTTCTGCTCTTATTTCCATGGAAACTGATAGAGTTTTGACAGAATAAAGCAAGGGAGAGTTTTCATACAGTCCTTTATCTCCTCATGTTAACAGAAGAACAGTACCCAACCTCAACCCAACCTCTAGAATTGTTAGGCCAAGGAGAATAATACATTTTGTTACCACTCAAGCATCCTTATTTCTATTCAATTTCCACCTCATGAGAAAAAAGGCAGATGATTCACAATGGAATTTGTCTTGGTTTCTCCCCAATACTTTCAGTAATATCAAATATTTCAGCCCTCTGTTATAAAACAAGGTGATGCAAAACCCAGAATTCTGTGCCTATATATGAACTACATGCAAAAGCCAAGACATTTTAAGAAAAGCTAGTGATCCTAATAGATACTTGCCAATGGTTTCATGATAGTATGTCCTCAGGAGTGATTAACTTCAAAGCCTCTTCATCCTTGGCAGTTTCTTCCATGAGGACAAGCTTGATATTGGTCACATATGATTAATGTTCAAATTTCAGTGGAAAAATCTTACTTTCCTCTATGAAATCTTCCAATAAAACAGTTCTCTATTGAGACTGCTTGTCAGAGCTTGACAGATGAAATTCAGTATTCACACTCCTTGATCAAGATCTGCCTATGGTTCCATTTAGATATCTTCATGCTTTTACTCTTCCAGCAAATGCTGTTAAATACCTATTATGTTCCAGGTACTAGGCTCTTGGTCACTAAATGAAATTGACAAAGTTCCTGCCTTGTGAAGCTTACAACCTAGAAAGTGACCCAATCAATCCATCAGTAAAGCTAAAATTATATAATCTCAAATTAAAATAGATGCTGAGATTAAAGTAAAATAATACTGTAAGATGGTCCTGGTGAGAGCTAAGTAAGGCAATGAGGAAACATCATTGACCAGATAAGAAGGATAAGACAGTGTGAGCATTTGAAGTGTCAGAGGAAGAAGAGATCCAGGCAGGAAAGACAGAAGTACAAATGATCCTAAAGCAGAGAAGAGACTGATGTATTTGAGGAACTGAAAGGAATCCCAGGATGCTGAGAGGCAGTAAATGAAGAGAAGAGTAAAACTGGAGATAGAGTTCAGAAAGATATATTAAGGCTATCATCTACTACCTTGTAGAGCATAGTAAGAGTGTGGACTTTAATCCATTTGGGAGATGATAGAAACTTGGGGAGGTTGAATGGCAATGAAGATGAAGAGAAATGAATTCCTGTGGAATTCAAAGATCATACTGGGGAAATGAATGAAGAAGATAAAAAAGGAATAGTAAGGATGATTCTCAAATGTCTGGTTTTGCAGGTGAATAGGATCCTGTTCTGAGATGGGGAAGATGGTGAAAGAAATAGATTTAGAAGAGAAAGCCATGGACTCCATTTTAGAGGTTTTTACTTTGAGGTGTCTGACAGACATGTGAGTGAAGTTATGAATAATTTAGTTATGTATTGGAGCTCAGATGCTTGCTCTTGGCTGGAGATGGTGATTTTAGAGTCATCGGGACCCTTGGGAATTAATGAAATCTTTTAGGAAAAGAACAGAGATAAAGAGAACATCCTCCTAAGATAGGAGACTAAAGATCATCAACATATGGAAGTGCTTTTTCAGAGAGAAGCTCTATTGAGAAACAAACAACAAAATAAAAATACACTTCAAGATGAAGGAAGTAGTCAACTAAGCCAAGTAAGATGAGCATGGAAGTGTCTGTCCACTGAATTCCCTTAAATGAAGTTCACTGGTTAATTGGCAATAGCAATCTCAGGAAGGTGTTGATATCAGAAGCCAAGGTGGGGTGCAGAGAGGAGTAACTCAAAAATGAGGAAACAGAGGCAGTATAGTTAGGCAACTTAGGAAATGTAACAAAGAAAGTAGCTAAAAGGTAGGGAAAGACAACAGAGGGTTGTTTTGCTTTGTTTTGTGATTTAAATTTTTATATCAGGTTTATCTGGTGATGGGAATAATGCAGAGGCAGAGATTGAAATAATGGTGTGAATATTAAAAAAAAAAAAAAAAAAAAAAAACAGAGCTCTTGAGAAATAGAGATTTGGGTCCCAGAAGGGATTAGCCTTCAAGAGGATGAAGGACACTTTCTTTTTTGTGAGAGAACGATGGAAGGAGAATTAGATAAAGATGCAGATTCATGTAAGACTTTGGGGGTTGGAGGCAATGATAAGACTTACAGCTATTGGTTCTTTTTTCTTAATATAACTGAATGATTGTGAGGAAGGGAGATTTTGAAATAATCATTGAACATAGTAGAGGAAAAGCTTTGTAGAGAAGTCCTAGGCAATACTGAATACTCACTTAAGGCTGGTGATTTTAACTTATTCCAATACAAGTCAGCTACGTTACATGATTTTCTCCAGTTAGACTTACCTGTGAAAGGAGTACGCAAAGGAAAAAAAAATTAGCTAATTGGGGCTTATGTAGTTGAGTTTTGTCAAAGAGAATAGATAAAGACTGTGAAGCAGAGAAAATTTGTAAAGAAATTATTACAATGATGAACCTTAGAATGTAAGCTACATCAAAAGGCAAATGAAAGTCAGCAGGGGCTTTTATACAGAGAGCCCATGTAGCACATAATTTTATAAACTCAAAGGATTTTACCAATGCTTATATTTAGGGTCTCTATTTGTAAAAATGATAGCATATCTGTAAAGTAGAGGTCCACTGCTTCTTGTTCTTGTATAAAAGCTTAAGTATGAATAGAAAGGCGTTTATGGATGTCAAGTGCCCAAAGAAGTGGACTGTGCTCAAGAATGTCTGTGGCTTTTATCTCCATCCTTGCCTTTCTATAATCTCCCTCATATCTCTGACTGAAAGCTTGCATGCTACATTTCTAAAACCCCCTTGCCAGTTGAGATTCTGATGGGTCTGTCATAGAAGGCAATAGTAGGAGATTTGAAATTAGGGATAAGGGAGATGCTATTTTTTTCCCTTTCTTCTGGTCAATTCTCCAGCAGCAGCAGTAGCATCCGTGAGCAACTGAGAGTAACTCTAGATGACTGTGGGCTCTAGTGGTGTTGGTAGCAGTTTCAGCAGTGTTGGTGGCAGTCCAGCCTCCTGGATAAGTCCAACTCCTGGATAAATGACATGAGTGAGGTTCCATTATAGCAGAGGCAACAGCAGCACCTCTAGCAACTCAATAGGGAAGGCAGGTCCCTCCAGCCTGAATCATTTAGCAGCTTTAGATCTTGAATTTAAACAAACAAAAACCCTCTTTTTTTTTATTTCCTTCCACTTCTCCTATTTGCTTTCTAAGACTTTCCAAAACCTTTTGATCAGTTCTCTGAATTAAATCCTCTCTGCTTGAAATATCTTGAGACATTTCCAATTTCCTAGTTGATATTGCCTGATAAAGACTAAGGAAGTATGGGGACCAAGAAGATGGGTGGAATCAATCAGTGCTATGGTCAAAAACCAGATGTCATATCAAATCCAGAAAAATTACATATGTATACTAGTATTCAGGACAAGCTCAGATCTTACAAATGTGTCATATCCACATAAAACTATGAATTCATAAAATGTGGCACAATCAGGAGTCTCACAATCGGACAGAAGTATGCCTTTTAGTTACCAATTAATAATCTAGCAATTCCCTAAGGTTTTATAGGACAATAGTTCTTGAAAATGCTTTAAAATTTTTCAATTTCATGAAAAAATAAATGAGAAATGCTAGATATTATACATGTAACTTCTGCTTATTTTCACATAAATTATATATGTATTATATATATAATATATAAATCTCTCTCTCTCTCTCTCTCTCTCTTTCTCTCGTCTGTCTCTGTTCCTTTTCTCATAACACCTAGTAACATCCCATTTAACACCCCATGAAACAAGTATTCTGCTGAATGCACTTTGGGAAACTCTGCTGTGAGGGAAGCTGCCCATCTGGTCCGTCTATTCTGGACTCTTAAATCTCAACTACAGTTGGCAGTGCAGCACACTTTGACCAGATATCTATATATAAAAATGTTCTAGAAACTTTGGAGGCAACAGAAAGATTAGTGGGAATGATTAAACCAACACTGTGAAATGAATAATTTCCAGTTTAATAGTTAATTTCATTCTAAATATACATGTGTGGATTTACATGCACACATACATACACAAACAACAAAGTCTATGTAGTAGTAAACAGTGAGTTCTGATGTTATCAACCTCTTACATAACATAATTAGTGACACTGTTGTCTAATGAATGAATAAATGACCTAGAAACTGAAGCAGTTCTTGACCTAACTAGATAAGCTGTTCATTAAATCAGATTTTATTGCACTTTCATTCATCTTTCTCAGTAAACATCTGTTTATGTCCTTACTATGTAGTAGGTTGAGCTAGATGTTAGGGAAATAAAGATACATAGGACAGAGCCATGGTCCTCAAGAAATTCAGGTTCAGAGAGTGGGAAAGACAACCACATAAAGAGGTGAGTATGACAGTAGTGTACCTTGGAAAGTACATTTTGTACAGCGGAAAGGGAACAATGGTAGCAGTAATACCGATGCCTAACACAACCCTGTATGTGTATGTGTGCAAATGTGAATGGGAAGGAGAGCCATGGACAATGTGGGAATGGGTAGGGGTGTGGGAGTAAAGGAAAGCTCTCCTTTAATGCTATTTGTGGTGGCAAAAGTCAAAGAAGGTAGGAGAAAGAAACCATCTCAGGGAGCTGCTATATTGGCACATAAGGTTGGAATAGAAATCAGGAAGTTGCAATAAAAAAGGTCTGAGTGTTATACAAAGGTGACTCTGAGTTGCAGAAAAGGGCACCTTTCTTGTATAATCTCTACTTGCAAGGGAAGGTACAACTTAATTCAAACGAATGAATCTTTATGAAAGAATCTCAGATCTCAGCAATAGGCACTCTCTTATCTGCATCCACTTTCCTCAAGACAAAGCTAGTAAACTCTGACTTACCTCTTGTGCTTCCTACTAATGATTGTCATAGTTAGAGTTCTATGAGTAAGATGAGGAAGCTGTAATAAAAAAGTAAGAGCATTGTAAATTATTTTCTGAAAGTCATAGCCTTCTTTTATGTTTCTCGTGCAATGTTCTTCCTTTTCTAACCCCTAGATCCCTCCACAGGGTCAGATATTTCTGATGTCATCTGACATTCTCCTCTCACCTCTTGCTCATGGAGCAGAAAGCATCTGCTATTCTACTTAAGGAAAAAAAATACTTAGAAGTTTATAAAAACTCATTTTTAGAAAAATTAATATTGATATTCATATTAAATCTTACAGCAAGTAGACACAAATTTTCTCATCATTGAATAGTGATCCCTGAATTCCCCTAAATCCTAGTCAGATTCCTACAATCATGTCTTTACGACCTGACTTGTGTCCAGGGTGATAGAGGCAGGTGGCCAAGATCTTTCCTTATATCTTTGTTACTAACATAGGATCTCAGATATTAAGCCTCTAATGGACAGAAATCATCTGACATAAACATGAAAAAATAAGTAGATTTCATAAAAGTAACTCAATAAAATATTTCTGTAATAACTGTTGACCTTCATTAAAGCAATTGGAAGAAGGCCTATGAAATTTAGAGTCTTGACAAGTGGAGAATTTTCTAAAAAAGAACAATTTTCTATAATATAGCCCTGTAATGATGACGGTGATTAACCATGAGTAACTGTGAGTACATGTTGTGATTTAGAGACTATCTAATTCAGCTTTTTTTATTTGACATATGAACGAACTACTGAGGACCTGAAAAATGAGTCCCCTACTGAGGATCATTAGCAGTATACAAACTAGAACTCGTGTTTCAAACCCTTTCTGGATTATAACGGGCTGCCTCATATATTCTTTGGAGGTGTCATACTGTTGATGTGACATATCACTCTGAGTATAGAGCAACAATCAGACCCCCTAATCCCATTTCTTTTTTACGCAGATATTACCATTTCAATGCGTGGCTTCTCATTTTGCTGCTTTTTCTTCCCCACCCACCCCCTCCTTAAATCAGGCAGAGAGACAAGTAACTGACTTCAGTTTTCAAAAATGTAACCCGCAAGTGCATAATTCTTCCTGTCAGATTTCCTTTTCTGTAAGTTGGTGAGTTTATTGTGGTAGCACTCAAAAGGCTGAGCCTGAAAAGTTCTATAACATATGGCATACATTTAACATGGCTTGTGAATTAAAAATAACAGCCTGCCATCTGCCTCTGCAAGTTGATTTTATCAAAGTCTAAATGAGAAGCTCAAAGATGTGAATGTTGTCAATTAAAATAAGAAATACTCAGGTTCAATACAGAGTGACCAATCCATGCTGCCCCCTGCCCCCCCCCGCCCCCATTACCAATGGACTAAAGTAACCCATTTCCTCTCCCCCTCATTCATCAGAAAAAAAAGAACCTTGCCACAATTTAGCTTTCAAAGTTACCTTCCTCTAGGAATGTATTATGTGGTTTTCTTTTCTGGGGTCAGTGCCCTCCTAAACAATTGATTATAGTTCATAAAATCCTCCCTATAATATCTAATTTATTCTCTCCTAAACTTGACAGTCTATTAAGTAATAGATGTTGGAGAGAGGGATGTGATGATTTTTCACTATTCTGTAGGAATTTCTGGAAATGATTGAAAATACTGAACTCAGTCAGAAAGCCACACATCAGTTTAGTTGGATTAGCATTTATCGAGCAACTACACCAGAAATATCCCTAGGGAGGAAATCCTCAGGTATAGAGTTTAAGGCAAGTGCTGCTTTCAGAAAGTTTGTGTCATGGTTGAGATAAGATTTATACCCAAGAAACAATTTGAAATGAAGCCCATCTTTGTAGATCCAAATATTCACCTAAGTATACTGCCAATAAGTACAGTAACTGTTCTGAGAAGAAAGAGTTCTCCTTCTGAGTCCCTAGTATTCTTTATTTAAGGGCAAGAGGCTTAACTTGTATATATTTCCATTTTATTATTGTGTGTAGTGGTTTTGTGTGAAGGACAATAAAAATACAATTATATGAAGTGCTAAATTTATAAGCAACATATAAAAGCTAAGAGACAACTATAGAAAACATAGAGTGAGCTATTAAGTAATTTAAGTAAAATTCCCAAGCCTCAAAACTAATTTGATTGAAATTTCAGAAGGAAAACTTTATAGGGACCTGTAATTTCTTGACTAGGGTTAAAGAAAAATAAATAAAAGTATAGTACAGATATTCCATGAATTAGTTGTCATAGATGCCAACATTGGAAAGTAAATTTTGCAATGGAAAGGTGGATATTTTCTAAACATGAAGATCAGGGCCCTCTGGTCAAGTCATATAGGTAGCAAATGACACATATATTAGGAGGAGCCATTCACATAGACAACAATGTAAGTATTGTAGTTTTCCAGGGCTGTTGCAACAAATCACCGCAAACCTGGTGGCTTAAAATAAATTAAGTCTTTTGCTGTTCTGGAAGCCAGAAGTTCAAAATCTAGTTGTTGGCAGGATGAGAGATGAGTCCCCTGCTGAGGATCATTCACCTCCTCTGAAGGCCCTAAGGAAGTATCCTCTCTCACCCCTTGCAGCTTCTGGTGGCTCCTGCCATTCTGGATCCTCACTTCAAGCATCCTTCCTTGTAGCAGCATAACTCAATCTCTGCGTACATCTTCCATGGTCTTCTTCCCTCAGTGTGTCAAATTTCCCTTTCTTATACAAATTATTGGATTTAGAGCCCTCCCTAAATCTGGAATGATCTCATCTCTAGATCCTTAACCTAAATGCCTCTTCAAAAACCCCATTTTCAAATAGTCATATTCATAGGTACTTGGGTTAGGAGATAAATATATCTTTGAGAGTGGGGGAGACGTAATACAACTTACTATAAGTATATAAATTTCTTTAATTTCCAAATTACTAAATTACTAGATTACGAATCTAGTTTACAATTCCATTTTGCAACATTAAAAACTTAGTAAAGATTCTAGAAATCTTTACTAGGCAGGATGCTTCTTATTTACCAAAAAGTTTTCTCTAAAATTTTCTTAAAAAAAAAAAAAAAGATTTATTTCTTTTGCAAGAAAGAGAGTATGCATGGGGGGCAGGGCAGAGGGAGAGGGAGAGAGAATCTTAAGCAGACTCTACATTCAGTATGGAGCCCAATGAGGGGCTTGATCTCACAATCCTGAGATTATGACCTGAGCCAAAACCAAGAGTCAGTCAATTAACTGTGCCACCCAAGCACCCCTAAAGCTTTCAATAAGTGTACCTGCTAGACTACCTTTCTTTTTCCATCTATACGAAATCATCCATTTAAAAAAATTGTATACATGAATGGAATTTCCTAGTAAACAGGGATTGATTTAGTTCAATTGCCTTAGTTTTTGATAGTTCACAAAGAGTTTCAGAATGTAATCTGGGGCCTAGGAAGAAGCAGTGTGAGTTGGTTCTACTCTATTTAGTCTTAAACCTTGAACATCCCTCTGATTATAAATCTGCTTCCAATTCTAGAAGCAGATGTCTAAATAAACTGGCAATCAATGATATCAAGTTGAGGAGGCATCTGAAAGTTAAGAATAATAAAGCTCACTAAGCATCCCCCTCTGCAACCTAAAAAAGCATTCAGTGATTCATATCTTATTCCTTCAAAGGCAATAAATTTTTGTCTAATCAAGAAAAGCCTTTCGGAAGAATGTATGCTTAAAATTCCATTAATAGCAGTGCAAGAGAAGAGCCCAAATGATGAACTGTGTACAGTTTAAAATGAAAACTCACACCACAGGAATGCCCACATATCAAATAAATCAATGCAAGCAATCAATCATCTTAATGAAAGCCTATGGTTAGCAGGTGTAAATGCCACTGTGATCTCTTACAATTACAAGAAAAAACCCCAGATTCTGGACATGAACAATTCACTGTGGTTGCATACAAATCAACCTCAATAGCATGAACTAAATGGAAACATAATTGAAGTTGGTTAAACATCTACAGTCTCTTCATTTATCTTTCAAAAATAGAGGAGAGCTAGAGGGATTTTCCCAACAGTAATTAGATGCTTTTACCCTAAAAACCCATCAATAGCTGTTTCAAACAAAATACTGCTTTCCATTCAAATCACATTTGAGTGATAAGGGAAAAGAGAATATAAGGGTAACAAAATGGCTCTTTATATAGAAAAATGTCCAAGTTTAAGCCCAAATTCTAAGGTCATCCACATCTAATAGAAATAAAAATTCATTTAATGGTCAAGAGAAAATTGTCAATTGTATAAATAATCCACTATCAACTATGATGGGCCATCCTTGAATATTTTATTTATGTGTAGATTTTAGACTGTGGCTAACCTGCACTGGACTGACCAGTGTGGTAATCTCCATTATGTAGGCATTCACCCTTCTACTTGGAATTAATGTGAAAAATCATCACAAAATTCAGTTGGACTGAAGTGTTAACCAGTAATAAGCCCCTTCAGGTAACCTGAATCTATGGTTTTGCATAACTGACTATAATGAGTGTTGGCCATATGATCTATTAGAATTTCAGATGGTGAATCACATTTGAGATTTTAGGTCACCAATACTACTTAAGCATACATCCACAAAGAAACATCAGGAGATATCATAACCCCCTATATATGCATTCAATATATCAAGTGGAAAACTGCCAAGAATTGACAGCATTTTAAATGTACATTGTCATTTAAACAATCACCTTTGCCAAATAGTGAGGGAATCCATCAGACTAGTATTTGATTTTATGGTGACAAAACAATTTGTTCACACTGAATTTTATTTTTATCCAGTTTCCTCAGATGTATTATCTCACTCACCTAATGACTGCCTTGAAAATGAATTTCTTCCCTTTGGTTTTAGGTTTTTCCTTCTTTATCCATTCTTATATTTTTATGTCATTTGATGAAATTTAGGATGAGAATTTGAGGAATTCATGCTGCACGTATTTGTGTAACACTGGTACCTCCAAAATATATTCTGTAAATCTATCATCTACATTTTCTTTTTTTAATTTAAATATATAAATATAATATATAGTTTAATTTAAATATATATGTGTGTATATATATATATCCTTTACATTTCAAGACTATTCTATTGACTCTTCAATCTCAGTCCATAGACTTTCCATTTATTCAAAGAGTAATGAAACTCTGTCAACAATTAATCTTTTCTTAATGGCTTCTACAATTACTAACACAAAGAACCAAAGTAAGTACCAGGTACTACAAAACATCAGATGGATGGATCAAAGCCCCAAATCAAAGAGCCAAAACTTTTAAAATTCTGTTAAAATAGGAGTGTGTGTGTGTGTGTGTGTGTGTGTGTGTGAGTGTGTGTGTTTTGGGGAGTAGGGAATAAAGAGTGCTATATTGCTAAAGAAAAACTATAAAAATGAGGGAGTTGATAGAAAAAAAAGATGCCAGGAAGGAAAGAATAAGAATTTGAAAAGCCGTCCTCATTGAGAACTCTAAACTACAAGTACATAGATTATAGTGGGCTGTTTTGAGCCCTCTCTCCCTCCTAGAAAGACTCTATGTGGTCTGGTGTTCCCTATGGGACAATCCTGGAGAAGTAAAACATCCCATGGCAAGTCTCCAGATGTAAAAGTGATTGTTTGCCCCTACTTAGCCTTCTGACTCCAATATTGGCAACAATTCAAATATGATTTTTCCAGTTATAGTCTCAGACAAATTGTGCCCAAGGTAGGAGAAGATGCAACAACAAAGGGCATATGAATTTTGCAAGGAGATTGAAGACAATGCCATTTGCAAACAAAATGAATCTTGTTGTAGGTTCAGTGCAAGCAGTAGCAATCATTCAAGATTGCAACCACAGACTAAAGTCCTCACACCTGAACCAGCAAGGAAAAGTTTTAAAATAGCCATGGAAGAGGAAATATATTAATTTGGGGAGATATTTTAGAATTTTCTGTTTATGAGTATTTTTCAATCTAGGAAAGAAAAAATGATAGTCTAAAATGATACTAAATATATTTTTTAAATTATTTTTGTAATAGATGACTTTAATAAATACATTTGACTTTGTAGGCCATACAAGCTCTGTTGCAATTATTCTATTACAGTAATACATAAAGGAATGAATGTGGCTGTGTTCCAATAAAATTCTGTTTATAAAAGCAGCCCATGGGCCAGATTTGGCCCTTTAGCTGTAGTTTACCAAATCCTGAACTAGAATATAAATATATTCTTTTGTGTGTGGCTATATTCTGACATATTTCTCTAGTAATTCAGTGGGTTAGTTTTGTGTTTCCTACAAAATTGTAAGCTCTAGCAGATGAAAACTACATTTTGCCTATTATCATCAGTATTATAGGCAATTATTACAATTATCCTCTAAAGCATAGTTCTACCCATTGTTCATAGTAAGCAAATACTTTATTTAACTTTACTTTTCCCACCAGTAAGATAGTTGTTTTTTTAAAACTTTTAGTAATTGAGTCTTGCAACAAAGATTAATATAATATTAATTTTGAAGTGGGGGGCATGGCTCATCACTAGATGAGATAGAGTAGCTTTTAACAGGTCAATAATTCCATTGAAAATATTTTTAAAATCTAGACCAAAAAAAAAAAAAATACAGCTGTACCAAAAGCCAGTACTTAAGGCGCAAACTTTTCAGAGAGGAGGGAAATGGTAGATTAGCAGAGAGGTGAGCTGATATTTTCTGTGAGCTACTTTTCTGCTCAAGGCATTTCTGTATTTTTTGTGTAGGTAAAAGGATGAGAATCTGGGAAGCAGGGCACTACTGAGAGGCAGAAAAGCCAGAATAGCTTTTGATATTTTCACAGGGTTAGGAGATAAAACTTTAAGTTCATGACTTTCACAGCAGCTAGGATATATGGAGCAAAAATTCAAAAGGGAAGGGCGATGCAATGAATTGGGTCCAGCACTCAACAGTGTTTAACTTGAGTATCTGTTGAACTCTGTAACTACACTAGGAAAGAGCTGAGAAACCAAATAGAAAGGCTCTGAAAAACAAAGATAATTTTCAGTAGTCTCAATGAAGATAAAACAAAGAAACAATTAGACTTAAGAATAGAGATCCTGTTAAACATGCCAGTTCCAAAGTTTGGAATTCAAGAGGATTACATCTTAGCAGTGGAGACAAGCCAGAGGTATATCAAAGCTTATACAGACTGTAATCTAGCCTCCACTCAGTCCCAGAGTGAAATAAAGTGATCTGACTTCATTCAAGCTCTCTGTGAATGAATAGAATGAATGGTCTTCAGGGGAATAATCATCATCCATAACTACTGTAATTTTAATACAAAATATCCAGTATTCATACAAAATTACTGGACATATCAAGACAAAAGGGCCAAGAGAAAAAACAAAGAATAGAAATAGACACATAGCACAATTCAAATTTCAGAGTTAGGAAATATGTACCTCAAGCTTGATTAATATGCACAAGGACATAAAAAAGATGTAAAAATTCATAAACAACTATAAACTATACAATAGAATCAAATGTAAGCCTGGAAATTGAATTTAAGAAATAAATAAATGAGCTAACTAATAAAAAGGACTCCTCATGAAAGGATGTTTGTAATTTAGAAAGCAGAAAAAAAAATAACCAAGATAAAGCATAGAGAGAAAAAGATATAGAATAGATGTAAAAAGAATGTCAGTGACATATGGGATATGATTAAATGATCTAGGATACTTTTAATTGGAAACACAAAATATGAGAAGAAAGAATAAGAGGCTGAAGCAATATTTAAAGAAATAATGAACAACAATAGTCCAGAACTTATGAAAGAATTGAGACAGATTTGAAAAATAAAAACACTGGAAAGGATAAATGGAAAGAAAATCACAACTAGGCACATCATAAAACTTACTGAAAATCAAATACAAAGAGAAAAGTTTGCAAGAATAAAAAGACAAATAATCCTTAAAGAAAGAAATTATAAAAGTAACAACTCTCAATAGAAACAATGGAAACAAAGCTTAAATGAATGGTATGTTTTAAGAGTTGAAAAAAAAAATACAGGCATAGAGCTCTGTTCTCTGTAAAAATACTACTCAAATGTGAAGTAAATGAAAAACTTGTGGGATATAAAGGAAGCAATTAGTAGATGTTTGATATAACCCTGCATTTAGCAATAATCATATTTTTATAATCACGCTTATAAATTAAGAACTTCAAAGGGCTAGTTTCCAAGATCTATAAAGAACTTGTTAAACTCAACACCAAAGAAACAAACAATCCAATCATGAAATGGGCAAAAGACATGAACAGAAATCTCACAGAGGAAGACATAGACATGGCCAACATGCACATGAGAAAATGCTCCGCATCACTTGCCATCAGGGAAATACAAATCAAAACCACAATGAGATACCACCTCACACCAGTGAGAATGGGGAACATTAACAAGGCAGGAAACCACAAATGTTGGAGAAGATGCGGAGAAAAGGGAACCCTCTTACACTGTTGGTGGGAATGTGAACTGGTGCAGCCACTCTGGAAAACTGTGTGGAGGTGCCTCAAAGAGTTAAAAATAGACCTGCCTTATGACCCAGCAATTGCACTGTTGGGGATTTACCCCAAAGATACAAATGCTATGAAACACCAGGACACCTGCACCCCGATGTTTATAGCAGCAATGGCCACGATAGCCGAACTGTGGAAGGAGCCTCGGTGTCCAACGAAAGATGAATGGATAAAGAAGATGTGGTTTATGTATACAATGGAATATTACTCAGCCATTAGAAATGACAAATACCCACCATTTGCTTCAACGTGGATGAACTGGACGGTATTATGCTGAGTGAAGTAAGTCAGTCGGAGAAGGACAAACATTATATGTTCTCATTCATTTGGGGAATATAAATAATAGTGAAAGGGAATATAAGAGAAGGGAGAAGAAATGTGTGGGAAATATCAGAAAGGGAGACAGAACGTAAAGACTGCTAACTCTGGGAAACAAACTAGGGGTGGTGGAAGGGGAGGAGGGCGGGGGGTGGGAGTGAATGGGTGACGGGCACTGGGGGTTATTCTGTATGTTGGTAAATTGAACACCAATAAAAAATAAATTAAAAAAAAAGAGCAAAATATCAGACAAAAAAAAAAAAAGAACTTCAATGAGATTTTTATTTCAAGACTGAGATGGAAACAAAACAAATTATATGCTGTTTACAATAGATAAACCTTAAAAATATGAAGACAAAAGACTGAAGGTTAAAGAATAGAAAAAAAGCAATGCTATACAAACACTACACATGAAAGTCAATGCAGGGATGCCGGGATGGTTCCTTCAGTTAAGTGTCTGACTCAGTTTCTGCTCATTCCATGTTCTCATGGTTGTGAGATCAAGCCCCAAGTTGGGCTCTGCACTGCTTAAGATTCTCCCCTTCTCTACTACTACCCTGCTGCATGCTCTCGCTCTTTTTCAAAAAATTAATTAATGTATTTATTTATTTATAAAAAATAAAGTCAGCATTATTAAAGCATTATTAAAGAAATAGAGAAGTATCTCATAATAATAAAAAGACCAATTCTAAGGAATATGTTAAAATGTTAATTTTATATGAACTAAAAATATAGCTACAAACATAAAGCAAAAAAATAAGAGAAGGAATAGATAAGTACACAATCATAGTAGAAAATGCTAATTTATCTTTCTCAATTACTGAAAAACCAAGTAGATGTAAAATTAGTAAAGATACAGAAGGTACAAACAATGTAAATTCAGCTCATTGACTTGTATGAATATATGTGGACTACTCATACAACTGCAGATTTCTTTTTGTGAATCAAATTTCACCATATATTGGGCCATAAAGCATGTCTAACCAAATTATAAAAGATTAAAATAATAACTATTGATATCTGACCTCGGTGGAATTAAACTAGAAATAAATTTAAAAATATCTACATTCTTAAGAATAAGGCAATATATTTCTAACTAATCTGTGGTTCAAAGAAGAAATCACAACAAAAATTAGAAGATATTTTTAATTGAATGACAATGAAAATGTAACATAACAGAATCTGAGGGATGCAACAAAAGCAGGGCTTAAAAAAGAGTTTATAGTCTTAAATGCATATATATTAGGTAAGAAGAAAAAGCTAAAATAACTTACCTAAGTAGTAATCTCCAAAATTAGAAAAATCACAGTAAATTAAATCCAGATAAAGTAGAATGAAGTAATAAATGTGAGTAAAATAATGAAACAGAAAAACAAATGTACAGGAAAGAAAAATCAGTTAACTCTGAAAAGATTACGAATATTAATAGATCTCTAGCAATATTGATCAAAGGAGGGGGGGAAGGAAAGGATGGATGGGCAGAAGGAAGGAAGGAAGGAAGGAAGGAAGGAAGGAAGGAAGGAAGGAAGGAAGGAAGGAAGGAAGGAAAGAAGGAATGAAGTTACCACTGTCAATGATGAAAAAGCCTCCAGATGGTGTCAGCAGTAAATTTTTCTAAATATAGAAGATAGAAATCTTATCAATCTTTCAGAATTTTTCTAACAAAAATAAAATAGTGATCACTTCCCATTTCATTCTATAAAACCAGTATAATAAAACCTAATAAGGATAGGATTTGAAAATGATAATTATAAGCAAGTTTTTCTCATAAATACAAATTTTAAAATATTAATGTATCAGCAGCTTGAATCTAGTAATATATTAAAAGAATGACTATGCTGTATTTATTCCATAAATGTAAGATTGATTTAATCTTCTAAAAAGAACCATTTCACCACATAAATCAATAAATAAGATGAACTACTGGACATCTCAATAAATGTTAAAAAAGGTATGTGATAAAATTAAACAATAATTTATAATTTAAAATTTATCAAATTAAAAACAGAAAAACTTCTTGAATCTGACTTTAAATTTTAAACCTATTATAAACATCATATATAGCTATGAAATACTGAAAGATTTCTCAAGATTGGGGCTGAGGCAAAAATGACTTTGGTGACTACTTTTATTCAAGATTTTACTGCAACAGATTCTCCTTGGCCACATTAACTCATGCCACTCAACTCCACCAACTTTTGTTCTACTACTTGGGATTCAGAAATACATCTGAGTAGAGTTCTGAAAGCTATTTTATTTATTATTTTTTATTTTAATGGCACAATTTTAAAACTAACCATAAGCTAAGCTTTGCATATGCTTCTGTAACATATTTTACATCTTTTCAAAATTTTACTTTTGTTAATGTAAAATCAGACTTTTCCTCTCTAGTAAATGACATGCCCTCTCTTTGACACCTGAAAGAAAATTTAAGTCCTTTACTCTTTTTTTTCTTCTTTTAAATTTTTAATTTAAATTCTAGTTAGTTAACATGAAGTGCAATATTGATTTCAGGAGTAGAATTCAGTGATTCATAACTTAGATAAAACAAACTCCCAGTGCCTGTCATAACAAGTGCCCTCTTAATACTCATTATGCATCTAGTCCATCCCCAACCCACATCCCTTCATCAATTCTCAGTTTGCTCTCTGTCTTTACAAGTCTCTTATGATTTGTTCTCTCTCCCCCCACCTCTCTTTCTCTCTCTCTTCCCCCTCCCATCTGTTTTGTTTCTTAAATTGCAGGTATGAGGAAAGTCATATGGTATTTGTCCTTCTCTGATTGGCTTATTTCACTCAGCATAATACACTCTAGTTCCATCCACATCATTGCAAATGGCAAAATTTCTATCTTTGATGGATGAGTAATATTCCATTGTACATATATACCACATCTTTTTTATCCATTCATCTGTCAAGGAACATTTTGGGCTCTTTCCAAATATCTTCTCCCATTCTGTAGGCTGCCATTTAGTTTTGTTGATTGTTTTCCTTTGCTGTACAAAAGCTTTTTATCTTGTTGAAGTCCCAATAATTTATTTTTGCTTTGTTTCCCTTGCCTCTGGTAATGTGTCTAGTAAGAAGTTGCTAAAGCTGAGGTCAAAGAGGTTGCTGCCTCTGTTCTCTGGGATTTTGATATATTCCTGTTTTACATTTAGGTCTTTCATCTATTTTGAGTTTATTTTGTGTATAGTGTAAGAAAGTGGTCCAGTTTCATTCTTCTGCATGTTGCTGTCCAGTTTTCCCAACACCATTTGTTGAAGGACATTTTTTCCATTGGATATCTTTTCCTGCTTTGTTGACCATATAATTATGGGTCCACTTCTGAATTTTCTATTCTGTTCCATTGGTCTATGTGTCTGTTTTTCTGCCAGTACCATACTGTCTTGATGACTATAGCTTTGTAATATGACTCAAATTCCAGAATCATCCAGTTTTCCTTTTCTTTTTCAGGATTGCTTTGGCTGTTTGGGGTCTTCTGTGGTTCTATTCAAATTTTAAGATTGTTCTAGCTCTGTGAAAGATGCTGGTGATATTTTGATAGGGATTAGTTAATTGCATAGGTTGTTTTGAGTAGTATAGATATTTTGACAGTGATTGTTCTTCCAATCCATGAGCATGGAATGTTTTCCATTTCTCTGTGTCCTCTTCAATTTCCTTCATAAATTTTCTATAGTTTTCAGACTACAGATCTTTTATCTCTTTGCTTAGGTTTATTCCTAGGTATCTTATGGCTTCTGGTGCAATTATAGATAGGATGAATTCCTTGATTTCTTTTTAACCTGTTTCATCATTAATTTATAGAAATACAATGAATTTCTGTATATTGATTTTGTATCTTGTGACTTTGCTGAATTCATATATCAGTTCTACCAGTTTTTTGGTGGAGTCTTTTGGGTTTTCTACAGAGTATCATGTCTTCTGCAAATAGTGAAAGTTTTACTTCTTGCTTGCTAAGTTGGATGCCTTTATTTCTTTTTGTCTGATTGCAGAGGCTAAGACTTCTAGCACTATGTTAAATAATAACGGATAAGAGAGGGCATCCCTGTCTTGTTCCTGACTATAGAGGAAAAAGAGCTCTCAGTTTTTCCTCTTTGAGGAATGATATTAGCTGTGGGTCTTTTGTATATGGCCTTTATGATGCTCAGATATATTCCACCTATTCCTACTTTGTTGAGGGTTTCTAACAAGAATCAATGCTCTAGGGGCACCTTGGTGGCTCAGTCAGTTAAGGTTCAACTCTTGGTTTTGGATCAGGTCATTTTCTCACAGGTCAATATATCAAGCTCCAGGTCAGGTAGGCTCTGGGCTCACGGGGAAGTCTTTTTGAAGATTCTCTCCCTCTGCCCCTTTCCCTACCTCTCCTTCTCTCTCTTTCAAATAAATAAATAAATAAATAAATAAATAAATAAATAAATAAATAAATAAATAAATCTTTAAAAAAGA
Source organism: Canis aureus (assembly GCF_053574225.1). Lineage (NCBI taxonomy): Eukaryota > Metazoa > Chordata > Mammalia > Carnivora > Canidae > Canis > Canis aureus. The sequence goes on along the minus strand of NC_135611.1, from coordinate 84,489,451 downwards.
AGACTAGATGCTGTATTTTGTCAAATGCTTTTTCTGCATCTATTGAGAGGATCATATGGTTCTTATCCTTTCTTTTATTAATGTAGTGTATCACACTCATTGATTTTTTTTAATATTGACTCATCCCTACAGTCCACAAATAAATCCCACCTGATCGTGGTGAATAATTCTTTTAATGTACTGTTGGATTCAATTCACTAGTATCTTGTTGCGAATTTTTGCTTCCATGTTCATTAGGGATATTGACTTGTAATTCTCCTTTTGAGTGAGGTCTTTGTCTGGTTTTAGAATCAAGGTAATGTTAGACTTGTAGAAGGAGTTTGGAAATTTTCCTTCTATTTCTATTTTTTTGAACAATTTGAGAAGAATAGGTATTAACTCTTCTTTAAATGTCTGGTAGAATTTCCCTGGGAAGCCATCTAGCCTGGACTTTTTTTTGTTGGGAGATTTTCAATTACTGATTCCATTTCTTTGCTGGTTAAAGTCTGTTCAAATTTTCCATTTCTTCCTGTTTCAGTTTTGGTAGCTTATATGTTTCTAGGAGTTTGTCCATTTCTTCCAGACTGCCCAGTTTGTTGGCACATAATGTTTCATAATATTCCCTTATGATTATTTGTATTTCTGTGACATTGGTTGTGATTCTTCCCTCTCATTCATGACTTTATTTATTTGAGTCCTTTCTCTTTTCTTTTTGGTAAGTCTGGCTATGGGTTTATCAATATTATTAATTCTTTGAAAGATCAACTCTGAGTTATGTCGATCTGTTCTACTGTTTTTTTGTTGTTTTATATCACTTATTTCTGCTGTAATCTTTATTATTTCACTTCTTGTTCTGGCTTTAGGCTTTATTTGCCGTTCCTTTCTAGCTCTTTTAAGTGTAAGCTTAGGTTGCATATTTGAGACTTTTCTTGCTTCTTGAGGTAGGCCTATAATGCAATATACATCCCTTTTGCTGCATCCCAAAGGTTTTGAACTGTCGTGCTTTCATTTTCATTTGCTTCCATGTACTTTTAAAATTTTCTTCTTTAATTTCCTGGTTAGCCCATTCATTCTTTAGTAGGATGTTCTTCAATCTTAATATATTTGTGGTCCTTCCACATTTTTTCTTGTGACTGACTGAAAGCTTCATAGCATTGTGGTCTGAAAATATGTATGGAATGATCTTAATCTTTTTTTATTGAATGAGGGCTGATTTCTGACCCAGTGTGTGATCTATTTTGGATAATATTCTGTGTGCACTAGAAAAGAATGTGTCATCTTTTGGATGAAATGTCCTGATGATATCCATTAAGTTAATCTAGTTCAGTATGTCATTCAAAATCATTGATTCCTTGTGAATTTTCTGCTTTGATGATCTGTCCATTGCTATAAATGGAGTGTTAAAGTCCCCTACTGTTATTAGATTATTATCAGTGAGTTTCCTTATGTTTGTTATTAATTGATTTATATATTTGGGTGCTTCCAAGTTGGAAGCATGTATATTTACAATTGTTAGATCCTCTTGATGGATAGACCCTTTAGTTACGATATGCTCTTCTTCATCTCTTGTTAGGCTTTGACTTAAAATCTAGGTTGTCTGACGTAAGTATGGCTACTCCAGCGGTTTTTTTTTTTTTTTTTTTTGATGTCCTTTAACATGGTAGATGGTTTTCCGTCCCCTCACTCTCAATCTGCAGAATTCTTTAGGTCTAAAATAGGCAGCATATAAATAGGTCTTGTTGTTTTGTTTTGTTTTGTTTTTGTTCTGTTTTTGTTCTGTTTTGTTTTGTCCATTCTGATCCACAATAGCAATGGTAGGTCAGAAACATTGAAGGACATTTATAGAAGTCATATTGTTATTTCACAGATCTGAGCTGCATAACTAGACTTGTTTTATATGAAAAAAATTAAATGTCTCCTTTAAGCCACGGTTTTTAAGGATTCATTACTATTTGTAGCAAACAAAGCTCACTGATACATCAGCTATTTGTGAAAATTTCGTTCAAGATTTCTTATTAACCCAAGGAATAGAAAAACACTAATTGAAAAAGATATATGCACCTCTATGTTTTTTGCAGCATTTTTTATAATAGACAAATTATGGAAGCAGCCCAAGTGCTCATCAACAGGTGAATGAATAAAGAAGAGTATTATATATATGTAAATAATATTCCACATATATAAATATGGAATATATATGTAATACAGCCATATAAACATATAAAAAAGAATGAAATCTTGCCATTTGTTACAACATGGTTGGATCTACAGGGTTTAATGTTAAGTGAAATAAGTCAGAGAAAGACAAATACCATATGATTTCACTCCTATGTGGAGTTTGAGAAACAACAAATGAACAAAAGAAAAAGAGAAAGAAACAGACTCTTAATCAGGGAACAAATTGGTTTTTATCAGAGGGGAGGATGGAAGGATGGGTGAAATAAAGGAGATTAAGAGTACATTTATGGTGATGAGCACTGAGCAATGTATATAATTGATGAATCACTATATTGTACACCAGAAATTAATATAACACTGTTAATTATACTGGAATTACTGGTTTTTTTTTAAGATTTCTATAACAAACTTTAAAAAATACTGCTTAACCAGGGTTAGTGGGCAGCACCAGCTACTTATTACACAATATTTCACATGGTGGTAGCCACAGAAAAGATACACAATTTTTTCCCACATATCATACAACTAGGTTATGATTATTAAAACTGGAACTGAAATTATTCCATTTAAATGATTATATCTATAAAGTTTTCCCTCATGGAAGGAGTCCTCTTTTTCAGTTCCAATTGGGACTCTTTTCTGGCAATTCACATCCCACAAGTTATTACCTCTGCCATAGGATATTAGAATAGATAAAGGTTAAAAGATCACAAAAATGCGACCATATGTACAAACATACTGCATGCACTTTGGCAGAGGGAATATAAGTGCTAAGGCAGATCATAGTGTCCTTGCCAGAAAATTATATTTAAAAAAACATGAATAGTATAGCTCTTATCATTTGATAAGATAGGGCAGCTTGATAGCAGTACCCCTGAACCTTGAAGGGTAAATTTGGCCAATACACCAAAGTACTTTATTACTGCCCCTTCTCCTTTACACTCTAATGACCAGAAAGAAAAAGATCCCTAAAACCTTGAAAACAAGAAGCTAATATGTGTTTACAAGTATAGGCTTCTAAAATACTGTAAAAATAAAATATATAAAATTCCTTTTGCGGGAGGCTGGGCAAGATGGAGGAAGAGTAGGGTCCCCAAGTCACCTGTCCCCACTAACTTACCAGGATAACGTTCAAATCATCCTGAAAACCTACGAATTAAACCTGAGATTTAAAGAGAGTACAGCTGGAATGCTACAGAGAGAAGAATTCACGCTTCTAACAAAGTAGGAAGACAGAAATATATAAAGAAGAATCCAGTAGGGGAGGGGCCATGCGAGGAGCTGGGCTAAGGAGGGGCGGTGAGACCCCAGGACAGGAAAGGCTAGTCCCAGAGAACTAGGAACTTGACCAGTCATCCCGGACAGAAAGGCACTCACAGGGAACTCGGGCAGGTTCAGGAGGGCCAGTGGAGCCCCCAGGTTCCCGGGGTCACTAACAGAGGAAGTGCACCCTGGGGGAGAGCGTGCCACACCCCACTGGCCGAGCTTGGTAAAGGGCTAGAGCTAGCCCAGCGGGGCCTCGGGAGCAGCTCAGGTGGCAGCAGGGTGGAGGGGGCTGCAATGCCCAGATTGTGATACCAGCAATGCAGGCCCCGGAGCCCAGGGTGCCGGGGGACACAGCTAGGATCCTGCATTCCCTCCAGGACAGGCAGAGGCCAGGAGGGCACAGGACAGCAAGGATTCTCCTGCTGCCAGGTGCCCCCCAGCTGTGCAGGTCAGCGCCCTTGCCCCCAGAGCATCCAGGCCAGTGCAGACTGGGAGATGTGGTATTTCCTGCAGGAGCTGACTCATGGGCTGGAGAGCTGACCTCCGCCAGTGTGGTTGTTCCTCCTGGTGTCAGCCTGTGCCTGAGATGGAGTGGGCCGCCAGGGAACAGAGGCCTCACAGGACAAACAGCTCCCACTGAGCCATGCACCCAGCAGGGGGTGGAGCAGTGCCCCCAGGTGCACACACATGAGAGTCAGCACAGCAGTCCCCTCCCACAGAAGACCAGCTGGAAGGACAGGGGAAGAGCAAGTTCTTGACCGAGTAGCGCTGGAAACCTCCAGGGGAAGTCAGGGATTTATAGTATATAGAACCAGAGGATACCCCTCCTTGTTTGTTTTGTTTGTTTGTTTGTTTTTTGTTCTTTGTTTTTTCTTGTCTGTCTGTTTATCCCCCAACTTTTTTTCTTCTCTTTTTTTTCTTCCTTTTTCCAGTACAACTTGTTTTTAGCCACTATGCACTGAGCAAAATGACTAGAAAGAAGAACTCACCACAAAAGAAAGAATCAGAAACAGTACTCTCTCCCACAGAGTTACAGAATTTGGATTACAATTCGATGTCAGAAAGCCAATTCAGAAGCACAATTATAAAACTGCTTGTGGCTCTGGAAAAAAGCATAAAAGATTCAAGAGACTTCATGACTGCAGAATTTAGATCTAATTAGGCTGAAATTAAACATCAATTAAATGAGATGCAATCCAAACTGGAGATCCTAACGATGAGAGTTAATGAGGTAGAAGAAAGAGTGAGGGACATAGAAGACAAGTTGATGGCAAGGAAGGAAGCTGAGGAAAAAAGAGAAAAGCAATTAAAAGACCATGAGGAAAGGTTAAGGGAAATAAATGACAGCCTCAGAAAGAAAAATCTATGTTTAATTGATTCCAGAGGGTGCTGAAAGGGACAGAGGACCAGAAAGTGTATTTGAACAAATCCTAGCTGAGAATGTCCCTAACTTGGGGAGGGAAACAGGCATTCAGATCCAGAATATAGAGAGATCCCCCTAAAATCAATAAAAACCGCTCAACACTTCAACATTTAATAGTGAAACTTGCAAATTCCAAAGATAAAGAGAATATTCTTAAAGCAGCAAGAGACAAGAGATCCTTAACTTATATGGGGAGAAGTATTAGATTAAGAGCAGACCTCTCCACAGAGACCTGGCAGCCAGAAAGGGCTGGCAGGATATATTCAGGGTCCTAAATGAGAAGAACATGCAGCCAAGAATATTCTATCCAGCGAGGCTCTCATTCAGAATAGAGGGGATAAAGAGCTTCCAAGATAGGCAGAAATAGAAAGAATATGTGACCTCCAAACCAGCTCTGCAAGAAATATTAAGGGGGACTCTGTAAAAGAAAGAAGAAGTCCAAAGAAACAATCCACAAACACAGGGACTGAATAGGTATTATGATGACACTAAATTCATATCTTTCAATTGTAACTCTGAACGTGAATGGGCTTAATGATCCCATCAAAAGACGCAGAGTTTCAGACTGGATAAAAAACCAAGACCCATCTATTTGCTTCTACAAGAGACTCATTTTAGAACTAAGGACACCCAGAGCCTGAAAATGAAAGGTTGGAGAACAATTTACCATTCAGATGGTCCTCAAAAGAAAGCAGGGGTAGCAATCCTCATATCAGATAAATTAAAGTTTATCCCAAAGACTGTAATAAGAGATGAAGAGGGACACTATATCATACTTAAAGGATCTATCCAACAAGAGGACCTAACTATCATGAATATTTATGCCCCTAATGTGGGAGCTGCCAAGTGTATCAATCAATTAATAACCAAAGTTAAGACATATTTAGATTATAACACACTTATACTGGGAGACTTCAATACGGCACTTTCTGCAAATGACAGATCTTCTAAGCACAACATCTCCAAAGAAACAAGAGCTTTAAAAGATACACTGGACCAAATGGATTTCACAGATATTTACAGAACTTTACATCCAAACGCAACTGAATACACATTCTTCTCAAGTGCACATGGAACTTTCTCCAGAATAGACCACATACTGCTTCACAAATCATGTCTTAACCAATACGAAAAGATTGGGATTGTCCCCTATATATTTTCAGACGATAATGCTTTGAGACTTGAACTCAATCACAAGAAGAAATTTGGAAGAAATTCAAACACGTGGAGGTTAAAGAGCATCCTGCTAAAAGATGAAAGGGTCAACCAGGAAATTAGAGAAGAAGTAAAAAGATTCATGGAAACTAATGAAAATAAAGATACAACCATTCACAATCTTTGGGATACAACAAAATCAGGTCTGAGAGGGAAATACATCGCAATACAAGCATCCCTCAAAAAATTGGGAAAAACTCAAATCCACAAGCTAACCTTGCACCCAAAGGAACTGGAGGAAGAACAGCAAATAAAAGCTACACCCAGCAGAAGAAGAGAGTTAATAAAGATTTGAGAAGAACCCAATGAAATAGAGTCCTAAAGAAATGTAGAACAGATCAACAAAACCAGGAGTTGGTTTGAAATAATTAATAAGATAGATAAACCATTAGCCAGCCTTATTAAAAACAAAAGAGAAAAGATTCAAATTATAAAATCAGGAATGAACAAGGAGAGATCACCACCAATACCAAGGAAATACAAACGATTTTAAAAACATATTATGAGCAGCTATACACCAATACATTAGGCAATCTAGAAGAAATGAACACATTTCTGGAAAACCACAAACTACCAAAACTGGAACAGGAAGAAGTAGAAAACCTGAACATGCCAAACATCAGGGAGGAAATTGAAGCAGTCATCAAAAACCTCCCAAGACACAAAAGTCCAGGGCCAGATGGCTTCCCAGGGGAATTCTATCAAACGTTTAAAGAAGAAACAGGGATCCCTGGGTGGCACAGCGGTTTAGCGCCTGCCTTTGGCCCAGGACGCGATCCTGGAGACCCAGGATCGAATCCCACGTCGGGCTCCCGGTGCCTGGAGCCTGCTTCTCCCTCTGCCTGTGTCTCTGCCTCTCTCTCTCTCTCTCTCTCTGTGACTATCATAAATAAATAAATAAATTTAAAAAAAAATAAAGAAGAAACAATACTTATTCTACTAAAGCTGTTCTGAAAGATAGAAAGGGATGGAATACTTCCAAACTCGTTCTATGAGGCCAGCATCACCTTAATTCCAAAACCAGAAAAAGACCCCACCAAAAAGGAGAATTATAGACCGATATCCCAGATGAACACAGATGCAAAATTTCTCAACAAGACACTAGCCAATAGGATCCAACAGTACATTAAGATTATTCACCATGACCAAGTGGGATTTATCCCTGGTATGCAAGGCTGGTTCAACTCTCATGAAGCAATCAACGTGATAGATCATATCAACAAAGAAAAAAACAAGAACCATATGATCCTCTCAATAAATGCAGAGAAAACATTTGACAAAATACAGCATCCATTCCTGATCAAAACTCTTCAGAGTGTAGGGATAGAGGGAACATTCCTCAGCATCTTAAAGCCATCTACGAAAAGCCCACAGCAAATATCATTCTCAGTGGGGAAACACTGGAAGCCTTTCCTCTAAGATCAGGAACATGACAGGGATGTCCACTTTCACTACTGCTATTCAACATAGTACTAGAAGTCCTAGCCTCAGCAATCAGGCAACAAAAAGAAGAAGTCAAACTCTTCCTCTTTGCAGATGACATGATCTTGTACATAGAAAACCCAAAAGATTCCACCCCAAGATGGCCAGAACTCATACAGCAATTAAGCAGTGTGGCAGGATACAAAATCAATGCCCAGAAATCAGTATCATTTGTATACACTAACAATGAAACTGAAGAAAGAGAAATTAAGGAGTCAATCCCATTTATAATTGCACCCAAAAGCATAAGATACCTAGGAATAAAACTAACCAAAGAGATAAAGGATCTATACATTAAAAACTGCAGAACACTTCTGAAAAATTGAGGAAGACAGAAAGAGATGGAAAAATATTCCATGCTCATGGATTAGAAGAATTAATATTGTGAAAATGTAAACGCTACTCAGGGCAATTTACACAATTAATGCAATCCCTATCAAAATCCCATGGACTTTCTTCAGAGAATTGGAACAAATCATCTTAAGATTTGTGTGTAATCAGAAAAGACCCCAAATAGCCAGGGGAATATTAAAAAAGAAAACCATAGCTGGGGGCATCACAATGCCAGATTTCAAATTGTACTACAAAGCTGGGGTCATCAAAACAGTGTGGTGCTAGCACAAAAACATACAGATAGATCAATGGAACCAAATAGAGAATCCAGAAATGGGCCTCAACTCTATGGTCAATTAATATTTGACAAAGCAGGAAAGACTATCCTCTGGAAGAAGGACAGTCTCTTCAATAAGTGGTGCTGGGAAAAATGGACAGCCACTTGCAGAAGAATGAAACTGGACCATTCTCTTTCACCATACACAAAGATAAACTCAAAATGGATGAAAGATCTAAATGTGAGACAAGATTCCATCAAAATCCTAGAGGAGAACACAGGCAACACCCTTTTTGAACTTGGCCACAGTAACTTCTTGCAAGATTCATCCATGACGACAAAAGAAACAAAAGTTAAAATGAACTATTGGGACTTCATCAAGATCAAAAGCTTTTGCACAGCAAAAGAAACAGTCAACAAAACTAAAAGACAACCTACAGAATGGGAGAAGATATTTGCAAATGACGTATCAGATAAAGGACTAGTATCCAAGATCTATAAAGAACGTATTAAACTCTACAGCAAAGAAACAAACAATCCAAACATGAAATGGGCAAAAGACATGAACAGAAATTGCACCAAGGAAGACATAGACATGGCCAACAAGTACATGAGAAAATGCTCCGCATCACTTGCCATCAGGGAATTACACATCAAAACCACAATGAGATCCCACCTCACACCAGTGAAAAGGTGAAAATTAACAAGACAGGAAACAACAAATGTTGGGAAGGATGTGGAGAAAGTTTGACTTCTTCTTTGCCAATTTGAATGCCTTTTATTTCTTTTTGTTGCCTGATTGCTGAGGCTAGGACTTCTAGTACTATGTCTTGCACTGTTAGTGGGAATGTGAACTGGTGCAGCCACTCTGGAAAACTGTGTGGAGGTTCCTCAAAGAGTTAAAAATAGACCTGCCCTATGACCCAGCAATTGCACTGCTAGGGATTTACCCCAAAGATACAGATGCACTGAAATGCCAAAACACCTGCACCGCAATGTCTATAGCAGCAATGTCCACAATAGCCAAATTGTGGAAGGAGCCTCGGTGTCCATCAAAAGATGAATGGATAAAGAAGACATGGTTTATGTATACAATGGAATATTACTCAGCCATTAGAAATGACAAATACCCATCATTTGCCTCAACGTGGATGGAACTGGAGGATATTATGCTGAGTGAAATAAGTCAATCGGAGAAGGACAAACATTATATGGTCTCATTCATTTGGGGAATATAAAAAATAGTGAAAGGGAATAAAGGGGAAAGGAGAGAAATTGACTGGAAAATATCAGTGAGGGTGACATAACATGAGAGACTCCTAACTCTGGGAAATTAAAAGGGGTAGTGGAAGGGGAGGTGGGCAGGGTTGGGGTGACTGGATGATGGGCACTTGATGGGATGAGCACTGGGTGATATGCTATATGTTGTTGACAAATTGAACTCCAATAAAAAAAAATTTTTAATTCCTTTCTTTTGATGCTGATAAGACAGTTTTCTAAAATAATCCTTGGTAACTGTGGAGCTTGATCCAAGGGATTCTATCAGACCTAAAAATATTCTTCCATAGTTCTTTTTGGCTCGTCAACAGCCAGGACTATTGCTTCACCTAACTAACCCTGAGAACACCCTGTGTTAGATATTTACCAATCTGACAGATCAGCTGGTCCAAAATAGACCTTAACAAATCAGTTCCTGATAGAAGATGAGTTACAGGCTTTCTAAGTCAAGGCATTAGCAGTGGATCTGTAAGTGAGAAAATTTAGATTACCCAAGTATTTTCAGTAAGAAAAAGAGAAAATAGGAAATTATTAGGTCAAAAATTCAATTTTCTGGGAGGTAGTCACTTTGGAGTACTACGTCTCAATGAGTGAAAGGCCAAGGAAGAAATTAGTTTTGAAAAAGAAAGGGCCATGAGGTCTAATGGATGTTTCAGTAGGGTGATAGTGTTCCTAAGATGGAATCCACTCACAGTGATAACCTACAGAGAATCAAACAAGAGGAAACTGGCATAATATAAAGAGAATTATAAAGGTACCTTGATGTTATAACAATTTCCCTTCCTATGACTCTAATCTCAAGGATGGCATTTGAATGACAGATAAAAGATGTTCCTGAATCTGTGTTGATTCTCCCCAATTTACAGTTTTTTGGGAGATGTAAGACTGTAATTGAGAGGAGATCAGCCTCTCTACTGAAGACTTTGTTTTCTCAGAAAGCCAAATATTCCAAGCAGAACACCTAGGAAATTAAAACTGACCCTGTGTATGTGTGTGTGTGTGTGTGTTTATATATACATACTCTAGCCATATATATATACTCTAGCCAGCTTCTCAGCCTTCCTAATCAGAAAACCCGTATCTTCAGAAAACCTTTTCTTGACGTTGCCAGAAAAATGAGATGAAATATCCCGGGAATAAATAGCTTATAAGTTGGATCTTTTGAAATTGGTGCTAGGATTTTGACTATAAATTACTTACAGAGCTATTTTTCTGTACAACATTTAAAGTCAAACAACTCCCTATTCCTCAGAAGGCTTAGTTTGGAAACTTAATAGAAAGAGTCCCACACCAATCCCTGGATCATCTGCTTTTGCCTTGTGGCATACAGTTGGCATAGTTTATCCCAAGTCCAGTTATATACTCTGGAGACAATTAAGCTTTTAAATTAAGTATGCATGCAGTGGTTTAATACAAAACAAAATCTCTTTCTCAGTCTCCAGTCCATTCTCTAGGGATAATTACTATTAACAAATTCTATTTCTAGATGTTCTGGCACTCCCCAATATAATTTATGTAATATATATATGTATATATATGTACATATATGTATGTATAATTATGTATATATAATATATATGTAATATATACATGCCCTTAAATCATGATTTGTATAATTTGCATATTATCTATTGACAATCCTTTAAAAAATAAAACATATGGTACATTTGGTCTATTTCTCTACTTACAATTTTTGTTTAGAATTGATGTTTAAACTTAAACTTAGGGACACCTGGGTGACTCAGTGCTTGAGCGTCTGCCTTTGGCTCAGTGGTGATCCCGGGGTCCTGGGATTGAGTCTCACATGGGGCTCCCTGCGAGGATCCCACTTCATCCCTTGCCTATGTCTCTGCCTCTCTCTCTGTGTCTTTCATGAGTAAATAAATAAAATCTTGGAAAAAAAAAAGAAACTTAAACTTAATAAATTTGTGCTTGTATTGCTTGATGGTAAGCTTAGACAGTATCTACTGACTTCCCACTTGGAAAGATAAGGTTTTTAACACCCTTGAATTTCCTTCTACCAATCTTCCCTTTTCCCAAATGTGCTACTTATAATATTATTTTTAAATTGTCAAGATTCATAGATTTATATTCTGCTCTATCAATAATTGTCTCCATGTTCTGTAAATGGTAAATCTAAAACCTAAAAACTAACATCATTTATGGCATTATGATTATGTAAGCATCTCATATATGTACACCCAAACATATATATAATATAGCTGCAGTAATTATATTTAAAAAGCTAAAATATTTGAAACAATGTGGTAGTTCATGGAATCCAAGATATAGATCAAAGTAACAGGAGACAAAATAAAGATACATACCCAAATATTTTTCATACATTTTAAATATGTGTGTTTATATACATATTGGAATATAAAAATAACATGATTTCAAATATGTAAGGAAGAAAGAGTTCATATTATACATGGTTTTGAAACCAGCTAACATTAAATTTAAAAAAAAGAAAACACAAAAAAACTACAACCCTACATCATACTTTACAGTAAAACAAAATTTAGATAGGTTAAAAATATAAATGTGAAAAATAAAAATATAAAATTATTCTAACCTGTAAAAACATGGATGAATTTCAACTCTGTTGACTAAGAAAACCAAGTTGTATAATACTGTATATGGTGTTCCATTTACATAAAATTTAAAATTCAAAATATATATTTTTATAAATGTAAAAATATATAGTATAATTTTACTCTATAGATAAGAAAAATACACACCAATTTCAGTAAAGTGATTATACATTTATTGGGGAAAGGCTGGAATCAAGTAATATAAAGAGAAATTCAGTTGCCTCTAAAAGTAGGAGCAATCTGAAACAAATTTGGAAGAATGTTAAATAAAGATTTGACAAAATTGGGTAGTGGTTGCACACATGTTTGTGTAATTTCTATACTGCTTTTAATGTTTTTAATAGTTCAAATAATAAACACTGAATATATGATAATAAACATAGCTAGTGTTAAGTCTTTTAACTTACCTATCTTTTGTCATTGTCTACCATTTAAGGCAGAAACTAATTTTCCATAAATTTTAAAATGAGGACATTTTAAAATAGGGATTAATTTGCCCAAGTGTAAAATCTTTGGTGGCTATCTGATATCAAAATCTGCATTATAAAACAGTCAAGTTCTTGTGTGATCATTTATTTCATTTTGATTTTTAGGTAAATATCTGGAGAGTGAAATGATAGACTGATATGTTAGGAGTATGTTTTTGCTTTATAAGAAATGTCCAAGCTATGATGAGAACTGGGTGTTGTATGTCAGTGATGAATCACTAAATTCTACTCATGAAACCAATAGTACATTATATGTTAATTAACTAGAATTAATTAAAGTTTGGAGGACAAAAAAAATGTCCAAACTGTTTAACAAGTTGAGCATATTTCCAAATATGTTGAACATATTTCTATGTGCTTATTAGCCATTCATATGTCTTTTTGTGAAATGTTTATTCAAAAATTTTGCCCATTTTTAATAGGGTGATTTGTCTTCTTGTTATTAAATTGCAAAAATTCTCCATGTGTTCCAGATAGAATTCCTTTGTCAGTATATACATGTGAATATTTTCTCAGATGTTCTTTTCATGTTCTTAATTATGCCAATACCAAAACCATTACAGTAGTTTTATAATAAGTCTTGAAATCCAAATTCATTCTTTTGAAAATCAGATGGGCTTATCTGAATCATTTGACTTTTTAACATTTTATAATCAGCTTTTTGTTTTATATGTATTTTTAAGAGCTTGCCAAGATTTTGATTGAGAATATATTGAATCTATAGATCAATTTGGGCAGATTTGCATTTCAACAATATTGAAATCCATTTCCGGATTTCAATGGAAATCCTGATCCATTCCTGATCCATTACCAAGATATATCCATTCCATTTATTTAGACCTTCTTTCATTTCTTTTAGCAATGATTTATACTTTGCAGTGTAGGGGGTGACATACTTTGCTAAGTTAAACTAAGACTTTCTTCTTTTCATTGTAAATGATTTCTTTTACATTTCAGCTTCCAATTGTTTGTTGCTAGTATGCAGTTAATTTTTACTTACTGACTTTGTGTCTGAAAGTTTACACAATTCACTTATTAGTCTCAGTAGGTTTTTGTAGATGGCATTCAGTACAGAATTACAGAGAAAAATCAGCATTCTTGCCATGTATCCAGTATTAGGGAGAAAGTGTTCAATATTTCACCCTTACATATGACATTAGTTGTACATTTTTATAGATGCCACTTACAAGACTGAGGAAGTTTTCTAATTCTACTTAGCTGAGAGTTTTTATCATTAATGGATGTTAAATTTTGTTAAGTATTTTTCCTTCATCTATTGAAATAAGCAAATAGTTTTTATCATTTTTCCTGTTAATATGGTGAATTAAATTGACATTTTATGAATGTTAGTCTTACTTTCCTGGGTTGAACTCTGTTTAGTTCTGACATACTAAGGAGTCTATGATCTAGTTAGGGTTTATTGTGACTCTTAAATTTGGATGTCTGTTTTCTTTCTCAGATTTCAGAAATTTTTAACCATCATTTCTTCAAATAAGTTTTCTGCCCACTTCTCTATCTTGATTTTTTTCTGAGACTCCCATAATGAGTATGTTGATCCACTTTATTGTTGCCTGTAAGCTTTTATCACTTCCTTCATTTTTTTTTTCTTTTTGTTCCTCTGACTTGATAATTTCTGTGACCTATCATCTATTTCATTGATTTTTTTTCCTAAGTAATCAAGTCTGTTCTTGAACCTCTAAGTAAAATTTTCAATTCAGTTATTGTGTTCTTGAGCTTCAGAATGTTTCTTTTTTTATAGTTTATTTTTGTCGATATTCTCAATTTGTTCATTTATTGTGTATGTATATACATCTAAGTTGCTTATCTATTTTCTTTTATCTCATCGAGCTTTTTAAATAAGGCTATCCTCAGTTCTTCATCTGGTAATTCATATATCTGTTTCCTTAGGGTAAGATACTAAAGATTAATTTTTCTCCTTTGAACTCTGTTTCCATTTCTTCATATGTTTTTTTTGGTTTGGGTTTTGTTTTAGTTCATTTTTTTGCTGGAATTTGGATATTTGAAGAAACAGCCACATGGGTTTGTATAGTACTGGCTTTGTACAGGGAAGATCTTCACTGTCAGCCTGGATAGAGATTTGAGAGACCTGAAACCTTTTGAGGGATGCATCTTTGCTCATCTTGGGTATGTCTTTTCCAAGTTAGATGGGTTTGCCAGTGTCTTGTCTTTTTATTTTATTTTATTTTTTTAGGTTTTATTCTCTTGCTCCCTCTGGTGTCGGTCTGTGGTACTACAGGTTCTCTGGTGCAACTGAGCTCTTTGTTCTCAGAGGTCAGCAAACATCCAAAATATGCTGGTACTCCATCAGCGCTCTAAATTAGGCAAGACAGAAACTAGTTCCTCAGACAGTTCCCTGAAAATCTGGAATACTGGATGTATATTCCACTATTCTCTTTCCTTCCCAAGGGGAAATCTGCAAGATTGTGTTTTCTCCCGATTGTCCCAAACTGCTGGCTTGGGGAAGAAGCTGTCAGGGGTAAAACACAACTAATTTTTTTACCTGTTTCAATGCAATTGTTCTTGGTTTTGTGCTTACCTAGAGTACTGTGACTTCTTAAATGATTTCTTGAGTTTTCATAAAGACTTTTTGCACCCTATATTGCTGTTAACACAGGGTCTCAGTGGGGGAACAAGTTCTTGGTCTACCATGTTTCTGACCACTCCTATTGTCATCATTATTGAATGATATTTTCCCAGATCATAGAATTCCATACTGGCAAGTTTATCTTTTAGTATTTTAAAAATTTTATATTTACTTCTGGATTTCAGTTTCTGATAAGAAATATTCAGTTATTCTTAAGTTTGTTCCTCTGTACACAACGTGTCTTTTTTTTTTTTTTTTTTTCTGGATGATTTTCTCTTCCTCATTGGCTCTTAGCAATTTTATTTTGAGATTTTCCAATTTATCATTTTTATCAAATTTGCAAATTATTTTAGCCATTATTTCCTCAAAATTTTTCTGCCTTATTCTTTCTCTTCTCTAAGATTCCAATTGCAAATGTATCTTTTAGACATGGCCCAACAGGTTACTGGGTTTTGCCAGTATTTTTAGTCTTTTTTTGTATATGCTTCAACTTGGATAGTTCCTATTGCTCTGTCTCCAAGTTCACTGGTGTTTGTTCCTCTGCAATATCTAATCTGTTATTATTCTCATTCAGAAAAAATTATTATTCCAGATTGATTTTTTTCTTTATAATTTCTAAGGTTTCATTGAGTTCTTTTTATGTATTGCATTTGTTCCTAATTTTGTTCATGTTTTGCTTTAAATGTGCATACATTTTATTTTTATTTATTTTTTTAAAATATTGTATTTATTTATTCATGAGAGACACAGAGAGATAAGCAGAGACATAGGCAGAAGGAGAAGCAGCTCCCCACAAGGAGTCTGATGTGGGATTCAATCCCAGGACCCTGGGATCACAACTCCAGTCAAAGGCAGATGCTTAACTGCTGAGCCACTCAGGTGCCCCTACAAACATATTTTAATAGACATTTTAGTCTGTCTATTAATTCTAATATTTCTGTTATGTCTGGGTTTCTTTAAATTGAATGATTTTTCTATTAAATGCTGTTGCATGTGTAGCAATTTTTCCTTGGATTCTAGATTTTGTAATCATGCTATGTATTAAACTTTGTATTAAACACTCTACATATACAGTTGAAATTTGTTTTAGAAAACATAAATTGCTTACAAATCAGGTTTTTTTTTCAGGTTTGTTTTTAAGCTTAATTAGGGTGATCTGAAGTAACCTTCATTTTAGGGATAATTGAACCCTACTAAAGTATAATTTTATTGAGGTCACTCTTTAATTCTCTGAGCATAAAATGAGGAGTCTCTAAAACAGTGAAAATTAATCAGCATTCCACTCTGTGTTAGCTCTGGGAATTGATCAGCTTATAGTTTCCCAGTAATCTTCTGTCCAACTTCATGAAGTTTCATTCTACCCATGCAAAATTTGTATTCAGAAAGACTGAAAGAGGATCCTCATGCAGATAACTGAAGTTCTTTTTACTCAGTAATTTCTTCTCCAAAACTTCAACTTCCAATCTCTCAGCCATCTTTAATTCCAGTGTCTACCTATTTAATTTATCAAGACTGCCATGCTCAGCTTGGAACTCCCTTCTCTGGAACAGGGTCCAGAATGTGCAGCCAGATTGAAAGTATGGGTGATAATGGTCTCACCTCACTTGTTTTCCTTACCCTAGGAATCTCAACTACCTAATAGCTGTTTCATATACTTTATGCAGTTATCTAGTTGTTTATGGTGGGAAAATAAGTCAGGATCCTCTTCCATCATGGGCAGAAGCTGATGATTTTTTTTTTTAATGAGCAAGGAAAATGTGACCATCCCTCACCCCCTCCTCCATAAGCCAAGTATGTGAACAAGCAGTAGATTTATTTCTCCTTAAGAAAAGCAAATGCCAAAAAAAAAACAAAAACAAACAAAAAAACAAACAAAAAAAAAAAAAAAGAAAAGCAAATGCCCAATAGATTTATGCTCTTATTAATAATTAAGTTTTATAATATGTAGGGTAAAATTTCTACTCATCAGATTAATAAAGATTTTAACTGTAATACCTAGTGTGCCACAATCATCAAGAATTAAGTATTACAGACACAGTTTCATGACAAAAACTCTCAGTAAGCTAGGAATAAAGAGGAATTTTCTCAACTGGATAAAGACTGTATACCAAAAACACTTATAGCTAACATGATACTTAGTGAGGCACTCAGAATTTTCACATTAAGATCAGGTAGAGAGAAAGGCTGTCCCCTCATATCACTCTTTCTTAACATCATATTGGAAATCCTTGCTAATGCCATAAGGCATGAAAAGAAAATAAATGGTATAAATGGTATACAGTTTGAGAAGGAGATAATAAACCTGTCTTTGTTCTTAGATTATATGATCTATGTAGAAAATCCAAAAGAATTGACCAAAAACCTTCTACCAATAAATTATTATAACAAGGTTCTGAAATACAAATTAATGTATAAAATCAATCTGTTTCCTTTATGCCAGAATAGACTTTGATGGAATTTGATAAAATGGAGTTTGATATTAAGAACATTATACCATTTATATTAGCACCTAAACAAATGAAATACTTTGGTATAGATAAATCTAACAAAATATTTATAAGGTCTATATGAAGAAAACTACAAAACTCTGATAAGTGAATGAAAAAGGAACTAAATAAAAGGTGAAAGTATTCCATGTTCATGAATAGGAAGACTGTATTGTCAAGATGTCAGTTCTTCCAAACTTGATCTATAGATTCAAAGCAATTGCAACTAAAATCCTAGCAAGTTGTTTTATGGATATCAGAAAACTAATTATAAAGTTTATATGGAGAGGCAAGAGACCCAGAATAGCCAACACAATGCAGAAGGAGAACTTAATTCCCACAATATATGAAACCAAGATATTTTCACAAAAGAGGAAAGTCATGAGATAAGGAGGATCTATAAAAAAGAAAAAAATAATTTCATATAAGTTCTAAAAATTTTCTAGGTTTCTAAGACTCTGTTGTATCTTTGTAAAGATAGTTACGATCTCATTTCCAAAGAATTTAAAAAGGAAAAGTTCCCAAAAGACAAGGCAAATTATAAGATCAGATTAAAAACAATAGACAAATATAGTAGATCAGAACTAAGGATA
This sequence comes from Canis aureus, assembly GCF_053574225.1. Lineage (NCBI taxonomy): Eukaryota > Metazoa > Chordata > Mammalia > Carnivora > Canidae > Canis > Canis aureus. Next base: position 84,471,254 of record NC_135611.1, on the reverse strand, counting down.
AGTTTAAGAGTAGAGTGAGCAGATAAAAAGACCTGGGGAAAAGCCCTAAAACAATAGCTACGTTGAAAGCAGAAGACAGGGCCCCAGAGATGTGATATTAATTAATAATGGAATTAATTACTCAACTCTTGTTTTGATTACACTTTCTCCGTTAAGGAGAATTACCTCCAACTGAAAAGTGTAGAATGCACTTTCATATTTTAACCATTGTTCCTGCTGAAAATGATTTATATTGAATAAAGCATAGAAAAATTATTTTTATAAATGTATCACTAATCTGAATAAGGCAAAAACTAAGAGCAAATAGGAACCGGAGAGATGAGCAAATCCCACAGTAGCCTACTTGTTAGCGGAAATGAAGACATCCACTGAACTCCAGTGAACTTTTCACAGTCCTTAAGCCATGGGAATAAAGTACGTAAAGGCAAGGTACCAAGGTGGAAAGTCAAATAGGAGACATAGGCACACACATTTGAGTTTCCCAAAATGCAGAGCCCTCAACAAAATTGTAAACAAAAACTGTGACCACTAGCACTCCACCCAATGAAGACTGCCAGGAAAATTGCATATCTTGGCGCTGGGCTGGAGCAGGAAAACACCATGAAAGAGAGCCCATGGAAAAAACAGAGTCACAGAGAAGCAAAAATGAGAAGCAAGAAGGAAATTAATGTAGCACTTTTTTTTTCCAGTGGGAGAGAGAAAGACATGGAATTAAGAGCATGTAACCAAAGGACTTCACAATTAATGGCAATGTTCTAATTATTAAACTGTGTGTATATACATGGGCATTTTTATATCATTTTCTCCATAAATAACATATCTTATAAATGTTCTTTTCATGTGTCGAGTATTTAATTTTTTTTAATAATCTTAAAAATGACAGAGCATGCATCAGTAAATGGAAACTGAAAACAAGGATTAGTTTGTAACAGAGCACAGATAATTTCTCTAAATCCATTTGAAGTTAGGCTCATTGCAGTTATGTGCCAGGTTATTAAGCATGTGCATGTATGGTTTTCCAAAACATTAATATTGGGATAATTTATGAATATGTGAAGTCCAAAAATAAGTCCTAAATTTCAGAAATTTTTGAAACAAAGGTTTACAAAATTTTTATCATTCCTGACAAGATTTTAAGGTAAGATACTAAACTGATTTGTGAGCTCATGGGAAAGAAAGAAGACCTCGCTAAGCAATATGAGGAGTTTAAGACTAAATCATTTCACAATAACCTCTTTTTCTTTTCCAGTAGAGTTATCATGTCTTAAGTAATGTCTTATTTCCAGTGTGGTATCTGTAAATAGGCCTTCAAAGTATGTCTGCAGGAAAGGAAGAAAACTATAACATGATGAGTGCACAGTTAAGCATAAACATGCATGGTTGAACACTAGTTCAATGTAGCACTAGATCCCAATATCATGGCACAGGGCTGTATTTTCTGTTTTTTTATTTTTGCTTGCTTGTTTTATGTCTCTGTTCTGTTGAATATTTCTAAAAATAATTTAAACAAGGACATAGAAAACATTCCCACTGTTGCACATGTCAAAAAAAGGATAGATGGTGTATTGATTGTAAAAGTATCTTGGGAAGCTTGCACCATGATTAAACTTCAAAAGATAAAACATAAGGGAAAGCATAATTGCATAGGACCTCATTTAACTAGGGTCCATGGAAATAATATAAAACAACCAACCAAATAATATGGTTGTTAACAAAGCAAATGCATATGATCCCCAGGTCTGGGCTGATCTGATAATAAAGTATTATATTTAGTTAAAAAGAAGCTCAGGGGCACCTAGGTGGCTCAGTTGGTTAAATATCTGACTCTTGATTTCAGCTCAGGTCATGATCTCAGGGTTGTGGGATTGAGCCTTGAGTGGGGCTCTGTGCTCAGCACAGAATCTGCTCCTCCCTCTCCCTCTGCTCCTCCCTCTGCTCCTTCCTCTGCTCGTGTTCTCTACCCACTCCCCACCCAAATAAAGAGGTAGAAAGACAGATAGACAGACAGATAAAGTCCTTTTAAAAATAAGTTCAGTATAGGGGGAAAAAAGAGAATTGTTCTGGGAAGGAGGAGACCATTTCTGTAACATTGGACAAGTTGCCTAACTTCTCTGGGTCCCATTTCTACTTTTAACAAATTTGAATGTTCCACTCAGCTCTGAAATCCTTTAGTTATATCTCTGTTCTGTTGTTTTCTCCCCATAATGCACTTTACAATACACCTAGATTGTGTCCTCAGGAAGGAAAGGGATCTAGAAACATAGGACATACAAGACATCATCACATAAGGAATTGCCTCTTGACTGTCCTGAAAAATGGACTCAAGTGTGGCAAGAATGAAATATTTAAGTTTTCTCTAGTATTGTTTTGTTTTGTTTTCCATTTATCTGAAGGGATGATCTATAGAAGAGAGGTTCAGGTTTTTTTTTCTTTTCTTTTTTTTAATTTCACGGTAGAAATTACCTAGAGGCAGATTTTGGCTTTTCCCTACCACAGCTGTTGAAAAACTCATATACAATATACAGGCAAGAATGATGATTTTTATCCTAAGAACACTGTGAAAGGATTCATAGATAGAATTGGACTAGTTGACCTCTAAGGCCTTTTAAGTTCTTTGGTTGCACTCTAGAATTAGATAACATAGAGTAACCTGAAATACCGTCCAGGCCAGGAGATGCTGTTCCCAAGTTAGCCTTGAGAATCAACAGAGAGATATTTTTATTTTGCTGCTTTACCTTAAATGACAATGGACAGAAAACAAAGTGAGCTCCTGTGGATCACAGGAGTGATCCGCAAATAGAACAGCCATAAAATCCCCAGCCATATGACAAGTAAGTCATATTCTATCACGTCAATGGCCCGAGACAGATTTAAGGGTAAAGTACCTTTAACCTGTAAAGCATGGTCGTTCCCTGCCTCCATATCCTTGCTCTCCCCACAGACATGTTTGTCAGGAAGCTGGTGTCTACCATCCTGTAATCAAAACAAGCAGCTGCTACCGTCTCAGTAAAGATGGACTTACTGAAGAGAAAAAAGAGATGATTCCCTCAAATTGACAAATGGAAGTTGAAATAAAGGCATGCCAGAGCATAACTCTTCCAGAGCAGGTGCCAAACAAATCAGATCACCTTCATCTCACCTGATTGATCTGCTTTTCTTCCCTGTTCTATGTGTTCCCTTTACTTGTCTTAGCAAATTGCATTTAAGAACAAAAGGCAAAATATAATTTTGGCATTCAGTCTGTATGATATTGTTGAAACTGGCTTCTTGAGGACAACTTGTGTTGTTCCAATGGCCTGCAGTCATTGTGATGTGAGTAGCTCGTGATTAAGAGGTCAGTTTTCACCAACAGGAGCAGATGTCAGTGGTGGTATCTGGGTAGACTAGCTCACTGTCAGCAAACAAAGTTCCCATTAGAAGAAAAATTCTAAGTGTGTTTTTCCTAGAGGATGACACTCATTTAATTTTTTTTTTCCTCCTGGCTTCTTTCCATGAGATTTGGGGTTGTTACAAAGATGTGCCATGGAAATTTTCCCTCCCAGCAGATGCCATCATTAAACTGGATAAGAATTTCAAGATTTAAAGAGAGATTGGATCATGGCACGCAGTCGAGTCCTGTTATTTGACTCTGTAAACAATCAGCCTTCTTTATTATTTAACCATCACGAGGAGTTTTTTCCTTTCATGTAGTGAAGATGAACCTCAGAATAAAACATTGCACCTCTAATAACACTGAAAATGTCACACTTGTGTCCTTTGCAAAATGTAACTGAAATAAACCCTAACAGAACCTCTTCAGCCTAAACAGCAGGAACCAGAAAATTAAAATATTGTGGTTTTGCAACACATGGGCCTTAATGAGAGTGTGTGCAGCATGCTTGATTACTTACTAGTTCTGTCCCCAGATTATGCTCTCTGACCTCTTCTGGAAATAAATGCCTCCCTCTGCTCCTTCAGTTTTCCATATGACATGAATGCCAAGATAGCTCGAAAAATTAAAAACAATTAATGTGATGTGAGGGAAAATAGAAAAGTCTCATTAAGCATCACATAGTTAGAAAAACTCTTTCTTTCATGTCTCTCATAGAGACAAAATAAAGATAAAATTGTTAGGCCTAAAAGTTTATGGTGTATCTCAGAACACATCTTTTCTCTTACCTTGTCTGGAACCAATAGACAGTATTTAGGAAACAAGTGATGACAGCAAACTAGTCTCGGTTCGGACGGAATGAGGAAGAATATTCTTAAAATTATTATTTGAAAATATGACAGTGGAGAAAGGATAGATTATTCAAAAAGTGCTTTTGTGACAGTTTCCCCCCACCCACCCACCCACCTTTCCTCACCACCAAGAGATAAAGAAAATGAAATCATGTTTTACAGAAAACTAGAGGATTCTGTTCCTTGTCAAACTTAGAGCAAAAACCAAATTTGGAAATTATCTGAGCCAGCACTTGATTTATGTGAGGAAACTGTGTCTCTGAAATTAAAATCACTGAAATTAAGTAATTATTTTTTTGAGTCAGATGACATTGATAATAATATTTCTTGAGTCACACAATTGATAGAATCAATATTCTGAGGCAAATATTTTAGTTTTTGAAGACTTTTTTTGAGCAAATATTTTAAATTAAATTTAGATTATTTTTGCAAATGGACATGTCCCTAGTGATTAAAACACATTTATTAGCAATTACTTAAGTATGGCATTGACCCACAGAAGTTAAACTGAACTTCATCTTCCAACAAATTTATCATCCAGAACAGAGAATATTCTGATAAAGACTTAGGTTACCCTTTCAAAGCTGCTTTTTTGTTGTTTTTTGGGGGGGTTTTTTTAGAAAGTAAAAACAGGGACGCCTGGGTGGCTCAGTGGTTGAGCATCTGCCTTTGGCTCAGATCGTGACCCCAGGGTCCTGGGATGGAGTCCCATATCAGGTTCCCCATAGGGAGCCTGCTTCTCCCTCTGCCTATGTCTCTACCCCTCTGTGTCTCTCATGAATAAATAAAATCTTTAAGAAAGTAAGAAATGAAACACTAATGTACCTTTCATTTAATTTTGGTAAATAAGATCTTTATACCTGAGTTCACTATTTTGCAGCTCTGAAAGCTTGTGCTGCTGTCCTGACAATGTCTGCCATATGTTTGGGGCCAAGTTAATTAGTTGTTCCAAAAAGTCCTTACAAAAGATCTTAATCAAATAGGATAAAAATAAACTTATTCTTAAGCATTTATATTACCCAGCTCTTATCATACTCTCTGCTGAAATCATTAATATTTTCACTGTCTTTGCATAGGATAAAAATTAAGATGTTAATTTCTTATTTGAAAAATTTCTCTATTAAGAGCCCCAGGTCTGATGGTGAAGAGGCTCCAATCTGATACTAATTAGCTATATGACTTTAAGCAAATTATTTAATGGCCCTGTGCCTTGATTTCCTCATCTATAAAATGAACCATAGTAATACCACCTGCTTCTCTGTGAAAATCAAAGATGTTATCAATGTGGAACTGCTTTCGAGAATTAATAATAACTTTTTGGTTAATAACTTTCATTTTGAATTTAACTTTTTAAATTAATCGTTCCTTGATTATAAAATGGTGATGATGATGATGATGATGATGATGATGATGAGTGTAGCCTGGGTCTGTAGGCTCTGTGATTAAATACTCAGCAAGAGCTACCAGATCTCTGAATTATGCCATTTCTCTAGTGAGGTAACAGAGTAACCTATTCCTATCATGATTTGAGTCACATTTGACTCACAACTAGGACTTATGTGTTGCTTCCTGGTTGTTAAAGGCTAGAATCCTTTTTAACTGTGAGATTTCTGTTTTGACTGACATTGGGTTACAGTTTCTCACTCTTCCGCCTCCCTCCCTCCAGAAACACACAAATCCCTGTTTCCTGCTGTGGCCTAAGCAAAACTTAAGAATGGCAGTCTCGAAGATTACCATGGATACAGTCAAATACGCTACACGAATCCATTTGCATTTCTCTGTTGGACAAACAATCACATGGGATTGACTGGGATGTGTGTTAACCTTCTCTTCCTGACCTCCACAAATGGTGCTGAGGTAAGAGGTGACATAAAGACAGGATTTTGTTCCACAGGACACTCAAATGCACTTTGTTAAAAAGCTGAGTTATCTATTTATATTTGCTAAGATTATAAGCAAAAGTATGAGCCACTTACGAGTTAGTAATGTTTGCAAGAGTAAAATTTCCAGCAGGTGAGGACTATCAGAAAAATGAAACACCTCACAAGCACAGAGAATTTTAGACCATGCATGTCCCCAGATTAAAGGCAAAGAGAATAATTCATCAAGCCCTGACCCTGAAAAGGTAGATATATTCCATTTTCTTCACCCTTAATTTTACACCCATATAAAGTGGCAATAACCATTCATTCAAATCCTTAATATCATCATGAAGTGTAAAACAGACTTGCTGGCTGGATCAAATGGTATTAGAATAAAGATATGGGCTTCTTTCCACAAATTACTGATGAGTTCATAGCTGAATTTGGCTAGAGAATTAACCTCTTCTCCTTTTGCATACAAGTTTTCCACTTCAAAAGTCAAAAGTGATTTGATTAAGTGTCTTTTCACCAATTGCCAGATTGAGAACATCAGCTGAGTGTGCTGGGAGTGCTATCCGGCACAGTTGCCAGAATCAGTGTATCTACTACTTGGTTTCATTTCCACTTTTCTCTGTAAATTCCCATCACTGTGGAAGATAAAAGTGCTCTTCTAGGATTTCTGCCCCCATTCAAAGGTTTGAGGCCATGTGTTTTGTAGATTTTGGATTGGCACAGTGCAGGAAGCTTAGTGGCTCTCCCTGAAGCCCTTCTTGCTTCTTCAGGTAATTCCTAAAGTTTTCTAAGATCTTTAGGACCCTGAGCAAATTCATAATTGCTGCCACAATAACTCACCCATTACAGATTACAGTAATACCTATGAAGAAGACCAGTTGTTCAGTTTGTACTTTGTTACTTTGCTCCTACATACTGAAAAATATCTTTATCATAGATTTTCTTCCAAGTACAGTGGGCATGGCTAAAATTGATACTAGCTTTCTAAATATATATTTAACCAAAACAAATTGTCTTCTGTTTAAAATGAGTTTCTCACCTTAATGTATTGTTTTAAAATTCTGTATTGAATGTTTTCCTTTTTTTGGCTTGCTTCTCTCCACCCTGGGCCCAGACTGCCAGCCTCTTTAGGGGAAAAAACTTCCTGTCTCCCTGCTACCCTCCTATACTTATTACTTCCTACTACCAGATTCCTGGATTAAAAACCCATCAACAATTGATCAGAAACATAAACCCTACTTGGTAGAGACCTCTAAGTTGTTTTTCTTCACAAGTACAGTGAATTTCCAATGTTAGTCACATGCAAAGATTAATATAAATATGTATGTAGTGGCTTGCCTTATAAATGGAGGGTCTTACTATATTGGTTCTGAGTTTCTTACAGATAATTAACTGTTTCATTGTCTCATTAAATAAATGTACTCCATCAGCTAATAGTATTCACCCCAGGAGTTAAAATGCTTCATGGTATGAACTTGACCATATAAGAAGAGCATGCAATACTGGTGAAATTAAAAATTTGACCAAGGAGAGAAATTTTTTAAAAGAAATGTGTAAAAATTGAAGGACTAGAGTATACTCTTAGGGCCTCTGTGATTAAAAAATAGTTCAGAAGTTGTTACATGTAATAAACACTTTATAACAGCTATTAAAATAGCTCAAGCTTGTGGACAGAGAGGTGGATGGATAATAAAGTTTTTAAAAATTATTCTTTATATAAACAAGAGATGAAGTCCATTAATTGTTACCCATGACAGATTTTGTGTGTCTATCTAATTGGATATAAAGTACTCACACTCTTGAACTACTATTTAAGATATCATTTGCTCTTAATTAAATGATTTTTGGCCAAGTGGGATAATTACGCTGATTACAATAGTAAACAATTTACTTTGGTTATAGTCGGAAGAACATAGTGATTGTCTAAGTGGCATATATGTATGTTTTCCCTAGTACAGGAACCATGAAAAGTACAGGTATCACTGATCCTTAGATCTGGACTAGCCCTGTGGAACGTGTTATAATTTTAATTAAGATGCATGATTTTCAAGTTTCGTCATAAGAACTCCTTCCCCTTTTTGGCCTCAGTCATAAATATATCAGGGATAAGATTTCATAATATGTTAGTGTCTTCTGTCCTCTTCTATTCTGTAACCCACCCTCTAAAGACAATGTTGCTCTTGCTCCTATGTGAATTGTAGCCTTTTGACAATGGTATAAATATACCAGCCACTCTTGCTTACCTGATAAATTCTCAGGCATCCTTTTTCATACTCCTGTCCTTTCAAACTGTCTAAATCCTTATATATTAGATACGTATTTTTTAAAAAAACAGCATAGAGGTTTTTTTTTTGAAATCTGTTATGATTTTATTGGTCCTTTTATTGGAGAATTTCATTCAATTATATTTTGTTGTTTTCTTAACTAACTCAAGTCTAATAGCTGGTCACTTGACCCTCTAGGCAATGCAGACACTTTCAACTCCATTAATACCTTTTCAGAATGAAATGCCATTGGTTTTATGTACTTTAATTACATAAATACATATTATATATTAATTCTATGTTAGTTATATATAATATTATTTATGTATTAATTATATACTATGTAAGTACATACTAATTATATAACATATAATCCCATTATATATTATAATATATAAGCTGTTATAATAAATATAATAGTAATATTATTATGACATTATATTATTTATTCATTTAGTCCATGATTGTATAATTTTCTTTGCTCTTCATTTCTAACTACTTCTTTTCACTTCCTTCTGTGATAATTTTCCTTCTTCCTAAAAGACCCTCTAGTATTTTCTTCACTATAAGATTGTAGATGACAAATCAACTTCAATATATTGCAACAAACAAAATATTTGAAATATCTCTATTTCAGTGTCATTGTTTAAGAATATTTGTACTGAGTATACAATTACTATACAATTGTACATTAAAAATTATTTTCTTTTAATATTATAAAGGGATCATTCAATTTTCTTTTGGCTTCTATTCTTCTTTTTTTGGGGGGGGGGCTTCTATTCTTTTTGTGGAAAAATACGCTGCCATGTAAGAATCACTCCTTTGAAGGCAATCTCTCGTTTTCTCATAGCTCTTAAGATTTTGTTTCCTTCATCTTTGACTTTGAAAAATTTTGTTAAAAGCCTAATTGCTGTTTTCTTCCCACCTTGGATTCAACAGTTTGTCAAAACTATGCCTTGATATCTGTTATAAGTTTTGGAAAATTCTTGGCCATTACTTTTTCCAGAAATACATCTGACCATTCTCTTTCTATCCTCTTCTTGGGCTCTAAATAATGTATGTAATACCTTCCTTATGTGTCCGCTTATATTTTGTACTTTCCCTCTTTGTGATCCCACTGCTTCAGTCTAGGTATTTTCTTCTAACCTTTCATATTACTAACTCTTATTCAGCTGTGTCTAATTTGCTAATAAATGTATTTGTTGAGTTCTTAATTTTGGTCATTAAATTTTTCCATTCAAGATTTTCCTTTTGGTTTTCTATTAAATTTTTAAATTTATCTTCTTTAACTCAGTAAGCATGGTTATCTTAAAGTCTATATCTAAAATAGTGATACCTGTGTAATATACACCCTTACCATAATATAGAATATTTCCACCTCCCCAGGAAATCCCCTGATGCCCCTTCTTGGGTAATACCCCATTCCATGTCCCCAAATGTGACCACTTTTCTGATTCTTTTAAATTACAAATTACTTATAGAAGTAGTTTGAGAGCTGGAGTCATATTCCAGGGAGGAGTTAACTTTGCATCTGCCAACTGCTAATGGATCTAGGATCATCTTTATATGAGTTCAGAAGCAATATACTGGTTTACCTTTACCCTAGGGTACAGGCTTTTGAGATTCCTACCCTACAAGAAGGAGTTTTGTTATGAATCAAACTTTTTCTTTAGGACACCCTAAAAAACTTAAGAGAAAGTTTGGTTCAGAACAAAACTATTTTTATAAGTAATTTGTAATAAAAAGCTTCTGCATAGCGAAGGAAACAACTTACAGAATGAGAGATAGATATTTGCAAATGACATATTTGAGAAAGGGTTAGGGTTAGTATCCAAAATATATAAAGAACTTATAGATCTCGACAGCAAAAAAACAAAGAATCCAATTTAAAAATGGGCAGAAGACATAAACAGATATTTCTCCAAAGAAGACATCCAGATGGCCAACTGATGTATGAATAGGTGCTTATCATCAGGGAAATGCAAATCAAAACTACAATGAGATATTACCTCAAACCTGTCTGGATGGCTAAAATCAAAAACACAAAAAACAGCAAGTGTCGGTGAGGATGTGGAGAAAAAGGAATACTCATGAACTATTGGTGGGAATGCAAACTGGTGTGGCCACTGTGGAAAGCAGTATTGAGGTTTCTCAAAAATTTAAAAATAGAACTACCTTATGATTCAGTAATCACAAAACACAAAAAGACCAATTCAAAGGGAAACATGCACCCCTATGTTTATTGCAGAATTATTTGTAATAGCCAAGATATAGAAGCAGCAAACAGACTCTTAATTATAGAAAACAATCTGAAGGCTACCAGAGGGGAGGAGAGTTGAGGGATGAGTGAAATAGGTGATGGAGATTTAAGAGTGAACTTACCATTATGATCACTGAGTACTGTATAGAATTGTTGAATCACTGTATCGTACACCTGAAACTAATATAACACTGTATATTAACTATACTAGAATTTGATTTTTTTTAAAAAGGAGAAAGTTAGTTCAAACTACCTAGTTCACTGTCATTAGATAGAAGTCCCAGTTCTCACCATCCTATAAGATACAGTTCAAATTTAACCTCTCCTACAAAGCACTTTCTGCCACCCTGTCTGCTAGGCAGAATTAAATCCTATTTCATCCCTGCGTTCACGCTTTTTTAAAGTTTAGACAATTTCTTTTTTTTAATTTATTTTTTATTGGTGTTCAATTTACCAACATACAGAATAACCCCCAGTGCCCGTCACCCATTCACTCCCACCCCCCGCCCTCCTCCCCTTCTACCACCCCTAGTTCGTTTCCCAGAGTTAGGAGTCTTTACGTTCTGTCTCCCTTTCTGATATTTCCCACACATTTCTTCTCCCTTCCCTTATATTCCCTTTCACTATTATTTATATTCCCCAAATGAATGAGAACATACAATGTTTGTCCTTCTCCGATTGACTTACTTCACTCAGCATAATACCCTCCAGTTCCATCCACGTTGAAGCAAATGGTGGGTATTTGTCATTTCTAATAGCTGAGTAATATTCCATTGTATACATAAACCACATCTTTTTTATCCACTCATCTTTCGATGGACAACGAGGCTCCTTCCACAGCTTGGCTATTGTGGCCATTGCTGCTATAAACATCGGGGTGCAGGTGTCCCGGCGTTTCATTGCATCTGTATCTTTGGGGTAGATCCCCAACAGTGCAATTGCTGGTTCGTGGGGCAGGTCTATTTTTAACTCTTTGAGGAACCTCCACACAGTTTTCCAGAATGGCTGCACCAGTTCACATTCCCACCAACAGTGTTAAGAGGGTTCCCTTTTCTCCGCATCCTCTCCAACATTTGTGGTTTCCTGCCTTGTTAATTTTCCCCATTCTCACTGGTGTGAGGTGGTATCTCGTTGTGGTTTTGATTTGTATTTCCCTGATGGCAAGTGATGCAGAGCATTTTCTCATGTGCATGTTGGCCATGTCTATGTCTTCCTCTGTGAGATTTCTCTTCATGTCTTTTGCCCATTTCATGATTGGATTGTTTGTTTCTTTGGTGTTGAGTTTAATAAGTTCCTTATAGATCTTGGAAACTAGCCCTTTATCTGATATGTCATTTGCAAATATCTTCTCCCATTCTGTAGGTTGTCTTTTAGTTTTGTTGACTGTATCCTTTGCTGTGCAAAAGCTTCTTATCTTGATGAAGTCCCAATAGTTCATACAGCAGATAGATCCTACACCCAGGAGAAGACGAGAGTTAATAAAGATTTGAGCAGAACTCAATGAAATTGAGACCAGAAGAACTGTGGAACAGATCAACAGAACCAGGAGTTGGTTCTTTGAAAGAATTAATAAGATAGATAAACCATTAGCCAGCCTTATTAAAAAGAAGAGAGAGAAGACTCAAATTAATAAAATCATGAATGAGAAAGGAGAGATCACTACCAACACCAAGGAAATACAAACGATTTTAAAAACATATTATGAACAGCTATACGCCACGCCAATAAATTAGGCAATCTAGAAGAAATGGACGCATTCCTGGAAAGCCACAAATTACCAAAACTGGAACAGGAAGAAATAGAAAACCTGAACAGGCCAATAACCAGGGAGGAAATTGAAGCAGTCATCAAAAACCTCCCAAGACACAAGAGTCCAGGGCCAGATGGCTTCCCAGGGGAATTCTATCAAACGTTTAAAGAAGAAATCATACCTATTCTATTTAAGCTGTTTGGAAAGATAGAAAGAGATGGAGTACTTCCAAATTCGTTCTATGAGGCCAGCATCACCTTAATTCCAAAACCAGACAAAGACCCCACCAAAAAGGAGAATTACAGACCAATAACCCTGATGAACATGGATGCAAAAATTCTCAACAAGATACTAGCCAATAGGATCCAACAGCACATTAAGAAAATTATTCACCATGACCAAGTAGGATTTATCCCCGGGACACAAGGCTGGTTCAACACTCGTAAAACAATCAATGTGATTCATCATATCAGCAAGAGAAAAACCAAGGACCATATGATCCTCTCATTAGATGCAGAGAAAGCATTTGACAAAATACAGCATCCATTCCTGATCAAAACTCTTCAGAGTGTATGGATAGAGGGAACATTCCTCAACATCTTAAAAGCCATCTACGAAAAGCCCACAGCAAATATCATTCTCAATGGGGAAGCACTGGGAGCCTTTCCCCTAAGATCAGGAACAAGACAGGGATGTCCACTCTCACCACTGCTATTCAACATAGTACTGGAAGTCCTAGCCTCAGCAATCAGACAACAAAAAGACATTAAAGGCATTCAAATTGGCAAAGAAGAAGTCAAACTCTTCCTCTTCGCAGATGACATAATACTCTACATAGAAAACCCAAAAGTCTCCACCCCAAGATTGCTAGAACTCATACAGCAATTCGGTAGCGTGGCAGGATACAAAATCAATGCCCAGAAATCAGTGGCATTTCTATACACTAACAAGGAGACTGAAGAAAGAGAAATTAAGGAGTCAATCCCATTTACAATTGCACCCAAAAGCATAAGATACCTAGGAATAAACCTCACCAAAGAGGTAAAGGAACTATACCCTAAAATCTACAGAACACTTCTGAAAGAAATTGAGGAAGACACAAAGAGATGGAAAAATATTCCATGCTCATGGATTGGCAGAATTAATATTGTGAAAATGTCAATGTTACCCAGGGCAATTTACACATTTAATGCAATCCCTATCAAAATACCATGGACTTTCTTCAGAGAGTTAGAACAAATTATTTTAAGATTTGTGTGGAATCAGAAAAGACCCTGAATAGCCAGGGGAATTTTAGAAAAGAAAACCATATCTGGGGGCATCACAATGCCAGATTTCAGGTTGTACTACAAAGCTGTGGTCATCAAGACAGTGTGGTACTGGCACAAAAACAGACACATAGATCAATGGAACAGAATAGAGAATCCAGAAGTGGACCCTGAACTCTATGGTCAACTAATATTCGATAAAGGAGGAAAGACTATCCATTGGAAGAAAGACAGTCTCTTCAATAAATGGTGCTGGGAAAATTGGACATCCACATGCAGAAGAATGAAACTAGACCACTCTCTTGCACCATACACAAAGATAAACGCAAAATGGATGAAAGGTCTAAATGTGAAACAAGATTCCATCAAAATCCTAGAGGAGAACACAGGCAACACCCTTTTTGAACTCAGCCACAGTAACTTCTTGCAAGATACATCCACGAAGGCAAAAGAAACAAAAGCAAAAATGAACTATTGGGACTTCATCAAGTTTAGACAATTTCTATTTGGCATTATGGTTATATATATATATGTGGTCTATATATATAGAATGGATGATATATTTTTTATATCTTTGTCAGGAGACCAACAAACAACTTTTGGACAATGTACTTAGTTTATTATTATTATTATTATTATTATTATTATTATTATTATTATACTTTGCAATGGCTTTGCATTATTTTAGCATTCTCTTAACATACATGCCCTAAGGATCAGCCCAGGTTCATGATGTGCTGTCACAAATGTTCCTTGGCTATTCATGTTAATTTTTATCATCCAGTTTAAACAAAAACAAAACTTCTATTATAGAGACAAATAAAAGTCTTTATTTGGATCCTCTAGGGTAGATACTTAGTGACTCTTAAGATACTGTGGGACAAAATGTGCTCAGGACTAGGCAAGTCTAACAATAAAACACCACTATCCCAGGGCACCTGAGTGGCTCAGTCTGTTGAGCCTCAAACTCTTGATTTTGACTCAGGTCCTGATCTCACGGTCCTGGGGTTGAGCCCCATTTTGCCCTCATGCAGTGTCTGCTTCAGATTCTCTCTCTCTCTCCCTCCCCCTCTGCCCCTCACCCTGCTCATGTGCTCTCTCTCTTTCTCTCTCAAATAAATGAAAGTCTTTAAAAAAAACGCCACTGTCTCTTAGATTACATGGCCTATGGTGTGGCCAACAGAGTGATTAGGCCTCAGACAGGTCTGTGTCACAGATTCTCTGAATTGATGAATGACTTGAAAAAATTTAGTTCTCTATAACCCTTGCCAGGCTTTCCATGTTCCTCCCTTACTTATGTTATTTGACTTTAGAAGACTACTCTCCAGGAGTACACACTGTGCCTTTCCCTCTTTCCTGCCTGGTTGCATGTGAGTGCTGCTAGATATAAAAGAAAGCAGAGGTATGTGAATGTGTGTGACTGTGTGGTATGCATGATGTATGAGTGTGTGTGTGTGTGCTTGTGCGTGTGTGCATGTGCTATTCCTGTGCCATCCATGGAGTGCGTTTTGGGGGGAGGGGTTCTGAATATTAGAATAAGGCATACACGAGTTACAGACTTAGAAGACACAGTTAGGAATTTAGAAATACAAGACAAAGTAAATAATTAAAAGTAAGTACACTTTAAAAATCTGTAAAACAATACTTCTGATTTAAAATTGTATCTACTTAGTAATGCCTGACATAGTCTCATCAAGCCTATCAATAACATACACATGAAAACCAAGAAAAAGGTGAAAAATAACAATGCAACCAACAACCAAATGCTGGAATATAAGTGGAATTTTCATTTGCTGTGGAACAGATGGAGCTAGATTGTGAAAAATCTTGTGAAAGCTTCACCTCATGACATTGCTAGGCTTTGTCTCATGAAATAGACACCACTTGAGAAAAAGGTAGACAGACACTTTGTAGCTCCTTCACTGTATGATCTTGAACTCAAAGATCATGAGGCTGTGCCAAACCGAAATCCTGGGCAGTTCTCTTTCTTGTGTCCTAATTATCCTAGTCTACTTTTGGACTCACTAGATTCAAGTCTCCCTGTTATCCTAGATCCACCACTTAAAACTGTATAATTTGGACAAATCACTTAACTGTTCTAAGTCACTTAACATTTTGAAGATAGTGTCTACTTCATTGCTGTTGAGAGGTTTAAGAAGGTAAAGTACTCAATAAATGCTAGCTCATTTTATTTTTAAGAAGAAAAAGGCAAAAGCCCTGTTATATAAAGAGTATAGTTTTATTATTTCATATTAGTAGTGGCCTGAATCACCAATCCTATTTGCTGATTATTGCCAAAAAGAAGCACAGGGAAATTATTCTAAAACTAAAGTAGTTATTTTTGGAAGCCATTCTATTTCTTTTAATTGGTATACAAATAACAACCCCATACAATGAATTACCTCATTTAGTTATTTTGGTGCATATTCACTAACAGTTTATCTTAGAAGATACACCAGGAAATGGCAGTACTGGAAGCTTAGCATTTTCCGGGTACTTTATGAATATTCTACTTTTGTCCAAGAAAGCATTTGATTTCATCTGCCCTAAAATCCTTCAGGTATAATGATTCCTGCAATACAATATGGAGTATATCTTGGGGGACTTTATTGCCCATTTGTGCAGACACAGAAGCCAATTCAAAACTATTTTTGAGCATAATTCTGGCCCCCCGGCAAGATTACTTCCAAGCAGAGACAGCAAGCATATATTTACATTAGGTAAATAATGTAGGTTAACCCCAAAGACAGGCAACCACACTCCTAACTTATACCTGGGTCTATATACAACTGGAAAAATTGAATATCCGTGCTCAGGCATTTGCCAGGGAGCATCATCTCAAACTCAGTGCTGTATACATTAGCCTTGAAAAATCTGGATAAAAGAATAAAATTCAGGAACAGGTTTTCAGTACATTCAGTCTAAACACTGTCTCCCATATTGTAAAATATGCAAGTCAGATTAGGTGCATACATAGCAAGGCTACCCGTTTGTACCCTATCTGTCCTCACTGTGTCATATGGCAATATGATGCTATCAGCATATATGGAGAGCACTTAAAGTAGAGCCGTACAGAATATATCACGTACATAGTATAACATGTTATTCAGATTCATTATGTCACAGCATTCTCTTTGTGACAACTTATTAAAAAAACACTGCTAGCTGCCTCTGTATCAATCTTTCTCAACCCCTTTCTCTATGTCAGGTTCCCAGGCTTTAAAAAGGGAGATGCTATGTCCCCAGCTTCTCTTTCATGTTCCAGTCACCATGATGACCCAATCTGGCCAAGATGACATAAATAGAGGTTGGGGTGGGTGAAATGAGAAATTGCAGGAAATTTCCCCTATCCCAATCAAAACTGAGGGAACTGAGAGGAAAATTCTCCCTAGCTCTACACTTCCCTCCCCACTTCCTACTTTTGATACTTGGAACACTGACATCTTAAAACCAAGAGAAGACAAGGTAAAAGATTAAAGACAACATACTGAGGATGGAGAAGCAAAGGATGAAAAGAACCTGGGTCCCTAATGATATTGGAGCACCACTAAATAAAAAATAATATGCTTACCTTATATTTCTTATTAAGTGAGGTCATCAAATATCTTCATTATAAAGTCACAATTACTGGGATGTTTTTGTTGCTTACTTCCAATAGTATTGGTAACTGATCTGGTACTCAGGAAGAGAATTCTATTGATCTTCATATCAAGAATGTGGAATTCTCTTAAGGATACAAGTTTTGTGGGTTTCTTCCCTCTATTTTGTAGATATCATGACCATAGGAATGAACAATGTTTCCTTTTTCATGCTGGCTTCTATAAAAGTTAAAAGCAAACTTTGGTTTTATTTTGTGCAAAGGGTTATGTTATGCATTTTATTTTGTTTTAGCATATTTGTTGGTATCCCTCTTAAATGTATTTAGTTCCCCTTTGGAAAAAACTTCTCACTCAGGACAGACACCTGGCTGGCTCAGTCGTTGAAAGTCTGCCCTCGGCTCAGGGCATAATCCCAGGGTCCTGGAATCAAGTCCTGCATCAGGCTCCCCATGAGGAGCCTACTTCTCCCTCTGCCTATGTCTCTGCCTCTCTCTCTCTGTGTCTCTCATGGAAAAAAAAAAAAAAACTCACTCTTCCCCAAGATCCTGTTTCTCTCATTGTACTTATTAAAGGAAATTCCTATCTCAAGTTTCATCATAGAAAAAGGCCAATCAGCTAGATGTAAATATATATATGTTTTATTGCAGGTGCCCTAGAACATAAAGCCTGAAACAAAGATGAAAGTGATGATGCTCTTTAGGGAATTGTAAATTCAAGGGATCAAGGATGAGGATAGACAGAAGTGAAGTATGCAAGATGTAAAATGATGTTTCCATGAAACACAGCTGGTCACTTGCAAGTTTCGTTTGTTCAATGTGCGGAGCTTATCTAGATGGACCAAATAGAGGGCCCAGCTTTTCCAGGCAAAAGATTGATCAATCCTAGATGCCCAAACACTTGCCTTGAATCATCATTCTACTGGTAGCCAAGGCAAAGCACACATCTGAGGGGCAGAGAAGGGTCCAACACTGAAAGAATCTGGAAAGGTAAAGATGTGTATCCAACCCAGAAAATGAAGTGTACAATCTTTTAGTCACTTCTTTAAGAGGAAGCTACTTGACCTCTTACTCTCTTCCTACAATTCAGTCTTCCTACAGACTAAAATGTAAATAAACACAGTGGTGCTGAATAATGTAAAAAGAAAATGAATCCCTGTCAGTGGATGCCCTCATGGAGCAGAGCGCTACCTGCTCATCTATCTACCTCTGGAGCATTAATATAAATGGGTCTTTTTGTTTCAATAGTATTTGTTTCTTCTATTCTTTCTCTCTCCCTCCCTCCCTTCCTTTCACTGTATTTTAAACCATATGATCTTGGGACATCAATATACCCTTGTGATAGTGCTTAAATCCTTTTTGTAAGAATGTACCTTTTTGTAAGAATGTACCATCTGTTCGCATCTCCAGATCCTTGCCCATACCTCTTCACCCAGCTTTCTTTCCAATAAATGGGTGACATTAGTGGGCTTCCCTGCTCTGTATCTTCCAGTTACAATTAGGCAATGGAAACACCAGCAGGAAATGAGAAATGAGGAGAGAATGATATTTGGGGTATTTGTTCCCATGGATCCGTCACCTCAACTGGGTTATGTTCCTCCACTGCAGCTCTCTGTGAAGAATTCTCTAAGTTCTAGTAACCACTCTCACCTCTTTTTCCTTCAAGTCTAGAAGTGATACCAGCTCCACAGTTACTCACCCAGAGGTACTTCACATTCTTCATAGTTCTTCTAACAAGCCCACACTTCTGTAGTTATTTCCTATGTAAATAAACTTTCTTGTAATTTCCTTAATGTATGCTTGACATCTGTTTTCTTTCGAGACTCTGATTGAATCAAAAAGGACCATGTGTACATACATAAAATGCCTAGATATTTCTGTTCCTATTCCTTCTCTGACCATCTTTGCTTCTCTTTCTGGGCCCTTGATGGGTGTCAGGCTTTGTTGTTACTAGAACACTAGTCGAGAAAGAGGATGGATTTCTGCTGCCTTCCTGACTCTTCTCTGACTTCATATAATTTTTGTCTTCATTTAAAGATGGTCCACATTCAAT
The DNA here is from genome assembly GCF_053574225.1 of Canis aureus. Classification (NCBI taxonomy): domain Eukaryota; kingdom Metazoa; phylum Chordata; class Mammalia; order Carnivora; family Canidae; genus Canis; species Canis aureus. The sequence continues at coordinate 84,451,969 of NC_135611.1, read as the reverse complement.
ATCACCATGAGATATGCAAAGATAATTTTACTTGGTTTCTATTACATTTATTCACAAAAAGTTTTGTTTTGTTTTAATAATGAAGACCTATATAACAGATTTAGATTGTATTCTGTCTTTAAAGAATACAGTTCAGACTGTTCATTTAAAGTTTTAAATGAATTTGTTTAAAGTTCATTTAAAGTTCATTTAACCTCCCCAAGCCTCAGTTTACTCATTTGTGAAATAAGGTAACTGAAACAAAAATGCCTTCAAGGTTTTTTCAACTCAAAGTGTCTATAAATCTGTTTTTATGATTAGGTTCTGAGTGAAAAATTGAATGTACTTTACACACCATTGTTTTTCTACAGACTTTATAGAAACAGGATGCATATATATATATATATATATATATATATATATATATGTATCAATATAGTTTTATTTATGAAGCACTGTGGAGGTGTGTAAAATGATATCTTTCTAATCATGAAGTTAGTGTTCCAACAGACCAAGTCCTTTAAAATCTAGTTTTATTCTTATAGAGATGTTTAAAAACCTGTGTTTGTCACAGAACCTCTGAATATCATCCACATAGGAAGGGCATTCATTCAAAGACTATTTTAGTCTTTAATTTTAATCAAATTATGCTTTTACGAATCATACATGTATTGTATTTTGTAGAGTCCAACAACTCCACAGAAAACACATGAACTATCATAGTGATTTTGTGAATTTTAAAGAAAACAAAATAGGGGCACCTGCGTGGCTCAGTTGGTTGAGCATAGGACTCCTGATGTCAGCTCAGGTCATGATCTCAGAGTCGTGAGATCAAGCTTTGCAGGTGCCCCATGCTCAGAGGGGAGTCTGCTTGGGATTCTCTGTCTTCTCCTTCTGCCTCTCCCCCCACTCACATGCATGTGCTCTCTCCCCCCTCCCTAAAATATATAAATATTTTTTTAAAAAAAAGAAAAATAAATTCAGAAATAGTTTCCCTATTTTATTATTCACTCCATCAGCTGGACATAGTGAGGAATAAATTACAATTGTCAACTTTTGACTTCGTTTGGCACATATTAGGAAGTAACTTGAGATTTAGATGATTATGAATAATGAAAATTGGTTATTTTGAAGCTATCAAACAATATACTAATAAATTGTATAAAGAGTTTAAATACTCTTTAAACCTGACTGGACAGTGTTAATACCCATGTTCCAGAATGTGGGCTGTTGGTTTATCACTGAAACTCTAGCATCTAGCCCAGCCATCAGACCCACAGTAGGCATTTAGGAAATATTTGTCAAATTAACAAATGACTGGATAAAAGAATGTTTCCCCAAAACCCATTTAGACCATATGCAGCATATATTGATCTTTCTGCTGAAAAAAATTTCTGGAAGTTTACGTTCTAAGCTTTATATAAATGAACATAAAATTAGTGATCTAATTTTCTAACATAAACACTTAATTGTCCCACAAAATGTATATCCAGATGCAAGCAAGTAATTGCATATGCAAAACAATAATTTGCAAGTAAAATAACTTGCTTGCATGTGTGAGAACATATTTTACAGGTGCAATTTAGGTGCAAATTTCTGAAATTTTGAAGCCAGACATTCAACCCATCTAACACATTTTTACTGTGATGTGAAGAATAAAATAGAAAAGCTACTTTGGTTCTGAAAGTGTACTAGCACCTAGACTGCTATGTCAAGCACCTTATGCCTTGGGGTATTGGGCAGGGGGAATTAAAAATAATAACAGAGTTATTTCATTTGGGAATATAGACTTAGGGCTAAGGCCCAGAAGTTACTTTAGGTTTAAATATTAAATACATTTTCTCACCAGCTTATACCTACTCACATGGGGATGCCTGTAGGCATAATCAAGGAAGGGAAATTTGTCTCAGGAACCCATCTTTTGTTTCGCATTATTCTTCCTCTTTTTTTTTACCCCCAGTATGAAGGTCATTCCTTGGTCTCCAAAGTTTTCAGTAGTTAGCTGGCTTCAAAAGTAGTTAGCTGTAGCTTCTTCTATTTCAGACATTTCTGACCCTCCATACCAAGATAAAAAAATAAAAAACAACTTATTTACACATGTTAAAACATGGTTTGCAAGATTTGAGATGAATAATAATTATGAAATGAGTTTACTCATTTCATGGCTTAGCTACTAGAGATACTGATTCTGGAGGGCTGTGATTGGGCCCAAGAATATACAGTTTTAGTGTAGATGCCGAAAAAATTTCTGGAAGTTTAAATTCTAGATGATAGATGGTACTAGATGATAGAGTTTAGCATGGGAATTGAAAAGGCCTAATACTTTAACTCTGAGGTAGCTCAGCATCATGGAAGGAACACAAATTATGCAAATACTTGGACTTTGCTTTGAAAAATGTGCTCCTTTCCATGTGGGACATAAAGTAATGGGCAAGTTCCTGAACCAATCTAAGACTCAGTTTCCTCACAAATTGGTTTAATTAAGTCTATCAGGTTCCTGAGAAGCACAGGAGGAAGTCTGCATACCTGGCATGGATGCAAAAGCAAAGCTCCTTCCCTGAGTGGTAGAGGAGCAATTGAATATGTCCTGGGAGACTTGAACTCACCCTTAGAGGTTCTGCAGGAAGGGATGAGAGAGGTCCAATGGATGACCCATGTAGAACAAATTCTTAGAACCAGACCTGCATGAAGATATTTCAGCAGACATCAGCATTGACAAATGAAAATAACTGGAATTTGTCCCAACTGTTGATACATAAACTCTTGAGTGAGGGAGCCCCAATTTATTGATATTAAGTGAATGTTACTTAGTAAACTAGAGATTCAAATTAGAGATTAAATTCAATTACAAAAAAACTTAAGAAAGTCTCCTTTATTACATACCTTAGTTTGGAGACTGAACTGCGCCTCCTCATGTATGATATACCTGGCAAAATACTTTACACAAAGTATATGTGTTGAAGAAGTATCAGCTTGCTTCACTGGTCACCAAATGCAAGAAGTTCAGGAAATAAAAGCAAAAGAGAAGTTGGGGATTAGGCTCATCTTTGGGTATCCTGACATGGTAGCATCAGGAAAATTTTGTCATGAAGGAAAAGCAAAATTAGCATGAAATTGTGCTGAATGCTAAGGAATTTTTCTAAAACATGGTCCCTCTCCTCTGAAAAGGAGTAAGGAAGGCAGGTAGGATCAGACCTCATAGAAGTTAGTTATTGATCAAGGCAGATTGGAGTGTCAAATGAGAACCTGGAGGGGGTGACTTTGTCAAAACTGAAGAAAGACTAATAGGAAACCAGCCTTGTATGATAGTTTAAGGACAATTAAATTAATCTAAAGTCTTGTGCCACCTCCAGTGGAGCAAAGTAATGGAGCAAAGCTGCCATTTCTTTTTTTCTCCCACACAGGTCAAAAGAATGAAAGAAGTTAATTTTGAATGAGCCTTATCCATCCTATTAGTTGCCATTTATTGATATTCTAGGCCTAGCACTGAACTAGGTATGTTTTATATTCTTGTATGTTGTTTATCCTTTCAACAAGGCTGCTGTTATTATACCCATTTTATGCAAGGAAAACAGGCTGAGAGAAGTTAGGGGACTTGCCCAATGTCACAGAGTAAACTGGGGTCAGCCAGGTTGGTCTAACTCCAGAACCTATTATATTTTAAGTCATTAAGCCTAAGGATATAAGTCAAGTTACCTGACTCCTTCTGCATTTCCCACCTCTCTTCTCCATTTATCCCTAAATAATCTCACCACTATTTTTTTTAAAGATTTTATTTATTCATTCATGAGAGACACACACAGAAAGAGAGAGACAGAGACACAGGCAGAGGGAGAAGCAGGCTCCATGCAGGGAGCCTGACGTGGGACTCGATCCTGGGACTCCAGGATCACACCCTGAGCTGAAGGCAGTGCTAAACCGCTGAGCCACCCGGGCTGCCCTTACCACTATTTTCCACAAAGCAACTCACCCTGTTACATCTGTTTCAGATCTGTTTAAAAAAAAAAAAAAGACTGAAAGATTAATAAACTAAAAAGGAGGAAAAATTTGAGAAAATAAGTCATTGTAAGTGTTAGGTAGGTTCTAAAATTTACTTAAACATAATCTGTGGAGAATTCTCCTGATTTTACTCTCTTCACTTTCCTTCTCTTCTAGCCTTAAAACCCTAGAGAAGCTTATGTTTGTATTTTTTTCAAAAACATTTACTTTCTTACACTAGGAACACAGTTCCAAATATTTGTCTCAAGCTGCTGAAAATAGAAGCTTAAAATGAAAACAGGATCTACCATACCTGTAACTTCTGTCGTGTGGCACTTTCCTGTTGAAAATGTGCAGAATTTCACTCAAAGTACATCTTTTCTTTTAAGTACACGATTTAAATTAACTTGTTTCTACTGATTTTACTGGGAGTGATACTATAATCAAATGTTATATAACAATAGTCAAATATTATGCACCATGCCTTTCATCCCTTTACATTACCTGAGTGTTTGACTGTCCCAAGATGAAGCTACCTTTTGCTAATGAATAATTGATGCTTGGAGAGGGTTATCCATCTTGCCCGAGGCCACACAAAGCCAACAGTAGAACTACAAAGTTAAACATGGAATCAAGTATTCCTCCTTCCCTGGAGTTTACTCTTAGATATCTCTACTCCTAAAACTTATATCTTAAAAAAACTCTTTATCTAGGGCACAGTTCCTCACAAGACTGTCATTTGGCTGTAAACTTCCTGAGGGCAGGAGTAATTCTATTGATTCTTGGTACCTAGCAATGTATATTAATGGAGATTTATTATAATCATGTAATTAATCAATGCCTTTTCCTCTTTTAGTTGAGAAAGCATTTAAAGAAGGTTTCAAGGGAATATAAACTTCTACAAGATAACATAAATTAAAAGTGAAAGTGACAAAAGAACATAAGACACAGATGAAAATGTATAAGCAAGATGTAAGATGAAGCCAGGGATATGACAGGGATTTTACCATCCTGCAAAATATTATACTGGCTGCAGTTGGATCCCATATTCATTTCTGAGCTTACTAACAGCAAATTAGAAAAAGGAAATCTGATAAGCTACACAATTCAGTCACCTCAAGAAACCAATTATTACAGAAGAGAAAGAATATTCTTATAGTATAAGCAGATTCCCCTGATGTTACCAGTGCATTGTGAAATATGTGTTAAGTAACTTCTAATGATTGCTTTTGGTTTGGATTGGTTTGGGTTGGTTGTTTTCTACACATTTCTCTGTCTTTAAGAACTTAACAAGTCAACTTGATAATAAATTTATAATCTAATAATACCCTAAGCTAAACAATTTTTCCTTTTCATAAATTTGAGTTTAACAATACCATTCTAGGGGGATGCCTGGTGGCTCAACGATTGAGCACCTGCATTTGGCTCAGGGCATGATCCCGGAGTCCTGGGATGGAGTCCCACATCAGGCTTCCTGCATGGAGCCTGCTTCTCCCTCTGCCTTTGTCTCTGCCTCTCTCCCTGTGTCTCTCATGAATAAATAAATAAAATATTTTAAAAAAACAGTACCAAAAAGAAAAAAGAAAGAAAAAATAGTACCATAGTATGCCCTGTTATGCTTTGTGAAATATTAAATACTGGCAGGTTCCCATGATTAGAGCCATTCCTAGGATGTGATAATAAAGAATATTTTGATCTCCTTATTATGTAGCCATTTCTCTCCCAACCTACATAGCTCTCCAATCTTCAGCCTTTCCTACAAAATTTAGGTTTCTAGAATTATCCCTGACACAAGTATATGGTAGCCAGGAGGGAAAGCAGTAGTGTCGCCCGGTGCTCCAAGACAAGAGCTCATCCATACGTACTATCCTTACCTCCTTCCCCTACCCAACACTTCTACCAAAATTGCCTATAAACCCCTCTTGGGCTTCCACATTTTGCCCTGAGTATGCATTTTGCAGTGCCTCCTCTTTATCATCTACTCTCCCTCCCAGGCTGTTTTTCATGTTCATTTTATGTTTTCACTTGTAAATACATTGAATGGTAGGAGGAGAGTCATGTGATGTGAGTAACCCCACAATTCCGGCTGGTACCAACTCCAACGTTAAAATAAGAATGTATCAAAGTAAAAATATTTATTGCATTTTTGGGCATTGAACATTGAAAGTATTCCAAATATCGAGGACCAGGGAGGAAATAAGCACAGATGCCGCCATTTGGTGGGTTGTTGTTGTTGTACATTTTAGAGACAAAATACAGTAAATGTTTTACAGACATAGTTGCATTACCATGCGTCCCCTGACATATTGTGCTTGTCACTTTATTATTTAGCATTTATGTGATTTTAACTGTCCTATATTAGTTTTCAGAAGCCTATCAAGTAGATTAGTTTTATCCCTGCATGGAAGCTGATGACAAACAGCCAGAAATGTTAAAATTCCACCTCATCATATGGGAAGTTCATAGTTATAGCTGAAAGGAATTTCAATACCATTTCCTTTGCCTTCTCTTAACTGATCTCATCCATGGCCATTGAAGTCCTAATATGCATGAGGAAGAGAAACAGAGATGAAAAAATACAGATCTGCCCTTACGGAGCTTTCCACTCTGCAATGGACTGAGGATTGACAGAAGGTAAAACAAGAATTTATACCACAATGCTTACTGGGTGCTATGTCTAGATTAATGAAGTATGATCAAGTTACACACTATATAGTATAATAATTTATCCTGCCTGTATTAAACTATAGAAGCATAGTGCAAAAGAGAGGAAAGAAAGAAAGAAAAGAAAGAGAGGAAAAGAAAGGAATGAAGGAAGAAGAAGAAAGAAAGAAGAAAGAAAGAAAGAAAGAAAGAAAGAAAGAAAGAAAGAAAGAAAGAGAAAAAATAGAAATAGTGCAAGTAATTCTCCATACTGCTCCTTTCAATGAACATGTAAACCAGAGTGTGCATGGTCAATAATCCTCCTAGTCAGCTTCAGTTAGGAATGGTGTACCACCCACATGGAGCACTAAGTAGGTGTCTAGTTCTAAAGTTCTAAAGACACTATATATTGTATATATGTATATGAAACATAAACTACATACAAGCCAATTGCTTTCCTGGTGCTTAATCGATGAAAGCACAAACTCCTCCAACATCTGAGAAGAAAACCACAATGTGGAAGGAGGAAGGATTAGCTGCTTGTTATTGTGTCAGGAAAAGTCTGACAAAGGAGGTGACCTTTAAGTTGAGCCTTAAGGAGTGATTGGTGTTTGTCTAGGTAAATGAGGATAGACCATTCTCAACAGAGGACACAGCATTGTACACAGACAAAAATGTTTGAAATAATGGCATTTTCTAAAAATTCTGAATAATTTGATATGGTCATAAGATGTATGTAAGGAAGTGATGCTGAGCCTTTAGATTTTATACGCTGTAACATTAGAGATAACTGTTAAATAAGGAGAGAAGTAACATAGCAATTTTATCCTGAAAGAGGCTGTCTAGTGGCTGTGTAAAGCCATTTGGAGTGATCAAAGCAAAAACAGAAATAAGTGTGGAAGCTATTGCCAAGGGTCATGTGAGAAACAGTGAGACATTGAACTAAGGCTTTGGCAAAAGGATGAGGTGGAAATGTGTAATCCACATTTCTTAAAGAATTTTAGAGTCAGAAAGGACAGAATTTGGTGACAGGATGAAGAAGTTGGCATAATTCCTAATTCCAAGATACCTAGAAAGTTTATTTAGTCAAACTTTGAAAAGAAGTAAAAGTAGCCACATATTTATAATTTTTTTAGAGATTTTATTTATTCATGAGAGACACACAGAGAGAGGCAGAGACATAGGCAGAGGGAGAAGCAGGTTCCTTGCAAGAAGCCCAATATGGGACTCGATCCCAGAACCCCAGGATCATGAACTGAGCCAAAAGCAGAATATATGCTTTTATGATATGTGAAGAGTCACATCACTCAAAAGCAGAATATATGCTCAACCACGGAGCCACACAGGTGCCCCCATATTTATAAATTTAGTGTTTGGAGGCAAATGATCCCTACTAAGGAAATGTCTTCTTAAAAAAGGACTACTTATAAATGTGTTTCTCATTTTTCCCTTGGCTACTAGGAAATTTAAAATTAAATTTAAAATCAGTCTTAGTATCATGGTCAATTTTATATGTCAACTTAGCTAAGCCACAGTACCCAGATATTTAGTCAAATATTACTCTTTATGTTTCTATGAAGATATTTTTTTAGATGTGATTAACATTTAAATCAGTAAACTTTGAGTAAACAGATTATCTTCTGTAATATGGGTAAGATTCATCCAATCAGAAGTCATTAAGAAAAAACATATATATAAAATATATTGTGTGCTTTGATGATTTTTTATTCTTTTGCCTAATCCTGTTTTTTTTAACTTGTTTGCTTTATTGTTTGGTATATTTATTATAAATATGTCTCATGTTTAAGATTTATTTTCAAAATTTAAAAATGTGATATGATATTTGAATGTATTAAAATCAGACTGTACTAGACACTTTGATTGTTTTATGCCAATTCTTAAAACAATCCTGTGTGATAAATTCCTTCAATAAAGATGAGGAAACTGAGGCTTAGGAAATTTAAATGATATTTCAAACTTTCAAAGCTTACAGTTATTGGAGCTGTGATAGAAACCCAGATTCAAGTGACTCCAAGTGATGCAGCTTCTACAAAGAAGAAAACCTTAAGTAATCCCATATAATACATACTCTGAAGCCTTCTTCTAGACTCACTTTTTTTTTTTCAGACTCCCTTTAAAAGAGAAATCTCTTATGACTAAATTTAACATTCTGTTTGGATATGGCAGTTTCTAAAGGAAGCACAATGTCTTTGTCAGCATTTTTTTCTTACAAATACCAGAAATCCATCACAAACCATGTTAGGGCAGGCATTTCATGGCTAATCCTCAGGCTAGAAATATAGCCAGGTCTCAGAAATTTCTGGAAGTGTTAACTCAAACACTGTCAAGCCTCTCTCTCCCTTTTGGTCTCCCTCTTCATCTCTCCCACTGTCTCATTTCTGCTCTCCCCTTTAGACAAGGTTTTTGCATTTCCTAGGCCACATGACTAAAAATGGCTCCTGGGTTTACATTCCATGAGTTTCAAGGAATAGGTAGAATAAATAGAACAGTAAAACTAGTGGGATCACAGGCTTTGAGTAAGGAATAGATAACATGTGTCATGTGATAAGTAGAATTACCAAGAGTGAACCTGAGAGATCCCGCAGACTTGCCTTGATAATAAACCACTTAGAACTAAAGTGGGAGGAGGGTAGGATGATGGGGAAGAAGAGTCACATCACATTTCTCACATTAGAAGGGGCTGCTCGTGATTACCCAAGCTCATTATCCCATAGAAGCAATAGCTCCCTCACTCAGTAGTGAACAACTCCCATGATCTGTTAAGTTCCCAAATGATAGATAGTTAAAATTTCTAGATTACTCATGTAAAGCATTGGCAACCAAATCCAGACTACCTAGCACCAAAGCTGACTTACTTTTCTTTACTAAGGATTGCTCTTATGATTTCTTTATAAAAGGGACACCCACAAGGGCATGTGGTCCATCCACAGAACCACAGATAAATCCACACTGCTTATCCAGCAGAGAAACTGGGAACTAATACAGGTATTGCTCTGAGAACAACGCGTAGGAAACTAGTGAGCTATATGGTTTACAATATACTTACAGAGAGCTGAGAGGAAAGCTTACTTCAACTGAGTGCTGGAAGGTCTAATAACCAAGAGGAAACCTGCCACAACTTAGGGACACTTAATAGTTATTTGGATCAGCAATTATAATGAAAGTGAGTCAGAGAGGAAAAAAAAGGAAATAAGAGGAAAAAGGATGGGAGAGTCTCCCTCACTTTGGTCTAAAAAAAATGAGGAGAAAAAGAACAGGATTTCTTCAACCTCTACAATAATGTTGGTAACTGTTATTCTACTGGAACTGGTAATCTGTATTCTCTTTCCACATTCTCTCCAAGTCTGCTTCTGAAGTTTTACTTTTGGGCCTTTCTCTCACCAGCTCTTACCACTTACCCAGTCACCAGTCTTTCTAAAACCTACTCCATCCACTTTCAGCAGATTTCAGGCAGCAGAAGACCATTTGTTTCAAAGTGTTTGTAAAATGCATGCATATATACTATCACTGTGTAATTGAAAACAATAAAAAATACAACTTAGAGCCAAAACAGCTGAATATCCCTGCTTTTTAAGAGGAGCACTTTAATTCATAGGAGAAAAGTCTGGTACAACTGCCTTTCTATAATGCAATGAGAAAGGAAAAGTTCTGTATTTCCAACAACTGGCTAGAACTAAGTGGCAGCTATACTTCCCTCCTTGCACCTTTAGATGGCCGCCATCCTGATAGTTTCCCACTGTCTGATTCACATCTGGATTGATACAGAACTGAGAGGCACAGCAGGCGCAGGATATAAGACTGAGTGAAAAAAAGAAGTTTGCTGAGAAAAAGAGGTACTGAGAAAATAAGCCCCGAAGATTTGTGGAAATCTTGGAGAAGGCTCTGGATCAGACTCCCAATGAGAAAAAAGATAGTGCTATTTTATTTAAACAGTAAGAAGAAAAGAAAAAGGAAAAAGAAAGAATTTAATGTTTTTAAAAGATTTAAAGAATAATAAATAGTACAGGACCTCATAAGGATGAAAAAATCAGGAAATCACCAATAGCCATTTCTTGAATTATACTAATCCTAATTGGTGGCCCTTGAATCATGAGGCTTCATTACCTAATCTACAGAATCTACTTGAAGTTTCCTCCCTCCTGTTCTATCTTTACATAGTTTACTTTGAAAGCACTGTCTGGGGAAATGTTGGCAGCCATGTGTTTCTTTTCATAGTAACAGATTTTGTTGGGAGAGGTGGTCCTTGTTCCTACATGGTTATGCAAATGTATAACTTAGTGCATACAATGACTTTATATCATAAATTATTTGTAAATACTATTCATTCCTTAAGTGTGATGACCTGACACCCCAGCTTCTTAGGATTCCCATCTTCTAAACACCTAGTTCTGTGACTAGCCTGTGGATGAAAAGGCTACTAGGTATAACAAAAGGAGTTCAGAGATCAAACTAGATGGGTCAGGCTATACTCAAACCAGATGGCTCTCTTTTAGTCCACACAGTGTATAAAAAAATTTAAGCCAACATGTATATATCAGAAAACTAAAATAAAAATCCCGATTTCCTGCTTCTTTAGCAAAACCAGAAATCTGGCTAATGTGAGGTGGAATACACACTACTCATTTGCACCCGCTGACCCACTTTATTTAGGTTATATGCCTAGAAAGCCATTTGAGTTTTGTCTACTGATCTGATGTCTGCTTGAAAAATCCCTCATTATGGGAAATGGCCGATCTCACAAGGCAACCCAATCTATCATTAGACTATTCAAATTGTTTGAAAGTTTTCCCTCATATTGAATAAAACCCTGTTTCTTTGAACTCAAATTGAATTTACCAAATGTCCACCTTCTGGTCTCATTTTTATTTCCTAAATCTAAATAGCATCATTTTGATTATTAACAGGTAGTCTTCAATTTCTCCCCCAGACTTCTCAGTTCAGGCTAAATATCCTAATTATTTTAACCTTCCCACCTATGTCAGTGATTCTCAACACTTTCTTCATTCTGCTCATTTTCTTCTGGATATTATCTAGACATTAACTACAAAACGAGAATTGTCACAATATTCTTTGTCATGATGAAATTAGTATCTACAGCCAAGTGCAACAGAAGTCATAACTTACCCATTTTCATATTAGTACTTTTTCTTACTTTGTTACATTTGACTATTGATGCCCTGCCAGAGTACTACAGATATGTATCAAAAATTATGAATCTCAGTCACAAGATCCATTATATATTCATTCTGTCCACTCTGCATCCATAATGGATTCATCTTAATGTGCCCTCTGCCCTCTGAGTATGATATATAAGTAATTAAACAAGTAAGCACTTCTTGTATGCTGTTATTTCAAATGAAGTAAGTTGACAGTGCTAATAATTGACATGAGATGAGCTCAAATAGGAAGGGCTTTGTGTGTGTGTGTGTGTGTGCGCGCGCGCGTGCATGTGTGTGTAATTGAAAAGCAGTTCCCTTACCTTTTTGTACAATTTTTGTATACCTATAGGAAAATAAAACTCTAGAGCCTTAAATGGGCTTAGATTAATTAGGAAAATGACAGCTTGAAAGTATGAGTGACCTGAGTCACAGAGATAATTGCTGACAGAGCAGAGCTAGGATAGGTTTCATGGTTCCAGTTTCCTCTCTTTCCAGCATATGAATATCTGCTCCTAATATCTTTTCAGTAGTTTCTCAAGTTAAGTGTATAATTAACGAATTTTAAAATATATTACAGGTCTAGAGAAAGAAATTAAGTTGAAGCTACTAAGAATTGGGCTACATACATGTACAAAATGTATTCAAAATCTTAGAAATTATCTTCATTCATCCAGTGTTCAAAAGTTCAGGAGAGTAGGTACCCCACAATTCCTTTTGGAGGGTGGAAGAATGCATGAAGTGTTAAATTTTTGGTAATAATTTTTGTTCACTGATGCCCCAAAATAGATATATTAAGCTTACTTCACCATTTCTCACATGTAAAAAGGTCAAGATTTTGCCCAAAGGTTAGTGAGTTTTAATCTTACATAGGACTTTCCTGTTATTTTACTAAACTCCTAGATAGAATTCTCATGCTGATTTCTATGTAACTGAAAGAAAATACATTTTCTAACTGGGAGTCAGAATTGATCATAAATCTTTATTCAAAACATCTGTGCTAAAGCAAGCATAATGGAAATTGGTAGATAACTAGATAGAGAAAACTTCAAGAGATCAATTAAAATATACTTTGAGGTATGTAATTGTAAGGCAACACCAAAGAAAAGTAAACTGATTTGTTTTTAAAGGAAAGAAACCCTGACTTCTGTTATGCAGCAGTGTCTGAAGCCAACATAAGATCAGTAACTACAGTAAGTCCTTGCACAGTAGCCCTAGTAAGGGCTACAACAGTGACTACAGAGGTTTTCCATCAACAAGTTGCAAGGCATGTTCCGTAGAAGTCAATGTAATGACCTCAGTGAGTTACAGTAAGGTTACCAGTATAGCACTTAATAGATACTGTACATTTCATTGGGAGTTGACACTGACTGACAAAATTCCAACAACTGAGGAATATTCCTTTATTCCTGAAAGTATGTAATGTTAGCAAGGAATATTCCTTTGATTACTTGATTGTCTCATCAAAACTATCCATTCTGTGAATCCCAAAGTGAAGCTTGATTTAAAATGAGAATCATCCTTGATTCAAGGTTAATTTTACTATCCTATTTACATTTATGATTATTCATTTTCAAAATTTGGTTCTGGCTGAATTAATAATATATTAAGATATTTTCCAAAAAGCAACCACAAGTATTAGACAATTAAAAGAGTGTAAATGCAACCCACAGAATGGGAGAAAATATTTACAAATCATAATATCTGAAAGGAGGTTAATACTCAGAATATATAAAGAACACCTACAAGTCAACAATAGCCATATATATATGAACACCCAGAACATATAAAGAACACCTACAAGTCAACAATAGCCAAATATATATATATGTATGTATGTATATATATATTTAAAAATTATATTGCCCATTTAAATTATATGTATAATTTTTATTTTTATTTTATTTTATTTATGATAGGCACACAGTGAGAGAGAGAGAGAGGCAGAGACACAGGCAGAGGGAGAAGCAGGCTCCATGCACCAGGAGCCCGACGTGGGATTCGATCCCGGGTCTCCAGGATCGTGCCCTGGGCCAAAGGCAGGCGCTAAACTGCTGCGCCACCCAGGGATCCCTATATATATAATTTTTAAATGGGCAAAGACTTGAATAGACATTTCTCCAAGAATTTTTACAAATGCCCAATAAGTCCGCTTAAAGATATTCAACATCAATAATCATTAGGGGAATGCAAATCAAAACTACAGTGAAATACTGCCTCATACCCATTAGAATGACTACTACCAGAAAAAGATAAAAGAAAAGAACGGAAAAGAAGAACAGAATATAGCTACTGTTAGTGAAGACATGGAGAAATTGGAAACTTACACATTGTTGGTGGGAATGTAAAATGCTGTAGACACTATGGATAGAAGTATGTTGGTTCTTCAATAAGTTAAAAATAGAACTACCATATGATATAGCGATTCCACATCATGTTATGTAACCAAAAGATTTGAAAGCAAGATTTCAAAAAGATATTTGTGCACCATGTATATAGCAGAATTATTCCCAATAGCTTAAAGATGGAAGCAAATGAAGTGCTCATTAATGGATGAAAAGATAAACAAAGTGTAGTATATACTTTAGTGGAATAATAGCCTTAAAAGGAGGAAAATTCTGACACATGCTACAACTTGGATGTACTTTGGATCAACCTTGGGACATTAAGCTAAATGAAATTGTTACAAAAATGCAAATCCAATATGATTCCACTTATATGTGGTATCTAGAGTAGTCAAATTCATAGAGACATAAAGTAGAAGGGTAGTTTTTAGGGGCTAAAGGGAAGGAAAAATGGGAATTGCTTAATGTGTAAAGAGTTCCAGTTTTGTAAGATGAAAAGAGTTTTGGAGATTAGTGAGATTATTGAACTTACACTAAAAAATGGTTAAGAAGGTAAATTTTGTATCTTGTGTATTTCACCATATTTCTTTTAAAAAAGCAACCATTAGTCTCACTAAAAGCAAAAGAATGTTTATTATTGCTACCTGTGATAGTAACAATGGCTAGCTAAATAAATATTCAGGTCTTATGCCCCAGGCACTATTACGTGCATTCTCTTGTAAAATTATCCCAAAACAACAACAAAAAAGGCCAACAACAAAAGACATCATTACTGTTTTCTTTTTACAGATGAAGAAACTAAAAATTAGAAATTAAATAGTCTAGTCATACCTGATGCTCAGAATTATGTATAAAAAAGCAGTCCATCTGACAAAATCTAACCACTCATTCATGATAAAAACTCTCAGTTAGCTAGGAATAGAAAGGAATTTTCTCAACTTCATAAAGATTATCTACAAAAAATCTACAGCTAACATCATACTGAAAGGTAAGAAACATAAACTTCCTTACTAAAATCAGGTACAACACAAGGATGTTCTCTCCCACCATTTCTTTTCAACATCACATAGGAACTCCTTGCTAATGCAATAAGACAAGAAAAAGAAATGAAAGATATACAGATTTAGAAGGAAGTAATAAAGCTGTTTGGTTAGCAGGTGACATGGCCATCTATGTAAAAATCTGAGAGAACCTTCTCCGATTGACTTACTTCACTCAGCATAATACCCTGCTCTCATTCATTTGGGGAATATAAATAATAGTGAAAGGGAATATAAGGGAAGGGAGAAGAAATGTGTGGGAAATATCAGAAAGGGAGACAGAACATAAAGACTCCTAACTCTGGGAAACGAACTAGGGGTGGTGGAAGGGGAAGAGGGTGGGGTGTGGGGGTGAATGGGTGATGGGCACTGAGGGGGGCACTTGACAGGATGAGCACTGGGTGTTATTCTGTATGTTGGTAAATTGAACACCAATAAAAAATAAATTTATTAAAAAAAAATCTGAGAGAACCAACCAACCAACCAAACAAACAAACAAACAAAAACCTCCTGGAACTAACAGCTGATATAGCAAGGTTGCAGGATATTAAAGTTAATGTATGTAAGTCAATTGCTTCTCTATATGCCAGAAATAATAAGTGGACTTTAATATTAAAAACACAGTACCATTCATATTTGCACCACAATGAATCACTTAGGCATGAATCTAACAAAATGCGTACAAGACGTAAATGAGAAAAACTATAAAACTGTGATCAACACTCTGCCTCTGTGTCTCTCATGAATAAATAAATAAAATCTTTAAAAAAACTGTGATCAACAAAATCAAAGACTAACTACATGGAGAGATAATCCTTGTTCATGGATAGGAAGATGATGTAAATATATCAATTTTTTTCCAAGACCTATAGATGCAGTGTAATTGTGATCAAAATCCCAGCAACTTATTTTAATCATATCAACATAAAGCATATTTTATTTATTCTTTAAAAGATTTTATTTATTTATTTATTTATTTATTTATTTATTTGAGAGAGAGACAGCATGAGTGGGAGGAGGGCAGCAGAGAGGGAGAGGGAAAAGCAAACTCCCTGCTGAGTGCAGAGCCTGACACGGGAATCGATCTCAGGACCCTGAGTTCTCAGGACCCTGAATTTTAATGAAGTTCAACTTATTCAACCCTACCTAAAAGTCAAAGAGAAGAGACTGTCTTTCTTCCAATGGATAGTCTTTCCTCCTTTATCGAATATTAGTTGCCCATAAAGTTCAGGGTCCACTTCTGGATTCTCTATTCTGTTCCACTGATCTATGTGTCTGTTTTTGTGCCAGTACCACACTGTCTTGATGACCACAGCTTTGTAGTACAACCTGAAATCTGGCATTGTGATGCCCCCAGATATGGTTTTCTTTTTTAAAATTCCCCTGGCTATTCGGGGTCTTTTCTGATTCCACACAAATCTTAAAATAATTTGTTCTAACTCTCTGAAGAAAGTCCATGGTATTTTGATAGGGATTGCATTAAACGTGTATATTGCCCTGGGTAACATTGACATTTTCACAATATTAATTCTGCCAATCCATGAGCATGGAATATTTTTCCATCTCTTTGTGTCTTCCTCAATTTCTTTCAGAAGTGTTCTATAGTTTTGAGGGTATAGATCCTTTACATCTTTGGTGAGGTGCTGGGAAAATTGGACATCCACATGCAGAAGAATGAAACTAGACCACTCTCTTTCACCATACACAAAGATAAACTCAAAATGGATGAAAGATCTAAATGTGAGACAAGATTCCATCAAAATCCTAGAGAAGAACACAGGCAACACCCTTTTTGAACTCGGCCATAGTAACTTCTTGCAAGATACATCCACGAAGGCAAAAGAAACAAAAGCAAAAATGAACTATTGGGACTTCATCAAGATAAGAAGCTTTTGCACAGCAAAGGATACAGTCAACAAAACTCAAAGACAACCTACAGAATGGGAGAAGATATTTGCAAATGACATATCAGATAAAGGGCTAGTTTCCAAGATCTATAAAGAACTTCTTAAACTCAACACCAAAGAAACAAACAATCCAATCATGAAATGGGCAAAAGACATGAACAGAAATCTCACAGAGGAAGACATAGACATGGCCAACATGCATATGAGAAAATGCTCTGCATCACTTGCCATCAGGGAAATACAAATGAAAACTACAATGAGATACCACCTCACACCAGTGAGAATGGGGAAAATTAACAAGGCAGGAAACAACAAATGTTGGAGAGGATGCGGAGAAAAGGGAACCCTCTTACACTGTTGGTGGGACTGTGAACTGGTGCAGCCACTCTGGAAAACTGTGTGGAGGTTCCTCAAACAGTTAAAAATAGACCTGCCCTACGACCTAGCAATTGCACTGTTGGGGATTTACCCCAAAGATACAAATGCAATGAAACGCCGGGACACCTGCACCCCGATGTTTCTAGCAGCAATGGCCACGATAGCCAAACTGTGGAAGGAGCCTCGGTGTCCAACGAAAGATGAATGGATAAAGAAGATGTGGTTTATGTATACAATGGAATATTACTCAGCTATTAGAAATGACAAATACCCACCATTTGCTTCAACGTGGATGGAACTGGAGGGTATTATGCTGAGTGAAGTAAGTCAGTCGGAGAAGGACAAACATTATATGTTCTCATTCATTTGGGGAATATAAATAATAGTGAAAGGGAAGGGAGAAGAAATGTGTGGGAAATATCAGAAAGGGAGACAGAACGTAAAGACTGCTAACTCTGGGAAACGAACTAGGGGTGGTAGAAGGGGAGGAGGGCGGGGGGTGGGAGTGAATGGGTGACGGGCACTGGGTGTTATTCTGTATGTTAGTAAATTGAACACCAATAAAAAAAAATTAAACATAAAAAATAAAAAAAATAAAAAAAATAAAATAAAAGTAAAAAAAAAAAAAAAAAAAAAAAAAATAAAAGTCAAAGAGAGGGAACCTAGGTTCCATCTCTTGATGGCAGAAGTGTCAAAGCCTTTATGATCATGTTTTGAATCTATCACAAACCCAAAAGCCCCATTCCAGGTCAACATGTGATATTTATTTCTAGGGATATGTAGATTGTTGTTAATGAGGAAAGCAGAAAAGAATGGGTAATTGATACTGACTTTTACTCTAATATAGCAATCTAAGAAAATGAAAGCATGTATAATTCAAAGGCATTTTCATTTGAAACACAATGCCAACTGAAGAATATTTTTATAACAGTCAATTCATATTAAACACAAAATGTTTACACATTTTCGTTCTTAATGAGAAATGCACCTAAAAGAGAGGAGAAGTCACAGCAGAGACCAGTGCTGAGACTGTTGGCATCTGAGTAACAAAAGGACAAAGAGATGATGGATGGCAGTATGTATATTAGCAAGTACCAAGCACTGTTAATAGCCACTTGCCTGCTTTGAAGGGCAACACTGGATTTACACCAAAGTCTTTACAAGGAGGAGAACAAGTGGATGAGCAAGCAGAACCCCTCAGGAGTTTAGACCAGCCTTGCAGGGTTATAAATAGAGATGCCCTAAACCCCTCAACAGACAAAAGTAAACCCATCAATAAAACTATGAGGAGAAGAAACAGCCTGAAAAATCCAAGGGAAAAAAAAAAGGAAGCTTAGAATAAATGAAAAAACTCTAGGTTATTGTTTCATGTGAAAAAGACTGTATTATCAGTCATGGAAAAGAGAAATATACAAGGTATTGTTTTTCATGGCCTACTGAGAATATTTTCTTTAGGACATTAAAGAATGATTGTAAAGCCAAATAAATACAATTGAGGGCTGTTGGATTTTTGTAACTACACAAGAAATAATGAAACAGAATTTAGAAAAGTTTTAAGTAGTAATTGAACCCTCTTGAAAATGATAATTTATAAAGCAGCCTTAGTTTTGTCGGTGAGGATGACAAGTAAAATAATCATGGCTTACTAAAGTATTGTCACCTTCCAGATTATTTTATGGTTGTTTTCCTATGGTATGGGCTGTAACAACTATTCTAACTTGAACTTGTTCTGTATAGGAACTAATTTCTTTTTAAGATCTACTATATATTTTAACATAAGCATTTAGGAAAAAGATAAATATAAATACATACACAGAAAGAGTTGCTTTATCCAGATTTTATCAACTAGAAACTTCTACTGAGTTACTTCAGTATTCTAATTTTTTAAAATACAGTTGTTTAAAATAATGATTGTAAAGCTCTAAAAGATACTGAGGTGACTTCTGAGTTATCAAAAGAAAAATGAGAAGGGTTGGCTGGTGAAAGATTATGGGGAGCATCAAATACGAGCCTAACACATTTAAGCTTCATTTGATGGGCAAAAGGGAGGCATTGAAAGTATCTCAACAAAACAATGACATTACCAAAACAGCCCTCTAGGAAAATTAATTTGGTGTTCAATGGCAGTTAGATTTTAATAAGGAATGACTGCAGACCATTTAGAAGTCCATTTAAATAAGGATACCTGGGTAGCTCAGTGGTTGAGCATCTGCCTTGGCTCAGGTTGTGATGCAATGGTCCTGGAATTGAGTCCCACAATCGGCTCCCCACAGGAAGCCTGATTCACCCTCTGCCTATGTCTCTGCCTTGCTCTCCCTGTGTCTCTCATTAATAAATAAATAAAATCTTTAAAAAAAAAGAAGTGCATTGAAATAATCCAGAATGAAGGGAAAAATTAAATACCTTAATTAGGTTTGTTGATCTTGCAATGGAGATATAAGGGATCCATAGGGTCATGGAGGGATGTAGGGTCACCAACTGTCCCAGCTTGCCTGAAACTCAGGAGTTTGCAAGAATGTGGGAGTTTTAGTGCTTAAATCACAACAGTCCTGGGCAAGCCAGGATGGTTGGTCAATGTAGTTGAATGTCATAGATAAAGGAAGAAGAATCATCTTTTGGTTATAGAAGACATATGGGAGAAACCATTTAAAAATTCTCTGAGTGTTAGAAACTTAGGTTAACCAAAATGACCTCATTTACAGTCATTCCAAATAATCACAATACACCACAAATATAGGAAAAGAGAAATGAACACTCTTGAAAATGAATAGGTAACTTTATAGAAAGATTTGTATATTTCACCTGCAGAGTAGGGGACAGCAAGACAGAAGCTAAAATCCTGAATAATTTACAAAAGAATAGAAAACAAATGTTAAATATAGTCAAAAGATACTCAATGGTTTAATAAGTGAGGCAATGCTGGCTAAAGATATCAGGATACTGAATGTAAAAGCTGAGGTTTGGGAAGAAATCCATTTAGGGGCAGTCAATGTCCAAATCTTCATCAATTTCACTCAAGTTAAAGCTTTGCTCCACTCAGTTGCATGCTCTAATTGTGACCTGTCATCCATTCATTTACAACGGAAACTGCTTAAAATAATAAATATATTTAAGATACATTAATCTATATTTATAAATATTTTATTCAGTATATATTTATCTTATCATTTACTTTTCTATCATTTACTTGCTCCTTATACTAGCTAGCATCAATAAGCTCTCTGCCTCTCATCCTCTACCCCAAAAGAAACTATTGTGGGGCACCCAAAGTGGCTCAGTGGTTTAGCACCACTTTCAGCCAAGGGCCTGATCCCGGGGACCCGGGATCGAGTCCCACATCAGGCTCCCTGCATGGAGTCTGCTTCTCTCTCTACCTGTGTCTCTGCTTCCCTCTCTCTCTCTCTCTCTCTCTCTCTGTGTTTCTTATGAATAAATAAATAAAATCTTTTAAAAAAAGGAAACTATTGTGGCAAGATTAAAATATTATCCCTTATGTTACTTGTTTTTCTAGTTCCTCCTTCTTCTTAGCCATTCCACCTTTTGGTTAGGCCAACATTCTCCATTCACTGCCTCAATGAGGTATGACAAAACAGAATAACAGAAAAGGGTGGATGATATGGAATGCAACTTCATATTTTTTTGAGTTTCAAATGTCCAGGTATCTGGGGAAAAGGAAAGATAATAGATTTTGGAGAAGACAATGATGAAGATGATAGACAGATCTGAATCTATAATCTATAAGCTTACCAAATTCTGGGATGTGAAGTTGAAAGAGGGAAGACTACAAGACACTGAGGAGGGAGAGAGATAAGTGGATGGAGTGACCTGGAGAGATTACAGTGACAGAGGCAGTGTTGCCTCTGGACGCTTCCCAGCCTTCATTAAAGTGTCCACTCTTTCAGAGGGAGAACTAGCATGACCACCTATCTTTTATTCTTCTCAGAAACCTGGGAGAAATCCTTGACTACTCTCCCCTTCTCTGTGTATTAGTTCTGTTAATTCTCTTTTCTAAATAATCTCCTGAATCACCTTCCCACCGTGCCCACTGCCACTATCCTCATCCATTCAGTACATGCCAGCCTAGTTCTTGTCCACATTATAGCAGCCTCCCAACTGGCTTTTCTGAATCTCATCAGTCTCCAAATCAATGCATTAGTTTTCCTAACAGACTTCACTGTTTTTTGGCACATCAACCTTAATTAAGAATGTTTTACTTCATGTTTCAATTTAGTTTACTTACCTGTAGGTTGGTTTAATAATAATACCTGACATCAGATTCTTTGGAAGAAAGCCTTTGGCTCAGGGCATGATCCTGGTCCTGGGATCAAGTTCTGCATCGGGCTCCCTGCGAGGAGTCTGATTCTCCCTCTGCCTATGTCTCTGCCTCTCTCTCTGTGTCTCATCAATAAATCAATCAATCAATCAATCAATCAATCAATCTTACAGGAAAAAAAAAAGATTTTGCTGATTTTCCATGCTTATGAAAGCAAATGGCTGTCCAAGATTCCTTGTGTTCATGTGTTCTCAATTCAAACTTCCAACAGAAATAGTTTTCAAAAATTTTGTAAACCTGGAAATGATTGGTCATCTTGGGGAAGCTAAGAGTGTAAGAAGGTCAGACAATCTGACTAATTTGTCTGTTAATTCTGCCTCCATACTGTGCTTCCAGCCATGTCTCCTACCAACTCCCTGCAAAAGGAATACTACAGCCATGTCAGATAACTACTCATTTCCTACAACTGCTATTTCTTTTTTTTTAAGAGAGAGGGAGAGGGTGGGGGTGGGGGTGGGGGAGGGACAGAGGGAAAGATAGAATCTCAAGCAGACTCCATGCTCAGCATAGAGCGCAACACAGGGCTCCATTTCAAGACCCTGAGATTATAACCTGAACAGAAATCAAGAGTCAGACACCTTACCGACTGAGCTACCCAGGCGCCCCTCATCTATCATATTTCTGTACCCTGCCATACTCCTTGTTCCCGCTATTTGAATGCCACTTACCAAACCTCATCTAACCAACTTCTGCTTACCCTTCCAAGTCAACCCAAACACCACCACAGTGATGACTACTTCACTTTCCAGGTAAGGTACTACAAATGATTTTGTATATTCTGTATATTTTCCAATTACATCTCCTAACATATTATATAAAATTATATATTACATGTTTTCTCTGAGCTTCTTCAGGGCAGGGATTCTTATTTTTAACTCATCTTGATATCTTCAGCATCTAGAAAATTTGTTGATTGAACACTTAAATGAAAATTAATTGTAGTCTTTATTATAAAATTATATTCATTGAGTCTATTCAGGAGAATCAATCTGAGTTTATGAAGAGTCTAAATTAATGAATATTTTTAAGGTAATGTTTTTTTTAAAAAATATACTCTTCAGCATGCACAGTCATGAAACTAAAGATAATAATTTATTAAAGAATGAGTATTCTGATAGATCTGTGTTAATGGTTAGAGTTGTTAGATATAAGCATATTTTTTTCATAGAAATAGATATTGCCAAATGGTTTTAGCATTATATGGAAACAGTTTTTTTCATGTAAAATAATCATTTTCCTGACTTCACCATATATTTTATTGCATGAATAATATATCTTTTTCAGAGATGATGTAACAGTAACTAGCTTGTGCCTGAATAAGACTGAATATTGAATACACATAAGTCCATGTTAATAACTATACTCTACTTGTCTCAATTTGTGATGAAGCTAAGTACACATGATATTTTTTGAAACTACCTGCTGCTTTAAAATCATTTCTATTGAAACTAAGTCTCTTCCTAATGTTATTGCATTTCAGGAGTCTTCAAAACTGCTTGCCCTTTTTTCTTATTTTCCTTTCTCTTCCTTATCTTATTCCATTTCTTCTGAACAATAATTAAAGTCTAGCAACACCCTCTGTTTAATTCTTCTATTCTAATGACCTCAATTATTTTTTATTCTTTCCTCTGTACCGTATACTCTTAACTATGGTGACACTTGAAGTGTTCTACAAATATCTGTTTGCCTTCCAACCTATTGCAACTATACTTTCCCACCTCACTAGTTGAGACTTATCGTCACTTGCTTTATAATGAATATTAGCAGATGAACTTGAATGGTTTGTCTGGCTTCTTGTGCCTGGTGATCCAACACAAGAAAAACTCACCCCAGGTAGATGCTGCTCCTTCTAATTGGACCCTGGATGAAAGACACATTGAGCTAACTTGGATTTAATGCACAGCCTGGAGTTGAACTCAACTGACCTTGCCATCTAAATCAGATCTGCACAGATGAACCTATCCAAATTCAGATCTCCCAGTTGACCTGCAGACCTTAGAGCATGACAATAAATCCCCATTGTCAGTCACTGCATTTTGAGGTGATTTGTTACATAGCATTACTGGGGCAAGAGCTGGCTGATATAAAGTTATTTCTCAAGCTACCACAACCTCTGATTCTAATACGTAAGAAAAAAATGTCAAATTTATGGAATTTAAGCATCTCTAACATGACAAAACTTACATATGCAATTCAGAACTAAGAGAGCTAATTGCAGTCATTATTGAGCACCTACTATGTACCAGACATTATTTATATGCATTATTTCTAATCAATTAGAAATAGGTCTAATCAATTTTATAGGTCCGAAAATTGAATCAGAAAGTTTAGCTAATGTTCTCAAGATCATGACACTAAGTGGCAGAACCAAAATTCAAACCTAGGTTCATACCTTCTCACCTCTTATTGCACTTTATTATTTATGCTGTCAATTAGTAATAGTCATCATACTACTTTGTGCAGCTCCCAGAATTAATGTTATAATCTAGATATAGTTTCTGTTTATGATCAATATTTGAAAGGTAGCAAATCATTTCAACTTCCCTCATATAAGAAAATGAAAATATTTAAAACATTTTTATTCTGTACATAGCATATTTTGACATTTTTAAATTTAGAATTTCAATTTATTTTGGAAGTTATCAGACCAGATTTGGAAGATGTTTTTTTATTTGCAGCCTTACAAAGGTACAGAGTCTTTGAAATAAAGAAAACTTATCATTCTGGGCCTTTCTCATAACATGTCCAGTGATGGACAATTGTGTTGGTGCACAAAACAACTCAGATTTGAAAAAGACCAAATGACCGTTATTTTACCATTATAAGAAAAAAAATGTGTTTGAAAATATGACATAAAATGTTCTGAACAACAGCTTAGTGAAATTATAGTTGAAAGATACCAATTTGAAGTAATTTACTCTTTGATTTTTAGTCCTTTTCACCATCCAAACAAAAACTTCTGTTTTGGATGTTTTGTTTTGATTCCTTTTGTTCTGTTTTCATACAGGGATGTTTTATAAACATTATGACTTTCCTAATACAGAGACTATCTAGAAAAACAAAAGACAGTAACTTACCTAACTCAAACAACAGGTTGCTAACTGTCCTGATGGGCCGCAGAGTACTTATATACCAAAATTTCAAATATATAATCATTCCAAGCAACAATCTGAAGAAAGACTTCACAAGAATAGTACACAGTATCTTCTGCAAGGCCCTTCTCATACTTTCAAAAGCCTTGCTTCATCCTTGATGTGCCAAAAGGTTGAACATCTTAAAAATGCCAACATAACTAATATTCTGCTAGATTTTACAACACATGGCATGCCAAAACCTTGATACTTAAGAGGTCAGAGTTAAGATATTTAAGGTGTCAAAAGTTGAAAATTTAAAATAAGGGTAAAAATCAAAGTTAGCAGTGGAGTCATGAATTGGGCTTAATGTTGAAAGTAATGCAAATTTGCCAGGGGCTAGGTGGATTCCAAGTTATATGAATGAAAAATGAGTGTTGTAAATGATTGGGTGATTGTTAGCCAATGTAACAAATAAACTCCACATTTTCAATATCTTAACTCTGTAAGAGTTTATTTCCTCATAAGAGTTCTATGAATGATCCTGAAGGTGGGATGACTGAGCCTCTAGTAATTTTTGTCTTATGTCTCCACATCCTTTCTTGGCTAAAGAATTGGAATCCCGAGTCTTCAGAGAGAGAACATGGAGCAAACACATACCCTTCTTTACCACTTTGACCTAAAATGACATAACCATTTCCACTCACCTTCGATTGTGGGAAATAGTCACATGGCAAAGTAGAATAGGAAATGCAGTCCCCAGTTAGGAAGCCATATCCAGGGACAAATTTGTATTATAAAGATCAAGAAAAAATTGGTGGATTATTTGTTATATTTCTTTAGTAAATACTGAATTTCACTGTGTGTGTACTGCTATAAAAACCACACTGAAGTTATGAATATTTCTTTCTTCCTTCAAACAGCTTCCTTCATAAATTAAATGGGAAAATAAAACAGGTTGATGATGTATACTTAATGAGCTTTTATAGAACAAATTTCCAATTAATCAAAGGACTGTTTTGGTTTGGTCAGAACTGTGTTTTGGGTTTTTTTTTTTCTTTTAACCATATTTTTAAAATATTTTTCTGCTTGAAAAGTATACCACTTTTACGTGCATACACACAAACAAACACAAAAAATAGTACAGTCAGATTTTCGAATATGGAAATTTGAACTAATGATTTTTGCTACTTGTCCTCAGTCCTTATAAAACACTTAGTTGGAAAAAAACAGAAAATGGAGATTTGTTGAAGAATTTAAAAGTCATTCTTCCCTTACTACTACAAATATTCAAGTTTAATATAGTAATAAGTGACATTTTCATAGACACAGTAGTGAAGGGAAAACATGTTTTAGATAAAGACTAGAGTTAGCACTGATAGTAATAGTACCTATCATCTGAGTATCCATCATAGTGTATTTGTGCTAACCTGTATATATCTCTGTATCCTCCTAAAACAGTAGATTTTATTATTTGAATTTTGGATAAGCATTAGAGAGAATAAATAATACAACCCTCTTCATATTTAGACTAAGGATGTAGGTGTTTGGACAGAAAGAACATCATTTTAAAAATTGCCACCAGGCATTTATTTAGGTTGTTTTCTGGATGTTCTATTTGTTTGTCTGCTTGCTGTTTAATAAATGCTCCATTAGGTCCCGTACGGAAAGGATAGTATAAATATTATAATAATACTATGAAAGATTATACAGTATAAGATTGTAAAGGATATATGTGAAGGAGGAATGAGCACAAGGGAGTATCAAATGCTTGAAAATTATTTTACTACTTGCTCAATGTGGCTTGAAATGCAAGATAAAGACTTTTGCCCTAGAATTTGAAAAGACATTTTCCAATGCTCATTTAAGGGTTAATATACTACCTTAAAAGTATTATATCATATAATAGCAGATCCTTTCCTGAAAGCAGATTTTGATACTATGAGAAGGGCCATGCAGAAGATAACAGATCTTAGGGTTAAGCTTTGAACCCTAGGGAGCATGTTTAGCCTACTTCATCATTTTTGCCCATGACCAAATCATAGCCATAGACATGACAAAATTAAAGTGGCTAATCACAGATATCACTGCCCCCACATATATAGGAATATACAAATAGTGTTTAAAGACAGATACACAATTGGGGTGGGAAGTAAATGGTAGAGATCAACAACTTTGGAAATTCAATTTGAGTGAGGCCAAAAATCCCACTGTTGACTGGCCAATCCAAGGGATAGTTTCTAGACTGATTGAGTTTAATGTGTCAGAGAGGAAATTTTGAAGGTTAAAATGAAAAGAACTTCAGAATTTTCTTTCTACATAGTAAGATTGTGCAAATAAAACAAGTTTATTCATCTAACTAGCAAGTATTTATCATATGACAATCTATTATAGGTACCTCCTTAAGCACAAAATTAGAGATAGCAAATACATAGCCTCAAAGCTATCCTTTCTGTGCATGACCATGCCAGGCCATTGCTGATAAGATACAACACTCTTTCCCAGTAATGTCAGACAGCTTCAGATTGCCTCTCCAGGCAGTCACTAGCAATCTCTTCGTAGTTGACCCGAAATGGAATTTATTTGCTACTCCAGCACCAAGCAAATATAATCACAAAGACATGGCATTATCCTTTGAAGACCACCTATTTTAGTGTTAATAGGAGAAAAGTTAAGGAGGGCTCGGGAGATGGCAGACTCCATGGCTATAGCTCAAAAATGTACAATCAAGTGTACTTTAAGAACAATGAAAAAAGAAATTAAATTATAAGGATAAATTTAATAGGAATATTTCCTGCTGTGCACCCATCATTGGGTTATCATCCTATTAGATGGGGTCAGAGTTTTCTTTAAATTTAACAAAAGCAAGTAAAAATTGTAACTAAAATTTAGTAGTGGTTCTTTTTGTTTAGAGATTATAAAGGAGCAAGCACCCCAGATAACTGAACTTTTGCTCCAAGCAAAAATGTAAAGGTGTTGTTGTTTAAGGATTTGGGTTAGTTACTTTGGATTATAATTGAAAAAAAGTGTTCTTAGAAAAAATTTCCATTTAAGGCACACGTGTTCCTTCTGTCTGGAATGTTCTTGCTCC
The DNA here is from genome assembly GCF_053574225.1 of Canis aureus. Lineage (NCBI taxonomy): Eukaryota > Metazoa > Chordata > Mammalia > Carnivora > Canidae > Canis > Canis aureus. The sequence continues at coordinate 84,424,027 of NC_135611.1, read as the reverse complement.
AGATCTTTGTCTGACTAGTGCCTTTTCATACTTCAGGTCTCAGTTCAAAGGTAGCCTCAGAGTCATTTCCCAAATTGTTTTCCTGTTCCCTCACTATTCTCTACCCTAACGCACATTAGAAAGAAGTTATTTTCATAATACTTATTAGTTTTCTTGCTTAATTATTAGCTTATTTATTATTTCCTTCTTTCCCCTATGTTGTAACTTCATCAAAGGAAACCAGTCTTGTTTGCTATTGTGTTTTCAGCATCTAGAACAGTATAAATGCATAATACACATTAGTTGATAAATGACTAAATGAATATCTGGTTTACTTTTCAACTAGATGATTACCTGGCAAATTCACCCAAGGACATTTTTTATTTGACATTGTGCAGTTTGTTTTAATTCTTAAAAAAATGATTGCCATGCTTACAGTGAAATTGAAATGAATGAAATATTTGGCTCATTGGTCTGCCACTAGAAAAATACCAGCTGGCTAATAGCTGATGGTAAAAAACTGAAATCTCCAAGTTCACTCACATTTTTGGTACTGGAATGAGGTGAATTGCCAAAAAAATCATGCCCTTTATGGTCTAGATTTTCATTCTTTATATCTGGCTCTTCCACCTGATATTAAAGTCCTAGTAAATCAAGTTACTTCTTTTTCTTTTTTTTTTCATAACATCTTGTTGGCATTATGTCCCACCCTTACTATCCTGGAGTTTCCACTGTGGAAGGGCAGAGTGGAAGCAATGCCCTGCACTGGGAGCAGACAAAAAGTATCATCTCCTTTCTTCTCTATGCTTACTTAGAATTATATACACCACAGTTTGGGATCTCGGCTCTGGGCTAGGTTTGCTTATGTAGTCCTCTTTGGCTGCAATCAAATTGTACAATTTTTCACTGACAAGATCAATCCCTCAAGAGCAAGTTATGGTGTTCTAATGTTTATCACTAAAAAACATGAAATTTTTTATCACTAGTGCCAGTAACAAACATTTTCTATTCATTGGCTGTGATGGTTAAATTTTAGGTGTCAACTTTAATGGGCTGAGAAATGCCCAGATAGCTGATGAAACGTTATTTTGGATATATCTGTGAGAGTGTCTTCAGAAGACATTAGCATTTGAATTAGCAGACTAAGTAAAGATGATCCTCCCTCAATGCTGGTGGGCATCATCCAATCCCTTGACACTCTGAACAGAACAGAAAGGGGAAGGCAGGTGAATCCTCTCTCTCTGCTTGAGCAAAACATCCATCTTCTCTATCTTCAGATATTGGTGCTCCTGATTCCCAGACTTTCTGATTCAGATTAGGACTTATACCATCAGCACTCTAATTCTCAAGCTGTTGGACTTGGACTGATTTCTACAACTGGCTTATCTGGTTCTCCAGTTTGCAGGTGGCAGATCATTGGTATTCTTGGCCTCCCTAAATAACTATCTGATCCAACTTCTATAATATCTTCTTAAATAAATAAATAAATACATATCCTATTGGTTGTTTCTTTGGAGAGCCCTAGATAATACATTGCTTATAACTAGGTTGTAGCAAAATTTTATTTTATACCAAGAGTTATGAAACCCAAGGTTTTAAGACTGCTATTAAACAAAACTAATTTAATAGCTTTCCATTTTAGAATCATTTTTTAATATCACAAATCCACTATACTATACTTCAGCCAATTGGTAAATATTACCAATTTGGAGTCATTAGCAGTCCAGTTTATTAAAATAGCAAAATGTCAGCATTTCTTTTTTTTTTTTAAGATTTTATTTACTTATTCACGAGAGACACAGAGAGGGAGAGGCAGAGACATAGGCAGAGGGAGAAGCAGGCTCCATGCAGGGAGCCCGACGCGGGACTCGATTCCAGGACTCCGGGATCATGCTCTGGGCCAAAGGCAGGCGCTAAACCGCTGAGCCACCCAGGGATACCCCATTACTTTCAGTTCTAAGTTTCAAATGAGTGTGTACGTTTTCAGATGATGAGCATAAGAGCAAATGGCATTAGTGATTGGAGGATGTTTTTATTATTTGCCATTATTTTTCCTTCAAAGCTATTTATTGATTTATTTTAAAATATTTTCAAAGTTATTTAGATGGAAGTAGTATTTTAATCTTTTGTTCCCAGATAGCACTGTTTATTCTGTGGACATAATAAACTAATAAACTACATTTCACTAAGGAATATGCTTCCAATAATGTTACTTTTTATATTAAATCATTATTATTACAATGTATAATATATGCAGATATGTATATATAGTGATAAATTGCATACTAATAATTCAATAGCTCAACCCAGAAATGTAATCCTTTTATTCTTTTAATTACAGTTAAATAAATATAACATTAATTTGCCATTTTAATAAATTTTACATATACAATTCAGTGACATCAATTATATTTGCAATGTTCTGCAGCCATCATCTTTATTTCCAAAACTCTTCATTTATCTAAACATAAATTCTGTAACCAGTATGCAATGAATTCATGTTTCTCCTCCACCAACACCTGATAATCTCTAATCTACTTTCTGTCTTTTATGAATTTGCCAATTCTAAATATTGTATATTTATAATGTTTGTTCTTGGGGTTTGACTTATTTCACTTAACATAGAGTGTTTTCACGGTTTATCTGTGTTATGACATATATCAGAACTTCATTCTAGTGGCTGAATAGTACTCCTTTGTGTGTGTGTGTGTGTATTTTTTAATCTTTTGGCAGTTTGTTATAATGTATCTTTGAGTGGGCCTCGAGACTATTTTATTCATAATTCATTGAGCTTCTTAAAGTGTAAATTGATGTATTTCATCAAATCTGGGGGGGCTTTTGGCCACTACTTCTTTGAAAATTCTTTCTAGCTATTTTTCTTCTCTTTTACGTATGCCTATTATGTGTATGTTGTACAACTTGATGGTGTTCCTCAGATCCTAATTGCTCTATTTAATTTTCTTTATTCTTCATGCTCCTTTGATTTGAAATTTTCAATTATCCCATCTTCTAGTTCATGGATTCTTTTTTTCCACCTGATCAAATATACTATTGCAATCTTTTAGTGCATTTTTCATTTAGTTATTATCATTTTCAGCTCCAGAATTTCTGTTTGGTTCCTGTTTATAATTTTTATGTCTTTACTGATATTTTATTCATACATCATTTCCTGATTTCCTTTAATTCTTTGCCCATGGTTTCCTTTAGGTTTTTGAGCATATTTAAGATAGTTGTTTTAAAATCCTTGTCTAGTGGGGATCTCTGGGTAGCTTAGCAGTTTAGCGCCTGCTTTTGGCCCAGGGCATGATCTTGGAGTCCCAGGATAGAGTCCCATATTGGGTTCCCTGCTTGGAGCCTGCTTTTCCCTCTGCTTGTGTCTCTGCCCCTCTCTGTGTGTGTCTCTCATGAATAAATAAATAAAATCTTTAAAAAAATAAAAAATAATAAAAAAATCCTTGTCTAGTAAGTCCAGTTTCTAGACTTCTTCAGGGTTGGTTTCTGTCAATTTATTTAGTTTTTTAGAGTGGACCACTCTTGTCTCTTGGTATGCCTTGTATTTTTGTTATTGATGAAAACAGCATCAGAAACATTTGAATATTATAATGTAATAGCTCTTAAAAGCACTTATTTTCTTTTCCTTTCTTTGTTTTCTCTCTTTCTTTTCTTTTTTTCTTCTTCTTATTGCTGCTGTTGTTGTTAAAGGCAGTAGTAGTCCATTGGCTTAGTGACTTCCCTCAACAAATTTTGCAAAAAAGCACTATTCCTTATTATGTGTGGTCACTGGAAGTTCTATTCTTTAGCTTATGTTTAGCTAGTATTTTAACAGAGGTTATGCTGAATGTCAGGAGCTATTTCTTCTCAGCCTTTTCTGGGGTTGCTTATCTGGTCAGTCTCTAAATGTAGCAGTCCCCAAAGGCTCAATTCTTGGTTCTCTTCTACACCAAGCTCCTGGCTTTAAAAACTACTTGCTGATAACCACCAACTTTATGTTTTCATTCCTTACCTCTCTCTGATGTTCAGACTATGATATATGCCTACTTTATATCTTTACTGAATGTTTAATATAACAAGTCTTAAAAACATTAATAGAACAAGTCATAAAAAGAACTCCTAGTTCTCTCCACTTCCAAAGAAGTACTGATCTAGTATTATCCATTTAAGCTAATGGTTCCACTCTTAACTCAGTTGCTCTACCCAAATTTATCTAGGTGTCATATTTCTACCTTTGCTCACCCTAAATATATCCAATCCATCAGAAGTTAATTTATCACTAGCTTCAAAATATATCCTGTTAACATCTCATCCAAGCTACCATCCTCTTTCATTATAATTTCTAATACAGCATCCTCAACAAGCTTTCTGGTTCATCCTATTAATGTATCTTCCACATTGTAGTCAGAGTGATTTTATAAAACAAAAGTTAGATCATGTTACGTCTCTGCTAAACATTTTCCAAAAACTTAGAGTAAAATTCTAACCTTTAAACCCATAGCCTACAAGACTCTACATCAGAGATTCTCTACCTAGGTCACATTGTAGGTCTAAAATACTCTTTCCAAAGATCTTCAAAAGGCTATTCCTTGTCAGTTTGCTTCTTTTCAAATAGCTATCACAAGGCTTTCAGTAATCACCCATCCTGAATCAGATTCTCCCTCCCCATCCTTAGCCATTCTCTATCTGAAATCACTTTGTTCATTTGTCTTAAATTATTTATCTATTATCTCCCAACAGATTACAAATACCTTAAGAAGAGGGACTTGGTCTGTCTGGCTCCCCATTCTATCAGCCAGGATAGGCTAGGTTTGCCTTCAGTGATATACAAGGCCAAAATCTCCCTGGCTTAAAAAAAAAAAAGTTTACTTCTCACTCATTCTGTATGCCTGTAGTGACTCAACTGAGGGCTTACTCTAGAACTCAGGCTGGTAGAACAGCTGATATACAGAACATTGGCAATCTTCATGGTAAAGGAAAAAGAGCATCTGGGGATCTCTAACTGGCAATTGCTATGACAGCTCTTTAGCTGACACTTCTTTAGCTAGTAGTCATCGTGCGGCCTTATCCAACTACAGGTGGACCAAGAAGCACAATACTTCTCAGCACCCATGAAGTCAGAAAAGCAGAAAGATTTGTTTGCTAGCACAAATGACCACAGCCACCATATTCTCATTAACTGTAATAGCACTTCAGTACTGTAGGTACTTAGTAAATATCAAATTAATAAACTAATATAATCTGTTAATGGATAACTCTGCCACCGGTAACTCAGCTACTATATATTTCTGTCATTCAGAAGTGGATCAAGTTTACCACAAAGTGGATGACTTCGACTTGCATAATTTTATAACGGAAAAGACTAAAAGATTTTTATCTAGTCCCTTCATTCTTAGAGAAACTAAGGCCCAGAAGACTTACATGATTTTTCCAAATTTTTACTGTGAGTTTTTTTAATAGTGAAAATCTAACTAAAAGTGTTCCCATCACATTGATAACCCCAAAACTCACCTTACAACGTTTTCACATTTTGATAGCTCTGTAGACATTTTTGAAAGTCAGAATCACTTTAACTATTTTAGAATCATAAAACTTATTGTATATACCACTCATTGTTAGACAAATTCCTTGCTCATCTAGCTAAATTAAAAGCATCATGGAAAATTCTTACATTATTAAAATGGCATGTAAGGTCCTTGCCACAACATCATGTTATAGGGTAAACCAGACTGTTGGGTTTGATCTTGATCCACTTCGGTCTGAATTTTTTATGTCACAGTGAGTAGACATACTGTGCCTAAATACCAATGTATTACTAGGTACAATTTGCTAAACATTCTTTTTCCAGTCTATTTAAAATTTATCAGATTTTCTTTATTAAGATAGTAAAAAGTCTAAATTTATTATCACTGAGTTAGTAAGCAGTTGAGCTTCAGCATAAATTTTGGTATTTATATATAAGATCGAATGTGAGCTCTTGACTTAGTGTCCTAAAATAAGCTGCAGGTTCCTTCATGATCTGGGCTTTGCTACTTCTCCCAGCTGATCTTCTATCTCTGCCATGCCCACTGCTAAAATGTGTTGTCATATTTCTCCAACATACTGCTTTATTTGACTTCATATGTTTTCTGATAATGGTTTTCTTTGCCTGTACAATGTCTGTTTTCTTTTTTTCAAGTCCTGGTTCATGTGTCATCTCTCAGGAAGCTTATCCTGATCTCTCTTTACAGAGATTGAGCACCTATTTTTTCCCCCTATAACTCTGACAGACCAGACGTGTACATTTGGGATAATGCCTGATCCATCAAAGGTTTTCTAGAAATAAGAATTCCTCAATTGATTTATTAATTAATTAATGACTCTCACTTCCCATGTTATACTGAATTAATTGCATGATTTTGTTATCCTCTGCCATTAGAGAGCAAATTCCTTAAAGGCAAGGATCATGTAGCACTTATCATTGAATTGGTACCTGTCATGTTAGCACAGAGAAGATTCTCTATAAGTACCTGCCCAACTGAACCTAAATTGCACAGATATTCCAAGAAAGAAGGACTTTTAATTTATGAAATCCTCACAGTAATGTTTAAGAAGGAATAGAGTTGAATAAAAAAAAAATCTAAAAACCATTTGTGAAGCAAAACATTTTGGTTCACCAAGGGAATTTAGCAGTCCAAATGTGTTTGTTTGGCTGAAATGTTTACTAACAGGCATTTATAAATGTGCTTTTGCCTTTGAGGCTGAAAAATTTTATTTTAAAGGCATTAGGACATCGAGTTTTAAAAACATATCTAGCCCTTACTTAAACTAGAAAAGTGATTGTCAGAAATGTTTGCAGGCAAGATTTCAGCTTCACGTAATTTTGAAATGTTTCCTTGGGTGAAATGTACTTAGAGATACTTTAAATGGAAGGATTTTGTTTACCAGCTTAACTACTAACATCATTTCACTAAAACGGAAGCCAGTGCGTTGTTGGAAATAAAAACAATATTGATTCCACCAATAAAAGAACAAAAATATAAATAAATAAATAAATAAATAAATAAATAAATAAATAAATAAATAAAGTAATAAAGTAATAAAGTAATAAAAATATGAAAATAACAAAAAGGAAAGAAACCTCATTCTCCATGATTTAATTTCAATTATCAGTCAGAAAGGACTGTAAAAGGCAGTATTAAAATTACATTTTCGAATGCCACATATCTATTAAAATCTTCAAAAGTATACAAAAGAAGGGATCCCTGGGTGGCGCAGTGGTTTGGCGCCTGCCTTTGGCCCAGGGCGAGATCCTGGAGACCCGGGATCGAATCCCATGTCGGGCTCCCGGTGCATGGAGCCTGCTTCTCCCTCTGCCTGTGTCTCTGCTTCTCTCTCTTTCTCTCTGTGTGACTATCATAAATAAATAAAAAAAAATTAAAAAAAAGTATACAAAAGAATACATAATACCACATATCAATTACAAATCCCTGGTTCCTTCAAAAAGAGGAGAGAAACTTCAGTATTATCCATAATGTTTATATTTCTTTTACACAAAAAATACATATTTATATTATCTGTAAAATTAAAAATTACTATTTAAAATATCATTCAATGGCAAAGATTTAATGGGGTTAAAATATGAAATAAATGATTATACTAGGTAATTTTTAACATTCATTCCATTTTGAGATTAAACAATTATATGAAAGTTACATGTAAGTGATGAATCACTGAATTTTACTACTGAAACCAATATTTCACTATATGTTAACTAGCTCAAATTTAAATTAAAAAAAATAATGATTTTATTAAGTTTATACTCCTGAAGGGAATTTGAAGAGAATCCATATAGTTAATAGATTTAAAGTGTTTCTTTTTAAGTTTTTAAAATGTTTCAAAATGCTTTCTGCAAAACAAAAAACAAAGTATAATTGTGACATGGCATTTTGTTCTAAAATTATTTTATCATAATTTCATTTAGATTTCCTTATACTATTTAAAAAGTGACTCCTTTAGTATTTTTCCTTGCATGTGTGTTTTCCCCAATTTCCAAATGAATATCTGAAATATAGAAAATAAAACAATAAGCCTATAATAACATTTTCAAAACATTTATCAAATTTAAAACTTTTATACCATCAGAAATACAGCAGCAAATTAATGATTATCCATAGAGAAATATTTGAATAAATTATGGCAGATCCCCACCAGGTAATATTATATGCTGCCATTACAATAATCAAACTTAACATCAATTAATTTGAATAGATTGCATAGTGTTTGGTTAAATGAGAAAAGTAATATTTAGAGAAATATGTTAAATAATCTTTGCTAGGGCACCTGGGTGACTCAGTCAGTTAAGTAACTGCCTTCAGCTCGGATCATGATCCTGGGGTCCTGAAATTGAGCACCACAGAAGGCTCCTCGCTTAGCAGAGAATCTTGTTCTCCCTCTCCTTCTGCCCCTTCCCCCTGTTTATGCATGCTCTCTCTCTCAAATAAATAAATAAAATCTTTAAATAAACAAACAAATATCTATTGCTACATAGCAAATTACCTCAAAACATAGTGGTTTAAAGCACAATTATTGTCTTAGATTTTTTTTTTTTTCATCCAGAGATCCAGGTATGTTTTAACAAGTTTCTCTCCCCAGGGTCTCTTATTGGGCTGCAATCAAGGTGTTTGTCAGGGTTTGCAGTTATCCAGAAGTTTCATGGGGGCAAGATCTGCTTCCAAGGCCACTCAGTAGTTATTGGCAAAATTAAGTTCCTTTCAGGCTCTTGGAGTGAGAATCTTAAGTCCCCCCAATGCCCAAGGTTGCCCTTAATCCTTTGCCATTTGAACCTCTTCAAAAGGCAGATTCAAACATGGCACCTGGCTTCTTCTAAATGAGCAGGCTAAGGATAGTGCACATAGAAGTCGGTCTCTGATGACATAATCTTGGAATTGATATACCATTCCCTTTGCTATATTCATTAGAAGCAGTGTCTGCTCCAGCTCACATTCAAGAAGGGACTAGCCACGGGTGTGATTACCATGAAGAGGGATCATTGGGAGCCATTTGTGGAGGCTTCCTACCCCAAATTTAATATGAAACCATTTTTTATTTAGCAAATGAGACCAAAATTCACCTTATCATACTCAATTACAGAAGTTTTATATGCATATTATAAGCATAGAGAAAATTTGAGAGTATTATTTCACAGGTTAACACAGGAAATTTAAGTCACAACCTATTGTGAAAAGGCAAGAAATAAGAAAAAGAGAGACTTTACTAAAACAATAATAAAAAAGTATGACACCTATGTATATAAAATAATATGCATGCTTGTACATGTGTTTTGTGTGTATACATGTATATTGGTAGATATTAAATTTTAAAACAAAGAATACCACAACTTAAAAAAAAAAAAAAGCCAAAGTCATTTGGTTAGCCAAAGGAGCACTCCATAGTAAATAAAATTTACTGACTTGGTCTCTGAAAGAGAAGTTAGGACTTTCTAAAGTGTTATAAAGGTGGAGTTAATGTGGTTATACCAATTAGGATTGAAAGCTAAACTCTAGATAATACTAAATGAGTCCATGGAACCATACATATTCCCATTCTTCCCTAGTCAGGAGTCTAGTTAGGTCCACTAAGAGTCTGATATACTGGAATCACTTAAAGTTCATGATTATTTATCAGCTTCAGCTGGTTAGATCCAGTTATGTTGAAATACAACATTCAGTTTTGTTTTCCCAGTGTTCTTGAAAAGGAAATTTATTTCCTTTTTTTTTAATCAGGATAAAAGTAGATAGTTACAGAGAAATGTATACAATTTCAGTAAAAGCAAAAGACAAAAAATGACCTGTATTTGTTTCACATATGCTTATGTGTATTGTAGAAAAGATGAGAAGGCTGCCAGGTAAAATAACTCATTTTTCATTTTTACTGTATTTCCCTATATGGTGTTTTGTCTCTTGGTAAGGTGACACCGTCCCAGTCTGCCTATGAACAAGAGGTTTCTGGGGACATAGAACTTTCAGTGCTAAAACCAGTAAAGTCCCAGGCACTCAATTTCTTGGTAATGACAAGTGTGTATTACTTTTGAACCTTGAAAACATCAAACAAAGATGTAAATGCTTTCTCTGACTGGATTTAATGATTTTTTGAATATTCTGAGAAAAGAGTGTTAGCTCCTTTAAAAACTATTAACTGGCAGTGATGTCCTGTGGAAGTTCTTTTGTGACTGGAACAAGAAGCAAGGCCATCAGATTAATGTGATGACAGTGGAGCCAGGCAGCCAGTTTGCGAAGAAGAAAGAAATGAAGTAACCATCTATGAGACGGGAAACTGAGTTGATGAGCGAAGTGGACTTGGCTTTCTGAGCTATATAAGCCCGACTTATGGATTGAAGTCATGAATTTAATGTGATACCAGTGTGCATAGGTGTGTTCTTTTTCCTCACTGTGTCCAGCTACACAAGCAGAAGATCTGAGTGATCAGAGTTGGATTTTTTTCTAAAAGATTGTATTTATTTTAGAGACAGAGAGAGAGGAGGAGGAGAGAGAGAGTGCACATGCATGAGCAGGGGAGAAGGGCAAAGGGACAGGGAAAGAATCTCAAGCAGACTCCACGCCCAGCACAGAATCCAATACAAATTCAATGCGGGGCTAGATCTCACAACTCAGAGATCATAACCTTAGCTGAAATCAAGAGTTGGGGGCTTAACCTACTGAGCCACACAGGTGCTCCCAGAGTTGGATTAACCTAGAGTTTGGGTTTTGCTAGGAAGGTGGTGAAGAAAGAAAGGGGAAATGTAGTTGAGAATAAATATATGCAAGGGAGAAAGCATAATGATAGTTGATGGGAGTATAATCTAATCCACAAGGAAAAGAGAGCATGCATGGGGATGAAACCCAGTGAAAAGGTGATGGAATCAAAGAGGGTAGAGTGACAGAATTTGGGGTGGTGGAAAACTGGAGGAGTGAGCTGGAAAGATAAGCATCAGTGATCAGAATGAAAGGCAGAAATAAGGTGTCTTCAAAGAGAACACTTGGTTGAATTTCTTTTCCAGAGAATCCACTTGGGGCTCAAGGTCATAGCCATTCTGATGACATGTGCTAAAATAACCCGACACCTCTTCACCCTGTCATATCACCAATGCTAACTGATTGAGGGTAAGACGATGTAGTGATGTGGCTGTTGGGGATGACAAGGAAGAGCATGTGGAGGAGAAGAGGTGAAGTTGAGAGACCCATTCTTCATGTCAGTTATCAAGAATTATCAAGTTATCTTCATGTCAAATTATCAAGAATTATGACAAGTGGCAAGGCAATAAACACAAAACAACCAAACAGAAAACTCTGACTGAAGCTGTTCAGAATACACATACAGAAGACATCACAAATAACAGAAGTGATGTCAAGTGACTGAATGGTTTAGGAATGACACAAGATGCCGTTTGAAATGTCTTTTTCAAATAACCAGAAAAATAAAAGAAAATTAAGAGCAATTAGTGTCCACCAAGGATAAAGAGATATTTTAGAGAGTATTTGTACCCTTCATCTGTATAGCTGTCAAAAAACCAAATATGGATCAATATGTAGCCAGAAGTTATGAAGAAAACAGACTTCTGAGAGATATAGCAGCCAAAATTGTAGATAAGTGGCATGAATACCATTAAGTTCAACAAGCTAAACAAATGTATCCTTAGTTGTTACCTTTTTAACTTTTATTAAATACCTAATCTACCGGTTGCAAGAGTAAGGAGAAATATACCAGATACATAGCAAATGCTAATATGATGATTTCTTAGTGAAGTATAATTTTGTAGGGAAAACACATTTGGGTTCCTCTTGCTTACTGAAAGAACATATTTCTCTCTATTAATCCACGTCTAACGAAAATGTACTCATCAGTAAGTCTAAAAAGGGGAATCTTTGAACCAATACTAAACCCTTAAACTGCCACTTTAAATTAATTAAGCCTCTGGCAAGTCTGTTGCTCATTTCCACTTTTTTTTTTTTTTTTGTATATATGAGAGATGAAACAGCACAGAACTATTGACCGAATTCATTATTTTTTTCCAAAAAAGTCAAAAAAGTTACGGCGTCTTGAAACAACATTTGGTTGGGCTTCTTTTCCAGAGAATCCAGTCGAGACTCTAAGTTGTAGCCATTCTGATAATGTGTTCAAATGATAACAGAGCCACTTCTTATCCTGTCCAATCACCACTGCTAGGTTTAGAGACCCAGATTTCCTACAGTGAACATTTAAAGACCCATCCATAACATTTGGAGGCTTTCTGTAACATCTTATTTTTCTTGAAAGAAAAGGTACAAAGAAGAAAGATATATTAACCAAAGTGATAACAATAACAATAATAATAATACGCTCTGAAGAATACAAATTATTTAACCAGAGGGTGTACATCTCCAAGGAAGCTCCTTACAGAAAATGTTTACATTCATTTTTTATATAAAAGACTCAACTAACAATGTATTACAAACAAAACCACAACACTTGATGATCTCAGCTGGAGTGAGAGCATAGAATGCAGAGCAATTTATTGCCAACTGGTTAAAAGAAGTTATAGGCTGAGATCCAGGGAAAAAGAAAGCAAGGGGCTTAGGGCATAGAAGGTAGGAAACACATTGTCTGATCATCAAATATGAACAAGCCTTGTGCTTGGCACTTTATAGAAATGTTCTTATTTAATCCTAAAACTAACTTTATGATAAATAAACTGGATGTGCTGCTAAGGAAAGGAAAGGAAAGCTCAATGAATTTAGCAGATTGTTCAAGGTGACATAGCTCATAAAGGATAGGCCTTCCTTAATCTGGCTTCAAAGCCAGCAAAAGACATACAAAGAAATTCACCAGAGTATTTTTACATTTTTTAAAGATTTTATTTATTTATTCATGAGACACAGAGAGAGAGAGAGAGAGACAGAGACAGAGACACAGAGACACAGACAGAGGGAGAAGCAGGCCCTATGCAGGGACCCCGACATGGGACTCAATCCCGGGTCTCCAGGATCATGCCCTGGGCTGAAGGCGGCGCCAAACCACTAAGCCACCAGGGCTGCCCAAGTATTTTTACATCTTTATTTCAAAAATAAAAGAAGCACAAATGGAAGTAAATTTAAGGCTCTCTCCCCTGCCCCTGCATATTTATTTAGATAATAATTCACAAAGTCTAAAATATACCAGCCATGTAATTTGAGGTTGTTAGGCGAGTTAGGTGCCTTCCGTGGCTCTTTCTGACCCTAAACTATATGACAGCATTTCAACTCCCTGAAAAGTTGAAACATGCAGGGTTAAATGCATTAATCATTAAAATTAAAGGATTAACTTCAATATTTATCATTGGTAGCTGGTGGACCAAACATAACCCTCAGATCTGTTTTCTATGGAATTGGATTTGAATTTGACAAGGCATGCAGTCTCTAGTTCACTACAGGCTTTGCTTCCCTCCTCCCTATGATCTTAAGCCTGGTCAGATCCATATATTTATGTTACTGCCTGACCCTTAGAGGCATCTGAGTTTGTAATCCTCAGACACAATGCTACGGACAGTTTCTTCCAGCTCTCATATTCTTTGATTATTTGATTTAGAATTACTGAAATATGTTCCCAGAGCCATCAAAACATTAAAGCAAAAATTCTAACACACAATTTGATATGAAGAAAAAGAATTTTTTTAAAAGGCAAGGATTTTCTCATCTTCAGAAGACATCAGTATTTGTAGAAAAGGAAAATGAGAATGTGGCATCCCCTTAGCATCTAACTGGAGTAAAATCTTTATATTGTAATCACACGTCAAGCAGTCAATGAATGTCTGTTAGACATCAGTGATGTGCATGGCACTAGACTAGACATTGAGAAATATAAAGAGGCCTTCCACATACCTGTCATCATCCAAGAGGAAGTGTCTCATCGAGTTTATAAATTAACAATACATCAGCCTCCTAATGTACTGTGTGCCTGGGTCTCTGAAAAGTGGCAATAGATTTTTAAATGCTAAATCAAAACTATGTTTCCCTGTGAAATAAATAAAATCAAGGAGATTTGGGGGAGTCAAAAAATTGCCAGTAGTATCTTTTTAGTCATACTGAATTAAATGAAAAGCAACATAAATGAAGAAAAGGGGTGTTTTTAAGTTTATGAGATAAAGGCATTCATTGTACCGCAGAGGCTCAGGTAGATGAGCATGAAATTGTTAGCTGTCTCACCCTCCAACTCCTCCCCCTTCGTTATAAGAATGCTTGTCCACAAGTCTGATTATCCTCTAGGTCTCAAACAGAGTACTCTTCTAATTTTGCTGATATTAGGCAAAATTTCCCTACCTGTCACAAAGGTGGAGCTTGTGACCAATACCTATAAACTTTTATTAATGTGTCTGCTAACTGCTATCCAGTGAGTTGATATAAGCTCCTAGAACAATGACAAGCACATAGTAAGTACTCAAGAAACATTTGAGTTCGCAATTTCTAGTATCATCACTGTAATTATTTTGGTTTTGATTGTAAGAGTCTACTCCTTCACTGGGGGCTCCCAGTGTTACTGACATTTTCCAATGGGATTTCACTTTACAATTAAAATAAGTACTTAAGAAATCTCTAAGTTCACAGAAGGAAAAAAAAATTAAAATATTAAGCAGTTTTACATGTCTTGATCAGATACTGGCCAAAGAGATCTTTTGCGTTACTGATAGCTTAGCATTCAGCTCATCTCTGGACAACTGGACTACACAGCTGCCATACAGCCTTATTTGATATGGTGCTTGGTGTAAAGTCTACCATTGTTAAATTAGCAAATAGCTCACAAAAACAGAAAGTATTCATTTCTTCATGTATTCCCTCAAGGCGAATATTTAAATCATAAATAAATTGTGACCTAGGTATAAAGATATAAAATGATTACAAGTATGAAATGGGGTAGGAGCAGAAGTTTTGAAATGGAACTTCCCTGTGGGCTACAGTTGATGTTTGTTGATGGCTCACATAGCGCCTGTGCTTCCGTATGTTATCAGTGCTGCAGTTTTTCAGGTCTATCATCTGCTTTTCCCACTGTTCTGTTAACAGCACGTTGGTAATTTTGCTCCCTATTAGGCCCCTAGGCCTTCCCGAGATCCTAGCACATATTGGGCTAGTGGTACATCATTGGCGAGTAAATAAGTGAATGAGATTTGCAAGTGGTATACTCACTCTTTTAACTGTGAAACTGATGTGTCTTTTGAAAATCTAAGACCAAAATTGAGTTTCATGATGTCAAGTACATATTTCAATAGGAAAATCTTTTTTTATTCACATCATCAGTCATGTGCCCTAACTGAAAAATTCTCTATACTCTAATTTTGTGGAGGACATTTGCTGTAAGATTTTTAGCTAAATGTATTAATTTGGGTTATCATAGCCAATAAAACCTATTATAGATCAGAATCAGAAGATATGGTCTGACACACGCAAGGGCTTGCATAGCAGCTTCATATGTTATTATTCATCCCTACAACAATACCATGAGGAAAGCAGTGTGTTCTCATTGTGCATATGAGTGAACTGAGGCTTAGAATGGTACGGGTAGCCTGAAAACCACTCACTGGTACATGGAATGAGTGGACTTCAAAGCAGATCTCTCTAGTTCCAGGTCTTTCCTTTTTTCAGACAACTTGCTAAACAAACAAATAAAATTCAAGGGAAAATAAATTAGCACAGGTTTATAAATACAAAAAAAAAATTTAACAAGCATATAATCTAATGATTTAAGATTATGGCTCAGCCTTGGAACATAAAACCAACTGGCTTTTATTTGAATTAATACTGTTAAACAACCTAATTGCAGATATGGAAGTATTTTTCCACCATCTAAAAATCCAATTGTATAATAGAGATCAGTGTAATGTATTGTTTGTATGTTTCCTATAAGAACTTGAAAAGTATTTTCCTTACATTTGCATTTTGAAAATAATCCCTTCCTAAGGACTGGAAAGGATATGACTTTGTACTATGTTTTCAGGTGTAAGAAATCAAATACAACATTTACTGTCAATATTTATTTCAAAATAAGGAAAAAGACTATTTCCTACAACATGCTTTTCCTAGAACCATTTCTACCTTCAAGTCATACAGTAAGAAGAGTTTTTAAAAGGCTGGGAGAAGGGGCTTGAGTAATTACTAGGCATCAGTATAAACAATATGCCCAGCACATGACTGGATAAAGATGTTACATCTGTAGAAAGGTAAGGGTTGCAACTATAATAATTTTTGGGAGACGTCTATCATCTTCTACATGCCAGAATTCTCTACTGAAATTTTGTTCAGAGAATTGTCTGTGTTCATCTCCCCCACCCCCGGGGAATTCCTACAGCTATATTTCTACAGAAGGCAATATTGTGCTTACCCATGGAGAGGAGGAAGTTAATCTGCTGAGCTGTTGTCCTATTCTTTAGAAACACCAAATCACTGACAATATTGATTTTTGGCTCTTTATAAAACTTTAACTCTTCAGAATTTAATATGGAGAAACTATGTTGAAAAAAAAAAGTCCTTTCTGTTTGGACAACCTCAGTGCTTTAAGGGTAAACAAGTATTTTGTAAATTGGTCCACTGAATGATAAGCCAACAGATTTGAAGCCAGCTGTCACCTTTTATTAGTCACACCCATAAATCCAACCTGGTACTGGGATCATTCCCAGTGTCCCTGTATCACAGATGCAGTATTGAAGGGAGCTCTTTGAAGGAGGTATCATGTCCCCCTTTAGAGAGCATTTTATTTGGAAGTCCGAGGGATTGTCTGTGTTCTGTGGATTGTCCTCCTTGCAAATTTTCATAAGAGGAAACTGATGACATATATTATTTTCCTTTCCTTCTTCAAACCGATTGCCTTTCAATCATATATTTAGGCACAAATCCTAACTAACTTACTTTAAATCTAAAATTCATCAGTCTCCATCAAGACAATATTCCTGTTTTGTTCCTCCTTCCAAACAAGAAATCTACCTCCTTGTTGATAGATCTTGCAGGCTCACAACATACTAAATAAAGTATAGTAACCATAGCTGAGCCTTTATGTTTTACCATCAGTATGAATTTTAAAAGAGTGTCATCAAGAAAATCTTCTTCAAAGATATTTTCTTGCATGCCTAAGTACTACTGCTGAGATAAAACTGAAATGACTGCAGCAGTTCTGCTATCCTGGGCTTTTTGGTGTTCTGATTCTTTCCTCACTAGCAGAGGCAGTGAATTTAACACTCAGATTCGCTCTGACAGGCTGACAACTGATATCACAAGACCACAGCTAAGAGTGGTTTATTACTTTTAGTGGGATTTATTTAATTCAGTCTCACAGCCTGAGGGTGGGGTAAAGATTTAACTTGAAATTAAATTCCAGCAGGAGACCTTTTAATATAAGAAAAATGGGCAGAAGGATAAATGACATGCTCAATTGCAATGAATTTTTTTAAAAGCCTATATTTAACATGGAGAAAAAAATCCCACAAAATCATTTCAGTTGTTTGACAGATATGGAGAGAAAAAGTGCAGATGAACCAGTAATGATGATATAACTCAAAAGAGAATAATCTAAAGGAAAGTTTTTGACACAAGAATTTCTTCAATCTATCCAGGAAAAAAAAAATCCCAGTTTATGAATGCCTTCCATCAATGTCTGGATAAGTTGATAAGAAATCCCAAGTGTTCTCCTATTGTTTAATGTTAAACTGTACAATAATTCTGGATGAAATAGTAAAGTTGAAGTAAAGCCATGGATACGAATTACTCTGGTGTTACCCTGAACACAAGGAATGCTTACACTAAAAAATTTGGTACATGAAGTGGTATTCATTTGTATTGTGAGTCTGAGTAAAGTGGAGTTATATCATAACAGGTAACTCAGATGGGGTCTTGTGAGTTGGAATACTTAAGGCATGTTGGATAGTTATTGATCATGGTTTTCTGACATCACTTACATGGAGAAAAGGAGATTCCAGGGATGCCTGCGTGGCTCAGTGGTTGAGCATCTGCCTTTGCAAAGCTCAGGGTGTGATCGTGGGGTCCTGGGATTGAGCCTTGCATTGGGCTCCCCCATCCCGTTTCTCCCTCTGCCTGTGTCTCTGCCTCTCTGTCTGTGTTTCTCATGAATAAATAAATTAAATCTTTAAAAAAAATAAAAGAAGATTCCTCATGGTTCAATGGATATTAGAATATCAGTGATATATTTTCTTTCAGTGATATTATTTGGTGCTTTGGACTTTGTCTTATAAAGAAAAATGGCTGCTTCATAAAAGTCTATTAAACTTTAATGCTTTCTATTAAAGCTATATCTAATTTTGAGGCTTTGAGGAAATCAATGCCAAAGAAAGAGTGGAATATAATGAGCAAATGGCCATTTGCCTTACTCTGTTGAAAAACATTTCAGTTCAGTCTAAGCTTCAGAAATGTGGTTCCAGATCACACCAAACCTGGGGTTTGTCAGCACAGTAAGAGCAAGCCTGATCTTAGACAAAATCACAAAGGTCATGACCAGGAGTTCAATAGCCACATTCTACTTTTTTGTTTCTCTCTTCTCTTCCAGAACCCAAAGTTTTCATGGCTTTCCAAGTAAGCCTTCTTTGAAGGCTTGCACACCCACATGCAAAGGAGCTTTTCTGCCTCCCTTTTTTTCATAAAAACCTGTACCATGTTTATTTGACCTAAATGGTTAAAATATTGTCAAATGCTTAATAAGTGATAATAGCTGAATGCAGAGGGTCCCATATTAGCTTGGTTCATGGCATTCTTAATTGTCTCAGTAAGTGTTTCACAGCATCTTTGGCCCAAAAGAGATACTTCATAGTCCCATTTACTAAATACCTAGGTCCAAGCACCTTACCATGCATTTATGTCCTTAAAACTTAGCATTTATTGAACACTACACAGACTTCTCAAATTGTGAGATCAAAGTGGTTTGCACCATTCTTATTGAAAAGAAGGTAGAAATCAATGTTAAAAATGTAAATTACCTTCAGCTAGCATGATGTCCAACAGATGTTACTGTTTTTCCTGAATTTTAAAATATCTTCCTGGACCTCTTTCAATTTGCGGTGGGGCCCCAGGTAACTTCAGTGCTCAGTTTGAGAACTATGGGTTTCATGTTTTATCTCTTTTAACAACTTTGCATTTCAACAGAGCTTCACATTGTTTACCAACTGACCGTTGGTGTCTACCTAACACAATATGGTAGACTCAACTAGAAGAGAAATTTGGGGACAGTAGTTCTTTAGGTGCCTCTAATCTCACCACTCACCAGCATCCTGATCACATGGAATGATGATAAAACCCTAGTCAGAATCCACCTCATTATTATTGACTTATCTAAAAACCTAAGACCCCAGTAACAATTTTACTCAATCTGACTTTCAAATTATTGACCATTTTTTTCATAATCCCATTGTAATTTATCAATAATTATTTTCTTTGGAAAGAGTCTGAGCAGTGACTGTCAAACCTCTGACCCAGTGTAGGAATGAGCCCCTTAAATAGGTGAACCACAAACAACAGCTATGGCTATTTGGAAGATTAAATAGTCCGTCTCTGGCTCCCAGTATTCCCCTTTATCCTTTGTTCTACCCTTCTAGTCTGGATATACTGGGTACAGTGCAATGAGCATCATTTTTTTGGTAGGATCGATGTTTGCTAAGTGATCATTTCCTACTTACATAAAATTGTTTTCATTCTTCAATGATGTTTTTGCTTTTAATTGTGGTTTGGGATGAAATTCTTCATAAATTTTCCTATTAGAATTAATAGATTTTTTTTCTTTTAACAGCTTTTTACTTAGTGGCAGGTTTTTCAGAAAAGAGTTAAAGTCATTAAACAGGGATAGGTATATACTCAAAGCAATTTACTTCTTAGGTGATTTGATAATTGAGATATCACCATATTTTTTTTTCTACAGTGAAGTTAAACTGAAGGCCCATCTGCTGATGAATAGCATAACCAGATTTTAGGTTAATTAGCTCCCAAGTGCCCTGTATGTATTTATACCATCAGAAGATCAAAAGGTACACATTTGAGTATGTCTGGAACCAGAGCTCCCTTCTACTGAAATCAAGCGTATGCATTTTCCTGAGCCCCTTTTCTGCCAAGGACAATCCACAGTCAAATGGCAAAGGTGTACTTTTACAAATACATCCTATGAAAATTTGTATACTGAAAGTCATTGCTAAGGAATGTAATAAATATATTTCTTAACTTCGGATTTCTAGTGATGACATAAATATGTTTATTTCTTCTAAAAATCATTATATTGAAATACCTGACAACATAAGCCCCTTGAATGAAGACAATGCACCTTATACAGGGAAAGAAAATCTCAGACCAAAGGAGTATAACATGCAATTAAAAAAAAAAAAAAAGCATTCTTTTTTATTCATTTTTATTTTTATTTTTGTTCTTTTTGATTTATAATTCAACTCAGTTTCTATTGTGTTCCAAGGTCCCTTCCAAAAAAGCTGGCAGGAAATTTTCATTTCATTCTTGTTCCCAGGATTGTATATCCCTTTCTGGGGGGATTTATTCAGTGCCAGGACATTGGAAGGAAGGGAAAGATTGTGTTCTGAGTCATCTGACCACACCTTTTCACTAACATAATCACCATCCCAATCCAGGAGCTCTTAACTGTGCCACACTGCCCCAGAAAGATCTCTTCCATCTGCTGCTGACTGATGCTTAAAAATGTCTTGCGAAGGTTCACCCACAAAGCTTGAAAGAATGAACTCAGTTATAATGCAAATATACTTAACAGAAGAAAAGTTGTAAAGAGGCAGCCATTTTCTTGTGTAAATTAGTGCTAGAGGCTTTAAGACTAAATTCAAACAAGGAAAGAATACAATGTCAAGTTCCTAACCAAAAGTGGAAGCTGCTTCAAAGTGCTGGGTCTTCTACTTAACCACACGTCTCATCCACCTATTTTTTCATGCACAATTTATGATTTTCATTTGGAGCCTAATAAACAGGTGGTTGGGGATTATTTCGACTTCCTGTTATCTTTATGGATGTTTTCTAATGGAAAATTCTTAACTTAGAACTTCCTAAATTTAATTCACATAGTTTGATATATCAATCCTTAAGAAAACCCAGGCATTTAAATAATAAGTAATGACCTCTATTTATACTAATTTCATTAAAATGTTGTTTCTAGGTTTTTCCAAATGTCTAGGAAAAAATATTTTTCCCTCATGAAAGAGCTTAATTGTCAACACACACACACACACACACACACACACACACACACACATTCTCTCTGTCTTCCTTTCCCTGTTTTTCTCTCTCAAGCCAAAAATTAACAGACTAAGAAGAAACTATGTGGAGATTAATGTGAACATGCTCACTTTTATAAAGGAACTGAGGCAAAGAGATAAATAAGCTAACTATTTCAATTTGCTTTTATTAATGGAAGATTTTTGACTGAAAATGGAAAACAAGTGTCTAGGGTACTAGCTGCAATGGAATACAGTGGAAATCTATTTTGAATAAGTCATGAAAAAAAGGTAGAACAATGGACAAAAATAATTTATAAGTTTTAATATAATATTTGCATTTTCTTGCCTTTTACAATTCAGACCAGTTCTACACATTTTTAATATACCCCGAAGAGACTAACTAGGTCACATGATCCCCTCTACCATAGGTTAGCCACCCTCAAAGCAGCACTTGGCAGGAGTACATCAGCCAGAAGAGTGGGCAACATCAGAGTGAGCAGCAAGGGGAGATGTGTGCTTCATCCAAGAACTTTGGGTACCGCTTTCAGTTTCCATTTGTTTTCTCTTCTTGCCTCAGTTTTGCAGCCAAAAGATTCTTTATACCTTCTAAGCTGCTTGCCCATAAGCTGGAATTTAAAATGAAGTCAATAATTATTTATACATTCCACTTGAATCTTGTCTCTAATTTCTCTATTTTTCTTAGAATTAGAAAAAAAAAGAAAGAAAGAAAGAAATGGATGAGGATTGTAGAGTTATGTAAGAAAGTAACCTTGAAAGTATCCACTCTCTAATTTAGCCTGTATTGTGGTGTTGGGCAAAGCCAGCTCTTGGCTGACCTAAAACCATAGCAACATTTCCTAGTTGGGGAATGGTTGGTTGAGAACCAGGTTCATATTCTTCCGGGGAGAGGGGAGGCACTCTGAATTATAACAGTCCAAATATATGAGAGTGTGCTTACTTCATGGGGCTAGAGCTATAGCCTTAAAAGGTCATTATCTCACTGGACAATTAAAATTCAAATATTTTAGGAACATAAAGGTAATAGTAAAGATCAGTGAAAATTATTTTCAACATGATGTAGGTCAAAGAAGGGCTTTTTCTACCTCATTGTCGCTGAAAGGAGGGGGCACTATAGGATCAGTTGAAGAAAGACATTTTCAGATAGAATACTGGAATGAAAAGCTGTAAAATAGCAGTGCAGAGGCACCATAGTTAGGAATTGGGAGGTAGAGGAGAAAGTGCTTGACTGAGGGGACTATTGTTCATGTATGAAAGTCTGTGTCTATCCCATTTCTTCATTAGAGCACTTGATCTTTCTGAACATGCCCTGTGCCATTGATGGTCTTCATGGGAACTTCTCTTGTTAGCTGGATCCCTGATCTAACTCCAGTCTGCCCCAGGGCACAATCTAGCCATACCAAACATAGTGAATTAACTTCTCTCCCAATTTACTTCCCAGTGTATGACAGCTAAGCACTTGCCACTTCCAACTGAATATACACCACTGTAGTAAAATCAGACTGCATAAATCCAGATTCATACAGAGAGGTAGGATTTGAAGATTGGAGGAGAGTTTAGGGAAGATCTTTCCCCTCAATCTTAAGTACTACTCACAGCTTTGCTAGTAATGACATTCTTCCAGCCACCTAGGAAAGAAACTTTGTAGCTTTCAGTCTTTTTTTTCTAGGTCGCCTTCCACATCACTTGTAAACTCTCAAGTCTCTTTGAATCTGACTTCCCAGTATCTCTCACTTTTGTCATCACTCTGCCATTCCCCCTAAATCTACTCTGCCTTAATTAACTAATTCATTTCTAGATACATGCCAGATGCATGAAAGAGCACAGTCTCTGGAATTAGGTAATTGGGGTCAAATCTCAACTGTTCCACTTGTTAGGTGTGTGATGTTGGGCAAGTTTGTTCATCAAAGTTAAATTTCTTCATTTATAAAACGGGAGTAATATTTTTTATACTGATGTTTCATTAGATAGCATATAAAAACTATTTGGGATACATTCAATGCTAAATATGTTAAATATCTTCTTGATTTAATCTTAAAATACTGCATTAATTTCATTACTTCCCTTCTTAAATATACACCATTATCCTCAAACACTTTGAAATAGCCTCCAAACTTCCTACTCCACCATCCTAGGTCTTCCTCAAAACATTTCCCACTTCCCTTTCTAGTTAAGGCAAACTCCCTTTATTATTTTTTTATTTTTTTTTAATTTATTTTTTATTGGTGTTCAATTTACTAACATACAGAATAACACCCAGTGCCCGTCACCCATTCACTCCCACCCCCCGCCCTCCTCCCCTTCTACCACCCCTAGTTCGTTTCCCAGAGTTAGCAGTCTTTACGTTCTGTCTCCCTTTCTCATATTTCCCACACATTTCTTCTCCCTTCCCTTCTATTCCCTTTCACTATTATTTATATTCCCCAAATGAATGAGAACATATAATGTTTGTCCTTCTCCGACTGACTTACTTCACTCAGCATAATACCCTCCAGTTCCATCCACGTTGAAGCAAATGGTGGGTATTTGTCATTTCTAATAGCTGAGTAATATTCCATTGTATACATAAACCACATCTTCTTTATCCATTCATCTTTCGTTGGACACCGAGGCTCCTTCCACAGTTTGGCTATCGTGGCCATTGCTGCTATAAAAATCGGGGTGCAGGTGTCCCGGCGTTTCATTGCATTTGTATCTTTGGGGTAAATCCCCAACAGTGCAATTTCTGGGTCGTAGGGCAGGTATATTTTTAACTGTTTGAGGAACCTCCACACAGTTTTCCAGAGTGGCTGCACCAGTTCACATTCCCACCAACAGTGTAAGAGGGTTCCCTTTTCTCCACATCCTCTCCAACATTTGTTGTTTCCTGCCTTGTTAATTTTCCCCATTCTCACTGGTGTGAGGTGGTATCTCATTGTAGTTTTGATTTGTATTTCCCTGATGGCAAGTGATCAGAGCATTTTCTCATATGCATGTTGGCCATGTCTATGTCTTCCTCTGTGAGATTTCTCTTCATGTCTTTTGCCCATTTCATGATTGGATTGTTTGTTTCTTTGGTGTTGAGTTTAATAAGTTCTTTATAGATCTTGGAAACTAGCCCTTTATCTGATATGTCATTTGCAAATATCTTCTCCCATTCTGTAGGTTGTCTTTGAGTTTTGTTGACTGTATCCTTTGCTGTGCAAAAGCTTCTTATCTTGATGAAGTCCCAATAGTTCATTTTTGCTTTTGTTTCTTTTGCCTTCGTGGATGTATCTTGCAAGAAGTTACTATGGCCGAGTTCAAAAAGGGTGTTGCCTGTGTTCTTCTCTAGGATTTTGATGGAGCAAACTCCCTTTATTGTTGTACACTAGCCTTTAGCTAAAGCCAAGGTAGGGTTCCTACTATCTTCTGTGTTCAATGGCCTCAATCTGTGAAAGCCCCATTTTTTTTTAATCCCCAGGAGAAAAACTTTATTTCCCCTACCACTGCTTCTAGACTAAAATTCCTCCAATCTTTTTAACTTAAAAATAGGCTTTCTTTAGTAATCAAATTTCTAGTCCAAGTTCAAAATCATACAATGATATTTACTTTACTTATCTATTTGAAAATTTCTCCTCACTTAACTCCAGTTCAAGCCTGACTAAAAATAAAATATAAAAATTAAACAAGACAGAAAGGGGAAGCCCAGTCATTCTGTGTGAACTTTAAGAAGGACTGAGCAGCTAATCCCCAGTCAGTCCTTAGCATCAGAGAGCACTAGTGCATTCAAGTGTAGTTCTAGAAAAAGATGTGAGATATACTGTCAAATATAATACAATTGTACTAGTTCCAGGAGAGAAGAACCACACTGAAACCTGACAGAGCCCACCAGGGATTTCCTGTTCAAGTGGGCACCCACTGTTTCCCAGGGGTTGCAGCCTTTATTCTCCATTGGAAGTTAAGTGTGAGATCCCCAGGACCATTAAATAATATGGAGATGTGGCCTGAGCCCTCACAGTATTCCAACAGGCCAAGTAAAACTTAGGGGACATGTAGACTCATAAATTAGGAAATGGAATATACTTTGGGACACCTGAGTGGCTCAGTCAGTTAAGAGTCTGGTTTTGGCTCAGGTCATGATCCCATGGTGCTTGCAATCCAGCCTCATGTCAGGCTCCCTGCTTCTCCCTCTCCTTCTGCCCCTCCCCCCACTGGTGTATGAGTGCATGCATGCTCTCTCCAAAAAAAAAAAGAAGTGGAAGATACTTCATGGATCATAGTTTAAAATTCTAGTCACTCAACAATGGAAGCAGCAAGTTAACCACCTCCAAATTTAATTTGTAATATGTAATATTTCAGCAACTCTAATTCAAAGGTTTTCAGTTCTTGCCCAAATACTAACACTACCTCTACATTCACAAACTCTGAATATCTTCCCTAAAGGAGATCTCTGAACTTTCTACTTTAAGAGACATTTAAGAGAACAATAAAAAGCAATCTTGTAAAGGGCCTAAGCAGCGCTCCAGACGTTGCCCTCAAATAGTGTTCCTCATATGCTGTAAAAAATACCATTCCTCTACCTAGAGCTTCCATGATACCAAACACTGAATTCATAAGACATGATTTGCCTCATTTCCAGCAGCTAGGTCAATTCTAGATAATTAACTATTACATTTCATTTCTTGTGTCCTTGTGTTAAACAGCTAGTTTCTAATATCCCCC
This sequence comes from Canis aureus, assembly GCF_053574225.1. Lineage (NCBI taxonomy): Eukaryota > Metazoa > Chordata > Mammalia > Carnivora > Canidae > Canis > Canis aureus. Next base: position 84,398,151 of record NC_135611.1, on the reverse strand, counting down.
AGAGAAGCTCTGAGGAATACAACTTTTTTAACTAAAAAAAAGGGGCAATTATTGTTTACTCCACTTATAGACATAAATTTAATCTAAATCAAAAAGGAGAAACTGTTATGTAGCCTGTCACATTTTCATTTATTTCTCCCTCAGAAGGGATACATTAGCTTAGACTTCATTTCTTTCAAGGAGTAAACAATCAGACTCTTAACTTTGGTTTATTATCTCTGATTTAGAAAACAATACTTTTGATTATAAATATCTATTTATTAACATGAATCTCTGAGATTTTCTACCTTTATTCACTTCCACCCTAAACTGTAATGTTTGGGGAACTGTTCCAGTTATCTACGTTTATATGATATGCCACTTCAAAATTTAGCAACTTAAAATAATAGCCATGTTATTGTCTCATAATGTCATGTGTCAAGAATTTGAACAGGGCTCATCTGGCAATTTTCTTGCTCTACATGCCATCAGCTGAAGTCTTGCTGGTATCAGCTGTTGGATAAGCTAGTCTGGATCATTCAAACTGGCCTTTCATTTGTCTGGTGTCTTGGAGGGGATGGCTTGAAGGCTTGGCTTAGGTGATACCATCCTCTGGAATGCCTACAAATGGCCTTTCTGCATGGTGGTCTCTGAGTAGCAGGACTTCTTTGAGGGTATCTCAAGGCTCCCAAAGTAATTGTTGAAACAGGCACAAGGAACAATTGCATGGCTTCTTGTGATCTGACCTCAGAAATCTCAAAGCACAAGTGTCATCTCATTGTATTGTTCAAGCAAGTCACTATGGTTCAAGGGGAAGAAAATCAGACTCCCATCTCTCAACAGGTAGAACACCAAAGAATTTATGGTCATTTTTAGTCTACTTTAGGGATTTTTATTTATTGAACCCCTTATACTTATTTATTGAGCAATATTTATTGAATCCCCCTAAATGTATTCCAGACATTAACAAACAAGGGGGATAGAGTAGTGAACAGCTAAAAAGAAAAGACCTGATCCCCTGTTGCTTGTATGTACATCCTTTGTATTCCAGCGCCAAGCACAATGCATGGAGTATTGTAGACACCCGATATATTTTTGAGGAACTTAACAGGTGGGTTTGGAGATTTGGAAACATGGACAGCTCTTCCCTTCAGAAGTTGTTGATAGTGAGGTGACTGAGAGGAAAGAAGGAGCACTATTTCACCATTTTGACTCTTTCCAGGTTGCTGGCATATCTTCTAGTATCTTTAATGAGCATGCCTGACATTGCCAATTCGACCAGGTCCAAACTGAGAGTGTGCCAGACCCAATCTATCATCCATTTTGGTGTAATGTATACCCTAGGAAACACTTTTATGCTTTAGACTGAAGAAATAATATTTAGCTTCCAATTCTACTTTCTTATTTTTCTAAGACTTCAGTGCCTCTGTTTTGTTGATTAAATCTGGAATGTTTATGGAACTTCCCATCTTCAGTACAAAAACTCACCAGAGTATTAAGTCATAATGATAGCATTGTTATACACCTCTGAGAATAAGTTGTGCTCATACAGCCTATTTAGAGTATTCTTGGTCCTTTATTTGTTTTGTTTCTGTGAGGCTTGTCTTAGAATGACTTGAGGGAATTACTCTACATTATGGGGAATAATCTATCAGTTTAGGTTCCTTCCATATTTTCTGATGGCATTATACATTTCAGTGTTGATGCATTCCCAAAAAGAAAATCAATTTCTATGACAACATGGACTCAAGACACATTTCACAAAGCATGATGGAATGTTTAATATAATGTAAAAATAGTAAACTTAAGAAGTTTTTCATAAAAGTCACATCATATTTATAAAAAAAATATTTTAAGCAAAATCTTTCAAAGGAATTTACAAAGAGCAAGCTTTTTTATCATTATTATTATTGCACCAAGGTTTCTTAATATAGGCTCCATTTTTGTGTGTGTGTACAGTAAGCCATCACCTTAAAAGGGAATACTCAATGTAGGAGAAATCCAGCTTCCCCATCTATATAATTTAAGATAACCTTACAGACAATAATGTATGTTGACAAGGTCCAGTCCAGTCAGTTAGTAGGTGTTGTCTGGTACGATAGACATTAACATGTCTTTTTTATTTTTTCTTCACAAAAACATATGAATCTAACAAAATGAATCCTTCTAAGAACAAATTTTAGATACTTAAATAATATGCCAAGTAGTGATGCACCTTCCCAAGGAGAAATAATATTTCATTTTCTAAAAATTCTTCTTGGAGAATACAAAGAGAAAAATCTAGTGCTGAAAGCAAGCTCTGAAAAAATGCATGTTCAAAGAGTTTTGACTTATAAAAGGGTAAGAACAAGATTGCTTCAGAGCCATTCATACTTGTAGTAAATGAAACTGCATATATATATTCCATTTAATAATTCTATTTCACTTCTTTTTATCAACGTTATGGAAATACTCTTACAGATAGGTAATAGAGAACTTCAAAGAAGAAAATGTGATCATTTTCAGAAGTTATGATTAACTATAACTAAGTGTAATGAAACAAAATAATATTAACATAATATTATAATTTATAACTTCTATTTCTTTATGGCTAAAAGAAAATGAAAATAATATGAAGTTCTGTTCACCTCATTTCAGCTCTGTTTTATACAGACCTAGAAGCTTCATGTAAATATTGTAAAAGTTATCAGGTTAATTCTCCCTAGACATTTGGCATGAATATCATAGACAATAATAGATAAAATGGAAATGAATTTGGACATTTGTTTATGAAGAATTAAAATAAATGCTTGCCTTTATATAGACATAAAAGTTAGATTTTGTCATCCATAGACACTTTCTGAAAGAATCAATAAAGGATGTTCATCAGCAAAATGAAAAATGAACACAAAGGAGTTAAATAAAACACAGTGTATAACCATAGAACCTGTTAAAGAATATGCTGGTAAATTCAATCAAACATTTGCTGTAAGGAACAAATATGTTTACACCTAAAAATTGTTCTTAGGAAAGATGGAAAATTTAAAAGCTAATGTGTATGCTAAAAAATTAGAGTAAACAATAAAAATATAATTAAATATCTTACTTCCAAAGTAGGAGAAGAATGAAAAGAAAAAAATTATCAAGCCAGTTTAACTGTGATAAAAGAAAAGAATTATTATAAACACAATATATATTACCATATATTATTTTTATTATTTTTATATTATTATTATAGTAGTATTTCATTTATTATTGTTATATAATTAATATAATTATACCTTATAATAACATTATTATAAAAATTAATTAAATGGTAGAAATAAGTTCCAATATGCATTGGTATTCTCAATGTACTTAAATGGAATAAACTCACTAATTATAAATGGGAGGAAGACTATGAAATTTATTTTTTTTAATCTGGATAAATTTTTTATAAGAATCTTGTATAAAAGAACAATGCGAATGTAATAAGGAGATAGGATAAGTTATAGAAGATAAAGATCAGCCAAAGGAGATTTATGTAGCAATAAGAATTTCAGACAAAATAGAATTTAAGAAATAAAGCAATAAGGATAAAGAGTGGCAGTACCTAATTTAAGGAGGATAATCTGCCAAAAAGGCATAACTACTATGAATTTGTGTATACCTAACAAATTGGTTTGAAATACAATTTCATAATGTTAAGGAAAAATAGATAAATATGCAATATTATCATTACCAAAAATTGATAAAGCAAAAAAACAAATAAGGTATATAAGGTTGCAACAGCCCAATTAATGGATTTCATTTAATGCATGTGTATAACACATTGTGGACCACAAATGAAAAGTATCTTTGTTGTTTTCAAACATATATAAACAATTACTAAACAGAAAGATAAAGTAGGTCTTAACAACATCAAAGGAATCACTATCATATAGATCATATTCTCTTAATTTTAATTTTAAAACAAAGTGTGCTGTCAGATAAAATATAGGACACTCAGTGCAATCTGAATTTCAGATAAGCAACAAATAATTTTTAGGATAGGCATATTCTATACAATATTTGAGATACAGTTATTGAATAATTATTTGTTGTTTATCTGAAATTCAGATTTCACTGGGCATCCTGTATTTTTATTCTCCAAATCTGACAATCCTAGAAATATTCATTAAAAAACACAGAAAAATCAAAGCAAAGTGAAAAGGAGACTAATTTTGTAAACTAAAAAATTACTCCAAATTAGTACCTAGGGTCAAAAGAAGATTATGAAGAAAAAAACTAAGTATCTGGAGGAAAAGGAAATGGGAAAGAAAAGAAGAGAAGATTCACCCTACCAGACATCCAAACCATTGTAAGGCTGTGATTTTTGTTTTGTTTTGTTTTATTTTAAACATGGTGAAATTATTTTAGAAACAGACCACACAAGAAAGTGGAACAAACTGATAAAGAGTTGTACTCTTTTGTGGAAGTTTGGCATTTGACAGAGGCGGTATCCATCACAAGTCAGAAGCCAACAGATGAATTAGTAAAACTTACCAACCACAGAGAAAATACACTTTTACTACATATGATCAACAAGAGAGGATTAGTATCTAGAGCTATAAAGAACTCCTACAAATAAGCAAGAAAAAAAGCAAATAATTCAATGAAAAAATGGCTATATCAAAATGGCTATATCAAAAAACAATTTATAGGAAAGGAACTTGAATTGCCAGCAACTATAAAAATTTATGTTCAATCTCACTAATAATTAAGAAAATGCAAGATAACACTTGTCAGAGGGGAAAGAAATTGATAAAAATTTGTGAATAACACATCTTGTCTGGTTTCGAATCCTAAATCTACCATGCATTAGTTGTCTGACTGTAGAAAATCTTTTAACCACTCTGCTAATTTTATCATCAGTAAAATGAGACTATTACCTGTGTCAGAATTGTTATGATAATTTAAGATTTTTTTAAAAAAATGTTTAAGTAAGTACACCCAATGTGAATCTTTACCTCACAACCACAAAATCAAGAACAACATATTCCACTGACCAGCCAGGAGCCCTGAGAATTGTTATGATAATTAAATGAGTTAATACTATCAAGATTCTTAGAACAGAGCCTGCCTACTATAAGCATTATATAACTTTTTGTTAATGAAAGAAATATTGGCCAGAGTGTTTTTTATTTTTGTTTTGTTTTACTTTTTTAAGTTTTTATTTTGACTCCAGTTCACTAACATATAGTATTATATTCCTTTCAGGTGTACAATATAGTAATTCAATACTTCCATATATCACCCTGTGCTCATCACGACAAGCACACTCCTTAATCCTCTTTACCTATTTAACCCATCCCCACCCTTCTCCCCTCTTTAGATTATTCTGTATAATTAAGAGTCTGTTTCTTGATTTGTCTCTCTCTCTCTCTTATTCTTTCCCCTTGCTTACTCATTTTGTTTCTTATATCCCTCATATGAGTGAAATCATATAGTATTTGTCTTTCTCTGACTTCAGGTAGCATTATACTCTGTAGCTCCATCCATATCATTGCAAATGGTAAGATTTCATTCCTTTTATGGCTGAGTAATATTCTGTTGTGTATATATGTGTTATTGTTATATAATTAATATAATTAAACCTTATAATAACAGTATTATAAAAATTAAATGGTAGAAATAAATTCTAATATGCATCAGTATTCTCAATGTACTTAAATGGAATAAACTCACTAATTAAATGGGAGAAAGACTATGAAATTTATTTTTTTAATCTGGATAAATTTTTTATAAGAATCTTGTATAAAACAACAATGCAAAAGTAATAATATATATATACACACACACACACCTTTATCCATTCATCATTGATGGATAGCTGGCTGCTTCCATATTTTGGTTATTGTAAATGATGCTGCAATAAACATAGGGGTGCATGTATCCCTTTGAATTAGTGTTCTTGTATTCTTTGGGTAAATACCCAATAGTGCCATTACTGGATCATAAGATAGTTCTATTTTTACATTTTCAAGGAAACTCCATACTGTATTCCAGAGTGGTTTCATCAGTTTGCATTCCCACCAACAATGCACAAGTATTCCTTTTCTCCACATCCTTGCCAACACCTGTTGTTTCTTGTGTTGTTGAATTTAACCATTCTGACTGCTGTGAGGTGATATCTTACTCTAGTTTTGATTCATATTTCCCTAAAGATAAGTGATGATGAGCACCATCTTGTGTACCTCTTGGCTATCTCAGTGTCTTCTTTGGAGAAATGTTTGTTCATGTCTTCTGCCCATTTTTAACTGGATTGTTTGCTTTTTTTGGTGTTGAGTTGTACAAGTTCTTTGTATATTTTGGATACTAGCCCTTTATCAGATATGTCATTTGAGAATATCTTCTCCCATTCTGTAGGTTGCTTTATAGTTTTGTTGATTGGGAAAACAGGAATTCTTGATTCCTGCAAGCATAAATGTATATTGGAACCCTTACATTGGAAAGCAATTTGGCACTGTCTAGTAAAGGTTGAAATGTGTATAATTCAAACTTTTAACAAGCAGAATGCAATAAAAAAATACCTAGATTTTTGCTGTAAAAAGTTCCATAACTCAGCCACACATTCCTGGTGAATCTGAAGTCCTCTGGTTACTTTAAGACGCAATTGCATTTCAGTATTTAATACTTGAATACTGCATACTTTCTACAAAGTTAAAAGTTATTTCTATCTGTCCCCTAGCTCCAGCCTATTGAAAGGGAAGAGTCTGCAATGGAAAAGGAAGAAAATGATCCTTTAGCTTTTTTCCCCTTTATTATGTTGCTTCTGTGCTTCCTCCCCAAACGTTCAAATGACAGTATTTTTTTTAATTCTAGGACATATTTTTGATTTCTGGTGTTGAGGTTAGGAGGAAGAGATTATGTCAGTTTGGGTTCTATGGGAAACAGACCCAAAGTATAAAAGATTTATTGGGGATAACACCTGTGAAAGATAAAGAGAGGAAGAAGGAGTAGGCAGAGAATGAGTGCCGACTTTGATCAGAATTATAAAAGGAGACAGGGCAGAAAAGAAGATTGCAAAGGAAGAGACTCAGACTGTGGGGTAAATCCAAAAACATCTTGGCACGCCCAGTGGAATGTTCTGGCAAAAACACTGGCCATTGATGAGTTCCTCATTGGGCAGAAATGGTCAGGCCAAAACAACACTGTGGCTTCGATGCTGTGGGGAATCCTGATGATGGAGCAGCTCAAGGCTGTCATCTAACTGCACTTCTCACAGCCAAGTTTTCTCTGGAGAAGAGATTTGAGCAGATCTCCACTGCAGCTCCACAGAAGGGGTTAGGATTGGTCTTACTTGGCTAGTACTATCATGAGTTGCCGTCCATGCTGTTCTAGTTTGGACAGGCAGGGAAAGCTAAGTCTTTCTTTCATGAGTGTTTTGTGATTTTATCAGAGCCTCTCATGATGGTATTACTCATCAGCAAATCTGTTGTCTTGGGACTTCAGCCTACACTGAGACAGCAAAAGTTCCATTTTCGCATCCTTTTACATCTGTTTCTTACACCTGGAAATTTGACTTCTAGAGAAAATGTATGCCTAAGAGTGTTCATTCAGACGTTGCTTGTAATATTGAAAAAGATGGAAATAATCTAAATATCTGTGAATGTAAGAGTGAAAAAATAGATGTATATGATGGAAGAGTATGTAGCAGTGATTCTCAAACTTTAACATCAGAGCCACCTGGAGGGCTTATAAAAACACAAATGGCTGGGCTCTGCCCCCTGGAGTTTCTGATTCAATGAGACTGCAATGGGACCTGAGAATCTGCATTTTTCTAACAAGTTCCCAGTGATGCTGCTGGTTTTGAGTCCACATTCTGAGAACCACTGTTAAATGGCAATCAAAATGACAAAATTAGATCTGTCTGTAGCATTATGAATAAATATTAAAATGATTAAGGAAGTTGCAGAATGATGCCATGGTCTAATACCAATTATATAAAATTTATTTTTATTTTTTTATTCATTTATGATAGTCACACAGAGAGAAAGAGAGGCAGAGACACAGGCAGAGGGAGAAGCAGGCTCCATGCACCGGGCGCCTGACGTGGGATTCGATCCCTGGTCTCCAGGATCGCGCCCTGGGCCAAAGGCAGGCGCCAAACTGCTGCGCCACCCAGGGATCCCTCAATTATATAAAATTTAAAAACAAAATAGTACAATATAGTACTATAGGCAGACAAACATGCTGTAAAATATAAGACACAGTCAAGAAGGACACATACCAACTTCATGGTAGTGGTTATCTAAAGGAGAAAGGGGTATTAGATTGAAGACAGGTTGAAAAACCTCTAAAGCTGATATGGGAGAGGTTAACATTTGCTTATAGTGGGTAAAAATGAGTTTACTATATTCCTTCTCTATGGTTTTCTCCACATTTGAAATGTATCATTAAAAATAATTAAAAATCCATAATGGTTTTTTGAAAGAAAACAAATTTATCACAATTTATTATTTACTCATTTATGTTCAAAAGCAATTTAACTGATATGTAACAAAAACTTATATTTAATCTATGAAGAGCAACGATTATTATATTTTGTAAAATAATTATAGATGATATGGAATCTTGTTCATATTGCAAGTAAAATGAATAAAACAGCCCTCATTTAAAGTTTCTTTATTGGGATCCCTGGGTGGCGCAGCGGTTTGGCGCCTGCCTTTGGCCCAGGGCACGATCCTGAAGACCCGGGATCGAATCCCACGTCAGGCTCCCGGTGCATGGAGCCTGCTTCTCCCTCTGCCTGTGTCTCTGCCTCTCTCTCTGTGTGACTATTATAAATAAATAAAAATTTAAAAAAAAATCTTTAAAAAAAATAAAAAAAATAAAGTTTCTTTATTATTGAAATATTTATAACCATATTTAACTAATTGAAAATGATATGGCCATTATTATTAATATTAATAATTTTGACTATTCTTTTGAAGCAGTTCCATGGAGTTAGTAAAGGAAGGTGGCAAGTGTCATAGAGAGAATGCCTAATTTCAGATTACATTAGTAATACAAAGATTAAGTTTAAAGAGTCATCTAAAATATGCAATTGTTTGGGTGTGCCTTAAACTATTCATCTTAATGGCCAATTGACTGAATGAAAACTCTGACAGCAGATAAGTCAAACTTAAAATCAAATGTTTTGTTTAGCCATCAGAGGAAGACCTGCATGCTGTACATCGCAGGTGTGTAAATAGCAAATAGGATTTCTTGTTTTAAAACTTTGTTACATTCCTAGCTTAATGTTGTGGATGGTGAGAGGAAAGAGAATCAAGCCTCTGAGAGATGGGTAAATTTGCCAATTTTACTAATGATACTGAAGATTTTAATATTTCTTTAAAATATTTAATATTTCTTTAAAAAGGGTCGGGCAGCTCGGGTGGCTCAGAGGTTTAGCGCCACCTTCAGCCCAGGGCCTGATCCAGGAGTCCCACATCGGGCTCCCTGCATAGAGTCTACTTCTCCCTCTGCCTCTGTCTCTGCTTCTCTCTCTCTCTCTCTTCTCTGTGTTTCCCATGAATAAATAAATAAAATCTTTAAAAAAATAAAAATAAAATAAAAATAAAAGGGGTTAGACATTCAAACCCTTTCTGACCACGCAGGCTGTATCTTAGGAAACTAATCTAGATCAATACAATAATGATCTTGCTGTAACACTAAATACATATTCAATTATTGGTGTTCCTTTTAAAATATGAATAAGAACTTATTAATTTTCTCAATTATAGCTATACTTATTTCATTATGCCAATCCAGTTTGAGAATAGTGTTTTGTGAACTGTTCCAAGCTGGTAGAATCAATGGTTTACCACAATGTGCTTAGTCATTTCTATTAAATAATCTTTGTTTACTGGCATCCTTGTATCCTTGTCAATTAGAGATTTTTCAGTGTTAGGGATCTAATTTTCCCACGGAAAAGGGAAAAAAAAATCTCGCTAGACATGGCATTTTAATTAAAAGCTATTAAGTACCAATTCCTTCTAACTGAAGCTATAATTTTCAGGAAAAAAAAAACTTTATTAAGGGTTGAGTTCTTAGCTTGAAATGGAGCCAAGTTCAGCTACTCGTAAAAATCACTGTTAACCTCATTAAAGACCATTTACCTCCATATTATATTCTAAATCAATGCTACAAGTTTATTTTGTTTTGTTTTAAACATCTGTCATCCTGCTGGCAACATCCAGCAACCAAATTTTTTCAGTGTTTTTCCCTATTAATCATCATCGCCTCTTTTTATTTTTTATCTTTTCTATCCAGAGACTAGTGGGATGTTTCTCTTGCCTTTCCTGTCATCACAACATTCTAACTCAGCAGAAAGCAAGGCAGATCCACAGTGGAGTATTTAATTCAAACTGGGAATGAAGGGGCAAGGGGAGTTTGGGTTGAAGGTAAAAATGTGAAAATTCTTCAATTGCTTGCATGTTTAACATCTCCATTAATTAAAATCCTCCTATTTGTATGAATTCATTTCCTCAGTGCAAGTGGCCCAGATATCACCAGAGAGAAACTGGTGTAAATCCCATGCAAATTATTTTTATTGAACATGTACTGTGCACATTTTAGGGACTGTATTCTACCTAAATAATGCAGGAGCATGTGATGCCTGCCAAATCCCACACAATGTTGAAACCCCAGTTAGTGTTTTATCTTTAAAGAGAGAGTTCTGCGTCCTTTTGGCAGCTGATGAGTTCAGATAGAAAACATGCCAGCAGTGTGGACGGATGCATTATCACACGCACACCCCTGCCTCATCATATGCCATAACATTGGCAAGCAGAGCCCAGAGCTCTTTAAGAACAAGAAGAAGCTCATAAATAATGGTTGAATCACACAAGGGATAATTAAATGAGACAACTGAATGCCAATAGACTCCCCAGCGGAAAATACTCTTCAGTGAGGATCATTCCTGCCTCTCCTTTCTTCCTTTATTTTTTTAATCTTCCTCAGTCTTCATTCTAACAGTTCATTACCGTAGATACTTTTCAAATGGGAGGGTTTTAAAATTTTGTCAAACTCTGCAAAACATTTTGAGGCATTTTCACATTTGGGAACGTTTCTTCAGTGCATATAAACATATAGATATATTCTTATTTTTAAATATCTTAGCTTTAATCTCACCATTCTAATGACATACACCTGTGTGAAAACCAGCCGCAGGTAACACTCCTGAAAAGCAAAAGGAAAAGATTTCATAATGTGCAAAATCTCACCGAATGGTGCATCCCACAATGTGAGTGGAATTCATTCATTCTTTTCATTTAGGATAAATACACATCAATGTTATAGCTGCCTCCTCATTCTTAAAAAATGAGATTCACAATGAATTTCAATGTTTCACCACCAACCTCCTCCGAATTCTTTTTCAGAAAAGCTTAATGTTTCTGGCTTGACAGCTTTGTGCTCAAGGTTGACAGGATATTTTTAGTATCCCGAGTATTTTAAAGGCTTAAAAAAATCTAGCTCTAGTTTGCTTGTTTATGAAATACATTTAGCAGACAATTACAGTTGGTTTAATATGTATTCATTGCTGTCTGAGGGGGAAAAATGCTTTCAGTGTTTTTGGCAAAAAGAAGAGAAATATGTATTCTCTCACACTAAGGCCACTCAGGATGGGGCATGCTCGCTGATCACTGAGGATCATGCATCTTGCAACAATAAAAGGAAGGAGGTATCGAAGGAGGTAAAACTAGCTTAGCTTTACTTCTTGATCAATGCAAAAATCCTGGGGTTTCCATCCTGACCTATTTTAACTTAGTAGCAATAAGCCAGTTCTGCTTATTGTGCAGTTTTGCCTCACTTTCAAGAGGCCTCTGAAAAGTTATGTGAAAATCTACTATATGACTATAGTCATAAAGTAGATTTAGTATCTACTTATTTAGTATCTGTAATGTGCCAACCCTGTAGTTAGTTCTGGAGCTAAAAAAAAATAAATTAAATGAAGTTGGTGACTGACCTCTTGGTGATTACTCTCCAGGAAGGAGAACAGACATAAGGAAATAATTAAAAGATCGATGATATTCCTGACGTGACACATTGTCACTTAGGCATTATTCTAACCTGAAAAAATAGAACATAAATCTAACTACAATGAAACATCAGACAAAACCAAAATGGTATCAGTTCTGTTTAAAAGAAAAAACCAGACTCTATTCTTAAAATAGATAGACAAATGATAGATGATAGATAGATAGATGATAGATAGATTATTGACAGACAAAAGAAAAGCTGTAGAAGTTTCCTGAATTAAGAAAGACTAAAGAGGTAAGTAGATGAGCCTATACTACATCCTGTCCTAGTGGGTGAATTTAAAAAGTGGTATATAGGTGGTAATTAGGTAAAAGTGATATATCAATGTTATGTTTACTGAGGCTCATAACTCTACTGTGGTTATGAAAGAATATCCCCATTCTTAGCAAATATATTCTGAAGTGTCTAGGGATAAAGAGCTATGACATATGCAGCTTACACTCAAATGGCTCAGAAAAATATTATGTGTGAGTGTGGTGGGGTGGGGGGGTGCAAATGATGAAGCTAATGAAACAAAATAGGTGAATAATGAAACAAAAAAAGTAGGTGAATTAAAGAATGTTCCACTTAGTATTCTTGCAACTTCCCTAAGTTTAAAATTACATACTTAAACTACAAAAGTTTGTTTATAAAAGTGTTTGCTGCAAAGGAGTTGTATAGGTTGCTACTGGACCCAGGAGGGGAATATAGCCTCCTCTCTAAGGGGATTTGCAGAAAGTAGCAATTAAGATGTTTCCTGAAAAGCACTTAAGATGATTCCAGAAAGAGAAAGAAGAACTCAGGGTGAAATACAATGTAAGGTGTTAAGAAATCATTTCAGGCACAAACGATTATGAAGGCCTTGAGGTAGTTTGGTGTCCAACACCAATAAAATCCAATCCAAGAAAGCTAGGGCACAGAGATGGCAGGGGAATTGCTGAGAGAAAAACAGAAGGGATGGGGTGGCAGGGACCTGGTTATATAGGATTCCATAAACCAATTCAGAAGAACTGGTAAGTTTAGAAATGGCATGACTTAAGTAGCGTCATATAATTCATGGCTAAGTCTCCTTAGTCTCCTTGAAACAAAACTATTTTTCTAGTGCAATAAAAAATAGGAAAAGTAAAGATCTTCAAAGGGTAAAGGTAAAGGCTTGTTTTAGTGACTCAACATGAGACACCCCCCCCCCCAAATGGTGAGGGTCCATGCACACTCCCTTTCTTTCTTGGGATCCTAAGGACTAAACTCTATTCCTATGCCACATTTCAAGGAAATCTAAAGTAAGAAAAGTCTCCATGCCAGAGATGGTTGGAAGGGTCATGGGAGGACCCAACCAACCCATGGTTGTTTGAAACCAAATGACAAGGGAGAAAGAGAGTGAGGCAGGAAGAAACTATAGGAAGGTTGTTCTCAGCAAACCACCACAGGATGTCCTCAGGGAATAAAAGTTGAAAGTCATAAGCCTAGGCACCTGTCTTAAGGAAAAGTCAGAGAGAATAATGAAGCCCTATCTTAAATTTCTGTGACTCTATTTAAGTTTGACTGCATCACTTGAAGTTCAAGTGAAGGACTGGCTGAAACCTTCCTTGTTTGTTTCACCACTTAGCAGTAAGACCCTTTTACAGAACACCTTTTTCTTCCTTGGCAGACAACATGTATTTCGCAAAGATATCTTGACCATAGTGAGGAACATGATTGTGGTGGGGACAAGGGGGATAAAGAAGAAGAATGGCTTTAGAGGGCTACTGAATTATCCAGATGACAATTAGCCATGGATACCAAAGTTACACCCATGGAGATGGTGGCATTCCATTGTGAGTATCTTGTTAAGTCTTACACATTTAAAAACTTTGGAGAAAAATTTGTTTTCACATTTTGAATTTGCTTAAAATAATGCTTGTTGACTAACAATCTAACCTTTTGGAATTTATCCTGCTACAAATTTACCTAGGTACAATGTTATATAGGTAATCTAGATCCCAAAAGCATTTTGCTAATTAGGATTTCACTTCTAAATAAAGCAAAAATGAATAACCTGAACTATCCCAGCAATTATGTTATCAATCACAGAGCCTCCTAGAACCTATATAGTACATATGTTGCTTTTCCCTAAAGATACCGAAGAGACCTCAAGATGAAGAAGTTGACATGAAACATCTAGGAACTGAGATGACCCTGATATCTTTCATATTTGCTATGTATTCCACTGGGTACTGGCTCTAGATGCATCTCATTAAACTCAAAATGTATGTAAGATTGATGGACCCATTGTTTGATTCTTGGTAGACTTGATAAGGTGTCATGTTTATTTTTTTTGGCAATAAAAATAAAAAATTATTTTTAACATGGCAAGTTTTGATTTATAAAACCAAAGAAACTATACCTCTTTTTGAAGTCAAAATAATGCTTAAGTCATAAGTAAATGGAAGTTCTCCATGTTCTTAGAAGTTGAATCTAGGAATTTTATTAGATTTTATGTAGTTATTCTTAAGTGTATGCAATATTAGCATAATTGGGAGAAATTAATTTCATATATGATCCCCTAAGACTGATTTTTATTTATTTATTTGAGAGAGAGAAAGTTCATGAGTGTGAGCAGGGGGAGGGTAGAGAGAGAATCTTTGAGCAGACTCCCTGTTGAGTGCTTGAGGTGGGACTCAATCCCAGGACCCTGAGACCATGACCTGAAACAAAACCAAGAGTCTGATGCCCAACTTACTGAGCCACCCCAGTGTCCCACATACACTTATTTTTAATTAACATGGGGAGCTAAAACAAACACATAAATTATCAGTGAATCTTTACATTATGTCTTAAATTCATCAAGTTGCTTTTCTTTAAAGTACCATCACAGATGCATGAAATAATAAACATTCAGGTCAGAACCTGTATCTAGAGGTCAAGCATATTTCTCTAAAATAATTTAAATGGCCTAAAAATTGTTCACTTCATGCTCACACCTTGCCATTGAAATAGAGATAAGCATGATGACTTTGATTATAAGGACAGGAGTCACAATGTGATAGAGAAATCGGGAAAAGGATAGCAGAGCCATCACTGAACAAGGGCAAAGCCCAACTCTACACTTTTCTGCTTCACTTTCTATTCACTGCACTTTGATAAACCTCATCACTCTTCTAGGTAGAACTTCTGCCCTATCTTGTCTCCAAGGAAGACCACACCCATTACATGAAGCCTTACCAGCTCCCTATCCCCTGCCCCCAGTGGTTACCAGATTAGTTCCTCCTTTCTCTTGGAAACTCGAGCTATGCCTCTGATTCTTCCTCAGAGCTTGCCTCTACATCACATGACCTAGATAATGTGAAGCTGGTAAGCAATTCTAGGCTAGGCAGGAAAGGGCTAGACCTCCGGGTCTAGGATGTGTGGATATTATATTTCTAGGATGTGTGGGAATTTTAAGGAAAAAAAACTTGTTTTTAAATTGGTTTGAGCAATTAAGAAAATTTACTGGTTCACTTAACGCAATATTTTTTGCAGGATGGTTGGCTTCTGTTAATGTAGATTTGAGAGCTGCTTCTCTGTATCTCTCTGCTCTGCATTCTGTGACTTTGATTCCATCCTGATTCCATAGACTATTTCCATAGCTCAGGAGTCTCACCATCATGTCCCATCAAGATGGCTGTATTATTCTGCTAGAGCTGCCATCATACGGTACCACAGACAGGACGGCTTAAACAACAGAAATTTATTTCCTCACAGTTCTGTAAGCTGGAAGTCTGAGATCAAAGTGTTTCTTCTGAGGGCTCTCTCCTTTGCTTGTGTATGGCCATCTTTTTCCTTTATCTTCACATGGCCTTTTACTCTGTATGTATGTGTCTTAATCTTCTCCTTTATAAGGATACCAGCTCTGTTGGATTAGGGCCTACCCATATGACCTCATTTTACCTTAATCACCTCTTTAAAGGCCCTATCTCCAAATACAGTCACATTCTGAGTTACCACTACTAGGGGTTAAGACTTCAATTATGAATTGGAGGGGGAGAAGGATGGGGGACATAATTTAGCCCATAACAATAGTACTTGTTGAGTAGTCAGCTGAGTAATTTAGGTACACAGTATGAGGTTTCTGGGGGAGAGTCATGGCTACCTCTGATACTTCCTGTGAAAGAGAAAGCTTCATGTTTACGTAAGTGTCAGCTCAAATGTAGTCACTGATCTTGTTGGCTTGGAATGATACGTATTCCTGAAGCACTCACATGGTCAGAGAGGTGAGATTAGACTGTCATTTAGGCACACCTTCAGAGCTGAGGAGGAACTCCAAATCTCATGGAGGAGAAAAGGAGAGTGGAAATTTGAAATTGAATTTGAATTTGAGAAGGGAGATTTGGGATATGGTGAGGAAGGAGTAAAGGTATTAGATAACAAAACACATGCATTACCTTAACAGAAAAAGTGGCAAAATCGCTCAGGAAATAGAAAGAGAAAATTGCTGTAGTGCATCCACCAAGATAATCATTGACTTAGTCAAGAAAACTAATGGGTAGGGCACCTGGGTGGCTCAGTCAGTTAAGCAGTTTAGCATATGCCTTCAGCTCAGGTCATGCTCCCAAGATCCTGGGATTGAGCCTTACCTCGGGCTCCCTGCTCAGCAAGGAGTCTGCTTCTCCTTCTCCCTCTGCCCCTCTCTCCATTCATGCTCTTTCTCTCCTTCTGTCTGAAATAAATAAATAATTTTTTAAAAATAGAAATAAAAAACTAGTGGGTGTAGAAATATTAGGAACAAGATATTTACTGTGTCAAAGTATCCCACATATCAATTACAGTGGAAAAGTCTGGTAGATACCACCTTAACCAAAATAATCAAGTGTAGCAATCTGAGCCACAGAAATCACAATATCACAATATCATCTATATAGTGTTTCAGTCACTTGGATTTAATCATGAAGAAAGAATCCAAACAAGGGCATTTTTCAACACAAATAGCTGAATGTTTTTGAAAATGTCAATATCATGAAAGACACAAAAAGACTGGGATTAGATTAGGGAGACTAAAGAGACATGACAAATGAAATATTAACACATGATTCTTGGATCTTGAATCAAATAAGACAACAAGAAGTTATAAAAGATACCATTGAGACAATTGGGGAAATTTGCATATGAACTCTGTGGAAGATAATAGAATTGTCAATGCTAAATTTACACAGTTTAATAACTGTATTTTGTTTATGGGGGAGAATGTCCTTGTTCCTAGACAATACATGCTGAAATATATCAGTGTGTATTTAAATGCTAAAAATCCCATGTGTCCTCGTACTGGCTTACTCTTAGGAAGTGAGATAGTGCTATTCCATCAGAAATAATAAAGGCTTTGATGTTTATTTCTTGAAAGTTTCAGTCTTTTATGATGTCAAATAACTATTGATATTCCTTTGGTTCCTTGAATTTTTCTTCTTCTTTAAAATGAAAACTGTATAAAGTATGAAAGGTCTGTCACTGTTAAAAAGTGCACTGCTTTCACACCATAGAGAAAATGAAAATTGGAAGAATCTGTTTGTAGCCTCCTCAACAGAAATCATATTTCTTTATGCAAAAGGCAGTTCTGGCAGTGAAGATACATGGGACATACAATAAAAATGTATTTTTTAAATGCTGAATACCTAGCTTTCTCCCCCTCCTCACTTCACTTTTTAATATTTTTATTTTTCCCTTTCCTCTAAAAATTAAAAATTATTTTTTAGCACTTACTTCTTTAAGCAATAATTACTGAAAATCTTCATTGTGATTTATAAGAAATGTTTTCTACTTACATGGTAAAATAAGCAAGAGGAAAAGGAGTTAAATAGTTGAAGAGGTTTAGACTATGTTTAAAGAACTAGCTGTTAGATTCACTGCAAAATCTGAGAAGTTTCTCTTCTTGAAGATAAATGTAATGATCATCTTGTATAGATTGTCTGGGCATGTATTTATGAAATATGGAGCATATAATTATAACTAAATAGTTTTGTACTTTGCTTTGAAAATCTACAAATATATGGCAATTAATAAGTATTAAGATACTGACGTGTTTCTTAAAGATATAGAGGTGTTTTGTTTTTGAGAAATTCAATAAAAATAGGGACTTAAAATTATAGCTAAACTTCATAAAACACAATGTCCACCTGTGCTCACTTCTGATTTTATATCATGTGCCAAATACATAGACCAATTCAGTAATAATACTTTCTAATTGGAAATAACAAAGATGCTTGTTATAAGTCCATATTTACATGATGACCCCAATATCCAGAGAAGGACATAGTTGCATAAAAGAGCTTAATTTTTTTCCAAGAATTTCTAGTTCTTTTGCTGCAATCCAGCTAATTTTCATCCACTGTTTCTTTAATTAATCTACATTTGACTTTTTTCTTCTTCATTTAATGAAGAATTAACAGAAATTTACCCACGTAATCACCATTACATCTCATCATTATTAAAAAAAAAAAACAACTTAAAAAAGAAAGTTCATGTATTAATTCACTCAATTCCTTTTCTCTCTTTTTTCTTTAATTGAAGCATGGTTGACATACAGTGTTACGTTACTTGCAGGTATATAACATGGTGATTCAAGAAGTCTATGTGTTATGCTGGCTCACCACAAGTATGGCTATAACTGACTCCATACAACACTATTACAGTTCCATTGACTGAATTCCCTATGCTGTACCTTTCATCCCTTGACTTCTTCATTTGATAACTGGAAGCCTCTATCCTCACTCCCACATCTCTTCACTTACTTTGCCCATTCTCCCACCCCCTTTTCCTCTGATAACCATCAGTTTGTTCTCTGTACTTTGGGGTCTGTTCCTGCTTTATGTTTGTTAATTTGTTTTCTTTTTTAGGTTCCACATATAAGTGAAATCATATGGTATTTGTTTTCTACTGTCTGACTTACTTCACTTAGCTTACTACCTTCTAGCTCTATATATGTTGTCACAAACTGATCTCATTATTTTATGGCTGAGTAACATATATATGTGTCTCTTTATTCATTCGATATAATATCTACCATTTCCTCTTTATTCATTCATTTATCGATGGACACTTCAGTTGCTTCCAACTGGAAGCAACTTCAGTTGCTTCCAGTTGGAAGCATATTGTAAATAATGCTGCAAAAAACTTAGGGGTGCACATATCTTTTCAAATTAGTATTTTTGTTTTCTTTGAGTAAATAGTAGGGGAATCACTGGATCATATGGTATTTCTATTTTTAATTTTTTGAGGATTCTTCATACTGTTTTCCCCAGTGGCCATACCAATTTACATTCCAACTAGCAGTGCACAAATTCACTCAATTATTGTTTGTTTGTTTGGGTTTTGGGGTTTTTAAAATTTTTTTAAAGTTTTAATTTAAATTCCATTTAGTTCACATACAGTGTAACATGAGCAATGTCAACCTCCTCACTGACCTATGTTGCTCCTTTAGAACAACAACATTTAATACTGACATTTCAAGATTAGGATTTGGTAGCCAATCCACAGGAAATAATGTGATCTCCTCCCTTTGGTGTGGTATGGCTCAAATGGCAATCCCTCAATTCTTGATGCCAGCTGCTGGTTGATAAACCTTTGTGACTTAAATCAAAGCAACCTTTTATTATGTCTCACAATTCTGCAATGTGAACTGAACTAGGTTGGATAGTTCTCTGTCTTACAAGGTATCAGCTGGGGGTATTGTCATCATGCTCAACTGGGCCATGCAGAAGATGACCCATACATATGACTGGCAAGAAATTCTGGTGATAAAGTGAAAGATCAGATGTGGCTTTTGACTGAAGTGCTTCTGTTCTCCTCCACTTAGCCCCTCCACACAGCTTGGGCTCATAGCAGAAATTAACAAATCTCTTAAATCCAGCCTTGGATGTTACACAATATCATGGTGTTGTATTCTATTAGTCAAAGCAAGTTATAGGGGAGCACCTGGGTGGTTCAGTCGGTGAAGCTGCCGCCTTCAGCTCAGGTCATGATCCTGAGGTCCTGGGATCAAGCACCTCCCCATCACATCAGGGTACCTGCTCAGCAGGGAGTCTGCTTCTCCCTCTCCCTCTGCCCCTCACCCCTCCTTGTGCCCCTCCCCCAAATAAATAGAATCTTAAAAAAAAAAAAAAACTAGAGCAAATTATAGGCATGGCTCAGATTAAAGGGAATTACAAGAACAAAAAACACAGTATTTACTGTATGTATTATAAATATATATAAAATATATGTATGTTTATACTAAATATATATGTACTGTGTATTATACTATATATATGTGCGTACACACATATATACACACACACACAATACACAACAACAGCATATAAGAAGTCGGGGGGGAGATAAATATAGAGAGATATAGATATAAACATATAATAAAAAAATACTATGCTTCCTGTTTTTGTAATTCCTTTATGAATATATATATCACATATATGTGATATATATATATATACATGCACAACAACATATATATGTATTATATAAAGCAATAGCATATATACAGTCAGGAGGGAGATAACTAGTTAAAATGCCTTATGGTCTTTTCATTGTGCCCTAGCTCAAGAAGAAAGGCTGAAAATCAATGACTTGAGCATCTATCTCAAGAAGTTTTTAACGATCAGTAACTATATCCAAAGTAAGTAGAAGGAAAGGGAAAATAAAGAGCAGACAGTAAAGAGAAAGAAAGAAAACCTAAGAGAGAAATGATCAACTAAATAAAAATTGGCTTATTGAAAAGAATATAAAATAAATTTCTAAAAAGAAATATTGAGAAAAAAGAGAGGAGGCAAAGAATGAATAAAATGCAAAGCTATAGCTCTTAAATGTATTACAAAGATGATAAGAGGACTGTAATAGTTCTATGCCAATATATTTGAAAATTCAAATAATAAAGTCAAGGGCTCCTAGGTGTCTCAGTCAGTTAAGTGTCAGACTCTTGGTTTCAGCTCAGGTTATGATCTCAGGATCATGAGATTGAGCCTCAAGTTGGGGCTGAAGCTGCTGCCTCAGCTCAGGTTATGATCCCTGGAATCATAGCACACCCGCAATCCTGTTGGGCTCCTCGCTCAGTGGAAAGTCTGCTTCTTCTCTCCCTCTTCTTCTGCAACCCTATTCCCACTCACAGCAGATGGGAGGACTCTCTTAAATAATCTTAAAAAAAAAAGAAAAGAAAAGTTAAATAATAAGGTCAAATTTCTAGAAAAAAACAACACACCAAAACCGATCCCCCGAAAATAGAAAATTTGAATAATCCTATGTCTATTAAAGCTCTGTTTATTTTATTTAATCCCTATCCCAAGTTGATGAAGTGGTTACTATTCTCACCATTTTATAGGTGAAGAAACAGAAGTTTAAAGAGCTTAAGCCACTTATCCAAAGTCTCAGAGTGAGTTATAAAGCTGGGCCTTGTCCCCAAGCTTCTCTGACTGCAGATGTCTTGTACTCTTACCACATTTCAGTATTATTCTAGAACATCAGACTTCCCAGCATGTTGAAGTGCATTGCACAGGGCATCCACTGGTGTTGAAACAGGAAACTTAAAATTAAATAGGTTATCTTCATGGCTTAGAAAATTAAATCAATGATTTGAGTTTTAATTTTCTTATGTACAGAAAGTTTGATGATAAGGCTGAAGGATTGAATAAGAAAATGGATAAATGTCTAGCATATAATTTTCCATAATATGTGATTTCTTTTCATACCCTAATTAAAATAAATATTAACAAAAACATTAGCATACTGAATGAACATCTACATCTCACAGGATTCAATGTGTTAATACTAAATATGGGTGTGGAGTTTGCATGTGTGTGTGTATGTCATAATACAGAGAAAACAAGTATAATTTATTCCAAGAATCCAAAAATATAAGGCTGGTTTAATATTAGAAAACTAATCAGTATATTTCACTACATTAACAGAAAGAAAGGAAAAAACATATTTTCACTATATTAACAGAATAAACAGAAAAGTATGCTCAAAGATTTTATAAATATTAATATTACTTCATGGTAAAAAAATAAACTTAGAAAACTAGTAAAGGAAGGAGACTTGCCTAATCTTATAGAATATTACCAAAAAGAAAAAAATCAAACATTTAATGGTGAAGTGGTAAAAGCTTCCTCTTTGAGACTGGGCATAACACAAAGATGACCACTATCATCACTTCTATTTAACATTAACTGAAGGTCTTAGCTGGTTAAATAAGGCAAATACATACATACATAAATGATGAAGAGATTGGAAATGAAGATTTGTGGTATTTGCAAATGGTTTGAGGATTTATGTAGAATATTGTAAAGCATCTATAGAAAAAAATCATAAGAATCACTGCAAGAGGGGCACCTGGGTGGCTTAGTTGGTTATATATTTGCCTTCTGCTCAGGTCATGATCCCAGGGTCCTGGGATTGATGCCCCCCATATCATGTCAGGCTTTCTACTCACAGGGAGTCTACTTCTCCGCCTCCCTCTGCCCTTCCCCTGCTCATGCTCTCTTATTCTCTCTCTCAAATACATATATAAAATCTTTTTTAAAAAAATTACTGCAAGAGTTTCACAAGGCTCTAGGATGCAAGACCAATATAAAATAGTTGTATTCCTACATATCAACCAAAACATTTGAAAATTAAACTTTATGATTATACTGCTTATAAAAGCATCAAAAATATTCATTATCTGAGAAAAAATCTAGCAAACATGTTAATACCTTTAACAAAATTATAAAACATTATTTCAAAAGGTTAATACAGAATAAAACAAATGGAAATTGACAAATGAATCCTATTAGGATAGCTTCATGATTCTTCTAAAATGACACAAATATTATTGTATATAAAATAATGTTGAAAAATTGGACCACATTAAGATTATGAACTGGTTAGTCACAAAATAGTGAATAGGCAGGCCACAGAGTGGGAGAAGATATTACAACACATATAATCAAGAAAATGCTTGTATCCACAATATAGAAAGAACTACAAATCCTTCAGTAAAAGACAAACCACCAGAAATAAGCAAAAGACTTGAAGAGGCACTTCAGGAAAGAAGATATAAACATGTCCTATAAACATTTGCAAGAATGCTTAACTTTTGTAGTCATTACAGAAGTACAAATTAAAGCTACAAAAAGATGATAGTACACACCCACCAGAAGAACTAAAAATAAGAAGACTAAAAAAAATAAAAAAAAAAAAAAAAAGAAGAAGACTAGGGGATCCCTGGGTGGCTTAGCGGTTTAGCACCTGCCTTTGGGCCAGGGCGTGGTCCTGGAGTCCTGGATCGAGTCCTGCATGGGGCTCCTGGCATGGAGCCTACTTCTCCCTCTGCCTGTGTCTCTGCCTCTCTCTCTCTCTCTTTCTCTCTCTCTCTCTCATGAATATATAAATTAAAAAATCTTAAAAAAAGTAAGAAGACTGACAATGCCAAGTGTTGCTGAGAAAGAGAAGCACTGGGAACTATTATAAAAGGCTAGCAGGGTGTAAATTGGCAAAACCACTAGGAAAATTGTTTGGCATTATATGCTAAGGTTAGATGTAAGCATATCTAATGACCCAGCAATTCCACTCCTAACTAATACCCATAAAAACACATGTATATTCCAGGAACACAAGTGTACAAGAGTTTCATAGCTGCATAATTTGTAGTAGTCCCAAATGGGAAGCAAACCTAATCCCTATCAACAAGAGAAAAGCCATATAAATTTCTGAATATTCATTTAATGGAATACTATACAACAAAGGAAATGAGCAAGTTAACACACCAAAACATGGCAAATACTGTGTGAAACAGCTAAACAATAGGGGTAGTGTGAAGATTAATTGAGATTATTCTGATGAAATACCTGTTATTTACACTTTAAGTATCCTAACTTTCCAAGTGCACTTCACTGTACAAGTATATCTTGGTCTCATTTCTTTACATCTTTAGCGAAATGTTTCTTTTTGATGCTGACTTTGCATCTATCTGATGCCCCTTCTAATCTGCAGGCCTTAAACAAAGGTGGCCTCAGAAAGGGACAAGGAACCCCATGAACACTGACTATGGGACAGCTCTGAGGTAGGATCTATAGTCCAGGATCAATCAAAGGGCAGTTGCTTGGGAACTACAGACTTACCAGTAAAAGAATGATTCATCCCATTGAATAGGTACAAAAGTATAGAGCAAGGGTACCAAAGAAAAGTTTCAGTGTGGGACACACCATGTCCACATGACATGCTTCCTATCCCAGAGTCCTAGAAAAGGAAGCACAGAAAAACTCTTGGAAACAGACAGCTGGAAAAGGAGAGACACACAAAAGGTTCATATATGAGGTTTCAGCAGCTTCCTTTGAATGTGATTCAGAGAGCACATGACAACTCTAAACATTCTTTAATCCACATCTGGGGAAGTAAGATTTGGGCACAAGTAACTCAAATACTGCTCAGCTTAAAAAAAATATTAAGTAATAATTGAGGGTTTAGTAGTTAAGGTTAATATGCCTTAGTGTCAGTTGCATATGTTTTAAACAACATTTTGTCAGATGAGCTGGTGATGTGGCTAGGTTAACTAATCTTTTTAAGGTCAAGTTTTGTCATCTCTAAAATTAGTATAATAATATTTACTAAATGGGATTATTATAAAAATTAAAAGAGATAACACATGTAAAGTACATACCACAGTGTTTGATAAAAATAATAATTACTGAATAATGACAGTCATTATCCAAAAGACCAATGTACTCATATACACATATACACACACACTTAGCCCAAAGTCTCAGGAGAGAAATTAGCACTTGGTCATAAGAGAAATATAAGCAGAGGTTTAGATTTATCATCTAACAAAGGCTGGTCATCAAAAATGAGATTGTTGTACTGAAGAGAAATGATATCCTGTGTGCCATAAAACTCGTCTGTGGGTGTAATCAGATATCACAATGCTTTCCAGATGGGTTGTGTCAATCCACAATGCCACCAGCAATGCATAAGCAGACAAGTTTCACAAAAACCACACTTACATGAGGCATTATCATTTTTGTTTGTTTGTTTGTTTGGGCTAGTTTTTGGTCTTTTAGATGTTTGATTAATTTTCATGATTTTTAGGAGATACTTAACAGTAAGCATTATAGAGCTGTTTGTCTGAACCAGTCAGTTTCATCACTGGCATAAATTGATGAGATTCATTAAACAGAGGATGTGAGACAACATAAGAAAGATATTTTTGTTCTCCAAAATAGTATATACTTAATCCAGAAGCTCATGCCGTTCTGAAGCTCTTTCACAAAGCACTTGCAATTATCCACAAAATGTGCTTCCCAAGAGATTTTGAAAACTCAAAATTAGGGGTTATTGTCACACTTCCCAGGGTTTTCAGGCTTTCACTGGTTTTTAAATTAATGGAAAAAGTGTGACAAAACAAACAGAATTTTTCCTTATGAGAACCTGTTTGAAAGCCTATTGTGCTTTTTGACCATAAACACCAGGTAGGAAATTCAAGGATTTTTTGAAGCCAGTACACGTAATTTCTTATTTACTCTTAAGGAGTAATTTGTTAAGAAGTTTCTTTATTTGTAGTAATGAAATATGTCTAATCATTCAAAAGCAAAATAGTCATTGTGAGCGACAATTATGAGACAACAAGGATTAGACCTTGAAAAAGAAAAAAGCTGAGTTTAAATAGCTGGTCATAGACTATTTTGTGAAGTAACAGTCAATATATATTGAAATATATATGTGTGAGCATACATGTGCACATGTATGAACACATACATGTATGCATACTATTCCTACTGTCTACCATCACTTCTAACCACCATATCTGTGATTATGGTTTTGAGAACATAAACATGTATAATCATACTGCGATAGTATTTGTCATTCCTTCCATTGTGTGGAAAGGCTATAACAAGGACCCCCCATGTAGCTAATAACTTCCAAGTATCTTAAGAAACCCATCACAACACTGAATTGTTCTTTTCTTTTCTGTTAAAAACAAGAGGAGAAAGAAGAAAGAGTACAGGAAGAAGCATATCATCATGCCCTCTACAATTTACTGAAACAGCTCAATACAGTTGTCACCTGAATAATGTATGACCCTGTCTACCACTCTTGAAATAAGTCCATTTTGTCTATTCTGTGGTAACTTACCTATCATTCTTGAGAAAGTAACACTGAGAAGTTTGGTTTTTAAGGTAGCTTATATCCCTTGTACTTTAAGTATAGTGTTGAAGACGTAATTCACTACATCAAACAATCTTCCTTAAGAATTGAGCTTCTTATCAGTAACTTACTTATTTTCATCTCATGAAAATTGGTTATGCTGTAAATAAATGATCTTTTTGCCTTGGCTAATCACCAAATCTGTGACGCAACTCTGACAAATTATGCTAAACCATACTTCACAGTTACTGTGAACCAATCTTACATCTGACTTCATTTTATTTTTCCTTTCTTTACTCTATTTCCTTTTAAAAATCTCATTGAAAAGATTTAAGCTCTCTTAAATCCTTGACAATGCAGAATAGGAATAAATGTAGTAGAACCACTGAAAACATTATTAATATATTTCACTTGTGCATACATATTGATTGGACATCTACCCTTCCCCAAGAACTTTGAGAAATGCCAAGATGAATTAAATACAATTTATGCCACAGTTTTATAAGACATCTTTGTAGCAATATATAATAAAAATATTAATGTGTAATAAGAATATAAGATAGTATCTTTTTATGAAAGTAAATGAGATAATATACTTAGCATAGAATCTAGCATAAATGCTTGGTGTATTTTAGCTGAATTCAATAGAGATTATATTAGAACAGAATTTTATGGATAAGAATAATATGGATATTTTTACATGGAAAGAAAAAATACCCAGTACTTCAAGAAACACTGAAAAAAAAGGAACAAAGGTAGGAAATCATTATATATACACAGGGAAGGATGTATAGAAGAGTTTGAATAGATCTTTTGGTACCCAAAGAAATTAAACTGGAAATAGGTTTGGAATGGTCTGTCTTGATGAAGAGGTTTAAATGACTGATAATATGTTTTGGGCTTTATTCAGGGACAGTAGGAAACATTCTGAAGTTTTAAATAAAGACATACATATTGTGATCAAAGTAATTAGAGGACAAATGAATTAAAAAATAGAAGTAAATAAAAGCAGTGACAATTGAGATGGCTAGTACCATGGTCCAGGTAAGACATAGTGATATCTAAACTAGAGCAGTTGCAGAAGAAATAGAAGAGAAGAAACAGCTGCAAGTAGTCATAGACTCTAGATGTCTCAGAACTTGGCCACCTTTTGGTTGGGGTATACAAGAAAAAGGAAGAAGTCAAAGTCTGTGACTTTGAAGATAGTTGATAGTTAGCATTCAATGACATCAAAAGATAGCAAGTTGGGGCACCTGGATGGCTCAGTCAGTTGAGCATCTGACCCTTGATTTTGGCTCAGGTCATGATCTCAGGGTCATGAGATCGAGCCCCACATCAGGCTCCATGCTGAGTGTGGAGCCTGCTTGAGATTCTCTCTCCCCCTCCCTTGTCTCCCAGCTCTCCCTCTGCCCCTCTCCCCTGCACTCACATGCACACACACTCTCTCTCTCAAAATAATAATAAAAAGAAAAGACAGCAAGTTAAAGAAAGAGATACTGAGTTGATTAATTCAGATTGGATGAATGGTGTTTGAGATACTGCAGGATATGAGAACTGAATTGTCAACAACATTGGAATTGGAAGCACTCAGAGAAGGGATAAAAGTGGAGTAAAGAATAGGATTTCACTTGTGTGTGGAACACACACACACAAAAAAACCAAATGAACAAACAAAAAACAGACAAATACAGAGAACAAACTGGTGGTTGCTAGAGCAGAGGTTGGTTGGAAGAGGTATGAAATAGATAAAGAGGATTAAGAGATATGAACTTCCAGTTATAAAATAAATAATTCACAAAGTTGAAAAGCACAGTATAGTCAATAATATTGTGATAATGTACAGTGACGGTGACTACATTTATATTGGTAAGCACTGAGTAATGTACAGAATCGTTGAATCAGTATGTTCTATACCTGGAACTAACCTAAAAAGAAGGGAAGGGAGGGAGGGACAGAGGAGGGAAGGAACAAACAAACAGAGTCATTTGCATTGTCATACGATTAGATTAGATGAAATTTATCATGGAAAAGTGAGAGAAAAGAAGAAAGGTAAGGATTGATCCTTGGAGAGCTTTTATATTTGTATCTAAGGGGTAGTTAAGCACCAAAAAGGAGTAGTTAATGAAGTAGGAGGAAAACCAAGAATTTGGTGCCATCTGAAAGATGAGAGAGCTCCATTCAAATGATGCAGTTTTCCTTCATTTTTGACTATTTTTTTAAAAGATTTTATTTATTTATTTGGGAGAAAGAGAGATAGCAAGCAAGAGCACAGGTAGGAGAAAGGAGCAGGCTCCCCACTGAATTGGGAGCCGGACTTGGCTCAATCCCAGGACCCTGGCATCATGACCTAAGCCAAAGGCAGACACTTAACTGCTTAATTGACTGAGCCACCCAGGCACCCCCATCTTTGACTATTTTATTTTAATTAGAACTTGTAATTGGGGTAAAGCCTTTTTTTTTCCAGAAATAATGCCTTTGGAATTTTTCTTGAACATAATAATTATTATATTCTGAGATAGCTTTTTGTTCCCAGCATGGGAAGTTCACCATAAAACGTCTGACTCCATAAGGTATGTTGAGTTTCAGTAGTCATAAATAGTACTACAATGATGAACTAAAAATCTTCAGGAGAAACTAGATTAAATCATGACATATGTTATAAAAAGAACACAACACTTCCAGATAATACATTGCTTTCCCTTACTAATCTGTTCTCTATATCGTTTATGACAAATAAGTACTTTTTACTTGCTATCTGACTGCTTTTACTTCTGTCTGTATATTTTGGCTTCAGACTTTCTTCACTTTTAAAGATTTATTTTTATCATTTGGCATTAGACGAATCATTTTTTAGTAACATCTTACTTCTAACAGCTTATTTTTATTTTATATTTAACTTCCAGCATGCAGTTAAGAGAAAATTGAAAGGAGCATTCATAGTAAATGATTGGTTATTACAGTGACCTAAAAGCAAGAAATTTATGTAAGTCTTAAAACTGATTTCACTATTTATCAACTTCTCCCAACCAAGACCCCGACAATTATTTTTGTCACTCTTTGTGGTACACTTGGCTCACAGAGTCCTCTCAAGGCCCCCTCCGCACACTCCTTCTTCCATCACTTGTAACTCCATTTTAAAATCACACCTTTCTGTTGCCACTCTGTTGATGCCCTCCATTAAGTTACAGCCTCCTGACATATGAACCTCAAGTTGTCAAGACAAGGGTATATTCCTTTTAATCATCAATGCACCAAAACAAAATTATGTTCCACAAAAATGAGAAGAATGCCCATTGGGCTCAAAAGTCCATGATGCTGGGCTTGAGAATAGAACATCTCTCTCTTGAGGTGCTCTTTCCAAAATGTCCTCATTGTAACCTCTTTTCATTCTAATGCAAATTAAGTCTTCCAAATGTACATTTGTGATAACATGCAGCTCAGCTGTTCATTGGATTTATTAGTCTGAATTCTAGTTTAGACTGAGCTTGCCCTCCCAATATAAAGATTCAAATATATTTAGATATAGATGATACATGCATACATATATTATAAATAGATATAAATGACGATATAGATTCAATGAAAATAGAAGTAAGGAAAACAAAATGCCCATAGTTACTTTGAAACCAATTTCCTATATCTTAACAGAGGTCCTATTAGGAGTGAATACAATGAAATTACCAATGGCACTTCAGTATTGTACCAGTAATCTTTTTCTGCTTAAAAAACATCCCAGAACATAATGGCTTAAAACAATCATTCATTTCGTTCACAATTCTGCAAGTTGGCAAGTTGGGCTGAGCTTAGCTGAGTGGTTCAGCTGGTCCCAGCCCAAATGCCTCATCTCTACTCCAGCAGGTCAGCCAACCCAACTGGCTCCCATAGTGACCACGGATCTAAGGAAGAAAGCTGAAGCCTGCCAGACCTGAAGTGGCCTAAGCTCAAAACCAGTACATGTCACTTTGCCACATGTTTTAGCCAAAGTAAGTGACAAGGCCAGTCCAGATTCAAAGAATGGGGAAATAGACTCCACATTCTGATAGGAGGAACTGCAAGGTTGCATTGTAAAGGTTTGGGGTGTGGAATTAGTGAGGATTCTGGCCATGTTTTCAATCTTTTACAAAGGTTACAAAACATTCTGTAAGTTGACAAATGAAAACTGTATTAAGCAACAGAACAGACAAGCTCACATGATAGTCCTCTCCCCAGGATGTCTATGCTACTTAATGAGAGGTGAGGATTGAATGACATTTAAGGATTGAATGCAGTGACAGGCAAAAAGAAGGCATTAAAAACTTTTGGTCAAATAAATAGATGATTTGGAAGAAATCTGCACCTAAGCAAGGTTAATGAATAGCATAATTATATATGTTAGGCTCTGGATGCCTAGCATTAATTTGAACAAAGAGAAATAAATTATTTGGGAATATATATAATTTTCAAAAGGCAGATAATATACTAAAATAGATAATGCATCTTGCATTTGCTAGAAAGGAATGGATTTACAGTAGTCTCAGATCCTCTTGAGTATATTCCTATCAAAAGATAAATCAGAGGTAATTCTCAGAAGATGGTAGTTTTAATGCAATCACTTTGCTTCCTTTCTCAGAAAACTTACAGCTAAAATGACTCAAGAAGTAATAGGTGTGTAGGGAAGTGGGAAGAAGGTGAGAGAAACGTGGCCTATTTCTAAAGCCTGAAGGAGACCCAATAAACCTTTGAGGATCCAGTTTCAGTAGCACCCAGGAGACATGTAGGAGGTTCTCGCATTCCACAAGACAATAAGAACCTGACTGAGAGGAAGTGGCCTCTCTAGCAAAGTATGGGGCAGAGAACTTCAATCCTGAATCTCTTTAAAGGTCACAACAGGGAACCCTGGGTGGCGCAGCGGTTTAGTGCCTGCCTTTGGCCCAGGGCGCGATCCTGGAGACCTGGGATCGAATCCCACGTCGGGCTCCCGGTGCACGGAGCCTGCTTCTCCCTCTGCCTAGGTCTCTGCCTCTCTCTCTCTCTCTCTCTCTCTCTGTGACTATCATAAAAAATAAATAAATAAATAAATAAATAATAAATAAATAAATAAATAAATGTCACAACAGATTGGTAAGAGGATCCACTGAGTTCATGAGAAAAATATCCCTGCCATCTTGTTCCTCAGTCCTAGAAAAAGACTACTGAAAAAATACCCATCAGCTAATTGGGAAATGAACTACTTCCTTTGTCTCCACTCACTGCCAGTATAGTACTTCCCAAGATACTCTCACCCTCAACTTGCATAGGTTGACAAAGAAAAACAAAACACAAAATATTTAATGAGCCTTGGCTATTTCAAGAAAAGAGACCAAGCTAGCAACCAGAACAGAAGCTCCTATTAAGAAAAACTGAGTAGACTCTAAAGAAACTAGTTATCTTAATGGAAGGAAAGATGGATGGTGGGAAGGAGGAAGGAAGGAAGGAAGGAAGGAAGGAAGGAAGGAAGGAAGGAAGGAAGGAAGGAAGGTGAAAGGGAAAGGGGGAGGGAGAGAAAGTCAATAAAACAAACAAAATTTTGGAAATAAAATAGACATGAGTTCCATTGTTAAACCCTCTATGGAGGAATCAAATAATAGAACAACCACCAATTAATGACACCAAACACCAGAGGAAGGAGTGGTTGTACATGTATACACACATATGCCTACACATGCATTCCATTATATATTTGATTATGTATTTTTAATTATGTATTTGATTTTATATATATATATATATATATATATATATATATATATACACATATACAGTGAAAATCATGAATGAAAATAAAAGGGGATCCCTGGGTGGCTCAGTGGTTTAGCACCTGCCTTCGGCCCAGGACATGATCCTGGAGTCCCGAGATCCAGTCCCACATCAGGCTCCCTGCATGGAGCCTGCTTCTCCCTCTGCCTGCGTCTCTGCCTCTCTATCTGTGTCTCTCATGAATAAATAAATAAAATCTTTAAAAAAAAAAAAAAGAAAAGTTAATGGAAGATAAATCTAGTTATAATACACATAATAGAAATTCCAGAAAGAGGAGGGAACAAAAGCAAGAATCACAGAGCTACTAGAAGCAGCTAAGCTAAATACTTAAGATTCATATATCAAAAATCATATTAAACCTATCCCTCTTGATGAAACCTTTAACTCCAAGGATAAAGGAAAATATTACATGCTTCTTTTAGAGAGAGGGTTGGTTATTTAGAAAGTAAAGAAAATCAGGCAGGCTTCAAATTTCTCATTTACTAGAGAAAAATAAGACAATGGAATGACATTTTAAACATTTTATAACTCATATAAATAAGAAAGAAGAGACAGTTTCAGACACACAGGGACTCAGAAAGCATATAATCTAGAAGTCCCTCCTGAGGAAAATACTGAAGAAACTAGTAAAAAAAAAAAAAAAAAAAACTAAATCAGATCAAATATTAATATGCATCCAAATTAGAATAATTGATGTTACATACATTCTACTCTCTTGGATAATTTTCCTGTCACCCGGGAGTTCCCAGTGGGGTACATGAGCTAAACTTAAGCCAGTCGTATATCACATTCTTCTTGTTATAGTGATTAGTTCAAAGATGAGAACTTGTCCAAGTCAAAATTATTGAGATACAATGAGACTCTCACATTGTCCCTTTGGATTTGACTCTTAACAGTAAAAACTTCTGGAATACTGCAGCCAGTTTATAATCAGAAAGATAAGATATAAAGAAAATGATAACATTTTACCGGAGCACAGAAAAAGAAGACTTAAATTTTCAGAGCAACATACCATGTTCCCATTTTCACAGGAAAACTTAATATCATGAAGATATCAATTCTCCCTGAAGTAATTTATAAATGTAATGGAATCTTAAACCAAATTTAAATGGAACTTAAGATTTCTTATTGAACTCAACAAGATATTGCCTATGGAACTTAACAAGATAATTCTAAAACTCATCTGTACAAAAAAACATACACAAGAATGCCAATTAAAAAAAAAAGAAGGGGATCGCTGGGTGGCGCAGCGGTTTGGCACCTGCCTTTGGCCCAGGGCGCGATCCTGGAGACCCGGGATCAAATCCCACGTCGTCGGGCTCCAGTGCATGGAGCCTGCTTCTCCCTCTGCCTATGTCTCTGCCTCTCTCTCTCTCTCTGTGACTATCATAAATAAATTTTAAAAAATTAAAAAAAAAGAAGAACAGTGAGAGGCTTATGCCCTTCCAGAGAGCAAATATATCTTAAAGTTATAGCAATTAAAACAGAGGGAATTGACAGAAAGCTCAATGAAACAGAATAGAATAAAAAAAAGATCCATTTATGTAATATAAATTAAATATTGTGTATCAATTCACTAGAGAAAGGATTGGATTTGTTTTGTTGCTTTTTTATTTCAGATTTTGAGTTTTTAGGGGTATGGGGCAGAACTAAATATAAATGAAGAAGGGTTTATACTATTCCAGAAACCATTTTAAGTGTTTTTCATGTAATAACTCATGCCATCCATCCCACAATCTTAAAAGGTAAGTAAAAGTATTATACACATTTTGTAATGCTAAAACTGAGGCCCAGAGAGTCAAGTAATTCAGAACTACAAGCAAATAGCAGAGCTGGAAAACAGACTTAAGCATTCTGACCCCATTACACCAAGTAGTTAAAGATAAGTTAGATTCCTACTTACAGCACACCAAAAAAGAGAGCTCAGATTCTGCAATAAACCTAAAGCCAAACTATAAAATATTTAAATAAAATAGGGCAAAATATTTTTATAATCAGGGGATTAGGTGAGAAAAATTTTCATTAAAAAAAAAACATAAGGCACCTGGGTAGCTCAGTCAGTTAAGAAATTAACTCTTAATTTTGGCTCAAGTCATGATCTTGGGGTCGTGAGATAGAGCCCTATGTTGGGCTCTGTGCTCTTCAGGGAGTCTGCTTTGAATGGTGTCTCTCTATGCCCCTCTCCCCCCTCTCTCTCTCTAGAATAAATAAATAAAATCTTTAAAACAAACACAAAACCCAGAAGTTGAAAAGAAAATATTTTTAAGTCATTATATAAAATCCCTTAGAAGAAAAACTGAGAGAAAAAAGACATCATAAATAGGTTAGAAGATAAGCTGCATGCAGACAGAAATGTTTGCAACGTACATGTTTATCACCAAGGATTACTATTCACACCATATAAAACAATCCCTACAAATCAGCAAGAGAATGATAAAGATAATAGATACAACAATTTCTAAAGGCCCATCAACATATGGAAAGATCATCACCATCAGTGGTGATCAGGGAAATGCAAAATAAAACAGCAATGGATACAAAGTGCTAAATGGGAGAATGATTCTGGGTTGGTGAGGGCAGATAGAAGATGAATGCATTATACACCATTGTGAGATCAAAATTGGAAACAGACATTTTCGGGGTGGCCATATCTACCAAAACGTTAAATGTTAAACACTTAGACCTAGCAGCTCTATTTGCTATGGGAAAAAAAAGAGCAATTTGTAGAATATTTTACATATATATTATGTGCGTGTATATATACACACAGAGACACATTTATGTCACATGAGTTATGACACATATATGCAAAAGAAAAACTAAAATTATGAGTATGAATGTAAAGTGAAATGTCTTCTAATAAATGCACTAATATTTTAGTGGTTGTTCTTGCTAGTGAAGGAAGGGAAAGAGGATTGTCATTTTTACATTTATTATTTGAATCTTTTATAATGCATATGTGTTTATGTATCACTTGTGTTATTTAATGTTTTAAGAATAAATTTTGGTTATTTAAGAAAATGTCAAAATGAGGTTCTTCTATTTGCAAATATAACTATTTCACAGTTTTCCATTTGCTCTCTCAGTTTGTTTTTTTCCTGAAACTATTTAAATAATCCAAACTGAGAGTGAATTTAACTTCTTGGCCATATTTACAGTGGTCATTTGGGTAGTGTACTGTGGAGTAAGGTGAGATCTAGCTCAAGTTGTGAATAGTCAAAGTTTTTTTTTTTTTTTTTTTTTCACATCTTTTCTCTTCAACCGTCTGAATAATTCTGGTATCTCTAGTACTGTCTCTTTAGTTGTCAAGGCCTGGCTGTAGGTGCCAAGCCAGCTCCTAGCAACACCAAGGCCTGTTGATAGTGCCAGGCCAGTTCCGTGCTGCCAAGGGCCACTTTTCTCTCTCTCAGGGAAGACCATTAGTTGGCATGCACCTTTTGCCCTCTGCCTTCCCCTTGTTCCTGACATCATGCAGGAGGTAGAGAAAATATCTTGAGATCTTCAGGGAAAAGTATGAGGACAAAAGCCATATCCTATAAGGGTCTGAGGAAAAGATAGCAGGCACCTGTGTCCCTGATGGCATCACCAAGACATCACACTGACCTATCTACCTGTGGCTTCTTATCCTGTAAAACAAAATTGAAACAGAAACAAAACTCCCGGGCAACCCCAGTGGCTCAGCGGTTTAGAGCCGCCTTCAGCCCAGGGTGTGATCCTGGAGACGGGGGATCAAGTCCCACATTGGGCTCCCTTCATGGAGCCTACTTCTCCCTCTGCCTGTCTCTGCCTCTCTCTCTCTGTGTCTGTCATGAATAAATGAATAAAATCTTAAAAAAAAAAAAAAAGAAAAAAAAGAAACAAAACTCCCTATTTAATTCATCCAAATTAAACTGGTCCTGTAAAAAAAATTATAATAATTAAAAAAATAAAATAAATAAATAAACTGGTCCTGTGATTCACAAACTCCATTCTTACCTCTATAGAGCTCCAAGGGGAAATTCAGGGAAATATCCTCCAGGGAGTAAAGGGATAAATCAACTGTTTTATATCCAGACAGTGAAATATTATTCACTACTTTAAAAAAAAAGTGATCAAACCACGAAAAGACATAGAGGAAACTTCAATGCATATGGCTCAGTGAAAGAAGCCAATCCAAAAAGGCTACATACTGTGTGATTTCAACTTCATGGCATTCTGGAAAATACAAAACTATGGAGAGAGTAAAAAGATCACTGGTTGCCAGGGATTCAGGGTGGGGAGAAGGATGGAGAGATGAATAGGTGGCCCACAGGGGATTTTTAGAGCAGTTAAAGAACTCTGTCACAACACCTAGAGTGTACACCACAAAGAGTGAACCCTAATGTAAAGGATGGACTTTAGTTAATAATAATGTATTAATATTGGTTCATTAATTGTAAAACAGAAAAAAACTATCACAGTAATATAAGAGGTTATTAAAATAAGAAACTGTTCTAGGAGTGGAGTGTGGGGGTATATGGGAATTCTTCTTTCTGTTCAATTTTTCTGTAAACCTAAACTGCTAGAAAAAAATAAGGTATTAAAAATAATCATTTGAATATGGTTCACAAGATCGTCGTATTAGTAAATTGTAGATTTGTTTTTTACTGAGTTTGCTTAACTTTTGGCTACGGATTATTTCCTTTCATTTGTAAAATTCTTAAAAATTTTCCACATAAATTTTAAAGCAAAAGATTCAGGCTTATGTATATCTTAGAATAGTTTATAGAAACATTCCTAATTCAGTAAGTATTGGACTTTTAACCATTTCCATTGTCTTTACAACAATTTACTCAAGGTCTGAACTCTGTTGAAATGTATTGGTGATTGAAATGTCAGACTTTACTTAAATCTGTATTCATTGAATTTTTAAACGAATGAAAAACCTGCCTGTAAACATAGTAATGGCTTTATGATGTCTGCTTTTAAAAAATAATTCATTTTTTCCTTTCTTGAGTTTCATCCCAGTTGTTTGAACTGTATCAGCCACATCTTCCTATCACATCCAGAGTCCTTGCAGGCACTGTGTTTGCCCACAGGATCAAAGCCTGCTTGCCTTTTCCTTAGACTTTCTAATATTCCCATAGAGCTAATGTAAGGAGCTCTTACTGCTCTGAAGAGGTAGCCCCATGACAAAAGAAGACTGATGTGTAGCTATGTTGTTAAAGATCTAGTATTTCAATATTTAAATGGAATAAACATAGAGTAAGCCAGAAAACAAACAAACAGAGCACCTGGGTGGCTCAGTGATTGAGCATCTGCCTTTGGCTCAGGTCATGATCCGGGGTCCTGAGATCCAGTCCCCTGCAAGGAACCTGCTTCTACCTCTGCCTCTCTCTCTCTGTGTCTCTCATGAATAAATAAATAAAATCTTTTTTTAAAAAGAAGATAAAGAAAATAATTGACTGCACAGTTGATTATATTTCTATGAGAAAGATAAGACATACTGTAATAAACTATTCTGGATTGAAGGCACTTATGAGAAATTAATCATTTTTTGATATTTTCCTGATAGCTCCTCCTTGATATAGTCTCTAATTTAAAAAAATAAGTAACAGCTAATAAGGCAGGTGAATATGGTCGGTTTTGTATACTTAATTTTGGGCTCAATGGACTTGAAAATAAAATATTAATTTGGCTCCCTAAGCATGGGAAGGTGCTAGCCCCTTTTAACCATCACTTCTTTGTGGTCCGGTGCTTCAGCTCCCTTTAGCCAGTAGATTTAAGGTGGTGGTTAAACCAAGGCTAACTCCAGCACTGTGCCCTCTGCTGGATACTTTTCTTCCTTCTCAAATCTGTGAGGGCAGGAAATGAATGCCACCCACCCCTTGGAGTGGGGCAGAAAAACATGCCTGCTGGTTGCCTTAAACCCCTCCTCTTACATATTTCATTTACATTCGGCCAATATCTTCAGAATCAAAGATAGCGAATACAAGATCTGAGCAAGACTCTACAACTGTTTATCAACTTAACTTGAGTTTAAACACATGAGCTGTACAAGCCTTCTCTGGGGACACACTTGCACGTGTGTTAAAGTATGACATGACAAATTATTTTCAAAGCCATACTTTTCTGCTTTGATTACATAACTCTTTGAGACTTGAGACCAGCAAAAATAATTTCTTTAGAAACATTCTTTGTTCCCATTTCTCCTGTACTTTGACTGTAACAAACCTATCCAATGGGGGGAAAAATGATTCACTTGAATGTATTATACCTCTTGTCAATTCACTGGCACGTGGAAGGAATTTGTTTGCCCTTTTTTAAGTTAATAGCTGTCTCATAGCACTAATTTTTTTAAGCTCAAGTATATTTCCAAATGAACGATACTAACTTTACCCAAAATTTTTAGAAAACCATAAAACAGCTTAGTTAATAAATAGCTATGTGTTTCCTTTGCAGTAAAGAAAAACAAAGTCCTTTTTCTGAAACTTTATCTGGAGATTGTGAATTTTAAAAGTCCTGTATTATTGGTTACAGATTTATGTGTTGTAGATAAATGTAAGCATAAAAGCCTATCACTCTTTCTTCCCCATGTAGATCATAGTGATTGAAGATAGGCACTGGTAGCTTCGGACTGAATTGCCAAAAATACAAAGGGATGTCTGGGTGACTCAGTGGTTGAGCATCTGCCTTCAGCTCAGGGTGTGATCCCCAGGATCCTGGGATTGAGTCCCGCAGGCTCCTGCAGGGAGCCTGCTTCTCTGCCTGTGTCTCTGCCTCTCTCACTGTGTTTCACATGAATAAATAAAATCTTAAAAAACAAACAAACAAATAAATAAGCCTTCAGGCACTACTCAGGAAACCAATCAACTCTCCACAGTAATCAACTACCCTTAGTAGAAACCAGTAAGTGGATCCAAACAAAGAAAGCTTCCACTGCCCTCTCACCCTCTTCCCTTTTTTCTTTATCCCTTCTTCCTTTGCTCCTTTCCATTTTATGCCCTAGCCCAGTGTTTCCTCATTCATCACAGAATGACTGATCTAAAACATGTCCCACTAAATATACAATACACATTAGTTATCACTCTATGAAAGACATCATATTCCTTTCCCATTCCTCTCAAGGCTTTTGAAATCCCTGAATTCTCATCCTTCTCTCTTATTTATTCCCACCCCCAAGCTCATGGTCATACTTTTCTCTGTCCCTCTTCTAAGTCCTGGCTGTGGAGTTGAACAGAATTTACATTCAAATAAAACATAACATTCTTTCTCCAGATTTTCATACCAGCTGACTGTGATTTTAAGTGTCCCACTAGAGAGGTCTGATATACTTGCTTAGAGTTTTTAAAAAGCATGCTGAGTTCATCCCTTTCCTGGCAGTGTCCTCCAGAGAGGATGGACTATTTGAAATTGGCTTGGATTGATAACGTATTTTGCCCTTACTTAAAGAGCTCATCTCCCAACAACCTCTCTTTTCATTCACTAAACAGATTTTGCAGCCTTCCTCATCTGAGAGAATTGGGCCTCCCTTGTCTGCTTTGATCCGGAAAATCGTGCTTTCATTAACACAAACATCTCCTGATCTCTGCCAATGCATTTCAGATTTTCAAATTATGTATGTGCATCATTTATCAAAATGCCGTCAGCCCTAGGTCTGCCAAGCATTCAAACTGGGCGATCCCATGGCATGTATGTGAATTCATTCTAAGGGATGTTGCATGGTGATTATAATCTTGGTCCCTGAAGTAGCTGAGGTTGGCTGTATATTCTTTATTTTAAGGAAAGAAATGTGGTAGTAAGTACCAAGGATGAAATCTCAGAACATCTTAAGCAAAATGCAGATTCCCATCTATTTCCCATTTTCCCAATAGAAATGATGAAAACATTATGTATTGAGAAATGATCTGACTTTGGTGAATGAGTTGAGACGAGAGTAGTGTTTTTAGTGATATCATGAACATGCAGCAATAGCCAATAACAATTTTGATATTTGAGAACCGGAAACATACAGGAAGTTCTTTAATCTTAATGGAAAATCCCTGGATCATTCAGTCTACATGCTTGTCTTTCAACATTTTTTTTCAAATTCAGATCTTCAGAATTGTCTTCACCTCTGTTTTCTTTGTCCATTTCAGTTTACACCGATACAGAGAAAGATAAATGCTAGGGTGAAAAGTAGCATTTCAACTGCCAGTTAGACCACTAGGCTCTGTGATAATAGACTGTGTCCAGAATTTCAACAAAAAATTCTGGTGAATAAACAAAAATTAAGAAACAACCATGATATTGAAATTGTCAGCATGGATTTAAAAATAGTAATGTAGTCACATGTTCAACAAAATAAATGAAATAGGTGAAAGGAATTAAGAACACGCTTATTATGATGAGCATTGAGTAATGTATAGAACTCTCGAATCATCATATTGTACACCTGATATTAATATAACACTCTGTGTTAACTATATGGAAATTAAACTTTTAAAAAAAAGATGACAAGATGGAGCATTTTACCAGATAACAGAAACCTATATTAAAAAAAAAAAAGAACCAAATTCTAGGACTAAAAAATAAAATAATTGAAATGAAGAACAAATAGGTTTAACAATAAACTGGAAGATACAGCTGAGGAAAGCATTAGTGAGCTAGAAGTTAGGTAAAAATGAATTATCCTGGTGGAAGCCTGGAGAGCAAAAAGGATGGAAACTACGTAGTAAGAGTGAAAAGAACAGATGGGATAAAGTCAAAACATACACACACATACAGACATATATGCCATACCTAGAACATACATGTAATGACATCTCCCTCCAGAAGGAGAAGACAGAGGGAATGTGGAAAGGACAATATTTAACAGTAAATGTCAAGAACTTTCCAACTGATGAAAGAAACCAAGCCATAGATTCAAAGGGTGTTTCAAATTCCAGACTGGGCAATTGAAAAGGAAACCACATCTATGCACATCACAGTAAGACAACTGAAGACAAAGAGAAAAATCCCAAAAGGACCAAAAGGGAAGATACATTATTTTCAAAGGAACAGCCACAACATTTGAGAACTGACTCCTGAACAGAAAAGATGTCAGACAGAAGACAATGGAATGACATGAGGAGGGTGTGAAAAAAAGAAAAAAAGAAAAAAAAATATGGCAACCAGTGAAACCATCTTTCAAAAATGAAGCAACATAGGCATTACTAGATAACCAAAGACCAAGCATTTTCAGCAGCAGCAGCCAACATGAAAAGGAATGCTAAAAGTAGTTCTTCAAGCAGAAGGAAAATGATCCCAAAGAGAAACACAAAAATGCAGGAAAAAAAAATTATATGGCTAAATTTGGGGCAAATCTGAATGAATGCTGATGATACAGAATAGTAATAACAATATTAATAATATTTTACAGCATTTAAAATATAGGTAGAACCTAAATACCTAATAATAACACTAATGTCACTCAGAGGGTTGGGGAAGCTTCACACATTCAGTGTTCTAATCTTAGCATTGACTGGAATGTAATAAGAGTACTAATTTATATTTGTTCTCATAATCGAAAAGACACATGTTGAATCTCTAGGAGAATACCAAAAAAAATAATAAAGGATGTGTAACCAGCATGCCAATAGAAGAAAAATAAATGGAGTAATCCAAAACTGATTAATTCAAAGATAGAAAAAAGTAAAAAAAAACAACAACAACAACAAAAAAAACAGAGTCATAGAGCAATTGGGAAAAATCAAATTGAAAACAACTAATAATGTGGTAAATTATAAATTAGTTTATATCCTGTGCATTCGCATAGAAGTAGCTGGGAAGTAAGATGGGCAACAATGTCTAATTGACCTGAATTGAAAAATTTGCTGTTGCTAATTCATTAAACAGATTTTCCACAAGCAAGTAATAAAATTATAAATAGTTGATGATTTTTGTATGGTTATGATGTGCTAAGCATTATGTTAGTATATCTCATTTTATCCTTTTGAGTTTGTAAGTCCCATTTTACTTATTCTTTTAATTGCATTTTAGGTTAACTACCAGCTTACATTGAAAATAACAGATCTGGGGATGGCTGGGTGGCTCAGCAGTTGACCATCTGACTCTGGCTTAGGGTGTGATCCCAGGGTCCTGGGATTGAGTCCCACATCGGGCTCCCTGCAGGGAGCCTGCTTCTCCCTCTGCCTAAGTCTCTGCTTCTCTCTGTGTGTCTCTCATGAATAAATAAATAAAATCTTTAAAAAGAAAAGAAAGTAACAGATCTAGAACAGAAAAACAACTTTTGTTTTTTGTTGTTGTTTTGTTTCATTTTACTCCAGAACTGATACACTTAATCATCCTGATACATACCAGTTATCTTAAAAAGAAAAACTGAATATCCCACTTTTTTTTTAAAACATGCCCATAATGAGACATGAAGACATCTAAGCAAATGTATGGATCAAATTGTCAAAAAAATTTTTTTTATTTACTAGAGACACAGAGAGAGAGAGAGAGAGAGTGACAGGGAGAGAGAGACAGGCAGAGGGAGAGGCAGGCTCCATGCAGGGAGCCTGACATGGGACTCGATCCCAGGTCTCCAGGATCAGGCCCCGAGCCAAAGGCAGCGCTAAACCGATAAGCTACGGGGCTGCCCTGGATCAAATTTTCAAAAGGAAAACAAAAATTATTACTTACATCGCTTAAATTTTAAAAATTAGTCCAAATGGTTGATTACTGAACAAACTCCTATGAAGCAGTCTAGGTATCAGGAATCATACCAGGCCTTGATGATATAATACAAAACAACAGAGATGTGGTCCTTGCCTCATGGGGCAAATAATAATATTAATTATAAATTAATTTAATTTCCTCCATTAGATAATAACAAGAAAAGGCAAAAAAATAATCATAAATTATGATCTGTGCTATAAAGACCACAAAGACATGCTCTGAAAAAGAATTGTAAATGAGTGCTCTTTTAGGTGGTATGACGAGGGACTATTTTTTGTGAAAACATAACCTTTAAGGCAGCAGAGCTTTATAATTAGGGCAACTATATCATGTATTGCTCAGACTGGAACACTTTTGAGAATGAAAGGGGGCACTTCTAGTAATTATTCTGGGTGTCAGTTCACACCAGAATGTTTCTGCCCTCCTTCTAAGCCATGGTAAGCAGTATGGGTTATTCCTAAATGTAATGGAAAGACACTAAGATGTTTTAGCAAGAGGTTATTTATTGTTTGACTTAATTTTTTTAAAAGTTCTCTCTAGCTGCCAGGTGGAAAATATATTGGTTAAGAAGCAAAAGTAAAGGTAGAGAGAAAAACTCTGAGAACATGGTATCCAGCTGGGGAGGTGAAGGACATTAGCTTGAATTGAGAGGCGGGAATATAGAGAAAAGTAGTCAATTTAGGATAAACTTTGCAGTGGATCAACAGCTAAGATGAAATTATATAAAATCTTCCATTTGCATTCTAATTCATATTTTAATAAACACAAGAAATGATCGTAAAGTTTTGTCAGGTGATTTAGAAAGGGGCTTTTCAGGAGCATTGACAGAGATACAAACACAAAGAAGAAACTGCTCACCTGTAGCAAAAACCGTCAGGAAAAAAAAAAATCTCCATTAAGCAGTTCCCCTTTTTTCTCTACCAACCCCAGTTTTGAGGGGTTTTTTTTTTGTCTAATTCTTACAATTTTCAGGTTTGTATGCATTTTTATAGAAGCTTTATTATTTGTGTGGCAATATTCTCTCCAGTCTATTGT
Organism: Canis aureus; assembly: GCF_053574225.1. Lineage (NCBI taxonomy): Eukaryota > Metazoa > Chordata > Mammalia > Carnivora > Canidae > Canis > Canis aureus. The sequence continues at coordinate 84,354,582 of NC_135611.1, read as the reverse complement.
GTATTTTTACTTTATTTTGGGGCCTCTTGCCATTTAAATATTCATTTTTTAATTTTTACACAGGAAAATACATCTAAATTCTTGGATGCTCCTGAGTTTATAGGAGCTGGGCTTATTAATTTGGAAAAGTTTCCCCCTACCCAAAATTTTATACAAATATACACAGAAATGTAATTTTATTATTTTAGGTTTGTACTTATATATTTTATTTAAATCGCTAATCCTCTGAAATGTACTTTTGTATGCGATATGAAATAGAAATCTAGCATTACCCATAATATGAAAACGTATCATATTTTCTAATCTGAACCTAAATTCCATTTTGATTTTTATATAAAGTTCTCATAGTCTTAGCTCAATTCCTGTATGCTCTAATACTTATCTACTTTTGTGACAATATATCTTAATTTTATTGGAATGACTGTAGAGTAAGTTTTGGTAAGTGAAGTCCCCTGTACTAATCTCCTTTTTTTCTACTTTGGTCTTCTTGAAAAAAAAAAAAAACTTTTTTATCATGTATGCACATACACACTAGGAATATCCACTTCTTGTAAATAAATCAAACAATCAAATAGTACAAGATACATAGCATGAAACATTATAATCTTCACTATCCCTCTAGTTCCTTTAGTTATTCTCTATTAAAATGTTAGTGTACTTTCTGTTTTTTTTGGCTAAGCATTTTTATACATTTAAATTCATTCTGGACTAACCTTATTTTTAAAAGTAATCCCATTAGCTATTCACAGGCATTTTTTCTAAAGAACTCAAAATGTCTCAATATAGGTCCATAAAATACAGCATAACTCATCTCTTACTATTTAGTATCTGAGACACACTGGCAGCCCAATACTTAGTTCCTTTGATGTTTTTTTGAATCAGCCTATTTTGATAGAGCTTGTATGATTGCAACAAAAAGAGATCCACCCAATCTAGCTTATATATGGGGATTTGTTATATTTAAGTCTTTAAGGATCATGATAAAAAAATTGGAAGGGAGTTACCAAAATATGATAACAAGACAAGTACTAAAGTGAGACAAAAGTTTCACTAATGATCTAACTCTCAGATTGAACAAATCATTAAACAAGCAGTTTAGAACACCAGTTGCTGGATATGAAACTGAAAATGACAGACTCGTTATCCTTAAGATGCTCACTGCACTCATGATGAACACTGGGTGATGTATGGAAGTGTTGAATCATTATATTGTATGCCTGAAACTTATATTACACTCTATGTTAACAACTAAAATTTCAGGATGCCTGGGTGGCTCAGTGGTTGAGCATCTGCCTTTGGCTCAGGGTGTAATCCTGGAGTCCCAGGATTGAGTCCCACATCGGGCTTCCTGCAAGGATCCTGCTTCTTCCTCTGTCTGTGTCTCTGCCTCTCTGTCTCTCATCTTTAAAAAAAAAAAAAACCCTGAAATTTAAATAACAACTTTAAAAAAAGAAGATACTCACTGTATAATGAGAAAAATAGGATACAGAAATAATATGACTTGCATGGGATTCTACGGGTAAATTTATTGCTAACTGAGCTCCAGACATCAATATTTTCCCTCTACATGTGCCTTCAAACCTTGGTAACTCTGCAAAGTTGCTCTGTATTTATCTATTCTGTTCCTTGATTTTAGCCTCAGAATAAAAGGTTCCCTTCCCTTACCAAAGCTAACCCATGACCTCTGATCTCATTTCTTCAGACTCTGTTTTTATATTTAAAATTACCCATTTTGTTCAGTCCCAAATTTATATAGAAGGAAAGAAATCTGGTGTGTGTGTGTGTGTGTGTGTGTGTGTGTGTGTGTAGAAAGAGAAAGAAAACTTCATCTACCATCTTTTAAAACTAAAGGTCCACCCCCTCTCCCATGCACCAAACAACTTGAAAGGATAATCCAAACACTTCCTTGCATCCATCCATGTCTTTTTTTAAAGATTTTATTTATTTATTCATAAGAGACACACAAAGAGAGAGGGGGGCAGAGACACAGGAAGAGGGAGAAGCAGGCTCCATGTGGGGAGCCTGACAAGAGACTTGATCCCGGGTCTCCAGGATCTTCAGCCCTGGGCTGAAGGTGGCGCTAAACCTCTGAGCCACCCAGGCTGCCCCATCCATGTCTTAATAGCTCTTCCCTCTTCAGGCCTGAAAGTTTCCTAAGAATCACCAATAACTTTCTCATCAACATACTTGATGGCTTTTGAGTTCTCTGCCTATCTGACATTGTTGATCATTCCCTTTTTCTTGAAACTCTTCCCTACTTTGACTTCTCTAATACAGTATCAACATAGTCCAGCATCACTCGTTCATCCTCTTACTCACTGGCTTATCCTTCATCCTACCCATTAAAAAGAGACATTTGGTTTCTTCTCATATTATTTTGCTTCTCCTTAATGTTTCTGAGTGTCTTAAAAATCTTTTATTTTCACCTCTTTACAATTTCCAAATCTCCAGTTGTACATACCCAACCATCTGTTGGACATTGTCACCAATACACACCAAAACTGAAAATTAATCTCAGCATTTTCCTCTACTTATTCAAGAACCTACTCTTCCTTCCTTAGTTCTACTAATGATATATTCATTCTACCAGCTTCCTACTCATGAAGATTTAGTTTGACTTCTCCCTCACCTTAACCAGCACACTGACCACCAGCACCACCATATCATCATGAATTAGACTTTGTAGCTTTTGCCTGTCAAAATATACCCAACCTTTCCTCTTTTTTTCTTTCATTTTTACTGATGTCATTTTAATTCAGGCCCACATTATCTACGACCTGAAATATTTATTACAAAGGTATTTCCTAGACTCTATGATGGACCTGAATCAGTCATTAGATAATTATTAAATAAACTTTTCACAGTATCCTTTTATCTTCAAAGTCAAAATTCACCATTTTTTTTATTTAATGGCAGTTAGCAAATAACTACTTTCAGTCATAGAGTGTGTGGACATGCCATACTCTGCAGAGGACAAGAGTTCAAATATCCATTATTCATCCGCAAGTGTATTTTGAGCATCTACTATTTGTCAAGTAAGATGCTAGATTCTGGGGATTCAGCACGGAAAAAAAAAAAAATCAGGAAGGTTCCTGTACTTATGGAACTTAGATTTTTAGCGGCTACATCTGGGTTTGATTCACGGTCCCAACATTTTTGGATTTGTGATCTTAAGCAAGCTACTTGAGCCTGTGTTTCTTTATCTTAAAAGAAGGCAGGGGTTAGGAGAGTGAGAAATAATACACACCATGTAGGCTTTTTAAGGAAATAGAAATCAGATAGGCTGATAGATAGTGTAGTTCATCCAATAAATGTTAGCTTTTCTTCCCCCCCTTAATCTGTTTATTTTGTCATTTTCTCAAAGCTTACCTTACCTCTTATTCCACATCTTGGGATTCATTTTATTTTGGCCCACACACAGTCTTCCGAATTTCTTACATAAAGCACCAGCTATACATTTTTAGCAAATTTTCTCTTTTTTTCATTCTGAAAATTTGTTGAATTTGCATCCATCACTTAAAAATGAAGCAGAACTTAAAAGTACTAAAAGTTTATGAAGACTCTCCAACTGAGGATAAAACTGAGAATAGTAATAAATATGAAAATTACTAGATTTTGCTTTCTTTTATAATTATGTAACCAAACCTAAACACCATTTTTCTTTCTTCCCCAAATTAGGAGAGTTTAAAATGGAAAACAAAACCCAAAAAAACTCTTCTCTTTCCCTGTTTCCTTCCCCTTGGCTCCACCTCCCATTCATTAGAAACTAAGAGGGGACGTTCAGCAGTTTAGCACCTGTCTTCAGCCCAGGACTTGATCCTGGAGACCAGGATCCAGTCCCACATCGGGCTCCCTGCATGGAGCCTGGCTTCTCCCTCTGCCTGTGTCTCTGCCTTTCTCTCTCTCTCTCTGTGTGTGTGTGTGTGTGTGTGTGTGTGTGTCTCATGAATAAATAAATCTTAAAGAAAGAAAGAAACTAAGAAGAGATCTTATTCAGGTCTTTGATGTATTTCTGGTTCATATCCAGTGGACAAAACGGTGGAAAGCATCCATTCAACCAATAATTGTCAAGTGCCTATAAAGTACCAAGAGCTGTTCCAAACTCTAAGGAAATCCTGGCCCCTGCTCTCAGGGAGCTTCCACTCTGACTTAGGAAGCAAAGCTCTGTTGCAGCTGCTGGGGCTGTCGTAATTGCCTCTGTGTGAATACACTTACACTTGCAGGAGATATTGGAGCTAATCTAAACAATTTTCAGACCACTAGAGAAATCTGTATGTTAGAGCATTTTACCAAAGCTTTTCATTCAATCTTTCTTGGATGCCTCCAACAACAGTGAGCTCAGTACTTCACCATTTCCATATTTAATAGGTTTAAATATTTGAGGTTCTTATTTTTTCCTCATTTTCCCAATATTTAAGGTAGCCTTATATATCTTTCTTAACTTTCACAGCCACATAGCACCCCTATACACCCAATCCTTTAGTCACTCCAAATGTAATACTATTATCAATATTGCCAATGTTCCTCCAAGATTCATAGTTCTTTAATACAGTCTCTACAGACTGCCCAGCTCAGCATATGGTGAACCATTACTTCCTATTTTGGTTCAAACACTTTTGAGTTGAAATAATCCCAAGTGCCATGTTCAACCTACCTAGTTGGCTCATAATAAACCCTTGCCTCTGGCAGGATACTTCTTGTCATTATTACACTGTGGCCTTGTAGCTAAACTCGAGGAGTGGGGATATGTCCAGAAAGCAGGTTAGCAGGAACATAAGTGAAATTATATCAGTTCTTGAGATTAAGTACAGTGCTATGTAATCTACTGACTTTTATTTAAAATTACCAAAATTTAGATATCACCTTAGAACATCAGACCCAGAGACAAAAGCAGAGCTTCAAGATTATAGGAAATCAAATACTTTCATAATCATTTAAGTAAATGCCAATTTACTTAATTAATTCACACTGCACTTCATGTGAGCAAGGACATTATATCAATATATTCTTATTGTGCTAATCAAAATATGGATAGTTGCTGGCAGACAGGTTATAAAAAAATCCGATTATACATAAGTATTTTATGACTTTTTGGAAAATGCTGATTTCTTTAAGTCCTGAAGATTTATTTTACAACAAGTGGGTTCCATTCAGTTGACATAATTTGCAACTTATTAGGAAAGCTCAAGAACTCAGTTTTTTTTAATTTTTAGGAAGATCCAAAATGTCCCAGATCACCACAATATAACCAATGATCAACATTTATTCCACTCTAAAAAAGAAATACTTTTGTACCACGATATATGATATAATACAGTTTTGAAAAATGATATAATTTAAGTCTTTACTTCTAATTAATAATTTTTTTCAGGGATCCCTGGGTGGCGCAGCGGTTTGGCGCCTGCCTTTGGCCCAGGGCACGATCCTGGAGACCCGGGATCGAATCCCACGTCGGGCTCCCGGTGCATGGAGCCTGCTTCTCCCTCTGCCTGTGTCTCTGCCTCTCTCTCTCTCTCTCTCTCTCTCTCTCTCTCTGTGTGACTATCATAAATAAATAAAAATTTAAAAAAAAATAATAATTTTTTTCAGAAGTTTTCAGAAGAGATTAAAAACTATTTGATACAGCTCTAAGCAAAATCATGCATTGTCGAACCTACAAAGCAAAGGACATAGAAAACTGCTAAGGAAGGGAGAAAGGCACTTGTCATATATATGTTGACTATCTTTTTTAAGAATTACAGATATTGCAGCCAGCAGTAAAAGAAATTTAAGAATTCAGTAAATGTTCAGGAACTTAAGACTAGAAGAAAAGAGTTAAAATTCTTGAATTTCAAAATTTCTCCTTAATCAGAAATAGAAATCTAAAATAATCACAACAGTAATAATTATAGTGTTTACAAAGGCTTTGGAACTTTCAACACTCCTGTGTCTCCGCTTGAAGCACATAAAATTAAAATGTTGTAGTCACAATTTGTTTCTTGACTATTTTATATTCAGTAATTTTTAATGAAGCAACTAAATTAGGCATAACTTAGTGCAGCTTTAATGTGGTTATAATGAATATATTTTACTTGATTAAAAATGATAAAACCAGGGAGCCTTAAATATTATCTTAAAAGATTAACTACTGTGTCAATTACAAATCTAGGGGAAAGGTATTTATAAGAGAATAACTATTCTGAACAGTGACTTCCTTCTGTTCATTTCATTTAATTAAAGACTCAATCAACTTTCACTCTTAATACTAAAATTTTCCTAAATTACACATTGGCTTGCAAATGGAAGGGCATATAGCAGGGCTAAGTCAATTTAGCACTAGGGAGGATTCAGCAAGTAATCCATTTTCTTATTTAAACAGGGAGGGACAAACTACTTGGCCGTGTAGAGTGCAGTAATTAACTAAATAATCGCCAATTTTGCATTGCATTTTTTTTGTCACATGACATAATATGAATAGAGCAAAAAATCAAATTATTTGGGCAGGTGAATGATGATGAGGCCTGCTCTGCCAACAGGTACGCTAATGAGTAGAAGCCTCAATGGCTTAAGACTGAGTAAGAGAAGCAAATTTCTCCCCTCTCTGCTTTGTAGGGGACCAATTAACCTACTATGGTGGGGATGGGGGCGGGGAGTAGATGTGATCACTATGTGTTTACTGTGTCCACTGAGAGAGGAAAACTTGCAAAGGAACAGGTTTGACATATGCACTGGATTTTTATCAAAATACAAATAAATGGTCATAGATGACAGTTTTCACCTAAGGAATACAAAATACTCACGTTTAATTGTCAGTCTCCAATAAATAGAGAAGTGTCTTCTCAAAGCCAGGGGCTTAAGAGTCCTCCCTCCTAGAGCCCTACACGTTTGTCAAACAAACAGCACTTACACAGTCATCCCTCTGGCCTCAGCCATCTCCCTGGCACCACTGAGGTAGCCACAGTTGGGGCTCTTACCCTTGAATAGAGGTAGCGCAATGCCAGGAGATTTTGCAAATGCTAATAAAAATTTCCTTGACGAAAGAAAGTATTACAACATTTTTAAAAAATAATTAAAAAAAAATAAATAAAAACCACCCTGAAGAAATCTTAAGTGTGTCGTGCTTCCTGTTTTTAGGATTCGGGGCGGGAAGCATCTGAAAGATGGTTTTCAAGGAAGCGGATGGCCCTTGCACGGGACTGCAGTTTGGTCACGCTCAGCGTGATGGAAATTGATTGGCGTTTTGCTGCCACGAAAAGCCCCGCCAGAAATTCGGAGTTTACCGAAAGAGGACTCTGCAGAGCGCTGCCAGGCACTCAGAACTCACTCTCGGGGCGGGCGGCGGCTGCGAGAGACGGACGCAACGTGGGACCCGGGCAGCCGCACGGCCGTCGCCTCCGAGAGGACTGGGCAGCGCCTTCCCCCGCCTCCGGGGTCGGACGTGAGTGTCCCCTGCGGGTCGGCGCCCCTCGCGGGCCGGGCCCGCTCCTTTGCCCAGCTCGGACGGTCTCCCCGGCCAGTGTCAGCTCGGGCCGGCCGCGGGCCGCCGCGTCCCGCACCCCCGCCCGCCTCCGGGAAGCGCGGCCCCTCCCCCGCGGCCCCGGCCCCGGCCCCTCCGAGCGCTGCCGGGCGCTGATAGGCGGCGGCGCTGACAGCGGGCGGGGCCTGGGAGTCCCGGCCAAACCCGCCCTCGCGTATAAGCCCCTTCTCGGCTCTCTCTCTCTCCATCTCTCTCCTCTCTTTCTCTCTCGCTCCCTTCCTCCCTGTAACTGAACAGTGAAAATTCACTGGATCCGCTAACAGGCACAGATGTCATGTGAAAACGCACATGCTCTGCCATCCACACCGCCTTTCTTCCTTTTCTGTTTCCTTCCCCCCCCCACCCCTTGCTCCTTCTCCTTCTTCTTTGTAACTAACAAAACCACCACCAACTCCTCCTCCTGCTGCTGCTTCTGCCCTTCCTCCTCCTCCTCAGTCCAAGTGATCACAAAAGAAATCTTCTAAGCCGGAGGCGGTGGCATTTTTAAAAAGCAAGCACATTAGAGAGAAAGAAAAAAGAAAAACAAAAGCAAAACAAAACCCGGGCACCAGCCAGACAGCACCTTTTTTTTTTTTTTTTTTTTTTTTTTTCCCACCCTTCCTGAAAACAAACAACCAAACAACCATCAAAACAGTCATCACCACCATCATCAAAACTGTTAACATAGCGGCGGCGGCGGCGGCGGCGGCAAACGTCACCCTCCGGCCACGGCGTCCGCCTAAAGGGATGGTTTTCTCGGCGGAGCAGCTCTTTGCCGACCACCTTCTTCACTCGTGCTGAGCAGGATTTTTGGGCTCTCCGGGGTTCGGGCTGGGAGCAGCTTCATGACTACGCGGAGCGGGAGAGCGGCCACACCATGCGAGGTAAGCGAGCCCGCGGACAGCGAGAGGGTCCCCGGTCCGGCCACCGCCGGCCCCTGCGGAGGGGGAGGGGAGCGCACCCCGCACACGGGAAGGGGCTCTCGGGGCGCGGGGCTGGGGTCCGCGCTCGCAGGTGGGCTGCCGATGGCCTCGGGCGTGCAAAGTTGTGGGAAGGTGTGGATGCCTCTCGGGAGTTCTGGAGGGACGCAGGAGGGCGCTTTTTGGAGAGAGGAGCGGCGCTAGTTGCTTCCTCCCGGGCCAGGAGTTTCGCCGAACCGTTTGTGCTCGTCGCTCTCGGCTGCGGCCGCGGACGCCGGGTGGAGCGGGAGCCGGCGCGGGCTGCGGCCCCACGAGGCGGCTGGGAGCCCCCGGCGCGCGGCGGTGGCCTGCGGGGCTGGGGCGCGCGGGGCGCACGGGCAGGCGGCGGGGCGCGGGGGCGCGGGGGCTCGGGGGCGCGGGCGCACGGACTCACGGACTCGGGCTGGCCCGGCCCTGCCTCGCGGCAGCGGTGGGCAGGGGGGCGCGGGCGCGGGCGCGGGACCCGACGCGGACGCTGCATCGGCCCCCGCGCCCGTCCCTTGCGCCGGCGCTCCGCCCTGGCCAGGTCCGCGTGCTGGAGCCCGCGCGGTCCACGGACGAGCGCCGCCCCGAAAAAGTTGCGCAGAGAAAGTTCCAGAGGACTGAGAAGCCGGCGCCCCCCGCGGCCGAGGATGCTCTTTTTGTCAAGGGGCCGCTGGGTGAGCCCCGGAGCCGAGACCCCCAGCGGCGGCGGCGGCGGCGGCGGGTCCCTGGGGCGAGCTGGCAGCCGCGGGGCGGCGCGCCGGGGGCAGGCGAGAGAGGCTTCCCCTGGGTCCCCTCGGCGCTGCCCAGTGGACGGCCCGGCCGGCTGGACGGAGCCACTACGTCGGTCTCCTCCCCGGCAGTGCCGGGACCTTCGGGTCTCCAGCGCGCTGTGCTCGGACCCGCTCCCCCCCACTTTCTGCTTGGCCACAACTTTACTCTTTTCTTGAAGAGCGGGCCGAGAGCCAGCTTGCCGTGGGGACGTGTGCAAGTCTCGGGGCACCTGCCTCGCCCCGTTTTTTCTTCCTGGCCACTCTACGGCTCTTTGTGGGGCTCTCCGCTACCCGTCGCACGCCCTCCGGGGCCTGGCAACAAACAGAAAGTTGGAGAGGCCAGCCCCGGGCCTCCCTACGTCCCTGACCCGGCGACAGGTGGACTAGGCAGGTAGAGCTAGGGAAGGTCGGACTGCAAACGCTCCTCGTCTTCTAGCCGGCAGTGCACCTCTCCCACTCGCCCCCGCCCCCCGCCCCCTCCCCCGCAGCACCTACCTCTCTAGGAGGGCCCTGGGGGGCGGGGCGCAGCGGGCATGGTCTCGTGCTCCGCACAAAGTGAACCCCGGAGCTTGGAGCTTGGACGCCGGGGCAGGGACTGGCTGGGCGCTGGGACGTGGCAGGAAAGGGAAGGAGGGGGAAGAACAGAGAGGTTGTCCAGGGAAGTGAGTGGGAGGGAGCTAGCCATCCAGGTGGGGTGATGGACCCCGCGAACTCGGAGTGGGAGCTCCGGGGCTTGCGAGCCGGTTCCGGTTGAGTGTCCCAGTTGGGGGTTTGGTCACATGCGGCATCGTCCAGATTCTCTCAGAAAATTGTACTCGGGCAACTGGCGAGTATAGAACCTGTAAGGGAAAGACGCCCCCACCCCAGTCTTTGTTTTTCTGTTTCTGCCCCGTCTCACCACCATCCCCCTCCTTTCGGCTTCCCCTGCTCGGGCCTGGGGCCGCCGGGTCGCCCTTCCCTTACTTCTCCCCTTCCAACATTCCTCCCACGGCAGGACCACGTTCTGATGGTCGGAAACCACGCGTCGTGTCGGCTCCCACCCGGCACTAGGACCTGCGGCGCAAAAGCCGCTCGCTCTCCCCTTAAATTAAAGAAAGCGGCGGTGCGGGGCAGGAGTGGGTTGTAGCTTGATCGCGCTGCTCCTGAAGCAGCACTATGCCAGACAGTCCGGATCGCCTCGGGCTCCAGCAGCCTGAAGGCTTGAAAGCCAGGCGCTCGCCTAGTGCTCACCTTCAGAAACCAGTCGACAGCCCACACTCACTCGCTTTCCAGAAGGCTGTCACCCTCGCCAAGCTGCCCAGAAGAGTTTACAAGTCCTAACTTAAAGCGGCTCTCCGGCGAGGGGGAGGGGGGGGGGTGCTCGCCCTGGAAGAAAAGGAAGCTTACAAGGTGGCAGAGTCTTTTTCTCCACCTCCCAGGCTCTCCTTTCCTGACCCCTGTGCACTTCCTACAGGCTGTGCCCTCCCGCAGCATCAGGGGCTGTTCCTTAAGGATAAGTTGACAAAAGGTCTGGGCTACTCAGACGTCTTGTGGGAGTCAGGGGTTGAACTTGAGTGTGAACTTGAGAAGTGAGAGCGGAAACGAATCAGCTTTCTCTTGTGCCTGGGCTACTAATCAGCCTTACATCAGGGGGAGGGGACGGTTTTGAACTCTGCTTTACAGTGTATCCACTCCATTTCCCCCATCCTCCCCCCAACACACACACACACACACACACACACACACACTCCCCATCCCAAGGTGATCCAGTGACAGGGATTTTGGCCTCGGCTTCACGGCTTACATTTGGCAGCTCTCCCAAGTCAGGCCTCTTTGTGTGACCTAAACTTGGTTCAGGATTCAGTGGTCGCTTCGGGACCAATCCAGCAAACCCACCCTCCATCTCCTTCTGCCCCTGGTAGGTCTATGGCAGTTAAGAGACTTTATCCTGAGGGAAGCTCTAGGGTAAGAAAGGGGTTAAGAAGCTCTGATCTTTGAGGTCATTGTCCTGCCCACTGCTGAACTGATTTCTTCCCTGAGCACCGGGGCTTACTCAGGGCTGGCCTGGGGCGAAGGAGGTTGTATTTGGTGGCACACAAAGCATTTCACTCTTTGTCTGCTAGAGGGTACCACTTGAGTTCTAGTGATGCTACTTCACAGATTACATTATTGAAAAAGAATAACTTCTGAAGATGGAAGGAAAGACTTTTAATTGGGTCGATCCATAGGTGAGAAATGAGTGAGCCCAAGTACGGGTTTCAAGACTCCTTCCTAAGAGGCCTGTCTGTCAGCTGTTTATTACACAGGCGCACAGAAATGGTCGGATTTTTCAGCCCTGCCTCCACAGAAAACCCTGCTTCCCAAAACAGGGGCACAGATGTCGTCGCAATCAATAGGTGATTGTGGCTCCTACGGATTAGAAATCTGGTTTTATGCTTGCTGTAAACAAGGATAGGGCTTGGCTTTTGTAAAGCCCAGTTTTCATCTATTATTTTCAGGTAGTTAATTTTTATTAACTGCTAACTTTAGAAAAGCAGCAGCTTGCTCTCAAGGGTATGGTGGCCCTTTGGAAGTCTGGAGCTCTGAATGTCCTGCCGGCCAGGCCTTTAGATTTCCTAAACGAATTCTCTATCTTAATTTTTTTCACAAATTCCAGTTAAATATTGCTAACCAGAATTCCTATCTTAATTTCTCCCACAAATTCCAATTAAATATTTCTATCCAAGATCCCACCATCCACAAATAATAAAAAAAATTGCTGGAAGGACATCTCTGTCAATAGTCCATTAATAATTGTTCATTAAGTAATCCAGTAAGCTGTCTTACTGAAAAGTGAATGTTTAAACAGCTTAAAGAAAAATTCTAAATCTCTATGTCAAGTATTTTTGGAAAAAAATATTAAGCCAGAAAAATAAAATATTTTCTTAGGTGGTTACATCCTGGGACTCTCTCCTCCCCCCATCCCCATCATCCTGAGTGAATTTACAGCTACTATGGCACAGACGTGTTTGACATTCTCAGCTTTTGGGATATGTATTAGTAGCACCAAGGCTTTTTACTTTTCTAGATGTTCAGATAATCAGGAACTGGGAAACCAGAATGGAAACATAAAGGGAGAAATTCTGAACAGCAGGCCTTATAAACATGAGGACTACAAGATTAAAACTCCTTTGTTAGAATTCATTTAAAACTTAGAAGTCCTGGATTTTACATCAACAGCAGTATAGCTTTTGCTATACTGTTTAGAAAACCCTTGGAAGATGGTTTCTAGAATCATTATTAAAGTGGTTTATGTGAAGCTTTGCTTAAATGTAAATAACGAGTATTTTATACTCTTAGTCAAATACAAATGTTAACATTTACTTATTTTGGTAACAATTTGTTAAATACTAAACTATTAGCAGCCTTAAAAGCAGTTATCTGGTGTGAATGTAATGCAAATACACTGTATTTCAAATTTAAATGTTACAGAATCATGAAACCTAATTTTACAGCACCAAGGACTTTTACAATACCAAGAAAATATTAACTTTTAGGGTTGGTCTTCATGAAAATGATGTTGGAACTGTGTCATAATACCTACTTTTTCCCTGAAGTTAGCATATATAGATAGAATTGGCACCAGGATTTTAACATGATTCAAGTTTTTCTAGATAAAAAAAGGCAAGTGAAACTTTCTTTTCAGCTATTATATCACATTTTATAAACGTGTATCCACCTTTTAGAAAAGTAATGTGACCATTGTAGTTTTTATACTTTTTACTAACAACAGTCCTAAAAAAATAGAAATGTGAATCACAGCACATTAACTAGATTTTTTTCCACTGCAATGAATAATATACCTTTAACTTGAAGGACTTAGTATAGGATTCAATTAATATAGAGTTTAAAATTATTCTAGTAAATTATCAAGTTAAAAAATTCTACATAGGTAGGTCTGCTGGTGTTTTGTAAATTTGTAAATAAAGTGAGGTTCTAAATTGTGAACAATAACATTATTGTTACTGTACTTTGGTGAAATTTAAGCCTTACAGATAATTATATGAGGAAATAGGAGAATTAATTCCAAAGTTAAAACCACCAAATTCTGTCCAGATTGTAGCATATCAAAGATGATGAGCATGTGTATTATCCGTGCAAAAGTTGTTAGTGATTGAGGTGACTTAGTACATACATATTTTTTTCTTGTTCTATTACTGAGAAAAGAATTTTTTAAAACTGTCATTTTTGTATCTATTCTATAAAGGCAACACAACATAGAAGTTTTAAATTATACTGCCACAAATTTAATGTAATGAAACATTTTATTGTGATGTTAAAATATACAAAAAAGTAAATATAAGGAGTGGACATTGTGCTTGATAATTAATATTTTGTCTCAATGTAGTTTTACTATTCGATCCATCCTTATCTAAAGGATAGAAATTAAGTAGACAAATGAAATAAATCTTTTGTAATATAATGAATAATGACCTTTGATAAAATGAGCACTGTACACATAAAGTATTATTCCTGTAATTTTGTAATCATCTTCCAATTACAGCTTCTTGCAAATATTTATCTTACTTTGAATAGAATCTCTGACTTAACAGAATCCCTAGCAGATAATAGCAGTCTTTGGAGGCGTCTGTTGATACACACTGATACACAATATGTATATGTATGTGCCTATAACCACCCACTCAGACAAGAAGAATGAATATTTGAGAGAGAAAATCATTCTTATCTTTGCTTTCACAATCCAGACTTCCAAATTCAAACATATTTAGAGAAACAGACACAACTTTCCAGAGCATTCAAAAGGAAGAAATGAATACATGTGGTACTTGAGTCGCATAAAAAGAAACTGTTAATAGCATCTATTTATAAATAATCTACACAAAACTCCATTATACTACCTAATGATAATTAGAGAGGAAAGGAATCAAAGAATTCAGGACTGCCAAATAAATAAAATATTCCCTCTCAAATTAAGCTACAAATTCATAGATAACAAGGCTTATGCCATGAATTGAAGGATGCCTCCTTTGTAGCACAAGACAAAGGGAGCATAGAGGAATAAATATTGATTGAACTAATCATCTGATGAATAGAAATGAGATTTACCAGTGCACCAATATAATAGGCTATGTTAACTAGTTCTTTCATAGCACATATGCTGCCCTTTCAACCCCTGACCCCATCCATTCAGTTCTTAATGAGGGAAACCACAGGTGTTATAACGGCATTTATAGTGAATCAAGCTAAATATAATAACCATGTGGTTAACTAATGGCATTGAAGGGGTGGGTTCTTATGAAAAGAAATAGTGTGATCAGAGTGTCACAAAATTATTATGCATTGCAAGCCACTTAGAATTTTGGCTCGCTCTGTTCACTTTCAAAATACATCTCTTTGGCCATCAGTATTTCAAGTCCTAGATTGTTTTCCCCTTAATAAGTACAGTTCTAGTCATGCTTATCTGAGGAGTTAAAAATGTTATTCACTACATTTCACCTACATTGCTTTATATGTTGCGTCGTAAAGCGTTGAAAATATTTAAAAATAACATGTAGAAATATACCTTTTTATACTTAATCTAACATGCATTTTTCTTGGTTAGTGCTTATTTCTTAAATATTGGAAATAGAATATAACTTTGTAGTAATTATTATAATTATATGATAAATTTTATTTTAAAATTAAATTGGGATGTTCTTGGCTTAGGCAGGTTCTTAAGGCCAAAATGAACATGTCACCTTTTCCAAAACATGAGGCTAAAAACTTATCCAGAAACATGCTCTTATAAAAGAGCAAAAGTAATTTGTTTTGACTTAAGCATGTTCACCTCTGCATGAATGTTTTATTAACTGGCTGGGTATGCTGAGTTTGTAAATTACTTTGCTACAAACTGTATTTGTTGATGTCATTTTTGTGTGTGATTAGTTACCATACCATGTGGTCCTGGGTTATATTTCTCTAATTCAGAGGAATTATAGACATCAGCAAAGAAGGGAAAATTAATCTGATTGTTTACTGAATTATATTTTTTGTTACTAGTCATCACTTTGTACTCATGTGAGCCCACTATCCTGGTACCGTGGTGTATATGAAAGATTTGGGTTGCTTAAAGAAAACTATTACATGGATTTTATCACATAGGAAAGCATTTTTTTGGGAATCCCTGGGTGGCTCAGCGGTCTAGCGCCTGACTTCGGCCGAGGGTGTGATCCTGGAGTCCCGGGATCCAGTCCCACATTAGGCTCCCTGCATGCATCCTGCTTCTCCCTCTGCCTGTGTCTCCGCCTCTCTCTCTCTTTGTCTCTCATGAATAAATAAATAAAATCTTTAAGAAAAAAAAGGAAAGCATTTTTTCTGGTGAATATTACAAGAAGTCAGTTTAAATAATATTTTTAAAAATTTTTCTTACGACTATTCAGTAAAGCACCCTTCTTTAAAGACTGTTACATCCATCACCTGAATTTCATTAGAATTATATTGTGATCATGTGACAACAGCAGATATACAATATTTTAATATTTAATCAGAAGTGCAAAAGGTATTCTCTGAATTTGGGCACAAAATCATCCTTAAAAAGAAAACAGCAAAAGCTTTTTTAAAAGGCCTTGGCATTTATAGTCCTCACTTGGCATGGAATAAATAAGTATTACTGGCCACAAAAAAATATATAAAATATTTTATTTTAATCTTCTGTTTTTTAAATATCACTTTCAAATACAAATTTCTTTCCTTATTTGGAACCAGCTAAGTTTCATCCTCCCCCATTCTAAAAACCTTGTCAAAATCATGGATCAGCTCATTTCTCGGACTGCAAAATAAGGTGCACTTTCTAGTGTAAGACTAAGATTATCTTCCCAAGTGTTTCAGTTTTCAGTTTTAATTTTAAAAAGGAGAGGCTCTAAGTTTTCATCTTTTGCAGATACACACACACACACACACACACACACACACAAATAGAAGTGTATGTGATTTATTCAGGATTTATTGAGCATCTACTCAAAGCAGTGCACAGAGCTGAACTTCAAGAATGCCCAAGTTGGTGGGCACTGGGTGGCTCAGTCGTTTTGAGTGGCTGCCTTCGGCTCAGGTCCTGATCCCAGGGTCCTGGGATCTTGGGATGGAGCCCTGCCTCTGGTTCCCTGCTCAGCAGGGAGCCTGCTTCTCCCTCTATCTCCACCCTCCACGTATGCGTGCTCTCTCTCTCTCTCTCTCTCTCTCACACACACACACACACACACACACACATGCTCTTTCTCACTTACATGCTCTCTCTCAAATAAATAAAATATTTAAAAATTAATAAAAAGAATGTCCAATTTGGTAAACAAATGGCGAGTGAAAGCTATGGTCAAAGCAAGAGCAGAACGGAATGCAGTGGGGACATAATCAGAACAGCTATCCCAGGGGAAGGGATATTTGCAATAGGTCCCTAAAGATGAGCAGAAGTCCAAATTTGGTTAATTTGCTCATCATAAATGAAATTTATTAGTTCATTGTTTGTTGTATTTCCCAGCTGTCTTTTTAGTTGGTACTATGTGAAAGTTAGTTTATCACACTAGAACTCTTCCAAAAAGAGCATATCCTGATGTAGAACAAATAGTAGTATTGTTCTTATTTAAAACTTTTACTAGGTAAATGATTTGCAAGTGACAATTCAAAGAAACCTCTAAGGCAATTTTGAATTACAAAAAGAAAATGTACTGAAGGAGACAAATATTTTTTAAGAGTATGGCTTGTAAAAAAAAATAATAATAGGGATCCCTGGGTGGCGCAGCGGTTTGGCGCCTGCCTTTGGCCCAGGGAGCGATCCTGGAGACCCGGGATCGAATCCCACGTCGGGCTCCCGGTGCATGGAGCCTGCTTCTCCCTCTGCCTGTGTCTCTGCCTCTCTCTCTCTCTGTGTGACTATCATAAATAAATTTTTAAAACAAATTTAAAAAAAATAATAATAGTACCACCGGGGAAACAAAGGGGAGAGGGAACACTTTACAGTGTCCTGAGACATTGTTTTTATAAGAGAAATTCTTATTTTTATAAAATAAGGAGATGGGCTGATACCTACAGAGTGTCACTTTTTTAACCTTTAAGATAATACCAGAAAGTAGCCATATCTGCTCTGCAAAATACCTTAGATTACCAGATATCAGAGAGAAGAAACTCTGCTGAAGTAATAGACTATGCAGGCAGGATCTGAGGGCCACAGCGATATTCCTCAAATTCTTCCGTTCTAAGAACTTGGATATAAGATTGATCTCCGAACATTAAACTATCAAATCAGCACATAATGGTTTTGCTGACTTTTGAGCTATTCTTCCTCTTAAGCTTATGTAAAAAAAGGAATATTCTTGGCCTCCTACATGGTAATAAAAATGTAACTGTATGAAGCAACTATTGGTCATGCCCATCCCAGCACTATCTCTAAGATAAATCCCTGATCAAACTGAAAACAAGTATCCAGGCAGGTCCTCAACAAGCTCTTCATTTTGAAGTGATAATTTGGCATTCTGGTCTTATTACATTAGCTCTTGTGAGCTTAGTTCACTTGAATTCTCATGCAAAGATCTAATCCACTCTGAAACACGGGTGAGATCAAGTTTCTGAGGCTACAAAGCTGAAAGCCAGACCGTGGGCTGGGGGGAACGCACAAAGTGAATTCACCATCTGAGACTTCCAGGCGGCCAAATTCGCTCATGGTCATAACCCTCTGCATTAGCACGAACCTCGCCTTCAAATTTTTACATGGTTAGCATAAGTTTTCTATCTTGAAAACTACGTATATTTATTTAGATCCTGGTTTTTATTTGGAATGTATTAGACTGGGAATGGTGCTCTTCTCTTGTAACATATCCTGATAATAGAATGGCTGTTGTTCTTGATCTGTTTATTTCTTGGACCTCGAAGAATTCAAGAAGTGGCTTAATGACCCCATTCCTTGGGGCTTTTCTAAAGTGGTGAGAGATTGGAAGAGAGAGCACACAAAGACCCCTCTAACTTTTAGAAGCTTGGATCGAAGAGTTATTTAATCAGGCAGCTGTTTTTCGGACACCTCTTCCCTCACCTCTTACTGTGCTCTCAGGGTGCTGGTATGTTACTCGACAATGGACACACAGATCCACTTCATGTTATGCGTGGGCCGATGTGCTTTTCTGGGTGGTGAATGTAGACTGAATTTTTGTGGAGAACAGTGGCTTTACTTGAAGTGACATATGTAAGATGAGTCTAGATTTTCACTCTGGCTGTTATGGAAATATGCCTAGTACTTAGTAAACATTAAACCACTATTTTGATCTTTCCATTAAAAACACTATTTAAAGACAATCTTGTTAAATGGGATCAGAATGTGTTGTTGCCTGTAATTAATTCTGAGACTGGGAAATTCAGACAGTAGTGCTATTTTTATTTGTCTAAATAGTGTAATGAAAATAATTGTAACTAGTTATTTATCGAGCCACATTTAAAATATGTTTAATTTCACCTGCCCAAGGCATGAGCCATTAAAGTACTTCCTATGTGTTTCATAACACTGCATTAACATGAATTAGACCCTTCTTCTAAATTAACCAAGTAAAAATTTCAGTTTATCGCTTGCTTGAGCTGGAATGAACATGCAAGTCATATTTTACCATCCAGCAGCTGTTGGCTCCAGATCTCAGAATCAAACAATAATACACAAGTTGAAATAACTTAGACATGTTGAGTTGCTAGTGAATAATTGACTATCATTATTATTGTCAGGTCAAATAATAAATTCATTACACAGAACATTTCCTATTAACTCGTACATAAGTTGTGCCTGGCACATAGCAAAGGAATTAAACACTTTTTCTTAAAAAATAAAATAAAATAAAAAGAAGAAACCTTGTTCCAAATTTCCACAGTTATTGAATATGAGCAAATGCCACACAGTCTGCTTAAATAGAGGAACATTTGTTCAGGAAAAACACATCGTATCATTAAGGTACAGTGCTTCTTGGTAATAATCTTTTTTTTAACCAAATAGTTTAGATAAATTCATCTTGAAATTTTTAGGTTCCTAACCTATTTGTCAGTTTGCTCTAAAATTAAGTTTAGAATAAACAGTCTAATATTCTTTTTTTTTTAATGCTGACTACCTTTCAAAAGGCTTAATTCCACTTCCACCCTTGCACATATATTTTCATTCTTGTAATTAAAGAAAAAAAGTTAAGTACCAAAGGAACAAAGGAAAGGAGCATCTTTCCCAAGACAGTTCAGAAATATCAATGATAGGAATGCTAATAAGGTAGCATTAACACCTTTCCAGTTGTGTTTTTATTTTGTTCTGTTTACCAGTATTACTGAAGGTCACTTCTGGCTGCCACCCATGTCAGAGTTAGTTAGAATTTATTTTATTTATTGTAGAAAGTGTTCTTTTGTAATGAAATAAATTGATTCTGAATTTCTTTCCACTGCAATTTCATTAATGACTTTTGAAAGGTTATCTAACATGGTTGACATGAATGTTGATTTAGGTCAAACAAAGACTCTTTTATCATAGTGCAATGAGCAAAAAATAAAAACGAACATATGACAACATTATAGCTGGCCCTCAGTGGTGGATCATGCTTACATGCGATTCTTCGAATCTAGATTACTGAGTACTTACAATAGATAATAGGCAATGCCTTCTAAGATGATCGTCTCAAGGAAAGTTATTTTCCTATAAAATTCCTTAAGAGTTCCTTGGATAATTTTTGTTTCACTTGAATTTCTCAGATGTCCAGTGTTGATTACATCCTTTTTTCCTAAATGAGAAAAATAGATGGCTTGTCCATAATTATTTGTTAAAGAGGTTGAGACTAGAATTTGACTTCAGTTGAGGGCTTTTGACTCTAAGTCCAGTTCTATTTTCGTTACTCTGTGTTTTCTTTCTTAGGCTGAACATTTTTTTTTTTTTTTTTTTTTGCCAACTGCTGCACCCATAGCAGACATCGATTACATAGCAGACTAAGCAATTATCATATTTATACTTGGTAAGTGCGATGCACCTCTACTACCATTTGACTAGCATTGGCCCTAAAGATAAAAATTTTACGAGAATTCTCATGGGTGTTTTTGTCACATAAAGAATAGCTAAGAATAAAGTTGTTTTTTACTCAATCACAAGATCCCCTTGAGCAAACAACACTTGTCTGCTGTTTTTATTCCTGAAGTAATGATAATGACATTTACCAGTCTCAGGAAAAATTCAAATAAGTATTATGGACATATCTACAGATTCTAAACAGAAACTATCCACTAAAAAATAATAGCGAATTCAAACTATAAAGAGTAAAATTTTCTCGAAGATTCTAAAATTTAATTTCATAAACTCAAATATCTTCTTTTACAGAGATTTTAAATTTTGAGTAAAATTGTTTATTTACAGACCTTTCCTTTACTAAGATCCTAACCTTTTCTGAATCTACTTCAAAGAAGGAAACAACTTTATGGAAAGTAGCAATAAAGACTGTTGATTTTTAAATATGAAATTCCTCTTCATTCAGTAACCAACATGCACTTACACTACAGTTTGTAATGTTCATCTACTCATTTGTCCCTCAGCTCATTGGTTTTCTCTTACAATGTTTATATTTCTCAGAAGAATTATCTATCTTTGACCATAAGCACTTCAGCAAAGGAATGGGTTGAAGAGCCAAGCATACCACCTACCTGAGTTTAATTAGTTTTGTGATTGACCAGGATTGAAAGTCTCATCAGCACATCATTTGTATCAAAGGCCTATTATCATCCTATCCAATAATGTCTTGTCCAAGCATAAAATATCTTCTTAAGAAAAGAACCTTGAAAACCTAAGAAGGAGCCAGGTCTAATTGTGCCCAGACATTTAAAGAAAAAAATTAAATTTGGCATTAATTCTATATAAATACAGACTTCTGCTATGCCTTAACAATACTGGAATATAATGTGTTTTGCATTTTGGCTGAAACACAATATTTCCTACATCGAGCTACCATTTATATGGTTAATTTTTATTTTTTCAAGTGAACTCCATTCATATTTCTTTAAAAGCACAATTATTAGTCCACTCTTATTGATTTTTCAGGCCTCTTCAGTAAGCTGTGCCTTAACACATAGCTCGAAACACCATCCTTATCCTGTTGTTTATTCTCTAGGACTCGAATTGATCTTATTATATAATGGTCCTGACTCCCACACTAGACTAAATTTGACTACAGATACTATTAGAAAGAAAATGGACTGCACCAGAATCCACATTGGGTTGTCTTCATCTTATATTTAGTACCTAGTGTGTTTACTAATGTCATGTTGAGAAAAATTGTAGGCTTATCTCAGGTGATTCTCTGTTTTACCTCATGTAAAATATCTGCTTCGCTTACTCTGTCTTTTAGAAATAGGGCTGTTTCCTAATACTCATTAATTCTGTCAGTCTTTGCACTGTAGCTGCTCTTAAGGATAATTCTGAAAACATTAAAAAAGGAACTATGTAAACCTGAGAGGAGCTGACAGATGCAGTCTCATCTCTTTACAAATGTAATAGCAGGTAAAATTTATAGTAATTTCTGGCCCATGTTTAGTGCTCTGTAGTTTTCAGTGAGCTTCTATAGACACCACCTGGATGAGCCACATAGCATTTGTACAGACATGCAGGACAGGTCCAAATAGGTAGCTGGGCAAAAGGAAATCCCCAAATATAAACTAAACAGGGCCCTTTTTAACACGTTAAGAATATGATTTCGGGGCACCTGGGTGGCTCAGTGGTTGAGCATCTGCCTTTGCCTCAGGTCGTGATCCCAGGGTCTGGGATTGAGTCCTGCATTGGGCTCCCCATAGGGAGCCTGCTTTTCCCTCTGCCTGTGTCTCTACCTCTCTCTGTGTGTCCCTCATGAATAAATAAATAAAGTATTAAAAAAAAAGGATATGATTTCAATGCCTTAAGATATTGTCCCTAATAAAAACATAAACAACTACTTTCCAAAAAGAGGAAATGTGAATGACTAATAAACATTTGGTGAGAAAGAGCTCAGCCTCACTTATTAAAGAATGAATACAGTTTGAAGGCATCTTTACCTGTCAAATTACAGCAGGTATGTGATGACCTGGACACCCTCATATTCTATTGTAGGTGTTCATATTGATACCATCGTTGAGCCTAGAGCCTTAAAAATGATCATACTCTTTGGTCTAGTAATTCACCTTTTGGCAGAGGAAATAAAGTATCAATAAGATTCTACGCCTAAAGACTTGTGCCTAAAGACTTACAGTACTCTCATCATGATGTGTTCAACACAGGGAAAATCTGTTGTAATGCTTTTTTATGAGATATTTTCATAGTATATATTCACTGTTATACTAGTATGTATTTACCATATGTTCAATATTCTGCTCTAGTATTAAGTGTTTATACATACCTGACAATTGTGTCAGGTCCTAGGGATAAGATGGTGAGCAAGAAGGACATCATGCCTGACCTCACTAAACCTAAAGTTTCATAATTTTTTTTAAAAAAGCTGAAATACAAAATGGTAATGTATTATGTGATCTAAGTTATATAACATGCATAAAAAAGAAAACTGTCAAAAAACATACAAAATATTAAAAGTCACCTATAGATTTTAAGATATCAGATAATTAGTTTGTCATTACCTTCTCTGTCCATTCAAAATTTCTCACATAATCTTTTTAGATTAATCCTAAGTGTCAAGGTGAATGCTTCGTTTCTTTGGCACTGTAAGAAAGGCTGTACCTTATCTTTTTTAACTCATTGTGTTTTAGTTGTGTTTTAGCCGAGTTCAGCTAGTACAATAATAGGGGTAAGGTGAAAATTCAATGACTCATTAAGACATTTAACTTATTTGATATTTGCACAACTATTCCCTCATTCATAACAAAATATTTATCAAGGACCTCTTATGCATTCGGCACCATCCTAAGTGTTGAAGATACAGAGGTGATAGGATTCACTCCCATCCTCTGAAGAGCTTGCAGTCTACTTTTGAAAGCCATATGCTATAATTCACAAGAAGTAATAGAAATAACAATAACGTAAATAATAATAATATCCAGTTTAAAAAAGCTTTCTCCATCATTGAGAAAGGAAAGGTTCTATCTAAGTTCTCATTAAGAATGACTTGGGGCACCTGGGTGACTCAGTCAGGTTAGCTCCGACTTTTGATTTTGGCTTAGGTCATGATCTCAGGGTTGTGAGATCGAGCCCCGCGTCAGGCTCCACGTTGGGACATGGAGCATACTTAAGATTCTCTCTCTCTCTCTCTCCTGACACTCTCCTGAGCTACGTCTCTTAAAAAGGGGATGGGGATGCATATTGCCCTTTTTGTCTCTGAAGGCTCATATTAATTCAAGACATATATTATTTCAAATATTGGAGGAAAGGTTAGGATGCTTATATAGAAAAATTAATTGACTTGCCTTCATTTTACCTCCAATAAACTAGTCCATATGTATTTCCTGATAATACTGTGGGGCTTTACAATTCCTGAAGATGTTAAAGAACACCAACACAGACACACTCAAGTCTCAAAATATAAGCAACTAGAGAACCAATTCCTATTGGTGAGGTTGTGGGAAATTTGCAAATATTCCTATACTCTGAGGTAGATAAGGAATCCCAATTTGCCCTGAGCCTGTTGGAAACTCATTGGTATCCAGTAGGACAGAATTCCAGTATGATGTTCACTGCTGGGGTAGGCTTCATCCATGGGTGCTTAGACTCCTAGGGCCGTGGTTCAAAACAGACAGTGGTTTTGTCTCTCAGGAGATATTTGGCCGTGTCTGAAAGCAGTTTTGGTTGCCACAACTGGGGAGACACTACTGGCATCCAGTCGGTAAAGGTCAGGAATGGCAATAAACGTTCTACAATATACAGGATAGCTGCCAAAACGAAGATCATTCTGTCTCAAATGTCCACAGTGCTGAGATTGAGAAATCCTTCCCTAGGAGTACATGAAGGATTTCTAAAAAGTATTCCTTCACAGGTCCTCAGTTTTCATATGTATTCCCTGAGAAAGCTGGCTCCTCTTTTCTACCTCCCCTTACACAATAACCCCACTTCCACTTTACAAAAGACCAAACTCATTCATTTCAAATCTTATTATGTGTTATCTGTGGTTCCCAAGACGGAAAAATTGCCATCGCTCTAAAACAAAGACACAACTTGAAGTACTGATTTTGAGGCTGAGAAAGTGAATGATTCTAATGAAGGGGCAAAACGTCCTTTTACAAGTCAGGTAGTTTCCATTTCCTGACTTTCAACAAAATTGGAAGAAGATCTAACCAAATTATCAGTTAGTTTAAGCCATTAAAAATAGTTTTTGATAATAGAATGCTGCGTGATTTAAGGTATATTTCAGAAGGAGTTTAAAGAAGTGAACTCAATTGCTATGGCAAAATTAGTTTTACTTCTATCTACGTATTTATGTGAATACATTTTTCAACACCTACATTTCTAAAAACAGAAAGAGGAAGAGAAGTCATGCTAAGCTCTATTTATTACATTCTAGTAGTAAACAAGAGACAAGCATAGGTACCAGATTTAAGTGGAAGGACAAAAAGCCCTATCTGACTTACTAAGGGATGAATATCCTTCAAAGATTTATTCTTGTGTTTGATAAATATAAAATTTGTTATATCTTTGTGTAATTTGTATCAATTGTGTTGTATTGGTAAGCTCTAGTAAAAAATCAATCCAGAGGAAATGTTACCGCTTAGAACCCACATCCAAGACAGGGGTGTTTTGTTGAGAGAGGAATGCTAAATTTAAATATATAAATATGTTTTTCTCTCTGAGAAGTATAACCTGGTGATTTAAAAAGACTTTCAGACATGAAAATGTTAACATTAGAATAAAATTCTGGAGAGATGAGGTAAAATGGAAGTCCGAATTTAAGAAGAAGAAAAATATACATTATAAAATCCCTGTTAGAGAAGAGCTTATTTATGCATTTTCCTTTCAAACGTATGATACAGATACCAAAACATTTTGAGATTTAGATTTCATTAATACATTTAAGGAGAAATTCATAACTTTTATTTAAAGCTATAAAATCTAAAATGCCTCAGAAATTGTATCTTTTGCAGTTATATAGTATATACTATACAGTGTGCTTTTACAAAAGTTTTAGTTGAAGGGAATGCTCCAGGACCTGTGATTCCTCTTCCGTGGTGGTCCATCATATTTTTTCCAGTCCATGTGAACCTGATACCCTAATAGCTTAGGAACTACATTGGATTGGGTACCTAGGCAATAACTATCTCAAACTCTAAAAAGAACCAAGAATGATATGCTGTTCTCTATTAACTTTTCATAGATAACGAGGCACAGTTATTTCTGGGAGGCTTTGGACCATAATCAACTGTTCATTTCACTCAGGTTTCTAAAATACCAGATCTCTGTAGAAGTTCTGGATGACCACCAACCTCAGAATCAACAAACCTGAGATAGAAACAATATCCCTCTCAAAAAAGAGGCACTTCAGTACATTCCACCAGACCAGGGGTCAGCAAACATTTTCCATAAAGCCCCCATTAGTTAATATTTTAGACCTTATGGCGTATGTGTCCTCTGCTACAACTGCTCAACTCTGACGTAGTATGAAAGCAGCCATAGTCCACATGTAAATGAATGATAATGGCTGTATCCCAATAAACTTTATTTACAAAAACAGGTGTCAGGCTAGATTGGGGTGGGCAATAGTTTGCTGACCCCAACGCTAAATTCTCAAGTCCCCGAGGAAAGGATCCATGCCTTATTGAACTTTGTATTCCCATCATCCAGCACAAAAACTGACACCCAATGAATGTTGAAAGAGTGAACGTTTTCAAGCATTAAAGGAATCATACTATATTAAAGATATGTCGAAATACAATGCACTATAGAAGAGAATAAAAAAGAATTGTTAAACCTCATGGAGTTTAGACATTAGCCAAGGAGACATATATCTGAGAAGTGACAGGCAGCTTGGCCACAATTAATAGAATGAGTCTGCAGTACATTATTTATACACATTCCCATAGTGAGTGATTAATTAATATCCCAGTATAACTTCTCACGTTTATCTTCTCTATATTTTGAGCCACTTGAGGTCACACAACTTGGAATCCCCAACTCCCAATTCTTTACCTTAATCGTGCATAATAGGTCATTGAAACTTCAAATTAATTATGGATGAGAAAACTCAAAAATTGGCCAATTAGCTAACTGATGAACAAATATTTGGTATATCTTGTATGTTTTAAGTATTATGTAGTTGTCAGAAAATATCCAAAGAATAAAATTTGTTTATTAAAAAAAATAAGTATCTTATACCACTTACAATGTATCGTGTTCAGGTCTAATTCCTACCAAATATTAACTCAGGTAATTCTCACAGTAAACTTATGAAAAAATAGTGTTTATTATTAGGTCCATTTGATAGGTAAAAGAATGGAGATACAAAGAGGTTAAGTAACTCGTCCAAAGTCACACATCTAATAAATGGCAAAACTGGGATTTTCAGGCCTGAGCAGGCTGCCACCTGAGTCCGTGTTCTTTTGTTTTTGTTTTTGTTTTTGTTTTAATCTGTGTTCTTAACCAAAGGAAAATGCTGTCACTTTTCTTGAGAGTTGAGAAGTGAAACCCTGGGGTCTCAACAGGATGGATGTAAATTGTTAACTAATAGCACACCACATTGCCCAAGAATTCCTTCACAGGTAAAGGCTAGATGAGTTCAGAAGTGAGAAAGTCAATGTTACAGTGATTAGAATGAATTTTATGGATGGTCACTTGAACTAAAACCTTCAGATTGTGTAGATTTTTATTAGCAAGGAATCACAGAGAAACTTCTCAGGTGGAAGGACAGAATGGACAAGTTTGAGGGCACAATTATAAGGCAAAAATCATATGTGTACACCACCTCCCATGAATCAAAATGTAAGAGAAGAAACTAACATCTACTCCACCCTTACTATGTGTCAGCTACTACAGGTGGTCCTTGACCTCTTCGGGAGCTATTTACAATCTCAGGCATTCAAGTGAGAGAGGTTCCAACCCAACTTCCCATAAGTACTGGGTGGCCTTGGGCAAATTATTTAACTTCTCTGGGCCTCAATTTTTTTTTTTTTTTGTAAAATAAAGATAACAATTGCATCACAGAGTCATTGCTAGGGCTAAATTACATGAGAGAACATTGTAAAATTCTTAGCATAGTGCCCTCCTATTCAATCTTCATGGAGTGTCTTTGAATTTTTGTCACTAAAAGATGTGCAATACTGTTATCTCTATATGACAGATGAGAAAACTGAGGCTCAGAGAATCTCAGACCAATTATAGCATATGCATAATTTTCCCAGAGAGATCTCATTGGGAAGTAGAAATTTGGTTAGACTGAGATAAGAGCTGAGAGCTGCTGGAGTTCCAAGTTAAGAGTTTTGTCGTTCTAAGATGAATTGAGGTTGGGGGCCTGGTGTTTGAACTTTTATTTATTTATTTATTTATTTATTTATTTATTTATTTATCACTTTTTAAAAATTTAAATTCAATTAATTGAATGAACATATAATGTATTATTGGTTTCCGAGGTAGAGGTCAGTGATTTATCAGTCTTATGTCATACCAGTTATTTAAAAAACTGAAATATGTGACTGTTGACTGCTTCTGCATTTAAAATTTGCCTCTTAACAATTTGGGGGTCACTAGATAAAAAAGAGGAGGTCTGGAGGCTTGGTGTGGCTCATGCCACTGTCACCAGGCTTAGCTGATATATCAGTTGGCCCCCTAAAACTTTTCCCTAGTAAGTGTCCTTATTGTCATCTAGTGGGTCCTAACCTACCTGGTGAACATGATCTCAAAACACTGACTTTGTATAACATTGCATCCAATTACAGAGAAGAAGTTTAAGACTGTTATGATAGTTTGGTGCTTTTCTTCCTTATATTTATGTATGTTTGTTTAGCGCGATCAGTTGAAAAGGCTTAGAGAAACAACATTTACCAGATATAAATTGCAATGTTTCCCCATATACCATTTCACTAAATATGATTATATCCATCATGGTTTTTTTTTCCCCATAGCTATGGAGGGTTGTTCTGTTCTTTTGCAGTGTTGAAGGAACTGCCACATTTAAAACAGGAGTTCCTCAGTATTTTATTCTATCAAACTTTACCACGACCTATAAAGATCTCACAAAGGATCTAAAATAGTTGAATCTTTCCTCTTCTCCTTGCTAAAAATTATACTTTCCATTAGGAAAAACTCCTCAAAAATATCATGTGAATCTTCTTTCAAATGCACACCTGTAAAATGCATTGCAATTTTTAAAAATTCAAATTCTTCACTATTTGATCTTAAAACAAATGAATGTTTGTATTTATCATTTCATTTCTAAGATTCCCCATCAGGAATGTGATAATTTCAGTGGTGTTTTCTGCTGTAACGGAAGGTACTGACATCGGGAGATCTAAATTGCGAGACTTATGTAACTTGCACTATACTCAGCCCAGCATCTTATGGTCTAATTAAATACAAACCGAGTCAGTTGGCAGAAAAGTACAGCGTTGTGGTGCAGATATTAGCACCTTGTTAGCAGTCCAAAACCTGCTTTCTCAGGCAGAACCTATTTCTGAATGCTAAGTTTTATATAGATAAATGCTGTAATGTTTGAAAAGCATTTGATGAACTTTTTTTGAATCCAGAAAAAAATATATATTTTCTTACTGGACATTTATAATTAAAAAGATTAAAAAGCTAACCCAGTATTCTTGCAAACAGTGGCTACTTTCAAAAACCGTTATCTTACTATTTAGGGTCCAATTCCCAAAAAAATGTAAAAATGCGTATTTTTTTTAAATGCCACTACAAGATAACTGATGGGGTGAAATAATGTTATATAAATATAAATGTGTTATAAGGTCCACATTCCCCTAGCATGAATCTAGATTTCTTCAACATCACAGAGAATTCTTATTGATCACTTACTATGTTCTAGGCACTTTTGTGAGCACTTTATATTAATTACTTCAATTAATCATCAGAATCACAGAGAGGTTAACTAACTTG
Source organism: Canis aureus (assembly GCF_053574225.1). Taxonomy (NCBI): domain Eukaryota; kingdom Metazoa; phylum Chordata; class Mammalia; order Carnivora; family Canidae; genus Canis; species Canis aureus. Next base: position 84,325,362 of record NC_135611.1, on the reverse strand, counting down.
TTCAAGGTCACCCAGGTAGCACCTAAAGGAGCTGGGATTTGAATGCAGGGTTTGAACAGCTATGCTCTCTCCTCTCCCTATCACTCGCTTACAGCCAGAGGATGCTGCAAGCTGAGATCCTACTGTTAATCTCCCTTCCCTGTCTCAGAGGCCCTTGCAGGGGTGCCTGACCAACAGATGCCTGCCTGACACTGGCCAGGCCAAAGCTAGGTGAGTGGCCTGGGAAAAAACGCTCTGGTTCACTTTCTCTTTGTGTCACACACAATATTAAAATGTCCTGTCTCATTGCCACTAATTGAACATCTGGGATGAGAAGATGATCATTCGAAATCACTTGAAAGCATGCCTTTCTATTATAAACATTCATTAAAAAAAAAAAAAATTGCCACCAATGACCATCTACTGCACCTGGCTCTGAGGCAGCGTGTCTTAATTTGAGAATATGTGGCTCACACACAAGTGCCAGCAGTATCCGACACAATGATAATTTGTTGTCTTACAAAATCCAGACTGGTTTCTGGGGACTTAGTGGAAAGAGTTCTAGAATTTAAATCAAGAGGCATTTTGCTACCTTTAATTGACTATGTATCCTAGGTCACCTCTTGGGCTGACCTCCTCATCTGTAAATCAGATTGTCTCCAGGGTACTTCCAGCTTTCCAAGTCCATGGATTCATGCCTTTAAGGATAATACTTTATTACCAGTATTGTTTTTATGTTGTTTTGATTATAAAGGGATCGGAGTTTTGTACAGATTAAGGAACCTGTCCAAAACCAAACAGGCGTAAGATGTACACACTGGGATTCTACCTCAAGACCATGTGATTCCAGAATCCTGACCTGGAATATCCTTGGTGATTCTAAAATTGAATAGATCTGTCCCCTACTCTGTGCCTGGTGTCTCCAACTTTATTAGAACCTTAGTCCCATATCTTACAATACACCAGCAACACAAGACTCATTAGAACAATATAGTAAGGGTCACAGATATCACAAGAAGAGTCTGATTGCTCCTGAATTCTATTGTAAGGCATATACCATGGAGAAATTCAGCTTCAGAATCATTTATACCCCAGTAAATGAGTTTACCAAAGCCTTTCCCAAGAACGCATTTTCGTAGGGTCTCCAAAGAGACCTCGAGGGCCTGTAAACTTGAAAGCTCTTTCCATCTTCTCCAGGCAGAGTTGAGACGGGCAAGCACAGAAAGGTTGTGCCGATTTAAGATAAATAGCCTACCTACTGCACTATTTTGCAGAGGGCTGGTTGGAGTGCATGTGCGCGTGCGCACTGGCGGCAAGTATTTAGAGAAGTCAGGGTGGGTAGCTTGTGTGGGAGATAAGAGAATTCAATGAAGGGAGATACTTTAGCCTTTCCTTCAAGTACATCTCCCTCCTGAGTACATTTACTTCCATCACAATGGACTAGAAGAGATCCTTGCTTAGTGGTGCAGAACCCTTGAGACCTAATTTAGCTTTTATAGGAAATTCAAAAAGAGAGAGACGGCACAAGAGCAAGAGAACAGAACAAAGATATGAGTTTGTACAGGGAATATTGATACTTCTGGACTGCCTCTGTAACTCTTTTAAAAGAAATTTTCTAAGTAAATGCTGACTTAGACTTTTTTGTTAGAGGAAGGCCTGAGCTCCTCCCGCAGGAACAATGCACTGCCCGAGTCATCTTTACAATTCCCGACAGTCTGTCGTCTCGGAAGTTCGGGTTCATTGGTTTTTGTACTGTGAAGGTCAGCAAACATTTTGGAAAAATAAATTTCCCCGCTTAATTTCTTAGATGTGTCCTCACACGGATGCCCAGAAATAGGAAAGTTACATAAATGCAAATTAAAAACATGCCTGACAAGCTGTGCCTGTTGGTCCCGTTGATCATTTTTTATTCACATTTCACAGCAATTTCCAGGAATATCACCACATTCTTTGTTAACTACATATCAATTAAAATACCTCCGAGAGGCAGGTACAAGAGCGTACTATTTATTATCCTTCTGCAGCAGTGAAAGGCCCACTTTTACTAACTGCCACAGGTAGGTAACACATAAAGACTTAGAAAGAGAAAGAGGGGGAAAAATAGCCTTCCCTTAAGGATTTCATAGAAGATGAAGAAAGACATTTTTTCCAATGCTGCAGGGGAAAAAAAAAAAAAAAAGTCAGCGGCTTAACCAGGCAATCAGTGGGCGGATAAGACCAGAACCCAGACATTCTTATTCCTTCTCTCATCTATTGCGGCCACAGAGTCTAATAAATTGTCGCTCACAAGCAATTTTACCACACAAATATAAAGTTGTTAGTGCAAAGAGCCCAAATTACTTTTGTGGATGGCTATAGGAGTGTAGTAGTGGAAGACATACTGGCTTAGAAAAGGAAAAAAAAATCAAAAAGATTGAGCTTTGAAATTAAGAGTCATTCTGCCCTCCTTCCTGTCTGAGTCCTACCCCCTGTTTCCTCACTGGAGAGGTACAAGAATTAAATGAGGCAATAAATACCAAATGTAGCAGGAACTTAACTAGCAATATTATTATTATCTGATAGGGAGCAATCAAATATAATGTCTGCACTTTAAAAAGTTGGCCTTATGTAGCTGCAATGCATTTAATATGCTGCTCATATTTTTAGAGCTGGCTTGCTTTTCTGCATCCTATGAACCTGCCTGTGGTTATGTTGATCTTGCATCTTGTCTGGGAATAGCTAAAGCTTAGCACTAACTAACCTTAGAGTCTTTCACATCCTTTCATTTATTTACTATCTACAGCTTCACAACCATTTAGGCCTGATGGGTATGAATACAAAATAAAGGGTCAAATTCTGTAATTTAGCAGATTAACTAATCAGGTCAAGATGTATTGGAGCAAAGATCTTCATGTGACTTATATCCAGTTTATTGGTTAGCTGGATGCTAACTAGCATTCTCTATCAGCTAGAAAAATACATCAGCATAACAACTTCCCAGCTTCTAAATCCTGCCATTAACTAAAAGTTGATTGTACCACTTCATTAATCACCAAGCTTGAGCCGAAACTCTTGTTTTTATTCTGGGAAGATGATTTATTCAAAATAATGTTTCACTTAGGGGTCTAATCATAAACCCAAGATGATTCAGATGGTGAAGTCCAGCTGTAACAACAACAGTATCATCTAGAAAAATAACCACATGTATATTGAATCCCTTGAAAGTTTTCCATAACAGATCTGGGGATGATAAATCATGCAAACTCATTCTATAATTAACTAAAGTGTTCCTTTTCTTTCACCATAATCCGAAAGGATTAGCCCATGGTCTTTCATTGGGTAAATCAGTGGGCCATAATTTACTCTGCTGTGTAAAATTAAATTCAGATTTTAAAATCTGATAAAAATAAATTCCAAACACATGCAAAAGTGAGCCTTTGCAGAAACTTTAAAAGGAATCTTCACAGCAAATAAAAGTTTCAACAATGGATAATGTCTTTACTAAAGGACCGGCACAGCTTTAGGATGCTACACTAAATAGCAGAGCTTTCAGTAATCTATTTTAGAACTTTTCCATAGGAATCTCCTGAAACTTCATGGTGATGTCATCTGATTATTGAGTTAGTAATACGGGCAAACCAAAAGAATCAGGTTTCTACATTCTTTCCCTAATCTTGGATTGTCACAAAACGGATTTTTCACCCTGTTATCCCTATTGAAAAATATAGTACCTGACACAAATGTTGAATGAATGCACCCAGAAAATTGAACCACACCTTATTTTCTATCTATAATGATATGAAAGTATAGTGCTGCACCTTTGGATAGTTTACTATGAAATTACAAGGACTGGTAATGCAACATTGCTGTAATATTCCAATTTTTCATAAATGTGCTGTTACGTATTACCTCCTCTGTCTCCTGCCACTGCTGCCAACAGGCCTTGGTTCTGTTCCTGTCTGGCTTTTGTTTTCTATTGTCACATTACTGATACATTCAGTAAAAATTTATTGAGCAATCACTTAAGACCTTTTTTGCAACAAAGCAGAGATGGATGGATGGATAGATGGATGGATGGACAAACTTTCTTTTCAAAGAATATTTATAGTTGTTGAATTTTAGCAGCACACCTTCAATTTCATTTTTACATTTCCAGCTCTCTGAAAAATTGATCATCTTTGGAGAATTGCACTGTGCTAAACTTATTGATTTCCACCGAGCATGTTGAAAGTGGCCATTACTTGATACATCATTAATATAATAATTGAGATCAAGCATTTTTAGATCCAGAGTACCTGACATCAAAATTTCACAAGCATTAGGAAAATAGATGATAGAGATCTCCTCTTCTCCAGGAAATACTGACCGAAATTATTTTATATAGTGTTTTCTTTTGCATTATTTTCTAAGTTATCCGTATGTAGGTCAAATAAAGGCCGAGAAATTGAGTTCATATTATTAACCAAGCACTGATCACAGATTGGTAATTCAGCAGTGGATGGTTGTTTACCTCAAAAAGGAGAAAGCCTACTTCTTTGATTTTGCTAAGATAAATCATTTAATGCAGTGCATTGTGTGTGACTTGTTTCCCTAGAGGACGGTGGTGGTATTCAGTTCTTTAAACTGGTTACCAAAAAGAGAAACAGCATAAATCAGAATCTGTGTAGGTTATTCTTCACAAGTAACAGCCTATAAGCTAAAGTCATTGTTTGGCTTTCTACTGTACCCAGATAATAAACTAAAGAATGGAAGGAAATGTTTTGATGAATAGGGGCGTCACTGCAAATCACTATTAACCTAAAAAAAAAGGGAAGGAAAACGTAAAATGCATGTGAGTATCTTTTTCTGGCTTCCAGCTCTGTTTCTAATCCTATTCACCTAGAACAGCACACTGATTTATAGGATAGGGAGGGTGCTGTTTGATTTTAGGTACTGAACAAGCAGTAAGCATTCAGTTGATATTTCTTGATGTTTGACTCAAGTTGTTTGCTTTGATTTTCTCAAATTTTCTTCTATACAATAGGCTTAATTTATATATGGTCTATAAAGCCTGTATTATCTTTAGTCTTATGTTTTCAACTTCTATTATCTTCCATAAGAATATATCCTTTTTTCTCTATCATGTCTGGTTTCCTGTTTTTTTTTTTTTTTCACTTTTATTTTTGTTTTTGTTTTTGAATCATGTCTCCCCCTTGGGATGGGTTCCTTTTCCCTCTTCTTTTGTTATAATTCTTTCCATCTTTTCTTCTTTTTTTTATATTCTCCATTCACTTTATCTCAGTTCTTTTAATTTTCCCCCCCATTTCTTAAAAGAATTTACTTGACCGAAATGCTCCTCCCCATTTCCTTAATCTGCCCATTTTCATTCTCTCTTTTAAGCACCTCTACCTTTGGTGGGCAGAGGATGAGTAGATAGGTGATGGGCATTAAGAAGGATGCTTGCTATGATGAGTACTGGGGAGTTGTATGTAAGTGATAAATCACTGAAATCTACTCCAGAAACCAATATTACACTGTATGTTGACTAACAAAATTTAAATAAATAAGTAAACACCTCTACCTTTGACAAAAGTTCATTAGAAGTGCCGTGGGATAAAAGAAGAAAAGATCTCCAGATCTCCTTCTTGTACCTTTGAACACTGGGTTAGATGCAAAGCACAAATTCATACTTACAGGCCAAGGATCTGATTTAAAAGTATGTTTGTCCCACTTCGATGTTGTTTTACATATATGAACATTTCACTCTAGCCAGCACTTTCCAAATAAAATCTTTGTCCTTATTGTTAGTGCCCCATAATCAAATGTTAAGATTAAAAAAAAAAAAAAAAGAAAGAAAAACTTGTTATGCTGACTAGCTTTCCAGCTGGACTCTTTTTTTCTAGAAGACTATTAAACCAAACACTTCTTAAATTTAATTAGTTTAATAACAATAAACAATCCTTTTTTTGTTTGTTTCCTGTTGAATCTTTCTTCTACAATTAGTAATAAGTGTGGCTAGACAATGTTGATGAATTGATTATGCAGCTGAAGCTGTTCAGGGTTATATGTAGTCTTTAATTCCTGACTATGAAAAACTCTTGAGAAGAACTCAATGGTACTACACACCAGAATTGCAGCGTGGAAATTATTGCCATGGCTACATTCAATTGAGTTAACCACTTTTTTTAAAAAAAACAAATATTATGTGCCAGGGCCTGTGCTAGATTCCGAAGGAGGAAAGAGAAATAAAGTAAAGGTCATATCCCATACAGAGAGCCAGAGATAAGACCTACACTGCAATTACAGGGCAGTGTGATTTACCAGGTGAGGTTTTACCTACAGAGCTATAAGGTCATAGGAAAGGGGAATTAATCTGTCTTGGAACTGGAAAGACCTAAAGAAAGGTGGGATTGCTTCAGAGAAAGGAACAATTAAGATCAACCCAAATCAGAGCAATGTCCAAAAAGGCATTCAATTTTACTAAATGTGATGGGTAATGAAATTGGGGGGAAACTCGCTATAGATAATTGATACCACAACTATATCATCATCATCTCATAGACACTAAGTCTTAAGAGATCTTGAAAGAAATCCAAAGGTCTTGACTTCTGCTGAGAAGCTAATTAACTTTATTTTCTGCTGACCTTTTCATTTCCTTCCCATAAGATGAGCTGATGATTTAAATACATGCATGAAAAGGTTTAACTAATTTATAGAAGATGATGTTTAAATATTTATTCTATTGTTCACTCAAACTACCTCTGTGGTCTCGTCTATATTTGCATAATGTAAATACTTTTTTTTTTTCTCTAACCACTCTTGATTCTTCCCTTGTCTGGTAATCAAAACTTAGATCAACCGTCATAGCTCAAAAATGAAAAGGCAAATTCAAAAAATTATATATTATTTGTCTTCATTTTATATTCAAACAATGGGAAAGGGAGAAAAACAGTATTATGTACCTGCAAAGATAACATCTGGAAACCTACTGATTTTTTAATTTTTATTTTTTGGAGGATAGATCTTAGATACTAATGATATATAATAAGGAGGACTTTCAGAAAGGGAAATTATTATGTTTCACCTTGGATTGGCTTTAGCACAAAGCTCAGGGCAAACACAGTATTCAAAAATTACTAAGTTATATTTAATTTTATTTAATGCTGAGTTCACTCAATGATCTACATCCCTAATGCTGGTAAATAAACATAAAGGATTAACTCTAACTATATCATCTCTAGAACAAGAATGATGATGTTAAACTACAATTTTCAGAAAACAAGCAATATCTCATTTTGTCAACTGAATGGAGAAAGAGGAGAGTACTTATATGCCATAATTCCTACTGTGATTGATTAAATCCTTTGTAAGTAAAATGTAGAAGTTATAAAGAGTTGGAGGTTATATTGATTTTTCATTACTGGCTAAAGGCTTACATACCATATAAAATGGATTTCTAACATCAAGGCAGGGAGAAGTCATTTCCGAGATCTTTTTTTAGAAATCAGCAGGAAACCAAACCATTGTATAAACTAGTTAATAAAGTCAGGCAGTAGAGTGATGGAACTTTATTTTTATTCTTTCTTAGAGAGAGCTAGAGATTTATCTTTATAATTGGTCAAATGATCATCAGTTTCCCATCTTGCATTTCACATATTATTAAACCAGGCGGGAGTTTATTCCTGGGTCCCTCTTAAAAAAGACAAGAAGATACTGCACCACATATTAGAATTTCCACTAGAATTCAAATTAGAATTATCAACACAGCAAGGGAGCAGGTATGTGGGAAACCTCCTTTTAGTTCAGACGTTCTTGGTGGAAGATGAGCGAATTAAAGAATACTCCGTGTTCAATTTTTATAACAGAGAATTCTACAGTTTTTGCTTTCCATCCCCATTCTAGCAGCAGCCTGATGAATGTTTCCCTTTGTTTGCTGAAATCTGCAACCAAATTTGAATCTCTTACCAAAAGTACCTCAGGTAATTCCAACACAGAGCCAAGACTGAGAGACCCTGACTGAGAAGACAAATGCAAACAAAACTGTGGTTGAATTTTCAAAAGGAAAGGAAAACAAAATTGTAAAAACACTGGTTAGAAAAATATAAGACGTAATACAGTAACTTTAAGAAAAAGTAAAGTATGCTCCCGTCTAATTTATAGCTTTTTCACACATACTTATTTTCACAGTAAGAAAACCAAAATGGACTCTCAGAGTTGCCTAATTTGGAACCACTCAAGATGTGGTCAGCTCTTGGCTTGCATCAGAACTACCAGGGAATTTATTTAAAAGGCACATTACTGGATCAGAGTCTCTAACTGAGGGGGCCCAATAATTTAACGAACATCCACTTTAGCAAAGATATCCAAATGATTCTATGTGGCAGCTTGAGATGCATTACTCTAGTTTACAAACACACTTTTCAGTGAGAAAAAAAACCCAAAGATTTCCTGAGACTTATCTAGATATCCAGTCGGGGTGATCCAGTTTTTATTTTTTCTTCGTAGTACTTGCTTGTCCTTTCTCACTTCTGCAGACCAAGGCTGCCACAGTCTTGTGGGTCTGTTTTCTTCAAACACTTGTTTCTCAGAATTTCTCATGACCTTTTCATACTACTGGGGATGCATATGTAAGACATCCAATATAAGCCTCCTGTCAACTACCAAAAATTAAGGTTTGTGCCGGAAATTTGGAAACAGTATATTTTCTTAGGTGTGCAGTGCAGTGTCAGCCATGACTTGTGATCTTACTATCATGATTTCCATTTTCTTAAATATTTTTTTAAGATTTTATTTATTTATTCATGAGAGACATAGAGAGAGAGGCAGAGACACAGGCAGAGGGAGGAGCAGGCTCCTTGCAGAGAGCCTGATGTGGGACTCGATCCCAGGACCTTGGGATCATGCCCTGAGCCAAAGCCAGCCCCTCAACTGCTGAGCCACCCAGGCATCCCTCCATTTTCTTAATTTATGTAATTAAAATTAACTTTAAAATATACACCTGGGTGGCTCAGTCGGTTGGGCATCTGACTCTTGATTTTGGCTCAGGTCATGATCTCGGGGTCCTTGGATAGAACCCCACATTGGGCTCCCCACTCAGCTGGGAGTCTGCTTGATATTCTCTCTCCCTCTGCCCCTTCTCTCACTCACACAATCTCTCTCTCAAGTAAGTAAATCTTTAAACAAAAAATATATATCTGTAATAATATAAAAGAGATACCTAAGGTAGAGATGGAAGGCTCATGACTGATCAGAAGAAAAAGCAGATGATTATACTTTTCAGAAATATATGCTTTAAAACCCTAAAAACAAACAAGACAATAAATAACAATGACAAATATCAACCAAGCCCTATACCCTCCCCACAAAAAAACAAAGACAATGAAGATTTAATGTGTGAGAGAGAGAGACATTCTATGACACTAGTAGAACCAGGCCTTATGAGTTGAAGTGACTAGAAAGCAGATTTCCATTCATAAAAAGGAATAATTGTCCAAGAGAGCAGTGTTGGACTCAATCATTGACGTGCTTAAGCAGAGCTTGGAATGGTTGACTTTCAGGGCTATTTACAAACATAAACCTCTCAGAGTGGAAGATTGGGTTTAAAGACCTAAATTCCTTTCCAATGCTAATATTATATGTTGATATATTTATAGCTATTCACAAAAGACAGTTTGAGAAAAGACATCCTAATTAATTAAAGCCAGCCAGAAAACCCATGAGAATTTGGACCTAGAAACCATTAGCCTGAGCAGTCGACCATTATCTGTTACTAGTAATACATCTTTCAGCGTGAAAGGACTTTGATTATTATTCAAATTTAAATTAGAAATTTATTCTCAAGCATTATTTTTTTAGATAGGATGCAAGAAGTTTTAATTACAGTCTCTACAATGGGAACAGTAAGCTAAATTATGAACAATTATAAGACTCATTCATTCTATAAGTATTTACTAAGCACCTATCATGTGCCAGTCACTATTCCAGGATCTGGGAACACAGCAGTACACAGAAAAGACCTGAAATCCCTGCTCTAATGAAACCTACATTCCAGAAGGGAGAGAAGGACAACAATAATGATGATGATGATAAAGTAAAATATATAGTGTTGTGATGGTAATAATTTCTACAAAATAAAATAAAGCAAGGAAGAGGGATAGCATGATGAGAAATTTCAGGGAATTGGGATGCATGGGTGAGTCAGTGGTTGAGCGTCTGCCTTTGGCTCAGGGCATGATCCTGGGATCCAGGATCAAGTCCCACGTTGAGTCCCACATCGGATTCCCTGCAGAGAGCTTGCTTTTCCTTCTGCCTGTGTCTCTGCCTCTGTGTGTGTGTCTGCCTTGAATAAATAAATAAATAAATCGTTAAAAAAAGAGTTTCAGGGAATTATTGTTTTTTTCTGACTATACCATAAGAAGACAGCCATGTTTATTACTGAGAAGAATGATTTTAGAGTTCATAAACTCAGTGGCATTTAATTCACCCCTTGGTCTTACAGAAGAGAGAACAGAGCCCATAGCAATTAGTGTTTTGACTGAGATTCCCAAGGCCCGAGTTCAAGCGCTACTATTGCTCTCCATGTGGGTTTCTTATGAGTTTAGAAATTTTCCTTCAAATCCATTTTGTCACTGCAAATGAGGCCAGACTTTGACTAAGAATATTTTCATTCTTCCAAAATATTTCTCTGTGTGTATATCTCTCAGCAGCATGTTTATAGGTTAGGCAGGCGACTCCATGCACTTGAAGATAGGTGGCTGTTAACACCATGTTGTGAGTGATGACGTAATTGCACATGATTTCCAAATGGAGTTTCAGAGCAACTCTTCCAAGACTGAGATCTATGTAGACTATCAACAGATGACCATAAATGTAGTTTGCCATACTTTATTTTTAAACTATCTGCTTTTAAAAGACACTCCAAATCTGTCACTTCCTTTTCCCTAAAACTTAAGTGACACAAAAGGAGAGATCTTTTTTCTATTGGGGCAAGGACCAGGGAGATCTTGAAGGGGAAACTGAGCAGGAAATGACCCTACTTCAGTAAAAACTGTAATCTACATAAAGGGAGTAGAGGATTCTTATAGTCCAAGTGTTGAAAACACTTTTAAAGTGCAGTTATTACTAGAAGTAACTGTGAAAATACTATTCTAGTACAGCTGCTCCCTTCATATTTGCTTTACTGAAAAAAGAAAACTGTTTATTATGGTTAGTAATGCAAGCCTCAGGCATCACTGTCTTAAGTTCCCCTAATCTCGCCTCTCACAGATGTGTGTCTGGCAGTGGGAAAGGCAACAGCCCTAGATGTTTCAATCCAGGATTTAGTGTGCCAGGCAAGTGTCTTCTTACCCCTTGCACCTGTGAAGTGCAAACAAACAAGAGAAAGATAGATAGACAGACTATGGATATACCTAAAGCAGCCTTTATGCTCTAACTCTGGATATAATTGGATTTTCAATAGCTTTTGGGGCCAAACTGAAAATTAATTCTTCTGAATGTAATGTGTTCTATTTTTTGTATTATTACTGAAATTATTTTCCTCTTTGTTGGCAGTGTTGCACCAGCATTTATTGAAGAGATAGCAGGTGCTAGTTCCATGTGTGTGGTTTTAGGTTTTGTTGCACTGGTGAGAGGAGTAACTGACATTTCTTGTGTGCCTACGGTATCCCAGACACTGTGCTAAGAGATTTACACTCGTGACCATATTCCATCTTCACAACAGACCAAGGAAGTGGATACTGTTATTACTGTCATGTTTTAGATAAGAATACAAGATTAAGAGAGATTAAATAACATCTTCAAAGTTACCTATGTAGTGAGTGTTGGAGCTAGGGTTGCAGACCAGCAGGATTCAAACTTATGAAGCTTCTTTCAGCAAAATGTTGACTATATTCTCTTTATTTGATCATTTCTTTTCAGAGAGGGGTGCCGTATTTTCCCTCCATGAAGATGGTTGAGGAATGAACAAAGTATTTTTGCAAGTATCAAATGTTTCATAATTTCAAAAATAATTCCTCATGCTGTCAGAGAATTTAGAAGCACAGACTTTTAGACAAGAATTTTTATTTTCTTCATGAATGTAGGGGATATTCAAACCCAAGACTTCGGAAGGTTGACTTGGTATTGGGAAAATGAGGAAGAAAGGAAAGAAGGATAGTTTGTACGGCAAGAAGATTGAACAGAAGAATAAAGAAGATAAATAAGGAACCAATAAGCTGAGAATACTAGGAAAAATACAACACTAAGATCAGATTTACTGAATTAGTTGTTAACCATAAAATAAAACCTCTCCATAGTCTCTGCTTCTTGTAGAATTACTGCATATTTTTTCGATATTTAGGTCTTTGAAAGTTGAGGCTTTTTAGGTCTTTGAAAGCTGAGTGCCCTATTGTGAGAAATAAAATAGTAAGTGCATTTAAAAGAGCTAATATGCAATATTTTAAAAGTGTTTTCAACAGTGCCTAATACACAGTAAAGAATAAATATAGAAGAGTGTAAGTTTCATTATTACATATCTATATGTAAAAGAGCATATGTATGATATCTAGGGGGATAAAAATTAGTGTCTGTCCTAAATGTGTGGATTTGTCATTAAACTGGTAGATTAACTAATTTAGCAACACTCCAGAGCAGTATCACATGGAAGTTTATCAGACTGATGTCATGTCTAGGCGAAGGTGTGGTGTACTCTCTTTCTCACCCCAAACATACAAGCATTCATGTTTTATTCTAAAAACTGATCTTCCAGGGATCCCTGGGTGGCGCAGTGGTTTGGCACCTGCCTTTGGCCCAGGGCGCGATCCTGGAGACCCGGGATCGAATCCCACGTCGGGCTCCCGGTGCATGGAGCCTGCTTCTCCCTCTGCCTGTGTCTCTGCCTCTCTCTCTCCCTCTCCCTGTGTGACTATCATAAATAAATAAAAATTTTAAAAAAAAACTGATCTTCCCTTTCTTTCTACAGACCTCTGAGATAAATCCAAAGTCCAGCCCAAGTATGATGAAAGATGATACACATAACCAAAATGTTTTCCAAAAAAAAAAAAAGCATTTTGCTCCCTATTAGGTTTTAGTGGCTAAGGAAGAAAACAGTTCTATGCACTCCTTTTGAGAAATGGCTATAAATTCTCTATCTTTTTTGGGGGGGTTTAGCAAAATCAAAACTATCGTATTTGGTATGCCCTGAATTAAATAAAGTCCCAACAATTAAAGTGAAACCCCTATCTTAAAGGATAACACCAGCCAAGTTGTGGATGCTGCTGTGAAATCTTCACAAAGTTTTCTGCAAGTGAAATTGGTCATACAGCCATATGAAGAGGAAATTTGGTCTTTCTTGTCAGGTAGATCTATGGACATTGAATGAAGCAGGGAGAAATTGTCAAACCTCACCATTTATGCTGGTGACCAAAAGGCATTCATCTACCAATCAGAAAAACTGGTGGCTTATGGCCTGAAAGTATTCATTTTCCTTTATTTATTTTATTATTTCCTTTAGGTGGAAATTAAAGACAGTAGTTCTTGTACCCCGGCCTCAAGGTGGTTCCATTTCTTTTTTTTTTTTTTTAAGATTTTATTTATTTATTCATGAGAGACACACAGAGAGAGAGAGAGAGAGAGGCAGAGACACAGGCAGAGGGAGGAGCAGGCCCCATGCAGGGAGCCTGATGTGGGACTCGATCCAGGTCTCCAGGATCACGCCCTGGGCTGAAGGCGGCGCCAAACCTCTGAGCCACCCGGGCTGCCCAAGGTGATTCCATTTCTAATGTGGGCAAATTTTTGCTCATTTTTAAAAATCTATTTTATTATTCTATTTTTTTGTTTGCTCATTTTTTTAAATGATATCTTCCTTCTTACAATTCTCATTTATTAAATGAGGTGTTCATTCCAGAAATCGATTTATTTATAACCCTTCCCTTTTCTTTGTTGTTTCATGAGGTACTAGACTATTATGCCCTTAAACTCAACATTTCTCCTGCAACATAACGATAATGCTTCCCCCAAAGACACTAACTATCTCATGAGGAGACTCTGGGTATATGGGAGCACTTTGCTGGGGAGGCAGTTTACTCTGAAAGAGATTGGTCAGTCAGCATGATTAGGGTCTACCTGGTTAAGGATGTAAACTGACAACCTAAATACTGGAATTTTACTGGTTACTGTATCAAAGTGACAATAACTGATCAAGGTAAAATGCTAGTTTCAAGTCCTGCTCTTTAAGGTGCAGCCATAACCCCAAAGCTGTCCAGTTACAATGAGTGCAATACTCAGCCAAATCAAGTGTCTCCAAAGCTCCCAGTTGTCTACGTATTACGTCCAAGCATAGATTGAAGATCTGGAAGTACTGAGGAGGCTGGATTTCCCTCCCTGAGAGAATGACATTCCCATTTCACAAATATCAAGCTAGTTGTTTTATGACATTTTATCCCCTTGTAAAATGCAGTTTCATTAGGAGATCAGTTTATAGGTTTTAGACATACTAAGTTCAGACATCTGAGCTTCAGATATGTATAACCACTATTTATTTGCCTTCTTTAAATAAGATGGCAATAGAATTGTATTATTATTTGGCTTCTTTAATATACAAAAGAAAAAAATAAGCTCTACATTTTTATATCTTCTTTTGAAAGAAAAATAAATATAAGTCAACTAAGATTAGCTTTTCTCTCTCCATTCTTACTAGTAAAATTTGAGTCTAAACACACTAAATCTTGGATGATCATCTTTTATAAAGACTGCTAAGTCTTCGTGCAGATGGGGTGCCATTTATATGGAGGGAGTGATAAATTCCTAGTCTTGAAATTCAGTGTCAAAATTATTGCCATTTAATGTCATGTCTTGAAATTTTTTCATCGGAATTAATACTATGTGATGTTTGAAGCCCATGAAAAACCTTCAGTGTTTCTTTTCATCTAAGCTGACACACTGTCACTGTGAATAAAAGTAAAAGAACATATAATGCTGTGGAATTGTTTGCAATCAGAAATTTTCTTTCAAGCTTACCTATCCTTGATCAGCTATCCATGATCTCTGCAGTCAATATGAGTTTCTAAGAATCAAAACCTGAATATTTCTATAATTCTTGACCGAGCTATTCTATACATCACGGAAATGACCCAGTGTAAATTCAATCCTATTTCAACAGCAGTCACATTGCCTAGAAATGTATGTCTGTGAAGACCATTTAAAATGTAACGGGTCCTTTGGCCTACTCAACTTCTTCCCTTTTTCTCAGTGACCAGGTCTAATATTTACCCCAAAGTACGACTCCAAGATTAGTTTTTATTTTCTCTCTACAGTTTCATTCACTCCTTCTGGTCTTTATTCCTCAAAAAGTCTGATCTATTCATATTATCACTAATTAGAAGGAGGAGTGCAATGCTGTGTCATACTTACGCAGTATTGTCAGAGAGTTGCTTTCTTTACTTGGTTTGGTTCTCCAAATATGCATCATACTCTTTGAGATTAAAATCCTCGTCTTCAACTGATACAGTCTCCTTCAGAGCATCAGTAGTGAATTTCATATTCTGGAGACTCTCAATAAACATGGATAATGTGACAACATGCTCTGTAAATTGCAAATGGCAGCTGGTGTGATGAATCCCAACAGCACTTTTTGTTTTGTTTTGTCTGTTGGTTTTTTGGTTGGTTAGTTTATGGCTTGGGCTCATTTTCAAAGCAGGAAACGTCACAGAAATCCTATTTCCAGTTTCTCTTTGAAAAAAAAGTCATGACCTTTGGGCTTCTATTCTTACAGAGCAACAACTGCAACCGAGAAGTGGCTTCCCTCTTTAGCTGGGCATGCGTTCTCTATTCCTAGAGCCTACTGGGCTTGTTTCACTCATTGAACTACCTGCCTAGCCCTTTGAGTTTGCTACCTCTGCTCTGCACAAACATTGTTCAAAGGCTTTCTAATCCATTTTATGGAATTATCTCACAAATGCAATTTCCCCTTGAAGCAAAGTGATAGATGCTTTCCTCTGATAGGATCCAGTCAGTGTCAAAATGTTGTTCCTGTGGCTTTCCTCATATTTATGCAAAATATTGCAGGACTTTTCTTTATAGTTCTACAGGAGTCCTCATTTGGCTGCTCCCACCCCAGGAATATGATGAGATCCGCATTTGTGAAACGTTCTGTAAAATGTCCTGAAAAATTACGAACAGTGTCAGTGACAACAACATTCTTACCGAGAATAATGCTAATGGCAATAAGACAGCAGCAGAATGTCTTCCACATCTTTGTGTTTAATCACAGTGCAGTTCTCTAAGAGTTAATAAGCTCTCATGCTTTTGGTTTTGTTGTTGTTCTTTTTTCAATCTACCCCCCAACTTTTTAAAAATTCATTTAATATGGATGGGCCTGTCAAGCTTATTTAAATTGATTGCCGGACTGAATGTCAGTCCAAGGAGATAATGGCACCAGTTCTTACAAGTTTGGCTTTGTTATTATATCCATGAACTACAGTAGTTATGATTCCTTAATTAGAAGGAACCTAGAGAAACGTTTTTAATTCTCTTTTAATGTATGCATTGCTGCTGAAATTTCAGACACTTAAGAATACTGATTTTGTTCTCTTACTGAAAAAGTATAAGTTGGTCACATTTTTGGAAAAAAAAAAAAAAAACCTTGCAAATGGATTTGGTAGAGGGCCCTTTAAAGGTGGGCATTTTACCATTGACTCATTAATTTAGTCATGTAGCGATGGCAAAAATACTCCATCCGAATAGTGAATGGCCACTGTGGCATCTGGATAACTGATCTGTTGACAAAAAGTATTCATGTCTCCACTGAGTATTCTCCACCAGACTGAGTCCAAATATAACTTTTCTGATGACGTTTCTCCTGCTAGTTCATAAGTATCTCTTCTCTGTGTTCCCTGCTTCTTTGCTATTATTAAAATGTCCAGGTTCATTAAGAAATAAAGAATAAACAAAATGCCTTTTAGCACCCCCTTAGGGAGCAAAGAGCATTGTGAGCAAGAAGTTCCTCTCAGGTATGGAATGCTGAATGAAGGTTGATTGTCAAAGGGCACCAGTTAAATATGATTGATAATGGCTTGATATTATTTCTTTGATCTTATTTTTTCCCTCTTTAATCCACATGAATAGTAATGAACACAGCTGAGTGAATGAACACAAAAGCAGATAAGCTACTGTGCACATTTCATACCCTCCAATCTAATGAGCACATTGTCTTTAGCATCATTAATGAGTTTTGCAAAATCTGTAATATGTTCATAGAAAACTACTGCATCTTGTTTAAGGGTCATTTGACCATATTTTGCCCCTGGCACCAGCATGATGGCTTAATTTTTAATTATAAATGCTAATTCTAATTAGCAGGCCTGGAAAAGTCAGATTGAGTTCTGTGTGACCCTGTCCACCCACTTACACCCCAGATGCTAACTTGAACCCCAAAGCCAAATATGTGAACTCTTTTTGCAGTGCCTGAGACAAGATGCTGAAGCAGCTGCTGTCCCCCCTATGGTACATATAGAATCAGGGAATATTTTGATGTAATTATTACAATAATATTTTCGCTCCGCAGCTACTATACCCCAAAGTGGCTATGTCAGGACATCATTTCTTCTTTTCCTGTTTTCTCAACCACAAAACCAGTCTCACAATTGGATTTGGCAGCTGCCGAGCTACCCTAATATAGCAGCAGACGAATCCAGGCAAAGAACAGATCTATCACTGTATCTGACTGATCTTTCTGCTTATGCACAGTGACAAATTCTCACCTCTCCATATAGATCAGCGGGCACTGTAACCAGTCAGTCACGCATAAGTTGTGACAGCGCATCACAAGATTGGCATTTTGGAGCCCTGGAGAACAAGGTGAAACATGCAGTTCTTTTACATGAAAACTGCAGTCTTTCCCAAAGCAACATTGGTTGTGTGTGTGTGTGTGTGTGTGTGTGTGTGTGTGTCTACCTTTTACAAAAAGAGACATACTGTTCTGTTCACTTTAGTAAAATACATAGAGAAAGGAGATAAAAAACAAATGGTTGTATCGCAGGAGAGGGATTTACATTGTTCATCAGATAAAAACTACCCGGTTTTCTTTTCCCACCTGCTTCTAAGTTACTTAGAGTGGCTAAATCAAGGGAGCCTCTGCCTAATGAGAATATGCGTCCATATCTCTGGGATTGCAGTGCTATGCTTAGGATGACAGATGAAAAAATGTTGGGGTAAATTTTCCAGAGTTTCTTCTCCTATTTCTATTGAAATATACCCTCAGGAGGCTTCTTTTTACCCTCATGAAATCAAAACCTCCCACTTTTATCTCTTGATTTAAGAACAGTTGAGAAATGGTTTTGGTATTTGCACAGATTTTAGAGAAACTCCCTTTGTTGTTTCACGGTAAGCATATTTACAATAAAAGGGGAAAAAAATGCCTGACTGCTTCAGAAGTATTTCAAGGTATAATGTGAAAATCATTCCCAAGAGCTATCCAAATTTGGAAGAAGGCAGTAACTGGCTAATAAAAGAAACCTATTAATAATGTGTGTTGGGATTCATAAATTAGAGGTGTACAAATTAAGTCTATTTAATATTTTCTGTGTGTAAGGAACTAAATCTAAAGACCAGTGACTCAATAATAAAATAATGTAGCATTTTAGGATTGTTGTTGTTGATTATCTGTAAGTTACAGATATAAGAAATAATGAATCATGGTCTTAGGACAATCTCAGGGCATTGACTCAACAGATAATGCCCAAATGGAAGCAACGTAATCATATATAAAAAATAAAGTCTCATCACATATCACAAATTGCTCTGCTTACACAAAGTATTAAATTTTTCCATTAAATTTACTTCCAACTTAGAAAAGACAAGACCTTATTTAGCCTGTAGTTTAGATAGTTAGAATTAAATCCAGATTTAGTTAGTGAAAATCCAGGTTTAAGTAGTTAAAATAACATCTATTTTTAGGTTTTAAAAAGGGGAGAAAAAAAAGGGAGGAATCAGCAGTTATATTTACTGTGCTTAAGAGGAGCTGAGGCACTACATTAAAATTGAATAGGAATTCAATATTTAATGATGATGATGATGATGATGATAGGGAAGGAGTGGAAAGGTAAGAGGAAGTAGAAAAGGAAGAGGAGATTGGGAAAATTGCATTAACTCTGACTTAATCTTGTACCATGATATAGAGAAGATATACTATGTCAGCCAACTAGTTTTTTGAGTTGATACAAGTCCTTGGAAATACACATTCATTGAAATTCTTCACCTCTTTTGGGAACATTAAAGCACCATTAATTAGTTAAAGTTTATACACAATTCAAATTCTCCCTTCCTCTTACTTTCTGAAGGAAACCCACTGGCTATATTACTTTAAATCGGTTGCTCACTCTGACTGTCCTGCAGTAATAAGACCAAGTCAGTAACTTCAAGGTTCCAAAAATGGATTGTGTAGCTGAAGTCATTTATTAAATTGTTCCCATTGCATGAAAAAGGAGGGGGGACCCTGAAATCCTGAAGATGTAAAAACTACAAAGAAGAAATATCAGCTGACTCGCCCAAGGTCACCTGGTGAGACAGGATAAAAACAGAAGTTTAATACCTGCCATTCAAAAAGCTTTTAACGTGCATAGAAAAGGAAGAATTTTTAAGCTTTCCTCCAATGTGTGAACATGCTCATGACCCACATAAGGAAGAATTCTCTCTTATATTGATATTGAACTTTTATTCTTTGCACTTGCAGTTCACTTATTTGAATTGATTCCCCCAGTATTCAGTGATATATCTATTAGGCAGATATAAAACCCATTTTACAAATAAGGAAACTGAGCCCCAAGAGCCTAAATGACTCATTTCAGGTTATCAAACCAGTTAAGAACAGAGCTGGAAGTAGAATGGAAACTTTTATTCTCCTAATCTAATATTTTTAGGACATCGTAATGCTTCCTTCATCATTATCTCTTCCACATGCTTTCTGGCACAAAAATCTGTTTTTGCTTGGGGAATTTGAAGAATAAAGACCATACATTCTCTTACTTATGTAGTAAGCAGAGGTGAGTGAGACATTAATATTTTAAACATCTGAAAGCAAAGACATTTTCCTGCACATGGCTTTCTAGTTATTAAGAGGTTTATTTTCTTCTCTTACTTTTGTCTACTCAAAAGAAAGTCCCCATAGCGCCTCCTGAAACTTGAAAAGGCTAATTTGTTTCCTCCACATGAAACCCTCAACTATGGTTAAATATGAGAAATCCTCAAGCAGGTGTTTGTTTTCTTAAAAACAAGAATGACATTTTAACTTTATTCATTCTGCTTCAAAAGTAAGCATTTTATTCATTAGTTTAAAAATGAAACATTTTCAAAGAGCTTCATTGCTGACTAGTTTCATGCCATTTGAAGTTTTAAATGTCATTTGATGAGTTTTAGCAGCACAGACAGAGAAATAATAGAAAGATTTTTGTTAACTGATAAAACACACAATATTCTCGTTCTCAAGAAGAACACTTGAGTAATTTTAAAATAATGAAAAGAAATGGTACCGCTGGAGAAATGTATCTGCATTTGCTTACTATTCACCCCTTCAGTAAAAAAAAAATTAAAGATGAGTAAAAGAAAACAAAATTAGAGGATTTGAAAAGTAGAAAAACATTTCCAAGAGGGCATCTATTTAGCATAATTTACTATGAAAGTACTTTCTCTGTTAGTGTTTTGCTCCAGCGGTAGCAATATAAATACTCTGTACTTCAATTATTATTTCCATTATGTATTAATAATTATTAATTTCAATTAGTATACAAATAAAATCAGAACTTTGAGAGACATTTATTTATATATTTGTATTTATTATGCATGATCTACTTCGTTAAGATAATTTTGAGTAGTTTACAATAAAAGACAAAGATGCAAATAATAAATAAATAAACAAGGTTAAAAAGAAGAGCTAAATAATAAAAGGGAAGTGGTCCAATTGTGATTAAGAGCATGGACTTTGGAGTCAGATAAAACTGGGTTTGAATCCCAACTGGGCTGATAAGTAGCTGTTTGACTTTGGACAATTTAAACAACCTCCCTGATCCCCAGCTCCTTAATCTAAAAGAGATAATAATGGCCATCTCAATGGAGAGAACATGGTGGCTGTTTTTGTCTTTATTCCTGAAATGTCTTTACCAATGGACTCTCTTGGGATTAAACACAAAAACAAAATTCATTGCGACATCCTTTGCTCTACTCATGATCATATAGAAATATGAAAACAAATGCTGGAAAGTTCATTTTTCTATGAGGTTGGAAACATCAAGTTAAATTATAAAACAAATTCTGTAGAATAGAGTTCATTAATATGTTTCATATGTTGATCAATACCTGTGAAAATAAGCAATAAATTAAGAACCACAACAGAAAATTTGAAGCAGACATCAAAGAGAACCACATGCCTGTATTCTTAAAGTTCTTGGTATGTTTTGTGCTGGATTTCACTGAGAAGTTACTGGTTTCTCTTTGTAACACCCCTTGAAATGCAATGTCTTTAGAGAAACTAATTCCCTAAGAACATGAAAATGAATGTACAACATTCAAAGGTTGATTGCCATTTGGATGAGAACAAATAAAAGAAGCAGAAAATTATGTAAAAAACTGCTCACTTTGAATGTATATATTTATAGAGAGAGATTAAGTTGGGACTTTCTATTAGTAATTTCAGTAAATATTTATTGAAAATATTCTGGACTATAGCATCAATAAACCAGACAAGGCTTGCCCTCATAAAGCATTTTATTCATTATTTCAGTAAGAGAGACAAATCATGAACAAATAAATGTGACAACCAAAATATACACCTGGTGATTATTGGTAAACACCCTGAACTAAAATAAAGCAGATAATAAAGGGTGGTAGGAAACAGAGGCAGTGAGATGGGGCCGCTTATTATTATGATTTCCATGTGTGGGCAAAAGTAAAACATGATTTTCAAGCACAATTCTAGAACAACCTTAAGTTTTATAATTAAATTACCAGATCGCCTAACCCACCCAACCCCTCAAAAGAAAAAGTTTCTAGAGAAAAAGCAACTTTGTTTCTTCCTTCAGTCCTTGAATCTCTCCCAGACACAAAGGCAATCAGCATTTTCTAATTGAAAACGATAAAGAAAAAAGTATTTTATTTGTATGAAAAGATGTTTTTCATCAGTGCAACAGAAAAGAAGGGCTAGAATAAACAGGATTTACAGATGCTCTTTGCAACTTCCTTTTTTAGCAATATGGTGAAATAAGTAACTTGCACTGGAAAGTAAAAATGCTGGATTTTATGTAGATAGATGATGATAGATAGATAGATGATAGATAGATGATAGATAGATAGATAGATAGATAGATAGATAGATAGATAAATAGATAGATAGAAACAAAGTATACATGGGGCACCTGGGTGGCTCAGTGGTTGAGCATTTCCCTTTGACTCAGCTCATGATCCTGGGGTCCTGGGATCGAGTCCTGCATCAGGCTCCCCACAGGGAGCCTGCTTCTCCCTCTGCCTGTGACTCTGCCTCTCTCTCTGTGTCTCTCATGAATAAATAAATAAAACATTTTTTGAAAAATATACATGGAGATCTCTTGTTTCTACCTCTGCCTGCCCCATTTACTGCACTGTGCTGTAACCAGCAGATTATCATTTTTATTAGTTTATTGTGTATCCTACTACTTCTAGCAATGTATTACTTAACCTGTTTTCAGTTTCTTCATCTGTAAAAATGAGGACAATCTACCTAAAGTATCTTAAATGAGGATGAACTGGGTTGACAGTCATAAAAAATAGACAGAAGAGCTCCTGGCAGAAGAAAAGTATTAGGTACATATTCATTAAGCAAATCAATACATACAGCAACTATACTGGTAATTCTCTCTTTCATTGTCCAAAAGTATAATATACAATGTACTCTATTTTATAATTTGACTTTTTTCACTTAATATATCTTAAAATGTGTCACTATTAGTTCAGAGAACTTTATTCTTTTTCTGAGCTGCATGTATTACACTGAGTAAATGTACTATATTTGGTTTAATGATTTCTCCATTGATGATCATTTAGGATGTTTTTTGTCTTTTGTTTTTACAAACAATGCTTCAGTGAACAACTTCATAAATATATCATTTTGTAGGCATGCAGGTACATCTATAGGACCAATTTCAATGCAATTGTTATTTTACTAAATATTCCCAAATATCTCTCTGTACTGGTTGTACCATGTTCTACCTCGACCAGCAATCTATGAAAATGAAAAACAAGAGTACATGGAGTCAAAAAAGGAAAGACTTCGAGAAACAAACACACACACACACAGTGAAAGCAAAATGGAAAAAGAAAAAGAAGTAGAGTCTACTACTATACTATTATATTTAAAGGAAAGTTTAAAATGATAAACTAACTCTTAGAAACTTCCCAAAATGGGGATTCTAATGAAAGACCCCCACATAAAACTGGGAAGGGCCATTAATCCCTTAACATTAGAGGAAAAACACATCTCTCTTGGAATTAATCACCATAAAGTAGTTCTTTTGTGGATTTGCAGCCCACAACTTTATGTTACATATGTGTATGTGTTGGAGGGGGGGCAGCCTAATCCCATTTAAAAATATATATT
The DNA here is from genome assembly GCF_053574225.1 of Canis aureus. Taxonomy (NCBI): domain Eukaryota; kingdom Metazoa; phylum Chordata; class Mammalia; order Carnivora; family Canidae; genus Canis; species Canis aureus. Next base: position 84,301,829 of record NC_135611.1, on the reverse strand, counting down.
TTAAATAATTACCGGTACCTTCTGATACCTAACGAAAACAAATGTAATCTTTTCTGGAAAAATGACACTTCAATCCAGATCTCAAAGAATCCACCAGAACTTTGTAAGGAACATTAAGTTAGCAATCAAAAATGACCAAAATGCTAAAGGAAACAAAGCATTCTGGCAGAAACACTAGACAGAAATACTAGACTCGCAAAGACTTCCGATGTTGGGATTAGAAAACTCAAAAATGTGGTTATGATGTTTCAGAAAATAAAAAGTGATACAGAGAAGAAAGAAAAACATATTGATTCAGAAGTCCAAGCAATTTGGAGTGAAAAATAAAAACCTCAGCCAGATGGAAGAGAAAGAAAGAGTTGGAATTGTCAAACCGAAGCAGATGTGTTCAAATACAACCAAACTGAAGTAAATAATACATGCCTAATCGCTAGGATCCAAAGCTAATACAATCCTTCATCAATGATCTTTAAAAGAGAGTTGGGAAATGTTTTCCTTTGTAGTAATGCAAAGGAAGTTAGTATCACTTCATCTGAGCATGAAAAGAAATTCCTGAGAAACACAGTCTCAGCTAAATGCACGTTATACGAAGCCTAGTTTCTTCTATCTGTGTAAACCAGGATGTGATGCGGGCTTGCAATTAAGTAGAACACCTTGAAGCCAGCGAGACTCAAACTGCCGGAGGATTTTGTTTCCAATCCCTTGACCTGGGGCTTAAATTGGATGGAATCTTTCAGAATATTGTGCCAGTGACTCTCTTTGGTGGAGAAGAGCCCCGCAAAATGTACTGTCAGCAGACACAATACCTTTTCACTTTCTTATTTTGTCTTCATTACTTGCCCTCCGCCCCCGCCTCCTCCAAGCACTCTGGGGCTTGCCGTTTGCCTCGGCGCCCCTGTTTGCTCCATTCTCTATCATTTTCCTTCTGATTTGAGGACACAGCTATTCATGTTGATTGCTATCTGGCCACGTGAGGGAGGCTGAAAAGGCCCACACCGGTACAGCAGGCCCTCTTTTCTTCACTCACACACGTAAAGACTGTTCTTTAGTTGCCAGCAGCCACGGGACATCTGTGTACAATTGCACAATTCCCTCCTGTAAATTGTGAAAACCAAAGATGGGGGAAGCGATGTGCTCCAGTGATTGCTTTATACTTTTCTAATTTGCACACGGTGGGTCGAAATGAAGAAATGCACACGAACACGGGGGGATGTGCTCCTGATTTAGAGGGCTAGCTCTGTGCTATCATTTACCTTCAGAGCCTCCTCTCTTCTCCCTCTTCCCTCCGGGTTTGCTTTGCCCTCTATTCCCCTGCCTTACTCAGCTCTCATGCAATACTCTACAGCTCATGGGAGCCTTGATTCTGGGTCCCCATCACCACCAGCTCTCCTTTGGGTTGTGTGTGTGTGTGTGTGTGTGTGTGTGTTTACCACACATATCCTGGCAGAAATCGTACAGAGTCCTCTCTCCTCCAATTGCACAGAGATCTGAGAGAGGAAGCCTTCCCCCAGCTCTCCAGCTCCATCAGTGGAATCAACCCCAGCCTGCAGAAGGATGACAGAGATCACAGCCAGCTCCCCATCATCTGGAGGAATAAACAGAAACCTTGAAAGCAGATCTTTAGAATTTGCAGTCAGCATGGCCACTAACTAGTTGTGTGCAATGGCGAAAAGACTAGGTAGGCATTTAACTCCTCAGAAGCTTGCTTACTTCGTCTTTAAATTGCGATTCACTATACAGGATATTGTGGCTCTTAAATGTGGCAATGTATCTGAAAGCTCTTTGGAAATGTTAACATGCTTGCTATAGAAATGTGAACTGTTCTTCTCTTCTACTTCCATTGTCACAAGGATTTCTTACAGCACTTATTTTGGGGTCCTTCCTTTTGCTTTTCAAAGTGATAATTAGTGGTAGGTTGTGGGGAGCTCATGGTTTAATTTGCTTAAAACTAATCTCCACTTATTTTGTGTTTCAAAGAGCACCTTTTGGATGCCCTGTTATAACCCAAAAGCTTGGGTAAATCATGGAGATTTCTGTCACCATTGGTCATTCCAGTGGGAGTAATAATGTAGTGACTTGTTGTATACAAAAATATACAAAAATATAGTTTTTTTTGTATTTTGTTATTTATGCAAAAAAGAAATTTAACACACTAGACTCTCTGAAGTGACCCAAGTCTATTTTTATAGTAAATATATCTAACAATACCATGGCTTAGTCACTCTCTGTTCCAGTAGATGGACAAAGCCAATTCTCCACTTTAGGTGATTAGGAGAAGTTGTGTAAAAGAGATAATGTCTTAGAAAGGCCTTTGAAAATCACAGAAAGCAGTAAACTACCCCCCAGAAGAGGAACAAGCCAGTGTAAATGGAGAGAGAGAGATGAGGAAGTTGGAGAGAAGTTGTAGAAAATAGAAATAGAAAAACAGTCTCGGTATGATAGGACAGTTCCTCTGATGGGAAAAAAATCTTGGGGTCAATTAAGTTTGCCAACAGCTCATACATCCTTCTTATAGATTTATAATGAGCATGAGAATAATAATCTGAAATATGGAAATTAGTTTAGTGATTCTTATTTTACCTGAAAATTTTTTCAGGGGACATGTACATGAACCACTGTTAAATAGATCACAGTAGAGCTTCTTAAATCAGGGAGATGTCAAAGTCAATATTTTATTTCAGGCATATGCATCTAATGAAATACAAATACATAAAAATAAAAAGAGGAAAACTATCAGTAGAAAGATATTTGCAGGTGGTTGTGGTAGTAGTGAGAGTTTTCCTGGTTGTGAAAAAAAGACAGACATAGACATGACTGAAGGGCTTTGGCTTCTGTTTGATTATTGGGGACGATCTAGGTAAAATAATCTAAAAAGGACTTGGAGGTTTCAAACTGTGGTTACTGGGAACAATAATGGGTTTGATTTTAGATATGGTAGACTTGAGGCTACGGTGAGCAAACGGTAGAAATTTGGGTCTACACCAAGAAAGGAGAGCTATGCCAGAGCTTGAGGAATCCTCTTCAGAAAGGTCACTGTTGAAATTGCTAAAACAGCTGCTATTTCAAGAACATAGTGAGATAAGAGGTGAGGGCTGAGGGAAGAACCTTGAGGGATTGTCTGCATTCAGGAGGCAGGAGAAAGAGGTGCTAACAAGGATGCAACAAGAAAGAGAAGAACCTGTGGAGGTCACGGTCACAGAAGCCAGTGGGGGGAAGAGGTGGGCTTGAGAAGGAAGACATAATCAGTGGCAGCATAAACTGGTAAGAGTTTCAAGAGGCAGAGAGAAGAAAAAGCCACTGACTTTGATCATTGGAAGGTTAACCACTGACAAGCTTAGAAAAATTTTGAGGTAGCAAACAGCCTGGCAGGAGATGGGGCAGTTCTCACTGGTTCTCAGCCCGTTGTGCATTTGAAATCACCTGTGAATTTGGTGCTGGTGTTATTCTGTTCTTTTTGCATAATGCATATAATCAGAACCCACACCTGGAGGTTCAGATTCAGTTACCTTAGGTCACTTGTAATTGAATTAGTGGTGATAAAAGTAGAGGAAAGAGCTATGTCCTGAGAATTTTGACAGTGAGAATGAGAAGTGAGGAGTGTCAGGATCAAAATCTGTTGGGTTGTTTTGGTTCATTTTTTAAAAATTGTATTTGAATTAAATTGATTAACATATAATGTACTATTATTGGTTTCAAAGGTAGAGGTCAGTGATTCATCAATCTTATATAATACCCAGTGCTCATTAAATCACATGTCCTCCCTAATGTTCATCATCCATTTACCGGCATCCCCCACCCCCACCCCTGGAGCAACCCTCAGTTTGTTTCCTATGATTAAGAGTCTCTTACAGTTCATTTTGTCTTAAGAGGAGAGATTTGAGTATGTGTATAGGTCAGTAGAGAGGGTGGGAACCAGAAGAAAAATGGGATCTGAGCATGAGTACAGAGCACAGCTTTAAATAAGTTTTGATCTTCCTTGGAAGGAAGAAGGCTAGAAGGAGGACGGGTGGTGAGGTATATTAAAGTTTAAAGGTGGGAAGATAGGAAAGGCAGCTTTAATGATTATCAATGTTGAAATAGATTTCTAGACCCAAGATGGAGCCACTCCTGCCTGGGGTACCACACCAGCAAACCAAATCTTAGATGACTGTCAAGTCCCTAAAAAATGCTCCCTTTGACAAAAACACAGCATGTATTCAGTCAGTCAGTCCCCAAACACTAAGCCAACTTTGAGCTCTCTACTGACTTCCCTATCCTTCCTCATCCTAAACAACGTTAACTCTGTGGTCCCCACTGGTCAGATTTTTTTTTTAAATTTTCTCTTCCTTGTTCTTTATTCTTTTTTTCTTTATCCCCTAAAAGCATCTTGCCTTCTGCCCCATTTTGCAGTTCTCCAAATGGAGATTGTCCACTTTATACAGTGTCAAATAAAGTTTGTTTGTATCACCTAAATTGTCTTCTTTAATCATTTTTTTAACACAAACCTTTGTTAACAAAGGACAAAAGGTCAGCTGAAAGTGTAAGGGACTGCATTAACATAAAGGAACCAAAATTGGGGATCCCTAGGTGGCGCAGCGGTTTGGCGCCTGCCTTTGGCCTAGGGCGCGATCCTGGAGACCCAGGATCGAATCCCACATCGGGCTCCCGGTGCATGGAGCCTGCTTCTCCCTCTGCCTGTGTCTCTGCCTCTCTCTCTCTCTCTCTCTCTCTCTCTCTGTGACTATCATAAATAAATAAAATTAAAAAAAAAAAACAAAAAACAAAAAACAAAAAAAAAAAGGAACCAAAATTGGAGGTTTGTTACAGCTGATCTGGGAAATTCTAATAGTAGACTCAAGAGGCATGATTCTAAATAGGATGGTCAGGGACACCTCACTGAAATGGTGAGATCTGTGCCTAGCTCTCAAGTTGGTGAGGGAGTAAAGGATGTGGATATCTGCTGAGGAGAAGCATCCGAAGCAGAGAGAAGAGCAAGTACAAAGGGCCTGAGGTAGGAGAGCACCTGATGTGTTAAATGAACCCCAACATGCAAGGAGATAAGGTCAGAGAGTAAAAGGGGGCAGAGTGGCATGTGATTACTATGATCCATGATTGCATAGGATCTTGTACATCATTGTAAGGGATTTAGTTTTATCTTACATAAGATGGGAACCCATTTAAAGGTGAAGCATAGAGGTGACATGGTCTGGCTTACATTCTAAAGAGATCTCTTTGCTGAGAATAGGCTGAAAGGATGAAAGAATGGAATCAGGGCAACCTGCTAGCAGGCTACTAAAATAATCCAGGCTGCAAAGTAGTGACTTGGATGAAAAATGTGGCTCTGAAAATGTTTTGTGGCTTTTATTTTTATATTGAGTTTTTAATATACTTTGTAATGAAAGAATCAAGAGAATTGCTGATGGATTGAGTGTAGGGTATGAGAGATCAGGCAAGGATGAATCCCTGGGTTTTTTTTTAAGCATGAGCCCTTCGGGCAGTAACATCACCAATAATGGGATGACCTTGGTGGACAGGGCGGGAGAAGGAGGCAGATGAGCTAATGTGTGTGAGTTGGCTGTTATTGTGCCTTTGCCTATTCTCTGCTCGCAGACATTACTTTTTGCATTAAATTGGTATTACCTTTGTTGAGGTAAGAGGTTCTTTTTGTTTTTTATATTTAAAATATATTTTCATAACTTCAGCTTCTCTGAAACAGCTATTGGCTGAGAAGTGTAAAAAATATATAATTCAGAGATAGCACAGGGACAGACCATTTACTAGAAAGGAGCTTTCTTGTTAGGAAAGATTTCCTTTATCCCATGGAAACACAGGAACAAACCATATACCGAAAATGAGCTTTCTGGTTAGAAAAGATTTCCTTTATCCCATGGAATTCAGTATTTTTTGTCCAGATTAATTCTTTATAGTGTTTCTTATTTTGCAATTTATTATTTTTTTAAATAAGTGGATTTACAACATAATCTCAGCTGCTGCCCACAGCTACACAAACAGTGCACTGCACAATTTTAGGAATCACCAGTATGTATGTGGTGACCTCCTGCTCCCTGCACAAGACAGCTACCCTGAAAACAGTAGCTGTTTCTTTTCGTTTTTTTTTTCTTCTCCAACTTCATTTAAAATTTTTTAAATTTAAATTCAATTAATTAACATCTAATATTAGTTTCAGAGGTAGAGTTCAGTGATTCATCAATCTTATATAATACCCAATGCTCACTACATCACGTGCCCTCCTTAATGCCCATCACCCAGTTAACCCATCCCCTCAACCCCCTGCCCTCGATCAACCCTCAGTTTCTTTCCTATGATTCAGTCTCCTATGGTTTATCTCCCTCTCTGATTTTGTCTTGTTTTATTTTTTCCCTCCTTCCCCCTATGATCCTCTGTTTTGTTTCTTAAATTCCACATATGAATGAGATCAAATGGTATTTGTCTTTCTCTGATTGACATATTTTGCTCAGCATAATGCCCTCTAGTTCCATCCACGTCATTGAAAATGGCAAGACTTCATTTTTTGATGGCTGAGTAGTACTCCATTGTGTATATAAATATACTACATATTCTTTCAATAGTGGTAACTAGTCATTGTGGACAATGCAGAAACACATAAAGGAAAACTTAACAAACTTAGTGGGCACTTTAAAGTATATCAGTATATTTTCTTCCAGCCTCCTTTTCTAGGTGTATGTATATACTTTTGTTTTCCAAATTTGAGATTATCCTTTAAACAAGTTTAGTATCCTACTTACTATCCCACTTTTCCATTTAAAGTATTCTAAGGATTTTTCCATGATCTTAGTTATTTTTCATTTTTCATATCTATAATATGATGAGAACATCATATATATTTAATAATTATGCCATTATTGGATATTAATGATATTTCAAATAGAACATATTACAAATAATGCTATTCCCCTCCTTTATTTAAATTTCAAACCCTTTAAGTCTTTGACCACATCAAAAAGTGAATATGGACCAAATTACACCAGTATTTAGAGACTTTTAATCTACTGTTTAAATTATTTTTTGTGAAAGTTGTACATGTTTACATTCCCATTCATATTCTTTGAGACTACTTCTCTCATTCTACCACTTTACGGGTAGTGTGCTATTTCTAATTCCCTTTCTTCTGGCCACAGTAAGTAATTTCATCAATTTATTAGATAAATACCAATGAAAAAAATATAGTTAGATATTTTCTCAAGTATTTTGGCGTATTTTGTATCTTTCCACTGTTAATTCATTTGATGTTTTAAACGTGGAATTTGTTTTAAACTCAGGTATTTTTTTAATTAAAGTAGAAAAGAACCAATCTATGCTTTTAAAATATGATGAGAGAAAAGTCACTTCCAAATACATTCTAGATGACAGTGAAGAACAGAACTCACCCTTTTGAGTGAGTTCTCACCCTTTCTACCCCTAACTGATCTAATAACCACTGATTAACTGAACCACTGATAAGTGGTTCTTCCCCCCTTCTTCCCCCACTGATAAGTGGTTCTTAACTTTGACTGCAGATTAGACCTGAACTCCATCTCTGGAAATTTTCATTTAGCAGAGCAAGGGTGGTGCTTGGGTAACTATAAGTTTTGAAAGCTCCACAAGTGGTCTTTTAGCCTAGCCAGGTTGAGAACTACTTTTCTATTAGTTTCCAGTGAAAGAAAGGTAGCTTTTATTTCTAGCTTTCTGCAGCTTCGTCTTAATTGGACAATGCTAACTTTTAGGTCCCTTCCACCTTTCAATTACCACTTGACAGTCCATTTGACAGAAAAGGATGTCACTTCGAACAGTTTTCTCGTTCCTTTTTATACAACTATTCTGGAAGAAAGCAATTGTTGGATCAGTCCTATATGCTGGTCATAAACAGCAAAATCTAAAGGGCAGCCTAAGAACAAATATATGGAACATTTGGAGCTACATTGTTCACTCCGACAGCCACTAGCCACATGTGGCTGTTGAGTAGCGAAATATGGCTAGTTGAAACTGACAAGTTCTACAAGAATAAAGTGCACAGGAGACTTCGAGGATTACAAAAATAAAGTAAAATAAAATAAAATAAAATAAAATAAAATAAAATAAAATAAAATAAAATAATAAAATAAAATAAGCAGCAAAATATTCCATTGTTGATTTTCATATTGCTTACATGTTAAAACGATGATATTTTGGATATACTGGGTTAACTAAAAATATTATTAAAATTTTACTTGTTTCTTTTTCCATTTTTTTGAATGTGGCTTCTAGAAAATTCAACATTACACATGAGGCTTGCATTACACTCTATGGGCAGCGCTGATCTAGAGATAAAGCATGCCCACTGAAGCAAATTAAAGTTATTCTCACGTTATTGGAAATTTAGGCATCTAAATTTATACAATATAATTACAGACTTAGATTAGATAATTTAGTTTTGCTTAATCCTAGGCGTATTCATAATACATATAAAAATTTCTCAGAGTTAATTGCAGCTCGAGAAGTTTGTCCTGGAAAAATGATAGTGGTTATCATTGTTTGATTTTCAAAACTTTACGATGGAGTGCTTTTCACAACATGAATATTTTTAATTGATTTGATAGAACTGCCAAAGATTTTTTAGAGCACAGAACTAGTTGTTATTCAAATACATTTAAAATAGGGCTTTATTTCTTTTTTGCTTTTGGTCACACAGAGTGGCCAAAGGGTGGCCCAGCCAGCGGTAGCCCAGGAGGATAGAATACTGTTAAGGGCATAACAAAGTACTGTTTCCAAAATGAAATCTCTGGGAATCCAGAACAAGCCAGTAAGGCAGCCTGGATGCGGCAAACTGGAGAGAGTTGTTACAAAACAAACTCCAGGCGAAGCAGGACAATCAGGGTTAGCAGCGAATTCTGGAAAGAGCGTCAACATGGCAGCGTGGGCAGGCTATCTGCAGGGCACACGCACCAATCACGGTCAGAGGGATGTCTCCAAACTCTGATTACTGTCTCAATCCACAGGATAACCCATGGTGCAACTCTAGAAGGAAGCAGTTGTCTCTCTCTCTCTCTCTCTCTCTGTTTTTTAAGGTTTTATTTATTTGACAGAGAGAGCAAGAGAGAGAGAGAGAGAGAGAGAGAGCATGCATAAGCAGGGGCAGCTGCAGGGAGAGAGAGAGACAGAGAGAGGCAGGCTTCCTGCTAAGCGGGGAGCAATGTGGGCTGGATCCCAGGACCCTGAGATCATGATCTGAGCCAAAGGCAGATGCTTAACCAGTTGAGCCACCCAGGTGCCTGACAATTGTCTTTTTGAGGTATAAATCTCACCACTAACTTCAGGGCTGTACTTCTGATATTCTTCACAGATTATCTTTCTCTAATAAAACAAAACAGTGCCTTTCCAATATAAAAACATTAACTCTTCAGTATCACATAATGTTAGACCACAGAATTACAGTATATGGAACATTAGGACTGGAAGGGGCTTTTCTGAGATCATCCAGGGATGTTGATTAATATTATGAAAGAAAACTCCTGGGGAATAAAAAGGGAGGTTAGATATTAGAAGCAATTTTGTTCTTTCTGAGTCTTCTTAAATGCTATTAATATACATCATGAATCTTCAAGTTGGTGATGTGGTATATGGCATTTTCTAAGCCTTCATTCTCCACCCAGTGGATCCACTGCTCTGAGCATCACAATTTAGAAAACTTGAGTTAGTTCCTCCCACTTACTTTCTAAATGAGGGCCTAGGGATGTACAGAGGTTTGTCCAATAACAAAGTGAGTGAATGGATGAGTCTAGAGCTCGTTTTGTCAACTCCACCAGAAGAAAGGAAAATATGTATCATAACTCTATATTGGTAAATAATGCTGCTATACACCCAGAGCTGTTTTTTTAAACTTTTTGACTAGGACCCGCTGTTGAAATTTTTCCTCATGACCCAGTATGCACACACACTGCACATGAATTAACTAAAGCACCATAAAATCATGCTTACCCTTACTACATGTGCTGTACTCTCTTATTTTCAGTTTTTTAAATTTTAAATTCCATTTGCCAACATATAGTGTAACATGCAGTTATTTTCAGTTTTTAAAATGTTGGTTGTACAGTTTATTTGTAAGAATATGGGAAATTTGAATATTGACTGAATATGTAATGGTGTTAAGGAACTTATTTTAGATGTGATAATCATTTGATAGTTACCTAAATAAAAAGTGCTTATATTTTCTTGTTTTTAGATGAAATGATATGACACATGGAATTTGTTTCACAATAATTCAGGAGGAGAGAGAGTAGGTGAGGTATAGTTGAGACGAGATCGGCCATAATACTATAATTATTGAAGCTGGATGACATACACCTGTCAGTTCATTATATTATTTTTTCCACTTTTCTGAATGTTTCACATTTTCCACAGTATTTTTTTTCTTTAACTTAAGGAGAAGAAATATGTGATCCACTAAAAAGATTTTACAGCCCACGGATAGACAGTGGCCCACACTTTGAGATAACATTATTGTAGAAAAAGAAGTCTGAAAAAGATTTAAGAGTTTCAGATACAGGTGCTATTTTTCAACTGATTAACTTGCTTAAGATACTATTTTATTTAAAAGCTAAAGTATGGGATTCCTGAGTGGCTCAGCGGTTTGGCACCTGCCCTTGACCTGAGGTATGATCCTAGAGTCCCGGGATCAAGTCCCACATTGGACTCCTTGCATGGAGCCTACTTCTCCCTCTGCCTGTGTCTCTGCCTCTCTCTCTCTGTGTCTGTCATGAATAAATAAATTAAATCTTTAAAAAAATAAATAAATAAGTAAAATAAAAATAAAAGCTAAAGTGTAATTTTAACACAAAGCTGTGCAATTAAAGAGAAGAGAATTTTGCTGCACTGCAAAATAGAAATTGCAAGCGAATTAAAATTTTCAAACAAAAGTTGGAATCTGTAGGCGCTTTGGCTATCAATGAAGCCATTATTTTTTTCTGTTAATCCCCATCTATAAATTCTATTAATAACATTCATTAACAGAATTGTATTATCAATAAGAATGGAGAAAATTTGTTCATTCTTTTGTGTTGATCAGATCATAGGAGAAATATTGTATTCAATGCTGGGACCAAATTCTTTGAGGATATAGACTAAAAGAGCAACCAGTATAGTAAGAGGGCTAAAGTATTACTAAGCAAGAGGCCATCAGAAGGATAAGGGATGGTCAGAATAGAGAAGAGAAGATTTTTGTAGGCAATGCTAAATAGCTTCCAAAATTTTAAAGAGTCTTCTTGTAGAAGAGAGATGAAATTTGTTCTGTCAGCCTCAAGGAATAAAAGTAGGACCAGAGGTAGAGGAAATATTGGGAGAAATTTGGGGTCACAGTATAAGGGAGAACTTATCAGAGCATTCAATAAATGAAATGGGCTGAGTCTGAAGTGGTGAGGGTCTCATCAATAGAACTGAATAAGCATAAATGAGGTAATAATTTGGTATGGATTTTTTTTGGAGGGGGTACTTATCTTAAAAGCCTCTTCTTAGCATCCATTACATAATGGTTAGGAACACATATTCTGAAAACAGACAACCTGGATTTGAATCTTGACCATGTACTTATAGGCTTTCTGACTTTTAGTAAGTCCATTAATTTCTCTGGTCTTCCATTTCCTCATTTGTAAAATGTGAAATATGATGATGGTACTACATCTTAAGATGTAGTTAAGATGTTAAGAAAATGTTAATATACTAATAAATAAAGCACTTGAAAAAATGCCCAGCATACAATGCACAATATAAGTGTTTAGCTAGTTTAATGTGGGCTTATGTTTCTATACAGAGCAAAAGGATTTCTCCCACATCATGGTTATAGTATCATTCATTCATTCAACATGAATGTATTGACCATAATAATGCACTATGTACTTCGCTAGGCTCTAAGAACGGGGGACCAATAGAGAAAGGATTCATGCTATCACAGGACTTATATTTTCAAGAAGAAATGCATACAGACACAGATGATAAAGATGTAATTACCCAACAAGAAAAACAGACAGTATCAAGTGCTATGCAGCTGACATAGGATTAAGTGATGGAAAGTGATTGGGAAGTCATGAAAGATCTCTTCGAAAATGGGAACCAAAGGAAAGACTCAGCCCAGAGAGCGTTTCAGGCATAAGGTACTGAAACAAAGGCCCTGAGAAGGAAACCAAGTGGCCATGTTCAAGGATCAGAAAGAAGGTCACTGTAGTATTTAGGAAGCTATGAGAAGACTATCTAGATCAAATGGGATAGAGGAAACCTTACTAGAGAATTTGAATTTTATTCTGAGAATGATGAGAAGCCATTGGAGGATTTTACACAGAAGGGTAGGGAGCAGAAGCAAAGCAGGGAAACCAAATTTAGTTCTGGTAAGAGAAAATTCTTTAAACAATGATCTAACCCTGAATCTAGAGCTACCAGATGGGACTTATCTAGTCTGTCTTTCTGTCTCTCTCTCTCTCTCTCTCTCTCTCTATATATATATATATATATATATATATATATTCTAAAACAGATCTACATCTTATATACTCACATTTTGGAAATCCAAAACCATAAACAAATACTGTTGATTCAAGTCAAGAATACTCTCATTTTATAGATAGGATTTTTGAGACCCAGAGTGGTGAAATAACTTCTCTATGGTTATATTTTGCTAATAACAGAACTAGAATCAGAATTAACATCACGTGATTCACCTGTGACTGCACGGACCAACACTTATTTACCAAGAACTAGAGTCATATTCAACAATCAGGTGTATTTATATAACAAATGTGATTTCATTTTTTTAATATTTTTTATTTTTTAAATTTTTCCAGCTTTATTGATATATAATTGACAGGAACACTGTGCAAGTCTAAAGAGCACAATGTGTTGATTTGATACACTTCTACATTGCAAAATTAGCTAACACCTGCATCACATCACCTAATTACTATGTCTTTTTTATAGTGAGAACATTTAAGATCTACTCTCTTAGTGACTTTCAAGTATATAATGCAGCATTATTAACTATAATCAGTACGCTGAAATGTATGTAACAAACATGATTTTAAATGTAAAAAAGAAAGATACAAAGAGAGAACACAGTCTATGAACAGGAATTTATCAACAAATGAATTTCCAACTATATCTTTGCAGGTCAATTTTTATAGATATTGACTGATAGATTGCCAATTTAAGAAATCCTCTTGGGGATCCCTGGGTGGCTCAGCGGTTTAGCGCCTGCCTTCAGAGGGCGTGATCCTGGAGTCCCGGGATCGAGTCCCACATTGGGCTCCCTGAATGGAACCTGCTTTTCCCCCTGCCTATGTCTCTGCCTCTCTGTGTGTGTGTCTCTCGTGAATAAATAAATAAAATCTTTAAAAAATAAGAAAAATAAAAAAAATAAAAGAAATCATCTTGCACTTTCAAGTAGACACTGGTCATCACTTTCTGTTTTAATTATCAAATGAATGACTTCAAAGAAAACTGGAGTCTTGTGATATTCTACTAAAACCACTGTAGGCTGAGTTATGACAACTCCTCAATTCTCCTGACTGGCATAAACAACATACAAAAGAAAGTCTAGTTCACATGAAATGAAATGCAGCACCCTAGAACCTACAGATCTGTTGGATCATCTAGGCCAGTAGTTCCCAGTGAGTAGTTCCCTGACCCACATCATCAGCATCACCTGGGAAATTGTTAGAAATGCAAATTCCAGGGCCCCATCCCAGAACTGCTGAATCAAAACCCTTAGAGCCAAGGCCCGACAGTTTGTGCTTTCACAAGATCTATATAGGTGATCCATCTTGACCTATGCTTAAATTGGAGAACTACTGATTGGATCACACTTTATTACACAAGTGAGGCAACAGAACCAGAAGAGTAAAGTGATTTGATTGAGATCACACTTTATTACACAAATGAGGCAGCAGAACCAGAAGAGTAAAGTGATTTGCTTGAGATTACCCTGGTTAGTATCACAACTAGGACTAGAATTGTGCCTCTGACACCTGGTGTGGTTTATTTGCATCTTGAACTGGACTTCCTTCCTTTTTCTGCAATAGCAACCTGAGAAGCCCAGGTTGGGCCCAATCATCATTGCTTTTTATCTGCGAACTCCTACCCTGCTTCAGGGAAAGGTATGCTTCACCCAAGCACTGGGCTCTTTCGTTTCTTTTTGGACAGTTGCAGGAGTTTGTTGTTTGGAAGCTGCATAAATAATGAGCAGGCATAGCCAGCCTTGCTTAACTACAGCTAAACCTTAGAAGGGAGTGTAGAACTACCTGAAGTCCAGCCTCTTCCAGATGCAATTTGAATAACTTAAAAAAAAAAAAAGGAGAATAGAGGTCCACTATCTATTTTCACAAGCATTTATCTGATCATAGCTTCAATACAAGCTTTCTGTTTGTTTGTTTGTTGAGGAATGAATTAATACAAAGGTCCCAGTAGAAGTAGACAGATAGTTGAAATACTAGCCTGAAAATTCAGATGACCAGTGACTCTTTGGTAGCACCAGGCCATAGCAGTGTACCCCCTCCTTTCTTTGCTGGTAAGATGGTATTACGAATTCAGTCCCTGCTCAAAAGAGATCTTGTCATCCTAGAACTTCACCTGGCATCTCCTTTCTATAGTAGTTAATATGGCCAAATACGATACAGTTACCCCAATGGTTGGGTGTTGTTTCTGGCAGGTGTGATTGTAAGTGTGCCTGTGTGCCTAAGAGGTGAATAGAGGAGGAGTTAGAAAAAATAAGCAAAGAAGCAAATCAACACCGAAAATCAGCTATCTGAGGAAATCGGTCACTAAAATGAGTCACATGCTAATTGCACAGCCTGGCCCCCACTCATCTTCCCTTCTGCCTCCTTCTCACTCCAGTTTATTCTCCTAAACACTGAGGCTGGAGCCCCACTGCCTCTTATGTAAGATCTGGCGTGTGGTTTGTTTTAGCCTGTCACAGACTCAGGGCCCTGTGTTGGCCTGACAAGGCGGTTCAGCATAGCATATGACTGTAAATCTTCTTTTTCATGCGCCACACTGGGGACCTTTGTCCTAGCAGTGATTTAGCAGCTTTTATTAGCCTGAGAAGCAGCCAGTAATCAGGAAACATTTAGAGTGGGAGCTTGCTCATTGCGATGGAGAAGAATCCAGAAACCAACAGCTTTTTAAAAATTACTTTTAATCAAAGAAAAAGAGAAGCTGAGTAAATATAAGTCTAGGGCATGTTTCCGTTTTAAATCTATGATTGCTGAAAAAGATCCACACATAGCAAAGATTTGAACTCACACCTATTAAAGTATCTTTAAAACTCTGCATTTGTCAAAGTCATGAGGCCTGGGGGTTTATTTAACTTTGAGTTTTCAGAAGTATGCATTTTGAAAGAATGTAGGTCTTGGATGGCAGCTCCGTGTATGTTATTCAGGTCCTGGAGTGTCCATAGCTTTTAAATTCACTGTAATTCCAATTAGAGCTTGGGCTCAGGGGTTGGCAGCAGCTGCAAATAAGAACTAATAATGTTTCATTCCGCTACTTATGTATTCTGCAAATGCGTTCTTGACATGGTAGTTTGCATATGATGTCAGCGTGGGAAAATAAAAAGGTATTAGCATCTGTAAGCCCAGCAGAAATTTCTCAGAGAAGTCACCTCTCAAGCTCTTACAGTTGATTCCACAATTTAAGCAGTGTTTGCATTTTAAAAAATGTATTTGGTGATTTCTTTTTATTAGTTGAGTCATAAACTATCAATGGTTCTTTATTTGCATGTATTTGCAAGTTTTAAATTACTTTCATTGAGACCAAGTTTTTTACAAATTGGTGGCCCTATTATTTTCTGCTTCGTAATTTTGATGCCAATAAAAAATAATTATTCTCAGAAATTTCAGCATGTATGTATAGCCATCAATGGGAAGGCTTTTGTTGAAATGATTTCTGTAAGTTTCTGAAACTATTTGTGGGAAGACAGAGGCTTTATATAAATTCAATTCATTTATATCTTATACTTATTATTGATATATGCTATTGTAGAAACACAAGCGCCTTTGCTGTAGGTCTTAGGACCCTCTGGGATAGTGAAAGAGTGTTATATGATACTAAAAGAGGAAAATGAGCCTTTCAAAAGGAACCCTTGCTTTTAAAATGTGGCATAAATGATCTTATCTCTACAGCAAGGAGTTTGATCCTGGTTCACAAAGAGCGGGAGTTACGCAGCCAAAGAAAAGTGGAGGGCTGTCCATTTATCTGCGGATTTGGGGACCATCCACAGTGACCAGGCAGGTTGTTCAGGAAACAAAGCCCACCCTTCCCTGCATTATCTGATGGCAGAGATGGTCTTATATTTCCCAGATAATTGCACCACACACTGTTTTGCTTTGCTGGGTCATAGCAATTGGCTGATCAGCCATGAGATAAATGGGGGGGAAAAGAGAAAGAAAAGAAAAAGAAAGAGAGAAAGAAAGAAAGAAAGAAAGAAAGAAAGAAAGAAAGAAAGAAAAGAAAAGAAAGAAAAGAAAGAGGAAAAGAAAAACAAAGTTCACCAGGAAAGTCACTCCTTTAAAAGTATTTACCTATATGCTGCAGTGGGTGCTTTGTGTTCTGGGGAGCAGACAGCCAGGGTGGGGGAGGGAGGGAATGAGTAACAATCTGATAATGGAGCTGAATGGGGCCATAGAATTATTTTTACACCAGTTTGCTATTGTTGCGATAGCAGAAACCCAGCAGTTTTATGACTTTCCTCACAGTCAAATGATTTGTTAAGACCAGCCCCTGGAAGAGATTCTGGGTGCCCTGATTCATAGCTCGATGATTTTTTCCCCACTATACTACCATGTAGTAGATACTATTCCTTGTCCACTCAGTATTTATTGGCCCCTTTTCTTCTATTTACTAGAACTCCACACCACCCAACTCCCTGACTTTTTTATGTAACCCCAGGGACAAACTCTTTTCCCAGGTAGTGCATAAGACTCAGACACTGTAGATCCTATTCCTATCAGGAGTCTAAATCGGCCAAAATAACCACCCTCTGTTGCCTGGGATTGGTTCTGGAAAAGATGCTTAAGCCAATCACCACAGGGCTTTCTCTAACATCATTATTGGCCCAAGTAAACTGATGGAAAGGACTTTCATCCCATACTTAGGGCAGGGATCAGGGGGAGGTGCTGGTGCCCTTCTAGAGTCCTAAGTAAGGAAGCAGGTAACTGAAGGTGTGGCTGGCAGCCATCTTGAAACCATGGGAAAAGCCAACTGGAAGAACAACCCTTAGAGATGGCAGTGCCAGAATGCTAAGACTATTGGGCCTTGATTTTGTCCTGCCTCTGGATGCTTTTTTTTTTTTAAGATTTTATTTATTTATTTATGAGAGACACAGAGAGGGAGGCAGAGACTAGAGGGAGAAGCAGGTTCCATGCAGGGAGCCCGATATGGGACTCGATCCTGGAACTCCAGGATCACGCCCTGAGCCAAAGACAGACACTCAACCGCTGAGTCACCCAGGCATCCCCTGCCTCTGGATGCTTTAAAGGACTTAAATTTCTTAATTATTTCAGCCAATTTAAGTCACAACTTCCGTGACTCTCAGTGGAAAACATCCCATCCAACACACAGCAGTGTATTCAAGATATGTAAATATTACCCAAATATGTGATCTGGACTCAGGGAGGGATTGTGCTTTGACAGACAATCCCACTATCATTAAGACAGCCATCCAGAACTTGATCTTGAATTATAGTAATGGCAAGGGACTCTTTGTGATATCCCTCACAACTCAGGTGACCTCGTATACAAATTGCAACAATCAGAAGCATGGAGATGGGAATTCAGTCTTGTCCTTTGATTTTAGTTTTGGTTCTGATTTTTTAACGAGGATAAAATACCACGTTTGATTTCCTTCACGTTGCTCATATTAGGAGCATTTATTGGTTCATGTTGTATTTTCCTATTAACTTTAAATTTCTAGAACTCAAGGTGTGATTATCAATTATTATGTAAAAATTTTAAAATACTAAAATAAGACGAAATGAAAATGACCTATTCTAGTCCTGTCCTCAGTAGCAAATAATTACCAGCAGATGATCACGTATGCATTAACTCTCTTGTGAAGCAGTATGTATTTTTTCCTTAATATTTATAAAAAATGCTATTTTTATGTATTTTATTTTTCATGTGATGTGGACATCTTGATTGCTATATTCCATTTGAATTATAACACTCCACAAAACTACCTTTCTTTTTTTTTTCTTTAGCTTCTCTTTATTTTTTTTAGTTTATTTTTTATTGGTGTTCAATTTACTAACATACAGAATAACCCCCAGTGCCCGTCACCCATTCACTCCCACCCCCCGCCCTCCTCCCCTTCTACCACCCCTAGTTCGTTTCCCAGAGTTAGCAGTCTTTACGTTCTGTCTCCCTTTCTGATATTTCCCACACATTTCTTCTCCCTTCCCTTATATTCCCTTTCACTATTATTTATATTCCCCAAATGAATGAGAACATATAATGTTTGTCCTTCTCCGACTGACTTACCTCACTCAGCATAATACCCTCCAGTTCCATCCATGTCAAAGCAAATGGTGGGTATTTGTCATTTCTAATAGCTGAGTAATATTCCATTGTATACATAAACCACATCTTCTTTATCCATTCATCTTTCGTTGGACACCGAGGCTCCTTCCACAGTTTGGCTATCGTGGCCATTGCTGCTATAAACATCGGGGTGCAGGTGTCCCGGCGTTTCACTGTATCTGTATCTTTGGGGTAAATCCCCAACAGTGCAATTGCTGAGTCGTAGGGCAGGTCTATTTTTAACTCTTTGAGGAACCTCCACACAGTTTTCCAGAGTGGCTGCACCAGTTCACATTCCCACCAACAGTGTAAGAGGGTTCCCTTTTCTCCGCATCCTCTCCAACATTTGTGGTTTCCTGCCTTGTTAATTTGCCCCATTCTCACTGGTGTGAGGTGGTATCTCATTGTGGTTTTGATTTGTATTTCCCTGATGGCAAGTGATGCAGAGCATTTTCTCATATGCATGTTGGCCATGTCTATGTCTTCCTCTGTGAGATTTCTCTTCATGTCTTTTGCCCATTTCATGATTGGATTGTTTGTTTCTTTGGTGTTGAGTTTAAGAAGTTCTTTATAGATCTTGGAAACTAGCCCTTTATCTGATATGTCATTTGCAAATATCTTCTCCCATTCTGTAGGTTGTCTTTGAGTTTTGTTGACTGTATCCTTTGCTGTGCAAAAGCTTCTTATCTTGATGAAGTCCCAATAGTTCATTTTTGCTTTTGTTTCTTTTGCCTTCGTGGATGTATCTTGCAAGAAGTTACTGTGGCCGAGTTCAAAAAGGGTGTTGCCTGTGTTCTTCTCTAGGATTTTGATGGAATCTTGTCTCACATTTAGATCTTTCATCCATTTTGAGTTTATCTTTGTGTATGGTGAAAGAGAGTGGTCTAGTTTCATTCTTCTGCATGTGGATGTCCAATTTTCCCAGCACCATTTATTGAAGAGACTGTCTTTCTTCAACATAGTACTGGAAGTCCTAGCCTCAGCAATCAGACAACAAAAGACATTAAAGGCATTCAAATTGGCAAAGAAGAAGTCAAACTCTCCCTCTTCGCCGATGACATGATATTCTACATAGAAAACCCAAAAGTCTCCACCCCAAGATTGCTAGAACTCATACAGCAATTTGGTAGCGTGGCAGGATACAAAATCAATGCCCAGAAATCAGTGGCATTTCTATACACTAACAATGAGACTGAAGAGAGAGAAATTAAGGAGTCAATCCCATTTACAATTGCACCCAAAAGCATAAGATAACCTAGGAATAAACCTAACCAAAGATGTAAAGGATCTATACCCTCAAAACTATAGAACACTTCTGAAAGAAATTGAGGAAGACACAAAGAGATGGAAAAATATTCCATGCTCATGGATTGGAAGAATGAATATTGTGAAAATGTCAATGTTACCCAGGGCAATATACACGTTTAATGCAATCCCTATCAAAATACCATGGACTTTCTTCAGAGAGTTAGAACAAATTATTTTAAGATTTGTGTGGAATCAGAAGACCCCAAATAGCCAGGGGAATTTTAAAAAAGAAATCCATATCTGGGGGCATCACAATGCCAGATTTCAGGTTGTACTACAAAGCTGTGGTCATCAAGACAGTGTGGTACTGGCACAAAAACAGACACATAGATCAGTGGAACAGAATAGAGAACCCAGAAATGGACTCTGAACTTTATGGTCAACTAATATTCGATAAAGGAGGAAAAACTACCTTTCTTTTGTGACTTTTCCTCGGGTAGTTCCATCCAGTTGGTGTGCCTATGGATGGAGAGGATATTCAATTGAACTTAAGTAGGAGGGGGCCACTGTCAAGAGTTGGGGAATGCTATTATGCAGCATTGGAAATCTACTGTCCTGGGATTGGCACCTCTTGGACATGTGCCCATCACCTCTCTCAGTTTTCTCTCTTTTTCTACCTTATATTAGCTCTCATTCCCACTTTAAGATTATATTTAAACAGACACATATGTAGATGTTAGAACTCTGATGAACAGAAGATTCACTTTTTGTGATAAACTGCATTCATTCACCAATTCAGCACACCCTAATATGGAACAAATGGATCAAATTATTCAACCGTCAGGGTTCCTACTCTTCTGGGGAAAGACAGACTGTAAAAATATCATGACAATACAATGTGAGAAAGGTAGAGCATAGTGCTGAGAAGAAATAGAAGGAGAAATAACGAGAATCTGCTCCACTTCTCTTCAGGAGATGTTCAAATTTGTGTTGTAACATAGTTTTATGTAAGCCTTAATACTGGTTACTTGCCAGTTGTCCTGGGACTTAAGCTCTTGAAAGGATATGAGAGCTTGTCTGCTAAAAGTTCTCCTTGGAGAGGTTCATTATAAAGCAGACACATGTAAGTGGTCATTGTTAGCAACAATTATGAAAAGAAAATTCTACGGAGAGTGTGACTGACCCATTTAATTAAGACTTCAATCTCTTGAATTAGAGCATAGTTATCAATTTTAAAATGCCATATTTGGTACCTGTATTTTCTAAACTCAGGAGACAGTATTTCATAACCGTGACGGACTAGTGGGGTAGAATATATGGCATTGGCTATTTGGTTGAAAAATCCAAGGCATAGGATCTCTGTAAGCCATATTTCCTTGCATATTTGCATCTTTTGAACAAGCTGTTTTATTTACCTTCTTCATCAGAATGCCAACTAGTAGATTCTAAAACCCTAAAAGGGATAGAGTGAGTCTTTAGACATTGCCTCCCTAGATCCAAGGTGCAATAATTAATGGAAGGCAGACATTTCAGAGCTTCTTCTGCCAGAATGGGAAAATGAGGCCGATTTCCTGTGGAGTTCCTGGGGACCACCACCCCCCATCCCGCTGATGGCCCTTGAAACCCATTTCCCAATAGCCTCGGCCACCATCTTTCCTTGCCTGTTTTTCTCTCTGTGAGATTTTTTTTTCTTTTTAATATAGCCAGAGTTTCACCTTTGACTTTGCACATTATTGATAGAGCTAGAAAGTTGATGAAATTTAAAAACAAATTTAGATCTTTCATACTGGAGTTTTATACACAAAGGCAGGACCTTTGGGCTTTAATGTTCATTCAGGCTAGATATGATAATAATAGTAATATTCTGGTTTTCTTTCACATCTTCCCACCAAGGAGATGAATATACCTTGATACCAATATTGAAATATTTATCACATTTCCATAAAGTAGATGTAATACTGTTATCCTTCCTTGTTTATAAGGAAAACAAGACCTGCTTCTTTAAAAGACATTGTTCAAGGTCGTATAGAAAGTGGTTCAGTTGGTACTCTCAGGGTCTTTAGAGCAGGGACACTGGGCAAAAACTTAAGAATTCCATGTAAATGTTACACAACCACACTGCAAACCATTTATAAAATCTCATTTGAATGTATTAATATTGAATAATCATGTGGTGTGAATCCTGCTTGAAATTCACATATCTCAAAAAAACTATAATGAAGGTGCTGAGAAAATGTTAAGAGAATTGGAGCATTTGTTTCCTCTATGATTGACTCATTTCTATTCACTCTTCTTCAGTGACATGTTAAAACCTCATAGTTCTCAAACAACGTGTCACTTAAGAGTAAGGATCTATCTATGGAAGCATCCTTTGGCTATTTTCCTTATAGGCTAAGTTTACAAAGTTCAAATTGTAGCCCACAACTTCAAGTGCAAGATATTTTTAATCTATCATATGCTCGTGAGTGTGGTGTAATGAAAGCACTCAGAATCCAAGGTAGAGTGTAAGGCACATTATATCACAATCTCTTAAATTCTCCAAAAACACAAGAATGTTATCTTACATAAAGCGAGTCAAAGAGCACTGTGGCTCCATGTATAAACAATTGCTGTGCTCTGATCACCTCAAACTCTAAAGCAGCTTATTGAATTGAAAATATCAGGGAGAGAAGTATGAGTAGGGTTGGTTTTCATAGATTTAAGAAAATACACAATCTTGCCATTTGCAACAACATGGATGGACCTACAGTGTATTATCCTAAGTGAAATAAATCAGATAAAGAGACAAATAACAAACAAATAAAACAAAACTAAAATAGACTTTTGGATCAAGTTGGTTACCAAAGGGACCAGAGTTGGGGGGCAGAACAAATAGGTAGGGTTACTTATTATTCTTCTACCTAATAGAGGGTATTAAGAGGTACAAACTTCCATCCAGAAAATAAATAAGTCATGGGGATGTAATGTACAGCAGAGGGAGTATACTCAACAATATTATAATACTTCATATGGTAACAGATGGAAACTAGACTTACCATGGGGATCATTTTGTAACGTATAAAAATATCAGATCACTATGATCTACGCTTGAAACTAATAGAATATTATCTGTTAATTATATTTTAATCAAAGATATATATATTCTCATAAGATTTTAGCTTTGGTAAAAAACATTTGAGATTTTACCAAAAAAAGAGACTGAATGAAGATTGTTGGATAAATCTTAAAGAAGAATCAAAAGGCCTTGGTCATCCTTTTGAAATCTAATACTATGTGATTTTAACTCAAACATCTTCAGGATTGATACAGTGGGTATAAATAAACACTCCTAGAATTTCAAAATCAATTTCCCCACTAAAAATAAAAAGTAAGGTGAATACATAATTCTTTACTACAATCAGGAGGGCTTAAGTTTGTCTTACATGATCCTCTAAGAACTATTGAAATGTGTACCATTTGCCATGATGCTATCTGAATGTACATCTGTCATGAAGATTAGGCCTGAAATCTAGCATAATTCAGTGGCCTTAGCTTTCAATCTATGGAGTAGATATGAAGCTGCTGCCCCTCTCTGCCCTTGAATCAAATTAAAGATCATGTTGCCTCCAGTAGATACAACTTTTCTTTCACTTTTGTGTAAGAAAATCATCCTGCTTTTCTACATAATCCCAATGGATGGAACCAGAAGAAGAAATATTAGCACCAAATTGCCATAGTGGGAATCTCCTTCTCCTTGGGATGTCTTGTTGAGACTTTTCCAGAGATGAGAGGAATTTGAACTGATCAAGTTATCCCTCCCAGCACTGTATGTTTCTCTAGATCTTGTCCTAAGTGTCAATCAAAAGTAAAATTGACTACCAGAGGAAGTAGTGAATAAAGTACCACATTCTCTTGAAAGATACTCAAAGTAAATATCTTATTTTTGCATAAATCCTCTTATCATATAGAATCATGTTTTGATGTCTCCCTATAAAAGCCAACTAAATAAATATGAGTTTAAAATGTCAAACCTTTTATGTCTCCTATAAAATAACATTTTAGGACTTAATGTGCTACATTTATGCACAAAACTGAAAACATTAAAGATAGAATTTTAATAGTTTCATTAAGAAGAATGAATCTCTGTCAATGTTTTATTTTCTACTTTGAAATAATCTTAGAGATCTACAGAAAGGTGCAAAAATAGTACAGAGTTCACATATGCCCTGTAGTCAGCTTCCCCTAATATTAACAATTTCTCCAGTTTTTCCACCAGTGTTTTTCTTCTCTTCCAGGCTCCAATCCAGAATTCTACATTTTGTTTAATTAATGTACCTCTCTAATCCGTGAGAATCTCTTAGTCTTTTTTGTTTTTTGTGGCCTTAACACTTTTGATAACTACTTGGTTGGATATTATGTAGAATCTCACTTAACTCAGTTTGTGCTTATCTGATGTTTTCTCATGAATAAATTGAATATCCATTTTTAGCCAAAATATCATAGAAGTGATGTTGTGTCCTCTTCAGTACATTATATCAAGGGCTGGTGTGTGATGCCAGTATCTTATATTGCTGATGGTGTTTACCTGGGTCATTTGGCTAAGATGGTATCTTCCAAATCACTAGAAATCTTGACTCCGCTACCCTAGAGCCAGGGAATGTTCTATGCCCAAATGTGCTGCATATCAAATCTAATATCCTATTTAATCCAGTTATGTTAGGTGTGACTCCATATCTTTCCTATATGAGTATGCTAAAATATTACTTTTGGTAATTTGGAGTTAGATCCAAAGAAGCAAAATTAAAGTGGAAGACTTTATTATGTATTTGATCTCTGCAATCTCTGCATGCGTGTGTGATGTGAATAAATTTTTATATATGTTATACATGACATTAATCGATACATTTTATCTCGACTACCAAAAAATTTATAAATATGCATTCATTTGTGAATCCCAACTGAGAGCAAAGCAAGGGCTCTGAATGCTTTGGGAGGCACCTTAGTCTTCTGTTGGTTTACCCCTTCTTAGACCTGATGAGCTAGGTAGCCATCTTTGCTTCTCCCCAGAACTTCACCATGGTGGCTCATGTGGCTGTGAAGCAATGAAAGGGTTGAATGCTGAGATTATCCTTTTTTGTAGGCAGCAGTTAACACGGAGATTAGAATCCTTATCAGTGAAGGTCCTGGTATGAAACAGCTCACTTAGCTAGAATTCTTGAAAACTCTTTTTAAAAAATTTTTTTAAAATATTTTATTTTGAAAAAGTTCTGATTTACATAAAGGTTAAAAGACATGAGGACATTATCTCATATAACCACACTACAATCACCAAAATCAAGAAATTAAAAAATGATACATTACCATTACCATTACCTAATGCACAGGCCTTATTTACATTTCACTTGTTTTCCTAATAATGTTCTTTATAGCAAAAATTTTAAATCTTGTCTGGAGTCCAATCCAAGATCACACATTGCATATTGCATTTAGTTAGGTGTTGTGTCTTTTTAGTGTTTTTCAATCTGTAGTATGTCTTCAGTGTGTGTGTGTGGTTTTTTTTTTCATGGCAATGACATTTTGAAGTGTAAAGGCCAGTCAGGTCCCTTGATTGGGTTTTTGTCTGATGTTTCCTCATGATTACATTGAAATTGTGCATTTTTGACAGCGATGTGTCTTGAAGACACTCATAAAGAAGGGACAGTGTTCACAGGTATGGGCAGAATGAGGAAACCAGCAAGGGAAGCAGAGCACTTAAATTAGCAAAAGAGGAAGTCATGCTCCTGGGCTAGTCTGTTATGAGCTAGAGCTAGAACCTAGTGGGGATGAGGGAGGTCATCACTGCCAGCGTTGTGCCAAAGCAAGTGGGTGTGACAGTGGGTGCTTCCCAATGGCTGAATACAATAAGAAGCCAGAATGCAAAAAAGACCAGTGTTGTGACTGACATTCACTCATGAATGTCAGCCACCTGTGGCCCAAAACAAAACAAAG
The DNA here is from genome assembly GCF_053574225.1 of Canis aureus. Classification (NCBI taxonomy): domain Eukaryota; kingdom Metazoa; phylum Chordata; class Mammalia; order Carnivora; family Canidae; genus Canis; species Canis aureus. The sequence goes on along the minus strand of NC_135611.1, from coordinate 84,276,083 downwards.
GAGCAGAGAATGGACCCAGTAGGCAAAAAGAGAACAGCCACTGGAGAATTTAAGATTCACACTTCACATTCATCTTCTAAACACTAACCATCAATGTCCAATATGTAATGTTCTGTACCAGAAAATATCAAGGATTCTAAACTATGCATCAGAAAACCTGAGTTCAGTTGCTAGCTAGCATTACCTCCTGTCCATGTCACCTTAGACCAGACGCTAAGCCTTCTAAGTCTGTAAAGTCAGCATCCTAACATCAGTCCTTCTCCTTCATGGTGTAGTTACAGAGATTATCATTGTGCTATATAATAGGTGTAGGGCTATGAAGTTAGCCACAATTCGTTATCTTAGAGAAAGAGTAAATGAAGCATAATAATTTGTGCCTATGCCTCATGTTCAAGGTGAAGACAGCTATGCCTCTTTATTAGAATTGTTTTCCAAGAAAACTATTTTCTCATGTAGTGTGCCTTCCTTGCATCTACTATATTCCTACTTCCCTGTGAATTGATTGCATAAATTATAAATAGCGTTAACTTGCAAACCCACCATTTTCTTCATTTGAGGATATCACTGAAAAGAACTGAACTTATTTTTACTGCTTTATCTCTTGTTTTCTCTTTTTCTTGCCCTTTTGAATTTTTGTATTCATTACTTTGTATAGGTGACCATGATTCTTTCAATAGTCAGTAAATATCCAGTTGGTGGAAGGTAAATAGAATGAATGTAAACACGGTTTTTATGTATTTTCTTAAATAGCATCCACCAGGATTCAAAAGGACTTAGAAATGAAAAGAGGATTTTTAAAAATAAGAGACAAAGCACTGATAGGTGGAGATTTAAAGGATCTATATCTCAGTTCTAGTGCCTTTTCTTAAGGATGTAAAGATGCCAGGAGCTTAGGCTTAGATTGGTGACATAGAGAAACTGTGGCTTTTTGATTGGCAGCAAACATCCGAACATCTTTCTACTTACATCTTCTCAGTGTGGGTTGAGTAAATATTGATTCACTGGCATCTTCAAGCAGTGGTGAGTCTTACAAAGAATATATTTTTAATGCAAACGGCACTTGTCAGATATGTGAAAAGAAAATAAGGCATCTTTTTAAAATTTCCTATTTTATTGTTAAATCTCTTTCGGTGGTGGTTCCAATTTGTGCTATTTGAATCTGGTACTTTGGATCTAATGACATAAATACTAGATATCAGGATAATACTTGGCACTCACCCTTTGCAAACACACACCGCAATATATGCACTCAGAAGAGAGCTTCCCCAGCAAAATCCATTTATTCACAAATTTACACAAATAAATTTACTGTTTGAGAATTGCTAGAGAGAACCATTGGGATACTCTTAACAATTCCTTCTTTAGCTTAACACTTAGTGACCTTGGTAGGAGAAGAGTGAATTGTTGAGGCGTATCCATATCAAAATCAGAACGTTGATTAAAATCACACAAAAGATGAATTTGGTTACTGTTTACTGCCTAGCTTTTGTTTAGCTGGCTAATATTAGTGTCAAACTTTATCATAAGCACTCTGTATCTTACAGATCAATGTTATTTTGTTTATTTTAAAAGACACTTCACTTTGTGGGCACTCACATGACTTGTAAGCAGTCCAATTTAGAGACTGAAGTCAAGTGAAGATAAAGAGTATTTATCTTTGCATTTCTTCAAAAAGTACAATATAAAAACTTGTCTTAATATCTTAAAATATGCCTTTCCTTAAAAAGCATCTTTTTCATTCATTTTTGTTTAAGCTTTTCTGCTTGTGTGTTAGCAAACTGTTTCTCTTTCTGATTATATGGGGTTGACCCATGGCCTTCCTGTCAGTGAGATCTCCTAGTTTTATTCTTTATACTTAGGCATAAGTCATATCCCCTTCAGGACATTCTCTTATGTTCATGTCAAAATTGTCTAATTCAAATGAAATGGCCCTGATTAATGGCAAGTGCTCTTTGAATAAGATGATCTGATGATCTCCAATCCTAAAACTCCCCGTTAAAAGGTTCTATAGAAATACTTCATGCATCATAGTCTTGCTTTCAAGCACTGACAAAGTCTTAGTGAAAAAGACCATAATCATCTATGTACTTGTTATCTCTTGAGGTTGATGGAACAGTATCCTACCCAGGGGTAAATCTGCTCCCTCTTCTGTCCTTTACCAAGTCCTATCACTTAAAATGTTAAAAGGAATAGTGAGTAAATGATTAAAATTCAAGACCAGAAATGTATTATTCAATATACTCTTTCCATTAATGCCTTTACATCTCCAACTATTCCCAGCTTTATGAAATCTAAACTTTTTAAGTTAGAATCTCAAAAATAATCCTGCTTCATACAGCTGTTGGAAAGTCATGGTATACTACATATGCATTTCTTGTAATGTTTTAAGAACATGTTATTTTTGCTGTTTTCCATTATTTTATTAGTGTTCATTTTATTATCTTTTCTATACTATTAACAATAGGTTTGTATTTCTACAGTGGTTCTTTATGCTCCCCCTAAATCTTCATCTTTTATAACTCTCTGAGGCTTCTGATGACCTCTTCCTCAGTTAGCTGTGAGAAGTGCAGTAAGATGTAAGGCTAATAGTTCCAATTAATTCAGAGAAATCATCAGTATTTCAGAGAAATCATCAATATTTCATCAATATGGAACCATATTGATGTCGTCACTTGATATGAATTATCTGCCTATGCGGGAACCTAAAATAACTCAGAAACTTCTGCTAAAAAGGAGTTTGATCTGTGGGTTTTGGTTTTCCAAAAGCTGTTGCTTACCTGCCTCATTTGGGGCAGGGGTGCCACATATTTGACGAAACCCTCTAGTTGTAGAAGAGCTGAGTGAATTCCAAAGGAGATGAATCAAGATTCATCTGAGATGCAATTGAATTGGACATTCACATATTCTTCTTGGTAATTAAGCTCACATAACTAAAATAGGGAAAAGAGGAAGAAGAGAAAGGCAATAGCAAGGAATGAAAAGTAGATTCTCCAGTGTTATGGCTCTCAGGAATAAGAACATGATAACCATGGGGCGGGGTGGGTTGGGGGATGACAATCAGAATCTACAAAGAAACCATAGTTTTGATGGGTACCATCTTTTCCAAAGCAATGACACATATCAAATGTAATTCAGCACTATAACCTCCCCTCTTTCTGAAACTTGTCTGCTAATCTTAAAGAAAACGATACCTCTTATGAATATAAAGACTCAGCAGTCTTATTTTCAATACTCTGAAACAGCATATCTCTTTCCTTGAGTGAGCAGGTACTTTTATTCAAATATATTGAAAATATCTGTGCTTCCTTTGCAATAGAGTGCCATGAAAGAAAACACATTTTTACCAATTACAGAGCAAACACCAAGAACTGTCAGATGACTTGTCACAGAGCTTTTAAGCCTAGTGTCATTTTATTTTTACAACCCAGAGTTTTAACAACTCAGACGCTTTCTATATGTTCACTAATCATAACTCTGTAATTTAAACACACAAATTCTCCTGCTTAATAATCAAACATATCATTTCTATTCATATTTTCCATTTCTTCCTGCTCTCAATACTCCAAATAGATCCAAATATTTCACACATTTATAACATCTTTCTCATGTTAAAAGTGCAGTTTTGCCGAACAAAACAAAATTCAGCACTGGACAGCACTCCACAAAGCTGCTTGGTTCAGGTGAAAAGTATTCTGTTTCCATATTGGCCTGCAGCAAATATTTATGTAAATTTTCTGAAAATAGAAATCTAGCAAAATTACTGTGATTTTTTTAGGTCATTATATTGGCGATAAAGAAAGGTCGCCTGGTAATGATTAAAATTAGCAAAAAAAAAAAAAATGACTATGAGATTAGTAATTATTTCTTCTCCCTCCAACCCAAAATCTAGAAATTTGCCTAAACATGTTAGATTGATTTGAATCAGCATTTTCATCTAGATTGGATGAACAGTTAAAATCTAAATCTAAGATTATATTTTAAGTACAAATATATATTAAAATATTTATAGTTTCTGCAGAATATTTACAGTGTTACAATTCTGCATCTAGAAAATCTCTCATCATAATTTTACCAAATATTAAAAATAGTAAACATCAAAAATGTTCCCATTACAAGAAATATTCTTCAAAGAACATATAAGAGATATTCCCCTGCTAGAGAAATTACAGTAAATGTCCCAATATTAAGGTTTCTGTTAATTGAAGAGTTTTTGTTCCTGGAATGAATATACACTATTGAGATGTTACCATATGAATAAAGCATATATCAATCGACTTCAATCACAACACACAGATGGGAAAAAATGTTAATGGACCTCAATAAAAGGAAATTGTTGATATAGTCCAAATTTTCTTGATTTTATTTATGAATACAATGACCTATTTGCCATTACTTCAAGCTTTAGCTTAGAAAGTTCATATTTTTTTTTAGTTTTTATAAATATGTGAGAGTCATCTTTTAATTTTTTGTTGATAAGGGACTGTAAAAAGGAATGTATTCAAAGGAATAAGGAGTGTACACATACACCTATAGAAATGTGTAATATTAAGTGTATACATACTAAATTATGTAGCGTGGCCATAGTCAAAGTTTATTAGAAATATCAATGCTGGTGAACCTGGGTAACTCAGTTGGTTAAGCATGTGACTCTTGATCTCAGCTTAGGTTTTGATCTCAGGGTTGTGAGTTCAAGCCCTATGTTGAGCTCCATGCTGGGTGTGCAGCCTACTTTAAAAAAAAAATGTCAATGCTGTTTTTTACTAAAGTTCATTATGATGACAGCTTAAAAAATGAGGCCAAGAAAGGGGAACGCTTTTATACTGTTGGTAGAAATGCAAGCTGGTGCAGCCACCCTGGAAAACAGTATGGAAGTCCCTCAAAAAGTTGAAAATAGAGCTACCCCTTTGACCCAGCAATTGCACTACTGGGTATTTACCCCAAAGATACAAATGTAGTGATCCAAAAGAGCACCTGCACCCCAATGTTTATAGCAGCAATGTCCACAATAGCCAAACTATGGAAAGAGCCCAGATGTCCATCGATAGGTGAGTGGATAAAGAAGATGTGATACACACACACACACACACACACACACACACACACAGTGGAATACTACTCAGCCATAAAAAAGAGAAATCTTTCCATTTGCAATTACATGGATGGAACTAGGGGGTATTAGGCTAAGTGAAGTAAGTCAATCAGAGAAAGACAATTTTAATGATCTCACTCTTTCTTAAATGTGGAATTTAAGAAACAAAACAGAGGATCATTAGGGAAGAGAAGAAAAAATAGAAAAAGATGAAATCAGAGAGGAAGACAAACCATAGGAGACTCTTAATCATAGGAAACAAAGTGAAGGTCACTGGAGGGAGGGGAGATGGGGTAAGTGAGTGATGGACATTAAAGAGGGCACGTGATGTAAGGAGCACTGGTGTTATATAAGACTGAGAATTCATTGAACTCTACCTCTGAAACCAATAATACATTATATTTAATTAAATTTAAATAAAAGTTTTTTAAAAATGTGAAGCCAATTCAAGCATGTTTATTACATACAAAAAAGGGTAATAACTATTTATATTGTACTTTATGGTGTCTCTGGGGGTAAGATTATTTCATAAATTTGATGTATTGCCTTGAAATATGTAAAGACCAGTCACAGATACTTTGCTTCAAAGGTAAAATGTGTGCAATTTTTTTGAGCCCCAATTCATTCTTGAAATAACCTGGAGGCCTCAAAAATTATCTAAAAATTTTTAAATTTTGATATTTTTGTTTATAAAAAAGTTAAAAATACCTCAGGGAAATTATAGAGAAACCATATATTAAATTTTTTGCAAATATGACTCTTTGACAACTATAATTCAAATGCAAATTTCTCTTTCTTTGGCTGTATATAAATAAAGCCAAACATCCAGCACAGTCAATAAAAAATTCACTTACATGTTTTGTCTGCCAAATATTTTGAACATTTTAAATTTTTATTCCATTTTTTTCAGATCTTATTAAAGTGTTTTATTAAGGTCATGCTGTTTATTCTCTGTCCCTCTCCTGTATGCCTTAAAGAGGAAAAGCATATACATTCTAATAATTGAAAACTTCACTTGGTATTTTTTAGGGCTCATGAAACTGTATCAATCTTATAACATTAAAGTTCTTTCTTCCTCTGAACTCTTTTTGGGAATGACATAGAGAATAACTGACAACTATAAAAAACTGTTATTCCTTAGAACTTAGAGTTATTTTTAGTAAAGGGGATTTCCATATAGGTTTGACAAATAGCTTTCTTCCACACTTTCTCACTTTTTAATGTATTGTTACATGCCATTATTTGTTAAGTTAATGGAAACTTGCATACAGGCATATATGTGCTGAATGTGTGAATGAATATGTATTTGTTATCTTTAATGTATTTGAATTTGGTTGTTGTGCCCATAAAAAAATCCTCCAGCATATTTGCGTAATTAAGCATAATATTATGATAAACCATTTCAAAGAAAAAAGTGGGTTTTACCATCCCAATGTGTGTACTTTTTTTAACTTTGTATATTCAGAATACATCTGTGAAAACAATTGGAGGTAGAAAAGATTGGCTTTGCTTCATGAAGAGTAGTGAAATATTATTTTAATTAAGCTTATCTTATGCCAAAAAGTATAATTATGTAATAAATATTAAACATGATTGGTACAATTTCAAGGGGTAAGGTTTCCCTGTCCTTCCCAACTTTCACATAAGAATACCAGAAGGCAGTATTGACTGAGACTACAGTATAATACAGCTGTGTGTGTTATGTCTATTTCTTTTTTTTTTTTTTTTTTCTTTTTTTTGTTATGTCTATTTCTAAAACTCACCAAAGGGCTTGATAAATAATATTTAATACATAGTCTTTGATTAATTCTTCCTCACTCCTGAATTATATCATTGTTACCTATGTGAAAGCTAATAAGCAAATAGATCTTTTGAAAAGCTAATTTTAAAATGTCATTATTAATATCTTAAATTTAGAAAGGTATACATCCTGAGAATTACACTATGTTTGTAAATTAATAAATAATAATATAATAATAGATGGATATTAAGTGTTTGTAGTTTCATGAATAAAAAGAAGGTTCATGAACAAAATAGAAAATCATTTAAACTATGGGGAAATGCACGCATTAAAGTTCTTCCCCAGAGCTCTTTTTTCGTATTGTAGTTATTGGTGACATCGTGTGGTCGATGTTGGTATCTACAGCAGTCAGAGTTTCCTAAAAACAGTTAAATTGCTCTTATTAGCAAATTTGAAGTCTACAATACAATGTTATCAACTGTAGCCACCAAGTCATACATTAGATAACCAGATCTTATTTATCTCAGACCCTGGCAACCACTTTTCTAACTCTATGATTTAACTTAAATGTTCTCACATGCCCCCCACACCCACATGCACAAAAGGTAAATATGTGAGGTGACGAATGTGTTAATTAACTCCACAAGTGGAAGCCCTTCACAATGTAGAGGTCTATCAAGTCATCACCATGTACACTATAAATATCTTATAATTTTATTCATCATTGTAAAGTTGGACAAAATTACTGTTCAGAAAAAAGAGAGTTTAAATATATATTGTCCAAATTACATTAGAAACAAAGTACTTCACTTATATCATGACTAATCATTTGTCCCTTAAATTATTTACTTCTTTTAGAGTAATGGAGTATTGCAGCCGCTTGTGAGAATTGAGGAGTTAAAGTACTGCGTGCACAGTAGGCAAGGGGAGTATTTTTTACCACAGCATTTGCTCCTGTCCATTTTAAAAAGCTAACATTTTTAATTACTAGAGTTGGACAGTAGTTGTTTTTCTCAAAAGAATGTAGAATTCTCTATTCCCCATCTTACCTCTTTTCTTAAAAAATATACCAGTATCAAAAACATTTTTAAAACTAAATTTTATCCTGTTTTTTCACTTCCATAACCTACGATGGTATTTAATCAAACATAGCCGTTTCTTGGGAGCAGCTCTCATCACCAAAAGTTTGGAAGTGTTTTGTCATAATTCCCTTTCCAGCTCATGGTAGAAAGAAAAGTGATTTTTCTTGTAAACTTTGAACTGAAAAGGTCCTTAAATGAGAGTGCTGGTGTCTAACATAACTTTCATCTCTACTATGTCCTGCTCCTGTTGTTTGATGGAATAGGGGGTTGTAGGCTTTACTGTAGCCCTCTATCCTCCTGGAGGAAAGGTGAGGCAGAAGTACAGGGTGGCCAATGCAGGTGCAGTGAGGGTCACAAACCATCTCCCCCCAGCAGGGTAGAGAGGGTACCATTCCTTCAGCCAACATTCCAGGTTGACCCCATCTCCATCCCTCTCCCTCCCAACTACAGCTCTTGCCTGTTCCCCCCTTACATTATGTTGCACAATACAGAGCCCTCTGGGAATCTTCTCTCCCTGCCTGAGAAGGGCTTCCAAATTGTACCATATCTCTACCTGAGCTATCAATTTGCAACTTTTGCCAGGGTTTAGTGAAAGCAGGTTCCCTAGAGGAACTCTTATTGTGCCATGTGATGTGAAATGAAAACCTCTCTCTCTCTCTCTCTCTCTCTCTCTCTTTTTCTCTCTCTCCCTGTCTTTTAAAATTCAAGCCACTAAACTGAACAGGAAAGGGGAGCACAGGTAACATTTGTTCATATAGGTGATTGCCACTGGTTTTAAAGAAAGATGGGAGTCATGGGTACCGGCATTGGAGAAAACATTCTTGTCAATTATGTCTCAAGACCACAGTCACAGGAAACAATCTTTCATTGACCACGAAAGCATCTCAGAGAAAGGGCAGGGATGAAAAGTCCCTTACCTGAGCTTGGATGACTGAGAAATCTGGGATGCACCTGGCATGGCGGTGCAGGCTATTTTTGGAGAAAGCCAAGACCTGTAGTTGCTTCTCATTGAGAGAGATGTCCCACAGTGATATCCGGTTATTGAACTGGTGGCATTGGCAATTGATGAGGTGATGGTATCATCGGTTAAGTGCAGGTCACAGGAGGAAAAAAAAAAAAAAAAACCAGGGTGATTGTGAGGGCAACGAGATACAAAACCAGCAGAACCACACTGCCAATGGCCTGGAGCTAAATTAAAACCGGTAAGGAAAACCCCTTGGAATATTCTTCCTTCTTTGCTTGGGGCCAGTTTTGAGACTAGTTAGCTAAAATCAGCTGAAATCTCCTTTTTCCTCAGCAGGATTCACTTCATTACTTCCTACATTCTCATCCGGGTGTAACAGGACAATGTTACATTCAAATAAATCCCAGTGCCACTTCCTAAAATATAGCCCCAATTTTCCTCTCATGTACGTGGCACAAAGGATGAGAATTTCTAGACTGTGAGGAAATTGCTTATCGAATGACTGTTTAAGAATCAGCAAATTATATCTGAATTTCAATGGGTAATTTTCACCCTTCAGAATCTTTTGACTGTAGATTACTAAGATGTCACCTTTTTTGGTATTAAATTATTTTGGTCATTCATCAGGAGGCCCGCTCTCCCAACCTATAAAATATATAACTTGAGGTAGAAGTGACAAAGGCTCCGCATGGATTTCGATTACTGAAAAGACTGGCAAGTTTTCAAGTGTGCTTTTTCCACATCTTAACTCCCATCAGTCTTCATTTTGAACAGTGTACCGGGTGCCATTTTGGACATTTAATTAGCTGGTACATCTTGTAAAAAAAAAAAAAAAAAAAAAATTCAAGTGTGATCTGTGACTGTTTTGAAGGGGCTACACATCAGATACTGACCAGGGGCCAATCAGCCACTTGTGTCATTTGTACAAGTGGATTTTTCCCATTCAATTTTGGTTCCACTCTAAATGATGACTTCAGCGCTTGAATTTCTTCCATGGAAGGCCAGGAAAGCACTGTGTTCTCGAAGCTCGATGGGACAACCTTCAACCAAAGACTGAACTTTTGTTGTCAGAAAAACTGGGCCTAATGATTGCCGCAAACAGGGCTGGGATTTTATTGGTGTCCTCTATGTGACTGTGACAGTGTTGACATTAAATCAAATTCAATTAGCATGGGCTCGCTAATGACTTACCCTGCTTCAAAAAGTGGCAAGGACAAAGCACTTGGCAAAAATTCTCCCGGTTACAGTCTGGTTTCCAGCTCCTTTTGGTCGCTTTTCAATGCGATAGCGAACTGCCAGCTTGTCTCCGTAGATGAATGTTAGAGGACTTCACTAATGAAACCCTCGACGAGATCAGTGTGCCGCGAGAGGGAAGGGGCAGGGAGGGCAGGGGTACCTCTGTCCTCAGGTGCTCTTGAAGCAATTTCCAGAAGCACCGCGGAGCGCATCCAAAGAAACAGCTACTGCGTCCCTAGAGGGTAGCTTGGCTGGACAGGGTATCAAAGCTGCAAGGGGAAATAAGGTCTGTGGTGGGGATTGGGTTTCCGTAAAGCTAGAGGCACCCTCTCCGAAGGCGTGGGAGGCCGGGCCATTATCTGAGCAGCATTTTAAAGGAACAGAAGAGCCATTATGATACCCGCACCACCCCAGCAGGACGAAGACGATGTCCATTCCAGATAGCCGCAGCCTGGATGGACCGCCTCCCCGTTGTCGCTTGCCTGATCGCGGCGCTGTCCTCATCCCACCCCCTTCCCCCAGAGGGGCAAGGACAGCTTGTGCACATCCCTGCCTCCCACGGTGCTGTCAGCAAACAGCGCCCGCGCTGAGTCACTTTCAGGAGTCCTGTGCAAACACAATATTGAGTAAATAAAAAAGCACGATCTTAATTTAGAGAAAAGGGTTACGAGAGAAAGAGCCAATATCCTGCCACCTTGTTGTGTCACTTTAATATCTCAAGCTGGTTTCCTTGAATGTTTATCTTCAAATTAACCTTCTCCTCCTCGCCTCATAGACACCTTCCCTTCCTACCTCTTTCCTCTATTCGTTTAAATATGCCCTTAATAAACCAGTGCAGAAAGGGGGGGGGGGGTGAGGAGCTCTGAAACAAAGCAGGGCATCCGGGGAGAACACGCAGATTTGTTTGGTCTCCACACACATGACTTCGTCCACGTTGTAGTGCAGCCAGATGATGGTAAAGGGACAGAGGCTTCCAGTCGGAATCGTGCAAACTACGTCAGCCTTCCTGGACCTGCTGGAACTGATAGAGAAGTCCATCGCGTGCAACTGGAACCTGGAAAGACCACGGAGAAGCCCCAAACTAGCGATACGGTGGAGAATCCAAGCCTACAGGGAGGTGATTTTGACATTAGCAGGAAAGGGGGAAATCTTTTAATTCTAGTGACTGCTGAGATTATAAACGAGAAAAAAAGATAGGGCGCTATGCTCCAGAAAGGAGTCCTCTGTCAGGGAGAGCCAGTGCCAGTCACGCTGCTCCGTGCTAAGCTTGTCTGGGACTGAAAAGCCTGGCACTGGTCAGGGGCAAAGGAGCATTTGTTCAGGAAAAATACGGAAGTAAAGAATTACAAGGAATTCCAATCATGGGGTGCCTGGGTGACGCAGTTGGTTAAGCGTCTGCCTTCGGTTCAGGTCATGATCCCGGGGTCCTGGGATCGAGCCCTCTCTTGGGCTCCCTGCTCAGTGGGGAGGCTGCTTCTCCTTCTCCCTCCTTCCCCCCCCCCCCCCCACTTGTGTTCTCTGGCTCTCTCTATCTCTCTGTCAAATAAATAAATAGATAAAATCTTTAAAAAAAAAAAAACTAAACCAAAACAAAACAAAACAAAATCCCAACTACTCTAAATATGTCCAGATTCCTTTAAAAGTTGATTGAGCCACATGTAAAATGAGTCTGGACACCTCAAATATCTGGACTGTACAGAAAGGGCAGGAAGTATACCTCGCTCTTTTTATAACAGCAACTGCAAAATTTCTCCTTTTATGCTTCTACTCAAAAAGAATCACCTTGTTTACTCTTCAAAATTACCCTGAAAAAAAAAATAGGTATTCTTCTCCTTACTTTACAAACAAGGAAACTGAGGCTCAGCCTCAGTGGTGTCTCTAGAAATTCTCAATGGCAATGTCCATGGGAACACCTGGGTGGCTCAGCTGGTTAAGGGTCTGCCTTCAGCTCAGGTCATATTCCCAGGACCCTGCATCAGGTGCCCTGCTCCGTGGGGAACCTGTTTCTCCCTCTCCCTCTCCCTCTCCTTCTGCCTACTGGTCCCCCTCCTTGTGCACTTTCTCTCTCTCTCTCTCTGTCAAATAAATAAAATCTTAACAAAACAAAACAAAACGAGGTGGTTCACGGAGAAAGGGAGAGGGCTGCATTTGCTTGGCTGTCAACTCTCTTCTCAGTTAAATTGATTGTTCATTCAGGCAGCTTAGCACTGCTACTCTCTTAACCAGAAAAGGTGAAAAACTTTCTCAAAATCTACCCAATAGTGGCAGGGCCAGGATGATTTGTGTCTGCCTGCCTGACATCAAAGCCTGTGCTCTTATAGACTGCTTGCAGAATGTTCCACCAATGGTAACTTTCTTCACTATTACAGGCTTCCAAAATCATTGTACATGCCTGGACATTCACCCAGGAATAGGCTAAGTATTCCAAAAAGCCCAGTTTTTAAAGCTCTGACTGAAAAAAAATAAAAATTAAAAAAAAAAATAAAGCTCTGACTGGCACCAGAAAAAAAAAACTCCCACTCTCCTGTCTACAAGTTAGGGATTTGCCTCCTGAAATTTTGAAGGGGGAGGGATAAAGAGCAGTCTCCTTACTGAATGATACAAGGAATATTACATTCCACAGAGTAGGAAGGACAAATCAGACACAGAACTTTGTGAAGATCAAATGAGAGAAGGCATGTGGTCGCACTTTGCAGATGAAAAGTCGCTGTGAAATGTAAGCTTGTGTTGTTAATGATATTATCACCCAGGATTTCTCTGCCTCCCTTCTTAATGAAATAATGGTCTTCTTCAAGGTCTCTAAAAGTCAGACCAAAGGAGTGTGTTTCCAGAGAAACAAAATGTGGAGTAATTGTGGATGTTCAATAAATATTAAACAGCCTTGCTATTTGTGGGAAGCTTCAAGTACATGATTAAGTTGCAGGTGATGGTAAAGGAAACCAGCATGATCTTTAATTATAAAATACTTGTTAGATTTGATTCCAGTAAAATGCAATTACCCTTGAGACTTCCGGTTATATCTCACAAGAGGTTATGTTCTCGAGATGAAAGCTTTTGTGGATGAATGTTAGTCTCCATTGTTTGGGACCATGTACCCTGATCCTGGCTCCTGTCTGTAGCAGCTAATCACCGTTCACTTGGCGAGCCTTGCAGGAATTCCCAGTTGTACGCCAGCCATTCTGTGGCCCGCCTTGAAGTATGGAAACATCACAGAAGTGAGCATAAGGGCACCAGTGGCAGACCAGAGCATTAGCTAGGCTCAGGGAGAAAGGGACTTCAAGGGAATTCAAGATTTCATCGTGGACAAAAGACGGCTCAGTAGGAGGGAGAAAATAGAATTGTCCTTGTACATGTCACCATGATTATAATGCAAACATATATCTTTTTTTTTTTTTAAGACTAGCAGGGAAACCTCTGGATTTCATTTTGGAAAACTATCCCATCAGTCTGTAATAGCTTCATGTTAAACTGAAAATTTTCATCAGCGTCTATTTTTTTTTATACTGCCCATGGAAGCGATTGATAGACTAAGAAAATGGTATTTTGAAAGCCCCCGCCCCCCTTTTTTTTTAGTTTCATGCCAGTAGGGTTCCAAAAGCCTTTTATTAAGAACATTCTGATATAATAATAATGGCTAGCATTTAACTTGTGCTTACAACATGCCACGTACAGGCCAGTGCTTTATGTATTGCAATACTTGTAATGAAACCATGGGGAAACTGAGGCACACTTATGCTATTTAATTTGTCTCCAGACACACAGCCTGTAATGGGAAAAGTCAGTTTCTGCATCCAAGTAGACTGGTTGCAGAATCCATGCTCATATCCACCACACTATACCTCCCAGGCTAGTGCAGCAGGGTTTCCAGTATTCACAGGTTATGAGAAAGGCTGCCTCTGTGTGTGTGTGTGTATGTGTGTGTGTTTACATGATCTATGTATCTTATGCATGGAAGCAATTGACTTTTGCTGTTTTCTTTCTCTTTATGTTCTTCATTTTCTTTCTGAAATTCATTCTATCAATCAGATTTCATTTCTTCACTATGTCAAAATGATTCTGTAGAAGAGTCCCATCCACCTTTTGAGAATGGATTTGGTGGTTTTTCCCTCTGCCTTCTAGGTTATCACTGCCATAAATTAGAATCAGGAGCTTAAATACTGAGCGACCATAAGTCTTCTTTTGGGAATCTACCTACTTTCATTCACCTCATCCTACATTTGCTCTAGAGAGTGATCATAGGTGTCACTGGACATGCATCTTCACGTGGAACATACTAGTTAATAGGCAAAGTAGTTAGTATATTTCCATTTGAGAGAAACTGGTGCTCCAGACTATGAGGCGAGTGTTAGATCATCTTCAAAATCAAGAGCAAAACACTTCCTCAGAGGAAGTAGAGAGGGTGACACCTGTTCTCGGTGCAAAGTGAAGTTGAACAGACTCAGAAACAAGACAAACCTGAGCTTAAGTCGCAGCTCTCTTACTTTCCAGTTATTTAGTCTCTCTGATCCTCAGTTCCCAACGCTGTACAATGGGGGGCAATGATACCGAACTAAAATTGGAACTAAACACTTCTCCACCTTCTGGGCATTTTTTATTTCTCTTGATGCCTTTTTTGTTGTTTTTTGTTTTTTCTGTATTGAAAGTCTTAGGCCAGTAGGGGTCAGCCAAGAGCAATCTTATTTCTAAATTTTTAGCCTTGTTTCTAAAGACCACCAAGATCATAAAATAAAAATCTCTATGGGTTCTAGGACGGTCAGGGAAGTATAGGTTACATTAGGCCTTAGAATAATTATGTGAGAGAGAACAGTGACAGTGTGATTAAGAAGCAAACAGCATATTCTTTGGGGATGGTCCTTTTACCTTTTATTTGGTTTAGTGGAGTGTGTTTAGGCGGGGCCTGAAGGACTCTCAAAAGTCAGTTATGACAACCAGGCAATACAGGTGTCTTGCAAATGGATTCTTAAAATTGTGCCATAAAAATGCAGTGAAAAAGATTTTATTTTGAATATTAGAAGTTGACTTAAAGATTCTTTTAAAGATACCTAATCAATGCTGGGTACCAGTGACTTAGCTGAAAGGGTACAGGCCCCTAGTCTTTTCAAGTGAAGGCTCTTATGCTTAAAATCACCACTGGGCTCCATCTTTCCTCTGAAGGCCACCTAACTCATTTGCACAAGTTTCAATTGCCAATCAAGCCCTCTGCCAGTTGATGTGTTTCTGCATGTCCTTATCCCTTTCCTTCTGCCTTACTTCAGCTCAGCAGTTAGTAATTGTCTGCATGTGAAAAAAGAGCACCTGCTAATCTTGATTTTATATATTTATATATATTTGTAGATGAGTATCTCTTCCAAGCAAGCCGGTTTATATTCTGTAGTCATTTTACGTATAAATATAAAATTTTATCTGATCATTAGGTTCTTATCTTTTCATGATTTTTCTAATGCTTATTCCATTATTGCCTCATCAAAAATAATAATTTACATTTAGTACATAATATTTTAGCTCTTTCAGACATTTTCAGTTTTGACCTTCAGCAAGTCCAGCATATGGACATGGAACTTAAAATTAGCTCGATATTAAGTATTGAGTAATAGCAAAATTACTATTTATTATTTATACATTAACAATAGTTTACATATTGCAGATGCATACTTTCGTTTTTTCTGTTTATGTTTCTCTCTTTTGTTTATTTTAAGTTCTGGCAGCATTTTTTTTTTCTTTTAGAGAGGGAGAGAGTGTCAGTGGGGTGGGGTTGGGGAGAGGCAGAGAGAGAGAATCTTAAGTAAGCTCCACACTCATGTGAAGCTAGATTCAGGGCTCAGTCTCACTACCCTGATATCATGACCTGAGCCAAAATCAAGAATTGGCTACTTAACTGACTGAGCCACCCAGGCACCCCTGGCAGCATCTTTTAGCATCATCAAAGGGCTGAATTCCCAAAACTTTCCTTCCTGAGTCACCTCAGGGCTAACTAAACTCTAGGGGTGAGCCATGCTTTTTCTTATTAAAAGCTATGATGTTGTCATGTACAAGAGTTGGATAGACACACAAGATTCAAGTGTTTTTGGCAAATAAATTGGTAGATAAATGAGAGATGGAAAAGAACTTTTATTTGCCTAAGAAATGTAAACTGCATTCCTGAGCTTGAGAAGCACTTTTCCTACCATGTCACATCACCACAATGGGAGTATCTTATAAAACATCCACAGTAAGAATTGGAAAATACAAGATTTTTATTTCAACATGTATTAGTCAACCTTGGCTCCCTTCTGTCAGTGGCTAGTTTGTGTTCCTTTGGAGAGACATATTTCTCCAAAGAACATTGGAAGACATTTCAGAATAGCGTTAAAAGACTTTTATTTAGGAGGAGGTGACATTTGGAAATGACACAGGTGTAATAAGCCTCAACAAGAGCATCACTGGAGGGATGAGGAAGTCATCAGACAATTTAACAGGAATTCCCCTGTAGCACAGTCTCCAAACTATGCATGAAATACACTTAGATGTTCTATGTTCTATGTAATTTGGTAAGCCAGTGTTACCTCTTGCCAAGATTCTCATGAATGTTCAAAAAAAGTGAAATTAGTTTTCTGGTTTTGCTCACTTTCCAGCCCTAGTTTTGCTGAGATGCAAGTGACACATAACATTGGGCAAGTTTGAGGCATAAAATGTGATGATTTCATACACATTTGTATTGCAAAATGATTACCCCAATAAGGTTAATGAACACATCCTTCACCCCAGGTAATTACCATGTTGTTGTTTTTGTTATAAAAAGAACGGTTAAGGTTTTTCTTAGCAACTCGTAGATATACAATATGATATGGTTAACTCTAGTCACCATGGTGTACATTAGATTCCCCACAACTTATTCATCTTATAACTGGAATTTTGTGTCATTTCATCAACATCTCCCCATTTCCCACTCCCATCAGCCCCTGGTAACTTCCATTCTGCTCTCTGCTTCTATGAGTTCAGCTTTTTTTAGATCCCACATATAAGTGAGACCACACAATATTTGCTGTTCTCTGACTTACTTCTCTGATCTTGCCCCTTGATTGGGATCCAAAATCATCTTTCCAAGAATTATTGCCAGCAAGACAGTGTAAGACACTGAAGTCTTTTTGGTATACTAAGTAATGGTGGCTATGGAAAGCTTAGAGAGAAAATGTCACTGCTCTTACCTGTTAGTGCAGCTCCTTTAAAACAATTCTATAGGGATCCCTGGATGGCGCAGCGGTTTGGCGCCTGCCTTTAGCCCAGGGCGTGATCCTGGAGACCTGGGATCGAGTCCCACATCAGGCTCCCAGTGCATGGAGCCTGCTTCTCTCTCTGCCTGTGTCTCTGCCTCTCTCTCTCTCTCTCTCTGTGACTATCATAAATAAGTAAAAATTTAAAATAAAATAAAAAAAATAAAACAATTCTACAATGATTTTTAAGGAATATACTGTTTTTTCCAAGGAAGGCATTAAGGCCACTAAAATTCATTCATAAGGGATGGTAGATCAAATAGCTAGTTTTAGCTCCCTCTGGGGACCCAAAGAAGCTGCTGGTCCCAAATAATTCACAGAAATCAATCCAGTTTAGTGGCAAGAACACTCTAGGTGCCGATGATTTATAATGATATCACCTTACCTTGGGATTGTCACTGAAATAAACCATGCCTCAGTTATTCTGACTACAAAATGGGAATTTCTATAACAGCAGAAGTAGTAGTGAGGAAAAATTCTTTAGTAAGTCCCAAAATCAGTAATGGAAAGTCATGGGCTCTTTTAGAATCAAATACTCCGTTGAATCTCCAGATGCAGATGAAGCCTGTGGAATAAAGCCAGAAGTTCAGATGGGAAAAGGGACTAACTCCTTTGTTCTACCTTAAATATTCAAGTCCTGACATTGGTAGCAGAGAACCCAAGAAACCCTACATAACTCCTTTGAGTCCCAGAGTGGAAGTAAGAAGGTATTTCTCTCTTCCCTTATAAAAATTCATCTTGAGAACCCCACCTCATACCTTCTTAAAGATCCAGAGCCCTACAGAACAGACTTACGCATCTCAGGCACCAAAAATGTTACCATTCCATAGAAAACTGGTTATGATCAAAGGTGGGGGAATGAAATAGGATCTGGAAGGTCTCCTTTTCTTGAGTTATACACAGACATTTTCTATGTCCTCACTCCTACATCAGCTGATGAATAAAACTCAGACTAGTTTCGGGATAGAGATGGGAAGAGATCATTTACTATGGAGACCAGGTTTGTTTGTTTGTTTGTTTCATCTCTTATCCCAGGAACTTAAGACCAAAGCAGACTTCCATTAGCAAGCAAGGTTTGCCAGCAATGAATTGATAGGAAATACCTCAATTTACTTTAGAGGGAAAAGTATGTAGACCTCAAACCAGAATGCAGAGGAGCAAGAGGCATTAATGATAAAATGTGAGCCTACATCCCCCTCTTCAAATATCCCACTCTCCCTACAGATCTCTCTGCATCAGTTTATTCAAAGGCCCCAGTCTGTTTTATCTTCAGTGAAATTCTCTCTTGATAAAACGATCCTCCCAAGAGCCAACATTATTTGGTGTTGAATTCATGACTACCAGTAGGCATTAGCGCATGGGACATTCCTCTGGTAGATTATTTGATAATATATTTTGTGCTACTATTTCTCCAGAGCTCTGGAAACTCAGACACCTGCTACACACTTTATAAATGTGTAGATTATTTTACATTTTTTAAAAATAGCATTGAGTTCTTAAGTTTATACTCATGAAGTGAAATAAAGAATTCTCACCCATATCAATCAGTTTAAAGAAAAGTCAGATTCCTTGGATTTCTGGTGACAATATAAATATTCTATTGCCTGTCCAGTGTCTATGTGTATCTCTTCTTGAAATTCCAGCATGGATGAAAGAAATATTGCATTCTGTTATATTATATGGAAAATGTTTATGACTGGTTTACTTAGTTTATTAGGCCATGATTTTAATAAGACAAAAGTTTAGGCTTGAAACTATGAGCTTGTTAGCCCATTCTGTGGTAATTTACTCCCTACTTTCTGTTATCAAATTCTGGTTGGCTTTTACTATGTGTACAACAAAGAACTTAGCCAAGAGGGTAAGTAGACCAGTGGAAGTTGCCACCAATGTTAGAAAAATGGCTCAGAGCCCATGGCCTAGGAATGGCAGGTGAGGAATGCAAGTGTCACTTAATAATGTGAACAAATTATTAAATTGAAAAAAATCCAACAAAGGTTACAAATTGGAAGTCTGTTTGCAAAATACCTCCAACAATATTCTTTTGTTCGACCCCAACAGTCTTTAAAAACACCCAAATCAGTTACCAATGTTAAAAAATTCGAAGCTGGGCAGCCTGGGTAGCTCAGCAGTTTAGTGCCGCCTTCAGCCCAGGGCCTGATCCTGGAGACCCGGGATCAAGTCCTGCATCAGGCTCCCTGCATGGAGCCTGCTTTTCCCTCTGCCTGTGTCTCTACCTCTGTGCGTGTGTGTCTCTCATGAATAAATAAATAAAATCTTTTAAAAAAATTAGAAGCTGTCACAAAAAATTAGGGGTGCTTCTTGTGTCTAGATTCTTGCTTAGCAATAGTCAGCTGGATCTGAGCAGCAGCTGCCCCTGTGGACAGAGCAAGTGCCTACTAGTTTACCACAGTCCCCACCATGCCCTATTGTCTTGCACTCAACTCCCTTTAGCCACGTATGTTACCTATCCAAGCCTGAGAGGGTACTTGAGCTTGCAACCTCCTGAAGCCTATATACACATAAGATAAATCACAGTCATTGATCTTTTGGGGGAAAAAGATCTACTCTTTGGTAGATATCAAAACCTGCTTCAAAAGGATAGTAAGGTGTAAGTTGCTGTATCTTCAAGACTCAAGAACTTATACTACTTGCTCAGATCTCTGCTTGGGATTGTATGTCCTAAGGGTTGTATTGACGTGTAAGGCAGCTATACAGCATATGGACTGGGCCCTGATGTGTAAACATGGAAGGTGTAGAGAATGCATACCTAGCTTCCTCTACCCATTCTCTTTCCCCAAAAGTCTGCAAGGCTTAGCACTTTAAGAACTGACACAAACCTCCTTTCTGAGTCTATGGTTTATGTAAATGTTTCTCTTTAGAAATTTACTATTGCCTAAGTAGATGGTTTATAAAGCAGTTTATGGACTACAGAAGAACTCGCATAGACACAGAAGGCAGTTCTCAAAGTTTCACATGCCCCAAGAATCTTCCCTGAACATCCAGACAATCACTATGGATCCACTGATCCATTTCCTATACAGGAAATGCAATTCTGCAAAACAGATGCCCTTTTTCCTCCCTTTTCAGGGTTATTTGTATTTCGAAATATTTATGATCTGTGTTTTATTTGGTTTAGTAATTCTACAGGTAATTATTTATTTGCCAAATAATTATTTTGTCTTGTCAAATAGATTTCCAGAAGTTGTCCCTAGGCTGATGGTCTGTCAGTTATGGGAGACAAACAATTCAGACTGTAAATCAGCTTCATTCTTCCTAACATGAGGGCATTGGCTTATGGTTGAGATATAGCATCTAAGGAGTAAATGCTACTTAGCTCTGAACCTCTCAAATTTGGGGGACTCTGATGGCTCAATCCAAGTATGTGTTAGTTCTGATGGGCAGTCTACGAGTTAAAGATGCCTCTTCCCTCTATAAGGCAGAACTCAGCATTTGCCCAGCCAGAAAATAAATTCACTAAGAAACAGGCTCGGAATTTTGTTGGCTTTGCTCAAGTTTATGCAAATGTTATCTATGTGTGGAGCTGGTACAAATGGAAACTTTTCCACGAGGACTTCTACAATGGCGAGAAAACATTTGAGAGGATTTAACTTGTGTCGTCCGTCTGTGTGCTAGTCCTGATAATAAACATTCTCCCCAACTTTGAGACTCTGACTGGCCAGATTAGAAATTAAAGACCACTGATATCATTAAAAAGGCTATTTTTGGTAGACTCTGTGTAGGAAATCATACAGAATTTTATTCTCATCCCTATTTAATCTTACCAATTATATGAGTTTTGTCTTTTTCTTTTTTTTTTTTTTAATACAGTTTATCATTTCTGCAGGTCTGTAGACAGTATAATGAAGTGGTGGAGACGTCCTTTGGAGCCGATCTGTCTGGGGTTGTACTGGCTGCATGACCTTGGGCAAAATATTTATCTTCTCTATGCCTCAGTTTCCTTGCATAAAATGAGTATTATGATAATATAACCACCTATGGGGTGGTTGTGAGAATTAAATGAGATAGTCTATGAAATTAGACTTACCATAATGATTGGCACGTAGCAAGCACTTATTTAAATGTTGATTTCTTATTGTTCTTCCCGGTAGTGCAGTATGCTAGGCTTTCAGAGCAGTGCTGTTCATTGCATTGGAAAGGTTATCTGTTTATGCGAGAGTCTACTGTTCGTCATATCAGCTCCAGCTCCATATCACAGAGGACAAAATCCATTAAGAACATATTTAGCTAGACATGAGTTAATTCCATTTAAACTCATTGTTCGTTGGTAATGGAGACACATACTCTGCCAACAGTCGAGATTCTCTCTTCAGTGGCTATTGTTGCAGACCCTTAGACTAAAGGAGTTAAAAGCAAAAGGGAAGCAGAAAAGGGAAGTAGAAATGGAATGAATCTGGAGGCTGCCTTCAAAGTGAGATCACCAGTTAAATGATGTAAAGCTTCTGGCATTGGGACTGGTTGTCAATGGATGTAAAGTTGTGTTGTCACATATAAAACAACCATTCATGATATAAGGCAATGGGATGATATACCCAGGGCTTTGGTGTATCATTCAGATACCATCTGATATATCATCTCTGGTGGACGGGGCCTCCATTCTCCTTTTCAGTCTCAAAACCAATGCAGTGGTCCCACCAGAGACCCTCAGAATAATGGCAGAACCACCCAGTCTATATATGTGCACAAAGTGTTGCCTGAGGCTAAAAAATGTTATCTCGTACAGATAGTTGTGACCATTTTTCAAAAGCAGATGCTTTACTGAGGGCATTGGTAACATTTTATAACTTTGACTCTTCCCCATCAACAGATTCTTTTTCTTTTTTTTTTAGATTTTATTTATTTATTCATGAGACACACACACACACAAAGAGAGAGAGAGAGAGAGGCAGAGACACAGGCAGAAGGAGAAGCAGGCCCCACGAAGGGAGCCCAATGCGGGACCCGATCCCGGGACCCCAGGATCATGCCCCAGGCCAAAGGCATGCGCTAAACCACTGAGCCACCCAGAGATCCTCCCATCAACAGATTCTTATAAGTTAGGATGGATCTGAAGATCTGCCTACCTTAAGTACGTCTTTTTATTCCCAATTTTAGAAGCCACTCTCCTTAGCCTAATTTCAAAAAATATCAGGGACCAAAAGAGGAATGTGTGAAAATGCAAAAGTTAATGGAGTTCTCCAAAGGTTAAATGACCATATTCTATATGGAGTTTAGTTGTAAACAATATAAGCAAGTGTCGGCTACCAGATTTTTCAACCAGATCATAAATTATTCAAGGTTTGTCAAACTAAAGATCTGTTGCTTTTCAGCAATCTTAGTAAGTCCTCTTCCTCTCTCACTGAATTTTTAATGTTAGAGGGAATGCAGATGACAGCCACACTCTACCTTTTGTTTGTCCTAACCTCTAGGTTATGATAAAGAATAACTTCATTGGCATTCTGGTACCCTGCTTTATCCAAAGCTTTGATTTTCCACAGTATCAGTTGCCTGTGGTCAACTGATCATCCTTCTGAAGTATTGGCAGATCAACGGCTGTCTAATGTTACCTCACAATGCCTACGCCATTCATTTCACTTCACCTCATGACGTAGGCATTTTATCATCTCACATCACCACAGAAGAAGGGTGAATATGGTACAATAAGATAGCTTGAGAGAGGCCACATGCACTTAACTTTTATTACAGCATGTTGTTATAATTTTACCTTATATTAGTTATTGTTATTAATCTCTTACTGTACCTAATTTATAAATTAAACTATTATAGGTATGCATGTATATTTAAAAATAACCATAGTATACATAAGGTTCGGACTGCCCACAGTTTGTGGTATCGGAGGTCTCTGAGCACATTCCTCACGGTGGGGGAGGGGGCTACTGTGCCCTGTCAATTGGTGCCTTGTTTCTCCCCCATAAGAACCTAGTCATATTTAGCTTTCAACTAACACTTTTAGGCTTGTGTATATGATCACTTAGTTCTCATCCGATGTAGGTTTATGAACATTTAAATATACTTCTAGGGCAGCCCAGGTGGCTCAGCGGTTTAGCATTGCCTTTGGCCGGCCGTGATCCTGGAGTCACGGGATCTAGTCCCACGTCGGGCTCCCTGCAAGGAGCCTGCTTCTCTCTCTCTGCCTGTGTCTCTGCCTCTCTCTCTCTTTCTCTCTCTGTGTCTCTCATGAATAAATAAGTAAAATCTTTTTTAAAAAATTAATAAATATACTCTAAAAAATCTACACCGCAGTTTTTTTAAGACATTACTTTTTAGAATTTGTTTAGAGCAGTTTTAGGTTTACAGTAAAACTGAGAGGAAGGTAAAGCAACTTCCCAAATATCCCTGGCCCCCCTCTCCACACACACACACACAGCTTCCCCCATCATCAGCATCACTCACAGAACGATGCATTATTTAACAAATGAATCTACATGGACACGTCATAAGCACACAAAGTCCACAGTTTCCCTTAGGGTTCACTCCTGGTGCTGTACATTCTATAGGTGTGGATAAATGTATAATGACATGTGCCCATTATTATAATAGCATATGAGGTATTTCCCTGCCCTAAAAATCCTCGGTGCTCTAGCTGTTCACCCTTCCTCACCAGCCCCACCTACAGCACTTTTTCACAGAAGATACAGCAAGAAAATGTCTATAATTTCCCAAAGTGCTAACAGTTCATAGATGCCAATGGCATATGCATTCTAAAACTAACAGATAGCTTATATTGTAAGGAAATATATTTGGGGGGCACCTGGGTGGCTCAGTCAGTTAGGCATCTGCCTTCAGCTCAGGTCATGATCCTGGGGTCAGAGGTCGGAGCCCCATGTCGGGCTCCCTGCTCACTGGGGAGCCTGCTTCACCCTCTCTCTCTACTTGCTGCTCCCCGTGTTTGAGCTCTCTGTCTTTCTCTCAAAGAAATAAATAAAATCTTTTTTTTTTTTAAAGAAATCTATTTCACTTATTTTTATTTGTATTTATTGATTCAGGAAAAATAAAAGTGTGTATGTATGAGTGTGTGTGTGTGTGTGTGTGTGTTATGTGTGTGTTTTCAGAGCATTTTATTTTTGGAATTCTTTTTTTTGCTTCTGTGTCATACGACTCCACATGGACAAAGTTGGATCTTTTCTGGGAGTCTGGCAAATGTTTTTATTTGCATTTTGCCATGTTCTTGAGTTTAGAGTAGAGAAGAGATTGTAGAAGAAATGCTAGTAACGTGTGCTAGCATCACACAGGAGATGGGTCAGACTGAGCACAATTTTTAACTTTGGTTTAATCATAAAATTAACAGCATAACCCTCTCCTGCCTATGTCAATGCAAATGCATTTTTCAGTTTCTATATCTAATGCTCCATATTAAAAGTCATGTCTGATATCCAGTGGGCTCCTAACCAATGTGTGTATTTTCTTAGTACCAATATTAGCTGGAAATTCCTTGCAGGGGATCCCTGGGTGGCGCAGCGGTTTGGCACCTGCCTTTGGCCCAGGGCGCGATCCTGGAGACCCGGGATCGAATCCCACATCAGGCTCCCGGTGCATGGAGCCTGCTTCTCCCTCTGCCTATGTCTCTGCCTCTCTCTCTCTCTCTCTCTCTCTGTGACTATCATAAATAAATAAAAATTTAAAAAAATAAATAAATAAATTCCTTGCAAAACAGATTGTTTAAATTTGGGCTTCACTTTCTCCATAAATAAAAATTAACCACTTCATCTAAATGGACAGTGATGTGATTAAATTATAGGAACACTTAGGAATTAATGAAGATAAAATAATTAAAGAAATACAGCCTATTTGACCCACAGTGCTCTGTATGGATGGTTTGATGGTTTGGGGATTTGGGTTTGAATCGATTAGAGCTCCCTTTCAGTGAGAATCAGTCTCTTCACATAAAAAATGGGAGATTTGGGATAAGCCTCCTTCTGATTCTCAGTCTACAACATAGGATCTCCAGAATATGTGTAACAGTATAAAACTTGATTGTGTGCTTCAGTAAACATATGGACATACTGCTCTATGAGGAAAATATTGACCTTGGCAAACTAGAGTCAATAAATTTTGAGTTTGTCTTTAAAAAAAAAAATCAATACCTCCCTTTTTTTTATCTCCACATAAAATAATGCTTTCAAGAGCCAAAGCTATTGATGGAAATGAGTTTTCCTCTCATCCTAATAAATGCATTATATACAATGTAAGATTATTATAGATCATCATTTGTTATGGTTGGGTATTCTTTGATTTAGAACAAGGGAATTATATTCTTAATTCATCATTCAGTTAACTTTTCTTCTGAAGGAAAGATAAAAACCATTTCTCCTTCTTTTTGGGCCATTAGTACATGAAATAGTATATTCATTACATAAGAACACTCGGAGCTTTTAGGCTATCAATGGAATCTTGTTTTAGTCAGCTAAAGTACATGTATTACCTTGTTGTATGGGTACAGAGTGATTCAAAGCAAGATATCTTTTAATCCTCTGAGGAAAACAGTTGTATATTTCTCTGGCCTGCTTTCACTGTTAACGTTTCTTATTTCTTCTTGTTTTCCTTTGGATTTGGCTCTGACCATTAGATGAGATTTTTTAAAAACAAGAAACCCAGAAAGAAGCAAAGACTTTACATGCATGCTTGGCAAAAGAATGATTCTAACTATAATTTTTCTTTAAAATGAAATACCACGTTAACATCGAGAGAGTGGTATAGGTTGGACATCTTATTACAGAGCATTTTAAAAACATTCCTTTCAAAAACATATCCATGTTTGAGGTTCATAATATTTTTTGGAATAATTTTCCCACAGTTAGATTTAATCTAAGGATTCAGTAATTTTGCAAATAGGATGGGCAGGAAGTGAAATGAAGGAAGTGGGGAAAGAAAGAAAAGAAAAGACTACACAGGTCCTTGCCCCCACTCCATGACTTAGAGTTTTCTTTTCAAATAGGGTCCTGATGGTTCAGTGATAAGAGCCCAGGACTGGCCTGTATTCAAAACTTGACTTTGTCACCTACTTGCTGTGGGACTCCTGGGCAAGTCACTTTGGAAGCCTACGTTTTTGCATTCTTTAAGTGATGTCAAGACCTCTCTCATAGGACATGTATAAGAATTATTTATTTATTTATTGTATGGGATGCATTTAGCAAAGTACCCTACCACTATAAATATTAGTTTTCTTTTTTTTTTATTAGTTTTCTTTTTCACACTTTTCCTTCCTCATCTCCACATCCATGAAACTAAATTTAAAAGGTAAAGAAAAACCATAAAATGAGAGCATCCTAGAGGTTCTCACCTGCCCGTCTGCATATCCCATTCTCTCCCCTCTCCAGGATTGGTTGAGCTGACCCTCTCTGCACTCTACCCCAAAACTGCAAGCCTCTGGTCTTCCTCAGAGAATTATTTGCAAACCCAGAGATGATGTTGGATGTCCAGTTATTATGTACATCTTATTCTTCTGTGCTGTAATTTGCACACTTGCTTTTAATTCCTTATAGAGCATTAAATATTAATGCTGTTACTAAATTTAATAATTTAAATGGTTAGCTTTCTGTGGTGACTAAGGACGTGGACTTTGGGGTCAGGATGCCTCCATTCTAATTCTACCTCCTTCACCTACTACCTGTGTCACCTTGGGTAAGTTACTTAATACTCCTGTGCCTCAGTTTCCTCATCTGTACCATGAAGCTAACAATATTACCTATCTTAAGGAAATCCTAGAGAACATTTAAAATCCTGCCTGGCACATAGCAAGCTTTAAGTTGCAATAGCAGTGATAGTAGTAGAAGTAGTAGCACTAGTTACTGATCCTAGCACTAGATCTACTAAATGTACTAGGAGTAGCAGCGTCCCCTTCTGGAATGAAATGCACTCTTGTTGACAGCTGAGATCAGAGCCTAGGTTTGTGTCTGGGCCATAGGAGGCACTCAGATATGTTTGTTGATCAATTATGGATCAATTATGAGTCCTAAAATGTAATATAAATTATCAATCATATAATAACAATATTTACTAACAGTCTGGATTATAGTCTAAAAGTTGTAGTGTAGTCTATACCTTGACTCTATACTTAGCTTTGGGAAACTTATGTACCCTCTATAATCTTGTATTTCCTCATCTGTAAATGGGAATTGTCAGGAGGATTAAATAAGAAAAAATATATAAAATATTATGCACACTGACTTACACAGTGTAAAGCTCTTTCTATGATTTGCTGTCACTTTGAGTGAGAGCTCTCATCTATTCAGCTTGTCCCTCACAAGGCACCAAATGGTACTTTGTGGCAGTACATTATTGCTCGTTAGGAGTTATTTCTATTTTCACTTTGGAAAGCTTCCTAATTTTAGCATTTGGCTATTTTAAAGGAAATTTTCAGAGCCAATCGTATGGTAGCAAAAAGGGGGAAAGATGGAGACTTCTTCTACCAAATACTAGAAAGCCCTGAAATTTCTAGCTAAATTGAGTTCTTGTGAAATGAATTTTAATATGACTGAACTCTACAGTTTAACTAACCTTATATTGCCTTTAAGTGACCCCAGTCTTGAACTGGGACCATGATAGCCTATGCATGTGAATGAATGGCTTTCCATGGTGGGAATCAGTGTCTATCCAGAAACAAAACATCATGATCTTCTCATTAATTCTCTTTTTAAGATGAAGTCTCTTAGTTTTCAAACTGTTTTAGGAGAACACAAAAGTTACACAGCCGCTAGTTACAACGAAAAGAAAACTTCAGATTCATAGCAAATAATAAGACAGTCATAAACATTCTAATTTAAGGTGGGTAGTTGGTACTAAGTGGACATAGATCATAAAGTCCTCGTGACTGGTCTGATTATTCATTTAACTATTCTAGAGAGATATGGTTAAGATAATAAATAGGTGCTTTCATGGAATTTGAAATTGTTTTTTGCATAAAGCATGTTTTTCTCAAGGCTGGATTTACCTAAATTCACTGACAGCTGGAAGCCAAATGTATTCACATTAAATTGTTTACATCATAGGGATTCCAGTAGATAAACTACATTTCATTTAGTAATGTACAACAAGTGGAAGAGGTCCTAACTCCTACACTTAGCCAAATATGTTTCTCATCATTTCTAATGCCTAGAACATTACTGAGAGATTGTGTGTGTGTATACCTGTGTGTATGTTTGTGAAATGAGATGATGGTTGATTTTTTTGTTATTGTTTTGACAGTGTATGATTATTTATGTTTGTTTTCTGTTTGGTCTAACAAAATGGGAAGTGGATTACTCTATAGAGTGGCTCAGAATTTGATAGTTCAGAAACTGACCATAGCCAGTCATACCTACTTTCCCAGGAACTCTCAATCTTCTGCTTCCAGCTTTATGGAAAAATAAATGGTGAAAATGCAGAACTTCAGAAACGACAAGAGTTTGCTGTCTTGTTAGAGAAAATGTAGTTCCCAGAGTTAGGAGGATGTATTAGAAATCCAAATTCTCAAGCCCATACCAGAACTGCTGAACTAGGATCCGCATTTTAAAATGTTAGTGCGTACTTTAGGGTTTAGGAAGCACTGCCCAGGGAGGTCTCCCATATTTCTGGCTACCTCCAACCCCCCAGATTTTTAAACATATGCCATGACATTACTGTACAATTTGTAGAATTGGAGAGTAAGAAATAGCCAAGGGTGAAGTGTGATTCTTTCGAGAAAATGTGATTCTTTCATCATTCACTGTTGGGCAAATTTTCTAGGAATAGGTGACTTAGGGGCCAGCGAAGTGTAGAAAGTGGAGGATCTCAAAAGGGAACAGCAGATACTGTCTGCATGTAATGCAAGAAGTCAGACCCAGGCTAGCTAGTCGTGGTCAGTAACATGTTTCAAAATCAACAGGAGGCAGTGTGAGCCTGCCAAGGATGTTCTAGAAGCCATTATTCAGTGGTGAAGGGTGATAGGGAACTGGGGAATGCTATCAGTAACAGGCCTGTGAAGGTCTTCCTTGTTTAGACTGTTTCTCAAGCTGGTGACAATCACAGCAGCTTTCTACCCTAGGGCCCACACAGATTCTTACAGCGTCCAAGTATAGCCCTTCATCCACCTGTAACTCAACTATCTGGTGATGTCATTTCCCCAAATACACATAGGAAAGTTAGTTTCATTCAATTTGACAAATCTGTATTGATTGCATATACTGGATGCCATACTCAGGACTTGATTTTTTTAATTAAAAAGTTTTTTTAATTCAAAAAAGAAACCCTCCGAATAACCAAAACAGGCAACAAAGCTCTTTTCTTAACCTCACGTAACTCATTCTTCCATGAAGAATCAGGATAAACCTAATTCTGAGTCTATTTTTACTTACCTATTTTATTCTGCTTTACACACATTTCCAGCAAGCTCAGTTATATGGTTTCCAAGTCCTCCGTAGAAGATGGAGAGAAAGGGTTAATGCTGTTGTTCCAGGAAAATGCACTGATTCAGCCAGAAGGGCAATAGACTGTCCATAAATAAAGAGACAGAGATCTGCAAATAGAAGACGAGAGCTCAGAAAGCACAGCCATCTGAAGCCATTTTTGTGTAGAGACCAACATTTCCACATACCTTGCAAGATCTGGGCCATGGTGTGTTGTTCCATCAGTGCACTGGATCCTTAAAAGGGAGCTGAACCTTCACAAAAAAAGTTGAATCCTGTTCAGAATACTAGTTTAAAGAAAAATAAAACTTATGTAACATATTTTAGAAAGCTCTTCATGAAAAATGGCTCCCGTGGAAAAATCATAATGCTTGAAAGAGCAACAACCACACATTTTAGGGGAATTTGCAAAGGCTCAACCTATAAAATTCTGGATATGTGAGGCTTTAGTATGTTTTTGAAGAGATTAAAACTTACTTGGTAGGAGATCAACAAATTGAAATAGGGAACACTCTCTTGGATGGACCCTAATTTATTCTCTATGCCTTTTGCATGAATGAAGCTTTAGTACCAGGTGTACATTTATGAACATGGCCTAACATTTGCCTGTGACACATCTGAGGACCCAGAGCTATCAGCACACCTCCTCATATTTGAAGCCCCACTTACAGGTTCTTGAGGATCATTTCAATTCAACTTTGAACAAAAGAACCTTGACTCTTATTTGTCTGTTAGGAAACACGCAGAAATAGGAATATCTGAGTATAAAGGATCATGGAAATTTTATGTACAATTTATATATAGCTTGTATGTTGATAGAGTTTATTTTACATTATATTATCACACACATATGAGAGAGAGAAAAAGAGAGAGAGAGATGAGAATATGCCAGGAAAAAGTTCACAAAAAATACACTGGAAACTCTTTAACAGTGGTTTTTCTCTGGGAAATAAGATTAGTTGCATCTCCTTTCTTCTTTAGATCTCTGAATTTTGTGAAATTTTTTCAGAGAAAACGCACACATACACACATGCACTCACACCTACATATATATAAATTACCAATATTTCCACTTGGAAGGAAAGGAAGAAAGAAAGGGAGGGAAAGAAGAAGAATGGAAGGGAGGGAGGGAGAAATGGGAAAAAGAGCATTGGGAGAGTGAGCAAGTTGGTTCATTGATCTCCTGAATCCACTAAGCCAGTCACCTTCCCTTCATCCTTCTTCATTCTCGGATGACCTGCCCTTTTGAGTGTATGGAGCTTCCCTGTCATCACAACAGATCATTCTGCACACCCAGTCCCTGAGAATGTCCCTTTTGGGTAGATGATAAAAACCAACTTGAAGTCACAAAGCCAGACTTGGGTACAGACAAAGATCAGGGACCCTCCCTCAGTTGAATCTCTCTCCCAGCCACACAAGGCTCTCTGTGATGCTCTCTTCTTGCCCCATATGCAGTCTGGTTATCTTCCTATTCAGAAACACATCTATGAACCAAAAAACAATCCTTGCCTCAAAATGATGGTCACCCTGTCATGGGTTGACGCATATTAGGACAGGTTGGAGAATGAGAAGACTTTGGGTACAGGCAACCTCTCATTGGGTAGAGTCATTGCTCAGCCGAGTAAGCAGAGTATAACTCATCTAAAGAGGTAGTTTTATTTTTTCTCTCCTAAACATGCCATTTCTTTGTATGCTGTTTAAGACTAAACAGTATAAAATGGGATTGACATTATGTAATTACTTGCCTTTTACACTGTGCTAACTTAATTTGCTTTTCATTCTCAGGTATTTAAGAGCTCATTATTTTCCCATCAGACTTTACTGTCTGCCAATTAAAGCGTTAGATGGATGAGGTAGACCATTGTTTGGGAAGATTTCAGGTAGCCATATTAAAAACAACAGCTTTGTATCACTTCCTTTGGCCAAAGACAGAATTATTTTGCAAGTTTATCAGTTTATACGATACCCTCTGTGCATTATATGGTGTGTTTTTTGTTGTTGTTGTTCTACTTACAAATAAAAATGGCATGGTCATCATACAAATTCTAGCATTTACAACTAGGTACAAATTAAGTCTCCTGTCGATAGAAAGAATAAGCAGATGGGGATTAGGTTCAGAAGCTGGAGTTGTTTTGAGGAGGTCCTGCCCCGATGGGTGTACCTACATTACAAAGCATGTTGCATTGGGCCCCAGTGGTGTCGTGAGCTGGGCTATTCCTCTCTTTTGCCAGGTACAGTTCATCAGAAACCACATCCCAATTTCATAGGCCCATATTAGCCATATGATCAAACATGACTCATGTCCAGGGAAACATGAGATTTAGGTTGGTTTAAGGAAGGTGTGCTGATCTGAACAAAAAAAAAAAAAAAAAATCAAGCCACTTTTCTTCTCATCCACTCTCATTTTAGGTAATAAGAGCCATAGCACCAAGGTTTTTCCATCTTAGTACCTGAAAACACAGTCATTTTCTTTTTCTCTCTGTCATTATGGAAAATGCTTGTATTTTGGAAGTGCAAGGAAACCATAGTAATTGCTCAAGAACTGTGGAAGGAGAAAGGGTCCAGGATAAAGGTAGGGATGTTTGTTAGCTCCAGGAAGCATTTTTTAGAAAGGAGAATTAACAAATAAGAAAGGTCACCATAAGCACGGAGAGATTGCCTGTACCATTAAAAAATTAATAGACTGTCAGTTACAATAACTCAAGGGCCAAAGGAAGAGAACAGCTTGTGCAATCATTAATTACAAAATGAGATTATTGTGCCATGGCCTCCTTGTCAGAATTTGTGGTTCTACCTCTGACCTGGAAAAGTAAGTCTCTTGGTCTTCATGAAGCAGTGGGCTATGGGTTGTTTTGATTACAGTAATCCTGGGTTTAGAACACACACCGGTTCAGTGAATCCACTTCATCTCTGTTTTAAGGGAGTAGCCCTGGAAAAGGCAGGGCTGTTGCCTAATCAGATTCTACCTGAGTTAACCCTGAACTCACTCCAGGTTTGGATCAATGATCCTACACAGTTACTGAACCCCATGCCTGTCTGTAAGACAGGCTCATTAGATAACCACTAGCCACATGTGGTTAACTAAATTTAAATTTAAGGTAATTAAAATTAAATAGAATTTAAAACCTAGTTCCTTATTTGCACTTGCCATGTTTCAAGAGGTCAATGGCCATGTGGCTAGTGGCTACCATATTGGACAGTGCAGAAAGTTCTATTGGACAGCACTGCAAATAAATTAGAAGCTCTTGTTGTCTTGGCATCTCCTACTCCAAGGAAAACCTTTAAACCTATGGCGGTAGTTTTCAAGCTTTAACATGAATCAGAATCACCTAGCTGGCATGCTATAGGTCTAGGAAGGGTCCCTCAGACTTGCATTTCCAACAAGTTCCCAGGTGATGCAGATGCTGCCATTCACTAGAGTACACTTTGAGAACCATGCTCTATATGAAAGTAGAAGTAATACCAGCATAAGTACACAGCTACAAATGTCAAGCCTCAATTCTGTTACTGAAAAGAAGTATTATCTAGAGCTGCACTATCCAAAATAGCAGTCACTAGCCACCTGTGGCTAGTGAGCACCAGAAATATGCACCTAAAAATTAAAATTGTAATGCTATTTAACTTTAATTAATTATAATCTAAATATTAAAACAGTATAAAATATTTTTCTATTTATTTCAGCTATATTGTTTTGGCAGAACCATATTTAAATTAAACCATTGAAAACTTAATATCCAAATTGAGATGTATATGTAAAATGCATATCAGATGTTGAAGATTTCATATGGAAAAAGAAGATAAAATATCTCAATAATAATTTGTACATTGATACTGAAATGATAACATTTGGTATGTATTAGATGAAATAAAACATACTGAAATTAGTTTCACCAGGTTCTTTTTACTTTTTAATATGGCTACTAGAAAAATTTTAAATTATATATGTGGTTTGTGTTACAGTTCCATTGGACTGTGCTGATATAAAACTTAATCACTCTCTTGGACAATAAGTTGCATATCAATTACTTGTAGTCATAGGTTGGAGGGCATGAGTAGATTAGTGATCTCCAAAGGCCCTATAATGCTCTAAAAGTCTGTAATGCCTACAAGATGAACTGCCAAGAGATCATCTTTCTACCCTGCTTTTCCTCCAAAAACTGTGCAAACCTGCCAAATATTTCCCTTTCAAGGCCATGACAGCCCCCTGTCCATCTACACTTCAGAGAAAGAGATGATTGAATCTCCTTAAGCCACAGAGGACTAGATGACAGGCCCACGGTACCAGTAATGGATTCTTTTTCTACCTGGACTGCACTTCTAACTAAATAAGAATGGGCTTGTGTATAGTGCAGAAAGTTCTATTGGACTGTATATAGCTAAACACTGGGCTCCCAACTCCAAAAATTCTTTCCATAAGGCACAAAAATCCCATGAATTGAAATGCCAGCTATTATTCATTGGCCTCCAAGGTAAAAAATATGGAATTTACTTCTACCACAAATACATTAAATTTTTAAAAATGAAATTGATATACCATGTTCATAACAGCATGATTCACAATAGTCAAAAGGTAGAAGTAACCCAAACATTCATCTATAGATGAATGGATAAACAAAGTGTAGTATATACACTTAAGGGAATATTATTCAATCTTTAAAAGGAAGGAAATTCTCAGTTTGGATGGCTCTTGAAGACCTTGAGTTAAGTGAAATAAGCCTGCCATTAAAGGACAGATGGTATTTGATTCCACTAAGATAAAGGACCTAGAGTTATCAAATTTATAGAAACAGAAAAAGTGGTAGTTTCCAAATACCCTAAGTGTGTTGTAAGTACTATAGCTACATTGAAAATTAAGATTCAGTGACATGGTCGTATGAGTGACTTGTGGCAGGGCCAGGACTCTGCCTTTTATCTACACCATATCTGACTTTCATCTGTGATCCTTTTTTAAAAAAATATTTTATTTAAATTCAATTTGCCAACATATAATATAAAACTCAGTGCACTCCCATCATGTGCCCTACTTAGTGCCCATCACCCAGTTACCCATCTCCCCATCCTCCTCCCCTTCTGCAACCCTTTGTTTGTTTCCCAGTTAAGGGTCTCTCATGGTTTGTCTTCCTCTCTAATTTTTCCCGACTCAGTTTTCCCTCCTTTCCCTTATAGTGTCCTTCACTATTTCTTATATTGCACATATGAGTGAAACTATATGATGATTGTCTTTCTCTGGTTGGCTTATTTCACTCAGCATAATACCCTCCAGTTCCATCCATGTCAAAGCAAATGGTAGGTATTCATCCTTTCTGAGCATCTGGGGTCTTAATAGCTGCCTCATGATCATGTCTGAGCCAGACTATGCCAAGCAAACTTCAAACACCCCAGAAACCCAAGCTGCTTTAGAAACTACTGGTATGGAACTTCCCCAGACCAATTAAAGACAAGGACCAGCCCTAGACAAATTGTGGAGGGGTTGAGTTTTTTCTTTAACAAATTCCTAATTTCCCTTCTTATCTTGCCATCTCCTGGCTGGTCTCATGTTATCTCGTGAGATAGCCAAACTTTGCCACTACTTCATAAAGACTACTTTTCAATTATGGCACTCAGGGAAGCTCTAGACATATCCCTGATCCCTTCTCTATTAAAACCTACCCATCCTGGGTGTTCTTCACTTAGAGCTTTGCTGAGCTCCTGACCCCTAAACAATTAGTTCACAATACCAGTGACCTATAGAGATGATTTTATTCTTAAAAGTAATACCTTAGAGATAGCAATGTCTTCAACAAATGAATAAATAATCAAATGGGAAATTTCAGATATAGGAGAAACCAGAAATGAGATCTTTTCAGACTTTTTTTGTGTCCTTATGCAAATTATGAGAATTGTCTATCTATAGGTGAAGGTTGTATTCAAAGTCAATTAAAGTACATCTCCCTGTTCACCACTGAGATGCTATGGCCATCTTCCCTGAAGTTAGTCAAGATGCAGACCTTCACAAAGTCCCTCCTGAGGGCACTTGGTGTCCCTGAGATCACTAATGGACCACGAGGCTTATCATTTATGGTCATTTCACATCATCCTCTGAACCACAGTTGGTCCCAAACCTGTCATTTGGTGCAACATGAACTGAACCAATTCGAAGATCTCCTGTTGGCTTTGGTATAGTTTTATTACTAAGATAGATTCAGATATTAAGATAGTAAAAGATTCCAAAGATGAATGTCAGAGGTAGAAACATCAATACATAAAAATCTTTTATTGAAGTATAATCCTATTGTATAGTACAATATCTTCTGCATTGTTTATCTGTGAAGAACTAAAATAGTGCAAACTTTACCAAAATCATGCAAAACCTAAAGACTTTTTACCCAGGGTTGACCAGATTTCCCTTTAAAATTATAATCTTCTTTAAAAAATAAAATCATATAAAAATAAAATTATAATTTTCTTAGACTAATGCTTTTGGTAATTTGCATTCCTCAGATACAAAACATACATGAACCAAAATTTCATATTAAATGGTAGTTAGAAGTCAATCTGGAGTAAATACGTTATTGTATTACAACTTTGAGATATGAAGAGGCCATTTTTCATCTATTTTGTCAGCAATTACTGTTTTAAAATTTTAATAACAGTATCAGAAAGAGTATAATGAGATAGGCATGTTCATAACATGCTCAGTGTTTCAAAGAACTTTAAAATAATTATCCCCTTTTTTCTAGCTATTCCTTTGATGAGAATCTAAGAAAGAAAAACAGAAATATGCATTTTATTATAGGGAAAAAAGCCTTAGAAACAATTTAAATACCTACTTACAATAAAATTCAATGAATTAACGCAAACCATGTGAAGTACTATATATTTACTAAAAGTAATGTTTATTTGAGAATATTTTAACAACTTTTGGGATTTTATTTTAAATTTTAATTGAATTGAATTTTGCATAGGAAATATTTTGAGTAATATATACACAGTGTTTTAATGGTTCAAAAGGTATTCCATTAAATGCCCCCCCATCCCTAACCATATTCCCAGAAACAAACAGTATTACTAGTTTCTCATTTATCATATCAGAGATATTTTATGCATATACAAGTTCTAACAAGTGTCAATAAAATGTTTATTTTTCCCTGAGGACACTTATATTAAATTTGTAGCTTTAAAAGAGATTACTACTCAACTCTAAGTATCTCGATTCTTGCTATAAAGCTTCCTATGAGATTTCCAAAGTTTCGTTGTAGAAGGACTTAATACCATGTGACACTGCTAGAAATCCTATTTACTCACATCTCTATAGAGACCTGTGATCAAGAGCAAAAGAAATAAGGAACTGTATTCCTGCAGGTACTTTCCCTCTAGCCTCCCAACAATTTATTATAGTTTGGTGGGGGAATGAAGGTAGAGGAGTTTTCTTTTCTCTAAGCTTTAGTCTATAGCCACCAGAAGACTATACTTTTAGAATAAACATGCAGAATAAGCAAAGTAACCCCCTAATCTTGGCACAAGCTATAGTAATAAGAAAGAACCACATTCTCCCCTTAGAAGCAACACTAGACCTTGAACTTAGCTTAGCCCATGGTCAGCAGGATGCTGGCCACTCAGCACCAACTATTCCTGCTCTACATCCCGCTGACCAGGAGTCCAGCTCCATCATCACAGTAGATCTGATTCCCAGCCTGACCGTCCATCAATGCCACCACCCTCACTATGCTTACAGGAAACCGCCAACCCTAGAGAGCACCCTACCCAGTGTTTTTCCAGGCAGAATAAAATAGCTTCTATGGTGGCTTTTTTTGCTGAGACTTTGTGCTTTTTCCTCAGATTAAAATCATAAGATGTAGAATTTGTTATGTAAACGGTTGGTTGAATTCCCGAGCCCAGCACAAATAAGCATTCAATAATTTTTCAGAGGTGCCCAAATGAATGAATCTTGTATTGTTTCAAAGATGTATGCATGATGCCTTTTGGTACTGTATATTATGTTAGTAAAAACAGCGTGGGTGGAAGTTTTGGTGGCAAGAAAATAATCTGTTGAGTTGTGCCTGAGAAAGATTTGCTATAGCATGATTCTAAAGCCCTAATGATGACAGGATACACGACATGGCGACAAGTTTCAGTCCACTCTTTGCAGCTGACCTTATTAACAGGCTGTTGTGGCCATCAACTGTTTCGTCTGAACTGAGCCATCCATTCAGAGGAGTAAACATGGACAATCCCAGAATCACAGAGCACCTTTCTGTGTGTGTCTGAACAACTCCACTGTTTAGACAGCAATTCCTTTCTCCATATCTGGTTATTTAATACCTTTCCTTCTGTTTTGCCAAGAAATTCTTCACTATGTAAATTGGTTTCATTTATAAATGGTGAACATTTTCAAATTTTAAAATGCACGTAGAAATGTACATAAAAATGTGCCATATAAAGTATTGTTATTTATGGTAACTATTATTGCTGTTATAATTAGTGTAAGAATGATAGTGCTTATAATGTTCTCCCAAAATAACAGGCAACTTGTTAGCTGCATAACTAGAGAGTGTAAATGAGTACTGGCCTAGGCAGTTAGTATGCATTTGATAAGAATTTATT
Organism: Canis aureus; assembly: GCF_053574225.1. Taxonomy (NCBI): domain Eukaryota; kingdom Metazoa; phylum Chordata; class Mammalia; order Carnivora; family Canidae; genus Canis; species Canis aureus. The sequence goes on along the minus strand of NC_135611.1, from coordinate 84,237,758 downwards.
GCTGAATTAATCAGTAGGTGTAATTTTTCCTGTCGTGTGATTATGGAGAGCAAGAACTAGCTTGGGAGGTGAGGTCCCCTCCAGAGGAGGAATGCATGGTCTGTGGAACAGCTCTTCTTGACATATGATGTGCCAGGTCATAGGAGTTTCAGGTATTCAACCCCAAAACATATGTGTCCCTAGGAGTGGTTCTCTGGAGGACTCTCCAGTAGCAAGGAAATTGCTGGTACCTAGCATACCTTGAGTTGGAGCTCTCATCTGGTATTTGGGAAGCAAGCTCAGCTATGGGATGGGCAGTTTTCATGCTTAGTAAATACTACCATATGCTGACCATTTTCTGTGTGCCAAGCATGGACCAATTACCTTACCACAGGATATCGTTATTCCTCCAGCAACCCTATGAGGTTGGAGTCATCAAACCAGTTTGATAGATGAGGAAACCTTGATGCAGAGGGATTGATCATCCTGACAAAGTATACATCTTTTGAGTGGATTAGGACATGAGCACAGGTCAGGGCCCATCCTGAAAACCAGTGTTTCAAAGTGTGATCCTCAACTCACTGGGAGGGCCATGCATTTCCTCAAGGCCAATCTCTAATTAAATATTACAAGCCCTTCTTATTTTCAGTTTTTGTAATAGGCAAATGACAAGTCCATAGAGTTTCATGTTTATGTAATACTAGTAACTCAGTGGATTACAAGGAGTTTTTAAAATGCTGATATTCAGAAACTAAAATTAACATGTGATTAAAGTACTTATAGATGGCTCTAAGTTATTATTCTATGAGAAATTCAGACTAGCAGATCACATCATAAAGCTGCTGTTTTACCTTTGGAAGTACATAGATGAATGGAAATCTACTGGAAGGTGGGAGAGAATGGCATGGTGTGGAAGCACTGAGGTAGTGGCCTTGCCTAAGTGTGCCCCAACTGAAAATAGCTCAGTACCACTGTCCTAACCATTAATGCTGACATGGAAAGAGAAAGAGGAGTGTCAGTCCATTTGGGCTGCTACAACAAAGTATCATCGAGTTTGCTAGCTTAGAAACAACAGGATTTTTTTTTTCCTGGTTCTAGAGGCTGAAAGTCTGGGACCAAGTTGTCAGCATAGTCAAATTCTGGTGACGGCCTTCTTCTGGATTGTAGGTTTCTTGTATCCTCACATGGTAGGAAAAGAATGCTAGCTAGCTCTCTAGCCTCTCAGGACACTAATCCCATTCACGAGGGCTCTCTCCATGCCCTCATTATAAGCCCCACCCACTAATACTACCACATTGGAGGTTAAGATTTCAACATGTGAATTTTGGGGAGACACAAATGTTCAGTCTTTGTAAAGAGTTTATTCTATTACATATGAACAGAACAGAGCATACTGGTATTATTTTCCTACATGTGGAATGTGAGGTGAAGAGTAAAACATTGTTATTCGTATATCCCTATCATTTATATAGGATAAGATCCTGTGTAAAAAAAAAAAAAAAAAAAAAGTCCCATTGTTATTTTCAGAACGAATGATCTAGAATCTCAAATAAGACAGGATGCATTCAATATTGATTAGCTCTGTCTTATGTCTCACAATAGATAGGGTTTTTTTGAGTAAATGTTTGAATCCTTTCTTGTTTTAAGGTATTCTAACAATTCCCTCTTCTCCATACCCTAAGCAACATAAACTCTTCAGTGAGGCCATTTAGTCTTTTTTCAGAAAATCAAAATAAGCACTTTTCTGAAACATACCTAAAGTGGCTGCTTCTCCAACACATCACCCATCAACTGCCTTTAGCAAACAAAAGATAATTTTTAGGTTCCAAGCATTAACTATTTTTGAGCCCATTAGCTGCAAGAGCATTGGTAAATTGGGTTATTCACTCTATGAGCATTTCTGTCACAAAGTTGAAGATATGTATTGTCCTTTATTTATTGAAAAATCCCTGCAGCATTTGTGCCCTACTCATCTGAAAAAGTCCTTAGCCAACGAGGGAGAGTCTTTAATTTTCAACCATAAGACAATAATTCACTGTTTATTCCTCTAGACCATCCAGTTATTATTTGTTAGTAAATGTGGTGGTGTTAAATAGCAATTATTTCTACTTGGTGATTTTATCTCAGCCCAGGAAAAAAAAAAAATGCCTAAAGAGGGTAAGAAAAGAAGTCTTTTAAGTCTTTGATATAACATTTATCACTAAAAATTCCCCAGGCTTTGTTGACCTCCCAAACAGCAATATTTTGATAATGCTTTTCAAGCAGTTTAAAAATAACTTTAATTTGCCACTTAATAGTGCTTAAGACAGCTACTTGAACACCTAATAAGTATTAAGGACAAAAAAAAAAATACAAATAAAATGGAAGGGCAGATGCTGCTGCATTCACTAAATTGTATCTCCATGCATTATTTTACCTTTTGTTCTGGCAAAACAGAATAAGTCTCCAAATTGTATATAATAACCCTTTAATCCTAGGAAGCAAATGGAGAGATCATCACAAGCATGTACTGCTTTTTGTTCTCCTTTCTTCAGGAAGACTGAAGTTTAAATCTCTCAGTCCCAAAGTAATGCTCCACATGAAGGGTAGTAAAAGTACTAATGATATTAAGCAAAAATATTGGTGACAAAATGCCACCTCAGCCTAATATGATTAAAAATGTCAAAAGAGGGGCATCTGGGTGGCTCAGTGGTTGATCATCTGCCTTTGGCTCAGGTTGTGTTCCTGGGGTCCTGGGATCAAGTCCCACATCGGGGCTACCTGCTTCTCCCTCTGCTTATGTCTCTGCCTCTGTCTGTGTGTGTGTTTGTGTGTGTGTGTGTGTGTGTGTGTGTGTCTCATGAATAAATAAATAAAATCTTTTTTAAAAAAAAGATTATTTTTCTCAAAAGAGAAAATAAATCACAAATATTTTCTCACTCAGACACAGAGACTGATAGGTAATCAAATTTCATGAGGGCTAAGAGGATCCTAGGTCAATTCTAAGACCAAAAACTCATGGTGTTATTGGTTATTAAAACCTCCCATGGACCAGCAGTATCCCCAAGAGAAACATTTTGTGGCATCTTAACCCCAGCAACGATGACATGCTCCATCTTTCACAGTATGGATACTGTCTCCAGCATGGCAGTCACTAATTTGCCCCCAGCAGGGAGATCACCCAGTATCAGTCTGCTCCTTAAAAATAAAGAGAGGAAAAGCTTGCATAATATGCAGCTTGTCCTTGTTTGCTGGAATTATCTAGTCCTCCAGAAACTACCAAGGCTGGAAAACAGGCCTTTAGGGCTTCCTTGAATCGAAGAAACATGCAATGCTTAATACTTAATAGTAAAAAGTATGTCTTAATCGTAATGCTCTTAAATATCACTCATCTTTGTGAACAAGTCTATAGCTTGTGATTTAGAACATGGGGTTAAATATCAGAACAGAAATGGATCCACTATTATTAAGGGTGTATTAGAAGCCACAGTCCTCAGATTTTAGCAGTCATTAATATCAGCTAGAGGGTTTCTTAAAATACAGATTGGTCTAATGTTCATCCCTGGAGTCTTTGGACCACCCCTCAGTAGATCCAAGGTGGGCCGAAGAATGTGCATCTTTAACAGGTACAGAGGAATGGGTGATAGATAACACGGGCTACTCATCTTTGGACCTCATTTGAGAACACCACTGAAAAGTTCTATGTCCTAGCCCCACTGTGCCTCATACTCTTCACAGGCAACTTGAGAGTACTCATACTTACCTCCCAGAGTTGTTGGAACAATAGATAAGAATGCAATTAAAGCTTTTAACACATGCCTACCACGTATTAAGTTCTCAGTAATAGCTAGATGCTACTACTCGTTACTTCTGTGGGCCGTGGAAGGGATTCGACAAATGAAAACAGTGAATGGGGCACTTGGGTGTCTCAGTGGTTGAGTGTCTGCCTTTGGCTCAGGTCATGATCCCAGGGCCCTGTGATCAAGTCCCACATCAAGTTCCCCACAGGGAGCCTACTTCTCTCTCTGCCTATGTCTCTGCCTCTGTGTGTCTCTCATAAATGGATAAATGGAATCTGAAAAAAAGAGAAGAAAGAAAGAAAGAAAGAAAGAAAGAAAGAAAGAAAGAAAGAAAGAAAAAAGAAAGAAAGAAAGAAAGAAGAAGAAGAAGAAGAAAGAAAGAAAGAAAGAGAAAGAAAAGAAAAAAAGAAAGAAAGAAAGAAAGAAAGAAAGAAAGAAAGAAAGAAAGAAAGAAAGAAAGGAGGGAGGGAAGGAAGGAAGGAAGGAAGGAAGGAAGGAAGGAAAGAAAAAAAGAAAGAAGAAAGAAAGAAAGAAAGAAAGAAAGAAAGAAAGAAAGAAAGAAAGAAAAAGAAAAGAGGAAACAGTGAATGGTTTCATATATTTGCCTTTTTTTTAAGATTTTATTTTTAAGTATATACCCAATGTGGGGCTCAAACTCACAACCCTGAGATCAAGAGTGACATGCTCTACTGACTGAGCCAGCCAGGCGTTCCCCATATATTTGCCTTTAATCACTCCTCTGGATTTTCTGCTTTTGACTTCAGATCACACTAAACTCTTGTTTTCACTTTTGAGTTAGAAAGGGAAGATTTTGTTTTTTGAGGATGTTAAATTTACATTTAATTAACCAACATGGGGCAGCCCGGGTGGCTCAGCGGTTTAGCGCCGCCTTCAGCCCAGGACCTGATCCTGGAGACCCGGGATCAAGTCCCACGTTGGGCTCCCTGCATGGAGCCTGCTTCTCCCTCTGCCTGTGTCTCTGCCTCTCTCTCTCTCTCTCTCTCTCATGAATAAATAAATACATAAATAAATCTTTTTTAAAAAATTAACCAACATGTGACTTGTTTATGTGGTTTTACACTCTCCATTTGTTTCTTATTCTGTTCGGTGAAATAGTCATTTTGGTTGGCTGTAAAATGTGTAAGGTGTCCCAGGATGAGTGAAGGGAAACAGTTTTATCTTATAGGATACTTTAGGGACATATTTCTTTCTACTAATAGAAACTTGGACTACACACACAGAGATAATGCTACCATTCTTAGACTTTCTACATTTTTAAGTAAATTTACTGTATCTGGTTGTTAAGTTGTCTCTTGGTGAATATGCTCCCTAGAAGATACAAGATGAGATACACAACTCCTTTGCGGTATTGAAGCAAAACTGAATTGGCTTACCACTAATGACTGTATCTGAATTCAAGTAAATTATGTTGTTGGTGCCTTTGTACAGAAAGAAAAAATAATAATAAAATCTAAGCAATAGCAATATGTGACAGAGCCTAGAGATCTAGAGTTAAAAATCACTGATGTTAACAAAATTACTTTTCTTGATGACCACAATGAAAGAAGACCATGCTCTTAAGAAGTAAGAATGGTTTTGCTAGAAAATTCTGAGCTGGTATGGATGAAGCCCATGCAAGAGTATTAGAATAATGCAGGCCCCAGGTGCAGCAAATTGTAGCCACATGCCCTAGATTAGAACAATCAAAGCTCATCCTCTGATGTTGCATGTTGAGCAACATGCAAAATTACTGCTGTCTCTCATGCACCCGATAATAGTAGTCTCCATCACATACAGGCTTATGAAGAAGCTTATCTGAACTCAACCTCCAAGTTAAGATACCTTGGCAAATGTTCTTATGGTTTTAATCTGTTTGCGTATTTTTAAGAATGGTGTCTCCTCCACTCAGGAGGATGACTTTCAGACTGGAAGGAGGTACAAGGGTCATTAAGGCAGTGTTGAAGTTCACCAGTGAATAGTGGCTTTTGAGAGTGAAATTTGCCACTTTAAGTGAAGACAAGTCTCTAGATGAATGCTATATTGGAAATTACAGATTCTTCTTTAGTAATAATCTTTGAGGTTCCTGGCAAACTAAAAAGCTTCCAAAATATTAGAAATAACTCAAATGCCCCATATCCAGAAATAGGCAGAGAAAGATGAATTACATATAGGCAAGTATTTATGCCATATAAGTTTATGTATACAGATATGGATATGTATTATGTGATACATATATATGCATATATACACATATGCACTAAGGACCCTCAATAGCAAGACCTAAGAACAAATTACAGACCAGAGCTACAGGACTAGGGAGTTAAAACTGTATCACCAGCACTCATCTTGAGATGCCAAAAATGAAGTAGTGACAAACTAACCCAAAGCCCTTTTTTTAAGATTTTATTTATTCATGGGGGGAGGGGGTGCAGAGACACAGAGGGAGAAGCAGGCTCCATGCAGGGAGCCCGATGTGGGACTCGATCCCGGGTCTCCAGGATTAGGCCCTGGGCTGAAGGCGGCGCTAAACTGCTGAGCCACCCGGGCTGCCCCACAAAGCACTTTAAAAAAAAAAGATTGTATTTACTTTTTCATGAGAGAGAGAGAGAGTCAGGGAGTGACACAGGCAGAGGGAGAAGCAGGCTCCATGCAGGGAGCCTGATACGGGACTTGATCCCAGGACTCCAGGATCATGCCCTAGGCCAAAGGCAGGCGCTAAATCGCTAAGCCACCCAGGGATTCCCCCCAAAGCACTTTTTGATAGTGTTTTTTTTTTTTTTAAGATTTTATTTATTTATTCAGAGAGCCACAGAAAGAGAGAGGCCAAGACATAGAGGAAGAAGCAGGCTCCATGCAAGGAGCCCAATGTGGGACTCAATCCCAGAACTCCAGGATCACACCCTGAGCAGAAGGCAGAGGCTCAACCACTGAGCCACCCAGGCATCCCTTGATAGTGTTTGTAATACTGATAAGACCAACAGAACAACAGGGACATCCTATTTTTATTTATGCAAGCCTTGTGCTCATACTACAACATGTGGGCTTTAGGAAATCATAATTGATTGATCAGCAGTTCTTCTGCAATAGTGAATTGGCTGTCTTGCAAAGTGCTGAACTTCCCATCGTTGAACATAATCAAACAGATGCCACATGAGAACCAGGGAAATCTCTTGGCTCTCCTGCACCATAGGCTTACCTACTGGGAATTCATAAGGGAAGGTATTTCACTCAGTTGCCAGCGTATTGGATGCATTCAACACACAAGTGTTTGCTGAATGAACAAATGTCAGAATTCAAGAAGTTAGATTTCAGCCAGATCCTAATATTCAGATGTCAGCTCCTAAGGCTTGGATTTCTACTGAATTAGATAGTGTTTGCTTAATATCAGAAATATTAAAAGCAAAGCAATGGAAATAATAAAAAGATCAGAGGCAGTTTGGGGAAGTGAGGGGGGAAGGTCGATAGGCAGAGCCCAGAGGACTTTTAGGACAGCAAAAATATTCTGTATGATATTATAGATACACATCATGATGCATTTGTGCAAACCTCTAGAATGTACAACATCAGGAGTGAACCCTAACGTAAATTATGGACTTTGGGTGATTATGATGTGTCAGTGTAGGTTCATCCTTGTTTAAAAAAAATGTATCATTATGGCAAGGGATGTTGATAATGGGGGGCGTTTTGCATGTGTGTGAGCAATAGGTGTGTGGAAAATTTCTATCTTTTAACTTTATTTTAAATCTAAAACTGCTCTAAAGAAGTCTAAAAGACTTTGGTCTTTTAAAATAGTATTTTTTATGCAAATAAAAGATTACTTATTCTCCAAAATCTGTATATTTTATCAATCTAATAAGTCAAATAATGAAAGGAATCTAGAGTTTTCCAGAAAACTGGGAAGTTATTCCCATTCATTTTCTTAAAGTTTAAAACATGATATTTTGGAAGGAAACTTAGGAATGTGTTGGTATATGAACCACCAAAGCTCAGGATTTCTGCCATTTTAATTTTGGGTTCTAGTACCAATGTCATCATCCAGTAAGCATATTGCTAGTCTCTTTGTTTTTGATTCTGTTGTCTATATAACTTACCCTTGAATGGAAAATAAATGGAAGCACTGTAGAGAAAATGCTTGGAAATGTAAATATTTTTATATACAGGTTTGAATCAAAGTTAAATATTTACAAGCTCTGTCACCGGAATAATTTAGCTACTGATTAAAGCAATAATTACTACTGTACAGTGTCTCAAAAAGTATAATGTTGAACTGTCTTAAATAGGTCGCACAAGGTAAGCGTCTCTCATGGGATTTTGGGGAAGATTTGGAAATATTTTTGGTTGTCACAGCTAGAGGGTGATATTGACATCTAGTGGACAGAGGCCAAAGATGTTTACAAGTTTGCTATTGAGCAATCACGTAAATATTGCATTTATAAAACCATCAGGATAATCCGTTCTTTTAGCCTTCTGGAGAATGTATAGTTTTAACTACACTAAAGTGTATTTATTTTTAAGTATATGTTTAATTTTACTAAGTATTGTTCAGAAACCTCATTTTGCAAATGCAATTTTGACAGAACAAAATGGTTTTCATGGCTGGAGAAACTTTTCACTGCTTACCTGTCAATTTAGATGAAATGATGCCACTTGAAGTCCATGACTTCCATGAAGACAGAAATAATGGCCATGTTGTTTCCCACTAATATGATTCCTACATTACACAATTAAATGTTTATTGTGTGCCTTCTGTATACCAGGATATTGACGCATATGCTTTCACATTGTTAAAACAAATACATGAAAGTCATTTTTCCCTTACGTTATTTTCCTTACAAGGACAAAACAGTGAGTCCAAAAGGTTAAGTCACTTCTTAGAAAAGCATAGCTACAAAAGGGTAGAAACAGCCCTGCTCCATTTCTGACATGCTTTTCATTTTCTCTGTCTCCTACACCAGCTATAGACTTTAAGATGTATACAAGTATTTAGTCATTCTGAGTCATTACTCAGAGGATAAATTGATGAATGGATATACAACTTATACATAAAGACTTCAGGAAAGAGTTTCCCCAGTATTTTTGGAATCAAAATAAGACTATTGATATGTGTGTGTGCGTATATATATATATATATATATATATATATATATATATATCATAACACATACACATGCTATATATATACATACATCTATAACTAACATCTACACACACATATGCATAAATGATGGCTGACATTTACTGAATATGTGCTATCTTAGTCTATTCAGGCTACTACAGCAAAGTGCCATAGACTGGGTGGCTTACAAACAGTGAATTTCTCTCAGTTCTGGAGACTGAAAGTCTGAAATCAGGGTGCCAGCATGCTTGGGTCTGATGAGAGCTCTCATTCAGGCTGCAGACTGCTGACTTCTCATTATAATCCTCACAATGTGAAGAGAGAACAAGAGAATTCTCTGGTGTCCTTTGAGAAGGGCACTAATCCCATTCATGAGGCTCTACCTCATGGCCTCACCTCCCAAAGGCCTCACCTCTTGCTACCATCATGCTGGGAGTTAGGATCTCGGCATCTGAATTTGGGAGGGCATAAACATTCAGTCTATAATATCTACCTTGCTCTAGATACCATTTTCAGTGCCTAAGATACATTTTCTCTTCTGTCTTTCAAACAGCATAACGGAACTCCATGAGGTGGTTATTATTATTATCTCCATTTCATGAGAGTGGAAACTGAGGCACAGAGGGCTTGTAGCTTGTTATAATCGTATAGCTGTTAAATATTAAAGCCTGGATTTGTGTACAGACACTGAAACTCAAGAACAACTGGAGTCATCAACTGGGGGCTATTTCGTCCCCCAGGGGATATTTGGCAATATTTGGAAGCCTTTTCAGTTGTCACAACTGCAGGACAATACTAGCATCTAGCAGATAGATAAAGGCCAAGGATGTTTACAATTCACAGAAAAGCTCTCCAGAAAAAAAAAAAAAGAATTATCCAGCCTAAAAATGTCAGCGATGGCAAGGTGGGAAACTCTGCTCTAGATCCTACATTAAGCATTTCTCAATACTTTTCTGCCTTTGAATTGGGGAAAAATCATAGAAATAATGAATCATTTCATCTCACACCTCTTTTTCATGGCAATATTGAGTTTAATACATACCAGTTTGTATTACATACCAGTATTACAGTGTATATCAGAATCACCTGGGTATCTTCTGTAAATAAAAATGAAAATGCCAGATCTCACTTCAAAAACTTCTTAGTGAATTAGTCTGCAGTGAGTCTCTTGGGAATAGGATAATTTTTTGTTTTAAATCCCCCAAGTGATTCCAATGTGCAGTTAAGTTTTGAGACATTTGTAAAAACAAAGAGTGGAGCTTTTTTAAAGTACAAGATTCTATTATCCACTAAGGTAATATCAGAGTAATGGTGCACAGTCACGGAGTGCTTATTCTGGGCTTGGGACTGTGCTGAATACAGGAATCATCTCATTGCACTTTAAATTCTTCAGCACTCCCATTAGGTAGGTGTACTAATGGCCATTTTACAGATGATGCAACTGAGGAGTCAGAAGACTTTACAACTTGTCCAAACCACACACCAGTTTGTGATGGTGGTGAGAATTACCTCTCACTTCTTCTGATCGGAAAACCCATGCTGTAAACCAGAGTATCCAAAACTGGAGTGTGCACAAGAACCACCTGGAGGGTTGTGAAAACATGGAATGCTGGACACCCCTCTCCCCGACACACACCAGAGTTTCTGATTCAGTAGACCTGGACAGAGCCCCAGACTTTGTATTTCTGAGAAGCTCCCAGGTGCTACTGCCGATCCTGCTGATCTGGGGAACTGTACTTTGAGAACCACAATGCCAAAGGCGAACAGTTTCCTATGAAATCAAGCTATTTATCTCTTACAACATTTCTTTCATTTAAAAAGCTTCATCTCATTTCCTCCCTGAATTGTGGGAGTTGTGTTTGTGTGTTTTTTAAGAAATTTTCCATCCCACTAGAAATGTCTTGGGATACCAGGGACAGTCCAAGTGCCACGTTGGTGTGACAAGTGTAGAATAGCCTCTGCCTACAGTGGAGTGAGTTCAGGGAAGACCCATCCAGCAGGAGAGGTCAACTAATGATAATATTTCTAAGGAGAGAAAAAGAGATCCACCAATAGGATGGAAGGAAGATGTAAACCAATGGGACTATAGTCCAAGGAGGCAATGACAAAGGGGATGAAGGGGAAAGTAGTAGATTAAGGGAAAAGGAAAAATCAAGAGAAGTTATTTATTCCAAACTCCATGTTCCTATGCTAACAACCAATTATGATTAAGGAATTTAAAAAAGAGGCAAAAAAAAAAAAAGCTCTTTTTTTCTTAACCTTCTCTCATTTCCACTAAGGAACAGCAAGAAAATAAGCCAATATACCCCAAAGATGAGCCAGAAAAGTGAAACATGAGGTAAAGGGAATGGTGGGACTAGACAGTGAGACTCATGTATGGCCCCCCCTTTCTGCAATCAGTAGGTGTATACTCAGCACTGATGGGCTCCATACATTTTATTGAATCTCTATGCTAGACACTGGGAAACACACAGAGAGCGCTTATCCCTAAGGAGCTTATAGTCAAGGTGAAATGTAAGCATCTAAAAAGGATTAATGAAGAACACCAGTACCAATGAGTGGTGGAGAAATAGGATCCCGGGGGTGATCACGGTGGATGGAGTGGTCAATGATCTAGCAGGCAGGTGTTGTGATCTTATTTTAGAGCTATGAAAGCTGAAGCACAGAAAAAAATTAAGAACTCCCTCAAAAATTCAAAACCAGATGTTCTAATTCAAAGTCCAGGGTTTTCCTCAAACTTACCTAAGCATTGCAAGTGCATGAGTGCTTATTAGCATAGCTTCCCAGGCTCCTCCTCAGGTGATTCTGACTCAATAGTTGATGGGGGTCAGGAATCTATACATTTTACATGTGTCTCTGGTGATTCTGAGGAACATTTCAAGGGGTCCTCAGTCCTGACTGCCCATTAGAATCACTTTGGAAATGTTTAAAAATTCCAGATGCCTTGGCCCCACACAAAAAAAAAATCAATGGGAGGTAAGAGAGAAATCGATGGACATCGATATTTTCAAGTATTCCAGATTATTCCAATGGGCATCCAAAGCTAGAAACTACTGGTCTCAGCTCCACCATGCTGACAATGATATTGTGGGTTCGCACAGTCTTCTCTATCCACCTGCCCCACTTCTTGCCTTTCTTCCTATTGAAAAGCAGTTTCTACTACAATGTGGGCCAGGAAAAAAAAAAAAAAAAAGGTGTTTAAGAGAAGAAAGGAAGAGAAGGGAAGGAAATCAGGAAACCATTTTTGACAAGTGATTAGTGAAAAGAAAATAAGAGCTGTCCCAGAGGTAAGGTGACGGTAAAGAGAGAGGATTGAGATTCATCACTGAATCAATTTGGTAACTCTAAGAGAAGCTTAAATAAAGCTGCCCCTCATGAGCATTTTGCTCTCACATAACGATCATGCTCTTTTCTATGGAAGTTAAAGCAATTTTTGCAGTTATATATTTATCCTTCCTACTGGCAAGGGCTGAGGATCAGAAATCTCTGTCCATGTGTCTCTGTTGTTCTTATTTTGCAAGTGGGAGCACCGAGGCATGCAGGAAGAATGAAGTCACTTTAGACTCCAGCGTTGAAGTCAGGTGACACATTTGATGCTGAGTTCTCAGACTGGTTCCCAGGCTCTATGGTCAACCACATGTTATAAGGCATGCGTTTTTTCTTCTACTGTAAAATACCTGTGTGCTCCAGAGACAACTGTGATCCAGCATTTGGAAGAACAGGAGCATGGTAATACCTTTGCGCCATCCTTCATCCCTGGACCTCAACAGAAGGTCTAAAATCATGGGAGCAAAGAAATTCTGAAGGAAATTTATACTCCTATAATCACAGAGATGACCCGTGTCACATGGCATAGGCCCATTGGATCTACTTCCAAAGGGCTGAGAACAAAGAAGAATTTCAGTGCAGAAATAACACATTTCCATACAGTTCTGGGTAGGGGGTGGATAATGTTTTTAAACTGCTGATTGTGGGGATCCCTGGGTGGCTCAGTGGTTTAGTGCCTGCCTTCGGTCCAGGGTGTGATCCTGGAGTCCCGGGATCAAGTCCCACATCGGGCTCCCTCCGTGGAGCCTGCTTCTCCCTCTGCCTGTGTCTCTCTGCCTCTCTCTCTCAGTCTGTGTCTCTCATGAATAAATAAATAAAATATTTAAAAATAAATAAATAAAGTGCTGATTGTGATTTTGCGAGCACTGCCTTCTTCCGTGAATAAGTAGTATCAAAAGGAAAAACCAATATTCTCCCTCTTGCCTTCCTTGCCTGGGCAGCCCTTCACCCTTCCTTAATGAAATGGAACAGTTGATGCCTTTAACTCCCTCCTTCATTTAATCTCATTAATGCAGTCTGTTGGGATTCTAGTTGTGGAGTAACATTGGGGCGGTCATCAGACCTCCAGTGAGAAGTGCAATATTTTTCAGTTAGACTCTTAATTGATACGTCAAAATGTGTGAGAACGAGCTCAAAACCAAAGCTGACGCCACTGGTGAGTTTTGCATTTTCTTCTCTCTTCTGATGCTTAGCTGTACAAACTATTCTTCAGGCAAAACAGGAAGCATGTGTAAGCGCTCAGCAAAATGAATTGATGGCTAGGTGTGAGCACAATAAAATATTTTCTGACTTGAGAATGTCTATAATAAATAAGTCACTCAGGCTTTATTTTACACTGGAGAACATATTTATGCATAAGTATTATCATATCCTGCAGTGAAGTATCAAATGCATAAGTTTTGAGAATGAATTCAGGTAGTCACCTGCCACATTACACTAGCATGAAGTTAACTCTATGAATATCCTTGTCACAGTTTTGTAGCTGTGATTTTAGTCATTGGCGTTCCTATTATTACTATCATTTTACTTTTCTGATTTTTTAAAAATTCACATTATTATTATTATGCCAGACAGTTTCTCATATGTAAGAAACCTAGTCTCCAAAAAGGAAATCTATATGGTTGAGGGATTATTAACAATAAGGTGAATCATATTTGAATATTTCTCCATAATTTTTTACAAGTTAGTAGCTGGTTCCCCAAATGCACATTATCTCATAATGTTTTGAGACCGGTTTTGAGCATTTGTTTTAAAAATATATCAGGGCAATGTGATGCATGATGTGTTGCCACTTTTTTGCTATTACTAGGTAGCAAGGAACAAACAGTTGGGAAATATTAAAATGTAAATTAACATAATTGTTTCAAATAATACAAACCTTGCAATTGTTCAAAAAAGTTACTAATCAAACTAAAGTCCTTCAGATATTATGTAAACTCAGATTACTTCTTTGCACACTTACAGCTTCCTGGTATGGATATTTCAATGAAATTATTCACTGATTTCAAAATGTATGTATTTAAAGACTGTATTGGAGAAATAAGCCATTACCAGCAGATTGCAGTTCTGACATCAATGGAGTCTTTAAACGACTATTTATCCTTACTACTGACAGATTTACTCGGGATATTGTTGCTATTGTTGTTTAGAAATTAATAACACTGGACGTATTAACGTCTATGCACTTAATCCTCTTTGAGTCTGAATTACAATTAGCAGAGGCTGACAGGTGAACATAAGTTTTCCTCTCTACCCTGATTTGGTGAGAAAAAGAAACAGGAATTTTTCCTGCTGTTGTAAAATTCATAAAACACAATGCTTGATTTTAAGCTTGTGTGTGTGTGTTTACGCACACACATGCACACGCCGCATTTTTAAAATGAATTATATGAGCAAATGTGTGTTTATCATTTTGCAAAGAGAAACAAATATTTTACTTTCCTTTTAAATTTTAGTGGAATTAAAAGGAATATCCAAATTTAAGCCTGCAGCCTTTTAAAAAGCTACTACAGTAAAATACTTAGTACTGTGCTCAGCAATTTCTAGTTTTCACCAATTTTTTTCCTCTATTATTTTCCCCCCAAAGAAATATCTCTGCTGCTTTGAGGTAACTCAAACCTCTAAAGAAATGACAGAAAAAAAGAAAAAAAAAAAAAAACCTTCTCTTTTTCCTACCAGTTCAGTTCACTGGTAGCCTCAAAAGGCCTCTGATAGAAATTAATATATAAGAAACAGAGCTAACAAATAAGTCAACCATAAATGTCTCCATGCAGATGTTATCAAAAACTATCAAATAATGATTGTGAATTTTCCACTTATAGGGAAAAAAATAAAGGAAACTTGTTAAAGTGAAATTTGAATATCACGATATTTGTTCTTGGTACTTTGGTCACCAATGTTCCTACAACTCTTGCACCAGCTTACATAAACACTGAATAAAGCTGTGACGGATTACGTGCAGCATACTGGATCTGATGAGCTCAAAAATAAGATAGCTTGGGTCCTATAATATTTAGGATTATGCTGGTAATCTCTTTAGGGAAAGTGTGCAGTATCAGCAGAACAGGCACTCAGTCTTCGAGGGAGCTGGGCACTCATAATTCTCCATTTGTTGAGTGGCTAAGCCTTTGCCTACATTGATAGAGTGCCTTTGTGATGTTTAGCATGGGGGGGAAATTATAAAACCTAGCTTCCAAAGTGACTTCCGGAATTATCATTTCACCCCTAAAATAATTTCTGGTGCTGTGTGAAGATGAGAACACCTTCCTTTAAAATTTACATGTCTCCTTTTCTTGTAAAGGCTATTTATGTAAGGATGAACCCATACATGCCTTTGAGAGAACATAAATGATATGATAGTCTAATTCTCAATGCAGAAGCTTGCAATATATTTTGCTATTGTAGCATTATCTGTTAAAAACAAAATCAAAGCTCTTGCAGATAATCCAAAAAAATGAGTGCCTAAAATCTGAGTTCTTATGAAATAGTCGCTGATGCCATTATATGTCCGAGGTGTTTTCCCATAAGTGAAAACTCCCTATGTCATGTTGGAATGTCTCTTCATGCAAATTTTTCCCTAAATCAACCCTCTGATGGCAAAGGAAGTCTTTGTAGTGACTGTTCATTTTCCATTCCATTGTCTCTTTCACCGTCTCTCTCTGACACATAAAACAGATGCAAATACCTCATATATGTTCTAAAGTTGTTTATGTAATTAATTTGCTGCATCAATGGCTAAGCACATATTAAAAAACAGATTAAGTTTGTAAATATGAAAGCATGACACTTAATACCACTGTTCAGTTTTTGGTCATCCAAGCAAATTACAGGACATAATGAGCCAGTTAAATTAACATATGACATCAGGGGGGAAAAATGTTAATATGGTGCTAACATTCTGATCTTATGTGGACACTGTCTTCTTGCAGGACAATAATCCACCCAAATACCTTACAAGAGGATGATATACCATTTTTATATTATAAGGTTTCTCTTTTCCAGAGCAAAGGCATTGAAATTGAATTCTGATCACTGCCTTTTAGAATATAACCTAGTTCTTCTCCCTGTGGTCCTGCTTTGTCTCTTTTTTAACATACTTCAAGAGATTTAGCCTTTCTTTGCCACCAAGCAGAGAAAGACATATTTTTTCTTATTTTTGAACTCTCTGAACAAGTGCTAAGAATTTGAGGAATGGTCTCTACAGCTTGTATCAATAAAGAAAATGAGAAGTCGTATTGTATGCTTTCCATCCCAAATCTCAGTTCCTCGGGATTTTCTTGGGGTGTGTGTGTGTGTGTGTGTGTGTGTGTAATTAATGTTCCTCTTCCAACTTTTAAATTTTCTATCTTCATTATATAATATAATGTCTTTATTTTCATATTTGTCATATATGTCCCTGTTGACTGTTTTTCCAAGTATTCTTAAAAAGAAAGTAGTATATGAACCATTTCTTAGAGCATAGTAAACAGTAATACTGCATTGAGCCATATGAAATTGCCAATACTGAGTGCTTTCCTGCAGAAAAAAAGTGGTAATTTCATGTAGTTCAACCTGGTGTATGTGACTAGAGATAGAAAGCATATTAGTATGATAGTTCTAAAAGCTTTCTGCTACTATTTACTGATCTTTTAACCCCAATAACTAGGCCCCCAAAATAAGTTTAAATATCTTGTCTAGAACTTTACTCTCATAATTGGATTTTCCTCTTTCAATCTTTAGTCACCAATTTCAACTTTGCCACTTTCCTATATATTGACCACCTGAAGTGCTGCTCACTGTCTAGGACCTGGCCCAAAACCACCTCGTCAACCAAATCTTCGAGCTTCCCCCTACTTGAAATCAGTGTCTTCTACTCCAAGCTCATCTAGCACTATCCCAGTCTGCCTTGCATTCAAAAAATGATTTAGACCTGTGTAGGGCTGTACAATCACTGTATTCATTTTGAAAATAGAAACTTGGATTTACTTTTATTTGTGGCCTAAAATGAACACTTGCTTGCTGAATTAAATGTTTTTTAAAGTATTCCTGATTTGTCTTTGTTGGGCTGTTTCAGATGATTCTCACTACCTCCATCAAGAGAAATGGTTTTCTGTAATTCAATTATTTTAAATAATTAATAGAATTTTTAGTGCCTTTTTAGATTTATAGAACAGTTGAATAGAGTTCCATATATCTACTCACCCCACACATACAATTTCCTTTATTATTAATACTTTGCATGAGTGTGATATATTTGTTACAATTGATGAGCCAATACTGATACATTATTTTTTTTTCTTTTCTCTCTCTCTCTCTTTTACTATTTTAGATTTTATTTATATTCAAGTTAGTTAACTATTTTCAGGGTAGAATTTAGTGATTCATCAGTTGTATATAACACCCAGTGCTCATTACATGAGCTCTATGTGCCCTCCTTAATGCCCATCACCCAGTTACCCTGTTCCCCCAACCCCCTTCCCGCCAGTAACCCTCAGATTGTTTTCTAGAATTAAGTGTCTCTTTTGGTTTGTGTCCCTCTGTTTTTATCTTATTTTTTCCCTTCCATCAGTTTTGTTTCTTAAATTCCACATGAGTGAAAGCATATGGTATCTTTCTCTGACTGACTTATTTTGCTTAGCATAATACCCTCTAGTTTCAGCCATATCATTGCAAATGGCCAGATTTCATTCTTTTTGATGACTGAGTAATATCCCATTGCATACATATATCACATCTTCTTTTTCTAATCATCTGTTGTTGGGCATCTGGGCTCTTTCCATAGTTTGGCTATTGTAGGCATTACTATAAATATTGGGGTGCATTTGCCCCTATGAATCACTATGTTTATATCCTTTGGATAAATATCTACTAGTGCCATTGCTGGGTCGTAGGGTAGCTCTATTTTTAACTTTCTGAGGAATCCCAATACTGTTTTCCACAGTGGCTGAACCAGTTTGCATTCCCACCAATAGTGCAAAAGGGTTCCCCTTTCTCTGCATCCTCTCTAACATCTGTCATTTTCTGACTTGTTAATTTTAGCCATTCTGACCAGTGTGAGTTGGTATTTCATTGTGATTTGATTTGTATTTCCCTGATGATGAGGATATTTCACATTCTTTCATGTGTTTATTAGCCATTTATAATGTCTCTCTTTTTTTTTTTTTTTCATGTGTATGTCTTCTTTGGAGAAATGTCTGTTCATGTCTTCTGGCTATTTCTAGACTGGATTTTCTGTTCTTTGGGTATTGAGTTTAAGAAATTCTTTTTTTTCTTTTTTTTTTTTTTTGAGAAGTTCTTCACAGATTTTGGATACTAGCCCTTTATCTGATGTATCATTTGCAAATATCCTCCCATTCTATAGGTTGCCTTTTAGTTTTATTGATTGTTTCCTTGGCTGTTCAGAAGCTTTTTATCTTGATGAAGTCCCAATAATTCATTTTTGCTTTTGTGTCCCTTGCCTCTAGAGACGTGTCTAGTAAGAAGTTACTGCAGCCAGTACAGATACATTATTAACTATAGTCTGTACATTAAAGTTCACTCTTTGTGTTGTGTCATCCTATAGGTTTCAACAAATGAACAGACGTGTATCCACCATTATATCCTTCAGAATAATTTCACTACCCTAACAATTCTCTATGTTTCACCTATTTATGTTCCCTCCATCCCTTGAATCTGTGACAACCACTGATTTTTTTATTGTCTCTATTTTGCTCTTTCCAAGATGTCATATAGTTGGAATTACACTGCCTTCTTTCACTTAACAATATGTACATATGACTTTTCCATGTCTTTTCATGGCTTAATAGTTTACTTCTTTTTATAATATTCCTTGTCTGGATGTACTATAGTTGGTTTATCCACTCATGTATTAAAGGATATATCATTTATGAGGCAAGTATGAATAAAGTTGCCATAAACATTAATGCAAAAGCTTCTGTGTGGATAAGAGTTTCCAATTCAGTTGCTCGGTCATATGGTAAGACCATGTAGTTTTCTAAGAAACTGCCAGACTGCCTTCCAAAGTGACTGTCCCACTTTGCATTCACACCAGCAACAAATAAGCATTCCTTTAGCTCTGAATCCTTGCTAGCGTTTGGTTTTGTCAGGTTTTTTTCTTTAGATTTTAGTCATTTTGATAAGTGTATAGTGGCATCACGTTGTTTTAATTTGTAATTCCCTAATGACCTATGATGTGAGCAGCTTTTCATATGCTTGTTTGCCATTCATACACCTTCTTTGCTGAGATGTCTGTTCTGGGCTTTTGCTCATTTTTTTGAATTTTGAAAATTCTGAATATTTTGGATAAAAGTCCTCTGTCAGATATATGTTTTACAATATTTTCATTCTGTCCATAATTTACCTGTTCATTCTCTTAATGCAATTTGATTTTTAACATAGAAAAGCTGTATTTGTTCATCTTTCAGAAAGAGGGTTTTTTTTATCTTATTATATTTTTATCCAGGGAATAAAGTCTGCTTATTCGCTCTGAGTCATCTGTGTGACCTGGTGTGTGGAGTTCTCCATTCCTGGAGAACGCCAGGGGGTGCCACGTAAATATAAGCTTTCTGTAGAAGATTTCTGCTAAATGAAGACTAGAGAAAGGCTCAGAAACAAAAGAGAGAACTACAGAGAAACAGGTTTTTCGCTGAAGCAAAAAAATCGCTGTTTTCTTTTTATAACTGAAAAAATTAGTTATCAAGAATACATGTCATCTTTCTTTTAAGTTTTTAAAATGTATTTAAGTAATCTACACTCCATGTGGGAAACGAACTCATGACCCTGATATCAAGAGTCACGTGCTCTTCTGACTAAGCCAGCCAGGTGCTCCATGTCTTCTTTTTTTAAGATGAAGTTCTCCTCACATGGAGCTGTGGTTTAGGGGGTAGACACTTGGAGAGTTAAATTGTAGAACATCTTCCCTTTCTTTCTTCCAGAATTTCTCAAATTTCACCATGCCCATGAATTGCAGAGATATTGTTACAATGCGGATTCTGATTATATGGGTCTAATGTAGAAATTAATACCCGAATTTCTAGCAAGCACCCAGGTAATGCAGTACTGCTGATCAGGGACCACACTTTGAGAAGTACGGTTCAGGACAGCGTGATGATAGGTGGGAGGGATGCGATGAGTAGCCATCATGTCTACTGAGCTCTGTTAACTAATATGACTCCACATTTGGGGCAGCTTTCCAAATGTATCATCTTCAGAATTACCATGGAGAGCTGAAATGAGATCATCTCTGTTTCAAATACTGTTTGACCTCCTTATCTCCACCAAAAGAAGTAAACTTTGTGCAATTAAAAATTTAAAATAGAAAAACTACTTTCTAAAATCTTCTGGAGAGGTTTTTTTGCAGAACATCCAGAAAGTGAGCTAGTGGCCAAACCTCAAGAGCAGGTCCACAAAAGAGGGAGGACATACTACCACACAGTGTTACAATATGAAGATGTCGTCACCACAGCTGACAATCGTTAAAATCTATAAAGGAAACCCAGTACACTGGGTGTTAATTACAGTAATGCAAGATGTTTCTGGAAATACACTGGCTTCTTTTTCTCATCCCTTGTCAATTAATGACCAGGTTTTTTTTGTAACCAACCCTTCAAGTATCCTACTGCCTTTTGAACAAAAGAGAAATACTTAACAGACAACAGCAGAAACTGCTGTTCCTGAATCTTAAAAAGTTTTTCATTTCCCTTAATGCCAAAGAAATTAAAAATTCCATTAGTTCTCAGAGTAGCAACAACTCTAATTACCTGGACATCATAGAGCAGTTCTTCTCAACCTTGAATGCTGTCCTAGGGAACTTGTTAAAAAGCAAATTCTGATTCAATTGGTCTTGGCTAAGTCTAGATCACCTGCATTTCTAACATGCCTCTAGGTCATGCCAATGCCCCTGGTATGCAGACCATACCGTAGGTGGTCACAGGACACATTACTGCTTTCATCCTGAATGATGTCAGCTCCTACACACATATTATCTTGTTAAAATTAAAACCTTTATAAGACAAGATGTAGTTAATGGAAATTAATTCATAAATTGTTGAGTTTAAAACCACTACAACTTCCAAGGGGGATATTTAACTTATTATCAGTAATTGCTATTAATGATAACACTAATTGCTGCCACTGTCCTTTGTTGGTCTCATTCTCTGTTGTTTCAGGCTTTTGAGGAGTGAGAGTAGGCAAGCAACTCTTCAGGGCGGACTGTTCATATGTATGATAATCCTATAAATCATGACTTTAAAAAATTCATATTTTGCCATTCTCATATGATAGTAATTTTTTCTTGCTCTGGCTTCCAATGACATGTCATTAACAGATAGAATAATATAAAAATAAATGTTATCTGTAGGTCACTCAATAGCTATCTATCTAAACTGAATGGAACCAAAGGCTCACACAGACTACCACTCAGAATATTACAGAGGAGAATTTAAGAAGATAGGGATATCCCAAATATTGATAGAGGAATTAGAGGAATTCTAGTAGGAAAGAGAGTCCACTGAATCACGTGCACTGTATTTGGCATTTAAGCAGAAAGCTGGGATTAGGATGCTGTGTGCCCTGATGAAACATATATGAACACTTACCTGATCCCAATGTCAGGAATCTTTTAGAGTCACCACGTAGCATGATATAAAGCTCAAAGACTTTTGTTTTTTTCCTGAGGGTCTCATTTTTCCATACTTCATTCTTGGGGCTCTTTTCTGATAAATCAAAGTTACAGTGGAACCAGATCTTAGAAATACTTGCTCCTATAGGTTTGCTCTTATGTGACATCAGAAGATTGTATGCCAAATAGGGGTATAAACTTATCAGTCAGCCAGTGAGAGAGGGAAAAACTACAAATGGATTTTAATTTCCACTTGCCACAAATGATAGGTAAGCTACAAATTGGGCTACTGAGACCATGTGTAAAGGAAATTTTAACCAAAATAGTCATCCTTATTGGAAGTTTTGTATGTGCAAACTAAACTCAGACATTAGAAGTTTTTCTTGCACTGCCCACTTTTAGCATAGCTGTAAAATTCTGGGAAACAGACACTCGGGCGCAAACCCAGTATCCAGGAATGGAAGTTATTGTAGATGGGGCAGATACTCCTTATTTCCCTTCAGGAAAAGAGAAAGGGGAGTGCCTGGGTGGCTCAGTCAATTGGACATCAAGTCTTGATTTTGGCTCAGATTATGATCTCAGAGTCCTGCAGTCAAGCCCCGCATCTGGCTCCACCCTCAGTGGGACGTCTTCTTGAGATTCTCTCCCTGTCCCTTCCCCTGCTCATGCTTGTTCTCTCTCTCTCTCTCTCTCTCTCATAAATAAAAAAAGAAAGAAAGAAAGACAGAAAACAAAAGATGAACACCAATAAAAAATAAATTTATTATTAAAAAAAAAAAAGATGCTAAAAGTATAGCCCAAACCAAAGGTCAGGAAAATAGGGAATTCCTGGTCATTCCTTAGAATTTTCAGATCATAGGCTTGTCACTGGGTTTTATTTCTTTTGCAGGCAATTTACCTGCTACCAAGAATTCCTAGTTCATAACTTGATTCATTTAATCCTCAATAGGAACCTTATTGTACCAGAATCATTTGGGGACCTATTCCAAAATATATATCCACCCTAGTTACAAGATTCTGATTACTTCTTCTCACCCCAAATATGGGAAATCAGTATGGTTTAAAGCCTTTTTTACAAAAGGGAATATATTGACTCTCGGTTGTACTGAAAGAAAGAAAATTAGGACTATTGCTTTTTTAAGAGTTATACAAATTCTCTTTTGGTCTTGATAGAAAATTAAAAAAAAAAAAAGTAAAATACTACCTAGACCCTTTCCACAATTATACTTAAAATGCCCAGACTATAAAAATGGCTGGGCTGAAGTATAGGAGATGGAATAGGGAATTGAGAGCCACAAGAACACAAGCAGTAAAAATGTTTCCTTCAACTAGAAAGTACCTTAACAGTCCACTCTTACTACCATTCCTGATGGGTTCTTTTAAGAATTAAGGTATTTCGATGCATCAAAGTGATGCATTTTCTAGTGAATGCATTAGCCTGGATTAGTTAATCTAACTTAACACCTGCCTTCACCAGCAGGGGGTTCTGAGGGAGCAGAACAAAAAGACATGTACATTTTGATCATCAGGAAGAACCGAACACACAGTGGTTTTTTGCAGTGTTGTAGGAAGGGGCGCTAAGCAAGGAAGAGCCTTCAGGAGGTCCTGCGGGGAGAGGAGAGAACTGTCATCTTCAAAGAAGAGACAAACTGTGACTAGTTTATAATTGTTGAATAGGACCTGCCTGCCAGATCATGGGGTATTAAATTAATTGTACTTCATGAAGTGATTTTATATAAGGTAAAACATCAAATTATGTTAAATCTTTCATGATTATTGTTTGACATACAAAGATCACTTCCAAAATACTATATATGATTACTTTTATACACACACACAAATGAATGGGTAAATAAAATTTTCACTCTAGTCTCCACAGAGGATTATCGATAGAAAAAATGTAAGTGAGCAGAAGATATAAGAAATGGAAAAACTGAGAAATGAGCACATCTCAAGCCATCTCTCAGGGCATTCTGGCTCCTTTATGCTCATCTTTCAGAGAACACTGTTGTTGAATTAATCCATGAGTCACACGAGAGTAGGAAAGTTGAGCTCCTCCCTCAGTTTCCTTATGGTGCTTTCACTCTCACAGCTGGTGTGATCCAAGCCACCAAATCCTCCCTAGATGTTCAGCTTGAAACCATGATAAATAGCACGTCGCAGATCTGCGTCCACTGCAAGATAACTGTGGACTGGTGGCTGGACTAATGGCAAGACAACTAGAAGTGTTTATTATATTGGAGCAAAAATGCCATGTATTGTCCTAATCAGTGTCTGAAATACTCTGCCTTGAAGACATGCTTTATAAAATACCTAGTATGAGCTATGATGTTGTAGCTTAGCAACTATTTATTTTAAACGAGAGCAAAGGAACAGAATTAGTCCTTTAAATTATTTAAGTTTATCTTCTCTAATGAACCTCAAATGACCTGTTCCACCATAATAGGTAAGAACGGTCATAGGTTTTCCAAGTCGATAATCCCTTCCCACACATAGCAAAACACATATAAACTTTTTATATGTGACTTTTTATAAAGTGACTTCTTTCTCTTTAAAAATACTGTTAAAATGTTTATAGTTCTTCAGGATTACATGTTGAGCTAGGATAATAAATATGTATAAATATGCAGATGCTCTATCGAATCATTCCTTATCCCATTTGTATTTTCCGAGTTGTATAAGATAACCTTTGTGGCTTTCAAAAACATCTTCTCACACCCTAGGGGGCAAATTACCTCTATTTTCATTTCCTTTAGAGTTAGATCATTTTATAATTAAGAAGTTATTGAAGCAGATTCTCCCCACGTGTAAGTTACTCCCTGGGGAGTAATTTATGCAAAGAGTGCCTCTGACTTAAAATCATATAAGCCTAACAACTAACTGTACAGTAGATACCTGGTATTTTTAGTCAATTTTGTAATCATTATAAAGAATCCACTGTTTGAAAGGTTATTACTAAAAAAAAAAAAAAAAATACAAATAATGTATAGTGTCATTCATTTGAGTTTTTTAAATAAGATTTTTAATAAAGGAATAATAACATGATGTATCATAATTCTTGTCCAATAGCATTAGAAATACCAGCTAACAATAATTCTAATGCTGATAAAGACTGACATTTTGTAGCTCTTTACTGTTTGCCAGGCACTTCTTCATGAAATATCTCATTTAATCCTCACAAATCATTGTCGTTTGTCAGCTAAACTCTATAAACCAGATAACAATATAAGAATTTTATCTTAGCCATGGACCCAACCATTAACAGATTAGGAACAGGAATCCAGGAAAACAGAAGAAAATTACGTCAAATCTCACATTTTTTTCCCCGTATCACTAAACCTTGAAAACAAATACCAGTTCATGAATTCTGAAAGTTGAAGAAACAGAAGCAATATAAATACTTACGCTAATAACTATTTTAGTTATTGTCTCATCTTCTCATGTTTTTATCATTATCTCTTTAGCTGGTGCTGTTGGGATAATATAGGAATTCAAAATTGTATTCATATCGTATCTCTGTGATAGGAAGAGAAAGGGTTACTAAACAAAGTATTGGGAAAACTGGATAATTTCTGGTTGCCATCTCCCAAATCAACTCAAGGGTATCATTAATGTCTTGGATCCTCAGTTTTCTCATATGAAAAATAGGCCCATAACACTGAATTTTTTGCTTATAAAGATGACTTGAACTTACTGTAAAATATTTAATTCCAAAAAATTGAATATGCTCTCCTAAAACTAAGGATTATCTTTTTCAAAAATGTAAAACAATAAGAAAAAAAACAGGTTATGTCTTGCATTTATCTGTTTTGTATATTCCAGGGTGGGAAACTGTAGAAAAGCATCCAAATGGCAGATTGATGTACAAAGCATTTTGAGGCATATTTTGCATAATTATTTTAAATTTGGAACAGGAATAGCAGCTCTTCCTGGTGTGTACAATTTTAACAACACTTAGAATACTACCAGGGACATAGGAATTACTACATTCTAAATAAAGTTTATCTCACGAATTCATCCATAATCTCGATACTGATGACTTAAACTCATCTTTCCAAAAGGTTCAACATACAGGTGCCTCCCCGTGCACACATACGAGTTGCCTTACCAACAATCCCATTTGTGTCAAACCTGTTATTGAACCTCACCCTCCAGGGTGAAGCTGGAAGTCACCTTTGATTCTCCATCAGTTTCTACCTCTGGATTTTTTCTTTCATTTATTATTCCGATTGAACTGTCTTTCTATTTCCTTCTTCCTCTTTATTTATCCTGTTATTGATGTAATCCACAATTTCATCTCCTAGCACCAGATTTGGAATAGTCTTTTAGTTGGTCTTCTGCTTATTTCTGGTTAGCTTGCTGAACCCACCTTTCTAAGGGACCCAAACCATGCTTCTATCATGTCTTCACCCTGTTCCCTTCCTTGAATCATTATGGCCAGAAAATTCCTCTATGTAACTCCCAGGAGCTCCATTATCATATCACTCCCTTTATCCAACCATATGGCCCATGTTTCCTATAGAGCTGAGCTGTCTATCCCAATGATCACGAGTCACTGTCATTCCAGACCTCTTCCACTCCATTCTGCTGGGCCCTTTGCCTTTCACGTCAGCATAATCTCATTGTAAGCAATCTTCAACATCAGCCCAAATGTCCTCATCTCCACGAAATTATTTTGTTGGTATTGACATCAAAGTAGCCACATGTTGTATCATTTTTCCCCTGATTTCTCCATGTATTAATTTTGTTTTATTAGCGAAATTATTTCTGTCAATATAGCCTATCTTGTGTCAACAACTTTTATTATTTTCGTGGACATACAGAGTATACTCAGTAAGTATTGTCACCATTGACATTTTCACAAGCAAACATCCAGCCACATAATGCATAAAGCCACCGCCACCCCTTCCAGTTTTGCTTTATTTACTTATTTAAAATGCTGTTGAAAAAAGGCAGTGTGATAGCTCTCAGTGACTTCATGTTTGAAATGCAAAATAAGAAAACCAAAGCCACAGGTTCAAGGGATTTTTGAGTCAATTTAATTACCAGATCAAGTTTAAAAAGGAGAAAGCAGTGAACTAAGAATTTAGAAAACTTCTGGTCCCTGGTTATATATTTTTTAGTTTTGGAATAACAAAGCAAGTGCTGGTAGTTGGATGCCCTTTTAGTTAGAGGCAGCTTAGAGAAGCCATGCAAACAGTGGCAGGTGACCCTAAGCCTCAGGGTCTTCGGACACCGAGGTCATGCAGGGGGGAGGTGGGGAGGGAGATAGGAGAGCAAAAGGAAGAAGCTCAGAATGTCTCTTTTCCCCTTTCAGCACAAATTGAAGTGATACCATGCAAAATTTGTGGCGATAAGTCCTCCGGGATCCACTACGGAGTCATCACGTGTGAAGGCTGCAAGGTAGGGGACTTTAACACAGCACCGCCGACAGCATCGTGTTTGCCTCAGGCACTCGTGTACATCACCCTGCACGTGGTGACAGCTTTTTCAAGAAGGAGCCCACTGAAGGATGCTTGTGGCTGCTGCTGACATTCGGGAATTTCTACTTGGTGTGTGGGTGGGTTGGTGTTCTGTCCTTGGGCCTTTCAGCTTTTTGTGATTGCCCACCTGGTCAGCAGCTACTTACAAATGGATTGTTACTTAAATCTTGAATTATTCACATTTACAGAGAGAGAAATACTGCTTCTTGCTGTTTTAACAGTACTATCTTCAGTCAACTCAGGGGCATTTATTACAAGGGGAAACAAAGTTTAAAGTTATAAGCAGATGGGCTACATTTATTAATCTGCTTGAGAAAGAAGTCACAGGCAACAGTTGCAATATGCATATGGTCATCCTTTATTCTTATATTCCAGAAAAATAAAAGTAGAAGCATGGAATGTCAAAAGTATACCAAATAATATCTAAATTAATCAAGAATCATCTGCCCCAACCTGCTCATTTTTCAATGAGATAAGGAAGCATAAACAAGACCATGTCATTTGGCCAGCATCACTGATCTAGTTAGGAAAAAGAATGGCCGAAAACACAGGATTTTTTATTCTCCACCCCGTGTGTCTCTCCAAGGACAGATCCAACCAACCCTTCCAAAGACAACCTAATTCCAATGAACAAGTCGCTCTTAAAATATAAAGTTGAAAATAGCAGTTAACATACAGTTAACCTGAAATAAGAGAAACTTGAAACTTCACAGTATGTTTTTAAAATCCTTCCTTAGAAGGGAAAAAAACAAGAGTGAGAAACTAAATACTATGAGGGAAATAAAAAACAATTCCACACCTAATTTCAAAGGGCAGTATGTCACCAGAACAAACAAAATGCAGCTATGCTCTGCGAGTGAAAAGTGTTATGTTGGCAAAGTTGCATTTTTGATCAAAGATGGAAACAGAACAAATCATTCATTTAAGATCAGTAGACTAAGGGCACCTGGCTGGCTCAGTTGGTAGAGCATGCAACTCTTGATCTTGAGGTTTTGAGTTTGAGCCCTATGTTGGATGGACAAATTACTTAAAAATTTTTAAAAAATTGTTTTAAATCAGTAGACTTAAGGAGATGTAGCATGATCATAGATTCTAAGAAGCACCCTTAATCCTAATAGACTCAAATATACGTGAAATAAAACATACCATAGCTGTCACGTGGTAATGCTGGCAAAATAGTCTCAAAAAAGTATGATTCCTGAAATTGAAACTTCAGCAAAAGAAAGAAAGAAAGAAAGAAATGAAAACAAAGTGGGAAAAGGATCCGGAAAGGGGAGAATAAAATGAATATAACTAACCCATCGACATCCTGACCTGCTTTAAAGGTGATTAGTGATAATCCATATTTGAATATCATGAGACATGCCTTGCGTTCTGTTCCTCTGCAGACCTACAATTGAGGACTGTATGTTATCCACCTTAATGCAATTTTTTCAACTCATCAGAAGAAACAATAAAGCAAAATTCCAAGTCAGTAATTTTTTACTCTCCTTAGAATAAGTTATTACTATCTCTGGGAGGTAGACAAATAGTTTTCTTTGTAAACGCTAATAATTTTGGAATCCAGGGCCACCAAGAAAAACATTTCCACCACTGTGCTGGTTTATTTTGCAATTTTAAGGCCTCTGGTCTAGTTTACAAAGTATCCACCAAATATATTTTTTTAGATCAGTGTCAAAGTGTAGATGTTTGGGATCCCTGGGTGGCGCAGCGGTTTAGCGCCTGCCTTTAGCCCAGGGCGCGATCCTGGAGACCCGGGATCGAATCCCATGTCGGGCTCCCGGTGCATGGAGCCTGCTTCTCCCTCTGCCTAAGTCTCTGCCTCTCTCTCTCTCTCTCTCTCTGTGACTATCATAAATAAATAAAAATTTTAAAAAAAAATTTAAAAAAAAAAAGTGTAGATGTTTTGTGTCTCATTGTATAAGCTCTATTTGGAAAATGACTGATTTCAAAATAGGAGCCTGCATTCATATTAAAAAGCAAAACATTTTATTTTATTTTTTAAAGATTTTATTTATTTATTCATGAGAGACACACAGAGAGAGGCAGAGACAAAGGCGGAGGGATGAAGCAGGCTCCCTACGGGGAGCCTGATGTGGGACTCGATCCCAGGACACTGGGATCAAGACCTGAGCTGAAGGCAGACACTCAATTGCTGAACCACCCAGGCGTCCCAAAAGCAAAGCATTTTAAACAGTAATTTCTACAAGGTTTAACCACAGAACAAATATATTCCACAAGGTCAATAGCCAGAAACAAGTGTGTAGGTCCATGGCATCTTTTCTACTTAAAGGAAGAAGAGACAATCCTAGAAATTACACTGCTATTCAGAGGCATACTCTGAAGTTGTAGCCGAAATGACATTGTACACGACACTACTGTTTTTTATTTCATGGGAAAACCCACATGTGTAAATATGCTGCATTTTTCTCCAAATAGAAAACTCAAGAAACTCTGTTCAGAATAAGATGTCAGTATCAGCATGTTGAGTATCAACCTCTGAATTTTCATAAAACCATTCTTGAGTCAACATAAACAACCCGTTTCAAATAACATCAATTCAGCTTGCGCACTTATTCAAATTCCTCCTCGTTCAATAAAATTTGAAACAGAATCTCTTTTTCATGCCAAAGACCTCATTTGCAATAATGAGCAACAGATAAGCAAGAAATGCCTCGTAATTAATGTCAATTTGGCCTTAAATTAGGCCTGTGGCTGTGACTTCAAAAGTCTTCTCTGTCAGCTCTTTTGCTAAGTGGCACTGGAGTATCCAAAGATTTAAAAAAAAAAAAAAAACTCACCAATTCTTTCTTAGAATGTAAATTCCAAGTCATCTTTTATCAAGACTGATGGGCCAAATTTATGGCTTCTGACAGCTTTGATGGTACAGATTTTCCTTGATGTGCATGGGGTTATGTCCCCACAGACTCACTGTGAGTTGAAAATATCTTAAGTCAAAAATGCATTTAATACACTTAACCTACCAAACATCATGGCTTAACCCAGCCTGCCTTAAATGTGCTCAGAATACTTAAATTTGCTTGTAGTTGGGCAAAAATCATCTAACACAAAACCCATTTTATAATAAAGTGTTGAATATCTTATGTAATTTGTTGAATACTGCACTAAAAGTGAAAACCAGAATGGCTGTGAGTGTATGGGTTGTTGACCCTCGTGCTCATGGGGCTGACAGGGAGCTGGGGCCGCTGCCCTGCCCAGCATCACAAGAGAGCACCATACTGCCTCTCACTAGCCTGGGAAGAGATCCAAAATCAAAATTCAAAGTATGGTTTCTACTGAATGCATATTGCTTTCGAACCATCTGTAAAGTCAAAAAATCGTAAATTGAATCATTATATGTCGGGGACCATTTACATGGGGAGTACATCATTTCAATCCCTGGGGGCTTAGATGTGAACTCTCTTTTAAAGGGCCCCATGAATTCATACGAACTGGACAAATGGATATCTCATTCTGCCACCTCTGGTCCATGATATAAGTAATACATGTGGACCTGTGGACACCAGACTAGTCCTTGTTTTGAATGGCTTGGGGCTTACAACACAAAACCAATAGTCATTTATTCCTCTCTAAAAAGATACCAGGTCACTCATCCATTTCTAAAGTTCTTCACAAGAGTGGCCAACTTCTCTTCATGTGCCTGACCATATCATATGAGAGCCCAAAACTAAAGAAAAATCGATAATCTTGATCCTCTTTAAACTTTTCAGGGTGTTTTACATCAATGTTGATTCTTAATATATTGTGTTAAAATAATACTTATTCCAATTAAGAGGGTTTTTGGCCTGCACTTAAATTTTGTGGCCAAGGTGGGTGCCTCACTAGCTGCTACGCTATCATTCCAGTCCTGCTCTATCCTCCTGTTATAATTGAGGAAACCCAGATTTTCCTATGTCGAGTTTTCTATAACTAAGGCAGTTTTATATAACTAATCATATGAAAAAAAATCCAAAGCATTTTTTTAAATGATTAACACAGCTATGGATTTATTTAGGAGGGTAGTATATGGTCCATGGCAGTTAAGTTTATACCAGGAAGACCCTAACCTACTTGCATGAAAACCCTCTACATCTCCATAGCCTGAAGCCAAGCAAAGAGCATCTGTTCAGCTTTTATTTATTGCTTATTTTTATTGAAGAGTTTATATGCCATGTTTCCTTTATTTAAGGATGAGGTTAATTATAAGGCATATCACTGGTTTAAAAAGCAACCAGTGCTTCCAGATGCATGCTGGCCAAATTTAAAAATTTTTAAATGGGTAAAAATGCATTTTAGAAACCAGGAAGATAGGGGTACAGACTGCGCCCACTCTCCTCAGTATGGCTATGATGACCAGTACCCCGAGTTTCTCACCCCTAAAACTCTTGATGTAAGATGGTGTTATTGTCCCCATCGAGTCATACTGGGCTTATCTGTGACACTGTCCTTTGCCACTCCTTTCTCACTGCTCTGTGAGGGCAGGAACTCTGTTATGTGTTTCTTTGCATAGAATAACACAGCTCACAAATGTCTTCGGTAAACATTGATTAAATGAATGAATGAAAGATACCTTCACCTCTCTGTAGATAGTACATATTTTCCCCAGTAGAAACATCTGTAAGCTATCCAAGGAGAAGTACAAAAAAAAAAAAAATCTTTTTAATTAAACTCAATTACATTCACTGTGGAAAATGTAGCAAAGGTATATGTTAATTGTCTCCATTTTCCTTCCTGGAAATCTATCTCCCTCACATTCTCTTTTTGCTTCTAGGGATTCTTTAGGAGGAGCCAGCAAAACAATGCCTCTTACTCCTGCCCAAGGCAGAGAAACTGTTTAATTGATAGAACCAACAGAAACCGTTGCCAACACTGCCGACTGCAGAAGTGTCTTGCCCTAGGAATGTCAAGAGATGGTAAGGAACTGCCTTCCTATTTCTTACTCAAAGGCTTTCACATTGGACGTTTTGCTGGAGTCTATTTAGCTACTGGAAGGATTCTAGACAAAGGGAACTGGGGATAAAAAGAAAAGAAAACCATGTGCTGGTAGTACATGAAGAGGAAAAGCAAGATCATATTAAAACACACACACACACACACACACACACACATACATTGTATTGTCTATGAAATAGGAAGCAAGGAAAGACTTTACTGTAGCTCATGGAGCAATCTGTGCTGACAAGGTTAAGTGAAAGTCACACAGGCCTAGGCTGAAAGGCAACCACTTATCTAGGTTTGCCTGTGCATGAGCTGTTCCCTTGGGTGTGAGATTTTTAGAGCCAAAACCAGGGACAGTTTCAGGCAAACCAGGACCATTTGGTCATGGGTCCCTCTGACTGGTACACAAGTTGCTTGGTATGTGGAGATGTTAAGGAATAGAATGCACTTCTGTAGGAAGCCCAGAAGTTCTACTAGCAGACATGGACTTTTCTGAAGCATTACGAAAATTAAAAAGGCAATCAGAAGTCCAAGTCTTAAAAGGATGGTGTGGGTGGTGTCCTTCTCGTAATACGGCCCCAAAGGGTGAGGTGCATTCCCAACTGAATTTCTTAGATTAATGAAAGAAGACAAATAAACTCACACAAAGAATTTCATCTAGTATTGCTTCTATTTTTAAGCACTTATCTAAACTAATTATTTCCCCACTGACATTGACTACAGCACTCCTGTGTCAGGTTGTGAGCAACCCTGAGTCCTGGAGGCATTTCTGTCTTGTTCTCACTGTATCCTCAGGGTCTGGTTAAAAGCAGGCACCTAAATGTTTGTTGAATGGACCATGGAATTCTCTTTTACCTAGATTCTGAGACAAAGACAGTTCCCCTGGTACTTATTCTTTTTATGTGGATCATTGTGGATTCTCTACCTCTGGTCACACTCCTTCTAATGAAGTTCAAGGTAGTATGGATGAAAGGAAGAAAGGAAGGAAGAAAGAAAGGGAAGGAAGGAAGGCAGGCAGCCAGGCTTCTAGATTTTAAAGAAATATGGATAAATGGCATGATGTAAAGGGATTTTTTGAGTTATTAAATTACTATGAGCCTTTTACTCATTTGGATGAAATCAGTTCTGCAAAAGTCTTGATATCTAAACATATAAACTACTTACTCCTTAGCTTGCATTCTCCAAATACTTATATTATAAACTTGTGTTTACCTTTTTTCTACTTCCCAACCTATCTAAACTTGCCTTGCATAAAAGTATCACTAGGAGACACAATTGACCAAAAAAGAAAGAAAGAAAGAAAGAAAGAAAGAAAGAAAGAAAGAAAGAAAGAATCTGATCTTGTCCCTTTCAGTTTATAGGTAGCTTTTAAATTTGCAGCGGTATGTTTCCAAAACTTTTCTATTAACTGACTTTTTGTTTGTTTCTCTAAACTTTCTAACTGTGTAAAATTATTCCTAGGGTAAATTTATGGCACTGTGTACTTCCACATAACTAAAGTGAAGAAGGTGGAGGGTGGGGATTTAGTGGTTAAGGATTTATTTAGTGAAATTGTATGGGAACTTAAGTTGATGATTTTATACTTCATTTCCAATATTAATTGACAGTATATAAATGGCAGTATATATTAATAATTGCACAAAAAGGATAAGCCATTGGTTATTTGTCTTTGTTACTTCTTCCTTTATACAATAAAAGAAAGTGTCTCTTTTGAAGGGTAGATCTTGGGAGTCTGTGCTGGTAAAAAGAATCATGGGCAAGAGACAGGCATATATATAGTCCAATGTCCTCAAAATCTAGAAAATTGCTTGAATCCCATGGCATAAAAGAAATGTGTTGGGGAGTGGGAGGATTATTTAATAGAGCCACAATCTACTCTCAAGGAGGAAGAAATTTACCACAGCACTTAAATTTGCAAGTAAAAGCAATGCAGTGTCTAAGGATACTAGGGATTAAGGGTAATGATCCATCTTAATTTTAGGTCCAGAGATAATCCTGAATATGTCGTATGTCAAACTAATGAGGAGAAATGCTCAGGGGTGGGGGTGGTGCTTGGGAATTAGGATAAGAGGCTCCAGCAGAAGAAAAAAATGATTCTTCCTAAGAGAAAATAATTCTTTTTTACTCTGTTATATAGAGGAAGTTTCATCCGAGCCTTGATTATATAGGGCACTTTATAGCAAATAAATTATATTAATACCAGGGTAGCTGAATAGGTTTAATCTCTTGTTGATACATAGTGGCTCATTTGTGGTGTCAATGATTTTAAAAGCCTTGGAGTTATGGTTGATTACCTATGTCTAGTAAGGACTCAAGAATGAGAGGTGGGGGATCCCTGGGTGGCGCAGCGGTTTGGCGCCTGCCTTTGGCCTGGGGCGCGATCCTGGAGACCCGGGATCGAATCCCACGTCGGGCTCCCGGTGCATGGAGCCTGCTTCTCCCTCTGCCTATGTCTCTGCCTCTCTCTCTCTCTCTCTGTGTGACTATCATAAATAAATAAAAAACAAAAAAATTTAAAAAAAAAAAAAAAAAAAAGAATGAGAGGTGGTACTTCCTCTGCCACTAATTGATTATACTTACCTTCTACTGATTAAGCAAGTATTTTCAAAGTGCTTTAGTGGAGTACCAGTAGCCAAAGTAAGATGCCCTCACACTAACTTCTTTCCACATTCACCTTACCCATGTTCCTTCAGACATAAAGTGACATCTTCATTTTGATATCAGCATTTGCCTTCTGTCGGTTATGCATGGCACCAAGGATGTTTATTTCACTTGTAGATAGCTAGATATCACTGAACTTTCGTTATATCCTGAATTTCCACTTCTATAGTGGTTTATTAGCCACAGCACGTATATAAGTAGGCAAAAAACTCTACAATAACAAATTTTTTCTAATTTCATTTAGATGGAGCATGAAAAATCAAATCCACTTGAGATGCATACACATGTGTTTATGTGTGTACAAAGGTGAAGGCATGCATGTATATATGTGGGAGAGTGTATAGCCTGTATATGCCCACCAAATCTTCTCCACCATTTTATTTATTTTTCTTTTTAATGGACCCTTCACAAATGTTAGTTGGAGGAATAAGGATGA
The DNA here is from genome assembly GCF_053574225.1 of Canis aureus. NCBI lineage: Eukaryota > Metazoa > Chordata > Mammalia > Carnivora > Canidae > Canis > Canis aureus. The sequence continues at coordinate 84,202,441 of NC_135611.1, read as the reverse complement.
ACTATTCCAGCTGGATTACTACAAACCAACCAACCAACCATAAAAAAAAAAAAAAAAAAAATTGGTGTCAGTAGAAAGCTATTGGGCTCAAGGAGAAAGCATGATATTCACCTTACAATAATTGAGTGTGTGTCATCCTAAATGACATGCATCTATGAAAAAGCAGTAGCTGCCCTACAAGGGCAGGTTTCACAGATCAGCCTTCTACTTCTCTAGAACAGCATTGTCCAATATCCAGAATGGTATTCACATGTCACTATTTAAATTTAAATTTGTTAAAATTAAATTAGTTAAAATTAGTTAAAGTTAAATTTTAAACTAGTTAAAATTAGTTAAAATTAAAATTCACTTCTTCACTCCCAGTAGCTGTATTTCAAGTGCTCAACAGCCACATGTGGCTTGTGGTTATCATATTGGAAGGCACAAAGAACATTCGATCATCACAGGAAGCTCTGCTGGGAAAGGAGAGGGAGGAGAAAGAATATTTTTAAATTATGAATAGGGTTGGGTAGATGGAATCTGATCTTTTCTACTAAGCTTAGAGCACTATAAAAAAGGCACATCCTTGAAATTGAAAAAAGTTAAATTAAGACCGGTTTCCTTGGTAAGCAGCAAGATGTAAGCATAGAAAACTTTACAACCAAAAGATTGTAACAAAATAATTTTCAAAACGACTATGGAAAGTCACAGATGATAGTTTTATAAGTCGGTTCTCTTGAAGCCAAAAGCGTTTATCTAGTTGTCATGTGTTAGTAAGTAGAAATCTTCAAAGAACCAATGACTTTGTTTTATAGTTACTCCAAAATCTTCCATTCTGTTTAGAATCCCACAATCCAAATAAATATGAAAAGATTCCTGATGATTTTGCATAAAATTGTTCTTTGCTAGTGTGGGATTAAAGTAAGTGATAAGAGCAGATCATGAACAAATACCATCATCACTGAATATTTATAAAGCACTTGCGATGTATACAGAATCATATGAGTTTGAGAGCTAACAATTTAATAAGTGGCTGCCTCTATACTCAAGTGAAAATCATTAACAGAATATCAAGTCTGAGAGGGGCAAACACTTAAAATATGTGCCATTCTGATTGATGAGTAGTGGTAAGAAGAACCCTAATACTTGAAAATATAATAGTAATACAGAGTTTGTTAAAAACAGGCCTATGAATACAACAAATGTTTTTACCTATAGTGAAAAGGAATTATATATCTATTTCAGGAAAGTTCTCAGATTTATTATTCCATGTACTGGAATGATTTTCCCCAAGTATGTCACTACTTTTGTTACCAGAAGGGACACACAACTGAAACACTGGCTCATCGGAAGCAAATGGCAAATATATTTTACAATACTATTATAGTAATAGCAAAGTTCTTGGTTTAGGAGGAAGCTGGATAATTCCAAAATACAGGAGAGCTTTAAGTTGTCTCTGAAAATATTTCAGTTTGTTCAGTGACCTGTAAGTTAGGACCTTGGAAAAAGCATAACGACTCAAGATTGGATTTTCAGATGTTTACCAGGGCAGAGGTCTTGACAGCATATGTATTTGACATCGTTTGCTTTGGTTATGAGACCTGTGGTTAACAGCAGATTTCCAGACCTAAAATTATTACATGGAGGGTCTTAACTGGATTCATTCATTCATCTGCCACCAGCTTTAGGCCAGTCTGTGCCTCTGCTGAAGGTAGATGGCCTTGTCTGGAAAGACCAAGGTGACTCGGCTCTGCTTCACATACCTTATCCTCCAGAAAGCTAGTTTAGGCACGTCCTTTTCTTGGTGAGATATTCAATCACACAAGCACTTTTGAAAAACTTCTGTTTGTGTCACTCATAGCAATGTCCCATTGGCCCAAAGTGGGTCACATGACCCTGAGGCAAGGGCGGTGAGGGGGGATGGTGGGTGGAGGGTGGGGGTGGGGGAGGTGAGAATAGGGTGCCTGCCAAGAATGAAAGGGTGTTACTATTTACTCAGGGAATAGGTAAGAGGAATCAGGTCATCAATGCAATCAATCCACCGCACTGTATATTTCACCTAAGTATAGAGTGTATGGAAATCTAAAGCAAGCGTTACATGGAAAGGATTTAAAAAAAAACATCACATTTATGTGTCTGTGATAGAAGACTTTCTCCTCAATATTTTTTTCTCTATAGATTTTAAACAAACACAAAACTATTCTACTAAAGTAACTCAGAAGGTAGATCTGCTCCAGCCAAAATAAAATTTCAATCTACAACAATAGAAATTCTGTATCCACCTGCATAGCTCTGTAATAAATTGCTGTTCTGAACGTACATGGATGCAAAGAATAGGTTAGCAAATAAAGAAGCGTGTCAATTAATTTCTTGGGGGGGGGTTTCTTCCTGAATCGAAAGTTAGTTTATTTTTTCTTACACAAAAGTTTTTTTTCCCCAAAAGATTATAGATATATACATATCCACATATATAACGCATATAAGCTTATTTACTTATGAAATTATGTTATTTTATATATATAATTATAATACATATATAATTTTATATATGTATATATATAATTTGTAAAGATACAAAGGTAGAAAGAATACTTTCCCTAAAATTATCTTTAGAATTTGGGCCACAGACAAACTGGAAGTGTCAGTGCAATTAGTAAGCAAATAGGTGTGTATATGAGAAACAGAATGTAATAAAGACCATGGTCTCTATTAACAAAGTGAAACACAGTGATCTAAATGACTTGGGACTCTATAAAAATGACAGTTGAGGTGGAAAGGGGAGTTTGCTGTGAATTAAACATATGAATTATCTTCGTTCAGAAAACTTACTGGATAATTGCTCCTTTGTTTTTCTGTTTAGGCAGCACCAGAACATAGTCTTTTAGGAGGATTAAGAAGAAACAGGAAGTTTGGGCTGCTCTCAATTGAGCCCTCATATCCACAACCCATCAGGCAAGAAAGAGGAAAGCAGTGTGCCCCAACTCGCAGGAGCATATGGAGCACTTTCATTTACTTCCTGCTACCCAGAGCTTAGTCACACAGCTGCACCTGCCAGTGAGGGAGGCTGGGAAATGTGGTCTCCATTCTGAACAGCCCATGCTTAGATAAAATTTGGTAGCCTTGTAACCCACAGAAGGAGAAAATGAACATTAATGGAACCGGGTGAAGGGGAGGGCATTGTGAAAGGACATCTCTTCCACAGACCCCCTGTGCTGGAACGTCCTTAAGCACTTCACCGTTTAGTTTTTCTCAGAAATTGTTGTCACCAACACTAGTGAATGAATCCAAGAATTGGACCTGCTTCTACCCTCCACTTTGTTCTCTCTATATTCCCTGGGCTCCCAATACCAAAAGGTGATGGGGTGTGCCTGGGTGGCTCAGTCGGTTAAACATTCGACTCTTAGTTTCAGCTCAGGTCTTGATCTCAGGGTTACGAGGTCAAGCCCCGAGTCTGGGCACTTTGGGCCTGGCAATCATCAGGGAGTCTGTTTGTCTCTCCCCCTTTTGCTCTGCTCCCCCCACACACACACACACACACTCTAAAATAAATTACTAAATAAAATCTTTTTTCAAAGGTGATGGGAACACTGTCACAAAAGAAAAGAAATGGAAACTCAGAGAGGAATCTCCAAGTGCGAACTTGTCATAGTCTGCACTGTTAACATGGGCTGAACGACGTAGTGTTTGATGATTCAGACGAGGTGGACCCTTGGCTTAAAATATTCACAGCCTAAACTGAGAGTTGACAGTTTGTGAGGGAAAATGTCAATATCCATAATGGGTCAGGAGGTTCAGCTCTCCTAGTTAAGAAACAATGAATTCAGATCAAAGCATCTTCAGAGCACTCTGTGATCACTTACAGAGCGTCTTCCTCCTTTTTCCTTATAATGGCTGAGGATTTTTCCAGAAGAGTTGGGCAATATAAAACCTGGGGGCGGTAGAAGGAGAAAGGAGGGGTAACTGTGGGCTGACTTGCTGAGCACTGGATATATGAAATTGCTACTTTCCAAAGATTCTTTGAATTTGGTCCCAAAAGCCAAATGAAGACAAATGCTTCCTTAAAATGCTGTTTATCACCCTGCTCCCACATCCTTGGTCTTACCCAACATGCCGTTTAGAAAATGTGAAATAATAGGGTCCCATCCAAGAATCCAGCAACCCTGATGCTTACTGGAGAAAGCTAAGAATGAATGCTGATGGACGTTTTAACAGCAGGTACTATTTGGTAATTTGGGGTTTGTGGATTATTTTCCCCCCCCACACGTAAGAAAGAACCAGGAAATATGCCTTTTAATTCCATGGCCATAAGAAATACATAGCTAAATTTTGACATTTCTTTGTAGCTTTGATTTATTGCTCACAATGCACATAAACCAGTACAGACACACCTTTCCCCAAACGGGGGGTGCCGGCGAACACCCCCTTGGGCTTGTGGTGCTAAGATCTGAGGGCACCTGCTATCCAGGGGACAGCTCTCTGTGATCCATTGGACGTGCTGGAAGTGATAACCCCAAGTGTTCTCTTCTGCTTTTTCTCTCCACCCTCCACCCCAGCTGTGAAGTTCGGGAGGATGTCCAAGAAGCAGAGGGACAGCCTGTATGCTGAGGTGCAGAAGCACCAGCAGCGGCTGCAGGAGCAGCGGCAGCAGCAGAGCGGGGAGGCCGAGGCGCTGGCCAGGGTGTACGGCGGCGGCATCAGCAACGGCCTCGGCGGCCTCCACGGCGAGGCCGGAGGCACCTATGCCAACGGACACGTCATCGACCTGCCCAAGTCCGAGGGTTATTACAACGTGGATTCCGGCCAACCGTCCCCTGATCAGTCAGGACTTGACATGACTGGAATCAAACAGATAAAGCAAGAACCTATCTATGACCTCACATCCGTCCCCAACTTGTTTACCTATAGCTCTTTCAACAACGGGCAGCTAGCGCCCGGGATAACGATGGGTGAGATCGGTAAGTGGGACATCGCCTCCCAGCTCCTTTCTGGCAATTCTGCTTTGAAGCTTCCTGGGCCCTGCTGGGGATGGTCGTTGCCGTGGGGCTAGGTTCCATGACTTGCATGCATAGCTTCTCCTGAAGAAAACGATATGATTTAAAAGTTTTTTGTTGTTTTTTTTTTTTTTTTTTTGGAGGGGGGCGATAAATGTCATTGTTCCCCCAGCCCTGTGCAAGTTCATGGCAAGCAAAGGAAGGAAGAAGAAATTATCACTATAGATAGAAAGATGCTATCTATAAAGAAGGGATGCTCTCTGTTAAATCTGGGGTCATCACTGAAGGAAAAATGTTATTGGTAGAAACCAGAGAATTGCAGCAAGTATTCAGAGTGATAATATTTGAAATAAAATAGCTAAGGGATATAGAGCAGTATGTAATACCTGAATGAAATAAGGCTCAAACTCTTCCTCTAGGATAACTTGGGACAAACCAGAAGCAAACGGTACCTCAGTTTCCTTCCCTTTAAGGGCAGAGAGGTAGACCAGAAGACAGCTACGTCTCTTGTGAATCTGAATCCAAGAATTCTACATGGGGGTAGCATCTAAATTACTGGCAGTGAAGAGAGGGTAGTCTGGAATGTTACAGAACATATGAGCAACAAATACATTACTGTGAACAGGGCTAGTCACAGGCATGATCACACCAGCAACCCGATCCTCTTTTGGCTGCAGTGAACTTTGATCCCTTTAAGAAGTGGTCCTCAAGAGTGCGCTATCCTAGGCATGCTGTCTTCTGACCCTGTTACAACTTTGTTTTAAGCTCAGAAGTCTATTAAATGTTTATCCAGTTGATCTCATTAACTAACTGCCATAAAAATATTGATGTAGGTTTAACACATTAGCCTCCTGGGTCATGAAGTCACATGTTAACGATCCTAGAAAAGCTACGCAAACAGTGGCTCTATCAGGCTTCACTGTAGTATTTGGTATGGGGTTGGGGGTGGAAGCAAGCCAGGTCTTAGGGACCTTTGGAGGAAGCGCCTCCTCACATCCTGCCCTGAGGGGTGGCAGTACAGGGTCACTGAGAATCAGGCCACCCGAGTCCACACGCTGACTCTGGCTTATTATTTAAGCTGGAGCAAGTTTTCAGATCCCAGTTTGCTTATCTTTAAAAAGGGAGAGGTATTAGTTCCTAGATCCCACGGTTGTAGTAAGAATTATATGAGTTCATCCTTGCAAAACAGAGCAATGTTTGTCACTCAGCAAGTGTTCAATGGTTATTATTTGTATGCCAGTCACCTTCTCTGTCTAAACTGTGAGTAGGAGCCCAAAGCCTACGAGTGTTTTAAATAAAGTTGACGTGAACACATAATGAAGTACATGCCATATGTATCTTGGCTACTTCTACCATCTGGTTGAAGAAGAAGTGATGTTACACAGTTATAAAACCTGAAACGTTATTTCTCCTTTTTAGCAATGTAGCATGTGACAGTGAGTAAAGAAGTTGTTGACAGAGCACCTACAATGACATTCACAGCTGAGAGACACAGAAAACTAAACATCAGCTAGCAGAACAAAAAAAAATCTATTTTTATTGCTACTCTTAGCCTTGTTTCTATAACTAGACATTGGCACTTCACATGCATTTAATTTTCACAAACACCTTATGAGTAAAAATATGATTCCCATTTTACAGATGTGGAAACAGAGGCATAGAGGTGTCTCATGGCCTTCCAAGGGTCCTTTGGTTCCACCCAGGCCATCTGATCCCAGTCCTTTGTCTTAGCCATTGCCCTGCTACTTGCTCTGTGTTTAATATACACTAGCTGCATTGTCAGCCAATAGGCACAGTTTGGTTTTTTGTTTGTTTGTTTGTTTGTTTGTTTGTTTGTTTTGGCAGTCTTTTAAAGTGGAGTCACTCCAGGTGCCTGGATGGCTCAGTCAGTTAAGCACTCTTGATTACACCTTGGGTCATGATCTCCGGATTGTGGGACTGAGCCCCATGTTGGGCTCCATGCTGGGCATGGATGGAGCCTGCTTAAGATACGCTGTCTCCCTGTCCTTCTGCCCCTCCCCTTCTCTTTATGTAAAAAAAATCTTTAATATTTTATTTATTTATTCAGGAGAGACACACAGAGAGAGGCAGAGACGTAGGCAAAGGGAGAAGCAGGCTCCCTGCAGGGAGCCTGATGCAGGACTCGATCCCAGGACCCCAGGATCACAACCTGAGCTGAAGGCAGACACTCAGTCACTGAGCCACCCAGGTGCCCCCCCACCAAAAAGTTTTTAAATAAATGAATAAACCAGAGTCACTCAATCTTTCCAAGGAGGCATATTAAAAAGAAAAAGAAATAGACACCATTTTTGGCTTTTATCCTCCTTCATATCTAAGTATCTGAGTCTGGTATTGATTTTGAACATATGTATAAAACAAAATGAGGCAAAAACTCATAATCGTTGGGCAATCTTCTGCCCCATATCCCAAAGGAAGGTCTTCTAAGAATTCAGAAACCACAGTTTCTTTGTGATTTAGAATCTGTTAGAAGTATTAGTGAAAGAGAACTACAGCCAAAGCCATCAAATCTGGGTACCCACCTCCCAGTAACTTTTCCTCTCTGGCCCATCATAAATAGATTTATGAACTGATGCATTTGGACTAGATGATTTCAAAACTCATCCAGATTTTCTACAGATATCAACACCCTGAAAAAACTAGTATATATTTTTCCTATTTCTCGATACCATTAGTCTTTAGAGATCGGTAGCTATGCTGCAAAGTTTGGGGGTTTCTTCCATCTGACTTTCAGGAATACAACTGGCTTGTGCTGCCGGTGTTCTCAAATTTAGGCTCCTAAACCATAGTGACTTGGTTCACATTTCGTTAAAACAACAATGCCATCTAGTGGACACAAACTCCTGGTATGGGTGTCCAACATAGGTGCCGGTGACAAGCCACAGTAACGTGGTACACTATTCTTTCTTGCACCATCCAAAAAACTGTCATTCATTTCACTAAAACACCACATCCACAGCAGAATCATTGGACAGAAGAACGTCAGTGATATGGATGGTGGTTACGAACTCTGATTCTAAAGCTGAATTGCCTGAGTTCAAAACTTAGTGTGCCCTTTCCCGTGAGCACTTTACCTAATCTCTTTGGGTCTCAACTGTAAACCTAGAACAATAATAGTCCCAACAAAGGGTGTTGGTTGAAGGAGTTAATATTCATAAGTTCTTAGGATAGAACCTATCAAGCATAAACTTTATTACTATTATTATTATTAATGTAATTGGTATTGCAATGTTATTTATATCTTTATGATTAATGACATTACTGGTTATTACAAGTAATGTAATTACCTTTTATTGAGCACCTGCATTGTGCTAAGCAATGTCCTACATTTAATTCTCAGAACAATTGTTATTATGCCTATTATGGAGGTATGTGTATGTCCATTTTACAGATGAAAAAAGAAAGGCTCAGAAGTCACAAAACTTGTAAAAAGCAAAATAAGCATGTGAGCTCAGGTCTGAGTAACATCAAAAGCCATTCTTTGAATTATGATAATGTATGTCTTCCCACCAAAGGGAGCCCCTCATAAGTTAATTGACATTCCCACTGAGCAGAACATGCTTAACGTTTGCTGCCTGCCTGCCGTCCTTCTAGGTGCTACACAGAGGAGCACACAGAGTGAGAAAACTGACATTTTGCTCTGACTTGATTAATGAGCATCTACACTAATCTGGTGGTGGCAAGCTGTCACAGAAAGAACTCTGTGCAGACAAAATAGAAAATCTGATTTCAGCTACATTCTCACTGGGTGATTTGAAGGCGATATGACACTAAAGAATTTTTGAACATCATTCTTGGCTATTAGAAGCCCTGATCTGCTTCCCCTGGTTTCTGAAGGAATAATGAACTGTGTACAACCAGGACATTATTCTGATATTGAATTTATCATAAAAGCACCTGTTTCTTAAGCCAGTTTTTGGAATAGCTCATATGGAATATGGTCTTACAGCCTGGAGTTCATTTAATAAAACCACATATTTAAGAACCATAAAGCAACTGTATAAGCAACAATATGCAGGTCCCAAAAATGTGAGTTAAAGGACTGTCGTGAAAGTCAGGAATATTCCCCAGAAAATCCAAGCTTGTCTTTCTAAAACAATGTACCAAAAGAAAAATAAATAAATAAATAAATAAATAAATAAATAAATAAATAAATAAATAAATAAGTAAAATAAAAATAAAAAAATGTACCAAAGAAACTACAAACTTCTTAGGCTAAGGACATGATAATAATATTTGATGTATGGAAAGAAGTATAGAAAATGCATGTTAGCCATCTTGAGCCTCACACTAATGAGTTCAGGTGAGAGAAATCATCCCATTTTGTAGATGAAGAGATTAAGGGATTTTCCTAGAACACAGAGTTAGTTAGGTGACAGAGCTTAAATTCTAATGCACATCACTCTACTACCCTAGATCGCCAGGCATTCTTTCAAAAACATATTTTTGAAATGTGCCAGGTTTTCAAGACCAGAACACCACGGCTCCTGCCCTCACCAGCTAAGAGTCAGTCATGAACACAAACAATTGCAATTCAGTGGGTCATATACTGTAAGTCCTGGGCGTGATGGTACCATGGTCTCTCCAAGAGGTGAGGGAGACGGGGGCTATTGCTTACTCTCAGCCATATCTCTTAACAGGAATGGTTTATTCTCATGGTCTTGGAAATAGAAAACAAAATGTGGGTAAGCAAACAGAAAAATCTGAAACATTCCAAGAATTATATCCTTGGGCTTCTCAAAATCCCTAGGAGAAAAAGCCATGGAATAAGACAAGGACAAAAGTAAGCTGCAAATTAATATTTAGGCAGGAGTATTAACTGGTTTTAGCTGGAACTTTACTTCAAGCTGGCGTGAGGATGTGTTATATCTTCGGGGATAAAATTTTGCAGTGGTTGGTGGCAGGGAGAGGACGCTGGCTAACGGATGCCCCATGAGCAAGCAAAAAAGGACGGGGAGGCTCTTGTAGGTGCTCCTCACTGTAGCTCTTATCAGTGGGGGGATTCTATAGGACCAATACTCTTAACGAAAGCTCATTTAATCTCAAAAACGATTGACAGTGTGTCTGTGAGGTACTAGGCAACAAAACATTTCAAATAACCAAGCAATATGCTTTTAAAAACGGTGGAGGTGGGGGGGGGATCCATCAAATTAGCTGTGAGGCTAAGGGGATAAATTACCTTTTACACACATTGCCTGAATTTCCTGTTGCTTTTAGTAATTTTCTCTCAAGATAAAGACAAAGAAATACGAATTCCTTGGTCTCTCCTATATAATCTTAAATATAGGTTTAGTTTCCTATTTCTTGTGTGTCCTATTTATGGAGCCTGGAATTTTAAGCATAAAAACTAGACAATAAACCTCTTTTTGAAAAACAAAAAAAGCTACCTATTCCAGAAGCTGTGTATTAATAGTTAGAGGAGATTACAAAGATATTGATCTGAGAGTGTCTAGTCCCTTTTACTACTACTTAATTCTACTAAGTCTATATAGAAACATAGAAGATCTTACTAGTGCATTTTGTTTGGGGGAATTCTATCAACATTGATGTTTCAACTGTTACTTATTAAGAACCCCAAGCAGGTGCTATGGTCTAAGGCGGCACCTTTAATGACATATGCTTCTACAGATAAATCTTTTATAACTGCTTAAATCTATCTATGCATTTTCACATGTATATTTCATAAACATACATTTCTCTATGCATAATTAATGACTCATTCAGAAGTGGTAAAGAGAATAGAATTTAACTCTAGCTACATATTTCCTTCTTCCCGCAATGGCACGGGTAGCAAACACAGATAGACATGCAATTCAGGAGCAATTGTCTAAGAAGTCATTGAGATAAATAAAAATAGGCCAAATCAGTGAGAAAAGTCCTTCAAACAGTGTGGGGAAAGGAGAATCCAGTGTCTTTCGTTCTCCCTTTCTTGTGTTGAGGGAAGACATCTTGAAAACTTCACTGTCTTCCAATACCTCTTGCTCCTCCCCCAACCACAGGCCCCTTGCACTTTAGGGATCCCACAGGCACATTAGGGATAGTATATTGAAATGGAGAGTCCTCATTCCATGTGCTTGCCTTGTGAACTTGTTCAAAATCAGTTCTGCTTTCTGAGGCTCAGATCTCTTCATCAGAAAAATGAGGTGGGTTGGATTAAATGACTTTGAAGGATTATGGTTCTCCCACCTCCTGGTGAGAGCTTTAGCCCTCTATACAGATAGTCCCTCTGTTATAGCCACTTCCCAAAGAGAAGTATAGAGTGGTAGAGAGGAGGGACTTTCAGGCAACTAGGCCGTCCTTCAAGATGCTCAAGCCCTTGCCTGTAGCCAGCCACACCTCCCTCATAGGCAGGAGAACCCATGGGGTGAGATGACTCTGATACAATTAATAGTCATAATCAAACCAGAACTATGCACCAGCCTCTTCTCTCCCTCCACCCTCCTGAAAACAAAACAAAACAAAAACAAGAAATCAGATTAAAATGAGCATCAAGGATAACCAGAGGCAGCTCAAGAAGAGAGTGGCAAGCAACCTCCAAATACCCTGGGTTCATGTACATTCAATGTGAAGGATGAGATGCTGTACAGATACATCGTCAGGATAAACCCACCTGTCCTCACCGGTTCATTCCAACCTGACTGCCTCCCTGAGCCTCTCTTGTGAGAAAAGGGGAGACTATAAAGTGAAGATATAAGTTTTTGACTGCTAAGGGGCCTTAGCCTTAGCCCCAGGCCTACCAGGTCACGTTAGTCACTGGAGAGAGTCTTACTTCACTCCTCTGAAAATTTTAACATCCCCTTGTTCTTTGCCACCTACAGAAGAGGCTGCTATTTCTAGAATCCTGCTTTCTGTCTCAAGAGAAATTTCCCAAATATGGGGACTGGACTAATCAACTCCATTTGTCACATTTCTGGGATCTCTACCACTGCCACACTATTATATTAACCAGTCCATGGCCGTGCATTATTCTAGAATGTCCTGGGACAAAGAACTACAGTTCTTTGCTAGGGTCATTCAAATCCATATCTTTCTAGATACCTTTAATAGCTTCACAAAGATCTAAAATCACCTAGTGATATGTTGTAGTCACTCTAGTATCTAGCCCTGTGCATTTACTGGAATAAATGGCATAATATATACAAATATACTTCGTGACCTGCAAGGCTCCTCTAAACAAATATAAAGATGATTTACATTATAAGCAATACAGAGATATGTATTCAATTCAAGTACTTGTACATGTATGCATATTAGTCACTATATGCTTTACCCCTATTAATACAGCTTTCCTAATGTGCTAGCATTCACTACTTTAGGTGAATATTCTAACTCACTATTTCCATTTTGAGTTGCAGTTGTGCAAAATTGATCTTCATCAGTGGACTTTTCCTAGAGATACTAGTTTGGGATTAATTTTTGACTCCGAATCCAAAACTTCATAAGAAAACTCCAAAATCCACCAACCAAAAAAAAAAAAAAAATGCTATTGAGAAGCTGTCAGAAAACCAATTCCACTTTATACACTCAATTTCAAAAGCCATAGTAGATATGAAATATTCTGCAGTAAGGAAGAGGAAAGGGGATTTCCAGAGGTTCTGCCTTTGTCGAGGAGGGAAATGTTTATGCTCATAAGATAATCTCTAAAACCACCTCCACTGTCGAGCGGCATTTCAAGGCATTGCATGCTTAGACACTGGCTCTTGGAAAGAGCCCTGAATTGCGTTTCCACAGGTCAGGATGGATAGGTACTGCTTTAGCCATACTTCTGAGCACCTATTTTGGGAAGAGCTCATTAGGGTTAAAGTACCACATGGGCTGCATGGAACACAGAAATGTCATTTAACGGCCAGGTCACTGGAGGTTAATACACCTTGGTGTTATTGGAATAGTATACAACCACTTTGAGAGCCTCCCCTGTCAACAGGTTCAGGATTTACTTCCATGATGCTTCCGGATGTGGAGAGACCTGTTGGAAATATGCCTGGCTTGGAAAGACTTTTGTCTTTGTTTGTTTTATTTTCATTTTATCATTTTGATTTTATTTTAGGATCTAAACTCTCCTGTGGCAAAAATACTTTCAACACTAAGAAGAAAAAAATGTACCATTTAAATTTGGGCCATATTTGTAAGGTCTATTGTGGAATGGCTCTCTTGTTTTCAGACAGGTTTGTTGTAGGCTGACTTGGTGTTAGACTACTCAGGAAACACTTATTTTAAAACATTAGCCTATTAATGGTGTTATTTAAGTGATCAAGTTACTTTTAAAAATTCAGATTAAATGTTTGAAAATGTAACGGTTACCTCAGGTTTCCTCTGAATTAGCTTAGGTCAGAAGTACATTGACTTAATTTCCAAAAGGGAGTGGTGATGTCTTCTGTTTAAATTCACAGTTAATCCCTATGTCCACAAAATCCAGATAGTAAAAGTCAATCCTGATGATGCCCTGAGCAATATTCATAATTAGATTTTCATGATTTGTGACCTGCTAATTGTCCTTCGGGTTGCATGTGGAGGTGCAGCCTTTTGAAGAGAGTAGGGAGAGATTTTAATGGACTCTGGGTTCCGTTGTTCTTGTTTGTTCCATCTGAGACTCTTCAAGTGCTTTTAAGACCGTGAGCCGAACTCTCACCCTCTGTAACTCTGCAAGACATCTCCCTCATGAGTCAAAACAAAGAGAAATTCCCATGCAGCCCCTCAGACTCTAGTCGCCATGCTCTTAGGAGATGTCTCTCCTGCCAGATCCTTCTGTAGAGAGAAAATCAAACCCAAAGACACCAGGATATTCAGCTGTTAAGTGACTTCCCAAAGGTCACAAAGTGGAAGTCTGGAGGGGTCCATAGTGGCTTCCTCCCTTAGAACTCGTCAATTCCAGGACATTGAAGTAAGCTGGGGTTTGCTGATTGTTCTGTGAAGGAGGTCTTTCACTATGAAAGTTAACTTTGAGGGGCGCCTGGGTGGCTCAGTGGTTAAGCATCTGCCTTTGGCTCAGGTCGTGATCCCAGGGTCCTGGGATCGAGTCTGGCATCGGGCTCCCCGCAGGGACCCTGCTTCTCCCTCTGCCTCTTTCTCCATGTCTCTCATGAATAAATAAATAAGAGCTTAAAAAAAAGAAAGTTAATTTTGAAATGTAACATTTTCATAAAAGATTCCTTCTTAATTTTATTAACTAGTTTGAAGAAAAGGAACTGTATTTTCCCAAAAGTTAGACATACACTATTGCAATAAAACAAAAACACCTGTGATCCCAAACAGCTTTCCCTTATAAAATTATTAAGAAAGCACTCTTTTAAATGGTTAATTTGTTTTACTGTTTAAGATGCTGTTTTGTTTGGCTTATAGTCTGCTTAGACACAAATGCTATATAGATTCTTCCAGTTTTTCTTTCTGCTTTACATTCTATTTTCTTACCTTCTATTAAAAGTGCTGTTACCCGAGCTTCTCAAAATTTGAGAAAATAATAGCCATTTTATTAACCATCCATTCATTCAGTCTTTGCCCAGATACTATTATTACTTGTAGTAATGGTAATCTAAATTTTCATTGTTTTTCACATTACATAATCTCATATTTTGTTAATACATCTGGAAAATTCCAAAAACATTTTGGTTCAGGTCTACATGAAGTAAAAATCTGTTAGACCATTTTTTGTTATGATTATCAGCAATAGAATTTGTGTGAAAAGGAGACCAGATGCTATCTTAATTCACTGGTGAGGGAGTAATGAGTGGTTAGACCATGGAAACTGAGCCGACAAAGGAGTTAGAGGTTATTTATGCCTCCAATCCCTTCTTTAAAGAATTTGAGAAACTTAAATGCTAAAAATATACAACTGTCTTAATTGAGGCTACACATCACTAATAGACGGCTGCTTTAAGCTTAAATGTTACTGATGTCTTTATGCTAACAACCCAATTCTATTTATGCTGAAAAAAGAACGATTTCTAAATGGAGATTAGAAAAAATCAGAAAGGTCCGAAATTGACATTATCGTCTCCGACACTGTCGCCTGTGACACCTCAACCAGTACGCTTGTTCTATTTAATGACAGAAAACTTACAAAACCAGTAGTCCGTGGTCAAAAAGCCAAAACACACATTGGTTAAATGTTTCACCTCTCAACCAGTTGTTCTCATATATTATCATTACTGCCTCAGAGCGTGGATTCCAAGGAATCTTGATACTCTGAAAACCTAACACAGGCACTTAAACCTTGCCTTGAGCAAGTCCGTAGAGATATCCTGGCATTAATTCAAAGTGAATCCCCTAAGAATTCTACTTTCACAATAGTAGTACAAACGAAACAGAGAATTGAGTGGTTCTCTGGATCCTTAAGGCAAGTGATAAATTAAAAATTCATTAATCATTTTGATTGAGGCTGGGATATAGTATTTTGGGGAGAATATTTCCAAGTTTAAAAGAAATCCCTTGTGGAGGAAAATGAATAGAGGGTATAGTTCACCAAGAAGAAACCATCCTTTCTCATGAAAAAAAAAAAAAAAAAGGAGGGGGAGGAGAAAGAATTAAGAAGTTCAGATGCAACCCCCTCTAGTGCTATATATAGCGTGGAGTCTCAGCTTTCTCGCCTTGGTACGGTTGGACCACGGGTGCTCTTGGTAATAACACTGAAAGCAGCAGTTTTTAAAGATATACTCAACTTTCCCAGCTCCCAGGATGTGGGATTCTAATGAAACCACCTGTGTAATCCGTGTCAGAGATGCTACAGCCTTTGGAGAGCACCATTTGCTGAAATGTCTAGTGAGAGCTAAAATAAGCCCCTTTGGTGGAAAAAAACCCGCTGAGTGGTTGAAATCAGAGCTGCAGAAGGTCACTTGCTATTTTAGAAGCTGCAAGCTGGTCCTCATTTTATAGCATTAGAGTTATAAACAAGAAATTGTCACCTTACTTGTCAGTTTACTTATTTCTCACCGAAATACACACACATAGCCTTTTTTCTACCTAGAATTAGGTAATTTAGATGACTTGTTGCCAAACTTTG
Organism: Canis aureus; assembly: GCF_053574225.1. Taxonomy (NCBI): domain Eukaryota; kingdom Metazoa; phylum Chordata; class Mammalia; order Carnivora; family Canidae; genus Canis; species Canis aureus. Next base: position 84,186,457 of record NC_135611.1, on the reverse strand, counting down.
CTTTACTATGCAGATGAGTTCGTATGCAAAATTATTTTTCATGTATGTCTTTAAGCATTACTTCAAAATATTATTTTTACATTGTGATATGCTTGATCTTTAAAACTCCATTTACCTTTGTGAGCTTTATCATACATCTCAACCATCTCTAAACACCTTCAGGAAGGACTTCCCTCCTACCCCCTTAGATTTATTCAACAGATCACAATGAAGACTAATGAGGATGGGGGAGGAATGTGGAAATCCTTTAAGTCTCAGAGACTAGGGAGCCAATTCACTTCCGGAATTATTTAGATACAGTCCATTTGGAAAAGGAAAGAGGTTAGTTCCAGCCCCAGGGTTCTATAATTTTTGTACATACTGTTGAGAATCACCATCAATTTTATTCTAGCGTTCCCTTCAAAAATTTAATCTTTCTCTTCTTATTGCTCACATCATAAGTGGATTTAAGATTACCCCTAAGAGTTCCAGGGAAGTGTGACAATTTTAACAGTATTTTTTTTTTTAGTGTTTTTTTCATCAAAAATGATCGAGTGAATATATTTGCTTATATCAGTTTTCTAAGCCGCTTTATTGGGGTATGATTAGTGTACAAAAAGCTGCATATAATTAAATATACAACTTAGTGAGTTTGGAGATAAGTATGCCGCAATCTGTGCCATAAATGTATCCCTGAATCAGTTATTTTAAGGATTATTCTTACATTTGAATCGGACGCTGTTTCTGTCTCATAGAGAAAGTTACTTAATACTTGGAGTTACGAATTTTGCTAGTCAGTTATGCCTTGAGTTCCAACCAACCTTCTTCGAGAAAAGTATCAGGATCAAAGTTCCAAAAACAAAACAGCAACTTTATTAGGGGAGAGGGCTGTGGACAGAAAGTGAGAGCAAAGCATTGTTCGTGGAATTAAAAAATAAAAAACAAGATTCACAGACTTGACATGAACACACCGTTTTTCCTGGCGGCATCCGTGTTTGCATTTCACCTCACCGGTGATTGAAAAGAAATGACTAGATGGAGCATATCAGATTGTTTTTCTCATTCCTTGACATCATCGTATGAACCATCGAAGCAGCCTGCGTACTTGGAGTGAATTGGACAAACCTCTATCTCACTGAACATGCACAGAATCTTAACTCCTGAGAAAAGGTAGCTAACTCTTCATTTCCACATCATCCCTGATCCCGGGGAGAACAGGGCAGAGTTCATGGACATTCACTGCCTCTGCAGGTGGGAGACTATCCCCTTTGGCAGTCATCTGGGCCATACTCCCCAGAAACCCTTACCCCAGAACAGTGGGGCGCCCTCCCCCTTTAACATGCGCACTCCGCAGCCCAAGCTGGTGAAGGAATCCGAGGAAAACTAGGCTCTGACCAGCGTCTGCAACCCAAGTCCGGGAAACGGATGAAGGGTGTGCGATTGCCCAGAAAGATTCCATATCCTCCGCTCTTTGAGCTCAGTCTCTTTGTCCGGACTTCTCATGTGGTCGCTCCCTGGAGAGGGCCGCGTTTACTATTATTACCTTTTCTATTTTTCCAGGCAAGGACTCTTGCAAGTTCCTTTGGCTTCTAGCAGGAACTTTGCATACTGTATTCTTTGTGGCTCCCTTTGTCCCTTCCTCTCAAATCCTTTCTCCCCTTTTCACAACCGCAGCCTCTCAGTCCCGGGAAACCATCTCCTCTGACGGCCGAGCATCTTTCCAGGGGACAGAAGGCGGCCTCAGGCCCTGCTCCCAGGGGACCGAGGCTCGCTTTACCCCGTGCTTTAGGGACCTGAGCCTTGCGGGGGCCTGGGCGGGTTTGCAGCCGGCTCTGGCTCCGGGGGACCGCGGCACCCCCGTGCCTTCCCGGGCCTTGATATTCATAATAACCCTTACATCGAACAGAGATTTGCCTTTTATTTCTCGCCACGGGGTGTGGGAAATAGTAGGCAGCGCTCCATGTGTGACCACCAAGCCCTTGTGAGCGCTTAGGCTTGAAGATCGTCTGACACAGGACAGGACACGCTTTCTCAAATCCTTTGTGAAACAAAGCAGAAAATGGAAGAAAGGGTGGGTGGATGGACATTTTCAATATTACCTGTCCTAACTCAACGTTGGTGAATGCGGCTCTCTCTCTCACTGCCACCTGCTAGTCCTGCGTATCCTGGTTCAGAACTGTCCTGAATCCGGAGGCTCGTCTCTTGCATGACTTCTCACCACAGCCTGATTAATCTCCAGTACTCCCTCATGCCACTTCATCTTCTTTGTCTTGGCTAAGATCACCTTTGTAAAACAGAAACCTGACCATATCACCCTCCTGCTTCACAGCTCCCACTACCTCCCACTTTCCTTTTCTTTTTCTTTTTCTTTTTTTTTTTTTTTTTTAGATTTTATTTATTTATTCAGGAGAGACACACACACAGAGGCAGACACCTAGGCAGAGGGAGAAGCAGCAGGACTCGATCCCAGGATCACGACCTGAGCCGAAGGCAGATGCTCAACCACTGAGCCACCCAGGTGTCCCAGCTCCCAGTTTCCTAAAGATAACATCCATCTTCCTCAGCCTGGCTTACTCAGCTGTTGGGTCCTAGGTGCCAGTTTCCTTCCCCGGGCTCATTTCTCCCATCTCTCTCAAGCTCTCTGCTGCAAGCACTACAGAGTTCTTGCCAGAAAAGACAGATCTGATTTCAAATCACCATTTGCTAGCTCTATAAAAATGGGTCTAGAGTCACTCACTCTTTCCCTCAGTAAAAGGGAAATTGGTTGTAAAAGGTAAGGATTATAAACAGCAGAAATTATCTAGCTCCTAACTAGCTTTCTATCCATGCCTGTGTCTTTTCCATGTGCCAAACCCCCACTCAGACCAGACCAACAGGCATCTTATTTTTCTGCTTCCCCTAGACTGAGTTAGATACATTGTTCTTTGGGCTCCCACAATAACTCAAGGGCATTTATTACAGCATTATAAGATATATGATATGATATATGATACATGATATTGTAAGACCCTTAAAAAAAGACAATGTCCTTTTTTAAAAAATCTGTAACTTAACCTGGTATATAATCATTTTTTAAAAATGTTTGCTGAATGAGTATGTGAAGGCATTATGCTGGGCTTGGCAACCCAGTTCTTGAAAAGCACACATGATCTTGAAGGATATGGGACAAACAAATCCACACAAATAACCACAATGCAAGTGTGAGTGGAATAAAGACCCAGTCAGATGAGAATCAAGTATAACAGAAACTTATCCCTCTACCTGAGGACACAGGGAAGCAGGGAAATCTTCACAGGGAGTGCATGTCTGAGCTGAGTCCTAAAGCATGTGTGTGGATTTTACTTCCAATTTTGCTTAACCTGTCCATGTATTTATTATGCCCAACTTCTCCTTGTACCCCATAGGACCCCAAACTTTGGTGTCAGAAGGCTAGAGATTTTTTGAATTTTGGCCAGTAGCCCCCAGGAGATGTCATAAAGGAATAGATAAAGAGTTTTTCATACAATTTTGAGTGGCAGTTGTAGTTTTGCTTATAAACCCTGAAGCCTGTAAATTACTGACAAATCAGCATATCTTTGAAGATGAAAACAGACTACACCAAGAAGATAAAGGTTTGAAAGCTAGAAAGCCACAGAAATCTTATGTTTTCATTATATACTTACTGAGGAATAGATATGGGTTTTTTTTTTTTTTTGAGATTCTAAGTAATTAGACTGCCCAAGTGAAATTGAAAAATGATGAACCATGACATACCAATCTATTTTAATATGATGTATAAAGTAATTCCTGTCCTCTTTTTTTACAACATAGGAGGATATTCAATAAAATTTTGAATATAGGATTTTTTTAAGAAGAGATTTTAGAATGATAAGCAATGAAAGTCTAGAAATTCATTCAGCTCAATGCTGAATCCAATACATCCTATAATCATAATTTAGCATTCTGTAGGATCTTCTGTATCTAGCACTTAATGGTTCTGATTGAAAACCCTAATAAATATTGAAATATCTTCCTCCAGTAGCACTGATTCCAAAATTAAACATCTCTGTTTTGTGTCAATTGGAGTCATCCCATTGCTTCTCTAATGAGAAATTCTATAGTACATCCTAATAATGATCATTGTGGCTACCATTTATTCAGTGTTTCTGATATACCAGGCAATGGGCTATATAAGATTTTTTATTTGGAAAGCTCATTAGAGGCACAAGCTTACATGTTTTTATTCCCTACATCACCAAAACTCAACATACTTTATGCCACATATACCAGAAGCTTAGCAAGGTAAAAAGAAGGTACCTTGGGGTGCCTAGGAGGCTCAGTTGGTTAAGCATCTGCCTTCCACTCAGGTCATGACCTCAAGGTCCTGGGTTTGAGCCCCACATCGTGCTCTCTGCTCAGTGGAGAGCCTGCTTCTCCCTCTCCTTCTACCCCTCCCCCTGCTTATACTCTCTCTCTCTCTCTCTCAAATAAAGAAAATATTTTAAAAAAATAAAAAAAGAAAAAGTTATCTCAACACTGCTTTGGGAGTTATCCTGAAGGAATGAAATATGTCTATTTAGAAAGAACAGAAATTGCATTTGAAATGGCATAACCTGAAACACTAGAAAAATTCTATTTCTGTATGAGCCAAGAATAGTTATCAGGCAGAAAATTTGGTCTTCTTCATTCTACTCATCCTGCCCATATTAGAATTCCTGTGTACTTTGGTTCCCAAGATCTCACGCTCTTGATATGCTCAAAAAGCAGAGGGGATTTGAAGGAAACCTCCTACCAGCTCTGTCTAACTGTAGGGGACCCGTTGCAGGTTTTTAAGGAGAGCTGTTGTGTCTGGTTCAACTTCTATACTTCCAAAACCAGAATGTTCAGTTTTAAGAAACATTGCCAAATACAACTCATTTGAGATGAATGGCCCAAAAGACTGACTTTGTTTGTTCCTACTTTTTTATGAATGTAATCATTTTCTCATCTTTAACATTTTTAAAGAAAAATTTCATCTTATAAGAAATTAGAAAGGAGAATATAATGGTCACCATGACCCAACTTCAATAATTATCACCTCATGAGTCAATACTATTTCATTTATATCCCCTCTCCCATTATTTGTCATATAAGATATGGTTCCAAAGTCCAATCTACAAAAATATCAGAGTGTCTAGCCTCTGGCCTTCTACTCTCTTCTCTTTCCTTTATAGAAAATTTATCTTTTTAGATTGTTTTATCTTCTCTTTAAAAATATAAGCCATTGAAGTTATATTTAAATTCCCTTTTTCTGGGATAAACAGTGGGACTCTAGTGATTTTCAAAATACTTTAAAGTCTTTGGGTTATAAATGTCAAGACTGTTAGTGGACTTCTAGGCTGAAAAGCAGGAAATATTGTCATTAGTATTTATTTTAAAAACAATCATTTGAACACTTTACAACTTTTAAGGCCTCAGGTTTCTGACTCAAGGGGGAGGAAAAGGTGGTAAATTTTGATTAAAAGACTTAAAATTGAAGGGCATATGGGTGGCTCAGTTGATTAAGTATCTACCTTCCACTCAGGTCGTGATCTTGGAGTCCTGAGATCTCACCGGAGTCTGGCTCCCTGCTCAGCAGGAATCTACTTCTCCCTCTCCCTCTGCCCACCCCACCCCCCACTTGTGCTCTCTCTCCCACTCTGTCTCAAATAAGTAAATAAAATATTTTTTTAAAAAAGACAATAGGGGGGGATCCCTGGGTGGCGCAGCGGTTTGGCGCCTGCCTTTGGCCCAGGGCACGATCCTGGAGACCCGGGATCGAATCCCACATTGGGCTCCTGGTGCATGGAGCCTGCTTCTCCCTCTGTCTGTGTCTCTGCCTCTCTCTCTCTCTCTCTCTCTCTCTCTGTGACTATCATAAATAAATAAAAATAAAATAAAATAAAATAAAATAAAAAGACAATAGGGGATAGATAGATAGATAGATAGATAATAGATAAATAGATAGTAGTGTTAAAGACACTCATGCAATTGGAGTGTCTCCGAAGGGATTCCTGTAGTAAACATTCGCAGCTAGTGTCTTTGCAGAGTGAGAATTTATTCACAACCCCTCAAACTGATATTCCTTCTCACAGATCGAATTGCACAGAACATCATTAAGTCCCATCTGGAGACATGTCAGTACACCATGGAGGAGCTACACCAGCTGGCATGGCAGACACACACCTATGAAGAAATTAAAGCGTATCAAAGCAAGGTACTTTGGGAAAGCAGGAAAATGTTTTCCCTGGGATTTCTCTATTTCTGGCTTTCTCAAACCTCAGTGTTACTGACATTTGGGGCTGGATAATTCTTTGTGTGGGGACTGTCCCGTACACTGTAGGATGCTTAGCATCATTCCTAGTATCTCCCCATGAGATGCCAGTAGCAACCTCTTGTACACTGTTGTGACAATCAGATATTGCCAAATGTTCCCTGGGAGGCAAAACCACCCCAATTAAAAAACAGTGCCCTATTTGAGGGACCAGGGAGCCTGTGCCCACATCAAATGACTTTAGGATTTTTCATGGTGGCTTCCTGGGGCCAGCCAAGGAAGAGAAACAGTTGAGAAATTATAGCAGTAATAATAGTTGCAAATTTGTGCTACAAAGATATGCAGTAAAGCATCTTAAATGTTTTTTCTTGCCCTACATGTTAAAAAGGACCAAAGAGAAAAAAGATATCTCATTATTATTATTTTTATTATTACTTTGTGTCCATTAAAGAAGTTTTTAAGAGAATTTGCTGTTATATAGTCATATTACTTTCGTTTGGGATTGAGAGCCACAATTATAAGAACTACTAGCAAATGAAATTTTAAATAAAAAACATAAATGTGTCTATATCTAAATATATGAGGGGCATCCGGCTTAGTCAATCAGTAGAGCATGCAACTCTTGATCTTGAAATCATGAGTTCGAGTCCCACATCAGGTGTAGAGATTACTTTAAAATAAAATCTTAAAAGATATATAAATTAATAAATATATGATTACAACATACTGATTTTTCTCCAATGGAATAATTAAATCTTACCACTTCTATATAAATAAGGAGACAAAAGCATAGATATTATGATGGTCAGTAAAAGGCAGAATTCATACACATGGATTTATGCTTCCCATTCCAAAGAAAATAACCTAAGGATCAAGAGACATTTCTGAGATTTTAAATTACTTCAGAGAGTGATTTGACTTGAAGACTTTACCTTGTAAAATTCTTTTTATACCAAAAAGTCATCTCCATAAGTTCTGGATACAATGCAAAAATCGTACAAGTTTAGTGTTAGGTGCACATGAAAATAAGCATCTAGAAGCCTGGGAACAAAATCACTCTTCCTCGATGCAAGAGTTTGTTTTCACAAAATGGACAAAGTTTGTTTGGGATAAAGAGTAAAGAGACTCTAAATATCTATCCTTACATATTATTACAATGTTTTCATTATTCTAGTCTCAGCACATTGACAACTGTGGCATATCAAGGTTCAAACATGTCAGAACAATATGTTGGAAAATATTGTCTACCTCTTTTAAAGGAATTGGGTAAATTCCGGCCTTGGGCCCTAAGAGAAGCACTGATAGGGAAACTGATTATTTCACTGACTTTCCAAGATGTTCCTTGCTCTGTATACATTCTGTGTTTTCTCTCTTGAAGTCCAGGGAAGCACTATGGCAGCAATGTGCCATCCAGATCACTCACGCCATCCAGTATGTGGTCGAGTTCGCAAAGCGGATAACGGGCTTCATGGAGCTCTGTCAGAATGATCAAATTCTGCTTCTGAAGTCAGGTAAGCAAGGAGAAGATCCATGGAGGGCCTGTTTTAGACCAGGACGTCGTCAACCCTTCCGTCAGTGTTGGTTCTGGAAAAATCTCCCTTCCGATATGTGGTTCATTTTTACCACCCACACTATCAGCCAACTCCCAAAGGAAACTCCCGGTAATAAAAATGCCCTGATACTCATTCAGTTCCCTTTTGAAGTCAAATACAATTTTGCTTATTGAAAGTAGAGCTATTAATTGCAGAGGTTGAGATACCCAGCCTGACAGGCAGTGCAAGTAATTAGCGTGTCAAGGTGGCTGAATTGCTGAGCTAGCTCTAAAACGCACTACTTGCCTTCTGTTGGGGGGAAAAAAATCCAGGCTAGCAGAGCTCTGCCTCTGTGGTCATTTCCAATCATTTTAATGAGGATAGCCTGCAGCCAGTATACACCCGGAGAAACTCCCTGAGTTCTAATCTTTCCCTCCCTTTCTCTCACACATGCTCTCTGACACTCACACAGTCACTTAGGAGGTAGCTCAAGAAACTCTGTATATGACTGACTTTGCAGATGGTATTACTCAAACAGCAAACAAATTTTCCTTCTTGACCTTTCTTTGAAAATATAAAATAAGAATCATCCTGGTGTTTTTTAACCTCCATGGACCTGGGCCATAGTAATAATCATAACATATATACATGTGTGTGTTTGATAACACACATATATGTTCGTGTTTACCCATGACGTCTCATTTAGTCTGATGACATAGGTATTATTTCCATCTTATAGGAGGAGGGGAAGATTCAGAGAAGTGAAGGCTGCATTCAATATCACAAAGCCAATAGATGGCAAAGCTGGTCATACACTGAACCCGGGCAAGACAGAATAATTATAAGTTGCTGCTGCTGCTTCACCACATGATGAAAGTCAATACAAACCTTGACTCAAACATGACCTTGATCTATCAGTTATCTATTGTTGGGTACAAATGACCCCAAAACCTAGTTCAAATGACAGTGATCAGTGATTTCATTCCCAAAACCCCAGTGTGAGCAGGGCTCAGCAAGGGATGGCTTGTCTCTCTGCTCCATGTGGTGTTCACTAAGGCAGCTTGATTGAGGGTGGGAGGATCCACTCACAGAGTTGGCGGTATTTGTTAGTGGAGTCTAGAGATCAGCCAAGGCTCCGGGGCTGCAGGCCCCAGTTCCTATCCAGGCATGTCAGCCTCTCCACAGACGGCGTGGACTTTCTTAGAGCATAGTTGCTAGGTTTCAAAAGCTAGCACGCCAAGAGAACAAGGCCAAAGTACATAGCATTTTTCTAGCTTAGCTTTAAAAGTCATGCAGTGTTATTTTCCATTCCACCCTATTCGTCAAGGCAGCCATGATGGCCCACCTGGACTCAAGGGTAGGAGACATGGATCCTTCTTCCTGATGGGGGAGTGCTAAGGCTCTTGAAGAGCATGTGGATTGGAAGATATTTTTGTGACTCTTTGAGGAAAAAAAAATCTGCCACATTTGATATGTGACCTTGAGCGAACCTCTCTAGATGGTAGTTTCCTCCTTTCAAAATAAAGAGATGGACTAGAAATAATGAATTCCAAACTTATAATTGCATCAGCAGCATTAGAGGAGCTTAATGACCATTCTAGGCATCATCTGAGGCCCACGGATCTGAATCTCCTAGAAGGGAACCCAGTTCACTGTATTTATAAGTGTCAGATATAACCGGTGACAAAGATGGACACTGGAGAACCACTGCATCATATAATCTTGCAACATCTCTGGCTGCTTAAAAATGTTGACTCTAGTATAAAAGGCACTTAGTCTCCTTAGGCCTCCTATAACTCACCCATAAAAAAGGGCTAATAAAACTCACCTGAAATGGCATTGTATGGAGCAAATAAAATAAGGAATGTCAGGATCCAGGAAAGTGCCTTCCACCTTATAAATACACAATAAACGGTACCTATTATTGTTTTTGTCAGAAAAGCACTGTCTTTTAATTAAGATTTATAAATCCCCTTCTATGTGTTAGCCCCTGTGCCAGGTGACATATAAGGGAAAGCAAAGAGAAATCAGCAGATCAAAGAAAATAAGGCCCAGACATAAATATTAAGTGGCAGCATAAGAAAGGCACCATGGACACCCTTGAGCCACCATGGGTGTAGCCAAATCACCAGTATAGAACATCAGTAAATGTTGAAAGGGCAAAACAAAGGCAGCAAACTGATTCATTCAATAAATACGTAGGAGCACCTGGATGGCTCAATCAGTTAAGTGTCTGACTCTTGGTTTTAGCTCAGGTCATGATCTCATGGGTTGTGAGATTGAGCCCCAAGTGGGCCCATCCTTAGCAGGAAGTCTGCTTGAAGATTCTTTCCCTCTGCCCCTCCCCCCAGTCACACAACCTCTTCCTCTCACTCAAATAAACAAATAAATCTTTAAAAAATAATAAAATAATACCTTCTATATGCCAGGACCTTTTCTAGACCCCAGTGATATAATAGTAAGTAAAATCACCACCATCACCTATGGCTGCTGACAAGGGTCCTGTTCTGTTTGGGCTAACAGTGAACTCAGAGGAATGCTAGCATCAAGGTTGAACAAATTCCTTCGTGTGGAGACTTCCCCCAGTCTTTGATCTGTGAATGCTGATTATAACTCTCCAAAGTGACATGATATTCAGCATTTTGCCAAAACTCATTTGCCCAAGAAAACTTCATTTCAAACACACCAGATGTAAATGGTGCTCCCAAGAAACACCATGAAGGAGTCCCTATGTAAAGTCATCCTGTGCTGAAGTATACATGGAGTGTTGTCAAAACTGAAGCAGGGAGCAAGTTTGGCCAATAACAAAACTTCTACAAAGTTAAGAGACAGACTTTTCTGCTGCAGAGCTCCTTGTGAATTCAGAAGTTGAAACTACCTTTAATATTAGTCAAAAAAAGAGAGAAAAATATGTATGCTCAAGACAAAATCAGAGAGAGAAACAAACCATGAGAGACTCTTAATCATAAGAAACGAACTTAGGGTTGCTGAAGGGGGGGCATTGGGAGGATGGAGTAACTGGGTGATGGACATTAAGGAGGGCACAAGATGTGATGAGCATTGGGTGTTAATACAAGACTGCTGAATCATTGAACTCTACCCCTGGAACCAATAATACATTATGTGTTAATAATTGAATTTAAATAAAAAAGTTTTTAAAAGAAAAATGTGTATGCTTCCCACACATGTTGTTGTTGCCCTCCATTTTAGCCACCTGTAAGGTGTATTTTATCTTTAATTCCAGACATAAACTTGAAGAAAGCTTTATTTTTTTACTTGGGAAGGATTCTTGAGGTATTTCTGAACGTGTGCGTCTGTGTCTGCGTGTGTATGTGTGTGTGTGTGTGTTTTCAAGCTTTTTTAAAGTCTCTTGGCCTATATACAATAATAACTTCTTTATTATCACACATATATACATATTTTCTTTATTTTCTTATTCATAGGTTGCTTGGAAGTGGTTTTAGTGAGAATGTGCCGTGCCTTCAACCCATTAAACAACACTGTTCTGTTTGAAGGAAAATATGGAGGAATGCAGATGTTCAAGGCCTTAGGTGAGTTTACCTTTGATGGTGACATAATTTTCTTAGCTGTGGTCAGTGTCTCCACTTGGATCGAAGGTGGGAAGTGAAATGCCTTGATTTCTGAATGTGAACTAGCATCTCATTGGATAAGGGCTGGACTAGGTGAGCCTCCAATGTTTTTTCTAACCCCTTAGATCTTAGATCCCAGTTATGCATCCTATTATGAGGGGCAGGAGAGGACAGTGGACACTGTCAAAATCAACCATACCTCATCCAGAAATCAACGAAGACCAGTTCTGAAAGAGCTGAGATGCATTCTAGATTATTCTTTGTAGGTTCAACTTTTATTTTCCCTTCTATCTTACTGCCTCACAGAGTATATTAGGCAGACCACTGGTGGTCCACGGGTGATCTCTTAAGTGTCTTCTGTAAATTCATAATCATTAGTTAAGATATTTAATTAAAAGAAGAGCTCCTTCACTTGCTTCTTACCCACAGCAGTGACTTTCTACCTGTTAATTCATGAAGTTCTGGGAGCACAGGTAGAGTGGGTGTCAAGCTGCCCCAATGATCCCCAGACCATTCCTGTGGGTGGGCATGCACAGGGTCAGTCTCTGGGAGTGTTGGGTATCATCCACATGTAGGCATCAGTACACAGTGCAGATAAGAACATTAGCAAAGTTGGGCCGATGCCAGGAAAGGTTTTAACAATTGACAGTTCCATTTGTTCCATATCTGGCCCATGGACATCGCAGAAGGCTGGTGCCCTTTCACCTTCTGTGCTGTCAGTTGATAGGGTAGCCAACAGCAAGTCTGTCTGGCTGGCAATGTTTCCCTTCTAAAGTTGATATACATCCATGTCATCTACAAGGCTAGATTTTCAAGAAAGGAGGAAAAGCCTTGGCAAGCAACTTGGGTATATTTCCAGCCTCATAAAATAAACATTTACCAAGGATCAGTGTAGGGATGAAGCATTATTTTGCCAAAATTCACAATTGCTAAGCAACTGACCTACGAGGCATCCATCAGAAGGTAAAAATAAATGAATGCCTGCCCCTCAGTGAGATTTTCAGGGAAGTTACCAACTCAAAAGCTACCTCCTCTTCATTCTAAAAGGAGTTTATAACATCTCAGCTTGAGGCCTCTGGACATTCTACATTGCCAAGTTCCAGCACCACGAAAACTGACAGTCCCTGGCCCCTTTTACATCCTGTTTTCAGTTTTCTCCGAATGCTCTCTCTACTGAAGAATCCCCAAACCACTTACTTAAATTTTTTTTAGTTGGAACTAATTTCAAATGTACAAGATTAGGTTTAATTTATATAATCCCAGTTGAGTATTACAGTGGGCACACACCATTCCCATCAGCCCCTCACTGGTAATGTTAACTTTCAGTACTAGATGGAGATGTTGCCCAGTTTCCTCATCCTGTAATTATTAGGAACTTGGAAATATCTTTGCCTCGTGTGCCAATCCTTGAATACCCTTCTGATTATGGGGCTTTTCTTTCTATTGCCCCATCCCTTTCAAGTATTCTCATTTAATTTGCCTTCTTTTATAGGTTCCGATGACCTAGTGAATGAAGCATTTGACTTTGCAAAGAATTTGTGTTCCTTGCAGCTGACTGAGGAGGAGATTGCTTTGTTCTCATCTGCTGTTCTGATATCTCCAGGTAAGGAGGTCTGAGGTCCTGTCCTTAAGAAAATTTTTTAAAAAATAAAAAAAATTAAAAAAAAGTTTTTCTGTCTTTAACAAGTATTACACCTACCCAATCCTACATACTCAGAAGTAATTTAAATTTTCTTGAGCAAGCTTGTGATATTTATGGACAATTCAAAGGAAAGTAGCCTTAAGTTAATTAAAATGACTCATTTTGTCCCACAAGCAAAAGTAGGGTAAGTAGTAAGGGTCACTCCAGATCCAGATAAACAAAAGGTTTCCTTAACAGATTAATGAGGATGAATGACGGCCTAAGTTATGGTTAAATTCTACTTTGATTTTAAGAATAAAGGACACAGAAAACAAATGTCCAGCAAGGTGAAACTTAGTAGAAATATATTTAAGTGAAAGATCTGGCATGAAGACAAAAGTAAATAAAATGTACACCTTCTCCTCTTTAAATAACTCTTGTGTTGGCTTTTCCACCCAAATTAGCAATATTAGAGGCTTTGAAAGGAAGTGAGGACAGCAGAGGGAAAAATTACTCTAATTGAAGACTGGAAAAGAAAGAATCTCTGATGTGGCCGCAGACATTCCTACACAGAGATCTGACGTCATTTATCTCTGTGACCTTAAACAGTTGCCCCCCAGACAGAGACTCAGTCTCCTCATCTATAAAGTAATAGGTTTGGACTTCATTATAGTAAAGATCATGGAGCATCTGAGTGGCTCAGGCAGTTAAGCATCTGACTCTTGATTCGGCTTAGGTCATGATCTTCAGGTCCTGAGACTGAGTCCCATGTGGGGCTCTGCCTTCAGCTCTGAGTTTACTTAGGTTCTCTCCTTCTCCCTCTGCCCTTTCCCTACCTCCCCCCATGTGTTCTCTCTCTCTCTCTCTCAAATAAATAAATAAATCTTAGAAAAAAAATAAAGATCATGTCTAGCTCTAAAATCCAATAAAAAATACCAAAATTTTTAAAGAAGGTAATATGTGGTATTTATAGATCAAGTAGAACCACAGCAATTGAAATGCTATTTAAAAGTATATGCCAGCTCAAAAATATCTAGAATCCCAAAAAATACATGGCTCCTTCTTCAACTAGAATGAGAACTCAGAGTCGCTCAGCTGTCTGCTCAGTTAGATTTTGGGTAAAGGGATACCAGTGCCATTTACAGTTCTTTATTGGAACATATTCCTAATAATTTTTATGGCCAAGAGACACATTCTTCCCACAAAATTTACCTTAGAGACTAGATCTCTTCTTATACCCTGACAGAGTTTTCAGTAGGGCTGGAAGAAATTAATCTTACCTGTGTTTGCACATACCAACATGTCATTCCAATACCAGTTTCTACACTATTCTATTCTATTCTATTCATTTGAGAGAGAGAGTGAGAGAGACAGAGACAGACACAGAGCAGGGGTAAGGGAAGGGGCAGAGGAAGAGAGAGAATCTTAGGCAGGCTCCATGCCCAGCACAGAGCCTGATATGGGGCTTGATCTTAAGACCTTGAGATCACAGTCCACATTGAAATCAGGAGTTGGATGCTTAACCGACTGAGCCATCCAAGTGCCCCACAGCCTCTACACTTTTTGTCAGTGAGGCTGTATCTAATTATTTTTAAATTTTATGAAGATTTTTAAATTTGCTTCTGTTTTTATTTAACCACGTTACCAAAAATGGAAATTATCACTTGGCATGCTACTACTAACCGTTTCTTCTGTGGCTCTGGCTAAAATCAAGTTGTGCCTTTAGGCTTTTTTGTTGTTGTTGTTGGATTTGGGGGGTGGTTTTTGTTGTTTGTTTTGAATCCTACAAAGGTTTCCAGACCTGGAAGCATAAAGATCAATGGGAGAAATGACAAGAAATAGTTATTTCTGAGAGCAAGTACATGCCAAATAATTTTCCTCCATTTTCTCATTGCATTTGATCGTTTTCATGGAATATAGTTAAATATAAGACTCATTCTAAGCCTGTGGGTCTGTGATGAGGGAGGTAGTTTCTTCATTCTGGTTCCTGTTCGGTCAAAGAAAATGCTGCAAAATTTACTGTCTTTGTTAGGAATATCTCTGGTAAGTCAGTAAATTCCTAGCAGCAAATTCTTAGGACATGGCATATCCAACCTAAGCAATCCATGAAGGTAACTGCCCCAGACATACGGTAGGCCTATTGTTTATGGATCAGAAATCAGCTGACCTATGAGCCTTTTTCCGAAAAGAACGTACCCTAGTCATCAAATGCTACTGAGTTTGGAAGCATACCATTTGGCTTACTCTACCTTGTGAAGACTCTTCCAGCCCTGGTAGCAGACCCACACTCAGAGGCTTCTGAAGCTCCAAATACCTCATTTGCCACCGTGGCCTAGTGCCATATTCAAAAAGAGAGGAAAGACAGATGTTCAACCAAGGCAGTCTCTATTCGTGCCAGACTCCACCCTTCCCCCATTTCTTGTCATAATAGCCACTGTCTGCTCAGCTCCAGATAGTTTAGGGAAGGGAGAGGGAGGGGAACTTAATTTATTCTGATTGACAATTGTCACTGAAGGCTTTTGTACCCACTTACGTAAGGTTTGCTTAACTGGTGGCCAGACTTGTCTTTACCCTGGCTAGGATTACAGAATTGAGTTTCTCACCTGACCTGAACCGTGTTCAGGTGGATTGTTTCCAGGTTCTTTTCCATGAGTATTTGTTCAGCATTTGGAGACTCTTGATGTCTCTTCAGTGAAGCTCCAACCCGAGGCATTGATGCCGAGCTGAATTTTGTCACCATGGTGTATCAAGCTTCTAGGAAGAAAGGAAGGAAGAAGACGATTTAGGAAGGAAAAAAGAGAAGAATGTAGGATGGGAGAGAGGAAAGGAGGGATTATTCTATCCACCATTTAAAAATTCCATGTGGCAAACGGGCATACAGGACTAAATTTTTGAAATTAATTCATGGTTTATGCTTTGCATTGTAGCATAGCTTATAAAAGGGAAGGGGGATCCTAAATACCAAAAATATTCCTGTGCAATAGATTTTCTTACTTCTGTAATTAATTTTCTTCACAAGTCATTAACTTTTACTTTGAAAGAATCTAACTACATGTCCTAAAAAACAAACAAACAAAAAGAATGAGAGATGTAAATTGTCACAGGTAATAAGAAACATGCTGGTGTTTAAATTAGAACCATTGGGTGCTTCCCTCCATCCTCCTTTCCTGAGTCAGCGTATCTGGCATTACTGGCATCAGGGTATTTCTTGGAAAATATCTGTATTTATCTTAATAACTACATGTCTTCAGAAGCAAACTAGAATTAAGTGATTGAAATAGGTCTGAAACCCACCACCTTATATATGCAGGTGAAAGCTCACATTCCCCACCACCTTCTTACCTAATTCTTTGCCTTTATCAGACCGAGCCTGGCTGATAGAACCAAGGAAGGTCCAGAAGCTTCAGGAAAAAATCTATTTTGCACTTCAACATGTGATTCAGAAGAATCACCTGGATGATGAGACCTTGGCAAAGGTAGGTCCTCAAGATCACAGACCTACGATCACCAAAAGAAAGCACAGTGACGAGAAAAGGGCTAGTTATAAAGCAAGGGTTATCTCTCAGCAGCAACAGTTTCTGGAAGTTACCAAAGATGCATACATGTTGAGGTGCCCATTTTAAAAGGAGACTAGTAAATTATAGTAGATTGAGAGGAGAATGACTTTCTTTGGGAAGGATGATATTGATGGCTCTCAACCCCAGGCATACGAAGACAAAGGCTAGAAACTAAAGGTGCTTTATATGAGGAACAAAATCTTGAAGCAATGAATCAAGTCCTCAAAATTGACATGCAATGAAGGAAAAGACTGTGTCACTTCAGAAGCCAAGTGAGGGCCAAAGTTAAGAGTAAGGAGATTTGTATGCAAAATAAGAAACAACTATAAAATGCTAAGAATTGCTGAACAAAGGATTAGGCTAACCATTGTGAGGTAGTGAGCTCCCTGGCTTTGGTCATATTCTAGTAGATACTGCTTGGTCTCCTGTCAGGTGTGTTGTAAATCAGAGTCCTCTCAGAGTAGAAGGTTAGACTGATGACTTGTAAATTTTCCTTCAATTCTGATCTTTTCATACAAGATTTGCCCGAGGGTTCCTGCAAAATGGTGAGGTATCCCAGGGGCAAAATGCATGCAACCTGCCACCAATTTCTTGATTCAGCTTAATTAAGAATAGTGATCTTTAAGAAGAGTTCTGAGAAGAGATGTTTATCAGAGTAAAATTCTCATAAGAGGAAAAAGTAATTTTCTAATGATTGATATTCAGCATTATTTTAGATCTTAAAGCATCTTTGATTTCTTAAGAACTGGGATTTTTTTTTTTTTTAGAGGGCAAGCAACTAGGAAATGGAGCATATTTTGTGTTGAGGATGCTAGGAATCCTGGTCTCTATTTATAATCATTAAAACCCTCCCACAGCTCTTTAAAGGTCTTTATTTTTTTAAAAGGGGAAAGATTCTTTCAGAGATATTATCAGATATTACTTAGCACATAGAGAAATTCCTATTAAAAAGTCCATGAATTATGAATTAAATATGCTGTTTCATTACAGTAATGTTTGGTTAAGATAAACACCTCCCTAGGAGAAACATTTTTACACTATAGAGTGATAGTTCTCTTTGGTAGAGATCTTACTTTTTATGTAGGCAAGAACAAGTCACCTGCTTTCTGCACCTCAGTTTTCTCCCTGTCAAGAGCAAAGCTTCTGCATGCTTTCAGATACACCGGGCAGAAGAGATGATTATATACACATCTGTCTCTAAAATTACCCCACAGAAGATACCATAAATTCATCTGGTCAATTAATGGAGGGAGATGTTTCCCATGTTTTGGATCTCCCAAAGACCTTGGTCCCCATATCTACCATCCTAAAATTAAGGTCTTGATATGAGGATAATGAGAATTATCTTTTTTTTTTTTTTTGCTTCTGTACAGATGTCTTGAGGTTCAAATGAGATATGTATAAATCCTCATGCTTACACCATCTTCTACCTCCTGGTGTCCTGAGGGCAGCAATAGGAGGTATTTGGGGTAGAAAGGAAACAGAGAAATTGAAGAATGAAAGATATTTAGTGGCAACAAAAAACAAAAACAAAACACTGACTGTAGGTCACCTCGACTTTCTATTCTCTATCGTTAGTGGGCAAAGTACACAGTTCAGCCCTCTTCTTATAGAATGCTGTAAAACTGGGGACCAGAGAAAGCATTAGAAGAGGATTGTTTCAAAAAAAAAAAAAAAAAAAAAGAAGAGGATTGTTTCCTGTATCAAATTCACCAAAGCCAGACGACAAAGCATGGCTTCCACGGGGCATGTGTGCATATAGGGTTTTTATGTGGACCTTTGCTTGTAAGCCAACATTTTAATAGGATGCTTTGTGAAGTAAGGGGGAGGGACCATGAACCAGAATGACCACTGGACTCTGGTTGATCCCAGCCCTGAACTGTGTGGCTTTAGAAGAGTCTCTCTATTTGTCTTAGTCTTAGATTCCTCAACTGTCAAGTGCTGGGGGTTAGGGGCAGGAAGGAATGGGCAAGTGTCTCAAGTTCCCGACCACTTTAACACTGTAAGGACAGTGGTACCACCCACGCATAGGCACACCCTCTCATCAAGCAAGTACTCCCTAAAAGGAATCATTTTATTTGTAGCTAGTAAAAACTATTCTATACCATCACAGATTCTCATCTTTTCAGAAATGTTCCTTCTGCCCCCGTAGTCATGGAACTCTTCTGCCTCCATAAGGCCTCTCAAATAGTGGCAACCATTCTTAATATTTGTAATTTATAGACATGTTAAAGAATCTGGCAGATATCATGAAACCTATCTCGTGTGTGCACATACTTCTAGGGATAGGTTTCATTCAAGTCCAAGGACTCAGGTAAACCACAGTAAGTAGGGTAGATCTGCCTTCTGTGTAAGGCGTAAAGACTGTAGTGCCGACCAGGTTGACCCTGAATGAGTGATGGACATCAGGTGAGAGGGGCAGGGCTCCGACACAGTCACTGGACTTCATCCTGAGAGAATACACAGCCGTGCCCACTTCCTGAAATTAAAGTTCTAGTAGCAGTACCTTACACTTTTGACCAAACTTGGATACAGGGAAGGTGTGAAAATTAGGAATTCTGTATCCATTAACTAGAAGATTTCAATCCTAATGTATTAATCAGTTTATTGATTTATTTTTAAAACGTTATTAAAGAATCTAGTTTTCTTTCCTCATCAACTTTATGATAGTATATAGCACATTTATAATAAATCATTAGAACCCTTCCTAGCTGAGGGACCCTGGAAAAGTCACTTAACCTCTCTGTGCTTCAGTTTCCTCATTAGTAAAGTGTAACTAAAGACAATGTTGAGGTTATCTGGTTATATCACAGCAAATATAAGCAAGGTGCACACTCCATAATTATAGGTCTAGTAGGTAAGTGCTATCATTGTTGTGGACAAAAGGAATGCTGTTTTGGCAGGGAAGCTTTTATCCAAAAGGTGGTATATTTGAGTTAATCACTAGCGGAAGACAACTATTTCAGAAAAGGACATTAGAGGGTTGAGGAGGTGGAATATGGCCTTTCAAGTGATGGGGGAAGTGATAAGAGGTAAGAAAGTTTAAGGTATATTCAAGCTATGAATAATAATTAGATTTGGCTAGGTCCTGGATTTGAAAAGCCAGGAAATGGGATGATACTAGTCACTTTAATTAAGCTCATTTAGAAAGAAAGAAAGAAAGAAAGAAAGAAAGAAAGAAAGAAAGAAAAGAAAAGAAAAAAAAGAAAGAAAAGAAAGAAAAGAAAAGAAAAGAAAAGAAAAGAAAAGAAAAGAAAAGAAAAGAAAAGAAAAGAAAACCACAATATATATATTCTTAAGCCTCATCTGTTCTCTGAGCTTCACTTTTCCTGTCTGGGAAAGGAGTAGGTTGGACTGGATGGTCATTAAGGTTCCTTCTGTACAATGTTTCTTGGACTCCAAAAGAGAAAAACAAAACTTGCTCCTGACCTCTTTCTTCTTCCATCCCCCAGTGCTCGGCATGGTGCAGTCATGTTAGGGACTCTTTAGAAGTCTTACCATTACAGTGGAGCACCTGGGTAGTCTTCAGCTCGAGGTGTGATCCCAGGGTCCTGGATGGAGTCTCCCATTGGGCTCCCCGCAGGGAGCCTGCTTCTCCCTCTGCCTGTGTCTCTGCCTTTCTCTGTATCTCTCATGAATAAATAAATAAAATCCTAAAAAAGAAAAAAAAAAGCTTTACCATTACAGTAAGTAAAGAAATAGACTGATTTCACCAAGTCTTGAAGATTCAAATTCATACTTCGTGCACTCCGGTGACCTAGCATAGGCTGCTCTTCTAGGCCCAAAGCCGCAAAGCATGCAGTGTCTATGAAGCCGGCGTCCCAAGGTCAGCAGTCCCGTTGGGCCGTCAGCTGGGGCTCCGTCACCCTGCGCTTTGGGTGCTGATGTGACTCAGTCTGAACCTGTGGTGCTCTTTCTCCTCTCAGCTGGGACCGGCGTGAGCACGGCCGGGGTGAGTGAACGTTTGAACTGCCTGCCAGAGGCTGGCGACAATCCGGTTCTCTGTCCTATGGGCTTCCTTTATGACAGGTCACAAGAATCTGCCATTCCTCCTGCTCTGCCCAGAGGACGGAGGGCAAAGGAGAAAAAGGAGTCAATCTAGCTCTGGCCGGGTTGTGGCAGCGTCCTCACGGCCGAGGGCGAAGCCCGGATCTGGACACCTTGCTCACATCCCAGCCCTTCCCTACGTGCAGCCGCTGGGTCGGGGCCATAGCTGGAGGCTTGTTTGAACAAGTCTTCTCCAGACCATCCTCCTGTTGCATCTCCTGGATAATGAGTCGTGAAATACTGTTCGGTAGTGTATTTATTGGTTCCTAGCGCTCCTGCCAATATGCAACACTCCTGGGTTCTTTTTTGTTGATTTTTGTTTTTAGGATTTTATCTACTGATTCATGAGAGATGCAGAGAGAGAGGCAGAGACACAGGCAGAGGGGGAAGCAGGCTCCCTTTGGGGAACCCAATTCAGGACTTGATCCCAGGACCCCTGGGGGGTCAAGGCCTGAGCCAAAGGCAGAGATGCCCAACCACTCAGCCACCCAGGAGTCCCAATGCTCCTGGGTTCTTGCCCAAAGCTTTACCGAGAAGTTTAAAAGTAGCAAACTCCATAATGACACATATCCAGCAGGAAGGCATGGAGTGTGAGTCCAGTGTGAGTCGGACTGCCAAGCACCCTCACTCCGCCATATGCAGAGGAGAGCGCTGGTTTCTGTTTCACCACAGCTCGAACATTTCTGTCAGGGCCTTCAGTCCATTTCTCCAAACAGTGTTCAATTGCTTGTGCCTGGCCATGTGCCATATAGATGGGCCACACCACCCTTCTGGGTATTTTTAGACTCACAGTTCTGTGCTAGTGGAACTTCTAATTCTTCTATAGTTGTGGAGGAGTCTAGAGATGATGCTGAAGCTCAGACTCTCCATCAGACTTCTCTTCCTTCCTTTTCCTGGATGGCCAGGAAGTTATTACCTGTCCCCTGTGACTCTCTTCTGATCACTCTTTTTTTTTTTTCTTTGAATTCAATTTAATTAACATATACTGTATTATTAGGTTCAGAAGTAGAGTTTAGTGATTCATCAGTTGCATACAACACCCAGTGCTCATTACATGAAGTTCCCTCCTTAATGCCCATCACCCTGTTATCCCGTCCCCTCCACTCCTCTCCTCCCCTCCAGCAACCCTCAGATTGTTCCTTATAGTTAAGAGTCCCTGATGGTTTGCCTCTCTCTGTGTTTTCAGCTTATTTTATTTTTCCTTCCCTTCCCCTATGATCCTCTAGGTTTTGTTTTGTTTTTTTTTTTTTCTTAAATTCCACATATGAGTGAAATCATATGATGTATCTTCTTCATCCACTCATCTATCAATGGATATCTGGGCTCCTTCCATAGCTTGGCTATTGTGGACATTGCTGCTATAAACACTGGGTTGTATGTGACCCTTTGAATCATTATGTTTGTATCCTTTGGATAAATACCTAGTAGTACCATTGCTGGGTCATAGAGTAGCTCTATTTTTAACTTTCTGGGGACCCTCCACACAGTTTTCCAGAGTGGCTGTACCCAGTTTGTATTCCCACCAGCAGTGCAAAAGGGTTCCCGTTTCTCCACATCCTCGCCAACATCTGTTGTTTCCTGACTTGTTAATTTTAACTATTCTTCCCATTATTCTTTCTAAGCCTTTGCTGCCTGGGAAGATGTCCCACCACATCCCTTCATCCATAGGATATTAGTCTAAGATTGTACCATATTAATGAAAACAGAGTGGAGAGCTCAGGTCAACTGTGGAAAGAGACTGCCCTGGACTAGAATGGCTGTACCAGGTGGTGATAAATCTGGTTCTTTGATGTTCATCTCCTTCTCCGATCATCTGGAAGGTTCCAGCCTTCCCAGGGAGAACTGTGATGGGTTAGGCTGAGACAAGTACAAGCCAACAGATACACTAACTTCTTAATTCCTCAGTCTGTTTCTGGCGTAACTGTAGCACAACCGTATCATCAACATGGAGAGGGAAGTTTCTCCTGGTATTATAGAACCAAGTTACTAAATAAAAGCTGACAAGATGAAAGGCTTAGACAATCCTATTTCACATGTTCATAAGTTGAAATTTTACCATAAAGAAATCATTCCTGGTCATTGTCATAGGAATGGTACTCTTTTGATACAAATTTAGAAAAAAAAAAAAAAACATGTTGATTCACAGATAGAGCCTATGAAGCAAATACTGACTAGAGATCCATGAAAACTGCACAGGGTCATTTACACTGACATTCATTGCTTTCTCAATGAGGTCAAAATAGGCTATGCCCTGATTAATAATGGAATGTTTAGATCTAAAACCTGTTTTCTTCTTGCAAGACACTAGATGTTACACTGGAATTCTTAGTAGGTGGCTCTCAGGACTTGGGATCAATTTAATCTTGAGCACTTGAGGAGGCCCTACCCAGGTGATGAGCCTCCCCATTCCTCTTTCTATTTGACTAGGAACTTGTCTCATAATTCAAGTATTTTCTATGCTTTTTAAAAGTATAGCACATGCTGATAAGTTTTTAAATCATAAGTCCATATAGATAGCTCAGTGAATGATCACAAAGTTAACATACCCACATAACCACTGCCCAGGTGAAACCGGGCACCCCGGGAGCCCCGCTCAGGCTTCTCAGGCTTCCTCATGAGGGTATTTATGCTTTAAAATAACCCAAGGATAGGCAAAACTATAGAAAACAATTCAGCATGTTACCCAAGTTTTTAAATTCCAAATCCATACTCAAGGAGCATAGCTTTGTCCTGGGGCAGTTTTCTACTTCAGCACATGTTTATGATGAGTGTGTACTCTGTGCCAGATGCAAGGCAGAAAGTGGGGATCACACATGGCCTTGGCCTTGGGCAGTCTCCTTGCAGAGTTCCTGTGAAAGACCAGATTGCTTTGGTCCATTTTAGCTGTTCCAAGTTTGCTGGCATATGCTGCATGTCCACCACCCAGAAATGCCAGGGTTTCTCCATCAGACTAATGGTCTGTGAGTAAGAAGAGAGGTCTTGATGTGATTCCTCACACATCAAGTTGCCAAGTTGATGTATTCATTAGAATTCTTTGGTAACAAGTAATAGGAACCAACTCACACTAGTTTAAGCAAAATAGAAGAATGGAGAGATCGCTCATGGAACCTAAGGATGAAACACAGCCACCATTCAGGAAGGCACTAGAAAAGGGAGTTGGGAAGCCTTCATAATTCTCCATCCCACGTGTTTATCTCTCTTTAGGCATCTCCTTCATTCTTCTCCCTCCCTGAATACCAGCTAATTCTCCTTCCCTGGTCCACATGGTGAAACAGGGTAGCTCTTAGCTTCTTCAATTACTTGTAGGTTCTGCTACATTTAGAAAGTAACTTGCTGGTTCTCAGTCTGATTCCAGACTCCAGCCCCAACTGAGTGGGTGTCCGCTCTCACTTTAGTCAGTCCACTCAGCATGGAGGCCAAGGATGGGGAAAGGAGGGCCCAGGAGGGCTTACATCCTGACAGGTATCTCAAGTTCAGTATTACAATTCTGATCCACACATCCAGGTTTAGCTAAGCAAACACCCAGAAAAACAAAAGTGAATGGGCATGCGAAATCGATGTATTTAACCTCCCTTGACATGCCCGGTTTTTATCAGTGCTTCTGGAGTTTCTTCTATTGGTGTCAAATCAGTGTCTGCTCCCTGCTTCAGGCTGGAGGGCATCCTGATGGCCTGGAAGCCCCTATGGACAAGATCACTAGTTTTCCAAATGTACTAGTTATAAACGTACTAGTTATAAAATGGTGGATTTTCTCATAAAACTACCCTCTTGAAAAGAAGCATAGGATTATGATCCCTCCTCCAACAGCTGCTTTTTCTTCTCGTAGACCCTGTGGGTATAAGCCAAAGCTTCCTTCTTATAAGAAATGCTTGTCATGAGAGAGAGATATGAATGCGACAGTGCCTTTTACTAGACCCAGTGTCTCCCCCTGCTCGGGGGATTATTGAAACATGAAAATAATTTCACGATTATTTGAAATCAACTACCCCCTCCATCTCCAAATGCTTGTGGATCACTTCCCTACCTGTTTAAAAAGTTGTTTAGCCATTAACTGCCACTGAGGCTCCTTTAAGCTCCCTTTGAAATGGAGGTTCCCCAGCTGCAGTACATAATATTAATGAGCAGTAAGTGACTGCCTGCTGCTCCCTCCACCAGGCCCTTCTGGGCTCTAACACTGCCACTGCCTCTTCGTGCCCTCCTGGCCCTTCATGCCTCCGGAGTGAAGCACGTCCCCGGCCCCATGTCTAGCTCCACAGCTGAATAGATGCCTCTAAACTGGCCTCCTCCAAGAGCACACAGGTTAGGGAAGCTCTTTGCCTTCCTTAGTGCTCTTGCTCGAGCAGCCCCCGTGCTCGTCACAAAAAAGCAAATTCTCATCATCGGGCCCATTATACAAATGAGAAGCAGGGACAAGATCCAAATCCCATAAGTAGGTCCTGAACCAGACGTTCCTTAAACCCCAGGTTGGGGGCAGGAAAGAAGCAGGAGTCCACATTCACTTTTCAAAACCGAAGACACTAAGTTAAGTATTTCCAATGCAGGTGAGCGACTAAAGAAGGGTGGTCCTCTTAGGCATTTAATGAGAAATTAATGCTTAGCTAAGAGGACAGTTCCTCCCCTTCATTAAAGAAGCAGAAACAAGCTTGAAGAATTGTAGTATATAGGATTCCACTTTATGAATAACAGTTTATTAAATGAGCAAGTGACTAATTGCTACGAGAAAATGAAAAACAGTATGACTTTGCTTTTTCGTTTCAACAAAGTGAATGGCTGATTTCCCCCATGCATTAACACATGACTCGATTTTCAGTAGTTGGTTAAAGTTTAAGTGGGGTTCTTGCCCTCTGTATCTTTTGGCTGAACAAGCATGGCCTTGACTGTTCATCTCCTTGAAGGAAGCATTATGTGAGAGTGGAAGCATAACACCTAATGCATATATCGCCACCACGTGCTGGGCACTGCTCTAGACAGTTTGTGTTGACTCGGTTCACCCTTACAACCCTCTGAGGTAGGGACCAATTGATGGATAACAAAGCTGAGAAATAAGTGACTTGCCCAAGATCACACAGCTATAATAGCAGGTGCAGTACTCAAACCCAAGCAGTCAGGCTTTAATTTTTTTCTAATTTTATTTATCTGAGAGAGAAAGAGAGAAAGAACAAGAGAAAAAGCACAAGTGGGGACAGGGAGAAGCAGACTCTCGCTAAGCAGGAAACCCGATGTGGGACTTGATCCCAGGACCCCAGGATCATGACCTGAGCTGAAGGCAGATGTTTAACCAACTGAGCCACCTAAGTACCCCCAAGCAGTTGGCTTTAAAACCCATAGTTTTTGTTTTTAATCATTAGTCTAATCCTCTCTGTGTTGTATTTGCATGCCATCGGGAATTCCAGAATTCCATTACTTATCCTCCACCAAACTAATGGAGCTAAGCAAATGAAACCTCCCCTCTCTGAGGATGATAAATTCTATCTCTGCCTCCTGAAAAGGAGCTAACTTTTCACTCAGCTCCCAGGACTGTTTCAAATATGATAAAGAGTTTACTTTTCAACTGTGAAAATCAGCTGTAAATGTATGAGATTTGAACCTCTGTAACAGTGTTTTCTGATGTCTAGTCGATGGACACAGCCCAACAGTATCCTGGAAATGTTTGTTTCAAATAGGGAGGCTGAGCTCCACCTAGACTTACTGCAACAGAGTCCCTAAGAATACATCCCAGGAATCTGCATTTTTAGGAAGCACCCCAGTGATTCTTACACAGAGTAAAGGTTGACAGTCATTATAGAATCACATCTGGAAGTTTCGGGAGCTCTGCATATCATCAGTTCAACTGTAGATGATTATAGAAAGCTTCCAAAGCCTCTCTGCATCCAACTGCTATTTCAGGGAGATTGTAATGTGTAAGAAGTGTTCCAAATTGTTGTAGCCTCCGTCTGTGTGAACCAGCTGGTCGGGAGAGCTTGGATAATTTCCCAAGAGACCTCAGTTACGTGGACCTGGTATACTCTTTACCTATGAAAATATAGAAAAGACACCGTTTTCCACCCCGGATCCAAAGTAACTCTTTCAGAATGCGATTCTGATCGTCTTGTTTGCTGAAAACCCTCCCAAAGAGCCCTTATGTAGACTTGCATATACTGGCCAGGCCCATCTCTCCATCTTTTCCCTCCAATGTGCTCACTCACTGCTCTGATCTCCTGGTGTGCCACATACCACAGCATCTTTACCCATGGCCCCCCAGTGCCTGTCATGTACCCCAGCCTCTAGCCAGCTCTCACTCTCCCTTCGGAGCTCAGCTTAAGGGTCCTTCCTCATGGAAGCTTTCCTTGGCCTGACCGGAGTCAGAACATTCTGTTACCTTCCACTTCTAGCCAATTCCTGCATGGCACCCACCACAGTTTTTCAGTCTGCCTCTGACTGTGTGATACCATGACTCACATCTGTCTTCACAAGCAGGTTCTTATAAGCAAGAACCCATGTCTTGGGCACTTTAGTGTCCAACAGAGTACCTGCTACAATGTAAGTGACCTCATGTTGGAAAGACAGCCTTAATTCTCAGTCTAGAATTTAACATCCATTCTATAAACAGAGATTTCACATTTTTTATTTCTACCTCTATCGTCAAACAGCCATGGAAATGGATAGTCTGAACCCCAAACTTCTTTATGTGTTCTAGATCTCTTTAATGAATATGTCAACAGCTCTAATCCTGATGCTATTTTTGAATTGCTCCTGGTGTGGTTATATAGTCATTAGTTGTTAAAAGGAAAGTTAATGAAAGTGGAAATTTCTGATTTTGAAGAGCCACAAAGTAACTAATTATCTATTTCCTCTTTTACTTCAAAGGCTGATATGGTTTCTTATTATTGAATGGGGTAGGGAGCACAGCGAGCCTAATTGGTGATTAGATGGGGTTTATTTAATTTTATATTTTATCATCACTTTCCAGTGTACCTTTGGTCAGCTATATGAACTATCAGGATTATCTTTTGTGAGAGTGTTCTCCACATGAGAACACATCTTATTCCAACAGTAGTTTGATCACAATGACATTAGCTGATTTTGACATAAAATGATGATTATAAAATATTATAAATATGTTAAAAGCGAGAATTGTTCATCTCCTAAGACCTATGTAGCATTTAGCAAACTGTGGACATTTTAAGTTTTTATAAAACACTATCTTCTGAGTATTTGAACTCAAAAAAAAAAAAAATCACATCCCACATGATACATATGTACCAAAATCTAGCAATTATAAGTGGATATTCCCCCACGAGTTTTTTTTTTAAATGCCTCCCTGAGGAAACAAGAGCCAGTGACCTCCCAAATTCTCTCTTGATTAAATATAGGTTTCATTTTATGCATTACAGTGGAAAAGAACGAGAAAGATCCAGGCAGGCTAGTGAGCAAAGCAGTCCCAAGAATTATGGATCACGCCTCGTACAGTTTAGATTACACCTTCCTCGCATGGTCGCCTTCCAAAACTGGAAATCTCACGTTCATATCATAAAAATCTGTGGGAAATGATAGATAATATTAGCTCCCAATCGGGTTCCATGCCTACACTACTCTTAGCACTATTCTGTGAATTACATCGGTCCACACAACAACCCAAGAGGTAGGAACTGTATGAGTGGGCCCATTTTACAAACAGGAAAACCGAGACAGAATGTATCACGGCCATACAGCCATCTGGCTATTTTGGGATCAGGATTCTGAGTCAGTCGGCCTGGCTGTGCAAAGCACCCACTCCTAACGATTAAACTCGACTACCTCCCATACACACTTTATTTAAGAGCAGTGAATCAGGAAGCTTGGCCCCCGCTCGCTTGCTTTCTCTGTTTTCCCTTTAGAGGATGGGGGGGTCGGGGTGGGAGGGGCGCTTTGTTTTGTTTTGTCGGAAAGGAGAAGCAGCCCAAAGTGAGCTTTCCTTTCTTTCTGAACATCTTTTTTTTCCCAAAGCCACTTTCCTTCATCCGAGGCCAGGAAGGACACGGATTCAGAAGACAGAGCACTAATGAGCTTCCTTCCCCCTCTGTGCCCCCCCTCCCCACTCCCTCCTGTCTCTCCCCACTCTGCAGTTAATAGCCAAGATCCCCACCATCACGGCGGTCTGCAACTTGCATGGGGAGAAGCTGCAGGTATTCAAACAATCACATCCAGACATAGTGAATACACTCTTTCCTCCATTATACAAGGAACTCTTTAATCCCGACTGTGCCACCGTCTGCAAATGAAGGCGACCAGAGGACTGTCTCCTAGTCGGGAAAGGCATCACCGTTAAGACAAAAGCAATGTGTTCATGAAGACTTAAGAAAAAAAAAAAAATGTCTACTGCAACATTAGGAATGTCCTGCACTTAATAGAATTATTTTTCACCGCTACAGTTTGAAGAATGTAAATATGCACCTGAGTGGGGCTCTTTTATTTGTTTGTTTGTTTTTGAAATGACCATAAATATACAAATAGAGGACACTGGGTGTTATCTTTTTTTTTAATTTTATTTTATTCGGGTATGTTTTGGGAGACAACTGTTTATAGAATTTTATTGTAGATATATACGAGAACAGAGCGGTACTTTACATGATTACTTTCTCCTGTTAATTGTTCAAATATAATTTAAGAAAATCCCACTTGATAGGCTTACCTATTTCTATGTTTTTAGATAGTTGATGCATGTGTAAATTTGTAGCTGTCTTGGAAAGCACTGTGCATGTATGTAATAAGTATATAATATCTGAGAATATTATATATGACTATTACGTATACCTGCACATGCACTGTGGCTTAAAATACCATACCCACTAGCGAAGGAGGTTCAGTCAGGCTCTCTTATATTATTTCCCTTCTGTGTTATATGTTACCTTTACGTTAGACAATCAGGATTTTGTGTTCCCAGCCAGACTTTACAACTATCGTGTACAGCAGGATGGTACCAATTCAGAGATAAGTCTATAAAGGAGTATATATAATGCACGGCCTCTGTATAAGAACTCTATCTCTATCAGTGACAACAAAGCCTTGTCAGGATGGTAAATATTGGGGGGTGGGGGCGGGGAAGGATTTGGAGCCATTTTCCTGTTTTAAGAATTAGGCCACAGATAATATTTGAAGTCCAGGACTTTTTTTTTTTTTTAACCAGCAATCACTGTTTCCTATTTTTCACCTAGACAGGCAAAATACTTTTTTTTTTTTTTTTTTTGGCTTTCAGGCTGGGAAAGAAACTGATTTTGGTGCTCCGCAGAGAAATACAGACTATAGGTCTGACCACCAGCAATTTTTTCTAATAAAATTAGAGTCACAGAGGAACTCAGAACCCAGGGTCCGGATGCCATTTCATGTAAATGTGTTCTCTCTAACCTGTTTTGGTTTGGTTTGGGTTGTGGAGGGGCTTCTTGGTTTGTTGTTGTTGTTTGTTGTTGTTGTTGTTGCTGTTAGGGTTTTATTTTGTTTTTGGCAAAGGAGAGGTAGAAAGAACACATACAAAGTAAAGAAGTTGTTCTTTATATGCATTCTCTTTGCTAAGTTTGTTAGAAAAAGCAGCAATAAAGGGGGAGGCAGGATTTTATATGTCCTTCTAATGTGGGGCCTCTAATTTCTCTCAACTCCAAAATGCTGTACTGTAAACACAGAACTCCACAGATAACAAAAACACATCTGAGTTATTCTGTAGAACTAATACACCTCAAAGCCAAAACTATTTCCTATGCAGTTTAAAACTGCATCTGCATCATCCGTCTAGCCTGGGCTTTTTTTTTTTTTTTTTTTTTTTTTTTTTTTAAGCAACTTGTACAAAGTACAGAATGCAGGAGGCAAGGTGAGGCTTACTGAATTCTGACTTCCTAGGACAAGTCTCCTCTCTCCCCCTGCTCTCCAAGCAAACAGAGTACTGGGAAAGCATAAACCCCAAGCAGCCTGTTCTGCCTACAGTCTGGAGGCCCTATGCCTTTGGTCTTAGCTGATCCCAGACGAGAGCTTTTAAAAAGGAAGCTAGAGCTGAGTTTTGTGCAAAAGACAGTGGAATTCACCATCTCCTGTAGGCACAGCCCAGCCACCAGCTCACGAGGCGCTGCCCTTTCCTCCTCAGCAAACACACACACACACACACACACACACGCAGGTGTGCACACCTGCTTCGTGAAGTTTCCATCAGGGGAAATTTTGATTTCCCTTTCATCTCTGATGCTCTCCTGAAGTTACATGGTCTTGAGAGCCATCTCTGAGAGGCCACAGAACCCCTCCTTGATGATCAGTCGTTAGTGATAGTCTTTTTTTCTAGAAAACAGGGCCTTTGCCCACCTCATGATTGATGAATTCCAAGCCAGTGGGGAAAAACAAAAAGGCTTTAAAATAATGACTCTCCTTCTCAACTACTGTTATATTCAATTAATTTAACTACATTGAACCAAATTACCTTTGGTGTCTAAGAAGACAGCTGCAGACTGCATATTATGCTGCTGCAGGGACTTGGTTGTTTCTGGTGTAAATGTCACTCCTGCTAGCTCTTTGTATAAAGAATTAATTCCAAGAGTCATATTTCCTTCTAATGGAAAGATTACTTTACTGATTGCTAGGAAAACAGGGTAATGGAAGGCGCTCAATTAAACCAAGCCGTTTCCAAATGCAATGTATGTTTTATGATTGGCTTGTGATAGGCAATGCTTAATGTGTCTACTTGGGGTTTCCCTTTGAGCTTTGAACTTATGTCAAACTTTGTTTTCATTGTTCCGTTGGCCTAGTGTTTTCCATTGTCGGCCTGTAATTCCTGCTCCATTGCAAAGGGAATCATTCGTTTCCTCCAATTTACCTTAGAGGATTTAAATTGGTTCAATTGATGAAGTGGCTGAGAATTTTTTCCTCCCTTGTCCCATGGGTGATGTAGGAAAAGGATTGTTCCCCGCATTTGCCTCAAGAGGTACTGGATTTGAATTTGTTTGTCGTTTCCACTAGTGCAAGCATTTCACTGGGACGGCGTGAACCTTTTGAAGCGAGGGGACAGGAAACAGCTAGCGATTGAACCAGAACAAAACAGTGGAAAACCAGTACATGCTCAGCCCGCTTCAGTTGAGAAGAGAGATTTCCATTTTGCGCCCCAGTTGCCAAATCTGTCCCTGAAAAGAGAACCAGGTCATATTTTCAGTGGTAACAAATGCCTTTAAAAGCTGCCTTTTGAACATCTTCTGTGACTACATCCCAAGGTATTTTGAAATTTGGTTGAGAACAACTTTCTTTACCACACACAATCTTTGTCCCTTCCCTACGAAGACTCACAAGTATCCACAACACCTTCAGGCACTGGATGAAAGAACCCATGATCTGTACTCTTCACTTCATGCTTCGTAAATGACAATCACTGCTTGATGCAGATGTTGCACTGTAGCCACTCAGGGATGTTTCATTTAAAAAAAAAAAAAAAAAAGTACATCAAGAAGGAGGGAAAATAAAACAGGAAAATGACAACAAAATGTAAATGGCATAAATTAAATATGCCAATGAGAGAACCTCTCTGACAAGGCTTTCAGAACAATAAGCAGTAACTTCCTGTTGTTAACTGTGTGGACCTGCTAGAAAGTTGCACACGAATAAGGACAAGTTAGTCTCATTTTCTAAAAGCTGCTAAGAGCCAAATAATCCAGCTGCCCTATTAATAGGAATATGTGTCTCCCGAGCAAACCCAAGCTTCCTATACAAGTCCTGAACAAGGAAAATACAGAAATCTAAGTGGTGTTAGCTGAATCTGACAACTTAGGTAAAGCTGCGTGAATTCAAATTCCAGTGTTTCTATGATCTATAAAAAGGGAAGGCAAATTTTGGAGGGAATATAGGAGAAGAAGGAATTCTAAATCTGGCTTAAGATGCCACACATACTACCGTCCATGATCTGGGTCATCTTTGTATCCTTTATTTTGTGGCTCTTTTTTTTCTCCAGAGCCTGAAAGTCCAGGGTAGAGATGTACTCTACAAACATACCTTTTCTGGATTTGCCTTGTTTGAATATAGTCTTCAGCGCTCTGGAATAAGGACCACTGTGTAGGTATAAACAGTGAATCTAGTGGTCTCTTGGATAATTTGACTTCTTGGGCAGAATCTGTGACACCTTAAATCACAGTGAACTCTGGACATTAGCAAGAGGTGCCAGGGAGACAATAGTCCATTTCCTATCGTAGCTGCCTTGTTCGACACATAACGTCACAGCAGTCAAGTTAAATTGTTTGTAGAAAGCCATGCACATGGCTAGTCAACTCACGCTCACTCTCTACAATCCCATGTGTACCAGGCTTGAATGCAAAAGCAATTCTTCTGTCCCAAGGACAACCTAAAACTTAACCAGCCTTTTTTTTCCCCAAAAAACATCAGTCAGATGTAAATGATGTCAGTTTTGTTGCACGTTGTTTCCATTTATTACAGAGGCAAGGACAAATTCTACTGCTATTGGAAATTAGAAGAAATAACTCTTCCCTGACTCTCTTTTTCTCTGTAAACTTTTGCTTCCCATGAAGTCACTACAGTTGGCAGTAAACTCAGGCAAGGATGCCTGTGTCCTGACAGAGCCACCTTTCAATAGCACAGCAATAACTTGAAAGTATGCATCTGTAGTGAAACTTTGCACAAAGTCCCCTGTATAAAGAAGACGAAAAGTCCACTATCTGCTTTAGATAAAGTGGCATTTAATATTTTTCTTTCCAACTGCTAATAAAAGCAGCAGCCTGGTATAGGAAACCATGTGGGTCTTTAGATGGAGTTGCCAACCTGTCTTTGGAGGGGCAGCTGGGGGCAGGGCAGGGGAGGGCACAGGGCTCAGGACCAGAGGTACGTGTTCATTTAAAGCAGGAGCTAAAAAGTGAAAAGCCTAAAGAGCCAGGGAGTTGATGCAAATGAGGGAAAGCAGCCCAGTGGCCAGCTGGCAAGGAAATGCCCCATGGGTAAAGGGACTTCCGAGAGTGAACTAAAGCACAAGTTTTGCTCAAGCTTCTGAATCTTACAACATCTCTCTAGTTTAAGTGATGTCCGTTGATTCAGAGCTCAGGGCCGACCCAACCAACACGTCTCCGAGCAGAAGAGGGTCTGCAGTTTGCAACCTCTGGTTTCAGGCAGAGTTGAATGTAGGGGCCCGTTTCCTGGAGCAAGTGTGGCCAGACAGGACTCCGCATGAGTCAGAGTGGGGCGCGGGTGGGGGCCAAGCTCTTGCCCACTGATCCTGCATTTCTTTTCCTTACCTGACCATCACTGCCAGAGGACATAGCAAGAGTTGGGTTGAAAAATAACCAGCAGTCTAAAAATGCAAGCGATTCAATTTAACGATGGCTTAGAAGAGACGCTTCTATTTGTCTTGCCCAAATTCCTAGCCTCATAGAGCCAGGTGGCTGGCTTTCTGGCCACTTTTTTTTTTCTAAACACCAAACACACAATTTTTACACTTTTGAGTCCCTGATGCGTCTCTTTAAATGTGTGGTGGCTTCGATATCTGTGACAAGTTTTGATTTTCCCTTAGCAGTATCTGCAGAACCTATTCCGTAGTCATGATCACATAGTCCTCCACGTTCTCAAGTGCGGGACCTGGGATTCCTATGCAGCAGATGGAGGTTGTGTGTTTGTGCACTTTTTGCCTAAGCTGCTGAAAATCCTCCGAAGTGAATTGGCCATAGTGATCTTTGCCTCCTGCATGACTGTAAGCACGACCTCCAGTGGATCAGAAAAAGCAGCTCAGTGATTGTTCTCATGGCCAAAACTAAAGCACAAGGTGACCGGCATTGAATAGACCCAGTTGAGGGAGGCGCAGGGTGTCCACCCCCAGCTGGGCGGCACGATCCTTCTATTAAAACCAGACTCCTCTGGCGGTGGCTGGAGGGGGGCATCTCCATGCCTCCATCGCGACCACACACAGACACACATAAGGTATGTCTGAAAAGCTCCAGATCGCACATCCAAGCACAGTACTGTCTGCTTCATCTAAGGAACACACACACACACACACACACACACACACACGAGTGCAAACTACACCCACAGAAAACTGCATATGTATTGTAGAAATGTAGAGGAAAAATAAAAATATTTTTTCAAATGTAATTACTTTTAATATATGCTTGTGGAAGGTCTAATACAATGTATGCTGTCTCTGTAATTTTTGCTGTAAATAACTGGAGACAGTGGATACACTGATTTTTCTATGTCTCTGTTTAAGCTTAAGACTTTGTAACAATTTTTTTAGAGGGGGAAAAACCAACAAAGAGCAAATATGTACTTGCTTCCTTTCTGCGTGTTGTGCGTGTTACGTACTTCTCAGAAACTGGTTGTTAACAGTTTAAGCATCTTGACGGGTCATTGGTGTTAAGTGTACGCTTCTTTTTGTAATACAGCTGAGAAAGGGACAGGGCTGTCAATTAAATCTGCTCCAAAGAATTTGTATGGAAGATTGGCCTAAGACCTGCAAACGCTATCTGAACTAGACAATGTGAGAAAAGAAAGCTTAAAAAAAAAAAAAAAAAAAAGGTTGCCTGAGTTAAGTCATCTTTCCTTGTAGCAAGTGTGGCTTTGTCCAAATCCTTTCTGCATGGACTAGCTTAAGGAACACAAACTCTGCTTTCCGATGAACAAAATATTTTTGTACACGTTTATTTCTTATGAGTAACCTGAGGTCAGATCACTCATTCGCTGAAGCCATAACTGACCTTCACCAAATAAATGTTGTCAAGAACCTGAGGGAGGGTTGGGAGACACCAAGAGAAAGGAAGATTGAAGGTGTCACGAGCTGTAACAACACAGGCAGGAGCAAGTCTGATGAACCTGATGCTTTTCCTGCATCCCAGATATGACTTTAAAGGCTAGTATTTTATGATGATCGATTTATAATAAAAAAAGATATTTAGATTTAAATGAGACTTTCCAATATTTTTTAAATCCCTGACAACGCTTCCCTGCTTTTAGGATTGAGAGAAATGATTTTCATCTACTTCCAACATTCAGAGATTTACTTTTTACGTTAGCTCCAGCCTACGCGTGTAAAGTGAAGAACCACTCCAAGTCCTCCAGCGGTTGGAACCAGGGCTGTTGGGGGGCTTAACTGTACCTTCCAACCAAGATGACACCTTGAAGGGGCAGCTGTGAGGTGCAGTTGATACAGCATGCACACCACTGCTGGCGATGCACAAAGGCTGCATTGCCAAACACATGTAAAATTAAAGTATTCACTCTAAGACGCATAATAATTATACTTTTTTAAAAAGCATAATGCCTCCTATAGTCACCATTGATTTTTCTGGAGCTTAATTACATTATTACCTTGTATTATTATTGGCCTATAGAGGCCGAAGGCAAACTGCAAATAAACCCGGTGACATATAGTTTTAAAATCTACAATTTTCTGATCTCTCTCTCTCCTTGTTTAATATATAAGCCCTCATTTCTGTGTATGTGAGTAAAACTGCAGCCTGAGTCATTTAGGAAGTAAGCATTGAGTTGTTTTTTTATTATTATTATAAATATACTAGAATAAAACAGCACTCCCTAACAATTAAAAAAAAAAGAGTTTTATATTACTTTAGAATGTAATAGATTTTTGTCCTTATTTTATGTCCTGTAAATTATTAGTTGATACTGTTAGCATTCCCAGATAATGCACACATGATTTCTGAATGTTTTCTGTAAATGACAATCAATGTTTATGAAGTTCCCTCCTTTAATGCTGAACAAAATTAAAAGAAGAAAAAGAAAAAAGTCTTGCCTAATTCTTTTCTTTCCCCCAACAGGGAACAAGGAGGGGATGAAGGAGATAGATTTGCCTTTGAAAACATTATCCCCTGGGCTCTTACCTTACAGAATTGCCCTTTTCCCAGGAAATAATGAATAACTTTTTTTCTGGAAATTCTTGCATCCTCATGGACCTAGCCTGAGTTAGAAGTGCTCACTGAGAAAAGACCCACACTTCACTATAGCCAAATAACTCACCAAGTTGCAATTAAAATAGGAACAGCAGCTCTCCTTTTTCCAGAATTTTTGTAAAAGGAGGCTCTAGCAGCTAGCGGAGCTGTAAGCAGCTCCTTCCCACTTTGTTAGAACAAGTTGCAGCAGGTTTGCAATAGATGTGACAATCCCTACATCTGATGAAAACTTTCAGATCACAAATAATTGATGATTAAGTCTCGAGATCTGATTTTTATTTTTAACAAAACAGCACCAAGCTGCTCCACCATCAAAATCAATGCCCACCGGGGATCCCTGGGTGGTTCAGCAATTTAGGGCCTGCCTTCGGCTCAGGGCCTGATCCTGGAGTCCTGGGATCAAGTCCCATATCAGGCCCCTTGCATGGAGCCTGCTTCTCCCTCTACCTGGGTCTCTGCCTCTCTCTCTCTCTCTCTCTCGAGAATAAATAAATAAAATCTTTAAAAAAAAAATCAATGCTCACCAACATATAAATACTCTGAGTTCTATGTGAAGATGTAGTAGAAAGTAATTGAGGATAATCATAGACTCACAGAGATGCTTAAAAAAAAAAAGGGCAATTCTAAGAGAAGCTGGTGATTTTCCAGGTGCTTGGAGGTTGTTTCAGGTTGGCGTCCTAGAGCTGAAGTGCTCCACTAGTTGTTTAAAGCAAAATTTAACAGATTTTAAAACTAAAAGCATTGATCCACACAAGATGAGCCTTATATAAAGTTCCTCTTGACTTCAGTTTTTGGAACCAGTGGTAACCCATGCAGTATGTTTCAAGCAACGTCTCTATTCCAGACATCCAGACCCCATGTGGCCCTGAAGAGAGGACACAGAAATAGAACTGCACCCATCTTTCTGTTGGGGCACCACTTGTGCCCCATGGTTTCTAATCAGGTCTTCAAATAACTGGTCAGAGACAGCCAATTCACAATCTCCATCTATCCCAGGCTTGTGTCAATTGCCACCAACAATTGATCACAAAACTCGTTATTGAAAAATTATCAAATTTTTTTTTTCAGAAATCTAGATCTAGGCAGCATTGAAACACAAAAGGCAAAACTACTTTTAAACTCTGGTTGGACCATATAAGATGACAGATATTAACCTTTTTTTACAAAAAAGATTTTATTTATTTATTCATGAGAGACACAGAGAGGCAGAGACATAGGCAGAGGGAGAAGCAGGCTCCCTGCAGGGAGCCCAATGTGGGACTCGATTCCAGGACCCTGGAATCATGATCTGAGCCAAAGGCAGACGCTCAACCACTGAGCCACCCGGGTCCCCCAGTTATTAACCTTTGATAGCATTATCATAAATTATGAATGAAGCCAGTTTTGTGCACAAAGCATTGCTCCATTCCTAGATCCTCTTCTCTATTTAAGAGTAAGAACTGGCAACATGTTCCCATAATCATACCAAGCTGGTGTCCACAAGACATTTCAGATCTCGCGGGAGTAGCCACCATTTGGCCCCATACTCCACATGGCAAATGGCTTCTTGACCCAGTTAGAGAAGAGGTACAAGTGAAGCAGATCCCACCACACCATCTTGGTGGGGTGGCGGGGGTGTCTTCCATGGCCAAGCCATCATGCTATACAAGTTTTCTCTCACTGTTTTCTGAACTTGAACTTGCTAAGTTTAACTGGATGAATAAATATTACTATAAAATAAGATGCTATAAAGTTCTTTATAGCTGTATCTCACAGATCTTTAAATCTCTCAAGTTCATGAAGCAGGGCATGGCTTGTATAAGTACTCAATAATGTGTCAACTACATGTATTGAGGTCCATTCTCCTTTGGTCATTTTAGCTTCCCAACTATTTTCTGTCGTTTCACTGGTTTTACCCTTGAACAAATGACCCTCTTGAAGAGACACCAGATTTAGACATGTTTTTGGTGTTGTTTTTGGTTTTTTACCATAAGCAGCAGGAGGAGAAATAGCAGCCCCTTGGCAAAAGCACTGGAAAAACTCTTTCCCTTCTTTTCTCCAAAGATTTAACCAAAAGCAATGAGAGAAGGAGCCTGAGTGGCTGTTAGAGGTTGAACATGACTTCCTAGATTTTCACAACTACTCAGCCAGGCAGGAAATAAAAAATAGAGAAACCAGAGAGCCCATTTTGTTAAAACAAATTGGATCTAAAAGCCTGGATTTGGCATATCCCTCTCAAATCCCCTCATCCAGTCTGATTAAGTCACAAAATCTCAGTCAAGATGAAGGAGAATCCAGAGAACTGATCATTTCTTGTGCTATTTCACTGGACAAATAAGAAAATTTAGAGAAGCTACTGCTTTTTAAGAGAGGGACATTATATGCTTGTCATATGAATTCCTCATGCAGTCAAAATGGTAAGCCAGATGCCATCTTACATGTCACCTTAGTCACTGGACATTTGCATGTGGCCAGAAGATGAGGCAAGCAAGAGAGAACATGCAAGATTACATAGTAGGTTTGGATGAGGTAGGCTTATCCACATTCCACCAATCAGAATTGATCCAGTGGTGCCACATAACAGTAAAGTTATGGGAGATGTAGTCCACTTGTGTGCCCACAGGGAAAAGAAAGCAGGTTGGAAACACTCAGCAGTCCTGACACAAATGTGAAAAGAATCCAGGAAAGTCTCTAATTTCCTATCAGGTACTGTAACAGACATTTATTCAACAAATATTTACTTCTACTACAATATGCCAGGCATTGTTCACTAGGTACACAAATCATGAAATATGACAGATGAAGATTATGCTCTTATGGTTCAAGAACGGTTGATATACAAGAGGACAAAGACATAAATAACTATAAAAGATAAATTTTATTACAACCACCACACTAACTAAAAAAAATAAAAATAAAAAATGCTCTTACAGATGGTCATTTTTTTCTCTAACTCTACTCTTGAACTCATTATCACTCATCATTCACTCACCATTGCCCATTCTGGTTAAAAAAAAAGTAATTAATTATTAATTTCTTAATACTGAAACAAAATCTTCCTTTTTTTTTTACCCCTGATTATAGCTGGTTCCACTCATTGAAATTCAGCAGAACAAGTGTGTGTCCAAACCTCTTGGTCATATCAACACCTTAAATAAAAATACACTTTTCACTCCTGACTCCCAGTCTTCCTTTTCGTATACTAAAAATTCTCAAGTATTCCAAACATCTCTGACAACGTAATCTGCTCATTTTGAAGAACCTCTTCAGAACAACCAGTAAAACAGATCAATGACATGAGGGGCACTTAGGGATTCGATCTGTATCAATGGTATTAGTCATCTATGCATTTAGAACATGGTTTTTACACATACTTGTGTTTTAAAACATAGGTTTTGTTATTATTCAGGTACCATGAGGCCAACAGATCAGGAGATGAGTACCATTGAAAAGAGTTTGCTGCCAACAGTTTCCAAGAGAAGGGGGCATCCGTTTCAAGCCATATAAGACCACGTGGGGAAGCACCAGCTTGGTCAGGAGGCAGAAACCCAGGAAAGAGCTTTCCTCGTGGTTTCTAAGGCAAGGAACTGATGAGACAAGGTAAAGAGGTTTAGGATTGGCCGATCTGGATAATTGGACTTGGATCATTTCAGCAGGCTCTGGGGTTTAGGAACTGTCTCCAATCTTCCTCTGTATCTAGGCCTGGGGTGATTAAGGTGGGGAGACAGTGAGCAGAGTGTGAGAGCCCAATTAGAGAAGCAGTTGAGGCAGGGACTCTGAATTGGTCACTATGCATTTCAAAGAGGCCACTCAGGAGCATCATTTCCTATCCTGGGAACCTGTCAGCCCTGGTGGGGGTGGGGAGTCTTTCGTCTTTGCAGGGTCAGCACAACCCCACATGTAAAAGCATCACAATAAAAAAAAACGGTAAATACAAATTGATTTGTACATATTGACCCACAGGGGAAAACACCCAATCTCAAGTCTTATATGTGAAGAACAGAACAATTTCTCTCTTTCATGGGAAGATATTTTTTGAGATAATCATCTGTTTTTACATTTTACATTTTTTTTCCTCTGGTTCAGGCAGGCTCACACCTTAGGCTCTTGGTAATTCCTTACTCCAAGGATTTTTACAAGGCAGAGAGCTGAGTCCCAGGCTCCTGAGCCTGTCCCAGCAAAGATCATTCTATCTCACCTAGAGCACCAAAGAAGAGATCTTTCATCTTCAAGGTTTGGATCATGAAGAAATATGCAGTGATTGTGCTGACTGGAACAAAGACACTTTATCCCAATTTCTAGGCAGGACAGAGACCTCCCTAGTGACGGGGGGCACCATGATTTATTAAGCACCCTACTACTGGCCAGGCAGTGTGTGGATCATTACAATAATAGTTTGCTAGGGCTGCTGTGATAAAGTGCCACAAACTGGGTGGTTTAATGACAGAAATTTATTGTCTCATAGTTCCGGGGGCTAGAAGTCCATGATCAACATGTTGGCAGGCTTGGATCCCTCTAAGGGCTGTGAAAAAGAACCTGTTCTGTGCCTCTTACCTAACCTCTCGGGTTTTGTGGAAATCGTTCATGCTCCTCCGCTGATAGAAATAGCATCCCGATCTCTGCCTTCATCTGTACCTGGCATGCTCCCTGTGTGTGTGTATCTGTGTCCAAATTTCTCCCTTTTATAAATCCTATTGGTTGGGGCCCACCCTAATAAACTCATTTTAACTTGATTACTGCTGTAAACTCCCTATCTCTAAATAAGATCACACTCTGAGGAATAAGGAGTTAAGACACCAACATGTCCTTTTTTTTAAGGGACACAATTCAGCTCATGAAAAGTAGGGGAAAAAAATAATGAACAAGCACACAAGTTCCTTCCTCTCACACAGCATGCATTCCACTGACATTTTGTAAGTTCCACCTGTCCAATGAGATGACACTCAAATTTGATCTCAAGAAAATAAAGGTTTTTCTTGAACATTTGTATGAACCAACAATACACACATCACACAACTCGTTCATAAGGCA
This sequence comes from Canis aureus, assembly GCF_053574225.1. NCBI lineage: Eukaryota > Metazoa > Chordata > Mammalia > Carnivora > Canidae > Canis > Canis aureus. Next base: position 84,144,966 of record NC_135611.1, on the reverse strand, counting down.
AAGGAAAGAGGCCAAAGCAGCCTTAGAAAATAACAGGGCAGAGGGAAGAGAGAAAGTTGTTTAAAGGATGCTATAAGAGGCATTTAAGAGGTAAGTGAATTGAGTGGGAATTCAGAGATTCCAACATGGCCAGCCAATCCCAAACCTTCCAATCATCCTTCTGTGAGCTTTTCCCACAGACCAAAGGCCCCACCTCTCTTTTCAAACAGGAACTGAGAATTTATAGTTTCTCACAGCCAGCTAGAAATGTTTAACCAGGAAGGCAGAAAATGGAATTAACAATCCCTTTACAGCTCCACGTAGCAGTAGAAGGGATCTGCCAAGTAGGGAAGTTTTACGGGCGCTATGTTCCATACAGATACTACTTAGTATCATCTAGAATGTGTTAACAACCTCGTCCTCGATACTCTCCATCATCACCACACTTTACAAACCTAAAGTCCTGAAGTTTCCTAACAAACCTGGGTAAAATGCCATTTTACTAAGGGTTGGGGATAGGTAAGCAGGGGAGGCAAAGTCAGGAAATATTTTGCCAAAATAAATAGTAACTCTAAACTCAACCCTCAATCCACAGAAGCTTTCCCTCTGCAAACCTCTCACCCACATTGTTGGTCAGGGAATTCTTGTTCAGGAAGCCTTGAAACTCCCTCTGCACACACCAGACAAGATAGAAACATGACACCGGTGAAAACTGTTGTTTTGTTTGTTTGTTTTGTGCTTAAAGCCATGGAATCCTAAGATGTTTCTAGTCTTGGAAGAAAAAGTCAGAATATTTTAGGTGTTAAAATAACAGGCCCCTGAAAAAAAAAATCCCTTGGTGTATGTCTTAATTCTACATCATCCATCTAAAAACCAAAAAATCTTCATCATCATTGATCTTTAAAATTAAAACTAATTATTCCAGGTTCGTGAGAGGGTAGGGGATTTAAGTTCTCTCACTCTAAATTCTCTCTTCCAAAACACCATAGCCCTCTTCCCCAAAAGATTAAGAATTAAATTCCTAAAAGTAATGTTATAGGAATGTGTGGAGACTTATCCCTCAGATGGTTAAATGGCATCGTGCTATGGGAAATACTCATCTACTTCTTAGAATTTAAATCTCGTCTCCAGACAAATTCAAGGTAGCAGTCAGATTGCTTTCTAATTCATGTTTCAGAGAGGACTCCCAGGTGCCATCTAGACAGTTCTGTCTCACGTCCCGCTTTTGCCTCACTCACGCCCGCCTTCTCCTTCACCCTACGAGAACAAATGCCTTGTCCAATTGCCCTCAATGGACTGTGCAGTGAAATACTTTTTAAAAATAAACTCTTCAGTGAAAGAGCCCAGATATTGGCTCAAAATGGCCAGTAAATTGTTTTTCCCCTGCTAGCTTTTCACAGAGATTGTATTAGTTATTTTTCTGCGTGTCCCTGGAGGTCAGGAATAACAACTGCCAAAAGGCAAGGCATTGTGAGCAAATGTAAAAAATAATAATAATAATAATTAAATAAATATATAAAAAAATAAATAAACAACCCCCCCCCCCAAAAAAAAAACCCATCTGAAAGGTAAGCACAAAAGAAAGCTGAGCTCAGGCCCCACCCCCAGAGTCCTGTCCATTTCCCTCAGCCATCCAACAAACACTGAGTGAGTGCTTGCTCTGGGCTAAGCATCATAGCAGATCCGAGGATAAAAGGATGGTTAACCTGGTCCCTGTCCTTGAGGTTTTCATAGTGTGGCAAAGCAGGCAGAGCCGCAAGCAAGAGCAGCCACACATTTCAAAAGCAGTATTTATAGAGAGGGTTCTGATCACTGTAAAGAAGGAGTCATTATATCTATTTGGGAATCGCTGTAGGAGAAAATGGGGGAGATCTAGAGAAATAGGGCCATTTGAACTGAGCCCTGAGGGTGACAAGATGTTTATCAGAAGGAGTATTTCCAGCTGGGGAAGAAGCCCGAGCCAACAGAAAGCAAGAAATCTAGAACATGGAGCACTGGAGCTGCATTCTGAATAACCCCCAGACATGTTTTGCCTGTGTTATACTTAATTACATAAATTCTGTACGAAATTGGAATCTCCAGATGCTTTTTTTTTTTTTAAGATTTTATTTATATATTCAGGAGAGACACAAAGAGAGAGGCAGAGGGAGGCTCCCTGCGGGGAGCCCGATGCAGGACTTGACCCCAGAACCCTGGGATCACACCCTGAGCCGAAGGCAGATGCTCAACCGCTGAGCCACCCAGGTGTCCCTCCAGATGCTTTTATAAAAAATAGAAGATCTAGCAACATTGTGCACATATTCCCAGCTGGAAAAACTGTTGCTTTTAGATAAGACATGTTTTCTCTAGTTCTGCTCTTTACTCTTTTCCTAACCTGTCTGGTTCCTTCAACAATTGCGTTCATGGGGAGCGATGACAGAAGATCAGTGGAGAGAAGTCAAAGTAGCCTTGCTACAATGGCTCTGTAATGCCTACCCGAGAAGCTTCTGTAGTTCAGTGTTTCTATGACTGTGCCTTACAGAACTGGTCACTCATAAGTTGGATCAAATACCCGATCTGTTATTTTCTTATCAATCTTTTTTTTTTTTTTTAAGTATTGGGATTGGTTGCCACTCTTCTATGCTGGTGTATTCAAAAAAAAATATCTGTTATTCATAACCACAACTACTTGCTCAGGGAGACAGTTTTTGGTAAATAGAAAACCCTCAGTTTCATTGAGGGTTTTGGATTTACAAGTTTTGGAGAATACAGAGTTCCCAAGACAAAGGAAGTACATGAGGAAAGAGGAAAAAGACACCAAGAAAGGAGTCAGCGAGACCCTGAAGCTTGGGCACTGATGGGCCAAAGGATCAATGAGAAACTGTCAGTGTCGGAATGTCCCAAAGGAGTTTTAAAGCAAGGATGGTGGGGCACCTGGGTGACTCAGTCCATTTATCATCTGCCTTTGGCTCAGGTCCCGAGGTCCTGGGTTCAAGTCTCAGGTCGCGCTCCCTGCTCAGCAGGGAGCCTGCTTCTTCTCCTTCCTCTGCCTGCTACTCTACCTACTTGTGCTCCCTCTCTCTGTCAAATAAATACATAAATAAAATTAAAAGGGCATTTATTTTAAAAAATAAATAAAGCAGGGATGGTAAATGTATGGTTTCAGGTTATTTGTTGCTCAAGGACCACATGGGACATACACCCCCATGTGGGACATACACCTCCCATTGATGTGGCTTCTGATTTTTAATAATGTCAACCTCAAAATGCTATGTAGCCGTGAGGATTTAGATATGCAGATACTCACAGAAATCTTTAGAAGATGTTTAGACTTCTTCAATTAGATATTAGATGGAGATGTAGAATTGGTGTGCTTTAAGCTAGATCGTGGAAAATGAAAGCTCTGGCCAATTTTAAGTTTAGAGTAGAACTTAATCACTGGTGAAATAATATTTAAAACAAAATTACATATTAAATTATTTTATGAGTAATCTTAATATTTGATAATAATGTATGATTTTTTAAAAGATTTTATTTATCTATTTATTTGAGAGAGAGACAGAGACAGCAGAGCCAGAGAGAGAGCATGAACTGGGGGTAGTGGCAGAGGGAGAGGAAGAAGCAGTCTCTGCACTGAGCAGGGAGCCTGATGCAGAGCTTGATCCCAGCAACCTGGGATCATGACCTGAGCCGAAGGCAGATGCTCAACCGACTGAGCCACCCAGGCATCCCATTAATGTATGATTTTTTTCTGTAAGGAGCAACACGGGTCCCAGCAGCTCTGACACCTGAATACACTTGATGAGCATGAGAAGACTTTCTGAGGCTCTCCAGTTCTCTGGTTGGGAAATGGTTCATGGAACTCTACCCAGGAGAAGCCAGAGAATATTTTCTCCAAGTCTCCATTTGTCTCACGGGAAGATAGTGTTCTTTTAGGCAAATACCCTCGCCCTCATAGGCAAGGTTGATGCCAGCTTGCCTGATTGCGCTTTGTTAATGAGCACAACTCTACCTGTGTGGACCCGAATCGCAGTCTCACCAGCTGATGAAACAGCTTTGGTCCATAATTCACCTCCTGGCTTCTGATCCTTTTGCCTGATGGATGCAAATCCCTGTGCTTTCCATTCCAAATGGTGCCTACAGTAAAGCTTGGGTCTCACAGTAAATCATCAGCTCATAATCCTGCCTTCAGCTGCAATGAAATGTGTCCCTTAGATTTCCCAGTCTGGAGACTCTTGCCGAGATAACAAAGGCCTGCCAGGTGGTTGGGGCTCAAGCAAGCATCTGCTCAGCTTTGTGTTTGACCAAAATGACCACAGGGATGCATGTATCCACAGATGTGTTATGAGAATCAACAGAAAAAAAGGGAAAAAAAGACCCTAATGTCTGACTTTAAAAGCTTTATATTGTAATTCATTTCTAAATAAAAATTCCCATGATCTACTGTGTCCCTGGGCACAGGGTTTCATATGCCTTTTGAAAAGGACACAGATAATTGAAAAAGGAAATATGTGGTAAAAGTGGCCAAAATAGGTATCAAATTGAATCAGCACATACTGACTGAGTATCCACTCTAATAATAGTGACCAACCATGGCAGAGTTCTTCGTATCCTAAAATGCTTTTAACATATATTCTTCACTTGAGCATCACAACAAGCCCACTATGGGAAAAACAGGTGTTACAGAAGATCATCAATATTTGTAGACAGGACTTGCAAAATTCAGCTGTGAAATGAAAAAGCATCCTTATAGTCTACACAATATCTAGAAAAGCCAAAAGATTACTTTTCAAAAATCTATTCAAAGTAAAAAGATAATTTCATTAGCTTCATGGATGATAAATATGCAAAAACTAAATTTTAAATTACTATATCAGTAAAAATGAAGTGAAAAAAGTCTCATTTGCTACAGTAATAAATACTATAAAATTCAGCGAATAAATTGAGAGTAAAACTACAGAACTTATATGAACAAAATTACAAACTTTCTCAATAAGGCAGAGAGACTCATCACACAGCATTCCTAAATGAAGAATGAGAAAAGAAACAACAAAAACATAGTATGTAGAAAACATAATAAAATGACTCAAAAAAGTTTATGGTAGCAATAATTTATGAGAAATGTGTTAATTTACCTTTCTAAAGGTAGAGGCACAAATCAGGTTTCTGTAAAAAATTTAAATAGATCGTGTTTTTAAGAGAGCTTTAAAACAAATTGATACAGGAATGTTGCAAATAAAGAAACTTTAAAAGATACCCTAATAATGGTAACAAAAAAATGATCTAAGGATGTAGAAATAGTAGTCAGACAAAACAGACCTCAAGGACATTATAGTATGGACTAGTTAGCTTTTTTTAAAATTACAAATCCACCTAGAAGATTCAATAGTCATCTATTTTTTAACGTACCTATCACTGTAGTTTTGAAATATATATACATCAAAATTTATTAGAGTTCCCAGCAGAACTTGAAAAAGCTACAGTGAACAAAAATCACACAGACCTCAGATCCTAGAAGATCAATTTTTATCAAGAAAATTTAGAGATTTTAATACCACAGTTAACAACTTTGATCTAAGAGATATTTAACTCTGTACCCAATAAACAAAGAATGCATATTATTTTCAAAAACATGGAACATTCATAAAAATGGACTATGTATTGAGTCACAAAGAAACTCTCAATAAATTCCAAAAAGATGAAAGTACACCCCACAATGGAAAGAACTAGAAGTTAAACAACAAATAGACAACACCATTACAAGAAAGAAGAAGAAAGAAAGAAAGAAAGAAAGAAAGAAAGAAAGAAAGAAAGAAGGAAGGAAGGAAGGAAGGAAGGAAGGAAGGAAGGAAGGAAGGAAGGAAGGAAGGAAGAAGAAAGAAAGAAAGAAAGAAAGAAAGAAAGAAAGAAAACGAACCTAGAAATTTAAAAATAAACTTCTATGTAATTCCTGGATAAAGAGGAAATCAATTGTACAATCAATTAAATTGTACTTTAAATTACAAATGATTTAGAAATAAAAGTAATCTAAGCTCTAAATACCAATACTTATGGGATTATATATATATATATATATATGAATATATATTCATATGTTTTAAGAAATAAAACTAAGCTTTCAGCTCAAGAAATTAGAATAAAATAACACACAAAGTTAAGAGAAAGAAATAATGCAGACAAAAGCAGAAATTAATCAAAATTAAGGAGAGTTGATCAAGAAAACAAAGAGTTAAAAAAAAAAAAAGGAAAAGAAAACAAAGAGTTGACCCTGGAAAAAGCTTAAAACAGACTTCAAGAGAGGCCTCTCTTGCCAATGCATCTACAGGAAGAAATACCTTCACGTCCCTCTCTATCCCCCTTCCCATGCTTTATTATTCTTCGGTGCATTTGTTGTATACATATTAGTGTGCAATGAAGAATTAACCTCACCTAAAAGGTTTGATTTTGCCCGTCGCTACAGGGAGGTGAACTGCAGGGCCCTGGAATGTCATAATAAGAATGTCGTTGTCTGGAGGTTTTGGGCACTGGAATGTGTAAAAACGTGATTTACACAGGGGACTTTGGGCTATGCCGCATCTGTTCCAACATCTAGAGGGATAGAAGATTAAAGGTAGTAGCCCAACCTCAGGAGGGTTAGAGCCTAAAAGACAACAGGGCAAGCTGCATATGTGATTGAGCCCAGTAAAATCTCTGGATCCCAGAGGCTCAAGTGAGTCTCCTAGGTTGCCAATACTCTCTGCAAACTGTCACCCATTGTGGTCAGGAGGAGGTAATGCCACCATGACTCCATGAAGAGAGGACAACCAGAAGTTTGTACCCCTCTAAGAATCTTCCCTATGTGTCTCTTCCTCTGGTTGGTTCTAATTTGTATCTTTTCCCCTGTAGCAAACTGAATCCATAAGTACAATTGCTTTTAGAAAATTCTGTGAGATCTTCTAGTGAATTATCAAATCTGAAGGTGGTTTTGTGAATACCCTAAATTTATAATTGGTGTCAGAAGTGAGAGCAGTCTTGTGGGAACTGTTCCCTCAGACCTTGGATTTTAGCTAACTCTGGGTAATTGGGTTATTGTCTTCCTCCCGCCCCATACCCCAAAGAGGTTGTCAGCTTCAAAAGGTTTGGTTCACTGTTGTATACCTAAAGCATATAACCATATCTTATACATAGAAACAGCATAATAAATATTTATTGAACTGATTAATTAATCCAAGAAGATAAAACAGTTCACCTTCAAGGGACAAAAATTGCATTGACTTTTGCAACAATAAACACTGGAAGACAATAAAACGCTATTTACTAGCTTTCAGGGGGAAAAAATTATTATCCAAGATTCCTACTCCATCAATTTCTTGCTCCTATGTGAGGATGCAAAAAAAAATCATATTCAAATATGCAAGATTGCAGAATAATCATAATTAAATACTTTTTCTGGATAAAGAAGAAGTCACTTTCAAAGACATTTACCAAAACACTAGAGGATGAGCCAAACACAAAAAAAAAGAGAAAATAATAATAGCTAATAGCGCTTGCTATATGCTAGGCACTCTCCCGGGTGCTTATAATAATTCAATGAGCCTTTTTGTGCAAACCAATGAGGTAGCTACTACTATTATTCCCCATTTCCAGTGAGGAGGATGAAACATAGAAAGGCTACTCAAAATCATACAGTCAATAAGAAGTGGTACCAGGATTTGAACCTCAGCATTCTGGATTTGAGTTTCAAACTTACAGACCTTATACCTTACTGCCTTTTTTTAAAAAAGATTTTATGTATTTATTCATGAGAGACACAGAGAGAGAGAGAGAGAGAGAGAGAGAGAGAGAGAGGCAGAGGCAAGGGAGAGAGAGAAGCAGGCTCCATGGGGGGAGCCTGACATCGGACTTGATCCCAAGACTTCAGGATCAGACCCTGGGCTGAAGGCGGCACTAAACCGCTGAGCCACCCGGGGCTGCCCATCTTTACTGCCTTTAATAAACCTGTAAACATAATCACGAAAGTTAATTGATGAATCTGAATATTTACTTCACTTATTGCAAAGCTAAACACTAAAAAAAGAGTTTTTGTTTCAAATGATGCAATTATTTGAATGTACAGAACACAATGCAGAGTCCCAGGGAAAATTAATGAAGATTAAAAAGTGGAGAACACATCTTTAAAACAAAGATGGCTGGCTCGGTCAGAGCAGTGTGTGACTCTTGATCTTGAGGCCATGAGCTCAGGTCCCATGTTATGGGTAGAGATTACCTAAATAAATAAATAAAGTTAAAAAAATTTAAAAAAAAGAATTCTCTTTTTAAAAAGCTTTGATGTAATCTCTCATAAAGTATTTAAAAGAATGTCTAGCTATGATTCAAAACATACTGGGACTTTGTCAAAATAAAAAGCATCTGCACAGTAAAGGAAACAATCAACAAAACTAAAAAGCAACCTTCAGAATGGGAGAAGATATTTACAGATGACACATCTGATAAAGGGTTAGTATCCAAAATCTATCAAGAAATTATAAAACTCAACATTCAAAAAATGAATAGTCCAATTAAAAATGAGAAGACACGAATAGACAATTTTTTCCAAAGAAGACACACAGATGGCCAACAGACACATGAAAAGATGTTCATCATCACTCATCCTCAGGGAAATGCAAATCAAAACGACAATGAGATATCATCTCACACCTGTCAAGATGGCTAAAATCAACAATACAAGAAACAAAAGGTGTTGGTGAGAAGGGGGAAGAAAGGGGATCCCTCTTACACTGTTGGTGGGAATGCAAACTGGTACAGCCACTCTGGAAAACAGTATGGAAGTTCCTTAAAAAAGTTAAAAATAGAACTACCCTAGGATCTAGCAATTGTACTATTAGGTATTTACCCAAAGAATACACAAACACTAATTCAAAGGGATACATGCATCCCAATGTTTATAGAAGCATTATTTACAATAACCAAGATATGGAAGCAGCCCAAGTGTCCATTGACTGATGAAAGGATAAAGATGTGCCATATATATATATAATATTATTCAGACATAAAAAAATAGAATAAAATCTTGCCATGTGTAATGACATAGATGGCATTAGAGAGTATTATACTAAGCAAAATAAGTCAGTCAGAGAAAGACAAATACCAAGGATTTCACTCATATGTGGAATTTAAGAAACAAAACAAACAGCCAAAGGGGAAGAGAGAGAGAGACAGAGAGAGAGAGGCAAACCAAAACACAGACTCTTGTAGCACCTGGGTGGTACAGTCAGTTAAAGTATCTGATTCTTGGTTTCAGTTCAGTTCGTGATCTCAGTATCATGGGATCGATCAATCAAGCCCTGAGTTGGGCTGCATGCTCATCATGGAGTCGGCCTCAGATTCTCTCTCCCTCTCCCTCTGCTTCTCCCACTCATGCTCTCTCTAAAATAAATAAACCTAAAAATACAAAAAAAAAAAAAAAAAAGAAAAACTCTTAGCTATAGAGAACAAACTGATGGTTCCCAGAGGGGGATGGGTAAAATAGGCGAAGGAGGTTAAGAGTACACTTATTGTGATGAGCACTGAGTAATGTATAGAGTTGTTGAATCACTAGATTGTACACCTGAAACTAATTTAACACTGCATGTTAGTTATACTGGAATTTAAATAAATAAACAACTGAACACCAGGTGATTAAAATAAACCTTAAAAAAAGAAATAGAAGAAAAATGGAAGTAGATATTTCAGAGAAACAAAAATAAGCACCATCATGAGTCAAAATTCAATAATGACAAAACTTTAGCTAAATAGAATCAGATATGAGGCATCTAATTCAAACTTATTTGGGAAGCAGGTAAAGCATCCTTAAAAAGTTATGATATGGGCAGCCCGGGTGGCTCAGCGGTTTAGCGCTGCCTTCAGCCCAGGGTGTGATCCTGGAGACCTGGGATTGAGTCCCACGTCAGGCTCCCTGCATGGAATGGAGCCTGCTTTTCCCTCTGACTGTGTCTGTGCTTCTCTCTCTCTTTCTGTGTGTGTGTGTGTGTGTGTGTATGTGTGTGTGTGTGTGATGAATAAATAAATTAAATCTTTAAAAAAAAAAGTTATGATACTTGTTTCCTGCTTGCTCATCACCCCAATTCATTCTCCATCCTTCACTGTGCCCAATGAGTATCTCCATTAATTTAAATTTAATTCATTGCTTTTAAGCCATTTTAAACTCTTTTCACAAATGTAATTGCTATCAGGACACATATACACACACACACACACACTCTTCCCAAAAACTGAAAAATTTTCACAAAACAATACATAACCTTACCATGTATGAATCTCTCTGATGCATTCTATGATAATTTGTCTTATCTCTTTCTTTTTTTCTTTTAAATGTGGCTTACAATCAACTAAATTGATTTCATGACTTACCATTGGACTAAACCTGTAGTTTGTAAAACATTGGTTTAAAGCCAGTATGCGTAGGAAAAGATACTCAATATTGCTAGATAGCAGGAAAGTACAAATTAAAACTATGAGATACTACTACATAAATATTCAAGTCTAACAAAAAACCAAAAAACCAAAGCAAAACAGAAACAAAGTCCTTATACATACAATCACGTGAGAAAAATCCCAAAAACATGGTAAGCAGAACAAATCAGACACAAAAGGGTATATACCTTGTGATTCCATTTATAAAAAGTTCAAGATCCAGGAAAAAATGATCTATAGTAATAAAAATCAGTACCAAGGTAGGGGCTGGGAATTGACTGGAATGACACATGAAAAAATTTTTCTGAGATAATGGCATTATCCTCTATTATTGATCTAGATGATGGTTATATGAATAATTTATCAAAATTCACTAGTCTGTATGCTTAAGATTTCTATATTTGACTATATATCAATAAATAAATATTGGGATTTTTACAGGCTAAGACTTAGCCATCAAAGAGAAGATGGAGAAAGAAGACTCCAGGCAGAAGGGACAACATAACAAAGGCAAGAAGGAGGAAGTACAAGGCTGTGACCTGCATCCAGAGAGGTAAAGGGGACTCACGTGCCACATTGAGTTTGGACATTATTGTAAGTGCAGTAGAACCCCTCTGCTGGGCTAGAAGAATGACATTAATAATATTGCCAGATTTTCATATTGGTAAGTCAATCTGGTAACAATGTGGGAGATTAAGATAGGCCATTGGGAAGTCAACTGAGTGTCTTAAATATGCATCTGTGAGGAGGTAGGGAGTGTGGGTTTAGGGAAAGATGGGTTGCAAAATGAATGAATGAAGCAATCAATCAGTGTACATTGGCAGAGAAATCTGGATAAAGTTTTAATAATCGGAATCTGTAGGTGGTAAGATAGTGGGTGACTTGCACGTCCTTTTCGGGTTCTTTGCTGCACTGCTTGAATTTTTCCTACAACGAACATTAGATTGTTCTTTCATATACAATAACACTACTTTCAAAAGATAATAGAAATTTACATGTAATAAACCTTGAAAGTAAATACATTCTCTGATGCAGAAGGTGTACAATAACTAAACCTTAGCACATGTCTTCAGTTTACATAAAGAACCAGAATGAGTATGTACTGACATCAGTTTCAAACACTGTAAATTACCCCTTTTCAGATTATGACTAGACCAGATGCCCTTTATTGACAATATTAAGCCTAAGCCAGCCTGTGGAGTAGGTAGGTGTATATGTGTTATGTACGTAAATTTCTGTGTGTGTGTGCAAATCTGCATCAGGACTTGGCAGGTGCCTTCCGCACCAGTGCTACAAGACTCCTTGCTAAAGAACCCTGCCTTTTAATGAGTTTACCATTAAAAAAAAAAAAAAAAAAATTGGGACACTGCCTAGCTCCACAGTGTTAAATGAAAATAACATTCAGAGTTGAATTAATCTGATTGCATGGGATCTATTTTCCCCCTTGCTGCAAATCAGAAGAGTTTTTCAGCTAACAAGAATGGGTGCCCTACTTGAACGGGCAGCGGGCGCTGCTGCTAGTCAGAGCAGCACTTAGCGTGGCATTGCCATCATAACATCCCCAGGTTCGCGGCAATGAAACTCCGGGAGTGGCAAAGTCAAATCAGTTCAATTGTCTGATTGTTCATACTCATAAAGTGGGGAAGCTGGCAGGGGTCCGGCATAAAACTTGGGAGTTCGGCAGCGGAGCTCCTTTAAGGTAATTCATTGCCCTCTGCAGTAGCTTAAATCAGAAGGGCCAGCACGGTCACAGTAAATGCAGCTCCCCACACTGCTGGAGAGCAATATCGCAGATAGCCGGCTGCTATGCCAGATGTCAAAGGTGCACTAAAAGCACTTGTTTTTGATCTACCCCATTCCCGAGAAGTACAATGGATGGGCCTTTAAGTACTGCCATAAAAAAAGATTGTGATTAATGAAGCAGCACAACTTAATAAACCAAGCTGACTCCCGCTTCCTTCTCCTAGGCATTTTCACTGTCCACAAAGCAGTTCTTTTACTTAGCAGCAGGGACATGTAAAATGTTAATCATCAATCTGTGGGCCATTAAAGAAGTTGCTTTCCCTTTCTCAACTTGAAACCAAGGGGGAAAGATAATAGGTTTGGTTAACAGAGCTGTTCACATAATGGAGATGTGCGGAGGAAAGCTTTGATAGAGTCAGCGTGGGAGCCCTGAGCGCTAATCCATCCTGCTCTTGGGACCACGAGTTCAAGTCCTTGCTGGGGCTGGAAGATTCAGTTATGGAGGCTGGGGTGAGTGTCTTGATCTGGCTGGATGTGCGGGATGTAACCGCACCTCAGTGAGGCCAAAAATAAGATGAGAAGGCTGGGGTGTTCTCTGTGTCAGAAGAGAGGGACCAGAGCTGTTGGTATTGTTGATTTATCTGGCCCCTTTCCTTCCAGAAAAGAGGGTCAAAGTAGCCTTCCCAGAGGGCATGTGTCTGTCTGTGAAGGGGACACCTGAGCAGTAGAATCCTCCCTTGCCCAGAGGCCAGTGGAGTTTTCGGCTAATTCTCCAAAATCTAATGAAATACTTCCTCTGCAGAAGTCAAAGGTATGTCAGAGATACACAACATAAAATTTTACTCTTGACATAAGAACTGCTTTCAACGGGGGCAGCACAAGAGACACAAGGCCCAGGCACAAGGTGTTTGATATAGTCAATCAGTCTATACTAGGAGAAAAAGTCAGTTTATACTGGTAGGAAAAGAGAAACTACTGGAAAGCAGTGCCAGATTAGGGCATTTTGAAATGGCTACAGTTTGGAAAGTTTATGCTAAAGCTAAGAACAGTTCCCTGCATCTCTTTTTATTCCTTTTGGGAAACTCCTGGTCTTGTCTTGCCTTGGTAGAGAAAGCTTAAACCAGACTGTGACCAGAGCATGTATCAGGAGAGGCCTCCCACTCCTCCTAGAGTATGTGTAGCCGATGGCCTCAATGAAGAGGACCCATGGTCCCTGGCATTTTAAGAAACCCCATCTGGTCAAGTGCAATGTTACTTCCCTGCCAGAGGTTTTAATCCTCAGTTTACATGCTTTCTCTAAAAATGGAATGGGGCAAAGCCAGTTTCTATTGTTTAAAATCACAGGTATCTACAGGTTTTTATGTTTTTCTCAGGAAGCTTCTCCTGAGTCCCCAAGTTAGGAGGTACAATGAAATCAGTCTCTTACTAAACCAGTTGTTCCTCTTAGTCTGAGGAATACCAACCAGGCTCAAACATGCAACACCCAACTTCTCAGACCCAGACACACAGGTCAGGAAAGACATGCCAACAATCTTGCAAAGCAGACTATGGCCAAGAAATCTTTGGCAGTTATGCTGGGGCCATGATATTCATTGTTTTTGAGTTTTTTTGCTTTTAAAGATTTATTTATTTATTTGGGAGAGAGAGAACGCAGGAGCAGGAGGGGCAGGAGAGGGAGAGAGAATCTCAAGCAGACTCTGGGCTGAATTTAGAGCTAGACTTGGGGACCCATCTTCTGACCATGAAATTACTACCTGAGCCAAAACCGAGTCCAACACTCAACTGAGTGCACCACCCAGTCGCCCTGATGTTTGTCTTATGAGATTTCTTGGAGCAAGGGAATGAATTAATGGGACAGTGATGCTGAGTCAATAAGAGTGGGCTTCCTTTCCCCCGTCCTTGCATATCTCACTTAAATTATTGTATAGTTGTCAAGGAACAGATCTTGATCAAATGAGTCTGGACACTTTCTTCGAAACCTTTCATTTGTCAAGGTGACTGCGTCATTCTCCCACCCTCAACCTCCAATCTCTCCACCCCAAAAAAAACCACAGCAATTGGTCCAAAACACTGATGTTCCTGCTCCCTGGCATGCCCTCTGTTGAACATGCTCTTCCCCAGTCTTCTCATTCCCTAGGACTCAGGACAAGTTTGGGCCCCTCCAGGAAGTCTCCCCATGCCACGCTGTTGCGTGTACCTGCTCGCTCTCTCTGCCCTGTGCTGTAACAACTGATTTGGGTCTTTGTGTCCCTCTAGAACACACCTAGTAGAGTACCTTGTATACAGTAAAACCTGTCCTTGTTGGCTGCTCCAGACTTCCTGTACGGGGCAGCTACAGAGAGGGAACAATCTGATTGAAAGAGCAGACTAGGGATCTTTTCTTGCTTGTCCATTGAGGACATTGTTTTTATACAGGTTTTATGTTGTAGATCAATAGAATAGCAGTATTTTCCAAAAAATGGATTTGACATAAGATTAGGAAAACTTCCATCAGCCATGTATAATGGTGATATGAAGTGAATTTGGAAGGAGTTGATGGTGTGAACAGTTAAAGCCCTTCCCAAAAACCCCTAGAGCCATCTCTATTGGTTGTAACTGCTCACCAAACTGAAAGTTGCTTATGGGCAGAGTCTACATTATTCTCAGTGTTGTACTACTAAGGCCAAGCAGTTTATACTCAGTGGTTGGTTACTTAATTCATTAACCCAGTATCGACTGTGTTGAGAGCAGTTCCTTATTTCTCCAGCCTGCGTGGTAAAACTTAATTCCTTATAATTACATGAAAGGCTTTTAACAAATTTTCCCCGCTCTTCTCACATTTTTGTCTTGCCACCTTCCATCTTATTCCATAATGTGCTCTAGGAATAACCACCCATGGACTCATCGGTCCCCAACCATCTCTGCTGGCTACCATTCCCTTCTCCAGGTAAATTCTTATCATTCTCTGTGAAGCTCTCGCTTCCTTCTCGATGGAGGGAGCCCTTCCTTCACTTGACTCCCAAGAGCATTTTGCAAATGTCTCAATTGTGACTTGTGGTACAGGAAGGTTTCTAAACACTTCTGTCTTACCATGGACCTGTGAGCACCCACCTTGGTGATCTTGGCATAGTGGCTGGCAAATGCTAGACACTTAATGAATCTTAGTTAAATCAATGAATTAACGACTCAACCAATAAAGTAATTGAGGAGCCACTGGGGGCGGGGGTTACAAAAAGATCACATCTAGTCTAGTCTACATGCGCTCTATCATCCATGGTCCTTGGGCAGCTTAAAAAAGAGACAATAAATTTTCACAAAATTACTCTAGAAATGGCTTTCCTTTTAAAAAATGATAAATTGAAATATTTTATTTAAATGTTTCAATTCCCCACCCACTGCCCTTCAAGAAATGATCCAAGATGACTCTTGAAAATTATTTTCAAGCTTAGGCACCTAAGCTTTATTTTTTTTTTATTTTTAATTTTTTTCGGCATGTAAGCTTTTTTTTAAAACATATATATATATATATATTTTAAACATATATATATATATATATTTTTTTTTTATGATAGTCACAGAGATAAAGAGAGAGGCAGAGACACAGGCAGAGGGAGAAGCAGGCTCCACGCACGGGGTGCCCCACGTGGGATTCAATCCCGGGTCTCCAGGATCACACCCTGGGCCAAAGGCAGGCGCTAAACCACTGCGCCACCCAGGGATCCCTGGCATGTAAGCTTTAAAGTCAAAGCACCCTTTCAGGTCTTCTACTTTGTGGAAAAGGTACGTGATAACTCTCTTCATAAAATGTAGTCAATTCCCATCTCTTATGTACATCCAAGTTTTCCACCTCCATCTTAGCTCTTGCCGTGATGAAAATTTACAGTGATCATGGCCATTCAGTGTAAGAAATGAATTAACATTCTCCACAGGACCCTCATTTGTATAGTATATTAATAGGCTTCTTATGTAAATTTCTACTCTTACCTCACTGCTTCTATGCCTGCTAGCTGATTGTATGCAATTTAGAAATGAGGGCAAGATATGTTTGATTTCACATGATGTTGCTTAAAGGGATGATAAGGCGGAAAATGGGTGGGGTTCAAGCAGCGGAAGGAAAGTTACAATGGACATATTTTATAGTTGTCACCAAATTAATAGTGCTCAGTAAAGCCTACTCTCATTCTAAGTAGATTTTACTCCTTGTATCCAATAGTTTTTGCCATTATAAATGAATTATGGGAAAGCAATAGGGAATATATATGATGATATTTTGAAGATGGCTGGTGCAAGATATGGAGAGTTAGTCAAAAATGTGTCCTGTCCTAAATAAGGAGAACTTATTAAAGATTTCTGAAGAAAGTAAGAAAAAAAAATCCTCTCCAAAGCCTTACCAAAAAACACTCCACTTTCAGAGCCACACTCACTCAAATGAGGAATTAGATCAGACTAGATAATTCCTAATTTGGTAGAGATTTCTAGCTATTCATCACATTCCTATTTCTCTTTTTCTTAGATATATTGCTAGACTGCACTTGCCTTTTTGCAAGTAGACATGACCTTGCGATTGAGTTGTAGCCAGTGTTATGAAAAAAAGGATGTTTCACTTCTAAGGATGGCCCATAAAACCTCCCATGTGTCTCCTCCATGGAACCCTTTTGGAACCCCTTCTGGACCCAAGGCTGTGGATATGCAACAAGGGCAATCGTGGGATCCATCTGTTAAAAATGGAAGAATCACTGTCAGCCTGGGCCCTGGAATATTAAGTAAGAAAGAAATAAATGTCTATTGTGTTAAGTCACCACATTTTGGTGTTTACTGTTATTGCCTAGTTTTCCCTAATACAGGACTCTCTTAGTTTTGGCATTCTAGGATCAATCCTATGAACTATCATATTAGTCTTCTGTTTGAAAAGAGAAGCAGATGGGGGAGACTATGCATATGTTGGGGTAAGGAGTATACTGGAAATCTCTGTACCTTTTTTTCAACTTTTCTGTGAACCAAAAATTGTTCTAAAAAAATAAAGTCTATTTTTTAAAAGAGAGAAAAAAGCTCTAACTCCACCAATCTTGAGTTGGAGGCTGTCTTGATGATGAAATAAAAATGTCTCAAATAATGATTATTAATAATTTCTCAATAAGTCTATTTTGTGCCAGACACTGCCCTAAGTGCTCTATGTACGTTATTTCTAATTCTCAAAATTATCCTGCTTGGTAGAGATTAGGTTGCAGAGATAATGTTCGCTATAATGCTCAGGTACAAGAAATGGCACCTTTCTTTATTTTTCTAAATCTAGAAAGAAGTTTCCTCTCTGTAAAATGATAAGAGTCAATCTCAGTCATACTTTCCAATTATAAAACAAGTAAAAACAAAGGTAATTTGTTGGAAAACAGGGAAGGCCTTCTAACCTTCAGGACATCAGGCCCCTGATCGCAGCCTACATGATTCATTGAGAGGCAAGAGGTTCCATTTGATCCATGACTAGCATGGACATGTAATGCTCCCTGTGACTTCTCAGGCCATAGTTCTTAGTCCTCCTGATATCCGTGAACTAGCCCTTTCACAAGCCCTAAACCCCTCACTGAAAACACTGCCATCTTTCCTATCTACAGGAATGAATCCCTCTTCTTTTTCCTAGGGTAGACGTCCTCTGCCTCATCAACTCTGCATTCTAGCCCCTATCAATTTTCCAGAAATCTTAGTGAGAGGTTGTCATGTTGGGGCTTTGCAACTTCTGTAGTAAGCCATGCCTTGAGGCAAGTGCATCCACTTACCTTCTTGGGACAGAAAATAGCAAGAAGAAACACAGGTCAGTATATTATCAGATTATCCTGCCATATTCAGATGATAAAATGGGTTCAGAGAGGTTTAACAAGTTGCCCAAGATCACAAATTTTTTAGTGGTAAAGATTTAATTCAAACCTAAGTCCACTAGCTCCAAAGTCTAGAGAATTTTCTACCATTCCCATTAACCCATCCTAGGAAAACTCAAGGCATACCGCAGGTCTAAGAGACTTTTTATGGTAATAGGAAATAAATCATCCTCAATAAATGAATATTTGACAGATTCATTGAAATCCAGGTCTTATACAATCTTTTCACTACATATCTTCAATGGTTACCCAAGCCTGGTATTCAAGTAGCTACTTTCCACTTATACAAGCACACATACACACATAAAATTAAAGAATTGTTAAAATCATTAATTTGCAGTATCAGTTTGCAACTAGAATTCTTTTTTTTTTTAATTTATTTATTTATGATAGTCACAGAGAGAGAGAGAGAGAGGCAGAGACACAGGCAGAGGGAGAAGCAGGCTCCACGCACTGGGAGCCCGATGTGGGATTCGATCCCGGGTCTCCAGGATCGCGCCCTAGGCCAAAGGCAGGCGCCAAACCGCTGCGCCACCCAGGGATCCCTGCAACTAGAATTCTGAAGTCACCTATCTAATGTAGTAATCTTATTGAGAAGCATAAACAATTAAATCTCATTTGACTCATCTTAATGACAGCCATATAAAGATTTCCAAGTTCAGAACTTAGTCACAGAAATATCTGAATATTTCCCAAGAAGACAGAGAAAGGTTTTAATACAACAGAACATCATTTGCCTTAACACAAATTCGATCACTGTTAATATAAATGATGGTGACTTCAGAAGGCCTGAGTTCTAGTCCCTCCTCTGACAATAGTTATATTAACTTTGAGTGAAGCATAATCTCTTTGGCTCTCGTTACTTTCATCTGTCTTTGTAGTTCTCACATTTTCTAATTCTACATTTCTGAAAAAATTGGTATCTCACTTGTAAAATTAATGTTTCTTGGTCCACATTTGCAGTCAATATAGTGTAAAAAAGATGTAACATAATGAGAATCAACTGAAATTCTGTTGCATCCTTTGGAATTAGTCTGGAGTTTTGTAGGCTTTGGTATTCCACTCCCACCAGCAGGCCCATCCCTCTGGAGAAGATGGGATGAAACAGAATGTCTTAGCCCAGAACCATTAAGTACTTGATTTATCTAACTCTCTTTGTTCTGACTCCATGCACTTCAAGCAACCCTCTGATGATAATTCATCTGCCAAGTCCTTCAGGGACACAGTGTGATGGTCAGGCTGATTAAGTTTTTGTAGTTTGCATAGATTCTACTTTTCACTATATTTGATAAACTGGAATGTCACTAGATGTTATCCAATAGTTGTTGTATTGACCAAAAAAACTAATTGTCTAGGAAAACAATAAATAAATAAATAAATAAATAAATAAATAAATAAATAATAGTACAGTAGAGGCAGAAAATTTCACTGGCATACACAATGCTGGACTCAAGAGAACCCACTCATCATCTTGCACTTACCTTGTGTGATGTCAAAAGGGGAAGGCTTTACCATGGACTTACACAGTCTATAAGTGGCCATTGAGGTGCAGGAAAGATTTCCTTGATATTGACAGATGCAGAGGACACAAGGTAACATTCCACAGATGCCAGTTTGGATTTTCTCATCTGATGACCTAAATTAGGCCCTGACTTTCAAATCTGCAATTCAATCTGTTCCAGAATGCATGCTCTAGAACAACAACTTCTTCTTCTTCTTCTCCTTCTCTTTCTTCTTCTTCTTCTTCTTCTTCTTCTTCTTCTTCTTCTTCTTCTTCTTCTTCTTCTTCTTCTTCTTTTCTCTTTCTTCTCCTTCTCCTTCTTTTTCTTTTAAATCTCAGGTATAGAATTTAGTGATTCATCACTTATATACAACACCTAGTGCTCATCACTACAAATGCCCTCCTTAATACCCATCACCCATTTAACCCATTCTCCTCACCCATCTCCCCTCCAATAACCTTCAGTTTATTCTTTTGTTAAGATTCTCTCCCCCCCCCACTATGTTCAATTGTTTTGTTTCTTAAATTCCACATATGAATTAAATCAAATAGTATTTGTTTTTCTCTGGCTTATTTCACTTAACATAATGCTATCCAGTGCTGTCCATGTTGCTGTAAATGGCAAGATTTTGTTTGTTATGGATGCGTAATATTCCATTACATATATATATTTATAAACATAGTTATATATACAGTTATATATGTAGTTATATATATCACATCTTTATCCATTCATCAATTGATGGACATTTGGGCTCATTCCATAGTTTGGCTATTGTCAATAATGTTGCTATAAACATCAGGGCACATGTACTCCTTCAAATCAGTTTTATTTTAATGCCTGGGTGGCTCAGCAGTGAAGCGTCTGTCTTTGGCTCAGGGCATGATCCCGAGGTCCTGGGATTGAGTCCCGCATCAGGTTCCCTGCATGGAGCCTGCTTCTCTCTCTGCCTGTATTCTGTGTCTCTCATGAATAAATGGATAAAATCTGTAAAAAATGAATCTGTGTTTTTGTATCCTTTAGGTAAATTCCTAGTAGTGCCATGCTGGTTCATATGGTACTTCTATTTTTAACTTTCTGAGGACTTCCATACTATTCACCAGAGTAGCTGCACCAGTTTGCATTTCCACCAACAGTGTAAGAGGGTTGGTTCCCCTTGTTCCCCATCTTTATCAATATCTATTGTTTCCTGTGTTGTTAATTTTAGCCATTCTGATAAGTATGAGATGCTATCTCGTTGTAGCTTTGATTTGTATTTCCCTGATGAGTAATGTTGAACATCTTTTCATGTGTTGGTTAGACATTTGTATATATCTAGTAATAATTAGCTATGGCTGAGGTCAAAGACATTGCTGCCTGTGTTTTCCTCTAGGATTTTGTTGGTTTCCTGTCTCATGTTTAGGTCTTTCACCCATTTTGAATTTATTTTGTGTATGGTGTGAGAAAGTAGTCCATTTTCACTCTGTAAGTGGCTGTCCAGTTTTCCCAACACGATTTGGTGAAGAGACTATCTTTTTCCCATTGGATATTCTTTCCTGCTTTGTTGAAGACTAGTTGACCATTTAGTTATGGGTCCATTTCTGGGTTTTCTATTCTGTTCCAATGCCCTATGTGTCTGTTTTCATGCCAGTACCATACTATCTTGATCACTACAGCTTTGTAATAAAATTTGAAGTCTGGAATTGTGATGTTCCGCTCTGCTTTCCTTTTTTAAGACTGCTTTGGCTATTTAGGGTCTTTTGTGGTTCCGTACAAATTTTAGGATTGTGTGTTCCAGAGCGCTGTGAAAAATGCTGGTGTTTTTGATAGGGACTGCATTAAATGTGTAGATTGCTTTGTGTAGTATAGACATTTTAACAATATTAGTTCTTCCAATCCATGAGTATGGAATGTTTTTCCATTTCTTTGTGTCATCTTTAATTTCCTTCATAAGTGTTTTTACAGTTTTAAGGCATACTAAATGTGCTGGCTCGTATTACCTAGCTTTCTATGTTACTGATTTGATCTAGCTTTAACTCCTAGGTCCCTCTTGGGTACTGATTTAATCAAGTTACTTAACTTTTAACCAGCATTTCCAAATCTTTATAATGAGCATAGCCATCAGATTGGTGTTCAGATAAATGAAATGACGTGTAATGTACATTTAGTACAATGCCTAACACATAATGAGTGCTCAATACATGTTGCCTATAATAATAACATTAAAAAGTTACCATTCTAATTGTTATTACTGCTGGGCAATGATGATCAGCATACTGTGAATTCCTTATTTGTCCTGGAGGACAATGGTCCTTATTTGACCTTTGAGGACAGAAATGGGTCTTATCTAATAAGTCTAACCTTAGTGTAAGGGATAAGACATGGTAAGCCTCCATAAATATTTCTTTAATAGGATGTGTACTGAACAGTAGTATAAAACTAGGGATTGCACCTCTATTCCCACCCTATCCCCTAAGATATCCCCAGAAGCCCTTTAACAGTAAGCAAATATCCAATCTCATGAAGCTCAGCCCATGCTTGTTTTCATCTGCAACATTCATGTGATCTTTCAGAACACACCATCCTCTACTCTCTCAATAAAGCAATTCACTAGTCCTACCACCACCCGTGGTACTCTATCCTCACCCCCAGCAGATGCATGCATCCCACAATCATTTCTCCTCCTCCTCTTCTTTGTTGATACCAGCGTCTCTGATCCCCAAGCCCCTATCTACAAAATTTCAAAAGTAAGTAGGGAATTCCAAAATACGGCAACACATCATAACAGTTCTCTAGGGCTGCCATAACAACAAAGTAACAGACTGGGTGGCTTAAATGAAAGGACTTAATTCCCTCACAGTTCTGGAGGCTTAAAGTCCAAGCCAGCTGCATCCAGGCCTGAGGCGGTGGCCACGTGACACCAGGAGCCACTTAGTGCCCCTTTGGATCTTGAGCAGAGAAGCAAGGCTTGGGGGAGGAGGGGGCTGGGAGCTGATACTGAGTGCCTGCAGCATCTACTCTGTCTTCACTATTCAGAACTTGTAACTAAAATATTTAAAGAAACTGATTTTAAATGCAAATTAAAGGGCAAATGTTCTCAAAAAAAAAAAAAAAAAAAAAGGTGTTGCCATGTCCAGTTTCCTCTGAGGTGTCTCTCGTTGGTTAGCAAGTGGCCACCTTCTGTGTCTCGACATGATCTTTCCTGTGTGTGTCTGTGTCCTAATCTCCTCTTCTTATAAGGACATCAGTAATACTGGGCCAGGGCCCACCTTAATGACCTGATTTAATCTAAGTACCTCTTTAAAGTCAAATACAGTCACAATTCTGTTAGAATTTTAACACATGAATTTGGGGGTGAAAGGAGGGGAGGCACATTTTAGCCTATAACACACACCAAGAGTTTCTTTTGGTTACCAAAAGATCCTGAGGCTCTGTAAACTCTTAGTCGATGACCAATAGAGAAACAGAGAAAAAGGTTCATTAGAAGCCAAAATGCAATCACATGATATCAATAAATGGTTCCTCCAAATGTCTCCATGGAAAGGCATTTGGACTGTCATTAGCTAAAGGGTTTCTACCATAATACTTGTGAGGACTTTGTGATACTAATGTAGCAAATGGAATTTCTACAGGTTCACAATGAAAAAAAAAAAAATCACTGGGGAAAGGTGAAAATTCTAAAGGAGACTATAGTTGACCCTTGAACAACGCAGGGATTAGGGGTACCAACCTCCCTTGCAGTTGGAAATCCATGCATAACTTTTGACTCCCCCAAAACTTAACTATCAGTAGCCTACTCTTGACCAGGAGCCTTATCAATAACATAAACAGTCAATTAGTACATATTTTCAATGTTATATGTATTATAAACTCTATTTTTACAGTAAAGTAAGCCAGAGAAAGGAATGTTATTATGGAAATCATAAGGAAAATACATTTACAATACTATACTATAAGCAATCTGTGTATAAGTGGACCCATGCAATTTGAATCATGTTGTTCAATGGTCAACTGTAGTTGCTAAAAGATGCTGGCAAGCTAAAGGCCAGAATTTTCTTATTACTAAACAGCCCCATACTGACAAAATGTAAGTCACTGTTAATTAGAATTTTTGTAAAACATCCAGCTTTACAAACATCATGATTCTAAACCTGCTCTCCTTTATTCCCAAAAGCATCACTGGTCATGGTGCCAGATTTGGGCTTTACTTGTTCCGGAAGGCTTTCTTTAGGCAGAAGATGGCAAAAGAAATTAACTGCATAAACCTAAATACACCGAAAAGCAAAATAAATAGGAGATACTGTGAAATGGTAAATGTCCTGATTTTGAGCTATTTAATTAAGCTTCAAAACAAAAAGGGAGCAATGAGCTTCTTCCCTTCGGAAACAGAGAAATAGCAGAGACCACTTTTGTGTTTACACTGAAACAGGTCCACTGAGCATCCTCTATAAACATTAAATAATGATCACATAATATCAAAAATGAAAACCTCTTATTATTTATTGAACTGGATCCCATACTCACAGGAAACCTGGTGAATGAGATTCTCAAAGGGCTTTATACATGCTCTCTCATTATTGTTCACCTTTGTTTGAAAAGGTAAGCATATCATCTCCATTTCAGAGTTAGGGGTTAAGACAAGGGTTAGGCAAATTATATAAAGTTATACCAAAGTCTGTCAATGATACAGACCAAGGTCTGTTACTGCTCGAGGACTAAAAAAACAAATCTCTCTTTGAAACATTAAGCAACTTACTAATTATTTTTAGGAGGGCTTTTCACAAAAATATATTTTATCTGTACATCATGGTCTGGAAAGAAAAGTCACAAAATAATAACTGTGCGAAATAAAAAAAACCAGTGTGGTTTCCGGAACGCTTTCTATTCTATGGACCCACCCATGTGGCTGGAGATTTGAAATGCTATTTTAAGTCTCATTTTCCTTCAGAAGCTAACCTCTGTGGAATAAAAGACTGTTAAGGGGGAAAAAAATCTTTTCTGTCATTTGACTTTAACTTATGATAAATTAGCTTCAACTAGTTTCTTAGAAAATTGCCCAAGAAATGACTACAGAAAATTAAATACCAAGACTTCAAAGAGGCAAACACACAGCCTTCAAATTCCGACCTCAGAGAATAATCCTCCCTTTCTCATGCTTTGGATAGATGTGAGTAAAGAAATCGGACTAGGGCATGGTAATGAACCATCTTTCAAATGACTTTTCTATCAATCTTCTTTTCAAAGGGTAATAAAGTGATGATTATTTCTAGGCAGTTTCTGGGAAGTTATCATCTCATTTCAACAGTCCCCAGTAAGAAGGACTGTACTCTGGTATCACAACAATGATAAGGGCAAGAACTGGTTGAGAATTCAATAGACAAGGTATAGGTTGTTAAAAGCTATTTCCTGGAAAATTAAAACAGAGAGAGATCAAAAGAATTGTGTTGGGTCTTAAGGAATTGGTAATCATTCCCTCCTAGATTAAAAATGCAAATCTGATTTATTACCTAGTGAACAAAATCCATTACCATTTGAAGGTTTTATTATTTCTTTCGACAAATAATGTTGGAAGCTTATAATGTGCCATGTTTTGTGCAGATGCTAGTGGCTGATGGAGAGACAACAGACTATGATGGGGCATTTGTATCATGCCTTCTAGACCCTCAGTGGCCCATCTCGTCTAAAACCGGTTAACAAACACCAAGAAAATAAAATTATTTTTTTAAACATTCAGTAAATGGTTGCTTGGGAAGTCTTAGTCACCTAGAACTTGTTTTGCAAAGCCACAGGAAATAACAATGAGGAAGAAACACCCAAAACTATATCTGATCTCATTCCCCAGAGTGGACAGAGGCTTTAGGATGTCATGGGGCAGAAGTCACTCCAGGAACATACAGCCTCCTGGAAAGGAGTATGTGTACACAAGATGCCCTCAGAAAGGACTCCTGGGAACCCGGTTGCTTCTCTGATCCCCCAAGTCAGATCCCATCTGTGAGATGGGCTTTGTGCTCATGCAAAGATTGTAGACTTTGTTTTTCCTCAGTGGTTCCTAAAACCAGCCCTAGCTAGGTCTTCTTTTTGCCCTAATTCACGTATTCCAGTCAGAACCTACTACCCATTGGCAGAGGCAGCATGGGACACGTCACTGGATCCAACATTCTCCACAGAAATCAGGGCTCTTTTTTTTTTTTTTTTTTAAGTATTAACCAGAAATCCAAACTTGGTACCAAAGGAAAAAAAAAGAAAGAATCACAAGACATAAAGCTTTTTACGGGCAAAGAAATGCTCTGTTCATTGATCCTCATTGCTCACACAGTACAGAGAAGGCACTTTGGTAAAAGTCTGACTGAATAAAATAAAACTGACCGAATGAATGAATGGACATCCACCCTTCTGTGGTCATGAATCACTCAAAAGTCATGACTGTCACATCAGTATTTGCATGCAAGCAATCCTATGGGGATCTCTGATCAGCACTTCATCTTTATAAGTATATTATTTTGGTGGCTTTTCTGAAAGAAAAGAAGAGGAAAAGAAAAGAAGAGAAAAGAAAGGAAGAGGTACAACACAGGCATTTGAAATCACAATGCATTTGTTTTCAAGTTCCATGCCAGGTGACAAATATTTGACCAATCAATGAATGCCTTTAGTTTGGCTCTTGGACAGTAAAACTGCCTCTTTCCACAGTTCAGTGCAATAGATCCCTTAGTGATTTGCAGAATAGGATAAAGCAGTTAGGTCCTGAAAAAAAGCGTTTAACATTTTATCCCCATTGTCAATCTAGAAATCACCCAAATGTCCTGCCCACCACCACTTCCAAGACCAAAAGTAAAAGGGGTACAAATTAGTTTCTTGCAAATCGCCTAAGAACCAACTGCAACCCTTGGCAAATTAAATCTGTGGCTCTCAAGCCCTGTGTGCTCGGGCCACATGTCCCCTGAGGTATAACCTGGAAATACAGGAAGGTGGGTTAAGCAAACCAGCTCATGTAAAGGCTAAAGATAAAGAGGAGTTTCAAGCCCTTCCACTCTCTCCTGTGTGAAAGTCCATGCTTGTTCTGCAAAAGAGGGTGCAAAAGAGGGATGGCTGCTTCCCCAAAGGTTCTGTGCAGTGCACCGTCCTGGGAGCCTTCCTCTGGGCCTCAGAAACTGATTGGCGTGTTCTGAGGCCTAACTTAAAATGCACCCCGGGGCACTCTTTTAAGCCACCAGCGTTCTGCACTGGAACGAAGTGAACACCTTCAAAGCGAGTTTTCAGTAAGAAACCCCATCTTTCCCCAGAGGACCTGATAGAGTAACTTAGCCCATGATATTATATACACAGCTTTGGAAAAGAGAGTCGTGTTTTAGAGGTTGGCCTAGTCAATGCTAACTGATAGTACCCCTGAGCTTAAGGGAAGAGGAAATACTTCTTTGGTAATTCCTAATTCTGCATATCCTCATTCCCCTTTAAGAAAAAAAAAAAAAAAATATATATATATATAAAATATATATATATATAATATATATATATATATATATATATATATTTTAAAAAGCATGCAGGAGCATTTGTTTTAGATTTCCTTTCTCCTTTCTTCCAGAAAAAAACCTGAAATGTCCAGGCATCCTGTGATTTACCAATAAAAAAAAAAAAAAAAAAAAAACCTCAAATGCATCTAGATTTCACCAGGATACTACCTTTTTAACTGGTGAGACCGTGCAGGAGTATGGTCTCATCTGTGCAAACACATCCCATTCCCCATTCCATTGCTTTGCTGGTTGTTGCTATTCAAAGCCCTCTGCCGTGGGAAAGGAGAAAGGAAGTCAGATGGTTTTTATATCCACATCCACACAAAAACACAATATGCGGATGAGGTAACAAACAGCAGTGGGGGCAAAGAGTCAGCACACACAGTGAGAAAATAAATTAAATTCATTTCCCTGGTTCTTTGGTGTCCACCCCCCACCCGTCCTGCTCCAGGGGTTCTAAGCCACCAGCTAAAGCAATGAGGTAGGAAGGAGCAGTCTTCCCACTGGATCATCTGAGTGTCTTCCCACCAAACTGCAGGAGGATGAGCGCATGCAGAGCACCATGCGCCCAGGTCAGTATCTGGGAGAACCCGTTCATCAGACACCAGTGAGGTCTTTCAGCAGGTGAGACTTGAGGCTCAGAAGGCGTGTCTCAAGGAGGGCCACAGGGTAAAGCCATCCTAACAGAGGCTCTGGTGTCACCTACGTTACTCCAATCCATCTCTGTTGCCAAAGATTTCATGGAAAGGAGATCAACGGCTGGAATCCTCTCGCTTCTCCTTCTCTTTTTACAGTCGTGTGACATCTTCTGGAGAGTTCCTCTCCGTATTCCTTGCCAGAGCCCCCTCCGTGGGTTCCATTTTGATATCAAGTCCAAAAGTGGAAGTTATCCTTCCAGGGGAATAGTCATTTCTTTTTAAATCTGCAAGGAAAACAATGAAGACAGTTACAGGGAATCCTCAAGAAGGCAGTGTCCACACGGATAAAATGAATTTTAGGTCTGGCCAAGTGCTAAGAAAGGACCCTGCTTGCTTCCTCAGGTGGCAGATATGTGAAACTCGAGCCCTCCATGTCCAGACTACCCCTCTCCCCCGGCCCCAGAGTCCGTGTGCCACCCTAACTCCCTAGTGCTGCTATAGGGGCAGGGGAGGGAAGATGTGATTGCTAGATTCCACACACTGTGCCCTAGAAGGCACAATCTGGCTGGAGTTGAGTGAGGCCAGCCTGGAAACAGGGCATTTTCATTGCTCAAAGATGCACAGGACCAGGTTGTAATGATTAAGTTTGTTAACCTTAAATGTATATTCCCAATATTATTTTTTAGTGTTAAAAGGGGATTATCTGGATATAAAACTAATACATATTATAGTTAACTGATAACCAACATTTGTTGGACCTATCCATATATTGCTTCAATCTTCACATCAATTTTAGGAACTAGGTGTTATTAAACTCAGTTTATGGATGAGAAAAATCAAGGCCTGAAGTTCCCTAGCTAGTAAAACGCATTAGTGGGATATGAGCTCAACTATCTGGCTCTGGATTCCATGCTTTTATACTCTATTCTGAACTACCTTTCCTTAAAGAGAGGGAGAAAAAAAAAAAGGAACATAATCAAGAGCAAAGAAATATCACCTGCAGTTCTGTTTTCCTAACTAAGCTTTTTTTATATTCATATTACCAAATGTCTGAATAAATGGGGATATTCCTAATTTCCACTTAAATGCATTAACTATAGTGTTGAAAGAAAACAAAAATTAAGTCCATACGTGGAGGAATTATTGAGTTACTCAACACCCACCATCATGGGTTAAAAAAAAAAAAATGATCTCAACTTTAATCATGCAGAAGAGCTAACTTGAGCTCACGGATGGAAGCAGCGAGTTATGCCTCCCGCCTCCTGTTCTCCCGGCTGATCAGATACAGTCCCCGTGTCTTCCAGAGAGGAAGCCCCTGGGCAGCACGTCCAATGTGTTGTGGACTGATCTCTTTGCCCAAGTCTGCCATGCCACTGTGAGACTGGGTTCTGAGCTGCCCCAAGATGAGAGTGACGGTCCCCCTCTCTGCCACTCCAGTCCGATCTGCCCACCCCACCGCCTCCCCCGTTGCCAGCCCTGGCTGGCAGGCTAATTCCCACTGGAACTAGAAGCCTGCTCCCAAGCCCCGTCTTTGACTACGCCATGCCCATGAGAGCTTCTCGACCTCCTACCTCTATCTCCAACAAGATTAGAAATTGCCCTTCTTTGTTGTAAATTTACACCTACTCCATCCCAAGCTACAAAGGATGATGATCTTTTACTGATTTCCGATTCCGGGCTTGGTCATTTATTCTTAGGCAGGAAGGGCTACTCTGCTTAAAATGTGAGATTCCGGTCTAAGGACAAGTTTGGTATGACCTAAGAAAAATAGTGAACAAGCAGGGACGGACATGAAGCATCCGTTCTGGAATAAAAGAGAAGAATTCGACAGAGCTGGGACTGCCAGCCTGGGGACACAGACGTCCAGCTGCTTGCTTTTATGCTAAGAATATTTGTCTGCGGTGACTATATCAGTTCCGGAAAAAGTGTGCCATATTATCAAATCAGATTTTTGAAAACATGCATTGCAATATATGTTTAACGTGGCAGGTTTTTTGTAGTGAACGGCACTACTTTAATTGACAGCTGTTGTGTCCCCAGATCCTTCATGGTCCCAAGTGTCCAATGAGTAAATAAGAATTGAAATCCTAAAAAAAAAAAAAAAAAAAAAAAAAAAAAAAAAAGAATTGAAATCCTGTGGCCGCCACACAGGACTCAGAGCAGGAGGGGTGGGGGTAGGGGAACCCACCTCCGTTCAATTTTACCCCAATTAAGTCGGTAAACCTCTCCCCTTGGAGAGACTGTGACAAGAATTGGGCCCAATGTTGTTTTATCACATTTTGGCAGAACCTGAAGTAAATCCCCAGTCCTTGTAATCCCTTCAGAGACTTGAGAAATTTGCAGTCAGAAAGTCAGGCCTCGACTGTGAATGAGATAAAAATGTGATTGAGATTTTCGACTCTATCCCAGGTTACAATGGATGTTGTTCTAGGAGAGATTTACTCAGAGAGAAATAGAATTGTTCGGGGCATACCCGGGAGTTTGAGCTTCCGGCAGCAGGAGTTGCAACGATGTTTTGCAATGAAGTTTCTAATTGCATCTTCCCCTAAATTGGCTGGTCCAAACACCATTCCTCTTGATCTAGAGGAAATATCAGAATATCAATGAGATCACAGCGGAGGAAAAGGAGCTCAACTAGGATTCTCGGAGATACCGAGCAGTATCCCATAGTAACCCAGTAAACTTGAAGGAGCCAACAAAGAACTGAGCGCTTTGGGGAAGCAACTATGTTAGGTTTGCAAATTTAAAATTCAAATGCACTTCAATCTTTGTACCCAACTCCAAGACCTGCTGTGAAACTCATTTCAACGCTAATCTGATAGAAGAGTGAATTTTCTATGTACCCGCAGTAGAACAAAATACAGTGAGACCCTTTGCGATGCATATGGGGTGAGAGAATGACATTCATCACCAAATGTTCTTTCTACTCGAGTACCCGAGTACCCGAAAGGTGAGGTGAGACGTAAAACAAACTTGTTATCAGAACACACCTTCTGAAAAGATTCACATACACTGTTTCCAACCCAAAATACTTTTCAGAAGATAACTGACGTCTTCAAAAATAAATGCCTGACAAAACCCTACTTCTAGTACTCACAGCTCTTGCGACAGTTGGTTCTTATCCTGCAAACTGCTCTAGCTGGGCTCCTTGGGGGAAAGACAAGACCACGAGGACACAGTGACTTTGTGGACGTAAACTACATATGCTACGTGTAAGTGACAAAATTATAAACAGACCAGCACAGATGAGGCACATTTTGAACACTCCAGAACACGACAGATCCCTAGAGGATTCTAGGATCGATGTTCATCCATGGTTAGATCCTGCACGACGCTTTTTTTCAGGCTGACACTCCGCACACCACGGAACAGAGCACACCAGGGACACTCCCAAAGAGACTTCATGAAAGGTAATATTTTATTTTAATGACATGCAGAGTGGAAACAGCACATTCTAAAATCTGAACTCAATTACCACTCTTAAATACCACGTCTTAAGAAAAAAGAAAAAGCAAACTCTCACAAAAGGAAACAATAAACTTCGCTTCTGAGGAATGTGGTTTTTCAAAAGGGACGTGGTGTAAAAATGGACTTTTTTCCATCTGAGTATTGAAACATTTATCTCAATTTCCACTTCCTTTTGGCAGAACAACAGTAGCTGCTCTGAAGATGTGCCAAGCTCAGAATGAGGGCTGATGTCAGTTTGCTCTCGGATTGCCTCGTGGCTCCGAGGCGAGGAGGTGGAGGAAATCTCTGGGGAAGACAACGTGAACAGACACCCGGGATTAACTTTCCTGGTCACTCAATCGCCCTTACAAAGTGCGGCTCTGCTGGTATCTACCCGGCTGCATAAGCTGCCTCTTGTTCACTACTCCTCTCCTTCAGAGCATCTGCTAAGGAACCACTTTAATAAGACGAACCCAAATGTGGCAAAAAATATTTGGAAAAAAAGATAGAACCACTTGCAATTTAGTACCAGAACTCTTATGATGCCGCTGGAGTGAAAAATAAAGGTGTTGTTTCAGCCATTCAGATGGAAGCATTCCTTTTCTATTCTCTCTAGACCCTGCTGGAATACTCCACTCCTGCATTCCATAATGTCATTACTTCCCCCCCACCCCCACCCCACCCCACCCCTAGAAAATCAAGAAAACCCCCAACTTAGAGGGTTTTCCTGATTCTCAGATAAAAGTGGTAAACTAGATAATTTCCCTCTCTGAGCTCTGTGAAAGTTAACACAAAAGGATCTAAGTGTCTCTGAAATGTCTACACGAGAGGTGTGACCACTCCCCGTGTAGGATAGATGGGGAAGGAGTCATGGAAACACCTATTTGTAGCTATCGGGTCTACGATCCTAGCATGGCCTACAGACTTCCAGTCTCAGTTAAAAAAACAAAAACAAAACAAACAAACAAAAAACCAAAAACCTGTTTTCCAGATTTTCCACAGCACAGGAAAAGCAAGTGGTAGCTTGGTTCTACAATTAGTGCCATGTATACACAGTTACTAAAGATCCTGTAATCACCATCATTTTGCACTTGTCAAAGGCCCCAAACCATCAAGGCAGGAAGTGGAAAACAACCCCAGACGGCCAGTAACTGAGGTTGCCTCCACTGAGGCTCAGTGACCTGAGGAAGTGCATTAAGTGGCCAGAGAGGGCTTGGGAGGAGCCAGATGACCGTGTCTTCACACACACAAGTGTGCTCAGGGATAACTGGCACTACACATAATATCAGAATCTGTACCACAAACACACACACACACACACACACACACACACAAAATCCAAAAAAACACAACCCTCTTCTCCTTTGGTAGAGGAGTCTGTCCTCTCATTGACTTCTTATCCTCATGGGCAAGTTAGTTCACCATCTTGACTGAGATTCAGTTTTCTCATTTGGGATCGGGGACAGAAGAAGCCTCCTCCAAACGTTGTTCTTAAGGGTAAAGCAAACATGCGAACGCGCTTGCTTAGGCACTTCTCAAACTACAGTTTATACCAAATCACCTGCGGATCTCACCAAAATTCAGATTCTGATTCAGTAGGTCAAGGGAGGGTCTTGAGAGTTCGCAGGTCTGACAGTGTCCCAGATGGTACTGCTGTTACTGGTCTATGGCCTGTGCTTCCTGTAGCCCACACGGCACTCAAAAACGCGTGTGTTGGTGAACCAATTAGACATCACCTGCCACCACTATGATAAAAGTTACCTTACCCAGGAAAACCAACTGCACCCAAAATTAGTAACCTCATGAAACCAGGCAGGCTACAGCCATCCTACCAATTTCCAAAGTTCCTATCTTCAAGTCATAAACGATAGTTTGCCATAAGACAAGAGGTGCCCATTCTTGGTTGCCCATCAGAACCACATGGGGAACTTCTCGAAAAATATAGACATCAGAGCCCCATCCTCAGAAATCTTGATGTGATACTCATTCTCAGAAGCTTTTCCTTTTCTTTCCTTTTTCTTTTTTCTTTTTTTCTTTTTTTTTAGTTTCCTCAGTGACCTTAATAGAAATTGAGACCCACTGGCCTACAGAACACAATTAAAATACTCAACTGGGATAATATAATCCTCTGAATTCTAAAAGTTGGAAACATTCAGGTCATATTAAATGATATATATCAAGGTCGAAATGTAATAGATGATGGAGTGTACATAAACTGGGTTCATTCTATAGGCAAACCATTTTTCACTGCAAAATTATGAAGGAAGTACCAGGTTCCTGGTTCCCTACAAACCCGTGGGCACACAGGGCTATTGAAGAAATAATAATAATATCCTTAGCTAAAAACACTTTAGCTCTGCTAAAACAAAAAAACCAATAAAGCCTTTTTCTGAACCCTAAGGGTTACAACATGAATTCCATGCTCAAATATCATAGGAGTTGGATGCATAGGGGCATTATGGCTCACCTTTACCTTCTCTAACTCATCTAGTCCAAAAGAATAGCTAATATTACTTCTAGATGGACCTCTTTGCCTACAGATAAGAACATATTTAGAGGAAATCACCGAGGAAAGGAATAGAGCATTAAAGCAATGAATGTTTACAATGTGAGTGCTGTGGAAGAAAAGTAAAAGTTTCAGATTTTATTTTACAAACATTTCCCATCTATGTAATTTCTTTTATATATATTTTTTCTACAATCCAGACATGTACAGCAACAAAGAAGTAAAAATACCACGTGCTAGCAGTTCTCAAAGTGTGCTCCAGGCAGGCAGCATCGGAATCATCTGGGAACTTGTTACCTTATTTGACCTCACCCCAAATCTGCCGAATCACAAACACAGCAATATGTGTTTTAACAAGCTCTCCCGATTGTGATGGAAGCTCATGTTTGAGAACCGCTGTCGTCTGCCATATTGATCAGTCCTTAATCAGCACCAACACTACTCTGTCCTCCACCTTTCTCAGAAGAACCTTGGACCCTCTGCTGCCAAGTTTTCCCAAAAGCCTATATATGGGATCAAATGCCCACGGGAATTCAGAGGCCAGGCAGACAATTCATTCTTCTACATAATTTAAACTGAATTCCCGAATTAAGTCAGACAATCTGATGCTTCATACGTAAGCCCCATT
This sequence comes from Canis aureus, assembly GCF_053574225.1. NCBI lineage: Eukaryota > Metazoa > Chordata > Mammalia > Carnivora > Canidae > Canis > Canis aureus. Next base: position 84,110,753 of record NC_135611.1, on the reverse strand, counting down.
GTTTTGAACGCTTGTAGATTTGCTGTTACTGACTAGCACACTCTACGCCTTTCATTTTATAGGCATGTGATAGAAGACCCAGCCCATGACAAGAACGCAGGGACTCTGTTGTGAGCACAACAAGGGAAGCTGTGTTTCTCCTATGACATTGCTTCCTGGTCAAAGCCTATAGATACTGAGCTTACCCCATACTTCCCATTTGCTTGGGCCACCAGAAAACTCAGAGTTAAATTTGCAACAAAATCCTAGTTGCTGCATTGGTCTCTATACTTTCCATTTATGTGTATTAACTTCAAATTTCATCTAATTTTATTTCCATATGTTCTTTTTGCCCCTCTGTCCTCATCTATGCATTTTTCTTTATAAAAAAATTTATTGTAGTGGATATAGATATATAGATATCCAACACAGATATCCAGCCTATAGGTAAACATAAGCCATCTCAAAATCTTTCTAGGATCTAGGCAAGAAATATATATGTTTAGAAATTAATTTTTAAAAGCCGTGTACAATGTGTGAAGTGCAATTTTCTAAATGATAACATCATAAATCAACTTACTGTTTGTCTTCAGGTTTTATAACAGATGGATCAGTCAAATTTTCTCCAACACCTCCAAAGGAAAAATAAAATACATTTAACAAATGGGGATTTCATTTCCTCAGGAATTCAAGTAAATAATAACCAAATCTTAATTTCTTTCTTTAAACTTACATTCACCCTGTAGTAAATTCAACATTATGTGACTTCAGTGTGCCATAAAAATTATTCAGGTGAGCCTGAAGATTTTAGTAAATTCACTGTCTCCCGCAATCTCCTGTTATGCCATAATAAACTTCGAGGCCACAAATGAACGTTTTAGTGTTGTGTTCACAGTTACTGACAGTGGCATCCATCATTCATTTATCATTTGCCTATACTAGACATTCTAATTATATTCCCTGTAATTCTCAGCAACTAGAAAGGAAAAGTATTAGCATCCTCGTATCCTCATTTTGACAACGAGTACATTGATGTTCAAGAAGATGAAGCAGTCTGTCAGAGACTGCACAGTTCACGAGTGATGATAACAGGATTCGAGCTGAGCCAAAGCTTGTGACCCTCCCATGAGGCTGTGATCTCCGTAGGTGGAGTCCATCAGTGCTCAGCAAGGCGCAAGGGGCTGCACGATTCTGTGGATACAACCTCTGCTCCATTGAAAGCACCTGTCATATGCTACATATTCAGCATTCATAAACAGATTCTTGATCTGGATGCTGGTTACACCTGTGCTTGAGAGGCATGCTTCTGCTGTGTGCACGTCCCTGAACAAATGTTTTTCTTCAATAAGATTTAGTTTTTAAAAAACTGACACCAAAAATAAAATAAAATAAAATAAAAAATAAAAAACTGACACCAAAGCATAAAAGGACAGCACGAATGGAATTTAGTGCTAACACTGATCGAAACGGCAATCGACCTTCAGAATGAATCTGTTATAAAATGCAATTGGAGAGGAGCCGTCTTCCACCAGCAGTAACGTGTACAGACAAGCTGATCAGATGCAAATGCATCATTTGCAACAACTTCAGAGATCAGCCTCTGGTCTGTACTGGTTCTCTTTGCTTGGAAGAGACCAACCTTGCAGGAAAATTATTTAAAAATCATATGAAAGGGGTGCCTGGGTGGCTCAGTTGGTTAAGCATCTGCTTTCAGCTCAGGTCATGATCTCAGGGTCCTGGGATTGAGCCCCAGGCAGGGCTCCCTGCTCAGCAGGCAGCATGCTTCTCACCCCCTCTCTTTCTCTCAAATAAATAAATAATCTTTTTAAAAAATCATATGAAATGTAGAGCTTTATTATGTATTTCTATTTGGTAAAAAAAATATTCATGTTTTCTAACCACTATTTTAAAAAGATTTTTTTTTTTTTTTTGCCATGCTCAGTATGTTTTACCATATGCTAAACTTTTCACATGGAAATGTAATCCTTATAGTTTGTAGACCTTTCCCCCAAGAAACTGACTTCCTTAGAAAAATAACCCATTTAGGGTAGAGTTTTCAACCATTTTTGCGTCAGGACCCTCTTTGCCAGTCTGGGGAAAATAAGGGACCCCCTTCTCAGAATAATGTTTTAAAAATGCATAAATTAAATACATAAGATTACAAAGAAAACCAACAATACTGAAATACAGTCATCAAAATCTTTGTTTAAATTGTTCTGCAATACATGTGCCTCTTTATTAACACATTAAATAACAGAATCTAGTGCAAGTCTGTAACTACCATACATCAAGTAATACATATAAACACTGTTTTTGTGATATCTGCCAACACCATAATGTGCTATGTTAATATTGGTAATTGCTATTGCAAATAGTCATGGGTACTGCTAATACCACTGTGGTTTGTGGTCTCCCCTATAATTGAAGGAAATGATGAATTTCAGTTGTAGGTTAGCGAAAATAATGGTGTAATATGTCTTCTCATCAAAGTTCACAAACCCTCTGAATTCTCTTTAAGAGGATCTGGCTTACAATCTCTTCATTCTCTGATTTTGTATAAGGAAAGAAAAAGTAAGGCTGAAAGTCAGGCTCAGGGGGAGGTGTGTAAAATGTGATCTGCTCAGCCTCTATTCTTTTTAAAGAAGTCATAGGAAGGATTGGGTTCTTTATACTGTTCTCATTACACATACAAGAAGGAAAGCCTAGGCTGACTGCTTTTCCAAAAATGTAGTAAATAAACAGAAAAACAGAAAGATAGTCCAAGTGTCATCAGTAGAGAGACTACAAACGTTAAAAATCCTTTTCATGTTTAAGCTCAGATCTAACTTTAAGCCTGGACTTTGTAGCAATGATAAGCTTTAGGCTGATGGCTAAGGAAACTGTAAATTTAAGCTGAGAATACACATAGTACCTAAGGAGGTCATGTCAACCAGGAAAAAGAAAGTTTATAGGGAAGATTTTGATGTGATCAAAATCACATCAGCTCCAGTTTACTTTAAATCTTGTTGCCTATTATATAGGCAGGAGTCAAAAGGACTGGGTCCTATTCATGGCTCTATCACCTTCTAGTTATGTGACCTGGACACCTCTAATCTCTCTGAATCTCAGTGTTCTCATCTGAAAGTGTGAGTAATAATGGACCTTATCTTACATGCTTACTGAGGATTAAATGAACTGTTGTATACAAGTTGTTTCACAAAGTATCCCACTCAGAGGAAGCCAAAAAAATGTCAACTACTATCTTTATTATCTTTATTCTATCAAGACCTCTTGTAAAATAAAATTCTATTTTCTTACCACTGGTAAAATCATGTTCTGATGATCTCATTTTCCTAATGAATAAATCCCTCTAAAAGAATGAGAGTGGAGTTTCCACAAATCTGTATATCCCTAAACTCAATCTTACGGTTCAAAGCATAACTACTAAATACATATTTTGGGGTCCTCCAATGGCAGAAGGAACATTCTAGAGAGTGATACAATATGAAAGAAAACTAGGCATTTCAACATCTCCATATCCCAATCACACTTATTTACCAACTTTAATAAGGTAAATGCCCATGTGCAGGTGGTATGTTGCATACCTTCACGAGAAACCCAGACACATACATTCTGATTCCAACCACCTTAAGATACATCTGTGAACCTCTAAATCTGTGGAAATAAGTTAACTTCTTTGTAGCAGTAGAATTCATGATGATGGTGTTGATGCAAAGGCTGACTCATTCTGGAAACTGCTTTGTTGGAAAAAAAAATCTAGTATCTCCAAAATTCTTTGAAGAATATAATGAGCTGAAAAAAGGAAAGAAAGAAAGAAAGAAAGAAAGAAAGAAAGAAAGAAAGAAAGAAAGAAAGAAGAAAAGAAAAGAAAGAAAAGAAGAAGAAAAAAAAGAAAAGAAAAGAAAAGAAAAGAAAAGAAAAGAAAAGAAAAGAAAAGAAAAGAAAAGAAAAGAAAAGAAAGAAAAGAAAAGTCGGTTAAGTGTCCGACTCTTGATTTTGGCTCACGTTGTGATCTCAGAGTCGTGATATCAAGCCCCGCAATGGCTCTACACTGGACATGAAGCCTATTTGGGATTCTCTCTCTCTCTCTCTATCTCCTTCCTTGGCCCCTCCCCCAGCCTCTCTCTCTCTCTCCCTCTGGAAAAAAAAGAAAGAAAGAGAGAGGGAAAAAGAGAATGCTCTAGACCACCTTGATTTGAAGTGTAATTGTTTTTCATTGTCATTGCTGGAAATCAAGTGTTGGATTTCATATGTAATGATGATGATGCAAGCCCCACATGTAGGATTTCTAAATGGAAAGAGAGTGGAAAACTATAGTATAATTACAAGTGAGCAGAAACCGTCAAACCTTTCCTTAGAGTTCAGCTTCCAAGCCCAGTGTGGCAGTTCCTGGCTTAATGATTGGCACTCCCTTGGAAGACAGTAGAAAGGAGAAGAAAAACAAAAGCTGCCAGGATAAACTGCCAGAGTGTTTCTCATTCCACTTTTCCCCCAAAGCACTAGGGAGCCACAGCAAGCTGATGAAGAGTCACTGCCATTTTAATGAGCTACATGGAGATTAATACTAACGACAACAATAATACTGAGGGCTTACTATAGATCAAGAACTTGCCTCATTTCAGCTCCTTAACATGAGAGATTAACAACAAGGTAAGTGCTTAATATTATTTCCCCAATTACAAATGAGCAAAGTGGGACTCTGGGTGGCTGTCCCCTGGTTATACAGCCAATGGTGTAGCCAGGTGTCATACCCCAGCACTGAAACTCCAGGGCTCTTCCTCCAAACTGCTGGTACCAGGCCTCTCAGTCTCTACCTAGTACTACCTGAACAATTATACCATCGTCTCTCCAAAAACTAGAAATACTAATCAATTAAATACAAAACTGAACCAAAAACTATGAAGGTATTTTAAGGTATTTTAAACTATGAAGGTATTTTATTTCCCCATTTTTCCCTTCCAACTTGGTTTGGATTAAATATAATAATGCATTAAGTCTTTATCCAAGTGTCTGACAGAAAATAAGTGCTTGGTAAGCATTAGCTAGTAGTTGTAGTTGTATAACTGTTCATAGTTACTAGCATAGGATTCATCTTCTTCCATAAATGCAGGCCTAACCAACTGGCCAAAGCTCTCCAGTAAGTATCTCAATTTCTTCATGCTCATCCTATGAGGCCCACTCTCCTTTTCTTTGAAGGTCAGTGTTTTGACATAGTTTATTTGGAGTGGCCTATTTCTGCAATTCACATAATTGCCCAGTAAAAGAATAAAGTTAATTCCATTTCCCCCCCAAGACTATCAACGCAGCATTTGTTCTGTTTAGTGTCACTTTGGATTACTTAGAGACATAAAAATCCCCAAACATAAACATCATTAAACAAAAACCTATTCAAGTGGAATACAAAACACACTAAAGAGTCATCATTAATTCCTTAAAGTTTTTCTTTGGTTGTTTTTTTTGTTTGTTTGTTTGTTTCTGTTTTTGCTTTTTAAACAACTCCACCCAAAACTCAAAGCACAGACACTCGAATACAGATGAAAACAATCAACCTCTCTCCAACATGAGCTACAAAACCAGATGCTGTGGGCATCAGCATGCTGGGCTTAAATGGATCATGTACTTGCTGGTTTAAAAGCTGAATCATGTTGACTGTTTTAACTTTGTTTATATTGCTTCCCTAAATATTGTGTTTGAGGGTTAGAAATATAACTCAACTCTGTGAACAGTGCAGATCTGAAAAGACAGAGAGACTTATTAATAAAAAGTCTATACACGTCCTTGAACACATGGCACAAATTTCGATCAGAATTTACTGGACATTGCTCGCAATGCCTCAGGATTACATATCTCAGTTGTGCCTAGCCTCCAAGGTTGGCTTTTGGTACAGAATCCCAGGACTGGAGAGATGGGGAAGTCAGAGAGGACAAGGATTATGCCCAATCTGTTTAAATGAACCTATAACATGATTATGTCCTATGAAACTCATAAAGAAATAAAAGACAGTACAGTGAGAAGGAAAGAACATATAGATGGTCAAAACAGCTTCAGTCTGCAACCTGGCTCCCTCTTCAGTAGCTGTGCAACCTTGGGCAAGTTATTTAAACTTTCTGGGCCTACGTTCCCTATAAAATCTACCTTGAGGTGCTGCTTCTGAGATAACTCTTCTGAAAGTCCCTGGCTAAATCCCTTATTTAAACCAAAGCCCCAGTCAGTGAGCCCAAGGACTAAACTTTGACCTGAATACATATTTCGTTCTGTCTGCAAGGAAAGTCTGCTAGAGATACTCTGTTTCGTGCTGCAGGATTATAAGTCACATGTGAGGTGTTGATAGTGGGGAGATGCACTGATCAAAGGCTTCCATTAATTATAAGTGCACTGTGTTACCTCTCTCAGACTGAGTTTGTACTCTTATGAACTGTCATATCAAGGTACACAGCAAAGAGAGCAAGCTAAATTATAAATTGCCAAAGCACTGAGCTCAAAATCAGTACATTTAAAAAGTCTATACACGTCCTTGAACACATGACACAAATTTCAATCAGAATTTACTGGACATTGCTCACAATGCCTCAGGATTATATATCTCAGTTGAAAAATGCCCAGAATTTATACTTTCCCATGTGTATAAATGCATGCTGAAGTGTTATTATGAATATAAGTTCAAGGTGAAGCCATAAAACTAGAAAATTTGGTACAAAAATCATTCCTCATTTAGGGGTGCCTGGGTGGTGCAGTTGGTTGAGCAACCAACTCTTGGTTTCGGCTGAGGTTATGATCTCAAGAGTCTTGAGACTGAACCCCACATGGATCTCTTCCCTCAGCACAGAGTTTGCTTGGATTCTCTCTCTCTCTCTTTCTCTCTCTCTCTTTCCCTCTACCCCTCCCTGCAGTACTCTTGCTCTCTCTCCCTAAAATAAATTTTTAAAAAAATAATTCCCCATTTAGATAAAAGTTTTAGATGTATTTAAATTTTAGACAGCTAATCATCTGCCTATATTTTTCTCTTGTGCTAAGTCGGAAACAACATAGTAGGTGCTCACAATCATCACCGCACAATGTCTCTGAAATAAATGCCTCAACTCCCTTCAAAGCTAGGTAGAGCAACTCCATACATTACACATCCTAGTTCTTATAAGGTTTCTTGGGCCACCTGTCTGGTTCCTTACACTTTAGACAATTTAAAAAATAATAAATACATTCAGAAAATGGATACAATCTTTCAATTTTCAAATTAAGAAACACACATACACTATCAGGGAATGTCTCCATTAGAATACCTTAATGATGGTTTTACAAAGAAAGAACCAAGGTCAAATGTAGGTGACAACGACATGGACAAACCATCCCTGGTTTGTCAATGTTTCCCAAACTGTACCTCATGTTTGTATGAAGTCTTAGGCTATTAATCACCTTGCAAATCTAAAACCAACAGCTCTCCCCGGGTGTACTCATAGGTCCAGTGAGAGAAAGCCAACATCAGCTCCTCCAAGGTGTTGCTGGGGGCAATTTCATCACCGTTGTTGTTGTTGTACTTCCGGAAGTCTCCTGTCATGTACTTCTCAATGGTCAACCATTGGTTGGCCGAATGGCAGTAGATTAAGAAAACTTCTAGGAACCTGTAAGTGTGGGGGGATGGGGAAGGAGGCCACTGAGTCCCCACAAAGCAGCAAAGGTAAGACTTACATTACCAAACAGCAGCAGGGGAAATTATCTAACTATGCACATGCCTCACCTTTCTATGGCAGGGACAGAACGCAAAGATTAAGCATTTTCCCCACATTTACCCACCTCCCTTCTCTTTGAGGAGACCTTTCAACTCCTTTATGAGTATCAGACTTAACTTTTCTTACTGTGCTCTATAAAGTTCCTTGTAATTGAAACAATAACACTTTACTATCACCCCCAGCATGAAGTTATATCTGGCTTGCTAAATAAATGCCAGTGTCTTGAGACACTCAAGTGAAAGTAACAAGAGTTCAATTTCAGAAAGTCCCTAACTTCTCTAAGATATCAGGGGAAGAAACTGTGCTTCAAATAGAAATCATTTTCTTCCATAATGTTCCTGGACATTAAGAACTACATCTAGGGTCTTCATGTTTCACATAACTGAGACATTAGTCATGGCCTCTGCCTAAGCTTCTCTTTTCCACTCATTTACGTTCAGTGTTTAAGTCAAGCTATTCCTGAGACATCTAATTCTCTTTTTAACAGAACCATAGAAGAAAGAATCCAAAAATAAGATCATGGAGAACTTCCCCACAGCTCTGGCATTTCTCGTGACTAAGAGGGCTGAGAAGAAATTGAAAGAAATTCCCACTTAAAATGAAGGATCATGGTGCCCATACTCCCTGTACTCACCTTGGTGTGTATGGAATGTTTTGTGGTTTTACTTGGTTGAAGGTATAGATTAGTTTTTGAGCAGCTCGTTGTTGTTGGATTTCCTACAAAATAGGGAGCATCGATGATAAAAAATATTGGTTTGTTATCATATGCATGCAATCAATAATCATAGAAGAACTAGAGGGCCCCCCAGTATGATTTTTAACCTCATTCAGCTCCCACAACACTCCATTTCACTCCAAAACCAAAACCTCTACAAAACAAAAATAACGGAATACCACCACTTTCGGAACAGAATAGGCTGTCCTCTGCCTTAAAGATAATCAATGGCCTCCAATCATTACGTATATAATACATACAATTATGTATCTGGGTGTAGTCCAGAACTTTCTTTGACCTATCCCTCTAAGCTCTGGGTCTCAGACTTACCCTGAGGCAAAGATGAAGCACAGTACTCTCCTGGAAGATTTTGTGCCATGACTGTACCACCTCAGGAAGAAAGGACTTCACAATGAAAACCTGCCCTGGCTTGAGAACATCGTCCTCAGACCAAGTGCTGATGACTCTCATGGCTTTACGGAGCCCGCCATCCATCTCCTCACGGGACAACACCTGGATTATCGCAGCTCTCCCTCGCTGGGACCAAGAAGACATGCTTTTATCAAGGTTCAGAGGGGAGCTCTCCTCCAGCCTGTAGACAGTTACTTCTTCTCCTGCTGCAAAAAGAAATACAGGTGAGAAGTGCAATGACATCGTGTGTCTGTAACAGGTTACCATGTCCTAAATAACAACTCAGAATCAGTTTAGTTTCCCAAATGATCAGGAGAGAATGGGAATTTCAATTATGCATGAACAAGTAGAGAATAAAGGCATGGATTTTGGCCATGTTATTTGTCCCATAAAGGGAGAGAGTGGAAGAGGGAAGGAAGGGACAAAGCATCAAATGATACATAAGAATTAAGTTGTTCTTGTTATAAACTATAAGTAGAGACAAATAAAATCAAAGTAGCAGGGCTAGGATTCCTTTGTTAAAGACAAATACTTTCAAAGAGATAGTTTAGCCCTATGTTTTCATTATCATCCCCTTTACAAGCCTTATTTTTTTCTAATTCCTCCTTCCATGATATTCTAATACCAAAAATATACCATATATATATATGTGCATGTACACATACAGTATGTACGCACACAGCATCTACATACAGTGTATATACCTATTTATATATGTGTTTTATATGGAAAAAGAGGTTTCTGCTCCCTTGGGGGTGATATCACCCCACTGAGACTTCATGGTTTAACACAGTTGGAGTTAACACCACAGTCATACCCCAGAGCCTCTCCCTCCTTCCTTTGTGCCCTTGGACAAGTTACTTAAAGCCTCCCTTTTCGGATGAGTAAAATGAAGGTAAAAATAATGCTCAACCTCACTGGGTTGTTGTAAGGATTAAATATGTTAATTTGGCTAATGTGACCTAGAACTTCAGACACAAACTCAATCCCACTTACAAGATTTTACACACAAAATGCTCTTTAACTCCCAGATAGCTTCCACTTTTAGGCTGCTGAACAGGAAGCAATTCAGCCTAGATTCCTAATGTTTAACGCTTTATAACAGAAGTAGCATATTCTATACATAACTTCTGTCCAGCCTGTATTTGATTTTCTTCTTACACCTGTTTCAAATACCTTTTTTTGCTGTTGTTAATACTATTCTGGTTTACAAAGAAAGGTATTTATTCACTCTTGAATGAATTGCCTACCAAAAAAAAAAAAAAAAACACACATCTAGGTAATTCTTAATAACATATTTTCAAATATTTATTCTTGGTGCCCAGATAAATGCCACTGAGTTCTGTTCAGAGTTCTAAATACTTAGAGAATTTACAGTACAGCTCCTGGGTTATGAAACCAGCCACAGAGCCATGAGGAAGGAGAAGGCATTTGCATCCATGATCAGAAGCCACCTATCTGTCCCTGTGTGAAGAGAATTAAGATCTAGGACAGAGTGGGGACCCTTGTTATATTGTCAGTTGGCTGGACAGAGAGACTCTGGTAGCCTTGGCTTAATGCGAGCTTGTTTTTCTTTACTACTCTAGCCTTTAAAAATGACATTTACTATCTGAGCTAAGAGCAATTAGTTTACATGAGACAAAACAAACTGAAAACAATATACAAAGATTTCTCTTCAGATGCCTGTTAGTTTTTACTGTATTGACATTTATCGCTTTCTTCTGTGTTTATTACACATGGTTGGTTGGTTCTTTTCTTTCCTACTTACTTCCAGCCTTAAATCAGTGAATGCCAGGTGCAACATTATTGCTTTTTTCCCAACTGCTGCTCATTATAGGTCCCATCCCCACAGTACTAGATTTTGACCCTAGATGCTAGCTGACCAGTTAACAAGAATTACCACTTTAGAAAATTAATCTCACTGCAACCACTGGCAAAACAAAATTTTCCACTAAAATGATGCAAAGTACTTTCTCCTTCAATTTAATCAGATGGTATGCCTCTGCTCTGGCACAGCCTCAGGAAGGTAGAAATGGCACTCACCAAACAGTTGGATTGGTGTAAATGGTATAGTCTGAGAAAGCCTCATTAAATTGTTCCTTTCAATGGCTGCAAACAAAAACAGATTTACTGTTTTAAGTATGCATCAGTGGACTGAATTGACAGAAAGCCTCCCCCACATCAACCTATTCATACAATACTAAATTATTTTATTTCAAAGACCCCTTATTTTTGCCTTCATCAAAAATATTATCCATAATCCAGCTTTTAAAATAAACTATGCCTTAAACGGGAAGGATATACCCCCGTCTTGAAGATTATATGAGATTATATACCGTGGTCTGAGGTAGGGCTATCACCTCCACTCTCCTGAATACCAAATCACAGACTAATCCATACATATGTGGAACTTTCTTTCAAAGAGTGTTCTGTGGTCTTCATTCTCTGGTTTTTCTTTTTCCAGAGCCAATCTAATGCACAGTGGACTGTGGGGACATCTACTGTTGACTTTGCGCAGTTCAGCTTCTTTTCCCAGAGAGAACCAAAGGCCAATTTTAATTAGAAGCAAGTGATCTGCATTTTCCTGTTAAGAGCCGTCTCCTAACAGATCAGAGTCAATATGAGTTACAGTATTCTTCACCAGACTTTCCAAAGTTGACAGCTGGAGTCAAAATATTGGATTACTGCTGAGCTGAAAGACCCAGTTATAAGAGCCTGGAATGCAGAGCCTGGAATCCACTGAAACACTGTTCACTACTGAGGAGAATTTAGGAAAAGGCAGTCTATTCCTGGACCCTGAACGCATGTCCTTGATGTAATAATAATGGTAACTGTCACACCAGTAAACTTTTACTCATGTGCTGAGCTTTAGACCGTGTAAAAGCCTTGCCCGTATATCATCTCATCCAATGCTGAGCGCAATGACACGCAAAAGACCAACCAGTGGCACAAGTCCAGTGGGCTGTTACATTGCTTTGCATTTCAAAGTGTTTCTCTCTTAATTCTCAGCTAGCCCTCTGGCAGATTGTTCCTCAGGAAGGGCAAGTATAATTATTCCCACTCTGAAAGAAAGACAACTGAAGTACTGTGAAGCAATGCTGCTTATGAGAGTCAAGACCCTCGACATCTTGTTTAATAACATCCTTATACGGTGTCTTTGTTGAACTTTCTCAGTGGTGCTGGCACTCATTTAGCGGTTAGGTTTGCTGAGGGCCAGTGAGGGTATAAAATCCTCCTTCAAAGAATTAGTTTCAGGCCCCAGTCCAAAATATGAAGATCTCTGGCTTTGGACTTGGAAGGAATTTTTAGACTTCAAGGCCACCCTTTGTCACCATTTAGAACTTGCCAATACATTTTTCTTTTCTCAATCCTACATTCTCTTAAATCCTAACAATTTGTTTCTCCAAGTAAATGACAAGGTAAGAAATCCAAATGTTCTTCTCATGAGAGTGAACAACAGCTTTTCAAGTTGGGAATCATATCAATACTTTGCAATTCATCAATATTTCTATTTACAATTGCAGAATCACAAATGTTTGGCTCAGCTGACATGTCTGACATGCACATGCATCCTACCTGAATAATGATGGTGAGGCTCTGGAGGGCTTTTTAAGGAGGCTGAGATTTCTGAAATTATAGAGAAGATTGGCATTTTAATTACAGGGCTGGAGATAAATACATGCTTATGAATATATTGCCTTCAAAGTTATTATCGAACAGGTTAATCGGAATGGCTCCTCAGTATTTGAGAAAGATTTCCTAATATCCTTTAACCACATTATTGGGCATGGTATCCTGACAGCTTCCAATCACCAATGTAATATCTCCAAACATATTTATATGGGGAATTGAAGAAAGACAGGTAATATTAGCCTCAAAGATGTATTTCCTCCGAACCAATTACACCTCTGGGTTGCAGAAAGCACTGGGCTGCCCATCACACTTCATGACATCCCAAAAGCACAATTCTCTGAGCTCCCACCAAGATGCAGTACCCATATAAAGACATTATTAATACCAAGTTATTAGCAGTCTACTTCACTGACCTAAAATGACAATAAAGTGATGAAAACAAATTAAGAGGCATATACCAGAAACAAAGGAGGGGGCGGAGGATATGACACCAAGGGACTTGTTCATGGGGACCACTTCCTGCAAGTTTAACTGGTTCTCTTCTATCTCCTCAAGTCCTAAATTATAAATCCTTTGCAACAGTTTTGCCATTTCATAAAATTAAAATTAAAGTAGAGAGCCTTAGTCTCATGGTGGTAACTGCTTTATACCTAGTAGAGTAAGCAGCATAATGAGTCCAATTTCACAGATCTCTCTGGCTTCTTGTTGCTGGATAAGGAAAGGAACAAAACTCCCTTCCTTAGGGGGTGCTTAGTATAAAGTAAGATCAGCAGAAAGGACCCTTTCTTTTGAATTCATTCAATAATAAAAATTAAAAAGTATTCAGCTCCCACTATAGGTCATACTAGCCAAGACAGATGTGAAGAAGTTGTGGCTCCCGCTCTAGAAAAGAGAAAATGAGAAATACTAGGAGCCAAAGACATGTAAACTATAGTCACAACACAGCTGGCAAAGTAATATAATAGATGTGTACACAGGCTTATGGAACCTTTATAGACAAGCAACGTGATATTCTTAAAGAGCATAGGCATCTGAATCTGATAATGCTGAGTTTCAATCCTGACTCATTTAAGGAGCTGTGAGAATTTGTTCACATTCATTCAGCACATATTTACTCAACACCTACTATGTGTTTAGGAGAAAGACCAGTGTAAAAACATAAAATCTCTGGCTACCTTCTAATGAGAGGAAAAAGAAAATAAATAATTATGTAAATATATAGTGCATACAGTATTTTATATATAAAGAAACTAATTATATATTTAGTTAGTTAGTTAGTTAGAGTGCTAGAAATTGTGAGAATCAGAGAGGTTATTATTTTAAGGATGGCAAATCAAGACCTCTGTAATAAGGTGAAATTTGAGCATAGACCTGAAGAGAGAAATAGGTCATACGGAAAACTGAAGGGTATTCCAGGCAGAGGTGACAGCAGGTGCAAATGTCCTGAGGCAGGACTATGGAGAGTGTAGTCAGAGTGGACTGTGCTGACAGGAAATGGAATTGGAGAGTTGGAGGAGAAGCAGCAGATCAACAGGGCTTTGTAGACCACGTTTGGACTTCACTTTTACAGAGTGAGATAAGATGACATTTGAGCAGAAGTGTGACTCGATCTGACTTTGTATTTAAAAGTGTTATTCTGGCTGGGGTCTGGAAACAGACTGTCAGAAAGCAATAGTTTGGAGGTAATACTATAATCCAGGAGGATATAAAGAGTGGTATGTGGAGGTAGCAAAGTGATCAGTTTCTTGATATATTTTGAAGGATTTACTGATGGTTTGGAAGTGGGGATGTGAGAAAGCAGGAGTCAAATATGATGGAGACTTTGGCCTCAGTAATTGGAAAGGTGCAGTTTCCATTTCATAAGATAAGTAAGGAATGTGGCATGTTTTGTTTGAGATACCTTGTAGACACTCAAATGAAGGGGTAAATAGATAGGTGGTCATATTCTGCATGGCAGAAATGTTGAGTGAAAGAATGAACATGAGCCTGGAAATCTGGACGAGGGCCAAGCTGTCGAGAGCATTGAAAACAACTAAAGGGATTTGCAGCCTATCCTGTAGGTAATGGGAAGCCACTGGAAGCTTCAAAATAGGTGACGATTTATTGTTCAGAAAGATAATTCCGGTGGAAGCATGGGGACGTGCAAAGGGAGAGAAACCAAACAGAATGCTAACATAAAATGGAGGGCAAAACTTTTTATATAGGAAAAAAAAATGTTGGAGGCCCTAAGGCAGAAGCTGTGGGGTAGAGCAACACAGACAGCTTCTAAGGATGGGGCTGTGGGTAGTACAGAGGCAAAGCTGATGGCTGAGATGGCAGAGTTGATGACTGGGAAGGAAAGTCATTGCACATGAACTCAGAGTCCCAGTTTGGGTAAAGGAAGAGTCAGTGATCAATGACAACAGTCAACAAAGTAATACAATTAAGAACAGCCTCAAAGAAACTTCAAAAATGGATAAAATGGTCAAGGATGTCAAATGCTGCAAGTTCCATGAGGTCTAAAAAGAGGTTGTGTGATTTAGCAGCTTCAGCCATGGTGGCCACAGACACCAGGCAGGGAAGATGATAATGTATTTTCATTAATTTGGAGGTGGACAGGAGTGGCAGTGTGAAAGTTAGGTAACATCAAGAAAATGGTTATTTCTTCTGTATGGAAAATGACTTAAGTATGTTTGTAGTTGGAGGAGAAGGACTGCTGCACAGAAGCTGCTGGAAAACAGAGTGGGATGCACAGGGCCATGGAAGAGAAGGAGCCCAATCCACATCATGAGGTCAAGAACATGGAGAGGAGCTCATAGTCTATGGTAGAGTTTGAGAACAGCCTTGACAGTGGCTTTGCCAGGGAGTCATCTCACACGACCCAGCCCTACTCAGCCACAGAGTCCTACGGAGGCCAGGTAGGAAAAGGTATCCACATAAAGATGAACAGCTCTTGGGGCAGCCCTGGTGGCTCAGTGGTTTAGTTAGCGCTGCCTTCAGCCCAGGGCCTGATCCTGGAGACCTGGGATCGAGTCCCACATCAGGCTCCCTGCATGGAGCCTGCTTCTCTCTGCCTATGTCTCTGCCTCTCTCTCTCTCTCTCTCTCTCTCTGTTTCTAATAAATAAAATCTTTAAAAAAAAAAAAAAAGATGAAGAGCTCTTCAGGAGTGATATGTGAAAGAGTGATGGTAAGAGTTGTCCAAGAGTCAAAACGAGCTCAGTGCCAACACCCTCACTGATGAAGAACACTGGAAAATCACTGTCAGAACTAGTCAATTAAAAATATCTGTGAACAAGACCTCAGTCCTGATTTACATGGAGAAAGACAAATCAACTTTCTACTTTTCTACTGAAAGTTCTCCTTCATACACTAGACAAAAATCCCATATAGAATTTCAAGAGCTATGAAAATCTCAGGAGAGTGAAAGTCACCATCAACAAGTTGAAAAGAATAAGATCTTTAAATATAAAAACTTACTGTCAGCTGCATTTGAACTTCTCAACCTGTTCGAAAAATTAAAGTTGTTTAGATAATGCTTTAAATTTTTCAATGACCAAAGAAAGGAAAAGTAAGTGCAACAGTAACAATACAGCATCTATATGTCTGTGTGTGTGTGTGTGTGTGTGTGTGTGTTATTTTCTTTGAAAGAAAAGTGTCATTGGACCCCAATCTCTATCAGTAGAGAAATGGTTTACAACCCTACAACTATTTTCATAGAAAAACGGGCATTGCATATGTGTGCAATTCACTTAAAGTGCATGCCCTAAGCTAACCGGAAAGCAGTTGTTGGATTTTGTTTTTAATTAGCTATATGAACACAAGAGATATATAAGATTTAACTGTGTTTGTGTTGTTCTGGATCAATTAAACTAAAGGGTTCCTGAACTATGCAATGAAAAAGCCTACAAATGAGTCTGCGAATGTCTCCGGACAAGCCTACAAATCAGTTTCATTAGCCCACGTGGCTCCTAAATGTTGGCAGGCTGAAATTAGCTCTCTGCAAATTGTTACTTGCCCTGCTCAAGTGCACACGTGGCCATGGGCAAGTCTGAATAAATGCGTTCAAAGAATATCTCTGGTATTGAAGGTCCTTAGGGAAGAGAGTACAATTACAATTATTGTTTAATTTCATGCTGCAATAACCCACTACTCTGCATGAGCACCAACTACCGAACCTCTGGGAGGAGAGAGTCATGTGCACTTGAAGTCTAGAGGCAGGCTTGCACAGAGACATGCCTGGATGGGAGTTCCAGAAAAAAGTCCATCTCAAATAGAGCTGGCTGCAAACTCCAAGTCATGTTCCACCTACTTGGTATCAACTGGCCCTTCATACAATAGATGGTTTTGAATTCTGCTCCCCTAGCCATATGGACAATTTGATGATATAACTAGAAAAGTCCAGAAAACACTGCAAATGAAATGCAATAATTTTGCTTGGCTGGTTTTCAAACTTTATTGCTCTGAATAAACAAAATTCCAGGAAAATACTCCAGCCTCCAACCATGTGAGTTTGGTAGCTCCTCTCTCTCTTTTGATCCCTATCTTCCCTTTGGCTTAATCCTCAATGGGTTCTGCTTTAAAGACAGACACTTCGGATGTTCATGAGAGACCAAAAATAAAAAAGATTAACCTCATAAACTAAAATTAAAAATTTGAAAAAATAATCTAAAAAGAAGACTATCAGGCCTTCAGTCTTTTTCCTTAGGTCAGACAGATTTGTTCCTACTCTTTAAAGCAAATTTCACAATCTTTTCTGTCAGAAAAGATAGGATACTCATTATTCCACATGTGCTTTTATTTTTGACATTGAAAAGGCAAATGGTTAGGCTGCTGTGGTAGAACATGTTTCATTATATTCTTAAAAGGCATTTAAGGGAGCTCTTATTGCCAAGAGATGGGAAAACTTGGAGAATAAATTATTTTCCTTCTGGCTGACAAAAGAAAAATATTGTCATTGGAAATACTTTCCCCCCCTATTTTTCTGACCCAATGAAACCTTTGTTCCAAATAAGGTTAAAAAAAAAAATAGCAGCTAAGGATACTTAAAACACACATTTAAAAATACTCACGGGGAGTTCCTAGGGAGGTTAGTGCTCCTAGAGTTCCACAATGAATTTTTGCTCAGATCCTAAGAAGAAGGGAAAGGTCATTACATGTTTACCCAACAGTCTCCTACCCCAGAAATACATTTGCAAAACACATGCCTTGGAGGTTTACTTTTTTTGACCCTTCCTCCAGCTCAATATTTCTCTTACTGGATGCACTCAATTCAAGTTGGAAAGATGCATAATGTTAGCACAATATCTGCATAATTCAGTGTGTTGACTGACTTTAATAGAATGAAATTACTTTTATGGGGACATCATAGAGAAAATGTATTTTATACAATGATTTTTGCAGAAATGAGAGTAAACAGTTAATGATAAAAAAAGAAGGGATGAAGGTCTAAGTTGACAAGAAACATCAGTCATTATATCTCTATGCCCTTTGTCCAAACATTGTTGTTTCAGTGGATGATTATTTAGAATAACATTACTTTGAATTTATCATTCTATTTCCTGTTTGGATTCAACTGTTACTTCTTGAAACCTACTATATTCCACGTATCACTCTAGGCATTTGCTCTGGTGTTATTTTGTTATCCTCAAACAATAATCTCAAAAGGATGGCATTAACCCCATTTTAGAGATACAGTTACTGAAGCTCAGATGTTAATTAATATACATAGCTCTGAAACCTAGCACATAGCAGACAGGTTCTTGCCTCCACTCACTTGCAAGCAGTTTTACATTTTATTTTCAAAACTTTCCACAGATAATACTCATGAGGTTATTAACTTCGTACATACATAAAAGTAATGTGGAAAGTGTTCCCAAGTTCATAGAAATAATGTTCAAACCAAGACCAAAATTAGATTTTTGGGGTTAGTTTAACTAGACCACGCTTCCCACATGGTAGATGGCAGTAAAACAGGCACATATTTGCGGGTAGTAAGGAAAAATGACCATAAAATCAGAAAACCTCAGTGTCGGAGGGTCCTTTACCCTGCAATGCCCAAAGCCCCTTCGACACATCTGCAAGGAGGTTTGCTCAGCCTGTTTGACTAACCACCCTAAGCAAGGAACTTACTACTTCCAGAAATAAACCATTCCATCCTTAGAAAGTTCCAATTGCTAAAAATTCCTCCTCAAATTGGGCTGAAATCTGCCTCCCTGTAGTTTCTATATGTTGACTCTAACTCCGCCTCTTAACACGTATTGAAAATACCTATTTTTCTCCCACATGGCAACAGTCATATATTTCAAAACAGTTTCGAAAACTTCTGAATTATTTATCTTTCATGTTAAAAACACCCACCATAAATTACTAGGTGGACAGATAAATTGCATGGAGAAAAACAACAAGGAAAGCATAAAGGTTGTGGGGTGGGGGGGTGGCGGGCAGTGTGAGGGAAGTGAAAAAACTGAACATATATTCAAAGCAAGGATTAAATGTAATACCAATAAAAAGTAAGAGCCAATTAAGAGACATAAAGGTAAAACAGACATGGTCAAGGAGTTAGAGAAGTATGTGCATAAATTTTTTTTAATATCAAATAAGATATTTTTACCTCTTGAGACTGCTTTACATAATCACTGACTTGTATGGCATGCTGTTCCTTTTCTTTAGTTTTCATTTTCTGATATAGAGAGGGTTCTAGACCTTGTTAAAAGAAAGAAAAAAAATTAGAGAATACATAAAAATGTGTTACATTCAAATCACATTCCTAAATAGAAAGATCTGAACATAGTGCATTCATCTAAATTTGAATATAGCTTCTTTTTCTCTTTTTAGCAAGTGGTACCAAGATTCTTTTGTCCTTTTTTTTCTCAAGTGGTTGAAAGCTATATATCCTACAACATTTCTATTCATCAGTAATTTCCTGTGCATTTATAATCATTTATGCTCCCTAATCAAAGTCAAGAACTAAATGATCCATAACTTGAATCCTCCCTGCAGAAGAACACTTTTACCAATTCTTTTTACATTCACCTTCTCCTGCACCCTATTGTCCATGCTTTATTCAAAACACATAAAATTGTCATTCCAAATTGTTAGAAATCCTTCCTTAACAATTGTATCAAGCATCATAGTAGCCTACTTGAAAAAATAAAACAAAACATAAGCAAAAGATAGAAAAGATTGCCAGGAGATGTGTTTCGTTTTCAGCTCTTTCTTAAAAAGGAGGCAAGGATCATTATTGTCGTTAGTTTTTATACTGGTACCTATAAAATCACAGGCATGCAGTAAGTGCTCAATAATAATTTTTCAATTGGATTAATTCTGAGAATAATGCTATTAAGAGTCCTTGGCTAAATGTAGGGGGTACCAGTAACTATTTTCTCTAATGATTTTGTGACAAAAATACACACACACAAAGAGCAAAAAAAACCTATTGGAAAAAAAATCACAAAATTCATATGATATTTTTGTAATAGCATAAATATCATATGATCAATATGGTTTTACTGAGAGCACAGAATTAAAATTAAGATAAAATATTTATAGGAAATATTATTTTTAACTTCCTTTTCATAGTTACATTCCTCAGAACTTTTTGTATTCAGGAAGAGCTACCTGACAGCGTATCACCCAACCCTCAAAATTTATTTTTAAATTCTTTTTCAATTAATTCGTAACTGAGATACACTTCAAAACAATAAAATTCTTAATTCAGAGTGTAGTTCAAGGTAGATACTGGGCCTCCTTATCTCCTCAGATTAATTTGGCGCCTGGAGTCAGCCTATTTCCCTACATCTTCATTCCCATTCTTATCATCAGACTTGAGATTCTTTACCCAAATCCCCACTATCACCTGCATCTTTCTCTATTCGAAAGTCATTAGGAAAAACTCAATAACTTGGGAGTGGAGGTTGAGTGAAATGGGTGAAGGTGGTCTCAGGTACAGACTTCCAATTGTAAGGTAACTAAGTCTTGGGGATCTAATGTACAGCATGGTGACTATAATTAACAATATTGTATATTTGAAAGTTGCTGAGAGAATAGATCTAGGAAAGTTCTCATTATAAGAAAATTATAACTATATGAAGTGATTACTGTTAACTTATTGTAGTAATCATTCCACAATATATACATATACCAAGTCATTACATCTTACACATAAAACTAATACAATGTTATATGTCAATTATAACTCAACCAAAAAAGAACTTGAATAGTTTAAGACATAATAACTTAAATATCAGTTAAACTATTTATAAAAATATAAAATATAAATAAACATTTATAAATAAAATAAATACATTTGCAATTGGTTCTAGAATCATATCTTTAGATATGGGACCTGATTTATTCAATATTACAGGCTCTCATAAACTGTGATTTTAAGGCAAGACAATTGAGCTATCAAGTCATATCTGTAGGTTAAGGGAGTTCTGAATAATTTAATTTTTAATGTCTCTTTCAGCTTAGAGTCCACTTGATTCTCAGTGATTTAACAGACAATTGAGTATTTTAAAATATAAATTTGGGTTTTTCAACTGTGGCCCTGACATTTTGGGCTGGATAATTCTTTGTCAGAAGGAAAGACACTATCCTATGCATTGTAGGATGTTTAGCAGCATCTCTGGCCTCTAGCCATTAGAGGTCAAGAATACCTGAACCTCCTTTAATTGGCATTACCAAAAATGTCTTCAGACATTGTCAAATGTCCTAGAGAAGAGAGGTGGAAGGTGTACAAAATAGGCAATTGGTTGAAAACCACCAAGCATAAGACAAAGCAAGGTTTTAAAGAAGCATATCATAAATTTCAATAGTGTCTATTTGTACCTTAGTTTTAGTATTCCAAATTATTTTAAATATTTATGAGTCCTGATCACATAGCTCCTCCTGTTTAAAAATTAGTAAGAGGGAGCGTGAGGAAGGTGGTGATGAAGTATAAGGACCCTAGGCTCACCTCTTCCCAAGAATACAATTAGATAATTATCAAATCATCCTAAATACTCCAAAAATTGACCTGAAGACAGGCAGAACAAACTCCATAACTAAAGGTAGAGAAGAGGTCACATTGAAGAAGGTATTTGCACTCAGGTTCATAGAAGCATTATTCACAATAGGAAAGAGGTGGAAACAACTCAAGTGTCCATTGATAGATGAATGGATAAACAAAATCTGGATACCAATTGCATTCCCTCTTGCCATGGCAGCTATGGAGGTGTCCTGCAGAACCCCATGTTGAACATGATAGAGCTACAACATGGATAGAACCTAAGGAAGCCTTAGAAAGATGAAGTCCTATGGAATTACTAAGTCAGATCTAAGGCTTCCTAATAATAAATAAAAAGATGTGTACATATATACGCATATATACAGATACACACACACACAAAATGGAATATTACTCAGCCATCAGAAAGGATGAATATCTACCATTTACATCGATATAGATGGAACTGGAAGGTATTATGCTAAATGAAATAAGTCAATCACTCACATGCGGAGTATAAGAAATAGTGCGGAGGATCATAAGGGAAGGGAGGGAAAACTGAATGGAAAATAAAAGAGAGGGAGACAAATCATAAGAGACTCTTAACTCTGGGAAACAAACTGAGGGTTGCTGGAGGGGAGGTGGATGAGGGGATGGGGTGACTGGGGTGATGTGATGAGCACGGGTGTTATATGCAACTGATGAATGACTGAACTCTACATCTGAAACTAATGATGTACTATATGTTGGCTAATTGAATTTAAGTTTGGGTGGTCCAGGAGTATCATGAGGAAACTTTCTCACAGTTTTTGAGATCCAAGAGTCTAGACTGTTACATACTTATCTGATTAAATTTGGACACTGTGAGCCAGTTCTTGCTGCAGACCTCTTCTTCTGAGATTTTATTTTCTCCTGGCTCTGAATCCAATTGGTCATTTTGAGAGCAGGTGTCGACCGTTATGACCTGGAGAGAAAGACACTTGTTGGAACGCAGTGACATTAACCTGAAAACATTTTGAGTCATTAATGTGACTCATAGAGGTACTATGGTGAACAGCAGCGGTTGTTAACATTGGCTGCGCATTAGAATCACCTGGAAATCTTTGAAAATTTCCATTAGTCAAGCTGGCAGGACACAAGCACCCATGATTATTCTTTGTGGTCATGACTGAGAACAAGGGTGGGGGCAGCAGTCCTCAAACTTGAGTGTCCATCAGAATCACTCAAGGCAATGCTAAACCACAAATCACTGGGTCCCACCTCCAAGATTCATGATTCAGTAGGCCTAGAGGGAGAAAGAATCTGCATGTCTAACAAGTTCCCAGATAATGCTAATACTGCTGATAGAAGACCACAATTTTAGAACCAGTGGCGTAGAGCAAAAAACCATAAGGCTTGGATCCAAAAAGGACTTGTGTTGGAATTCTAGAGATCTATAACTTTATGTGAACTTCGATAAATCACTTAATGTCTGTGAGCCACTCTCCTTTTGTCATTAAAATAACAGATAATCAACACTAATGGCTGCCATATGTACTAACCGAAGACAGAGAAGAAATGAGATAAATTGACAAAATACTAAGCAATAAGCAAATGCAAATTATTAGTACCTAAGCCTGGTTTCAATTTCTAGTTAAATTCTGGCCACTTTAATGATTGCAAAAAAACAAATCTATTGAATTCATATTTTGTAAGATTCCAGCAACTCATATCATTTTCCCTGAAAAAGAGTCTTTACAAGCTAAATCTTCCCCTGCAAAAAAAGGTAATTTTACATAATTTTCTTAATACTTTTCTCTTTGCTTCTGCTTCTCATTCTAAAAAGAGCTGAGGTGCTTTAAAAAATGCAACCAGATTATTATATGGAAAAATGAAGCAGGGCATTAAGATCATGAAAGATGAAGTCCTATGGAATTACTAAGTCAGATCTAAGGCTACTTAATAATGAATAAAAAGATTCACTAAATGAAAATGTGAACAGAACACTTTGGAATTTGTGGGATATAGCTAACACAATGATTAGAGGGAATTTTATAGCACTAAATGCCTGTATTAGAGAAGAAGACAATCTAAATCAATGACCAAAGCTTCTATCTTAACAATCTAGAAAAAAATAGAGCAAATTAAACCCCAAGTAAACAAAAGAAATAATAGAGCAGAAATCAATGAAAGAATATTCAGAGACAAATCAATGAAACCAAGTACTGGTTCTTTGAAAAGATCAATAAAGCAGATAAGCCAGTAGCCAGACTAATCATGAAACAAAGAGAAATACAAATACAAAATATTAGAAATGAGAGAATTGATGTCATTACAAACCCCACAGACAATAAGGGAGTAAGGAAACAATATTATAAATACTATATGCCAATAGATTCAACAAATGAAATGGACAAATTGAAAGATACAAAGTTCGCTCAAGATGAATCAGATAACCTAAATAGTCCTATCTCTATTACAGAAATTGAATTTGTAGCTAAAAACTTTCCCACAAAGATGATTTCTTTGGTTAATTCTACCATTCTACCAAACAATAAAAATTGAAATAGTATCAATTCTATATAAACTCACCTAGAAAATTGAAGAGGGAACACCCCAACTCAGTCAATAAGCCCAGCATCACCCTGATACCAAAACCAGACAAAGACATTACAGGAAAAGAGATCTATAGACAAATATTCCTCAAAAATACAGATGCGAAAAATCTTATTAGGATTTTAGCAAAATAAATATACAAAAAAGATAATACATCATGGTCAAGAAGAGTTCATCCTAACCAAGTTTACTTAATATTCTAAATAGAACTTCTGCATTATAAAATTAATATAATTAATTATATTAACAATAAAAAGGAAAAACCATCTGATTATATCAGTAGGTTCAGATAAAGCATTTGACAAATGCTAATCTCTATTAATGACAAAAATTTTCAGAAACTAGGTGTAGAAGGGAAGTTAACTTGATAAAGGGCATTTATGTAAAAAAGTATAGCTAGAATCATACTTACTGGTAAAAGCCTAAATGCTTCCTAAAAGCAGAGACAAAGAAAGGTTATCTACTATTGCCACTTTTATTCAATATTTTACTAGAGATTCTAGCCAGTGTAAGAAGGCAAGAAAAATAAATAAAAGGTAAAAAGTAAATTTAAAAAGTGAAACTATCTTCATTTGTAGATAACATGACCATTTATATAGGAAATCCTACAGAAGCAACAAAACTTACTCAAACAAATTAGTAAATTTAGCAAGACTGTGTGGTATAAAATCAACATTTTGAAAATATATTTCTAGGGGCGTCTGGGTGGCTCAGTTGATTAAGTGTCTAACTCTTGGTTTCAGCTTAGATCATGATCTCATGGGTCATGGGATCAAGCCCTGTGTTATGTTCCACATTCAACAAGGAATCTGCTCAAAGACTCTCTCCCTCTGCCCCTCCTCCTACAGCTCACATTCTCTCTCCCCCTCTCTCAAATAAATAAATCTTTAAAATATATGTATTTCCATATACCACCAACAAATAATCAGAAATTTTTATAATTGCATTTATAATAAAATAAAATATATTAAATACTTAGGGAAACATCTTTAAAAACATGCAAGAACTATATATTGAAAACTACAAAACACTGCTGAGAGAAATTGAGAAATATCTAAATAAATAGACATATCATGTTCATGGAACAAAAAACTTATTATTGTTAAGATGCCAATTCTCCCCAAGTTGATTCACAGCAATTCCACTCACCCTAGTAAGCTTTTCTGTAAAAATTGCCAAAGTGAGTCTAAATATATGTGGAAATGCAAAGAAACTAGAATGGCCAAAAAACAAAACAAAACAAAACAAAACAAAACACCAAAAAAACCAGAACTTTGAAAAGGAAGAAAAACTTTGGCAGGCCCACATTATATGATTTCAATATTTAATATAAAGTACAGTATTCAAGATAGTCCAATATTATCCTAGACATAGATAAATGGAATAGAATAGACTCAAATAAATCCATACATATTAAGGATATACATGGTCAATTAATTTTTGACAAAGATGTCAAAAGGTAACTCAAGAGGAAAAAGACAATATTTTTACCAGAACATGGTAGAAAAGTTGTTATTTGTATTCAAGGAAAGGAGAGAAAGAGGAAGGAAGGAACAAAGCAAGAAAGAGAGAGGAGGAAAAAAGGAAAAGAAGGAGGGACCTCAATCCTTACCTATCATCATATACAATAATTAACTCAAAATGGGTGCTAGACCTAAAAATAAGAGAAAAAACTATGAAACTTCTACAAGAAAACATAAGAGAAAATCTTAGTGATCTCGGGTTTTGCAAATTTTCTTAAATAGGACACAAAAAGCATAGACTATTTAAGAAAAAAAACAAATACTGGACTTCATCAACATAAAAAAATGTATACACTGCAAAAGATATTTATGAAAAGTAAAAGGCAAGATCAAGAGAAAATATTTGCAAAACATATATCCAACAATGAGCTTATATCTAGAAAAACTTCTGACAACTTAGTAAGAAGACAACCCAATTTTTAAAATAGACAAAATATTCAAATAGGTCACCAAAAAAAAAAAAAAAAAAGATAATGGATGGTAAATAAGCACATAAAAGACACCATGCAGCACTCATTACTACAGAAATGCAAATGAAACACCATGAGATGCCACTACCTACCCCATACTATGGCTTAAGTTAAAAAGACTGAGCATACTAAGGATTGGTGAGAATGTCGACCACGGGAACACTTACAAACTACTCCTTATAAACTGGTGGGAATGTAAAATGGTACAGCCACTTTGAAAAACAGTTTGGAAGTTTCTTCTAAAATTAAACAAATACTTACCATATGACTCTGACATTCCACTCCTAAATATTTACCAAAGAGAAATTGAAACATATGTCCACACAAAGCCTTGTGCACAAATGTTCATAACAGCTTTGTTTGGAATAGCCCAAAACTGAAAATAACACAAGTGTCCTTCAACATGTGAGCTGATAAATGAGCTGTGGTGTATCCACTCTGATGACTCTTAAATTTACATCTTCACTCCTTCCAGTACCAGCATTTTATAGTGTGCCTGGTGCTTTAAAAGTCAGAGAAATCCAACAAAGATAGGCTACTACCTCAATCGCCAACAACACAAAAGACACTTACTGGCACCTGTAGTCCTTGTGTTTTCTTCTTTTTCTTTGACGATCTCTTATCCTTGATTAGCATTTTTGTTTTGATCCATGCTAACTGCCCTATCTCTGAGGATCTTGAAAGATCTGTAAGGGAAAAGGTTAGCATGAAAAAGTTTAAGATTGTGCAGGAAACCATTTGGTTTTACAGGCAATGGAGAAGGGGGAGGAGAATGAGGATACACTCAGAGGTCAACTTTTTAAAAATAATAGCAATGCATAAAATTTAATAATTCAAGACCACATTTAAAAAAAAAATTCACTTCTTACTTTTAATCTTAGAGATCTTCAGTTTGTCCTCCTTGTGGAATCGCAAACTATGACTCCGAGTGAAGGGCCTATCTCTGCGGAAAGGATTGATCCAAAAGGATGTGTCTGGCTGTAGCCATGGTCCTACCTCTGAGCAGTCACTACTAGGGGCCAAGCTTGATGAGTTATCAGATAGAGATCTGGCCCGGATCTGCCTCTGTCCTTGGTCACTCTCTTTAGAGTCACTGTTACTCGTGGAGGCCAAGCAGGTCTGCCATTTTTTCTTGATGCTAAACACACCAGTTTCATCACCTTCTGAAAATGCCCAGTTCACATATCCACCTCCAGTTCCCATGCTCTCTACTTGGGAGGGGAGGGAGGTCACTTGCATTGGCACAGATGTGCAAATCAGAGTGGGGAGACCTTGCTCCGCCTCGTCTTGTCTGGCCGGTGTCTGAGCGATTGACCTGTACCGTGCCTCGGGTTCGGCCACTGAGCCCTGAGCTGAGACAGCTGGAGTCTGCCAAGTCAGATGAACAGGCACTTCGCCCTGGGGGACCTGTTCAGTTGCCAGCACCTTTGTACCTGCTTCCATGGATGCTCTGAACAGAGGCAAGTCAGTTTCTGCAGAGAAAGGAACTCGCTTTAGATCAGAAGGGACCAGGAGAAACTGGCCATACTTCGGCTGCCCTTGCCCATGAAGGGACACCCCAGAAGCAACTATAGCAGTTTCTGTTTCTTGCTTTTCCTGCTCATCTCTTATATTTGAAGCCTCTCTCAGATTGTCTGTGATCTCAAGAAGGGGTCCCCTCTGTACTCTCAGGGTGTGCTGGCCTCTGGCCAGGCTCCGCAGCAAAGAAGGAGGCATGCTATAATACTGGTATTTCTTCTCCCCAGAGACTTCCACGCTGCCTAGAACCCCTGCACAGATGACATTGCTCCAGCTGTGGGGAAGTTTTCTGCAAGTAGAGTGTTTTCTGCTGGCCAGGAGAGCCTCATCCTCTTGTAAGGTGTCAACAGCAGAAAGGACTTTTAGGGTATCCACTGTCAGGGCAGAGAGGTCCTGCAGATGTCCCACTTGGCTGTCCAAGGACAGTAAAGAGTCCTTTATAAAAGACACTTTTTCATTCATTTCTTTCAGTTGGAAGTACATCTCTGTAACCCTGATGGTAAAGGGAGAGAGAAAACCAATAAACACGTCGTTAAGCCAGTGGGAACTTGCCTGGCTCTCCTCCTGTCCTATTTCCATCTTTTGGAGCTGCCTCAGCCTAAATGCTTCCCCAAGTTGGGTGAGTTTTCTGTCTTCTCATCTCAGGTGACCTCACGCCCTCCTATAATTCCCACTATTGCCCCAATGAGGAGACATGATACGTCTCCTTTTCTAGCCCTTATTTCTCTAACACCTCACAACCATGTTTCCAGCTTCCTGCTAGTCATCCCTCCAAAAGTTCCATGCATCAGCTCTATTGTATTCGTTAATACATTCATTAATTTACATGACAAACATCCCCAAATCTCCTAGTGACAAGCACTTTGCTCTTCTGGATAGGAAAAGAAGATCTTGAGGAAGAAGCCAGAATGAGAGGAACAGAATTAATGTATGTAAATATGTAATTAGAAAATAAACGTATAGATCTTAAAAACAATACAAGTCTACAGTTCAAATAGGCTTCCCAAGCTTCAAACAAAACCCATTTTAGGAGACCTACATTCTGAGAAAGCCTGTGGCAAATTTTTGAAGTCATTTTGAATACTTTAACTCAACATTACAATGTCCGGCCATTGATTCATGTAAAAGCAACGCAAGATATTTTCAGCTGTGAAAGTCAGAAGTTAAATTGAAAATAGAATCTAATTAAATGGAATATCTGATTTAGAGACAGGGAAAAGAATGAAGGAGATGTTGGTTAATATGATCTGTCCATCTGTAAATATTTCTATAACGGGATGGGTTTTGTGCTCTCCATCCCAAAAGAAATAGGTTGAAGTCCTAACCACCTAGTACTCTTAGAATGAGACCTCATTTGGAAATATGGTCTCTACAGAGATAACCAAGTTAAAACAAGGTCATTAGAGTAGGCCCTAAGCCACTATGGCTGATGTCCTTAGAGAAGGAAAATTTGGACACAGTGAGAAGATGATGTGAATATACACAGGGAGAAGCCACCCTATGACGTCAGTGATGTATCTATGAGCTCAGGAATATCAAGGATTGCCAGTAAATGTCAGAAGCTAGAAGAAGCAAGGAAAGATTCTCTACTAGAAGTCATCAGAGGAAGCATGGCCCTACCGATTTCTTTTTTTTTTTTTTTTTTAATTTTTATTTATGATAGTCACACAGAGAGAGAGAGAGGCAGAGACATAGGCAGAGGGAGAAGCAGGCTCCATGCACTGGGAGCCCGACGTGGGATTCAATCCCGGGTCTCCAGGATTGCGCCCTGGGCCAAAGGCAGGCGCTAAACCACTGCGCCACCCAGGGATCCCCTACCGATTTCTTGATTTTGGATTTGTAACCTCCAGAACTGTGAGACAATTTATTTCTGCTTTATTTCTGCTGTCATAGGACACCCAATTCTTGATACTTCCTTATGGCAGCCCTAAGAAACTAATACAGCTTTCTAAGCTTTACAATACAACAAATTACAAAATACATCATGTTTGGTTACATAAAAACAAACTCGTACACATAAAAATATAAAATTTTAAAATAAGCAGTAAGTTAGAAATTATTCTAACAAATGTGATGTTTATATCCCTTAATAAATCATAGCTTTCACAAATTGTTACAGAAAAAATTACAGAGACTCCAAAGGACGTGAACAGACAATTCACAAAAGATAAAATACAAAAGATAAGGAGACATGGTAAAAATATTACACCTCATTAGGTATGCAGGAAAATTGAAATTAAAACAATGATTCCTCTACATTGTAACAATATTTTTTTGTTTAGCCTAGCAAATGATTAAAATAACTAAATGGTGACAAGGCTGCAACATTGGGACATTCAATTAAGCAATGTACATAAAGAGACTATGATTTCACTATGCTAACGCAGACAAATACTCCTTGCATTATGAGATAGAATATTACGCAGCCATTAAAAATCATACTTACATTGTAGAGTGTAATTTCCTTTGGCTATTTCTGATGGTAGGCATGGGGATGTGTATGTCTGTTATGTTCTATATTCTATGCTTTTAAATTTGGTATAAAAACTTTGTAAGTTGAGAAACAATAAAAGTTACAAATATTTATAAATAGCAATTATTTGAAAAGTATTTTTGGTGTGTAAAGGTGGGTAATGTATAAACTTGTATAATTTTTTTAAAGATTTTATTTATTGGGATCCCTGGGTGGCGCAGCGGTTTGGCGCCTGCCTTTGGCCCAAGGCGCGATCCTGGAGACCCGGGATCGAGTCCCACGTCGGGCTCCCAGTGCATGGAGCCTGCTTCTCCCTCAGCCTGTGTCTCTGCCTCTCTCTCTCTCTCTCTCTCTCTGTGACTATCATAAATAAATAAAAAGTATTTAAAAAAAAGATTTTATTTATTTATTTTGAGGGGGGCAGGGGCAGAGGGAAAGGGAATCTCCAGCAGACTCCTTGCAGACCACAGAGCCCAACGTGGGACTCAAATCTCATGACCATGACCAGAGACAAAAATCAAAAGTCAGATACTTAACTGAGTCACCCAGGCGGCCCCAACTTGTATAATTTTAACTAAAAATATATGGAAGACTAAATGGAAAAAAGAACAAAATGTTCACAGTGCATTCTGACTTATGACATTTTTTCTTTCTTTTCTTTCCCTGTTTTATTCTTTTATTTGGATAAGTGAGTATTCTGGCCTAATTCTCAATAATGAAAATCTTTGATAAACAGAAATACAGGGTGGGGGGAGAAAACCCAACCCAGCAAGGGAGGGAATCTCATCAACAGTTTCATGGCTGACATGACCATATGCAAAAATTAAGAATGATCCCTGGTCTTACATGGAGCCTGGAAGAAGCAGTGATTATGCTATAAAGGACTTAGCATTCAGCTGCAGAAGCACTTCCCAACATAGTGTGAGACATCCCCTCTCTAGAATGTATCCCAAGTGGCATGGATTGAGAAATCCTCCATTTCTTCTTTCTGGGAGCTTGGCAGATAGGAATTAAAGAACAAAGAGGCTGATATTTTCCGTGTTTATTATATCGTGGGTAGGACCCTCTCTTTCTTACTTCTGCTATAAATTCAACTTCTATAACTAAGTAGAGGCTTAATAAATGCTTCCTGACCTTCTGGAACCTGCAAAACGAAAATTGGCAGAGACGATGAGGGAAAGAGCACAAAATATATGTATACTCCCTTCCAAATATGCTTAATTAGAGCCTCTCCATTTAGTGCAGTGTTTCATCTAATTCAAAAACAGAACAGTCTGAACAGCAGTAATGGAGGCTCATTAAGTTCCATTAGCAGCAGTCACATCAAATGGACACAATAGAAACCAGCAACTATTCACAGCAACAGGTAACATTTGACAATAGAGACTGGTTAGACAAATAACCTGATCACCCTCACATCGGGTTCTCTTGCTTATTTTTTTTTTCCCTAAAGCATTATGTCCCATGAGACATATTTTAATCATATTCCTCAACCACCACCTATATTAATTTAATCTAGACTTTCAGTGATTCTGACATGTAAAATAAATTCTTAGAAGTTTAGTTTCCCCTGAGCACAATCTGAGGGTGGGGGGGAAGACCAGTATAACTATTGTTTAACTGTGGGTTCTTGGAGAAGATGTTTTAAAATAAGATTATAAGGAGTGTAATTATAATCATCATGATAATTGTAATATTCTCTGAGTGCTCACTAGGTGCCAGGCATGTTACAAGCCTCTATAGTATTATTTTATTTAATCTGCATAACAACCCTATAATGGAGGCATTCCTATTACTCCTTTCATAAAAGAGATTAGGTCGCGTGGCCAGTTACATGGCTAGAGATGGAGTGAAGCTTGGAACCCAGACAGTCTGACTCCACAACTAGTAGCATGAACCCTGGCACTCTGGCACCTCTGCGCAACTCATCGGAGATCTAGGCAAAGTTCTCACAGAGGCCTTAGAAGCATGGGAAGTGCTAAACAAATTATGCCAACGTTTCCCATGCTGGGGGTGCTCACGAATGTTTCTCAATAAGGTTTCAAAGTAAAATGATGACAGGATGTCAGGACCTGCTCCAATGATAACTTTACTGAGTCACAATATGACTTGTTTTAAAATGTCACATTTCCCAGGGACACCTGGTAGGCTCAGGTGGTAGAGTGTGCAACTCTTGATCTCAGGGTTGTGTGTCCGAGCCCCACATTGGGTGCAGAAATTATTTAAAAAACTGAATGCAATATTTCCAAAATATAACATGCTTAAATGGAAAAATATCCAATTAACATCTTACTCCATAGAACAGAAAGCAAGAAATGCTGGTTTGTGTTGCTAGGGTCAAAAAGTAGCCAGTGTTCCAGAGAAAGGGGGACATAAAACAGCCTAATACTTCTCTATTTCAGGTCTCACAACTCACTCACTTAATTCTGCAAGGATATAGGTGATCTCTCCTTCACAGGTAGGCAGCTGTGCAAATATCCTCCTAATCTCCTTTCCCTTCCTCTTCAAACTAGCTCAAGTTACCTCAGGGAAGTCTTCTTCCCTCCCTCTCATGCTTCCATTGTGAACTCCCCAGAGATGACCTCAACAGGGCTGACCATGCAATTAGAAGGCTGGTGAGGTAGCTCTAGCATGAGGGAGAAATGATGATGTTTTGAAAAGTGAAATTAGGCATTCATAATCAAATTCTAGAACCCATGAAAGCCTCCAGAATACTATTCAGAAGCTACATAGCCATCTACCTTCTACTCCTTCCTCTACCCAAGGAAAAGACTCAAGAGGGATATAATGATATATGATGATTGATGGTGCTGGTCATATTACAATCACCTCCACCACCACTACTACTATTACTGAATTACTTGTTCATAAATGTCTAGTTCTCAAGTTTGCACGCTGGATCCATTTGACTCATGACACTACCATTTCCTAGTTTTCCTTATTCTCCTCTGGTGGGTTCTGGTTAATCTTCCCCATAAGCCCCTCTTCCCTGCTCTGCTACACAGGTGTCGGCACTCCTCAGGGTTCCACCTTCAGCCCACTGAGTTTCCTCATCCTTCTTGCTTCCTGGGCATAATCACTTCCCCTGTCATGGTTTTATTTTCTCACAAGGGGCAGATGACTCCCAAATCTCCTTGTCTAGTTCAATCTTGGCCTCAGGACTTCATAGCCTCACATATAATGCCTCCCAGAAATCTCTGGCTAAATGTGCCACAAGAGTCTCAAGCTCAACAAAGCTAAAACTCATTGCTTGCCCCTTACCCATGTTTTTTGCACATTTTTTTTCCTATCATGGTGATGCCATTTTTCACCTAATTACCCCTGCTACAGATATGAGAGTCATCTTGGACTCCACCCTCTCCCTTGGCTGCACGTCCAACCCCTAACTCCCCTCATGACTCACCCTTTCTAAACATGCCTTGATTCATCCCTTCTGTTATGGTCTGAATGTTTAGATCTTCCTGAAATTCATATGTTGCATTCTAACCCCCCAAAGGTGATGGTATTAGTAGGTGGGGCCTTTGGGAGGTGAATAGGTCATGAGGGTAGAGTCTTCATGAATGGGATTTGTGCCTTGAAACCCCACAGTGCTCCCTCACCCCCTCCGCCATGTGGAAGACACAAGAGAAGTCTGCAACCCAGAAGGGGGCTGTCACCCAACAATGTTGATCTTGGATTTCCCAGCCTCCAGAACTGTGAGCAATTACTTTCTACTACTTACAAGCCCCCCAGCCTCTGGCACTTTGTTATATATAACAGCCCAAATTAGACTCAGATATGTCCTTTCAAACCTACCATGGCTGGTTTGGCTAGCCCCCGTCACTCATCCTCCTGCTGCATCAACCCCTGCTATCTCCATACTTCTGATTCCGACACCAGGAATCCACACTGTAACTGAAGGCATTTGCCTAGAACTTAAATCTGTCCATATCTGACCACCTAAAAATCTTTAGTTTACAGTGCAAAGGAGGGGCTTTCTGTGACCTTGTCCTCATTCATAATCTGGGGCAAGGAAATACATCTCATCTCATGTATTTATTCTCTTTTTAAGTTTTGAAAGAAAATATGTATTTAAAAAGAAATCACACTCACAGTTTGGGGAGACTATTGTTACTTTCGCTGTACCCTTACTATCGATCAGCACTCTGCCACATAGTCCATCTCTGTTACTTCATGCAATCCTCACAGTACCTCTAAGAGCTAGGTCTATTTTTGGGTGCATCTTACACATAAGAAAACAAAGGCCAGAGTAAATTTGCCCAAGTGCACAGAGCCAGTAAGTGACAGAAGCAGGTCTTTACCCGGGCTCTCTAAACTGCTATCTGGGCATGTGTTTCCTAGGAAACAGAGAGCCAGGCTGGCCCACAGGACTCAGCGAGCATATCCACCAAGGAGGCAGAATGTGCAGTAGAGGAAAAAGGTAAGAAAAGCTCATCAAGCTCTGGCCTGAGTATATTATTTAAGGAAAATAAAATTTGTGTGCTCGCAAACCTTTATTTGATATCTTTTCCTCAAAATAAAATTTGGTCTGACATTCAACCAGCCACCTAAATACACATTTACATAATATGACACCAATTGAAAAGTCCAGAAATATGACTTCTACCCATAGCAAACCATTTAGGGAGTTCTTCACGTAATTCAATTTTACAGAGAGCCACATTTAAGGATTCACTGTCTATCCATTTGGACATCAGAAAAAATATATGCATAATTAGCTATAACATTGTATAGTCAGGTCCGTGTATATTCGAAAATGAAGGAACACATTTAAGTTCTGTCAATTTGCTTCTGGGTACAAAAAAATTCTGTAGGTTTTTTTTGTTTTTTGGGTTTTTTTTTTAAATGCGTACAGGCATACCCTAGCTGCAACCTCTCTGCGGGACCACTGCTGGGGGTGTCCGGGGGGGGGGGGGGAAGGGGGGGCGGTAGCCCAGGCATCAAGCCCTTTCTTGTGGCCAATCGCCTCTTCCCTCCTGCTCCTGCGATTTCTCCTTTGCTGGTGAATCATCTCCAGGACCATACACATTTCTTTTGTTATCCCCATGTAAAAACAAAACCTCACCTGCCCTTGTCTCCCCAGTGCAACCAGCACGTAGCCCTACAGCTTCTCCAGTCCAACCCACCATTGGTGGACACACACTGTTGCCACGGGCATTCTCACTGGCTATTCCTGCAGCCAGGGGACCATCCCACTGCATATCTGGCCTACCTCCCTCGGGTCTCTCCTCCTCCAACTCCTCCATGACCTCCCTGGCCCAAGTCAAAGAGAGTCCACTCAACACCACCACTGCCTCCCACCCCCGCCTCCAACTCTGGCAGACCCCTCACTACCATTGAAAAAATGCAACTAGATTTTTTTCTTCATTGCTCTTTAACTGATATTAAATTGCATATTTGCATGTGTTTCTCTGTGTATTACTTCTCCCCTGCCCCCTGACCCCTCTGCCTGCACACACTAGTCCTATGAAGGCAGGGACTCTTGTCTCTTCTTATTCACTATCTCTTATTCACTATCTCTGGTGACTAGAAGGGCACCTGGAACATAGGAGGTGCTCAATAAATACACATCCATTATGGAAATACTATATGCTACTAGACAAGATTGTAGAGCACCCAAACCTCTAGGTTTTGAAAGTCCATCTTTCTACTTCTTCAGACATTCTTAGTAGAATCAGGTTTGGGGGGATGCCTGGGTGGCTCAGTGGTTGAGCATCTGCCTTTGGCTCAGGGCGTGATCCAGGGTCCTAGGATCGAGTCCCACATCGGGCTCCCTGAATGGAGCCTGCTTCTCCCTCTGCCTATGTCTCTGCCTCTCTGTGTGTCTCTCATGAATAAATAAATAAAATCTTTTTTAAAAAATCAGGTTTGAGGAGCTGGAAAAAAAAAGACTTATCTTTTACCTTTCTGATGTTACTCGGATTCGTTCCTCATAGCTATTATTCAGACTTTCAGTCTTCTCATGGAAGTATATTTCCACACACTGCTCTTCAAAATCATGAAGTCTTTTCAGATCCTCCTCACTCAGATAGAGTTCTATGTAAATAAGTATGGCACATAAAAAATCATTATTTGTCTTTAATAGGAAGCTGATACAGAATAAGAGTGGCTTTTCTTCCATTTGTGTTGAAAATAAAGTATAGCTTGTGTGATAAACTTTGCTGCTTCGTCACACCAAATTCCTAATAGTAATAGAGAAGCACTATGCAGAAACAAACAGAAATACCAGTTTGGATCTTTCCTATTATTCTAAAAACAGGAGTGGGGATTTGAAGATGACTCATAAGGAACACTTTCTGTTCAATATGCTCATAGGGTAGACTGTATCTACACATTAACCAAGCTTCATTATATTTATATGCATATGGGGAAAGAATCTCATTGTCATTTTTCCTTACCACCTGTTTTGTCTATCAAAATTACATAAGCAACCTGTAGGTTAAAATCAAGATAAGATCAAGTTGAAGTCTGTTAAATTAATCCAGCAAGTGTAAGAAAGTTTCACCTTGTTACACTGAATTTGTATATACACTTGAACCTTGAGCAACATGAAGTGTAGGGGTCCACTTGTATGCATTATGGTTCATTTTGTTTTGTTTCGTTTTCCCAGTAAATACAGTAAAGTGATGTATATGTATTTTCTCTCCTTTACTATTTTCTTAATATAAACCTTTTCTCTAACTCACCTTATTGTAAGTCTCAGTATATAACACATACATTACCCAAAATATGTATTAATTGACTGTTTATGTTATCAGGAAGGCTTCTGGGCCACAGAAGTCTATTAGTAGTTAAGTTTTGGGGGAGTCAAAAGTTATACACAGATTTTTGAGTCCGCAGGTGGCTGGTGCCCCTAACCCCCATGTTGCTCAAGGGTTAACTGCATGAAATTACTCTATTGGAAGCAGAGACATTATTGCCAGCCACTGGCTGAGACTATCCACTTTCTTTGACATAATCATAATTAACTCACAAAAAGACACATTATCATGATGTTACAAAGCTAACACAATTCAATTGTCAGACTTCAGTGATACATTCCGTCTACCACCTTTGGCCCTCATTCTGATCTAACAGAAAAGTATACTGGCTTATGAACAAGTTTCTAACACTTGGAAAATATATAAATGGTGTTGCAAAAGGTTAAAAAGGGAGCATTCTCTTCCTTCAGTGGTTTCACTTAAATTAGGAAAAAAAACCCATCAGAGTTCCTTCAAACTTACTAGAAATCCAAACATTTCATCATTTTCCAATAAAATGAGACAAAAATATAAATTTTAAATTGAAAAGCGTGGCAAAGAGAAAACAATATTCAGCCATAAAAATATGTCCACAATTGCAATACACAATGTTTTCCGATCTTATGGTGTGAAAGAATGCTCAGATACTGAAAAAAATCCAGTAACCACCCCCCAAAACCCTAAATACTCATTTTCATTAAGGAATCTCTTATGAGTGAGAAATTTTACAGTTATCAAGATTTGATCCTTCTGTGGATTCCTGAAAACAAAACCCAAAGACCAATCAATTCCAGTGACAGGTGCAGCTTGCACATGTGGAGCATTCTTGTGACTCTCCACCAGGTGGCACTGCTGCCCCATATGCAAACGTCAATCTTCACTAGAGGATTGGAAGAAGTTTTACAAAAATTCAAGATTTTTTCAGAACTCAGGATGAACACACCTTTATCCATCAGAAATTTACTTGAGTTATATACCAGAATCTTCCTATAAGTGCAGATGAAGGTGAAGCTAAAATCTGGCCAAATCCCAGCCAATTCCAGGATCTCTCCCCTGGTTCACACTCTCCTATTAGATTACAGTAGTCCTCAGCCAATGCCTGGGATGGCTCTCTATTAGAAGCCTAAAGATTATAATATAATTATAAGCCTTTAAAGTGACTTCCGTTGTAGGGTGCTGGGTAGGTCAATCAGTTAAGTGGCCAACTCTTGATTTCAACTCTGGTTATGATCTCAGGGCTGTGGGATTGAGAGTGGCATGGGGTTCCACACTCAGTGCAGAGACTGCTTGAGAGTCTCTCTTCATCTCCCTTGCTTATCCATCCCCCATCTCCTCTCTCTAAAATAAAAAATCTTTTTTAAAAAGTAATTCATCTGTGCTTTGCCTTCCTCATATAGTCTGAATCTATGGAGGGGATGGGTGCAGGAGGGAAAAGAAAAGTAAATCTCCAAAGTGACTTAAGAAGAGAAAAATACCTCCCTAAGCCAATTACCAGCAGGAACAAAAGCATATCATCCTATCAACCTTGTCATAACACCTGTCCCCTTAAAAGCCCAGGGAAATGGAAGAGTACACAATCCCTTATCTGAAACTCCTGGAACCCAGTATGTTTTAGAATTCAGAATTTTCCTTTTCTCCTTTTGGAAAAATAATATAGTGCATATGCCATAAATGAAGTAAAACCCCTAACTGAGGGGAGGGCAGCACCCTACAATCCAACACATTATTTTTGTAGCAAAACCAATGAATATTCATGCTACAACAGATAAAGAGAATAAACGGCTTCACAGGAGTCCCATCAGCCTCTTTTGTCCAAATGAATCTGTAACTTAAGAAGAAAAAAAGCTTTCTGTTTTCAGGGATATTTTGGATGTAGGAATGGAGATAACAATTGTGAATTTATGCCACCCCTTTTCTCTATGTGTAGGAATGGGCCTGGTACCAATTGTGAAATTGCTTGAGAGAAACTACAATAGGTCTGTAAAACCGCAAAAAGAAATGCTCTATTATAACAATTAGTGTGAGAGTCATAGCATGCAGTGAAGATGTGGATAAGCAAAATGAGCTAGGAGACTCTCAAAATAGGCAGACTTAAGTATGGCAAAAAGAAGAGAAAGAAGAAGAAAAGGAAAACAAGAATCTACGTTTCTGCATCTTGAATTGAAAATATGAAACAACTATACAGAATAACCTCCATTCTCAGTAGATTAGGAAGCAGAGAATCAGGACTCTGGTTAATAAGTGAAGCCGAGTCTGTCTTATCAATTTCCCTCAGTCCACGAGACCTTCTGTGACTCCTTTCTGTTTGGATTCCATCTTCAACAACAGGCAATGAGTACGGTTCACTGTGACTGCTCCCCAGGAGTCACTCTGATGAACTCCCAGGTGAAAGGAGAAAACACAGCTTTTCCAAGTAACATAAAGCCTTTCCACACTCAAGGACAAGACTCTTAACCTTTTCCTTTTTTCCAGAGTATTGGTTAATTTCCTCAAAAGGTACTACCACCACCTGATGAGATCAATGTATTTCCTTCCACCCAGGTCTTCAGCTAGTACTCTCTCTCTCTCTTTCTCTCTCTCTCTATATATATTGAGTGACCCCCCCCCAGAGCCTTCCGCCCTGTGCCCTAAATTGAACTGTGTGTTTTCACCTCAGATCTCCACTCTTTACTCTCATGCTGGTGCCCCACCAATGAAAACTTACTTAATCCAACATCACCCTCCTCTTGGTCATTTGGGGCCTGATGATGGCAAAGCCGGCGAAGGAGAAGACCAACATGGCTCAGCAGGATGAAAGGTGGGGGCAGCCAAGGCTTCTGGTGGTAGGTCATGATGTAGCGATAGCGATTGTACTTCCATAGCTTATTGGAGATGGATTTCATATCCATGTAAACATTACTGTAAGTTGTAGTGAAGAGAGGGATAATGTTTTAGTATAGCATCCTGAAACATAACAGATTCTCTATTTTACAACTTTTATGACTGGTTTGCCTGAGATTCTCAGCAATTAGTCAATAAAAATAATAGCTATTGCACTTGTGATTCTTCATCTAACCAAATAAGATGCATTTAATCATCTTCTACAATCAAATATGCTCATAAGAATAATAAACAAAAGATTAAAATTACAATCACAGAGAAAATGCTGATGTTTTAAAAGCAATGAACATATACTGCCCTCTGTCCTATTCTTGGTTCCCCATCTCTTCTCAAAGAAGAAGCTCTTTTTGGTCCAGAATGGTAAATTATAAAATCATTAATGTTTCTAGATCATCAACCTTATGAAGAGATTCTCCTCCTGTCAAATGTGAGAACTGATAGAATAATCCTAGTTAAAATACTCAAGTGAAAGAATATTAATGAAGAAGCGATGGGAAAGAAAACTCAGTTCATCCTAAAATACCAAGAAGCAGAGCTTCTATTTAGAAACTAGATAAAATTGTTTACATTAACTTTAAAATGAATATAACCTCTTATTGGTAGGCTACCTTGGATTATCACTTTAAGGACATCAATATTAAAATGCAGATAGTACAATAAATACCATTATAGAACCAGTGATGGAAGTTGTGGTGGGTGGTACAATTATTCTAATACAACCTATCATCCCAAATTACTTAATGTGAAGTTTGTAAAAGGATAGGAGTGGGGAGAGGACACAATGGAATATCTGCCTTAACATTCTGCTTGGGCTAATGTTTAGTTTCTTTAGAGAAAGATGGCAAAGTCGTACTTGAGGAGGACAGCCAAAATTAGCCAATAAAAATACAGGAAACCCTAAACTTGAGCAAGGATAAAGAGAAGTAGGCAGAACTATTCTGGAGAAAGTCAGCTTAGAAAAAGAGGAAGGGGAAAGTTTCACAGAATCCATCAAGTAAATGATGGAAAGATAGAAAAGTGGTTTTTAACAGGAGTTCTCAAAGTGTGGTCTGAATCAGAATCAGCATCACCCGATGACATGTCAAAAATGTAAACTCTCTGGCCTTAGCCCAGAACTACTGGAAACTGCAGCAGAGACATTATAGTGATCTGTGTCTCAGGAACCCGTCCAGGTGATTCTGCTGCACCAGCAAGTTTGAGAACCAAGATTAAATGCTGCTGTCACTCCAAGTCTGACTACAGCCTGCCCACCAGCAGGTGGCAATCTTCACAGTGTATTTCAGGGTTTTGGTAATTCTCGATATAAAGAATCTGGAATGGACCCCTGGACAAGTAGTCAGATCTGGGTTTCTCAGCTTGTTTGGTCCTCACTGTGTTCCTCTCTAGAGTGAGAGGACTGGTCTATGTGAGGATTTCTTAACCTTTCTTTTGACTCAACCTATCATTTTTGAGAAACAAAAATCTCATACTTAACACTCAATATTATTCGAAATGTGGAAAAAAAATAGCTACATTAACTAAATACCAGTAAATATTAGAAGTTTATAAAAAGAGATGACAGTTATCATATAGTCTTGTGACAAGCAGAAAGGTATGTCTTCCCCCATGTATTTGCAATAGTCATTTTTTTAAGTATTCTGATTTATTTTTGCTTCTCTCCATTATTATTATTATTTTTTTTTTTTTTTTTTTTTTTTTTTACTTAGATCCCATCACATTGATTTCTCTTCTCTTCTTTTTTGGTACTTGGGAAAAATTCATCAGCAAAAAAAGACAGTAAAATATCTTTTCCTTATGGTGCTTATATTCCTGAAGAGGAGACCCATGAACAGGGAAGGGGGGAAGTATAAATAAATTATAAAATATATTTGTATTTATAAGTGGGTATAAAGAAAGAAGAATAGGGGAAACCAGACATGTCAAAGAGATGGCTGAGGGAAAAGGGGCTGTACTTTCAAATGTCATCCTTAGGTTAGGGCTAATGATAAAGGGAACATGTGAGCAAAGACTAGAAAGGGGTAAGAAAATGGATCACACCAGCAGGTGATGGAAGAGCACTCCAGGCAGAGAGAATAGCAGCTACAAACACACCTGTGCTTGTTGAAAACCTATGAGGGGCCAGTGTGATTGGAGAGGAAAGGGTTAGGGGAAGAGGAGTGTGATGCATGATTTGAAA
This sequence comes from Canis aureus, assembly GCF_053574225.1. Classification (NCBI taxonomy): domain Eukaryota; kingdom Metazoa; phylum Chordata; class Mammalia; order Carnivora; family Canidae; genus Canis; species Canis aureus. The sequence continues at coordinate 84,068,949 of NC_135611.1, read as the reverse complement.
AGCAGCAGGGAAGCCAGATCACTGGGGTTCTCTAGGTCATTGCAGGAACTTTGAAATGGGATGCCACTGAGGGTTCGGAGCAGAGTAGTGACATCACGTGACATATGTTTTTAAAGGGTCACTAGGAGCTACCATGTTGATAAGAGAATATGGGGCCAAAGATAGAAGCAGAGAAATGAGTAGGAGGCTCTCTGGTAGCAGTACGGTGGCAAGGGGTGGTTGGATTGATGATCTGTTGGGAGGCAGAGCCAACAGGAGTTCCTGACAGTTTTGAGACAGAGATACAAGTGGTATTGAGAATGACTCCAAGGCTTATGATCTGAACAACTGGGGAAATGGGAGACTTGACAGAAATTTGTGGTCTTCTCCATAGATTTGGGAATGATGACAAATATATGCTGGGAAAGAGAGGAGATCAAGAGTTTGGACATTTAGAATTTTAGAATTCTATTATACATCCAACTGGCAGTGAAAGTGGGCAGCTGGATCTGTGAGGTTGGAGTTTGAGGAAGAGATGGGGGATGGAAACATAAAGTAGAATTTGTCAGCATTATAGGACACTGACAAGATCACCAAACAAAATGCAAATAAGAGATGAGTGGGTGCTTCGGTGGCTCAGTTGGTTAAGCGTCTGCCTTTGGCTCAGGTCATGATCTCAGGGTCCTGGAATTGAGCTGTGCAATGGGCTCCCTGCTCAGTGGGCAGCCTGCTTCTCCCTCTGCCCTTCCCCACAACTTGTGTACACTCTCTCTTTCTCTCTCTCAAACAAATAAACAGAAATCTTTATGAGAGAGAGAAAGAGAGAGAGAGAGAGAGAGATGAGCAAGGTCTGGGACCAGGGACATTCCAATGTTACAAGGTTAAGGAGGAGATGATGCAGAAAAGCAGACTGAGGGCAGCCAGGGTGGCTCAGCGGTTTAGTGCCACCTTCAGCCAAAGGTGTGGTCCTGGAGACCCGGGATTTGAGTCCCACATCAGGCTCCCTGCTTGGAATGGAGCCTGCTTCTCCCTCTGCCTGTGTCCCTGCCTGTGTGTGTGTGTGTGTGTGTGTGTGTGTGTGTGTGTGTGTGTCATGAATAAATAAATAAAATCTTAAAAAAAAAAAAAGAAAAGAAAAGAAAAGCAGACTGAGAAGAAATGAAAAGTGAGCTAGAAGAAAACAGAGACTAAGATACACTGGAGCCAAGTAAAGAAAAGCCAACAAGAACCCCACTGTCAGCTTTCAATCTCAGACACTGTTATTCTTCCATGATTCCAATTCATTGCTTTATTACAATGCATGTTCTCCTTTCATTCTGCTTTTATTAATTTCTCTCCATTTATTGTTTTTTCCTCTTTTCTTGTGCTCTGCTCCCTATCTACCAGTAGTTTCATGCCCATATGTCAAAACTACAGTGAAAAAGGGGGAAAAAAGGAACACAGAAAACCCAAAGGTTTAATACTCAAAATAGATTTTGATTCAAATGAAATCATGTTGATTTAATTTTGATTAATTTTGATTTACATAAAATAACCATATTTAATTAAAATAACCTACTTGAAAAAAGCAATCAACAGGTTCACCATGATGATATACTGTACGAAGAGGTAGACAGCTTGGAGAAACGGAGTAAGAAAAGAACCAGGGGGGCAAGACGGGCGGCTTTCGCAAACTACAAATAAAGAATTTAAAAGAATGAGAGATAAGATGAATCACAGTCCTATGGTTCTACACAAATATTTAGCACATTAACTTAGCAGAATACCGCCAATTTTCGGCATCTTTAAGATCCAGATGAGTATTTTCCAGATTTTTTTTCTTTTACTCTGAATATCCACAAAGGTTTGATTTCTCCGTGATGGCAAAATCCCCTACACACCATCTATATCTGAAGCATAGACTTCTCCATAAATCATCCAGTATGGCTCAAATACAACATCTCGAGCAAGACTCCAAGATGGAAGCTGCTTTGGCGAAAGTATGGCCTTGCGGGCCACTCCAAAGCTCAACAGGACTATGGCCATCAAGATCACAATGTAGAACATGTTTGCTGTCTGCAAAAGAGCAAGGCACAACCAGAAGTTTACCACAGATTTGAAATTTAAAACAAATCAAGCACTAGCATCATTCATAATTACACCTCCAATAATAAGACTGTCTAGTCATTGACCAAAATGCCCTTGTCCATGAAGAGCTGGGCTTCCTGTAGCTAAATCACCTCCTTCTCTCTGTACATGTTTTATGTTGATGTGGTCTATGGAGGAACAGAAATGTGCTGAGGGTAAAGAATTTGTGCTTAAACAAAAAATAGGAAGTATTCAAATTAGTCAAATAATCCTTATTCCTAGGATTATCTTCAGGAGTTGATTAGAGTCTGAGAAACTGATCAAGTCAGATTCATTTCACTTACTAAATGTACATCACCTCAACCCATTGGTTCACTGTGGCAGAGATAATTATGCCGTGAGTATCTTATGAGCTCCTTGGCATTTCTTAGCCTCCCTTCCACAAAGCTGGGACCCTATGATCTATTCTAGCCGATGGCCTCTGGAGTAATGGGAAGTTATTTTACTTCCTGTCCAGAACAGTTAAAAGCCATTGGACTTTCTCCATCCCTCTCATTCCCCATCATAGGAGGTCTTGGAAGCCACATGCTGACATGACTCCATCACCAGGTGGAAGGATTCTGGATCCCTGACTTATAGGGTAGAGGTCAGTCCCCATGAACACTCATTACACTTTGCATTAGGGAGAAATAAACCTGTACTATGTCACTAAGATATGTTAGTTACCTTGGCATAGCCTATCTGGTAAATACCAATGTCACCAAAATCAGAGAAAACATTGCCAGTCTAAAAGTGTAAAGAAAGAAAAATCTGTCTTTGGAGTCCAGAAGACACTCCCTTTTCTGTTCTTCTTTGTTTTCACATTATGATTCTTTCTCTAGAACTCGTCCCTTCCCTGCCAATGGGTATTTCAGAAGGAAGAACCAAAGATGATCTGGAAGTACTGTACTTCCTAGAGGGTGGGTCTCAGGTCCCTCTACAGAGCCTGTTAGAGAAGGGTAACCCACCTGCACAGGAGGCTCAGGTGAAAGAGCCAGGTAGTTCAGATTTGAAACCTGACCTCCCTACTTATGCCCTTGGGAGATCTGCTTAATCTCCATTTCCTTATATGTAAAATGTGGATAATAATTGTACCTATTTCATAAAGTCATTTTGAAGATTGAGTTAATAGGTACAAAGTACTTAGAACTGGGTGTGTCCTACAATATGTACTATTTAAGAGCTGGCCAAGGGTGAGGAGATACTTTAGCAGAAAATATTACTGCTATCCTCACATAAACCTCACCCCCAAGAATTACCATGCTTAGAGACAAATTTGCTTCAATCATACTATCTGGCCCCTACCCAAAAAGTTAATAAGCAGAGGATCCAAATCAACGAGCCAATACACTCTCCTAGGACATTTGTGAAATACGAGTTCATGGTTATAAGGAAAGCAGAGATGAAGTGAGCTGGATGTCTGGGTTTCTGTAAATAATTCTAAAAGTTAAACTTTTGTAAGCCATGAAAGTAGGTAGAACCATCTGGGGTCCAAAGGACCCCAGAATATATAAGCAGACCATACTCACCATTTTTGCAATCATGGTCACATAAGGACCTACATGTTGATTCACAGCAAAGAAGTCCAGGAGCCGTGAGAACCAGAATATGATGTCTATGCAGTATATCAGTCTTCCCGCTGTGTGCAAAGGAGGATCGCCCCACCGGAGGCCGAAGCCAACTGAAAACAGGCCAATAGCCACAGTTTCTATCACGTTCCAGTACTCACTAATCCATACCTTCACCTTTTGAGTAAACTTCCCAGGTTCTGAAATACAGACCTAAAAGAAGAAAGAAAGAGGGAAATTTAAAGAATGCGGTATATAACTCAAGAGCCTCATAATAATATTCTTTGGTACATCAAGTGCTTGCTTACAGAGAAATTTGAATCCCACCAAACCTTAGGTCACTTGGATATTTTATAGACTTCAGTTATCCTTGGCTAATGAACTACTAAAATAATTTTAGTAGTTAAACAAGTAGTAAAACAAGTGTGTTTTAATGTCACTGCTAGTGTGAACCAGCAATTTGAAAAACAAACCAGAAGTTTTTTTTTTTTTTAAAAAAAAAGAAGCAGCTTTTCCTAGCTTTTATGAATCCTAAGCTAACACAGGGGACCACCAAGACATTTTAAAACCCAGTATTACAGAGGATCTATATACCTACAATTCTATTTTCGTGAGGGATAGCAAAGTGCAGAGGACATTGGTTTGAAATCCACGAATCCTGCAATCTAGTCTTGCTACTGCTATTTAGTGGGTTTTTGAGAAATTACTAAGAATGCAATATTAAAAGTCACTATAAGAAATTACCCCTGCAATAGACTATCAGACAAATTCAAATTTAAAATAATTAACTTCTTTCCCCTGAAGCAAAAAAAAAGGTGAATTCAGATAATGTTTTTTTCCTGAATTGTTTTCTATAAACTCCACAATGGTAACAGGCAAGCAATATACATATAATTACTAAGAATACATTTACTTAATATAGTGGCCATATTAGCTCTGGGACAAAATAAATGTATACAAATGCATAGACATAGAGATATATGCACACTGAGATACATATACATTGATGCATAAAACAAACTTGTAACTATACGTGATTGCAGTTACAACTGCATGGATGCTAATTTTTTTTTTAAGTGACTCATTTGCAAAACTAAAAATGAAAATTTTGTATTGCTTTGTTTTTTGGACTACTTGCCTCAGGGATTTTCAGCTTCAATTTTCAAAGGTGTTTAGTAAAATAATTCAAAAGCTATAAATGAATTATTTACCTACTGCACAACTCTAGTCATTTCTGGGCCTAGTGTGAAATGGAGCTGACAGTATGCAAGCAATGGTAGGCTATAAATATCAATCTTACTAGAAAAAAAAAAAACTTCTGGGACATCAGATAGATGGAGGGCCTAACAGCAATTAGATAGCATCACTCTAAGACTGATAAAACACACTAGGACTTCTACAAAAATAATTGCTTTCAAAGAGCAGCAACCAGAAAAGTATCTGGCAGGGAGTAAGGGTTAAGATCAGAGATTTTCCCCTAAATACCCTTCCTAGAGCAAGCAAATTAAGATCAGCATTGTCTGTCTCACCCCCACCCTTGACCCGCTATCCGTTTTCATTATGAGCCCAAAATACCTCTTTTCAGAGATGTAGAAGACAAAGGTAGAAGGGATGACTCACCTCCCTGACTTTCTCAATGGCATTGGTGAAGATATAAATGATAACAAGCCACTCCTGCACGCTGGGCTGGGGCTGCATCTCCACCAACACAGTGTAAGTGAACAGCATGAGGAATGCCAAATATGCCATCTATGAGGGGGACACACATTCCCTAGACATGAGTGAGAGTCATAATGGAGAATGCCAAGCAGACACAAAGAGCCAAGCAGAAACACACACATAAGAACTTTAACGTAATAACATGGAAATATAACTGGGACTGATTTTAATCTGATTTTAAGGAAAGCACAAGAGTCTGCAGCTTTCTATTACAGGATTTAATGGAAGGAATGAAGGTCATTGTTCTCAAATGCATGGAAGCGGGCATTGACTCATCTTGTTGGCTCCTGACCAGAATTTCCAGAACTCTGCACATGCCAGCATGGACACTGCCAGGCAATCAACAAGGTGAGAGGGAATCACACACTCTCCCCTCCATCTAAGCATAGAAAACGTGTGTCCCAAGTACAGCAATGAGCAGTATCAGGAAGTACCTATTTTCAAATGTAATGAATTGTGATTTACTTCTGCTTGGGAGGTTTGGGGTTTTTGTTTGTTTTTATTTTTTTCGTTTATTTAAGAGAAAGACAGCACAAGAGAGAGCACAAGAGGGAGGAGGGGCAGAGTGACAAACAGACTCCCCACTGAGCAGAGAGCCTGACTCAGGGCTTGATGCCACGACCTTGAAATCATGACTTGAACCAAAGGCAGATGCCCAACCAACTGAGCCACCCAGATGCTCCTGCTGGTAGTTTTATGTTAATTAAAACCTACTGGTTACTAGAAAAGTATTGTCAACTGTGAATCCTTGTAATTAAAAGATTATCGACATATTTATCTGCAGCGCTCAGCATGAGTATTCTAACACATGGTAGACATTCAAGAAATTCACGCTTAATTACTGTTTATATTAAACCTAGATTTCCAATATTTTCAAAGAATTAAGGCACAGTAAGCACACACACACACACACACACACACACACACACACATATACATAGTGATTAATAGCTTTGCAATCTTATCTGAAGTCTTTGTTTTCTTAAGATACATTTCCAGAAGTAGAATCATTGGGCATACACACTTAAAACAGTGACACATATTACTCAATTATCCACCAGAAAGGCTTTACCAATTTTGACCGAAACCAACAATGCATGAGACAGTGCAGTTCTTTAAATAGACAGTGACAGTCCATGATGTTCACTGATCGACAGATGTTTTAAAGGCCCAGATCAACTGAAAGAAGTGTGTGTGTGTGTGTGTGTGTGTGTGTGTGTGTTCATTCTCAAGAAGGTGAATCATATTATTTTAACCTGAATCCCTATTTCTCAGATCTTTTTGAGCTCTACCTAAGTTTGGTATGTTATTTTCTCAGTTCAGTTCTACATATAGAATAGTTAAAACCACTTGTAACTACAGCTGCGATGATATTTACAGCAGGTGGTGTTCGGGACAGGCATGATGGGTATTGCTGTCTCTGAGTTAAAAACCTCTTGGAGCTACCATCAGAGCCTTTGCAATATTTTGTCGCATATTTACAAAAAGGGTGAAACTTCATCATTTGAAGGGAGATTTGATTTTTGAAATCAAACAGAACTATGTATGCATTTCATAAGTATATGCAATAAATGTTTGAATGAAAAAGTATATATTTTGAAATATGACACATTTAGATAAATATCCTTTTAAAATCATACTTCATATGTTTTAGAAAGACACAATCTTGGCCATGAACAATTTAGAGTATATATAAAGCATCAGAAAAATAAATGCTATTAAATAAATTTGAAAAGCACTCATTACATTTAAAGTGCCGTTCATGATTTCTCTGTATCACTGTGATCAATATAAGATGTAGTATTTGTGCATAAATTTATTGTCCTCTAAAATTTTATTGTCCTCTATATATTTATAACCATATGCTATTAAAGATAAAAAGTAAAAGTTTTGCATTTTTTCCTCTTTATACATTATTCTTACAAATAGAAAATCAACTCAACTGCTGAATTCTTTGCCCAAGATAAGAAAAGAATCCACCTCCATCACTTAATTCTACAACCACTGTTGTTAATGATTGTTCCACAAAGTTTCAAATGCTCCAGTTCCAGCAGAGCCAATGAAAAGCACTCAGGAAAGAAGAAAATGAAAAAAAAAAAAAAAAAAAAAGGGAAGGAAGACAATGCTTGTTCTTTCACTCCCATAGTAGGAGCGATCTGCTCTAATTCCTCACCTCCCTCCAATCTCTTTCCTACTTTGTCATTCTCGTTGTTGCTTTTTTTTCCCCCCGTCATGGCATTTCCACATTTTACCACAAGTTGGCAAATTGGGCATATCATTACCAAAATCATCATTAACTATTGTCCAGCATGAAGACTATATTTAATTGCTTCAATGAGACCAACCGTATAAAACCAAAACTTGACAATTGGAGCATTGTAGAACTCATAGATTTTCCTGGTCCATGGAAGGCTTTGGGGATCGCTCTTTGAATCAAAGTGCTGATTTTCATCTAGTTTCTCATCAGGGCCTCTTTCCAAATCATAGTCTTTCTGCAAAATAAATAATCATTTATTGTCAGAGTCCTAAGTAAAATACTGACATTTGGGAACATCCAAAATGTCATATATATGAATATAATAAATATATTAAAATTAATTGGCACTCACCTTCCAAATTATAATCTTCATCTTGGAAGGAAAGAAAACTATATGTACTGTATAAATCTTTGACTTTTGGGTAAGGAGCACAGGACATGTCTGAAATGCAAGCTTTAGTCTCCAATAATGAAACCTAGACAAACTAAGCATAGTTCCAAGGATTTAAAAATGATCCCTGTTCCTGTTCTGCTTTGTCTCCTTTATCAGTATTTTAGAACCTAAAAATATCATAAAAATCCCCATGAAATCCTTAATAGATAATACAGTTATTTCCATCACAGAGAACAAAATGGACACCCATCAATGATAAATTTTCCAATTCCTAGGAAACTCAGGCACAGCATTAGTTCTAGAATTCCAGCTTTGATAGAAATGGTTCTCCACTCATTTATAGCAGAAGTGCTTTACCTCAAGTTCTTGCACTCTCTGAGCTTCAAGTTTCTTGAACCTCCTGCAACTATTTGCAAGTATTTGTGTTGTACATGCATTTTTCTAGGGAAAGCATCAAATCTTTCATCAGTTGACTCAAAATGTCAGTCCAAGGAGGTTAACCCTTGTCAGTGATGAGCAGTAAGTATCTGTGTGGCAGACAAGTGGTTGTGTGATGGACTACACAGATGTACAGAGAAGAGCCTTTTAAAAGTGGGGTGGGGGGAGAATTGAAAAGAAAAAAAATCACTTGTAACCTGGTTGCTTTAGGGAAGAGAGAACTTACAGATGATAAAAGAGAAGCAAAAGAGATGTTACTCTACTTCACAGAGCTGAACCATTAGTGTGGTTCTAATTTTTAAATAGGAAATGCATTACTTTTGTGATCTGAAAAAATATTAAAAGAAAGGAATGTTCTCTGATGCTTTTTAGATGAATACATTTCTTCAACCTATCCACAAAAGATGTCTCCCTAGGGTCACACCTGCAAGACTGGTAAGATTTAGAAGCCTAGGAATAACTATTGCTTGAATTGTCCATAAAATTGATAAAATGTAATTTTTGAGGCTTCAGGCATCAGGATGGGCTACCTCAGTGCCTAATTAACTGCTGTCACTGATATCATTTGGGGCTGTGAAATCAGCATTGTGACCTAAGGGTGTAGGAAGTGACCTAGCTCCTAATAGGTCTGAAGCTGCCTAGAGTTAAAATAGCTTAGAACCAAAGAGAAAAGTCATCATTTACTAGGATTTTAATGACATCTGTACCACTTAAAAAGACCCCAGAGGGCAATTTCAGTAATGACTATTTTATTAAATGACTTCTCATTATTTTTTCTAGGTGTTTCTCATTAAATCTTATTTACTCTTGACAGTTTGGTATGTATTATAAAGTCCTCACTGAGCCTCTCTGAGTTGAACTCCAAGACATCAACTATCATGGTAAAGACAATGTAAGAATATAAATTCTGGGACACCTGGGTGGCTCAGTTAATTAAGGGTCTGCCTTTGGCTCTCAGGTCATGATGCCAGGACCCTGGGATTGAGCCCCACATAGGGCTCCCTGCTCAGCAGGGAGTCTGCTTTTCCCTCTCCCTTTGCCTGCCACTCTGCCTGCTTGGGCTTGCTATCTCTCTCTAGCTCTCTCAAATAAATAAACAAATACATAAAATCTTAAAAAATAAAAAGAATATAAATTCAGAATCAGGATGTCCTCCCCTGAAAAAATGAGTGGGAAATATCAGAAAGGGAGACAGAACATGAGAGACTCCTAACTCTGGGAAACGAACTAGGCGGGGTGGAAGGGGAGGTGGGCAGGGGGTGGCGGTGACTGGGTGATGGGCACTGAAGGGGGCACTTGATAGGATGAGCACTGGGTGTTATTCTATATGTTGGCAAATTGAACACCAATAAAAAATAAATTTATATATATAAAAAAAGAAAGTAACAGTGTGGGCACCTGGGTGGCTCAGTGGTTGGGCATCTGTCTTCAGTTCAGGGCATGATCCCAGGGTCCTGAGATCGAGTCCCATATCAGGCTCCTCACAGGGAGCCTGCTCCTTCCTCTGCCTATGTCTCTGTCTTCCTCATTAATAAATAAATAAAATCTTTAAAAAAAGAAAAAAAAAGGATGTTCTCCCCTTCCCCCACCTTAGAAGAAGGTAAACAAAAATGTTTTACTTAACTTTTATTCTACTCAAATCTCAATATAATCAATCAAACTCTCTTTCTATCTCCCTCCCTCCCTCCTCCATCCCTCCCTCTCCCCCAACCTTCTCCCCTCTCCCCTGTCCTCCTTCCTCTTTCTAACAGGAATCTGACCAGCAGGCACATAGAATAAAATTATAACTATATCAATTCTATTGCAGTTCATACCTATTTCCCATTGTTATTACTACCATCTTTCCCACTTAACAATGTTCTGATAAAACAGATTACTCTTCAACTTCAGAAAAAAATTTTTTTTTAAGATTTTATTTATTTATTCATGAGAGACACACACAGAGAGGCAGAGACATAGGCAGAGGGAGAACCAGGCTCCCTGTGGGGAGCCAAATGTGGGACTCGATCCCAGGACCCCAGGATCACGACCTGAGCCAAAGGCAGATGCTCAACCGCTGAACCACCCAGGTGTCCCTGGAAAATATTTTTTCATTATGGTTTATCAACATGTCTAAGACTAAACTTGTCTTTTTACTTCCAAAACTGCTCCTTTTCCAAAAATTCCCATATCCCTTCAAGATGGCCTTGTTTTAACCACCAAACTTTTGGTCATATTTTCTATCTCCCTTCATCTATGCCCCATTTTCAAATATTATTTGACTCTTCATCTAAGATCTCTCTTTTTCTCTTCATGTCCATTGCTACTAACTCTGGGAAAAGCCTTTAATCCTTCTCCTCTGGATGGGTACACCAGCCTATGCTCTCCCTGCTTTCAGCCTATCTTCTTGCTACATCATCCCATATACTGGAGACAAAGTAATTTCCCTAATGGTCACATCATCTTGCTACTCTGCTTATGTGAATCCACTGGCTATCCATTACCTACAGAAAAAAAACCAGCACATTCCTTCATAGGATATACAAGAGTCTCCGGGATCTAGCCTCAATCTACTTTCCCAGCTATACCTGCAAATATTCCCTCCTTGTCCCATATCCACTACTACCTGGACTCTAGCCAAACCATAGAACTTATAATGCTTAACATACATCTTGCATTTACTGCCTCTGTACCCCTATTTACTGTCTATCTTTCCATGGAAATGCTAGTTCCACACATCAAGTCCTAGCTTCATCACCTCATACATGAAGCCGCCACCAATCTGTAATCCTTACCGACTGACACAATTGAGAAGAATCTTCTTCCTCTGGTTAAGTCATTCTGCCATCTTGCTATAATTTGTTTCTAGGAAAGCTCATGCCATCAAAAGTCATGCTTTCAAAGAGTTAGGCACTAGAAAGATTTAAAGTGCTCATGGCAAAGTTCTTTTGCCTGTAGAGACTTCAGTAAGGACTTTTATAAAATCTCAAAAAACAGATGCAGTAGTTGAGTCTATACAGCTTGAGGACAATGGCCTCCCTTCTCCAATTATCAGTTGTGTTTTCATTATATTAATTATCGCCCACTATTACCACAAAGACAAAGCACAAAGATCCGCTAAAAGTACATCTATGTCTCATCTGTCTTCACTTTTCTCCCAAAATATATAACACAAATTGTGTTCCTCAACTAATCAAGCACATTATATTTAATTAGCGTTGTGAAATTACACATTCCATCAAATGCTGACTCTGCCCCTACTTCCTGTTTAGCAAAATTCCAAACACCAAGCAGACAATTAAAAACTATTGTTCTGGGCAGTCCAGGTGGCTCAGCAGTTTAGCACCTCCCTTCAGCCCAGGGCATGATCCTGGGATCCCGGGATCAAGTCCCACGTCGGGCTCCCTGCATGGAGCCTGCTTCTCCCTCTGCCTGTGTCTGTGCCTCTCTCTCTGTGTCTGTCATGAATAAATAAATAAAATCTTAAAAAAAATATTGTTCTAGTTAAATTCAGAGACAAAAGAACATCATTACTATGATTATAATTCATTCATAACAGAACAGGTTTGAGACACTTTTTAATAAATGTTTTAAATTGAATAATGCTGAGGTATAATGGATATTTTATCTGATTATAAGCTCCATGGTGACAGGGATCACATCTGCCTTAGTTACCGCAGTGTTCCCAGAACATCATATCTTGTCTGGCACATGGACGGTGGCCATTAAGTATTCATGGAATTAATAAATCAATATGGCCATATCCAAGTCATCCAGGTGGGCAATTTTATAAATAGGACCACTATACCACAGCCAAAGTTTAATTTTTCTGGGAACTGTGAGAACTTACTATATTTTTTTATCTTAAAAGCACATTATTTGCCATATAAGGAAGGACTTCCTTCTCTAAAAGTTTCCCTTTAAGAATGACTACTTAGTAGCATGCTCTAACCATTTATTGCCTTGAGTGTTTATGAGACCTTACCTTTCCATGAACCCTGTAAGAGCCAAAAGTGAAGTCACATCCACTTGCAAAGTACTATCTGCTACCAACAGACAACATATTTACATGTTTGTTTAAACTGACAACATATTTTATATGTTTGTAGATAGATAGATAGATAGATAGGGAGTAAGTAGGTAGGTATGTACCTAGGTAAGCAGCTTTCTCCATTGTTCATTTCAACAAACTAAATGTGAACATATAAATAAGCAAAATCAAACAAAATATCTCACATATAAAGACTTCATGTTATTTCTAGAGGCATTAAGTCAATATTACATTTCTTATCTTTCCTTAAAAAAATTTAAAATGGTCTAAGCTCACTGAGCATATCATCTAGCCAGTACAATCACAATTGTGACAACTAAATTAGCCCAGCTTTAAATTTTTTTTTAAATTTTTTTTTTTTTTATTCATGATAGTCATAGAGAGAAGAGAGAGAGGCAGAGACACAGGCAGAGGGAGAAGCGGGCTCCATGCCAGGAGCCCAATGTGGGACTCGATCCCAGGACTCCGGGATCGTGCCCTGGGCCAAAGGCAGGCGCCAAACCGCTGAGCCACCCAGGGATCCCTTAGCCCAGCTTTATAAGATAATTGCTCACACATTCCACAGAGGTTAGAATGCACCTGCCATCTTGTATTCTGAGAACCCCAGATAGAACTATCAGGCTTAATAAAGTGAGAGTGGAAGAAAGGGGGAGAGGGTAGAAAAGAAGAATATATATATATACCCAAATAGGCATGATAGTCAAAATATTTAACATCTGATTTGATAGAGGCATTAATCAGAAGGGATGCTCACCCAATCACAACAGCTGCCAGCCATACAAACGAATTATAATTGCTTATCTTCCATTTAATATTTAATACTTATTGAGTACATTTTTAAATATTGTAACAAATACTTCACAAGTGCAAAAGTATATCCAATAAGACGCTACTAAAAATGCCTCATGAAAGTATTGAGAACCAGGGAAGATGTTCACTACACCTTCAGTAATAATTTTATAAGTAATGATCCAAGCTGAGACATAAAATGAAAAAAAAATATATATATATATATATATGCAGAGACAGCATACTGGAGACCCTCCAGTGAAGATGTGTTGCAAGAGCAGTATCTTAAGTTACTCAGGAAAGTATATACATCCAGGGACTCACGTGACTTTATTTGGTCACTGGATACAACAAATTAAAAAAGAAAAAAAAAAAAAAACTTGGAGTGGAACAGTGGAGATAATGCAAAATCTAAACCTGAATCTTTAAAAATAAAGATTTTTAAGGATATGAGGCATTCTTCATTGTAACTTTTCTTTTTTTCTTTTTTAAGAGAGGGAGAGAGGTGGGGGGGTGGGCAAAGGGAGATAGAGCATCATAGAGAAGGCTCCATACTCAGTGCGGAGCCTAATATGGGGCTGATCTCACAACCCTGAGATCATGACCGCAGTCAAAATCAAGTCTGATGCTTAACTGATTGAGCTACCCAGGTACTCTTCCTCATTGTAATTTTAGAGAAATAATAACTCTATTTATTCTACTAGTCACAAAAGAAAATGAAAAATTAAGAAGCTGTCAAGATATAATAAAGACTTTCCCAGTTTTGCTCGATCACAATTAGATGCATCATACATGTGGTAGCTGATCATAGATAATACGATTAAGATTGTTAAATAAATTATTTAATAAACAAACTTTAAGAATGTGTATGTTTGTGTGCAGTCAAGACCATGCAAACTTAGTTCACAATGATATCGTACTAACCGTATAAGCGCTTTCTTTCGCACTGCTGGGGTTCTGGTCACCGTAATACCACACAAACTGGAAGTCCTGGGGCTGGGGAACGTGCGACATCTCTGCTCTGCTTTTAAATTCCAATGACAAAATGGTGGGTGGAAAAAGAATACTTATGATGATCTTTAAAAGAAAATAAAGCAAAATAAGTAGTAAGGGTCACACAAGGCACAAGTATTAGTCAAATAACAAAATGAAAATATTAACATACATAAAGTACCAGGCCTATCCCTAATTCAGTTCATACCCTGATTCTATAGATATTTTTTTAATTCAATTCCAAATCTAGCAGTGCCTCCCCTAGAAATAGTCATGAATGCAAGCATATGTGTACAGGGATGTGTAATGCAGTGTTATGTGTGATACCAAAAAAATCTGTCAACCTAAATATCTGTCTATAGAAGGATAGCTGGTGTGAGACAACCTAACAAACAGTGGAATATTATGCAATCTTTAAAAAGATAAAAACACTTTTTAATATAATGAGAAGATATCCAAGTTATATTGTTAAGTGAATAAAAGCAAGTTATATAGCAATATATGGTATGTGATACTATTATTGTACAAAAGGAAATTCAAAAATTAGAAAAGATATGTGCATATACATATATGCATTTAAAGGTTTAAAAATAAGTATACACACTATTATTATTTATCCCTAGGGGCAAGGCAGTGAGAAATATTATTTTTCAATGAACATGAGCATATCGCTTCCATAATTCTTGAAAGCCATTCGGAATGTCTTCCTAAAACTCACCAGCCAAGAACTGATGAATTAGGATCTAGGCATGGAGAAGAACTGCCATCAGCTCAGAGATTTTAAGTAAATAATCCAGGCTTCTTTGTTGACTCACAACATTTTGGGGCAAAACATTCAGTTTTGCTTCCTTTAAGTCTCGTTATGCATAGAATTACATGAGGATCAAAATGGTATTAAGTTCTAGGTAAAAAAGGCTTCTAAAAAAAAAAAAGGGCTTCTAGTAAACTGAAATAGGTACAGAACACAGCCATGGGGAAAATTATTCCTCAAACTTCCAGCCATCTATACCCTATCTTGTTCTCTGCACATTTAAAAAGAATTATTGTCAGAGATTGTGTAGCTAGGGGTGGACCCGTTCACTTCTCTGCTTCATCTTTTCTAAGACTGAAATCAATAGATCAAAAGAGAACTTCTTCTAGAAATAATTGTTACTTCATCAATATTTTTAAAAGAGGAATCTAAAAAAAAAGCTAAAAAAACAAAAGAGGAATCTATATGAAATAATTTTTGGTTCACATTTATCCTCTTTTTGCAATCTTATTAGTGGATTTCAAATGTGCTATTTCTTTTATATATTTTGTATATTATATCTTATTTCTTTGTGTTTTCTCTAGTGTGTCCCACAGAAAAATATTTTTAAGAAAGTCATTCTATTTGGGACATACATTTTTAAGTGTACAAAAAGTAAAATTTAAATATATAGTCCTCTATAGCCCTTAATGCTCATGCTGTATCCCCTTTTATTCAGTTTATGAGCATATGCATTTCATAAACTTGACCATAACCTAAAGCTTTAGGCTTGGGTTTGATGTCCAAAGTGAAATGTCTTTAGTAGTTAAATTACTCTTGATAGTTCAAGATGAGAGGTGAGGCCAAACTCTAATGGATAGAAGAATCTGGAAATAGGTGTATCAGGAAGCTTTATAAAATAGAGCATCTAACCTACATTGGATGAACAGAACAGAAATTGCTAATTTTATTTAGTGTGTTACCAATTAATATTCTTTTTTTTCTAAGATTTTATTTATGAAAGATTTATTTATTACAGACAGAGGCAGACACAAGCAGACTCCCCGGAGGGAAACTGATGTAGGATTCCATCCGAGGACCCCAAGATCATGACCTGAGCCAAAGGCAGATGCTCAACCACTAAGCCACCCAGGAGTCCCCCGATTAATATTCTTAAACTGAAAAAAATTTCACTAAAAAGGCTCATTTACTTCTGTTATAGTTATCAGAGGCCATGAAGTTTGCCAAGAATGAAATCTTGTATATGCTTGTATCTGCTTTAAACTTCTAAGCACCTGCACAAGGAAATGCCTTTTGATGGATGGAGCTGGTGTAATCACCCCCATTTCTGAAAAGAAACTGTGACAGTGGAAGATAAAGTATTTGTCCCAGCTCATTCATGAGAACCAAAGATACTAACTGGTTTTCCTGAATATATTCTTCCAGAACAAGAGGGAAATGAACTCAAGAGCATAGACATTCAGAGTAAACGAATATTAAACTCTATAAAGCAAGCAAATATATCTTTTTTTTTTAATTGAAGTATAGTTGATACACAAGGTTACGTTAGTTTCAGGTGTACAGAATAGTCATTTGATACCTCTATGGGTGACACTGTGCTCACTGCAAGTGTGCCTATCATCTGTCCCCATACAATGCTAGCATAATACCACCGACTCTATTCCATATGCAATATGTTTCATCCCTGTGACTTATTCATTCCATCACTGGAAACCCGTATCTCACTCTCCCCTACACCTATTTTGCCCAACCTCTCCTCCACCCCCTCCAACAGCCACCAGTTTGTTCTCCGTGTAAGTGAACGTACCTTTAACCAGGAGTTTTTCCTCATTTTCAGGCGCCCGGTCCACATGTCTGTCAGTAGCATTTGGGTGCAAGTGTGTGAAACAAAGGGCCGCAATCTTCCAGACGCAGCCAGTTTCAGACAAGTAGAATTGCTCCAGTTCTTGAGTTCATAGGTCAACAGTTTCATGGCCATTCTTTCATTCTGCTTGAATGCTTTCTCCAACACATCCAGAGCAAGTTGGCCGAACTGTCTGTAATGACACAGTGGTGAATGGCAAAAACAAATGCAGGTGAGAGTCCCAGAAACATTTTAAAAGATTAGTTAGGAGACTTGAGGAAAGATCAAACACAAAAGAATGAACAGCAACATAATAACCTCAGATTGCAGAAGCTCTTTCAACGTGGTTGCTGTGCAGGAAATGGGCATTCTCCCTTTACAAAAGGGTTTACACTGCAGCGTACAGAATTTGGTTTATACCAGGAGTGGTTGAGCTATCTATCCCCGGGGAGAAGCCTAACCATTCTGCAAAGCAGACTATATATGAGGACCCCTGGGTGGCTCAGTCGTTGAGCATCTGCCTTCCACTTAGTTCGTGATCCCGGGGTCCTGGGATTGAGTCCCACATCGGGCTCTCTAAAGGGAGCCTGCTTCTCCCTCTGCCTGTGTCTCTGCCTCTGTGTCTCTCATGAATAAATAAAATCTTAAAAAAAAAAAGACTACATATAGCTTGGTTTGGGGTTCCTTGACAAGAACTAATAAAGAATTTTTTGACAGAAAAAAAAACTGTTGAATACTGAATAAGCAATTAAGGGAAATCACGGAGTCACCTTTTTAAAAAAAATGTTAGCAAATACATAGATGACTTAAGTAAGAAGCTAGATGTGGAGACATTTTCAGGAGGGTTGTTTTTTCTAAAAAGTAGACACTGTTACTCTCTGGAATTTTTAAAATCACAATTATACATTACATTCTATGAACACTAGTTCTCCTTCTTTCCTCTCTCTTATAATGCTTGAGTAATCAAAAAATCAAAACCATTTCCAACCTTTCTATCTTTTGCCATCACGCTCTGCTTCTTTGATAATTAACACCTCTATTTGCTTCCCTGCCTGTGAGGTACTGAAAGTAAACAAGTTTTCATTTAACTTAGTGTCAAAGAGTTTGAGAGTTGGAAGGGACTTTCAAAATCATTAACTGAACCTTCTGTGGGAGGAATCTATAGTCTCAAAATCTGGCCATTTAGTAAACAGCTGGATGAGGACTGGAAGCCACATCTCCTGACTAGAGGGCTACCTCTTTTCCCTTTATTCCACAAGGCGCTTTGAAATACCTAAAGACTGTTACTAGTAGGAGGGCCCAGGAAATGCAAGGCAAAAAGTCCACACATCTTACAAAGTCTAAGGCGAGGGAGATAAAAGTATCTAACCATTCTAAGAACTGTCGATGTTTAGTATGAAGTGAAGAGAGAACTCCTACTTTGAATAATTTCTCAGCTCTTCTGAGGCATCATCCATCATGTTGCTCTCCTTAGCTTCCTGGGCCATGGCTCGGTAGAGTTTATAGGCAATCACTGCCTTGACCGTGGCCTCCTCTCCATGCTGCCAGAAGAACATGGCCATCTTCTGTCTTTTCATTAGCACAGCCCAAACCAGCAGGTCATTGTAAGGGTAAATAAAGCCGGTAGATTCAAGGTCATCTGATATATTTTGTTCTTCTTTTGACTTCTTCCTTGACTTATGAAGAACTACAGACTTTTCCTGTTGGAAAATAAAATAAGAACAGATTCCATAAGAGTCAGATGCAGGACATTCAATCCAATGAAACATCTCAGGTATTTCTAGGAATATTTTTCCAATCTCTGAAAAGAGACAGAAACAACAATAGAACTTTATAAACCAGAAACCAAAAATTTGGCCTTTTAGTGATCTATTTCTTTTTTTTTTTTTAAAGATTTTATTCATTTATTCATGAGACACACACAGAGAGAGAGAGAGAGAGAGACAAGAGAGGGAGAATCAGGCTCCTCACAGGGAGCCTGACATGGGACTCTATCCCAGGTCTCCAGGATCAGGCCCTGGGCTGAAGGCGGGTGCTAAACCACTGAACCACCCGGGCTGCCCTAGTGATCTATTTCTTGTTGTATCTGATAAATCCAGGGTTCACAAGCTGAGATACCCTGTGTTCATTTAGCACAACTTAAAACACTGCACCTTTGAGATAGACCCAATAGCTACATGACAATTTTCAATTTCTTAAGGAAATGGTTGAAATAACATATTGGATAAATGAGAAGTATTTAAAAAAAAAAAAAACTCTAACCTGACTTTATAAATAAATTCATTATCTTTCCCTTAGAAAAATATTACTAGCATCGCCAACAAGCACCCAAACTGATTGGTTTTAAGTTTCCCTTCCTTTAGTCTGATTATATTCCTCTAGTAATAGTAGTATGTAATAATGAAATACTATTCTCTACTGAGTAAACTAATCCTTTACAGCTCATCTCAATGCCACTGCCCAACCTTCATGTTCTTCTGTATCACTGCGTACACATTTATATTTCAATATTCATTATATGGAAATATGGTTATTACTTTGAGGAGGGGGCATCATTTCTCAGTCATAATTATACTTTCTCCACCCACCTGCATCCCAAATTCAACCAAGTACCCAACATAATGCCTGGTGAATAACCAGATTAGACAATTATTCTTTTTAATAAAAGGGGATAAGAGAGAAAATTATAAGCTTCCTCTATTTCTAGAAATAAAAGGAAATTTGTATTCATCGATGGTAATCAAGGGTAATTTTATAAAACACCCTTTCATCCTAGGAGCTATGGAAAGCAAACCTCTTTCGGCCAACATAGGAATCTTTTATATAGAAACTCCTGAGCAAAAGCATTCATGCCCAGAGGAAAGCAGAACTGAGGTAAAATGGGGAGAGTTGGATTAACACCATCACTCACGTTGTTAAATTGTTGTTATGCTGTTGACTTGTACCCATTTATTTATGGTACTTGCCACCGGCCTATGGGTAGCTCCCTTCTCCAACTTTGAATGAAGAAATGGGCTAGCCTGCAAGAACAGTTTTATTTTCATGTCTATAAAGAAATAAAGTGGTACCTTGAATTTGTAAGGCTGGGCAGTTCTAATGAACTGGGAATGCAGCGTACTTTCTGCAGATTCATTTCGATTTCCTGAGGGGTGTCTTCGGTGAAGAGGGGGCTGGGAAAGGCTTTGAGCAAAACTGGTCACTCGCTGGCAGGTGTCATTTTATTTTTAAAATAAAAATAACAAAATAGAACAAAAGGGGAAAAGATTATCATGGAAACAATTAACATTTTGTTTCTAGACAGTAATGAAAACAAAATAGGATACTGTGTCCTACCAAGAATCCAAAAGTTCTATCTCTAGCCCATGATTAGTATTTAATTATTCCCCCAGCAAAAGCCTCTCACAATTTCTTCCTTATTAAGCACACTGTTATTTCCTAACATCTTAGAGAACATGCTATTTCATTCCCTATTACATATCTGCATTCCTTCTCTAGGTGGAAATTCCATTAAAAATCAATGGATGATTGAGCCTAGAACAAGCTCAGAATAGGCAATAAAGATGCACAGTTCTGACAAGAAAAAGTTCCCACTCACAAACAACTCCAAGGTTAAGTTAGAAAGTTATGGAACTTCTCCAGATGTTATGTATCACC
Organism: Canis aureus; assembly: GCF_053574225.1. Lineage (NCBI taxonomy): Eukaryota > Metazoa > Chordata > Mammalia > Carnivora > Canidae > Canis > Canis aureus. The sequence continues at coordinate 84,048,428 of NC_135611.1, read as the reverse complement.
ACCGGAATTCCAGTGATTAGGCCCAGTGACAACATGATTTATTGCTTATCAGCATGAAACTTCCATCAGTAAGAAACAAAAAGAAGTATTTTTATAGGGGCTGATACAGAAATGGATGATACAAACCATGGGCTTTGAGCTACTTTATTTATTTATTTATTTATTTATTTATTTATTTATTTATTTATTTATTGAAATAAGAAGGCATCAAACAGACCACTGCTCTATTTCAACTTCCAACACCAAAGAACAAAAGTGATTAGTCCAAAATAACGGTAATTTGCCACCCCCTGCCAATACTTACTAAGATATCCCAAACCAGTGGCGTAAGCAAAAGGGTCCTCAGTTAAAGGACCCAGCTGACGATGAAGCATTCTGTCTCTTTAATGCACACATCATGTGCATTTTTCCCTCTGTGTCCACATAGCCAACATAATAAGTCTGTCCCAAGAAATTAGGACCATTGGAGGGCCCAGAAATCTCATGCATACCAAGGAACTCAAGCACCAAAAGGGTTTCACATATTCATCCAAAAGTTATTCCCATTATAGAACAACTCTATACAGCCATAGAAAAAAATCAGTTCTCCAAGGTAGGTTATCTCTTCCAATAAAAAGTAGGTGTTCTATATTATTTTTGGCGGCCATGCAGTCGATACTCTGGGTTGTCATCCAAAAGCAGGGTATGAAGAGGTGGCTAATAGGGGACGGTGGCTGAGCCTAATGTGCTCTTTTCCACAAGGTGATGGAAATGAAGATTTGCCATAACAAAAGTCAGTTCTTCCTCCCTCTACCATAGCCCCACCAGGAGGCCTGGGTATAGGCAGAAGATCTGAATGAGTCTGTCCCAACCAATCATGGTGGATTCAGTTACATTACTATACTAACTTGCAATTAAATAGCAATACTGGGACACCTGGGTAACTCAGAGGTTGAGCATCTCCCTCCAGCTCAGGGAGTGAACCCCGGGATCCCGGGATCGAGTCCCACTTCGGGCTCCCTGCAGGAAGCCTGCTTTTCCCTCTGCCTGTGTCTCTGCCTTTTATTTATTTATTTACAAATAAATATAAATAAATACAATAAATAAATTTACAAATAAATATTTGTAAATATTTTACAAATAAATTTATTTATTTGTACAAATAAATAAAATCTTAAAAATAAGAGTGCTACTAAGGTTCATTTTTGGGGTGGGTTTTAGACTGGTCCATAAAAACTGTTGTCATAATGTAAAATCTAAGATCGACAACATGGCTAGCTGTGGCCAGTGTTTGCCATACCACATAATCATCACTGACAAATCATTTATGGAAAGGTCAATGTGTTCCATGATGTATTCTTTTGCAATATTTTTTCTTTCAATATAATTACCCAACTTAGGTATTCTGAGGTTGTCTTCAACCCTACCTAGGAAGGCCTAGGTAAGGGTTGACAGGTTTGAGAACCTGAGCTAGCACTGCTTTTGCAGACGTTCTTTGTGTCATAATATATTCTTTCTTCCAATATCCAGTTTCTTTACCCTTAACCAATAGTAAGTTCACAGATACAGTGGTCTTCCCGGCTCAAATAACTTTCCAATGAGATCTTTTAGGTTAAAAGGCAGTTGAAGAGATTCTGATAAAATTGTCATTGGCCATATGATCAAAGCGCCTATTCACACATCCAGTACATAGCAGGGTCACAGCATCCAAAGAAGGAAAAGATCTTCAGCAAGATTTCTGAAGACATATTATCCAGAGACACAGAAAGGTTAGTGGAGGACTTCTCATAGTGGTCTCCCCGCCTGGCACACTGCCTCAGGGTTGTGCTGCCTAAATATATCCGTGGCCTGGCCCCCTTCTGAACCCAGTGGCATGTGGCCTCCTGGGGGATCCCCTGGGCTGCGCCCACCCACACAAGGCTCAGTAGCAAATGCAGTGCCTGGAGTCCATGTCAGTGCTTGCTCAAGTTACTTTATTTACTCATTTATTTTGGTTTGCATTTTATGGATATTAGATAGAGAAGTGATAGGATCATGACTTCTAAAATATAATACTCAAATTATTATCATTATTATTGTGATATAGGATTAATAGCATCTTCAATAGTAATCACAATATTATTATTAACAGTTACTCTGTGATCTCTGTGTACCAGGAATATGGGTTTTCCAGGTGTTATTTTATCTAATCCTTTTGACGAATTTATGAAAGAGATATTATATTATTATTCTCATTTTATAGATAAGGAAAATGACACATGGAGAGGTTAAGCTTCTTACTCAAGATTTCACAGCTACTAATGAACAAAACTAATACTCCATCCCAAATCTCTCTGACTCTAAACCATATATTTGTAACTGCTATGTTCTAATGTACTATGAGTTTCCTAAATAAATTCTACTCCTTCACTAGGAAACAAAAATGGAAAGTAATTTCACACCATTTCAAAAGACAAAAAGCACTAAAGGTACCTGGCCAGCAAGCTCCCCACTGGGCTACACCAAGAGCATAGTTGGTCCTCATACTTGTCACAGGTAACCTCACAGCAAAGTATATTTCATTTAGCTGAAGGAGCTGATACCTCAAGTATGTCTCTCTGCCTTTGAAATCTCAGTGAAGATCATTTTCTCCATGACACTTGAGTGTCCTTTTGTTTTGTTCTTTTATTTCTTAAAGACAAGTTGGGCTTCACTTCACCTGATTCTTTATAAATAAAAGTCAAAAGTGGCTCAATATTCTGGATATTCCTGTGATCCCACTCCAAACCACCTTTCCAGTCTACCCTTCGCAACCTTCTAACATGTCAACGGAAACAAAGATCTCCTTGTCACTGCAAAAACATAATCTGATGTCCATAGTACTGTGCCTTTCACTGTCCCTGCTCATCTCTCAACCCCAAATGCTCCAAACTATCTTTTCTAACACGTCCATTATCCTCTAAGAAGAAAGGCTCTCTTTGGTTTACTGGGCAATAGTGGTGATTTTAAGAAATGAACATTTTCTCTGCTAATCAACCAGGCAGCAATTCATTCCTAAACTTTCGAAATGTTCATAGAAAATAAAATATGTACGATGTATATTTTTACATATAGTACACACTGCATGCATTTTCCAATATAACCCCCCAACACACCTGTCCCAAATTTGTCATCTACAGATTATGGACTCATGAGTTTATAGATATAAGAGATATAAGCCCATTAAGTTTTTGCCTTCTGCATTTTCAAAAGGAAAGAAAAGAACTGGTCATCTCTCCCTTAAATCTTACTCAAGACATTACTTCTATGTCATTATAGCACAGGGCACCTGGTAGCTCAGTGATTGAGCCTTTGGCTCAGGTCGTGATCCCAGGGTCCTGGGATTGAGTCCTGAATCAGACTCCCTAAGGGGAGCTTGCTTCTCCCTCTGCCTACGTCTCTGCCTCTTTCTGTGTCTCTCATGAATAAATAAATAAAATCTTATATATATATAGATCTTATATATGGTACATATCGTATCCTCTTCTGTATGATGGCTAGTTATTCATAAATCTGTTCTTCTGAGAGTTTCTAAACTCCTGATCTTTATGTTCATCCTAAGCCAACACTGTAATTTACATGTGGCAGAGACTCAATAAATGTCGATAAACACAGATGTCCATTTTAGAAGCTATTCCCATGCTAACTCTCTAAGCCATTTTTCTAAAAGTGTAACTTCTAGTTATCCCATATTTTACAAGGGTACTTATCAATTGTGGTACCTTATGTTTTCTGTAGAGGTTGTTGTAGAGGGTTCTGAAACTTTTTCTAGTGTAGCTGCTTCGATATGCTCCACCAATGAGGTATTCGATTACCAATCCAATGTCAATCAGTGTTATCCTGTAGCCTGTGAGAAGGGTATGCTGAAACAAAACCATGTAATGGATTGTAACTTTCATCCCTTTTTGTTTCTCCTATTCCATCTGTTAGGACATAACCAATCAACCGCAAAGAGGTAGATTCATACATTTCAGTCATCTTTACAAACTGATTGATTAATGTGACCAACTACTGATAGTCTGCTTGCTCATATGGAAAACCCTAGCCTTAATGTGTTTTTCATTTCACACACATCAAGTGTGTGCTTATATTTGCTCATTCTATTCTCTTTCTCTCTCTCTCTCTCATGCATAGATACACTTTATAATAAAATACACTTAAGTATAGTATAAAAGATTGTTTTTAACTGGAAATTATATAACTACTACAATAGGAGTAAAATTACTGGAGGATATTGCCAAAATTTGCAATTTTGACATATTATTTAAAATAAAAGTTACTTAAGAGACAGCCTGTACGAGAAGAACACTCAGACCCTCCTCTGTTTCCCTGAAGGCAGGAAATAACTCTCCCATGTGAAAGGGACCCTCCTTGTCCCAGGAAGTAAAGAGACATACTTATCACCAGAGATGCAAAATTCAGAGTAGAGAAGGCTGTATAAGCAACCCTCATTACTTTTTATTAATTTACTTCTCCAGCCAAAATTCTGTTTAGAATTCCTTACTAATTGAAGTTAAGTTTTCTTTGTTCTGTCAATTTTTCACAGATTTATTGTCTCTTTATCTGAAAAGTATAAAAATTGCCGGTCTTGCTCATTTCTTGAGGTCTCCATTTCATTACTGGACCTATGTGTACACATAATAAAACTTCGGGGTTTTTTTCCCCCGTTAATCTGTCTCATGTAAAATTTAATTCTTAGGCTAGCTGGAAGAACCTTGAGCTAAGGAATATTTCTTCCTCTCCTTCAATATACTGAATATATGTGATCTAAGATTAACATTGGGTGAGATCTTCAATCTCTCTAGAGCACTTTGCACTATGTTGATTGCATCATACACAAAATGAGAAGATTGAAAATAGAAGTAGAACAAATAGAAGTAAGGAACATGGAATGGCGAACAAAATAAGATATCAAAACATGAGGCTGTGCCAAAACAAATGTTATGGTTGGCAGGGTCTTAATCCAAATGAAGATTACTTTGACCACTTAAAACTCCACCTTACTACCTCTTCGTAACTGTCACTTCTCAACTCCCACTCACAGTACCTTTTTAAATTAAAGTATAATTGGCATACAATATCCTATTAGTTTCAGGTGCATATCACAAGATTTAATATTTTTATACATTATGAAATGATCCCCATGAAAAGTCTAGTTACCATCTTTTCCCATGCAAAGTTATTACAATACTATTGAACTATAGTCCCTATGCTGTATATTCCATTCCATTCCCATGACTTATTTATTGTATAGTTGGAGTTTGTACCTCTTAATCCCCTTCACCTATTGAGCTTATTACACTGATACATATATGAATAAATGTAAATACACTCATAATTTACTTTTTTCAGGGAACACCAAAACTAATGCTCTTAGTTGCTAAGAGTTAAGAGCATATTTAACCTATTCTATTCCCTTTTCTTCAGTTTACTGTAATGAAATCAAAGTTCAAGGAAGTAATCTAAAATCATTTTGATCATGCAAACTAAATTTACATCAGTACGGATGCTTTTGCTTACTTTTAATTTGCCAACTAAATGTCTTCCTCTGCAGTCCTTTTACTCTGGCTCTCCCACCAAGTCAACATAGCCAGAAAGCCCACACCCTCTCCATGAAGATACCAGACTTCTGAGAAATGATGAAGTACTATAAAGTGTGCCATGGATGGATTTTAATTATGGGGACAAAAATGTCTCTCTTAGTTTTCTGCAGATGTGAATAAGAGATCTTGGTGACTAAAAGAGAAAGAATTAAAGCATAAGAGACTGCTAAAGGTTTGATAACTAATAGATGATGAGTTTATTTTAAGTCTGATTTAACTCAAAGTTTGGTGAAAACACCATGAGCAAAACATGAGTGAGGGTATAGAGCAGTGGGATTCATCCTGGCTCCCTAGAACAATGCTTAGATTCACAAAAGAAGATAGGGACCCCAAACCATCCCTCATAGTCAAAACAATAACAAGACAATGAAAATCACATATTAGTCCTCTGATAAACATGACAGAACAAGGAAATTTCTTCATTTTTCAGCAAGTATCATTATCACTGGAAATACAGTTGTATTATATTGAGGTAAAATTCTGATTGAAAGTTCTGTATGTCTCCAATTCATATTTTATAAGAGACAATAATTATTAGTTAATGCCACTTACTTGGTAGATCAAATCTTTTAAAACATAAAATAAATTACAAGGAAAAAAAAGAGTAGTTTGGTGATGAAATTGTTCAGTCAAAGAGGGTAGGTAACTCTCTAGAAATTCCAAATCTACATTTTATGAAGCAAAATCTGGCAACACCTCAATCACAAAGCTAAGGCAATACACAAAGAAGTTTGTACACATTCATAATTAGGTTACCTGTTTTACATCTCGGACAAGGTGATGCAAGAGCATATTAGTAGGTCCTTGTTTCTGTAATAAAGAAGAAAAGAAAAATTCATTCCTTTTAATTACCATGCACTAGGGGGAAAATATTTTATTTCAGAATATGTAAATAACCCAGAATACTGAAATTTTTCTTTAACATCTTTAGTTATGAAGCTTACCCCAATTAGTTATAAGTAAGTTATTTCCTAAGAGAAGATATAATTAGATTGAAATATTTTTCAAAGATGTAAAAAAAAAAAGGATATAGATGTAGGTGGTAAAAACTTTATTTTTTTCAAGAGACAAAAATAAATTTTAATTTATAACTATCCTTTATCATATATAAACTACACAATTACAAACCCCATCACACAATTACATTCCATCAACAATTACTTATCGATCACTACTATGTTCAATACAGCTTTCAAGGGAGTCAATGAAGAATATAAGTACCTTCGTCATAGTTTTCACAGTTAATTGAAGAGACAGGGGACTTACATGAAAAAATAAGCTACGAAGATGTGTGCTCAAAGAGTTGCAAAAAAACTGTACCATAGGAATAGATCACTGTAAACTGGAATATTCACAAAGGGCTTGAAGAGGGCTTTGAAGAAAGGGTAAGATTCAAAGGACAAGGAAGTACATTTCAAGAAGCATGGTTGGCTTGAGCAATCGGTGTTTTTACAATGAGTAAGCTGGTCTGGTTTCAATAAAGGGTTTGCATAGGAAAGTTGCGGGAACAGAATTTTAACAGCCACCATAGATGGAGATGCTTCCAACAATTCAATAAAAGCAATTTGTTCTTACTCACATCATTGGCTTTAACTATGGTTTTACTGTTTTGTTTTCTTAACTTGTTTATGTTTCTATTTTGTGTAATTAATTAAAATAAGAAAAGCAGACATGGCTAGAGGATAAAATGGATTTTGTAAGAATGTCCTTTGGTTGAGAAATCTGTCTCTCTCTAACCTATCTTTGTACGTCAATATTCAATGAGGCTTGAGCATTCAATATTTAGCTTATGCTAAATCTTAAGCTAATTAATAAATGAATCATAAGGGAGGTGATTGATGGAATGTTCCAATACTCACTGTGTTATAGAGCTCTTCCAGTCGGGGGATGGTAAGAAAGCGATGTAGGTTCACTCCATATTCTATTAAGAGCTTCACAAAATCCACTCGATCCATCACTAAAGCATCTAACATTGCTTGTTCCAGTGCGCCAGCCTTAAACAAATAAATAAAGGTAGAAATCAGAGATATAGAAAGTAGAAATTTTTTAAAAAGTAGAAATAACTAAAGAATTACATATATTTGAACTGAAAACAATGCAGATACAATAATCATAAAATACAGTCTTACTAAGAAATGTTCAGGACCTGACTGAAGAAATAGTCAAAAGTGAACCTGATGAAATAAAAGATACTTTAAATAAATCTGTTCTTGTACTAGAAGACTGACAATTATAAAGATCTCATTACTTTCCAAATTAATGTACTGGTTTAATGCAATTCTAATAAAAATGCAAGGTTTCTTTCTTTGTTGTTGTTGTTGTTGTTATTCTAACTTGGTACATTTTCATTTAAACAATACCCAGTTTCTCAATATAAACAGGAAATTAAACACACTCACTTATTTTACTTTGACCTAAAACTTCAATAAAACTACAATAAAAGGATTTTTTTATTTTTTTATTTTTTTTTTAAGAAATGAATCCACTAGAACAAGGAGGTCCAGAGTGTCATGTTTTGGAAGTTGGAAAGCAGACAAGTCAAATGGTAATTGACTTAGCAATCCCCAGAAACCCAAAAGGTGAAAGTCCCCAGAAATTGAATCGCAAAAAAGCCAACAACCACAAAAATCTATGCCACAGAATTCTGGGGGCTCCAGGATGAAATAAATGTACACATACAGAATCCCTAATGTAGAGGACTTCCCAATCATCTTCCCCCTTTTGACTTCTGTTACCACTAGCAGGAGGGCTTTTATCTTATCCAGGCAAGGGATTGGAGGATTCTTTTCTGTAAAGGGACTAAGAGAAAAGGCAGGAATATGCTGTTATCTCAGGTCCTCCCAGCAACTGGAAGCCAGATCAGTCCTCTGTGAAGCTTAAACCTACAGTTAAGCCCTACCTATGGGCTCAGAACTTCTAAAGAGCTTTCTCTCCTCCATTCTTACATAAAAAGTCCAGAATAAACACACCACAAAACATCAGTTAGTAAGAATCAGACAATGCAGAAGAAGAGAACTTCAAAAGAACTATCATTACTATCAGTGAAATAAGGTCCTATAGATACTATGAGATACTATATTCAGGATGCTTAAAAAAATAAAATAAAATAATAATAAAAAGTAAAGAACAAAGAACAAATTTGCTCATAGAAATTAATAGCATGCTACCAGAAACTAATAGCTCCATATAAGGCATGAAAAATTAAAGTTGAGGAAATCTACCAAAGGAAAAATACGAAAGATAAAAGGAAAAAAGATTAGAGGAGCAGTCCATAGGTCCAACATTTAAATGCTATGAATTCCAGAAAGAGAACAGAGAAAAGAAGATGGCCCCAGCATGGAAACCCATGATTGCTAAGTTGAAAGCATATGCCCAGCATAATGGATATAAAGGCTCACAACAGCACACAGCACTATGAAATCTCAAAACATTGGAAAGATTATTTATTGAACCTCCAGAGAGGAAAAAAAAAATGGTCAAAGGATTAGAAAACAAATATTTTTACTTCTCAATAGCAGTGTTGAATGCTAAAAGCTAAGCATTCAAAATTATTCAGGAAAATTAGCTCTGATCTTTAATTAAAGTATATCAAAACATCTAAGTTCTCAGAATATTTATGTTCCATATTCCTTTACTCAGACAGTTATTGAAGGATGCATCTCATTGAAACAAAGGAGTAAACCAAGGAAGAAGAAATGGGATACGGAAAACAGGTGTTCTAACACAGGAGAGAGGCAAAGGGAATCTCCAATATGATGAAGGTGGATCCCAGCATGACAGCCCAGAACCAGGAACAGCAGGCAACCAGTCCAGATTGTAGCAGTGAGGACAGGACCATAGACAGAAAAGTGGAGAGGTCTCTAAAATGAATGAATCAGAAAATAGCAATATGACTTGTTATTTAAAAATATGGAGATTTATAAATGTCAATACAATAAAAAAATGTCAAAATTACTTCACTTTTGTGATTAGCAGGACAGAGCACTATTGTTGTTTTAGTTGCCTTTTAGTACCATTAGATGTTTCTTAAATAATATGTATGTGTTATTTTGACTCAAAAATAATATACTTGTGGTATGGTCACAACTGCAATGTTTAAAAATGAAATGTTAATAGTGGTTACCATTAGCACTATAGATAATATCTCTTCTTTCTGCTTTTCTCTGTTTTCTTTTTTTTTTAATTTTTTTTTTTTTAATTTATGATAGGCACACAGTGAGAGAGAGAGGCAGAGACACAGGCAGAGGGAGAAGCAGGTTCCATGCACTGGGAGCCCGACATGGGATTCGATCCCGGGTCCCCAGGATTGCACCCTGGGCCAAAGGCAGGCACCAAACCGCTGCGCCACCCAGGGATCCCTTTTCTCTGTTTTCACTTATTTCTATTGTGACTACATGACACTTCAATGCAAAAATAAGAAAAAAATTTAAGTTTTAAATAATATAAAAATCCAGCCATTTAAAAAAATAAGTAAAACATCCTTCCATTTACCAATTTCAATTAGCCTGAGGAAAAAAATGATTTTAGGGAGGCAAAGTTGATGAGAGAAATGTCTCACGTATTGGGCACCCAGCTACAGAGAAGCTACCTCCATACTCCTCTCAAACCAATCTCTCTCTGCCAATTTTTTCTTTTGACTTCCTCCTTACAAGCCAACACATGAAATATTTTTCCAAAATAACTTCATTTTAACTATACCTTCCAATGTTGTCCATAAATTAGAATGTGTTTCTTGGCAATGTCCATTCTGTCCCAAGCCATTGCCAGATTTAATTGTTCTGATGCTGCTAAATTTGTGCCTAGGGTAAAAGAAGAGAACAATCATATATCTTATTTAAAATATCAACATTAAAAAAATACCAAGTTCCATGGAATGTGAAAAGAGAAAATGTGGAAGAAATGTAACCCTCTTTAGACACTCACCCTTGAGCAGAGCCGTTAGGATTGCTAAATCAAGGTCTTGTGACTCCTCGGAATCAGCATCAAATATGGTAATCTATAAGAGTTGAGAAACAGAAAGCCATACATTTTGGAAACTAGCAAAGAAATGTTTTCAAAAAGTACCCACAAAATGTGTTCTAGAGGTAATGAATTGACCAAAACAATGCAAAAAAAAAAAAAAAAACCACACACACACACACACACACACACACAGTTAATCTTCTTTATTAGTTAGTCTCTTTTTACTTATAGAAAACTTCTTAAATAGGTTAATGGAGAATTGTGAACATTTAGAGAGAAAAAAAACCTGAAAAATCTACCTATCCTACAGGAAACCCATAAAAAAAAATTTAATACACTGAATTTCATACTCATTCACTAGGATAAAAAGAAACTCATTATCAATTCCTTATGAAAAAAAAATCATTCCTTTTGAAGAGATATCACAGGATATCATGCTTCTGTTTACCTCATCTTAGAAACTAAGATTTTTGCTTTTTTTAATGAGAGGTGAATTCTTAAGGATTCAGTCACAAAATACATGAGGCAATTACAATGCAATTAATGAGTAGAAAGGGCAACACAAATAATCTTCACAATGTCTGTGTCCAGTGCACCCTGCCATAAGGCTAATTTTTTTAAGACAAGAATTTTATTTCTGATTATAAAAGTGCCTGGTGTCTCAGTCGGTTGAGTGCCCAACTCTTGGTTCTGGCTCAGATCACAATCTCAAGGTCTAAGATGGAGCACTGCTTGGAGCTCCATGCTTAATGTGGAATCTCCTTAAGATTCTTTTTCCCTCTGCCTCTCCTCACTCCTTAAATAAATTAATTAAAGAAAAAGAAAAAAAGAAAAGATTGTCTGCAGTTAATGAATGTATCTCAGTCTTTCAAAATGAAATTATGGGATGCCTGTGTGGCTCAGTGGTTGAGCTTCTGTCTTCAGCTCAGGGCATGATCTCAGGGTCCTAGGATTAAGTCCAAATCAGGCTCCTTGCATGGAGCCTGCTTCTCCTGTCTCTGCCTCTCTGTCTCTCATGAATAAGTAAATAAAATATTTTTAAAAAATGAAAATATATTTTATATAGTCAAGGGAACTATTCAACAAAAAGAGTCAAGTCTGGTGAGCCCAGATAGACCACTAACTAGTCAGTCTGGGGGAAACATCTTAAGGCCACTGAATCTCAGATTCCTCATCCACAAGGTGAGAGGAACCCACTAAATAATCTCTAAGATCCCACAAAGGTAGAAAACCTATGCTTCCACAATTCAAGTATTGGCTCACCCCTCTATGTGCATGAATAAAATCAACTCTTAATTATGCAGGAGCTGAAGACCTAATTCCTAAGAAGTGCAAGCCTTTGGCACCTACTCTAGTTTCCTCTTGATGATTACATGTTCATTACTCTCTTTGATAACAGGAAGACACAAATCTCTTTAAGATCCCCATTCCTTTCTTTATTTTTTTTTAAGATTTTTTATTTATTTATTTGACAGAAAGAGAGAGAGAACACAGGTAGGCAAAGTGGCAGGCAGAAGGAGAGGAAGAAGCAGACTCCTTTGCAGGGCTCAACCCCAGGACCCCAGGATCATGACTAGAGCCGAAGTCAGAAGCTTAACCGACTAAGCCACCCAGGCACCCCTAGATGCCTATTTCTTATTGGTTTTTGTGGGAAATATCAAATGCAGTAGACCACATACAAGATTTCATCTCTGACCCCACATTTCTGTTCTACCATTTTGTAACCACATGACTCTGGGCAAATCACTTAAATTCTCTAGGTTCTAGCTTTGGCATCTCTGAAACTGGAATAAAAGATCACTGCCATATTGAACTCACTCATGGGGTTACTTCAAGGTGAAAAAAATACATCTGAAAACATGTTAATTGTAGACATGGTTGTTATTTTTTTGTTATTAGGTCTGCTGAAACCAAGTGTTTGTCATGTATGTTTAGCTATGCTTTGTCCAGCCTGAGCTTGTTCAATTGTTTATTTTTGTTTTTGTTTTTGAGGCCAGGTGCTTAAGTATTATCAAAATCTTGAATGATTTGGTCTAGCCTTTGAATTCTAGAAAGATCACTGTGAATCATGACATATTTGCATATTTACTATAATTGTTGGCTTCATCTCATCCAACTCATTGATAAAACTTTGGGTCAAAGTACCCTAAAACACTAAAATCTTTTCCTGAATCTACATTATGTTCACAGACCATAGTTTATGGCCTTCATTTGTCCCAGAGTATATACTTGTATTCCCCAGTGTTTAGTGCGTTCCCAAAGATCACCTGCAGGATCTACTGAGATGTTATGACGCAGTCATCTAAGCCAGCAGATTAGACTTCTTTTAAAACATAGAGCTGCTCTTTTACCCTCTGAAAATATTTATGTGTGATCTTCACTAAATGTGGTCACTTTCTGTAATATTGCTATATTAAGTTTTTTTCCTAAGTGCACTCTGAAATTTGAAGCATTGTGAGGAGGTGGGGAGAGGAGGAAATAAAAAGCCAAGTTTACCCAACTAACAGTCAAGTTCTATCGAGTTCTATACAATCAAATTAAAATGAAAAGCTCCTTGTTTCGGGAGCACCTAGCTGGCTCCGTCGGAAGAGTGTGTGACTCTTGATTTTGGGATATCATGAGTGTGAGCCCCAAGTTGGGTGTAGAGATTACTTTTAAAAGTAAAATAAAACTTAAAAAAAAAAACTCCTTATTTTTAAAAGTTGTGGAAATAAATATTACAATTGATACAAATTATCAGTTTTTAAAGTCAGTTGAGTTATCAACTCATCATACTCACAGAATCCCTGTGCACCATACACTCCATTAGAATTTGAAAAAGGTGCTTGGACTGTTTAAGACTAAAGTTAAAAGCGTTCTGAATCATGCAGATGATCTCCTCCTTCACCTGAGGACGTAGGGCCCTGAGAGAGAGAGAGAGAGAGATAAATGGTCACGAATCAGCACAATGCAGAGAAGGGATGGAGCCAGCAACTTCAGCGGGGGAGCACCTGTGTGTCCCACCCTACTGAAGAGGATTCCTTGTTACAGTTCTGCTCTGAGAGCAAGTGAGCAGGAAGCAAAGGGAAGCAAGGTAGCAGGAGGCTGAATTTGAAAGCAAGCATGGATGGATCTACCAGGATCCTGGAAAGAATGCACTCTGGGGCAAGGTTCTGGAGCTGACAGATTTCTAAAACATGTTTATTAAGTAAATGGGTGGGGTCAATATTTTAGTTCACAGGCATTAGATTTACTTAACACAGGAGAAAGACCACGCTTTTAAAATTGGAAGAATCACATTAGATAGATGCATGGCCAGAGAGAAACCACCTTTTTTTATTTGAAAAGGCTAAAGAAAACCTTAAATAAACACAATGTATATTAATGCCAGGATGCTGATTTCCCCAATTCCTGCTCTTTTTACTAATGGGAAATGAATCCGAAGGTGATCTAGGTCCAGCTCTGGTCTTCTCCCTCACTCCCACCTTGAAAGTGCTTTTACCCCTTCCCCCCACCCCACCCCACCCCAGCTCACACAGGGTTCTAGAGCTCCTGAGAGAGACAGGCCATTCTTCAGCTATGGAAACAGCAACTTACATCAGTGAAGGGCATTCTGGCATTAACTAATACATATAAAAATCACTGAAAAATTAATTCTAGTCTCAATCTCTGGCCTCCAAGATACGTGGCCCACATAAATGGAGAGCTTAAAGAACTAAAATGGAGGAATAGTTACCATGGTTTAAAAACTGAGGAGTCAGACACTCACCCTTCATCTGCTATGTGTTTGTGGGTAAAGGCCAGGAGGTCGGCAGCCCTGCCTGTGCCTTCACACACCACCACCGGGTCTTTGTCTCTCACAATCTCCCACACAGCGAGGATGACATTGGGACCTCCTTCCACCACCAGCCCCACCACAGGCACCCCTTGTCTTGAGCCTGTTTTGGATGACAGACAATACCAAACTGTTACAAAGAAACCCTATATTGCCAGTCATCCATGTTACTTTCCTGGACACAAGTCTTTCAATTACCCCATACACCTAATACTTATGCTCACCCCTCTTCCTTCCTTGACTCACTCAGGCTTCCTTAGTTCAAGACCAAGCCAGGAGCTTGGACTTTCAATTAAAGTTGCATAAATATGGTAAGAGCATCTTCAAGCTTTCCCCATTTAACAAAGTAGCCAAAGATTTTCATTAATTTAAAATTTTTTTAAAAAATTAGCCTTCAAGAAATTTCTACTTTTCATTGTGGAAAACTTCAAGCATATTTTGAAAACCAAAAATATGGATCCCAATATAACTATCACTCATCTCCAGAAATGATCAAACTTTTGCCAATCTAATCAACTTCTAATGATGATATGTCTAAGAACAAGATGGAATGGGTAACTTTCAGACTTTTACATTTCAATGTATTCCACTTTTCACTGTTTAAATTTCTTATCATGAGTACACATTTTATTAAAGAAGGAAGACCAAAAAAAAAAAAGGAAAGACCATGGAGTCTTTCTTTTTGAAGATATTGAATGAAAAAGTTACAGAATGATATGTATAGTATAATCCTTTTTATACATTTATTTAAAGATTTTATTTATTTATTCATGAGAGACACAAGAGAGAGAGAGAGCAGAGACACAGGCAGAGAGAGAAGCAGGCTCCTTGCAGGAAGCCCGATGTGGGACTCAATCCCGGGTCTCCAGGATCATGCCCTGGGCTGAAGGTGGCACTAAACCACTGAGCCACCTGGGCTGCCCACCTTTTTATATTTTTAAAACCACATACATGAGTATGTATTTTATATAATGTTTGCATTATGTATAGGTATTTATATGTGCTTGCATGATATATGTGTATATGTGTGCATAAATGTTTATTATATGTACATACCCGTGTATACATTTAGATATATCCATATCCATGCATGTGTATAAATATATGTACATATACACATTTTATATATACACTTATCCATATATACATTTTATATATATACATTTTTATATATTTATGTGTATATATATCCATTCTACACTATCTATCTATCTATATATATATATATAGAACTAGAAACTCTGGAAGGGTACACATCAAACTATTAATAATGGAGAAGGGAAGGAAAGATTTGGGGAAAAATTGAGGAACTTGTTTATTCTATAAACTTACTTAACTTTTATGCTGTACATGTACTGATATATTTAAATCGACATTTTATTTTACTTTTCTAAAGAAGTAAAATTGGCAGGCAATACCACGCTCACACTGGACATCAGAGGACTTTATCCCAGGCCCTTTAACAGACCCTCCTCTGGCCATGCCACCCCCTCACAGTGCAGGGTCTACAGGACCAATGGTTGAGAGAAGCCTGTGCCCTCTCCCCTACTTGCCCTAGACCCCCAAATTCCTGCTTCCAGGAGCTGTCGGGCCTATGCCCTAGATATGTCCTCCCCCAGGACATACTTGACAATGACCCTGGGATGTAGGGGAGGGGAAGATGAGAGCTTGGACATACAGGCTAGGGTGTCCAGGTGACTATGTGTGTGTAAAACCCCTGGCACGGAGGGACAGAGCCAGGAGCAGAAAGAGAAGTAGAGACAATGACATAGATGGAAAAAACTTTTGTAAGAAAGTCTCTTATGCTCTATATAATGAAATACTATGCAGCCCTGAAAGATGTGTTAAACTAGGCTTACTGATGTGGAAATGTACCCATATTTACTGGCAGAGAGAAGATTACAAATGAAGCATGGATATTATATAAATCTAGTGTTCAACATTTTTAAAAAATATTGCTCTGTGTGTGTGTAGAAAATTCCTAATAGGGATGCCTGTGCAGCTCAGCGGTTGAGCATCTGCCTTCGGCTCAAGGCATGATCCCAGGGTCTAGGGATCAAGTCCTCCATCAGGCTCCCCTGCCTGTTTCTCCCTCTGCCTATGTCTCTCTCTGCCTATGTCTCTCTCTCTCTCTCCCTCTGTTTCATGAATAAATTAATTAAAATCTTTTTTGAAAAAGGAAAGAAAATTTCTGAGAGCATATATATGAAAATGTTGACAATGGTTAGTTTTATTGGGAGATTATGGAAAACCCTTCCTTCTCCTATATGTTATCTTTGCTTTATCTGAATATGAGAGTATATAGCACTCTTACCATCACAAAAGAATCAATAAGGTAAAAAGGGAATTCAATTTCTATTGGATACATCTTTCTTGAAGCAATAACTAATTCCCACAAAAATAAAAATATTTGATTGTCTTCTACAGAAAGAATCTTACTGATGCTAATTAAATTTGTTAAAAAGGAAAAAAACTGTCAAATTCTTGCTGAGAAATCTCACTACACAACTGGTTTTATTCTTGGCCTCCAGGGTTAGGCAAGAATATGATATCATGCCTCCAAATTAAAAGCTCATATAATAAGACATCCTAGGAAAGCACTCTTCTCCACTGTCAGTTGGATTATGAAGAGATACCATGCATCTGATCCTGTGCTTTCTATTCTTAGGGGCTTAGGAACTGACATTGGCCACATTTCAAACAGCTGAAACCCCGGAATTCCTATTGCAACTTTATGATATCAGGGGTTTAGGGGGTTTTGATTTTTTGGGTTTTTTTCTAAGTACTCTTGGCCAATATCAAGGGTTTTACAGGGACTCCAAGAAGTCTTGCTGAAGAAAAAAAAAAAAGAAATCAACAAAATATTTAACTATTTTCATTCCATCCAAATAAATCCTTTTTGAGCAGTACAAATATAGTAGAAAACCTCTCTAGTGAGCATTGTGGGCACAAAGATCAGCTTTTATATGTAAGAGTTTGAGGTCATTGGGGGCTTTTCTCTTTTGTCCTCCTTTCCTTTCCTCTATTTCCTTTCTTCTTCTCTTCCTTGTCCTTCTCCTCCTTCTTTTTCCTTCCTTTCTTCCTTCCCTGTGTGTGTGTGTGTGTGTGTGTGTGTGTGTGTGTAGGTACCTTACTGCTTTTGCTCCTTCATACTGGTTCTTGTTAGAATAATGTTACCAATCCACTGAAATGGACTCTACATTCTTTTACACACAAAGTGAAACTCTCCGAATAAATCCTCAGTTTCAAGATCTTTGAAAGTAGAAGTGTTACTTGGTGCTATATGCAAGCTTCAGGTTGTATCCACACATCCACAAATGGAGAATCAGCAGGGTTATAATAAAAAAGATAAGATTTTGCTCTCCTGGGGCACACATTCTGATGCTGTACGAAACCCCTGAGCAATTTTTGTGGTGAGCATAGGTCAATAGAGGCAACAGGATATTTCAGGCAATCGATAGTTCAGACCTCTAAGGGAGCCCTCACCCATGGGACTCTTCTTCAGAGCCAGTCCCTAACCAGTCCTCTCCTCGCTCTCTTTTCCTCTCCTCTCCTCTCCTCTGTGGATCTCCCTTATCCTCACTCACACCTACTCCACAGAGGACCACATATCTGATCTTCTCTCTCCTTTTCTTACATAAATAAGCCTCCAACCTTCATTCACACTAAGCTCTAAGTGACTGGCAACAATTCCAAGGGTCCCTCCCACACCTACCCTCCCAACAAGGAAATTAAGCCTCTATCAAAAGAGGATAAAAGAAAGAAACAGATATTTACTGAGGGCATACTATGTACCCAACACTATCCTAGGCACAGCAAGCATACATTATCTCAATTCTCACAACAAAAGGTAGACAATTCCTTCCCTTTTATATTAAGAAAACTGTTCAACAAATATTAACTTCCTTGGCCAAGGTCATCGACAGTAGTTGTAGACAGTAGTCTGCCTCAGGAGATCAAGGTAAAAAAAACTCAAAGGACATTCAGCACTTCTGGCCAAAAGTCAAAAGTTGAAGAGGACTTGAGCCTTTCAAGGGGCTTTGGCTCCCTGGTGTTCTGCCCCCAGGGTGGGAACATTTTGTGGAAGATTTAACTCATGAAAAGAGGCAGAGGCCCACTTTCTGCTGCCTTGGATGAAAAGTCACCATTTCTTCAGGCAGCACCTACCTTTCCACAACTCCCCTCCCTCCCTTCTCCCTCCTATAGGTACTACTGTTAAAAAAAGAGACAACAAGCCCAAAATAGAGTCACTTGTGCTAAGCTCCACAACAGAAAACCAAGATTTAATACCTTACCTAATTGCAGTTGCAACCTCTCCCAGGAATGTAACCTTTAACCAGTCAGTCTGGAATTACCTGGTTGGCACTATTGAGGTCATCTGCCCCCACCCCCACTCCACCTTCCCCCAAAGGAAGGTGACCTTGCCCAAAACAATCCACTCCTTGTCAGAATAACTGCCCTGACACACCTCCTTCTGCCCATAAAAGTTTTCTATTCTATCTCCTTGGAACTCCTCTCCATCTGCCAGATGGGATGCTGCCCAACTGATGAATCACTAAATAAGACCAGTAAGATCTTTACATATACTCAGCTGAATTTTTTTTTTTTTAACACTACCAAAATGGCTATCTCAAAGCATCCCTTGGAAGCAGCACACAACACTGAAACTTTCAAAGGTCCCTATTTCTAAAAGCCCAGTCTGGTTTTAACCTTTCCCTATCTGGGGCATGAAATGCCATCTTAGCTGATCAAACTCATGCCCCACTCTTCTCAGGCCAGCCTCCTTACTGCTCTTGAGTCATTCCCATTCTGGCATCAATACTCCCCACAAGCACAATAGCATCTTCCACTCATCCCACCCTACAAACAGCTGGGGGCTATGCTAAAGTCTCCACTGTTCTAGAAAACCTCTATGATGACTATGATGTCCTCTAAGACTTCTTCCTCTCTCCTGTCACGCACAATTCCACACCACTTCACATCCTGTTTTCTTCTGGCTGTGGGTTCACATTTGTTCATTTAAGGCAAGGACCAACTTGGATGTCTCTACTCTATGGATAACAAAGGAGTACCTTTTTCCAGAGCAGCCCCCCAGGGAGGCCCTATTGGTTGAGCCTCTGGTACTCACGGCTGTGTATTTTCTGCAGAGAGAGGTACTTTTCCAGATTCCTCCTGAGCTTCATCTCATTTCCATACTTGCCCACAGTCCCATCATCAGACAAGATGAAGTGGGAATGCATGCTGTTGAGTGTGGTAAGCTTGCTAAGGGGGTTGCCCAGAGTCTGGTACAGGCATACCACCTGAAAGACAGTAAAGATGAGAAGCTCAGAGCTCAAGGTCCTTCCCTGGGCTCAATTGCTCCATAAGGCCTGTCCAGCACCACAGAGCTCCTGCCAAGATTAGTAAGTACTACCTAGAACAGTGTTTGTCACGCTATCTTTGATGAAGGATCTATTTGGTTTCTTAATATCACATTTTTTGATGGATTAGTATGTGGTCCTATGTGTAACCAGCATTTGGCTCATCCTACACGAGGTCTCATGAGGTCTCTCTCATCCTACATGAGGATGAGGTCTCATACTACATAAGACTCATGGCATAAGTTCAATAACTCTCACACACACTGTGCTCAACACAATAAGCCCACTGGCCATATGCTTAGACATCACAGCACTGTCACATTGCTAAAAATGGTTCTAAATATTTATTTTTAATTTCTGTACTTATCTTGTCTCATACCATTATAAAACAATTCAAAGAGGTGCAGTGATATGCAGACTACATCACTATCCCAAAAATATGCCTTTCAGTAGACCTATTCGAAAACAATATTGTGATATCGCTTTTTTTTCAAGTATTCCAAATGAAATGAAGAATAACAGCCAACCAACTGAATAGATATCCATCCATTCAGTATAAAACTTACATCCAGATCTTTATTGATACTTGTGGATTCTTCCTTAAGCTACTCCAATTCTTATTT
Organism: Canis aureus; assembly: GCF_053574225.1. Classification (NCBI taxonomy): domain Eukaryota; kingdom Metazoa; phylum Chordata; class Mammalia; order Carnivora; family Canidae; genus Canis; species Canis aureus. The sequence continues at coordinate 84,028,069 of NC_135611.1, read as the reverse complement.
GTTTTTAGAGACAAAAGCACGGTATTTGGAGTCAGAGAGTACAAGTTTAAGTCCAGACTCTTCTATTTCCTAATTTTAACTCGAGGTAATTCTTGTCTCCTTTCTCAGGCTTACATTCCTCATGTATAAGTGAGGATAATAATTCTTACAGCAGAGGGTACCTCTGAGGCTTAAAAGAAATAATGATGGGAAAAGTACTATAAACTTTACCAACACTAGTCTTTAAAAGTTATCTTTTTTAAAATATTTTATGTATTTATTCATGAGAGACACAGAGACAGGCAGAGGGAGAAGTAGGCTTCATGCAGGGAGCCTGATGTGGGACTCGATCCCAGGATCTGGGATCATGACCTGAGCCGAAGGCAGACGCTCAACCACTGAGCCACCCAGGCGTCCCTAAAAGTTATCTTTATTAATTCCTAAGTGTGACACTGACACTAGAAACCAAAAAGGAAAATAATTGATAGATTTAATACATCTTAAGCATCTTATCACAACATTAATATCATTTTTATGCAAGTAAAAATGGACAATAATAGAGGAAAGGTTAAATTATATTATTATTAAAGTATAACAGTTCAGTAGATCATTATCAGGCATTAAAAATCAGAATGCACTCTTGGTCCCCAGAATACAATTTCCCACTAAAAGAAATCAGTCATTTCTCAAGGAGCAAAAAATATACATTATTAGCCTGGAAATCTTTTTTCATACCAAAACACAAGGAAGCAATGAAAAACAACTAGAATTGTGTTAAAAGGACTCAAGACAACTTGAAAAATTTCCACTGGCCAAAATGGGACAATTTGGGCATAATTAAAAGTAATAACTAGAATAGAATAATGAATTGAAATATACTAAATAAATTATGTTTGATACATTTCAATTCAGGAACCAAAAAAAATCTCATTGTTCACCTTGGAGGTAAATAACAAATCACTGCTTTGAAAATTGGAAAATAAAGAGAAAGAATCAAGCATTTACTCTGCCCTTTCCCATACAACTATACCACAAGGTAAACCAAATGGTTGATGAGAAAATGTTTCCCTTTAAGAAAGAATATTATAATTAAATATCAGCATTTGCAACTCAGTTGAGATCATGAATCTAGGCAAGGACATCATAAAAAGAAAAATAATCATATGGTACAAGGGAAGGACACATCTCTTATGGTATAAACTTGCACACACAAAAGAACTTGCATTTGATCATACTTTTAAATCAAACTACCAATTTACAGGATATTCAGGAATTGTTAGTTTGAAATGTTAATATGAAAATGGCAATGTGGTTATGCATTTTTTAATTGTCCACATATTTCAGACATATCTACTTATTGGTATTTAGAAATATCAAAGTACTGGTGAATTAACTGCTAAATTAGAAACATTGGTTAAAATATTTACTAGTGACATTATTTGATGTCTGGAATTTGCTTCAAAATATTGGAGTGAAGAGGTAGGGAATGGATAAAGGGATAGATGAAACAAAGTTAACTCTGAGCTTATAACTGTTGAAGCTAGGAGATGGGTACATAGGATTTCACTATTTTAATCTGTCTACTCCTTAATATGTTTGAAATTTTTCAAAATGAAAGTTAAGGTAAACCATACACATGTCTATATTAATGACAGAGAAGTAACTGTTAAAAAGTTAAGCTAAAAAAACAGATTCACATTGGTGGGTTTCTTTTACCACTTTTTTCATACAAACTTTTTTTCTATACATATGTACACATACTTAGAATTCTGGAATGATATACACCAAGATATTAATAGTGGTTATCTTTCCTCTTCCTACCCTTTGTAATACCTGAGATTTTTATCAGAAATATACACTATTCTTATAAACAGTCTTAGACAAGTCCATTCCCTATAGAAAAACAGGATGAAAGAATCGATACACAGGAATGAATAAAGCAGAGTCCTAAAAGATAGGGAAAGAGGAGAGTCAAATTACGAATGTTCCTTGTTTTATCGCAAACACACCGCTACAAGAAATTGAACTATTACTCTGAGCAAGACAGAAGCCACTGAAGGGTTTTTCATAGGAGAGTAGCATGATCTGATTTATATTTTATTTTATTTTATTTATTTATTTTTTTTAATTTATATTTTAGAAGAATCATTCTCGCTACTGTATTGAGCTTATATTAGAAGAAGTGACAAGGGTGAGAAATGGGAAGGCTATTTCTATAGTCATCCAGGTGACACAAAATGGTGTCTTGGACCTGCTCAGTAACGGTGGGGGTAATGACAAAAGGTCAGATTCTGGATATATTTTTATATTTCAAGTAAAGCTGAGATAATTTACTGATGGATTAGGTTTGCAGTGTGAGACAGAGATCATTCCAGGATGAGTCTAATGTTTTTGGCTTGAACAACTGCAAGAATGGGATCATCATTTTCTAAGATAAGGCAAGTGGAAAGACAAAAGTTGATTTGGGTTATATTACATTCAAGATGTCTTTTAGATACCCAGGTATAGTGCTGAATTGGCAATTGGACACACATTCATTTCTTTTTGCTGTGAACAGGTTGTCTACTTACATCTTTTCCAATAAGATCTCTCTGGTTCTCAATGACACCCCAAGGAGGGATTCCAACTGTCCAGATTTTTCTCAAGGACTGGAAGGAATGGGCTTTCAGGGCATCCCCAACGTGTTTGGACACGCCTATGAGCAATCAGTTTAGAGATGAAACTTTAACACAAAAATCATGCAAAACACCGTGACTGCTAGAAAGAGACAAATGGGCAGAAATATGTAAAGGGCTATTCTTAGGGAAAGTTACTGGCACAGTGGAATGAATTTCTGATATCTTTGCTTCCTCTACTCTCTTTAAACACCTCTTTCTCCTCTCTGACCTCTTTACCTGAAAAATTCTCCTCTCCCTTTGGGCAATTTTTGCTTACAACCTCAGTTCTGCCCCTATTTTTGACTGACCAGAAAGTCCTCAAGGCCAACATGAATGCTCTATTTTGTTTTTCCTCTAACCTTCTCTACTGCCCCAACAAAACATCCTGTGGATATGCCCCTTGCTTCATTGAAGTAAATTAATTTAATAGCTTTATATACATAAACATTCCAAAACTAATGCATTCCTATTTGCCCTTTTGGAATTAATAATAGCAACAATAATAATAATAGCCAGCACTGACCAAACTCTTACAATGCACAAGTAGCTTTTTAAAGGGTTTTACATGTATTTACACTTTAAGTAGAAACTTTAACTTTATTTAATCCATTGTACAGACAAGAATTGAGTAATGAGGTGAAGCTGATGGTCCAGATGTCCCACCCTGAGCATGCGGATGCCAAGGGTTTGTGGTTGAATGGGATCAGACCCTGATTATTGTTTAAGAAAGCTTCAAGTAGGTCTCATTTCTTATTTCTTTTGTTTATATTAAGTATTTCAATAGTTTTCACACTATTATATATGTTCCTTAATTGGTCCTAACCTAAAATGTTAAAAAAAAAAACCTCACAAAAAAGTGGTAAGTGAAATAAAGCATGTGTTGTTTAAAAGGGAAACCACAGCCCAAAATGGAATCACTTAAGCAAAGTTATCAAATTGGGGCTTAATACCTAACCTAACCTAACTGCAGTTCCAACCTCCCCCAGAATGCAGTCTTAATCACTCAATTAGAAATTTTCTGATCAGCACCAAGGAGAGATAATCTATCACAAGGCTCTCCCCATCCACAAAGGAAGATGATTAGACCCCCTGTCATTCCCCTTAAGGGAAGGTGATCTTGCCTGGAACAATCCTCCCTTTTCTTTTGCTAATAACTTCCTTGCCCCACCCTCCTTCCTATAAAGGCCTTCCATTTTGTACAACTTCTCTTTACTTACTATATGGAATGCTGCCTAATTCATGAATTGCTTAATAAAGCCAATTATATCTTCAAATTTTCTCAGCTGTATTTTTGCTATTGACTTGACCCTAGCGAGTTTAGTTCACACCCAAGCCCACACTGTCCATACTTGCATGGATTCCATGTCCTTTCAAACCTCACCATAGTCTAAAATTCATGAAAAGACTATTTTCTTTGCCAGAAGTTTACTCAAAGTTGTATTAAAATAGCATGTTTTAACAATGATAAAAACACATTCCAGGAAAGTCTATGATTCTTCTGGGGTTTTTTCTAGTTACTATGCTTTTCATCTTTCTCATGCCACCATGTCTCCTGGGAGCACTGTAGAGCAGAGATTAGGTGCCATACTGCCTGATTGAGTTAAAAGAGGGAATTTAAAAAAACGAAAGAATCTGAGGCAGGGAGTGCACTTTACCAGTATTAATGCCTTCCGTTATTATCCATGCTCCTGTTGTCTCTGCAGCTTTGACCAAACCTTGGCTGAAGATCTCTTTAAGTTTGGAGGGCATCTTGAAGTTCTGGATGCCCCCATGGACAGAGATCACCAGCTTTGGCAATTCCATCTTCCACTCTTTCAACATTAAATGTAACAGATGATCCAACTTGGTATCATAAGAAGTCCTAATATACTGGAAGATATGCATATACACATGTACATAAAATAGGAAAAACTATATGCCAGTAACAATGAGCACACAGCAGGGCAGCTGAAATAGCCAAAACTTAAAAGGAAGTGTCTGAGATTTCTTTAAAAGTTCATCTTTGTATAATGGAAACATTTACTTTGAAAGGATCCCACACCCCCTGTAAGTTCCTTCTGGGAATTACAAGTCACGGTAGGAAGGCTTCCTCTGGCTTTCAGGGTTGGCCCACCAATGTTCTCTAGAAGGTCTGAGATGAGGCAGGAATACTTCAAACTGGCAAAAAGCGCTACTTCAAGAAACCCATTTAAAAGAAAAAATGCTTTTAGAAATAGGTAAAATGGGTTTTTTTCATACATCCTATGACTTAATTTACTTGACTATTCATGTATTTCCACAATTTAAATTATAATCCAGAAGCATGTATATTTATTTTACTGTAAATTTTACATTCTAACCAGTCCCTTTATATACAATTATCCCTCCAAAAACATCTTTTTCTAAAACAAATACTTTTCACAAGAGTCATATTTTTAGTAATTGTAACCAAAAGAAGAGAGAAATTCTAATCAGCAGGTTAGACTGGAATCATTTTGTGTTCTTCCTAAGATCATAGCTGGCTCTCTTTTTCCAACAGATGCAGCCACATTCAGACTGTTAAAATCATATTGAGATGAGTTTGCGAGCCTCAAGCATAGCCAAACAACACTAAGATTAAGTCAGCTTTGCCTGGATAAGGGTTATAAGAAACCATGAATTAGAAAACCAAAAAGAATCACAGGCGCTGCTCTTCAGACATATGCAGAGAGAATTATTGCCTTATCTTCCAGAATGTGATAGTGACTTAAAAAAATTGTCTGTTCATCTTTGAAATTCTTAAAACACAATCATAAATGTTACTAAAATGTTACTTTAATTACTAAAATTACTAAATGTTAGAATTCCTGAACATTGAGTTGGTACAGTCATCACAGTAGGTATTAGAACCTAAAGATGATCAGGATTCACTTGGTCAGTGAGAGAAATGAGTTGCTATGGCTTTCCTACATATTCAGGTAGGAGGGGAAAAAATAAAAGTTGACCTTTGTGAAATGGTCTGTGTTGCTCTGCATGGTGAACAAAGGCAGGAGGCAGCTCTGATGTGGCTCACCTAGTTCACCTCTTTCTCCTGGGTGCCTCTTTCTTTCATCTAGAAGCCTTCTACTCCTAGCAGATACTCTGAGATTTCAGATAAACAACCTTGATCAACTAAATGATCAGTACTAATCTTTTCTTCCAAAGGCCAACCCAAAATGGTGCTAAAGGTTAATGACTTTCTTTCCCCCACCCCCTCCTTTATAACTAACTCAGGCAGATTCTTAACTGGCCTGAATTCTCCTCAAATCCTTTGTAGAATGAGGTGGGAGGGATAAAACCAGGTATGGGAAAGCAGAGGGAGATAAGTAACCAACTCTCACAGCTCCTCTCACCGTAAACATGAAGAACAATTCTGGGCTTAAATATAAAGGGATAGTTTCTTCTCTTCTGAGAAACCAAGTAAAATGCACTCAGGTACTCAGGATGTAATGGCAATCTAACGCTAAGTATAAAACCTATTAGTGATCAGGAGATCTGTTGAACCATATTTTCTGTTCTATATGCACCATATTCTCCCTTGGCCTTCCCACAAGCCCAAAGTGTTCTTACCAAACACCTCACTCACCTTTCTGATCTCAGCTTAGGGGTCCCTACTTTCAGATGGCTTCCTTCACACAAACACACACACACACACACACACACACACACACACACACACACACACATTGCCCCAGAAAAACAGGAGTTACCCTTTCCATTTTCTTGAAGAACCCTGTATGTCCATCCAGAGCATTCCCTGCCCCTGCCTCCACCTGTAGTAAGTGTATATTTATTTTCTGTTTCCCTCACTAGACTGTAAGCAATGTTAATACATGGAATGTATGCTCTTTGGGACACAGCAAAGTATGAGCACCTCATAAATATTTGTCAAATGGATGAAACAATGAGGAAATGAAGATGATTACAAATAAAAATAAAAGCAAAAGGAAGAAGACTAAAGCTAAAGGGGAAGATTACATACAGGGTTCTAGAAGAGTTGCTTCCAAAAAGGATCACAGAGAAGAATAAAGGCAATTTTCTCACCAGCTAAAGAAAACATCTATGCACAAAGCTAAATGCAAGAGGATTAAGAATTGGAAATGTATATTATGGTAAAACTATATTATGAAACTTGATTATGACTACATTATTAAGAACTGTTGTTTCAAATCCATCCAACTGATGGTCACCCTCCAAGGTAAAGCTGATTTGAGGCTTTCCTGAGGTGGACACACCCTGCAGTTTCTCCAGGGAAATCTGCCTCTAAAAATGCAGCAGGTGATCAACAAGCTCAAGAAAAAACTTCTGCAAGATAGCTGACCTGTCTGTACTATGCAAATTACATGAAACATTATCATATTAGGGACAGGAGAAAAATTGGCCTAGAAAACCTAATTCCTGCATTCCCTCTCACAAGGACACAGCAGGCATGAACAGCCACAAGTTACTAGTAATTGGTATGGCCATGCTTCAGCTAAAACCATCTCTTTGGCAGTAACTTTTCTCCATTCCTTAAGAAAAGGGCAGCCCTTTGGCAACTGTCTCAACTTCTCCTACAGAGAAGGCATAAGCTTGCTAAAGGACATCAAATTAAGAGCTGGCCACACCACACCTGCGAAACGTACAAAGTCTCTCAGACAGAAAGGAAAGAGAAGGGTCAGGTTCCAGTCATCTGATCATCTACACTTGGAGATACAATTTGGAGAAACATTTGGAGGTTATCTTCTGTTAAAAACTAGCAAAAATAAAAAATAAATAAAAAAAAACTAGCAAAAATAATGTGAGCTATTAGCAAACCTTGGAGTGGTGGGTATGCTCTCCATCTTGAAAATTAATAGTGCCAAACGTATCTGTCGGGCTTTTCGTCGTGTGCTTTTCAACAGACCATTGCTCATTTTCATTATCATTGGCAGTTGAGATGGTCCAGGAATAATCTAGCCCATGATGGTCTCCAATCAATCGACCACAGTGACACCTTAAAGATGGGATGAAAACCAGTTTCAGAATAGAAAACTAACAATGTCAAAATAGAAAATAGCTGTAATGTTTCTACATTTCTTAGGGTAATATATAAATGATATATGAACAAATTTTTAGAACTTCACATTAAGATTTATATTAGATTTATATCACTAGGATTATCTTCTGAGTTTATCATTTTTTAAAGAATTTATTTATGTCTTTATGTATTTATGCATTTATGCATTTATTTAACAGAGAGAGTGCACAAGTAGGCACAGTGGCAGGGAGAGAGAGAAGCAGGCTCCCTGCAGAGCAAGAAGCTCAATGTAGGGCTTAGTCCCATGACCCCAAGATCATGACCCGATGTCAAAGGCCCACGCCCATCTGACTGAGCACCCAAGTGCCCCATCATTTGAGTTCAGAAACACCCTCAAGTGGTTCTCTCCCTTAGCTGCATGTTAAAATCATTTAGGGAATATTTTTTAAAACACTATTATTTAAATATAAATATTTAAAAGTAGAGTGTTATTCACAGTAGCCAAGTGTCCATTGACAGATGAATGGATAAACAAAATGTGGCATATACATATAATGGAATATTATTCAGCCTTAAAAAGGGAGTAGTCCTGTGATATGCTACAATATGGGTAAACCTTGAAGATATTATGCTAAATGAAATAAGCCAGTCATGAAACAAGTGCTGTATGATTACAATTATATGAGGTATATACAGTAGTTAAATCCTTGGAGACAGACGGTAGAAGAGTGGTTGCTAAGGGCTGGGAGGAGTGGCCAATGGGAGTTATTGTTTAATTGTCACAGTTTTATTTTTGCAAGATGAAAAAGTTCTGAAGATGAGCTGCACCACAACGGAAATATGTCTAACATTACTGAATGATACACTTAAAATGGTTAAGATGGTAAAAAAATCAAATTGTACAGTTTAAACATGTGCGTTTTTTTTGTCAGTTATATCTCAACAAAGCTGTTAAGAAAAAACTAAAAATCTCTAACATGCAATAAACACTTAAGGAGAGCCAGAAAATGTCTTCATATAAAACATAATATGCACATCAAAAGGAAAGAATATTCATCAATGCAAAAAAGATTTAACTTCAGAGCTATATGCAAACAGAATTAACATAAGAGTCATAAATGAGGCTTGATTATAAATATAAATAAATAATAAATTAATATATGTGATATAATTACAAAAGAAGGAAAATTCAATAAATATTCTTGCAAATAATTAAAAGTTTTAAAAACTATCAGATACAAAGACATTATTTCCACTATGTAACAAAATAAACTAAGCAATTAAAAGGTTAAATCTTTTTGAAGCCAGAACTATATAAAAACTAACAAGACATAGTAATAATCATATTGGTGAAAGGACAATAAACTCATGTTTCGTGAATTAGAAAAAATCAGAAGGAAAAATTAAAATTTGAGCATATGGAACTTTAAAACTTGTAGCAATGAAAAACTACACATCTGCAGACCAAGGAAATTATTTGCATCAAATACATTAGATCATATACCTATTATATACAAAGAGGAAATTCAGTTTTATAAGTGATTCAGGGTTTTTGTGTGTGTATATGTGAAAAGCAACATAAAAACACATAGAGGTTATGAGGTTCAGATAAGCAAGGAAACAGGATGACAACAAGAAATCAGAGGATCATTTTAGAATTCTATATAGAGGGGCTTTAAAAAAAAGATTTTATTTATTTATTCATGAAAGACACAGAAAGAGGCAGAGACATAGGCAGAGGGAGAAGCAGGCTCCTCGCGGGGAGCCTGATGTGAGACTCGATCCCAGGACCACGGGATCACTCCCTAAGCCAAAAGCAGATGCTCAACCTCTGAGTCACCCAGGCTCAGGCATCACTAGAGGGGCTCTTGAACCAAAGAGTAGCGAAATAATCTCAAATGTACACAATATACAAAATAGGAATCTGCTAGAGAGAAATGTATCACTTAGTCATCTTTCAGAATGAAGATCAGTCTTCAAAATGGAAAAACATTTATTCACAAACTGAATGATGCATTTCACTGTGGCCTTTTCTAAACAGAACATGAATGGAGGCAACCATAATTCATACTTGATGAGATAAATAACTAACCTTCCACATGACTGTTCTTCAGTCTGAACCCACTTTAAGTATTTTTCTAGCTAATCCATTTGATCTGAGTTAACATAGTTTTATTCCAGTTTCTACCAGGTCATTTCATTAAGTTATGGCACAATGATCCCATAGAATAAACCAATTACCCCCCCCCAATTTTTTTTTTTAAATTTCCATGTCCAGGGACGCCTGGGTGGCTCAGCAGTTGAGCCAGGGGACAACGTGGGACAACAGTGAGCACAGGGGACAATGTGGACTTGTGGTTGGCACCCAAAGTGCAAGAAGGAAAGGTAGTCTTGTAGGACTGAGCTCTTAACCTATAGCATCTGCTACTATATACCCAGAGATTTAGTTAATTACCTGGCAGTATTGGAGAAACACACACATACACATCAAAACTGCTGTCAGAATTAGAGCTTGACATGAGCGAATATCACTCTCAAATCATAGATCAAATACAATGCTGTATGTGAACAAACCATCTTAATTATCCAATTAAAATATAAGGGCACCTGGGTGGCTTAGTTAAATGTTCAGCTCATGATTTCAGTCAGGTCATGACTCAGGGTTGTAAGATTGAGCCCCATGTTGGGCTCCACACTGAGCATGGAGCCTGCTTAAAATTCTCTCTCCCTCTCCCTCTGCCCCACTGTCTGCCACCCTCTCCCAGTCTCACTCTCTTGCTCTCTCTCTCTCTCTCTCAAAAAAAAAAAAATTTAAAAGACAAATAAAATATAACAAGGTCAAATGAACATGTAATGCTATACAAGTATTTCAACTGGTAGAAGTTCTTGCTAAAGGCCCTTGCCACTTACATGTCTCAGTAAATCAAGTAATCTATCTATTGCATTCAAATAATTGTTCTCCTTCAAAAAAAAAAAAATCCCACATTTCTGTTTTAAAACTTCCTTTGGAAAGGTAAATAGGATGCACCAATAAAGTCCCTACATTGAATCCATTCAAGATGTGAGAAAACTGTCCCAAAAAATTTTAATCAGAGTGTCTAAATATTAAAAGAAATTTTATTTGTCTGTCTTACCTGATTAAATTATGGCAGACCTGGCATCCTGTAGTACATCTAAATTAAAAACACAAAACCTCTGTTAGGTAAATGATATATTGAAAGCATATTTAATGTTTATACCATAAATATCTATTATTTTCCCTGGTCTAAAAATCAGGGTTTGCTGAGTACTCATAGATCATTCCCCAAATATTTCTCCAATATGTCATTTCCCAAATATAATTACACTGCAGCAACCATGACCTAATTAACAGAATGCTGAATTTGGAACCTAAATACCTGGATTGAAATCTCATTGATTTAACAATTTCTCTAAGCACTGGTTTTCACATCTGAAAGTAATATCTGGCCTAAAGGGCTATTAAGAGGATTACCTGAGATGATGTGTGTAATGTGTCTTACAGTGGTACATTGCAGTATATATAATAATGGTGACTATCATGGTCATTATACTATGTCATTATACCATGAAGATAAGAGAATCTTAGAATTCTGAGAATAAAGAAAAAACATTTATATATTTATAAATATATAATATATAAACACACAATTATATAAATATGGGTATATAATGATATATTATTTATGCATTGTATATGAATTTTATATAATTTATATATAATTATTAATAACTATTGTATATTTATATGTTTATATACAAATCATTTTAAAACCATAAAACATCAAATCAAAAGACAGTTGGTATGATTATAAGTATTATCCTCATTAATCTTTCTTTTTATGATTCAAAAGAAACTTCTGAAGTTGGGGGATCGTTGTGATCATCAAAGATCATATTTTAGGTATAAAGAAGTTTTAACTAGAAGAGAATACTAGTTAAAACAATTAAAGAAAAGAGTATTCACAGAATTAGGGTTCAGAAACAAATACTTGGGCCTTTCACTTCTTCCGGTCCTAGCCCTTTGGGATTGTCTTTTCTCAGAAGCTTCATTTCAACAACAAATTCAAAATAAGGAAAAAGATATTGTAATCAAGTCTATCCAATTAGTTTCTTATTAGAAACTACAAAAATTATCAGCAAAGGATCAACTTTATCTAAATTTAAAAACATGAACTACTACCTTTTTTTGTTCACCATCAGGAAGAAAACTTCATAAAAGCTACAGTTTTGAGATTCTTACTGAGATCTCAGAAAAAGGCTGGCATAGGAAGATCCATAATCATCCATTCATTTTTTTTCACAATCCCATAAAACTAGAGACTGCTTTTTTCCATGAAATAAGTAGATCTTGGACCATTTCGTAACATGGAATTATAATCATTGATATTCTTCTTGAGTCTGTGGGCTAATGGCCTATAGGTTATCAGATTTTATCAGGTTCAAGATGATTATAAAGATGACTTTCCTTTTACAGAAGCAGAAGGAGCTGCCTGAGCTCAGCCAGCCATTGTAACCACCATCACATTAAAAGAGATCATAAAAGATGAAGGGAAAAAACAAGTTTATCTTGCCATTCTGTAAACATATTATAAATGGGTAAAATGAGAACTTCCAATCATGGAGCTTACAAACCCCAGGTAATTCACTGAGGGTGGGGCTAGTAAATATTTAACAAAGGCAAGAAACACTGTTTTAGTCATCCCCAAAGAACAAGAATTTCAGTGGCCTCACCATGCTACCCTTCATTAGCTTACAACTGTGACTTCTAAACTTTAAATCAATATAAGACCAAATGCTAAAAAAAAAAAAAAAAATCTAAAAATAGAGCAGTCCTCCTAATTAAAATACTGCTCTTCTATTTTTCCTTTCCTTTTAATTTCTACTCTCCAAGGGCAATGCCACCCAATCTTAATTTCATGAACCCAATTACCCTGAGGAATTTTCCATAGCCTTTTATTCTCCTATCTTTCACTGGCTGCTGTTTTGAACTTTGTTCCAAGAGTAGAACTTCCAAAGAGTTCTCAGCAACTGAGAGCAGTCAAACTCAGATCATTCCATTCTGCTGTCCATTATCAGCTCAAGCGAAAAAGCCTTTGGGGAAAACATGGACTGTCCACATAATCTGAGCACAGTGTCCTGAAATATCCAAAATTGTCTCTATTGTCACTGTTTTCCATAAACGCTTGAGTTGGCAGTAAGGAACAATCCACAATATTTTGAATATGCGATGTTCAGAAGTTGCAGAGAATGGAGTGGTAGAATGGATGCAGCACTAGATATTTCTCCAATTTCTTTTTTAATTAAGTTTTTAAATTTTAATCCCAGTATAGTTAACATACATCATATTAGCTTCAGGTGTACAATATAATTATTCAACAATTCTGTACAGTGCTCAGTGCCATCATGACAAGAGTACTCTTAATCCCCTTTACCTGTGTCACCCATCCCCTGCCCACCTCCGCTCTGGTAACCACCTGTGTGTTCTCTATAGTTAAGAATCTGTTTCTTGGTTTGTCTCACTCTCATTTTTTTTTCCTTTGCTCATTTGTTTTGTTTCTTAAATTTGACATATGAGTGAAATCACATGGTATTTGTCTTTCTCTGACTTATTTTACTTAGCATAATACTCCCTAATTTCTATTCTCCCACTAAGAGAAACAGGAGCATTAAAGAAATGAAATCTACCACACTAGTAACAGTGGCTCCATCAGGGTGATGTCATTATGATAAATTTTTTCTTCTTTATACTTCATTAGATCATTCAACAGATGTTTTTCAGGAGCCCACTATGCAGCAGTCACTGTCCAAGGCACCGGGGTTAGAGTAAGGTACGAAACTGACAAGATTCTTGATCTTAGCAGGTTGTCTACAATAATCGTATTATTTTTATAAAGACAAAGAAAGAAATATTAAAAATAAATAAGTGCTAGGGGGCCTGGGTGTCTCAGTTGGTTGGGTATCTGCCCTTGGCTCAGGTCATGATCTCGGATTCCTGGGATGGAGCCCTGGGTCCAATGGGATCCCTGCTCAGCAGAAGAATCTGCTTCTCTCTCTCTCTCTCCCTCTGCCCCTTCCCCCTGCTCATGATCTCTCTCTCTCTCTCAAATAAAAAGATCTTAAATAAAAATAAAAGTAAATAAATGCTAATATCACAGATATTATTAAATCCTCTAGACAAATCACCTCTAAGTTTCTATAAACAGTCCTCAAAATGAAAAATATAATTAAAAATTGTACCTGTGAGGGTCTTTTGAGCTAGGTATGATTTTGTTACATTCTCTCTTGTTGAACACTCCTTCAATCCAGGATTTCTGGGACTGAAGAAAAAGCGTCGTTATTTTTATATTATAATTGAGAAAGCAATGTAACCACAGTAGTTCAGGTAGGCAAAATATATTTAAATATCATGGAGATGAATTAAAATGCCAAGACGAACCCCCAAATAGGCTAAGCATTTATTGACTTCTATCACAGACAACATAGACACAAATAAGCCAAATGTGAACACAAAAATATTCACAAAGTTAATAGATCCATAATCTTATTTTCAGCAAAATGTCCATAAATGTATGAAACTCTAGGAAGGAAGTAATGTCATAACTAAAGCATTCCCTTAATTCTGCTAAAAGTCACCTTAAAATCTTTACCATAGTCCTACTGAGTGAATTTCAAGCTCTCAAAGTTCAAAATTCTACCTCATAAAGTACCACATAGGCTAAGATTTCATGGAAGCTAGAACCTCAGCAAGATTCTGTGAAAGGATTTTAATCTAAAATGGACCTGGAGGATATAAAAAGTAGAATCTTACACATGTACCCTCAGAGGAACAGAACTTAAAAACTGAAACACTGATTTCCTACAGAAGACTGAGACTTACCTCTTGATCAATGAATATCTGCCAAGAATCTTTCCCCATCCTCAAGCCAATGAATTCACAGCTGTACTTTCCCCTCTTTGCACACCTTGCCCATAATTATAAGCCACCCCGGGGCCTTCAATGGACTCACGTTGTAGCTTGCTACAGTGTTTTCCTGAATTGCAATTCTTTTGTTCCTCTGGAATAAATTCGATCTCTGGTCATTAGGGCTTGCCCCAGTTTACCTCCTTAAGACAATCTGATACACATTCTGTAAGCATGGCTTATGATGGATCGTGCTGCTTCGATTTGCACAACCTACAGCCATGCCTGAACCCAGGTGGGACATTGGTACTTGCTCATCCTCTTAATAAATCCTCTCCCACTGTACAAAACTCAAGTCACAGCCAAGCTCTTCCATGAGCTGTAGTAAGTCCAGAAGCAGAGGACACTGGATCTACAACAGGCCCCAACTGTTGGGTTTGGGCTTCTCCTAATATGAAAACATTTTAGCTCTGTATGGTATGAAAATATAAGTACAGATATAACTTGATAAACACACATATTACAGCAGTGACCAAGGGGTGGTGAACAGGAATCTATAAAGGGACTTTTGCAAACCCCATGTTAGTGCAGTTCCCATCTCACTCTGACACCTATTCTCATCCTAGAGTTGCAGGAAATGCACTGCACCAGACAATGGATTACAAATCCAGCTGTGCAGCCTCATTATCATGCTGTCTGCTGGTCCCAGATGTTCAGGACGTGCCACCCTAAAACATGCTGCTTTGGTGTATAGTTTATTTTGAGCCGTAGGCTCTTGAAAAACAGCAAATGCAGTGAGAGGCTTTCTCTGAACTCTCTTTATCTGTCTAAAGACAGATCTTCCAAAAGGAATTCAATTGTCATAAATCCCTGGGAATTTCATTAACCGGAAAGGATTGACTCTTATCTCAAGAGAAGGGAGTAGAAGTCAACACCACACCCAGACAAACCTTGTCACAAACTATCATATCTCCCATCTTTTCTTCTAAGAGCCCATTCATCTTTTCTAAAAATCATTTGCTCTCTTCTAAATTGCTGGCTATGTCCCCCGACATTCCCCCTATTAAGATGGTATGTAAATTCCCGAATATCACCACTTTGGGGATATTTACATTTGTTTTCCTGTGATATTGCCATGACCATAATATTAAAAAATGAATATTTATATCCTTTCTTCTGTTAGTTTATTTCACAGACCCAGCCATCAAACTTAAGAGAGCAGAGGAAAAGTTTTCTTCTCCCACAATTAAAAACGAGGCATTTATAGAATCCTCTCTGGATACTTTAATGTTAAACTCATAGATTTTGTTCAATATTCACCAACCCTAAATATAAGTGTTGACTGCTGAATAGAACCACATATAACCAGAATCCAGATGTTGTTAAGCAAAAAGGAAGCTTAGGGGCAGGGGTGGCATTAACTGATGGGTTCCTGTGCATTTTGACCATATCTAACAAGGAAAACTTCCCAAATCAAGCTCAGATCATCTTATAATCATTCTACCTCTCATCCCTTTTGCATAGTCAGTAGCTTTTTAAAAGACATTTGCTAAATTGTCACTAAAAACATACAAACTTGAAAAGTTCAGAGTCACAGAACTTGGAATGAACTAAACAAAGTGAACTCAAAATCTACTTATTACAAGAAATGACATAATCTTTTCGAATCAGTAAGCCCTGTCCCTTCTTCAAAAACCAACAATTTCATTTACTCACCCTGCAAACATTTATTAAGTACCTAATTTTTGCAAAGCGCTGAGAAAAGTGCCAAAGGGAATTGGTATGGTCTCAAAGGGCTCTTCATTCTGAATTCACTCAACCGATATATTTTATAGGTCTCCTTGCTACATGCTGGGAATTCTATGGCAGGCAAGACAAGGTTTTTTTCCTCTGCTGGAACTTGGAATAAAAAGAAGGAAACAGATAATGAAATGATATCATTTCACTTCCATGTGCACCAATCAACTATTCAAATGAGCTCCAGAAAGGGTCCCTAAGACAGGAGCCTCAATCCACAAATTAAGCAGGCTGTGCTGCCATTCATTTCTTTACAAGACTAGATGTCTGACTGGTAGGACTACTTGAGCAAATTAATTTCTTCATGCCTGTTTGCTCATATATTAAAAATAGAGATAATAGTAATAACAGCACTGTTGAAAGGAGTAGATAAATTAAAGGCTTAGAATTCTCCCTGGGACTTATTAAAGGATCTATAAAGCTTAGCTATTATTATTGGTATATCAAAAAGAAAAAATTAGCTTTTGGTGGGTGGCCAGGGAACTTAACTTTGATTTTTTTTTTTTTTTTTCCAGAGAAAAATACTTCTTGACCTCCAAATCTTCTCCCTGGGACCTCTCACACTGAAAATGAATGACTTCTCTAGGTCCACTTTCCCCACTAGACTTGAGCGCCCATAGGCCCCATGCCAGTCGTTTCTGTTGCCCCAGGGCCCAACCCAATAATTACTGAAAGAACAACAAAATGAACACACCTAAATTAGAACTTCAGGAATCCACGAATACAATTTTCCCTTCAAAGGTGTAAACAGGAAACCAGTGCCATAACAAGAACATGAAAACTCTGCTCCTGTAACTCGAGTATCTTATCTCAAAACTACAGGAAAAGAAACGCAGGCTTAAATTCCAAGAGTTTCAAACAAGTCCCAACTTCTAATGTTACTTTTTTCCCTCTACCTCATAATGGTAGCCTTTTCAGTATACTCTGAAACATACATGGAAGAGGCCCCAGTGTTCAGGACAACAGAGAATGATTAGAAACCAAAAGTCTGTCGGTTTTAATTCAATGGTCCAAATCTACTGAGGACAAATGCCTGGTGTGCTGGCTTCTGCCACTTGGAGCAGCAAACTCTCATGGGTAGTGGTTGACAGTGGAGATTATGCCATTTCTGCAGCCATCACGGCAGCTAGAAAGCTGGGTGTTTTTTATATAATATAAAAAATATAAACATATATTTTTAATATATACAACATATATATATTTGGTCTCAGGCTCAATATGTACCTCATCCTAAAATATAAGCAGATTTTACTTAAAATCTCAGGCCTGAAGTGATGATGGCCACTAGCACAGAAATGTCCAAAAACAAATCCTCCAACAAAGCTATATGTGAATTAACCCTTCCCCTCACTGAAAGTGAGGCTATATTGGGGCTTCTTAGGTCTTCCAGAGAACAGCTTCTCTCTCTGGGGAATCTCTGAGAAGGCATAATAATAGAGGTATTCCTTAATTAAAAAAAAAAAAATTCTACATGTGTGCATGATTTTTTTTTTTTTTTAACATCCAGAGGGCTGTCTGATTGGGGGTGAAAGGGAACACAGATCACAGGCCATTTGTTGTCTTTTTAAAAACTCTTTTGTAATTAAAAAAAAATCTAATGTCTAAGAAATGCTTTTCCAAGTGAAACGGACTTATTCCCTTTTATGTTCCCCACACTATCTTATACATATCATAGCATGAACAATGCTTCATTGTACTTAACTCAATTTATTTTCTCTTAAAATCAACCTAACCTACATTAAGATACAGTGCTAGCTCATTTAATCTTGGAATCTACAATACTCAGGGAGGCACCAGAAGGGACCAACAAGAGAAGTGATATTTTCAGACTCCAGATGGACATTTGATATTTCCTCTACATGGCCTCTCCTCTGGAGCAAGGACCTCTTCAAACTGAGTCACAGGAGAATAGACTTTGACAGGGCACAATCTGTTGGCTTAGGGAAACGGTTTCAGTGCAAAGCAAGCCCATCCACCTGGAAGGGTCAGCTCAGGGTCTTCTGTGGGGTTCTGTCCACATTCTACAGGGTACTGCATAGGACTCACCTGATCCAAGATTAACAGTCTCAGGCAAAGGGTGTTAAACCTAAAATAACCAAAACTCAAGGATCTGGTTCACCCACACTGCCCCGAGTTAATCTCATTTCCAGTAAATAATCTTTCCAGCATGCAAAATTTAGGCATACTTCAGAAAAAAATAATCTTAAATGATTTCTTCCTTTGAGGTAGAAAAAAGTGAATGCTATTTTTGCTGGTAATGATTTTTTTTTGTAACATCATTAAAAATGGAATGTCAACTAAATAACTCAAAATCTCCTAAAATGCCAGTTCACCTGTTTAAGTGAGGAATTTTGCTAACATTTCTAAATGCCTCGTTGAGCCAAGGCATTTAGAACTTCAGAATGAAGGTCTACATTATATAAACTCATAAGTACATGAGTAAAACATTTATGAATTCTTCACAGAGCCTAATGGGGACTCGGAAGAACTCAACAGTGACCAGCCAAGTAGAGCATATCATAAAGGTTCAAACTAAACTGATGTCTTGGCCTGTCCCTTCACTTCCCTTCCCACACTGATGAAAGTCCTCATTATGTCAGTACTAACACAATTTCAAATAGCAGTGAGGAGACATCCTTTCCTCTGCCATCACACAGGCTTCAGCTTTATCCAGTCCCCTGGGGAATAAAACATGCAAATAAAACATTTATAATCGCAGATTATATTAAATCATTTTGATAAGAAGGGAAAAAGAAATAGGAAGTTCCTTTATGAGTATTCTTTACCACTGTCCCGGGTAGTAACCTACAGAATTTAACTGAATGCTGGGCCTATTTGTTATATAACTACTCTAATCTGTTAAAGTTTTCAAATGGGATGCATCGTTAATGAAGGATAATTGGAAGAAAGGCAAGGATAAGGGGCTGAACCCTAAGAGGAAACTACCCTTAAAAGGATTTTTACACCACTCTGGAAGAAGCCCTCCACTCTTTCCCATGTGATAGACTACACAAACCTGATTGAATGACAGGTTAAACAGATTAAAACAGCCTACCAAAAAGCCCATAAAAACTCCTAGACATAGAAACTAGGGTGCCGACCCTCTTGGATCCCCTCCCTCTCCAGAAGCTCTGTACCTATCACTCAATAAACTTTGCTTTTCTCCCCACCACTCTTCATCTGGTCTACCTCTTCATTCTCGGAAGGGGTGAGACCAAGAACACAGGCACAAAAGGAAAATAAATTCTGTAACACAATTAGTCTTCTCCAATTTCCAAGTAGCAAAATATTCATGAATTTATTATCCATGTACACAGATGGTCTTTATTTATGCTCCAAATATCTTGTTAAATTATCCAAAACTTTACTAGGACTTCATCCAAGTGAACTACATAGTCTAACAAGCCTTTTTTTATGGTGAAACTATATTCTCTTACCACAAGTGTCCTTATTAGTGAAGCTGTCCTCTTAAATAGTTGACTTCTAGGAAACTCACCACACTCTGGGACTGTGACATTTTATTTGGAATTACAGGTTAAAGGCAGTTTTAGATCACCCATCGTTAAGGTTTATGTATGGGCAGCACAGCAGAAAGAATATTGCAAAAGGATTTTACTTCTTGAAATTCAGTAGAGATACACACCACATATTTAACTTGGAAAAATTTTAAATTTTTGCTAAAAGAATAAGAGCTAGAAGAAGAAAGGTGAGAAGAAAGAAAAAAATATTAAGTGTGAGCAACTTCAATGCCATTCTTTCAGGAGTACCCAATGCCCACGAGCAGCAGTTCTCTAACTTTTGAGGCTTAAGACCCCTTCATATTCGTAGAAATTACCAAGGACCTCCAAAAAGCTTTAATTCATATGAATATGTCTACCAATACTTATGTATCAAAATTTAGAATCGGGACTTTTTAAGATATTTACTCATTAGTTCATTTTATATAACAGTAATAAATCTACTTACCTATTTATGTTAACATAAATATTTTTTATGAAAATAAGTCTTTTAAGTTTCACAAAGTTTTTTTTTTTAGTTTCATAAAGATTTTAAAGAGAAAAGAGTTGTCTTATATTTTTAAAAATATCTTTAATGTCTGGCTTAAGACAACTAGATTCTCGGGCAGCCCGGGTGGCTTAGTGATTTTAGCGCCACCTTCAGTCCAGGGCGTGATCCCGAAGATCGGGGATCGAATCCCAGGTCGGGCTCCCTGCATGGAGCCTGCTTCTCCCTCTGCCTGTGTCTCTGCCTGTGATTCTGCCTCTCTCTCTCTCTCTCTCTCTCTGTGTGTGTGTGTGTGTGTGTGTCTATGAATAAATGAATAAAATCTTTAAAAAAAGACAACTAGATTCTCATATTTGCTTCTATGCTCAATCTGTTGCAATAAGTGGTTTGGCTTGAAGTATATTAAGAAAACTGGCCTCACACTGCCACGTAATTGGGAAAGGAAATAGTACCTTAATAGCCTTTGTAGATACTGTGAATTCATGTAACCTGGGGAAAACACTGTACAGTCACAAGAGAATGAGTAGAAAAGGCAAATAATGTCTCAGTACCATTATAAAAATAATTTTGAATTTGAGGACCCTTTGAAGTAGTCTTGAAGACCCTCCAGGAGTCCATGAACCACACCTAGGAAACCACTGCCCAAAAGTGATTGCATGATTGCACTAGAGTACTGTTTCCTTGTTGGTCTCAGGCCCCACACCCATATCTTACTCTACGCATCTCACTCCAATGAGTGCATGGTAGTACTGCAACATCCCCTATGGAATCTGGTGCTAAACTGAAAAAAAGTTTCAACATAGAGAAAAAGCAATTAGAGATCAAATCTTCACACATTATGCTTTATGAGATGATTTATGAAAGATAATTTTGATTGTATTCATTTCTAACTTTATGGTTGACTTTATTGCCTATCAAATTCTCCAATCTAAAGATGTCACAGAAGCATGATTAGTGGGGGATCAGCCTTTCAGAACCCATATCTGATAGGATAGAATATATTCTATCCATTTCTCTATTCTTCCTTTAAAATATTGATATCTCTAAGAATAATAGCTTCATTCATTCATTTATTCATTCATTCAAAAATATTTTGAATATTCATTCAAAAATATATTATTCTAATAAAATAAATAAAGCTGTGTCCCAAAGACCAACACCAACACCAAAGGGGAAAAAAATCTATGTTCATAAATATATACTAAGTATGACACAAGGGCAGGATCTGGGACTCCTTGGAAGAAGAAGTCTCTCTACCTGCAGATATTTGGGAAGGCTTCAAGGAGAACATAAGATTTGGGAAAGTCCTTGAAAGGTGACAAAAGTCTTGGGAGGTGGTGATATAATGCCATTGCCATGGGGGTGAGATGCAGATATTTCAGCCTGGAAGAGAATTCAGAGAACACCTATGGTAAAACCTTAAGGTCACTGGGGAGCAGAGAATATAGAAGATGAAAGAGCCAATCACCTTTAGAAATAATTAAACATAGGGTGCAGAAGAGTTCAGGGAATAACGAACAAAGAGTTACACGGGATTGTGACATGATACCTGAAGTAGAGAATGGAGAAAGTTTCTCTCTTCAAAAAAAATTTGCATTATTATGACAGTAGGATGTTTCAAAGAAAAGCTAAGACATTTAGTACTGACAAGAAAGTAAGAGGAATGCAGATTTTGTCCATGATCACTGAGCAAATTGAGGGAGATTTAAGAAATAGGTTACAGGGGTGCCTGGGTGGCTCAGTTGGCTAAGCATCTGACTCTTATTCTCAGGGTTGTAAGTTCAAGCCCCACACCCAGTGTGGAGCCTACTTTTAAAATAAAATAAAAGTCTATTTTAAAAAAAAGGAAATAGGCTGCAAAACAAGAGACAGCTAGTGTAATATACCCTGGGAAAAACAATATTACCACTAAACCAATGATATAAAGCAAAAGCCAAAAGCCATCATCAGTGTAAGCCTTTTGTATGTGCCAAAGGCTATGCTAAGTTCTTTATGTTCTTTATGTACTTTAGCTACAGTAATATTCACAACTGTGTGATGGGTACAATTATTACTACCTCCTAATGGAGAAGGAGCAGGTTCTATCAAATACCAATTCTAGAGCACTTTGACAATACGTTTAAGAGGTAAAATTGAAAGAAAACTTATTTTATGGTTGAGGAAACCTAGACCTTATTTGTAGATAAAAGAAAAGTCAATAAAGAGAGAGAGATGTAAGAAAGAATGAAAATGACTTTAGAGACTTTGGAGTGTAGGGTGAAGAAATAGTATGAAAAGCCAAGGAGGAGGGCTCAATCTTGAAGAAAATGCTTCCTCTTCTGATAGAGGCAAGGAGAGGATGACAAATTTTTCCTTTTTAGTAATTTTGTCCAAGACTCTATTACCTATGTGCTATAGAAGTCGGTTCATTTTGCTCTGAAGGCTGCAAATCTCAGCATTCCTCTTTGACCCTTATCAAGAGAGAAGAAGGAAGATAGGAGATCTACATGTGCAATCATGGTGGTCCCGTTTATTATTACTGGAACTTCACAGTACAACACAACAATACGCTGTATGTTTTATGGATCACAAAATATAAGAGATATGGGCAGCCTGAGCGGCTCAGCAGTTTAGCACCGCTTTCAGTCCAGGGCATGATCCTGGAGACCCGGGATCGAGTCCCTTGTTGGGCTCCCTGCATGGAGCCTGCTTCTCCCTCTACCTTTGTCTCTGCCTCTCTCTCTCTCTTTCTCTCTCTTTCTCTGTGCGTGTGTGTCTCTCTTGAATAAATAAATAAAATCTTTTAAAAATATATAAGAGATATTCTCTCATTAGGGGATCCACCAAACTTCAGACAGATGGGGAACAATAGTATCCCAATGAACATCTTATGGAGCAAACTGCAACATGATATTCCAAGGATGTCCCCAATACACTAACCTAAAAATGTGTGCCTCAGAATATATGGGTTTGCAGACATCTAGACTAAACAAATAGGAATTTAGGATAAAGGAAAAGAATGAACATAATTGGAGATCACTGGGCAGTTGGACTGTCAGGGCAAGGCATACTGAGAGGAAAGGAAGCAGGAAGAAAGAGGAAGGTAAGAAGTTTCTATCAGTAAACCAGAGAAATCTTTCTGTTCCCGGGTGATTTACCCCAGAGGTTGTTAGAACAATGTCCAGCTGTCCAGCTGTAAATTATCATGAGCATTTCTTTAGCCACACTTAGAAATGGGCACTTTCATTTTTAAAAAATTTAATTATGATCACTTCGGGTACACCATATACAACTGTGTGCCTAGCCACCACATAGCAAAAAAGAAACAAAAAAAAGATTTGCTATAATGTTGGTCCTTGTATTCTAAGCCTTCACTCTATCATTTGTGGAACACAGAAGCCAGGACTCAGCAACATTTTTTTTTATGATTTTATGCATTTATTCATGAGAGACACACAGAGAGAGAGAGAGAGGCAGAGACACAGGCAGAGGGAGAAGCAGGCTCCATGCAGGGAGCCCGATGTGGGACTCGATCCCGGGTCTCCAGGATCACGCCCTGGGCCGAAAAGGAGGTGCCCAACCGCTGAGCCACCCAGAGATCTCCCTTTTTTTTTTTAAATAGATAACTTTGAAAGTGATGTAAAATCCACAAGGTATAATAGATGATACAGGGGAAAATTAACTCTTCCTCCTACCCCTATACTCCAGACATCCATTTCCTTCCCCCAAATGAACTGTTATGTATTCTGCCAAAGATTATAAGCGTATACCAAAAAATTATTTTTTCCTATAGAGGCATATTATATATACCATTCTGTACCTTGCTTTTTCATCACTTATTAATAATTTGGACATCCTAATATATTTGTACACAGAGTTCTTTCATTCTTTTGGAAACTGACCAGTATTTCTTTGTATGGAAGTCCCATAATTTATTTAGCTAAAATACACACAGCACAGCTTTCACATGCATGTATATCTACCAGATAAAATCCTACTAGTAATATGTCAGTGAATTCAAATATTGCCACATTGCCCTCCATAGAGGTTGTGCCAATTTATAAGCAAAAGGTATGAGTTACTAACAACTCTTAAACATTAGAGAATACACTAATCCATTTTAATTGCTTTAGGGAACTACGGTATTTTTTTATTATTAATACTCAACTTCCTTCCAAAAAAAATTTGGAGTGAGCAAATTCCTTCAATTTAAAAATAATTTTAAAATAAAATAGGGGGATCCCTGGGTGGCGCAGCGGTTTAGCGCCTGCCTTTGGCCCAGGGCGTGATCCTGGAGACCCGGGATCGAATCCCACGTCAGGCTCCCGGTGCATGGAGCCTGCTTCTCCCTCTACCTATGTCTCTGCCTCTCTCTCTCTCTGTGTGACTATCATAAAAAAATTAAAATAAAATAAAATAAAATAAAATAAAATAAAATAAAATAAAATAAAATAAAATAAAATAGGGGCACCTGTGTGGTTCAGTCGATTAAGCGCCTGCCTTCAGCTCAGGTCATGATCGCTGGGTCCTGAGATCAAGCCCCATATCGGACTTCCTGCTCAGCAAAGAGTCTGCTTCCTTTTCTCTCTCTCTCTCCTTCTGTCCCTCCCCCACTGCTCATTCTTTCTCTCTCTAATAAATAAATAAAATATTTAAAAAATAAAATAAAATATCAAAAAATTTACTTGCCTGAGGAACAAGAATCTCCTTAAGCAATCCAAAATTGCTTTAATGTTCAGAAGTGATAAAGTATCTCCAACAGAATTTTGAAAATACATGAGTATTTGAATAGCAGCAAGACAACTGAAGACGAGAAGACTTCAACCAAAGTATTTCAATGAAAAAAGTACTGGTTTTCTGACTGTTATCTATAAAAGTCACATCCTCTTTGAGAAGTCATGGGTTATAGTAGAGAAAGAACAGAGCTTGGAGGTAGAGTACAGGGGTTTGTGTTTTGTCGCCCATTGACTATGGTAGTCCATTCATCGAATGCAACTTGGCTGGGGGATATATAAAACCTACCTTCCTTATCTCACCAGGTTTAAAAAGGAACAGAAGAGTATCCTATTTCAAATTAACCTGTCCAAATCTGTATCCTTTGTTTCCCTCACTCAGACCTATCCCCCACCTATACTATATTCCCCAAGTGTTCACCAGTATACCCAGGTGTCCAAGTTAAAAACCAGAGCACCATCATTAATTCTCCATCCTTATTTCTCATTCAGTCAACCACCAAGACCTACTGATTTTATTTCTTAAATACCTCTTGCATCAGCCCACCCCTCTGCATCTGTATTGCCACTATTCTAAAGTCACCATGAATTCTTGGTGAGATGGCCTCCCATCGGTCTTTCTGCCTCCAGATTTCCCTTCTCTGATCTCTTTCTCTGCAGGAAAGCCTACTTAAAGTGAAAAGGTAAACATGTCATTCTCACCTAAAACCTTTCAGTGTTTCCCCCAATGTCATTAGGATAGTTTAAAAGTCCTTCAGCAGGTATACAGCCCACTACCTACCACATCTGAGCTGCTCCCTCTTTCACCTCATCTCTTGTCTCTCCCTACTTCAATCCCTACAATTTAATATACTAAACAACTTTGAATTCCCTGAATCCACTTCCTGCTCTTTCCACACTGTTCCCCACTGCCCTTCTTTCTCCAAGAGAGACATCATGAAAACCTTCATAGAAACTCTCTTTCTGAATCTCTGAGTCAGGATCTCCTTCCATGTGCCACTAATCTTCTGTGCTTACCCTTATAACCTATTTAGACCAACTATACTCTAAACCCTGGAATACAGGGAACTGTCTTGTTCTATCCTCATTGTCTACCTGACTTCTGAGTACACATTTGAGGATTATACCAGAGTTTCTTAGGTATATCCTAGAGAACAAAGGTATTACATGGGATGAAAAGAAAATGTTTTATGGCTATATAAATACGTGCAACCAGTGTGACTCTCCAGAAATCCATTATTATCCATTGTTCCCCTTACTATATTTGATCAGGGATCATCTCTGAGGATAAACACACTTGTTTGCAGAGGGTACGATTTGGGGAGATAGCCTTCCAAGCGATTTCTGCTAGGTCTCAATTCAGAATGTTCCCTCCCCTAAATTTTAAACCTTAATGTAAGATTTCTATCCTCATCTTTAAGATTTTCAGCTTACTTTTTAAAAAGCACCTTTGAGATAGTTAAGTTGATTTAAAAAGACAGGGACCTTTAAGATTTTTATCTTAATTTAAGCTAACAGATTTAAGGTGGGGTAGCAATCAGGGTAGCCCAGGTGACTCAGCGGTTTAGCACCGCCTTCAGCCCAGGGCCTGATCCTAGAGACCTGGGATCGAGTCCCACATTAGGCTCCCTGCATGGAGCCTGCTTCTCCCTCTGCCTATGTCTCTGTCTCTCTCTTTCTCTCTATATATATGTCTCTCATGAAGAAATAAATAAAATCTTAAAAAAAAAAAAGTAGGGTAGCAATCGGGTTTTGTTTTCTTTAGAAGAAAAGAATTCTCATCGAGAATAACTAATTCCACTAGTATTCCAGAAGGAAAATGATGCTTTAGTAAAAGGAGTGTGGTCCAGGAAGTTGAGAAACACAAGTTTGTCAGTGGGATACCAAGAGCTCTGTGAGTAATGGAAGCTGGCAGATGAGAAATTATCATTTGCTGGGATAGTTTCTCAACTTCTGTTTCTGGCTGTTACACGATCTTCAAAAAGTTCCAATGTTGTTTAGAAACTGACCGTTCTTTCAATGCAATTTGGGAAGGAAAGGGGAAGAAATCTACCACACAATGCCTTTTCCTAAGTCACTGAGGAGCCAAACTACAGAGCAGTTTTCCCTTTTCCCGGAGTTTCAGTCCACCAAGATGTTTCTTCTGGATTTAATTTCTTAAATTAAAGAAATTTCTTAAATTGTAAAATGGAAAGAAATGTATTATATCCATAAAGAAAAGACCTTGAAATGACCCATAATTATTTTAATTAAAAGGCAATTATTAAAAAAAGGATTAAACTAAAGAAAAGCAGCTTTTCTCTTTTAAGGATGTGTCACTCAAATGCTCACAGTATTTCATGATTGTATTACATAAGGAGGAATAGCCTACCTTAGTCACCTCATGTTTCAAACTGTTCAAGACTCTCTCCTTGACCGAACTTGATTCAGGCTCTTTCTGACTTGAGTCCTTTTTCTGACTAGGTACCAACCTTGGGCTCTGTTCTTGGTCCCGCTAATGCAGTTTTAGCAAGATTCTGCTGGGTCAGTTAGTGAAAATCCCCCACCCTTGGTATCTGATCACTCTGGCCTGCCTTCAGCAAGAATCCTGTTGAGTTGGTCTAGCAAGAATCCTTCTGGCTTTGATGTTTCTCTCGCAATTTTCCACCCACTGACCTCTACCCTACTCCTTGGCTGTAAATCTCCTCTTCTTGCTGTACTTGGAGTTGAGCCCCATCTCTCTGGCCTACTGCAAAACCCCCACTGGAACAAACCCTCTTGAATAAGGTCTTCCTTACTATCTTTAACAAGGATCGTGAAAATTTTTTCTTTAACAAAACTCAAGCTACACACACACACACACACACACACACACACACATTGTCTGTAGGTCAAAGAACAAAACTTACAAAACATCAGTATCCCAGGAACTTTCAGAGACTCTCTGGTAGATTGAACCTCATAGACCTTTTCCCTTCAGCTAAACTTGATGATAGACTCTGACATCAAGAAGATTCCACAGAGTAGAGGCTCTCTTGGGTAAATGGCTCCCAGGCTTTACCTCTCACCTATGACATTCCATATTTCCTGAACCCAAATACCAGCTAGCAAGATGCAATTTCTATCTGAAAAGTCTCCTCTCTACGAGTTGCTTCTCAAGAATGTGGTTTCCCTCTTAAGGCCAGTGGCTACCAGCTCAAGAGACCAAAATATGAGACTGAATGGTTTGCCTGTTTATTACATTCAAGAGCAAAGATCCGACCTACAAAGTCTTAAGCCGAATGACCATTTCCTCCTACTTTGCTGGCATAAACACTAACAAATTTTAGAAAGTTTAAATTTTAAGACTTTGGACCCTCTTCTCTTTGTTTTTTTTTTTGTTCTGTTTTGGTTTTTGTTTTTTAATCACTTTAAAGCAGACCCTAACAGTAGTGACAAAGTTTGGAGATAATTAACTATCTAGGCCAAGGATCTATAAAGTACCCTATGGACTTAATTCTTCTGGGAGTAAAATTCTCTTTCCTAAGACTATAAGATTTAATTTACAAAAACGTCTTTAAAAGATCAATGGAGGACATCTATTTTCTCCAGAAGGAAGGAAGATAGTTCTTTATTCAAAGATCAACCTGCTCAGGTGCCTGGGTGGCTCACTTGGTTAAGCATCTGCCTTTTGTCTCAGGTCATGATCTCAGGATCCTGGGATTGAGCCCCATGTCGGGTTTCCTGCTCAGCAGAGAGTCTGCATCTCCCTCTCACTCTTCCTCTGTGCTCTCCTTCTCTCCCTCTCTCTCAAATAAAATCTTTAAAAAAATAATTGCAAAAAACCTCACTAATTGCAAAATATATATGATATATTATGAAAAATATATTACAAAAAATAAGATATGTCCCACTATAAGATAATATGTCTAGTTCCATTTAAGATAATATTAATAGCAGCTATCTTAGTCAGTTTGGGCTACTATAAACAGAATTCCATACACTGGATGGTTTATACAACAAACATTTATTTCTCACAGTTCCAGGGAACAGAAGTCCAAGATCAGGGTGCCCACATGGTCGAGCTCTGGTGAGAGTCATCTTCCTGGTTTACAATAGTTACTCTCTCACTGTATTTTCACATGGTAAACAGAGATCATCTCTTCTGTGTGTCTTCTTATAATGGTATCAATCCCAACCAAGAAGGCTCCTCCCTCAAGACCTAATTACCTCCGAAAGGCTCCACCTCCAAATACCATCATAAGAGATTAGGACTTCAACATATATATTTTGGGAGACAAACACTTAGTCCACAGCAGCAGGGTAACAATTTATTCAGCACTTTCTGTGCACCCACCTGCACAAGACAAAATACTTTATGTTAACTGCCCAAGAAAATATGGGAAGTAGGTCAGTTATTATCTCCATTTTACAAATGAAGACACTGAATCAGAGAAGTTGAATGATTGCCCCAAAACACAATGGCTTATAAAAGTGATACTGGGATTCAAATATGGGCAGTCTCCAGTTCATGGAGACTTAACCACTTCATTTCACTCTCACTTACCTATAGAGATTGTACCTGCAGCAATCCCTGAAGCTGTAGAGTGTTTTAATATTTACAAATCACTTTCCTGAATATTTGATCCTCACATGAATCCCATGAGGTTGATAATAGAGTAGATAACATAAGATCAAGCTTATGAAATTCCCAGAAAAACTCCTGCTATTTGGCATGCTTTCTGTAAGTATCCTCAGATACATAGAGAAATATTAAGAGGATCATGAACTCCTAGAAACTGTGTACAGTAGTGCCCCTTTGTCCATGGTTTCAGTTACCTTCAGTCAATTGCAGTCTAACAAATCTTCAGATCAATAGTAGCTTAATGCTATGTCACAATGCCTACTTCATTCATCTCACTTCATCTCACATCACAAGAAGTTTAAGAACAGTATGATAAGATATTTTGAAAGAGACCATATTCACATAACTTTATTAGCTATTGATAGTCATCTTTTACTATCCCTAATTTAAAAATTAAACTTTATCATAGGTATGTACATATAGGAAAAAATAGTATGTATTGGGTTTCATACTAACCACAGTTTCGAGTATTCACTGGGAGGTCTTAGAACATATCCCCCTTTTGTGTAGACGTGAAATGTGCATTTATCAGGAGAAAAATCCCAAGAGTTGGGTCAAAAATAAGTGCCACACAAAGGATCTGAACAAATAGTTCTCCAAAGAGGGCATACAAAGGCCAATAAACACATGAAGATTCTCAACATCATTAGTCATTGGGGAAATGAAAATCTAAACTACAGTGAGGTACCTCTTCACAGCCACTGGGATGACTATAATCAAAAAGTAAGAATAAGGTATGGGGAGAAATTGAAACTATCATATACATTGTTCATGAGAATATAAAATGGCACAGTCTCTTTGGAAAACAGTCTGGCAGTTCCTCAAAAGGCTAACCATAGAATTACCAAGTCCACTTCTAGGTACCTACCTAAGAGAAATGAACCTGTAAGTCCACACAAAAACTTGTATACAGATATTCACATCAATGTTATTCACTATAGCCAAAGATCAAAAAACAATCCGAATGTCCATCAGCTGATGGACAAATTAAATATGATATGGTATATTACTCAGCGATACCAAAAAGTGAAGTACTGATAACATGCTACATGGATGAATTTTGAAAATATTATGATAAATGAAAGAAACTAGATAAAAGGGAGTACATATTGTATGTGTCTGTCTATACAAAATAGCCCAGAACAGGCAGATCTATACTTGGCAGAAAGTAGATCAGTGGTTGCCTAGGGCTGGTGAGGATAGAGGGACTAAGGGTTGACAGCTAAGGGGTGTGGGATTTCTCTTAGAGATGATAAATATGCTCTAAAATTGACTGTGCTGATAGATGTGCAATTCTGCGAGTTTACTAAAAGCCATTAAATTATATACTTTAGGTGAATTAGGGGTGCCTAGCTGGCTCAGGTGATAGGGAATACAACCCTTGATCTCAGGGTTGTGAATTTAAGCTCCATATTGGGCATGAAGACTACTTATAAATCAATCAATCAAGTGATAGGTGAATTATAACCCAAAAATTAAGTGGGGAGCAGCATAGGCAAAGAGAAAGACTGACCTATCACAGAAAACTGCAGTAGCCCCCCCGCCCCCACCATCCATGAGGGATACGTTCCAAGACTCCCAGTGAATGCCTAAAAGAACAGATAGAAATGACTATGTATGCTATATTTTTTTCCTGTACAAACATACCTATGATAAAGTTTAATTTAAAAGTTGAAAATAGAGCTACAATAGACCCAGCAATTGCACTACTAGAGATTTACCTCAAAATTACAAATGTAGTGATCCAAAAAGGGGCACCTGCACCCCAATGTTTATAGCAACAATGTCCACAGTAGCCAAACTATGGAAGAGCCCACATATCCATGGACAGATGAATGGATAAAAAAGATGTGGTATACATATTCAGTGGAATACTACTCAGCCATCAAAAAATGAAATCTTGCCATTTGCAACAACGTGGTACGTAACTAGAAGGTATTATGCCAAGTGAAATAAGTCAATCAGAGAAAGACAATTATGTGATCTCAGTCATATGTGGAATTTAAGAAACAAAACAGGATCATAGGAGAAGAGAGGAAAAAGTAAAACAAGATGAAATCAGAGAGGGAGACAAACCATAAGACACTCTTAATCATAGAAAAC
Source organism: Canis aureus (assembly GCF_053574225.1). Lineage (NCBI taxonomy): Eukaryota > Metazoa > Chordata > Mammalia > Carnivora > Canidae > Canis > Canis aureus. The sequence continues at coordinate 83,996,295 of NC_135611.1, read as the reverse complement.
AAACTGAGGGTTGCTGGAGGGGAAAGGGATAGGGGAGGGGTTAACTAGGTGATGGACATTAAGGAGGGCACATGATGTAATGAGCATTGACCTCTGCCTCTGAAACTAATAATACAATATATGTTAATTGAATTTGGATTTTAAAATATAAACTATAAAAAAAGAAAAAGAGAAGACTGCTTACCGTAATTAAAATCTAAAATATAAAATAGAATGCTAAAATAGATATAAAAAAATAAAGTTTAATTTATAAATTAGGGACAATGATAACTAATAAGAAGCAATTACAATAAGTTATATAAATGTGGTCTCTCTCCTTCAAAATCTTATTGTATAAACTCATCCTTATGACCATGATGATGATGTGGGATGATAAAATGACTGTGTGAGGACATGAAGTGAGCTGAATGAGCTGAATGACGGAGGCACTGATGGAGTGAGAAACTACTTAACCTCGTGATGACTTGTTGGAAGGAGGATTATCTGCTTCCAGATTGGTTGAGGGAAACCACAGAAAACAGAACCACAGATAAGAAGGAACTACTGTATTTGTGTAAATAACAGCCCACAGGCAGAAAGCAGACCAAAAATGTGTTTTATTCAACTGGCAAAGTTTTTTCAAAAATCTTCTGAAGTAACTAATGAAATGTGAAAACCACGAGGTTTCACACTCAAGAAAGAATCTATGTATCTGCATTTTCTATTAAAATTGCCAGATGCTGCATTTCTGGAATGCGGGCTTGTGTTTCAACTTGGCCAACAGTCAGTTGGGGCCAACTGTGGGCAGCCATGTTCGCTCAGTGCTTACACTGACCTGTAACTGTGCTTACACTGACTCAGCGAACCTGAGTCCCCAGCAGGCCTGGTTTTTGAATTTGAGTTTTTGAGCTCCTGATCCATATCTTTTACTGAATTTTCAAAGGAATTGCTTCCTCAAAACCCATTCACAGCTCTTGGAAGGAGGTAGCCAATGAATAGTGGTATTTGCTTTACTGTTAAGGAAACTGAGGTAGCTTGCCTAAGGCAGAAGGGCATGCAGCCAGCAGTAAAACTACTTTTTCCAACTATTCCCTTTATTACTCTTCTCACCTTCCTGCTGATACTTCTAGAGAATTAATTACCACATTCTGTCCCTTTTTGTTTTTTTTTTGTTTTTTTTTATTCTGTCCCTTTTTGATTATACCTAAGGAAAACCAGTGATAAAAAACATGCCAGACATTCCAAAATGGTGATAATCAGGCTCTATAATCTAATCACAAGGAAAGTTTTGCCTAGCTCTAAGTGTCTTTAGTTGCTATGGGCAATTTGAGGGGGCCCTCCTGGCCCATATCCCAACACACTCCAAAACTAGGAAAGATAAAAAGAATGTTAATCTTGCACACATGGCAGGGGAATAAAATCCCAAGGAAGTGTACTTTCTCCAAGGTCACCTCACACACCTATTACAGAAAACAGAAGTTTCTGACAGGAATGTTTCCACCCCTGGACCAGGTGGTTTGCTCACATCAAAAATGACCATTATTAGAAGCTCTGAATCTACAATCAGCAAAATGCAGAGAGAACTTTGGTTGCCCAGTCATTCATCCCACTGGGCTTTGAGTTTGCCTGGAAGAAAATTCTATGTTTGTTTGTTTGTTTGTTTGTTTGTTTGTTTGTTTTTTAGGGGGGCCGGAGGAGCAGAGGGAGAGAGAGGGAATCCCAAGAAGGTTCCAGGCCTAGTGATGCAGGGCTTGGTCTCACAACCCTGAGATCATGACCAGAGCTGAAACCAAGAGTTGGATGCTTAACCAACTGAGACACCCAGGTGCCCCTGGAATAAAATTCTATATGTTGGCCATATATAGCTTAGAGAGAGGTAGGACAAAGCACAACCAAATTCACCCGGCCAATCTTTCCAGTCAACACGCCCAGCACTGTAGCAAGTCTTGGGATACCTGACCGCTATGCAGTCCTGGAGCATTTCAAGACTGGGATCCAACATATAGCACAGGATCACTCCAAAGGGGATTGTAAAGGAACGCCGACATGGAAAATGCAGGGAAACCAGCGCTGGGGAAGGCACCTGCCTGTGCTACCAAGTCAACATCTTCGTTTCCAATGGAAATGGATCAGGAGGCTCTCAAGAGGCACATGCTTGCAGACTCAGAAAAAGAATGTAACCTCTAAGCCAAACAAAACTACCACTTCTCACTGCTCCCAATTGCATAACTGGTCATGGCACTCTGAAGTAGTCTCAGTTTATCTGTACTATAAATAACCGAGGACCTCTTCCCCAGAGATATGGAAATACCACGGAAAGAAAGGGAGAGCGGCATTAGGCCACCCCAACAATGGAACCTGCCAAATGTTCTGGTGCTAAGTGCATCAAAAGAAAGTTCCCAGGGCAATCTGTTGCTACACCTTGCACACCCTGAAAATCCTGGATTCCAGGCAGGAGCTGAACCTAGCTGCAAGTAGATTCAATCATCCTCATCAGATTCAAGGATGAATCCCATTATGGAGTTTATGTGCATTTTGTTTCTTTTTGCTTGTCTGTTTGCTTATTTAATTGTGGCAAAATACACATAATATAGAATTTACCATCCTGACTACTTTTTTAAGTGTGCAGGTTAGTACTGTTAAGCATATTCACATATTTGTGCAACCCATCTCCTGAACTTTCATCCTGCAAATCTGAAACTTTACACCCATTAAATAACTCATTTCCCTCTTCCCTCAACCTCTGACAACCTACACTCTACTTTTTCTTTCTACAAATTGGACTACTTTATATATCTTATATATGTGGAATCATACAATATTCATCTTTTGATGATTGCCTATTAGCATAACATCTTTAAGGTCCATCCATGTTGTAGCATGTGTCAGGATTTCTTTCCTCTTTAAAGGCTAAATATTCCATTGTGTGTGTGAGTACATGTGTATATGTAAACACACCACATTTCATTTATCCATTCAGAAAACTATTTCTACATCTCAGGGGTATGATGATGTTGCTCTAATGGCAAGTTATGAAGTTTAATTTGTAGTGGTCATGATTTTATACTGAGAAAGAAAAAGAGACAGAGACAAAGAGAGCCTTGATTATATGATGTTCATATTCCAGAAGAAAAATAAGCTAGCCAAAGCTGCAGTGGACTCAATTCCAGCATCGAGAAGCATCACACCATTCCTCTCCAGCTCAAAAATAAGTTTTGTTCACTATATATTCCTAAGTTCTGGAACAGGTCTTAGCACCTAGTTGGCACTCATAAATTCATAAATATCTGTTGACTGAATGAATCCAAAGAATGATTGAATGTTCCAAATCCAACACTTTGAATACCTCTGGATTGGAAAGAGATGAGGATGAGGGACAAAAAGGGAACTCTTGGAATTTCTATTAATAGTGCTTGAATTATTTACCACAAGAAATTATTTTTGCATTGTTAGCAGAACGTTTTTAAGGAAAAAAAAAGTCTGCAAGGATAATTTGTCATAACAATACATCAATTCAACGTACTTCGTGTGCATCCTTTCTCAGAGTGCAACTGGAAAAGGTATTCCACCGAAATGATGGAAAAAAATCACGAGGACATGGGATATAAGAAACACGAACCAGTGTAACAGAGGGAAAGGAAATCCCCATGATGATACTGAAGACAGAGCCCAAAGTAATAGCTGTGCATCCAGCATCAAGACCAATCAGTCTGGATAGGTAATGCAGGTCAGAAAGCTGTACTCAGAATAAAATTGGTTAAAATGCGTATTACACAGGATGATCTTGAGAGAAGATTTAGGCAACTGGCAAAAACTTGTCAGTTAAATTAGTGAAAACTCCATAGAAAATTCTGGAAACACACACCAGACACTCCTGGAGGAAAACAAAAGTTAGAAGGGAGGAGTAATCATATACTACATAATTCAGCTTTTAATAGTGTATGTGTAGGAAGGCATAATAATGTTGACCAGACTAAATATTGACCTAACTAAAAATTATGGATAACTGTATTCTGTAGATGGTAGGAACAGGAAGGATCATGTGAATGGCAGATGCAGGAATGCAAAGGAAATCTAAACCTTATATCCCATCTGGAAAGGTAAAGCATGGCTACACCTGAGAAATCAAGAAGGACTCACATAAGTATTATTTTAGAGGCATGAGTAAGTACCAACAAGCTAAAGAGATGAATGTTATTGCTCTTTCAGAAAAGCTGGAAATGATTGAGGGTTCTGCTGTTTTTAGTAACAGATCTTATGGAATTATTTAAAGTTGACTATTATACAACTTCAATAAAACTAGGAAGTAAAAAAGGGGAAAAAAGCACAACTAAGACCCATATTAGAATATCTTACCTAAGAATGATTTTCTTTTAAAGATTTTAATTTTTAGTTTACTTATTTGGCAGAGAGAGAGAGAGAGAGCATGAGCAAGGGGGAGCCACAGAGGGAAGTGGGAAAAGTAGACTCCCTACTGAGCAGGGAGCCTGACTTCGGGCTTAATCCCAGGACCCCAGGATCACGACCTGAGCTGAAGGCAGACACTTAACTGACTGTGCCACCCAGGTGCCCCTGATTTTTTTTTTTTTTAATAGGAAATAGTTGGTAGATTTCTGATGGGACATGAAGAAATAACTGAGTTACAGGGAGGATGGACATGTGGGAGTTCTAACATGGAATGAGTCTACAGAAGTGTAATGAAAATCACTCTAAGAGTGTGGGGGCTGTTCAGCCATCCTGAACACCCAGGATTGAAAAATCCAGGGAGAAAGAAAAAGAGGTGAGACATATTTCAGGTCCAATATTTACCAAGCCCTTGACAGTTAGTTCTGACATGGAGGCCCTGCCAAAACCATGAGCCAAGACAGAAAATGGTAAATAGTCAAGATAAGAGCAACATTTGTGGCAAATCACCAGTGTGTTGTCTGGATCTTTTCCTTCTCCGCCGGGGTACAATCAACTCAAAGTGCCATTCATACCCTTGTCTATCAAGGCAAGCTTAATACTAAAGTACTAGTCCCTAATTTTGGCCCCCAAAAGCAGGCTCATGCGGAGTTTCATCTGGAATGATCTATTAATTCCTAGAAGATAGGGGCTGGTGGGGGAAAAGGGGGGGGTAAGAAATGTCCAGATTCTTGCAGCCAAACCCGAATGTCAGTCTAGCCAGATTATTTAATGCTTTACCAGTTGTGGTAGAAACCAAAGCAGATGGAAAATTCACATCAAAACTTTACATTGGGGGGATCCCTGGGTGGCGCAGCGGTTTGGCGCCTGCCTTTGGCCCAGGGCGCGATCCTGGAGACCCGGGATCGAGTCCCACATCGGGCTCCCGGTGCATGGAGCCTGCTTCTCCCTCTGCCTGTGTCTCTGCCTCTCTCTCTCTTTCTGTGACTATCATAAGTAAATAAAAATTTTTAAAAATTAAAAAAAAACTTTACACCGGGGAAAGAAATGGAGGAACCCGGCTCCCACCTCGGCAGTTAGGGGTGACCCCCTTGTCCCCAGGAAGGAATGATCAAAATCCCCTGTGCGGATGGAATACCCGCATTCTTAGTGTTCCAAACCACTGCCCTGGGTTCAAATCCTTATTTTCCTCCCCGAGCTGCGTTTTCCTCGCCGGTAAACCAGGGAGGTGGGATGAAGGGAGGGGCGATGCCAGACGCCGCAGGTTCCTGCCAAGGTGGGGTGGTAACAACCACAGGCTCGTGCAGCCCGCCAGGTCTGCCGGGCACTGCTTTCTAAGTACCCGGCATAGATGGCATCTGCTTTCATCTTGGAATTATAGGTATTACTCTCCCATTTTCCAGACGGGGAAGCAGAAGCACGCGGTTTAAGCAACTTGCTCAGGGTCCTAGTTAGCGGCGGAGCGGGCGTGCTAAGGCAGGAGATGCGGCTCCGGGGCGGGCGGTCGGTGCGCCTAACAGCCGGCGGGGACCGAGCGAGGCACGCCGAGCACTACGGGGCGCGCAGTAAATGTCACTTCTCCGCACACGGGCGTGCCGGGCCAGGCCGGGGAGCTCCGCCACCGCCAGCCTGAGGTCCGGCTGCCTCGGGAGGGCGAGGCGGGACCGCGGCGTCCGCTCGGACCCCGGCTCGGACGCCTGCTCGGATCCTGGCTCGGATCCCCGCTCGGATCCCGGCTCGGATCCCGGCTCGGACCCCCGCTCGGACCCCGGCTCGGACCCCGGCTCGGACCCCGGCTCGGACCCCCGCTCGGACCCCCGCTCGGACCCCGGCTCGGACCCCCGCTCGGATCCCGGCTCGGATCCCGGCTCGGACCCCCGCTCGGACCCCGGCTCGGACCCCGGCTCGGACCCCCGCTCGAACCCCGGCTCGGACCCCCGCTCGGACCCCCGCTCGGACCCCGGCTCGGACCCCCGCTCGGACCCCGGCTCGGATCCCCAGGACCCCGGCTCGGACCCCCGCTCGGACCCCGGCTCGGACCCCGGCTCGGACCCCGGCTCGGACCCCCGCTCGGATCCCCAGGACCCCGGGCCGGCGCCGGCGCTCACCTTGAGCTGCACTCTCATCGCTCCCGGACTCCCGCGCGGGGCGCTGCTCCGCCGCCTCGGTCCCCGCCGGCCGGACGCGCCCCCCGCCGCTCGGGGCTGCGCCGTCTGCCCTCCCCGCCGGGCTCCCGCCGCGTCCGGGCTCGCCCGCCGCCCGCCGAGCCGCCGCGCTGCCTCCTCTCCGGGGACGCGCCCCCGCCCTGCGCTGGACCCCGCGCCCCGTTAGGTTTCCGCCCGGCCGCCACCTCCGCGCTGGCCCCATTCCAGCTCCTGCGGCCGGGGCTGCGGGGCCTGCCCCTCACTGGCCGCCCTGCCTCCGCGAGCCGAAACCGCGGAGATGATAATCGGGCGCGGACCCGGGGACTGGACAGCCGGTGTTTCGTAAGTGCCAGCTATTCTAGATCCCTGCGAGATACGGGCGCGACCGGCCCCACCCGCCCCGCCCGGGGCCCCTGGGCGCACCTCGGGTGCCCGGCCTGAGGCCCTTTGGCCCCGCCAGCCCCGGGCCGCCCTGCCTACCTGCAAGCGCTCCGCGGCGGGCCGGGCTTTCATCCTTGCCTTGCAGGCCCCGCTCGCCGAGCCTTATCTGCGCCTCCGACCAGTGCAGTCGGGTCTGGGCTCCACCTCCACACGCCGCCTTTTACTGCCCTGCAGATGTGTCAAGACACTTTTTCGCCTCATTTGCCTCCCGTGTGGAAGGGAGGTGCATGTCTGCCTCGCCGAAATGGAAGGGGTATGGCGAGGGCCAAGCAGAGTCCCTAACAGACATCTGTGTGGTATTGTTCCCGTTGCGTCCCTGTGGTAGGGGAGGACAGGAGAGGTTGACCCTTGGGGCACCACCTCTACCGTCTAGGGGTTCCTGGGTAGGTCCCGCCACCACTCTGGCCAGAGTTCACTTCTCTGTGTGGCGGCGATGGCAGCAAAGAAACCCACCTTCCTCTCAGAGCTTCTGCTGAACAAAGAAACCCATGAAGTACCACACAAGCGCTCTCCTGCTTTCTGTTATTTTCCATGTGTTCTTCTGGCTGCGCAGTCTTGATTCAGGTTGGGTCCCTGACTGCGGGTGGATCCCCGTATGTGGGCAGAGGCGATGCTGCCGTGTAATTACAAGTGTGGCGATTAACAATCCTAGCCATTCATCCCAGATTACTGACCTCGGATCAGGGGCACCTACCCTTTGAGCCCATTATGAATTTCTGCCCAGTGAGCTCACATTTGCAGACTCGGTTAACAGGTTTTTGTCCCCCATATCTCAGCCTAGTTTTCATGGACATTTATTAGAAAACTTGAACACCTCGTGTGTGTAGTAACATTTTGTTTTCCTGTTAACACATAGAACCTTTCCTCTCCTTGATCCATCTCCTTCAAAAGGCTTAACGATCTGTGAGCAGTTAACAGGTTCAGCAGGCCCCCTCAGGCAGGTAAGCACATCTTGATTGGTTTTCCTCCAAATATCTCCCCCATTAGGTTCCTCGCTGCACTAGACACTTGAAGCTCTCAAAAATATGCAGACCCACCAAGAAGACTGAACATATTTGAAACCCGAGATTCTTAGGAATCTTGGTCCACTGTGACCGCTCTTCTAGTAATTTCTTTGGTAAATTTACATGTTAGTATGGTCAGATGTCCTTTTCTGATCAAGCGGCAAGGCACAAAGTCTAAACTACCAGGGCCATTCAAAGATATACCAGGGAAATTCCAGGGCTTATGGCATCTGATGTGCCGGTTTACAAGCTGCCTTAGGTTCCCAAGCTGTATCAGAAGCACCTGAGGCATCTGTTAAAACTGCAGATTCCCAGGGCCCCACCCACCCACCCCAGACCATCGGGATTGGAATCTCTGGGGTGGGGCCCAGGAATCTGTATCTTTCACAAGCACCCTGATCAACTTAAAGGCTTATCTATAGAAGTCTCCTGGCCACAAACATACCTCTGCCCAGAGACTAGCTTTGAAATTTAAACTTTAAAATGTTCAGTAATAGTCTAGTGTGGCTTGACTCAGGCCAAAAAAATATTTCCTGAGCACAGACTGTTTGTCAGGTATCCTGCTGGGTGCTGGGAAAACAAAGATGAATAAGACATTGTCCAGTCTGCAAGGAGTTTGAGTTTGTAGGAGGAGGAACAATCAAAAATGAAACAGTACCTGGGGCGCCATTGGTAACACTCGTCAATAGAAACAAGGTTATACTTTCTCATTTGTTGCCCTCCCTTATCCCTTTCTTCCTCTTCCCATTCTTAACTCCAATGTCGCCGTCTTTGTCAGATCTCCCTTGTAATGTCTCCTGGACATTGTAAATGTTGGATTCCTGACCCAACATGGTTTGAAGATACTGCTCCAACTTTTAAAGTCAATCTAATGATTTCAGAATGGAAAGGAACAGCTGAATTTTCAGCAGAGAAAAATGGGGATGACAACATTTTTTTTTTAATGTGTTAAGACCTTAACGAGTCCCAGTAATTGGGAGGTCATTAAGGCGTAGTTTCTAAGATACACATTCTTCCCTTGAAGAAAGTTGTTTCAGCTTTGACTTGGTTTTGATTGGGTTTATTTGGACAGGAGTGAGGGTTGCTGGGGCTTTTGCACAGTAATATTTCCCATCCTCTCTGGACAGTCCAAGGGGCGACGGGGCAGGGTGGGGGATGGTTGAGGGGAATAAAATAGCTCTGTCCCTTCGCAGCGAGAAGAAAGAGCACCATGGGAAAACTCTTGCCCAATGCATCAGGGCATATTATCATCTTTGGTCTGTGGTCCTCACTCTGGGTGGTCACTCCTTTCCTTTCTGAGGCATAAAGGAAACAGAACAAAGGCAGTGGTGTTCTGAAGGGGGTAGTGGAAACTATGATAAGCCTACAGTGTGTTCCACAGTGGGGAAAGTTTAAAGGTATGTGTGATAAATTGAAGAAGTCAGATGAGGGTGTATTGCTAGTAATGAGGGATGCAGTTCAGCTCTCCCAGTCCATTCTTGTGTGTAACTGCTTCTGTTCTTAGACTTTAGTATTCAGACCCAAGGGGTTGGGTTTGAATTTCATGCATTTATTTTCTCAAACAGCTACAAATCAAATTTCCTTTTGAAAGGAAGCAATCTATGTTCTTCTGCTTATTAAATAACTTTCCCTCTTATTCAGTGCTTTTAAAGGAAATCTCCCAATTTGTTTCTCTACTTGCTATGAAAATGGATTATTCCTCCTGTTACATAAGCAAAGGTTAAAATATTGATGGCTTAGATGCCTGGATGGCCCAGTGGTTGAGCGTCTGCCTGTGGTTCAGGTCATGATCCTGAGGTCCTGGGATCAAGTCCCACATCAGGTTCCCTGCAGGGAGCCAGCTTCTCCCTCTGCCTATGTCTCTGACTCTCTCTGTCTCTCATGAATAAATAAATAAAATCTTAAAAAAATATAATGATGGCTGGCAAGGTAGAGAGATAGGAATTCTCACATGCTTTTGGTGATGATTTTAAATGATACCCTTTTTGAAGGCATTTTAATTCCAGTTTCAAGGCATATCCTGTTTCAACACAGCGCCAATCCTAGGATTTTATACTTCAGAAATACACAAAGATGTGTCTATAAGGATATATGTAGTGTCACTTTCCGTAATGAAGAAAGATTACTAATAACACAGCCATCAGTGAACGTTGACATAAGTAAACTGTGGTGTGCACATGCCATGCAACAATATGCAGTTTTCAAAAGAATGAGTTAGATCTAAATGTACATAAGTAGAAAGGGAAAAGAGCAACTAATAAAAGTAAATATTTCATTTTTTAAGGTTTATATGTGTAGGTTGGAAAAAAAGATTTGCATGTGTATGTTGGAATATTTACAGGAAAGTTCTAGAAGAATATATGCAAAACTGTTAACAAGGGAAGGCATACTTTTATTGGAAAATTGTTCATTACTTATCTGAAATTCAAATTTAACTGAACATCCTATCACACAAGGTTGGGGTTTTTTGTTTGTTTGTTTGTTTGTTTGTTTTAAGATTTTATTTATTTACCCGAGAGAGAGAGAGAGACAGCATGAGCAGAGGGTGAGGGAGAAGCAGGCCCTCTGCTGAGCAAGGGATCTTAGGACCCTGGAATCATGACCTGAGCTGAAGGCAGACACTTAACTGACTGAGCCCCCAGGCTCCCCTATCACACAAGGCTGTTACACAAGCCTACTTTGGTAGCTTCAGGCAGCTATAGGTGCTCTTTTAAAATATGCATTACAGACAATGACACCAAACCTAAGCTCCATTAGGACTGTACCTTCACATTCAACTTTGAACGATTCTTGAAGGGAAGAAAAGAAGGGTCTTAAAACAGGTTGAGCACCTGTAACAAATTGCCAGACCGGCTGATAGATACCATCTTCTTCAGCATCTTTAAAACAAACATCTTGATACTATATTTTGTTTAGTGATCACAAACTCCTCCCATCCCAGCACACACCTCTTTGCAATGTGACTTTGCAACAGCCCTCCCAATCCCCATGAAGAGGCCCAGTCTCTTCTCCACAGCCCTAACTTTCATTGACCAGACTTGTGACCAATGAAACATGGCCACAGCAACATGGTTTAAGTTCCTGAGTCTAGGCATCATGTGGCCCTGCACTTTCGGCTTTCCACCTCACATAACACTACCCTAGGTCACCATCCAGGGTAGAGATACCAGGTGGAGAGACCAGTCAACACTTAGAAGTACACAGACAACTTTCAGAATCGTGTGGCATAATCAACCAATGTTATTTTAACCTACTAAATTTGGGGGTTACTCGTTGTGAAGCAATACATTAACTCAGTTTATTTTCTTGTTGTTTTCCTCACTGTTTTTCCACACAAAATCTCTGAGGATTCACTGAAGGTCAGAAATCTTCATTATGAGTCTCACCAGTTTCTCAACTTGTAAGGTGTGAAGCCAATGAAAATTTGAACATGGGTCTGTGTGGCTTTAAAGGTCCATTGTTTTGTTTTATTTTGTTTTGTTTTTTACACACACCTTGAACATAATGAGCATTCATTAAAAATTTAGTTCGATAACTAACTCTATGAATCAGAAGTTGTTTTTTATTACTTGCATATATCAGAATCAAGAATATATTTATTTGACAGGAAATGTCTACCAGTACTAAAATTTTAACCGTTAGTCCTTTTCTCTTAAATTACCCTAGACCACCATCTGGTTGCGGGGGGACCCAAAACACTATCCAATCTATTATATTTTCCCTGAAAGGTGAATCATAGTTGTTCATCCATGGAACAAGTACTCTACTAGCTTAGGAAATTTTGCTTTTCCATTTTAGGTGAGAAAACTGAAAGACAGAAAAAATGTAGTTTTGACTAGATGAAACCAACTAATTAAACCTTCCAGACCTGACTCAATTTATCCAGCATTTTTTTTTCTTTTAACTTATTTTTTTTAATTTTTTTAATTTTTATTTATTTATGATAGTCACACACAGAGAGAGAGAGAGGCAGAGACACAGGCAGAGGGAGAAGCAGGCTCCATGCACCGGGAGCCCGACATGGGATTCGATCCCGGGTCTCCAGGATCACGCCCTGGGCCAAAGGCAGGCGCTAAACCGCTGCGCCACCCAGGGATCCCTCTTTTAACTTATTTTTAAATGAGTAAAACTTCACAGAAAGTTACAAAAAATCATATATAGGACCCCTTTGAAAGCATTTTAAATTGATATATTTTTAGTATCAATTTAAATATTCTTTACATTATCAATGTGTGCCATGAATTAAGGAAGGAGGAAATTACTACTTCTTGGGCACTCACTGTGGACTAGGTACTTTGTTATATGCTTTATTAAAAAAAAAAAAGTTATTATTATTGGTGTTTGTTTTGTGTGTTTGTTTTGTTTTGTTTTTGTTTTTAGAGAGGGAGAGGTGAGGGGAGTGGCAGAGGGAGAAGGAGAGAGAGAACCCTAAGCAGGCTCCACACCCAGTGCTCTGCTCAATGCAGGACTCGATCTTATAACCCTGAGATCATAACCTGAGTCAAAATCAAGAGTTGCATGCTTACAATAGTGAAAGGGAATAAAGGGGAAAGGAGAAAAAATGAGTGGGAAATATCAGAAAGGGAGACAGAACATGAGAGACTCCTAACTCTGAGAAACGAAATAGGGGTGGTGGAAGGGGAGGTGGGCGGAGGGTGGGGGTGACTGGGTGATGGGCACTGAGGGGGGCACTTGATGGGATGAGCACTGGGTGTTATTCTATATGTTGGCAAATTGAACACCAATAAAAAATAAATTTATTTTTAAAAAAAAGAGTTGCATGCTTAAGAGAATGAGCAACCAGGCACCTCTATGCCTAATTTTTACTTAACACATTATTAACTACCATTTTATATAGTAAATGAGTTTCTAAAAAGTCAAAACTTGTCCAGAATCACAGACTGAGTAAGTAGAAGAACTAGAATTCCAAAACAGTTTGACTCCAAGGCCCATGGTGTTTCCATCCTATCAGAGTTCCTAACCAGAATAATCCCAACTTCCACTTACTACTGAGGTTTCATTTTGCTTTTGTTTTAATGTTACTTCACTGAAAGTATTTATAAGCCCTGAGCAAAGACTCATTTTTTTTCCCCAACTAACATTCAATATGGTAGCAGGTCTACACAAAAAAAGAAATTGCAGGCACCGAGGACTGTTGAGATCTTGTTGTTGTTGTTGTTGTTGTTGAGATCTTTAGATTACAACCTTCTCTAACCAAATCGAATGTGATTTACTTAATGGTAAAGATGCCCAACATTGCAGTAATATCCTTGAAGGTATAATAATTCAAACTTTTTGAGACAAGGTCATTAGGTTTAGGTATTAAATCTGGAATTGCTGTAATCCAACCACAAAATTTATCTAGCCCCCTTAAGTAAATAAATCCTGAGGATTGGCTGTGTGGTTCTGAGGGTTGATTGGTCTCTCCACATGATCTTTCTTCTCCGGATGGTGGTCTAGGGTAGTGTTATATGAGGGGGAAGGCCAAAGCTGCAGGCCCATATGAGGGCTAGAATAAGGAACTTCACTACTCTGGTTAAATGGAGATTGTTTTACTCACTTAAGAATAAAATGCTGTCATAAAGGCTTCACCACCCTGTGTCCCAGAAAGATCACATCTAGAACTCTTGCCCCCAAAAACCTTACATATGATGCTAATTGGTATAGTAAGATATTCATATCAAAATTATATGTTAGAAATTGGCTTAAAGTCTATTATTAGAGGAGTAACTAAATTACTAGATGTGTAATTATGTAGCTGTTGAAAAGTACTAATAATGAAGATTCTGAAAGAAGGCCAAAAAGGGAGCTAGAACGGTATACAGACTGCATGAGTACAAATATGTAAAAAAACCTACATAGAAAAAAAATTAGAAATGGCTCCCTTTTGTTTTTTCCAAGTATTCTGTACTGTGATCTTATTATTTTTATGATTTTTAAAATTAATTAAAAGTGAAAAATCTCACGTATGACTGAGAAATGAAATGACTCATTGGATTACCTGAAATTGCCATTTTATACTTTCTCTGATCATTTATTCTCCCTAATGAATAAATTCCCTGAGGAATTTCACCCATTTCCCAGACTCTTTGAGCCCAAAGTTCAGTACCAGGGCTATTATTTTTTTATGTTTTATGATTTAGGTATTATACTCCATAGCCTGGTGCTGCTCAACCACACAGGTTAGGATAATTTTGTTCTGGCTTGGTTGTTCAATTGAACACACAACCCTGGTGCCATTTTCTTCTTTGCCAAGGAAATGTATATTCCATCAATACTTGTAGAGATCAAGATAAATGATGAAAGAGCAACAACATAAAAATGAAAACATTTCTATGTGAATTTCAGCAGGAATCCACATATTGTCATAGCATGTATGATGTTACCCATTGGCCTTTCACAGTGATGACACAAAGACACAGATTACACTTTGCAAGAACGTGAAGGCCCAATATTTCTAGATCTAAGCCCCTAGTACCTACACCAAGCAAAGTTTACATTCCTCTCCCTGACTTTCTGTCTGCATACCATTCTGCAAGGATAAGTGATCAATTTTATATGCTATTTCTTGAACTTGCCCCAAACCTTTTGTTATTATAGACACTTTGAATTAAGTCAAGATGGCTCTTCCACAGAGCTCAAAATTCATCATATTTATTATTCTGTGAACCCTAAAATCCCTGTGGAGACATGAAAAGGATAAAATAGCTTTAATTTCATAAGTAAAGAAAATCAGGTCTCATAACAGAGAATTATCAACTAATGTGCTAGAATTTGGCCAGCCTATTTGTGGTACCTCCCACACATGGCATCCCATGGTACAGTCCTCAGTACGCTCTAGTCAACTGTCACTTGAAGATCCCTCTGTCACCAGTCTCCAATCTTTATTGCCCACTTGGAAAGAGGACTCTTGGAGCACAAATAATGCCCCAAAGTAAAAGTCTCTGTTTCTTTCATGATCCTTCATTTTGTTTATTCCCTCCCATCCATCTTATTAAAATCTAGATTTCCCTCCTGATTGTGATGTATACCAGGAAGCTAGGGCCCACCAACTATCCAGATGTTAACCTCTCTACTCTTGCCAATTTTCTACAATCCTTCTGGTTATTAGTTGAAATTATGTCCCTCGCAGAAAGGTATGTAGAGGTTTTAACCCCAAAACCTCAGAATGTAACCTTATTTGGAGACAGAACTTTACAGAGTCACAAGTCAAAATAAGGCCATTAAATTGGATTCAATCCAAAATGACTGGTGTCCTTATGAAAAGGGGAAATGTGGACATGTGCATAGATATGCATAGAGAAGAGATGATGTGAAGACACAGGAAGAAGACAACCTTCAACAAGCCAAGCAGAAGGGCCTGGAATAGATCCTTCCCTCACAGCTCTCAGAAGAACTAAACCCTGCCGACACCTTGATTTTCAACTTCTGACTTCCAGAACTACAAGACAATAAGATTTCCATTGGTTAAGACATCTATTTATGGAAGCCATGCAAACTAATATACTTTTCTACCCTTCAGATTCATGACAACTCTCCTTAAATTTGGTCTTCAATGAGGGACACCATAACTCCCTGTTGCCTGAAAAGAGACCCATATAGCACCTCTTGCATAAATATGAATAGCATCCTTTTTTTTTTCTCAAGAGGGTCCATGTTTTTGTAGTCAGCCTACCTACACCACCCACAATCCTTCCCACAACCCTCCTCCCTTTGACCAAGAGGTTCTTCTCAATCACTTTCGCCTCTGACTATTACAGATTTCCCTTGGTGTAATGACAAAAGGGATATTCATTTAACAGCTTTCATCAATTTTTATTATGTTTTGACTATATTGTACACCTTGTAAAGATAGGAACCACTTCTCTTTGTATCACGTAGCATTTACATGGCCCAGCATGCAAGAAATATTTTTTCAACCCAACTAAATGGAAGTAAGAGCTCTATTATCTATTAACTCTTTAGTAAAGTATCATACTCCTCCAAATTACCCTCTCTTACTTTAAAAGTTATCAGGAAACAGATATAAATTGCTAAGTATATTTTATGCTGCTCTAGAATTCCCATTTAAAAAGTATGAACAAAACAAGTTGGAACATTTTAATTGTTTATGGCATTAGTATGCTTAGGCTGGCATAACTGTATCTACAGAGAGAAACCAGACATGGACAAATTTTAGTATCATATTTCCATAAAGCGTGTTACAAAGTTGTTAAGTGCATAATTGAAATCAAAAACCACCAAAGGAGAAGGTGATTACTACAAATAATGTATCTCATCAGTAAAATGAGCAAGATTAGAAGACACACTCCTGTGGGATATAAGCTGTATTGAAAGGGACTGATATAAGTATTTATAGACTTACAAGTCCCCTCTAGGACACCTAACGATAGAAAACAAACTGAGGGTTGATGGAGGGATGACCCGGGTAGATGGTGATGGGAATTAAGGAGGGCACTTATGATGATCAGTACTGGGTGTTGTATGTAAGTGATGAACCACTGAATTCTACTCCTGAAACCAATATTGCTCTGTATGTTAGCTAACTGGGATTTAAATAAAAATTTGAAAAGAAAATTAAAATTTAAAAAAAGTCCCATCTAGGACAACAGAGAGAGGACACAGGAAGCCCAATCACTGCTGTTTGAGGCTCTTTGCAGAAATGGAAAAGGATATATAATGATGATCATGGGACCAAATCAGTATCAGGACTACCTAAGAAAACAAAAGTACTTCAGGTGGCTATTACTCGGAGAATGTCTGGACACTTGCCCTTCTTTCTCCCTAGCTGAGCATAAGCACTTAGTGATAGCAGGTTTAGTTCAAGAACTGAAAGAGCAGGATGTTTGTCAACATTGCCTTAATGGAAGTGCAAGGTTTCCAGTGTAACTTTTTCCAGAACAATGATGTAAACCCAGGGTTTAAAGGGCTTGTGACCCGGAAGGAACTGGCTTCCTTTTTGACTCTGGCAGGACTCTAGTCTGCAGGTGTCAATGGTAGCTTCATATTTCATCAGGAAAACCAAAGAGAGGGCAGCCTCTGTTCTTTTTTCTGCGTAGACACCCCTTTCTAAAGTTTTGAATCATGTATGTGCTTGGATATGCTCAGAGCTCCTACCTGATGCTGCTGGAGCTAGAATGGGGCTCAACTCTGCCTTAAGGAGCACACTGCCCCAGGGTCCTGTTCATCTCCTTCCAGCCATGCTAGAAACTGCATCTACAAATCTACATGCACAGGATGCCTCGGTGGCTCAGCGGTTGAGCTTCTGCCTTTGGCTCAGGACCTGATCCTAGGATCCAGGATCGAGTCCCATATTGGGCTCCCTGTGAGGAGCCTGTTTCTCCCTCTGCCTGTGTCTCTGCCCCTCTTTCTCTGTGTGTTTGTGTCTCTCATGAATAAATAAATAAATCTTTTAAAACAAACAAAACAAATCTGCATGCACCTCTTTCATCTCAGAAGCACTCTAATTTTTCTGATTATAAAGGCAGTACATCCTAGTCATAGAGAATTTGGAGAATTCAGAAAGATACAAAGGAGACAGAAAGAGAGAAAGAATATGAAGAATAAATCCCTGGTAATTACTTCTCTCAGAGTTTCTTTCTAGAAACTCTCTTTTCAGTATCTCTCCACCTAGTTCTCATCAGCTCCGTGTCTTGCACTTCCTATTTCATTCTTAAGGAACTGATAGTTAATTGAGTTGATACTTGAATTACAAAAGATTTTATTTGGTGTCATTAAAACTATCAAAAAAGGGCTTTCCCTTTAACATTACCCACTGTACACAGTGGCAGTTTGTAGCAATAGAACAGGACCTGTTAAGATAGGAGTCCATCTGACACATCAGAGAATCCTCCTGATGTTAAGGGAACTCCCAGAAACGCCGCACTACCACCATGTACAGCAATGACAGATATTGTTCTCACTAGGGCTCAGTTACATTCTGAGTCACATAGGCCTGGAGAGAGGGTGGGGAACTCATCACCCATGTACCTCTGTATCCATGGGAAGATTGGTTTTCAACAAACTAGCTCACAGAGTAAATGATTTCTGGAAGGGAGACTGCCTGTGTTTGGACGGCTGGAATAAGAACACAGCAGTAAGTGCTTGGGAACATTTGTGAAGAGGAGGTAGCAAGCCAACCCCCAGTGGGGAAGGTGTGGTTAATTGACCTAGGATTATGTGGGATGCCTACAAGCTGGAAGAAGAGAGAAAGAGGACAGTTCTGGAAAGTTAACTACCCTGTGAGGTTTGCTTATTCAAGTCCTTCCTCATTCCTCTTCTTTGCCTACCGAACTTCATTTATCAAAGTTCAGGTCTACAGAAGTACGTACATGTAAAACAGGAAAGGATTTGTATATTGCCCCAACGTCAATATGCCAGTTTTGATATTGTACGGTAGTTATGTAAGCTGTTATGATTAGGAGAACATGGGACCTCTTTGTTCTATTTTTGCTACTGCCTGTAAATCTATAATCATTTTGAAAGAAAAAGAAAAACTCAGCTCTAGAGCTTTCTGCAGCAGTCTTGCCCAACAACCAGATTCATATCGTCTTCCAACTGCTTTGGTTTACCAACCCCCCACATCATTTCCAAACTGCATCTTGCCTGCTTTCTGATGATCTGTGCCATACCACTTGGCATACACATATATTCTATATGTGTTACATATGTTAACACATGCCTTACATTCACTGAGATAAACATGCAGATGTATACCATACGATCTCATTCACTAGCGGTTCCTTATGTGTGTGTGTATCATGAATCCCAGCAAGACTGTAAGCTCTGTCTTTGTACCTCTTTTCTTGGTGTACTGAGGCACTGCCCACTGCTTAATGCAGGGTAGGTACTCAAGAGATACTACTTAAGTGACTGAAAAAGCAAAAAATATTAAAGGAAATAAAGAGGGGCACCTGGTTGGCTCAAGGGTTGAACATCTGCCTTTGGCTCAAGCCTTCTTGATCCTGGGGTCCTGGGATTGAGTCCCACATCAGGCTCCCAAGGGAGCCTGCTTTTCCCTCTGCCTATGTCTTTGCCTCTCTCTGTGTGTCTCTCATGAATAAGTAAATAAAATATTTTTAAAAAATGAAAAGGAAATAAAGAGATAGTTAAAATACCTCACCAAGTTCTTTTTTTTTTAAAATATGATTTGATGCCCAGAAAACATTTACTAGCCCAAGATTGGAGTTTAAAGGCATGTCTGTCTCCTCGAATCCTACCTATCACCACAAACAAGCAGTTATCAACTGAGAAGCACAAAGGTTAGTCACACGTGTGTTGTTTTGACACTTGCCATAAAATGCTTCTGAGTTCCTTAAGGGAAATGCTGAAGGAGCACTTTGCTAATTCTAGAATCCACCCTTCCCTTAGGGTTATCTTGTCTGAATCAAAGGGTGAGCAGGTTTGTTTAAGCTGATACCTTGGGTTAAAAAAAAAAAAAGGACAAATGAATTTTAAATTTTATGAAAAATGTGTACCTTCAAAGTCAATATGAGCAGTATCTCCACATTGAGAAAGTCGGAGCACGTCTACTGACATAATAAAGTATATTCTTAGAAAAGGCACCTGATTATGTAAACTGCTATTTATAGGTAAAAATATATTGGTTGTAGCCTAGAAAGAGGGACTGACTTTATAATTTTTATCTAATTTGGCCCTATGGGATAGAGAACAGTCTACAAAATATTCAGTGAAATAAAGATCAGAACATGTGCATGGCATTCTAATTTTATGGTTTATGCTTTTAAAATGAAAGAGGGAATTATATATACATTATATATTTATATATATATGTACAGACATCCATATATACACACATTCATATATACATATATAAGAAGCACACGTATGTATTTGTGTGAGATTTTATATGCGTAAGATCTCTCTGGACAGATACACAAGAAGCAGGTGACAATGGCTACCTTTGGGGAAAAAAATTCAAGGACTCATAGGTTGGGAAGGAAACTGACCTTTCACTTTCTGAATTTTTCCACTGTTTGAATATTTTACTACATTCACAGATTATCTTCAAAAATGGCTTTTTAAACTGAATATCAATTAAAAATATTGAAACTAATGTTGTACTATATGTTGTCTAATTGAATTTCAATTTAAAAAAATAAATAGGGATCCCTGGGTGCCTCAGCGGTTTAGTGCCTGCCTTTGGCCCGGGGCATGATCCTGGAGTCCCGGGATCGAGTTCCGCAACGGGCTCCCTGCATGGTGACTGCTTCTCCCTCTGCCTCTCTCTCTCTCTGTATGTCTCTCATGAATAAATAAATAAAATCTTTAAAAATATATTTAAATAAGTAAATAAATAATAAAATAAATTCTAAAATATTTTTATCATAAAACACAGATAAAGGACATCACTTAAAACAATACCTTAGTGAATGACTATAAGGTAAACACTCTCGTAGCTACCTACCTACTGACTGGGTCAAGACAGAAAAATTTGCCAGCTGCCCAGAAACCTCTCCCTGTGCCCCATCTTAATTACAGTCCCTTATTATTACATAATAATCACCCTCTTCCTTCTTCCATTATCCTGGCTTTGATAACTTCCTTGTATTTCTTTATAATTCCCTCAACCAAGAATGCATTCCGAGCTGCTACAGTCTTGCCCATTTCTTTAACTGGTTTTTTAATTTATGCTGTTTGTATTTCCCCTCCATTCCTTTCTATACTTACACTTTTTCTGTCGAATAACCCAGGCCATTTGGCCTAAAGAGATTTCCTCCAGTCTGGATTGTGATGGTTGCACATTCGCAGTATAACTACACTGTTCATCCTCTAACTTCTGTGCAAACTGACGATTGAATTCAAAGGCCTGATGAGACTCAGCGTGCACTGAGTCTGGCAAGGTCAAGGTGGTGGTGCGTTCTTTCATCATATGGCACGTACCGTCTAATTTTTGTTCTTCTTCATTGTCAGCAGCATTTCATGTTCGATGCCTAAATTCATTAATTTACTGGGGGATTATAATATGGGTAATATTCCAACCCTATCATTTCATTTCATTAACTGAAATAATTTTATAGGAAGAGTCCTTCACTCATCTACTCTGGTTATAGTTCATATAGGAAAGCTTGATTCTTTCATTCCCCTAGTTTTTAAGATAATGTATAGCTGGCTGTCATTCTCAGGAGCCCAACTAGTTTTTTGGCTTTTGGTTTTTTAATTATTGTGAACTCATGGATATAAGCATATCTGATGGGTTTCACACTACAGGAGCCAGAATGCAAGATGGCACCTAGTGATTCTTACCTTCTGGCCTTTACATCTTGCATAGTCCCCTACCATAAGGAGGTGATTTGGTCTGTGTAACCAATAAACTACAGCAGAAGTGATGGTGTGTCACTTCTGAGATTAGGTTATAAAGTCTGTGGCTTCCATCCTTGGTGCTCACTCACTGGACTGCTCTCACTGTCTCTGTGCACTCAGAGGGAAGTCATATTGTAAGCAACCCTATGGAGAGACTCACATGGTGAAGAACAGAAGCATCCTGCCAAGAACAACATGAGTGATTTTTTGATGTGGATCTTCCACACCCAGATGCAAATGTACATATAGGCTGTACAAATGCAGCCTAACTGCAATCTCACTAGGGACTCTGAGATAGAGGTAAAGTTAAGCTGCTCTTGGACTCCTGACTCCAAGAAACTGTGTGATATAATGTGTCTGGCTTTGCAAAGCTTCAGAACAATTGTTACACAGCACCAGATAACTAATTTGCAATCCAGTGCAGTTCCTATCATTTTTCTTATCATTATTGAAATGCAATTTGTCCTATCTCTGGTCAGTAAGGGCCTCTTCAAATTGTCTCTTGAGATAACTCTAATAGTCTTTATTAACTGCAAAACTAGATTTAGCTATTGCAAAGGGACTTTTGAACTCTTAAAATGAACCCTCTACAGCCTCTTTCCAGAAGGGTCCAAACAGGGGAACACCATAATTTTCAGGGAATATCTGTTGGCTCCTTTGAGTTTCTCCTGTTCCTACTCCACCTGCCACCCATTATCTCCCTTTCCCATCTCCTACATAGATGATGATCGTATACACAGTCTGTGGTTATTGGCAATTGTGTTTATTGTAGTTGGAGTTTCCTACTTGTCAATTCACTTGTTATTTATCTTGCTTGGTGTTCTCAGAGTTCCTGGTTCTGTGATTTGGTGTTTGTTATGAATTTGGGGGAATTCCCAGTCATTGCTTCATATATTTCTGTGTACCCTTCCTTCTTTTCCCATTATGCTTATGTTAAACATTTTGTACTTGTCTCATGGAACTGGATATCTGTTTCTTTTTCATTCTTTTTTCTCTTTGCACTTCAGTTTCAGAAGTTCCTAGTGATATTTCTTCAAAGAAGAGTTTTTAACTTTCAGTTTGTTATGTGGCATCAGGAATGGCAACTTCGGGGATCCCTGGGTGGCTCAGTGGTTTAGCGTCAGC
The DNA here is from genome assembly GCF_053574225.1 of Canis aureus. NCBI lineage: Eukaryota > Metazoa > Chordata > Mammalia > Carnivora > Canidae > Canis > Canis aureus. The sequence continues at coordinate 83,973,875 of NC_135611.1, read as the reverse complement.
CTTCTGCCCAGGGCACGGTCCTGGAGTCCCGGGATCGAGTCCCACCTTGGGCTCCCTGCAGGGAGCCTGCTTCTCCCTGTGCCTATGTCTCTGCCTCTCTCTCTCTGTGTGTCTCTCATGAATAAATACATAAAATCTTAAAAAAAAAAAAAAGGAATGGCAACTTCTAATCTCCTCACATGCCAGAATAGAGACTAAAGTCTACTTAGTTTTGTTGCAAATGTTGTTCATGGGTTTTAATTTTTGCCATAATTTTTATATGTGGGGATTTGGGAAGATCTAAAAACTATGCAGCCGCTGCTAGTATCTCAAAATCAGAAATAATGTTTAATAATAATAAAGTAGTTAAGAGGTATTCAGCAAAGTGACTCAGTGCTACAATTTAAGTTAATTTTATTGGTTGAAAAAAATGACTTAATAAGCACTTAATTGTAAATTCATAACAACAAAGACAAGAATTCCCTTAGAAAAAAGTAAAAAAATATTTACAAATAGGCAATTTATTGGAAAAAAAAAACCTCAAAGAAACGGAATAAAGCAAGATTTTGAAACTCTTTCATAAAGCAACACTAATTAAAACAACAATGAAATATCAATTTTTAACTGTTGGACTAGCAAAAATTAGCAAGCTAGGTAACACTAAGTACTAGTAGGGTTGTAGTTTATAGAAACTCCACACACTGCTTTATGGGACAGAGAGGGAATGTGTGCGTAGACTAGCGCCACCATTCTGCAGGGGAATTTGGTACTCCTTAGTCAAATTAAATAGCTATATACCCTGTGATCCAGTAATGCCATTCCTGGAGATTTTTCTCAAATAAATTCTCATACTAGGTCTAGGAAGGAACAACACAAGGATGTTCATCATAATTTGTAGTGACAAAGGTTTGGAGGTGGTATTGGTTTTCATCATTGGAGGTGTAAATCTGAAATGTCGTAAATTCACTTCATGAAGTATTATGCAGCAATTAGAAACAATATGTGTAGATGTTAAACATCCTAACGCTTCATAAAAAAGTTAATAACCAGACTGATGTTCAGAACACATCACCTCATATGTAAATGTTTTAAATACATGGTAAAAAACAAAACACACTGTTTTCAAAACCAGACACAAAAAGAGGATATACACTAACCACATTAGAGCCACTCCTGTGGTAGTGATGGGGAATGGCAATAAGTAATGAGGACAGTAAGGAATATGTACATAAGTAAATAAATGAATGCATAAAAACAAGAGCAGTACCTTACACAGATCAATGATGATTAAGTACCCTAAACTGAGAAGTCAATTAATTCATTTCCCCGTGTCTGAATTTCTACTAAAAATTTTTTTTAATAAACTTAAATATTTTCCCTCAAAACCTGTGCTTTTTAGAATACCTCTAATTACAAAGTACTAATTATTTTCCCATCCTAAAACCATCTCTAATTATTTCCCATTCACTGACTTCCCTTTTTGGCAGCATTTCCAACCTCATAACCTTTTATTCATCTGATTCATTCATGTATTTATGAGTTTACTCATATATTGTATACATATTGTTCTGGGTACTTAGAGAATATGAGAAAACCTCTCATGCTCCCTCTTTCTGGGAACCCACATTCTAATGAAACTTCCTGCAAAGCATTAGCCCATGAAATGGTTCAAACCAGCCCAAGGCAGTACTGACATAGTGTGTGAGCGCGAGTGGTGGATGTGAATGTGTGATATAATCCAGAGATGAGACATCACGGAAGCTCATACTAGGTCTAGGAGGGAACAACACAAGGATGTTCATCATAATTTGTATGATTATGGGTGGGTGGGAAAAATCTGCCTGTGGGGTCATAGTTGTGTTGGGCCTTATAGGATGAGCAGTATGGATTAGAGAAGGAGGAAGGGACATCCTAAGGGGAGAGCATATCTTTTTACAAAGCACAGAGTTAAGACTGAATGAAGTACAATCAGAAAGTATCAAACTGGACACTGGGAACTGGCATAGGAAAGTAAGGGCAATGAAACTGAATTAGCAGAGAACAAATTATAAAGGACTTGATCTTTTTCTTTTTTTAAGATTTTATTTATTTATTCATGAGAATCAGAGAGAGAGAGAGAGAGAGAGAGAGAGGCAGAGACATAGGCAGAGGGAGAAGCAGGCTCCCTGCAGGGAGCCTGATGTGTGACTTGATCCCAGGACCCTGGCATCACACCCTGAGCCAAAAGCAGATGCTCAACTACTGAGCACAGGTGCCCCAAAGGACTTAACCTTATCCTGTAGAAGCTTCTGGAGGTGTTTGAGTCAGGAACTGGACAGGGTTTTCTATTTTATTTATCACATGAGATCTCCAACCAAATATTGCTTAGGCTCATAGTTCTCTTTCCTTCCAGTCCCCTGGTGGTAGGCTTTGTGGTTGGCCTCCAAAATGGGTCCACTGAACTCCTACAACCCTGCTTTCTGTGCTGCCCCACCCCCTTGACTTCTGCCACTTCCTTTGTTTCATAACCTGACATCCTATTGGAGTTTGGATTCTGTGCATTCTCCTAGCATCTGATGGTTACCTCGGTCATATTAACTGATTCATTAGTTCATTCATCAAATGCTTTTTGATCCCCTACTTCCTTCTGGGCACTCTGCTAGAAACTGAGCACACAATGATAAGCTAAAACAGAACCAAAGCCTCTCCTCATGTAGCTTAGAGATAGAGAGAAATGTTATCATACCTCAGTATCCTTTTTTTCACTGTAAAATTCGTTGTACCATATTTCAACCATTTTTTTTCATCTGCCTAATAGGCTGAGTTCAGAGTGTCTGGTACTTCATAAATGCTCAATAAATGTTAACTGATTGAATGAATGAGTAGGTATATGCTTGCAGAATCCAACTCATACAGCAGTAAGAAATATTATCAGTCCTGAATTGGTAACAGCAATCTCATCCCTTCACAGAATTGCTGATCACACAAAAATGTAAACTCTAGGTCACAGGTCATCAGACTTTTTCTGTGAAGTGTTAGATGGTAAATACATTAAGCTCTGTAAGCCATATGGTATCTGTCATGATTGCTCAGCTCTGCTATAATACAAAAGCAGCTGCAGACAATACGTAAACAGTGAACATGACTATATCCCAATAAGAATTTGTTTAAAAGGTAGCTGTGGACTGAATTTGGCCCATGGGCTCTAGTTTGCCAAACCATGCTGCAGATAATGTCATCTTTGTCAATTTTTAAGAACCGCTTTCATGCCTGTTCCATATACCCTCTTTAGTCAGGTAAGTTTAGTTGCTACATCTAAAATCTGAGTTTGCCTTTAAACCCATGTCTGATCTGACACTTTCATGGGGATCCCTGGGTGGCTCAGTGGTTTAGTGCCTGCCTTCGGCTCAGAGAGTGAACTGGGGTCCCTGGATCGAGTCCCGCATCGGGCTTCCTGCATGGAGCCTGCTTCTCCCTCTGCCTGTGTCTCTGCCTCTCTCTTTCTCTGTGTCTCTCATGAATAAATAAATAAAATCTTTAAAAAATAATAAATACAGATTCTCGTCATCCTTTTTTATGGGTTATGTAGTATCCCAGTGTATTTAGCCACCATCCTGTTTCCTGTTCATGAACATTTATTTGGTTATTTCCAGATTTTCACAATGATGAGCCATGTTGTAAAACATGTGTGTCATCTCAGTAGTTTTCTGAATATTCAGAAGAAAAGTGCTTGTTAATGTTCTCAAAAATGGAATCATAGTTTGAATATAGTGGGAAAATGTGAAATTATTTTCGTAAAAACCTTATCTACTTCCTTTTTCATTCATCACTGGTATATCAAGTACATAAGATTTTTTTTAAAGATTTTATTTATTCATTCATGACACACCGACACACACAGAGGCAGAGACACAGGCAGAGGGAGAAGCAGCCTCCAGGCAGGGAGCACGATGTGGGACTCGATTCCGGGTCTCCAGGATCAGGCCCTGGGCTGGAGGCAGCACTAAACCACTGAGCCACCCGGGCTGCCTAAGTTCATGGAAAATACCTTCTAAAACCAATTTATGTAGTGCAGAAAAAAAAAGAAAGAGAGAGAAATAATCATTAGCTATTTCCACAAAATCTTCTAAGTGCCCAGAACTATTCTAGGCCTTGAAGAAATCTATTTACTGAAGAGTTCAACTTTCCATCAATGCAGAAAGACATTTCACTAACAGTTCAATTAACTAAACAGGCTGTTTAATTAATAAAAATATTTTTTTCAAGAGGAAACTGAAGCAATTTTGTTTGGCATGCATGCTTAATTGGGTGTTTTAATATCTTGGTTTTGGCCTGCGATCACTTAAAAATGATCATCAAGCAAATCTACATGGTTAAGTATAATCGCAAGAGTATGCCTTTTACATTTTATGGTGTATAAAATCTAGCATAAGAGAAAATAAACACAAGAGCAACAAAGAGTTTCACTCACTTACCCTCTTCATAACCACAGCCAGGGTAAACTTCACTCAGCCTTCGGCCATTGAATTTTATACTGAAGTTTCCATCTACCCCACAATCAGATAAACTCCAGCTTGTGGGAGCAGCTAATGGAAATAGTGCCGTAAAAAGAATTGCTGAACAAATTTCCATGTGCTTAACCTGAAAGGGAGAAATTGCAACGTGAACGGAGTAAAAAGTTTTTAGCCGTTTTTAAACCAAGGGGGGGGCGGTGATTTCACTTTTAGCTGGAACTTGTGACTAAGATCGCCTGGTCGGGAAAATGATTAACACTCCTGCTCCTGTCGTCATCAGCTGCTTGAGCTCCCCAGCTGCAGCAAATCTGCTGAGAGAACCGCACTGATCCTGGGCATTTGCACTGTGAATACACTGTCCTCCTTGAGCGGCTGTTCAGTGAGCGGAGCTCGACTTTGGCGTTAAGTTAGATAAAATAAAAATTCATTTAGAACCTCTGCCAACTTTGTTAGTGGTTATTTTCACCGAAGTATAAAAGAGTTTGTTTTTACCTTTCGTTTTGGTGCCCTACCTTGAAAGATGGGTTATCATTTAGATCCTGTTTCTTAAAATTTCCAACTTTGATAGGAAACATTTGCAGGGCCCCTAGGTTCCCTCAGCCCTGTTTTCTTCCCCACCATACTTGAGTCTAAGAACTTCATTCAGTGCCCTTTTGAACTGGCCTTTCTCATTTTCTGGAAACCATGGGTATGAAAAGATGAGGAAAAACTAATTAATTCATGTGCAGAACTTGGAGGCACCAGAAAGCCATCAAGGATTATTCCTGTTCTTAGATGATTGTTACATAAAGGCTTCTTCATAAATGCTTCTAGAAGAAGCAGGAGTTGGGGGGGGCAGGGAATTCCACCCAAGATTTGAGAAAGAAATGGCAGAGATTTATTTACATAAATTGTGCAGTATCTTGTGAACAGAAGCCTGATATGATATCTGCAAACACATGGTTTCTTTTAGGTGGTATTCCACTCCGCCAAGAGGGCAAAGTAGATTATGCATTTCCTGTTGAGTGGCTGAGGAAAGCCAAAACTGGGTCTTAAATACAGTGCTGAGTATGGAACTTCAGAGCTAGCTGTCGGTTGTGTTTATCATGCTATAAACTTCATTTTCCTCATAGCCCTTAGATTACTGACTTAGAAGTAAATTGATGACTCAGAGTTCTTATCACCCTTCCTGAGGTATTTTCCACGAATTGCCAAGCTCATTTTAGGAACTCAGCTGCATCACCACGCCACCCCACCCTCCACACCACCACCACAAATGGGAGTGGTTTCAAAGCTGTAAAACAATTCCAAATAAATTCAATGAGTTTCTCCCTCTATACCCATACACTGCTTTGTCTCTGAAATTTAGCAAGCGCTCTAAGTGAATCTCACATACTCTTAGGACGCCTAAAATGATGAACACTTTAAAGTCTTTATTGCTACTCCCTCATTTCCTTTTGTTGGGTCACAACAAACAGTTGAGAAGTTGGAGAAAAAAATGCCACATGTGTGCACGCACACATGCATGCATGTGCAAGCTTTAAGTCACCTTCCAACAGTGCCTGGCACATAGTAAGCACCAAATACTCATTTGTAATTATTACTCTGTTGTCCATATGAAAAAAAGAAAAAAATTCCAAATCTTCCAGAACTGAGGTTCTTAACCTAGATTTTAATGCAACCAAGGGTTCTCTGAACCCTGAATTGTATGTAAAATTTAGGATTATATGCATTTTTCTGGGAAAAAGGCTGTTAGGGTTCATCAGATGCTTAATAAAATGGGTCAATGACACACGGAGAAAAGGGCAAGAACTACCACCCCAGAGAAGTATTAAAAAGATGTAGTCTCAGGGATCCCTGGGTGGCTCAGCAGTTTAGCGCCTGCCTTCGGCCCTGGGCGTGATCCTGGAGTCCCGGGATCAAGTCCCACATCGGGCTCCCTACATGGAGCCTGCTTCTCCCTCTGTCTGTGCCTCTGCTTCTCTCTCTGTATCTCTCATGAATAAATGAATAAAAATCTTAAAAAAAAAAATGTAGTCTCCAAAATAAAGGAAAGGAAAAAAGAAATGTAGTCTCCAGGGGGTGGGCTTGTGAAGTAGATTCTAGAGTGAGAGTATCAGGAAAGGATTATAGTATCTCCATGTTATGGCAAAACACAATATGGACTATTTTGAACAACATACAATATCACTACCTTTTTTATTACAAATAATATAAGTTTACTATCATTATAGTGCAATAAACATAAATGAACAGACGATCATGGTACAGGTTCAACTGAGTCAGAGTCGGTTAATGATAGCCATATATATGTGGTGTTACAGGGTAATTAGACACAAATGATAAAGAAATGCAAGTGCCTGAAACCAACATTACCTTTATGTGGTCAAATCAAATTTCTCTCTTTTCATGCTTTAATTTGTTAATAGCTGCCATAACCCTAAGCCTTAAGCATCATGCTGGGATGCTAGCTGAGTCCTACCTGCGATTGATTTCATCCTTACCCTCATCTGAGAATTGGTGCTGAGGTGCAGAGAAGTCCCAAAGAAATGAACTCTGCATATCTGGCATTTGGGCAGAGAGAAGGAATCCCATCTTAGCTTCAAAAGAAACAGGGAAGACAGAATACAGGAAATGAAGGACAGGAAATTAAAGCCTAGAGCTGGCAACTGAACCAAGCAGGGAATGTCTCTGATGCGGAGAACACACTGCCCCATAGACCACTGTCACAGCTGGACAACCCACAGATTTCTGTGGGAACCAGGCATCTGGAGGAGGTAGGAACTATTGCTTCTCCCATCGTCTTGCTTCCTTTCTAGAAAGATTCCATAGGTTTGCCAACTTCTACCCTGCCCCAAATTCCTTCCACAGGAGAGAAAGTAAATACAATTCTTCCCCAATAAATGCTTTGGAGGAGAGAGAGTACGTGTGAGGAGCACAACCACTGTCATTTCTCAATCACCTATAAAATATCGTATGTTTGCTTTACATTTATTTTCTCATTTATTCTTCACAACAATGCTATAGGATAGGCACCATATTTATTCCCATTTAATAGACCAAATCTTAAGCTGAAAGTAGTACAACTTGGAAAGATGTGTACCAGAACTCTCTAATTTTCATTACATTTTATCTTTAGCTTCTGTTTATTCTCATTTAGCGTAAACCCTTATTTCTTCATTTCTGAAGAAATACTACACTTGCTGCCTCCCTGGCTTCTTATCCTCCAGAGTTTGCATTCAATTCATCTGCACACACACAGCCCCTCAAGTGTAAGTGTGAGGTGAGCCAGTATAGAGCCATCACCACTGCAGGGAGCTGGAGAGACAACAATGAAAGTGTTCCTGATTCCTGACTTTTTTGAAAAAAAATGGAATTGCAAACACTAATATTCACGCTTTTTTCATATTCTCAGTCACATTTTCTTTTTTAAAGAAGGATATATTTTGGCATATTTGATCTTTAGGAAGTCATTAAATAGAACACTATCAAATATTTATTTAGAGTAAATAAATTATATTATGATTCTGAGAGAGTGTATCCCATGAGTGATACACAAGTGATTTTTACTGCAGAGGCAGCTCTTGAAGCATTCTTTTGACTTGGGATCACTGAGTGACATTTGGCCCCATGAGGCTGTAGTTCTTGGTCATGTGATGGTCATTTACATGAGGCTGATTGTTTAATGGACCCCCTTAGTGCTCCATAGCAATGGAGTCACAGTTATAGTAACACTTGATAAGCAGCAAAGATGACCTAAAACAAACAAGCAAACAAACAGCAAACAAAAAACATATCTTTTACACTAAGTAATCAGCAATTAGAACAATAAAATAAGAGCCATAGCAAAAGTGTGCACTGGTTAGATAAAATGTGACCCAAAAAATTCTAATCAGGTTTTTCAAAAAAGCCAAAAAGAAATATATCTTGTCTGAAGTTTGACTTTCATTTAGAGTTTTGCAAATCCTAGAACCATGTATATATCTATATAATACATTGATGGGTTACAAAAAAATATGAATCATACATATATAACTGTTCATTTGTCAATAAGTGCATGTTCTTAGATAATTACCTAATAGGGTTATCTTGTCTACCTTTCTGGTGATTGGGACATCTCTAAGGGTGAAGATCATGTTTCCTGATCTCCCACCCTCTGTATAAGACTCTGGCTTTCATTCCTGTGAAATCATTCTTTGAAATACACCAACAGCTTGATTTGTCTGTTGCTAAGATACATCTTCTTTGATTTCTCCTAACCTCCATGGCATGTAGCCAAAGAGAAACTCTCTTACCGTCCTTGATTTTAAGATACTACACTCTCTATCTCCCTCTGTGACTGACTGCCCTTCTTCTGCTTCCTACCCTTTCCAAAATGGGTGTTGGTCCTAGGTATGTGGTCAGTCTACTTCTGTCTTTTCCCTCAATATCTCAATCACTCACTTTGCTTCAATAGGCACCTCTAGGCAAATAACTCCAAAACTAGTAGTTCAGCTCCAAGTCTTCTCTATTCAGAGATTCCTGACTACCTGCTGAACATTTGCAACCAACACCAAGTTTGGTTCAGCAATTTGAAACTTGCCTTGACTTCATCCTCACGATCCCTGTTCTTACTTCTCTTTTTCCAGGAATGATCCAGTAACCCTCTTACCAAGGTTTGAAAATTCAGTATCATGTTTTATCTCTTTGTCTCATGGTCCCTTCCCACTCATGAGTATAGCTAATCATTGCCTAAGTTTTATGGGCTTTTTCCTTCATTAAAAACACTTCCTTCCATTCCTTGTTAAAAATTATTTTTCACTCCCATTGTTATTCTTTTACTTCAGCTATTCAGCGCCATAATTCTGGGTTATTACAATTTCCTCCTGGTTGATCTCTCTCTCTCTTCTCTATTTATATGCTACCAAATAACATTTTCTTAGAACATCCCTTCAATAGTATTCTTCCCTGGTCAATGAGCTTCAACAGTATATTGCAGAGGTTTAGACCAAGGCTTTTCAAAGTTTAAGGCACATGGAAATCACTTGAGATTCCTCCTAAAGTGCAGATTGGAATTCAGCTGGTCTGGGGTGGGGCCTGAGAGTCTTCATTTCTAGGTCCCAGATGATACTGATGCTGCTGCTCTGTTTGTTAAGAGTTTATAACCTGGGTCATATCCAAGTCTCATTCTCCTGACCTGCCAAATGGGGAGACTAATAGCTAATAGCAGGGCACCCTGCCCTTGCCCCATTCAATAAAACAGACAGAATGACTTTGTTAATATATAGGTCCTACCATGTCCCTCCTCTGATCAAAGACCCCAGTGCCTTCTGTCTCATTTAGGCAAAAATTAAGTCCTTATAGTTAGTTGCCTGCAAGATCTGACCCAACCTTTGCCTGCATAACTTTATCTCTTTGCACTCACCTTCTAGCCACACCACCCTTCTTGTTTTCAAAACATCAAAAAGCTTCTTCTTGCAGGCTTTTATTCTAGCCTTTTCTTCTGCATAGAATGCTCTTCTATGAATGGCTTATTCCCTCCCTTCCTTTAAGCTTGGACTCAAAGGTCATTTTCTCAGTGGTATATATTCCTTCACTTACAATCTAAAATTGTGAACATGCTGGGGTGCCGGGGTGGCTCAGCTGATTAAGCAACCAACTCGTGATTTTGACTTAGGTCATGATTCAGGGTTATGAGATGAACTCCACATCAGGCTCATGCTGGATGTGGAGTCTGCTTGGGATTTTCTATCCCCCTCTGCTCCCTCACTCCATTCATGCTCTCTCTCTCTCAAAATATAAAATAAAATAAATAAAATAAAATAACAAACATTCCTCCTTCATCACCAGCAACTTACACTCACTTCCTTGCCTTATTTTTCTCAGTGACATTTATCTAATATACCAATATCTTGCTTATAAAGTATAAGCTCCAGGAAGGCATAGATTCTTATCCACTTTAACTATTTAACTATTATTCACAGATAAATGTCTCTTTCTTTTGGCTGATTCCCTAACAACTAGAAGAGTGAGTACCTGATATATAATGGGTATAAATAAGTATTTGTTAATTGAAAGAGGAATGAATGAATGAATGGATGAATGAATGAAAGTCCTAACTCTATGATTATTATGAAGATAAATAATATTGCATACATAAAGCATTTAACACACTGCTTGGTTGATTTCATAAAAACAGAGAATAGAATGGTGGTTGCCAGGGACTGGGGAAGGGGAAAGTCAAAGGGCACACATTTTCAGTTATAAGAGGAATAAGTTCTGAAGATCTAATTCACAACATGGTGGTAACCATAGTTAATAAGAATAGCATATACTGGCTGTATGTGGCTGAGAGTATTGCTGAAGCATTCTCACTACAAAAAAAGAGTTACCTACTTTAACTGTGTCAGATGATAAATATGTTAATTATTTTGATCTTGGTAATCATTCTAGTATAGAGATATATATATATATATCAAAACATCATGTTGTATAGTTTAAAAATATATAACTATGCTTCTCAATTGTTCCTCAAAAAGCTAAAATTAGAAAAAGGAGTGGTTGAAATATAAAATTATAATTCTTTCATCCTAACTCACTCATCCTTCAATTGTAAAATGGATCAATTATAAATTCTAAATAGCTACATGTGATAAATGGATAAATCTCAGTAACATAATATTAAGTAAAAGAAGCCAACACAAAAGAAAATTACATATATTTGTGTGTGTGTGTGTGTGTTTAACAACATGCAGAAACAAATCTAGAATGACAGAAGTAAAAATGTTAATTACCTTTGGTGGTAGGAGGGGAACTGGAAAGATGCAATCATCTGAAGTGCTGATTCTGTTTTATGTCTTGATCTGGGTGGTACTTACACAGGTGTGTTCTCTAGGTAAGAATTCATTGAGATATATACTCATGTGTGTGCACTTCCTGTTTGTATATTTCAAATAAAATATTTCCTTTACATGAACAGACATTTCTCCAAAGAAGACATACAAATAGCCAACAGACACATGAAAAAAATGCTCCATATCACTAAGCATCAGAAAAATACGAATCAAAATCACAATGAGATACCACCTCACACTAGTCTGAATGGCTAAAATGAACAAGTCAGGAAATGACAGATGTTGGCAAGGATATGGAAAAAGGGGAACCTTCTTACATTGTTGGTGGGAACGCAAGCTGGTGCAGCCACTCTGGAAAACAGTATGGACATTCCTCATAAAGTTGAAAATAGAGCTACCGTATGACCTAGCAATTGCACCACTAGGGATCCAAAGGGACACTCACACCCCAATATTTATAGCAGCAATATCCACAATAGCCAAACTATGGAAAAAGCCCAGATGTCCATCGACAGATAAATGGATAAAGGAGTGGTGCTGATTGACATCTAAAGAAAGCTGGGATGGCAATCCTTGTATCAGACAAATTAGATTTAAAATCAAGGACTGTAATATGAGAGGAGGAAGGACACTATATAATTAAAGGGTCTATCCAACAAGAATATCTAACAGTTATAAATATTTATGCCTCTAACATGGGAGAAGCCAGTTATATAAGCCAATTAATAACAAAATTAAAGATACAACAATAATTATACAATAGTAGTAGGGGACTTTAACACCTCACTCACTACAATTGATAGATTATCTAAGCAGAAGATCAACAAGGAAATAAGGGCTTTGAATGATACACTGGACCAGATAGACCTCACAGATATATTCAGAACATTCTACCCTAAAGCAACAGAATACATATTCTTCTTGATTGCACATGGAACATTCTCCAGAATAGATTGCATATTGGGTCACAATAAAGTCTCAACTGGTACCAAAATATTGGGATCATTTCCTGCATATTTTCAGACCATAATGCTTTGAAACTGCAACTCAAACACAAGAGGAAATTTGGAAATCATTTAAATACATGGAGGCTAAAGTGCATCCTACTAAAAAATGAATGTATCAACCAGGAAATTAAAGAAGAATTTTAAAAATTCATGGAAATGAAAATGAAAGGACAACTGTTCAAAACCTTTGGGATGCAGCAAAGGTTTTGCTTACAGTCCTAAGAGGGAAGTATATAGCAAATAAGCCTTTCTTAAGAAACAAGAAAAGTCTCAAATACACAACCCAACTTACAGCTAAAGGACCTGGAGAAAGAACAGCAAATAAAGCCTAAACCCAGCAGAAGAAGAGATATAATAAAGATTGGAGCAGAAATCAATGAAATTGAAACCAAAGAACAGTAGAAAAGATCAACGAAACTAAGAGCTGATTCTTTGAAAGAATTAATAAGATTGATAAACCCCTGGCCAGACTTACCAAAAAGAAAAGAGAAAGGATGCAAATAAAAAACAAGCCTGAATGAAAGAGGAGAGATCACAAGCAACACTGGATAAATACAATTAAAGAACATATTATAAGCAACTATATGCCAACAAATTAGGAAATCTGGAAGACATAGATCCATTACCAGAGACATATAAACTACCAAAATTCAAACAGGAAAAAATAGAAAATCTGAATATACCCATAACCAGCAAGGAAATTCAAGCAGTAATCAAAAATCTCCCAACAAGGGGTGCTTGGGTGGCTCAGTGGTTGAGCATCTGCCTTTGCTCACTCAGGGCATGGTCCCAGAGGTCCTGGGATAGTCCTGCATCAGGCTCCCTGCAGGGAGCCTGCTTTTCCTTTGCCTATGTCTCTCATAAATAAATAAATAAATAAATAAATAAATAACCTCCCAACAAACAAAAGTCCAGGGCCAGATGGCTTCCCAGGAGAATTCTACCAAATGTTTAGAGAAGAATTAATACCTATCCTTCTGAAGCTGTTTCAAAAAATAGAAATAGAAGGAAAACCTCTAACTTCTTCTATGAGGTCAGCATTACCTTGATCCCAAAACCAATCAAAGACCCCACCAAAAAGGAAAATTACAGACCAATATCCCTGATGAACAAAGATGTCAAAATTCTCACCAAAATACTGGCCAGTAAGATCCAACAGTATATTAACAGGATTATTCACCACAACCAAGTGGGACTTATCCCTGGGCTGCAAGGGATATCTGCAAATCAATTAATCTGGTACCCTACATTAATAAAAGAAAGGACAAGAACCATATGATCCTCTCAATAGATGCAGAAAAAGCATTTGACAAAGTACAGCATCCTTTCTTGATTAAAACTCTTCACAGTGTAGGCATAGAAAGGGAACATACCTCAATATCATAAAATCCATATAAAAAAGCCCACAGCAAATATCCTTCTCAATGGGGAAAAACTGAGAGCTTTTCCCCTGGGGTCAGGAACCCCTTGTACAGTGTACAGTGCAGGCCCACTATCACCACTGCTGTTCAACATAATACTGGAGGTCCTAGCCTCGGCATTCAGACAACAAAAAGAAATAAAAGGCATCCAAATCAGCAAAGAAGTCAAACTCTCACTCTTTGCAGATGACATGATACTCTATATGTTTCCATAGAAACATATGTTCCCAAAGACCCCACCCCAAAATTGTTAGAACTCATCCAGGAATTCAGCAAGGTAACAGGATATAAAATCAATGCACAGAAAACAGCTGCATTTCTATACACTAACAATGAGACAAAATAAAGAAAAGGTAAGGAGTCAACCCTAATTGTATCCAAAACCATAAGATACCTAGGAATAAACCTAACCAAGGAGGCAAAAGACCTATACTCAGGAAGCTATAAAACACTCAGGAAAGAAATTGAGGAAGACACAAAGAAATAGAAAAACATTCCATGCTCATGGATTAGAAGAATAAATATTATTAAAACGTCTATGCTACCTAGAGCAATCTATACATTCAATGTAGTCCCTATCAAAATACCATCAACTTATTTCACAGAGTTGGAACAAATAATCCTAAAATTTGTATGGAACCAGAAAAGATCCCAAGTATCCAAAGGAATGTTGAAAACCAAAACTGGTAGTGTCACAATGCCAGACTCCAAGCTCTATTACCAAACTCTAATGATCAAGACAATGTAGTACTGACAAAAAAAAAAAAAAAAAAAAGACACATAGATTAATGGAACAGTATTAAGAATCCAGAAATGGACCTTCCATTCTATGGTCAACTCATCTTCAACAAAGCAGGAAAGAATATCCAATGGAAAAAAGTCTCTTCGACAAATGGTGTGGGAAAATTGGATAGCCACATACAGAAGAATGAAAATGGACCATCTCCTCACAACATAAACAAAAATAGATTCAAAATGGATGAAAGACCTACATGTGAGACAGGAATCCCTCAAAATCCTAGAGAACACAGGCAGCAACCTCTTCCACTTTGGCTGCAGCAATGTCTTGCTATACATGTCTCCAAAGGCAAAAACGAACTACTGGGACTTTGTCAAGATAAAAAGCTTTTGCACAGCAAAGGTAGCAGTCAACAAAACCAAAGACAACTGACAGAACTGAGAAAATATTTCAAAAGACATATCAGATAAAGGGCTACTATCCAAAGTCTACAAAGAATTTATCAAACTCAACACCCAAAGAACAAATAATCCAATCAAGAAATGGGCAGAAGACATAAACTGACATTTTTTCCAAAGACATATAAATGGCCAACAGACACATGAAAAAATATTCCATATCACTTGGCATCAGAGAAATACAAACCAAACCCACAATGAAATACCACCTCACACTAGTCTGAATGGCTAAAATGAACAAGTCAGGAAACGACAGATGTTGACAAGGATGTGGAGAAAGGGGAACCCTCATATACTGTTGGTGGGAATGCAAGCTGGTGCAGCCACTCTGGAAAACAGTATGGACATTCCTCATAAAGTTGAAAATAGAGCTACCCTATGACCCAGCAATTGCACTACTAGAGATTTACCTCAAAGATACAAATGTAGTGATCCAAAGGGGCACCTGCACCCCAATGTTTATAGCAGCAATGTCCACAGTAGCCAAACTATGGAAGAGCCCACATATCCATGGACAGTGAATGGATAAAAAAGATGTGGTATACATATACAGTGGAATACTACTCAGCCATCAAAAAATAAAATCTTGTCATTTGCAACATGGATGGAACTAGAAAATATTATGCTAAGTGAAATAAGTCCAAGAAAGACAATTATCATATAAGCTCAGTCATATGTGGAATTTAAGAAACAAAACAGAATTATAGGAGAAGGGAGGGAAAAATAAAACAAGATGAAATCAGAGACAGAGACAAACCATAAAAGACTCTTAATCACAGGTAACAAACTGAGGGTCGGTGGAGGGGAGAGGGTAGGGGTAATGAAATGAGGATAGGGAGCACATGTGATGTAATGAGCATTGGGTATTATATAAGACTGATGAATCACTGACCTCCACCCCTAAAGCTAATAATTCATTATATGTTAATTAATTTAAATAAAAATGTAAAAATAAAGAAATAATGATGAATTACATATATATATGTGTGTGTCTATATATATGTATATAACTATTATATATAGGACTTTAATTTTATGTTTTACATAAAAAGTCTTTAATTTTTTCTTTTTTTTTTTGCTTTCATGAACTTCCAAAATGGGAATTTATTATTTATATAATTATATATTTATATAGTCAGGAAAGGAATATTCATTATTTAAAAAAATTAATTTATAGCATTCTCATTCAAGATGGTGACATAGGAAGATCCTGAATTCATCTGTTCCAACACTGAGGCTAAAGCTACATATGGAAAAATATTCCTTTTAAAAAGCTTAAAGTCTGGCTGAGTGACAACTACACATCAGGCTAATTACAAGAAAACAACATCAAACCAGGTAGGAAAGGCTAGAACACAATCTTGCAATTAAACTCCATCCCCTTCAAGGAGACCCACAACTGGGAACTAACTCAAAATCCAGAGCTTCTTCCTGAGGAGTGAAGGCTTACAACCCATATTAGACACTCTAACTTTTAAGACCTGAACCTGAGAGATGAGCTGCCAAATCATCTAACTTTGAAAATCAATGGGATTCATGCCCTGAGACACACAAGACTGAAATGATCTGAGAAATACCTCTCAAAGGGCTTATGTGCTCAGACTCACCTGCCTGGAGCCTTAAACCAAAGGGAGCCCATCACACCCAGACTTAAAGAGTGAAGAAGGGACATGTGCTTTTGTTAAAAGCATTGGTCTGAGAGGCAGGAATCCAACTGAACATGCATATCTAGGAGCTTGCCAAAACACTTTCCAGGGATGGAGACTGACAGGTACCATCTTCATACTTTCTCTTTGCTATGCTCCAAAGCCCCAGTATTTTGTGGAAGGGAGATTTTACAGGCATCTGGTGCCCTGATTTTTGCAGCAGCTGCCTAGGGCATGCTTCTTGATCTCCTGACTCTGGGGCCCAGAGGAACTTTTGTTCCTGCACCCATGGGACTGTAAAAATTGGTATCACCCAGAAAGATATTCATATCCCTGTCTGGCTTCCTAATTTTTGTGACTGCTTCTAGGGGAAACCTCTATATAACCTGGTTCTGGTGGCCTGTGGGGCTTCCACTCATGAGTCCCACAGATTATGACCAATAGAAAAATAATTCTTAATCAGCTACCATCTCCAGAGGATAGCAAGAGGCAACAGACCCAGGAACTCAGTCTTTCCATGAAGGAGCCCTATTAGCTAATTATCATGACTGAGGTCTCAGGGACAGGATTCTAATTAAACATGCATCTTGGGGCTGACTGGAAAACTTTCCAGAGACCTCATAGGGCATGTATTACATTCAAGCTTACTGATGACATGCTCTAGAACACCACTGTTTCCTGAAGGGTAGCTTTACAGATATCTTTCTGCAACACTAGTTTTTGTGGCTGCTACCCAGGGGACAACTATTGATCACATAACTGTAGTTATGGCCAGGGGTGCTTCCAGTTGTAGGTCCCATGGGATGATGACAATCAGAAAGATGTCTCTTGGTGGACTACTTCCCCTAAGGTACTACACAGATAGCAAGCTGAGGAAGAACCCCCGATCTTCTATGAAGGAGGCTCCTTTACTTGTCCTGGAGTTTTGGCCTGAGGATCACACTGCAGGTTTGGCACACATTTACTGGCCTATAGAGTTGCTCTCCAGGAATTGAGGCTACGGATGCCACCTTGGTGCTCTCCTTCTGCCTTGTTTCAGCTTGCTAGAATCTCCCAGAGAAGGGCTTTTATACAGATCTGCAGCCCTGATTTTTGTGACTGTTGTGCAGTGGACACCTCCAGATCACCCAGCCCTGGATGACAAATGGGCCTTATGTTTGTGGTCCAACAGGACTGTATATAGTTGCACAGGTTTAAAAGCTGATGCCTGAGGATCTGGCATTCAGTCAGCTGGAATCTAGGTGCTAAGATCTTCCTCTTTGGGACACTGACAGGTCTTGGCATATCCTGAATGAGTGGGAGCTATTAAAAATATAATAGGCTCCTTGAACAAGTACAAACGTTTGAGAGACAACTAAGAGCCAAGGTGGGTTGAGCAACAAGGTTCATCTCCTAAACAAGGCCACTCCTTCAAGACTAGGAGAGGTGGCTGTTTCACCTGCTATAGAAACCAACACAAAGTATAAAGCAAAATGAAGAAACAGAGAAAGATGTCCCAAATGAAATACCAAGATAAAATCTCAGGAAAAAAAAAGGCTTAAAGAAATGGAGATAAATAATTAACCTGGTAAAGAATTTAAAGTAATGGTCATAAAGATGCTCACTAAACTTGAGACAATGGAACAAAATTAAACCTCAACAGAGAGATAAGGAAAAGAAAGAAGAAAGAAGAAAGAAGAAAGAAGAAGAAGAAAAGGAAGAAGAAAAGGAAGAGGAGGAGTAAGAGGAGGGGGAGGAGGAGGAGGAAGAGGAGGAAGAAGAAGGTACCAAATAGAAGTCACAAAGCAGAAGAATATAATAACTGAAATGGAAAAAAAAACAATAGAGGGGTTTAACAATAAACAAGATGAAGCAGAAGAAAGGATCAGTTAACTAGAAGGCAAGCAATCAATCAGAGTAGTGAAGTAAAAGGAGAATTTTAAAAATGAAGGTTGCTTAAGTGACTTATAGGACAACATCAAGCAGACTAACATTCATATTTTAGGAGTCCCAGAAGAAACAGAGAGAAAAAGGGACAGAAACCTTATTTGAAGAACTAGGGGCAGGAAACCTACCTACCCTGGATAAGGAAACAGACATCCAGATCCAGGAAGCTCAGAAAGTTCCAAATAAGAGGAACACAAAGAAATCCACACCAAGACTCATTATAATTAAAATATCAAAAGTTGGGGTACGTGGTTGGCTCAGTCAGTTAAGTATTTCCATTCAGCTCAGATCATGATCCCAAGGTCCTGAGATTGAGCACCACATCAGGCTCCTTGCTCAGATGGTAGCCCGTTTCTCCCTCTCCCTCTGCCTGCCACTCCCCCTGCTTATGCTCACTCCATCTTTCTCTCTCTCTCTCTCTCTGTCAAATAAAATTTTAAAATCCCTAAAAAATTAAATAAATATCAAAAGTTAAAGACAGGGAGAGAATATTAAAAGCAACAAAAAAGGAAACAAACAACACAAAACTTCTTACATACAAGGGAACCCCATAAGACCATCAGTAGATTTTTCACCAACAGCCTTACAGGCCTGAAGGAAGTAGTATGACATATACAAAGTGCTGGAGGAAAAAACTTCAACCAAGAATACTCTACCCAGCAAAGTGATCATTCAGAAGGGAAGGAGAGAGAAAGAATTTTCCAGACAAGCAAAAGCTAAAGGAGTTCATCACCACTAAACTGGCCTTAGAGGAAGTGTTAAAGAGACTTCTTTAAGCTAAAAAGAAAGGGCACTAATTTGTAACAATAACACATATGAAAAAATGAACTTCACTCATTAAGATAAATGTATAGGAAAGGTAGTTGCTTAATCACTAACAAAGTTACAATGAAAGTTACAAAATAAAGGTACTAAAAGCAATTACAATAATTAAGGGATACATGAGATAAAAAGATATAAAACATAACATTAAAAACATAGTATGTGGTGGGGGGAATAATAATGTTGAGCTTTCCAGTGGGATCAAACTTAAGTTTTTATCAGCTAAAATACACTATTAGAGGTATAAATTTTTTATATATGTCTCATGGTAACCACAAAACAAAAACCTAAAGTAAATACACAAAAGATAAAGAAAGGAATATAAGCCTTCCACTTAAGTGATTCATCAAACCACAAAGCAAGAGAATTAGAAAAGACAACAGAGGAACTACAAAAACAGCAAGAAAGTAATTAACCAAATGGTAAGTTTAGTCTATTTACATTTAAAGTCATTATTAATATATATAAGTGCATGCCTATCAATAATGACTTTAAATATAAATGGACTAAATTCTACAATCAAAAGACATAAAGTGGCTGAATAAATGCAAAAACAAGACCCATCTCTATGCTGCCTACAAGAGACTCATATGTATGATATTCCATGCAAATAGAAACCGAAAGAAAGCTGGGGTAGCCGTACTTATATCAGAAAAAATTGAATTTAAAACAAAGATTCTAATAAGAGGCAAAGAAAGACATTACATAATGATAAAGAGTAAATCCAGCAAGAAAATACAACATTTGTAAATATTTATGTTCCCAACATAGGAATATATGAATATTAACACACACATATGAATATTAACATACCTAATGAGAAATAGAGCAAAACAATAATAGTAAGGAACTTTAATACACCACTTATATCAGTGAATAGATCAAACAGAAAACCAATAAGGAAAAATTGGCCTTAAAAGAGACATTTGACCAGATGGGCTTAACAGATATTTATAGAACATTCCATCCCAAAATAACAGAATACACATTCTTCTCAGGTGCATATGGAATGTTTTCCAAGACAGATCATATGTTAGGCCACAAAACAAGTTTTAATAAATTTTAGAGGATTGAAATCATATCAAACATTTTTTTCTTATCATTATAGTATGAAACTAGAAATTAATTTCCATGAAGAAAATTGGAAAATACACAAATACGTGGAGAGTAAACAACAGGATACTGAATAACCAAGGAGTCATTGAAGAAATAAAAGGAGATATCAAAAAATAACTTCAGATAAATGAAAATAGAAATGTAACATACTAAAATTTATGGGTTGTAGCAAAAGCACTTCTTAGAGGAGAGTTCATAGTAATAAATGCCTACCTCAAGAAACTAAAAGGTCTTAAGTAAATAGCCTAACTTTATGCCTCAAGTAACTAGATAAAAAAGACAAATGGAAACAGACTGAGGAGGGGCGAGATGGCAGAAGAGTAGGGTCCCCAAGTCACCTGTCCCCACCAAATTACCTAGATAACCTTCAAATCATCCTGAAAATCTACGAATTCGGCTTGAGATTTAAAGAGAGAACAGCTGGAATGCTACAGTGAGAAGAGTTCGCGCATCTATCAAGGTAGGAAGACGGGGAAAAAGAAATAAAGAAACAAAAGGCCTCCAAGGGGGAGGGGCCCCGCGAGGAGCCTGGCTAAGGCTGCAGGGAGCGTCCCCAGGACAGGAGAGCCCCGTCCCGGAGACGCAGGAGCTGCACCAATCTTCCCGGGTGGAAAGGCCTCGCAGGGAGTTGGAGCAGGACCCCAGGAGGGCGGGGAAGCCCTCGGGCTCCCTGGGACACTAACAGACACCTGCGCCCCGGGAGAGTGCGCCGAGCTCCCTAAGGGCTGCAGCGCGCGCTCGGCGAGACCCGGAGCAGCTGGGAGGGGCTCGGGTGGCGGCTCCGCGGAGGGGGCTGCGCAGGGAGTGCGAATCCAACAGCGCAGGCTCCGGAGCACAGGGCGCCGGGGACACAGCCCAGGATCCAGCCTCCCCCGGGGACAGGCAGAGGCCGGGAGGGCCCAGGACAGCGAGGACGCTCCTGCCCGGAGCTGAGCAGATCAGCGGCCCCGCCCCGGAGCCTCCAGGCCCTGCGGACAGAGAGCTCTGTAGTTACTGCAGGAGCTGACTCCAGGGCTCCAGAGCTGGCCCCGCCACTGAGGTTGTTCCTCCAGTGGCCTCACAGGGTAAACAACTCCCACTGAGCCTCACAGTGGCCTCACCAGATAAACAGGATAAACATCACTCACAGAGCCCTGCACCAGGCAGGGGGCTGAGCAGCTCCCCCAAGCACTAACGCCTGAAAATCAGCACAACAGGCCCTTCCCCCAGAAGACCAGCTAAATGGACAAGTTCCAGGGGAAGTCAAGGGACTTAAAGTGTACAGAATCAGAAGATACCCGCCGAGGGTTTTGTTTTGTTTTGTTTTTTCTTTTTGATTTCTGTTTGCTTCCCCCACCCTTTTTTTTTCCTTTCTTTCTCTTTCTCTTTTTCTTCTTTTTTTCTTCCTTTTTTCTTTTTCTCTTTTCTTTCCTTCTTTCTCTCCTCTCTTTTTCTCCTTTTCCCAATACAACTTGTTTTTGGCCACTCTGCACTGAGCAAAATGACTAGAAGGAAAACCTCACCTCAAAAGAACGAATCAGAAACAGTCTTCTCTCCCACAGAGTTACAAAACTTGGATTACAATTCAGTGTCAGAAAGCCAATTCAGAAGCACTATTATAAAGCTACTGGTGGCTCTAGAAAAAAGCATAAAGGACTCAAGAGACTTCATGACTGCAGAATTTAGATCTAATCAGGCAGAAATTAAAAATCAATTGAATGAGATGCAATCCAAACTAGAAGTCCTAATGATGAGGGTTAACGAGGTGGAAGAACCAGTGAGTGACATAGAAGACAAGTTGATGGCAAAGAGGGAAACTGAGGAAAAAAGAGACAAACAATGAAAAGACCATGAGGATAGATTAAGGGAAATAAATGACAGCCTGAGGAAGAAAAACCTACATTTAATTGGGGTTCCAAGGGCGCCAAAAGGGACAGAGGTCCAGAATATGTATTTGAACAAATCATAGCTGAAAACTTTCCTAATCTGGGAAGGGAAACAGGCATTCAGATCCAGGAAATAGAGAGATCCCCCCCCCCCAAAATCAATAAAAACCGTTCAACACCTTGACATTTAATAGTTAAGCTTGCAAATTCCAAAGATAAAGAGAAGATCCTTAAAGCAGCAAGAGACAAGAAATCCCTGACTTTTATGGGGAGGAGTATTAGGGTAACAGCAGACCTCTCCACAGAGACCTGGCAGGCCAGAAAGGGCTGGCAGGATATATTCAGGGTCCTAAATGAAAAGAACATGCAACCAAGAGTACTTTATCCAGCAAGGCACTCATTCAGAATGGAAGGAGAGATAAAGAGCTTCCAAGACAGGCAGCAACTGAAAGAATATGTGACCGCCAAACCAGCTCTGCAAGAAATTTTAAGGGGGACTCTTAAAATTCCCCTTTAAGAAGAAGTCCAGTGGAACGATCCACAAAAACAAGGACTGAATAGAAATCATGATGACACTAAACTCATATCTGTCAATAGTAACTCTGAACGTGAACGGGCTTAATGACCCCATCAAAAGGTGCAGGGTGTCATACTGGATAAAAAAGCAGGACCCATCTATTTGCTGTCTACAAGAGACTCATTTTAGACAGAAGGACACCTACAGCCTGAAAATAAAAGGTTGGAGAACCATTTACCATTCAAATGGTCCTCAAAAGAAAGCAGGGGTAGCCATCCTTATATCAGATAAACTAAAATTTACCCTGAAGACTGTAGTGAGAGATGAAGAGGGACACTATATCATATTTAAAGGATCTATCCAACAAGAGGACTTAACAATCCTCAATATATATGCCCCGAATGTGGGAGCTGCCAAATATATCAATCAATTAATAACCAAAGTGAAGGAATACTTAGATAATAATACACTTATACTTGGTGACTTCAATCTAGCACTTTCTACACTCGATAGGTATTCTAAGCACAACATCTCCAAAGAAACGAGAGCTTTAAATGATACACTGGACCAGATGGATTTCACAGATATCTACAGAACTTTACATCCAAACTCAACTGAATACACATTCTTCTCAAGCGCACATGGAACTTTCTCCAGAATAGACCACATACTGGGTCACAAATTGGGTCTGAACTGATACCAAAAGATTGGTATCATTCCCTGCGTATTCTCAGACCATAATGCCTTGAAATTAGAACTAAATCACAACAAGAAGTTTGGAAGGACTTCAAACACGTGGAGGTTAAGGACCATCCTGCTAAAAGATGAAGGGGTCAACCAGGAAATAAAGGAAGAATTAAAAAGATTCATGGAAACTAATGAGAATGAAGATACAACCATTCAAAATCTTTGGGATGCAGCAAAAGCAGTCCTGAGGAGGAAATACATCGCAATACAAGCATCCATCCAAAAACTGGAAAGAACTCAAATAAAAAAGCTAACCTTACACCTAAAGGAGCTAGAGAAAAAACAGCAAACAGATCCTACACCTAGGAGAAGAAGAGAGTTAATAATGATTCGGGCAGAACTCAACGAAATCGAGACCAGAACTGTGGAACAGATCAACAAAACCAGGAGTTGGTTCTTTGAACTTTTTGAACTCAGCCACAATAACTTCTTGCAAGACATATCCACGAAGGCAAAAGAAACAAAAGCAAAAATGAACTATTGGGACTTCATCAAGATAAGAAGCTTTTGCACAGCAAAGGATACAGTCAACAAAACTAAAAGACAACCTACAGAATGGGAGAAGATATTTGCAAATGACGTATCAGATAAAAGGCTAGTCTCCAAGATCTATAAAGAACTTATTAAACTCAACACCAAAGAAACAAACAATCCAATCATGAAATGGGCAAAAGACATGAACAGAAATCTCACAGAGGAAGACATAGACATGGCCAACATGCACATGAGAAAATGCTCTGCATCACTTGCCATCAGGGAAATACAAATCAAAACCACAATGAGATACCACCTCACACCAGTGAGAATGGGGCAAATTAACAAGGCAGGAAACCACAAATGTTGGAGAGGATGCGGAGAAAAGGGAACCCTCTTACACTGTTGGTGGGAATGTGAAATGGTGCAGCCACTCTGGATAACTGTGTGGAGATTCCTCAAAGAGTTAAAAATAGACCTGCCCTACGACCCAGCAATTGCACTGTTGGGGATTTACCCCAAAGATACAGATGCAATGAAATGCCGGGACACCTGCACCCCGATGTTTCTAGCAGCAATGTCCACAATAGCCAAACCGTGGAAGGAGCCTTGGTGTCCATTGAAAGATGAATGGGTAAAGAAGATGTGGTTTATGTATACAACGGAATATTACTCAGTCATTAGAAATGACATATACCCACCATTTGCATCAACATGGATGGAACTGGAGGGTATTATACTGAGTGAAATAAGCCAGTTGGAGAAGGACAAACATTATATGGTCTCATTCATTTGGGGAATATAAATAATAGTGAAAGGGAATAGAAGGGAAGGAGAAGAAATGGGTAGGAAATATCAGAAAGGGAGACAGAACATGGAAGACTCCTAACTCTGGGAAACGAACTAGGGGTGGTGGAAGGGGAGGAGGGTGGGGGGTGAGGGTGAATGGGTGACGGGCACTGAGGGGGGCACTTGATGGGATGAGCACTGGGTGTTATTCTGTAGGTTGGCAAATTGAACACCAATAAAAAATAAGTGTATTATTTTTAAAAAAGACAAATGAAGCTCACTGTTAGTAGAAGGAAGGAAATAACAACTATTAGAGCAGAAATAAATAAAATAGAGATTTAAAAAGACAACAGAAAAGATCAATGGAACTAAAAGCTAGTTTTTTGAAAAGATAAACCTTTGACAAACTATTAGCTAGACTCACTGAGAAAAAGAGACAGGGAACTCAAATATATAAAATCAAAAATGAAAGATACAAAGAATCATAAGAGACTAGTAGGAACAATTATATGCCAACAAAGTAAATAACTTAGAAGAAATAAATAAATTACTGCAAATATATACCCTACCAAGACTGAATAATAAAAAGAGAAAATCTAAAAAAATTGATCATCAGCAAGGAAGTTGAATTAGTAATTAAAAACCTCCCAACAAACAAAAGTCCAGGACCAAACAACTTCACAGGTGAATTCTACCACCAAACTTTCAAGGAAGAATTAAAACCAGTCATTCTCAAATTTATCCAAAAAACAGAATAGGATGGAGCTTTTCCAAACTCATTTTACAAAGCCAACATTACCCTAATATCAGAACCAGACAAGGATGCCATAAGAAAAGAGAATTACAGGCCAATATCCCTGATGAACATAGAGGGGAAAATCCTCAATGGAGTATTAGCAAACCAAATTTAAAACTATATTTAAAAAATCATACACCATGGTGAAGTGGGATTTATTCCAGGGATGCAAGGATGGTTCAACTTCCACAAATCAGCCAACATCATACATCACCATCAAACATATAATTGTTTGAATAGATACAGAAAAAGCATTTGGCAAAATTCAACAACCATTTATGATAAGAACTCTAAACAAAATGGGTGTAAGAGGGAATGTACCTCAGAATGATAAAGCTAACATCATACTCAATGGAAAAGCTAAAATCTTGTCCTTAAAGATCAGGAACAATACAAGACATTCCATTGCTCACAGACTGAAAGATACTCCATGCTCAAGACTGAAATAATTAATGTTGTTAAAATGTCCAAACTCCGTCACCTGGGTGGGTTATTTGGTTAAGCATCTGCCTGAGTTAAAGCTCAGGCTATGATTTCAGGATCCTGGTATTAAGCCCTGCACTGGGCTCCCTGCTTAGTTGGGAGCCTGCTTCTCCCTCTGCCTCTGCCCCTCCCTCTGCTTGTGCTCTCTCTCTCACTCACTCGCTCTCTCTCTCTCTCTCATGAATAAATACAATCTTTTAAAAAATAAAATAAAATGCCCAAACTCTGCAAGGCAGTCTACATATTCAATCCAATCTCTTCCAAAATTCTTTTTTGTTTAAGAGAAGAGACTGGGGAGAGGGGAGGGCAAAGGGAAAGGGAGAGAAAGAATCTTAAGCAGACTCCAGGCCCTGTGGAGCCTGACACAGGGCTCAGTCTCACAACCCTGAGATCATTACCTGAGCCAAAAACAAGAGTTGGACATTTAACTGAGTGAGCCACCCAGGTGCCTCAATTCCTATCAAAATTCTAATGGCATTTTTCACAGAAATAGAACAAACAATCCTAAAATTTGTATGAACCCATGTAAGACCCTGAATAGCCAAAGAAATCTTGAGAAAGAACAAAGCTAGAGGCATCATACATCTTCATCTCAAATTATATTAAAAAGCTATGTTAATTAAAACAGTAATGGTAATGATAATAGCAAAAAACACACACACATAGATCAACAGAATAGAGAACCCCAAATAAATCCATGCATATAGAGTCAATTAACAACAAAGGAGCCACAAATATATAATGAGGAAAGGATAATTTCTTCAATAAATGGTACTGGGAATACTGGACAGCCAAATGCAAAAGAATGAAATTGGACCACTATCTTATACCACACACACAAATTAACTCAAAATGGATTAAAGACTAGGGTCACCTCACTGGCTCAGTCACTGGGATATGCAACTCTTGATCTTGAAGTCATTGATTCAAACCCCACATTGGTGGTACAGTTTACTTTTTTAAAAGTTTAAAAGCATCAGTTAAGACTTGAACATAGACCTGAAATTATAAAAATCCTAGAAAAAATGTAGATGGTAAGCTCCTTGACATAGGTCTTGGCAATAATTTTTTGAATCTGACACCAAAAGCAAAAGCATCAAAAGCAAAAATAAACAAGTGGGACTATATCAAACTAAAAAGCTTCTCCACAGGAAAGAAAACCATCCACAAAATAAAAAGGCAACCTATTGACTGGAAGAAAATATTTACAAATCATATATCTGATCAAGGGCTATTAGCCAAAGTATATAAGTAACTCAAATGATTTAATGGCAAAAAATTGTCCAATTAAAAATTGGGCAGCTCTGCTCTTACACTATTAACGAGAATGCAAAGTGGTACAGCAACTCTGAATAACAGTATGGAAGTTCCTTAAAAAGTTAAAAATAAAACTACCCTAGACCTAGCATTTGCAGTGTTAGATATTTACCCAAAGGACACAAAGATACTGATTCAAAGGGTAAAATGCACCCCAATGTTTATAGCAGCATAATCAATGATAGCCAAATTATGGAAAGACCCAAAATGTCCATCAACTCTTGAATGGGTAAAGAAGATGTGGTGTATATACACAATGGAATATTATTACTCAGCCATAAAAATGAATGAAACCTTGCCATTTGCAATGACATTGATGGAGCTAGAGTGTACTATGCTAAGAATAACCATATAATTGCATTTATATGTGAAATTTAAGAAATAAAACAGATAAACATAGGGGAAGGGAAAAAAGAGATGTAGGCAAACCATAAGAGACTCTTAACTATAGAGAACAAACTGAGGGTTGATGGAAGGGAGGTGGGGGTGGGGTAAAAGAGTGATGGGTATTAAGGAGGGCACTTGTTTTTTTTTTGTTTGTTTTATTTTTTATTTATGACAGTCACACAGAGAGAGAGAGAGAGAGAGGCAGAGGCATAGGCAGAGGGAGAATCAGGCCCCATGCACTGGGAGCCCGATGTGGGATTTGATCCCGGGTCTCCAGGATCGCACCCTGGGCCAAAGGCAGGCGCCAAACCGCTGCGCCACCCAGGGATCCCAAGGAGGGAACTTGTGATAAGCACTGGGTATGATATGTAAATGATGAATCACTAAATTCTATTCCTGAAACCAATATTAAACTGTATGTTAACTAACTAGAATTTAAATAAAAATTTGAAACAAATATAAATAAATAAATTAAAATGGGCAGATGTGAATAGACATTTTTCCAAAGAAGACATATCTGAGCTAACAGGTGCATTTCTGAAAAGAGGCTCTGCAACATTAATCAAGAAATAATAAGTGTTGGCAAGGATGTGGAGAAAGGGAAACACCTGGGCACTAATGGTGGAAATGTAAATTGGTAAAACCACTATGGAAAACAGTATGGAATTTCCTCCAAATATTAAAAATAGAAGTACATATGATCTGGTTATTCCACTCATGTGTATTTGTCCAAACAAAACAAAACACTAACTTGAAAAGATATATGCAACTCTATGTTCATTTCAGCATTACTTATCAATAGCCAAGATACGGAAATAATCTAAGTCTCCACCCATGGTCGAACGAATAAAGAAGCCGTAGTATATATATAAAATGGAATGTTATTTAGCCACCAAAATAGAATGAAATCTTGGCATTTGCAACAACATGGATAGAACTTGTAAGAATTTAGCTGAGTGAAATAAGTCAGACAAAGTCAGAAAAAGATCATTACTGTATGATCTCTTATATTTTGAATCTATAAATTAAATAATTAATAAAGTAATAAGCCAAGCTTACAGATACAGAGAACAGATTGGCAGTTTCCAAAAGTGGTGAGTGAGGGATGGGAGAAATATATTAAAAATTAACTTACAGTTATGTACAGATAGAGAGCCATGTACTACACTAATCCCTTTGCCTACAAGACTTTACAGGTGCTTGTTTAACAATGGCAGACAGTAATCAAATGATGCCTGTAAAGCTTAGGGTTGGAGTGACATTAGACATTACTGGATGCACCCACATTTTTGCACCTGTAGTTTTACAAGCTCAAGTTAGAAAACCTATCATGTTAATAAAAATAGAAATATTGTTTTCAAATTTTAATAAGCATTACAGAGTTATGTAATAATGTCCTTTGTAATTATAATAATTACCGCCTTTCTTCTAAAGGGTAAGCCAACATATTTTAAAGAGGTGATTAAAAATATAGAGCCACTTTAATGGAGAGCAATACTATTTAAAAAATTCCAAGTGTTCAAAAGACTCATTAAACTTTAGAAATACTCAAATAAAATATTCAACATCATTCTAACTTAAAATAAAAACAAACAAAAATCAGAATTAGCATAATAGAACAAAAGAATGATGTTTATATCTATTCAATTTATTCTACTAGATCAGAGAGGAGTATCTATTTTATTTTTTTACATATTATCCTTTTATTTTTTCTTTTTTTTTTTTTTCCTTTTATTTTTTCAAGTTTTTACTTGAATACCAGTTTGTTATCATACAGTATATTAGTTTCAGGTGTACCATATAGTGATTCAATACTTCCATACAAAACCCAGTGCTCATCACAACAAATGCACTCCTGAATTCCCATTATCTACCTAAACCATCCCCTCACCCACCTCCCCTCTGGTAATCATCAGTTTGTTCTCTGTAGTTATCTTAACTACTCTACTAATTGTTTCTTGACTTGCCTCTCTCTCTCTCTTTTTTCCCTTTGATCATTCATTTCTTAAATTCCACATATGTCTGAAATCATATGGTATTTGTCATTCTTATTTTGCTTAGCATAACACTCTCTAGCACTCTCTATATAATATATACATATTGTATAATTAATAAATATAAACAATATGTATAATACATACAATATGTATATTATATAATATATATACATGTATAATAATACATATATACAATATGTATATTATATATTATATAATATTGTATAACATATATAAAACTGTATATATAGTTATATATATTACATATATAATAATATATACAATATGTATATATATTATATAATATTGTACAATATATACAAAATATGTATAGGTATACTATATATAATATATATACAATATGTATAATAATAGCACTATATAATATATGCATATACAATATGTATATATTATGTATATATGTATATATTATATATAGTGTTATGTATGTATTATATATACAATATGTATAATAATATATACAATACGTATATACATATATACAATAATATATACAATATGTATAATTATACATATACATACGTATACATTATACATACATATACATTATACATATTGTATGACATATATACAATTGTATATACATATTGTATGACATATATACAATATGTATAATTATACATGTGTATATTATATAATATATAACAGAATATTACTCATCCCTAAAAAGCATATATATATGAATATACATATAGCACATCTTCTTTATATAGATAAAGATATTACATCTTCTTTATCCATTCATCAGTTGATGAACACTTGGGCTGTTCCCATAATATGGATATTGTTGATAATGCTACTATAAACATCAGGGTGCATGCGTCCCTTTTGAATTAGTGTTTTTGTATTCTTTGGATAAATATCTAGTACTGCAATTGCTGGATCCTAGAGTAGTTTTACTTTTAACTTTTTGAGGAATTTCCATACTCTTTTTCAGAGTGGTTGCACCAGTTTGCGTTCCACCAGTAATGCAAGAGAGTTCCACTTCCTCTACATCCTCACCAACACCTGTTGTTTCTGTATTGTTGATTTTAGCCATTCTGACAAATGTGAGGTAATATCTCATTGTAGTTTTGATTTCCATTTCCCTGATAATCAGTGATGTTGAGCATCTTTCATGTGTCTGTTGGCCATCCATGTCTCCTTTGGAAAAATGCCTATTCATGTCTTCTGCCTGTTTTTTAATTGGATTACTTGTTTTTAGTGTGTTGTGTTTTTTAAAATTCTTTATATATTTTAGATATTGACCCTTTATCAGATATGTCATTTGTGGGTTTTTTTTAAGATTTTATTTATTTACTTGAGAGAAAGAGAGAGTGAGAGCAGGGGAAGGAGCAGAGGGAGAGGGAGAAACAGACTCCTCATTGAGCAGGGAGCCCGACTCAGGGCTCGATCCTTGGACTCCAGGATCACGACTTGAGCCAAAGGCAGATGTTTAACTGACTGAGCCACACAGGCACCCCCAGAGATGTCATTTGTAAATATCTTCTCCCATTTTATAGATTGCCTTTTAGTTTTGTTGATTGTTTCCTTCACTGTGCAGAAGCTTTTTAAATTGATGAAGTCCTAATAGTTTATTTTTGCATTTGTTTCTCTTGCTTCAGGAGACATATCTGGAAAGATGTTATAACCAATGTCAAAGAAGTTAGTATTTGTGTTCTCCTCTAGGACTTATTATGGTTTTAGGTCTCATATTTAGGTCTTTAATCCATTTTGAATTTATTTTTGTATATGGTATAAGAAGTAGTTCAGTTTCATTCTTTTGCATGTTACTATCCAGTTTTCCCAACATTGTTTGTTGAAGAGATGGTCTTTCTCTCATTGGCTACTCTTTCCTGCTTTGTCAAAGATTAATTGACCATATAGTTGTGGGATAACTTCTGGGTTTCATATTCTGTTCTATTTGTCTATTTGTGCCAGTACTATACTGTTTTGATCACTACAGCTTTGTAATACAACAGGGAGTCAGGAATTTTGATATATCAGGTTTGCTTTTTTCTTTTTCAAGGTTTCTTTGATTATTAAGGTCTTTTGTCATTCCATAAATTTTAGGATTGTTCATTCTAGCTCTGTGAAAAATGCTGTTGGTATTTTGATAGGGATTGCACTAAAAGTGTATATTGCTTTGGATAGTATAGGCATTTTAAGAATATTTGTTCTTCCAATCCATAAGCATGGAATGTCTTTTCATTTCTTTGTATTATCTTCAATTTCTTTCATCAATATTTTAGAATTTTCAGAGTACAGGTCTTTCACCTCTGTGGTTAGGTTTATTCCTAGGCATCTTATTGATTTTGGTGCAATTGTAAATGGGATTGATAAATTTCTCTTTCCATTGCTTCATTATAGATTACTAGAAATTCAGCAGATTTCTGTGCATTGATTTTGTATCCTGCAAATTTACTGAAATCATTTATCAATTCCAGCAGGGTTTTTTTTGGTGGTCTTTCAGGTTTTCTATATAGAGTATCATGTCATCTGCAAATAGTGAAAGTTTTACTTCTTCCTTGCTGATTTTATTTCTTTTCTGTTGTCTAATTGCTTGGCTAGGACTTCCAGTACTATGTTAAATAACTGGTGAGAATGGACATCCCTGTCTTATTCCTAACAGTAGAGGAAAACTCTTAGTGTTTTCCCATGGAGAATTATATTAGCTATGGGATTTTCATATATGGCCTTTATTACATTAAGGTATGTTCATTCTCAACCCACTTGGTTGAGGGTTTTTATCATGAATGGATGTTGTACTTTGTCAGATGCTTTTTTGTTAATGTATTGAAATTATAATATGGTTCTTATTCTTTTATTAATGTGGTGTATCACATTGCTTGATTTGTGAATATTGAACCATGCTTACAATCCAGGAATAAATCACACTTGATCATAGTGAATGACTTTTTAAATGTATTGTTGGATTTGGTTTGCTGGTATTTCATTGAGAATTTTTGCATCCATGTTCATCAGGGATATTGGCCTGTAGTTTTGTTTTTAATGGAGTCTTTAACCTGATTTTGCTGTCAGGATAATGTCAGCCTCTGGGAAACTAACAAGAGGTGGTAGAAAGGGAGGTGGGCAGGGGGTGGGGGTGACTGGGTGACGGGCACTGAGGGGGGCACTTGATGGGATGAGCACTGGGTGTTATTCTATGTTTGCAAATTGAACACCAATAAAAAATAAATAAATAAAAATGGATAATGTTAGCCACATAGAATGAATTCAGAAGTTTATCTTCCGTTTCTATTTTTTTTTTTTTTTTGGAATAGTTTGGGAAGAGTAGATATTCTTTTTTAAATGTTTGGTAGAATTGGCCTGTGAACCAATCTGGCCCTAAACTTTTGTTTGTTGGGAATTTTTTTATTACCGACTCCATTTCTTTGCTGGTGATTGGTCTGTTACAATTTTCTATTTCTCCCCATTTCAGTTTTGTTCACTTTTATGTTTCTAGGGATTTATCCATTTCTTCCAGGTTGTCCAATTAATTGGCATATAATTTTTCATAATATTCTCTTATAATTGTCTTTCTGTGATGTACTTTTGTTTTGTAACTTTCATTGTAGCTTTGTTAGTGATTAAGCAACTACATTTCCTATACATTTATCTTAATGAGTGAAGTTCATTCTTTCATATGTGTTATTGTTACAAATTAATGCCCTTTCTTTTTAGCTTAAAGAAGTCTCTTTAACACTTCCTCTAAGGCCAGTTTAGTGGTGATGAACTCCTTTAGCTTTTGCTTGTCTGGAAAATTCTTTCTCTCTCCTTCCCTTCTGAATGATCACTTTGCTGGGTAGAGTATTCTTGGTTGAAGTTTTTTCCTCCAGCACTTTGAATATGTCATATTTATGTCCTTTCTCTTTTTTATTTGGCAAGTCTGGCTAGAGGTTTATCAATTTTATTAATTTTTTCAAAGAACCAGCTCCTGGTTTCATTGGTCTATTCTATTGTTTTGTTGGTTTTTCTGTTGTTTTTGGTTTTTTAGTTTCTATATCATTTACTTCTGCCCGAATCTTTATTATAATTTCCTTCCTTCTGATGACTGTAGGCTTCATTTATTGTTCAGTTTCTAGCTCCTGTAGACATAAGGTTAGGTTGTTTTTTGAGATTTTTCTTATTTCTTGAGGTAGGCCTGTATTGCTATATACTTCCTTCTTAGAACTGCTTCTGCTGCCTCCCCAAAATTTTGGACCTCTGTTTTCATTTTCATATGTTTCCATGTATTTTTTCTCTTATTAGATTTCTTGGTTGACCCATTCATTGTTTAGTAGCATGTTGTGTGACCTTCATGTATCTGTGGCCTTTCCAGATTTTTTCTTATGGTTGATTTCTAGTTTTATAACATTGTGGTCAGAAAAGGTATGTGGTATGATTTCAATCTTTTTGTATTTGTTGAGGTCTGTTTTGTGACCTAATATGTAATCTATTATGAAGAATATCCCATGTGCACTTGAAAATAATGTGTATTCTGCTGTTTCAGGTTGGAATGTTCTGAATATATCTGTTTATTATGTGTTTTGATAATCTGTCCATTGATGTATGTGGGATGTTAAAGTCCACTATCATTATTGTATCATTATCAATTAGTTCCCGTATGTTTGTTATTAATTTTATATATATGGGTGCTCTCATGTTGGGGGGTATAAATATTTACAATTGTTATATCCTTTTGTTGGATTGTTCCCTTTATGATTGATTATATAGTGCCCTCCTTTGTTGTTTTAAAGTCTACTCTGACTTTTGACATCCATTTGTCACTTAACACCCATTTGCATTATAAATGTTTCTTCACCCCATCACTTTCAATCTGCAGGTGTCTTTAGCTCTAAATGAATCTCTTGTAGGCAGCATATAGATGAGTCTTGTTTTGTTTTGTTTTGTTTTTTAAGGTTTTATTTATTTATTCATGAGAGAAACAGAGAGAAAGGCAGAGACACAGGAAGAGGGAGGAGAAGCACGCTCCATGCAGAAAGCCCAATGCAGGACTCAATACCGGGACTCCAGGATCACACCCTGAGCCAAAGGCAGACACTCAACCACTGAGCCACCCAGGCGTCCTGAGTCTTGTTTTTCTTATCAACTCTGGCATCCTATGTCTTTTGATTGGAGTGTTCAGTCCATTTACATTCAGCGTAATTATTGATGGATATGTATTTATTGCCATTTTATTACTTGTTTTGTTGTTATTTCTGGAGATTTTCTCTGATCCTTCCTTATCTTTGTCACTTTCAGCCTCTCCATTCCATTCTATTCAAAGAGTCCATTTTAATATTTCTTTCAGAGCTGGTTTAGTGGTCATGAATTTCTTTAGTTTTTGTCTGGAAAACTCTTTCTATTCAGACTGATAGCCTTGCTGGACAGAGTATTCTTAGTTGCAGGTTTTTCCCATTCAGCACTTTGAATATTGGCTTGCAAAGTTTATGTTGAGAAAGTTCCAGGTAGCCTTATAGGTTTTCTCTTATAAGTTAATGACTCTTTTGTCCTGCTGCTTTAAAAAAAAAAAAAAAATTTTTTTAAAAATTTATTTGAGAGCAAGAGAGAGAGCACACAGAGGGAGACAGAGAAGCAGACTCCCCACTGAGCAGAGAGCCTGATGTGGGGCTCAATCCCAGGACCTTGGGATCATGACCTAAGCCAAAGGTAGACTCTTAACTGACTGAGCCACTCAGGCACCCGTCTTGCTGCTTTTAAGACGCCAAGAGCCTGCAGTCATTGCCCCATGATATGTTTTTTAAAATACATTTTTTTTTAAAATTGCAATATATCTTGATGTTGGCCTACTTTTGTTGATTTTGATTGGAGTTCTCTGTGCTTCCAGGATCTGCATGTCTGTTTCCTTCCCCAGATTAGGGAAGTTTTCAGCTGTTGTTTCTTCAAATAAATTTTCTGCACTCTTTCCTCTCTTTTCTTCTGGGACTCCTATAACGCAAATGTTAATTACATTTGGTGGAGTTACTGAGTTCCCCAAGTCTATCCTTGTTTTGCATAATTCTTCTTTCTCTCTTTTGTTCAGCTTCATTACTTTCCATTACTTTGTACTCTAGAGGTCATTAATTTGTTCCTCTCTTCTTCCAGCCTGCTGTTCTTTGCATCAAGCCTATTTCTAATCTCATTTACTGCATTCTTCAACTCTGATGGATTTTTTAACTCTTTTATCTCTTTGGTACTGGTCTCACTGATGTCTTCTTTTCTCAAGCCCAGTGAGTTTTCTTTTGGTTGTTGCTTTAAAATCTCCATTAGGCATGTTACTTATATCTGTTTCACTTAACTCTCTGGCCATGGCCTTATCTTGTTTTCTCATTTGGGATAAATTCCTCCATCTTAGCATTTTCTCTGTCCCTGCCTTCTTCTGTGTGTTAGAAAAGCTAGTTATGTCTCTTGCTCCTGAAATTAGTGGCCTTATGAAAAAGTCACATAGTGCCCAGGCCCTGGAGCTTCTAGAGTGAATCTGGTGTGTGCTGTGTGCACTCTGCTATTTTGTTTTGCCTACTTTATCCTTTAGGCCAGTAATCTGCAGAGGCCCCTGCCTGAATGTGGTGAGTTTTAACTGGGTGTGCTCTGGTCTGTTTGTGATATGAGACCTGACATCACCCCCACCAGAACTGAGGCTATGCAGAACTCTCTAGTTGGGAGATGTGGTGTGGGCAGAGGTTTGTGCTGGTCTTCTGGGAGTGGTGTCTGCTGTGCTGGGACTAAGGCAAGCATGACTGAGAAGAGCTGTTCCACTAAGGCACAGGGTAGTGGGGCTTGGTGTAAGCAAGTTAGGCAATGAGTGTCAGTAATGTGCTGCTTCCTGCAGGTGACTCTGTGTTTATGCTGAGGGGTGGGAGAGGGAAATGGTGCTGCCAGGCACTCCTTGCTTCCCAAATAGGTATCTTCATGAATGCTGCCTCTCAGGGATGCACTTGGAGAAGAGTAAACAATCTTCCCTGTGTGCCCCAGGTGTTCTTTAGATCACTGTTGCCAAGCTGTCTGGGTTGGCTGCCTGCCTTCTTTCCAGGAGCAGGTGCAGTGTCCTCCGGGCCCTATTCCTGCCAAGCCCTCTGTCCTTTAAAACTTCAGGCTTTAAGCCCCACTGGTTGCAAAAATTCATGAAATTCAGCCCTTTCATTTTCAGAAATTAGGCAATGGCTTTTGGGAAGGGTTCTCCTTGTGCATTCCTGTGTATTCCTCTCTTGCTTTTTACCATAATGATGACTCCCTCCCCTCTGCAGCACATGATACTTTTCTCCCCAAAATCACATCTCTGCACCTCCCACTTTCTTTGATACACTTTCAACCTCTTGAATTTTAGTTGTGAAGTTTGTTCTTTCTGGGGTTCTGTCAGTCTTCAGGTCGATTTCTATGGTATTTTGGATGACTTGACAGTTATCTAGTTGTGTTTGTGAGACCAGGAGAGCCTAAGGTCCTCCTAGTCTACCACTATCTTCTTCTCTCTATATTATCCTTTTTTTTTTAAAGATTTTTATTTATTCATTCATAAGAGACACAGAGAGAGAGATTGGCAGAGACACAGACAGAGGGAGAAGCAGGCTCCATGCAGGGAGCCCGACATGGGACTTGATCCCAGGTCTCCAGGATCAGACCTTGGGCCGAAGGCAGGCGGTAAACCAGAGCCACCCAGGCATCCCCTATATTATCCTTTTAATATATTGTTAGGTATGTAAATATTTTTTTGAGAATTTTTGTGTTTATATTCATAAGATGTATTGATCTGTAGATTTTTCTTGCAATATATTTGGTTGTGGTATCAGGCTAATGTTGACCTCATAAAATGAATTGAAAAATGTTCTCTTTTATTTTTCTGTAAGAGATTATATTATTTCTTCCTTAAATATCTGATGCAATTCTCCAGTGAAAACATGTAAGTCTGCAGGTTTACTTTTGGAAGGTTTTTAACTAGGAGCTCAATTTCCTTAATAGATAAAGAGCTATTCTAAATATCTTTTTTTTAAAATGAGCTTTGGTAGTTTATGTCTTTGAAGAAGTTTGTCTGCTTCATCTAAGTTGTCAAATGTATAGGAATATAGTCATTCATAATATCTAGGGCTCCAGTGATGCAAATATATACATATTTTGGTATTGTCTCATAGGTTGCAGAGGCTCTGTTCATTTAAAATTTTTTTCTTCTTTTTTTAGATTGGACAATCTCTATTGATCCATCTTCACATTCACTGATTATTTCCTCTGTCATCTTTATTCT
This sequence comes from Canis aureus, assembly GCF_053574225.1. Classification (NCBI taxonomy): domain Eukaryota; kingdom Metazoa; phylum Chordata; class Mammalia; order Carnivora; family Canidae; genus Canis; species Canis aureus. Next base: position 83,935,869 of record NC_135611.1, on the reverse strand, counting down.
GCTGCTTAGCACATTTACTAAGTCTTTTATTTTAGGTATCGTATTTCCTCTTCTAAAATTTTCATTTGTTTCTAATTGTTTATATTTCTCTTTTGAGAAATTTTGTTTTCATTCAGTTCATTTTCTTTATGGAGCACAGTTTGGATAGTTGCTTTAAAATGTGGAGTAATTCAGGTAGCCCTGGTGGCTCAGTGGTTTATTGTTGCCTTCAGCCCAAGGCGTAATCCTGGAGACTTGGGATCAAATCCCATGTCAGGCTACCTGCATGGAGCCTGCTTCGCCCTCTGCATGTGTCTCTGCCTCTCTCTCTCTGTCTGTCATGAATAAATAAATAAATAAATCTTTAAAAAAAACTTGGAGTAATTCTAACATTTGGGTAATCTTGGAATTGATATCTGTCGGTTGTCTTTCAAAATTGGTCACATTTTCCTGATGATTTACATGTGACTATTATCTTTCCCTTTAAAACTGGCCACAGGGATCCCTGGGTGGCGCAGTGATTTGGCGCCTGCCTTTGGCCCAGGGCGCGATCCTGGAGACCCGGGATCGAATCCCACGTCGGGCTCCCGGTGCATGGAGCCTGCTTCTCCCTCTGCCTGTGTCTCTGCCTCTCTCTCTCTCTCACTGTGTGCCTATCATAAATAAATAAAATAAATAAATAAATAAAATTGGCCACATTTTTCTTTCATTCTTTTAATGTCAAGTATTTTGTATTGTGTCTTGAATATTACTTTGTGAGACTATGGGTCATGTTTAAATCTTCTAGACGATATTTTTTCCCTACTCAACCCAGTTAGGTTCATACTGTAAATACTGTCTCTTCTTCCATGGGCATGGTTCTAAGGTCTAAGCAACGCTTGGCTATGTTGCTTTAGGCATGTCCCATGCATGTATCACTTAGACATTAGTGAGGGATTTAAGTGTAGGTTTATATTGTTTTAGTTTCAAAGTCTTTGCTATATAGCTCACAATCTATCTCAGATATGTGTCCCTTAAGAATGAGCCCAGGATTGGGGTGCCTGGCTAGCTCAGTTAGGAGCCTACTTTTTAAAAAAAGGTAATTAAAAACAAAACAAACAAACAAAAAACCCAGAATGAGCCCGGGACTAGTACCAGTTTATATACAGAAATGTGGGATTACTTACCCAGCCCTCTCATCCCCATTCCTCCACTCTTGTTCAAAGTAGCTCCCTCTCCTGGTCTTCTGGTCAAAGACAAGTTTCTTTCAGAGTTTGGGTTACTCATGCTGGCCACTGCAGTTCTGCTGGGTGGTCACTCTTGGATCAAAGCTGGGAAAGAGTAAAAAATAAAATCCTAAAACTTTACTCTGTAGGAGTTGCTTTGCCAAGTTTAACTTCCATTCCCTATCCAATAATGCCTTCATTTAATTTTCAGAGACTACAAATATATTTTAGTTGGGCTTTTAGTTGCAATTAGTGGGAGAGTTTGATCAGGTCTGAAAGTCTTAATTTTTTCTCTTTTTTATAGAGATTCATTTATGAGAGAGAGAGAGAGAGAGAGAGAGAGAGGAGCTGGGAGAGGGAAAAAGGGAGAGGGAGAAGTAGACACCCCATTGAGCAGTTAGCCCAACGTGGATCTTGATCCTAGGACTCTAGGATCATGATCTGAGCCAAAGCAAATGCTTAGCTGACTGAGCCACCCAAGCATCCCATTCCTATTTGTTTTATTTGTAAGCATTTTTCTATATCATTAAAACTCTTAATAACATCAATTTATGATCTCGTTATATTCTAATTATCCATCAATTCTCTTAAGCTATTTATTTCTAATATTTTACTATTACAGTGATGTATATGTTTGCATCTAGTTTTCTGATTATTTCTTTAAGACATATTTTTAGATACAGAATGAAAACTAGTTCAAAGATTATGATAAGGCTCTTAAAGCATATTACCAAGCAGCTTTTCAGAACGGCTTTACTAAAAATAAAGTGCTATCTGCAACTTTTGCCAATTTATACAGAAAAATATTCTTGTTTAAAATTTGGGATCACACTTAAGCAGACGTGTTTATTTTTTTAAGCTTATATATACTTTTTCTTTTGTAAACTATTTTCTATGTCTATTATCCAGTTATTAGAATCACAGTTTATAATAAATTTGTATGTTATGAATATAGAAAGAAATTATATGTATATCTGCCCATTAGTGCAAAAGAAGAACAGTAAAAACAAATCAGAAACTAATGAAATTATTTATTTACAGGGGAGTAAAAGGGAACAAAGTAGGAAAAACAGGGGAATGAAAATGGGGGGAGGACAAGTTAGGGTGAGTGACATCTCCAATTATACATTTTTGTATAGTTCTAATTTGTAGAACCACGTGAATGTTTTACAAACTTAAAAAAAAAAGAGATGGGGAATCAAAACTGATCTAGAAACAAATGAATCCAACTGTATTACAATAACCCAATCACTCTGAAGGGAAGGATAGAAAAGAACTAACCTAAGTAACTTTAGAGACAATGTTAACTGAATATCCAAAGCTGAGCACAAGAAGTATATACATTGTACTGCAATTAGCAGGCCTGTTTGGTACAGTAGTAAAGGTTAGCAGTTTCTAAATTGTGTTCTGTGTATTTGAGGATTTAGGAAATAAATGAATGAATAAATAAAAATAAATAGTGGATATGAAGTCTACTTTTAAAAGGAATTAAGAGAGGAATGGTGTTGGATAGGGATTGGAAGTATCAGTATGAAATCATGTGGGATTTTTTTAAGTCTATATACAGATATAGGCACAAGCATACTGATAGATGAAGGAATACATATAGCTGTATACACATACATTTTGTAGTTCTGTCAAGTTGAGAGCATCTAGAAGCAGTGATACTCAGTACAATGAGTAAATCTTGCACCCAGATCATTTCTAAGTAGCACTCTCCAGTAAAGCACCAGGGCTGTTTGGAGAAATGACTCCAAGACTAGAGTGGAGATACTACAAGAGAAATGTTTGTGCCAAAACCTCTGTGTAAGAAGGTATGGAAGTGCTAAAAATGATAGTCTATGTAAGTTTTCTATTGCTGCAGAACAAATTACTAAAAACTTAGCAGCTTAAACACACACACACACACACACCAATCAGTTCACAGTTCTGTAGGTCAGAAGTCCCACTTGATAGGCGAGGTTCTCTGTTTAAGAGTGCCACAAAGCGGAAAGGTGCCAGTGCACTGCATTCCTCTCTGAAGGCTCCACAGAAGAATCCACATCTATGTTCATTCAAGTTGTTGGCTAAATTCAGATTCTTGATGTTGTAGGACTGAGGTCCCGGTTTCCTTGCTGGCTGGCTGGCTGCCACAGGCCTCACTCTCAGCCTCTGAAGGCAGCTTCCAGGTTCATCACATGGCTCCCTTCATCTTCAAAGCCAGAATTGCTCTTATATTAAATCCCTCTCACATTTTGCACCTGACTTCTGTCTCTCATCTGTCCACCCATACCTAAAGGACTCATGTGATTAAGTCATACCCACGCGGATCATTTCATCTTAGGATCAACTGGTTTGGGACTTTGATTACATTTGCCAAATTTCTCACAGTAGTATCTAAATCAGTGTTTGATTAAATGACTGGGTAATACATTGTGGTCTGGGAATCTTGAGGCCTATTTTAGAATTTTACCACAGGGTTGTATCAAAAAGATACAAGATACAGCAATCAATAAATAGAAATTGCTAGAACACTGTTGTTTAGATCTGTGGCCTCCAGGTAATTGTTGAAATTCTTTAAAAGTAATCAGTCAGTTTGCCCTAATTTCAGGAATTGTTAGAGGTCACTAATAGTCTACCTACCTACCTATCAGGAAGATGGCAAAAATGTGCATTTCATGTACTGCAAGGAAGAGATATATATATATAGTGCCTACTATGGGTTCTGCACAACCACCATGTCATTTCATCCCCACTCTGCTCCTTGGAGGTGGGATTTAGCATCCCTATTCTCTGAAGAGATGCCAAGGCTCAAATTGTTCAGTGAAAAACACAGCATTTCCCAGTGGCACAATTTCCATCCATTAACCCGGTAAATGCAAAAGTGCATTGCCAATGTTAACCAGTATTCACACAATAAATAACAGGTTAAAAAAAAAAAAAAGAGGAAGGGCACAAAGACCAACTCAGAGGGCCTCCCAATGGCTAAATCTCTTGGGATAATTTGTGTAACAAAGTAATGATAGCAATACACTATAATTCATAGAATAAAATATATGCTCATTAATCTATACTGTTATTAAGTCACTGAATAAAAAATAGGGGTGAAAGGAAAGTTCTTTCTTTACAGAATTCCAATTAATAATAGATATAGGAGGGATAATGGAAATAGAAAGTTGCCATTTGACCTATACCAAGAGCAATAAATATTTCATGTAAGAATCAACATATCCTAAAATTCATGGGCAGAATATGATGAGAAATTGGACACAGTCTTAAAGTATCTTCCAAGAGATAATTATTATGTAGGAGAAAATATTAACTTTATAATAGAAAAAAAATGGCCAACACTATATTAATCAAGTAATCAAAGTTTCAGGAACCAATGACAAGTTGACATCCAGTGCCTTCTGGAGTAACGCACTGAGGATACAACACTTATATGGAGTTCTTACCAAAAATGTGTAATTATGAGAAACATCAGACAATCCAAAATTGAAGGCTACCCTATGAAATAACTATACTCTACAAAAAAGTACTCAGTACTCTACAAAAAGTACTAAGGTCATGAAAGGCAAATACATTCCAAGGAATTGACTTAAAGGAGGCTGAGAAGATTTTACAACAAAATAGAACATGTGACCTTAGATTGAATTCTGGGCCAGAAAAAGGATGTTAGTGAGACGATGGCAAAACTTAGTCTATACATTTTGTCCACTTTTTGACATATCCTATTAAGAGTTGCCTGAAGTAACTCTTTCCATGTCCTCATAATAGCATTATAGAAATATATTAACATTAATTTCCTCATTTTCATAATTGTACTGTGGTAATGTAAGATGTTATATTAGGGAATCTGGGTGAAATGTATACAACTAAAAAAGAATTTTTAAATTTCTATCTTAATTTATCCACCATGCAATTTTGCCTAATTATCTTGAGATTCACTAACAAATTTTTCTAAAAGGATGGACTTTTTAAAATCTCTCTATATATACACATATGTATACATCTTTACATATATATTCATATTCCATATTTTAAACATATTTAAATGTTTACATTAATATATATACCTATATAAAAACATTCAACCTTCAACCTGGATAGCAAATATTTTCCCTGAATCTTTACCTTAGTTTTGTATGCTATTTGACACATAATGCTCAAAAAAGATTGTCTGAGCTACTTTTTTCTTCAAGCTTTAACACTGATGGGTGCCTTGAACTCACAACCCTGAGATCAAGAGTTTGCATAGCTCCAACTGAGCCAGCCAAGAATCCCTGTTTGAGCTACTATTTGAAACTCCTATTCACTCACCTGCAATGTAGTATCCTATGAAATTTCTCATTAAAGTAAATGACTACCTCCTATAGTTCATTAGGTGTACATGTCTCAGTTTTTACATTATGTTTCCAGCATCTTACTGCTTGATCCCCGTGACACATCTTTTATATGCACATCTTTGGTAAAATGCCTAGCTTTGTGATATGGTCCTAGAAAATTATTAGCATTACCTTCCCATCAATAGAGAAGAAAACTAATTCATTCATGCAATTTTTAGTGACTGTCTACTGTGTGACAGGCACTGTCCCAGGCACAAGGAAGAGCAGTGAACAAAAACAGACCCCTTCCTACTCTCAGGTCAAAAAGAAGGGGGAAGAAAGTTTACCATTTTCTTCCCCCCCTCCGCAGTAATTTAAATGCTTCCCCCACTTGCTTGCCATCCTTGCTACTTCAATTCCAATTCGTATCCTGAAACTTCTAGTTGCAACTTAAAGTGGAATGAAGTATAACTACAAAAAACACATTTATACTATTTTTTGTACCTACAATAAGGTTATTATGAGAATTAAACGATGCAGGTAAAGTACTTAGTACATTGCTAGACAATAAACATAACCTCTCTGAGGTAGATACTATTTATTGTTTCTCAGTTTACAATTAAGGAACCTGGGGCTTAAAGATGAAAAATAACTTGCTTAATGTTACATAGGTAGAAAGCGGCAGTACAAGCCTTTGAACCACGTCTGACACCAAAGCCTTCATTCTTAACCACGGTACATGTCTTTTGTTCTAGAATATTCTTAACGTCAACCCATACTTAAATCCTACAGTATACACAAATTGGTTTTTTCCCCCCTCTCATTAGCATTTGTCATCCTTTCTGAATTTTGGATCTACTGTTATCAACAACAAAATATATACAAGGACAAGTTACTCGATTACAAAGCCAACATTCTGGATGTAGTACAAAAGTTAATTAACTTAATCATTGATACTCAAACACAAACTGCTTACTTTATTTTGTTAACAACGAAATAGTAATAACACAATAACTTACTTGTAACAAAGCCACTGAAAGAGTGAAATAAAAACAAAGCTAATTAAGAGGAGCTGCTTCATCTCTAATTAGTTATCTCCTTTAAACAGGAAAAACTACCATTAGTCTGTCTAGTGGTTCTCAAAGCTGTCGGCATATTAGGATTGGGGAAAAGGAGGATTGGTGCTTAAAAAAATAGCTATACCCAAGCCCCATTCAGACAGGAATCTCTCCAGTGAAGCTCAGGCAAGGATTTCTGAAGTATTGTCAGTATTGAGAACTACAAGTCTAAAGTAATAGCAATAAAAACCATACCCTCAAAACAATTCAAAACCAAGAAATTAAGAAATGCAACTGAATTTCTTTCCTCTTATCCTGGGAAAAGGGGGAGGAAAGCACCTATTTGCCTCTCATTGCTCTTTATCCATTTATGATTCCCCAAAGTAGAGTTAAACAAATATCAAACACTGGAAACTATGCAAACATGCTACCCAAATTGAAATTCTCACTACTTTACATTCTACATTTAGAAAGTTCTCTTAAAACTATGCCACCTTTAAATATCTCCCACATTTTAAGTTTGCATAGATGTTTAAGTGGGCTATTTGTTCAACTAAGAGTCAATACAATGTACTAGAAAGCATTTTATTAATAAGTTATTATAAAACAATACTCATTTCATGTACCACAAATTGACTTTTTGGTACAGAGAAGAATATTTAAACATTTCCCACTTCTAAAACTGTCAGAATTCCTTTTTATGAGATCAATGTTTTCGAATTTAGAGTCTAAACATAAATTTCTCTGCAAGAGTACATATATAAAATACTTCCCCTGTAACTGCACTAGATCCTTGACAAATCCTTTTTGGGAGTTTCAGTAGTGGCTATAGGCATTTATCTTTAAAATAACTGTTCCTCATTTTTCAGGTTTGGGAATGGTATCACATCAAGTATGGAAAATAACTTTTCTTCTTAAGAATATGTAAATTCACTTAAGAGATGTCTCCTCAAATTAAGAAGAACCTATTCTTCAGCTCCTTCCGTCAGGACTCCATGTCAATCTCAACCACTTCATTCTTGCCCTGAAGCGCTGCTTCTGTTGAGTTGTCTTCAATCACATCTTCGATGTCAGCCAGATCAATAGGTGGTAAAGGATTCCTCCAGTACTGGAAGGTGTTATACTGCCAAAATTCTTCATTGAGCTTTAGGGAAAAAAGAAAGATGAAAGCACATCAAAGGCTTATAGAAAGTTTTTTCTTTTTTTTTTTTTTTTCAGGAAACAAATTTTCTTATTTTAAAAGCAAACACACATTAAGATTTTGTGGCCCTGGGAAGCCCGGGTGGCTCAGCGGTTTGGTGCCACCTTCAGTCCAGGGCGTGATCCTGGAGACCCGGGATTGAGTCCCACATCGGGCTCCCTGTGTGGAGCCTGCTTCTCCCTCTGCCTCACCCCCCCCCCCCCCGTCTCTCATGAGTAAATAAATAAAATCTTAGAAAAAAAAAAAGATTTTGTGGCCTTTTACTTTGCTTCTTCAACAAACACACTTTAAATTCTGCCTAAACAAAGTACTTCATGGACTCCATCAAATCTGTGCATTTTCATATTCACGGATTTGTAAAAATATTGTTAGTAGTTTAAATTTAAAAGAATTTCTTCCAAGAACATCTCTTCTTGATAATTTTCTTTTTTTCAACCAAAGAAAATGTTGGAAATTGGTCTTAATTTTTTTTTTTTTTTTTTTTTTTTACCTTTCAGTGTGGAAAACAATTTATTTAAGTAATACAAACATATTTTAAAACTTATTTTTGGTCTTTCCCCTGAGGTTTGGTATTTTAAGGAACTGACTTTACATAGGCTAAAATATTTTGACACCTTGCCAAAAAATTTTTGACTAATAATCAGTTTCAGATTTTCTTGCTACTTAGCATATTTATAAAGATACAAGATTTGGTACACTGCAGGACTTTAAATCAATATACTAACACTGATAAATCCAAGTTGAGTATTGGCTCCTTTAAAATTCAACAGGTTCCTCTGAATAGCTATACTATTGTTTCAAGTAACTATGAAATGAAACTGATGTTCCAATGAAGTTTAAAATTAACACAGAATTTCAAAAGCATCCCCAAAATACTTTGTGTAAGGAAGCAGCCCTGGAATTATATCCAGGATTCCAAGCTGACCGTTTTAATTACCTACTTATAAACAGAGCCCAAAAAGATCCCATAGTGACATCAGTATAACCAAGTAGCTAAGAGCACAAATTTTGCCTCGAGAGAGACCTGGGATTTGCATAACTCCACCATCCACTAACTCTGACCTTGATCTAAGTCTGTTTCCTCACTGGTAAAACTCAAGACTCTTTTTCTTTTTTAAAAAAAAATTTATTTCTTTTAAGGGGGGGATGGGCAGAGAGAGAGAGGGAGACAGAGAATCTTAAGCAGGCTTCATGCCTAGCACAGAGCCCAACATGGGCCTTGATCTCAAAACCCTGAGATGACCTGAGCCAAAATCGAGTCGGATGCTTAACCCACTAGCCACCCAGGTACCCCTAGGCCTCTCGTTCAAATTAAGGATTAGTAGTGTAATTGCTCAATAGCGCTAGATATTATATCCCAAGAAACCCATGAATCATCCATTACTTTCTTCGTAGGAATATATATATATATATATAAAACATTTCTGCCTACTTTCCAATAAAAATAGCTAACAATGATAGCACAGACAGAGCAATGAATCTGCATAAAGTGACACTATCATGAGAAAACACATAAATATTTATTGAAGAAATACCTGGTCTTACTTTAGTTCTTTGGTTAAACACACCGAAACAAAATCCTAGAAAAAAGCTAACAAAAATTTTTGAGACAACTCAAAAGATATTCTGAGGTTCTAGGACAGGAAAAAAGGTACCATTATTCTGTCTAAATTGAATCCTCAATGCAGAAAGGACACATCTGAGAAACTTTCTCCTAAATGAGATCCCAAGAGTGAGGGTAGGGACTTAAGCTCTATTCTGAATGCCAGGAACCAGGGAGACATTTACTGCATAAATTGAAAAAAGCCTTTCTAACTTTTCCATGATTTTGTCATACCCTGTATCTTGGTAATTTGCTACAAATCCCTTAAAACAAAGAACCTCTACCTCTGGAGGCACAAAAGAGAGGTGCTGAAGGAAACATGTTTCTCTCTTAAATTTGCAGAAGACAAAAAGCTCGTGAACAGAATTAACAAAAGGAATAAACATAAAGATTCCTGGGCTTTTGCTGAAAGAAAAGAGCACAAGGATTGTCTTGGTGAAAAAGGTATCCCTATGGCCAAGCTTAGTCCTTGCTATGGGCCTGTAGTGACTAGGAAGCAGAGAGCTGCCAGATGTAGTTACTGCTGTGACAGATACAGGTGTGACTAAGAGATTCTAAGAAGCTATATCAGTCCACTAAAAAATTCTCCTTCTTTGCCTACCTACAATTTCCATATTTCCTTCTTATCAATCTGTGGCATACTGCAGTCAGGATACTCTGGTAGAAAAGACAAGCCTATGTATGGGTGGGGCACCGACATGGTCTGAAGAGGAAAGGTTTTCAAACTACACAGTAGTCATCTCTATATCAAACAGGTCTGGATGACTATCATTCTGGGGTTTTTTTGTTTGTTTTTTTAGGTTTTGCTGGCAGAAACAATATAATTGGAAATTCTAATTATTCGGTTTTCAAAACATAAGTGCTATCATTTGGTTTTAAGTAACTGGATTTTGAACATCTAAAAGAAATATGAATTTAAAAGTCTAACAAAAAATTCTCAAGTTTTCTAAATTCCAATAAACTGGAGGTGGAAATATTTACAATTTAGAATTTCATCCAGAAATGCTCATCATTATCGTCCGAAGGTAATTTCTCACCCACACAGAAAAAGTCCTTTCCTATCTATAAAATTCTCATTTTATTGGGTTTTTCATCAAGAAGTCCTACCAAAGGAATCTCAGTTCACTTTTTTCCAGCAAGGCATTTAGTGAATTCTGCATAAGATAATTAAAACAATGGAAAAATGTGAGATAGACGCTAGGATGTAGTGCTTCAAGAGTTTGGTGAATTCTGGCCCTACATCTGGTTCTTCTTTTCCCAAAACTCCTGGTAAGTCAATACACAGAACTGCCAAAAAGCAGCCTCAATTCCTAAGTCTAGACCAAGGCTGTCCCAAAAATATGTTAAGCGTTTTTAGTGGCCATACTAAAAAAATAAATTTTAATACATTTTATTCAATCCAGTATCTCCAAGTTCTTTCGATGGGTAATCAATGGAAAAATTTTGAGATCTTCCGGGCGCCTGGGTGGCTCAGCGGTGGAGCGTCTGCCTTGGGCTCAGGTCGTGATCCTGGAGACCCGGGATGGAGTCCCGCGTCGGGCTTCCTGCAGGGAACCTGCCACCTCTGCCTCTCTCTGCCCCTCTCTCTGGGCATCTCTCGTGAATAAATAAAATCTTTAAAAATATATATCTATATATATTTTTTGAGATCTCCGAAGTCTAGTGTATCTTATACTTAGCGCACATCTCCATTTGGACCAGTCACTTTTCAAGTTTTCAGTGGTTCCCACACGGGTAGTGGCTGCCATACCGAACAGCACAAACCTAGACAAATTACATCCAAGGTGCAGAGATGGGGCAGGGTCGTTTCCAAAGAATAAGAACGCTTAAAAGTGATCCTAGCATAGCTTTACTTTAGGATCCAAATTAATCTTCAACAATAATCACAGGATGCGATTTAACACTGTGAGTTTTTAAATGCCTCTTCCCGAGAGAGCGAGGTCCTTCCTCTCTCTACCCAAAGCGCTGTACCATGCCTACAGGCCGTCCAACGGGTGGCTACCACATCGTTCATCCTCTTAGGGAAGAACCCGATCACGAATTCTACACGAAATCATCGTTAAGCCACGGAAGGCGCGCTACACCTTGCTCCATTTGTCGTTGAGCAGACCTGCCGCGGTTCGCGGTCCAGGTCTCCAGAGAGCTCGCGCGCCGTCGTGCCCCACGCTCCCGCTGCCCTCCTTCCCAGCACGGGCACTGACGGTGCCAGCCCACGTCCACGTCGCCCGACCGTCTGTTTGGCAAGTGCTTTCAGCCCACAGGACCCCCCCCCCCCCACGCAAACGCAGGGCCCCATCCTGTGGAGCCCGGGAGTCGGGGACCCCGGCTCCTTGGGGCCTCCTGAACGCGAATCCCGGGGCGCGTCTGGCTGCGTAAAGGGGGGGCCCTCCTCTCCCCCCGCCCTCCGGGGCGCTCGGCGGACCTCCAGCCCCTACCTGGCGCGGTGCTGCCCCCCAGTCTCCCCGCCGGGGCTCCGTGCGCCCCGCCCCGTCGTCGCCGCCGCCCCTCGGGGGCCGGGCGCCCCGGGGCTCCTCCCCCGGCCCGCGGGGCCGCGCGGGAGGCTGCTGCAGCGGCGGCTCGCCCGTCTCCAGGCCTCGGCCGTCGCGCTGCACGCCGCCCGGAACGCCGGTGTCCCCGCCGTCGCGACGCTTGCTGGGCGAAGCTGAAGGCTCAGTCATAGCCCCGGCGTCGATTTTGCGCTTTCGGGGCAGCTCCGGGGCGCCGACAGGCTGCCCGGGATGCGAGGGCCCCGGCGGCGGGATCCAGAGCGGCGGCGGCGGCGGCGGCGGCGGCTCCTCGGGGAAGTCGCAGAGCAGGAGCCGCTTCCAAGGCACGTGGAACGTCAGCGGCTCGGCCGCACGCCGCTTGGCCATGGGCCCCGGGGCCTCGGGCGGAGCCCGCCCGGCGCGGGAGGCCCAGCGCCGATAACTCCGGGGGCGGAGGGCGAGGGCTGGGCGCGCGACGGAGGGCGGGGGGCGGGGCGGCCGGGCCCGGCGCTGCCCGCGCGCGTCGCCCCCGCTGCGGCCGAGGGGCTGCCGGACGTTGGGGAGCAAACCGCGAAGCGGCGGAGATTCGAACCTGCGCACGAATGCGCGCGCGCGCCCTCGCGCCGGCCGGGCGGAGCCGCTGGTTGGTTGGTGGAGGCTCGCAGGGCGCGCTCCCGAACGCCCCCGCGGCCGGAAGTGCGGGCCCCGGAGGGAGGCGGGAAATCGGCCGCCGCTCCTATTAAAGGCCCGGGGCCGGGGGGCGTGACCTTGCTTCCCCCGGGGGCGGGGAGCGGCCGTGCGCGCCCCGGAGCGCGCTGAAGCGGTGCGGGCTTCGGACCTGTAACGTGTGGGTGTTAGTCTTCCCCTCGGGGACGCTTCCAGGAGGTTCAGGCCCCTCGCCGAGGGGCCGGCTGCGAGCCGACGGGCTGAGGCGGTAGCCACGGTAAGCGGTCCCCGCCGGCGGACTGCTGGCCCGGGGGGGGGGGGCCCGCGCGCGGGCTCGAAGCAGGACGAAGGGCGTGTCTGGCGCTGGCTGTCGTGGAAAGCGCAGTAGGCACCGCATTCTTCGAAGACCTTTTGATTAAAAATCCATTGATGAGGCCGCGGAGGACGTGTGCTCGCCAAAATTGCGCGTCCCGGAGCCAAGCCTGCAGCACGGCGCTTTCCCCTGGCCAACCGAACCAAGACTTGCCTGGCTCTTAAATTACGTGGGAAGCGCACGGAGTTCCCTTCTTCCGATGATGCGAAGTGAGATTCCAAGACCTTCCCCCCGCCCCCTCCCCCCCCCCCCCCGGGCGGAATTTGTTGCTACCAAGCAAAGAGAGGGGGATGAGCGCAGTGACTTTACTATATAGCGTGTATCTTCCGGTTGGTAAAGGTAGTAGCCAAGTCGACCAAGATGAGCAAGGGAGCTGAGCTGCAGGATCTTCTAGAGGAAGTGCAAGGCAGGTAACTGTTCTCGTAGGTGGTCAATGCTTAACCTGTCACTTGCCCCTTGGCCCCTGAGCCTCGAGGTCGCGAAAAGATAGGCAACCCAGTACTTGGTCGGCGCCAAGTTAGGGTGGGAGACACCAGCTCTTCCGTCTGATCTTTCCATTCCTTCTTTGAAGTTGGGGACTCCTCTGTCCCCCACGAACAGGTCACACAGATCAGATGTGGAAGATCTTCATTTTATTTGAACGGTTTTGAGGGTTGTGCCTCCCAATAATGGTAAAAGGTGTGCAGTTTAGCTAATGGAGGTCCGCTCCTCTGTGGTCCTCACCACAGATTCTCTTTGTTTTTCTAAATTGTGAACTCCATCCTGTGTAGAGAAAGGTTGTGTGGAACACACGTGGCTGGTGGGCACCTGGGAGGCTCAGGGTAGGATTCCAGGATCCTGGGATGGAGGCCCGCGTCCCGCTCCCTTCTCAGCGGAGGAGCCTGCTTCTCCTTTCCCCACCCCACCCCCCTCAAAATAAATAAAATTAAAATATATATATATATATATATATGTAGATAAAGGAATGGTAGTAAGATACCCAGCATCCAGTTTCGCATATAGAGTATTACTTGGACCAGAACATGAGAGCGTTCCCACATGCTTCTCCCAACTGGTGCCTGCCTTCCTCCCTTTCCTCCACTCCAGGTAATTGCTATACAATTATACTCCAGGTAAATGCTATACAAAGGGATGGCTGATTCAAAATACAATTATTTTGTATTTTGAATCAGCCATCCCTTTGCTTTACTTTGTAATTTTGCTGTCTGTGTTTCTAAGTGACTTTTTTGGTTTTGCTGGTGTGTGTGTGTGTGTGTGTGTGTGTGTGTGTTTTCTACACTTTATGGAGCCCTGATTGACATAAAATAAAATGCATATATTTAAAGTGTTTAGTTTGCTGAATTCTGACATATGTATATTCCTGTGAAACAATAGGTACAGCGGGGTCGGGGCTGGGTGGCCCAGGTGAAGCATCTGACTTCTGCTCAGGTCGTGGGATCGAGCCCCATGTTGCACTTATGGTCCAGTAAGAAGTCTGCTTGTCCCTCTCCCCCACTCATGTGCAATCTCTCTCTCTCTCTCTCTCTCTCTAATAAATAAATAAGATCTTAAGAAACCATAGCCACAGTTACAATAATACACATACCCATCACCCCCCCAGAAGTTTCCATTTGCCCTTTTGTAATTCCTCCCTCCACCCCTGGCTCCTTCCTGGCAAATGTAACCACCGCTTTACTTTCTGTCCTTATAGATTAATTTGCATTTTCTAGAGTTTTGTATAAATGAAATAATATACTAACCATCGCTTTACTTTCTGTCATTATAGATTAATTTGCATTTTCTAGAGTTTTGTATAAATGGAATCATATATACTAACCACCGCTTTACTTTCTGTCATTACAGATTAATTTGCATTTTCTAGAGTTTTGTGTAAACGGAATCATATATACTAACCACCGCTTTACTTTCTGTCATTATAGATTAATTTGCATTTTCTAGAGTTTTGTATAAACAGAATCATGTATACTGTTATTGTTTGGCTTCCTTCACAGTTCTATTGAGATTCATTCAGCTATCACATGTTCTTTCCTTTTTATTACCCAGTACTTCTCCATTGTGTGGCTTTATCACAACTTGTTTCTCCATTCATCTGTTGATGGACATGTAGGTTGCTTCCAGTCTGGGGCTATACAGATAAAGCTGCTGAGCACATTTGTGTGTAAGGCTTTATGGACATAGGCTTTCTTTTCTCCTGGGTAAAATACCTCGGAGAATAATGGCTGGACCATGTGGTGGGTGTATGTTTAACTTGCTAGCAGATCGCCAAATGTGGTTATACCATTTTACATTCCCATCAGCAGTGTATGAGAGTTCCAGTTCCTACGCATGCTCTCCAACAATTGGTATGATCAGAGTTTATTTTTAATCTTTCTAACTAGGTATCTCATGGTCCTTATTATAGTTTTAATTTACATTTCCCTAGTGACTAATGATGTTGACTAATGATAGATTTTTTTGCTGTCTGTATCTGTGTAAAATGTTCAAATCTTTTGTCCACTTAAAATATTGAGCTGCTTGCTTTACTGTTTTCCTTATTTTATATTTTTGTGCATATAATCGTATTTCATTAATTTATACTTAGTATGGTATACCATCATATGAATCCATTCTATTGATAAACATTTGAGATTTTTCAGATTTTTGCAGTGAGAAATAGTGTGCTGCAAGCATACTCGTTCATGAGTTTTGGTTTAACTGAAGTGTAATTGACATGCTGTTTCCTATTTTCAGGTGTATGTCATATTGATTCAATATTTTTATACATTATGAAATGATCCTCGTGATAATTGCAGTTACCATCTGTCACCGTATGAAGTTAGTACAGAATTATTGACTATATTCCCTATGCTGTACATTACATTCCCTAATTTATTTTTTTACCTCTGTACTATTTGTGTTGACCTTCCAAGTATTGGAGGTTTTCCTAGATATCTTTCTTTTGATTTCTAGTTTAATTCCTTTCCATTTAATTCATTTTGTATGTGATTTTAATCCTTTTACATTTGTTAAGATTTATTTTATGATCCAGCATATGAATTATCATGGAACATGGAATATGTGTTCTTGGAAAGAACATAATATCCTGCGAGTATTCAGCAGAGTGCTCTATCAATATCACTTAGGTCAAGGTGGTTGGTTGTGTTTCTCAGATATTACATGTCTTTACAGATTTGGGTTGTTTTGTTTTGTTGTTTTTTGCCTAAATGTTCTATGAATTGCTAAGAAATAGGTGTTAAAATATCCAACAACGACAGTCAATTTTTGTTTCTCCTTTTAGTTCTGTCAGTTTTTGTGTATTTTGAAGCACCTTTATTAGGCACACACATATTACAATTGTTATGTCTATTATGTATTAGCCCTTTGTTCTTTTGAAAAATTCCTCTTTATCTCTGGTAATGTTCTTTATTTTGAAGTCTTCTATGTCTGATATCATTGCAGCTCCAGCCCCCTTTGGCTTACCATTTGCATAGTACATCTTTTTTCCCATCCATTTACTTTAAGTTTATCTGTCTTTATAGTTAATGTTTCTCTTGGAGTCAGACATCATGTATAGTTGGATCATGTTTTCCTGACATTCTGACCATTTCTGTATTTTAATTAGAATGTTTAGTGCTTTAGCACTTGATATAAATTATAGATATGACTGGATTTTGGTCTATTCTTTTACTCTTTACTTGCTGTCTCTTCCCTTTCTTGACTCTAAACCTTCTTCCTAGACCTCTTTTGGATTAATTTAGTATCATTTTGAATTTAATTTTAATCTATTAAATACCACTTTGCATGAATTTTCAGTTGTTGCTCTAAGGATCACAATATATACATCTTTAATGTTTCACAGTTTAAAGTTAACACTTAAAGTACCACTTCAAGCAGAAATCCTGTAGCCCTTCACTCCCATCCTCACCCCGTCCAGGTACATTTTCATATTAGTCCAATAGGATCTTCTCCCTATCCTATAATTTTGTTTAAACAGCTCTCTGATTTCTTTCCCCAGTACTTCTCACGGATAATGACTCAGAACTCACTAGTAACAGCAAAGCAACAAAGAGGAAATTTTTCTCTTGGATGCACACTCAGAAACATTCTGCTTATCTTAAAATTTGCCTGTTTCAGACTGATTAAAGCCCTACAGCAGTTTGGGTGGGGAAGTGGTTTTAAACATTTTTTTTTTTTTTTTAGCGACTATGTATTTGCCAGACCTTTTACATATCTCATTTAATCCTCAGAACTCCTTGGCAAATATTGCTAGCTTGCTGATGAACCTCACCCCAGAGGATCGGACTGCTGTCAACTTCTCAGTGAGTTGCAACTCACTCAGCATTGCCCAGGACTCTTGAGATTGCCTTTGCCTGATTTTTTTTTTTTTTTTTTCTGGAGCACATATCACCTTCCGATCTGTTACATGATTCACTTATTATTATTATTGTGTCCTTCTCTAGAAAGTAAGCTCCTTGAGGGTAAGGTTCTTTGTTTTTTCACTCAAGCACCTAGAACAGTGCCCAGCATGGATCAGGTGCTCGGTACATATTTGTTGAACAAATGACTATTCATCATTTTCGCTTGGATGTTTCACAAGTATCTCATAGTCCATTCTTGTGTCTCCTATATCCCATCATTCATCTAACCAGGTACTCCTATCAGGAATAGAACTGTACCCCTTCATAACCTCATTAATTTATTCTTTGAAATATAGTGTATGCTAAGGACCAGGGAAAATTCAAGAGTTGCAACAATAAACAAAACAAAAATCCCTGTCTCATGATTCCCACACTGAAGCTTATATTGAGAGAAACAGACAGTAAAAAAGTACATCTGTCAAGTGCTGAGAAACAACAAAGCAGAATAAGGTTGGCAGAGATTATATTAGGTGGTCAAGAAGGGTCTCTCAGATAAGACTTTTGAGCAGCGACCTGAGGAAAATTAGGGGTGAGTTGAATTTTAATGGTGAGTGGTTATAGGTGAAGGTAGTAAGAAGTGCAAATGTGCTAAAGCAAGAGCATGTCTGACTTGAACTTGGGACACCAAGAAAGTCAATGTGGCCTTTTTTCTCTTAGTGTTTTGGCTAATTTCTACTGCTATGATTTACTTTTCTTCTCTCATGCCTTTTCTGCTGTTAATCTCATACACTGTATTTTTCATCCCAGACTTATCTTCAGAAGTTCAAGGTTGGTTTATAATACATCTCTGTATAACTTTTTGAACACATGGAACAGTTATGTTCTCTGTTTTAATGTCCTTCTCTGCTAAGTCTCACATCTGTATCAGTTCTGGGTTGGTTTCCATTGATCATTCTTTCTCCTCTCTATAGGTGTTATTTTGTTCTGTGTCTGCATACATGGTAATTTTTTATTGGATACCAGGTATTATAAGTTTTGCTTGTTGGTGCTTCTTCCTCTACCCTTGGGTAGTTCCCTCAACCACACGCACTGATCAGTACTCTGTAGGTCAGTATTCTTGGCCAGAGGAGGCGGGGGTGGAGGAGGGTGCTCTGCTCTGATCTCCAGAGTGCTCTGTGTGTGGTTTCCTCCTCTCAGTTACTCTGTCCTGCGGACTCTAGCTGCCTTGGTTTTCCTGGACTGTCAACAACTCCATGTCCTCAGTTCAGGCACAATGCCAGGTTTTGTGTAGGTGTCCCCACCCAGTGCCATATCCTGGAGACTCAAAGTGAGAGAGAGTAGGGCTCACCTTGTTTCTCTCTATCATTTATCAGTCTCCTTTGTTGGCAGTTATTTTACACATTGTGCCCAGGTTTTTGGTTGTTTTAGGTGAGAGGGTAAATGTGGTCCCTTATTCCATCTTGACTGGAAGCAGACAATGCCTATCTGTAAGATTTTACTTTGACTTCAAGGTTATATAACTTTTAACTTTGAGATATGCCTGTTTCCTTGTTTCTTGTAGGAAATTGTACTTATTCATTATATATATATATATATTCATATCTATTAATATGTAGCTAGCATCAATGTATAAGACAAACAATTCATCAACCTTGTAATATTCAAACCACTGACTATGACATACCTGATGTTATTCTATAAGAATTCAGCCAGTATAAAGAAAAATGTATAAATTTTATTCCAGACTGGAAAAATGCCAGTTTTCCTCTTTGTACTGATTAGGGTACAAGTAAATTAGGGTATAGCAGGAACAGTTAAAAATGAAATAGAGATCTTTAGTTATATCCGTACATGTGTTTGGTAAGTTCTGTTCTTCCTTCAGGTCTCAGCTCAAATACCATTTCTTTAAGGCATTCTTCTCTAAGTCAGCACCTCCCTACTGCTCAGAGTACCCTGCACCTGTCCTTTATAACTTTATAATGGGGATCTCAGTTCTTACAATGAGGTAATGACTTGTTTGACACCTTTCCTCTGCTGTGTAAGCTCTGTGGGGAGAAACAATAACTTCTAACCAAGAACAAGCTTTTTTCTTGACACAGTGCAAGTTCCCAATAAATGTTTGTGGGGTGAATGAAAAAGTGAAGACCACGCTGAATAGTGAGGCTAAGATACTGACCTATTCTGTGTTTCTCCACACTGTTTCTTCCTTCCCAGGCGGCCCGTGATAATAAAGAGCAAAACAGACAAACAAAACAAAACAAAAAAACAAAGACATTGTAAGTTGCAAAAAATTTTAATGCAATTTCCAACATCACCTTGGCCATCATGAAAATGTTTAATAGACTGTGTTGGTGAAGATATTGAGAAACAGACACTCTCCTTGTTTTAAAATGTAACCTTTTAAGAGAGCTATCTGACAACATCTATGAAAATTTTAAAATGCACTGCCCACCTTCAGATATTACGCAGATGTGTCAATGTGTCTACTGAGGATGTGCTGGACTATTCACTGTAATGTAATGCTGAATAGCAAAAGGTTGTAAACAATCTTTTACATTGTGTGTGCATTGTGTGTTAGCATTGTTAGCATTGTGTGTGTATTATAGCATTGTGTGTGTTAGCATTGTGTGTGTATTATACATGGAGACATACAGATTTTATTAAAGGAATTTATGTGTATGGATATAGAACAATTGGCAAAACATATTTAGTCAAAAAATAAGGTTCACAATAGTATATATAAGTCAAAAACATGAAAGAGCAGAGAAGATATATAATAATGTATGTTATATACAAGTACATATACACATTTGTATGTGCATTCTTTTGGTATTGCATAAAATGTTCCTGGGACAAGAATGTTATCACAAATCAGTGGGGTGGGATATTAGGAAACATGGGTAGAGGGCATATGGGACACATCTTTGGGCCATCTCATTATCTCATGACACTGGTATTTTGTGTGGGTTACAAGTTTCTGCATTTCAGCATATTTTGCAAGCAGAGGTACTGGGTCACTTTATTCTAGATTATCTTTTCAAGGATATGTGTACAGTCAACAGGCCTGGAATATAGAGGCAGTGTCTCCTTCTGGAACAAAGGGTAGGTTTATTTACTATCTAGCATAGTATCTTCTCCTAGGGCAAAAAGTCAGTCACACTTACTATGTGCCCATCATAAAAGAGTAAGGCTTCCTAAGCTCCAAGTTCTCCTGTAATGCAACTCAGTGCTTGTGCAGGTATCACCTAGCGTTCTCTTGTGTCATTTTGTGAGATTTGGGTCTCAGGGTACTGTACAAAATTAATACTCTGGCTAATGTTATTGCTATAAGTTATAAATTGTCCTTTGATTTTGATGTAGGAGTTCTGTGTTCAAAATGGCTATTTTTTTTTTTTTTAAGATTTTATTTGGTGATGGGCACTGAGGGGGACACTTGATGGGATGAGCACTGGGTGTTATGCTGTATGTTGGCAAACTGAACTCCAATAAAAAAAAATTAAAAAATAAAGATTTTATTTATTCACGAGAGACAGAGAGGCAGAGACACAGGCAGAGGGAGAAGCAGGCTCCATGCAGGGAGCCTGACATAGGACTCAACCCTGGGACTCCAGGATCACTCACTGGGTCGAAGGCGGCACTAAGCCACTGAGCCACCCAGGGATCCCCAAAGTGGCTATTTTTTTTATAAGCTAAGAAATCTGCAAAAGATTTTCTTTCTTGGCAATTGTGGATTAGCATCTCAGTTTGGAATAGCTGGGTCTCTTACACAAAGGATGTTTACATTCATAAGATTTTTTTCATAGCCTTCTATTGTGCAAGACAAAGACGAGGTAGAGCAGGAGACTGGAAGGGACAGACATTGTTTCTTTGTGGGAAGGAGTGGAAGCAAAACTCTTCTGCCTCAGGGGAGGGGTAGGAAAACCTTATTCCCAGGACAAGGGCAAAGATCCTTGGAGGAAAAGTAGAAGCAAAAGGAAATTCCTACTTAAAACCAACCGCAAATACATAGGGAATGCTGAGAAAACCCCACTATGAGGCCTGGGTGACAGAGCCTGCCTAAGACAGAGGCTACACTAAGAAAACATGAATTCCCATTTTCTCTATCATGAACCTAGCACCGACTCACAAGGAACAGAGTAGTCTACTCTTGGGGCAGAGGTAGGAGCGTGTAGCAAGAATGCCTCTGTGGCACAGGCACGCAGACACAGCTGAATGCTGGAGAGTGTGCAACAATGCTGTGAAAAACCCTCTGGCATTGTGTCCTCTACTCTAAGCACAAGGTAACAAGTTACTGCTAGCAGAAGTTGAAGCCCATGATGCACTGTAGATAAAATGCAAGCCCAACTCAACTTTTAAAAATATTTTCCCATCTTACATACTGTACAGTTTATTTTTTAAAAAAGATTTATTCATTCATGAGAGACAGAGGGAGAGACAAGATATAGGCAGAAGGAGAAGCACGCACCCTGCGGGGAGCCCAATGCAGGAATTGATCCTGGGACTCTATCCTAGGACCCCAGAATCATGCCTGAGCTGAAGGCAGACACTCAACCGCTGAGCCACCCAGGTGTCCCCCAGCTCAATTTCTTGCAAGATGACTCAGCATCCCAGGCATATATTTATACCCAGGCATAAATACTATATTGTTTATCTCTGTTTGCTTGTTGTTTTTCTACACAACAGATAGAATTCAATACTTAAAGACTCAGGGAAAAAGCAATAGGAGAAAGCAAACAAAAACATCAAGAGATGAAGCAATTAACAGAAGTAGACTCCAGTGAACAGGATATTGGGATTATCAATCTTTTATCAATCAAATTCCTGTAATATATTAAAGGATATGGTGGAAAAGTTGAGCAACATGCATTGATGCACAGGGAATTTTAGCAGAGTTGGAAATTAAATTATAAAGATAAATGGAAATGCTTGAAATTAAAAAGCATAACAGATGAAAATTCTTAACCAGCTCATTATTAGAATGGACACAGATGAGGAATGATTCAAGGAACTTGAAGATAAGGAAACAGGAAAATTAAAATAGTAAAATAAATAAAAAGCAACCTCCAAACAGAGCATCCAGGAATCATGGACAATAACAAGCCATCTAATGTACATTCAATAGAAGTCCTAGAAAGATAGAATAGGGCAGAAGGAATATTTGAAGAGATAAGATTTTTCTGAAGTAATAACATCAGCCACAGTTACAGCAAAAAGGATAACCAAACACATGCGTAGACATGTCATAGTCAAACTACTGAAAACTGAAGAGACTACTTGAAAGCAGCCAGTTTAAAAAGAAAAACATTCAGAGACAAAAGTAAGGATTATAGCAGAGTACTCATCTAAATAATGGTGACATCTTTAATGAATAAAAGTCAACCCAGAATTTTGTATTCAGCAAGTCTTTTACAAAATAAAATTTAAGATAAAGGATTTGTCAGACAAAATCTAAGAGAATGCATTGCTAGCAGACCAGATACGAGAAATGTTAAGGGAAGTTTTTAAGGTGCAGGCTTGCTACCAGATGGAAACTTGGATGCACACAAAGAAATGATAAGTGTTTTGTCATAAATTACACCAAAACTCAGCGGCTTAAATGAACAAACCTGACCATTTTCTGTCTGTGGGTCAGGAATTCAACATCAGCTCAGACTTAAAGGGTCTGACTAGGGTTGCTCATGTGGTTGCGGTCAAGATGTTGGCTGGGGCTTCATCAGCGGGCTTGCCTGGAGCTGGGGGACCCACTTCCAAGCTCATTGTACACGTATAACTGTTTCTTCATCACATGGGATTCTCCAGTTAGGTGAATGCCCTCATGACATGTCTTTTTTGTCTCTCTTAATTTAAGTGACTTGAGAGAAAAATGGAAAGTACAATGACTTTTATGACCTGCAAAAAATTTTACATTCTTGGCAATTGTGGGTTACCAGATCAGTTTGGAATAGTGGAAGTCTCAGACACAGGGGATGTTTGCACTCACAAGATTTGGTTTTTCTCATGGCTTTCCACTGGGTGCTCAAGAGAAAGACTTGGAGCAGATCAGGAGGCTGGAAGTCCTCCTGGCTTAAAGTATTACATACAGTATAGCTGCTGCTGATGGGGGCTGGTGTAAATCACATGTTTCTACCTCCATCTATGTATTAGAAGTGAGTCACTACAGCCCACACCTTAAGAGGGAGAAGAATGAAACTATAGCAAAGGGAGAAATTTGTGGAGATATTTTAGAAACACCACACACCAGAAACTATAAAACACAAAAAATATATTTTTATTGCTTTAAAAGAATTCAGTTATAGCAAAAATAGTAACAATGTTTTCTGGGGTTTATTATGCATATTAAAGTAAAATGTGTGACAATAGCATGAATGATGTGAGAAAGGAATTGGAATATATTGTAAGAAGTTGAATTCTTACAGCTAAATAGTGCCCTCAACTGAGATTAATGTCAGCAATGAGGAATCTGCTATTCAATATAGAGCTTTGGGTGATCTGAAAATAGAAGTCCATTTGGTAGAAGTGAGTGTAGTTGGCCACTGGAAAGTGAGGAAAAAGCCTTGCCTATTAGTGCACAGTCTTGCCACCACTAAACATGGCTGGCAGTGAAGTCGGGGCTCTGGGTGCCAGAGTGGCCAAAGCTAGAAGACTGTGGGCCGGAGAGCACAATGGCATGTGCATGAGCAGAAAGTAAAGGGCCCTGGGGGCTGGGCACTCACTGGATGCTGCAAGCACGGGGAGGAAGTGGCAGCAGTGCTCAGGCACATAAACTCAGGAGCCAGAGGTCAATGGAGAAAATTGGGTTAGCTTCCTACCACTTCCTCCCACTGTCTCAACGGACCAGCCTGCCCTGCCTCCCAGCTGGGGTCACTTGGTCTGTTGTGGCTGTGGTGTGGCTCCTGATGTACTTGTTAAACTTCTTGGTCTATGATCCTATAGAGGAAAAAGACAAGAATTCAAATGATAGTTTTGGACAGCGCTCACAGTGGGAAGGAAGCGGAAATTTTTAGGGGCTCACCTGAGCCAGGAGAGCTGATTTGCCAAGTGTTGGGATAGCAGGTTGATATAAGGAGCCAAAATGAAAATAACAGGTGCAACCTCTGATCACTTAAACAGTAAAAGCAAGAGGCTCTACTGGACAAACCATAGGTTCCTCCCTGCTCCACTGTCTCCTATGGACCACAGACCACCACCACCCCAGTCAAGGGGCAGGTGGATCTGCAGACATCATGGTGGATTTCCAGAAAAACTCCTGCAGGCTTGTAGACCTGGGGGGATGGGGTGAAAGAGGAGGAGGGCCTGCATGGGAAAAGCACCAAGTCAAGGTGCAGAAATGTGCCTTCATGCTAACCCCTCTCCTTCCTCTAAGCAGGTCTCAGCAGAGGCGCCTGAGGAAGGCTTCCCCCAGAGCCTCTGATAAAGCGGCTCTGAATGGAGGCACAGGGCTAGGACTGAAGCTATGACCAAGAGCCTGAGCCCTTGATTATAAGTCCCACTAGAGACTGCAGCACCTTAGCTATGCAGCAGGTCTGGTACAGGGAGGCCAGCTTTGTTCCATGAGCCAGCCAGGTAAAGCCTTTGTAATTACCTATGTTTAGGCCTGGGAAAAAAAAAAAAAAAATCACAGTTTTTATTTTTTTATTTACCAAGGAGTCAGACACCTCGAAAATAACCTCTCACTGAGGCGCTTTGGGCCAATTCAAAACATGTACAATGGATCTGACATATTATTTGCCTGCACTTTTCCTTCCAGTAAGTCACATTCAAGGACTACTGCATGGACTGTCCCTTCCTGGGCGGGCCAGCAGAAATGGTATTGAACTCCAGGAGGGAGAAACCACAGCTTCAAAGACTTAATGGCTGGCTGCCTAAATTCTCACAGGCCACACAGCCAGGTACTTGACAGTAGGATCAACTGCCTGACAATCACCAAAGACACCTTTGTACAAAACAGGGAAACTATTAATCTGTGACTGTGCTTTTGAGACTGAATGCCTCTTTGGTTTGACATTCTCCTTTGGAGGCGGGTCAGTTTGAACTTGATGAGTAAAGCAGCGACAAGGACCCAACAAGCCTTCCAAGTCAAATAGCATATTCAGGAATGTAGCTGGCCTGGCCCTAGGCAGCTTTTTGGTGCTACGAGAAAATGGCAGCTATTCCTTTAGGGGTAAACTTCATGCCCCAGTTTACCACCTACAGCAAAGCCGCTGGTTTAATGGGGGCTCTGGACTCACATTCTCTGAATTCCTGGGCCTAGATCCCTGGTTCTTTAAGTTGAAACCTAGGAGCGCCCAAGGGGTTGCAGTTGTTCAGTATCATACATTTTTACTAACTTTGGATTGTTGCCAATGACCTGTCTGGTATGCCAGCTGAAAACCTACTGACTGGCAGACTAAAGATACCTTTTTCTGAGCATTACACTTACATAAATTGCTCAACCTAATAAGGAAATGAATATTAAAATTAGATACTTTTTCCTATTATATGGACAGAAATGACAAGTTTAGCAAAATCCAGTATTGGCCAGAGAATAGATGCAGAGTTACTCCAAAACAGTGTGGCGTGTAAATTGTTCATTTTTTTGAAAGGCAACTTGAATGAAAATGCACACACACACTGGCTGAATGATTCTACTTCTATGTATCTATTGAAGAGAAATAATCAAACATATAAGAGGCAGATGCTAGCATGTTTCTAAAAGTGAGTGGCCCCTCCATTAAGTTTTGCTTGTGCCTTCTCTCCCACTACCTACTATTTCATTTCTTTACAATTCCCACCAAACTTTAAATATGCAAGAATCCATCCATACATACTTGTCATCTTTGATTTTTCCCCCCAGGATTCCACTGAAATTTTTTTTTTAACCATAACATTAAAACTAAGGTCCTGTTACTAATCTTCATCTTTTTTTTTTTATCACTATACAGCAGTCAACATAGATGGAAATTACATTGTCTACTCAGGTGCTTTCACATAATATTGCACATAATAGCACATGACCTCATAAAACCCTGAAACAGGTGGTATCAATCCTCTTACAGATGAGGAAACACACTTACAACCATCTTGCCTGAGATCACAAACAATAGTTCAGGAAAACAAACCCAGAGTAAGTAGCAAGTCCAGTAGTTTGTGCTACTAATGGCTGGTCCTGGAACTCTCTTGTACTGGTTTCCTTTTATTTCCTATTATTTTTCAATTATTTGACAAAACCAAAGATCAAGATTAATTAGTGTAAGACCTGACATACTCAAAAGACCAAGTACTCTTATTGACTTTCTAGAAGCATATAAGAATAGGCTCGTGTAAGGATTTAAAAGTATGTGTTCATTGAATTAAAATCCCCACATCCGGGCAGCCCCAGTGGCGCAGCGGTTGGGCGCCGCCTGCAGCCCGGGGTGTGATCCTCAGGACCAGGGATCGAGTCCCATGTCAGGCTCCCTGCATGGAGCCTGCTTCTCACTTTGCCTGTATCTTTGCCTCTTCCTCTCTCTCTCTGTGCGTCTCTATGAATAAATAAATAAAATCTTTTAAAAAATAAAAAATAAAATAAAATTCCCACATCCACTGTTACTACTACTTAGATGGAAACAACCAAGCAAATACTGTTTCATAGCAATTGGCAGACTTTAATATTCAAGAAAAATTAAGTCCATCATACACATTAAAAATATAGGAAATTTCATGCAGACATGAAGCTTCCAATTCAGCCTTTGTGGCAACTTTTAGAATGAGAATTACATATAAATACAGTACATTTTACAGTTCCCAAACTTCATAATTTTATACTGTGATTTAGACAGCTTCTCTTTATATTTTACATTTCCCGTCTTGCTCGCTTGATTAAAATACCCTAACCTGCACCGCTTCAGAATATGGAAAAGGGCGGGGGTGGGGGTTGGGGGGAAGCAGAAGCAAGAACAATGACCTATCTCCTCCTGCTTTATGAAAATGAATGAAAACATTTGTATATAGAGCTAATATAAGGAAAAAGAACAAAAAACTTTAAGGCTTACATACTTTAGTAGCTAGGACTACACATAATATAAAAAATCCTCCAGTGACACTTCTATTATTGATTGATACCACAATTTTCAAGTTCAGAATATATTAACTACAAAAGCAAAAAGAAAAAAAGTGATGCAAATTTGTGTAGAACATTTGAAAAACAGTAGTCATGATATGAGAAATTAAAAACAAATGAAGTGGCCAATTTCAGTATTAACTAAAATGTAAGGTATAATTTAGAAATATAAGTAACATTATTAAAGAATAAAACCTGATAGCCAAAATTTTAAGTAATAAAGCCAACTCCCTGCTATCAACGTATTTTTGCCTTTATGAGAAAAACAATATCATTTGTTATGATACAAGTAAAAAAGTGAATACTAGTCAGTGAATAAAAAGCCTTTCTACATGACTCAAAAATAGCATGCATTCCTTTCCTTTCAATGACTTTTTTAAATACTTAGGATCCTTTTAAGCTTTTTTTTTCTTAAAAACAAATTTTGGGTTTTCTCCCCCTCCCCACCAATTAATTTCAAATTCGTTCACGTGGGAGTTAATGAGAATTCTAACTGAACACTATGGGGGTGGGGGATACACAAAAAAGAAATAGATTTTTGTTTGTTTTTGTAACTCAAAACACTACAAATTTAGCCAATTCAGATAATCTTCATGGAGACCTTTAACTGCATAACAGGAGCAAAGGCCACAAGAGCTCCCTTACACAGCAAAGCTCCTACTAGTAAGAAGCCAAATTGCGCAGACTCCCCCAACATAACTGACAAAAAAGGCCTAAAGATTCACAAGTAAGTCTTCCTATTAGAACAGGACATTAATCCTATAGCACATTATTGAGATTAAGTTTATATAATTAATTCAAATTGCCACAGAGGTCATTTAATGCCATCATAATCACCTGTGAAAATATCCAACAAGAATACTTCCTTTTCCCAAGAAAAGGTTAAAACATTAAATTAGTCATCTCTGCTTTCCAAGCTACTGGAAACAAAATAATAAACATAAAAAAATACAAAGGAAAACTCCCTCCAATAGAAAAAAAATCTGCTAGAGGTAGAAATTTAAAGCAGCATATACTGTTTTAACTCCAGCTATCA
Organism: Canis aureus; assembly: GCF_053574225.1. Lineage (NCBI taxonomy): Eukaryota > Metazoa > Chordata > Mammalia > Carnivora > Canidae > Canis > Canis aureus. Next base: position 83,907,543 of record NC_135611.1, on the reverse strand, counting down.
GGGAACAAAATTGGTGTTAATCTGAAATTACATCAATGGCTGCTGCTTACAATATTGAAGACACAGACCATGGGCAGTAATTCATCCCTGAATTTCATATTCAAAATTTCCCCACGGTTAATACCATCATGACAGGTTAATGAAAAAAAAGTGCTTGCTTTTGTGATCCAGGTAATTTAAAGAAAAGACATTATTGTAAACATTCACTGACAGACTGTATTCACTTCTAGTTTAAAATCATACATTTCAAATGGGCAGATCTTATTCTTATTTCCCCATTTTCCGAGAAGTACCTTGAATAAAGGCTTTTTGTGCCTCACCTAAAAGTGTTGAGATCTCATACATTTCAGAGTGATTCATGATGAGTATGCTTTCAAATAATGTTCAGTTTAGTGTACCCCAAAGACTAATTTTTCAGTTACTTGAATGCTTGAATGCATTTGACTGGCCTGTGATCTTATTAAATTTAGCATTTCATAAAAATGAAATGTCTGATGCTTCTCTAAGTTCAGCTGAGCTAGAAAAGAAAATAATTTGAATGATAAAAGGATAGACACACATTTTATGTATGGATTGCTTAGGTCCAGAGCAAACAAAAGTCCCAATTCCAGATGCTGAATGTGAGAGGATCCTCAGACTCTTCTAAAAATAACATGTGCAATGCACACAAAACAGATATTTTTGGGGACTTCAATACTAGTAGTCATTAGTATGGCAGACTTGCAATAGACAACTTCGTGAAGACCACTGGAGATAAAGTTTAGTTTTTTTCTACTGAAAGACAATTCTGGGCTTCAAGGAAAAAGTATACTTGAAGACATTTCCTCCATTTTTACTTTTGTAGTACAAATATGCATGGCATAGTATATTTCTGAAAAAGCGATAGACATATTAAGAAAATAGATGCTATTTCTAAATTTTGTTAGGAATAAGAAGGCACCACTGATTTGAGGTTGTGTCCTGTCATCGGGATATAGTTGATTTTGAGTTGTTTATTTCAGCATTTGCTCTTATCAAACTTTTTTTCCTGCTGATACTGCTTGAGAACGTTACTGTGGTTTACGGACCACAAACAAGACACATTCATAGTAGTATTTCATCATGGAGAGATCATTCACAGTATATGTTGACAAGACAGATTCTTTTTCCACCTGGAATGCAAACAATAATCATAATGATGATGATGACCATGATAACACAAATACTGAGTACCTGTGACAGATGCTATTTTAAACATACTTTTTACTAGTTCATTCATTACATACAAATATCTCCTTTAGATTGGCATTATTAGTAATCCCACTTTACAAAGAACAGATTGCTCATGGTCACATCACTAATAAGAGCTCTACATGACTCTGATATATTGCTTCTCTTCATATTTAAAAACAAATATGTTTATTTTTCAAATGAATGGAATGGTTCTAAATAAACACAACTAAAACACAAGTCAAAATATCATAAAACCTTATAATCACATGATTAAAAAAATGAGCACTACAGAAACACCTGCAGGAATACAGTGGACAATATCATTGCCCTTCCACCTCCGTCCACTCTTCCAGAAGCCAGTCTACTTATAACTATCAGTCTGCAAGGGCTGATCTTGTGATAATTGTAAGCTACCATGTACCAAAAGGTGATTGATTACACCAGGGATTGCAGTTTTCCATTTACATACACATTCTGCCAAATCCTAATAATTCAAAAAGCTAAGTATTATTTCTACTTTATGGATGAGAACAAAGAGGTGAAGTCAGGAACTGTCATATTATTACTATTCCTGTTTAAGAGCACTGGAAGTTAGAATGTGGCAGTACTTCATTCCATCCTTACCTCTACCTGGAATCCATACTGCAGAACGACATTTTTTATATCTTCATAGCTCAATTCTATGGAAAGTTCATTTGCCAAATTCTCAAAGTGGTACAGCAGAGGACCTACGGTTTAAAGATATTATGAATGAATTACTTAAATATAAACTTGCACTAGTTGCTGTGTTAGAACTCCAAGTTGAATTATAAGATGTGTCGTAGATGAAACAAACATAAAAAGGAAAAGAGCAGAACCTTTACATCTGCCAAGGGCATGTGTCCAGACCTCTGAAACTCTGGCCCAGTAAGCCCAGCACTTCACCCCACATTCGAGTGCTGGGCTTACACTTATGGGGGCTGAGACCCTCTGGTATACCAGGATTGCAATGTGATTCTCCACACCGTGAGCCTTACACCTGTAATTCTTAAGTTACTGAAGGAGCAAGTGGATCAGAGGATGTGAAGTCCTTAAGTTCCAGAGGTATACTGTAATTATAATTCCTTAAATAAATGCACAACTGCAGCTACAAACTGGCTATCCAGGGCCCTCAAGCTAGCCTAGGTCTAGAGAGTGTGTAGGGATAGTGGAAGTTATAGGCAAGGCTTGCTGAAAGGAAGAGGTGACACCAGAGCTCGCTTTTTAAGTACACAGCTCATATCCCAGCTCTAACAGTTACTAACTGTGCCATTGGACAAGTCACTAGCTCTGCTCCATATAATTTGACTTTAATCCGAGGTAACATCCAATACACCTAGCATATAGAAGGCATTAGGTAAACGAGAGCAATCACAACTCTTTAAAATGATACTCCCCCTTTACTATGATTTCATTCCATATATCCAAGGTACTACCTACCATCTGACTCAAACCAAAGTCTCCAATCTTTCAATCTCTCACATTTTGCCTCCATCATCAGCCTCATCCAGGCAACCCAATCATTCAACAGTTATGCTCCAGTACTAATCTAAACAATCTTTTCTTTACCTTTCATTGGGTTAACTATACATCTGGGGCCTAACTCACCATCCTTACCCCTCATACAATGTGCTAATCACAGGAAATAAGAGTAACAACAGGACAGCTTTTCTTCCCAAAAGGCTAATCTCTCTGTGGAACATACTAAGAGTTAAAACGTTTTTCTTCCTTTCCTCTTTTTTACCCAACATAAACTACTAGAAAAAAATGGCTATGAATATATGTTAGTACTCTTTTCAGAAGACAACAATGGCTTACCATCAAACTATTCTGTCAAGCTTAACTTCCTGTTAGTTTTATTAGTACTAGTAAAAACGATAACTACCATTTATTGAGCACCTGCTGTGTTAGACCATCGCAAAGCCTTTGAAGCCTTTTTATAAACATGCAGAGCCTCATAGCAGTTTGTCCAGGAGCTCTAAAGTATATGATGCTCCTGCTCCATTACTTTAAGAGCTTCCAGCAATATTGTCTTATTATGTCTAAATAAAAACTCCAATGATTCTTACATAGTCCGGTCATACTGTACCTCTACTCATGTTGTATTCCACCTAGAAAGCTCCAACTCTCTAACTCAAGCTTTAGCCAATGCTCCAAAACGTTGCTGAAATCAAGTTTTAATATAATCCATCCAAATTTCCAGCCCTACTGCTCACCCTCTTAATATACCCTAGTTAAAAAATTCATTAAATGAAAAAAAAAAATTCATTAAATGTACCATTTGCATGGCTCCCTGATTATTTTTCATGTAATCTGCATTTTTTTAAACTAGATTACAAGCTACATGAGTAAAGGATCACATGTTCAGTTTCTTGTGAGTCCACAATAATGCCCAGCATAGCAGTGAATGTACAGTTAAGCATCTGTAAATTTTACCACCCAAAGATAACCTGTATTACAGTTGTGTATTTTTTATAGTCTATTACAGATACTTCGACAAATACTCTGTGCATATTTCACTTCTACAAGTGTAATTAATCTAACATTTCTATATACCATTCTATATTAAAAAAGAACCAGGAACCCGTGGGGAAAAAATGGCTGATCTGAGGGCCTAGCAGAGAAAGTACAAGAAGAGCCGGGTCCACCTGATTATGCCAGAAAGGAGGTGTTCAAACACGACAGAGATATATCAGACAGACACAGGAGAAGGGGGCCCCACTTGCTAAATCTGGGACAAGTAAATTTAAACCATTTATATCCTTAAGGCTCTAAAATTCCAGTTAAGAGACAGTGATTGTTAGATTGGAAAACAAAATATAACTATGCTGTTGATAAGACAGATCTAAAACAAAGATACAGAAAAGATATAAGATACAGGAAAAGATACCTTACACATTAACTAGGAAAAAGCTTGTGGTAGCTATACGAAACTGCCCATTTAAAGAAACATGGCATGCAACTGTTCAAAACAAAAGAGCTGGCACTCAAACCTCAGCAAAAAGTTGAATAGGCTGAGTAGGGATGTATCGAGGGTGCAGGAATGCAGGTTGGGTAGGAGGACAGTCACTGCTGGCTCATTTTTCAAGCAGACTGATAAATTTTCTTTCCCATTCACTTTATCCAGTAAATTAAACTTTGGTCTTTACCTGAGCATGGACTAGAACGGGCCCAAGGTAGGCATCTTGGTTACTTGGTCACATGAGGTTCGACTTGTTGATTTATACATAAATCTTCAATGTCTATCTTTCCTATACAGTCACTCTTATTCCAGGATTATTCCAAGTCCATCACATAGCCAGTCATTGTCCAGGGTTATTGCAGGTCAACCAGCTCTATTCTCATTGGTTTTTTTTTTTTTTTTTTTTTGTAAAACTTATCCAGCTACCCCATCTGAAAAACTTGTTACATTGTGTTGTTCCCTGATGAACAGGGAGGGTTCCCTCCTTGCCATTGTCATTGTTTTAGACCCTTTTTCTATTTTTACAACTATAACAAGGTCTCGGTGTGAGATAATGTGTCACTTATCTACCTTTTATACAAAACCTCTCATGTTTCAAAAAATATTCAGCTTTAAAATACTTTAAAATTTGACAGGACTCATTATACTTTATAAGAATCTCCTTTGGGACTTGTGAGATAATAGAAAAAATACATACTGGTCTCTGGCACAAAGTTCCAGAAATCCTTCTAACTTCCTAAGTGGTAAGAACACTAGGAGAGCAGCACCTTTTATTCAGATATTATGCCTCTGACTCTGGCCCCTGACACAGGGATCCTGAAACTCATAATTTCCTGGGTGACAGGAGCATCTTTTGTTCTAATGAGACAACTGTAAGTGGGCTTCTGGGTGGCTACTGGACAAGGGCTCATCACCAAAAAGACCAAGCGGTGATTAGAAGCTTGGAATTTTCAGCCCTGCACCACAATTCTCTTGAGAAGGGAGAAGGGCTTAAAAATTGAATGACTGGTAATGCCTACATGATGAAGCCTCCATCAAATCCCCAAAGCATGGAGTTCAGAGAGCTACTGGGATGGTGGATATGTGGCGGTGCTGGGACAGTGGCAACCCCTGGACAGAGAGCATGGAAGTTCCACATCCCTTCCCAGATACTCTGCTCTACATATCTCTTCCATCTGGGTGTTCATCTGTATCCTTGAATAAAATGGTAAACCTAAGTGTTTCCCTAAGTTCTGTGAGCCACTCTAGCAATCAAACCCAAAGAGGGAGTTGTTAGAACTTCCAATCTGCAGCCTATAGACGTACAGCTGGTCAGAAGCACAGGTGACCATCTGTGACTAGTGTCTGAAGTAGAGGGGTGGGGGTTCTGTGAGACTGAACCCTTAATCTGTGGTATCTTACACTATCTCCAGCTAGACAGTATGGGAAGTGGTTAAACTACAGGGCACCCAGCTGGTGTCACAGAGAATTGCTTGTTGTGAAGGAAAAAAAGCCCACATTTGGTGACCAGATGTGTCAGAAGTGTGAGTGTTTTGTATGAGGAATAAAAGAGACACACAGGGAAGAACTGGGTGTTTCCCTACACAGGAAGGAAAAATCTGCAGGTCTTTCATTTTAGTACTTTAACCTGTTTATACTTCCAGATGAAATTAAGATTCCCTTTGCTAACTGCCTGCATCAGTATACGAATATGTATACTCACACACAGATTTTAAAATAAATCACACATACATGTGTTTAAGGGTCACCATGAAAAACTGAAGAACAGGATACACAGGCACTCCTCTACACTTTGCCAAATCACAGCCTTTCCCAAAGGACACATGCAGCTAGTTCCCTTAAAAAGCTCACTAGCTTTCCCTAACCTGAGGAATATTACAATACTTCAGACTGCCCTTAAAGAGGTTTCTAAATTAACAGTTATCCCAGTTGTGATTTCACAGAATGTAGACAATTATCTTCATGATAATTTAACTTCCAGTGTAGCTTTTCGGTATTCCATTATAGCTGGCAGAGACCATTCTCGTTCTTTAGGAGTATACTGACATGCCGGTCTTATGTCAGCACGGTTGGGGTGAAATCGTCCCCCAGGGGTTGATGCACTCTCAGTTTACAGATAAAATTATTTTTCCAGGCCCACAAGGCTAAGGTCAAAACCATGGTAATGTTAGAAATTTACCAACATAAATGCCACTTTGTCATCTACTGTGGCATCTTAACATTACTTGTTTCCACTTACAAATTTTGCAACAATGTACTCATACACAGAACAGTCACTCAAGAGCCACTGATTGCCAGGCTCTGTGGGAGGTAAACAGCATTAGCTGCTGGCCCCACTGAGCTCAGAGACTACCAGGAATAACAAACATATGGGTGGCAACAGTGTGTTGTGTTAAATGCTCACAGATTCTGTGAGAATATAAAAGAGGAATACAACAAATATTTACTGCAACCTGAAAGGATCACCTCAGCTGAGTGCTACGAGCACCTAGGAAAGAGCCAATGTGAGAACAGAGGCAACAGAGAAAGGACCTTCTAGGTCAGAGGACTGGCACCTGTAGTCGGGGCCAGGGTGGAAGAAAAAAAGACACAAGATTGCAAAGGGTACTATGCACAATCCTAAGAGTTTCGGTGATCCAGAAAGCCAGAATTTTATGTAGGGAACATGATGGGAATAGATTCACGGGTTAGGAGGATCATGCTTGTGTAACATACAGAGGTTGATATAAAAGAGGCACGGAGGGCTGGAGACAACTTGAAGGTGGGGGTACCCTGATGAAACTACTGCAGTGATGCAGGCTTGAACTAAGGAACTAGCATGAGCTTGGAACAGTGGTTCTCAACGGGGGTGTTTCTGTCATAACTGGGGAGGGCCAGGGAAGAACCATTCACCCCCAGATGCCAATGGTGCCGCCTCTAAGAAACCCTGGGATAGGAAGAAATTCAAGACCTATTGAGAAGCTTTAGGAGACACATCTTGTGGACTGACTGGGTGCAGGTGGTGAGGAAGAAGAGGAATAAAGGAGGATATACAGTTTTCTGGTTGGGAGAATATGCTAAGATCAGAAAAGACAGGAGTTTTTCTTGGATTCTAAAGTATCCAAGTTGGTTTGGAATGTAACAAAGATATCTGGACCAGATACACAGATTGGGAAATGAAAGACTAGGTGGAGTCAGGGTAGGAATTACATGTGGTAAAGATGAGTGAGCAAAGGGCATGAAAAGTGAGAACATTCTTCTGAACAGATACCCAGAACATGCCAGGATTAAGGGAAAATTCACTATGAGATAATCATTATTCTTTACATTCTTCAGCTTACATATATAAAGAATTTTATTTGGAAAGTACTAACCTACTGAGTAATTATTTTTAAGGACCACGCTTCTCCATTATTCCAATGCTCAGGATTGTTTTGGAACTCTGTGGTATAAAGAACAGAAGCTCTCCTAATTGATCTCCCCTCTGACCTATGTAGTGTGGCCCAGCATGTCTGCTCTTATCAAACAGTGTGCTTATGGAGAGCAAATTTTATTTGTTCCAGGCAGTTATGATTCCTGTTACATAAGAAAATATTAATAAACCTATTAAAATAAAAGTTCAAACAGAAAAGTTGTTTCTGGTGACACCTGGGTGTCTCAGTGGTTGAGTGTCTGCCTTTGGCTCAGATTGTGATCCCAGGGTCCCAGGATCAACTTCTGCATCAGGGTCTCCACAGGGAGCCTGCTTCTCCCTCTGCCTGTGTCTCTGTCTCTCTCTCATTCTCTCTTTCATGAATAAATAAATAGAATCTTAAAAAAAAAAAAAAAAAAAAAGGAAACAAAAGCTGTTTCTGTGAAAGTTAACGCTTTGGAAATACAAGAAACCTTACCAAAATCAGTAACTGGGGTCAAAAATATTAGTCACATAATTTAACATAACCTGTTAATGCTATGTTATAAACTGACCCCAGCTACAGAACTAGCTGGTTAGACATTCAAGGGGTTGGCTCTGGGCTGTGAGCCTGCCTCTGCCATATATATAAAGTTCTAGGACCCCACTGCGAGTTACTTAAAGCAAGACTCCGATTCTTCAACTATAAAACAGTGGAAGTACCATTTCAACATAGGGTTGTTTTGAGATTAAATAAGGTTATTTGCTCACCCATGGTGGTAATACAGTTGACCTATGAACAACACAGGTTTGAACTGCACAGGGCCACTTCTCCACGTTTTATTTTGTTGATAAATGCAGCACAGTATTGCCAATGTATTTTCTCTTACGATTTTCTTAACATTCTTTATCTTACTTTACTGTAAAAATATAGTATATAATACATGCAATATACAAAATACGAGCCAACTGTTATCAGTAGGCTTCTGGCCAACAGCAGGCTATCAGTAGTTGTTTTGGGGAGTCAAATGTTACATGCAGATTTCTGATTGTGCAAGGGGTCAGCATCCCTAAGGCCCACATTGTTCAAGGCTCAACTGTATCACATTTCAATCTTTCCTTGGGAAATTTTCAAAGAAATTTATTTTAGAGAAGTGACTACTTTGAAAGAGGACCTAAGGTTTGAGATAACTGTTTCAAATTATGGTTACATTTTACAGCCACTCTCGTCTGTCCCATGAAATTCTTTTTTTTTTTTTTAAGATTTATTTATTTATTTATTTATTTATGCATTCATTCATTCATGAGAGACACAAAAAGAGAGAGAGAGGTAGAGACACAGGCAGAGGGAGAAGCAGGCTCCTCACAGGGAGCCCAATGTGGGACTCAATCCCAGACCCTGGGAACACAACCTGAGCTGAAGGCAAGTGCCCAACCGCTAAGCGACCACTCAGGCATCCCATGTCCCATGAAATTCTAAAGAGAAGTTTGGAAAGACCCACTTCTCTCTCTAGTCTTAGTCCTAATGGCAAAATCTGTGGTAAAGTCCAATCATTAAAAAAAGAGCACAAGGCAGAACAACAGAACTAGGCCAATCCTAAAGCCATGGACTCACACACAATGTGTTGTCCGTCCTCTTATGTAATGTAATAACCCAGATCCTGAAAATGTTTATATTCTAGCCATGATGTCTTTCTTAACATGGATTATACATCTCACTAGAAAAGTATATTTACCTTAATGTTATCATTAGTCTCCCTTTATTTTAGAAGAGGAGGGTAAAACTGGCAACTTCCTCTAGATCCTGGATAGGAATATTCATCACCTAGCAGTAGGATGCAGTAAAAAGGTTTCTGCATAAATGAAATGACTCTCTTCCTTAAACTAAGGTAGTCCTGAAAGTCACCATACCTAGTCTTTTCCCACTAAGCATATGTACTGAGGAGGAAGTTTCTATGGGAGAGGTAAGTGCTTTCTTTCAAATGTTTCATTATAGAAGGAAAAAAACACAACAGGTTGCAGTCTTGATGGAGGGGTGGGTGGTGGAAGATGAGAGAAGGATTACCATCAGATTAATTATGACTGCTATGAGAATGATCTACTAAGAACACACAATTCTTGGGGCTTCCACTGCTCTCAGAGGAACTACATACTAACAGGGATACAGTCTAAAGGAACTTACACAACATAACTATAACCTTCGTGAACATTTGATACTACAAAGTTATCAGAGAATAGCTGTAAGTACTCAGATTAACATATGAGATTCTAATAAACACCAAAGAACTTACCTAGATTTATCCAAATTCCACCTGGCTTGAGAATTTTCCATATCGTATCAATATAATCAATTACATTGTGAGCTGTGTCTATGAAGAAACAGGTAGCAATACAGTCCCAGGTATCTATTTGAGGAAAACCACATTACTACATTCATTATGTTATGCTGCCTTTTCTTTTAATTACTTCTACAAATGTACCAGCTACCTCTTACAGATTATGAATATTTCATTTAACTGGAGGAATACAGTAGCTAAACTCTTCCAATCAACACTGTAATTAGGATAACCAAACAATCATTTATGAGAGACTTCGCAATTCATGAAAGTTTTTACTGATAATTTGATAATTAACTTGGAAACCATTTTTGATAGCCTATGTAACTACGTATCTTTATCAAATGGTACTTGTAAGAGTTTTGTTTATAATCTACTCAATGTCTAGTCTTCCTTTCAAATAGGTTAAGATGAAGTAACAGTCATTTGAATTTTAAACTGTGATGTAATTGGTGTTAACCACTAATTCTGGCAAGTTACAAAAAAGGCTGTATGCACTTGTTGCCAAGCAAGAAACAAACGGCATAACAATATTTAAACTCTCCACCAGGACTTCGGATAGTCGCCAGTGGAACAGGGGGAGGAGGCAGTCAGAAGCAGAGCAAGGGATCCCAAGAGAGAACAGTGCCCCGTGGAGGCCATGCCCCAGCACACAGGCAGAGGCTGGAGTCCACAAATTTCAGGGCCATAAGGGCACTGATCCAACCAAGGATGACCTTCACCATCTGCTCTCTCAAGCCCTGCTACAGAACAAGGTCACCTATACTCACCCAAGTGATGTTTCCCATTATGTCACCTCTCTTTCGAGAACTTGTTCTCTAACCTATCTCCAACCCCTAACATTTTCCATCTCTCTCTCTCTCTCTCTCTCTCTCTCTACCTTCAGAATACAGGTTATCCCAATGTCAGAGTTCAGGAAAAGATAAAGAAAAACTTGACTATTGTGTCAAGTCCCTGCCCAGTCCCTCCAATGGCTTCCTAGCTCTCTAATTGAAGTTGGCCTCAGCAACCCTCCCCAATCTCCTCTCCCACCACTGTGCCTGCTGCTCACTACAAAGTAGCCTCTTGCTTTTGCTTGAGCAGAATAAGCACCTTCCCCACCCAAATCCTTCTTCCCTCACCATTCCTTCTGTCTGCAACACTTCCCTCCAAATACCGAATGGTTTGCCTCTTCACTTTTTCAAGGTTCTCTGCTCAACATTTTTTTTAAAGACTTTTATTTATTTATTCATGTGAGACAGAGGGAAAGAGAAACAGGCAGAGACACAGGCAGAGGGAGAAGCAGGTACCACGCAGGGAGCCTGACACGGGACTCAATCCCGGGTCTCCAGGATCACGCCCTGGGCGGAAGGCGGCACTAAACTGCTGAGCCACCTGGGCTGCCCTCAACACTTTTTTTTAAAGATATTTTTATTTATTCATGAGAGATAGAGAGAGAGCGGCAGAGACACAGGCAGAGGGAGAAGCAGGACTCGATCCCAGGACCCCCAGGATCATGACCTGAGCCGAAGAAAAATGCTCAGCCACTGAGCCACCCAGGCATTCCTTTGCTCAACATTTTTAAAAAGTTCTGCTTAGGGATCCCTGGGTGGCGCAGCGGTTTGGTGCCTGCCTTTGGCCCAGGGCGCGATCCTGGAGACCCGGGATCGAATCCCACATCGGGCTCCCAGTGCATGGAGCCTGCTTCTCCCTCTGCCTGTGTCTCTGCCTCTCTCTCTCTCTCTCTGTGACTATCATAAATAAATAAAAATTAAAAATAAAATAAAATAAAAGTTCTGCTTAGCCTTCCCTGATAACTCTATAAATACAACAGCCTCTTCCCAATCCCTCTGTGTCCCTATTACCCTGCCTTAGTATTCTTCCTCACAATATTAAATTTGTTCTTGCTCCCTGTTCCTTACTGGAATACAAATTCCCGTGTACAGAACTTTGCTTTACTCACTGCTCTCTTTCTCGTGCCTAGAACATACCTGGGACTTTGCAGGGGCTGAAATAAGTATTTGTTGAATGAATGATCTTGCTGACCTCTCAGTATACTATTTTTCTTCTTCCTTTTACTGCCACTTCCCCACCCCCCACACCGAACCCTCTCTCCATTACCATCTCCCTTTCTCTAATGCTAGCTCAAACTTTGTTTGCCAAGGTGAAGTTCCAATTTCATGGCCTGATTATAAAGGTCTCCCACAATCTGGAACCAATCTCCCTTTCTAGGCATATCTTCTATTAAACTACCAAAGCAAGCTCTCTTTCCCTTCCAGTCATGCTGTCCCACCATCCCCGATTACCTCATTCATTCCTACCTTCGTAACTCTGCCTCCTCATTCATTTTTTTTTTTTTTTAAAGATTTTATTTATTCATGATAGACAGTGAGAGAGAGAGAGAGAGAGAGGCAGAGACACAGGCAGAGGGAGATGCAGGCTCCATGCCGGGAGCCCAACGTGGGACTCGATCCGGAGACCCCAAGATCACGCCCTGGGCCAGAGGCAGGCGCTAAACCGCTGAGCCACCTAGGGATCCCTGCCTCCCCATTCTTGAAGTGACAGCCTTCTTTCTACAAAGTTTTCCTTCCCCACACGAATCTACTTTTATCTCTATCATATTCATTACTCACTGAATTTGTTTACATGTTGTCGTTTATTAATAGACCCAACAGATGCTATATTTCTTAATTGTGGGATCTTATACTTCTTCATATTTCCCATCATTACCTTAGACAAGATTTTGAAAATATCCTAACTTGTCACTGAAGTAAATCTTTTATTCTGCTATCAAAATGAATGATCAATACTTTGGCTTAGTATAAACTTAGCTCATTAAATTTAGAATAAAGAGAACTTATCAATGCTTGTTTTGGACTTACTGCATTCTGAGTAGATCTCCTGAAAATCTCCTGCAGTCATGGAAAAGTTAGAACCAGGAGGAAGACTGTGGGGGTCAACATCGGGGAAAGAGATGGGTCGAATCTGATCAGCTGACCTCCGGTTATTGCTAAACTGATGGATCCAGGGATAAAGCTTATATTTATTAATTTCAGAACATCTGCAAAATATGAGCACAAAATTCAGTGTTAACTAAAAGTTTTATCAAGAAAATCTACTTTAAATACTAAAACTTAATCTGATTGAAGATTTACTTATACTTAAAGTGTTACTACTACACCCCAACCAATCATCTGAAAATGCACATCTACATGCAGATGAGTAACCAATCGTGAATTAAAAAACAGGAAAAAAACAACTAAAGTAAATTCAGAGATCTAAGTGTGTTGTTCATTCACATTTAAAAAAATGTATTTCCAAACCTCAAACTCAAGTAAAACACAGGCCAACCCTTCCTGAAAAAAGTGGTATGGATTTGCTATGCTACCCAACTATTCTAATTCCCTGTTTTAACTTCTCACCATTCCCTAACCCATCCTGGACAGCATATAATTTAAACAAAACAACTAGTTATGTTTTCCAATGCACCTCTTCTGGCTTTAAAAATAACAACTCTTTTCCACTATTTTCTAAAGGCCACAGAAATTCTGAGAGATGTTTCCAACTCAGTCATAGGAGCATATTTGGCCATTTTATAAGAATCTGATTAAAGGAAAAGTAACAATTGCTACACTGAACTCTTATTCTACTAAAGAAACAAAAGGGTGAAGAAGTTTAAGAAATAATGAGAAAATACTCCTTCCTGGATCATGCACAGTCTTGAAATTCTGCACAGGGAGCATTCCAGTTTCGTGGGATGTCCCATCATTTTCTAAAAAGTCACTTATCCATCCTGTTTCAGTGTTAAGAACTGATTAAAAGTGGTAATTTGTATAAGCAACTTGATTTTAATATAAGAAACACGTATGATACATAGCATCATTAAACACTATATATTTATCTTCAAATTCAGAATTGTTCAAAAATAGGTTAAGTCAATCTGATTCTGAGAAATCACTATTTCCAGCAAAAAGTAAATTAAATACCTGTTGAGTACAAAGTTGGAAGAAAAGAGCATAAAAAAACTCCATTCATTTCCTTGACAAGCATAACCTAGCATAGCTATTTCCCAGGCCAGTCTTCCTAGTCCAGCACCAGGTACCAGAATATTTACTTTAGAAGGATCCCTGAAATGAAATAAGGCAATTATGTCCAACCCCTCAAAGAAAGAAAGAAAGAAAGAAAGAAAAAAACAAAACACAAAATCCACATTAACAACTAAAAACTTAGATATTCAGTAAGAATAAGCTCACTCAAGACTGACTTCTTAAAATTGAGAGAAATACTTCTAAATATAAATGAAAAAATAAAGGTGTGAGGAATTATCATAAGTTCAAATATCATATGAGGGTTTACGCCCTAAATAAGACTTATGAAGACACTCATACTCCTAAAGTAGCTGTCACTTGTACAACTATCTCAAGAAAAATTATCCCAAAGGGATCCCAATACACAGAGATTGAACATAGTTATTTTATAAGACAGTGAAACAAAACATTATTTCTAAATTCTGTAACTAATACAATGGTTTGTGTGACTAAATAGATGAAAATATATGTAGATTTTAATGTTTTAGTTACATCTTTAAGGTCCTATATTTTTTAACTGGCAAAAGAATTGGTGGGAGGGAAAATGAAGAATTGCCTTCTAACTGAGCATAAATAATGAAAAGTACATCACACCAAACAAGAGGCTCACAACAAGACTGCTCTTCACTTATTAGCATCACACGACAGTCACAAATTCCCTTCACTGTAAGATCCACCATCCATTTCCAAACAGCTAAAAACTTTAGCAAAGCAAGGGACTTTATCAGGAATTCCAGCCAATCAATATAACCCTAAGGAAATCAAAATGATATTCTTATAGAAAACTAAAGGCAAATGTGTATAATCAGCTGTCATCATGTCAATGAAAAAGATTTCAAGATTATCTGCATTCTCCAAATTTAGTTCCTAAGTCAAATCCAACTTCCAAATTATCCCCATGTAGAATCCTCTCTCTTTCCTATCTTTATACTATATGGTCTTTAGGTTTGATGTGCTCCAAACTGCAGCAGGCCTTTTATTAGTGGCCCCTATAATGTAATCTCTGCATTTCCCACTCTGAAATGAAAAACAAACAAACACAACTGTCGGACTTTTGTGTGTGTGTGTGTTTTTAAATATTTTATTTATTTATTCATGAGAGAGAGAGAGAGTGAGTCAGAGACACAGGCAGAGGGAGAAGCAGGCTCCATGCAAGGAGCCTGATGCGGGACTCAATCCTGAAACCTCGGGATCATGCCCTGAGCCAAAGGCAGATGCCCAACCACCAAGCCACTCAGGCATCCCAGGCTTTTGAAAATTCAGTCTACGAATATAGTAACATGGGAACTTGTCCCAGGTCATCCAGTCTGAAATATATATGTATTTGTATAAGAATTTTAACAAAGTCTATTTAGTTTAACTGTTGAATTTTATATATACAATAAAGCATAAATCAAAATTTGTTAAAAATGATTTCTGATAAATAGGCTTATTAGGATTAGGCAACATTCTTTAATACGTGATATAAGCAAACTAATGCCAAGCTGCCATTATAAGTTTTCACCAAAATAAAACAAAATGTTTTCTCATTTCAGATTACACACAATGTCTGTCTGCAAACACTTTAATTTTTAACTGATGTAACTGATTAAATTCCTAATGAAGAAAATGGGTAACATCCTCTCATGTGGTTTAGACCTACCTCTATCAGTTATCTAACAAGCACAAAAGCATATACATATTTTCAGTATTAGAATTTGAAAAACTAAAAAAAAAAAAAAAAGAAAAAAAAAAGAATTTGAAAAACTACTGGTCGCAGAACTCTATGCTACCCTTTGTATGACAGACCTACCACTGTGGCATCCCACCCAAGCTTCTCTCTCTTTTTCCACTCCCTATCAGACCCACCAAAACCCATACTCTCCCAGAATTACCTCTTTTCTTTTCTCAGTTCCCATCTGCCCAATCAAAACATGCATTTTTCCCAAGCAGCTGTTCTCACCTTAGATTAAGGGGGAAAAAAAAAAAAAGGCAACATAATGCAACAAAAGTAACTGGACTTGAAAGTAAATTCATAGAAGAGTATTTAAATTGCTATATAAATAATCACTAATATTGTCTGGATGGCTGATGAGCTGAGAAAAACCTACCAAGAAGAAATTAGAAAACATGCTAACCCTAAGGGAAAGCTGTGTTAATAATAGTATTGACAGTTATTTTGTCAACTTATGGAAAGTAACTTTATGACCCCTAAGATCAAATTCTCCAAATCTAAACAGGCCCACAGAACTCTCTAACCCCACCTTGTGGCAGGAAGTGCTGTATAAAACTGCTACTAAAAGGTGTCCTCAAGCCAGGGAATGCAGACTGTATTAAGACCCTAGATTTAAAAAAAAAAAAAAAAAAAAAAAAAGACCCTAGATTAAAAGTTCGCAAAGATTATGATAGATCAATCAATTATCTATAGTATGACAAAAGGATTTCTGTGGGCATACAAAAGGAGATACATTAAAACAAACACCAGAGAACTGAAAAAAAGATTTTAAAAATCAAGCAATGAATATGTATAAAACTAAAGCATTTTAAAAAGGAGTTCCTGCTATGACTCCATATCAACTCTAGGGCATTTCTATGAAGGTATTTCTGTGCAAAATAAGGGAAATAAAGTCTACATACGGACCATTAGGGTGATGTGACTTTATACTTGACTGAAACTTAGAAAACCAGGAATAGAGGCATTATAATATGGCACTCAATAATCAAATGGTGCTGCTAGCGATTCTAAGGGGAAATAAAGCATAATAGTTTACCTAGTTATTAAGGTCCAACTATGCAGAAGCAGTATATTTGTTACAAATGTGATACCCCTGATAACAGCAGGAAAAATTTCAACAGTTTATCCCATACAAGCAAAAATGAAGAGTGTGTACCTACACAGAATGTAAAGAAGCTGTGGATCCTGCTTGTACCATGTTTTGTGTTCCAACTATTACCCGCAGTAAATGTTCCTGAGAAGTCTCCTTTATCGGACACAGAATGATTTTTGTGTTGCAGTTGCAGATTAGCAAGTTCCAACACACAAAATACTTCTCTTGTGTCAACATGCTGACACTTAGCTGGCCTTTGGCATTTAGCAGTGTATACACTTTCAAGCACTAGAAGCATTCGGTTCTGTTTGAATCCCAGTTCTCTGTTCAATACAGTAAAAATCACTAACCACTTGTAGCTACTGAACACTTAAAATGTGGCTAGTCCAATGTGTTGCTAGTGTAAAACAGATGCCAGATTTCAGTATAAAAAAAGAATGTAAAATACCTCATTAATAATCTCACATACTGATTATATGCTGAAATATTTCTGATAAATTGTCTTATTAAAGTATATTGATTTTATCTGTGGCTTTTTATGTAGCTGCTAGAAAATTTAAAATAACATATATGGCCTGTGTTATATTTCTATTGACCAGTGCTGATCCACAGAGAGAAATAGTAAAAACATAATTTTGAGCAAAAGCCAATTGTGAAATGACACAACCCACTCTATGAACTTCCACAATATAAAGAATAAAATGTTTTGCTTAAAGGTATATAAACATGTAGTTATTATGGAAAAGCAAGATTAGAGTAACAACTTCATATTAGTTGTTACCTCTGGAAAGAGAGAAGAATATACTCAGTGTGGTTTACAGGGCATGGTTTCAACTGTATCTGCAATCTTTCTTTTAAAAAATATACCAAAAAATCCACACACAAACAAAACAAGACCCTGAAGTAACTATGGCAAAATTTCAAGGTTTAAGAGCTAGGTGTTGAAATATTTTTTATTCAAAGTAGAAAATTGGTTAAAACTTCCATTAGTGTCTGGTCCCTTCAAAAATATCCCAGTTTACCTCTTCATCCACTCTCAACAAAGAACTCCCATGTAGCAAACAGCTTCTCACCAATTCCAGAAAAATACTTTCTCACCTTAATCTTTAGAGCTATATACCCACAGAAACTCAGTTTAAATTATCGCCTTATCTCTGAAGCCGTTCCCAAATATCTCAGGCAAAGCTTGAACTCACTTCTCAGTAATTTCAGCACTTCATACCTCTGTTATAGTTATATACCAAGTTTTCTATGACCCACAGGCCTGTCACTTGTTTTTGTTTTACTGGAACATAGTCACGCACACAAATTGTCTATGGCTGCGTACCCCCTGAACAGTCTAAAATATATACTAGCTGTCCCTTTAAGTTGGCCATCCCTGATCAAATGGATCTTAAACACCTTTCCCATTTATATACAGTTTCCTTAACTCTTTTATGACTGAATAAATACTCCACTGCATGACTGTACCATTATGTATTAAAATCCACTAATTAAGAACATTTAGATTTTTTTCCCAATCTTTTGTTATTATAATGTTAAAGCCAATATCCTTGGCATAAATGATCTTCCAAATGCAAGAATCTGTAGAAAGCTTCACCAAAATTGAATTCCAGGAGTCAAAAGATATGTGTTTAAATTTTGTTAAATACTACCAAGTTGCCCTCCATAAGATTTTACTGATTTATTCTTCCTTCAGCAAGCTGTATGTCTCTCTACCCTTAGTAAGATATATAACTTTTAAACTTTGCAAAGTAATAGGTGAAAAATGTCATCTTAGTGTGGTTTTCACATTTGCATATTCTTATGAGATTGAGGTCTTGTATTTTTTTCTGTGAACTATTTACACATTTTTCTACTGGGTTATTAGTCTTGAATTGTTTTTCCACTGAATTATTATTACTCTAGATTTATAAGCACTTGAAATCCTGAACTTTAAGAGCTGGGATCTTGTTTGAAAGATCTGAAATAAATATTTGTCTTTGGTCTAAGAGAACTTTTAGGATGAGGGATAGACCTAAATTTTCAGTCTCCACTCTTGCATTATTTGGCAGTCTACGTTTCTTCCATTTTCTCTTTTTAAATGGTTTCTTTAGCTAAGAGAATCCTTTCATAAATTATGATTTATATAGTTTAATGTAAGTAGGAAAAAAACGCTTCTTTAAAGTTCACCATATATTTCCCTAATGACCAACTATATATATATATTTTTTTTTTAATGACCAACTATATTAAAGAAATAATACATTCATCTAGTCAATAGTATATCTGTATCTTTTTGGAGTGAAATGCAAAGACAATAGATTTCTCCCACATGCAAAGTATCACTTCATTTTCTTCTAAAATAGGATGGGTTAGTGAAATTAAGATATAAAAATACAGTCCAACAGTTTTCAGGATTCACAAAAGAATATGGTTCCCCACGGCTGTGATTTTTCATTTCAGGTGGGACTCAAACTTAAGAATTTCTTTCCTTAGCAACTATAAACTTGATCACACACACACAAAATTTTTTTTTAAAGATTTATTTATTTATTTATTCATGACAGACACAGAGAGAGAGAGAGAGAGAGGCAGAGAGAGAGAGACAGAGACACTGGAGGAGGGAGAAGCAGGCTCCATGCAGGGAGCCCGATGCGGGACTTGATCACGGGTCTCCAGGATCGCGCCCGGGGCCAAAGGCAGGCGTTAAACCGCTTGAGCTACCCAGGGATCCTCGATCACACAAAATTCTTAAATTCAAATGATAACATAATTAAGTCACTTGAAAACTTGAAACTCTCAATTATTACTGTTCAAACCATGACATGAAAAGTTACTGTGCTTATGTTCATACTTGAGAAAAAGGTTTAAACTCTGAGCTCATACTTCAAGAAAAATTACATTGTTCATTTCAATGATCAACTGCTCACTAAAGTACAGTCCAAATCTATTTAAAACTCCAAACAGACTAGAGGCTACCAACTACCAAAATGGTTGGCATTCAGCACAATTAAAAAAACATTTCCTTTATTAACAAATAGACCCAATACAATGTGAATCTGTGACTTCAAAGCTGCTTGTGGGTGTGAGTGGTTCAGTCAGTACAGTATCTGATTCTTGATCTCAGGATTGTGAGTTCAAACCCCACATTGGGTGTGGAGCCTACTTAAAAAAATAATAATAAACTCTAAACAGAGATAAACTGGACAAACTAACAAAACAGTGTGTTTTCACAGGAAAAAAATATTTTAATGCTCACAGGTATAGTTAATTCTATGCATATTTAAGTATACTATTTTTAATACGCAGCTTGGTTAGAAAAGGCCTTCACTGAAATTTCAAAAAGGACGAACAAAAGCTGACACAAATTTGAGTCAAATCTAGTCTGAAGCATAAAGACATCAAATTCTCATGTGCTTGCTGTGGCATAAACAGGATCCTGGAAATTTATATGACCCAGCTGACCAGGATTTACCTAAGAATCAATCTGGATACTGAAGGGCTGTAATTAATGTCCTTTTTTCAGGACTAGGGGTTTACTTTTTTATGGCAAAATTATGACTTTAACATGGATATGGACTTTATTAACTTTATTTCTTTAAGGTTTTTTGATAGCTCATCTTATTAACTGTAAGAAAATCAATCTAAATTAATTAAGCAAAACAAATGACATAGTAAGAGATAATGAAATTTTTCCACTGGGTCCAAGAATGGCACAAAAACAAAGTTTGACAGATATTTTGGCACACTTCATTTAAAGGTTATCTATCTACTCTGATAACATTGATTATTTTCAGGGAAGGGAAATGGGTGGCTGGGTAAAAGTTATGGCAAAGAGACTTTAAATTCTGTGAAGTTTTAAAAATTTTGAGCACTATGGTATGTTTTAACTAATTGAAAAAATTATTCTTTTATTTTAAAATAACCTTTTAGGGGGGGCGCCTGGGTGGCTCAGTCGGTTGAGCATCTGCCTTCGGCTCACCAAGCCCTGCATCTGGCTGCTTCTCCCTCTCCCTTTGTATGCTCTCTCTCTCTCTCTCAATAAATAAATAAATCTTTAAAAAATAAAATAACCTATTAAAATCATCAAGAGTTAGTTCATTCTTTTCTCATCAGCCCACATTCTGTCAGTAGCAATGATGGTAATAAAATAGTAGACAGAAAACAGTAAAATAATACTCTGTGTCAGTTCACTAAGTACCTTTAACAATGGCATGCCCTTTGGCATAGTGGACATTGTTATCCTGTTTGGACACCATGGTAATATACATGATTCAATGAATATGAACAAAATCATGTTTAAAGTGCTAGAAATGATGTTAACATGGGCATTTGGCATTCAGCCTTTCAAATATACACAAACTTTGTACATTCTAATTGTAAAGAGCCTTACTTTATAACCTACTTTTCAAAAACAGATATATTTTGAATTTTGAGAAAGATCTGGACTTTATGTTTACAGACTATTCAACTATTATTGATTATTTTTAGAGCACTGGATATATGCATGACAGAGAACCAACTAGAAACTCACATCCTACAATACAATACATCCTATAATATATCAATGTTTATAAAAGTCCATAATAATCACGTCACAATTTTTTTTTTAAGATTTTATTTATTTATTCGAGAGGGGGAGAGAGAGAGAAAGAGAGAGAGAGAGAGAGAGGCAGAGACACAGGCAGAGGGAGAAGCAGGCTCATGCGGGGAGCCCGATATGGGACTCGATCCCGGGTCTCCAGGATCAGGCCCTGGGCTGAAGGCGGTGCTAAACCGCTGAGTCACCCAAGCTGCCTTCACATCACAATTGTAACAGTTGTAGAATATTTAATGTAAGACTACTGGTAAGAATTGTAGCACTTAAAAAAAAATTGTAGCATTTGGACAGCCTGGGTGGCTCAGCGATTTAGCACTGCCTTTGGCCCAGGGCATGATCCTGGAGTCTGGGGATCGAGTCCCACGTCGGGCTCCCTGCATGGAGCTTGGTTCTCCCTCTGCCTGCGGCTCTGCCTCTCTGCCTCTCTCTCTCTCATGAATAAATAAAAAAATTAAAAAAAAGAAAAAAGAATTGTAGCATTTATTAAACAAAGGTATTCCTTAAAAACTCTGTGATTTTTGGCTATTTATTCCAACTAAAGCCTAGTTTTCAAAACAAGCATTATTGAGGAAGACTTCATATCTTAAAGGAAAATTAAAAGCGTATTTCAACATTGCCACTTCAATATTCCATTATTAAAGAGGCAAAGATGTCTCCCAACAAAGAAAAATCCTGACCAGATGGTTTTAGAAGTAAATTCTATTAAATATCTGGTCAGGATTTTTCTTTGTTGGGAGACATCTTTGCCTCTTTAATAATAATAAAGATGAATGGACACCAATTCTTCTCAAACTTACCCCAAATTTAAAAAATACTTCCTTGGGCAACTGGGTGGCTCAGCGATTGAGTGTCTGCCTTTGGCTCAGGGCATGATCCTGGGTTCCTGGGATTGAGTCCTGCATCAGGCTCCCTGCATGGAGCCTGCTTCTCCCTCTGCCTATGTCTCTGCCTCTCTGTGTCTCTCATAAATAAATAAATAAATTTAAAAATAAATAAAATAAAAAACACTTCCTATAATTCATCCTATGAGGCCAACAGTATCCTGATACCAAAAGAAGATAACATCATCACAAGAAAAGAAAAGTCACAAAAACAAATCAGCAGTAAAACCCTTTTTTACAGATGTAAAAATCCTCAACAAAATATTAGCAAACTGAACCCAACAACATATTAAAAGGATTCTTCACCAGGACCAATAGTAGTATGTCATTAATGCAAGAGCAGTTCAACATAAGAAAATCAATCAATATATCACATGAACAGAACAAAGGTTCTATTCATTTGACACAGAAAAGACATTTGATAAAACACCAACACCCTTTATTGATAAAAATGCTCAGGACACTAGGAATCAAGGGAAAATTCCTTAATATGATAAAGGGTATTAAAAACCTACAGCTAACATCATACCCAATGGTGAAAGAATGAAAGTTTTCCCTCTAAGACCCAGAACATGATAAAGGTGCCCCCTTTCACCACTGCTATTCAACATTGTACCAGAAGTTCTGGCCAGAGTGGAAAGAAGATGGAAAACCATCTCTATCTGTAGATGCTCTGAACCTGTATGTAGAAAATTGCAAAGAATCCACAAGAAAGCTTCTCCAATAGACAAATTAAGCCAAGTTGCAGGGTTACACAATCAATACATAAAAATCAGCTGTGATTCTATACATTAGCAATGGACAATCTTAAAGGAAATTAAGAAAGCAATTCCATTTACAGTAACATCTAAAAGAACTAAATACAGGGTGCCTGGGGTTAAGCAGCTGTGTTCAGCTCAGGCCGTGATCTCAGGATCCTGGTATCAAGCCCCCAGGCTTGATAATCGGGCTCCCTAATCAGCAGAGTCTGCTTTTCCCTCTCCCTCTGGCCCTCCCCCGCCCCCCGCCGCTTGTTCTCTCTCTCTCACACTCACTCTCAAATAAATAAAATCTTAAAAAAAAAAAAAAAAGAACTAAATACTTAGGGAATAAATCTAACCAAGGTCAAGAAAGACTTATACTGAAAACTACAAAACAGTGCTGAAAAAAATTATAAAGAAGATCTAAATAAATAGACATCCTGTGTTCATGGATAGGAAGATTTAACATCGTTAAGATGTCAATATTTTCCAAACCAGTTGACATATTTAACACAATTCCTAACAAAATTGCAATAGCCTTTCTCCAAAAATGAAAATGCTGATTCTGGAATTCATATGGAATTGCAAGGTCTCCAAAGAGCCAAAACTATCTTGGAAAAGAATAAGTTGAAGGATTTATGCTTCCTGACTTCAGAACTTAAAAAGCTACAGAAATTAAAATACTGCGGAATTGCCATAAGAGCCAACGTACAGACCAACAGAATAGAACAGAGAGCCCAGAAATAAACCCTGTCATGTAAGGTCAATTGATTTTCAACAATAGTACCAAGATAATTCAATGAGGGAAAGGATAGTCTTTTAACAAATGTTGCTGGGAAAACCAGATATCCATATGTTAAAAAATGAAGTTAGACCTTTACCTTACACCACATACAAAATGAACTCAAAGAATTAAAACTATAAAATTATTAGAAGAGGGATGCCTGAGTGGCTCAGTGGTTGAACATCTGCCTTCAGCTCAGGTTGTGATCCTGGCGTCCTAGGATCCAGTCTCACATGAGGCTCCCCATGGGGAGCCTGCTTCTCCCTCTACCTATGTCTCTGCCAACCCGCCCCCCTCATGAATTTTTTTAAAAAATTCTTAGAAGAAAGTATTAGGGAAAATCTTCATGGCATTGATTTGACAATGATTTCATAAACATGACATGAAAAGCACTAGCACCAAAAGGAAAAAAACAGGTAAATTGAACTTCACCAAAATTATACAATTTTATACATCAATGGACATCAAGAAAGTGAAAAGACAAACTACAGAATTGGAGAAAATACTTGCAAATCATATATCCAACAAAGAATCAATACTTGCATAAAAACCAAAAAAAGGTCAAAGATTACACAGTTTCACCAATGCAAATCATCTTTAACTCAAACATAATAAAGACTACAAAAACCATGAAGAGTCAGTATTTTAAAAAATTAGGAACCCCAAGCATACTATACCCTCACTGATAAACCTGAGAATACAAAATGCGTTAACAAGTCTGTGGCTGCTAAAAATGTGAATCAAGAGCTTAAGTGAGTACTATACATGTCAATCACTTCTAGTGGCTGAAGTATTTGAAATGTGAAAGAAGTAAACTTCTTTCTAGAAAAATATGTCATTAAAAAACTTCTTCCAGGGACGCCTGGGTGGCTTAGTGGATGAGCATCTGCCTTCAACTCTGGTGATCCCAGGGTCCTGGGATCGAGTGCTGCATTGAGCTCTCCATAGGGAGCCTGTTTCTCTCTCTGCCTATGTTTCTGCCTCTCTCTGTGTGTCTCTCATGAATAAATAAAACCTTAAAAAAAAAAAAAACACTTCTTCCTAAATTCTATCTTTTAAAAAGTCAGTGAATTATTACATACATTACTTCTGAACCTTGTACATCAGATATTTGGACATGCAAAAACAAGCACTGGAAGCTATTTTGTTTTTTTTTTAAAGAGTGATATAACATGGCATATAATGGAATATAATATATATATAATATAACATGGTATGGAATATAATAATTTCACCTGTGCTTCCAATGTTAGTCACTTACAGAGTTATTTCTGGGTCTCAGACCCCAGAACTCTATAAATCTGATTGGAGAAATATTCATAGAATTGAAAATCAGTAAAGTGCCATACTGCCATCAATGATGGAATAATGAAAGCTTTAAGTGATACAGGAATCACAAACCTATAATGAACCTATTATCCCTTTAACTATGTGTTCAGCAGGTAACTATAGCACAGCATGTCAAAAACGTACTGTCCACAAGAATAACTGGATGATTTTCATGGCACCCAGCTACAATCTACATGGCATACCCATGTAGAAATCCAAACCAGATGGATTAGCAGCCATTACCTGTTAAAAGCCAACTAGACAATACAAGAGCCCCAATCCTATCCTTTGCAGATGACAATTCCAATACACCAATGGTTTCCTGTGGACACGGTAGCAGTTCATTTAGTGCTGAAGAAGTAACTATATTTTCACAACTGAGAATCCAAGTGTTTTTTAAAATTGCAAAAATCGTCCTACTAATCTACTGCAGGAAAGATTCAATCAATGTACATGAAGTAAAAGGTGAGATCAGATGAAAACTTAGAAACTATTTCATTTTCTAGAAAGCACATTACATTGCCACATTTCTAGATGAAAGGTTTATAGATAATTTTCTTAAGTGACTGAAGCAGCTAATACATGTAATATTAAAAATTAAAAACACAAGATTCACTCAATCCCTCCCCCCCCCCATGCTCACAGCTTGCCAGGGAATGCCTTTTTTCTAGTTGTCAATACTATTCACTTGTTTCTTCTTCTTCTTTTTTTTTTTTTTTTTTACAATTTTATTTATTTATTCATAAAACAGACAGAGAGAGAGAGGCAGAGACACAGGCAGAGGGAGAAGCAGGCTCCATGCAGGAAGTCTGATGCGTGACTTATCCTGAGACCCCGGGATCACACCCTGAGCCAAAGGCAGACACTCAATCACTGAGCCACCCAGGCATCCCTCACTTCAGTTTCTACTGTTCTTTTTACATACATCATCTGGCATTCAATCAAAAAATGAGACATGCAAACCAGAAAGAAAATGTAACCCACTGTTATGGGAAGAAACCATCATCAGAACTGACCCACAAACAGCACATATGTTGGAATTATCAGACAGGATTTAAAAATAATCATAAAAAATACATTAAGGCATCAAGTGGAAAAGGCAGATCACATGATATAAACGGGAAATGTGAGCACAGAGTGAACACACACACACACACACAGAAATAAATGTGTATATGGAGGTACTAGACAGGTGTTTTAAATTCTGTATCAGAGTAAGTCTTTCAATGAGTTTATCAACAGACTGCCATGATAAACAATCAGTGAAATTCAAGTTAGGTCAATAGAAATTATCCAAATTAAAATACAGAAAGAGTCCTGAGAGATGATGTCAAGCAGTTTCATATACAAGCAACTCAAGTCCCAGAAGGGAAAAATAAGAGCAAATAGTCTTTAGTAATACATATCTACCCAAACCCTCCAAGGCAAAACAAACCCCAAGTAGGATAAACTCAAAGAAAACTACATCTAGGCACCTCATAAACTGCTGACAGAGGTCAGGTGGGGTAAGGAGAATGGGGAGTACCCATACCCTAATGGGTATGGGATTTATTCTGGGTTCATGAAAATCTTTTCAAACTCTGTAGAGATGATGGATACACAATGCTGTGAATATCTAAATACCATCAAATTGTTTACTAAAAAATGGTCACTTTTACTATACTTATTTCACCTCAACTTTTTTAAATGAGGGGAAAAACATTTATATTTCTCAAAACAAGGTATAAAATGGCCCTTACACATATGAAGATATTCAATTTCATTCATAAGAGAAATGCAAATGAGAAGTAGGCCAAGATACACTTCAACACCCATTGGATTGGCAAAAGTTCAAAAGCTTGGTAATACAATGTTTGGCAAGGCTGTGAGTAAACAGGTACTTTCATACATTGCTGGCCAGAAGGGGAAACAGTACAACCCTTACAGGCATATGTGGCAATAACTGGCACAGACTGTAAAGTCGGCACCACCTATCGGTGTTCATGCCTTTTTATAATCTCCACCCTTTAGTATGCACAGGGATCTAGGACTTGCTCCTAACCAAGACTCACCTCTGTGGTAACATCACATCATAAAAGACTCCACTGAAAGCCTGCTCACTCTAAAGGCTCTCTTTGACAGCTTGATGAAATGACCATTTTGGGAAAGCTCACAAGACAAGGAACTGCAAGCGGCACCTCGGCTTCCAAGGAGGTTAACACGAAGCCAGGGCCCTTCCTCAGTCCCACGACCACAATGAAATGAATTCTGCCAACAACATGAGTGAGCTTGAAAGCAGGTATTTCCACAGTCAGGAACAAAGCCCAGCAGACATCTGGATTGCAACCTCGGAAATCCTACACAGAGGATGCAATTAAGCTATGCCCAGACTTCTGACCCACAGAAATTGTGAAATAATAAATGTATGCTGTTTTAAGCAAATTTGTGGTAATCTGTTGCACAGCAATAGGTAACTAACACACTTACCACACTACATATGCATTTACCTTGCAGGCTCAGCAATCCCATGTCTAAGAATTTATACTAAAGATATACTTTCAACAGTACAAAAATACTCCTGTATACAGTTATTAATTGTAACTTTATAATTGTAAGATACTGCCAACTACTTAAATAACCAAATACAAAAAACAAAACAACAACAACAACAAAAAAAACAAATACAGGAGATTGGTTGAAGTATTCTACAGCTATAAAAAAGGCTAGGAAGACCTCCATGAACTGAAATGTAGCTTTTCTAAGACTATTTAGGGGAAAAAAGTAGAGTGCAACATAAAGTATACAGGCTGCTACATTTTGTGTATGAAACAAACAAGTAATTATGAAGAAACCTGTATCTGCTTACATTCATAAGAAACAAAAAAATAAAAAGAAGGATAAACAAGAAATCAGTGATACTGATTAGCTACATGGGGCATGGGATTGAGAATGAGGGATTGAGATTGGCTATCAAAGGAACAGAGAAGGGAATACACTTTTTCTGAATATCACAAGTTGATAACTGATAGCTAACCCATCAAAAAAATATAAATCAGCAAGGTTGTGGTGTGGGGGCAAGACATAACCACCCTGAAAATTGAAAGCAAACAAAAACAAACCTCAAAATACTGGATTTCAAATAAAAAACACAATCACACTGAGGAGAGGGGGTTGAAGCAAAGCAAGCTTTGCTTCAAAGCTAATTTGAGGAACTTGTGAAGCCTATTTTTGTGAATACCCTTCATTTAGGGGGAAAAAATAATTGCTAGCAAATCCTAAACTTCTGCCAGTAGTTTGTTTTTCATAGTGGTATGGAGATAACAACTCTGAAACCATTATGTGAGTACTGTGGATTGAGTGGATGAGTCAATGTACAGATGTTGTCAGAAGCCGAGTTCTCACTGTGGAAAAAGGCAGACAGATATAGAGAACAGGTGAAGCCAAGATGGAAACTTTGGGGGGTGGATTGGAATTGAAGGGATCAGTATGAATTAATGCTTTCTAATGTGTGTATGCATGTATGTTCTATCCATTATAAAAGGCTCAAAAGTGGGATCCCTGGGTGGCGCAGCGGTTTGGCGCCTGCCTTTGGCCCAGGGCGCGATCCTGGAGACCCGGGATCGAATCCCACGTCGGGCTCCCGGTGCATGGAGCCTGCTTCTCCCTCTGCCTGTGTCTCTGCCTCATTCTCTCTCTCTCTCTGTGACTATCACAAATAAATAAAAATTAAAAAAAAAAAAAAAAAAAGGCTCAAAAGCCGTGACATTTTAGTAACGATGAACATGCCTAGTACCAGATCGTGGTTTCTACATACCATTCCACATTAACCAGTTACTTGGAAAAATCTCCAATTCCAGGACTAAAGTAGGGAAGATACATAATGGGACTGAAATAACTTACTGTACCAGAAAATAAGGAAGCACTAAAAAAAAATGGGCCATTTGAAAAGACATAGGAGCCAACTTGAAGGGACTCCTGCTGTGCTAAATGTCAGGTAACAACAACAACAACAGAAATCCAACAGTAATGGATCATAACCCAATGAGTAAAATAGGAACCATTGGTCCTTTCTGGTAATAGTTTACAGATCCAGTAGAACGCCAACTGATAATCATAAAGGTAGAAAATCACCATTCCATAACCAGCACAGGACACATCAGTTCATGCAAGAATCATTAGTGGCTGACAATTCTAAGGTGGAGAAAGTCTGAGAAGAAGTAGGATATTAATTGTATGGTCTTAAAGCATCTCCTCAGAAATTGTTTATTAGTCCCAAGAGGAGAAACAGTAACCACACAATGGAGAAACTAAGTGACATTCTAAATGGATAATCAAAATTAAATGGTCAATGATGGACTAATAGACACTGTATGACTCTGAATGTGATATCCTGAGAAGGATAATCAATTAGGTATCATTTCATCAGATATTCTCAAACCGAGGCATATTCCATAAAATAACTTCCTTGTATTCTTCAAAAATATCAACATCATAAAAGTCAAAGAAAGGCTAAGGCACTGTTCCAGATTAAAGAACTAAGGTATGATAATGAGATGCAATGCAACATCCAGGGCTGGATTCTAGACTGGAAAGAGAAGTGTTATAAAGAACATTTTCAGGAAAATTTTATAAAACTTGAATACAGATTACAGATTAGAAAATCATATTCTAGGTTAAATTTTCTCAATCTGATAACTGCAATGTGTTTATGTAAGAGAATATCCTTGTTCTTAAGAAATAAACTCTGAAGCATTAAGAGGTTAAAAAATGATATATAAATTGATCTTTCAAATGCTTTAAGTAATAATTGTGCATATATGCAGTTTTAGACATAATCATAAAGCAGGGAAACAAGGGAAGTAGGAGGAAGAAAAAATAAAATGTAAAACTTTAAGAATTGGTGATTAAGTAGAGAGGATAGAGTGCTGTAAAATGCATGCAACGAATCTGTTATTCTGAAGTTGTTGAGATTCTCAAAATGACATATACACTGGTATTTTCAAAAATACAGGAATTATACTTGCTGCTAGATCTTGTTTAATGTGATACAAAATACAAAGCATGTCATAGCACAAATCTGGTTTTTAAATACTTCGATAACTATTATTCAAAACTGGTTATCTTGCAACCTTATGCATTTTATTTTATTCGTTTATCAATGCTATTCTGAAAAGTGGACTGCTTAGGCTTTTCATGGCACAAAAAAGAATCTCTAAGCTATAGATCCCTTATCTATCTACAAGTTAGTTATAATGAGGAAAATGCAAATAGCCTGCAGCTTTTTGTGATGCCATAAGCAAATTATAAAAGAAAACATCACTGATAACGAACATTCAATTTAACCTTATTAATTTCTATACAGAATGATTTTCCCTTAAGTGTAGAGAGTATTCAAAATATTAACTTCAACCTCATACAAGGCATCTATGAACACGTATAACACCACACACCCATATATGGAAAATACAGGCACACAGTGACTATAAAAATGAATCAGGACTATGAAATTTCTTATAGAGAAACTTAGTGCTTACATTATCTTAGACAAATTGGTTAAAAATAAGATACTATTTACCATCTCTCTTTTGGAAAATTTTTTAAAATTTCTTTAATGATTGGCTGGTAGCAGGCTTCCCTCTCTGCTTTCCCGGTTTCACTCCAGTCTCTCACAAACTGTTTCAGTGTGGATTTTAATTTATCCATGTCAAATGTAGATGCTGGCATAATCTTTCCATTCCCCTGTTTAGAAAACAGAAATCAATTAGCTTCTGATCAAGGAATCAATCACGAATATGGTTAAACAGACTTGCTACTAAGGGGCTATATAGATGGTTTGGTGGATAAATCACTAGCCTCTCACCTCAACCAGGGTTCATGTAGGGTTGAGATCCTACATGAAAAGAGTTTGGTGGTCTCACTTCTACCCTCAATAGATTTAAGGTCCACTAATCATGAAACCACCATATAATTAAGCAGTCTTTACTCAGGAGAGGACCAGAACTGAGCTGCTATGGAGACGGGACATCTTCTCTAAGAGAGGGAAGAAAGTCCCTCCAGGTCATTGATGGGGCAGCATGGAGAGGCTCACACTGGAGTGGCCGAACTGTAGCTATCCTGTGGATACAAAAAGAGGACTTCAGTTTCTATTACTGCCAGTCCCTTGAGATTTATAAGTGAAAATAACTTCTTAAAGTAAAAGATAAATATCAACAGATACAAGATACTGAAAATGCATTTAGCAAAGGAAATTAATTTTACACAGCTAGTAAAGTTGGTCATAAAAACTTGTCACTAACTCCATATGCTAGAACAGTCAGGACATTATGTGAAACATACAACAATATGCCAATAATTATCTTACTATTTTTATAAAAAAAAATAATCCCTGAACAAACCTAGTTTCTGGCATGGTATTCTGTTTAGCCTAATCAAATGCCTGAGCATAAAAGTGAAAATATTCTCTAAGTAGAGCAAATGGCCCATGCAAAATATAAAAGTGAAATCCAGAAAGATAAAGACCTCAAAATACAGAGGTTAAACCCTAAAATAAAAATAGAACAAACTTTCACATACATCTTCTCCATATTCTTTATTTTCAAACATATGTATGCAATCATTCACAATGGTCAGTAGTATTTCTTGATTATGATCAATGCATTTCCGAATCTTGTCCAAGTGAAGAAGAAACTGAGGAAGTAGTTTCTGTTGATTATCTGGAAGTGATCGAAATTGTCTTTCTGTTCGGTTCACTCGCTCATGCATACTGGTGCTAAAACATAAAAGGTGTTTTTTAAATTGGCAAAAGAATTCTCACCAGGGCCAATCTAACTTAAAGGTTGTCTTGCTGTACAATTATTTCTTTATGATGTTGGGAGACTGTCATTTACAATCTTCTGGTTTCTTAAAGGATATCAACTTAGAAAGTTTTATGTTATCACTTTAACAAATTCTCTAAGCAACCAAACAAAAGACAAATATTTTACAACTAGCAAAGTAAACATTTGCACCAATTAGGAGGGGGAAAAGGAAACATAAAGAAGATTAATGTACAATTAGTTTATTTTTATGATTATAATTTCCAAACTTGGAATTTTTAGCAAACTAGATGAATGCTTTGAATTTCTCCATCAAATAGCAAAATACTGCTCTGAAATTACTTGACAATATACAATATATGTTTTGAAATTAACTAAGAACCAATCAAGCTAAATTAAACATACACACACACACAAAGGATCTTATGTACTACAAAAGTAGTAAACAATGGAAAACTTGAAATTCTATAGCATTTTACATATTATTCACAATTTGCATTCCAGAAGTTTCCAGATAACTCTAATGGTCACTTTGAGAATTACCTATTTATAAAATCTGAAAACAAACAAAAAAACACATCATTTTTAAAAGCTGAACATTACATTTGCCATGAGTGTCATTTTACATCAATCAGATGGGCAAAATCTAAAAGCCTGATTATAAGAAATATGGGAAAAAATATTAAGAAATATTCCAAAAATATGGAACAACTTGAATATATATACACATACTGATTGATGACAGGTGCCAAAATTAGTACAACCACTTCGAAAAATAATTTAGCATTACCCAAACAAGCTTAATATGCACACTCCCTAGCAATTAGATACTCAATTATATACTCAAGATAAACTCCTGCACAGGGGCACCATGAAACATAAACTATCTTCCTATTACCACTGTTACATATAACAAACAAGAAACCTGCAAATAACCTAACAGTTAATCACCAGTAAAATGAATGAAGTACAGTATAATCAAACAATTGAATGCAACTGAATTAATAAACTACAACTATACACAATAATATGGATAAAACTTATGAATATAAGTATATGTTGAAAAGAAGCAAGTTGCAGAAAAATACAGAATGTACAATTCCATTTTATATAAAAATAAATATATTACAGGGACTGAACACATAAAAAAAACTACAAAGAAAGCAAAGAAATGAAAATTAAGAAAGTGATGTTCTTGCAGGGAAAAGGAAAGGGTTTTTTTTTTTTAACCAAGTGTTAGGTGCATGGGTTTTCATTGTATCATTCTTTACATTTTATATAAACAAATAAATAAATGTGTTTCTCCTCAAAGTTCTTTGGCATTTACTCTGTACTAAATGAAAATGAAAAACACGTTTTCATTTGGTTGTCTGAATCTTTCTATTCACTCAAGTTAATTGTCTCGTTTTTATGCCAAATTACTCTTTAATTTCTGAATAGTAATAAAGAAGTTCTGAAGAAGCTCTTGAGTAAAGCAATAACCTGATCAGGTTTTTAGAAACTGGTATGTGGTGGTGGTTGTGGTGGTCAGGGGCAAAAGGGGAATTGGTAGGGTAGTGTGAAAAGATCAAGCTGGCAGGTTCTGCATTGATGTTTGCTTTGGTCCCCCTAGAGACAGTGTAACAGTGAGCTGTAGAGTCAAAGAGATAGGGATTGAAATTCAGGTTATGCCACCTATTTGCTACAAGACCCTTTGCAAGTTACTTCCTTTCTCCCTGCCTCAATTGTCTCACATACAAAACAAGGTAATACATAACAACAGCAATGATGATGATAATTATAGAAGCTATTATTTGTTGAGATTTAATAAAAGCCAGGCCCTACAAAAGTCACTGAACATGGATTACTCTGAGAAATCTCCATAAAACCCTACAAGGTTGGGTACCATTATATTCCTCTACCAATCCAATGGGATTTCACTAAAAATGTAACAAAATAACGCATACAAATCACTTAGCCCAGGGCCTGAAACATAGATCAAATGTGGTAGTTTTAACTATATATGTTCACAGTGAAGATACAAAAAAATGTAAAGTAAAAATTCTCCAGGAAA
Source organism: Canis aureus (assembly GCF_053574225.1). Classification (NCBI taxonomy): domain Eukaryota; kingdom Metazoa; phylum Chordata; class Mammalia; order Carnivora; family Canidae; genus Canis; species Canis aureus. Next base: position 83,873,608 of record NC_135611.1, on the reverse strand, counting down.
AAAGCTATTAATAATCCCTCTTCTAAAGGTAATCACTTCTTTTTGGCATATTTCTCCTTGTTGTTAAGATAGTTTTTTTAATTGCCTTTCTAGTCAAAAAGTAATACTCAGAACAGCACATCACTTGGAGATCACTAGAAATGAAGAATCTCATGGCCCACCTAAGAGCTACTGAAATGTAGCCTTTTAACAAGATCTCCAATGATTCACATGCATATCAACTTTTTAGAAGCACTTGTAATTCTTCAGCTTTATCAAAATAATTTTCCCAGATCAGAAAAAAACTTCTCTAATGACTATAAGACAAATGACTATAATGACTGTTCATTATACCATCTATGCAACCAAAATTGATTTAGTTATTTCCCAAACACTGGGTATCTATATACTTTCACTTGTCTACATGATAAGACTTTGTGTTCTAAATCTGTCTATATTTTAGGGGGGGGGGGGGGAAATTACTACAAATTCCCAAAAGGATAATTACCAAGTCAGAAAGGCTAAGTACTGGGGTGCCTGGGTGGCTCTCAGTTAAGCATCTGACTCTTGATTTTGATTTAGATCAAGATTTCATAGGTCATGGGATGGAGCCCCAAGTGGGCACCATGATCAGTGGGGAGTCTGCTTCTCTCCTTATCCCCCTCCCTCTGCCCCTTCCCACCTCACTCTAAAATAAGCAAATCTTAAAAAAAAAAAAAAAAAAAAAAGTATTTTTAAGGCTCTTGACACAGATTCATTTTCAGAATGAATTAAGTTACATTCCTAGAAAATGAATCAAGTTACATTCCTAGAAAATAAAGGATGACACTAAAGGAACTATTTAAAGTGACTATAACAGCAAACATCAGAGTTATGAAGGGTTACAACTCACAGTCAATTGGTTAAAGAGTACTTCATTTCTAGTGTTCCTGAGCACTGGATGCCCCACAATCTCCCTCTCAACATATCTCAAAATTCAACATATCCAAACTGAACTTCGCACACAATAGCCCGTCCAAAAAAACCCTGCACCTCTTGCTCTATGGCTGACACTGATGAATGGTATACCATACATCCACTCAAGTCAGAAACAAATGAGTCACTGTAAAACACCTCTTCTTACAGACCCCACAATCACAAGCCCCAGATCCTTTTGATTCTACTTCATAAACTCTCTGCAAATCACTACCTCTCCCAAACCCTCATTCGGTCTCCCAAAGATTCCTAAGAGGCCTGCTCCCTAGGAATGCTGTCCCCAGATTAAATCTACCACACCCAATGAATTCTTCTAAAATATAAGTCTCATCTTTGTCCCTATATTGAATCTCCAGATTTCAACCTATGCAAATAACAATCAACAAATGTTATGCTCCCAAGGTGGCATGTTTCATTCTCCATGAAGACTAATTTCCAAGATTGTAGGGTAGTTGAAGGAAGTTATGGATTTGCCAGAAAAGCCCACACATATTTACTGTCAATTACTGATACTGAAGTGATGTAACTACAACAGAACAGTTATGAGATACAGGATATGTCTTAACCCAATTTTTAAAATGGTCTGCAAAACTGTCCATAATGTACATCCATCCACAATGACTCTCCTGAAATAAGTGAGGTCTTACTGAAGCTGATACAAGTCCAATCTTTACAATACTATTTTAAATGGGGCTAACTTCACTCTTCTGGAAATGCTTAAACAACCAATGTACTTTAAGGCAGGGGTGGGCAAACTATGGCTCCCTGGATACTGGGTCCATTTTGTAAAGACTTTTCCTGGAACATAGCCATGCCCATTTGTTCACATACTTCCTATGGTGGTTGCTCCCACATAGAGGCAGAGTCGAATAGCTGTAACAGAGACTACCTAGGCCCTCTGACCTTAAAATATTCATTGCCTGGCCCTTTAATGAAAGTTTCCCAACTCTCCCAACATTCTTTTAAGAATGTTTTACAACCTTCAGACTCTCCTTGGTTCTGAATTCAGTCAGCAGTTAAGAGGCCATGTCTTCTGATAACTAAGGGGAGAAAATAGAGTGACCAGCCATATGCTCAAGAGTATCTCTACCTTCAGCTCTCTCCAGAAGGTTGGTCTTGGCAGTGACCCCAACTCTGACTCAGTCTCCATTCATTAGGGTGGGTCTGATACTGGGTCTGAGCCAAGGGCCAAGGTCATAGACCCATTCCTCTGCACCGGTTGAGCTACTCTAGAATTCCAAATAGGAAAGTGTGTATTTATTTGAGAGAGAGCGAGAGCCAGAGAGATCAGAGAGAGAAAGGAAGAGGGAGAAGAAGACTCGCTGCTGGGCACGGAGCCCGATGCAGAGCTCACAGTACCAGGACCCTGAGATCATGACCTGAGCTGAAGGCAGACACTATTAATTGGCCAAGCCACCCAGGTGACCCCTTCTCTATCCATTTTTAAAATGTATTAAAACACACACACAGAAAAAATAAGTAAATAAAATAAAATAAAATAAAATAATTATAAATTAAAATGTATTAAAACACAAGTTTTAAATGGTCTTACTAGTATCTCTGCTTACTAATGCAGGGTAAAATTTTAGTCAACAATTTTGGATTTCAGGCCAGACTCTACCATAATTTGGTTGTGTAAGCCTGCACAATCTGTTCACCTCTTTATATGCCTATTCCTTCAGCTGTACAAAAGAACTCTACATCTCAATTTTTAAAATCTTACCTAACTGCTATTTCGAAAAGTAGAATGTTTCTCAGAAGACCTTTATTTTTCTTCATTCATAACAAGATTGGTATTTTAGGGCTAACAACCTAAAAACTTTTTTTTTTTTTTTTTTTTTTTTTTGCTATTCACTACAATGCTACAATAATTTTTGCCTTAATCAAAATATGTCATCTAGGGCAGCCCCAGTGGCACAGCAGTTTAGCGCCGCCTGCAGCCCAGGGTGTGATCCTGGAGACCTGGGATCGAGTCCCACATCAGGCTCCCTGCATGGAGCCTGCTTCTCCCTCTGCCTGTGTCTCTGCCCCTCTCTCTCTCTCTCTGTCCCTCATGAATAAATAAAATAAAAAATCTTAAAAAAAAAATAAAGAACTCAAAAAAAATATGTCATCTAAGCAAAACCTGTAGGAAACACAAAATTAGAAGCCATATTACTAGAACATATTAATCAGGACATTTCTTGTCCTTTGACCTTTAATCTAAATCCCCTATATAATCACTAAAAGACAGCAGTGAAACTAAGCTTTTTAAAATCTAGAAGTACTTGCTAAAGGTTTAGAATAGGATTGTCCATCAGATCTTACTGCAATAATGGAAAGGCTTACATCTGCACTGTCCAATATAACAGACACCAGCCACATGTGGCTGGTTATTAAGCATTTGAAATGTAGCTAGTAAGACTGAGGAAATGAATTTTAAATTTTAATTAATTTAAGCTTTAATGTAGCTAGATGTGACTAGCGACTACAGGATTGAACAGTGCAGGTCTAGAAGATCATAAACTGTTGGAACAACCTAGTGTGTTTTCTGCTACAAAATGCTTCCCATACCCCTAGTCCTTCAGTGATGTTTTTAAAAGCATATTTTTAACAATATTTACAGTCTGTTTGAAGTGTTTCATCAAGAGAGTACACACAAATAAAAAGGATTGTTTTTAAAAAATAAAATTATCCTAAATCTCACATTAAACTGCTAAAGAGGGATTACAGTATTGGAAACTATATCACAACAACTAGAATATGCACATAAAAACTCTTCTCTACATTGCCACAGTTGAGCCCTACTTCTAGGTCAAAGGTTCCTGCCCCCCCCCCCCATAAAAAGGCCCATTTGATACCTAATCTTAAATATCGATTTTAAATTAGTCTTAGTATATTGGAACCAGCACAAACACACATTTTAACTAGTTGGGTCCACTTCCTTTCCAGGACATATTCCAGTATCCTTTTCTAGATTTTTCACCTAAATCTAGGGTTGTTTCTCCTCCCTGTGTGATTCTTTCAAACAACAATACTTGCATCAAGTTCAATTCTGTGGTTGTATGCCTTCCTCCCTCTGTTGATACTAAATACAATCCCCACACTAGTTAATTCCCTTTTGGGCTCCATTAGTAGTGCGGTCCAGTTCCTACGCCTGGGTTTAATCAGTAGATTATTTCATCAAGATCTTTGCACTTCAAAATTTCAGGTTGCAGAAATGCAATCAGATTCTAAATAACTTTAGGCTTTTATTAAGCAAGTTTCCAAATTCAAAATAGTAACAAACTACCAACTTGTCACAAACTTACAGGCTATTTGGGAAGCACAAATGTATTTCTTTGCTACTACTTGTCTTATTTGTTAAAAATAGAGCTTCAACAACATATGCCAAGCACTGGTGACACAAAAATAAATAAGGCTCAGTCCCTGCCCTTGAAGAGGTCACAGTCAACCAATTAAAAAAAAAAAAAGTTTGCATAAATCACAGCAGCATCCCATCTAAGGGAACAGTTTTACCCGTGCAGTTCCTGTCTATCTCATTCCAACTGCAGACTCAGAACATCGCTGTCGGTGAACTCAACTCTTAACACGAATAAAAGTGCTAGATTTACCTGAAAAATCTAAGTCCCTTTCAGATCTTGGAATCATAATTTTGTGACTAGGCTATTTTAACACCTTATCTAAAAAGAAGAAAAAAAAAAGTGGAAGTTAAGCAAGTTTAAAAGTCCCATCACTGTGCCCAGCCCGTAGTGAGAATTCGATACATATTTGCAGAATAAAATATCAAAAAAAGTGATCCTCTACTGTGCCTCCTCTCCTTTCCCTCTTCAATAATGAGCAAATTTTAGAACATCCGGACCACCTCCGACCTTAATTTCACCCACCAGTTAAAGACTTTGAGCGCCATCATTCACCACTACTGTGCCTGGACGTTCAAAGCGCCCGGGGGGGGGGGGGGATGTTGGGGTGGAAATCTTACGCAGCTGCTCTCGCAAGAACTGGCAACAGTTTGGGAAATTCGTCCTACGGCATCCCACGTGTAGGTGAACTTGGGTTCTCGGCGTGTTCAGGTTGGAGGACATCGACAACACATACAGATCATGCCCAGCACTGGACGCTTTTACCACCATCATCTTCTATCTGCAATTGTTAACAGCACTTTTCCGGTCACCCCCACCGGCCTCAAAGCCAAACCTTTAAGGAGGGATGATGGAAGGCAAGAGAGCTAATCTGATCCTGAGGTTGGAAGACACGAGGCTGGGCAGCAGACGGCGCGGCAGGCACGCGGCTGTGCAGGGCCGGGCCGGGGCGGGGGTGGGGGGGGCTAAGGTGGTACGAGGTGACTCAGGGGCCCGGAGGTCAGCAGCTGTGGCGGCCCGGTCCGGGCGCCCGGAGGCGTGGCGGCCGCGGGCGAGGGCGAGGCCGAGGGCGAGGGCGAGGGCGAGGGCGAGCGCGGCGGGCGCCCCCGTTCCGGCGGCTCGGCCGCGACCAGCGGGCACCTCGATGGGCTGCGCCGGGGTCCGCCACGGGCTTCTTACCCGTAGTAGCGGAAGGCATTAATGATCTTCCAGAAGTGCTCGCGCTCCAGCCGCTCCTCCTCCTCCTCCGTGCTGCGCGCGGCCGCCGCCGCCGCCGAAACCGCCGCGGCCGAGGCCAAACGCCCGGCGGAGAACTGCACTTCCACCTCCTCGCTCCCGCCGCGGCCGCCGCCGCCTCCCCCGCAGCCCTCGGGCAGCTGAGAAGCGGGCGGCGGAGGGCGCCGCCGTCGCTGCATCGCCGCCGCGGCCCGAGGCCTGGCTCGCTTGCGTCTCGCCGCAACTGAGAGCGTGGTGGCGGCTGCTCGGCCTTCCTCTAGACGGCGCCCGCCGCGGACATGCCCCCAGCTCGCGGTGCGCTCCGCCCCCGCCGCCCTCAGGCCTCCATCCGCGCCGGGCTCCGCCAGGTCTTCGGGAGCGCCCGGCACGAGCGCGCATGCGCCTGCGAGGGTACGACGGAGGGCCGCCGCCGCCCGCGCTCATTCGCTGCCGGGTTTGGCGACGGCGCGCTGCCGGAAGGACGACGCGCCCAGTGGGCGGGGCGAAGGGTCAGGTGGGCGGGGCGACCGGGGAGATCCCTCGTGGGGTGGGGCCGGCACCTGCGGGAAGCCGCGGAGGTGGGGCCGAAGAGCCTGCGGGCGCTGGGAGTGGGACGGGCAGCTGAACCGAGGCGAAAGGAGGGGCGGGCCGGCAGGAAGTTCAGCCTCGGTGAGTTTATTAGGAGTGTTTAGTTAAGAAAACCTGGGGGGGAGGTCTTGCGTTCATCCTGGTCTAAAGTTTAATTTGTTTTCTAAGTGTATTTCCGCGTCTAATTACGTAGGGGAAGAGAGACACCATCATCTATTCAGTGCTTAGGGTCTTGCGAAAATCCTCCTCCCGCCCCGGCCGGTGGTGGCAGACGGATGAAGAAGATGTGAAGACCACCCAAAGGCACAGGAGCCGAAATGCCTCAGCCTTGGCGCGAGTAGCCTCCTAGGGTTGCCCTTAGCAATGCCAGGCTTAGCTTCTTCCTCTTCATCTACAGACACTTTCCACCTCTTTTGTCTCTGAGCTCGTAGTTAAAACAGGTGCCTCGCCCAACATTTAATATTATTCTTAGGAAATAACTTTTTTTTTTTTTTCAATTTTATCTACCCCTCGGTATATCTTTCTTACAAAAAAAAAAAAAAGTGCTAAAAGAAAAAAGATTGCTTTATTCAGAAGAGTTAAACATGCCCAGGTACCACAAATTCCGTAAAAACATATCATCATATTGAAAAGGAAATGGCGTTATATTTTCATCAATTAGTAATGCTTTAAAAAGTCTTGTGGTTATTCCGTGTCAATGTTCCATTTTTCATACAATATTTTTTATAGAACTTTAAAGTCTATTTCTTTAATAGTAATGCAGTAATACATGGTCCAAAAATCAAAAGGAAAGGGCAAAGGGTTACAAATGTGGAGTTTCTTTACCTTCTTCCTAGCCAGCCTTATCCCCTACACAGACGCAATATGTCAATTCCTTACCTATTCTTCCACGTTTTCTATCCAGTGTGGATTTTTCTTAGAGACAGGTGTTTGGAAGTTATATATATACTCTCATGTTATTAGCTGTCACCAATACTGTTTTACATGTATATTTTACATATTTTATCTATTAATACACAAATTATATATGTAATAATTTTGATGCACTGATCTAGGTCTGAATGACCTAATGGATATAGACCAGAATGCCATGGATAGTTATAGTCAGCAACGTACTTTTCATTATCCTGGGAAGTATAACAAACATTTTCTTTTTTCTTTTTCTTTTTCTTCTTTTTTCTGGGGGGGGGGGGAGAAACAGAGAATGTGAGGGGGGGGCATGGTAGGGGGAAGAGAGAATACCAAGCAGGCTTCAGGCCCAGCCCACTTTGGGGCTCAATCTCTTGACCCTGAGATCACGACTGGAGCAGAAATCTTGAGTCAGATGCATAACCAACTGAGGCACACAGGTGCCTCAACATTTTCAAATTAATTCCCTGTATAGAGGCTACCTTGGCCCTGTCTCATTACTCGGTGAGAATCTTAGGGTCTGTGTCATTAAGGTGCTCAAACTTAATCTCAATTGTGATTTCACAGATGAGGAAACTAGGGGAACAGCTATTAAGTGATCCATTAGACACAGTACGTTACTGGCACTACGCCCACCTCCTCAAGTCTCGTGCCTCTATTTGATCAGTATTTGGTTATGACACCAACTGTACTTTTAGAATATTATACTATCTCACATTTAACATTTTACATTTTCTAAATTGGTTTTTTCCTGTCATTTTTTCCTTTGTTCACAACTCTGTGAAGGAGGTGTTATTATTGTCTTCATTTAACAACTGAAGACACAGACTCAGAGAAATTAATAGTCTTGCCAAAGGGTACATAAATAGCAGAGCTGACATTCATCTATTCATTCATTCCTTTCAACAAATGTGCTGATTTCCTCCTATGTTTCTTGCACCAAGCTAAAGGCAGCTAGAAGCTGGGCTTTTTATTCTTGCTTTGCCAGTTGGTAACTGACGGACTAAAAAGTATTTTGAGATCTCGATTACATTATTTCTTAAATGGACATATTACCCTTTTTTACAGGGTCATTGGGAAGAATAAATAAGATAAAGAATGAGAAATGCCTGGTATGTCTGCTCAATAAATGTTAATTTTCTGTCCTCCTTTCAGATGTCTTTAGTGAGGAAAAAATTTTGGCCTTGTTTTAAAATGCTTTTAGGATTTCCTTGACCTGACTTCTTTGCAATGAGTTTCTTCTATAAAAGAGGCATATTTTCATCAGAAAGAGGTCTCTTTTAAAAAAAATGTATTTATTTATTCAAGAGAGACAGAGAAAGAGAGAGAGAGAGGCAGAGACACAGGCAGAGGGAGAAGCAGGCTCCATTTAGGGAGCCTGACATGGGACTCCATCCAGGGTCTCCAGGATCATGCCCTGGGCTAAAGGCGGCACTAAACCACTGAGCCACCCGGGCTGCCCAGAAAAAGGTCAAGAGGTCTCTTTTAATCTCTAGGAATTAATAACCCAAAAGGCCATCACTCTTTCTTTAGTTATTCTGCAAAACTACTAGTTAAGCAGTTATAGCTCACACACTCATATATATTCATACATTGTTGATTGGGAATGTAAAATGGAACAGCCACTGTGGAAAAAACTATATCTGTTTCTTACATCCAGTAATTGCATATGTGGACATTTATCCTAGAGAAATGAAAAAGTGTGCTCACACAAAAACCTAATCTACATGAAAGTTCATGGTTATTTGTAAAAGCCAAAAACTAGTAACAATCCAAATGTCCTTTAGCAAATGAATGGTTAAACAAACTGGGTCACATCCATCCATGGGAAACTTACTTGGCAATAAGAAGAGGAATGATTTATTTACACACTTAATAACTTAAGTGAATCTCAAAAGACTTAGGGTCAGTGGGAAAAAAATCTCAAAGGGGGTTACAAATACTGTATGATTCTATTTATATATTTTGTCTTGAAATGACAAAATTATAGTGATGGAAATCAGATCAATGGCTGCCAGAGGTTGGAGGTGATAGGGAGTAAGGGTGGTATCTGTGGCTATGAAAGGATAGTACAAGATATGAACTGTTCTGTATCTTGTAATACAGAACTGTTCTGTATCTTGACTATGGCGGAGGTCACACAAATCTACACTTTGACAAAATTGCATATAAATTAATATTCATGCCATATATACATAGATGAATACATACCAAACTGGTAAAATTGAATACGGTTCATCAATGTCAACTGAGCACAATATTGTGCTATAGTTATGCAAGATTTTGCCATTGTGGTGAAGAGTATAGGGAATCTGTGAATTATTTCGTACTGTATATAAATCTACATAATCTCAAAACAAAAGGTCTTTATAATAACACATAAACCTGTAATTTCTACTTTGTTCTCATAGATACATTTTTACATTTAAATCCAGAAGAGGTTTCTAAGTAAATTACTTTTCTCATCTTAAAAATATGAATTATGGAAATTTTTCAAACTGAAATAAAAGTAGAAACAATAACACATGCAATCTGTTACATTATTATAATCCTTCATCCAATTTCACCAATTCTCAACAGTTTAGTAATCTTGTTTTATCTAACCTCACCTTGTTGATTATTTTGCAAGGGTATTTTACAGCAGTTCCCAGACATTGTATTGTTTTTCCCATACAAACTTCAGTGTACATATCTAAGAGGAACTTTGAAAAGATAACCATTATGTCATTATTCAATCTGTCGACAAAATTAATAATGAATTTTATTATCACCTAATACCCAGTTTTTATTCAAATTTCCCTACTTGCCTCAAAAATGTCTTCTTTTTTTTTTTTTTAATTTTTATTTATTTATGATAGTCACAGAGAGAGAGAGAGAGGCAGAGACACAGGCAGAGGGAGAAGCAGGCTCCATGCACCGGGAGCCCGACGTGGGACTCGATCCCGGGTCTCCAGGATCGCGCCCTGGGCCAAAGGCAGGCGCCAAACCGCTGCGCCACCCAGGGATCCCTCAAAAATGTCTTCTTATAGTTAGTTGTTAAAACTTAGAACATCATGCCTATTGTATCTCTTTCTATTCCTCAAGACCCCGCTTCTTCCCTTCTCTTCTTGTTACCATGCCTTTTTTTTTCTTTTTTTCCTCGAGAAAGCTAGATCATTTGGCCTGAAAAATATTGCATATTTTAGATTTGGCTGATTGTTTTCTCCTGGCATGATTTCTTGCTTCTTTTATTCAATACTATGTTTCAAAGTTTTATCCATGTTGTATAGAGCTATAGTTTGTCCCATGAAGTATTCCTTGGGTGAACATATCACAATTTATTTTTTATCAGAAGACATCTTATTTTTTTTTCATGTACACCCCAGCTTCCTTATCCATTTTTATTTTTCTTCAAAGCACTTAGCACTACCTGACACTGCACTCCTGTAATGGTGAATTTTATATATCAACTTGACTGGGTTAAGAGTACCCAGATAGCTGGTAAAACATTATTTCCTGGTATGTCTATGAGGGTGTCTCCAAAAGACAGTAGCATATGAATCAATAGATCCAGTAAAGAAGATCATTCTCACCCATGCAGGTGGGCATCATCCAATCCTTTGGGGGCCTCAATAGAACAAATAAAGCAGAGGAAGGGTGAATTTTCTTGAGCTGAAACAATCAGCTTCTTCTACCGTTGAACATCATAGCTCTTGGTTCTCAGGCTTTCAGACTCAGACCTGGACTCAAACCATCAGTCCCCGATTATTAGGCCTTCGGACTTAATTTGCTTAACTTCAATGGTCTTCTCAATTGTGAATCGGCTAAAGGACTATCTTTTATCACTAAGATTCTGTTGGAGACTACTCAAGCCGAGTCAGATTTCTTAGTTGCAGATGACAGAATCCATTCTAGTTACTTGAAGCAGAAAATGATTTTTAGGAAGAACTGGCAACCAAGCTTGAATGCCATACAGAAATAATATAGCACAATACCTGTTGTTCCAAGGGAAAGTGTTTTAATGGACACTAATTCCACTACTACATACCATTCATCACTTATAATGTTAAGGACCAGATACAGATAATAAAGCCTGTGCTATAACTACCCTGAAAAAAAAAATGCTTCTGCCATAAGATCAAGTTTCCCCACATGTGGTCATCACCTCATCATGCTAATCTAGGTAACTGTCAGAATGACTATTTGTATGTCACTAATCAACACCATAGTCAACACTGGTTGGCTGGGTCCAAGGACAAGAAGCAGTGCAGTGCAGAGCAAAAAGACTGGATCTGGCTTAGGAGGTCTAGGCTGTGATGTTGACACTGATGCCAGTAGTTATATGACCTTAGGGATGTCAACTAACCTCACTGGACTATGTCCTGATCTATAAAGTGAAACAATTAGACAATTGTTCTTAAAAGATGTTCTAGCTCTAACATTCTTCAAAAATAAAATAACAGGCAATATCCTTTGATTTCAAGCAGTCTTCTTCTTCTTCAAAAAAAATGCCATCAGTCAGCAATTTTTCTATCTGCAAGAGTTTTCTCTATTTAGTTGCTTTCTTCTGCTCTCAATTTGCCTATTAAACTATTTTTTAAAAATGCCTTGGTATCCAGCATGGGACTCCTGCATACCATTTCCAAAGCATATCCTCCACTGAGGTATAGAGTAGATAAACATGATGAATTGAAAGAAGGAAACTTCATAGTCCATTGTATAAACAAGAAGTTCAAAGTTGCCTTCCTGCTTTAGGTAAAATGGTTAGCGCAATCATCCCTTCATTTTCCTGCTGTGCCAGCGAAATTACTCCTTCATTATTCTCAAAGTATTTTCATAACGATTAAATATTTGAAAGCACAGGCTCAGAAATCTGCAGACCTATTTATCTACTAATCCTGAGTATAGAGGATTATGCTTATACAATAAGATATTTCATTGGAAGTTTATATATTATGTTTGTTTGCCCTTTAATCAGCTGCTTTACTTACTTTGAGAAAAAAAAAATTTTTTTTCTTTGAGGGTGGGAGGCATATTTGTTTTGTTCATGTTCATATCCCTAACATCCAGCACAGTGTCTGGCATATAAATATTTTCTATAACCATTTTGTGAAATAAGTGAATTTATAAGTGCCAGGCACCATGCTAAACACTGTATGTGTATAGTTGTGTATGGCTTAATTTAATAGTTTTGTCATCCTTTTTTTTAAAACAGATGAGAACACTATAAAACTATAAGTGACTGTATAAAGTCATACAGTTATTAGATGGGAATGCCGTGATTTGGAAGCAAGTCTACAAAGCCCAAAAAATTATTAACCACTGAATCTACTGCCTGTACTGAAGTTGGTCTTGTTTATCCTTAGACAAGTTTCATGAAGTCCTTTTACTTTAGAAAACCTTATTAACTTGCAAGTAACTATTTACAGAGATTTAACATGCTAGATGGGCAAGAAGACAGATTATGCTAACCAAAAACTGAGAGACTAGATTGCCCCAGGAATATGTTTGTGGAGACAAATCATTTCTTACTCTTTATGTGAAATATCTTGATTTCATATCAACACTGACTCAAATTGCTATTGACCTAAGGATCTCATGGAGAAAGGAAAAGGCCACTTGGGACTTTCCTGGCTCACTAACAGAGTTCCCCTATAACCATGATCCTCATTTAGGATTTATGATTTTTTATTCTTGGAATTCCTCTATTAATTCTGATCTTTATGAGTCCAGCTTTGTCTTAGAACTAGCTTGTTTTGTCTTTATATTCTTTGTTCTCATAGCTGGATCCAGACGAAGGATACCATCATTTGGTCTTAAAATAACAAGCATGTAGGGATCCCTGGGTGGCTCAGAGGTTTGGTGCCTGCCTTTGGCCCAGGGCGCGATCCCGGAGTACCGGGATCGAGTTCCACGTCGGGCTCCCAGCATAGAGCCTGCTTCTCCCTCTGCCTGTGTCTCTCCCTGACTCTCTCTCTCTATCATAAATAAATAAATAAATCTTAAAAAAAAAAAAAAAAAACAAGCATGCTCTCTCCTATAAAACTAGAGATATGACTCCTATAAATGGGTCCTGTGCTTGTTGTGATCCTTTATATTATTAATCACAGGAGCCATGAGCCAGTTGTAATATTTGTATGCACATTGTGTTTAATGTTTCCAATAGTTACTCTCAAATTTGAGATGAAAATTGTATTACTATTGTTAATTTTTTTGAAATAAAAAGTGAAGTAAAATGGATTTTCGTGTAAATTATAAGTGGAAGTTGGTTTACAAAATATATCATAGATTATCTACTGCTAGGAGTTACTGTTTTTTCCCCCGGAACACTAAAACAGTTCTTACAAAGTTATCTTCCCATCCCATAAGATCTAAACCTCTTTTGTTGTTGGAACATTTCAAATTAAAGAGATACTTTGAACAGACATTATTCCAAGGTTTCCCATCTGAAATCTAGGGTCCAGTTACCCTATAAACATACTCTTGTATGATTAAGGTACCAGCCAAGCAAATATACTCCTAAAAAACATTTGGAAAGAATTATATAACTATTACTTCCAAAGAAAACATCAAAGTAGTAATCACAGGGGGGAAATCAGAATTTGTTTGGGCTCCCTTATACTTACTTTACAGATTTTTGTTGTTGTTGGTTTAATTTACCCACAGTGGTGAAGATGGGAATACCACTGAATTTTTAGTGCAAAAGGCCTATATGGTCATCTGAAAGCTCTGCTGGAATCATGAATATGTGCTTTGTCTGGGGACCCCACACAAGTAAGAAAGACACTTTCCACTTCTCTCTTCTCTGCAGGGCTAGTCTCTAAGCACTTGTCCTTGTTCCACCATTTGTCTCTTAACTTTCTGAAATTATTAAGATTTAATATTGGGTGATTCTGTTTTTTTTTTTAATTTTTTATTTATTTCTTCATGACAGAGAGAGAGAGAGAGGCAGACATAGGCTGAGAGAGAGACAGGGAGCCTGATGTGGGACTCAATCCTGGGACTCCAGGATCACACCCCGAAGTCAGGGGCTTAACCACTGAACCCCCCCCCCCCCCCCCCCCCCCCCCCCCCGGCATCCCTGGATGATTCTTTTTTTTTTTTTGGATGATTCTTTTGAATGATCAGAATCACAATTACACCATGACTCCTGGCTCTCCCTTAAAAAGTCCTATACATTTCTGGGAGGTTTCCCCATTGTCTAACTTTCAACGAGCTATACTTTTTGCCTACATCTGCAAGTCAAAAGCATGGTCCTGACACTAGCATCATCTGGGAATTTCTTAGAGAAATGCAGCATCTCAGGCTCACCTGCTGAATCTGAATCTGCATTAAAACAAGATTCCCAGGAGATGCCTGGGTGGCTTGGTGGTTGAGCTTCTGCCTTTGGCTCAGTTCCTGGTCCCGGGGTCCTAGGATCGAGTCCCACATTAGGGTCCCCTGCGGGGAGCCTGCTTCTCCTTCTGCCTATGTCTTTGCCTCTTTCTCTGTGTCTCATGAATAAATAAATAAAATCTTAAAAAACAAAACACAAGGTCCCCAGGTAATTCATAGGCACATTAAAATTTGATAAGTACTGCTTTAGAAACAACACAGAACATATATATCTATGAATCCCTTTCCTGATAGATTAAGAGTGCATATGTATCTTTCCCTCTGAGAGCCTATGTCAGAATAAGAACACCCAACCTAAACAAGCTACAGTAAAAAGAACATTTACTCTCTTAAATTACATGAAGTTCCAAGGTCAGACAACTCCAGGCTGAGTCCTCCGCGCCATCAGCCCATCCCTCCCATCCTTCGCTCTGCTATTTTCAGTATGTTAGTAGAGTCTCTCACAATCAGCATGGTGGCCTCAGTTCCAGGCATCACACCCATGTACAACAGATAGAGTGAAGAAGATAGTCTGTTTCCTTCTATGTATGTACCTTTCCCTCAGTGGGTACACATTTCCGGAAGCCTCCTAGCAATGTCCCATTTGTACATCACATTCCTATTTCTAAAATAATCGTAGGCAAAGAATACAGAATTACCTTGGCAGGCTTAGACTAATTAATATCCTCTTCATAATCCTGAAACACGAACCTGATCCTTAAACACGCACCTGATCCTTAAACCACTCAGGCCTCTTATCTCTTATGAAGAAGAGAGGTGAAGGTGAGGTGGAGATGGGGAGGGGGGAATTTGCAGAGTCAGCAACTGGTAATAACTTTACCTTCATGTGTAAACAGAAAAAAAAGAATAAAGTAGAGATGATAGAAATCCTCTTTAAGGAATGAATCCTCTCTGATTTATTATATACCCACGCTAGAAGCATAACTAACTAAACGTGTATATAATTAATGTTTGGCTTCAGTTTACTTTATTGCACTCTATGCCAAATGAAATCCTGATATGTACTTTACTTGCTAATAAATAGGCTTACATAAAAATTATTTGGGACAGGGCTTGGCCCAGGTTTAAAAAATCTGGTCTATTGCAATACTTCTAACTTAACCTGCCAGCCTTTAGACTTCCTTCCTGTGTATCAGATACAGAAGAGATTTCATATGATTCTTTTTACAATAAATAATTTTTTTTTCAAAAGTAAATTGATAGGGTGCCTGAGTGGCTCAGTGGTTGAGCGTCTGCCTTTGGCTCAGGTCGTGATCCCATGGTCTTGGGATTGAGTCCCAGCATCAGGCTTCCCTCAGGGAGCCTGGTTCTCCCTCTGCCTGTGTCTCTGCCTCCCTCTGTGTGTCTCTCATAAATAAATAAATAAATAAATAAATAAATAAATAAATAAATAAATAAATTTGCCTAAAAACAAATGTTCAAAAGTAAATTGATAATATTGCTTTTCTGATTCAAATCCTTGAGTGTGTTCCACTGCCCTTCAGATAAATCCTAAGTTATTTAGCATAACATAACATCCTTCCGAGTGGACAGCAAGTAGTCTTTCCTGTCAGGTCCCAGGAGTCACCTCCCATCCCTCACCTTATTGCCCCCAAAAGTCGCTTCTTCCTTTACAACTTCAGATTTTTCCTTCCTCTGTTCCTGTGTTTCTCACACTGCTTTGTGAGTAGTTGTGAAAATATCTGGTTCCACAGAGTTTGTGAGCTCATTTAAGGCACAGACTGTCCCTGCTCCCAGTACAGTGTAGGTAATCTATCAGCATTCAATGAGCATATATAGAGCAAAGGTTGGCAAACTTCTATAGACAACCAGATAGTAAATATTTTTGGCTTTACAGGTCATAAGGTTTGTCACAACTATTCAACTGCTGTTGTAGCAAGGATCAGTGTTGCTGTATTCCAATAAATCTTTATTTTAAAAATCTTTATTTAAAAAAAAAAAAAAACACCGGTGACTAGCTGGATTTAGCCAATGAAACATAATTAGAAGAATAACATTATGTTAAGAATAAGCATTTATGTTGCCATAATGAGTCTTTCCCCTTTTTCCCACACCATCTTAAGACGCTTGGGAGCCTCAAACATTATCTTTAGGTCATTCTTTATTGATCTGTCTACCAGATGACAGTTTCCCAGTGTCTGGACCTGTTGATAGGACCCTTTTCCTGTTCCTATCATAAAGAGTGGAAGCAGGTGAGACAATAAACCAAGAACCAGAGCAGGATATTTCTGACACATCAAGAGTCTGAAAGTTGACTCTAACTTTTACAGACTTAGCAGCCACCCAGGAAACCTTGGGGTGTGAGGTGGGGGAATTGAATCAACTTGTATCAACTAGCTGAAACTCTGGATTTAAAATGTAAGACATGAAACTGGAATCATGGCTATGGAAATGCCAGAATTAAACTATCTTCCTAAACTCTCAAGAAAAATCTGGGGATTTTTTTGGTGGGAGGTAATGTTTCTTTCCCAGTCTTGGTTTTTCCCTCCATGAAAAGGGAGTTTAGTCAAGCAATACCCCCCTGACATTCCCTGCTTCACTCACCCTGCCTGGGGAAGGCAGTTTGTCCTACCTGATCAATACATTTGGGAAGAATCAACTGGAAGTGTTTGACTCATCTCCTGACCTTTTTTTTTTTTTTTTTTCTTTCCCCTCCTGGAGGTAAATTTGCTTGCAGTAAGCACAATTTATTGTCTGTTGCTCATGCTGTGAAATCCTTCCCACTTGGGAAAGTTTATCCTGATCCAATGCTACCTATGACCGCATGAGTAAGTCTGACTAATTCTGGATGGAGTTGAAAGGCCTGTTTAACTCTCATGTTAAGACACGTTCTCAAATGGAGGCTTTCTCAGTAATAGAGGGGATACTTTGTCCATCATCTGCCTCTCCTCTGTCTTATTGTTCATTTTGAACCCAGGTGGGAAAGAAAGGAGTATATTACCCAAATGTTCTTATTTTCCAAATTCGTTTTTTTTTTTGTTTTGTTTTTTTTTTTTTTTTTGATAGTCACATAGAGAGAGAGAGAGAGAGAGAGAAAGAGAGGCAGAGACACAGGCAGAGGGAGAAGCAGGCTCCATGCACCGGGAGCCCGATGTGGGATTCGATCCCGGGTCTCCAGGATCACGCCCTAGGCCAAAGGCAGGCGCCCAAACCGCTGAGCCACCCAGGGATCCCCCAAATTCGTGATACTCTGCCATCCAGGATCTCATTGACTGGGGCTAAAATGCCTCTCCAGGGCTAATTCCCAGAGATAGCAAATAACTCCCTAGAACCATCATATGCAAACTGACAAATCCAGAACCCACATCTCTCCACCATCTCCTTTATTTCAAACTCTTATGTACTAAGCCAATATTCCCTTGCCCTAACAAATCCAGGGCCAGGAACCACAGACTGTGGAACAGCCCCTGCACCCCAGAGACCACTGAAATCATTCAAACTGAGCCCAGTCCTGAACGTGCTCACTCTGCCTTGCTTTCCTTGCCTTGCTTTTCCTGAGGAGACCATGATACAGATTTTCCCCATGCCTCTTCTATCTGTAGAACCACCCTGTGCTTCCCCATGCGGTCCTGCATGGTGTGGTGTGCACCCTCTTCTTGGGGACTAAAATAAACTATCTTTTCAGTGGGAGTCATCTCCTGATTTATTGGTTTCATCATCTCTGGATAAAAATAAATCCCACATTCTAGAACAGGTAGTTGTTATTGGGCCCCTCTGGAGGCCTGAACAGATAGCTTCAGAAGTTGATGCAAAATGTGACTTTATGCCCTGGTCACTGATATTGGTTCCCCTTCTCTCTTCCTATATTTGTTTTTAACCAGAAAAATGGGAACAGAATTATCCACAGAGTAGGTCTGTGATTAGCAACAATTTCCTCATTTTTCACTTACTCTTGAGCTCCTGACAGTTGACTTCCCAAAGAAAGGTAACTCAACCAAGAATTTAGCAGTCCATCTGTCTCTTACGTGTGAAAGATTCCTTGTGTGTGTGTGTGTGTGTGTGTGTGTGTGTGTGTGTGTGTGTGTGAAAGATTCTTAAGTGTTGTGGACACAAGAGAAATGGAGTTCGTGGTCCAAGGTTTTAAGAGGCTTTTGGTACAGTAGGGAAGTAAAACTAGAAAATGCTGAACAATTGAGACCATCTAGTTTTAATGCAATATAGATGAAGTAAGGTATAATGGGAATTAAGGAAAGGGAAGAATAATTCAAAAGTGGCATGAGGGCTAGATCTCAAAGGATGAATTTAACTTGAAGGGGTAAAGAGATGGGGATACTCTTTGTAGACCAATTAAAGTTGGTTTAAGCAGAAGGGAAAAAAGATTGATTGTTATTACCGAAGAGATCAGGCACAGGTAGATCTAGAAGCTCAAACTATATCCTCAGGAATCCCTTGCTATTTGCTGGCTTTGCCAAGTACTACTCTTTTTTAAAGGTTGCAACAAAAGATCTGGGTTGGGTGTCACTGGACAGCCTGAGTCATGTGTTCTGCATTGAATCAATTGCTATGACCAAGGATTGTGGTTTTCTGATTAGAAACATGTCCACTTCAGAGCTGGCTGTGGAGTCAGCCACATCCAAAGCTATGGACTTGATGGGTTTGATGTTTCCCAAAGGAAATTCTGGGTGATGCCACCAAAGGGTAAAATCAATTCTGGATGAGAATGTATACAAATCTTTGATGTTGTGGGGGAATAACAATGTGAGCAAGGTGGAAGGGCAGGCAAAGACCAGTCTGATTATAATTCATAAAAAGAAATAGAGGGAAATAAATTGCAATAATTCAGGTAGTATAAAATCATTAGAAACTTTCAAAGTCAGATAAAAGAGTTTGGATGAGTCACTAAGCAACAGAGATTTATTTTAGATTCTGAAGCAGCAGAATGATACAATGAAAGTGGTATTATGGAAGGATTAATCGGGCAAGAGCAAGGGGATAAGCTGCTGTCAGGAAGACCAGATGAGGAGATTGTTCGAATAATCCTGAAATGAGGTGATAAAGATTTATGCTAGACAGTAATAGTAAAGGAAAGAGAGGAAGGTAAATCCAGATCATAATTTCAAAGGAAAAAAAGGTCAGAATTGAATATAGGGGATGAATAAAGAAAAGAATCAAAAAGGATGACAATGATTGTAGCTAGAGTTACAAAGATATCACTGAGAGAAATTATAAGGAGAGTGGATTTCTCCTCCTTCCAATGCCCCTGCCTCACAAGCTTGCTCCTTCAGCCTGTGATGGCCATCAGCAGGCTGGATAAAAACGGGAGAGTCTAAGTACTGGGAGATCATGGTAGCCTACCTTCACCATCATGTGCAATTACACATAAAAATAGAAGATGATAGAATAAGCACAAGAAGTTTGACAGTCATGATGTGTCATGTGATGCTGCTGTGATGTTTGTTTATAATCACAAATACCATTTTACAGTTTTCTCTCATTAGAAATTTACCTGCTTATACCCTAACTCATGCTTAGTTTATGTAAGCCCGCACCACTTATTAGTAATAATGTCCTTATTTCTCACCCTCGGGTTGGAAGCATTCTTAGACTATACATGTACTTTGGATTTTCTTTTCTTTTTTTTTTTTTGGATTTTCTTTAAATGCAACTTTTACAGTGGTGCTCTAATGCAACTGAAATTCTTTTTTTTCCCCATAGGAAATGAAAACAGGGTATTGAAGAGATATCTACATTCCCATGTTCATTGCAGTGTTATTCATAATTGCTAAGACAAGAAAACATATATATACACATATACACATGTATATATGTATGTCTATGTATATATTTGTGAATTCCTATAAATACATATGAATATATATAAATTCTGAAATTCTTATTTATGATTTCCAGCTGTTTAAAAGTAAAAGCATATCTATCTAATCTTAGTAATTAGGGCTATTTGATAGGGTTACCAATTATATGTACACATGAGGAAAAGAATAAGGAAGGAAAAATTAAAAATGCATCAGGTAAAAGCTATCTCGTGACTGGGGGGAGGACTGTTAGTAGCATGCTGGCAATGAGATTCAACTTCCTTTCCAAGTTCCCTTCTCTGCTCACCACATCAGAGGATAGATTCTCCTTCATTTTGGGAAACTGGAGAGATTCAATGATTTTGTTGATAGAATACAGAGAATGTGAGGATTCCCCCAAGGAGTAAAGCCAAGCATGGGAAAAGAAAACTGAGTACAAGTTAACAATTTCAAAATTATTGAGTACTGAGTTAATGGGGTGTGCCTTCAGAGTTATATTGAATGTTTCATCACAAACCTTCCACTGCTACAAATTTTATTTTTTTCTTTTTTCCTTTAAACAATAGCTAATATTTAACAGACCACATCTCTTGTGCCAGATTACTGTGCTCAACGTAAAGTGTTTGCATGGGTTAAAAATGTTAATATTCACAGCAATTTTATAAAGTAAGTTGATCATTAATTCTCTGTTTCACAGACAAGGTGAGTAAGCCCCAAGAGGGACAATAATTTGCTTAAGGTCACACAGAAAGATTTGATTCTGTTCTGCATGATGGACCCCGAAGCTCTGGTTTTCATTACCATGTTATACTCTTTTCCAGACAAATAGAGAAACTCTTCAATTTCCTTTAGCCAGGTGACAATGCTCTAACTGGAAGACCAGAAGCTGTATTGCTGAAGAAGGGTCAGATGGAAACTGGGAGGCATTCTCTGCCACATTCCATAAAGCAGCACAATTCCTTTCTCCATGTTTCTTCAGTGGAGCACCAGATGAAGTAACTGGCTTGCATCAGGGATTGTGTCTTCTAAAGGAACCAATATTTAGCCCTGTGAGATGCTCTGACTACAGGTATTATTTGGAGAGCTGGTGATAGACCTTATAAATTCACATCTCAGGGCACCTGCGTGGCTGTCAGTTAAGTGTCTGTCTTTGGCTCAGGTCATGATCTCAGGGTCCTGGGATCAAGCCCCACATGAGGCTCCCTGCTCAGCAGGGAGTTTTTTTTCTCCCTCTCTCTCTGTCCCTTCTGCTTTCTCTGCTTGTGCTCTCTCTCTTGAATAGATAAATAAAGATTTTATTTATTTATTCATGAAAGACCCACACAGAGAGGCAGATATATAAGCAGAGGGAGAAGCAGGCTCCCTATGGGGAGCCTGATCCAGGACTTGATTCCAGGACCCCGGGATCATGACCTGAGCCAAAGGCAGATGCTCAACCACTGAGCCACCCAGGCAACCCCAAATAAATAAAATCTTTAAAAAAAAAATTCACATCTCATCCCATGGTACCTTCCAGGGATGCATTGATACCACCCTCACCCCATTTCAGTCTTCACTAAGCCTATGTAGTTGATTGGAATTTGATGCAATGGCACTCTCCCCCACCCCACCCCATCTCTTTTCCACCCACCTTTTGAAATAATTTTAGACTTCAGAAAGGTTGCAAGAGTAGAGCAGAGCAATTTCAGATAGTATTCATTCAGCTTTCTCTAATTTCAACATCTTGCATGATGGTCAAAACTAAGAAGTTGGTATAACAGCATTAACTGTAGAATTTATATGCACTACATCAGTTTTTCTACTAATGTCTATTTAATGTTCCAGAAGGCAGTCCGGGATCTGGCATTACATTTAGTCATCAGGTCTCCTCTGTCTTCAGCAGTCCATGACAGTTCCTCAGTCTTTTTCTGTCATAATCTTTACACTGTGGAAGAATACTAATCATTTGTTTCATAGAATTTCCCTCAACTGGGTGTACCTAGTATTTTCTCATGATTTGACTGGGGCTCTGAATCTCTGGCAAGAATACCACAGAAGTGATGTGCCCTTCCCAGTGTATCATATTAGGGGGTAGGTGCTTCGTGGAGGGTTTTTTTTTTTTTTAAGATTTTATTTATTCATTCATGAGAGACACACACACACACACACAGAGAGAGAGAAAGGCAGAGATACAGGCAGAGGGAGAAGCAGGCTCTATGCAGGGAGCCTGACGTGGGACTTGATCCTGGGTCTCCAGGATCACACCCTGGACTGAAGACAGCGCTAAACCCCTGAGCCACCTGGGCTGCCCTCGTGGATTATTTTTAATCAAGGGCATGGCATGATGCAATTACAATTTGGAAAGATGACTCTGGCAGCTGGGTGCAGAATGAGTTGGAGTAGAGGAAGCTTGTGGTCAAGGCCCCAGTTAAGAGACTAGGAGTGAAGGTAGTCTGAACAAAGACTGTGGCTGTAGGGGGGAAATGAAAGTCTGAATATGGAATTTCTGAAGTGAAGCTAATAGGATTTGGGGGCTGTTTCCATAAGTGAAATGAGAAGAGGAACTGAGGATAATTACTAGGATATTAGAATAACAGGTAGATGGTGGATGCCCCTACCAACTGGTGACCAAAGTCTTTGTGATTTAGATTTCTTAAGATTTAAAAGAAATAATTTGCTGGCATGTGGCTTCTAGAAGAGGCTGTTTGAGTGTTTGTGAAAAAAAGACACAGAAAGAAGGAGGAGATGCCCAGCTATGATTTTCTTTTCTTTTCAAGTTTCAAGTTTGTAAACTCAGCATCCTTGGTGTGTATGTCTGAGTGAGACCAAAGTGTCAGCATCTCATTATGACTCTCATTTTCTCTGGGTAAAACAGATTTTTCATATGTATTTGACAAATATTTGTGGAACCCTGCATGAAAGAGCCAATGTATCTGAGTCAGGGGCAAAAGGAATGTGATGGGAGCCATTGCAAATTGTCCCATGGCCAAGGACTGTTTCATATAAACTGGCTTTGTTCTTAAGTCAAAACAATGAAGGCAAGAGGGAAATTCAAGAGGAAAGTAGTGAAGATGAATCTTTCTGGCTCATTTCTATGTTAGAGATAGAGGGGAGAAGAAAACTAGATTTTCTTAATGATGGGGAATGCCCACCTGAGCTTCCAATCGCCTAAAAGCTAGTCTTAACTTTTCAGTGCATTGTAGAGGAAGGAACACAGTTTAGCTGATTCAAAGCCAGTGGATTATAATTGTACATTAAATATTTACACTTCTCAATAAGACAGAGGTTTTTTTTTTTTTTTAACTCCACATGAAAATTATCTACAGAGTTTTAAGAAAATAAGATGTCCAGGATCCCCCAAGTGATTCAAATCTATTATTCAAAATGTCTTTAGTTGGAAGTGCCAGCAATGCAGCACAAATCAGCCTCAGCCAACAGTTTGGAGTGGGTTGTGCATTGTGATCTAATGCTGCATAACAAATCATCCAATTATCCAAAATATGGCAGCTTTAAAACACAGTGACCTTGTACAGTTACAGCGGATAGGGATTTTAGGAGTGGCTTAGCTGGTGGTTCTGCCTTGGAGTCTCTTACCAACTTGAAATCAAGGCTTCAGTCACCTAAAGGCTTGACTGGTCTTGTAAGACCCATTTCCAAGGTGGTTCGGTTACATGGTTGGCAAGCTGGTGCTGGCCATTGACAGGTGGTCCTACTATTTGCCACATGGGCTTTTGCACAGGGCTGGCTGCTCGAATATTCTCACCATATGTTGGCTGGTTTTCCCTACATCAAGTAATCTAAGAGAGCAAGGCAGAAACAGCTTGATCCAATTTTATGGCTGGGATTAAGGTTTCTTTGAGGAGCAAAAGAGGGATGGTATTCATAGGTCAGATCATCTGTTATTACAAAGGCTGAGGGCCCCTATATTGAGTGTTAGGCGTAGAGCAAACATACCATATGTTCCATTCATTTTCTATAGGGTGAAATAATTAAAATGAGTATTGAATGAGGTCACAAGGGTTATGTGTGACTTGCCTCCAGCTATCCTAACAGCATTTTAACTTTTGCAGGGCCCTTTAGATTCTATCACATGATTTTCTGATACCTTATTTGATCTTAAAAACAATCTTGGGTTTGTAGGTTGTAGTCAAGAGGGTTGGGATTGAAAGATGGAGCTAATAAGAGTGAACACCCACCAACCACCAGGCATTTGACTGGATGCTTTATGTTCATTCATACTTTTAACCCAATACCATGAGGTTGATATACAAAATTTCAATTTTGAGGGAGGCTGAGCTTCCTTGGGCTCAAAGAAGTTACATGGCATGTCCATGGTCAAGCATCAGAGCTGGAATGAAAGCCTAGGTTTTCCTCTCACTATCACATGTGCTTTCTATTGGGCTGCTTCACTTTTCAGCCTGACCAATCATTGGTGCCACTTTCACCAGGTGCTGCATTCTTGACTTTTCCTCTCAGGCAGCATGGAGCTCCCCAAAAGACAGAGGGACCTATCACTGAAGGCCCACACTTACCATACCCTCGGCATGACTTGCTTTTTGTTTTGTTTTGTTTTGGTTTGGTTTGGTGAACACTTCATTGCAAGTCTGTTGGAAAGAAAAAAAGAAGACAGAAGAAAGTATACTGGATTGGAAAAGAAATTGAGTTCACAATTTACACTGAAATAAATCTAATACTCTGGGAATGCCTCCCTTTGTTTGATTTTTATTAAAAATCTGGCTCTGATGCAGACTACTTCAGTGGCCTCAAGTAACAACTTGGCACCTCATTTACCTTTGTTGTCAAGTGGGGTGATATTTCTTAAGTGTGGCCTAAATTTCATGGATGTGGGACAGGAGGCAATGGAAGACAGGAAGCATTTTGTATTCCTACAGTATGTGTTCGGGAGACATAAATGATCTTCAGGCTGTAAACATCATCTTCTCCTGCGATGACCTCTCAACTTTCTAAATGCTCTTATAATTCACAAATATGCCTAGATGTGATTTGAGTCAAGATTTCCAGTTGCAAGTAAACATTGCTTCTCCATGTTTGTGGTTTCCTAAAATCAGTGGTAGGGGTCCCTAGGGGGCAGAGTCCATTAACATTCAACTCTTGATTTTGGCTCAGGTGATGATCCCGGGGTTATGAGATTAAGCCCTTCATTGGGCTCTGCATTGGGGGTGGAGCTTGCTTAAGCTTTGCTCTCTCTTCCTCTGCCCCTCCTCCCCCCTCTCTATAAATAAACAAAAGCAATAATCATATCTTTGATTATCTAATATACATGTTGACTCTCCCATCAAATATATCCTCTATTTCCATAGACTAGCTAGGCAATAGGTCCTCAGTGCAGCACTGTCAAAGTGATTACAGGAGGAAACTCCGTTTCTGAGCCCTGTACCACCTCTGCTCCAGTAAGGACCACATCAGAGTAGAGGTCTGAAGGGCCCCACATTTACCTGCCCCACATATCCTGGCATCCAGAACACTCAGCCAGTCATATCTTCCGTGAAGTCTTATCCCTTCATACCTTCATTTCATGCCTGCTGAGCAGACAGTCAATCCTTCCTGTTATGGTAGAGTGTAGTGGTTGAAAGCATGAACTCGGAAGTCAGCTTTGAAACGAGCTTTGCTTCTACTTGTGCAGCAGTGGGCAAATTACTTGACCTCTCTGTGCCTCAATTTTTTCACATGAAAGATATTATCTTCTAATAGAGGTCTGATGTGCTTTAAATGAGAAAATACGGGTAGAGAGTTTAAAATGGCACCTGGTATAAGGTAAGCACTCTACAGGTGATAGCTTTTTTTTTTTTTTTTTTTTTTTTTTTTAAGATTTTACTTATTTGGGATGCCTGGGTGGCTCAGAGGTTGAGTGTCTGCCCTTGGCTCAGGGCATGACCCAGGGTCCTGGGATTGAGTCCCACATTGGGCTCCCT
This sequence comes from Canis aureus, assembly GCF_053574225.1. Lineage (NCBI taxonomy): Eukaryota > Metazoa > Chordata > Mammalia > Carnivora > Canidae > Canis > Canis aureus. The sequence continues at coordinate 83,847,562 of NC_135611.1, read as the reverse complement.
GTGAGGAGCCTGCTTCTCCCTCTGCCTATGTCTGCGCCTCTTTCTGTGTGTGTCTCTCATGAGTAAATAAATAAAATCTTTAAAAAAAAAAGATTTTACTTATTCATTGTGGAGATACAGCATGTGAGCAGGGGGAGGAGGAGAAGGAGAGGGACAAGCAGACTTCACATTGAGCTCAGAGCCCAACAAGGGGCTGATCTCACAACTCTGAGATTGTGACCTGAGCTGAAACCAAGAGTTGGCACTCAACCAACTGAGCCACCCAGGCAAGGTCACCTGGGTGATAGCTATTTATATTACTGGTTAATTTTTCCTAAAGCTAGGTTACCTCCTAAGAACTTCAAAGAGTCAGGCAAATCAGAGTCCAATAAGTGTCTATATACTGCCTCTTGTGATTAGTATGATTGGACCAGATAGAGAAATCTAAAGATCAGCATAGATCTAAATTAAATAGCTTCAGTGCTGATGTCATCAATCCCTGATGCCTCTGTGCCTTCTTCTACCACACCCCCCATTTGTAAAGCAGGAAGAGGGACAAAAATGGAAAACTAGGATGAGCAAGTCCCACCAGAGTTCCTTCTGTCTTCTGCCCAGAGAGCGATAGCAGCAACTTGCTCATGGAGGTAAGTTCAAGGAGTGTGTTGAACATGGTGTTTTGAATTGTGTAGCTGAAGATCCCAGGCACTTCTCAGCCAGGTGACTATTACATTGACTTCTGTGATATAATAAAGTGAGCACACAATGTTTCAGTGCTAGAAGGCTACTCTGATTGGTTCTTGGATTTTGAACTATGAAGCCCTTTCATAGTATATAAAGTGGGAGGGCAAGAGCCATGGAGGTATGATTGCAGGCTAATTGCAGTGGCAACAGCAAGCCATGACACAGAATTAATTCTGGGACTAGCATTATAGTACAGCCTAGTATGCTTGTTAAGAGCTTACTGTTGGGTTCCAAACCTGGTTCTAACAAGTGTCAGCCATGTAACTTTGGGGAGTTATTTTACCTCTCAAAATCTCATAATTATGTGGCCACTAATGAGGGTGAAACCTTGTTGGAGAAGGCACTGCCATGGCTTACAAATGGCAGGAAAGTAGCTCTGGTGCCATGCTACAAAACTTGCTAGAAATTTATCCTCTAGAACTTTTGGGAACCACCTCCCCCTTTAGGGTACTGTGGAAAAGCTGCTCAGTGGGGAAGCGCCTCCTTGGAGGTACCCTGGTGTGGTTGCCAACCCACAAGAATCAAAAGCAAAATCCTTTTCTTCTGCAATGTCTCTCCAGCACCCTCTATTGACAAAGCCTAACATCGTTCCACTTGGCAAAGGAAAAATATGTAAAGGGCCCAGATTAATTTTTACAGACGAGGCAAAAAGGAAGAATTTGGAGGGATAAAACCAATAACTAGCACAAGCATGATTCTGTAATATCTTTAGGGGCTGATAATACTGATAATTTCAAGCTGATAGTGTCCAAATAACAGCCAGTGTGGCCCATCTTGGGTCTGCACACTGCTGTTTGTCCTCTGCAGAGGAGTCATTCTGAAAGTCTAGTCCCTGGGTCAGTGTTGTCAGCGTCACATGGGAACTTGTCAGCAACACAAATTCTAGGGCCTTATCGCAGGCTTACTGAGTCAGAAGCTCCGGGGTTGGGGACCAGCGGTCTGTGTTTTAATGAGCTGTCCAAGTGATTCTGGTACCTGCGAAGGTTTGAAAACCACTGGTACAACAGTTAAGTTCTGGGAACTTGGTGTGCACGCTGGGAGGGAAAAGTCAATACAAATTTCTTTATCCAAACTTTAGTCTCAAGTTTTAATCTTGAAGAATATGACCTAACTTCTTTGGGATCTGGAAGTTGGCAGGGAGCATCTTATTCTATTTCCGCTTTCTCACGGATGACGTTTCTGGACTTGTAGGCATGAACATATCAGATATGCTCAATTTGGTAAGAAAGTCTCTTGCTGAAGCTCTCTTATATGCAACTCACACTTGATTAGAGCCCCAAGCCCACTATTGAGATTTCCATCTATTTCTGTGTATATGCAAAAAAGGGAGTGTAATGCTCACTATACTTTTTCCATATCGGTGCATTTCTCCCTAACTCTCCACCCTGGTTGGAGTGTTGGAAACAGCAAGAACCACAAGCCTAAGGTCAGCAAAAAGAGCAGCATGGAGCACACGTTAGCTTTCCACTGCTCCTGAGCAGGCCCGCCTCCTTGACTAGGCTCTAATAGCCCAGAACAGAAAGCTTCAGGTTTCCCTGACTCAGCTCTTGTCTTCCCAGGCTCCTCAATTTGCAATCCTCAAAGGAGAGAGGCCAGATGATGCAGTCTGGCAGACTTTTCTGCCCTTCTTTGCTTAAAAATTAAAAATGTGTGTGTATGTGCATATTTGAGCGCATACACAGTTTGCGGATCTGAGGTATGGGTATTGTGGCCTGGCCCTCGTCCCGCCACTAACTAGCTGCATGGGGTCAGGCAGGTCACCAGCTCTGGTTTTAATTTCCGTGCTGAAATACAGAATGTTGGACCCGCTGATACTGCTCCAACATTTTATGATTCTGTATACCACCACAAGCATGTCCTGAAAAGGTTAACCTGGGTTTGAATCTCACCCTCTACTGTGACAGTCTGTGCATAGGTCCTTTTTAATTCCCTCCTGTTTGATTAAGTACGATGAAACCTTCCTACAACAAATTCACCTAAAAGGATTGGGGTTACTTATGCACAGAGAGTGAAGACTTCAACAGGTTTGCTCTAATAAGCAATAATTTTTAAAGATGTGGTAATCTTCCAGTTAGTATTTATCTTTCATGGCCCCACAAACTGCATCTTTAAATCTTTAAATCCATAAATAAGTTTCCTTAAAGTATCGCACTTTCCTGATCCTTCAAGCTCAATGATAAAGGGAAAGCACAAGAAAAACTTCAGTAGAATAGTTTTTATTTTGTAAACATTAATGTATTAAATTTGCTATACATCGAAGCAAATAATATACATTTTTATTTGAATTGTATATATGAATTGGATGTTATAACTAGTTGATTTTTTCATTGTGTTAGAGGTATTTTCGCTGAACAAGGTCAATTGGTTACCTCAGTATTACAGCCAATATAGCCCAAGGGACCATTCTCCCCAAGTCTGTGTTGTACTTTATTATGTGAAGTTGCATTTCTGTGACTCTGTTGGTGAGGTAGGATGAGTGCACTTGCTTCTTGTGGTAATAAACTTTTTCTGTGCCTCACAAAATGAAACAACAACAACAAAAACAGGTTTGCTTCTTTCAATATATAAAGAGCATATGCCTTTTAAAATAGATACAATGTCCCATCAACTGTGTGGGTAAGAGGAGATGCAGTGTGAAAATGCATAGCTAGAAATGAGGCACTGGGAGTCTTCATTTCAAATTTCCAATTTATTTCTCACTGATAGTAGTAAGCAAAAAGATAATTCTTTCCTCTCAAAATGTTTTGACTATTTCTATTTTTAATGTCTGTTAAGCTTTTTTGTCTCCCTTTCAAGGTAAAGAGTCTTTTTCTGACCTATTTTCACATGCTGAAATGGGGAGAAAAGTCAAGTGTAATGATCTTCAATCAGCAGGGACATCTCTCTCTGCTGGGCAGTGGGGGCAGAAAAGAATATTTCAGAAATTCTTGGAAATGATGTTTAAAAAATTATATCTAGACTTCTCTTCTAAAAAACAAAAATCCTGTTTTGAGAATAGTAATTTGGAATTGGAGCAATCCAAGCTTGATAAAATCATGGCCAGGTAAGGTAGGCAGAGTAGAGTTTGAAGTAGGCACTTTGGGTTGCTCACTTGTTCCCTCCTCCTTAAAAGAGGCTTGATTTTGTTCCCGTGGCAACATGCCCAGACAATGAATCATAATTGGTTCAAATCTGTCATGACATCCTCTGTGTCACCTCCCTTGCAGTCGGAAGTGGCCATGTGAGCCAGTTCTGACTCCAGAAACATCTGAAGAAGGTTGCTGGGGACACCATTGGGTGACTTTGGGAGGCATGTGGCTGTGTCTCCCTATGCCTTGATAGATGATGCTATGTCAGGAATCTCAAATGCTTTCCTGTGATCTCCTGGTGATAAGTCCACAAGTCAAGGATGGAAAATCCTGGCTTTTTAATGATATCTCTAAAAGATTTTATTTATTTGAGGGGGGAAGGAGGGAGAGAGAGAGAGAATGAATGGGGAGGGAGATGGAGGGAGAAGCAGACTCCCCACTGAGCAGGGAGCCAGACTCACAGAGTTCCATCCCAGGATCCTGGGATCACAACCTGAACCAAAGGTTAGACTGAGCCACTCAGGCGTCTCCTTTTTATGATTTTTGAATTGCTGCAAAAGCAGAGGTGCCAGATAAAATACAGGACAAATCTGAATTTCAGAAAAACAACAGCCTTACATATGTAGTATTTGAGACATTTATGCTAAAGTTATTTATAAGTAACTACAGAGTATCTGAAGTTCAAATTTAACTGTGTCTTCTAATTGTGTTTTGTTTTGTTTTTTCCCTAAATCTGACAACTCTATGTACAAACTTTGGACTGCCTGCTTTGAACTTAAAACAAACAAACAAACAAACAAATAAAAAAACCAGTGAGTTTAAGCTACTACTCCTCAAATGATATATTGGTTGCCTGTGAATTCATTCTTGATGTAATAGGAATTTATCTTTGTACCCAATATTTTTTGTGTGTTCATCACATGCTAGACATGTGCTGATTCTCAGGGGTGTGTGTGTAAATAAGTCACAGTGGCAAGGCCTGCCTTCATGGAGCTTCTATGTAGCTGGAGAGACTGCCACAAAATGAGTGATTCTGCATGTGATAGTATAATTACAATAGTGCTTTGAAGGACAAGTAGGGGAGCCTTGAGAGCATCTCAGAGGGAAGGATGAGAGAAGTCTTCCTTGAGTAGGACCTCAAGGCACTCTGAAGGAGGGGCAGGAAGGGCAGGCTGGTTGGAGGGAAGGGTTGTGGAAGTTCACTCTGAGCATCTGGAATGCGGCAGGAAGGGTCCTGGTAACTCTGAGGAGAGGAGGTCACGGCACTGAACAGCAAAAAGCTGAGTGATGGGCAATGAGAACAGACAGGCACAGAGAAGTTGGTTCAGGGAATGCCTTGGAGGCCATACTAAAGATTTGAGCCTTATTCTATGCTACGGTCAGATATCACATATCTGCATATCATCTTACAAAGAGGAAATAAAGGCTTTCAATAGTTTGAAATAAAGACTTCCCATAATTCAATCAAGTCATAATAGCTATCAGGTGGAAGAACCGCCATTTGAGCTTTGTTGTTTTTTGCTTTCTGTGTAGTGTGTGTGATCAAAAACTTCCTAATTATCATTGAGTACAAACTAGTTAGAAATACAGAAAAGGGACTCCTGGGTGGCTCAGTGATTGAGCATCTGCCTTTGGCTCAGGGCGTGATCCCGGGATCCTGGGATCGAGTCCCACATCAGGCTCCCTATGGGGAGCCTGCTTCTCCCTTTGCATGTGTCTCTACCTCTCATTAGTAAATCAATAAATAAAATCTTAAAAAAAATACAGAAAAAATGAGGGCTGATAAAATGAATCTGTAAAGACCAGTTAAAGTTATTGTAACAATATGTTTATATTTGTAAAGATTTAAAGGATTGGGAGTAATCCACCTGTTACAAAACAAGAGGTTGATCAGTACAGTAGATAATCTTAATTCCAGCATTGAAAGAGGCTTCAAAATATTATATAATTCAGATCTCCTGTCTGTTCTTTTCAGTGAAAGGAACATCATGTAAGTAACCGTAACTGATTTCTGTGACTTTAGACCATTGGTTTGACAGAAAAATAAAACACAGAGAAAATATTCCCTGTTATAACAAAGTATCAACACAAGTAACACAATGATCCACTGGTTTTACATATATGTAAGAAAGAGTAACAAAACACACACACACAAAAAGACACTCTGGTAAGTGACTGCTACTCCTGCCAAAGGCTTTATTTGCAGGAAATAGGCATTGGTATTGGATGGTAATGAATATTATAGAAAACCTAAAAATAGAAAAATATCAGTGTGCATTGAATCTAAGGCAAATGCTTTGTGATATATGAGGGGTGTGTATATATACACACACATCACATACATACACATACCTACATAAACACACATAGACAAGCACAATAGATTACATATATACTGGATTGTGATGTAAATATTATTTTGTACTCTGGGTCCCATTCAGAAAAGTTTGACAATCATTGGTCTAGAGAAATTGACTCATTTGTGAACTATGCTATTTCTCTACTCCGTGGAGGGAAAACAAGTCATTAAGGTAAATTCCTGTCCAGTGGTGTGGATAACTGTTTACTGTTCCACATGTCAGGGAAACCATGTGTGATAACACAAACAACGGAACCAACAACTGTTATCATACCAAAGTACATATTGTATCTTGGTTAAGATCCTCAAAGATACTCCTTGGAGTTTCCTAATTCATCTGAGGAAGGACTCAGTGCACTCCATCTTTATGTTGTTACTTGCAAACCTTGAAAACAAATACAAGTAGAAAGAAATTAATAGAGAATTCCAATTCTCATTTTGTTAAATCTTCGCACGTAACAACAGTAAATCTTAATAGAATATTAAGATTACAGGGAATCTGGAGCCAGAAATGCTGCTTTTCCATAGAGAACCAAATAGAGGCCATGTCTCATTCTTTTAATCCTTCAACTAAATTTAAGCCCATCTTAAGATACCAGACATCTAATTTCATTTGCAATTGGTATAACAGTTATTGGCTTCAAGGAATGAAACAGTTTGCAAATTAGAAGAATATCACAGAGGGTGGCTGGTTGTTGTAGAATTACTACTACTACAAGGAGTATTATCCTCGATTTAGAAAGAGTATGAGTAATTTTGCTCTTTTTTCTTAAACCAAGGAAGCCTAGCTGAAAACTTGGTGACTTTGGCTTGAAACTCAATGATAAACCTATTGCATTCATAGTATAGAGTTCATGTCAGAGAAACAAATTTTTTTGGTGTAGTATTTAATTTCTGAAGTATATACATACAAATATGATTATATTCTATGACCAAGCAAGTGCTACTTCTGAAAAACTTTAATTCCAGAAGAAGGAAACAAGTCATATGTGCAGATATTTTGACAGCATGTTATTTGCCAATGTGAAAAACTTGTAGCAGTATTAAAAACTCAACAATTGTGAAAAGGATCATTAATCCTATAATTTGGGCTACTATATTATATATTAGGTCATTATACTATTACTTTTAATTGAACATTATATTTTAAATTTGATATAGAAAAATACCAAAAGAAAAATTAAATTTTATTTTGTAATTTCTTATTTCTTTGATTTGAAACAAGACATATGACATCTTTCCTCTGCACTGAGATGTCAATGCCAAGTCTTAAAACTCACTTTTAATAAGCAAAGTAGAACTCAGCCCTGATTCCTTTAACTGGAAGAACTGTTTAGTTTGACTCAGTTTCATAATATAATAAACTCTATAAAGTTCCTTTAAATATTAAATACTAATGTAAAAGCAGAAATGAGCATGGTGATGAACCATGTAACCATATAAGACTTATGTGAACAGCAAAAATATTGGATGTGTACACATTAAGATGTTAATATTGCTGATTGGTGGGAATTCAAGTGATTATTTTCTCTCTTTTTCATATTAAAACTTTTTGCATAGTTAATATGCTTTTATAATGAGATGGAAATACACATTTTTTCCCCTTATTCTTTCTACATGTGGGAGCCAATCTCCCATCAAGTCTTGCCAGCTTCTATCTAGTATATGTGGCAGAGTCAGGCTCCCTTGAAAACCTAACAAGTATGCCAGAGAACAAACCCCCACTATGAAAATAAACTCTCTCAAAAGGAGTTTGGATGTTCTGGTGGCTAGACAGCCTTGTCATTGTGAGAATAGATTATGGTTAAATTTTGCCTCAAACACTGAATTTAAACAAGGATTAAATTAAATGTATAACTTTATGTTCTTACTCTCTTGGGTCATTTGTTTCATTAATAATTAAATTCAAACTCTGCTCCATCTCACTGTTATTATTTTATCACAATTCTGATTTTATGTATTTAGAATGGAAGGTTAGTTCAGCAGGCTTATGAGAGGTTATGAGGAGACTGCAGAGTAGTCCGCTGGAACCTCGGAAAGGCCTTTGCTAGCTCAGCCCCCAACCGTGGGTTAAACAAGGCCATGCCGAGGATCTCTCCAAGCAGCTTTGCCAGGGCACCATGGTTGCAAGAACTGGGAAAGGTGTAGGTTACTATAAATAACACCGTCATTTATTTATGCAACTAGAAAAAAAAAACTAATATAGATCTTAAGAGGTAAGAAAAGCTGATCTGCTTTGGATTTTGTCTCATCTTAACATTTGTTTTTTTTTGTTGTTGTTGTTTTGTTTTTTCTACTCAACTTTATCTGATATCTAGAACACAGACAAGATAGACTTAAAAGGTACAGGTCCTTTTAAAGGTCCTTACTAGCCTCTAGGACATAAGCAAGGAAAGAGGAGGGTTGCCACACACATGGACATGTACTTTCTTGTGGGCTTTCATTAGCTGAGATCAAGAGTCAGACACTTAACTGACTGAGCCACGTAGGCACCCCTTCTTGTGGGCTTTCAGTGTCCATCAAAACATACCTGTTGTTCTTGGGCCTCGGAACAGATGGCAGAGGCTGGCATTTGGCATGGAATGAAATGCAGTTTGCCTGAGCTACTGATTAAGGCTCCTTTCATCTTTATCAGGAGATGGATCACAAGGCCAAACTCCAAAGTATGACTTAGTCACTACAAAAATGGACGTAAGCACTGGCCATTATCAAGAGGATGGAAAGGTACGGGTGTCCAGCTGCTAAAACACCCTCAAGTATCTCGTTAGGGCCAGAAAGGGAGCCAATAACTCTCAGAAGAGTGGCTCTGGCTCAGCTGCTATCATTTATGAAGGCTGAACTCCTTCCTCCCTTCACCCCACACTCTTTACAGCCCATGTCGGTGCCCTGAGCTTCCCTGCCTTTCATCAAAGTAACAGACAGCAGGGATGGGCAGGCATATCTGCCAAGGACTGTAAGTTCCACTTAGGAGAAACTTTAAAATGGTCCTGAAGTTTCTTCAAATGCGTTCATGCCCACAGGAAGGGCTAATCCCAAAATGAGGAGTGTGTGGGATCAATAGGCTGGTTGGGCTTAATCCCCTCATAAGATAGGAATTTACTGAGAACAAAAGAAACCTAATTCTTGTTAAGAGATGATGACATCTGGACTAGGGTAGTTGCTTCTTAAAAGCACGTCCTATTCTGCACTGCAGGAGTGACTCCCACTGTCTCCTGAACAAGATGGTTGTATTTTGCATGTGTTAACCATGAAAACCCTTTGAGTACAAATAGTTCGAATATTATAGCAGCTGGATCCCCGCCTGCTTTTTCATCCTCCTTATGGTTTCTACTTCCTGCTCTGCTTTTCCTTTGCGGAATTTCTCCTGCTAAACAGGAGAGAAGATGAGTACACGGTCCAGCCCTAGCCAATCAGAGTGTGCCACCTCCCTGGCCAAAGTGGTGAGGTTAGCACAAGCCACATGACCCAAGCAGGACCAACCAAAATCTTCCCTGGGGCTTTCTAGCTGAGCTAAAATGCAAAACTGCTTTTTACAAAACTGTTTAAAATTCTTTTAGTGAGAATCATATAAAAGCTCCTTGGAACCCAATACCCAGCTTCAACATTTATCAACTCATGGGAAATCTAGAGAAAGGATAAACTGTCTTTTTCTACTGGGGATTTTACACGGAGGAGAATGCTGCTGCCAACACCCAACATATCTGTCAGTGGAGAGAGTCTGACTTCCAAAGAAACCCAAATACAACGTGGAATTGTGGCAGAGCCTTGAAGGTTATATTTGAGCTCCTTAACCCAGCGAGCCTGAAGCCATAGCTACCCCCTGTGCTTTCTTTCTGCTTAAGTCAGATTAAGGAGGGTTTCTGGTACTTGCAAAATGTGTCATCTAATACGAAAACCTTAAAGAAACATTCAATAAATATTTTTTTTAATATCGTGTGTTTATTTTTGAGGGATTTGGGAAAATAAATTCATGGGAAATCTTTAAGAGTAATAAAGGAGAAGAGGTGCTCTAGACATATTTAAAAGAGATCACCAGCCTTTTAACTTCACTCTGCCCAAAGGATAATTTCAGTCCCACTGAAATAATAGCCATCTACTAAAAAAGTTAAACTATGTAATGTAAACATCATTAAGGGATGTAACAATGGGTGGATATTTTTACCCTTAAATAAAAAAAACCCTCATAAAAAAAATAATCAAGTCCCCAAACCCATTCTTTAAAGCAATGAATGAATGCATACAATCACTCCTATATGAGCATTCTGGTAAACCATTCGTGGGTATGTAATGAACTCTTTTCCTGGCTGTTCCTTCACCAGCCACAATACTTACACTTTTGCTTTGCTAGTTCTTGTAATAGATCTTCATACACTTGTGTAAAGAGTTCCTCTTCGGATTTTGTTCCATCTAGGTAAACTAAGGAGAAAGGAGAGCAGTTCAAAGGCCAATGGGCCTATTGGTAGAGGATTCTAACTCTGGCACCTGACATCTCCTAAGAATACTAATAGGTTTAGGGGCACCTGGGTGCCTTAGTCAGTTACATGTCTGACTCTTGATTTTGGCTCAGGTCATCATTTCAGGATGGTGAGATCAAGCCCCGTGCCACATTCTGTGCTGGGCATGGAGCTTGCTCTACCCTTTCTCCCCTCAAAAAAAAAAAAGAATACTAATAAGTTTAAATCAAGAACACAAGACCTTAAACACTTATAAGATTTAAAAGACTGCTTAAAAATGAAACCTTTAATCAGAAAACTGGAGGTAAGAGAGAGAGAGAGAAGTTTGAATGTTAAGAAAAGGATGCATAGTTTGGGAGGACTTGAATGTGGGAGCAGGTATCCTGGAGAGATGAGATTTGACAGCAAGGCTGTCTATGCCTTAGTCTTCAGGGGACTCGAGGTCTGTTTGGCCTTTATTCCAAAACACTGGACTCTGTTTACAGGTTAAGCAAAGTGGGGTCATGGTTAGATTGGCTTTTTTTTTTTTTTTTTAAGGTTTCATTTTTAAGCAATCTCTCTACCCAACACAGGGCTTGAATTCACAACCCCAAGATCAAGAGTTGCATGTTCCACCTACTGAGCCAGCCAGGTGCCCCTAGATTGGCAATTTAGGTGGAGAGGGAGAGAGGAGCACCCTCCATATCTGTTCTGTCGCCCTGTTCTATTGAGCACATACATCTCCCTCTAACATTGCCAGGGGAATCTCAGTAAAATCAGAATTTGGGGTGATCTATGGGTGGCTCAGTGGTTTAGCGTCTGCCTTTGACCCAGGGCATGATCCTGGAGTCCCGGGATCGAATCCCACATTGGGCTCCCTGCATGGAGCCTGCTTCTCCCTCTGCCTGTGTCTCTGCCTCTCTCTCTTTCTGTCTCTCATGAATAAAAAAAAAAAAAAAAAAACCACCAGAATTTGGTATCTACCATGTCCTTGTTTAAAACCTCTCTGTAGGGATGCCTGGGTGGCTCAGTGGTTGAGCATCTGCCTTTGGCTCAGGGCATGATCCTGGATTCCCAGAATTGAGTCCCATATCAGGCTCCTTGCATGGAGCCTGCTTCTCCTCTCTCTCCTTGTGTCTCTGCCAATCTTTCTGTGTCTCTCATGAATAAATAAATAAAGAAAATACATAAATAAAACCTCTCTGCAGAGGGCTTCCCACTTCTCCTCAGATAATGACCCAAGTCCTTAACTTGCCTATGACCTTGTAGAGTTGAGATCTTCCTCATGTCTCCAGCATCTCCCCCACCCCACCTCGTGGTTTTCTCTACTGAAAATACACCAACCTTTCAGGTGCTATTCCCGCCTTCCTGTCCCTGGCCTTTCCGTGTACTGTCTGGGATGATCTTTTGCCCCCCATCTACCTCCCTTTCCTGTTAAACCCCTCAGAGTGTGGTTTAAGTGGTTCCTCAAGGAAGCCCTCCCTGATTGCTGGGCCTCAGCTAGTCCCCCAGAACTTGGTATCACAGCACCTGGCATAGCTGGAAAGGACATGCTCATGCAGCTAGTATTTTTAACATTTGTTTCCCTGATAGAATGTTGGCTCATAAGAGTAGGGGCTGAGTTTGTCTTATTTTCCTTAATATCAATAGGGAAGTACCTTGTACACAGAAGGCATTCAATTCAATATCTGTTTCATGAATGACCATCTAGAAGTTGACAGGCTTTGACAAAAGCCTTAGAGAAACAGAAACCAGGACAGTCAATCATGGAAGAGCCCAGAGTGTTCTGGCTTAAAGAGTTCCTTTATAATGTAATTCACGAAAAAGATGCCTCCTAAAAATCCTTTCTCTCATGGACTTCGAGCAATGACAAGTAAAGGCCTTCCGTGGAGGGAGAGAAGGCGCTTACCAATGTTCCGGGTGATGTTCTCCATTTCTTGTCTGTGCTTTAGATACATGGGCCACACGTGGCCATCAAAGTACCCTGAGGCATCTGGAGGCTTGTAGACCCTTTTACTATGAAAACACACAGGAAACTTAATGTGCACAGAGACATAAAATTGATAAAGTAAACTAATAATGGTCAGGGTGATGGGAAAAATCACTGAGACTTAATCTAAACAGAATTAAGAGTATACGTTTTAGATTCAATACTAATTAGAAGACAGCAGAACTGATTTAGTTTTCTGATCCAAAAAAACTACTTTTGTAATTCACTATCATTCATAATTATCTCCTCCTACTACAGTGCTTTCTGAGAGAACGAAGAGACAAATATCAATGTGAATAATGACAGAGAACCTGATAGATTGGATTAGGCTTTCAATTAATTGGGTGTTCTTTGTGGCTGTCACAGAATAATGGCTCTCAAATTTAAAATCAATCAACATGGGATTGCTGCATTTGGAGATATAGGAGAGATGAGTCAAATGGTCTGTAGAAGGGCCTTTTCTTAGAAAAGCAATTTGCATTACCTCACGTGGATGACCATTTCTAGAAAAAGATTTTGCTCTTTGTGTAGAAGAGACCAGGCTTCTCTTGTTTGAAAAATGACATATACATATTGCTCAATCATGTTCTTTCCTCATTGTTCCTAAATTTTGTCTTTTAAAAAATGAAAAAAAACTTTTTCTTAAAGAAATTAAAAAAAATTTTACTTAAAAAATTTTATTTTTAATTAAGTATGGTTGGCATACAATGTTAGTTTCAATTATATAACGTAGGGATTTGACTTCTCTATAGGTTATGCTATGTTCACCATGAGTGTAGCTACCATCTGTCACCATACAGTGCTATGATAAATACTACTGATCCTATTCCGTATGCTGTACTTTCTATCCTCATAAATTTTGTCTTTTTAATTATAATCCACAAAGGCAGTATCAAAACTCACCTCCTCCTCCTCTTACATTCTTCATATGGAATCGTCAGAAAATAGCTTCTGTTCCATAGAGTGTCTAGAGGCCTACAAAAACAGCATGTTTAGTTTACCAAGTTTTCACCCCATTCATTCAGAATCAATATTAGGTTGAGGATGCTTACTTATAATTAAAGAGAAGGAAGCCTTCGATGATTAATATGGGAATTTCTTCGGTGCTTCCAGAGTCTGTTGATGGGTTTTCCATCCAGCAGGAAATGGTGGACATCATTTCATCCATATTAAGCGCTTCAAGCACTTCAAACAAATATACAAAAATATGAAATCAATACAACAAAAGATTTATGATGTGGCTTTTTATGATGAGTATATCCAGGGCTCTATAAATATATAGAATAGCACTATTTCATTTACCATTCAAAATACCTAATAACAAATATTTCAGAAAAATTTAAATTCTATTACTGACAAATTGGTATGTTTGAAACATTTCTAATATGGAAAATTTCAAATACATATAAAAGTAGAGAGTAGAGTACAATGAACTCCCATGTCCAGCTTTGGCAATCATACATTAATGGCTAATATTGCTTTATTTATAATGTCTATTCCCTCCTAACTAGACCAAAGTTTAACATATTTGGATGACAAAATATCTATAAATTAGTGAAAGATAAATGATATACTGGGGAAAATATCTGCAATATATGTAGCAAAGAACTAAAATACATATCTTTTCTTTTAAGATTTTATTTATTTATTTGAGAGCAAGAGAGCAAGAGAGCATGAGTGGGAGGTGCAGAAGAAGAGGGAGAAAGAATCTGAAGCAGACTCAGCCCTGAGCACGGAGCCCAGCATGGGGCTTGATCCCAAGACCATGAGATCATGACCTGAGCTGAAACAGTCAGACACTTAACCAATTGAGTCAGTCAGGCTCCCCAAGAGCTAGTATCTTTAATATATAAAGGGCTCTTACAAGTAAATAAGAGAAAAACCATTAGAAATTTTATAAAGGGGTGATCCCTGGGTGGCGCAGCTGTTTGGCACCTGCCTTTGGCCCAGGGCGCGATCCTGGAGATCTGGGATCGAATCCCATATCGGGCTCCCGGTGCATGGAGCCTGCATCTCCCTCTGCCTGTGTCTCTGCCTCTCTCTCTCTCTCTCTCTCTCTCTCTCTCACTGTGTGCCTATCATAAATAAATAAAAAATTTAAAAAAAAGAAATTTTATAAAGGATCCAAATATGTCCTTTTTAAACTCTAAAATGTGCATACTTTTTGAGTTTACAATTTCCAGCAAAATATTCCAAAACACTGATTCTCAAAGTGTACTACCTAGACCAGCAGCATTTGTATCACTGGGAATTTACCAGAATAACAGTTTCTGAGCCCTACTCCAGAACTACTGAATTGAGCCATCTGTACTTAGAGGCTTTTTAGTGGAAGGTTTTACAATTATGGATTAACTTATTCGCTAGACATAGGACTGTTAGGATTTTCTCATTGTTCTGGTGTTAGTTTTAGTAAGCTGCATTTTTCAAGGAAATTGTCAATTTCATTTAAGTTTTCTAATTTAGTTGCACAGACTGTTCATAATATCCTCTTATCTCTTTAATGTCTGTAGGATCTGTAGTGGTATTTCCTTTTTTTGTTTTTGATATTTGTAATTTGTGCCTTCTCTTTTTTTCTTGGTCGGTCTTGTTTAATCTTAATCTGATGGAGGATCAGTCAGATTCCTGATTTTATAGGTTTATGTCTTATGCCAAGTTTGTGATGTTTTACACATTTACTTCTTTTTTAGCACCACACCTTTTTTCCTCTCCTGAGACTGCAATGATATTTCTGCTAGTTTCTTTTCAGTCTCTTTTTGGTCTGTTGTTTAGATAGAGTAATTTCTATTGTTCTGTCCTCCAATCCAAAGATTCTTTCCTCTGTCATATTTATTCTGCAGTTGAGCCCATCTTATGAGTTTTAAAATTTTAGTTACTGTATATTGTCAGTTAAGAAATTTCTTTTTTTTTTTTTTTACATCTTCTATTTCTTTACTGAGGCTTTCTAACTTTTTACTAGATTTAACAATGTTCACAATCACTCGGTGAACCTTTTTATGAATGCTGCTTTAAAATCCTTGTCAGATAATTCCAATATCTGTGTTATCACATAATTGGTGTCTGTTAATTGTCTTTTCTCATTCAAGTTGAGAGTTGCCTGGTTCTTGATATGGCAAGTGAATTTCAGTCTCATTCTAGAAAGTTTGGGTATCATGTTGTGAGGCTCTGGATCCCATTTAATCTCCTTTTTTATAGGCAGTTACCCTGGTTAGGTGTAGTATGCAGGTCCAGGTGGGGGTAAATGGTTATCTCCTTACTGAATCTTACCAACATGGAAATGGAGGTTGCCTTGGTAAAAGGAGGCAAATGGAGGGCTGGTGTGGCTTCCTTGCTCTTGGTGAGGATAGAAGTTCAGGTATCAAATGCATCCTGCTGACAGCAGCTGATGCTCTCTGGGTGAGGAAAGTGGGATGCACTACCTCACATTGCCTCATCCTGCTGCTGCTGCTGCTAGGTGGGTGTAGAAATTCAGTTCCCTATCTGGCTCAACTGATAGGACTCCTGTGGGGTCCTCTTCCTTGCTGGTGCCAGACAGGTCCAAAAGTCTTGCTCACTGCTTGGCCCTGCTGAACCATGAAGGGAGGATGGTTTTTCTTTTTGTGTTTGGCTACAGTAGGGTATATTATCAAAATGACTTTCTATTTCAATAGGGCACACTTTTCCTGGTCCTTTGACTACAGGGTACAGGTTTCTTGGGGCTCTTTTGTCTGTACCTATTGATGATTCCATGGCACACCTCTCAAGTACCCCTTCCTGAATATATGACAGGTTAGAAGAAAATCCAAGGAATCACAACCAATCATTCCGCAAGTCCCAAAGGCCAGTCTGTTCTCTCTTTGAGTCTTCCTCTGTTTGCTGTGTTCCATCCAAGGTTTCCAATTATAAGAGGTGGAAAGAGCAAGGAATGTAGCCAATCCGTCTTTGCTGAAACCACAAATACCATTAGTTTTAATATATTTTCATTATTGTTCAGTTAAAAGTATCTTCTGATTTCACGGTGATTTTTTCCCTTAACCCAAGGGATATATAGAAGTGCTTTACTTCGGGTGAAATGTGATGACATCTGGAATTTACTTCAAGAAGACACAGAAGGAGAAAGTGGGTGAGGGCATAGATGAAATATAAATTGGTCATAAGTTCATCGTTTTTAAAAGCCAGATGATGAATTTATGAGAGTTCATGACAGTCTTCTGCCTACTTTTGTATGCAGCTGTTTAAATTTTTCCAGAAAAAAAAGGTATTGATTAATATCCAAGCACTTGAAAGTATTCTATTTTTTGTTACTGATTTCTGATTCAATTCTCTGTGCTTAGAGCATATCTCTATATTACTTCATTCTACTGAAACGTACTGTTGTTCTATGCCCTTGCATATGCCTTCCATTTTAGTTAATGTTCCCTGTATTCTTTTTCTTTTTTCGGGGTGAGGGGATGTAGCAAAGGCAATTCTTTTTTTTTTAATTTTATTTTAAGAAAACAAAAATGTGTATTCTGCTGTGATTGGCTAAATGTTCCAGATATATTAGAGTGGTTGTTTGTTGATTACGTTGTTCAAATCAGTTATACCCTTATAATTTTATCTGCTTTTTTCTATTAGTTACTGAGGAAGTTGTGTTAAAAATCTCCCATAATAATTACAGATTTGTATATTTCCTCACGTAGTTTTGTCAGTTTTTGCTTACTGTATTTTGAGGTTATGTTATTGGGTACATACAAATTTTAGATTGCTCATCTTCTTGTTGAATTGACCCATTTATCTCTATTTATCTCTAGTAATAGTGTCTCTAGTGATATTCTTTGTGTTTACTTTGTCTGATATTAGTAGTTATACCAGATTTCTTTCAGTATATGTTCACATGGTATATCTTTTTCTAGCCTTGTCTACTTTTCTTTGTCCTAGTATCTAAATATGTCTCTTATAAGGAGCTTATAGTTGGGCTTTTCTTTCTTTCATTTTTTAAAATCTAGTTTGACTGTCTTTGGAGTATTTTAGTTCATTTAACTTAATGTAGCTACTGCTATATTTGGCTTAAATCTATCATCTTATTCTCATTTTCTATATTTTAATCATCTTTTGATTTCTTTAAATTGTTTTTTACTTCTGACTTATTTTGTATCAACAAAATTTAATGATTCCATTTACTTATAAACTTGATAGCTATACATCTTTAAACTATTCTTCTAGTGATTATCATAAAGATTTTAACATTACCTTGATTTACATTAAATTTGTACATTTACTTAAAAATTTCAGATTTTTCTTTATGCTAGGCTCCTGGAAGTGGGACACTTGACACATGGCATTAATACTTTAAGGTCTTTGGAACATATGCTCAAGCAACCTTCCAGAAAGGTTATATCAATTAATATTCCCATCTATGAAAGTTTTCATTTTATTGAGCCATCATTATGTAATTAGATAACTGTGCAACCATCAGATAATTACTGCTTTAAAAATCTGTTTATGAGGTGAGTGGGGAAAAAAGTAATTTACAACTCTTTGACTATTTCTGAGGTTGACTTTTTATTGTACATTTATTAATCAAATAACCTTTTGCTTCCATGAATAGCTTATTTATATCCTTGGACATCTTTCAATTGGAATATTTCTGTTTTTCTTATCAGTTTATAAGAACTTATTTGAATTAGGAATAATTTTTTGTCAATCATTGAAAACAGACTTTCCTTGTTTAACTCTTACTCTGTAATTACCTTCCTTGCTAATCATTAGAGGGGAAGAAAAGTAAAAAATATCCTGGCTGCAGCTCAAGACACAAGAACAGGCAGTGAGTCAAGGATTTTGCTTCTCTTAAAACTATCAAGTGTCTGTAAGAACTGATTACATAACATTTTTCCTCTCATGTCATCAAAGTTAAAAATAAAGAATGTAGTTTATGGCTTTTTAAGATAGCTGTTTCTGTTGCCAGTTTGCATAAACACTCAGTGGTCATCTTGTTCATGATAAAAGCTGACAAGACCATTAAGTATAGTTTATTAGTATGATATTCTCTATAGGAAAATAAATATCTTCTGATGGACTTTATAATCCTTTGGCTTCAAAGCAGGGTTAGATTGGGCAAGAGAGCGAGGTGAATCCATCTAAAAAATATTCGCTAACCTTTATGAGCAGTGGAAAGAAGAAAACAGCTGTCTAGTCCACCGCGGTCACTGGGAAGGTGAGCCCATTGGATGAGCTTAGAGTTTGCTCCAGGCGAGACTGCAGGGAGGCATCGGGGAAGTATCCTTAGTTATGTGTACCCCAGGCAGGGATGAGCAGAGTACCAACAAACCTACCTTATTCTAGTTTTAGTAGAAAAATCTACTGTTCCAATGTTTTCAGTTTTAAGTAAAAGCCTGGGGAAAAGGTTTCATTTGTTTAAATAGCTGGACATAAACGAGAAAACTTTACAAAAGTATGTGTAAAGGGCAGCACACTTTGATACTGTCTTCATAGATATTTAACACGTACTTAAGCACATTTTGAAACTGTCTTTACAGATAGAGAAGGTATTTGGGTTTGAAGGAGAAAAATGGACATCAGTGAATATTTCACACACTCATCTACTTACCGTCATACTGCAGAAATCCATTTGTATCTTTCGCTATCTCAGACTCTGGCTGGAAAAAAATAACAAGAACCCATCAAAACTGTGCAGGGCAGAAATAATACAATTATAGAATGAAGAGGTGATAAACTTTTACTAAATCCTTTGGAAGACGAGGATAATTAAAATCAGAGCCACACCAATAAGTAATGCCATCTAGTGGATAAGTGGCATTACTGCAACCCTTCACCCCAAAACCTCTGTCCCCTAGCAAAGGCTTTTTGGATGTAATTTAATTAACTTTGCTACTAGAACTTTGTTGTATTAAATGAATGACCTAAGAAGTTTTATAAATACCTTAAAGAAATCATCCTGAGATATGACACTGCAGTTTGGGAGGTGTTTCTGCAAATTCTTAGCCAATGTTGTCTTCCCGCCATTTGTCACACTGAACAGAAAAAGGAAAAGAAAAAAAAATTGAAAATACCAAGAAGAAAGATGCATCAAAAAAAAAAAAAGATTTTATTTATTTATTTGAGAGAGAGAGGGAGAAGCACCCTCCTGCTGACAGGAAGCCTGCCCCATGTGGGGACTCAATCCCAGGACCCAGGACCACGACCTGAGCCAAAGGCAGATGCTTAACTGCCTGAGCCACCCAGGCGCCCTGAGTAGCGCATTTTAGTGCAAGTATATAAAATTGCATGTGGCCACTGTGATTTTGTTTCAGGGCACCATGGAGAAAAGTGGAGGGCTGGCTTCTGACAAGCCACTTATAACTCAATCACATCTCTGCTGTGATGCCCCCTTTATCATTAAATCTCTGTCCACTTTGGGGCTTGATGGGAAGTCCAGTGAAGCTTATCACATAGAGTCAGTTACATGTCCCTCGTGGCTGGACTGTGTGACGTGGAGGAGAATGCGGACCTTGGCTAACTCCTCTGTGTACCTAGTTTGCCAGAGTCTAGCACCACACAACAGCACATGAGAGGGCCTTCTGTAGTCACTCATTCAGTCAGAGCTTTCATTAACCTGGGGATGCTGCCTCAAAGGGTTTTGTGCACTGATTCGTGGACTTTGTGAACTTGAGTGGGAAAAGAAATGGCATTTTTTATATATTTTTATATACTTTTATTATATTCTAACAGAATTTTAGCTTTTCCTTTAATTATAAATATAAATAACAAACGTCAGTAGTATTAACAGAACCTGTGAAATTTGTTGTCGATAGAAATCAGAGATATTTTCATATCATTTGGGGCAGTTGGGGCAGATATCTTGAAGCGTGATCAATACTCATTATTATTTCAAATTGATGGCAGTTTTTAGACTCACCACTGGACACTGTTATTTAATAAATTAACAAAGAAGTGTATCACAAAGTGATGATTTGATTTTTAAAATATTTTTATAGCTAAATTTCATTATAATAGGTTTCCTTTATATTTTTGTTTTTATTTTTTAAAGATTTTATTTATTTGTTCATGAGATACAGAGAGAGAGGCAGAGACACAGGCAGAGGGAGAAGCAGGCTCCTTGCAGGGAGCCCGATGTGGGACTCGATCCCAGGGCCCCAGGATCACGACCTGAGCCAAAGGCAGATAGATGCTCAACCACTGAGCCACCCAGGTGCCCCTCCTGTATTGTTTTGTGCATTAAAAAAAAAAAAAAAGATTTTACTTATTTATTTGAGACAAACAGAGGCAGAGATGTAGGCAGAGGGAGAAGCAGGCTCCCCACGCGGAGCCTGATGCAGGACTCAATTCCAGGACCCTGGGATTACAACCTGAGCCAAAGGCAGACGCTCAACCACTGAACCACCTGGGTGTCCCCTATTTTGTGTATTTAAAACCGAATTTTCATGGCACAAAAAACTCTTAACTGCATATTTATTTGCAAGAACCTGTGCTTAATCCTAGGTGAGATACATTGCAATGTATTTATAATCTAGACAAGAAACTAATATTCATTCATCAAAATTGTTTACTGACTATAGGGATCCCTGGGTGGCACAGCGGTTTAGCGCCTGCCTTTGGCCCAGGGCGCGATCCTGGAGACCCGGGATCGAATCCCACATCGGGCTCTCGGTGCATGGAGCCTGCTTCTCCCTCTGCCTATGTCTCTGCCTCTCTCTCTCTGTGACTATCGTAAATAAATAAAAATTAAAAAAAGATTTAAAAAAAAATTGTTTACTGACTATAATTCAATTATTACCCAAATACCTTATACCTACAAAGTACAAGGAACTTGATTCAAAAGTTTTTTGTTTTTGTTTTTGTTTTTTGCCTTAGAATACACAATTGGGTAGGAAATGGGCATAGTTATCTTGGAAAAGACAGGAGATGTGCTTGGGTGGCTCATTCTCTTCAGCATCTGATGCTGATTTTGGCTCAGGTCCTGTTCCCAGGGTCCTGGGATCAAGCCCCAAGTTGGCTCAGTGGGGAGTCTGCTTCCTCCTTTTCCTTTACCCCTCCCCCTGCTTGTACTCTCTCTCAAATAACTAACTAAATAAACAAATCTTGGAAGAAAGAAAGAAAGAAAGAAAGAAGGAAAGAAAGAAAGAAAGAAAGAAAGAAAAGAAAGAAAGAAAGAAAAGAAAAGAAAGGGAGAGAGAAAGAGAGAGAGAGAGAGAGAGAAAGAAAGAAAGAAAGAAAGAAAGAAAGAAAGAAAGAAAGAAAGAAAGAGAGAGAGAAAGAACAGGAAAGTGGGTGGGTGTTACCCTTTGCCTTGGAGAAATACTGGTATAAAATTTCTCCCCTTTAACAAAAATGTCTATAATTCGCACTGAGTTTCCATAGTTCAGATACTGAACTTTGGCTTAAAAGAGATAGTAAACAGGGCTAACTTTATTATAGTATGAGCAACCTGGCCAGAAAATGTGTCATTTTCGAGACTTATCTCTTTCAAATGATACACAGTCAAACCAACACTGACTTAACTGGAGAGAGACAGTGAGAAGCAAGCACTCCAGTTTTGAAGACTTGGAGGAGGCAGACCAGACAGTATAGGTCAGAGAGATGGGAGGGGGGATTTAACAAGAATTTAAAAGAATTTAGCAAGTCGGAATTGCACAAGTTCATGCCTACGATCCATACTAGGAATCCTGGTCAGGTGACAGCCTTAAGACTAACTCTTCTCTTTCAGCATGCTCAAAACCACCACGCACCACCAAATTCCTGACCACCGTCACGTGCCCTCCCACCTCAGGGCAAGAGTCCCCAGACAGGTGCATGCTTTATCTTAGGGTAGGGGGAAGGAAAATGAATAACTGTTTGAGGACACTTCCTTCTTTGTTCACAACAGCCAAATAAATGCACAAGTCCTGGTCCATTTGTTTTTTGTCCAAGAGACAGGAGGGGGAGTGTATTTGGAATAGGACAGTGGGCTAAGCAGAAGTTAAAAAGGCTGTCTATAGGTACTTAAGAGGAAAATCCTTTCTGCAGCAAGCAGATATTCATATTACTATTTTACAGTTGAGGAAACTAAGGACTGAAAGACTATATATACTCATAAAACTTGCCCAAGGTACAACTAGCAAGTCATGAGGAAGGGATACAAAGTCTAACTCTAAAGCCCATGGATCTTTTTTTCCCCAAAACCCTTAATATTTTTTAACATCACAGAATTCTGTGAGAATCTGTTGAAGACTATCTGCCCCTCGCCCAGAAAAATGAACATCTTCACACTGGCACTAAATTTTCAGGAGGATCCTGAATGACCCTTGACTCCTTTGGAACCCCTGCTATTCCTTGATGTCTTAACCAAATGATGACTTCATAGCAGAGCAAGTGGTTAAGTATACAAGGAGGATACAACACTGAGTCTGGAAGAAGGAAGAAAGGCAGGAACAGAGGTCACTGCAGCTGAGTCCAGCAGGTGCTTTAAATGCACAGAAGCAGCATTAAAATGAAATCCTGGCACTCTCCAAGGAAGAGACAGTGAAGAAGAGGCTTTCTTAGCACCTAATACACGTGGCAAGGAAGCATGAGACAGGTTTGTACATCTGGAACATTGAGAAGAGGGGATTTTATTCCTACATACACAGAATGAAAGTTGTTTTGGATGCCAGAGTAGAACTGGCAGCTGCCTCCCCAGGTTCTACCCCTGTTTCTGGGGTGTGGTTTGGACTGACTCGACTGTCAACTATAGAGCAGGGCCCCGCTAGCCTAAGCTAATCGGGGCAGGACCACCCATTTTGCCACAGTGACTGTGTGTATGTGGTACAGCTAGTCTGGTCAAAGAGAAACTCATGATCTGGAGGAAGAGAGGCATTTTGTTTTTTTTTTTTTTACCCTAGTAGCAGGCTAAGAAATACAAATTCCCAGCACCCAGCGGTATCCCCTCGGGCCCAAAAAGTGGAGTCAACTCTACGATGAATCCCAATGGATGAAGACACAAAGAAGAGATAGAAAGAAATGGAGTCTTCAGTGAGTTCCTGTATCAAACCTTTCCTGCAGCTTATCTGCCCCTGAAGCTGATATGTTTCTTTTAGTATTTATGGATAGTCTTCATACACCAGGATATTCAGATTCTGTTCCAGGTAACTGGTAACCACTGCATATCGTTCACCAGGTAAGAGAATAACTAAAAATTTCTGCAAGAAGATTCAACTGGTGGAGAGGTATGTAGGAAAGGTTAAGAGAGGGAGGCAATCAAGGAACGAGGGCCTGATTTAGGAGGGTGGCACTGAGTGCAGTAGGGGAGGCATAGCCAAGAGAAGCAATGCGGAGAAAAACAAAACTTGGATTCTGGTTCGATGGGAGCATGACGAGGCAGAGCTCTGACACCGGGTTCATCCCCTTTACCTCTGATTACTTATTATAGTAACATAATACAGTGATCCCCCCCAAATTCCAGACTTTTAAGTCTCAAATATCTTATGAATTGGACTCCACATAATGTGTGTATTCACACATTACTCAGAAGAAAGCTGAACATAACACAGTAGCAAAGTAGACAGCGTCCTTTGGAGCTGGCATTGGTGTCTTATTTGCATGTATACCTCTGGTACCACAGGTAGGGTGACCATGTAATTGAGGACGCTTTTGATGGGGGGACAAACACAACTAATAACCATGCCAGGGCAATAGGTTCATAAGGATAATAAGGATAGGGACACCTGGGTGGCTCAGTGGTTGATTGTCTGCCTTCGGCTCAGGGCGTGATCCCAGGGTCCTGGGATTGAGTCCTGCATCGAGCTCTCCGCAGGGAACCTGCTTCTCCCTCTGCCTGTGTCTCTGTCTCTCTCTGTGTCTCTCGTGAATAAATAAATAAAATCTTTTTTTTTTTTTAAAGGATAAGGATAGAAGGTGTCTAGTGTCAACTCCAGCAAAGAAATGGGAAAGCAGGCATATTTTGCTTCCTGACGGTCCTCTTTCTCTAGGAGTCTAGGAGATTCCTAGTCTCTAGGAGTCTAGGAGACTCTCCCATCTCCTGTTGCCATTTCTGTAACCAGCATGCCACTGTTTTATATTTGCCAGGGACCTGCTCTCTTCTTTGGGAATCCTGACTCCTCCATCCCCTACCACATCCACATGAAAACACCCTTTGGACATCCTGAGTACCTCCACCAGTTGTTTGTAGCAAAATTACTCACCCACTGATTCCAATGACAAATGTTTTCATAATTAGCTTTGAAAATCAAGTCTTCCTGAAATTTCCTAAAATTAAACAAGCAAACAACAAATCAAATGCTTATCACTGGGATGTCTAAAGAAGTAAAAGAGTCTGAAATTAAGAGAGCCAGCTGAGGGGGAAAGATGACCATGATCTCTGGGCGACCATGCCCCTGGATTAGCCACACTCAGTAGAAGAGCTTCACAAGGTACCAGCTTCTCTCTGCTAGACTGACTCTATGCTAAATGCAACAACTGGTGTGTGCTCAACAGGCCAAAGTCTCAGAGAACACACATTACAGAGTCTCATAACTCTGAAATTCAGTTTCAAGATTCAGTTCCCTGGAGATGACCTATGTTATTTCCCCTATACCAGGAACCCACAGAGCTTGCCTCTCCCCCTCTTCAGAAATGAGGGCAAAACATCACTGCTGGTCAGAGGCAAAAGGAAGTTAATTCCCTTTAAGGGTGTTATTTCCTTACTCAAAAACCTAAGTCCAAGGCCAGGGTAGACAGATTTCTTCAGAAAAGGGCCAGGTAGTAAATATTTGAGGTTTTGTGAGCCCAGAGGCAAACTCAAGCTTATTACGTAGGTACTTATGTAACAAGAGAGAAAACAGATTTCTACAATGTTTTTAACGAAAGTCAAAACAAAATAATTGATTACAATTTTGTTGTTGTAATAAATGTCTACTAATGAGAAGAATGGAATTCCTTTCTGATTGGGATAATATTTCTTTTACTGGATTTCAAAGTTCGTGTTCTCAAACAGAAAACTGTTGGCAAACTTTCAGGCCCAGAGCCATATTTTAGCCACCAGGCCATTATCTGTTGACCTCAGATCTGGGGGGTGGGGAGTAGAAGGCAGTTTCACACAGGGCCCCCTAAGGTTCCATAAAGCAGTCCTGCGGATAGTCTAATGAACCATTTCTACCTCTTTATGGGAAAGATGAGCCTCAGCTGGAGGGGACCTCAGACTAGTGGTTCCTGAGGGTTGCCTGGACTAATGCTGTTCTTTATCCCCGGACTTCTCTGGTTGGATGATCGGGGATCTAAACTGGGCCACTGGGTGAGTGGTCCCTGAGCTGGAGAACCCCCAGCAGCCCTCCCAGTTCCTATCTGGCCCTGACCTATGTCCTAGCAAGTCCATTGCTTTCTTCTTTCCAACCTGTTAAAAAGTACTTTATTACCAAGAGCAAAGAAAGGATGCTGCACATGTGCTAGCTTTATTGTGAGGCTCTCATGTATAATGGATGGCATTTTTATTGATGTATTATTAATAACTGAGCACACTGAAAGGCAAGGACTACTGGTCCCCCTGCTTCAGGCCACATCTGTGCATACACCTGAGGATACTGGATCAATTACATAGCAGGCAAATAACGAGTGTGATTGTGGCACTGGCAAGATGCTTGAGGGGGGTTATTTGGGTGGAAACTAGCAATTCAGAAACAAAGGGTGAGGGAGAGTCAAGAACCTACTTACAAAATTGCTTGCATTCAGGAGGGGATTCCCACAGTCAAATGCAAGTTTTTACCAAAACAGGAACCCTTAATTCTGTATTAGTTGGCTAATACAGCTATGACCCAAGACAGTGTTTGTGTCAATGTTGGGCACAGTCTATTAGCATTTAACAATGTGACAATGTGGTGGGAGGGGTGAGGAACTGGGAGAAGCAGAATCAAGACAGGTGCTGGGGGGAGGGTGGGCCGAGGAATCCTAGATGCCATTAATTTCAAAAACCTCATTGAATGCACAGGGCAGCACCAGGTGAACTGCAAATTCAGGAATGGAATTGTCTACCTCCACACCACTTGGTGTTATTACACTGCCTGTTGCCTTCCTTAAGAACTATTTTAAAATCACACTTAAAAACTTGCAGTCAAGAGTTGCCAGACTCCAGATACATACAGCAGATTCCATAGGCGTTACAAGCTTCAACTACAAACTAAATCACTGGATGTCTCTGGAGAGACAACCGTTTGCAAATTTCAGTCTCATCAATCAGGGGCATCTGATTACTGGGAAAATATACTACCTCCAATCTCATGGGATATTTATGTACTTTATTCTCCCAAAAAGTGCAAAGCTTTCTTCAACAGTAGAGTCATTTGCAAACGAGGTGAACAAGCTAAAATAGCCAAGAGCAAACCCAAAATGAGTATTTAAATGTATTTTTTTACCCTAAGTAAGGTATGTCGTTGAGTCCTTTTTTTCATCACTTGTATGTGCTTATTATGTGTATTCCACTACTAAACATGTGCATCTTGGATCCTAAACTGCAAAATGGTCAAGAGGTGGCATGTACAGAAATCAAATTATTAGGAAGGCACCAGCTCTCCAATACAAATGGGACGACAACATGCGGATCGTGCTTTTCCATGCATCTAAAGGGCAGTCTGGTATTTTTAAGCCAGTGAAGTGTTTCAGGACTTCTCACTCACTTGCTTTATTCCACAGTTATTTTGATTATCTTCTTTCCCCACAACAGGGAAGTCTTTTCCTACTATTGTCTAAATTCTGCTCCCTTTTAGTGAACAGAAATCTCCCACGGTAAGAATTTCTGAATACTCAACCCATGCCCCCTTCCCGTGGAATCACTTTCCTCTTTCCCTAATCCCCGGGGCGAAAACTTTCAAGCCTCATTTTAGATAGACTCTCACGTGAAGTTTTTTTTCTCGTCCCTTTTTTCTTCCCCCAAACATACAATTGGTTTCAAAGACCGTGCTACTTGAAACTGAATGCACGCTGCATTTCTTGTTTGCTCCGGCCCTTGCCTCCCCTTGGAGGGTCCATCGGCTAGGCCAGGGTCGGCCTACCTCAGCGAATGCCAGGTCAGTCCATGATTTCATTAGGCTTTGAGGGCAGCCGCTCAGCTCTGCTGTCGCTGCAGAGAAAGCGGCCACAGGCGTTAGTTACATAAGCAAACGAGCGTGGACACCGAGATCCGAATTTCTTATAGTTTCCCAGCGCCCCCAGATCTTTTGATTTCTTTTCCTCCATTTAAAATGGTAAAAAACCGTCCCCAGTTAGCAGGTGGCAAGCGGGTTGGGGATAAAAGTTTGCGACCTCCCTTAGGGACCAAGACTTGGCGCCCCGAGCCTGGAGACTTGTCTCCACAACCTGTGTCTCACGCGGCGTGGGAGCAGCTCGCCGCGCACGCGGTCCCCGTCCCCGTCCCCGTCCCCGTCCCCGACCCGGCAGGCCCTATGTCCGCGTCCGGGCGGCAGGGCCCCGCGCGGCTTGCAGGGCGCGGGCAGGCTGCAGCCGCGGGCCTCGGCGGCCGGGTCGCGCAGGTACTCACCGGGCGCGGGGCCGGGCCCTCCCAGGCCGAGCGGCTCAAGATCGCCGGGCCGACCCGCCGCGACCCCCGCGACCCCCGCGACCCCCGCGGCCGGCTCGCCTCGAGGCCCACCGCCCCTCCCTGCGCGCCCCTGCCGGGGCCCGGGCGGCCAACCGAGGCGATCCGTCGCGCCCCGGGCCGGACGCGGTACCGGCTGCAGCGCCCGCGGGGCGGGGCGGGGCTCCGGCGACCTCGGCGCACCTCGCTCCCCCGCGCTCTCCGCCCCCTCCCTCGGCCGCGGCGCGCTCCCGCCGCCGTGCGCGCCGCCCGCGCCCCCGCCGCGCCGCAGCTGCCAGCCCGGGAGCCAATGAGCGCTCGGCGAGCCGGCGGCCACTTCCTCGTCGGCGGGCCGCGCGCTCGGGAGGCTCGGGCGGCTGGGGCGGCCCCGGGGCGGGGCGCGGCGGGGCGGGCGGGGCGGGCGGGGCGGGGCGGGCGGCTGTGCCTGCGTGCGCTCGTCCGACGGCCGGCGGTGGGCGCAGGTCCCTGCAGGCGCGCGGCTGCGAGCCGGACGCCAAGGAGCTTGGGGGCCCCGGGAGCGCCGGCGGCGGGGCGCTCGGTTGGCTTTGCGTGCGCGGCGAGGACGCTCAGCCGCCCGGGGAGGCGCGATGTCGAAGCCGCCGCCCAAACCGGTCAAACCAGGTAAGGGTCCCCGCCGCCGGGCGCCCTGCGCTTCCTCCGCCGCCCGGCCCGGAGCTTCGCTTTCGGGAGCCCCCGCGCCTGCACGCCTCGCTTTGTTGCGTGCGCTGCACGGAGGGGTCGCTCGTTTTGGACGACGATTTCGAGGATTTAAAAAAAAAAAGAATGTTAAAGAGGAGCCCCTCCCTGGATTTCGCAACATTGTCATTCGCTGCGACCTTCCAGTAGGGGTGATGGCCCCGGGCCCTTGGAGGCTTGGTTGGAAGACAGGGATATTGATCCCTTTAGGGGAAAAAGGAAAAAAAAAAAAATGTCTATGTGTGCCTTGAAATGGGCTTTTGGTCACTTCCTCTTTTTTTTTTTTTTTTCTTTCTCGTGTGTGTCACTGTCAGGTTAGAGTTCTTGACCGGCCGGAGCGAACGGGAAGTGCGCCGCTTGCAGGGTGGGGTGGGTGAGCGAGGCTCCTCTGGGGCTTTGGAGACCAGCGCCTCCGAAGTGGCCCCGGGATCTTGGAAAAAAGCCTTTAGAAGACTGTACGCGAGCTCGCGGCGAGGGAAGTCCGGGCGGCGGCAACAGCCCTTCGGGAGCGACAGCCACGCAGGACGAGTCCTTTGCCTCCCCCCCACCCCCACCCCCGCCCCCGCCCCCGCCCCCGCCCCCACCCCCACCCCCGCCCCCGCCGTGAATTTGCCGTCAAAGCTGTGCTCTTGGCCCTTAGTCTGTTCGTTTTCTGCGACAGGGAGAGAGGAGAATGTGGAGGGACCCATGTAGTTCAGTTCAAGGCTGTAACAAACTCGTGCGTTCATTTGGCGAGTCATCACGGGAAACGTAGGAAGTGGCAAATAAATAGCTTTGATACGCTCCCGGGTCTTTTCTTCGAATCTCCTCTAACTTCAGTATAGCCCGAGCTGATACATACCCATTTAACGTCAAATTTCGAAGTAACCTTGGCTGCAGGCACTACACCTTCCATGATTATCTAGTCTGTCTTCGCCATCGCACATACAGTGGCCTTTTCAAGCCATTTGATGTGAAAATTATGTGCATACTCATGTATAGGACAGTCATTCACTGAGGGCTTGCCTTTTTTTTTTTTTTTTTAAGTGGGCCGGGTGTGAAGGAAGTTGCTGGGACTTTGACTTTGCGGTGAGCAAAGACGGGGTGTGGCTAGTATTGGGCTCTGGGCTTCTTTTTAGGTGGAATCTGATGAGAAGTTAGCATTTTAAGTGCACGTGTGGGAGGTGGCAGCCTTCTAAATTCAGATGTAAATCAGACTTCGAGTATCCAACAAAGCTGAGTTGTTCTTTGATGGCTAAACAAAGTACTTTATTTTAAAGAATGTCCTGAGAACTTAGTTGTTCTTGAGGTTCCCCCCCCCCCCTCAAGACTTTTAAGTGGTATCTGTGCTGCAGCTGGAGGAGGGTTGGCCAAGCCGTGGGAGTGTGACCGTGAGTACTTGTGCAGAGGCCAGTTTGGGTGGAGGATCATACAGTTACCAGTTGGGGATACACTCCTAGAAACCAGTTTTTGGTGATTGGACACCGCTGCTTTCCCCTTTCTCCTTCTCTTCAGCAAGTCAGAAAGCAAAGGGTTGAAAATATCTGCCGTTTTAGAGAGAGCGTTGACTCCACGCTGATTGACGAATGAGATCCAAGCTCACGGTCACTGTAGAAATCGGTGTGTTAGTTTACGAATTGACAATGAGAAATATTACTTTCAATCAGACTTGAAACATTGGGTGGCCTGGCTTAATGGAAAACAAAACTGCCCTATTATAGTCCTGGTCCACATTTACTGTGTGCCAGGCACTGATCTAATCACTGTACATGTATTAACTCATTGACTCCTCACAGCAACCCTGTGAGGTCAGCCCCGTTATTGTTCCCATTGCACAGGCTGGGATATTAAGGCGAGGCACAGAAAGGTTAAGTCACTCGCTCAGGGTTAGCAGCCTGGTAGGAAGGAGCAAGCAGGATTAGCATCCAGGTCTCCAGACTTCAGAATCATAATGCTTTCCTGCCTTACGTCACTGTGTACCATTGACATGCGTGGTCTTGTGTATTTTAGAGCTGGTGGGTGGAAGAGAAAAGGAAAGTGCCTCCGGTCCTCAGATCTTCTGGTCACAGATGCACATAAAGGTCACTCCCTGGTTGGTAGCTGTGAGGAGAGTGAGCTTTACTTTCTTGTCCTGCAGGCAGGAAGTGAGGGTGAAAAATGTCTGAAACATCTTGGAAATTGGGATAGGGGGTTGTATTTAATTTTTGGGTTCTTGGTTTGTTTATACCTGGCCTCCTCCCAAATGAGAGTTAGAAAGAGAGAGAGAGAGAAGGAAGGAAGGAAGGAAGGAACAAAGCAAGCAAGCCAGCCTTGTAGAGGGAGGGAAGAATAATAAGAGGAAACCAGAGGAAAAGTTAGCTTACAGACATGTGTGTCCTAAGGTCTGCCAGGATTTCTAAAGGGTGGCTGTAGATTTGGCTCTTGGCTTCCAGCATAAAGATAAAAGATCAATTATAGGATTCCTATTCTTTGTAAAAATAAAATGTGTTCCTTTCTCAAGGAGGAGTTATTTTAAAGGCACTGAGATCTGAAATAAACTTCCCCTGGGCCCTCTCAAAGTGTTGGAGTGGACCAGACATCTCTACAAGAAACACAAGCGGGACATGATAGTGGTGGTCCCTATAGCTTCCTGCAGAGCAAGACCCAGGCAAAACAGCATGGTTCAGTTCTGTAGGCAGGGCTAAAGGGAGGGAGCTAGGAGGCAGGACAAAGGACTTCATGGAAGATTTTAATAGCAAGGGACATTAAGCTATAATGTGGATAAAAGTATCTTTTGGGATGATCGGCATATAGCTCATAAAAGTACCATTTTCTTTTGCACCTTCCTGAGGTTATATCAGACTTTGGGTTTGTGGCCATGTCCAAAATCCATTTGCTAAACATTTCTTAATATATGCAGTTAAGGGGTGCCTGGGTGGCTCAGTAATTGAGCATCTGCTTTTGGCTCAGGGTGTGATCCTGGGGTTTGGGATCGAGTCCCAAATCGTTCCTGGAGGGGAGCCTGCTTCTCCCTCTGCCTGTGTCTCTTCCTCTCTCTCTGTGTCCTTATGAATAAATAAATAAAGTCTTAAAAAAATATGTATGTGTATATATATATATGTATGGAGCTAATATTTTAGGCCTTGTGCTAGACATTGGGGTTCCCAGGAACAATAAAATAAGGTCTCATACATGAAAGTATGAAATCTGATGGGGGAGATTTAGGTGTAATATAGATAATATCTAAATTGACTCATATCTGTAATTGGATGACTGATCTTACCCATTTTGTTTGGAAAAAATCTCGTGATTAAAAGTAAAAGTGATAATTATTTTCTTCTTCTTTTTTTCTTCAAACCTTGTAATACATATTTTTGTTTTAGAGAGTTTAGAAAATACATATAGAAAAAAAGATCATCCCTACCTGTCTAGTGATAATCACTTCTTTCTCTCAGGTGTTATTTTTCTTCTTCAATTCTGTTTCATTAAAAAGAGAAAATACAAATGATTATCCTCAGAATGGTGTCTCAGTTTCAGTTTCAAGTGTTTTACTGTTGATTAGCTTGTTTCCTACTGTGGATGTACTATTGCCTATGCTCTGACAAATCAGTTGTCACACTTGACCTTTCCTTGCTTACTGATGTCTTTTTATAGGGTCACTTTTGGCCACTCAAGGTCTGTCACTGAAACTCTCCCCTCTAATTGTTAGCTGCCACCATAGGGATCAGTCTGCTAAAAAGTGTCACGATTTCATGGTCTTCATCTCATTCTTCATGGGACCCTCCTACCTCCTTGGGACCAATGCGGCCTCTCAGTTTATCCATATAGCATTATGGTTCTTGTCAGCCACCCTCCCAAGCCTTCACAGTTCAATTAGGGTGAACCTGCCAGACTTGACACAGTGTAGACGACAACTGTGTTCTCACAAAGACTTTTTTCAAAAGATACTTCATTCTGAGACTTTATTCTGTAAAGACCAGCCAAAGGATATTGAGTGAGATTTGGACTAGAATCATCTCATTCTAAGCCGGTTTGATATCCCTCCATTGTAGTCGGAAGCCTGATGTGTGACCTTGACCAATTCTGTCAAATGGCTTATTGATTTGGGTGGTGGAAG
Organism: Canis aureus; assembly: GCF_053574225.1. Classification (NCBI taxonomy): domain Eukaryota; kingdom Metazoa; phylum Chordata; class Mammalia; order Carnivora; family Canidae; genus Canis; species Canis aureus. The sequence continues at coordinate 83,814,707 of NC_135611.1, read as the reverse complement.
TAAAAAGCAGCATAAATATTTTATGTGTCTTAGGAAAATAAATTCATGGGACTTTGAAGAGACAAATTGTCAGTATTTGGGGTTCTTTTGTATTTATAGTAAAAACATCATAAACTTCAAAGATGTCATGCATATGCTGCTTATATAACATTATTGAGAGGAAAAAAAGTCTTCATCTAAGGTGATCTGAACTTTTGTGTATTCCCCCCCACCCCCCGAATAAATGAATTAGTCAAAGGTGAGAGTATGGGGTTGGCTAGGAGTATGCACATGGATAGTGTCCTTCATAAACATCGTGCTCCATTTATGCCTGGTGGCAGAATAAAGTTTGGGAAACATTTTGAAAATTCCAGAATGATGATGATGATTGTAATAGTAATAGTTAACATCTATTTGGCCCTAAGTGTTAGGTACTGTGCGAAGCACTTTGTATGCTCCATCTCATTTAATTATATTAACTTCCCGATGAGGTGGGTCCTAATATCCCCATTTTATGAGTGAGGTAGTACTTTGTGAGGTTAAGTAAACCACTTAAGGTCTGAGAGCTAGGAAGTGGTTGGTTTGACCTGGGAATGAAACACAAGCTTTAAGTGGAAGGGATTTTCTTGGGCAGAGAAATCTATGAAGATTCTATTAGTTTGGACTGGCTTTTGTTGGGCAGCTGCCTTTACTAACTTGTGGTTGTATTATTTGCAATTGTGTTGTAGAACTCCCCCCTTTCAACACATCTGTATTAGACCATTAGACACTTTTTGAGAGTAGAATAGCCTCTTATTTTCTTGCAACTTTACAGCAACTGAAGTTATTATTCATGGCCAATACATTGTCTTTTTTAAAAAAAATATTTTATTTATTCATGATTGATGAGAGAGAGAGAGACAGAGACAGAGACACAGGCAGAGGGAGAAGCAGGCTCCATGCAGGGAGCCCGATATGGGACTCGATCCTGGTCTCCAGGATCACACCTTTGGCGGAAGGTGGCGCTAAACCGCTGAGCCACCTGGGTTGCCCAATAAACAGTCTTGATACATAATAAAGTCTTTGTCTTGACGAAGGCAGGGTAAGCCATGGTTGGATACATCTTACAGCTTCACTATAAGGCAGCAAAAGCTAGGGGCAGTATCCATCAGTACTAGTTCCGGGCAGTCACGTCCCTCTTGTGTTTCAGCATTCACATAGCTAGACTACAGTGTGATTAGTGCAGTGAACTTTTCTGACACACCTGTGTAAGGGAGGAAAAAATCTTTCCTCTCCCCTCTTATGTTCTGTATCTGGGTCCTGGAAATTAAGCTGACACAAAGCCAGATTTACGAGAAGAAAAGGGATACAAGTTTGGTGTTTTCAGGTTTACCTGCACAGGGGCGATGCAGAAAAGAGGTGAGAGTCCAAAGAAGGGTTAGATTTGGAAGCTTATGTGCCATTTTAACAAAGGGTGTTACATTGTGGAGCAGTGACTAGCAAAGGAAAAAGAGGTTTTGGTTTCTGCGGGCAGTAAGTTGTGGGAAAGTAAATATATGGGGAAACTAGTCAACGGTAAGGGTTATTTTAGTAAGGTTTCTTTATGCAGACACATTTAGGTACCATCTTCATCTGATGAGAGATGAAGATAATAAGAGTTCTCCTTCTCATATGACGGCAGAACTCAGTTCACAAGGGGAATTTATGCCCTGCTTTTAGGCACATGAGAGGGAGGCAGAGAGTTCTTTTGTATCTGCTTTTTCCTCAATTGCCTTCAGCTCAAAATAATTTTTTTTTTTAACGATTTCATTTATTCGAGAGAGCGAGAGAACAAACATGAGTGGCGGTGAGGCGGTACAGAGGGAGAGGGAGAAGCAGACTCCTCGTTGAGTGCATAACCCGACTTGGGGCTTGATCTCAGGACCCCAGGATCATGGCCTGAGCCAAAGGCAGATGCTTAACCAACTGAGCCACCCAGGCACCCCTTAAAATAATTCTTATACCAAAGTGGCGTACTGTGGGGTGGCATATTTTGATTCCCTTTACCTCATATCTCCTGTCCGGTGAAAACCATGGCCAAGGGCAGCCTGGGTGGCTCAGCACTTTAGCGCTGCCTTTGGTCCAGGGTGTGATCCTGGAGACCCGGGATCAAGTCTCGGGTTGGGTTCCAAGCATGGAACCTGCTTCTCCCTCTGCCTGTCTCTCTCTCTCTCTCTCTCTCTCTCTGTCTCTCAAGGATAAATAAATAAATAAATCTTAAAAAAAAAAAGAAAGAAAGAAAGAAAGAAAGAAAGAAAGAAAGAAAGAAAGAAAGAAAACCACGGCCAAAGTTGTACTCAGTTGCTTAATGCTCAGAGGAAGACAAAATACAAGAGACAGAGACAGGGAGGGAAGGAGAGGGATGGAGAAATAACTTTCAGTGGGCTGATGTGAGCTGTCACATCAAGATTTCCTTCCTTCCTTTCTTTTTTTTTTTTTAAAGATCTTATGTATTTATTCATGAGACACACACACACACACACACACACACAGAGAGAGAGAGAGAGAGAGGCAAAGATACAGGCAGAGGTAGAAGCAGGCTCCATGCAGGGAACCTGATGTGGGACTCGATCGCAGGACCCTAGATCACGACCTGAGCCAAAGGCAGGTACTCAATCACTGAGCCACTCAGGAGTCCCAACATCAAGATTTTCTAGAAGTTTGTCAATACTTAAAAAAAACTGCCAAAAGGGCAGCCCCGGTGGCGCAGCGGTTTAGCGCCGCCTGCAGCCCAGGGCGTGATCTGGAGACCCAGGATCGAGTCCCACGTCAGGCTCTGCATGGAGCCTGCTTTTCCCTCTGCCTGTGTCTCTGCCTCTCTCTCTCTCTCTCTCTCTGCATCTCCGAATAACTAAATAAAATCTTAAAAAAAAAAAAAAAGAAATATTTAAAAAAAAAACTGCCAAAAAAAAAAAAAAAAGAAAGATGATCAAAAATATTAAAGGAGTTTGGGGAAAAATTAGAGAAAACAGTACAAAGAGAGCTCCTCCTGTTCTTTTGAACAAGGCATGATATTCCATCGAATCTATTTAATCAGACCCACATTAATGCACATTTGGATTGTTTCCACGTTTAGGTAGTTACCGCATTGCTTACTTGTGAGTAAATGCACAGGACAAAGTCCAGGCCGTGGGAGTGTCGTATCAGAGGGTAGGCGTGTTGTCATTTTCATAGATGTTTCCAAAATGCTCTCCGGAAAGGTTTTGCCAGTTTACCTTCCTACCAGAAATGTGTGAGCATGCCTTACACAGAAACTTTATGGTGCGTGTGATGGGGAGAGGGCTCCAAAGGCTGGGTAGTCCGAGGCAGGGAGTTTGAGGAAGCTGGGAGGGTGTCACCGAGGGGAAATTTAAGCAGAGCCTGGAATGCTGTGTCAGAGTTTGGTAGGCAAAAGAGCGGGGAATGTCATTTAACTCGGGCAAAATGAGATCACATGATGTCCTCTTATTTTCACTTGCCTGACTGTATAGGGCTGAGCTTCTCCCAGAGCAGCTTGCTGTGCACACATGGAAGCCGTGAGCTGGAGAAATTTGTTCCAAATTAAAGAGAAATCCATTTCCATCCAGTTGGTGGAAAACCACACTTTCCACACAGAAGTAAGACTTGGAGTGCCCTCATGTCAGTCCTCTGTGCATGTCTCTGCGAATCTGTTTTCAGGATGTTAACAATAGCTGTGGTGTGTTAGGGGCAGCTGTGTGTCAAACAGGGTCACAGCTTCAAGTCACTGCAGTCACTGGTGGGACCGCCGAGGCCACTTCCTCTTAATGGACTCTTGCTAGTCATTTCCCATTTTCCGTTGGGGCATCTGTAGGATTTTTAGAAAGTCACAAGGCAAATGCCTCAACTTACTCTTGGGGTAGGTGTTGGGGGGAGAGTTTTGTATTTGTGCATTTTGATTTGCGTGGGATTTTAAAACTCATAAGCATCCCTTAGAATTTGATAAACTACTTTGATTTAATATTCTGGGGCCTGAAGAATGCACTGAATGGGGTCCTTTCCTAGTCTCTGGGTCCTGATTTCCAAGGAGCCTGAGGTGATTTGAATTTAAATTAAGGAAGGCCTTAGAGACCAGCTGGTTTATTCTCCTCCTAGAAGGTCTGTCTCAGGCCTCTTTGGGGGACCTGAAGGCAGTCTTGAGGTCTTTCTGGCATCCTTCCACTCCAGGAGTTTTGCTTGGTTCTGGGAAACTCATGGATTCTATTAAGGGATTTTCTTACTGGGGAAGAGAGACTGAAATCAACTCATTTGCATGAAACAAAGGAATGACTTCTTCCTGGAGAGTATTCTGGAGTGGCTGTGTCTTCTAAGAAGCTTCCTGACCCACTCTGTTTTTGAGGGGACACACCTCCAAGTCCTAGCTCTCCGAGCTTGGGTAGGGGCGGCCAGGCTGAGCAGAGCCCCTCTGGCATTTTGCCACAGTTGGCAGGTATCTCAGACTCCAGATTTGGAAGATTCCACATAGTCTTATTAGATTTCTTTGCTTGAGAAAACCACAATCTTATGACACTCTCTAAAATGTGGCATACCCAGGTTTACAGGATTCCGTGGCTGCATTTGAGCCTGCTGTTCTGATGAGTCAGTGCAAGTTTGTCAGTAGGACAAACTGGGAGCTGGTTTCTTTCTTCTCTCTCTTTCTTTCTTTCTTCTTTCTCTCTCTCTCTCTCTCTCTCTCTCTTCTTTTCTTTCTTTTCTTTTCTTTTCTTTTCTCTTTTCTTTTTTTTCTTTTCTTTTCTTTTCTTTTCTTTTCTCTTTTCTTTTTTTTCTTTTCTTTTCTTTTCTTTTCTTTTCTTTTCTTTTCTTTTTTCTTTTTTCTTTCTTTCCTGTTCTTTCGAAGGAAACTAGCCATGGAACATTGCAACAGAAACCTATCCCTCCAGAGTTCATTTTCTGAATAGTGTGTCAGTCTTGACGTTGTTCTCAACCTTTTTTTTCTGGTAGGAAAGAAATCATTCTCTTTGATTCCTCTGCACTCAGGTTCTAAATCTGAGTCACCCAAGCAGCTGCCAAGTGGAACATGGGCCTACATCAAGCTGAGCTGTGAGGTGGGCGTCACTGCTTAGGGTGACTGCCCACTGCCTCTTTTAGGGAGCCTGTTCCCACCACAGGGCTGCCTCTGGTCCTTGCCTGATGCCTTCCTACTCTCGAGGACTGGTTCTCTCCCTAAGTATTGGGGCTTTAAAGGGTTGAGTTCTATTCTCCACAATGGGCTCCTGCCCATTTTCTGATTTTTGCTTGGTACCAGGTCTCTCCTGTGTCGTGACATTTGGGCTAGCGCTCTTGTTTACTGGCATTGGGAAATCTGCTACTTAGTTGGTCCTTGCCCTTGGCCTACTTTTCCCATTCTTGGATACATGCTCCCTATCATGTGGACCTTCGTCTAATATACCTGTGCCTTTTTGATGTACTATGACCTGAAGATTAGTGTGGATCTGTATCTACTCTATTTTTTTTTTTTTTAATTTGAGAGAGGGAGAGAGAGAGCATTAGCAGGAGGGCAGAGAGAGAGAGAGGGAGAAGCAGGCTTCCCACTGAACAGGGAGCCCTCCACGGGGCTCAGTCCTAGGACCCTGGGATCAGGACCTGAGCTGAAGTCAGATGCTCAACTGAGCCACCCAGACGCCCTCTGTGTCTACTCTTAAACTCCCCTTGTCTCCCTTCCTTCTCCAGAACTAACCTTTGGCAGACCTGAATGCTGTAGCCAGCTGTTGTTGATTAAACTCTGGCACCTCCAGGGGACCAGGGCCACTTGTCTAGAGAGCCTTGTAAGAGTACCTGGCTTAAGACTGTCCTGGTTTTCCTCTGACATTGCTCAGAACTTGGTTTCTTCTACTCTTTAATTCCACAGGGCTCTGAGAACAAACTCAGTTTCACATCTGATGTACACATTTACCTGCAGTGTTAAACCAGTCACTGATTTCTCAAAATCCTCTTCCCAAAGGTGCTTAAATAAGATAAACTAAATACAAGGTTCCTGAGAGGAATTCCCTTTTCAAATGAACTGCTCTAATGGTAGGACTTTAGGCATAAAGATTGGCTACATAAAGATATTGTAAGACCAAGCTGTGATTTGCAAGAGGCAGAGAATAGATAGTAATGGAAAACGGACATTAGCTTTGGAATAAAGTTCTGGCCCCATTTTTTTTTATTAACTTACTAAGTAACCTTGATGAGTAAGACTTTAGACCACTCTGATCCTCAGTTTCTTCATTGGCTTCCAGTTCTTCATTGCCTTAGACTGGCTTTTCAACTAATTCCTCAAGTTTCTACATAATTTCATCCTGTGCTGCTTCTAGAGCCAGCCCCATGACCCCTCTACCCATTGTCTTGCTACTCTCAATGTTCAGGACCATGTAAATGTCCACAGATGGAAGGATTAAATGCTTTAAGGGCTGACAGAGGGGAGAGGATAGGAAGAGGGTTAGGGTAGAGACATAAAATATTATATTTTTTAAAAAGATTTATTTATTTATTTATTTATTTATTTATTTATTTATTTATTTATGAGAGAGCTCAAACACCAGCAGGGGAGGGGGAGGGGCAGAGGGAAAGGAAGAGAATCTCAAGCAGATTCCCCACTGAGCATAGAGCCTGTTGCAGGGCTTGATCTCGATCACATGACACCCGAGATCATGGCCTGAGACAAAATCAAGAGTCAGATGCTTAACAGACTGAGCCATCAAGATGCCCCAACATAATATATTCTTAATTAGACCTAATCTGATTTCATTTAGACTCTAGCTACACAGGACAGTAGAGTTTGCTTTTGTTTGTGTGTTGTTTTGGTTTTTTTTTCACTGTTGCCTAGAGGAAGACAACCAGCTGCTGGGTGGCCCTGCAGAAATGCATCCCATGAGATTCCAATGGGATCCTTGGGGAAAAAAAAAAAAGTCATTCATGAGGAGCTCTTGTGACATTGAGGACTTATAAAGTTTGGAAAATATATAAAGTTAATTATAAATCAGTGACAGCAAGTTGGTAGATTTGAGCTTTGAAAGTATATATTCTGCTAGTTTTTTGAAATTAAGTCTTGTGGAAAATATTGTTCTCCCATCTTATTTTTTCCTGTCTGTTTTGGAGGTGACCGTTTTAGGTTCAAGGTCAGAGCTTGCTTTGTAGGAATTCTCATAATTCATTCCAGGAAGGTGGGTTTCAGAGCTTCTCTCTGAAAGATGGAAAATTCTTCCTCTAAGAGAGTGATTCTTAGCCCACTTTTTACTTTGTAAGTTATATAGTGCTCACAGAAACCAGAAGCCTTCTTTTTCTTTTTTTTTTTTTAAAGAAAATAACGTTTATATATTCATAGGGATATAAGGACAAATTTAAGACTGCAGCATTATATTGATGAGAAGAAATGTTATTGCTATAATTTTGTTTATTTATTTTCAAAATTTTATATTTATTTGAGAGAGTGAGCAAGAGAGCACAAGCAGGAGGGAAAGGGAGAGGGAGAAGCAGACTCCCCACTGAGCAGGGAGCCCCACCCAGTATTCAATCCCAGGACCCTGAGGTCATAACCTGAGCCTAAGGCAGATGCTTAACCAACTGAGCCACCCAGGCGCCGTTGATATAATTTTAGAACTCAAAAAAAAATTCTGTTCATAATTACAAATCTAATATTAATGTTCTACCAAATGTCTTAAGACCACAGGTAAAGAACTGCAACTTGTTAGAGCAGATGATGAGAGAAGGCAGGTTCCTTTTGCAGCTGGACAGTGGGTACTGAAGGAGAGCAAATTCCTAGTAATTATTATGAAAGCCTGCAATTTACACAACCACTGCAGATTGGTGGGAAGCCACTGTTCTAGAGAGCACTGAGTTTTCCTCTTCTGTCCCTGTGGACAGAAGTGATTTTCACTATCACCCGTTCACAGTATAAACTGCAAATGTTTCTTAAGACTCAAGGTTTTGAGAGGGTGTGGGGGTATTCCTAGACGTCTTAGGGCAAATTCCAGTATCTCAGTCCCCCACTGGTGACCCCACGTTCATAAAAGGATAAATGATCTTCTGGGCATCCGTTAATGAAAAGGAGTTAACAACACACACCTAGAATCCAGGAGTACCTTGTGACCTCAGGAGTGGGTGTGAAAGGTGCTGTGTGTCTTAGAGTAGCTGAGGTTAGTCGCTAGATATAAGTATATGACCCCCAGCAGTGCTATATCACTGCTCCTGCCCAGGGCTTGAGTAGAAGGGAGATTTTCATAAGAACAGTCCTATAATTACTCACTCTTAATTACAACTCCAGAAAACCACAGCTTTTCGTTTGTCCTGCCTTGCCACTTTCTTGGGGAAATCTAACTCCATTCTTTCATGTCCTTCTCCTCCTCCCAATATCTGATCTGGTTTGGAAAATACCTGAATATTTCTTTGGGTTAACGTTCTCCCCTGGCCTTCCGTGGGAATCACTTGGACTCCTTGGGTCTTCCCAAATGTCCAGACCTCTACTAGCCCCTCCTTTTTATAAACAGTCTTGACTTTGGTGACCAGGCAAGTTGGAAGAAGGAACTGATCATCTGGAGCATCCCCCCTGCCTGGTCCAAACCTTCAACAAGGAGCCATTTGTGGAGATGCCCCCAAGGTGTCCTGCCTAACTGTTTCTAGGTCCACCAGGCAATGCTCACCACTTTCACAAGATCAGAATGTCACCCTCAGGAGCACTTAATAAACCTTGTGAGGAAGCACTGTTGTGTATCTTGAGGATGAAATTAGGGAAATAATTTTCAGTTTAAAGTCTGTTGTCTTAGTAAGTAGATGATCTTGGAAGAAGAGACTATGGTAGATGTCTTGTTGGTTTCCTATAGATGGCCCCTCTGAACCCACTCCCTGGTTTTGGCTCTGTCGTAATTTGGGTATGGGTTTTGGCAGTTTCTTGTATGTGCTGCAGTAGAAAATTTGAATTCTTTTGTTTTCTGAACAGGGAAGAGCTCAGTTTCAAGTTATTGCTTATTCATTGCTCTCTAATTAGTTTTTCCTCCTGTGTTTGGTAATTTTCTCATTCATCCAGATTTTGTATTGTTCTATGAGAGTTCTCAAGTTGCCTAAAAATGGTAAAATGCCCTCATAGTAGTAAAATGCTCTGGCCTCTAGGTGTCTATCAGGTAAGCTTCCAGTAAGCACCTTGCCTAAGCTTGGGTCTATGTCTCTAGAGAGTTTCTTGTTTTGTTCTTAGATACAGTGTATACCTATGCCCCTATATCAGGTTTTAAAGGGGTTCTGTTTTATTTATTTTTATTTTATTTTTCAGATTTTTACTTATTTTTGAGAGAGAGAGAGAGAGCGCATGAGCATGCACAAGCAGGGGGAGGGACAGAGGGAGAGGGAGAAGCAGACACCTTGCTGAGCAGGGAGCTGGATGTGGGGGCTCCATCCCAGGACCCTGAGATTATGACCTGAGCAGATGGCAGACCCTTAACTGACTGAGCCACCCAGGCATCCCAGGGATTCTGTTTTAAATAAAGGGAACATTTTTATCATTATGTTGTCTTGCTAGTATGAGTCTGTCTTAGAGGGCTAAGACCAAGGCCATTTTTTTTGGGGGGGGGGGGGCAACTTTTTTATCTCTAAATACAACTAATTTTCCAGTGAATTGGGTGTTCATAAAGTCTGAAGTTTAAGCCTGTCCATTTATTTTGCTCAAATACAAAAAAATTCTCTTGAATTAAAAATAATTCCAAGGCCATTTTTAATATTTTATATTCTGAGAGTGTTTCATTACTGCCAGGAGTACCAGATATCTAAATCTGAATAAATTTCTATTTGGTCTCTGGACACTGGTTATACACATTCCTATATTAAATGCCCTGGCCTGGTGTTTTTTCAGACCTCGTGGTGACCTCGTGGTAGGTCTGTATAGTCTGTATAGTTTGTCATGACTAGCATCTTTTTTTTTTTTTTTTTTAAGATTTCTTTATTTTAGAGAGAGAGTGTGTGAGTGAGCATAGGGAGGAGGGACAGAGGGAGAGGGAGGGAATCTCAAGCAGACTCTGTGCTGAGTGCAGAGCCCTTTGTGGGGATAGGATCTTACAACTCTGAGATCATGAGCTGAGCCAAATCCAAGAATTGGAGGCTTAATCGACTAGCAGGTGCCCCTGTCATGACTAGAATCTTAATAAGAAAGAAGGAAAGAATCTTAATAAGAAAGAAGGAAAGAGAGCTGAGCAAGAATGGAAAATATCAGAGAGAATCCCTCAAAATAAGGAGAAGTGTTTTTTTATGAAACATTTTTTAGTTGTGTATACATGTGTGTGTTTCCTGAGCCCTGATGTACAATATGTTTCTAAATGTGGATCTCAGAAACATTTGAGAAATCTCTGGTTTGTCTACCATAGTCTCTTCTTCCAGTCATTGTTTCTCCCACCAGGCCTCAGGCTGGTAGATCTCCTTGACTTCCAACACCACCCTCCTGGCCTCCAGGCCTCTGTCTATACTGGGCTCCATATTCTCGGTCTGCCCTGTGCCTCTTTCATTGACAACACCTCTCATCTTTGCAAAAGCAAGTGGATGCCACCTCTGGTACAGCTTGCATGGCCTACAAATCTCCCCACTATCTGTGTTTCCTGCCACCCATATTCTCACTCCTCTGAGCACAGTGGGCATTATGGTTCCTTGTCTCCTCAGTGATTGTGTGTGTGTGTGTGTTGTGAGATCAAGGAGACAAAGAGGAAAAAAAAAAGACAAGGAGGACTCATAATAAAAAAAATACCTCCTGGGGTGCCTAGGCGACTCAGTCATTGTGTCTGATTCTTGATTTCAGTTCTGGTCATGATGTCAAGGTTGTGAGATCAAGCCTTGTGTTGGCCTCTAGTGCTCAGTGTGGGATCTGCTTGAGATTCTCTCCTCCCTCTGGCCTACCACTGCTCCTGTGTGTGGTGTGTGCATGCACTCTCTCTGCTCTCTCTCTCTCTCAAATAAATAAAATCTTTAAAAAATAAAAATATCCTGCTAATGAATAGTGTACAAATAACATGTAAGTTGTGCTTCAATAGGGCATTAAAAGAAAACATGTTTTCCTAAGTGTGTATGGGATTCTTATTCTTTGTGGACAACTGAGAAAATAAAGGAAGAAAATAAGCATGGCTTGTATTATCCAAAGTCACTGTGAGCATTTTGCTATTATTTTCTTCTACTGTTTCTTTTCTGTATATCTTTGTTTTACACAGGTGACTGTAAATGTAATAGTACTCTTTTATGTGACATTAAAATGTAAGCATCTCCCAAAGCTGATTTTTTTTTTTTTTTTACAGAGAGAAGAGGGGAGTGTGTGCTAGGGTTGGGGGAAGGGCAGGGAGAAAGAGAGAGAGAGAGACAGACAGACAGACAGACTTTCAAGCAGACTCCCTGCTTAGCACAGAGCCTGATGCCGGGCTCCATTTCATGACCCTGAGATCGTGACCTGACCTGAAATCAAGAGTCAAAAGTTTAACCAGCTGAGCCACTCAGGCGCCTGCCCCCCAGCCAAAAGCTGAGTTTTAAAGGTCCCAATAAACCTTTTCTTAAAACCTCTTTGTTCAACAATAATGTTGTACACATCAAAATGTGTACACATAACATGTTCTGTTTTTTCTGTAATTCTATATTCATAACTGTTGGGGGCGGAATGTTTCTGTGCCCCCAAAGTTCATGTGTCGAAGCCCTAACCCCCAAAGTGATGGTGTTTGGAGATGGGCTTTGGGGAAGCATTTAGGGTTAGAGTAGATCATGAAGATAGGGGATTAGTGGTTTCATGAGAGGGAATCTCATAGGAACGCACACGTAGGAAAGACCATGGGAGCACACAGTGGGCAGGCAGCGATCTGTATGCCAGGAAGAAGATTGTCACCAGAAACCAAATTGGCTAATATCTTGATGTTGGACTTCCCAGCCTCCAGAACTGTGAGAAATGAATGTCTTGTTATTTAAAGCATCGGGTCGGTTGCATTTTGTGGTTGTGGCTTGAGCAGATTAAAAATAATGTAGTTCTAGGTTTGAAAAATGACAACTGAAAGCTCATATTGAATTCTCAAATAGCTCCTAAGAGGTATAATATTAAATATTACGCTTTGTTTGCTTAACAAAAGCATCGAAATTCCTCTGCTGGGGTGTTGTAATTGTTAAATTCTCTGATATACAGGAAAAGGATTTGGGTAAATGGTTGCCTTGCTAGTGAGGATAAAGATGCAAGGAATCACCCCCGAAGTTAGCCAAAAATTTATAGTAATTAATACTAGCTAACCCTTGTGGGCACATAAAATGCCTCAGGAACTGCACTCAGTGTTTTATGTACATTGATTTGTTTGGTCTCACTTCATCCCAGCATGCTGGCATTGAAAGCTCAGATCTCTGAGCCACATCCAGAGTTTTAGAACATGAGCCCTGGAGCCAGTGGCCTGCGGTTAAACCCCATCTCTGCCCTTTTCTAGCTGCGTAGTCCTGGAGTAGCTACTTGCCTTCTCTAACCTCAGTTTTCTCAGCTGTAAAATAGGCTAAATGCATAAAGTATTTAAGGGCCTAGGATTATTTTGAGGATTAAATGAGTTTCGGCAAATCAGCCCTTTGTATGGGTCAGGTGGTTAAGTGTCCCATAAACATGAGTTGAGATGGGTAATACCATTTTGGATGAAAAGTACTAGAGACAAGGATCTTTTTTCTCTGCCTTGGGTTTATAGATAACCAATCATTTCATCATTTCACATCAGATGAAGCTGAGACCCACACTGCTTGTGGAGTCTGTGAGAGGCAGATTTGTACTTTCCTGTTATGATCCTCCTGTGGTATGACTTGTTACTAACAGGAAAAGGGACCAGAGGCTAGGGATAGGCAGACTTTCTTCTATAAAGGTCCATTCAGTAAATCTTTTAGGCTTTGTGGGTCACAGATGGTTTCTGTTGCAACTACTTAAGTGCCATCGTAGAACGAAAGCAGCCATAGACTGCAAATATGAGCTCTGTTCCAATGAAGCTTTATTTATGGACACTGCAATTTATTTTTATTTTACTTTATTTTATTTTTTTGGACACTGCAATTTAAATTTCAGATAATTTTCATGTGTCTTGAAATGTTAATATTTGTTGATCTTCCCTTCTCCCTCCAACCATTAAAAATGCAAAAACCATTCTTAGTTCCTGGGTCATCAAGTAACAGTTGTCATGGGTCGGCTCTTTGATTCATCTCCCTTTTGCAGAAATTGGCATGAACAGTATTGCCTTTTTTAAATTCCAAGGACTGAAATAAAGATTTTTCTAACATTCTTTCCCGTGATCTCTTCAAAGTGACTTTGGAAGCAGTTTGTCTGGGAGTACAGGGTCTTTAGGGGGCAACAGTTGCTTCTCTCTAATTTTAAGCCAGTTAAGACAGAGTTGACAGTGAGAGTGTCATTTGAAACTTTAAACTCTGTTCTTTGGGACTTTTCTTTCTTTTTTAATTTTTTTTTTAAGTTAATTTATTTATTCACGAGAGACACACAGAGAGAGGTAGAAATATAGGCAGAGGGAGAAGAAGGCTCCCTGTGGAGAGCCTGAGGCAGGACTCGATCCCAGGACCCCGGGATCACAACCTGAGCCAAAGGCAGATGCTCAACCACTGAGCCACCCAGGTGCTCCTCTTTGGAACTTTTATGTTATAACCATCGAGAAGAAATAAAAATAACCAGCAGTCATGGCTCCTGAAGATGTAAAAGTAACAAAGTTTCCTGAAAGGCACTGAAAAGTATAAGCAAAGGAAAAAATGGGTAAGAAAGGCACAGTGTTAATAAACAGAACCCTCTTGTCAGAAAACACACTGGCTACTGTTTTTAACGAGTCTGCCATTCCTGCAGCTGAAATCAAGACACGTTTCAAATTCTTTAGTTTTTTTTTTTTTTTTTTGGACTCTGTGAGGGAATGAGGGGAGGCAGTGGGGAAGAGGTGGTGTTGGTGTAAGGAGGGATGAAAGTATTATGAAATATTATGTTGATATTTATTTTTATTAGTTATATCCTTTAAAGGCATATATGCAAATAGAATTCATTGGATTTGATTTAATTAATCCAAGAATACAAGTCTGAGGGAAGAGATTTATTCTTTGCATTGGAAACTCTTAGACATTGCTGTGCTTACAAGATGGTTTTCTCTGCAAGGATACAGCCTCTGTGTTTTATCTTCAAGAGCAGTGAGCTTTTGTGGAATGACATGAATAGAGATCTTCACCAAGAAGCCTCTTCTGAGCTAACCCCCTCATTTATGGGCGTTGGAATCCACAAAGCCCAGGGGAGCTTGTGTTGGCCCAACAGAGCACAGCTGTTTCCTCTTACTGCTCAGTCGAAATGATGGCCTTGACTCTTGGATACTATCACATAGACTTGCTCTGTTTTGTTTCTCAGTAGAAAACATCCTGTTTCATCATGCATGTTTAATAAAATAATTTAAATATGTCTAATAGAAGTAACATTGATATTTTTATTTGCCCTGAGAATATTCGAAGGTGGTGACAGGTTTTTCATAACCCACAAGGGTATAAATTAAGAAGTGTTTGATATTCCCTGCATTCTCTTAGATAGGAGAACTCTGTGTATATGGTAAAATTCTTATTTTTCCATGATGCTCCCTTGTTCAAATAATTTTCTTCCTCTTCTTGCTTTTCAAAAGCTCCTTTATTGGTTCTAACTCCCCAGGGCAGGTGGGAGAATGTTTTTATATGCTAGTTGAATTTTGAAACCCACAAAGTAGAGGGAACATCACTCATTCTTTAGAGAGTCCTGAACAAATCCCCAATTTGATCAGATAGTGTAGACGGGTCACTTTCAAACTTTTTTTGATTTTGATCTTTAGGAAGATACATATTTTACTTACTGATCTGATATATACAAAAGTACACATAAACACATACTAGACCACAGGAATCCATGGAAGTTCACCTCAGCCTCAAATTTCTTTCTAAATCTGCCAGTCACCTTCAGCTAATTGGCCAAATGGTGGAATGCCTTGTTTCAGTGTCATTTCTGGCACACCTAGACTTGTACTTGAACGAGAGGATTGTAGGTCGCACGGGTAATCTTCCTGTTTAACCAGGGTGGTGGCAACAGTAATGCAAACAGGGCATACCATTTGGATTTGTTACCATACTATTCACTTTGAAAAACAGGTGACTACTGTAAATGTAACTGTTGCCGTGTCCCCTTTTATCCTTTGTATATGAAAATTCAGTCCATTGAGAGTATAAATATATATATATATATTTTTTTTTTTTTTTTTGCTGGAGAATAAAGTATTGCAAACATTGATGATGGTAAGGCAGTGGATTTTAGGTGTCCAAAAATGCTGAAATAAATATTATCAATTATAGGTGTAGATTGAGAATTAATGTTGAGTGGACGCTTGCTAATAATTTTGGGGAAACCGTTGTCTCCTCTGTGGGATAGGCTTCGGTGAAATTGCACCATCAGCATTAAGCAAGTCTTCAGACCCAGGAGGTGAAGAGGAGGCAAGTCTTGACCTCACTCTGTTTCTCTCAGGGAGGAAGGAAAGCTTGCTAACTTGCTGGCAGCATCCTCACAGGCAAAACAGCTATGCTGACACCAAAATATCTGCTTTTACAGACCTAATTTTGAGAGCACTTACTTAGTTTTGCAAAAGTCTCATCAGGATGCAGTTGGTAGTGGTGAGGAATTAAGATTCCTGCCCTTTTGTATCATATGTTTAAAATGGGTCTGCCAGAATTGTAATCATGAATTTTTTGAATAAAATTTCAGGTTTATTCTTGTTCCCAAAGAGTCCCTTCTGTAAAGCCTCATTTGGCTTTGACAAATACCGATTTTACTATTTGGCCGTTGACAGTATGCCAAAGGTGTATTTGGTAAAATTGCTAGAATAAACATCCATCTCTCTATCCATCTGTCCCAGTCACCATGAAATAAAAATTTCACAAAATCATAATTCTTTCTATCCTTTGTACTGATCCTGGTCATTTCCGTTCTATTTTAGAAAACCACTAAATTCATTTCATGGTGTACAGTTAAAAAATGTTGGAACTCTGGGACACCTGGGTGGCTCAGTGGTTGGGATGCCTGGATGGCTCAGTGGTTGAGCATCTGCCTTGGGCTCAGGTCATGATCCTGGGGTCCTGGGATCGAGTCCCACATCGGGCTCCCTGCAGGGAGCTTGCTTCTCCCTCTGCCTGTGTCTCTGCCTCTCTCTCTGTCTGTCATGAATAAGTAAATAAAATCTAAAAAAAAATGTTGAGACTCATTGTCCTCTGGGGCTAGCGACACCATGTGAGAGGGGTCTTTTTGTACACAGCATTTTTACTCCCACAAAAGATGATATGATTAAGTTCCCTTCCCAAAAATGTAATTTAACATGTCAAAAGCATGTTAAGACTTACAAAAAAATGAATGAATGCTACTGTCAAAGAATTTTCTCTAGCAGTTGTGCCTGTTTACATGCCCGCTGATACTGTGAATTCTAGTTGTTCTATATCCTTCTGAACACCTAGCATTACCAGTATTTTCCGTTTTAACTACCATAGTGGGGTAGGCAGTAGTTGTCATGGCCATTTTTAGTGAAGTCCATCTAAAATGTCTTGCGCCTTCCAGTGTTTTTCAGCAGAATATGAATGAAATTGTTGATCTGTTGCAGATAACTAAGTTCAGATATTTTGAATTGTCATTCCTTTTGCTGTTTATGATATGTCCACCCGGATAGCCAGTGGGTCCTTTGTTAATGCTGTCATAAGGGTTCATCATATGAGCTTCTCCTCTACTCCTTCACTGACAGAGAATAAACTAGAATAGGCACCCCAAGTCCTAATTGCAATCTCAGGGACGCGGAGCTGCCTCTGTATATACTCTGTGGGCAATTCAGACATAGCAAATCTCTTACCCTTTGCCTGCACAGGACCCTGTCCCAGATCCCCTTCCCTCTATCTGCGTCTACCCCTGTGGGCTAGGATTCATTTACTGTAGTCTGGGGTCAGCCTTCACTCCAGAGGAAAACCGTGTTTGGCTGATGACTAGTGCTCTCAGCCCTTCTCTGTAGGGGCAGGGTGGGGTTGCACAGAAAGGGGAAGGGTGTGCCTGGCAAGGTGAGGAGCCAGCAAAGTGAAAAGCCAGCAGGGCCCAGCTGTGGCAGGGGAGGGTGGGGGGATGGGGAATGGGAATCTGCTTATCTTGCTTACATCAGGAGGCCAGCCCTCCTGAAATCCAGAATACCATTCACATGCGAGTCCACTGAAAGCATCAGACAAAAGATTGGGCCTCTTCCCAGTCTTAATTCAGGATGAATTCAGGGTGATTTCAGGTAATGCATACAGTCTTCTCAGCTCCACTTTCTCTCTTTGTTACATGCCACCAGACTTCCAAGAGAAAATGGTCAAGGCAGAAGGTGCTGGGAGAAGGGAAGAAGGCATCTGCTTTAGCCTCCCTGCCTACCCAAGAACACCAAGATTTTACGTTTGTGAATCCATTGTCTTTAAATATATTTGCAATTGGTCAATGCCTGCTCTTGATGATTGATGACAATGTTTGCCAATATTTTTTTTTAGATGTCCGCCAGGACAGTACTATTGAAACACAGAGTACCCTGATTCCTTCCCTTTAATGCCCTGTGTGAACCTGTACACCTATAGAACAGTTGAATTAAATATGATGTAAAAATGCTCATGAATTACATATCTCTAATTATTGTTCTCTTTAGACTCTATCCAAGCGATGGTAGACTGTAATCATGAAAGTCATCTGTTTTTCATCTTTATGCAGTTCTTTCCTATCCTCTGGCTGTTTCTTTGGCATTCTTTCATTTCTGTTTGACTCAGGTTTGAGAATTGAATAGATTAAAGCCAAGAACTTTTCTAATACATGGAATAAAGAGGAGCCTCACAAGGCTAACGTCCCAACGTGAATTGATAAATAGGATCATGGAGGTGAAAGTATTTTCTACAGCTTCACAGAGAGAGAGAGAGAATGTTCCCTTGCATAACAGCCTAAAAGAGTGGCCTAATGTTCAGTGTGTAGCATAAACCAAAATGCGAATAAATGTCCCACTTCCTTTTAGTTGAGAACATTTTAAGTTGGACAGTCACAAAAGATAACAGTTATAGAGATCAGTGGCTTAGTCACACCCCAAGTATTTATTTTTCTCAGGTTCTTGAATTTGTAGTGAGTTTTATCTCAGCTCATTTAAGTTCACGTTGGATCTGGTTTCCACTGTTAGTCATAGCCTATCTTATTGCTGCCATTCCCTCAAAGGGACAAGAGAGTAACGTCATTATTGATTTTGGTCACCAGTGGACTGCTTCCTCGTGTAACTTCTCTTTGGAAAGTTTGAAGTAGTCGCAATAACTAATCTCCCCTCGCAGAGAGACAATCAGGTCAGCAGATATTTCTCCTGGCAGCTCTTCCTTCCGTTTGGTGTTTCCTTTCTCAGGGCTGCGGGTGTGCATAAAAAACATAGTCCAGAAGAAAAAAGATTTCACATTTGCTTCTATTAACCTTTCCCTAGAAGAAGAGCAGGGGAGGAGTAACACTGGAACTTGTATTGTAAAAATAATGTGTGTGTGTTTTTTGTTTTTGCAAGCATGCTAAGTAACAAGGGATCTATCTTAGCCGGGGATCGCCTGTATAGGGCATTTAGGAGAAAGAATGATTGCCAACCCCACCTTCCCAAACCAGCCCCCACCTACCATGAAAGTATCTTCACTGTTTTTATCGATTATAAAAGTAATGCACGCTATATGTAATGAATATAAACAGTATTTGTAAAGTAGATTATAAAGAAGATTCCCCATAGTTGGTGCTATTTTTCAAGGAATATATGTGTGTGTGTGTGTGTATGTGTGTGTGTGTTGTCAACATAAACAGAATGATACTTGGCATACTAGTCTATAAGCTGCTTTCTCCTCACTGAGTATTTTGCAGGGTCTTTGCTACATATGTCATTGTCTGCAGATCTGTCTGCTGCATTCTGGGGATGAATCAGAGTTGATTTGCATAATCCCGCTCAATGGACATTTTGGTTATTTCCCGTTTTCTGACTTTGTAAGACTGTTTTGTTCCATATGCTAGCCACCAGCCACGTTTGGCAATTTAACTGAATTAGAATCACATAATGTTTAAAAATTTACAGTCACACTTGCCACGTTTCAAGTGCTCAGTAGCTATATGTAACTAGCCCAGAGGAGGAACTTGACTGTCATTGCATGAAGTTATGTTGGACAGTGAGTGCTGTTCTAAACTGCTGGTTTTCAGATTTTTTTAAAAAAGATTTTATTTATTTATTCATGAGAGACACACAGACAGAGGCAGAGACACAGGCAGAGGGAGAAGCAGGCTCTGTGGGGAGCCTGATGGTGGGACTCGATCCCAGGACACTGGGATCAGGCCCTGAGCCAAAGGCAGATGCTTAACCATTGAGCCACCCAGGACGTCCCTCAGATTTTTTTTTTTTTTTTTGAGTACATGTTTCCATTCTTTTATTCATCCATTCAACAAATAATTATTGAGTGCCTCCTATGTGCCAAGCATTGTACTAGCTACTTGGGTATCTCACTCACAGAACATCATTACCTGCCCTCATAATGTTTAGCATTCTACCTGCAAAAGGTTTTGAATACTCACTCCCAATATATGTATGTGTACTACGAGTTGCATATGTATCCTATTATGTTGTTATATTATAAAACATGATATATGGAACAAATTAAAATAGAAAATAAAAAGAATAAAATAAAAATGTAAATCATTTCCAGAATAGTCTTGCCATGTCGCACCTCAGATACCACGGTTCTGAATGATGCTCTTATACCAGGTGGCCATCTCAAAGATTCTTGTAGTTGTTACCTCATTTTAAACAGGTAGTCCTGGGCAGCCCAGGTGGCTCAGCGGTTTAGCACGTGCCTTCAGCCCAGGGTGTGATCCTGGAGACCCGGGATTGAGCCCCACGTTGGGCTCCCTGAGTGGAGCCTGCTCCTCCCTCTGCCTGTGTCTCTCTCTGTCTCTCTTTCTCTCTCTGTCTCTCAAGAATAAATAAATAAAATCTTAAAAATAAAATAAACAGGTAGTCCTTCTGTCTTGATATTCCTGCTAAATCTATTTATTTCCTAAAAAGACCTCTCTCTCTCTCTCTCTTTTTTTCTACTATCTGTAGGCTTTTTCCTACAGTTTGAATTTGTTCTTTACTTACATATTCATTTAGTAAGCATTTATGAAGTTCTTATTGTATGCCTGGTAGATGCTGGGAAATTAAACATGTCAGAGTTCCTGCTATCAAATGAGACAAGCCAGCAAATCACTTATTCTGATACAAGGTGTTATGGGAATGCAAGAAGGGGGCAAATAAAAGATTGTTTGGGAAAACTGAGGGCAGCTTTTATGATCTCCTCTTTGATGAGTTATTACACTCTGTTTTGG
The DNA here is from genome assembly GCF_053574225.1 of Canis aureus. Taxonomy (NCBI): domain Eukaryota; kingdom Metazoa; phylum Chordata; class Mammalia; order Carnivora; family Canidae; genus Canis; species Canis aureus. Next base: position 83,794,357 of record NC_135611.1, on the reverse strand, counting down.
GACTTCATGGAATCACATATTTCTTCTGTTTTTTTTTTTCCCCATGGTATTTTCTTTTGAAAAATATAAAACTCTAAATTATTAATTTAAGGATATTAAACCACAGTGATTGTCACATTAAATATCTCTTTATGTAAAATGTTTATCTTTCAATTTTTAAACTTAGATATTAGGGTTGGAAGGGCTCTGTATAGGATAGAAATGAAGTCCAAATAATTATGTAGCTCCTTTTGTTTGAGAAGGGGGAGCAAAAATCATCCCCAGGGATATGTGTTGATTCATGCCTTAATTTAATAAATATTAACAAAATACTTTCTCTGCAGGAAGAAATCACCTTAGGTTAATTCCACTTAATTCCAAAATATATTTCTTATATGGGTTTTTACTTAGGGAATTCTGAGGAATATAATGGACAATATGATTTAGAGTAAGCTTGAAATGAAAGAATTGATCCTATGTTGTTTATTCCCTCTCTTTTAGGGCAAGTTAAAGTATTCAGAGCTCTTTATACGTTTGAACCCAGAACTGTAAGTATTCAGTGTTTTTTTTTAATTTTTAAAATTATTTATTTATTTATTAATGAAAGACACAGAGAGAGAGAGAAACAGAGAAATAGGCAGAGGGAGTAGCAGGCTCCATGCAGGGAGCCCATTGCGTGGGACTTGATCCCAGGACTCCAGGATCATGCCCTGGGCTGAAGGCAGGTGCTCAACCTCTGAGCCACCCAGGTGTCCCAGTATTCAGTTTTTTTTTTTTTTTTTAAAGATTTTATTTATTTATTCATGAGAGACACACAGAGAAAGAGAAGCACAAACACAGGCAGAGGGAGAAGCAGGCTCCATTCCATGCAGGGAGCCTGACATGGGACTCGATCCTGGGTCTCCAGGACCATCCCCTGGGCTGAAGGCGGCGCTAAACCACGGAGCCACCCGGGCTACCCCAGTATTCCCTTTTTAACTTTAAAATTGACATAAAAACCTAAGGTGATTTCATTTAGATACTTCCTCAAGCCTAAATGACCTGTTTTTTCTTTGATAGTTGTACATGATTCATGAGAATGGATGATCAGTCACTTCTGTGCAGTCCAGAGGTGTGAAAGCTTAGTCCCTCATTGATGTGAATGTGTCTCCACCTTGGGGTCGTGTCATCCACCCTGTTCCGCTTCCCCACCTTTCATCACACCACCCACTTTAAAAATCACCACGTAACCCCCATAAAGCCCATGACCTGATCTTAGTCATACTTCCTGTAAATCTCACGCTGACCTTCCTGGTTCTTCCTGTTGACCCTCTACCTCAGGCTGCCTCTTAACAGCACCTTTTACCAACTATATAGAGCCATTTTTTATGTGTCTGCTGTGTATGCTTTCCATTATTATAGTTTCTGGGGTCCATCCATCCTTGGTTTAGTGAGCACTTACCATGTGCCAGACCCTGGCCCAGGCCTTAGGGACCGTGCTACATCAACAGAAAGGGTGGCCCTCTGGAGCTCCCATCCCACTGAAGGGAGACAGACAGTAAGCAGACAAATGAACATGACTATAAGGGCCTGATCAGTGCTATGAAGAAAAATAAGGAGGGGATGGGGCTAAAAGGTTAATGGAGAAAAGAGTTATTTTCAGCAGAGTGTTTGAGGATGGCCTTTCTATAAAGGTGATGTTCCAGTAGAAACCTGAGGGAAGTAAGAGAACAAGGGAACAGCAAGGAGAGTCTTTGGTGGGTTCTAGAAACAGCAGGGAGATGCAACTAGAACAAAGGAAATGGGGAGGTAGGAGATGGGTTCAGGGAGCCTGGGCAGAGAGAGAGAGAGCAGATCATGTTGGGCCTCCTGGGGTAAGATGGAAGGTTTTGAGTGTAGGGTTGATAAGACAAGTTTTAGAAGGTGTGGGAAACTATCCAGCAGAGTGAGTGTGGGAGCAGACCATCCAGTTAGGAGGCAGAGGAGAGAGACCCAGCAAGGAAACAGGCTCCCTTGACTTTCCCATCTTCCTCCCTGGAGATGGGAGCCTTCGTGCTTGGGGGGAAGCCAGCTTGCTGCTGGGTTTGCCTGGGTTTGCCCTGGACCCTGTAGTCCCCAGAGCCGAGCACCTCAGAAGGTAGCACAGAATGAGTGGTAGCACAGAACCAGTGACACCGAGCTTTGACTCACTCCCATCAGGCTGAGGTGGGCCCTCAGATTCCAAATCTGTCATACACTCTCCGTGAATTTACTTCCCCTGTGGCCCTCTGTGTCCTCATTTTGAAAATGGGAATGACATTAGCCATCCTACAGAATTTTGCTCTGAGCAGGGAATGAGACTGATAATCCAAGCCTTGCATGCAGTGAGTGCCAGGAAACCGCAGCAGGGAGTACAGCTGGTTCGGGGTGTGCGCATGTTCTGAAGAGTTCTCCCCAGGACTTTATCAACAAAGTGTTCCTGGGATAAGAAAGGGGTTGAGTGGGTAGATATAAATCTCAGTTTTTTCTTCTTTTCTTAAAAGCTTTCATTTATTTGAGAGGGAGAGCACGAATTAGGGAGGAGAGGGAGAAACAGACTACCTGCAGAGCAGGGAGCCTGACCTGGGGCTCGAACCCAGAACTCCAGGATCATGACCTGAGCTGAAGGCAGACACCTAACCAGCTGAGCCACCCAGGTGCCCCAGGTTTTTATTCTTACTAGGACATTCCATGCTATCTCTGCTGTATTGGTAGAGCAGGGAATGAACGGGCAGCGTGTTAGCTTGCTAGGGCTGCCTAACAAAGTACTGCAGACTATGTAGCTTAACCAACAAAAATTTTTCTTAGAATTTTGGAGGCAAGACATCACGTGAAGTGTAGACAGGGTTGGTTTCTTCTGAAGCCTCTCCTCAACTTGTACGTGGTTGTGTATCCTTGTGTCCCCACAGTCTTTCCTCTATGCTTGGTTTCGTTTCTTTTTTTTCTTTTCTCTTTTCTTTTCTTTCTTTTCTTTTCTTTTCTTTTCTTTTCTTTTCTTTTCTTCTTTCTTTTCTTTTTTCTTTTCTTTTCTTTTCTTTTCTCTTTTGTCTTTCTTTCTTTCTTTCTTTCTTTCTTTCTTTCTTTCTTTCTTTCTTTCTTTTAGTTGAGAGAGAGAGAGCATGAGAGACAGAGAGATCACAAATGGGGGAGGGACAGAGGGAGCAGCAGACTTCCACTGAGTGGGGAGTCCAATGTGGGATTCCATCCCAGGACCCTGGGATCATGACTTGAGCTGAAGGCAGACACTTAACGCCCTGTCCTGTCAGTTTCCTAGTCTGCTCTTCTTAAATGGATACCAGTCATTTATGGATTAGGGCTCACTCAAATGATTTTAATTTTAGTTTAATTACTTCTTTAAAGAATCTGTCTCCAAATAAACTCACATTCTGAAGTCCTGAGGGTTAGGACTTCAACATATGAATTGCGGGTGGGACACACAAAAAGTACGTGTTGCTGTCTTTGTGTTTGTCCTCTGCTCACAGGAAGGCTGTCATTTCCTGTGTCTGATTATCCTAATCAATGGTTTCCTAGGTTGCAAGATGCCTGAGGTTGATAGAAGTGACGGTTGGGGGGTGCTCAACAGCTGCCCTCCTGGGCTGCTCAGTGAGTAATCGACCATTCTCTGCGGCCTCCCGCACTCTAGGAAGGAACCTGCATGTACTCAGTTTGAGACCAGACATGACTCCTGACTCTCCCCCCCCTCCCCCGAGTATCCTGTTGGTCATCATCACCTTTGTCCTTTCACACTAACCTCCTCCTCCTTTAGTTCTCTTGTGCGTTTTCTTGCTTCTAGCACAGGGACTCCAGGTTGCCCATTCCACCTGCATTCCTCTGTCTGATTAATTTTCCTGAGATGTAGCTTTGATCCCATGATCTGTTTCAGTTCTTTGACTTAAGATAGAGGCCCCTATGGTGCAGCCCGTTCCTAACTCGCTGTCCTCTGCTCCTTCCCCCTCTTAAAACCATTCCAACCTGGATCTGATACACAACCTGTCTCTAAATCCTCTCTGAGCTCTAATAACATACTTCCTTTTCCTGGGGCACCTGGGTGGCTCAGTTGGTTAAGCGTCTGCCTTCGGCTCACGTCATGATCCCGGGTCTTGGGATGGAGCCCCACATTGGGCTCCTTGGTCAGTGAGGAGTCTGCTTTTCCCCATCCGGCTGCTCGTGCCTTCTCGTGCTCTCTCTCTCTCTCTAAAAAAAAAACAAAAAAAAACAAATAAAATCTTTAAAATAAAAAATGCTTCCTTTTCCATAGAGACTCTCTGATTAACCCAGCAAAGAGCTAAGTTTCCTCCTCTAAACATCCACATTTGGCATTTCAGTCCTGCTCCCTGTATCAGTACTTTGGAGGCCGGCAGAAACACAGGGCTGTTGGGAGCTGGCCATGGTTTTAGGACCCACTCTGCCTCTATGGCATCTATGTGACTTGGGAAATTTGGGAATGCCCTAATCTCTTTGCCTCAGCATGTTCCTTTGTAAAAGTAAGAATAATAATCTCAGGGTTTTAGTGCAAATTAGGTGAGATTGTGTGAAGCTGCTATTACTATTAGGAGGGCTAGTGGTTGCTGTATTCAGAGACATTTAGCAAATAGTTTTGAAGGGTTGACATACTGATTATTTTAATTTACCTTTAGTTCTGCCCCAGGATGGACTCTCTCTACTACTTTTTAAAAATCTTCATTGTAATTGAATGCACAGAAGAAAATAGATATTTAGTTCATTAGGTTTTTTGAAGAGTCTGTATTTAAAATGCTGTTTTAATATCCTTGCTCCCAAGGATCCTTGGCTGTGGGAGCAATGCTGCTAATTCATCCAGGATGTATGGTGGTTAGTAATGAGTACCCCCACGCCCACTGCCCCCACACTCTGCACCTGCCCACCTCCCCTCAATCCAGATATTAAAGGAGAGGTGGCTGGCTGGGCAAGTAGCCTCTGGCTCCCATGGGCCTTTCTGACTGCTTTAGTGCCTCTGCTGGACCAGTTATTCAATATTTTGAATCTCATCCCAGAGCTAGTTTAGTTTTACATTCTTTTTCTGAATATGAATTTCTGTTGGAGGATGCAGGAAGCTTAGTTTGTCTCTCTCCTCCATCTCTTCCAGTAGCCATGCCTGGAGGGATGGATGTACCCTGGTATATCCTAAACTGACCTGGCCTCCTCAAGATGATTGGGGCCAGACAAGATGGAAGGGCTGAGCTGGGTCCAGCTTCTACTCTTCTGTCCTCCGGCAGTAGGCACAGCAATGCCCAGCATCAATCTCAGTGATCCACGGGATGAGCAGTTTCTCACTCCGGGTTCTTCCTGCCATCCCATTTTTCTTCTGTCTTGCTTGAAGACAGGATAGTCCTGGCACCACCTGTGCCTGTTTGGTTCTTAATTCTTGCCCAACCCCTGGTCTGATAAGCCTCCCACAGAGATCTGGCTGGACTGGATAGACCAGTGTCATGATGCCCTGATAGAAAGGGAACAGCATTTTCTGTGTGCTGGCGGTGTATTGGTTTCTGTTGGAACAGCAGCAGGACCCTGCTCTGTTGTGTCATGTTTCCATGCTTACTAGGTTTGTAGCACTCTGTGTACAGGCAGGAACCCTAGAATCAGATTCCAAAAGCTGAAGTGAGAGCCCAACCCTGCCACTCACTAACCGTGATTTGTGGCACGTTCTTCAAAGCACTCTAAGGCTAGTTATGAAATGGAGATGAAACCCATGTTTCAGCCCTGCCCTAATGGGTTAAGGATTGAATGAGGTGAAGCATGCTTTGAAAGGATAAGGTGCTTCTTGGTTTTGTCATATTGCATCAAGTGGGAATGGCAGTAAGGGTGAACCACAGATACTTTCCATAGCCACCATCTTTTAACCTGGTCATGATACCATGATGACTAGTACTGGCTATGCATGACCCTTTATAAGGGAGAAAGTATAGGTGCTGGTAAAGACTCCAGAGTCTTAAAAAAAAAAAAAAAAAGAAAGAAAGAAAGAAAGAAAGAAAGAAAGAAAGAAAGAAAGAAAGAAAGAAAGAAAGAAAGAAAGAAAGAAAGAGAAGAAAGAAAGAAAGAAAGAAAGAAAAGAAAAGAAAAGAAAAGAAAAGAAAAGAAAAGAAAAAAAGATTCCAGAGTCTTAACTGTCGTGGTTCAAGTCCGGTGTCGACCACATACCTGTTCTGTGGCCTTGGACAAGCTTCTTGCCTCCAATGTGATGAAAAGAGTACCACCCACTTCATGGTGTTGCGGGTGAGAATTAAATTTGTTAATATTTGTGAGTGTCCATAACCTAGCGCCTGGCACTAAATAGTACTGTAAAGTAGTAAATAAAAACATCCCTGGCAAATTTGATTTTTAAAAATCTTTTTATTTATTCATTCTTGGGTTTCCAGGTTGATAAATCTGTAAAGTTTCACCAGTATGTTGTAGTTTCTCCGAAGTTTTTTGTAAAATATGTATCTTCATAAACCAACAAAACGAGAATGCCTTGGGAATTGTGTGTTACCAAAAATATATGAAACAGGAATGAGAATATATATTACCAAGTTTGTACTCATCGCATCAGCATTCCAGTGGCCAACAATTTGCTTGTGCTGATACCTTGTGGTTCTTCAAGGAGAGAGGAAAAGAGGAATGCGGTTGAAAACCAAAGAACAAATGAGAAATAAAGTGCTTACTTGATTGTGTCACTGTTTTCCCACTTCTGTTCCATGAATGCGATGCCAGGAATGTAAAAGTAGACCCTCATCAAATCCTTTACATTAAGTGCCTGTACATGGTTTCTTAATGGAAAGTGTGAATATTGTGGGTAAAATCTATTTAAGTTTTAAAATCATGAAAATGACCTTGTCTATACTGCCACCAACAGTGTGAGGAATTTGGTAGACCACCTCCTGGGCTAGGTTAGGAAAAACTGCCCCTAGTTCCTTTGGAAGAAGATATTTTATGGGGAATTGCCTTGTCTGTCTGGGAGCTATTGATTAAAAAGAGAAAAAACTGTCCACTTGCCTTTCTCAGGGGAAAAAATAGTGAGGTCTTTCTTTTTCCTGACTGAAATCGACCGCCTCCTGTTCTTCTCTCAGCTGAAAACAAGTCTCACCTAATAGGTGGCTTGTGGCAGACACCAGTGTTTGAACGGCAGCCATTATTTTAAAAACCAAAACAGCACTGAGAAGTGTTGAAATGACTGTATTTAGTAACATGTTCCAAATGATGCGTTTTACCAAACCGCAAAGCACAAGACTCACTTAAAAGAAAATTAAGAGTCTTAACTGTTCTTGGCTTTTTATTGCCTTTAAATTGATTTTATTTTTATTTTATTTAATTTTTGTTGCCTTTTAAATAATTGAGGTAAAAGGTCACATAACATAAAATTAACCATTTTAAAGGGAACAACAGTTCAGTGACATTTAGTATATTCACAATGTTGTGAATTGTGAAATGTGACAACCCCCACTTTCTGGTTCCAAAACATTTTCGTCTTCCTAAAAAGAAATCCTATACTCATTAGGTACTTACTTTCCATTATTGGGGGTTTATACCTTTTTTTTTTTTTTTTTAATGAGAAGGTCTCATCACAGGGATTTTTGTATTTGTGCTTTTTTGAAGCTGTTTGTTCAGTACTTTTTTTTTTTTTTTTTTTCCCAAACATGCCTTTTTGGTTCAAGGGTGAATGAACTTAATATGTAGAAATTTAGGCAAACTTGACTTGTGATTTTAGAAGGAGGTCAACACCATAGGTAGAGATGATCCTTAACTTTCATGAAAGTGCCCTTGTTAGACATTAGTGGGCAAGGATAGTTCTTGGGAAGGTACAGGTAAGAATGGGCTTTGGATGGCTCTAAGACTAGAGAGATGTCATCAAGATATTATACTCTTTCAAACTCTAAGAAACTCAGAGTCCCTCCAGAAAAATGCCACGCTTTCACATATGTTCTGTTTTCCTTACTTCCTTACATTCTACTTCATTCTCTCCTCCTAACCCTTATTACCATCTCAAATGGTGTTAAAATTGCCAGCAAAGGCCAACCTTCCTGTTACAGTAATGACCACTGTATTTAAGATAGCTGGGGTGCTTGGTGGACCTTGTGTCTCCTTTCTGGCCTCTCTGGGAGAGATCCAGTTTGCAACAGGATCACTAAAGGAAATAGTTTGTATCCACAATCATTTTCTGTACTCATCATATTTTGGTAGCATATTGATCACAGATCAGCAAAATATGATAGAGATAGAGAGGGCTTCCTGAGTGGCTCAGTCAATTAAGTGGTTGCCTTTGGCTCAGGTCATGATCCCAGGGCTCCCTGCTCAATGAAGAGTCTGCTTCTAACCTCTTCCTCTGCCCCTTTCCCCTACTCATGCTATCTCTTTCTCTTTCTCAAATAAATAAAATCTTAAAAAAAATATGATAGAGAAAGATTAGAGAAGATCATAGAGGACTTTTTTTTTTGCCCTAAATGCCTATTTCAAATAATATTAAAACCTATGTCATTGAGTCTACATAGGTTTAACTAATTTTGCATAGCTTGTGCTGTGTGTACTAAGTCTAGACTCAATAAATCAATCATAAATGCAACAAATGCTTCAGAAAGTACCTTTTAAAAGAACTCAGCCATTTTTTTCTGTCATTAACTATCATTTGGTAATTTTTATGTTTGAATGCATAATACACCTAAGTATTTATGTATGTGGTTGCCTAAAGCATGGTGTATATATTTCTTCATTTATATTCAGGAGGAAATAGTTATAATAAAGATCAGCTTTGAAACATTAGTTTGTCAGTAATGTTTCATTATGGGCTCCATGTATAGATTTAAGTATCTAAAAACCACATTGTTTATAAAATACTTCAGGATTTGAAACCCATATAATGATTAGCATAATCCTAATATTCTAATTCATGAAAAAATCACATGAAGTCAAACTGTATATATTTTTTTCTTTCAGCCAGATGAATTGTACTTTGAGGAAGGTGATATCATCTACATTACTGACATGGTAAGCCCAGCAAATACTACATATGACCTAACGGTGCATAAGACTGGTGTAGCTGCAATATTGTACACTATTTAAATGTTTATCTGTATAGAAATACATATGCCCAGGTTTGTTCATCTTAGCACAATTTGTAATAAAACTTGACGTAGCCCTTATGTTGACCTATAGGAAAATAGTTGAATAAACTTCAGTATATTCACAAGTAGAGTATGATACAGCTATCTAAAAAGGAATGAGGAATATCTCTAAAGGCTATTATGAAGTAATTTAAGTGAAAAAAGGTGAGCTGAAAAAAATGTGAACAGTATGCCTTACTTAAGAGAGGTGATATGTATAACTGTTTTCTTTAGTCTAAAACAAAAAAGTCAAAGGAGGAATCATAAAATCACACTTAAAAAATAGTTTCTTGTATATGAGGGAAGGGACATAGGCTAGAGGGAACATGGAATATAGAGTTTTTAAAAATTACCCATTGCTTTGGAGCTCGACTTTGGAGTCATGTAAACTTTTGCATAGCTCTAAAATTAAATGGCAAAAAAAAATCCCTGAAATTTAAAAGCAGAATGAATCAAATGAAGTTAATTATACCTCAGGTAATTGGCATAACCGCACAGAAAGGAACCATTCCAAGTGACCTTAAAACTCAGCAGTTCGCCTGAACATCTCCAGTAGAACATACAGGAAGGATAAAAAGGACTGGCAACAAAATAACTGTTTTTAATCATGATCTTGTAGTAGAAGCATTGGCATTGCTGTTCTGAGATTGTTACATGTGTATTGTGGTCTAGAGCAAATGAGTCATTCGGTCAGTGATACTGAAAATTGGGATTTTCAGCCTGCAAGAAAAAATATAAGATCTTACACAGATGTAAGATCAATGCGGTTAAGTAAAAACCCTGCAGCTCTGCATCTGTATTGCTAGCGTGTTGTATTTTATCTAAAATCAAATAAAAACACATCCTGCTCTGTCCTTTGAAAAGGCCTAGAAAAAAAAATGACCAACCCAGTAAGAATATGTTATTTTGCATTGAAAGGAACAAGGCTCTTTTGAGAAATACCTGTTACCAGTTTGGGGGCAGCAGAGGTGCAAGATAATCCAGAACACTGTGTTATTGTTATTAGAAGCAAGGAAGCCTCCAAAGACAAGGATCACAGTAGAAGACGGAAGGAAGTTGATGAGGCTGCCACTAGTCAAAGATAGGACAATTTGAGCAGACACGTAGGGGAACAGTCCTCAAGGATTGAAATACATTTACCATATTTAAATTCATGAGCTGCCAATGATACTTCAAAAACCCAAACATCATTCTTCACCCTGAGAGGATGTTACAGAACCAACTTTTTATTCTGACAACTTCAGTTGAGGAAAATGATTAGTGTTGATTCTCCCATTTCTCTATGAACTTCACCTCTGAATAACCTGAGAGTTGATGGGGGAAACTTTTTCTTTAAAGAGATATTCCATTTGATTAAATGATAAAGGAATGATAGAATGTCATCATTTTACAACCGTCAGGAAACAATGGATCCAGTTTATGCTCATCAGTGGCTAACTATCATTACAAAAAGAGAGACCATGAGACTTTAATGTGTCTCCCTGATGGAAGAAAGCAATACTACCTATAAGATAGTCTTGTCCAAAAAACTGATTCTGATTCTAATTAAGCCTCTAGAACTAAGCGACTAATTGATAGGCAATTTGGGGAACAGAGGAAGACATTTTTGGTAACACAGAGATGCAACAGGCCAAATCCAGACTGTTTGAAACTCAGCAGAACAAAAAACTGGTTTCTTTCACAAGTGTATTTATAAAAGAGTGGAAAAAAAAAAAAAAAGAAACCTATAGACTAAGAGACCAAAGAGGAAAATCAGTCGATCATATTGGAAGGGTTATTTGGATTTTAAATTGTAGGACAACTGGAAAACTTGAATATTAATGTAGATATTGGATGATATTAAGAAATTAATGAAATGAATTTTAAGCTCTGATAATGGTTTTATGTCTTTGGGAAAAATCCTTATCTTTCAGAAATACATACTGAGATATGTATAGGTGAAGTAATATAATATCTACAGTTTATTTCAAAATACTCTGAAGGGGAGGCAAGTCATAGGTTAGATGTATGAAAACAATTGGCCATGGGTATTTATGCAGGTGGGAGATGAGTTTATATATGTTCATTACACTGTTGTTCTTACTTTTTATAGGTTTGAATTTTTCTAACATAATGTTTCCCCCAAAATGAAGCTAAAATAAAGAGATCTTTAGAAAAAAAAATCTTGAAGCTAAGAGAAATTAGACTGAACAAAAAATTCTACAGACCGCTTAAATGTCATTGTTTTTTTTTCCATTTTGTATGTCTCTCTGATTTGTGTGATGAAGTATATTGTATTTGTTGCAGGCCGATATATGTATATTTGTACTTTAATGATAAGAGGAATGGACATTTGTAACTAGGGGGTGAGGAGGCTTGATGGTTGTGACCAGGGCTGATGGACATTCCATAGAACAGGTGTATTCTATGAGCCAGATGGTTTTATTTTTTTTATTTATTTATTTTTTAAATTTTTATTTATTTATGATAGTCACAGAGAGAGAGAGAGGCAGAGACACAGGCAGAGGGAGAAGCAGGCTCCATACACCGGGAGCCCGATGTGGGATTCGATCCCGGGTCTCCAGGATCGCTCCCTGGGCCAAAGGCAGGCGCCAAAACGCTGCGCCACCCAGGGATCCCGAGCCAGATGGTTTTAAAAGTGATTGAATGTAAACTGGATATGGTGCCACTTAATTTAACTCTTTTTTCACTAGAGTGATACCAATTGGTGGAAAGGCACCTCCAAAGGCAGGACTGGACTAATCCCAAGCAACTATGGTAAGCATGGCTCTGGTGGCTTTTATTTTGCCTCTCCTCTATGTACTTTCAATTATCTGGTTCCTGAAGTCTTTCTGCTTGTTGCTGTGGCTGAGAAATCAATGAAGTCATTGCCAGTGTAGGACATTTTGTACTCTGTGAATCTCTCGTTAATAAAACAGGAATGGACACTGGAGGCACTTGAACTTGATTCTTTGGCTTAAGAAAATGCATTGTAGCACTCTTGATAGAACCCAAGGTTTCCAGGGAAATGCTTATGGCTTTACTCTATCCAACTCTTACAATTTTTTTTTCCCTTTTCTTTTGCTGTTAAACCAACTCTCAGATTGTTTCTTAGCCTAGTCCTTTCTTTTGTGATGAAGTGCCCTTGCCTTGTTAATTTATGTCTGGAGCAGTTATGTTCATTAAATGAGTATCAGGGCAGTTTGAGGAGCGTGAGTAGTGAGATACAGCCCCTGACATGAAGCCACTTCTAGTTGCAAGAGGGAGAAACAGACTGAGTACTTCTGTAGAAAAGAGGAAAAAAAAATAGGAAAGTCCAAAGAGCACAGAACTGGTAAACAGGGTTTTAATCCTTTCTCTTCCACTTCTTAATAACAAGGGACTTTAGTGAAGGCACTTAACCACTGTCCCTGGGACTGTTTCCCCATCTGTGTAATGAGAGGTTTGCTTTCAGTCATTTCCAAGATCCCTTTTGACTTCAGCATTAGATGAATCCCTAGACCAAGAGGGCTGGCATTGGGCTGCCAGTTCCACACCCTGGCACAGAACTTAGAACATTTCCAGGAAGGTACTGCAAAGTTCCTAGGGGAGCAGTGAGGGGGAGGGGAAGGGAGAGAAGTGAAAGCCGAGGTCTGGGACCCAACACAGGGGCCCCACTTGCCCTGGTCTAAAGGTGATACCATTCTGGGTTAAAGAAGGCCTGAAACATTTCTACATTCCTCTAACCTTTGAAATCCGCAGCATACCTCTACCATGCAGTGCATTTCCAGCCAGTCATAGACACTGACCATGTAAAATATTCCTCTGTTGCTTTGGGTCTCCCGCAGCCAAGAGTGTCCAGTTCCAGCTCTTTATGAAAGTGGGAGGGGGTAGGGCTGAAGTCTGTTTTGAACCACGGTCTTCATGTGATCATTCCTGTCGATTCTGGGACAGCAAAGTACACTCCTTCCTTAGGGGCAGGTAGGTTTGCTGATTACTCTTCGTAAACACAGGAAGCAAACTGTCTCCCCCTCCTGTGTGCCCCCCACATGCACACACATGAGGGAAACAGAATTATTTTCAGCCATCTTCCAACTAGGGTGTTTTTACAGAATGTAAAAATGAGCATCAAATGTTTTCTTTTGCATTTTTGTGACTAAGTTTATGACACACTTGGCTGTACCGGTATGTAGGCCATGGATGTTTGTTTTTGCTTATACTTCCAGTTAATTACTGCGTTTGGTTTTTGTTTATACTTCCAGTTCATTGCTGTGGTGTTGCCTTATTGCTTAGCTTGGTTTTCTTTCGCAAATAATTCAGCTCCTTTTAAAGCAGAAAACGTTAGTTTGATTTTCTTCTATTTTCTCGGATCCACTTAAGAGGGATGCTCTGTGACGGGAGGCCCTGGCACCCTGGGAGCCGGGGACCGTGGAGTGGCTGCAGCGGGTCCTTCGGGTCCTTCTCAACATCGGGTTCGCTCTTTTTGTTTTCAATCTAGTGGCCGAGCAGGCGGAATCCATCGACAATCCATTGCATGAAGCTGCAAAAAGAGGTAGGTGTGGTTGTGTTTCATTGAGGGACACAGTGGAGTTGAGCACACAGATTCTGATTACACAGTTTGATGACTTTTGATCCGTGTATATATATACCCACGTAGCGGACACCGCAATCAAGATCTAGCACATTTCTGTCGTCCCAGGAAGTTCCCATTTCCTGGTAAACACCCCCGCCTGAGAGGCAGTCTCTCTCTCTCTTTTTTTTTTTTATTGGAGTTTGATTTGCCAACATACAGCATAATACCCAATGCTCATCCCGTCAAGTGCCCCCCTCAGTGCCTGTCACCCACTCACCCCAACCCCCCACCCACCTCCCCTTCTACCACCCCTTGTTCGTTTCCCAGAGTTAGGAGTCTGAGAGGCAATCTCTGTTCTGCCTTCTATCACCCTAGAGAGATAAAATGTTATTTAAAAAATTGGGGGGTGGGGAGCACCCGGGTGGCTCAGCGGTTGAGCATCTGCTTGAGCTCAGGGTCGTGATCCGGGGTTCTGGGATTGAGTGTGCATCAGGCTCCCGGCAGGGAGCCTGCCTCCCCCTCTGCCTGTGTCTCTGCCTCTCTGTGTGTGTCTCATGAATGAATAAATAAAATATTTTTAAAAAATAAAAATAAAATTAAAAAAAATTTCCTTCAGTAATCTCAACACAGTGTGGGTCTTGAAAGCACAACCCTGAGATCAAGAGTCAGTCCAATGAGCCAGCGAGGCCGTACCCCCATGATTTTCATTTTTTTTAAAAAAGATTTTACTTTATTTATTTATTTATTTATTTATTTATTTATTTATTTATTTATTTATTTATTTATTATTTATGATAGTCACACAGAATGAGAGAGAGAGAGAGAGGCAGAGACATAGGCAGAGGGAGAAGCAGGCTCCATGCACCGGGCGCCCGACGTGGGATTCGATCCCGGGTCTCCAGGATCGCACCCTGGGCCAAAGGCAGGCGCCAAACCGCTGCGCCACCCAGGGATTCCTAAAGATTTTATTTATTCATGAGAAACAGAGAGAGAGAGAGAGAGAGAGAGAAAGAGGCAGAGATACAGGCAAAGTGAGAAACAGGCTTCATGCAGGGAGCCCGACGTGGGACTCACCCATGGTCTCCAGGATCACACCCTGGATTGAAGGCGGCACTAAACTGCTGAGCCACCCGGACTGCCCTGATTTTCATTTTTGAAATGTCAGCCACCAACACTTTTGAGTTCTCTACTTAACCCGTGCTCAGTGGCAGGTGGAAAGGTGCTGTCTGTGACTCCCCGAGCTCCAAGTCTGGTGGGGGAGAGATGTGTGTAACAGATCATTACAGGATGGTGTCAGAAGAACAGCAACTGAAGTATGTTTAAGTTAAGCAGGCTGTAGAGGCCGCAATGAGGAACTGGAAGGCAGGAGGGTGGAGGCTTCTTGTGGTTGTAGCATTTAGGAGACTGTTGTAGTAATGCAAGTGAGTGGGGTGCGGGTGAAACTGTGGAGGGAGAGAGCAACAGGGACCGGCCTTGTACATGGGACTTTATCCTGTACATTAGTGGTTTTCCACTGGGGGTAATTCCTCCTTCAAACCCTTGGATATTTGGCAATGCCTGGAGACACTTTGACTGTCATGACTTGGGGATGCTACTGGCACCTTTTGGGTTGTAAATGCTGGGGACATACAATGGTACCCAGGTCTGCCCCGCAACAAAGAATTCTCCAGCCCTGCTGCTGCCAGTAGGGCTGCTGTTGAGAAACCCTACTATGGACACAGGGAGTTTTTATAAGGCCTCAAGGAGGTTTCTTTCATTCTATTCCAGACCTTTTTGAAACATGAATGTGCAAAAGGAAACTACTGGTTGAGAATTGTGCATAAGTAGAACTACTAAGCTGACATTTAAAAAACTAATATTTTTCTGTATGTTAAATAACTGGAATTTAAATAAAGACTTGAAACTAAAAAGCAAAGTGATTTGTGAACTAGATATTTAGACATTAGCCAGAGGGTTTTAAATTGGTAGTTATATTTTAACATATGAGGAGGTTATTTAGTGTTTATTTCCTTATTTTCTTATAAGATCTGAGAATACATTTTAATATGAAAATGAGTAGTATCTACCTGTTCTTAGGTTTGACTCTTTTTTCCCTAATTTCCAGGATTTCACAAAGGAAAAAGTTCCATGTATGTGCATTTTACAGAGTAAGACAACCATAAGTAGGCTCATTTAGGCAACTCTTCCCTTTAACTGACCGTTAGAGACTGATGTTGTACAAGCCACAGAGCTTACTTGTATCTCGTCAGTGACATACACAGTGATCAGCTGTATGTGGGCCAGGCCGTGGATACCATAGACTGAATGTTTCCGTCTGCTCAAGGTTCAGATGTTGAAAGCTAACCCCAGATCAGTGGTGTTTGGAGGTGATTAGCTTATGAGGGCTCTGCCCTCATGAATAGAACCAGTAGAGACCCAGGAGAGCTCTCCTGCTCTTTCTGTCCAGGGGGTGGAAACAGTGTCTGTGAACTGGGAAGCAGGCTCTTACCAGACATTGAATCTTGCTGGCGCCTTGATTCTGGACTTGCCAGAACTGTGACAAATAATTCTTCCCCTCCACCGGCCTCCTCCACCCCCACTTCAAGTTGTTGTTAATGCTTTTCATTAATAAACTGGAAGTGAAAATGTACCATAATGAATGCATTATTGGGTAGGTCTTAATTTCAGACTTGCTGACTAATCCATTCTAGATGGAAATTTATGGAGGGTGAAATTGATTTAAAAGCAAAACCAAAACAACAACAACAAAAAAAACCCAAGCCCTTTTTCTTGTGTTCTTATAAATGCATGATGTTTTCAGGCAACCTGAGCTGGTTGAGAGAATGTCTGGACAACCGAGTCGGCGTTAATGGCTTAGACAAAGCTGGAAGTACTGCCCTGTACTGGGCCTGCCATGGGGGGCATAAAGGTACTGCCTTCTGTTTGCTATCTCATCAGTGTCCACGCTACTGAAAATGTGCTTCACGCAGAGGAGCTGGAGTTACGGAAATGAAAAAAAATTATTCTGCTTAAATCCTTTAGAACATTGTCCAAAAGCCTGGTTCCTGGAAGGTCTGTGAAACAGTAGGTAGAATGCTTACTGCATGGACCTCTCTCACTTGAAAGACTGGAAACTTCCCTTCCTCTCTCAGGCTTGGAAGGGTTAGAGAAAAACAATAGTCATGTAAAAACAAATCCCACAATCTAATCTTACAAAAAGAAAGAAAGGGGCAAAAGTGACCCTTCTACTTAGTTTTTCCCAAGATACGCTTGCACAATTTATATTCTAAGTTGAATGCATGCTGGTGGATTCCAGGGAAAGACAGTATTTGCTTAATTAAGTTAGTGATGGAGTTGGTGACCTTCTCAGTTATAATCAATAAGAGAGTGGAATTTCTGGGTCTGTTTCAGCCTGACCAAAAAAATCTGCCACACTTGCTCTCTTTCTCCCTCTCGCAACAACAACAACAACACACACACACACAAAATAAACAAAACGATCAGAAACAGAGCACCCAGCAGATTAAATAGCATAGCTAACGGAAAGTTGATGGCTGTTTCCCAAAGAAGCCGATCTTATGTTAGCTGATAAACGCACATTAGTTAAATGAATATACAGTATCATCATGAACAGTGAACATAGAGATATTTCTACAATGGTTGCCATGTCAAAATGTGAAAGCCAAATTATTTGAAAACAACTATTCCCTACATAATTCTACTTTTTACATTCTTAAGTCTTGTATTTACATATATTTAAAAATTTTTATTAGAATTTTCTTGATTCTTCTAAAGAATCCTCTTGTTTGAAGCTATTGTGCCTCATCTTGTCAGCTTTTTCCTTTTCATTCTTAAGAAATATCTTTCCTGTTTGAATTTCAGACATAGTGGAAATGCTGTTTACTCAACCAAACATTGAACTGAACCAACAGGTAAGATCAGTTAGGCAGAAGTCTGTGGTCACATCACATGCCTGCCTAATTCTCAGGGAGCAGCGTATGGGCATGCAAAGTCCTGTCTCTGTGTCTTGAACTGACACTGATTCCCATTCAGTATCTTTCATACAATTTTTAACCAAAACACTACAAGCGCACAGTTAAAAAATTACTGTTGTACCGAAATCCAAATTGTATAAAGCCCCAAATGCCTACCATATTTCTTCTTTCTCACTTACTACTTTGGGGTATTGGCTCTCTCGTCTTGCCTTCATGTTACTAAGGAAGATGCTTATGGAGCTGTCCCCTAGGTCATCTTCTTCATAAATGTTTCGGTGTCCTGTCTGAAGGCGTAAGCTTATTGATTGCCCCTACTGTGATATCCCAGCACCCAAGCTTTGTTCCTCTGATTGTCTCCCACATATCATATCTAATTTCTGGTTATCTTACTCTACAATGGCTTACAAATATTAGGGCTATTTAAATATTGCTCACTGCTTGTGTCACTTTTGTTTCTGTACTTAGTGGCTTTTATTTAGCTGATTTTGGGTTTTGTGTCTCACTAGACATTTCCACACTGTTTGCCGTTCTCTTGATACACTTTTTCCAAAATGTATAAGATAACTGCTTTCTTCCTCACCCCCCCCCCAACCCCCTGAATGGTACTGGTACTTCCAGAGCCCTCATTCTCATTCTCTGATCTGAGTGGCTTGGTCTCTGCTGCCTTTGCTCCCTTCCTGTGGGAAGCCTTACTTTCATCTCCTTCCTGTGGTGTGTCTCCACTTTTCTGGATCCTGCACATTGCCTTCCTTTTGTTGTAGAACATCTCCAAGTAGATTGCTAAGAAAGGGGACCTAGGGGATGATTATTTGGCTGACAGAATTCGAGGTTGAAAATGATTTCCCTTAGAATTTTGCAGGTAGGGCTCTAGGATGTTCAGTATTTAGAATTGCTTTTGAGAGATTTGATGCCATTTTGATTCCCATTCTTTTGTGTATGGTCTGCTTTTTCTCTTGCTCAGAATTTGTCACTCTGTCCATGGTGTTCTAGTATTTCACAACGATGTGCATTAGAGTTGGTCTCTTCCCGGTAATGATGGTGGACTCTTTCAAGCTGGAAAAATATTGTTTCTTGTTTCTTTTCTAATTTTTACTACCCATTGTCTTTGTTCTTTGGTTCTGGAATGCCCGTTAGTAGTTAGGTTGGACCTCTTACATTGAGCCTCCAGTTATTTTAGTTTTCCTCAGAGATTTTTTTACCTTTATGTTTTATCTTGGTTATTTTTTAAATTCCTCAGTGTCCTCAGTGTCATGTAAGGTTTCTGTTGCTATGTAATGAAGAACCACAAATCTAGCAGCTTAAAACAAGACCCATTTGCCTGTTTTCTGTAGATCAGAATTCTGGGTGCCCAGCAGGTGGGCTCTCTGCTCAGGGTCTCCCAGGCCGGAATCAAGGGATTAGCTGGATTGGGTTCTCATCTGGAGCTCAGATCCTATTCCAGGCTCACTCAGGTTGTTGGGAGGATTGAGTTTCTTTCTCCTGTAGTGCTGTGGACCTCAGCTTTCCGAGATCACCCCTCTCCATAGACATTTCACAGCATGGTTGTTTGCTTTCTTCTTTAAGGCCCATAGGAGATTGTGTCTCTGACACTACCTTTGGGAAAGAGTCCACCTGCTTAGGTCAGGCCCACCTGGTATAAGCTCTCTTTTGATGAACTCAACATCATCTGATTAGAAAAACCTAATTACGGGAGTGATATCCTATTTTTTTTTTAAGATTTTATTTATTTATTCATGAGAGGGAGAGAAAGAGAGAGAGAGAGAGAGGCAGAGACAGAGGCAGAGGGAGAAGCAGGCTCCATGCCAGGAGCCCAATGTGGGACTCGATCCCGGGACTCCAGGATCGTGCCCTGGGTCAAAGGCAGGCGCTAAACCACTGAGCCACCCCGGGATCTCCAGTGATACCCTATTATATTCATTAGTCTCACCATACTGAAGGCGGAGGAATTCGACTGGGGGTGGATCCCAGGGGGCAGGGATCTTGGGCACCATCTTAGAGTTCTGTCTGCTATACGCTCTTTCTTTTACTCTGATTATTACTTTTAAGTAGCATCTTTTCTTGTTCCATTGTGCTCTTTCATGTTATATCTCAGATATATTAATTACAGCTTTTTAAAATGTTTTCTGCCATTCACTGTACTGTGTTTTTTCCCTCAGAGATCCATTAACTTTGTCTTGATCTTTTCTCAAATAATGGAGGCTTTCCTCAAATACCTAGTATCTTTGTGCATTCACATTGGAAGTATGGTGGAAATCGTGCATGCTTATGGGGCTTACCGACTGTTGCGGTTTCTATAGAGTGAAGTAAGGTCCTGGCTGTTTGGCTGGGTGATACCCAGATGAGTATGAGTACCCTCTCCCTCCTCCACATGGGGAGCTATTTGGCAGCACCAGAGAACTGTTTTTGAGCCTCCTGCCTAGGCATAGATGCTAGACTGCACACACTGGGGCGGTGGGGCAGGTAAAGGCTGCTTGCTGCTCAGTTTCTAAGTTTCCAGGCTCACCCACTACTTTTATAAAGCTCCTGGCCTTGCTGCCACCTTCCCTTATACCTCTGAGTTCATGAGCTTGGAGACAAGCCAGTTCATTTTTCTCAGGATAATGCTGCCATCTGCACTGGGTCACCTGGCAGCAAGGAGAGAGGAAGGTGATCTAATTACTTCCATAAACACTTTCACCTAGTACTCTTGTTTTCACTCCCACACCTCATGCCTGCTCCGGCGTCTCCAGGCATCTCTAATTCCTAATTCATGCTAGCTTTCCGCAGGGATAGATCTGCTTGCTTCCTCCTGTTGTCTCCCTGTGCAGGCATCTGCATTTCCACTGGTTCTCTGCCAAGTTGGTTTCTAATCCTCCATCCTATCCCCTCACCCCAAATGACTCTTCTGTCGTCTCTTGAGTCTCCTTTCTTGCTTTGGGATTTTACATGATTTCTTAAGTTGTTCTCATTGTAGGTTTACTTAGAGTAAACCTAAATTCATGCATATTATCAATCCAGTCTTATTTTTAAAAATGCTTCTTTCTCTTTTTAAATCACCGTAGAACAAGTTGGGAGACACAGCTTTGCATGCTGCTGCCTGGAAGGGTTATGCAGATATTGTCCAGTTGCTTCTGGAGAAAGGTAAAGCATGTGCCCAGTTTATCTGCCTTTACTTACCCTAGAAAAACAGGGTATATTTTGAAAATGGGATTTTAATGTCCACTGTGTTTGTATCATAGAGTTGTTACAATAAGATGAAATTACAGTATTTGAGGTGATTTGTGTTTTTAGTTTTATTTTTTTATTTTTATTTATTTATTTTTAAGTTTTTAGTTTTAAATTAAAAGTTTGGTAAGCTTTAAGATTACATATGTTACTTTTAGTATGAGTTTATGATCCTATCTCAGAAAGCTGTATGGGTAAAAGTTGCTGAGGTCCCTATTCACACAGAAAAGTCTCAATAGAGAAGAAAGAAAGCTGTGGTTATAATATCCTCCTTTGAGCCGAGCAGGTAATAGATATAGGAAGAATGAGAAGATACCTTGATTATCTATTTTTATACAAGTCAGAAGGGACTGAAATTATGGACCGACCATCCATCCATCCATCCATTTGTCCTGCAAATATTAATGAACACTTATGGAGGGCCAGGCATATCCCCCATACTGTACCCTGGTCTAGAAGGCTATAACCTGAGTTGCTTGATTCCTCAGGTGTCATAAGGGTGCACTTTCATTAGGGATCTTTGAGCAGTGTTATGAGATACATGAGAGGAAGTGTTATTGATTTAAAGTATGTGGATGATGTAAACCTCAAGTATAAAAGAAGAGACAGCATGGGGACCACTCTAGTGCCCCCTCAAGGTTATGCTGAGAACTGCGTCATCTGTGCGGGCAGTCACTAAACCGCTCCTGCTGCTGAGACGTTGAAATGAGCCTAGTCTCACCTGAGATGTGCTATAAGTGTAAAATGTACATCAGATGTCAAAGACTTAGTGAAAAAAGATGTAAAGCATCACAGTTTATGTTGGTTGTATGACAGAGTGGTAACACTGTGGATACGCTGGATTAAAGAAAATGTATTATTAAAATGAATTCCAGTTTTCGAAAATGTGCCCACTAGAAAGTTTAAAATGACATATATGGCTCACATTGTATTTCTCTTGGGTAGCACGAGTTGAGAGGGACACAAGAAATGATTGTTTCTTCTCTTGCATTGCTGGCTCTGAACATTTCCTGTCCTGGCAGAAATCACATATATGAGTTCTAAAGTGTAATTTAATGTAAGATATGATTAGTCACAAAACTCTTAACCCTCAGGGGTCTTTTTTTACCTGGAGCACAGTGAGAGAATGAGGTTTCATTGTTTGTTTTTTAAATATTTTATTTATTTATTTGAGAGAGAAAAAGCAAAGAGAGAGAATGAATGGGAAGGAGAGGGAGAAGCAGGCTCTCCGCTGAGCAGGGAACCCAACATGACACACGACTCAATCCCAGGACCTTGGGATCATGACCTGAGCTGAAGGCACACTTTAACCCACTGAGCCACCCTGGTGCCCGAAGAATGAAGTTTCTATAGACCCTTAGCTACGAGTAGATCTAAATCTGCTAGGAGGGAGATTTTTATACACAATCGCCATATTCCTAATTAAAGATGCCATACTTTCTTTCTTTCTTTTTTTTTTTAAAGATTTATTTATTCATGAGCGACACAGAGAGAGGCAGAGACACAGGCAGAGGGAGAAGCAGGCTCCATGCAGGGAGCCCGACATGGGACTCAATCCCCAGTCTCCAGGATCACACCCTGGGCTGAAGGCGGCGCTAAACCGCTGAGCCACCGGGGCTGCCCGCCAAACCTTCTTAACTCAGTATTTTTGTGCCTGTGAATTTCATTGCATTTAGTTTTTGTTTATGGAAGAGGATGTGGTTACAAAGAAAATGGCACTCTCATATATTGTGGCAGGGGGTGTATATTGGTAAAGCCTTCTTGAAAAGCAATCGGACAATAGTTAGGAGAATTAAAAATGTACATATCCTTTCATTCCAGCATCACTTCTAGAAAACCATACTTCAGAAAGATGCTGTTCAAGGAGGTTTACAATATGGTTTGTGATAAAGGAACAGCCTCAGTGCCCCTCAGTAGGGGGGTGGTTAAGTAAATTTTGCATTGTCCACAACGTTGAATACTTACAGATGTTTAAATAGATGGAATTATAAGGATATGTACCATGAGGGAATGAGTACCAGTATGGATTTGTTGGGTTAAAAAAAATCAATTTACAGACCAATGTATGTGATACGACTATGTATATATATGCATACATACATGCATCTGTGAATGCATTCATGCACCTAAGGAGATAGGATTGATGCCCATTTGCTGGGAATGGCTTCCTGTGGACAAGCTGGAAGAAGGGAAGGAAAGGTGAGTTAGGGGATGAAATGGGACATATGCTTCTGTTCAGCATACTTCTATATTTTTGAATCTTTATCAATAAAAATGCACTCATGAATTCTGATATAATTTTTACCACAGTGAAGATAAGAGGAAAAAAAGCAAGTAGAAGATGGGGCTGCAGGAACCATGGATTGCCTCTAGGTTTTATTGTGTTACTCTTCTGCTAATTTGCACAGGAGTATACTTACAGATATAAAATATTAATCCCCTCAGGTGCAACCCACGTAGTCTTTTCTCAAGAAGCAAAGGTTGTAGCAAATTTAATCTCCAAAAATTGGTGCCAAGACACATTGGAGTCTGACTGACTTAAGATTCACCTTGGGGATAGTAAGCTCCCTGCTGAAAAGTCACATTCAGTATTCTGAGGACTTGAAAGGAGAGGCTATATTTTAATTGTGCCCAGTTAATTATCAGGAGTGCAGCTGCAAGCTCCCTGATTCAAGATGCCAAATGTGCTTTTACTGTTCTGAAAAAGCTTACTTTGGGGCCAGAATGGTTCTCTAGTGAGTTTGGCCAAAAGTTATTAGTTTTGGTGGAAAGAAGATTGCTACTAGAGGTTCTTTAGAAACACCTGATGTGGTTTTCTTGTTTTGGGGGTAAGGTGCAAGAACAGACTTAAGAAACAACGAGAAGAAGCTGGCCCTGGACATGGCTACGAATGCCGCCAGTGCATCTCTCCTGAAAAAGAAACAGGGGACAGGTATTTGGTTTCAATCCTTTTTCCTCTGGGTGCCATCATGACCAAGGATTATCATCTTAGAACTGGACACAAATGCTTCTTGGTAAACTCTCTGTGTGGTTCTAAAGTTAGATTTTATCTCCTTGGTCTAATTTGGAACATTCACCATAGAAGTAGCTTTCATGCACACAAGTTGAAGAGACATCAACATTTTAGTATTTTATGTATGTTTCCTTTGTACCTTACAATCAAATTGTAATCACCTTGGTTTCCATTAGAGTTCTTATCAGAGAGCCATGGTCTCCATATCCTCATTTCCTAGGTTCTTACGAGTGGTTACCTCTAAATATTTTTTCAATTAAGCACTGAAGGGCTCCATGATTATATTTGGTTTCTATTTTAATTGAGAATATCAGTAAACTGTAATCAGAATCATTCTAGACTTGGTAAACAGTTTGATGATTATTTATAGGCTGGGGTGGTTTTTAAAGGTAAAGTTTAGGTCTACATTCTTAGAGACAAAAATATCTGTTGGTGTGGGAGAATAGGTCTGAAAGAAAAAAATGAAAGGTTTGTGTGGTTGTTTTTGAAAAGGTGTTAAAGAAAAGGTGTAAAACGCATTTGCATCCTTCGTGGTTACTATTCAGAGATTGGCCATTTATTGGACCTCTCAGTACATAACTCAGTACTTAACCCCCTTTAAGCTTTCTTCTCATTCCTCTCTCTGGTCTCTCCTCTTTTCTTTTCATTTCATTTCATTTCATTTCATTTCATTTCATTTCTCTTTCTTTCTTTTTTAAAAGATTTTATTTATTCATGAGAGACACACAGGGAGAGCCAGAGACACAGGCGGAGGGAGAAGCAGGCTCCCTCCAGGGAACCCAATGTGTGACTCATCCCAGGGCCCCGGGATCATGACCTGAGCCGGAGGCAGACGCTCAACCGCTGAGACACCCAGGCGTCCCTGGTCTCTCCCTTTTATCCACCATCAGCCTCCTGGCCCATAGGAACCCAGAGGTAGAAAAAAGAAAAGTAAAAGATGATTTGGTTGGAAGGCACATTCAGTCTCTCCCTCCCCACCCCTCACTTCTCAAGCCTTATTCTACTTTTATCTTATGTTTGGCACTCTAATCTCACTTTGAAGAATAAGCCAATGATTGATACATCTTTTCCACCATTTTCTAGACTGGAACCACTATAATGGAGAACTCAATTTTCACAAGTCTTTATTTAGCATTGCTACTCATCATTCCAACCCTTTTTAGTATTGCATTAGAGTCTAAAGTTTAGACCAATCCGTGTTGGTGGAGAATCACCAAAACAACTTTTGAGACATTTCCAGTATAGAGAGGCTAAGTGCATTTGTTTCCATATTAATATCACTCTCAGAGTTCTGAACTTGTGTAATGAGATACTGATTTCTGTTTTCATCGTTTGAATCACGCTCCCATTAATTTTTGAACCCTTGGAAAGCTTTTCTCTTCCTTAACTGAGTACCCTTTGTTTTATGAAAAGAGGCAATGTTATCTTGTCCCATAGCCCAATTCCAGCAGAGGCAACAAAATAAAGTCAGTCTTCTCTTTCCTGCTTTAGTCAATCAAAAATAGCAAACAGTCCCCCTCTCTTCATGACTCACCAAGGGAGCTTCCCAGAATTATCCTCCATGTCCATCACCAAATTCTCATCTTAGCCTTCCTCACGAATCTGCTTTTCCTTTGATTCTTTACCCAAGGTAGGTCTTTATTTTAGATTTTTATTTCTTTTAGCTTCAGTTCAGATAGAGTGTAAACCATTAAACCATTAAGCCACTTGGGTTCCTTAATTATTTAAGCTGTGAATGCTCCTGGCAGAGCTGGTGTTTCTTGAAAGTATTTACTCATGCACAGATGGATTGAGGGTCTGCTAAGTGAGTGAGAAAATACTCATCAGCTGAGTCGTGCTCCCCATCCTACATTTTGATTGAGAAGCCATATATGCAGATCTGAGGGAGTGATACCTCTACTAGGCATGTACCTTCTCCTGCTGGCTGCCTTGGTTGGTTCAGGAAGTTGGACTATGGCCTAACTTCCTTTTTCTGCCACTGACTTCCTGGTGCTATGTGGGTACTTTCAGAATACCCTAACTGTGGAGTAAGACTTCTTATGAGCTACAGATTATCAGACTCTCATGGGTACTATAAGCTTGATTGTGATAGACAAGGAAAATACCACAGTTGCTTCGGATCCCAGAGAGCTGGACCCAGAAGCCTCCATGTGAGCAGCAGGAGCTGGGGGAGGCAGGTGGCAAACTGCTCTTCCCCCCATGACCTTTCTGCAGTCTTTGTAGAGTAGGATTGGGAGGCAGTTCTCTTTTTCTCTGTTCACGCCAAGTGTCTTTAGTCTACTTTCCTAAATTCGTATTGATTTAATAATGGACCCATTCATTAACAAGGTAATATGGGGGCCTGGCACACAGAGCCAAGAAATGAATTTTCATAATTCAGTTTTCACATTACCTCTTCTTGTCTTTTTTTCTTGCTTCATGCCTGCAATCATCCAGTAAAAAGTTTCAATTTGCATTGTGATCCCAGTTGGAATTGGAGTTGAGTTATTGGGCTATGTATAGTTAATTGCCAGCACAAACTCTACCCTGGAAAAAGTATATTCTGATGTTGTTGCCCACTTTTAAAAGTACACCTTTTTTTTTTTAAGATTTTATTTATTTATTCATGAGAGACACATAGAGAGAGGCAGAGACATAGGCAGAGGGAGAAGCAGGCTCCCTGTGGGGAGCCTGATGTGGGACTCCATCCTAGGACATCGGGATCTCGACCTAAGCCAAAGGCAGACACTCAACCACTGAGCCACCCAAGCATCCCTCGGATTTTTGATAGAGAAAAAATAAGTCATATTTTATGTTACCTTGAAGGGTAACTTGGGGATATAAGGGTGGGGCCAGGGTTCAGCCCCACCTTGAAGGTTCAACTCTTTAAATCCTTTTTTCCAGATTTTACAAATTGGGGTATACTTTATATTAAGTAAATATATAAATCCTAAGTTTATCATCTTTTTCTTTTTCTTTCTTTGTTTTTTTTTTTTTTTTAATAAACTGTGCTTGTACCTGGTTGCCACAACTCAGATCAAGGTAGATCCATACTCCAGAAGCCCCCCTCCATATCTTCCCCTTCTCTCACCCTAGACCGGTTTTGCCTATGCTTGAACTTGATATTAATGGAATAAAACAGTATGTACTTTTTCTAAAAAGATTTTATTTATTTATTTAGAGAGCAAGAGAGCATGTGAGAGAGCAAGCACGTGGGGGCGGGGTGGGGCAGAGAGAGAGGGAGAAGCAGACTCCCACTGAGCAGGGAGCCCCACATGGGGCCAGCATGTACTTTCTTGAGTCTGACTTCTTTTCACTTAATACGGAATGCTATGTCTATGAGATATTTCTAGATTACTGTGTCTGCCTTTCCACTATTTATCATTCGTTTAAGTGCTGGTGCTTGATTTGGAATGTGCCAATTGAGGTCAGTGACACTGAGAAGAAATGGAAGTGAGGTAGGGGGAAGGGGATGCACTGCTAGGAGATACATTACCATGTGATGGCCGCCACCCAAGATGGGTTGTGAAGAGAGATAGCTCCTCAGATCTTGGCCACATGAGAGGTTTCCAGAGAAACTACTTGAGAGCAAGCAATCCATGAAAGGAATGAAGGTGAAAGAATTTATTTGCCTGATTCACACCTGTCTCATGACTTCTTATCAGTAAAGTTTGCACCATGGTGAGCCATCTTCTGCTAACAGGATAAACGAGCTTGAAATAAAGGGCAGAAGTAACCATTGAAGGAAAAAAACATCTCAAATGGGCAAAACAGGATTGTAGCAGCAGAGTAGGGTAGGAAAGAGCTTTGTTATTATCTTTTTGTCTTTAGCTTGAAAAACTGCTTTTCCCAAGTTTACAGTGAGTCATGAAGTTGGTGTGTGTGTGTATCCAACAAAGTATATTCCACCCAGATCTCCAGAACTTCTGATTAAGGAGGATGGAGACGAATACAGACAACCTGTGGAATTCTAGTAGTTTGGAAGCTGGTGTGAAATCATTGAATTTTGCCTCTGTCCGGCTTATATCTGCTTGTTCTTTCATCTTTCCTTCTTATAAAAAAATAAATTTGTCTCTACCTCCTTTGTACTAGCTCTCTCCTGTCCCTTCCTTTTTCTCAATATTTTCCTAAATTTGTAAAGATAATGAGTGAAAAAAAAACTACAGTATCATTAGCATACCTAAAATTAATAATTCCTTCATATCATTGTATAACCTTGACATTGTCTAACATTTGCCATACACATTTGTTTATACTTTGTTTACTTATTAATCTGTTTGCTTAATTTGTTTATAGTTGAAGTCAGGGTCTTTTTTTTTTTTTTTTAAAGATTTTATTTATTCATGAGAGACACAGAGAGAGAGAGAGGCACAGACACAGGCAGAAGGAGAAGCAGGCTCCATGCAGGGAGCCTGATGTGGTACTTGATCCAGGGTCTCTAGGATCACGCCCTGGGCTGCAGGCGGCGCTAAACCGCTGCGCCACCGGGGCTGCCCTGAAGTCAGGGTCTGAAGAAAATCAAGCTCTTATTGGGAGATATGTCTCTTAAATCACCTTTTCTCCCTCTTTTGTTAGCCTGGCAATTACTTATTAAGGAAGCTGGGTCAGTTTTCCTGACTTTTCCAGTCTAGACATTGCATATACGCACCCTCTGGTGTTGTTTGTCATGATCCTCTCTCCTCTGTATTTTTGTCAACTGGTGTTAAATCTCGATTAGATTTTACATTTTATCTGTCTATCTAAGGGGTAGAGGGAATAATATGTCATGAAGAAAGCTGTGTTGTTTCATCAGAGGCACATAATATCTGTTGCTTGTCCTCTGACGTTAGCATTTATTGATGATCATTGTGTAGATCCATTGTTTCACCAACAGTTGTAAAACAAGTGATACTCAAATTCTGTCATTCCTTTCTCAGTTATCAGATGGGACATTCTATAAAAAATTTTTTTTCTTCATCCATGGTTTGATTACTCAGAGTTAATAGTTTGTGGAGTAGGGGCAGAAATAGAGGCTTGATTTTTGTCTTTGTTAGTGAGTTTTTGAAATAAGGTACTGATTCCCTATTGTTCTCCAAAGAGGACTAGTGAATTCTCTTTGCTGCGTGTTGAAATATTTGCTGTGTTGCAATCCACTGTATTTAGTACCCTTACTGATAGCTCCTCTTTGGCTAGTGGAAGAGGTCCCTTCAGGTTGGATCTTGAATCTTTTTAATACGACATTCTCTTTGATGGCGCCCTTGTTGTATGGCATGATGAACAGTTCCACTTAGCATCTTTTACATTTTTGTGCCCCAGACTTGGCATCAGTCATGTCTCCAGTAAGTGTGGGGAGATAGTATTTAGAGACCATGATAACATACATTTTTGAGCTCTAGCAGTGGTTCTCCTTGCATTTCAATTTTCCACCTAAAATTATACCTCGTTGTAACCTGTTGCTTTATAAGCATTTAACTAGACAGTTGAAGAGGTGAGCAGTTAAAGATCAGATAACCCTGTTCAAGCCTGATTTAACATATGGTGGGGTTTGGTTCTTTCTATTTCAAACATACATACATACATACATTTATTTATTTCATTCTTTTGCTCCTGAGTCTACTTTATCTGTGCGTTTAAAAATAAAAGTGAAGCTGCTTTTTCCTTTTCCTTTTTTCATTCTCTTCCTTTTCCTTTTTTCCCCTCATTAGTTATCTTTCTGCCCAGTGACATTGCCTTCAGGTAAGGCCACAGACTGTCGTCTGTCTGACCAAAGCCATGTGTATGCACTTGTCATTGGGAGAGGAGGTTGGAAGTACAGTTGTCAGAGTGAAGGGGCTTCCTGTGTGTTCCATGCTGACCATGGTGCATGTTGCTGGTTGCATTTTGGGCGAGATAGATTCATGGTACCTTAGCACTATGTGCTTTATTTTTTCGCATGTCTAAAGAAAGTGCAGGGAGCTGTATTTGTCAACCTCTCTGGCAGCAAAAATTGAGCAGTTAGGCAGGAAAGCAGAAGTTGGAAAAGATCTGTGGGGGATGTACTGGGATGACCCAGTCTCTGGGTCTGAGGAAAGATTACAGTTTGTTGAGCTATCAGGAGCTTTGAAAGTGAAAAACATCTGAGCAATTTGTAATTTCTCTGTTTTGTTTTTCCCCCATTCTACTTAGATGCTGTTCGAACATTAAGCAATGCCGAGGAGTATCTTGATGATGAAGACTCAGATTAATTCCCTTCTGGAGCTTTGAGATTAAAACTTCTGTTGCTTTTGCATTCCAAAACCTTTGTCTTTGCCAGAAGAGTGTTGGTAACTGTTTGGTTTTGTTTTGTTTTGTTTTTAAAGTCTATATGAATATGGAAGTATTGCACTGTGTTTGAATAGACCATGTAAATGGGTAGGTTTTCACCTTCAGTTTGCCAATAAGTGACTGGATACTTTGCTGTATAAAGTATGTTTTTGTTCACCAGAGTAGAACAAGAAGAGATTATTTCTATTTATCAAGTTAAAGGAATTTTAAGAATTTTTTTCTTTAAAAAAATCAGAATTTTTTTGTTTTGTTTTCTTAAAGTTCTTTACCTCAAGGATTGAAATATTTTGAATGGATTTTTCAAGGGGGAAACGCTTGTTAAAATAATGAACCAAAAGACTTAACAGAAAATCGTCAGCTGTTCTGACAAAAATAAACATTTTAAGAGACTGTATTTCCTTTGTCTGTTTTTGTGGTATCAGTATTTGCTGGTAAATAAAGCTTTTTATATTTATATTTAGGTAAAGGCTAATTTTATTTTTTAAGTCATGTTTCACATTTGTTAGCACAAAGGAATCGTAATAGCCAAATTTCTGCTCACTGTATATATTTGCTTTGATTAAATTCAAGATAATAATCATTGAGAAGATATATTTATAATAATATGTATAACATTAGTAATTATTAGACTTTCAGTGGTATTTCTCAGGTTATACTTAGTATGAAGAAATCCAGCAACTCATTACAGTTTGCTTGTGGTCTGAAAAATTTTTAAAGATTGATTTTCTTATCATGGAAGATGTCAACATTTTCTATAATGGAGTAGCGAAGAGCTATGACATTTTTTGTGTTCGGCTTTTCACTTTGATAGCATTTGTTTTCCCAGAGTGTGGCTCTAGCTCATAACAATTCAGATTCTTTGGCTAAAACATCAATTAATATTGCAGGGAGCCTTCTGTACCCCTGAAATGACACTTGATTTGAGATTCAAATTCTAATTTTGTCATCACTGTTGGTATTTGCCTAGATTCCAGGCCCTCGGCCCACAACCATATTTTGCAAGGACGTCAATGCAGATAGATTTCAAAAAACACGTTGGTGCAGAGAAGGAAATGTTTGAAGAAGGAAGTGGGTTAGCTCAGGAAATGAATAACTGCCACTCTGAGAGCTTTCTGTCTGTGACTGGGTTTTTTCTCTGTGGGTGCCTTGAGGAAGGGTATCCTGAGAAGTATGTTTGAGGTCTTTCTAGTACCCCATCCAAATTTTAATAAAAGGAAATCTGTATAATAGTGACAGCAGAGGATGAGCACAAAGTTTGAAATTAATGCAAGAGGGTATTTTATCCTCAACATAACTATGTTTACTAAACTTGAGTTAAGCATATATATTTCTTCCTAAGCATAAATTTGAAGATATGAAATCCTTGTAGAAATTGTATCTGTTCCCAAAGAACTTTTAGGGATTCATTCTTTATTTAAAATTTTTTTTTATTTATTAAAAATTTTTTTTTATTTCTTTATTTAAAAAAAATTTTTTAAGAGGGAGAGAGCAGGGATCCCTGGGTGGCGCAGCGGTTTGGCGCCTGCCTTTGGCCCAGGGCGCGATCCTGGAGACCCGGGATCGAATCCCACGTCGGGCTCCCGGTGCATGGAGCCTGCTTCTCCCTCTGCCTGTGTCTCTGCCTCTCTCTCTCTCACTGTGTGCCTATCATAAATAAAAAAAAAAAAAAAAAAAGAGGGAGAGAGCATGAGTGGGGGCAGGGAGGAGCAGAGGGAGAGAGAGAATCTTTAGCAGGCTCCATGCTCAGTGCAGAGCCCGACACGGGTCTCGATCTTACAATCCTGAGATCATGACCTGAGTCGAAATCAAGAGTCAGATGCCCTGCTAACTGAGCCACACAGGTGCCCCTAACGATTTATTCTTTAAAATGGGTTTTTGTGGGGCTCCTGGCTGGCTTAGTTGAAAGACTGTGACTCTTATTAATCTCGGGGTTGTGAGTTTGAGCCCCACATTGAGTGTTGAGACTGCTTAAAAATAAAATCTTTAAAATGAAATGATAAAATAACATAACATAAAATGTGGGGGTTGTGCCTTAACAAAAAGCTTTTGGAAATCTCTGACTTTTTTGTTCTTGTGTACTTTGGGCCGTGGATGATTAGGATAGATGCCAACTAAACACTTTTAATTTTTTAAACATAGACGGAGATTCAGTTTGCATGAGTATAGATAATTTTTATGAAAATGCCCTGTGCTTGATCTGGGCATATTATTTATGTCTTTGAGGAAAAGAGTAGCAAGTGGCTTCACTGTCATTGCTTTTAACATTATGGAACTGAGGAAGATTCTAGAAAGTTGGCCAGCCAGAGTTTTTTGGGGGTAGAGAGTTGACTTAGGTACATGCATGAGTTGCTGGTGAAACAAATTTGGTGAAACAAAAAAGGAGGTAGCATTTTGCTGTGGTTGAAACTTCATGGGAAAATCTGCTTTTTCTTTTCGTTTATTCAGCCTAGCTGATGGCCGCTTTTTCAAGGATGTTTAATGCTGAACTCAGCAACAAAAATCAGTTCTACAGTTCTAAGAACGTGTTACCCCTCTGATTCTGTGCAGAAGAGAGCTTTGATTATGTTCTAGAAATGACTGGAGGTTTTGCTGTAACCTGAGCTTTCTGACAGCCCCTGTGGCCTGAACTCCTTCCCAGTCCATTGTGTGCTTTAGATAAAAAATGGCTTCCAGCCTGTTGGGCAGTGAGATATACCAGCTTTCAGCCCAGTAGCCTCATGCAAAGAATGGTTTTTATCAGTTTCCCATTTTAGTTTACTTTCTGGGACTGGTCTGCGACAAATTATTTGTTGTTGGGCTGCCATGCTTTGCATTGTCAATTTGTTGATTTCTGTATTTCTCTGGTGAGCTTTCCCCACCCCATTGTTTTATTTTTTTTCAGTAGAGTGGCCATGTTGTTCACTAAAGGGAAATGTTGAACAAAGTGGTAGTGACCTTTTTTTTTTCTTAATCTTAAAAAACAAATTGGAAATAGTGCTGCAAATGAAATCTCAGATAATTTTAGGCAGAGGAAAATAAAATCTTTCCATATAAGCCACCTTCATAAAGGTTCTTTATTATGTAGAATTTCTGATTTACTAGTATTTCTTATTGTGAGCTCTGTGCTTCTCATCTTTGTGAGGGATGATTTATTTTCTGATAGGCTATATGGAGCCTAAAACTTATATCAGCTTTTACCCTGTTGGCTTTGACTTTGTGCTTGTTCTCTCGAATTTTATGTTGTAAATATGTTTATAGCAGTAATACATAGACAGCTATACATTGTACAGCCAAACTTTGAAGTCTCTACTGAAAGTTGAGGTTTTGGTGGGAGAAGTATTGCAAAATATTCTGTTCTCCCTATTTTAACTGAAAATACAGCTTTGGTGAGATTTTCTTAAGTGAAGGAAAAATTGTAGACCACAAATTTCTGGTTGCTTTCCCCTTATTTCTTAATAACAAGCCTTTACATTGGCCCATCCCTTAAAATGACATAAAATTAAGTAAAACTACTATTTATTAAATGCCTACCCTGCCAGTTCCTATACCAGGCAGTTTCACAGACATGATGTCATTTGATCTTTACAGCAACCCAGGCAGTGAACATTAATGCCTCTATCTTTTTACAGAAAGGCTGAGGTTTGAAGAAGTTAAGTAGTGAGCTCAAGGTCACACTGCTTGAAGATGGAAGTGCAGGTCTGGCCAAGTCCTGAGCTAATGCACCTGCAGCCTACTGCATCTGGCAGAGGATGCCATTCACATTCAGCCAGAAAAATATGCAGAAACAAACCAGCTCCTTTTCCAACTCAAGCCCTGGATGTGGCATCTAATAAATTCAGTATTTCTACTAATTTACTTAAATGTATTATTTAAACCAATCCTAAGAGCCTTAAAAAAAAAAAAAAAAAGGATTTTCCCCTATTTCCCCCCAGAAAATTTTTTTGCATTTTTGATTCCCAGTAACCCTGAAGAAATATGATTTGATGAATGAGTTTCCAAATTCTCCTCTCTTTGCAATAACTATAAATGAGTGCAAAAGAAGGAAAGCCTTGATTAGCAACTAATCGCTTTGCTCTGAATTTGTATTGCTAACTTCAACATTTTCCTCAGATGGTCTGAGAGCTCCTCACATATTTCCGTGTGATCATAAAACGAACTGTGTGCCTGGGAAGGGTTAGAGAATATTGTCTTACCCAAGTCTGGGAGTTTGCATGGACATGTAGGATATACCTCCTCCCACTTCCCACGCAGTTCTGTTGTCTTCTGCCAGTGGCCATCTGCCTGGGGCTCCTAGCAGGCTCAGCCTTCCACCTATACTTCATTCTTGCCAACTGGGGGGCTGGGGTGAGGTCAGGTTCCTGGCTGTGGCTGAAAACTGAAGAAATACAAAAGTATGAGTTAGCCTGAGAGGGAGCAGGAAGGAAAGTGGAAGAAGAGACTAGGAGGAAAGAGGGTGAGTAGCAAAGGAGAAATGGTGACCCTCTCTAAGTTAAACAGACTTTTTTTATTTTAATTTTTTTTTATTTATTTATGATAGTCACAGAGAGAGAGAGAGAGAGGCAGAGACACAGGCAGAGGGAGAAGCAGGCTCCATGCACCGGGAGCCCGACGTGGGATTCGATCCTGGGTCTCCAGGATTGCGCCCTGGGCCAAAGGCAGGTGCTAAACCGCTGCGCCACCCAGGGATCCCGTTAAACAGACTTCTGATACAAAATCATGATGCTTCAAGAAGTGGCTAAGAGTATGGGCTTTGGGGTGGAACTCTGGATTCAGGTCTGGCTCTACTGTTTATTGCTGAGTGACCTTGAACACATTACCTAAAACATTCAGATTCATTAGCTGTAACTCAGGGGTAAATCATACCTATTGCTGAAGTTAAGAAGATGCCTTCTAAATGAAGACTAAGTCTCAGATGTGGAAATAAGGCCTCTTTGGACTCAGGTTGGTGTGAAGAATTAGCCAGAGGTCACTCATTGATGACTAGAAAGAGCTTCAGAGAAATCCACAGCTCTCTGAAGAGCTCTTAGCAAGAGGGATTGCACCACCATGACACTGGCTCAGGGAAAACCCATCCTGCAGCCCTTACCCTGGCATTTCTGAGCCCAGTAATGAGGCTCAGATATGTTGGCTCATGTGAATTCAAAGTGTCATTGCTGCATCAATTTTTAAGAGGACCTTGGTCAGGGACCTTTCCTGAGGTTACAGCATAACCCACTGTGGTTGCTACGTGAACTTTGAGGCATACCCCTCGTCTGCAGTAGGACGCGTGAAGAACTGGGTTCATCTCAGAGCTGGGTTTCGATAGCAGATCTCAGGATACTAAGAATACTTGAAGTTCTACTTTGCCCCAGCCAAGTATATGAGTGTGATGTGGGAGGTTTTTACTGTATCTTTAGGTACATTTATCAGAGCCATGGGTATTGTTCTATGAGTCATAGGCTTTTCATTGGTTTTTAACCTTTGGGTCATCACTTAGAGATAATTATGGAATTTGTGAATGCCTTTCTTCTCTCTCTTAAAACTGGAAATTGTGCCTTATCTCTTGCTCCATTTTTCCTTATTAGTTGGCAGTGTTTTTTTCTGAACTGTTGGGAGAATTCATTAATTACTCCTGCTGCTACTACCTCTAAACTATTAAGCATTTATTCCCCACTAGGAAATTTCAGCAAGAACACTGTAACTGCTAGTATAAGAATTTTCTTAAAATTTGTCCATGAGCTGTCCTTAGATATGACTTATTCAGTACAATGTCGAGCTCCTCTTCTACTTTTTAAATAGATAAAGCCTGAGGTTCAGAAGTGGCTTTTTTTCATAAGATTTTATTTGAGAGAGTGTGCATACACGGGAATGAGTGGGGGGAGGGGCAGAGGGAGAAGCAGCCTTCCCACTGAGCAGGGGGCCCATATGGGGCTCCCATCCCAGGACCCTGAGATCATAACCTGAGCCAAAGTCAGCCACTTAACCAGATACTTAACTGATTGAGCCACCCAGATACCCCTTTCTCGTTGACTTTCTATTAGAAACCACAGCAAGGTCATTGCAGAACTGATCACTGATGAGGAATCGAATACATGGGATTTGAGATCATTGTCGTGGGTCTTTTCTTTCCAGATTGTGTTGTTTTGTGAGAGATTGTTTTCCCACTATAGGTATGCTTTCTTTACATCAGCGAATTTTTTTTAATTAGTATTTTTATTTATTTTTAAAGATTTTATTTATTTATTTGACAGAGAGAGGGGTGTAGGGAGAGCACAGAGAGAGAGAGGGAGAAGGAGAAACAGACTCCCCCTGCTGAGAAGGGAACCTGATGCAAGGCTTGAACCCAGGACCCCGGGATCATGATCTGAGCCAAAGGCAGATGCTTAACTGACTGACCCACCAAGCTCCCTACTTACTGGTTTTCCAGGTCCTGTATATCTCTCTCTCTCTCTCTCTCTCTTGCGCCTCAACCTCCCTTTTTTTTTCCTTCAATCAATTGCATTTTAGCCACACAGAGGGGAAATCAGAAAGGGCTGATTGCATCAGCTATTTTTTTTTCCACTTTTATCTCCTGCTAAAAGGTTAATATGGGGAAAAATTGAAATGCTAGCCAAAATAAAATTTGAAATAAGTGAGTTTATGATCCTTGTTTTGTGGCTGGCCTCTCTTGGCTATCCTAGATGAAAAGGAATTGAAATACTTGTGTCCTAATTTTTATGGTGTCTGAGTCACTGCAATAATATGACTTCATTCTGTGGAATATATGCAATCACAGGCTGTCACTGTTCCCTGTGCTTTCTCTCTTTCTCATCCATCAGCAAGGACTATTGCTGGATGTTTAGCAAATACCTGTTAGCATTTTTATGTTGGAGGTATCTGCTCTTTAAATTGAAGAATAATAACTAAATATGTTGAGCGGTTTGACTTAGTACTTGTCCAGCAGCCTCATCATTTTGACCAATGGATGAATTCTAAGAAATGAAACCATGGTAAATAGGCAATGTTTCAGTCCACATTTGTGGCTGCTATATTTTCCTTTGAACCAAGAGCCCTGTAAACTTGGTAATGACTTCAAATGAATAAGAATACAAGGCTGGTTTCATTTCCTGTTTTCATTGATGTGCCTTGCTTATTTTAATGGTTTGCATATATTTTTTTATTGCAGTGTTAATGATTTCACATATATTCATACCAACAGGAAAAATCTCTTTGTGTTCAGATTAGTTGGGGGGTTGCTCCTGTTGCCTACAGTTGTGGTTTAATACTAAAACTATAGCAATATACATTTAGTACTGTCACATTTTCCTTTTTACTACAAGCTATATAGCAAACTTTATTCTCTGTATGTCATTTTTCTTTTTCAGCATAATTTCTTTACTGTGAGAAAAGCTACCAATTCTCATTTTTAAAGAATTCTTCAGTCATATATTATTTTCTTGTTCTCTATATTGTAAAAACCCATAATTCTTGTCTCCATACCAGTAAGGAGTTTTTCGTTGTAATTTGAGAGATTGTCTATTTTTTGATCTCTCAAACGTTGATTTACATTATGCTGTTGCCTGAAATAGCTTTAACTTTTTAGTTGAAGTTAGAATTAGCTATTCTCAAGTATTATTTAATTGCCCTGCATGTGTTTCTTAAATAAAGAAAAATTGGTTTCATTTATAAATATTGATTAAAACAAACTAATATTTAAATGCTGTTGGACAAGAATAAAACAATTGACAAACTTACATTTCCTTTAGAACTTTGCCTCCAGATCTGTTTGTTTTTCCTTCCCAGCTTCTTCATCACTTCCATCCAGTTTACAACCCAGTCTTATTCTTTTTAAAAAAAAATATTTTAAAAAAGATTTTATTTATTTGACAGAAAGTGAGAGAATGAGAGAGCACAAGCAGTGGGAAGGGTAGAGAGAGAGGGAGAAACAGACTCCTTGCTGATCAGGGACATTCTTACAGATTTCAGGATAAACTACAGGTAAGAGGTAGCATAATTACAAGTAT
The DNA here is from genome assembly GCF_053574225.1 of Canis aureus. Taxonomy (NCBI): domain Eukaryota; kingdom Metazoa; phylum Chordata; class Mammalia; order Carnivora; family Canidae; genus Canis; species Canis aureus. The sequence continues at coordinate 83,756,345 of NC_135611.1, read as the reverse complement.
GAAGAGCCACAGTTGTGACAAGGAAGATGAACGTACGCTCCGTATTTATAAATGAGGCCAAAAAACTTAATTGGTGGGAATAAAATGAAGAAGTGGACCAAGCTCATCTTCCACATGGTCTCCAGGGCACCCTGCAGGGGTGGGTCCCACTGCCTGCAAAGGCTTACTGTGCTAGTTGGCCAGCACCCCAGCTAAGGCTTTCCCCAAATTCTTTATCTTCTAACAAGGCACACTTTCTGTCCTCAGACACTTCTGTTCCATTCCTTCCTGCACACTATTGACATGAGATCATATCTAAATAATCAGCTGCCTTCTCTTGCGCTTAAAACAGATCCAGTGCCATCTCTGCTCTGAAGCATTTTTTAAAAATTTAGTTTAACTTTATTTATATTCAATTAACATATAGTGTATTATTTTCAGAGGTAGACTTCAGTGATTCATCAGTTGCATAGAACACTTATGTATCATGTGCCCTCCTTAACGTCCCTCACCCAGTTGCCCCATCCTGCAGCCTCTCTCCCTGAAGCATTTTCAGTTCAATTAAGCTGGAAATCTCTTTCTCCTTTCATTGCTTATAACATTTGCTATTTTAATTTTTCAGTTACCATATAGCAAATATTTTTGTGCTGTACTTTGTGGTTATATCCGTGCCTTTCCATATTGAGCTCTTTTTTTAAAGATTTTATTTATTCATGAAAGAGGGAGAGAGAGAGAGGCAGGCAGAGGGAGAAGCAGGCTTCATGCAGGGAGCCTGATGTGGGACTCGATCCCGGGTCTCCAAGATCACATCCTGGGCTGAAGGCGGCGCTAAACCGTTGGGCCACTGGAGCTGCTCCACATTGAGCTCTTTGATGATAATGGTCCACCATTGCTTTTGCCACAGTAAAATGCCTGGTGTAGACTGTTTAAGTTAAAAAAAAAAACAAAAACAAAACAAAAAACTGTGCATAAGATGGATCCCTCCCTTTTCTATGTAAAGTTCTATGTTTTTTTTTTTAAGATTTTTTTAATTTATTCATGAGAATACACAGAGAGTAGAGAGAGAGAGAGAGAGAGAGGCAGAGGGAGAGGGAGAGGCAGGCTCCATGCAGGGAGCCTGACATGGGACTCGATCCCAGGTCTCCAGTATCACACCCTGGGCCGAAGGCGACACTAAACCACTGAGCCACCCGGGCTGCCCAAGTTCTATGAATTTTAACACACACAGAGTTTTATAAACCCCAACATAATCAGGATACAGGGATACAGAGCAGTTCTGGTATCCCAAATAACTGTGTGCTTTCCATTTATGATCATGCCCCTGGCCAATTACTGATCTGCTCTTCATCCCTCTAGTTTTGTCTTTTCCAGAACATCATATAAATGGAATCATAAAGTGTGTAATGTTTTGAGACACTTCTAATCAGCGTAATGCCTTTGAGATCATCCAGGTTTGTTGCTAACATTGAATTCTATGAATGGAACATGGTTTGTTGCTGAACATTTGGCTTGTTTCCAGTTTTGGGCAATTATAAAAAGCTATAAACATTTATGTACAGGTTTAGTAAATCCTTTTTTAATTAAATTTCTTATTTTTTAAAAAAAATTGAGAGCAAATCAGATTTCCCTTTATTTCCATTTTTGCTGGGGGGTGAGGCAGCAGGAAAGGTGTAGGTGCCTAGATTCTAACCCCCCACCTCCACGTGGACCTGTTTCTGTGCCCAGGACTTCCCTGCCTGTCTTTCAGATGTTTGTGTATTTGTTTGTTTTCCTTCCCTGGGCATTTACTATAGAAGCCTTCATCTCTTCCTCAGCACCGCTTAGGCCCAGGGGCACAGGATCTGTGCTGCAGCCTGGATGATAATTGAGCTGTAATTGTAAATCCTCAATTTTCTGCCATAGGACAGTGGACTGAGCAAGGACCACTGCTTGGCAGGCACCTGGAAGGGGAGGCCCATGAGCTTGAAGCACAGCCGTGGGCAGGAGTTACCGGAGCCAACCCTCGCCTTGCCACTGAGCTGATAGAGACCTGGTCCAAGAGGTCTCTCCACCAAATGCAGCTGTTTCTTCATCACCTGGAAGACAGCGTCGCCCCCCAATTGGTGTCACCTGTTCCGTCACCTTGCCACCCTGCCTCAGCAGCAGTGAGCATCCCTGTTGCTGCAGCATTTCTAATGGCCAGTCATTCTCCTGGCTGCCTGCTTCCTTCTTCATGCCTACCCCCCACCCAGGCTCCTAGACCCAGTGCCAGCCAAAGTGCTTTTTGAATAAGCTGGTGAGTAAATCATCAGCATAAGTTCAAGTACTTAGCCTTAGAGATTGCCATAGGTAAGCAAATTTGTGATAGCTCTCATTAGAGGCTAAAAAAATCCCTTTTTCCCTACTGTCCACATATCTGACATGGACATGTGGAGTTTCCACATGAAGCAATTCTCCAAGTCTCTGGATGTCAACTGGATGTCCTTTATTTCAATTCTGACACTACCTACTTGGAGTTAGTGCCAGACCCCAAAGATTAAAGGCTCAGTCCTACGAGGCTGTCGTCCACCGCCCCCACCCTCCCAACTTCAGAGGCCAATCACAAGTCCATGTTGTCACTTGTGCTTCTGACTGGCTGGCTACAAACAGGATGTACCTATGAACCCCTTCTCAAGTTTGATAAGATGTTAGAATAGCTCACAGAACTCCAGAATAACAGTTTACTAGTTTTACCGCCAGATGGAAGAGATGGATAGCATGAGGTATGGGGTAATAAAGGTTTGGAGCTGATGCCATGAGTGTACCACCCTCCAGCACCTTCTCCAGACTCTTTTGGTTAGGGTTTTTACAGAGGCTTTATTACATAGGCATGATTGATTAAATCATTGACTGTAGGTGATTAACTCAACTTCCAGTTTCTGTCCTAAATGTTCCAATCTCTAATCACATGGCTGGTTGTTCTGTCAACCAATTTTCATCCTGAAGCTCTCCAGGAACCCCCAGCCACGAGTCCTATCACTAGTATACAAAAAGACACTTCCCACTTAAGAGCCCAAGGATTTTAGGAACTATGTGCCAGGAAGAGGAGAAGATTCTATATTTCTTATTGTGTCCTATACTTTCTATATGTACATAAAGAATATTTATATGAATTATATATGTTTGTACATGATGAATACTAAAATAGACACGCTCTTTCAGATTTCAGGAAAAGAGAAGATTAGTTGTGGGTGTTGCTGAAGTATAATGGATACTACTTGAATTCTGAAATCAAATAAGTGCTTCCCAAACAGATGCTTGACACTACAATTCAGGGAAATACGTGAACTTGCATAAAGATTTGCTGGTTTTGTGATTTATATAGAATTTATTATTTTTGAAACGCTTGCAACAAGTCCACAATGTCAGTTTATATCATTGACAGAATCATTCCCAATGATTCAGAAATACAAAACACTTTAAATCTAGATTTCTTAAGAACTTATCTCTGTAGACATTCTTGGAAATTTCAAGTAGAGCAAGCCATTCTCAGAAAAAGTTAAAACAGCACAAAATATTCTGACTTCCCCTTTTACAAACAGAATACAGTATGATTTACAAAGTATGGCATAGAGAAGAGTGCATTCACTTTCAGGGAGCTGAATTTGAGTCACAGATTAACTACAAACTTGCTGAATCACTTCAGGCAAGTCACCAAACCTCTCTGAGCATGTTTCCTCACCTCTGAAATGAGTGCTTTTGGTTACCACTCAGGATGATTGTGCAGATTTCAAGAGCTAATGTGCAGAAAATGCTTGTCATAATATTCATTCAGTAAATGTTGAGTTCCTGCCTTCTTTGAACTTTAACATATATATCTTTAAATTTTTATTTTTATCTAGTATGGGTCAAACTGAAGTATAAAAGAGGATGTAGGGCATACTATTTTACTTGTTGATCTAGAAATTCGTGTGCCCAGAAGATGTACCTATTCATAATTCACCCAGTTACAAAGGGAGAAAAAGTCTAGAACTGGAAAAATTTTATAACTCCTCTGATCTTAGTCTCACATTTTAATGACTAGGAATTTTTTTCTATCTGAAGTTAATTTGAGGGGTATTGGGAGAACGATGGATGAGTCACAGATCCAGGCTTCCAAAATAAGGAATATAACTTTGTGATAAGTAAGGAATAATGACATTAAATGTTTTACCTTGAACTCAAAGATTCCCAACTGCTCTCTATAGCATTTTCAGCCTGAAGTCCACTTTTTTTTTGTAAACAAAAACAAAAACAAAATATTTCGCAGCAAAAATAAGAGGAAGTTTCAGAGATTTCTTATAAACTACCTGTCCCACATTTTCCCTCATTATCAACATCTCCCACCAGGGGGTGGATTTATTACAGGTGATGAACCTGTATTGACACATTACAATCACCTAAAATCCATAGTTCATAACAGGGTTCATATTTCTATATGTTTCTATAGGTTTGGACAAATGTATAGTGCCATATACCCACTCATTATAGTATCATACAGAGTATTTCCACTGCCTTAAAAGTTTTCTTTCCTCTGCCTCGTCATCTCTCCTCCCCATCTCCCACAACCCCTACCTTTTCCAGAATGTCATATAGTTGGTATCATACCCTATGTAGCTTTTTAAGATTGGCTTCTTTCACTTAGTAATATGTGCTTAATTTGCTTCTGTGTTTTTCCTTGGCTTCATAATTCATTTCTTTTTAGCATTGAGTAATGTTCCATTGTCTGGATGTCCCATAGTTTATGTATCCATTCACTTACCAAAGAATACTTCAGTTTCTTCCAAGTCTTGGCAATTATGAATAAAGCTGCTATAAATATGGGTGTGCAGGTTTTTTTTTTTTTTAATGTGCGGACATAAATTTTCAGTTCCTTTGGATAAATACCAAGAAGCATGATGACTGGATCGTAAGGTAAGAGTATGTTTAGTGTTGTCAGAAGCCACCTTTCAAAGGGGCTTCACCATTTTGCATTTCCATCAACAATGAATGAGAATTCCTCTTTCTCCACCTTCTCACCAGCGTTTGTTGTCTGTGTTTTGGATTTAGGCATTCGGAAGAGGTGTGTAGTGTGTCTGCTTGTTGCCTTAATTTTCATTTCCCTGATGACATCTGACGTAGAGCATCTTTTCTTATAATTTGCCACCTTATGTCTTCTTTCGTAAGGTGTCTGTCATATTCTTTAACACATTTTAAAATCTAGTTATTTTCTTATTGAATTTTAGGAGTTCTTTTTATATTTTGGGTAATGTTCATTCATCAGATAGGATTTTTGCAGATATTTTCTCCCAGTCTGAGGTGGTCTTATTCTCTTAATATTATCTTTCACAGAGCAGAATTGTTTAATTTTAATGAAGTCCAGTTTAGGATTTCTTTCTTTCATGGATCAGGTCTTTGATGGTGAATTTTTTTTTTTTTTAAGATTTTTATTTATTTATTTGACAGAGAGAAAGAGCCAGAGGGCACAAGTCAGGGGAACAGCAGAGGGAGCTGCTGAGTGGGGAGCCTGATGCAGGGCTAGATCCCAGGACCCTGGGATTATGCCTGAGCCAAAGGCAGATCCTTAACTGGCTAAGCCCACCCAGGCACCCCTTTGGTGTTATATCTAAAAAGACATTATCATACCCAAGGACGACTAGGTTTTCTCCTATATTATCTTAAAGGAATTTTGTAGTTTTGCATTGTACATTTAGGTCTATGATCTATCTTGAGTTAATTTTGTGATGGGTGTAAAGTCTGTCTGGATGCCACTTTAAAAATTAATTCTTATGTATGTTCCTAAAACCCAGAGAAATAGAAAAGCCATAGAAGTCTAATCAGTGTGTCAGAACAAGGGTCAGGAGGAAATTTAGAACTGGCTTTGAGCAGCTAGTATTGTTAGGAGTCAGTTGCATAAAAGACCCTATTATTTTTCTAAAAGGCCTAAATTTGTTGGCAGCATACATATTTATTTTCCAGAGAAGGAAACACTGAATTTGATTTCAGAAACTAGGGTAAATGAGCTTCATAGTAATTAATGCCAAAATTGTTGAGTGAATTATTAAAAAAAGTAGAAATGTAGAACATTCACCTACATAACCACAACATAATCAAGACACTCAGGACATGTAACATTTTTATAATACTAATTTCCCAGTTATTTTACCAATGCCTTTGGTAGCATTCTTCTTAAATCCAGAATTTCTTTTTCCTTTTACACAAATAGTCACATACTCATCCTTGCTTTATTTGTTGTTGTTCTTATTTAAAACTTGATCATGGCAATAGCGTTTTTGCTTTAAGAACCTCTGCCCCTTTTGTTAACATGAAGTTTTATATTTTACATCTTTCTGGGGGGGGAGGTTGTTTCATTTTTGTTATTATTTAGAAATTTATCTTGAGAATTATTCTCTATATGTACATGAGAGCTTTATTGCATTTTTTTAAATTGTCAAATAGTATTTCAGTGTATGGCTGCACCATAACCTATTTGACCAGATTACAACTGATGAACATTTAAATTACTTCCAATCATTTATAATTACAAATAGTGCAGTGGTAAATAAACATTCTATGTGTCCCATTTTACACACATATCTGTAGGATAAATTCTCAGAACTGCTGAGTATGTACATGCATTTCTATAAGTATTGTCAAATTACTCTGAGAGTGTGATCACACTACATCAGCGATGTATGAGAAAGCCTGTTTACTCAGTCTTACCAACAAAGGATTCACCAAACATTTTGTGATTTTACCGCATTCTTGATAGGTTTGGTGTCTTGTGAAGCTTTTTCTTTCAAGCTCAGGAGTGTCTGAATTCTTCCGTTTCATTTTATCGCCCTTAAATCATTCTCCATGGAACAGCTCATAATTGTATTACTGCCTTGCTTAAAATCTTTCAGGGTTTCTCTGCGGGATTAGATGAGGACTTCTCAGCATGGCTAAGTCGGTTTTTTTGCTTATGTCTTTAACCTCATCCTTTACTCCCCCTCAGTGTCCACCACTCCATCCCCAGTTCTGCTCCCTTGTTCAACTACTAATAGTTCCTCCCTGAGGCCCCATGTTTGTCTCACCAGCAGCTTTTGCAGAAGCTGCTATTCTTGCCCAGAATACTTTGACTCACCCTTTGGTCATATTTCTTTACTTATCCTGATCTGGGTTAGCAGATCAGGATCTGCACTCTTTAGTTCCCCAAGTGTACATCCATCACTGAATTTATCAGCGGGCATTGGGCTTGTCTGCCTCTTCCACGGGATCATGAATTCCTTGAAATCAACGACCTCGTCTTATTGTTTGTTTACCAGATCATTAGCACAGAGTCTGTACCGGGAAAAGTTAGTTAAATAAATATAGTTCCCTACTCAAAGGCAAATATTCCCACGATATGTGTCTGCTCACATTCTTTTGTTAGCATACATGTATTTTTATTTATTTATATATGGGTTTCTTACTGTGGTAAAATATACGAGACATGGAATTTACCATTTTAACTTTTCTCATGTACAACTCAGTGGTATTAATTACATTTACACGGTTGTGCAACCATCATCACTGTCTATTTCTAAAACATTTTCATCACCTCGAACAGAAACTCTGTAACCCCCATTTTCCTCTTCTCCTAGCCCTTGGTAACCTCTAACATTTCTACCTCTACGAATTTGACTAATCTAGATATTTCACATGAGTGAAATCATATAATATTTATCCTCTTTGTCTGGCTTTTCTCTTAGCATACTATTTTCAAGTTCACCCATGGTGTAGCATATATGAGAACTTCATTTTACGGATGAATAATATTCCATTAGGTGGATGTACCATATTTTATTTCTCCATTCATCTGTTGATGGGTGGACACCTAAGTTATTTCCACCTTTTGACTGCTGTGAATAGTGCTGCAGTGAACATTGCCATACATGTGTTTGAATCCCTGTTTTAAATTATTTTGGGTATTATACCTAAGAGTGGAATTGCTGGATCATATGGCAATTCTATATTTTGTAAGGGACCACCAAACTCTTTGTCACAAGGGCTGTGCCATTTCACATTCTCACCAGCAGTGTGGAAGGGATTCAGTTTCTCCACATCCTTGCCAAGACTTGTCATTTTCCATTTTCTGTAGACATCCTAGTAGGTTTGAAGTGTTATCACATTGTGGTTTTGATTTGCATTTCCCTAGTGATAAAGGATGTTGAATATATTTTCATGTGCTTCTTGGCTATTTGTGTATCTTTATCATAGAAATTTCTACTTAAGTATTTTCCCACTTAGAAATTGTGTTGCTTGTCTTTTTAAAATTTAGTTCTAGGAATTCTTTATATATTCTGGTTATTTAAACCTTAACATATATATGATTTACAAATATTTTCTCCCATTCTGTAGGTTGTCTTTTCACTTTCTGGGTAATGCCCTTTGATACACAAAAGTTCATATCGATGAAGTCAAATTTATCTATTTTTCTTTTAGTGCTTGTGTCACATCTAAAGTTCTATCACTGACTGAATCCAAGGTCATGAAGATTTACTCCTATGTTTTCTTTTAAGAATTTTATAGTTTTCACTCTTCTGTTTATATTATTGATCCATATTAGGTTGACATTTTGTGTATAATGTGATGTACTTTGTTCTTTTGCATGTGGAAAACCAGTTGTCCTAGCACCATTTGTTGGAGAGCCTGTTCTTTCCCCATTAAATGAACTTGACACCCTTTTAAGAAACGAATTTGCCATACATGCTTGAGTTTATTTCTGGACTCTTAATGTTACTCCATTGTTCTATATTCTACTTTATGTCAGTACCACTGTGTTTTGATTAGTGTACCTCTGTAGTAAGTTTTGAAATTGGGACACGTGAGTTCTCTGACCTTGTTATTCAAAATAGTTTTGGCTATTTGAAATTCCATATGAACTTAAGGTTTGGCTTTTCCACTTCTGAAAAAAACAAGGCCATAGGGATTTTGATAAGGATTGCTTTAATCTGTAGTTTGCTTTGGATAGTATTGACCTCTTAATTTTAAGTCTTCCTACCCATGAACCTGGGATGTCTTCCTATTTATTTAAGGTCTTTAATTTTTTTCAGCAATGTTTTATAATTTTTGGTATAGGAGTCTTTTACTTCCTTTGTTAAATTTATTTCAACCCGTAAGTATTTTAGTCTTCTGGATGCTATTGTAAGTGGAGTTGCTTAATTTCTTTTTTGAGCTGTTCATTGCAAGTGTATGCACACAACTGCTTTTTTTTGTGTGTTGATTTTATATACTGTAATTTTCCTGAATTTATTAGCTCTAGCAGCTTGCTTTCTTTCTTTCTTTCTTTCTTTCTTTCTTTCTTTCTTTCTTTCTTCTTTCTTTTAAGATTTTATTTATTTATTCATGAGAGACACAGAAAGAGGCAGAGACATAGGCAGAGGGAGAAGCAGGCTCCCCGCAGGGAACTTGATTGCTGGACTCAATACTAGGACCCTGGGATCATGCCCTGAGCCAAAGGCAGATACTCAATCACTGAGCCACCCAGATGCCCCTGTTGCTTTTTAAAAAAAAATTATTTATTTATTTGAGAGAGAACCAGAGAGCGGGGTGGAGTAGTGGTGGTGGTAAAGAGGCAGAGAAAGAGAGCATGAGAGAGATAAAGAGAGATAAAGTGCTCTGTGCTGAGGCTCTCCTTCAACACTTGACCAGGTTGGCTCCTAACTTAGGGACCAGCCCAAGGTGAAGGCTTACAATCTTCTCAGGTTCTTTCTCGGCATGTGTCTTGCCCTGGGCATGCCATGTGGCTTTCTAAATTCCAGTGTACATGGCTGCTTTTGAATGTCCTGATTACCCCCTCCCCTCAAGCTTTCCCTAACTTTTGCTTTAGGCAGCCTGTTGTATATTTAGACTGTAATCTTTGTCCCAGGTGTCTAAAAATAGTTAGTTTGCCTTGCAGTGTTTTTGAGCAATGCAGACCACTTCTCTGGCTTTATTCCTGAGTTAAGTAAAACAGATAATTGCCTTGCATCAATGATAGTCCCCAGACTGCTTAGAACAGATATGCACAATTTGTGAATAAGGTCTGCACTGCTCCCTGCTGAAGTAGAGAGAAGGTTGGGAGCACAGGCACCCACTTATTCAGGACCAAAATGGCTGCCGTGTCAGGGAGGAGATGAAGCAAGGGCAAGTAAGATTGCCACAAAATTGACTTCATATGTTGAAGTGTCTTTCTCTTGATTCACTATATGTTGGTACAGTTCTGACAAAGGTGTTTCTGATAGCTTCTGCTTGCTTTTCAGTGTTTCTGTGGTAAATGAAAGCTTGGAGCCGCCAACTCTACTATGTTACAGATGCCACCAAATGCACATGGTTGCCTCTTCAATTAGACTGTATGTTCCTGAGGATAGGAGCTGTGGTTAATCTTTTTGTCCTCAGTTTTACTGAGATGTAAATGACACAGAGCACTGGGTAAGTTTAGAATGTACAACATAATGACATGACTCACATTGTTTAATGATCACCACAATCAATTTAGTTAACATCTGTCATCTCACATAGATATAAAACAAAGAAAAACTAAAGAAAAAAGTGATATATATTCCAGATAGTAGGGTTAGCTATAGTCATCATATTGTACATTCCATTTCCACTCCTTATTTATCTTCTACCTGGAAGCTTGTACCTTTTGACCACCTCATCCAATTCCCCCACCTGCACCTCCCTGCCTTGGGTACTTCTGTTGTTTTTGTTATTTAGGTTAGTGGTTAATTTTTAAAATTTCTTTAGTTATCTCTTTCTCAGCAGTTATTGTAAAATTGGGCATAAAATTTAATACATGTTCAAATGAACAGAGCTGTATACATCACTTGCTGAACACTCAAACATTAAGTGGTTTATTCATTCACTCAACAATATTCATTGACCTCCTCTTATTTTTGAGGCAATGTTCTAGCTGAGCTTTAAGTATGAACCTAAGACATAAAGTTTCTTTTCTAAAGGAGCTTACAACCAAAAGGAGGGAAAACAAACAATGCATCCTGAAGCAAAGCAACAGTTTGGTTAGTGTTTGTTTTGGTGGTAGCATCTTGGATAATGGAAGTCTGAGACTAGGCTCTGTGGAAGGATCTAGGGGTAACTGCTTTCCTCTCTCTTATTCCTGCCTGGAGTCATTAACCTGGAAGAAGGATATTTAGACATTCACGGAAGTACCTTCTCTTAGTTCTCCAGATCCTTTGTTATTTGGTTGGAGATTCTGAAATCTAATTCTTGGCTCACACCCAATGTTTAGCTTTGGCTTTGACGCTTCTGTAATTTATCTCCACACTTCCTCTCTAACCCCCACCCTCTAATCTCTTATTTAGTATTTCAAATGTGGATTGTTACATCTTATAAAATACTCTCTGTGTGCATAATGATTAATTGAATTTCTTCAAGATGACAGTAGAGAAGTTAAATTACATTTCATTTTTTTTTCAGAGTCGTTGACTAGGACACCACCTGCTCATCAAGCCTTTTTTTTCAACAAGGTTTCGAGAAGTCATATATGCTTAGAGATTTTTGTTTTTGAGTGACTTGTCTTTCATATTCAGATTATTGTACAACAACCTCCAAATAAAAAACAAAATAAAAATCATAAAAAAAAACTGCCACGAAACAACAACAAAAACCATAGTACTGGTCTCTCCTCTTCCTCTAGTTGTGCCAATTTAAATCTTAACTTTAAAATGTTGACCCCGGTGAGTTGATGGCATTATCTAAATGGAGTGTAAATGCCACACATTTACACTGAGTGAATAAGAGAATATTTGTGACGTTATTTACAAGGATGGGAGACACTCAGAATGATTTTTCCTTTGCACTAAGTACCATTAAGGTCACTTAATAGCAGACAATTCTGTCATTATATAATTTTGGATATAGTACTCTCCTCCAGGGAATTTTGAATATAAATAAATAGTTGAACACAGCCACAGAATAATGGTACACCTTTGAATTTCATTTTCGGTGAGTTGGCCTGGCCCAAATGCTAGATATTCAAGGATGGATAGCATGGCTGTTAATGTACTCCATCAGAAAAACTCACTCATTTATTCATTCATTCATTCAGTCACTCAGCCAATAGCTATGGAGTGCCTAGTGTATGCCAGATGGTGGTGGTGAATAAAGGTGACATGGTTCTTGCCTTTATTAAACTGAGACCTAATTCCAGAGACACACAGTAAGCAAGTAAACCAAGAGTATGAATTATGGCAAGTGTTATGCAGGAATGGACGAAGTGCCCTGGTAGAGAAAAACAGGGCCACTTATTTCAATTGAAATAGTCGTTTGAGAAGATGGGTTAAAATGAGATTAGAGCTCCAGGCAGAGGAGTGCAGAGGTGAAGTTTCCAGATCCAGGGAAAGTGATGTGCCTTGAAGCTGGAAACAGCTTATTCTGTTTAATATAGAGAAAGTAGGGCAGGGAGACTGAGGCAGGAGCCAGATTGTCTAGATCAGTGCCAGTCCTTTAACTGGTCCACGAGGGGATAAATACAGAAATTGAGAATAAGCACTTAAACTTTTTAAATGATTGACAGAGTGGTTTTATATCTATTCAATCTAATGAAAAAAATTGGACTTGTATTTTGATGGGTCTTATTTCTGGTTTTATTTTTTCTAGTAATTCATTTTTATTGTATCTTATAAAAGTATCCACTAGAAAGGAATTTGAAATAAAAAAGAGAGAGAGAAAAGAAAGCTGGCCCTTTACCATCTTTACCATGACCATACTTTGAGAAGTATGTGGGGGTCTTATAAAGTCTCCAGCAAAGAGTTAGATTTTCTTTTCACTCCAGAGGGAAGTCATTGAAAAATTTTAAGCAGAAGAGTTCACACGAATTGTGACCACGATGGAGCTAGTTTGTCTAGCATACATGTCAAAAAGTGGACTCCCTTGGCAGATGAAGGATATATTCCTTAGGCATTTCATTGACTTATTAAAGGGAAAAGAACAATTGAAAAGAAGATTAATGAGAATGGAGACATTGCCTATTAGAAGTGATAAGGATTGAAACCCAAGCTGTTGTTACAGTTGCATAAGCCTTTTTTTTTCCTCTGGGAGAGGAAAAATGGAAATACAGATATAAGAAAAACAAATTGTTTTCCTAGAGAGCTACAGTGTTTGTTGTGTGGAAAATGGGTTGAGGTGATGATGGGGTTAGGAAGACCCCTGCAATGTCCAGTGTAGTTTGTCTTGGGGTTCTGGCAGTGAAAAGTAGGTAATGGGTGGGTTCTAGATATATTTTGTACATGGACTCAACAACAGAACTTGTTGTTAAAGGTTGGATATGATGGAATGAGGGAGAAGTAGAAGTTGAGGGTGATTCTTGTGTTTGCCTAAACAACTGGTTATATGGGGACTTATTTACTAAGAGAGGAAAGACTTAGCAAGAGATTTTGGGGTGGGGTGATGGGTGCGCAAGGGACAGTGTTGGTAGGGGCAAAATCAAATACTGTGCTCTGCACATGTTGAAGGGAAGATATGGGAAGTACACAAATAGACATGTCAGGTAGGCAGTTGGATAGATATATGAGGGGACTCTGAGGAGAGATTCTTATCTCAAGACATAGATTTGGTGATATAAGTATATGGGTGGTATGGATGACATTTAATGATGTGGAAAGAAAGTGGTTGCCATTAGTGGAGCTTGGGGACCTCCACCCTTATGAGCTGATGTCAAGGAGAAAGGTCAGAAAAAGAAACTAACTTGGAAAGAGTAGATGGAGGAAGAAGCTGGAAGAGTGTGGAGTTACTGAAACCAAGTGAGAAAAGTGTTTAAAGAAAGTGAGAAGAATGGTTAATTGTGTGAAAAGCTGCTGAAAGATACACTATATTTAGGACAGGGGGTGGTTGGATTTGTCAACAAAGAGGTGATTGGTGACCATGTGGTTATGATTCTAATTAGTTTTCCTGTAAAGATAAGATATTTTTCCTGTAAGAATGATCTGTGTGGAGATGGTGACCTTCTTTCTTGTAATAACCTCCCCCTTAGCTACCGAAGTTCTTTCCCAGCCTGATGGCATGAGCACTCCCACTGACATGCCAGTACTGGCTCTGACCTCGTCCTGCCTCACCCAACACAAGAGTTTTGTAGGTACAGCATAAATGCTACTAAGCTCAAGGTTCCTACCACTCATTTACTTTTCTTCTTTCTTTTTTTCTTAAAAGATTTTTTATTTATTCATGACAGACACACAGAGAGAGAGAGAGAGAGGCAGAGACACAGGCAGAGGGAGAAGCAGGTTCCATGCAGGGAGCCCGATGTGGGACTTGATCCCAGGTCTCCAGGATCAGGCCCTGGGCCGAAGGCAGGCGCTAAACCGCTGAGCCACCCAGGCGTCCCTTATTTACTTTTTTTCTGCTTTAAAATATTGTAGCTTGTGCATTCACTTTCCTATGCCTCTAAAGCAATAAATGTCACATTTTTTGGTGTCCATTATATATCTCCATTTGTATTTCTTTGTATAAACATGGAGGCTCTATGGGATGGTTCTTTCACTAATTACTCCTCAGTAGCACACACTGCAATTTCTGGCAAGAGTTCCTTCTTTCCCCAACTCTGCTGGATGGGTCTGTTGAACTGCTGAACTGTTGGCCACCTGGGAAGGAATGGTTAATAGATTATATATGGATAGATTATACATGGATATGGTTCTTGCATGTAGATGGTAGAATTGTAGATCCTAAAAGAAGTCAGAAAAACAGGCACTGAATTTTATTCCAACTTTACATTATAAAATCCCAGATTTGGAGGGTCCTTGATATTATATGAACAAGCTGGTTCACAACTAACAGTTGCAGGAGTCCTGTCTGTAACATCCCCACCAAATAGTTATCCAGACCCTGCTGCCAGTCCTCCAGGGATAGGATGGATGCTACTTCCAGAGGCATCTTGTTCCATTGGCTAACAATTCTAACAGAAAGAAAATGTTTGTTGTTGTTGTTGTTGCTGTTTTCTTTGTTTTGTGTTTTGTTAAAACTAAGGTTTACTGCCCTATGATTTCTACATACTGTGACTCAAGTTAAACAGTAAAAAAAAAAAAATTGCTTTTACTTTGGGGTTTTCTTTTCTTTTTTTAAAAAAAGATTTTATTTATCTATTTGACAGAGAGAGAGAGAGAGAGAACAAGCACAACACGTCAGACAAACCACTGCAGTGCTGATTCCTTCAACGTCACCCATTCAGATCCCTGTGTTCAAGGAAGTCATAGACTTGATCTAATAGCAACTGTATAAGGATTTGTATCTTGTAGATATAAAAACCACTGGTCCTTCCAGTAGCTCACCTAGTTTACAAATTCTGACCCATCCTCGTGCAGACCTGTTTTTTTGCTTCTGCCTTGAACCACTTGATGGTGAACCCCTGTCCCCCCAAACCCTGTAAATATCCTTCCCTAACTGTCCTTGTTTGAGATCTGTCAAAATTCTCATGCCATGTATTTCTCCTTGCTAGAAGGAAGCTAAGAAACCTAACCTTTTTTCTTCCCCTGCCCTCACAAGTGTATTTTGGTGATCTTTGGTGGGTAGGCTTTACTTATTATTTTTAAAGATTTTATTTATTTGAGAGAGAGAGTGCAAGTGACAGCGTACAAGCAGGAGGGAGAGACAGAGGGAGAAGCAGACTCCCCCTTGAGCAGGAAGCCCTACATGGGGCTTAATCCCAGGACCCCAGGATCATGACCTGAGCCGAAGGCAGACGCTTAACGGATCTGAGCCAGCCAGGTGCCCAGGTGGGTGGACTTTAATAGCAGAAAAAAAGATACAAGGAAGGTAACAGAAACTTAAAAATCCAACATTATATCTCCAGGAATGTATTAGCTTGCTAGGGCTGACCTAATAGAGCACCACGAACCAGCAGCTTAACCAACAGATATTTAATTCCTCATAGTTTCAGAGGCTGGAGGTCCAAGATCAAGGTGTACTGTACCCTCACGTGCTGTGTGTGTCCATCCAGGTGTCTCTGTGTGTCCGGATTCCCTCTTCATATGAGGAGACTCATCGTTTGGGTGAGGGCTCACTCCAGTGGCCTCATTTTAATTTAATCACCTTTTTTTTTTAGGTTTTATTTATTTATTCATGAGACACAGAGAGGGAGAAGCAGGCTCCCTGCAGGGGATCCCAGGATCCCAGGATCCCAACATAAGCCGAAGGCAGACACTCAACCAATGAGCCACCCAGGTGTCCCAACTTAATCACCTCTTTAAAGGCTCTATCTCCAAATAGTCACATTCTGAGGTGGTGGAGCTTCAACATCCTGATACTAACCACAAGTTTGCACGCCTGACATGAATTCTCTACACACATGCTCACTACATTTTGTCAAAGTTGCACTCTTTTGGCTTGGTGGTGCCACCTTTCCATTAGTCAATCTCTACAGATTTATTCTCCTGTTTATATTTCTTTAATTATTTTAATGGGATTTGGGGATGAAGAAGAGGGAAAAGAGTATGCTTGGTTACTAACTTGTAACAAACTGCTAGTTTTCAAAGGCAAAAAGATATACAATGGTTATACTATAAGTAAAGGAATTTCAGAGTTAAAATTTCCATATTGACATATATGATTCACTATGTCACACTCAGGGTCTCTGCTTTAAGTTACAGTTATAAATTCAGTTCATTTTCATGCATTATGAAGTTTCTGGAATTATCCTTTCAGAACTTGAAATAGTTTTTATAGACTTTCTAGTGAAATAAATATTCAATCATATATTATTCAAGCATTTCTGAAATGTGAGGAAAAGTGGATTCAAGCATTTCTGAAATAACGTGAGGAAAAGTGGAACCACTGAAGAACAGGGTATGCAATTTGCTTGTCTAAATATCTCATTTAGACATCTACAATGTCTGACACGCATTAGATGCTCAATATGTTTTTATTTAATCAGTGAGCAAAAAAAGCCTATTTTTACTGTCAGTTCCTATTTTGGCCACTAGAGGGCACTGGTTGCAATGATAAAAAAATAGAATTTTTCTTTTTTTAAATTTTATTTTATTCATTTACTCATGAGAGATACACACACAGAGAGAGGCAGAGACACAAGTAAAGGGAGAAGCAGGCTCCATGCAGGGAGGCCGACGTGGGACTCGATCCCGGGACTCCAGGATCACGCCCTGGACTGAAGGTGGCGCTAACCTGCTGAACCACCTGGGCTACCCCAAAATTAGAATATCTAAACCAGTATATATAATATTTAATTGTTATCTGTAGTATTGATTCTAAAATCAGCTTTCATCACACTTCATGTACAACATGGCTTTTGAAATTTCATCTGAGAAAGGCAGCTTTATTTGAGCACTACCCTGAATTTTCTGCTAACAGAAGTACAGTTTCTAGTGTGAATAAGACACCAAGGAGAAAAGTCAGGGAATAACGGAAAGATTCTCCCTCAGGGAATGTGGAGAGAGAAAAAAAGTTTAGATAGTGGAAAAGAAATAGAAAAACATAACAATCAAAAGAACACAACTATGAAGAGGAGAAAATGAAAAAAGGGCATCTTATTTTTTTTAAGGGCATCTTTTAAAAAAAGCTATTTATTTATTTGAGAGAGAGAGAATCTTAAGCAGTCTCCACACACAGTGAAGAGCCCCACACAGGGCTCCATCTCATGACTCTGAGATCATGACCTGAACTAAAATCAAGAATCAGATACCTTAAAAATGCATCTTTAGATGTTGAATTTCCTCATTCATTTGTCCTCAATCAGTACTTCTAAACTTGGGTTTAGATGAAAAATGGGTTGAACAGTGCCCTCCTTTCCCACATGAAGAGATGTCTCCAGAATCTGTGAACGTGAGCAGTAAGAGTGTTTTTGCAGGTGTAATAACATTAGGGCCTCCAGGTGGGCGCTAAATCCAGCGACGAGTGTCCTTATGAGAAACAGGTGCATACACAGACGCACAGAGGGGAAGTCATTGTGAAGATGAAGGCAGAGAGACTGGAGCCGGGCAGCCACCAGGAACGCCGGCAGCTGCCAGAAGCTGGAAGAGCCGAGGAACAGAAGGAGCCTTCCAAGGGAGTGCTGTCCT
Organism: Canis aureus; assembly: GCF_053574225.1. Lineage (NCBI taxonomy): Eukaryota > Metazoa > Chordata > Mammalia > Carnivora > Canidae > Canis > Canis aureus. Next base: position 83,738,358 of record NC_135611.1, on the reverse strand, counting down.
GCCCACACTTCCAGAACTGTGAGAAAATATATTTCTGTTCTTTTTTTAAAGCCACCTGGTTTCTGGTAATCTGCTATGACAGCCCTGGAAATGCATACAAGTGTGCATCACACTCACCTGGAGGGGTTGTTAAAGCACAGCTTGCTGGCCTAGGGCTCCCAGAATATCTGATTCAGTAGGTCTGAGTTGGGGCCAAGATTTTGCATTTCTAACAAGTTCTCAAGGGACGGTGGTGCTTCTAGTCTGGGAACAACACTTTGAGAATCGCTGTTCTAAACCTATGGTTTTCAACCCTGGCTTTACATTACAAACCCACTTGGGATGCTTTCAAAATACCCAGATATTGATTTTTAATTGGTCTGTAGTTGGACCTAGGGATCAGTACTTTTAAAAGCTCCCCCAGTAATGCTAATTTAGAGCTGACAAAGAAATACTTTAGACCTGTCATTTACTTAAAAAAAAAATTCTCCAAAGTAGCTTGTGATATGAAAAAGGGCATTTCTGTGAGACCATAAAAGTAGCTTGTGATATGAAAAAGGGCATTTCTGTGAGACCATAAAACCAATGGCCTTAAATCATTAATAAAAAGTTAACAAAGACTATTACTTTATTTCTAAGATATCAGGAATGTGAATAATCCATTTTATTTAATTTTTAAAATTTTTAATTTATTTTTTAAAAGATTTTATTTATTTATTCATGAAAGACATAGCGAGAGAGAGGCAGAGACACAGGCAGAGGGAGAAGCAGGCTCCATGCAGGGAGCCCGATGTGGGACTCGATCCCGTGTCTCCAGGATCACGCCCTGGGCCGAAAGGGAGGTGCCCAACCGCTGAGCCACCCAGGCATCCTGCAAATCATCCATTTTAAAAATGATTTTCTAACATTGTAAAAAGATCTTGGTATTATAGGTCATTCTCAGAGGATCCAGGTCAAAGGAGGTGCTGCTATTTGTTGTTACCATATGGTACAGACAAATGGCTGGGTACAATTCTTCTCTGCAATAAGTTCTGGGTAATGCCGCTGACATGATGCCGTGTGGGATTCTGTGGTGTTAGAAATGCATATTTTGTAGAGTAAGATTTATGGCTTAAACACCTGAGATGTAAAAAAAGACACTGCCAGCAAGGCAGAATCGGTACAGTAGAGGAGCTCAATCACAGATTTTGCATAGCAGACCTAGATTTGAATCCTAGCACCCTCAGTACTAGGTGTATAACCTGTGGCAAGTTACAATTTAAATAATTTGTTTTATTATGTGTAAAATGTAGCCTCATGTTTTAATAATATCCTAGTGTTTTAGTTTTAAGCATGCTTTATTGTGGCACCTGGGTAGCTCAGTGGCTGAGCATCTGCCTACAGCTCAGGGTGTGATCCCGGGGTCCTGGGATCAAGTCCTCCATCAGGCTCCCCACGGGGAGCCTGCTTCTCCCTCTGCCTATGTCTCTGCCTCTCTCTTTGTCTCTTTTGAATAAATAAATAAAATCTTTAAAAAAAATAGCATGTTCTATTGATTTTTCTACTAGGGAAGTTGAACTTTTATCTCTCTTGTACTTCCTTACCACCAATGTCCCCACCAATCCCATCTAAGCTTCTGCTCCTATCCTCCTTTTTTTTTTTTTTTTTTTTTTTTTTGCTCCTATCCTCCTAATATCACATAATGTTCTGAAATCAATATTCACGACTTACAGTATTTTGATTATTTGACTACCGTTTACAGATTATCATATAAAATGTAATATGATAACAGTTTATTTATTTTATAATTATGTGTCTCCCCCCCAGAGTTTATAATTGCTCTGTTTTTCTTTCATATACTTCATTTTCTATGTGCCTATCATTACTTCCTCCTCATTCTGACAGAACAGTAAATTTCCTTTTTGTATAGCCACAACTATCAGATAATCTATTAACTTTTCTCCTCACCTGGAAACAACTTCCTTTCGGCCTCTCATCCTACTGCTCTAATCTGGGCCGGTTCATCTCCAGGCTGCTGCAGAGCTGCCATCCAGGGACCACTCTCTTCCAAATTCCCCTCACCACTCTGTAGTATTTAACTCCTTGTTTCTTAGATCTTGTGACTTCTTGGCTCGTGTCCTCCTTTTGCTGGGATTTATACTATAATAGCTTTCTGAGAAACACTGCTTGGGACATACATTGTCTGGGAAGTACCTTGTATTAGAAAAAAAATCTTTATTTTGTCTTTTGTTTGGTAATGTGGATGGGAAAATTTTTAAGTTGGAAATAATTATTTCCTCAGAATTTTGATGATATTTTCTATCCCCTTCCCCTTCCTCTTTACCCTTATTTTTGCTCTTTAAATGTCTGGTGACATTCTTGAATCTTTGATGGGTCTTCTTTCTCTTTCTTTCTTTCTTTTTTTTTTCTTTCCTTTTTTTTAAATTTTATTTATTTATTCATGAGAGACACAGAGAGAGAGAGGCAGAGACACAGGCAGAGGGAGAAGCAGGCTCCATGCTGGGAGCCTGACGTGGGACTTGATCCCAGGTCTCCAGGATCATATCATTAATAGCATCTCCAGCCACTGGGGCTGCCCTTTTTTCTTTTCTTTTCTTTTCTTTTCTTTTCTTTTCTTTTCTTTTCTTTTCTTTTCTTTTCTTTTCTTTTCTTTCTTTTCTTTTCTTTTCCTTTTTCTCTTTTCTTTTCTTTCTTTTCTTTTCTTTTCTTTTCTTTCTTTTCTTTTCTTTCTTTCTTTCCTCCTTCTCCTTCTCCATCTCCTTTTCTTCCTTCTCCTCCTCCTCCTTCTTTTTCTCCTCTTCTATTTAAACATTTATGATCTTCTTTTTCCCTCCCTGGTACACTAGCATTTTATAACTATATGCCTTGGTACTTTCAGTTGCTTTATGGGCCTTCCACACCATAGTTTTATTCTCTGCAGCTCTAAGAAATTTTATTATGTTATATTTTTAATAGTTTCTTCTCTACTAATTTTGTTTGTTTGTTCTCCTTTCCTGGACTTTCTATTACTTAGATGACAAAACTTCTCAATAAATGCTCTAATGTTTGGTCTTTTCTCAACTTTCTATCAGTATTTTGGGGGGAAACTTGATGGGAGATTTGTTGATGTAAACTTCCCTGTCTTCTTTTGAACTTCCATTTTTAGTTTTGCTGTGACAATTTTAACTTTCAAGAACTCTTTCTTTTTTTTTTAAAGTTCTCTTATTTTAAATGTATCTTGTTCGATTGTATGAATGTATACTTTCTCTTATTTTTTTTGAAGCTGTTAATTGTTAAAAAGTTGTTTTGATTAATGTTCCCTGTATTGTCAGTTTCCTCTAAATTCCTTAATTCTGTTTTCTGTGTCTGCTTTTCACTTTAGAAGCGTGCCAGTTGTTTATCTGTTGCCTCTAGCTGAACACTTGCTCTCCCATACTGGATTGTGTGCTGCTGCTTCTAGGAGTCTGCAAACTACATTTCCCAGGCTCTTTTGCCAGCTGACTCCCTCTCAGGTACAGTCATTAAGAGGCATTTGGGAGAGTTCAGAAGTAGGCAGAAAAGGTCTACTTTCTGCCTCTGGCTTCCACAACAGCGACAGCTAGGAGTTGCTGGTGATGCTGTGCGGGTTATGGGGTTGTGGCAATTGCACACCAATGGTCATGTAAGCAGCAGTGGCACCTCTTTGGCACTCCCACTTCTACTTTGTCTGGGGAGGTTGCCATATTGTAAAGAGAATAAAGGAAAGTGAAATGCTTATTGATTTGCTGTTTATGGCTACATCCAAACACAACTCTTTTTCAAGGAAATCAACTCCAGAGAGAATAGATGGAAAATCAGTTCACCTCACCAATTCTGGATTGTGTTGACAGAATGTATATAAACTTTACTCTATCATTCTTGAATAAGATGATAAATTACATTTATATATGGCATTTCTTTTACATGAGCTACTAGAGAGAAAACCTAAGGGAACTTGTTGGATTTGAAATAGATTAGTGGCATCTACAGAAAACTTGTTTATGACACTATATTCTGCTTGGCCAGGACCTGTGCTTCAGCAGGTAAATGTCACATCTGAATTCGAAATATGGATTTGAGGCCATTTATTTCTCTGTGTATGAAAGCATATTAGTTTTACTTTTCTATCCATCCTAGATTATATCTTCCAAAAGCCATGGAGCCTTGCTTTACATATATTTGTCACCAGGTTCATTTCTCCTTTTGCTACCCAAGAAGCATGTGTGTGTGTGTGTCTGTGTTAACTATGTAACATGGTTAGTGCTGAGCACTGTGTCCGTGTGGTTCACCAGAGGTTTTCCATATTAATTACTTTACATGTCAATAAAGAAGCAAAGATAAAGGCAGAAGAATTAAAGCCAGGCCTCATTTTTTTTTTTTTTTTCAGTACAACACAGTTTCCCCCTACATTGGCTAAGTAAGGGAAGCTGGAAAACTCTTAAAAAGCCTCTGGTTCACAAGAATTAGGTCATTCGGAAGGGATTCCCATTCCAAGCCACTAGGACAATGTAAGTTGAATAAGAACTACATTTTTTTTTCTTGACTCTGTGTCTTCAAAGGCATATTATTCAATAAACTGTCAGTCTTACTCTGGAATGAGAATTATATTCACTTGAATTGGGCAATCAACATAAACTTTTATGTGTGCATTCATGGGAATCTTTTAAGTGTTCCTTTCTGCATTTGTGCAACATCTATCTCTAGCAGATCTAACCTGATCTGGATTTCCCCAATTTGCATAGAGAGAAATATATTACTTGAGAATGAGAATTAGGAATCTAGCTCCAGGTCAAAGCTAATACCTGCACATGAATGACTTCCTAGGAGACTTAATCACGGAAATGTTTACCTAGAGTATTGTTTATAATAATGAAATTTGAAAAAATCATTAAATTTCCAACAACTGGGAATTGTTTCAATAAAATTTGGTATATTTACATAATGGAATTTATGCAGTCATTTAAAATATTGCTGTAGAATCATATATTCTATCACGAGATGATGTTTTCATACATAGTGTTACTTCATAAGTGACTGTTTATTGAATGATTTTTTTTTTTTTTTGCCATATGGCTGTTTAGCAGCTTTACCACTTTCCAGAAAACTCTTTTTTAAAAAAAGTAATTATTTTTTATCCAAGGAATACTAAGTACATATGCCACACTAAACATTATGGTTTTAGGCTAATGAGCACTCACCAATTTTCTCAACACAAGTTTGTAACCAAATAATATCATATGAAACAGTGAAGTGGGCATCATATTTGTTGATTCCAAAATGATTGCTTTGTGTATGTTCGCAAGTCAAGTGGGATAAAGATATAGCGTCTCTGTATGCTCTTTCCATATGTCACTAAGGACTAGTAGCTTTAGCCTTTATTTTGCCTTAAAAGCAGTTTTCAGTATTATAACTTATTTCTAAGTTCAATTTCAGTCAAAATAATAACCACAAATCCCTCCTCCCCCAAATTTAAAAAGTCAGTAAAGAAAATGGTACCTGGAGAATTTATCCTCCAAAAGAGTGACTCCTTCCAACTGGCCCTCATCAACACCCACTATCAACATCATTTTTCCTCATTTTGTGACAATAATAAATATTATATTTCAATGTATAAACCATTCCATATCCTTTCAAATGTTGTTGCTTGTTGCTTGCATAACTTATTTTCATTTTTCAGTTAACAATGTGAAAATTGTTTGGGTATCATAGGTTGGGATGATTGAAATCAATGAAAATTTAAAAATTAGTTTTTCTCACTTAGCTATATTTTCCAGAACTAAATAATGTTACAGGAGGGATAGGTAAATGCTTAAATTAAACAAGGCAGGTTGCAACCTACAGGTAGCAAAAGATAGGCATGGTAGAAATATATACATATACATATAAATGAATAATGAGTTGTAAAGATATATACCAAAATAGTTCCCAGTGATTATGGTGTTGGTTATGGGTGCTTTAATTTTTCTTATTATATCCAACTGGTTTGTACCTGTTTCTTTCTGTCTTCTTTTATTTGCTTAAGTGTCAAGATAATATTCTGAGATATAAACTACCCTCCCTCCCACCCTGCGCCCCACCACCACCTGTAGATTTTATCCTCCAGTGTATTATGAGACTTACCTTAATGCCACGGGGATGGGCTAATATACAGTTGATTTTCAGCTTTTGTATTTTTGAAGTCAGGACCCAGCAAAAACACATGGTTTAGAAGTCTATATGAGCGGTTAGAGCCCGTTTCTGTTGCATAAAGATTAGATATCTGCCTTGACTTGGGCGGGCCAGAAAAGAATCAGGGAATGCATGAAGGTAATGCATTCTAGATGGGCCAAGTTCTAGAATTTGCAGAGAGAAGGGTGATAAAATCCTCCAATACATTTTGGGGGTTTGAGAGCAGGAAAAAACTTCTTGCAGAGGAATTAAAACTCACAGGTAGGGACGCCTGGGTGGCTCAGCAGTTGAGTGCTTGACTTCAGCCCAGGACAGATCCTGGAGTCCCGGGACTGTGAGAGAGAAAAAAGAGACAGGCAAAGGGAGAAGCAGGCTCCACGTAGGGAGCCCGATGTGGGACTCGATCCCGGGACTCCAGGATCACGCCCTGGGCCAAAGGCAGGCGCTAAACCGCTGAGCTACCCAGGGATCCCGAAAGAAATAAAATCTTAAAAAACAAAACAAAACAAAAAACTCACATAAACAGAGACATCTTAAAATAACACTAGCTATGCTCTCGTTAGCTGTTGATTTAGAGCTCCACATTTGGATGATTATTGAGGGACAGGAAGAGGAACAGGCCTAGTTTCTTCCTAGATTCTTACAATAATCCAGAGATTTCAATCTCAACAATGGATTCGTAAGATTCTGGGTCAATACAGATCATTTGATTACAGTAATGTACAGAATATTATCTTCAAATAGCAGTAATGGCATTCGACGTTGCAATATGTTAACTTTCCTGGAATTTGTCTGGTTTCAGAATGTGTTTGTAGTGGCTCTCAAACCACTTTACCAATAAACAAAAGTAACAGTTTTGTTTGCTTTGTTTCTATTAAAACCTAATCTGAACCAAATATACCAATCCAGTTCCACATGAGGTTGAAATGTGACTTCATTTCTAACCTGCCAAATAGCCTAATTTAAAAAATGGCATTGCACAAAGAAAGTATCTCTTTATGCCTTTTAGTAATGAATTCTGTCTTACTATTTACATCTATTTAAACATATTACAACTCCAGGGTAAAAAATTTTGAAAATATGCATTGACCTTATTTCTTGTGTCGTTCTGCCTTCATTTCTCTCCCGGTTCATTCTGCGAATGCAGCCCTTAGCTCTCTGCACCCCGGCTGTGGGCCCCTCCACTCTACTACTGGATGGCCTCCTTCGCATCAGCACCGTCCTAGCTGCCCCGCCCCCGCGTCCCTGCTCGGTGCTTAGGTAGCGTGACCGCCCATGACACCTGACATCATGACTCATGCCCTTTTTCTTTTTTTTGAGATTTGCACCCCCTCTGCTTGGTCTACCATCCTTCTTGCATTTTTCCCCCTATTGCTCTTTTTTTTTTTTTTTTTTTAAGATTTTATTTATTCATTCATGAGAGACAGAGGGGGAGAGAGAGAGGGAGAGGCAGACACAGGCAGAGGGAGAAGCAGGCTCCATGCAGGGAATCGGACATGGGACTCGATCCTGGGTCTCCAGGATCACGCCCTGGGCTGAAGGCGGGGCTAAACTGCTGAGCCCCCCAGGCTTCCCCCCGCCGCCCACTGCTCTTAATCTTTCTTAAGAGCTCTTCCTTTTCCTTTTCCCATTCCTTAAGTATTGACCATCCTCTAACTTCTATCTTCAGGCTTTTTTCTTTTGATGTATCCTCATACTTTTTCCTGAGAGATATTTGTTTTCAAGTCTAATTATCACTTCCATGCTGATTGTTCCCAAGCGTACATCTCTGACATCGCTTTTTCTCCTGAGTTGCAGACTTGTGTGTCTGACTGCTCGCTGGACATCTTCACAAGGAGCCCATCATGTCTCCCAAACTCTGTATGCCTAGGAGGGAACTCACCATTCCCCACAAGCCTGTTTCCCCTGTGCTTCTCTACCAGTGACCGGCACTCCAGGCGATCCAGTGACCAGCTAGACCCCTGGATGTTCCATTGGATTTCTTCACACCCCTGAATCCCCACCTGTGTTAGCCTGCTTAGCCTTACTGCAACAAAATACCATCGTCTGTGCCATTTAAACAATAGAAATTTATTTCCTCACATTTCTTGAGGCCAAGATGTCCAAGAGCATTGTGTTGGCAAATTTAGTTTCTGGTGAAGACTCTCCTCCTGGTTTGCAGACATTTGCCTTCTTGCTGTGTCTTCATATGGTGAAGAGAGAGAGAGAGGAGAGAGAGAGAGAGAGAGAGAGAGAGGGAGAGAGAGAAGGAGAGTTCTTTGAAGTCTCTTCTTATAAAGATACTAATCTCATCAGATCAGGACCCCATCCTTATGAACTCATTTGACCTTAATTACTTCTTTAGAGGCTCCATCTCCCAATCTAACTGCCCCAGAGGTTAGGGCTTTCCATATATGATTTTTGAGGGGGACACAAACATTTGGTCTATGACACATCAATCATCAAAGTCTTTCAATTCTTCCTAATAAATCGTGTTGAAACACCTGCTCCTCTCATCTCCTACCATCATGAGTTTGCTTCTGAACACCATCATCTCTCACCCCATTTACCATAGCAGGCATCCTTACCCAGCTCCCTGCTTCCTGCCTACTCCTGTGCTTCAGCAAGGGTGCAGATCTGCATATGCAGTCATATGACTTTTATCTTAAATGCTTTCTATGCTCCTTCATTACTCTCATGCTAAAGCCCCATCCGTTAATCCTGCTCACAAGGGCCCTTTGTGAATTGGGCTTTGTTTGCCACCCTCACCTCATCTCTTATACACCCAGGTCTTCCCCAACAGCTCCCTGTCCCCACTGAAATGAATGGCTGCAAACCTGAATGATAGTCAAAACATTTAAGCTACAGTGCTTATATACATAAATAAATGAATAAGAATATGAGAAATAGATTTCTTATTCTCTGCCTAAGCTAAAATTTATGTCATAAGACAAAAGCTATAAATTCTAGTGTAAATCATTTATCCAGTTATTTTAATAATTTCCAAAGTATTTGTTGATTTTAGGGAAAAAAACCTTTTTTGGCTGTCACTGAGTAAATCATGTTTCTCTCAGAGCTGTGATTTAACACAGAGAACTATATTAAGGCCTTTCAAGGACTTTTTCATTTGCTTTGTTGCAGCCAGGGGTGCTTCAGTTGGGGGTACATCCAGATCTCAGCACTTACCACCTGTTGGGACGTGGAGAACGCTTGTGCCAGCCCCACCCACAATGCCCCCAGCAGAGTATGTGCCCACTACTTACACTGGTGTCCCCAAGCCAGATCCATGTGGAGCCATGGAGAGAAAGGGGACCTTGCTGCCTTTACCATTGCTTTGGTTGGCTGAGAGACCACCTGGGGCCACCCTGCCCTGCCCCATCAATGCTTCTAGACCTCCCTTTTTTAAAAAAATTGTTTTTCTGAGAAAGAAAGAGAGAAGGGCATACAAGCAAGGGGAGCATCAGAGGGAGAGGGAGAAGTGGACTCCCCGCTGAGCAGGGAGCCCGATGTGGGGCTCAATCCCAAGACCATGGGATCATGACCTGAGCTGAAGTCAGAGGCTTAATGATCTGAACCTGCCAGGCACCTCTCCAGAGCCTTTAAGTTGCCTTTATGGCCTCAGCAGGTAACAAGCCTAGACATAGTAACGACTTGGGTGGATGAAGTATCTCTGTTGGCCTGAGGAACTACCAGCTGTCTGAATCAATGGTTTTTAGTGCAGGAGGAGGATTCCAGCTTTCAGTAGTGGAGTAAGGTTCTGCTAAAGAACCTTCTTTCTTTCTAGTAGGAAATACTTAAATATGGAGCCCTCGGGCTGGCCCAGGGAGCCCTCTATAGAATGTTCCAATTTGTCTCATGGTTCTGTGTCATTTGGTTTTCTAAATGTGCCCTGTATTGCAGGCAAACTGGGGCACTCCTTTTTACACACACACACACACACACACACACACACCCCTCCCTCCCAGCTTCCCCCCCCCCCGCCCCCCAGCTCTTGCTTCTTTTACTGCATTTGGACAGTTGCCTCATTTTGAATTTTTCTCCCTCTCTCCCCCTCCTTGATTCTGCTTGTTAATATTTTATCCTTCCTTCAAGGCATATTTGACATGCTGCCACCTCCTATGAAGGGATTCTTGATCCCGCCAACTGGATTATAATCGTTCTCTTATTTGAACTTCCATTTAGTCCTCATATGACCTTGACCCTACTGAGTCTTATATTTTTAAATTATCATTTGCATACTTTTTTTTTCAATCCTCTTCATTTTTTTAGACTAAAGCTCTTAGAAATGTGTTCTATTTTTCCTTTTTATCCATGTAAGATCTTTCTATAGTGCCTTCCACACAACAGATACATGATCCTTTTTTGGTGAGGCTTGGGATTATTTTTATGTGATGTATGAAGGCATTATCGAGGAAAAACTTTTGAACTAATGTGAAAGCTACTGGAAGAAATGTTTCTGGTTTCTTTATTTTCTCTAAGCCTTAGATATCTCCTCTACTGAAATGGGATGGTAATGATACATGTCTCATAAAGTTATTGTGTGGATTAAGTGAGATCATACATTACTTAGCACAAAGTCTGCAGTCCATGGAGGAAGCTGCTCTTCTTCTTACCTTGTTCCATAGTCAGATCTTCCTAATAGAGCTGCCCAAGGATGGAAAAATCTGCTGTACAATTCTTCTTTTACCTGGGGTTAGTTGCTTGTTCTTTCATTCAACTTATATTTATGGAAGCTTATGATATGCCAGGTCTGGGCTAGGACCTGGAAATCCCATGCTTAGAACAAATGCCAGGTATGATTCTTGCCTTCATAGAGCTCAGAGTCCAGGGTAGGAAGTGATATTTATCCAAAAGTTATGCAAAGGGAGGTACCTGTCTCCTTGAGAACCTGGTTCAAGCAGCCTGGTTTGGTGAAGGAAGGTGTCCCTGAAGTGTTCAACCACAAGAGCCAATCACCTGGGGAAAATGTATTATGGGGTAGTTTGATCAGGTTTGGGACGGAGGTGAGGTGAGAGAGGCATTCATTTCAGGTATAAACTTAAGAGGGCACAGAAGACTCAATAATCAAGATAAACAATACTTTAAGGCAATATTTTAAAAATAAAAATTGATATGTAAAAAAATTATTGCGTAATATTACATGGTGAACAAAACATCACAATTTTGGATAAAGACAAGATCAGGGATCAGTAATAATGCTGTGCTGAGTGGTAGTGGAGGCTTAGGCAAAGAGAAAAATCAAATACTGAACCTTAGTCTTAGCCCTGGGTTTGAATAAATAGAAATAATTTGAAAAGTTTCTTCTTACCCAGAGAATCTAGAAAATGAAGTCTGTTCACATGGAAACTTCTAATTCCATCCAGCAGAGGGCAGTGATACCTAAGTAAACAGTTGGGCACTTGCCATCTCATCCATCATTGTCATCATCATCATTATTATCAAATTCTTGGAGTTACTTTAAAGGTTAAAAGTTTTTGCGGTGAAAAGATGTGATGTGGAAAGTTCATATAATTGTGGTGTTGGGAGGACCAGCAGACTCTTACCAACGGCAAGACATCCAGCTTTCTTTTTTGATGGATACATCGTTGCAGATTTGATTTGAAATAGAGCCAAATCCAGGACTTATAAGTCATGTGATAAAGAGCAGTCTGTAATTTTGTGGGGCAAGCTTTTGGAAACAGCAGTTAATATTTGGCTGGTTTTCTTGGTTCCTGCTTTTTCTTCTTTAAATATTAGGATTTAGAGATTTGGAAGGGAAATTGGACATCACATAGAAGAAGACCATTTGCCAGGTGAGAAAACTAAAGCAAGAGAAACTGGCTTATTTACTTCTTACTCCATTTGTTCATTAATTCATTGTCCAATTTATTTAAGAGTTTACCAAAATTTATTGTCTACCCTATAACAAACACTGTGGTGGCACCATGACATGAAGACTAACATAAATCACCATTCTCATCTTTGAGGAACAAGGATTCCAGAGAAGGAAACCCTGGCAGAAATAGATACTTAGGATACTTTGGTTAAAGGTGTATATGGAGGTGTGTGCCAAGCGCTCTGGGAACTTGGTGGAGAAGCAACTAACAAGCATTCATTTGTCCTTTTACTGTTGTGAATATATTTAGAGTCTAAGTTATGAGGTTTAGTACTTTGTTTTTATTTAGCTGTGTCTTTGGCACAAAGCATATTTCAAATTAAGCTTTGTAGGTTTCCCAGGTTCTAGTTCAATGGGAGCATCCATCAAATGTGGGTTGTTTTTTTTTTTTAAGATTTTATTTATTGATTGATTGACTGATTGATTGTACAAGCCAGGGGAAGAGCAGAGGGAAGAGCAGAGGGAGAATCTCAAGCAGGCTCCTAGGTGCCTTGAACCAAGGCAACTTCTAGGTTGTAAGTTTCATGAGGTTTGAGGTTTTGCATGTATTGTGTTCGCTACCATATCTCTAATACTTGAAACAATGTCTGGTGCCCAATAAATATTTGTTGATAGAATAAATGAAGAAATATAAATTGGGTTTCTACCTAAGAGTTCATTTTGAATAAAAGTTTCTACTGTCAAAAAAAGCAAAAGTTCCCAGACCATGAGTTTGGATTATTCTCTTTCTTTAAGAAAAACAAATATAGCTGAGGGCTCTGAGGTAATTACATTGAGTAAAGAACCTAATTAACTACATTTTCAGGGCCAAGTTTCCATTTCATTCTAATAATAATCTGGAAAGCACAAGTATCACCCCAGCATTGATTCCAGTAGAGATTGTGATTTGCCAAATGTCAAGTGTCAATTACTGGTGAGTTTGACTTCCAGTCCAGCTGTCCTGACTCGTGGGCCAAATCTCTTAATGCTGGCGCGCCTGACACTTTTGATTCAAGCTGAAGCACGGAGGTAGTATGACGGAGGCTGTGTGTGTTACGTTGTCAGTAATGGAGCTGGAGCTGGGCTCATCTTGGATGCTCACATTTAGGACGATGGCCTTTCCAATATTTATCTTGCTTTCATGACTCATGGGCTCAATTCTACGACTGGAAGGTAGCCATTCATTCATTCTCTTATGTTTTCATCCATGAATAGTATTGATTGAGCATCTCTGTCTAGGAATGCCTTTAACATTAATTCAGCTTCACAGATAAAACTGGGCAGTCTTTATATTTATGAGAACAACCAACTCCTACTTCTATTTTATTATATGACTTCCAGGTTTATGTGGCTGTGTTTGTGCGGGTGCATTGCTAAAAGCAAAATCCTTGAATTGCAAAGGGGATGGTCCATTATTCTTGGTTCTTCCTTCCAATGTAATAGAGATGAACTATTTTCTTTTGCTGTGTGTGAATTATGAAGATAAACTCTTTACATAAATTGGAGGTTGGAGGGTCCCGGGAGGCTCAGTTGGTTAAGCATCTGTCTTTGGCTCAGGTCCATGAATCCAGTGTCCTGGGATGGAGTTCCGCATCGGGCTCCCTGTTAGGTGGGGAGTCTGCTTCTCCCTCTTCCTCTGCCTGCCAGTCCCCCTGCTTGTGCTCTCTTTCTGTCAAATACATAAATGAAATATTTTTTAAAAATTTAAAAAAATCTTTAAAAAATTGGGGGTTAGAAATAGAAAGGTGGTAGTAACAAGGGAAGGAAGCAATGTGGGATAAGAACAATCTGCTTGGAGGTGGTGTCTGTTTAGGTTTTCCCTAGAGCAAATGCTGAAACAAGGATTTGGGTGCAAGGGGTTTTGGGTGGTGACCCCAGGAGGTACTGCAAGGGAGTGCGGAAATGAGACAGGGCTGGGAGAAAAGATTGGTCTCACCCTTAGGATGGATGAGCCTCCGAATGTCACCATGAGTAATGAGGAATTTGATATTATCCACCAGTTCCCACCCTCATTAGTTAAGGGTTGCCCTGGAGCCTTCACTTCCTGGTACCTCCAGTCTGTGCCTTTCCTCCTTTATGTGGCCAGAGGATGTCCTCAAATAAGGAGACGCTGCAGGAAGCCACAGTGGTATATGGGCACTGTCTGCAAGTGACCTCTGGGTAGGTGGAGGGCTTTGAGATGCTGTGTGGATGCGTCATCTGCTTGATTTCTTCTGGCTAGGGAGCCCAGCAGTAACTACTTTTGCAACTACTTTTTGAAAAAAGGCCAAATTTTGTGGTTTTAAGTATTTCATTTTAATCATGGAAGAGACTAATATATTAATGAGTTTTCTGCAAGTTGGAGAACACTTTGCTTAGATATTTTCTGAAAGTGGCCAAGAGCAGAACCCCAGACAACTTTAAGCTCTTAAAATCATGTACCACGAGTGATGGCATGCTTGTTATTTCAGGGGTGTTTTATTATGGATAACCGGAGAATACAGTGGTACAAATCTGTGTTTTTGGTTTTGTTGTTCTTTTTGGGATTCTGTATGTAGGCTACAATTTTTTTTTTTAAATAGTGGTTTAGTTCATAGTACATTCTGTCACTGAGAACATTACTGGTCAGTGCTACCCAGTGCACATAAAATGAATATAGAATAAGTTTAGTATTTCCCCAGTAGTACTAAGGTACTTCATTCTTATCTCTGATTCTTTTGGTTCTTAAGTCCCTGAAAACAACTCTTAAGAATAACTCTGGGGGCTCCTGGGTGGCTCAGTCAGTTAGACATCTGCCTTTGGCTCAGGTCATCACCTCAGAGTCCTGGGATTGAGCCCCTCATTGGGCTCTCTGCTCAGCAGGGAATCTGCTTCTCCCTCTTCCTCTGACGCTCCCCTGTTTGTGCTCTCTCTTCTCTGTCAAAAAAATAAATAAAATCTTAAAAAAAATTAAAGAATAACTCTGGATGCAGGATAGTAAAATAAATGTCTTTTTGATTGCATAGTCTGAATTTCTTTTTTTTAACTACATATATTTCAGTGTTTTGCTACATGTCAATATTCAGTTGGTATCCCTTAAACATCAAAAACGGCTAAGCCAGAAAAGAGGCATTAAATATGATCCTATTTTCTATGTTAAAAAACTAATTTTCAGAGCAGCAATTTGTATGAAGCCACTAATCAGATTATTTCCTTTATCTCTAAGTGTTTCCAGTTGGAACAGCCTATATAATAGTATATTATGCAGCTTGAGTTGGACATATATCAAAACCCATTAGCTTACTTTAAAAGCTCCACTGGGAAGATAAGAACTCGAGTCAGGGTGATACTTACTCTTTGAAGAAGAATTCCAACAAGGTAAAGCCAAATATATGGGGGGAAAGCATCTTTTGAAAAAACACTTATCAATCCTATTTCATATTCTTGGATTTCCATGAGATGATCGAAGGGAGAGACTTAGGGTTGGAATACATTATTAACTAAGAGTTGAAATTGGGAAGAGAATGTTCTTAGCCCTCCCTCTTTTCCTCATGACACCTTGTCTATTATTAGAAGAAGAACAACTGGCTCTTGGTATCAGTCAACACTCCAGGAAGTAAGTGACAGCACAGCCAAGCCATAGGAAGAAGAGTGAAGCTGGTCAGAGGGATCAGTCCAACCAGAGACTTGAACAATGGCAAGATCTGTTTACCCCTAAATTCAGCTTCTTCCTAGGTGTCAGAGATGTCCTTTCTGGGCATGATTTTTCTTCCCATGGCAGGAGATATAACCACTGACAGTTGCCAAGATTTGGATCTATAATTTCACTCATTGCTAGAATTTTGGCTTATTGTGTATGGAGTCAAGGACTTACAGAACATAGACACACAACCCTCTCCAAATTTGGTCAAAGTGCTCACTGATTTAGCGTGGGAGCCATTAGCCTTGGCCAGGGAGTAAGCTTCCACCTCTGAGTACCTACCACATTCCAGGCAAGCCCTACCTGGGCTTTATACCCACAATCTTCAATCCTGGGACTTGAGATCTAAGTCTTATTATTCATTTCTCTTTTCTGGATCAGACTTAAAGAGGTTAAGTTACCCAGAGTCACACTGCTGGAAAGTGATAGACCTTAGAACTGATCTCCAAATCCATCTGTGCTCTTTCCTTTACACCATGGTGCTTTATTAATAAGTTTTTGGTGGTGGTGGGTTTTTTGTTTTTGTTTTTATTTTTATTTTATTTTTTTATTTTCTTATTTTTGACTATGTGACATTTATAATGCAGTTTGGTCACCAACATGTCCTTTTGCCTATTAGATACCTTCAGATTTCATCACATTTGCTGGGTCCCCAACCAGTGGAAAGAACATCATCTAAATTTTTTTCAACTTCTGTGAGTGGTAAAATGCTCAAGTATGAATCAGGTGAGTTTTACTTATAGAGATGAACTACTCACACCAGTCTCAGTAACCAGTGATATCATGAAGTTGTGTTTTTCTTATGAGAGTCTCAGGTGCCCAATTCCCGCCCCCTCCCCCCCCCCCCCAGAAATTCATTGAGCTTAATGATGTTGAATTTCATCTGAGCCCTGAAAACACCAGCGGCTAAAGTAACCTTGTACCCTTTTGTCTTCTGGGAAACAGTTTGCTATAAAGAACCACATTCCATATGACTTAGGTACGACTTGCTGTCCACTCCTCACTCTTCCTCATGACCTCTGTCAGACTCATGGATGATTTTTTTGTTTACCTATGACAAGGCCAATCACAGATCTTTCCCCTTTGGCCTGACAAATATTGGCCTGCTGACAATGCCAGATGCAGATTCCAACTTTCCATACTTTATCTCATGAATAAAAAGCTCAACAGTCTGTTTCCTTGAAACTAGACATAAACATCTCCTGATCCACATGGGAGAAAAATTGTGTGTGTGTGTGTGTGTGTGTGTGTGTGTGCATGTGTGTATGAGAGAGTCAATGTCCTAAAGGGAACATTGGAAGTTATCCCAGATAGGAGTAGCACACTTCATATTTGACAACAGAAAAAAGTCCAGTATACTGGCATCATCATCATCATAGATTCAGAGGCTTACTAAACACTCCTTAGATGCAAACCTCACCAGTTGTGGTTACCATTAAGATTTATGCCAAGGACCAAGATAGTTTTATGATCAGGTCCATCTATATTTTCTTTATTTTTGGAGTTCTTATGTACTTAATGTGTTCTGTGTCTTGCTCCCACCACCCATATAGTTGGAGCCTGTAGATAATGAGAGCACCACAAGACCCAGACTTTATTAAGTATGGATTTGAAGAAATAGCAGTCTGATCAAAAAAGCATAATGATAACAATCAAATCTTAGAGTTTCTCCAAAAAACATCAAAGGGAATCCTTTTTATAACCCACAGTTGTGTTTTTTTCAAAACCTTTTTTTAAAAAAATTTATTTATTTATTCATGAAAGACACAGAGAGAGAGAGAGAGAGAGAGAGAGAGAGAGGTGCAGAGACAGAAGCAGGCTCCATACAGGGAGCCCAACCTGGGACTCGATCCCAGGTCTCCAGGATCACACCCCGGACCAAAGGTGGTGCTAAACCACAGAGCCACCGGGGCTGCCCTCAAAACCTTTTTTTCCCCATCAGTCTTTTAATCACCCAAAAACTTTTCTGTTGACTTTTAACTATTTTCTCCCTCTACTAAAATACCCAAGGACACAAAGGAGACAGGTGGTTGATTAATACGTAAATATATACAGTGTTCCCTACTCTCCCGTCCTCTAGGGAAAGCTCTGTCTTGGCCCATTCAATTTCTTGGCTTTTGTGATGTTCTAATCAGGGTAAGACCTGGAAAAACCAGGATGGAAGGAGGCTTAATTCCAGGAAAAAAAAAAGGGAGAAAAAAATGGGGAAAAAAAAAGGAGTGACTTTTTAAAAAGTGGATGTATAGGTGTGTGTAGGGGGGTAGCGAGAGCATAACAGAAAATCACAACCTTTATGTAACTTGGTTTTCTCAACACAGAACTTTGTATATAGTAAATTTAGAGAAACTATCTGAAATAGATAAATGACTACCCACTATTTTTAAAAAAAATCAGTGGAATCATTTTTGAAAAACCTTAAGTGAAACCTTATTGTACAAAATAAAACTGAAGTTTGGACAAGGATCCAAGATATCTGTACCCTCTGCCTCTCTCCTGGAGAAGACCGTTTGAAATCCAGTTAGGAATGCCAGCTCAGTTGGAGTATATACTATTAATTTTTAAAACTAAGAAACAAATTATCATTGATTTTTCTTTTATTATGAAAGCAATGCATGTTTATTTTAGGGAAAATTAAAAACTTAGAGAACTACAGAGAGTACCATACTCTTCACACCCCAAGGTAACCTTAGTTAATGACACTGTCAACATTTTCCTGTATACTCACTGATTTTTAAATACGCCAGTGTTTTAAGGCAATAATGCCACAGGTTTTTGTTTCTGATT
Organism: Canis aureus; assembly: GCF_053574225.1. Classification (NCBI taxonomy): domain Eukaryota; kingdom Metazoa; phylum Chordata; class Mammalia; order Carnivora; family Canidae; genus Canis; species Canis aureus. Next base: position 83,719,939 of record NC_135611.1, on the reverse strand, counting down.
TATAGAAAGAATCACATCACATCATTAAAGGCTCCAAAGCGATCTGATGAACAGTCCTAAGTACGCTAAACTGTGATCTTTGGGTCAAGGAAAAATCGACTTTTCTTTGAGGTGTTTTTTTTTTTTTTTTCCTTAAGTTTCCTGTTATCTGTTACATCAAAGGTAATGGTCTACTTATTTCTTACGCCTGAGTAAATTCTCAGGTTCCATTGAATTTAGTTCATAAATACCCAAGTAAATGAAAATCCAACTGGTCTAATTAAATTGGGATGCATTCAGCTTCCCCTGTCAGAAAGCTTAGCATGGAGCTCCAAGTCAGGGGGTCCAATGGTAGAGGGACAAAATGGCAGCCTGAAAACTCCCCAGCTGGGATGCCTGGGTGGCTCAGCAGTTGAGCGTCTGCCTTCAGCTCAGGATGTGATCCCAGGTCCTAGGATCCAGTCCCACATCGGGCTCTCTGCATGGAACCTGCTTCTCCTTCTTCCTGTGTCTCTGCCTCTCTCTCTCTCTCTCTCTGTGTCTCTCATGAATAAATAAATAGAATCTTTAAAAAACAAAATTCCCCAGTTTTATAAGGTGCCATTAATCTGAATGAATTAAAAGATTGTTTATTTGGAGTCTGTTTCATCTAGTAAGTAAGCCTAGGACACTAATAAAAGGGCCTGAAACTGGGGTTTGAGATTAATCATGAAATTAATTTAGCCTTGTTACGCATGACTCTCGTTTGGCCAGATAACTGAGAATCACACTCTCTTCTCAAGGAAAGAGCGGTGCTGGTTTGGGGGAGATAACAGCTTTAATGAAAGAAGAAGGGACATGGAATTTCATAGCAATAGTCTGTCCCATTCCTACCTAGAGTTAGGGCAGAGAGTCCGGGGGTCTGCAGTAGCAAAGCCAACCTTCGAATAGCTTACTTGACTTTAAAAAGTACAAAGCATGTTCTGCTTTATGTTTTAAACTCTTGACCCCTGATCATTATCAGGTAAAAACCATATCAATTACCATAACTGTAATTGCATTGCTTTTAATATTATCTAGAAAAATCATGCACGTTAATAGTGGAGCTTTTTATCTCCGTGGAAGAACAATTACTCCTAAAAATTTATTATACTGTGAAAGTAGATGATTTTTGTTTCATTTTTCTGCAAAAGAAGTCCCAGGATTGAAGTACTTAAAAAAAAATTGTTTTGGGGAGAAATACATTAAGTTCCTTCAACAACAGGGATCTTTTAGTGCAGGAGTAATTTCGCATTATAGAAATGCAAATGTTCTCTGTTCAGGATTATTGTGCTTCTTTCTTGACTGATGATCAGCCTCTTTATCTGGCAGGGGTGTGATAAGCCCAGTTTGACTACTTAGAGTTTCTGTTTTGCAAAGCTTTATAGTTTCTATGTTCTTTCGTTTTGCCTGGGGGCTATAGCAGCTTAAAATAATTATTTTAATATCTGGAATTGATAAGAGCAGTCTAAAAAGAAATACAGCATTGTTTGCATTATATCTCCACTTAGAAGGTAATGGCTGTAATGAGATTAAACTCGTATGTGAATTAATCATATTGCTGCTTCGTCTTTCCAGCGAAATTCTCTTGAACAACGTACAAAACAACACAGCACATTTTTTTTTTTAATTTTTTTTTTTTATTTATTTATGATAGTCACACAGAGAGAGAGAGAGAGGCAGAGACATAGGCAGAGGGAGAAGCAGGCTCCATGCACCGGGAGCCCGATGTGGGATTCGATCCCGGGTCTCCAGGATCGCGCCCTGGGCCAAAGGCAGGCGCCAAACCGCTGCGCCACCCAGGGATCCCCAACAACACAGCACATTTGTAGGTTATGCTTGCTTTTCTTTGTATCTTTTCTTGTAATATATTTGTTGCTGGCTTTTATATCTTTGCTTGTAATATATTTGTTGGTTGAACAGATAACAATTATCTTTATTGAGGACGACTATGTAAGGTACTATTTTTAAGGTTCTGGTTATAAAATAGATTCCTGGTTATAGTTTGCAAGGCCAAATGCCAAAGCATGTTTCTTTTCCTTGGTATATAAAAATTCTTGATTAAAAGCTTACTTTCTTAAGTAAAAAATAAACATAATGTCTTTCTTTTTGGGTCTTTCGTTCCTTATAGATTTTTTCCCCCTTTAAGCATTTTTTCCCTTCAACATTATTTCCTTTCTCTGAAAACTGTCCCAGATGGATATATTTGGGGGTATATCCTCAGTGATAATTTGTTCTGGGAGAAATAATAATCATAACCATGACCCCAAATTATCACGGTTGACTTGATTTTATGTTTGAGTATAACGACTTATAGTCAGCTATGTTATGAATAAATATCTTCAAAGCTGAGATTAAAAAGAAAATTGAGGTGAAATTTACATAATATAAAATCAGCCATTTTAAAGTGAGCAATTCGGTGGCATTTAGTATATTGACAGTGTTGTGTAACCAACACTTCAGTCTACCTCCAGAACATTTTAATCACTCCAAAAGGAAACCCCCCTCCTGTTAAACAGTTACATTCTACTTCCTTCTCTCTGCCTCTGGCAATGACCAATTGGCCTTCTATCTCTGTGGATTTACCTATTTGGGTACTTTATATAAATGGAATCATATTTATCCTTTCATATCTTTCTTCATTCATTGAACATGATATTTTTGAGATTTATTTGCATTGCAGCATGATCCATACTTAATTCCTTTTTATTGCTGAATAATTTTTCCATTGTATGGATATACCACAATTTGTTTATCCATCTGTCCATCAATGCACACTTGGATTGTTTCCACCATACTGTGACTATGAATAATGGTGTTATGAACATGCATGTATGTGTACTTGTCTGATAGCTCTCATCAATTCTTTTGGGTATACATCTTGGTATAAAATTGCTGGGTTATACAGTAGTGCTATGTTTAATTTTTGAGGAACAGAATTTTTTAGTTCAAATTTTGGGCAAATATTTATATCAGTAATGCTAGTTAGATAATGAGCTGTGCTTGATTCATCTGATTCACTAGGCAAACTTAAAAAAAAAAAAGATGCTCAACTAAAGTATGTAAAATGAATGAGATATATAATAGAATGTAAATAATAGTACTCACCTTAGGGTACCTGTCTTGGTCCCAGGCCTCAGAGGGCCCTATACTTTGGAGTGCCTTCATCAAAAATTTGTAAGACTCTCTTGGGCCTGTCTGGCCAGGGTCACAATACACATGGGATTGACGAGATGCTCCAGTGAACTCATGCCTGTGGGGTTGTTTGTTCCCTCCTGGAACCAGCCCAGATTGCTCCTGCTGCAGTGTGTTTTCTCAGATCATGTGAGATTGGGCCACCAGAATAATGTTGAGGCTGGTTGACTTTGGGTGATACTCACCATATCAGATTCAGAATGAGTCTGGGCATCTGATAATCCATGTTGGGCTTGAGCCATGCCTGTGGGCTTGTGTGTCTTCTCACCTGCATGACTTGACTTCAATGCCACCTCTAGTCTATAGCATATCATCATGGCAGGTGAGGCCAGGTGTCCTTTACCCTGGATGTCCTCTTCCATTAGCACCCATGGTGGTCACTCCACCTTTCTGCAGGCTCCACACCAATGGTCAGTCTTCCCGGAATGATGTGCCAGTGTCCTCCTTGAACTTTCAAGACTTTTGTTTGGTGACACCCGTGGAACCTTCCAATCTGTGTCCTCTCTTGCCTCCAGTCAATATGGAGTACTGTACTCTCTGCAATTGTTCATAAGGGCCTAAGATGCCTTGTGTAAATGCGTCTACTTCTCTTATAGCAACCATGGGGCCCTGCCTATCCTCCTTAAAGGTGGCAGTATGTGGAAGGCAGGTATGTGGTTAACATGGAAGGAATTCACATTTTAAAAATGCAGTGATTCTATGCAACCATTTTCCATGGTTGGAAGATATGTTGTTCTGTATATGTTACCAAAATCTGGATGATAAATTTAACATAGCCAGAAAATAAATTAGTGTCAACATTTTCCCTTATTACTCTGGGTAAATCTTGTTTTTATAGTATTCACCAGTGAAATACAGGAACAACCTTTGAGAGAATCATTAGAAGCCAGCCTCACAGGAAGTACAATGGATGACACAGCACTATGGGTTAATGAAATAACCAGCACAAAATAAATGGTATTTGCAAACTGCAAAGGCAAGAGGATCTGTGTTGTTTCAATACAAAGAGCTTCTGAAGATCTTTGTAGATCTAGAGTATTGTGAAGAAGTGTGTGGCTACTTTTTCTCATAGGACATTTTATACTCATGACACATCTGACAGTTTAAAAAATAGAAGAAACGATGGACCTGAACAGGATGAAATGGTGTCTGGATGCTGTGACAAATCTTTGCATGTACTGACTGAACGATAAATTAATTCTAAGTATCTCTATCCATTATTTGTGATTAATAATCACTATGCTTCATACAGACCCATGAATTTTGCAATACGTTTTAAAATCAAATGTTGTCCAGGTCCCTGCACAACCTAGGGGTGGCCCCAGTGCTGTGGGCTTGTATAACTAATGGATGCTTTCTATAACTCAAGACTATAATTTCTCTAATAATGGAGAGAGTAGTCCTTTTCAAATAGAAATTGCTTTTTATACCAGGTTGTAAAAAGAATACTGCATTCCAAATCAAATTATAAGTAATGTTAGCCATGTCTAGCTCATGAAGAATTCTGTATCTTGTTTGTAACCTGGACGTTATTTCATAGTGAAACTGATGTAGAGAGGTTCTTAGTTAGTAGAGAATCATTTTGAAAGAGCCAAGACCAGACAAAATGATACTATTTATGAAGCCATTGCAACAGTTCTGGGAAGAGATAATGAGAGTCATTGTACAAGGAATGGACATAATGGATTTTCCCTACAATGCTATTTATTATATATTAAAATTGATGTTCAAATTATTCATTAACATGGAACTAATTAAAAAGTTATGATTCATTCAGTGGAAAATAATTAAATTATTATAAGTGATGCAGATCTATATTTGATATGGGAAGTTATCACATTTTTTAAAAGATTATTTATTTGAGAGAAAGCAAGCACAAGAAGAGGAGGAGCAGGGGGGAGGGATAAGCAGACTCTGTTGAGTGCAGAGCCCAACTAGTGGGGTTCGACTCTACAACCCTGAGACCACGACTGAACCCAAATCAAGAGTAGGATGACCAACTGACTGGGCTACTCATGTGCTCCAGTTATTCACATTTCTTACAGTGAGGAAACAGACTATAAGATAGTTTGCAAAATTTTATCTAATTTTGGGGGGACTTTGTGTTATATCTGCATTTGTATATTTACTCAGGCAATATTTCTGAAAGTATATATCCCAAAATATTAATAGTGTTTGATTCTGGGTGGTTGGATTAAAGATGTTCTTTAAAAAATTAAAAAAAAATAACCTCTTCTCCCCAACCTATAACAACATCAATGCAAAACATATACATATACATCCATCTCATCAGCTCAGGATATAATAAGATCACAACATATTTAATGTCCAAATGAATATGGGTTTGTGTCCCATCCTAACATAGAAAAGTTCATTTTTTAAAAGATTTATTTATTTATTTATTTGAGAGAGAGAGAGAGATCAGGAGAGAGGCAGAGTGAGAGAGAATCTCCAGTGGACTCCATGCTGAGTGCAGAGCTCGATATGGGGCTTGTTCTCATGGCCCTGAGATCATGACCTGAGCAAAAATCAAGAGTTGGTTAAGTTGGAGGCTTAACCTACTGCACACCCAGGCACCCTAGAAAAGTTTATTTTTATTCAGAGGTTCTCTTCTCTGATAGTTCCTGGAACCTCTTTGTTTACTTATTAAGTCCAAAGGGGTCAGGAATGGATACCATCTATAAAACTTCAGGCTGCTATAAAGTCCACTATTTTTGCTGCTAGTTTTGCTTTGCTGGGAAGTAGTGTTATCTCCAAGATCAGATAATCCAGGGTATGAGCAAGACTCTGTCCTTGGCAGAAATCATCATCGTGGTTGAGGATCTATCTACCATAACTCTGGTCATGCCATCATTCTTCAGGATGCTAGATCAAAAACGAATCTAGCATCTGCTTTTTATGTCCAGGATTATCCTTTTTCTTCCAATTTACTCCAGATGCAAACACAGCCATCTTTCTTAACTGGTTCAAATCATGGTCCAGTATAAATTATCTGGTCAAGCCTGACCATCATAATAGTCCACAGCACAGTTTTCAAAGTATGGGTCATCCTGCCTTAAGTCATCCAATATGATTATATGTGTGTTTCCTGCAGGGGAGGGGAGGAATGTCGGGAACCCTGTTTATAATAATCATCATCTCTCCCCTGGGACATCTTTTCCTTTTATCTCCTTAAGGGCATAGTCCAGTTAAACCAACTCCGAGTTTACATGATTAAACTCAACAGTTCACATCTCACTCAGTACTTTTTTTGCAATCAGATGTAATGTGGCCTCCCATTTTCCACTAAAAGAAATGATTGGATAATATCCTTACATTGGTGTAAATAAAGGATAAATTCTGGTAGGTTTTCCAAACATAGGATAGCTTCAAAGGTCTTCCAAAATGTTCAGAAGTTCCCTAAAAGATGACTCTCTTTTTAAAAGAATGTTTAAAAATGAACAAAATACAGCCCTCAACCCCATCCCATTTCTGCAGTCTTAGGCAAGTGCCAAAATTCTGGCAAGCTTTATTTGGTCACCTGTCTTCTGTATATGGTGGTTACCTTTGAGAATGCCATTATCCCAGACTACATGGTCTCTTTAGATGTGACTGCTCTGGTGCTTTCAGGTTGTGCTTGATGCCTGGTAAGCTTTGGTGAGTCTGAGAACTCCTAGCCTGGGAGATTAGCCTTCATCATGTCCCACGAGGTTCTTTCTTGGCATCTGTCCTCTTCTGGGCATTTCCAGGGAGCAGTCTACAAATCATCTGTTTCCTGTATTTACAGACCTCTTTTTCCTCAACTTTCATCTTCCAAATTCTTTTCTCCTATACCGTCTTGGTTCTTTTGGAAATAAACGCTAGGAAGAAATTTCACATAGGCAACTTTTAATTTCCAGCCTGCCCTATGCTTCCTCTAAAGAGTGGATGCATTGATGTCTACCTTCTTAAATGAGAAAGAGGAAAATATAAGAAAATCATAACTAGTAGGTCAAGACATTATTCTGACAAGTTGTGAGCAGTCAAATCTACAAATGTATTTGGGAATCATGCATTTAGAGAAGAAGAGACCTTAGAGATTCACCAGGTCCAGGTTTCTCATTTTTTACATGATGAATCCAAGGGCCCAAGAGGTCGATGACCTGATGAAGGTCACTTGGTCAACCCTTTCTGTGCATTTGGTTACTGTTTCTGTTGACTCCAAATAAATGCTGACTTGGTCTCATGCAGGCTTTTGGGCTAAGCTCTAAGGGCAACTCAAAATTGCTTGGTTTTGACTTTCTGTGTTGTTAGGTCATGTTTGGAATCATGTTTGTTCTATACAGTGCTTAGAACACTGCAGACTTTCAAAGACTTGCTGTTTGACTGTCAAACAGCAAGAGCACATTTTTCCAATGCTGGGGAAATGAGATAGGTGGACAGGCACACAGCTGGTTTTGACAGCATCCTTGCCTGACCCTGGGAGCATACAGCTTATTTGCTATTGAAAATAAAGGACAGCTTCATTATTCACTCTTCTCATGAATCGGATAGAGGCAGCATTGGATGATTATGGAAATCACCCGAAACTTCTCTGGTCCTAAAAACTCTCATCTATAAAATGAGTTTAATACACCTCTGCATACCCACCTCTTAGAGTTATGAAAATTACAGGCATACTTTGTTTTATTATGCTTTGCTTTATTGCACTTCACAGATGCTATGTGTTTTACAAATTGAAGGTTTGTGGAAATAGCAAGAAAAGCAGACTTAGAAGTGGAGCTTGAAGATGTGACTGAATTGCCACAATCTCATGATAAAACTTTAATGGATGAGGAGTTGCTTCCTGTAGATAAGCAAAGAAAGTGGTTTCTTGAGATGGAATCTCTTCCTGGTGAAGGTGCTGTGAAAATTGTTGAAATGACAACAAAGGATTTAGAATATTACAAAAACATAGTTGATAAAACAGTGGCAGGGTTTGAGAGGATTGAGTCTAGTTTTGAAAGTTCTATCGTGGGTAGTATTGCTTGCTACAGAGATATTGTTCATGAAAGGAAGGGTCAATTGATGCAGTGAACTTCACTGTTACCTTATATTAAGAAATTTCTTGGACACCTGGGCAGCTCAATCAGTTGGGCTGTATGCAGGTGCCAGATTTCACTGGCCTTGTATACAAGAGTGCTTTCTAGAGATGTAAGGAATCAGCTGTTAAATAAAGGTCAGTGAGGCTTTAAGTGAAGCTTAAGAAATCATGTCATAGATGTTGAACAGTGTTTTGGAGGTAGTTACTGCTACTGCTCAGTCTTTGGTTCCCATACATGACCAAATAGTGGTTATCGAGTAGTGGTTGTGCATGTGGGAGCCGGAGCCAATGGCCTGGGCTTGAATCGTGGCTCTGATGGTTCATCACTGGGTGAGCAGGCATCTCAGTGCATCTTTTCCCTCATCTGGAAAATGGGGAAATAGTAGCATCAACTCAGAGGGCTGTTGGGAGTTCAGTGAGTCGATATATGACAGCTATTTTAAGAAGAGTCCGGGATACAGGATGCACTCAGCACATGATTAATGATTACTATTAGGACTTCTATTTTTGGACCATATTGAGGTTGACAGTAATATGACTTTCAGAGGAATGGCATAAGTCTTTTTTTTTTTTTTTTTTACTTAAAAATGCATCTTCTGTAGTGTCTTTGTGGTGCAGAGTAGAGCTGAGTCTGGGGTGAGAAATCCTGGCTTGTGTAGGATGAACCTCCAAACCTCAGTTTCTTCACCTATAATTGGAGAGAAATCTTCCTACCTGTCACCATTGTTTTCCTTCCTATCCTCTGCATCATTTTTCAATAATCTGCATCTATCAGGTAGAAATGGGTCTCTTTGGTAATATGGAGAGGATTCCTTACCTGTAATCTGGGGCTGTATAGACCTGCAGGTGAATTCATTCAACAGCTGAATGCCTCTGGCTCCCTGTCTCTCCCAGTCTTGAAAGAACTGGAATAATGCAGTTGCAGCGTGCTGTTCCCCTCCTTGTTCTGGTGATGAAGACCATTCCTTTCTCACTGGACAATACTTTGCTATCATCCTGTTGTTGCTTTTGCTTCACAGAAGAGTCTCACCCTCTTTTTTGACAACCAGGATCTTTCTGTTTCTGTCTTGTATTTAGATTCAGCCTGGGTGCATGATTTCACTTTCCCTTGTGATAAAATCTAACACTCATATGGAATTGGCAATGAGAATGGTGATTGTTTCCTTATTAATTGCATCAGTGCCTTCTCCTAAGTCCTGTGTTAATTGGTAGCATTGCCATGCAGCCTGCTTCCTTCGTATGGGTTAGATGACTTCAACCTGGAGTCTGGATCTCTAACAGGCCCCATCTGTGGGGGAATTCTATCACAGCAGGGAGTAATTTTAGACTTGAAAAATGCATTTTTAAGTGTTGTGAGATGAGGGAGTCCAAGGGGAAAAAGGTAGAGAAATAACATTTTACCAAACGCTCTCCCCTGTGTTGCTTCATTCAGTTATCGCCCCTCTGAGAGGTAGCAGGTCTGATCTCTACTTTAGAGGAAGAGACAGAGAGCTTCACTAGCAGAGAGTCATTTACCCAGAGTCACACAGCCAGCACATGGGAGAACTGAGGCTTGATCGCTGGTCTTTTGACAATCTCATTTATGCCTGTGCCATGACACTGCAAATGTGGGTTATCAAGAAGGGTCTAGATTCTTTGGTTCCTAATGATCTTCTCTTTGGCTTTCATATGAATGGTGTTGCCTATGTACTGGTATTAGAAATAAATAAGCAATGTGGGCACAGTGTTTTAAGTTCAGAGGACCCTTATTCCTAGTGACCCTTATTCCCAGTGACTCTGGGCTCCAGGGAAAGAAGTAAAACTGTAATTCAATAGAGTATGGCTCTATGTGTGGCAGCCAAACCATCTCAGTCCACATGCTGACCATGACTTTTGGTCCAGCTGACTAATGCCAGCTATTCCAGGCAAGAGCATGATTGGATTACACTTTCTGTCTGGCTGGGGAGTAGAGAAGAATTGAGAAGCCTTAGATCCTCTTTCCATGGGGATGATGCTCAGGATTGTTAATCTTTGAGGCAGGCGACCGTCTTCCAACAGCAGGGAGAGCTGTAGATATAGTCAGAGCCACGAGAGGCAACACACATGGTAGGAGGGGATTTGCTCAGGAGAGCCTCTTCAGACGCACAGAAGATTGGGCGTTAAGGCTGGAGTAAATCTTGGATACCATTTTACATGCAGGGACACTGAGAACCAGAGCAGCAAAGTGGTAAGTCCAAGGTCACTTGCAAATTAGTGGCCACACAGAGTCTAGAATCTAGTTATTCCCCATTCTTTTGGTGTTCCTTCCTCTGTAGCAGATTTTTAAGCATTGGATTCAAGTTAGACCAGCACATTGAAAATTCAACAATGCTAATGTGTGGGTCCCATGCCCGGTGGTTCAGATTTAGTCGGTGTGAAGTGTGGCCTGGGGTTATCAGGAGTTTTATTTTATTAAGAGTTTTTTAGTTTATTAGTGAGAGATACAGAGAGGGGCAGAGACATAGGCAGAGGGAGAAGTGGGCTTTCTGCAGGGAACTCGACATGGGACTCGATCCAGGACCCTGGGATCAGGCCCTGAGCCGAAGGGAGACGCTCAACCATTGAGCCACCCAGGTGTCCCGCAACAGGAGCTCGCCAGGTGGTTCTAATATGCAGCCAAGTTAGAGAGCCTTGGGCTGCTGCATCTCCACGCTGGCACACATGAAAATCACCTTGGGAATTTGGAAAGAAAAAAGGTATGCCGGAAGCTCCATCCCAACACAATCAAATCAGAATCTCTGGAAATAAAATTAAAGGAGAATCAAGGAGAGAGTATCTTCTGATGGGAGATGTCTTCTTTCACTGTCTCTTGATCAGGAAGTCTTGGCCACCACTCCCCCCCCCCACCCCACCCCGCGGTGCGCCGCGCTAACACTGCGTGGTTGGGTACTGCGGGCTCTTGACAGGTGGCAAGACTTCTTGGTTTCAGAAGCCTCTGAGAGGGTCCTCAGGCTTGGGATTCTCTACTCTCCTTTCTTGCTAGTTTCTAAAGCCCTGCAAAGTAGTAACATCACTGAAAGGAAAGCCATTTGCAGCTGAAGTCCAGAAGTCTCCCTCGGTGTTAAGGGCCCATTGGATCACTGCTGGTCCAATTAGAATAACCTGGAAAGCTCTTAAACAACAATGACATCTTGGTGCCATCCTTCAAATACTCTTATTTAAGCAGCCACATTGGGCTTGGGCTGTTTTTAGAAGTTCCCAGATGCAGCCAGGAGTCGGACAAGACTTGAAGGCTGCTGGGTGCCCGGCAGTGCCCAGCCTGTGAGCAGAGAGCTTATGCGGCCGGGCCTTGTCCTTCTGCTCATTGCTCTTGGGCTCCTTCAGTTAATAGGGATGAAGGGGAATAAAGGTCACTGTGGTCCCTGCTCCTGCCCCATGAAATCTAAGTCAGGTAAGACAGCAGGTCTTGGGCAGAGGGCTGGGCGCTTGTGCAGGAGCTGGAGGAAGGCCGTGGGGGTTTGCCGTCATCCCCACTGGCCTCCTGGGTCTTTGAGCAGCACACACTTTGGGTTTCAGCAAAAATCATCATGCCGCAGTCATGGAAGAAACCAAAACCTTCTCAGTAGAGGGAATAAGAGGTGATAGTGGATCAGGAAGGATCTCTGGAGATAAGAAGCTCTGTGGTTTGATTTTGACTCTCTGGGAGCAATCTGACCCTGTCCTTGCAGCCTCCAGAGCTCAGCCTTGTCGAAGTAGCTTTTCTACCTTTCATAAAGGTGACTGAAGATGCCCAGGCCAGTCCTCATCTCCCCGGATCTGGGGAAAAAAATGGGAACGTGAATCTTGTGGTGGTGCTTGGGATTCTCAATTAGAAAGTATTTTGGAAAAAATATGAAGCCAACCAGAGGGGAGGAACATCCCATGGAAGCTTCCTCTTGCCTTTCTATCTGCTTAGTATACAAATGGGGGTGGGGACCAGCCATCTTCTCTGTACCTCATGCCTTCGCAGTGCAGACTGCCTGTCTTCTGTGAATCCCTGCTCTTCTCTGCAGCCCTGTTAATTATTGTTTTTTCTCTCTTTCCTAAGTGCTTCGTTGCCTCTTCAGGGCAATGTCATATTTATAGTACTTTGCCCTGTCTGCCACCCCACCCCCAGACAGTTAAATTCTCTTTGGTGGGAACCTTGGTCACCTTTCGTTTTTTGATTTTTTTTTTAAAGATTTTATTTATTTATGACAGAGAGAGAGAGAATGGCAGAGACACGGGCAGAGGGAGAAGCAGGTGCCATGCAGGGACCCCGAAGTGGGACTCGAACCCGGATCTCCAGGATCGTGCTCTGGGCTGAAGGCGGGGCTAAACCGCTGGGCCACCCAGGCTGCCCTGATTTTTTTTTTTAACCTAATACATCACCTTCACTTGACTCAGGTGATGCTCACAGAGGGTTGGTTTTTGGTGTTTTTGTTCTTAGGAAGTCAATGATTGAAAAATACCTTCTTTTTCTCACTTGTCTTCCCAGTTTGGTGAAAGCATTTCCTCCCCCTCCCCGGGTTCTTAAAGTTAATGTTTAAAGATTTCATTTATTTTTTCATGAGAGACACAGAGAGGCAGAGATACAGGCAGAAGGAGAAGCAGGCTCCCTGTGGGGAGCCCCTTGCTGAACTCTATCCCAGGATCTGAGGATCACACCCTGAGCCAAAGCAGATGCTCAACCACTGAGCCACCCAAAGTGGACCTTGGGTTGCTGTGACAGTAAGTGATGCTTTCTGGGAAGGTTTTTTTTATTTTTTAAGTCCAAGCCATCAGCAGAGCTGGGGAGCCATGCTCCATCCCTCTCCTGACCTCAGTGACCCTGCAGCAATCTGAAATCTGGGGCTCTGCGGTGGCGGAAGTGATTGAAGCAAGACAGAGAAATAAAGCCTCTTACCACTTCACGAACAGAGCTGGAGAGGGGGCCTCACCTCCCTCGCGCCTGGCACTTGGCAGACTTGCCGCAAATACTTGCTGGATGAACTTGTCTCCTATAACCCAAGAAGGCACCGGTTCACAAAAACTTCAAGTAGCTTCTAATATGTGTCTTGGCTCCATTTCTGTTGCTTTCCTACCATGACAGTAGACACTATTAAGTCGAGGTGATTCATTAGTCGTTGCCAGAACAGTTTTACTAGGATGACTATTACCATGTATTTAACTTCTCAGATCCCCATAGCCTTTTATTGCTGATTATTGTTCCACTAATCCATTCAGCGGTGATGAAGTTGCGTTCAGTTTTAGCAGGGGCCGATCTATTCAGCTAGCTGCATGTCCAATGAGGCTCTGGTTAAAATCCCCACAGAGACCCCTCCCCACCCCGCATATATCAGGACCTTTAATTATGTGGTGCTAATAGAGATCACGCAGAGTTTCCTTTGACATTTTCACTAGACAAGGATTATAGACATCTGTGATTACCGTTGTGTGGAAAACTTACTAGTGAGGGTGTAATTAAGATAGGTTTCAAGAGACTAGAATTCAGGAAATTGTTGAGTTTTTAAGAAGAGAAATAAAAGATGCCTGAAAGGTATCTTGGGCTTTCAGATTTACGTATATACCCCCACGGAAACCAATTATTTAAAGTGTACCTTTTGTTTTGATCTCCTTGAAAGAGTTCTATAAATTCTTATCTAAGATGCACTCATATATAGAGAAGGAAGCAAATATCTTTGAAAGAAGTAGAATTATAAACCAAGACTTTTGGTTGTTGCAAAGTGTTCTATATGCTGTTCTATAAAATCAGAATTTTGGATGTATGTGGTGACTTAGTGTGATGTTTTCAGATGTTTTTAGTAGCACCCAAGGCTTGTGGTGGCGGTGCGGAGAATGAAAACTTACATGGGACCCCAGTTTGAGATACCAAAAAGAAGAATTATTTTAGTTGATCTAGGGCTTGCTTTTTCCACACCCCGTGTCTGTGGGTCCTTGCTGCTATCCATTCAGAAGCACCTTTCTGGGAAACTCTTGGGCTCTATAGAGCTTGAAAACTATTACTTTATTGGGTAGAGTTTATAGAAGAATTCTCTGGAGTGAAAATGGACCCCCCCTTACCTGTCTGAAAAGACATATGGGTAAACTTTCGCCTCTTCTGTCTCTGAACTGTTTTTATTCTGTCATAGTAATAATGGCTGATAGAGACCCTCCGTCTTAAAATGTGTCATTTGTTTAATCTTTAGCATTGTTGCCAAGGGAGATCCTTGAGAAATGTATTTCTAGTTCTTTGTGAAAATCTCGGTAGACAACAGACTCAAAGTCTAAGTGTCCTGGTATCAGAATCCCTTAGCACCCTAACACGAAATAACCATTCAACACGTACAAAATAGAGGACGGCCCATGATAATCATGCTCTCATGAAGCCTCTTTGCTATGTTTTTTTAGAAAAAAAGAATAATTTCAACATCTAACCAGTATTTCACACGCAGGAGTTAATAAATAATTGAGGCTTAAATTGAGAAAAATTTATATTTGATTTTAAGATTCTGAGGCTGATATTACATAAAGTTCTCTTGTCTGTCATGACTTAGCAGACCAGTCACACTTGGGAACTTGTGTAGAAGAAAGATCACTGAATGAAAAGCCTCACTTGGGCTGCAGTCTTGCCTTGGCACAAAGGAGTTGGTATGATATCAAAGCCCAGGAAGGGTAAATTATTTGCCTTGGTGGTTCACCTATAAAATTAGGTAGTTCAACCTGATGATCCAAGTTCCCTTTCAACTGGAGCATTCTACAAGCCTCCATGATCTGTGCTGTTGTTGATTATGCTACTGCTTGTAATACACATGGGGCACCTCAATTGGAGAGACCAATCTGTTTTTCGTCTTTCTGCCCTTTCAGCTATGATCACTAGACTCTAAATTGTGCTTTGTGAACCCCTCCCTTGTGGGAAATCTTGCCTGGTTCAAAAGAGGATTTCTGGGCTCTGGTTCATGGCCCTTAGCAGAGCATTTATCCTTCTGCTTTTTTATACTCAGTGATTAGCAATTGTGTTCCTGTTAAATAGCCCATGGTTAGATTCTACACCCCAGACAGCATATTGACTCCTTTTCCTTGTCGTGAATCTATATTTTTATGGCATCATTTATATCTTTAAACACATACACTATGATGATACATAAAATGAACCACACTTGGCACTTTTTGACACCATAATTATCTTTTTAAAACAGTGCTTTATCCACAGCACCTTATGGTAGATCTGTATCACTTGTTTATCTTTAAATCTTCCTGACTCTAAAGCTCCTGTAGCATATCTGCATTTCTCTTCAATATCACATCATTTTGTTTCTTTCTGCTTGAATGTCACCTTGCTGTATCAAAACTCTTTCTAAAAAATACACATAGGTATAATTGCAGGCACTCAGGTGAGAGATTTTTGGCATGACTCTAATTGCAAAAGTTTTCATCTGGGGTTCCATTCAAACTTTAGTATCAATAAAAGTCACCAATAATGTTTGTTAAAATACACATTTGAGGCCTATTCTCCGGGAATTCTGATTCAGTGGATCTGGGGTGTGTCCCAGGACTCTGCATTTCTGTGAACAATCCCAGGTGCTTATAATATAAGCAGACAGTCCTGCTGTAGGGTGTCATTTAAGGGCTCCTTAAATGAGTGAGAGGCAGTGCTCTATATGACCCCCATATGCAGTTTTCTCTTTCTGTCCTAGGGCATGGATTGCACTCATGGTTACCTTAGTCCAGTTGTTTTTGTAGCCTTAATAGAGGAGGTATCGCTTCTGGAAGCATCTCTCCTTTTCCTAGGTTGACTTCAATATATGCTAATATTTGAGAAGCACTCTTGAAAGGAAGATCACAATTAGATTTAAACTTTTATATAGAATCTCCTAACCAAATGAGTATAAGAAAGGAATATATGGATTTTTAATGTTTGGATTTAGAAAAGCAACAACCTAAGCAGAACAATAATATTAAGAGTAAACAGATACTGGGAATGAGGTAGATACATATAATATTCAATAAATAATATATCCCAGATTTAATTAATTCTTCTAAGGGCTTCATGCATTGAATGGTTCCTTCATTCTCTGAAGATTAATACCTAACCTCTTTTTTGGGGCAGGTGCTCCAAAGCATTCTCATTAGATTTCTCTACCAGAATGACTTTCCTTACCCATAATGAAACCCGAGTGAACATTCCAGAAGGTATTTATTCAGCTATAGTTCCAAGCCATTTACATCCAAGTCCCCTGAAAGTAGGAGTTAAAAAAATGCAGATTTCTGGGCTCCGCTTAAATACAGAGACTAAAATTTGGGAGTCAAACTTGCATTTTTGTAAATTTCTTGAACTGATTTTTATGCATACCGAAGGCTGAGGATCATAGCTTA
The DNA here is from genome assembly GCF_053574225.1 of Canis aureus. NCBI lineage: Eukaryota > Metazoa > Chordata > Mammalia > Carnivora > Canidae > Canis > Canis aureus. The sequence continues at coordinate 83,703,375 of NC_135611.1, read as the reverse complement.
AAGAGGCTGCTATACTAATATAGAACCCTGTACCTCTTCAAACCAAACCAAACCAATGCAAATCAACCCCTGAACAGTGCTGAAAAACAGTGTTCAACATCTTAGAAATTTAGAAAGCTGAGGTTTAGAAGGACATAGGCTTTCAGCCCCCTCTACCCCTAACTGGCTGCACGAACCTAGGCAAGTGTCTGAAACCCCTTAAGGCTGTCAGTGATTCTGCAAACTGAGAGCCAGTCTGTCCTGAAAAATGCTGCTCTGGTTTTCTGTTTAGAAACAGGACGGCTCTGTATAGTGAACTGATCTAATTTGACCATTCAGCAGTATTCAGGTCCGTTTTGCTAAAATTCCACAAAATTTCTTTAATTTTCCATAAAATTTCTTATATCCCCCCCCCCTACAATATTTCTAATAGGTGATATTTCATATTGAAAATAGCCCTGAGCCAAATTCTGCTAAATGTTCTCCTTTTTGTTAGTAAGGAGACACCGAGATAGTCATATTACCTGTTCTTAAAAGCACAGAAAGGTCCTTAGGTCTCTGAGTTTTGGCATTTCTAAGAGCATCTTAAATGAGAGGTTCTCTGTGAGGATGATATCACGTCACCGTGGTGATTACCTGCTAACTTCCCGTATGGGTCAGGTGACAGTCCTCTGTGAAGTGGGGAGGGACAGGGGACAAATGGAACTCTAGACCATCCCCAGGATTAGGATACTGGGGTTGCTAATTTTATTCTCCTGGTTCAAGAAAGATTGGTGAGGCCCTTACCCTCTTGCTAGCCCATGATGTATCCTAAATTCCTTCTATTTACACTTATTTTACCAGAGAAAAAGGATGTCTAACAATCCTTACATTAAGAAACTGTCTGGTGTTGGTTTTGATACCCACATTCAAAGTTCTTCCTAAAATCCTCTGGAAGTTGGCGTTCCAGATAAGCGTTTTTCAAATACTAAACAGATGCCTCTAGATACCATACAGACTATTTTAAAGTAAATTAACACACAGCCTATATTAGCACATGACCGTTGTTTCCTTTTTAGCTACTGGATGTTGGTTTCAAAGTTTAGGAGCACCTTAGCAATCTCCATAAAATTCTGAATTAAGGGCGGGATAGTACTAGAGTTTCCAACCGAGTTTTGAATTTTATGTGCGAGTTTTGAATTTTATGTGTTTTACCTATATTTAAAAGCTGGAAGAGTAATCTTGGAGGAACCACAGTTCTGTTACGGCTTCCTCCCGCAAGGGGGCAGCATTACCCCCACTTGAGAACTGTAAAAAAACTAATTTCCGTCTTTCTCGTAGTTGGTTTGTACTGCTAAAAAGGTTTCAGATACTTATCACATTAAGCGGAGCACCTAAATGGGTAGGTGCAGTGTTGGACTTGGAATTGTTTGGCAGTAGGGCAAGGAGAACAGATCTGTCTTATGAATGGAAAGACCTTGGAGTTTGGAGTAGGTGGGAGCTGAGGGGTTGTGTTGGGAGATGTGGGGGAGAGGTGAGAGACAGAGCCATCTGCATGAGGAGACAGGTTACCGGTTACCTGGGCTGGCAGAACAAGTGAGGGATCTCTGGAGTCAGGGTAACAGCAAGGATTTGACCAACAGGGAAGCATAATACGGGGTTTTAGTTTGTTGGGTGATAGAGAATGAAATCCCTTCCTGTTGAAGGCCTTTCATGCTTTGATACTGTGGGACTGGGGGAAATAAAAATTCAGCAGGGAAATGAAATTAACACTAGAAGTGACTCTGGGAAAATGAATCTACTGGACATTTATACAAATATTAGGAAAGGCAGTGGACCTTCCACGGGACGGCGACTCGTGGATTGAGAAAATCTTGCTTACCTTCTAAGCTCCAGAGTGACTTATTCTCAGGCTAAGCCAAGTGATGTATTTCATCAAATATGTCTATAGGATCTATTATTTGCGTTGCCAGATACTGGTATTATCCAAAGGGAAGATAAAAACAGTTCCTGCTCTCCAAGAACTTATTTTCTCTGTAGGGAAGTCAAATCTTTCTATTTAAATGTTTGACATGTTAATGACCATTGTCTTTGAAGCAGCTGCTCTGTCCAGTTCAGAAAATTTAAAGAAAGGATGGACCTAAAGCTGTGGTTGTCAGCTTTGGATGCATCACTCAGGGAGTCATTTAAAATTTTTAAGACCTGTGTCTTCCTAACTCAACATTATTGGTGTCCTCCATATTTCTCTCATGTTCCAGATGGAAATCAAAGAAACCTAAATTTCCCCTTATCACTCCTGTTCTTCAGGAATGCAGTTTTTTTTTTTCCCCTTTAAGATTTCATTTATTTACTCATGAGAGACACAGAGAGGCAGAGACTAGGCAGAGGGAGAAGCAGGCTCCCTGCAGGGAGCCTGATGCAAGTCTAGATCCCAGGACCCCAGGATCACACCCTGAGCCAAAGGCAGATGGTCAATCACTGAGCCACACAGAATGTGAATGAGAAATGTCACATTCTCTCTTTTAGCTTCCATATTTGCATAACAAGGCAATGCGAGTTCCCTCTAGAAGTCCCAATATCACAAGGAGTTAACTTGACTGTAAGATCTCTAGGCCTCAAGTGGCCCACATACTTCCTATAGCGAGCATATCTGATGCAACAGCATTCCAGCTCAACAGAATTATGTTGTCAGTCTCTTAAAATGCATTGCATGGGATTTGACATATATGGTTCTGCTCTAACAATGAAGTCAGTGTCTTTAGAAAATACTCGGAGAAAACAATAAAGGAATATATATAACAGAAGGACATTGCCTAAGTCAAGTCAAGCCAAGTCACTGTTGCTATCAGCTCTGGAGCAAAGATATTAATGATCTTTGAGACCATATAATTTTATATAATAAGCAGATAATCATTCTTCCATCCTTACTTTGTCTATGCCTAGAGTCCATCAGTAAACCTATTGAAAAATGATCCTTGTTCTTTTCTTCTTTTGCTTGCAGTGCTGTTTTTGGCTCCTCTAATCAAATGAGTCATTCCTGGAATGTTCAGTTTGTTTTATGGTTGTGGCACTCCGGGAAAGCAGGACAGCTCACCTGCCCCACTCTATGCCTGATTTTAGCTGGGAAGGTGCCCAACATCTGTGTCTGTAATAAAAGACTCTACAAAAGCAAAATAAATCATCTTCTACCTCCATTTCTCCTGCCCATTAAGGGCTGATCACCTACAGTCATGATCCTGGCCCCGAGTCAGGCTGCAGCATCTGATCTGATGGCACAAAGCAAGATCAATACCTGCCACCGTAAAAAGTCAATGGAACATAAATTAGAAAGAGAATATTTTCTAACTCTGGCCCCAAGCAGTGACTGGTTGGGTGTAAGCCATACTGTGGGTCAATGAAAAGAGAAAGCAACTTTACTTAGCAGCAGGGTAGACTATACTCAGCTTGTATTATGTGCTATTCCTAGTTGTCTTTATTGATCTCCAAGTAACAAATTGAAGGGTGATTATCCTTTCTAAACTTTTTCAAGATTTTGTTACTGAAATGTTATCAGCAAGTTTCTAATTGTGGCTAAAGAAGTATGTGAAATTAATCCAGGCTCAAGGTTTGCTGGCTATAAGCATTTTGAGCATGTAAGAAGATTTTGGCCTCCAAATGAGGTCTTACCTAATACTTACAAGAATGTTCTAGTATTGTAATTAAGTTGGTTGCTGATGAACAAATGCACTCGTTCTCTGTCTTCTTTGGCTCACTTACCTTTTCCTGATATGAGGCCCAAGATTTTTAAATTTCCAAAATCCAAGTGAATATTTTTTTTTTCTCATTCTAGAATTGATGCAGGTTTTTTTGGAAAACAGGAAACCCATGAGAGTAAAGGAAGCAAATAAACCTTACCCATGACACTATCAATTACTATTTGTAATTATGGCTATTATGTGACCATATCTGTTTCTAGCCCTGTGTGTGTGTGTATGTGCGTGAGTGCTCTCATGCACATCTATTTTTTAAAAGTGGGAACACAGTAGAGGTAGTATGTGATCTTTATGGGAACTAGATAAGTAGCATCCACTGTTTTTGAATTGTTCTCCTCCTCCCACCCCCACTGTTTTTGAATGGAGAATTAGCAACAAAGGTTTAATGCCAACAGGTGTCAAAACATCACATTAATTACTGATAATCTCAAGAGTGGAGGGTTTGTTTTGTTTTGTTTTTGTTTGTTTTTAGTAGCTGCAATCAGGAGAACTTCCTAGTACTGAGACTTATTATTAGATGAACTTAATATAATTAATTAGGTCACTTACTATAATATGCCCATTTTCACATAGTGTTTACTACATGTCCCTTTGATGGAATAGAATAAAATTTAAAAGTGAGTGTAAGTGAAAAAGTGACAGAGAAGACAGTTTTATTAAAGAAGTAGAAGAGTCTATAGAAATCCAGAACCCCAACTATTTTAGCTCTCGAGGTACCAAAACTAAGGCAATTCCAGGGATTGGTCACTCTCTGGGATTTATAATTATGTGAAGGGAAAGTTTATTCCTGTTATCCTAGCAGAGTCTTTTCTCCTAATTTTTTGATGGTTAAGTCACTATTTTTAGTTTTTTTGTTTGTTATCTCTAATTTCTACCATTAGAGCTAGACCACTATCTCTAGCTTGATTGACTTTGAAAAAACTCTCAAAAGCCTCCTTTAAAAAAAAAAAAGATAAGCCCACGAACCACTTGTCCTTTCTTTAACCTCCCTCAAGTCTGGTCATCTGTGCCATGATTTAACATCATAAGGAGAGAGAACTTTTGTATATATTTTTTGTAACTGTGGTTACTGTTCCACACTGTCAACAGGTTGATTCTAAAAATTAAAATTAACCTACAAAAGTGTTTGCATTTCTGTAGTTTGTAAAATTGTTAATATGAACAAAAATGCTCTGATTGCAATTCCTTTTCTGTATTTCAATATTATAAGTCCCATTCCACTCAGGCTAAAGATTCTCCTTTTGTATGCTCCACCAATGAATCCAAATCATGCCTCCTATTAGTTCATGTATGGTCCATGACATCCTCATATAGTATTTTGTTTTTCCTAGAATTTTTTCAACATGAATTTTTTTTTTAGATTTTATTTATTTATTCATGAAAGACACGCACACAGAGGCAGAGACATAAGCAGAGAGAGAAGCAGGCTCCACGCAGGAAGCCCGATGTGGGACTGGATCCTGGGACCCTGGGATCATGTCCTGAGCTGAAAGCAGACACTCAACCACTGAGCCACCCAGGTGTCCTTCCTAGAATTTTTTTTAAAAGCCTTATTGGAATATAACTTATATACCATAAAATTCATTATTATACATTCAGTGATTTTCCAGCAAATATAGTTATGAGACCATGATATCTAGATTTAGAATGTTTCCTCCCTTGAGAGTTCCCTTATGTTTCTCCCAGTCTATTCCTGCTCACACCCCCAGGTCCAGGAAAGCCCTAATCTGCTTCCTGTCTTTATAGATTTGCCTTTCTGCGCACTTCATGTTAATGGAATCGTATAATACATAGTCTTGTGCCTGGTTTCTTCTACTTAGTATGTTTTTGAGATACATCCATGTTGTAGTTCTAAACTTTTTACTGCTTGGTAGTATTCCATTGTATAGATATACCATATTTTATTTATCCATAACTGAGGGACACCACCACCTGAGGGACATTTGAAATGTTTCCAATTTGGGGCTACTATGAGTAACATGGCTGTAACATTTGCATGCAAGTCTTTGTGTGGATATGTTTTTATTTTTTCTGGGTAGAGACTTAGAGTGGATTTACTGGGTCCTATGGTAAGTGTATATATATTTAACCCTTGAAAGAAAGAGCCACTATTTTCCACTTTCCATGCCCACTAGCAATGTGTAAGAATTGCAGTTTCTCTGTATCCTCAATACTAGTAATGTCATGCTTTGGATTAAAGCCATTCTAGTGGATGTGCAGTGGTATCATTAGGGTTTTAATTCACGTATTCCTAATGACTAATGGTGTTGAGCATCTTTTCATCTTATATCTTTTCAAAAACATTACCCAGCTTTTAAAAAAGATCTATTGATAGGTAGATAGATAGATGGTTCGTTCTATCTATCTATCTATCTATCTATCTATCTATCTATCATCCATCTATCATGGGCAGAGAGAGAGGGAGAGAGAGAATCTCAAGTAGAGTCCCTGCTGAGTGCAGAGCTCAACACAGGACTCCATCTCGCGACCCTGAGATCATGAGCTAAGATCAAGAATTGGATGTTTAACCAACAGAACCACCCAGGCGCCCCTTGTCCATTTTTAAATTGGGTTGTTTGTTTTCTTAATATTGAACTGTAAGAGTTTTGTCCTATATTCTAGATAAAAGCTTCTGTATTAGATATATGATTTAAGACATTTTCATATCTTCTGTCATGTTTTGATATCTTCATATAAAACAGTTTGTGGAATGTTTTTTATTTTCTTAATGGTGCCTTTTGAAGAGCTAAAATCTTAAAATTTGATGAAGTTCAATTTATCAACTTTTTTCTCCTAAGGATCATTATTTTAGTGTTATATTTAAGAAACCTTTGCCTAAACCAAGGTAACTAAGATTTTCTCCAACGTTTATCTAGAAGCTTAATACTTTTACCTCTTACATTTAAATCTATTATTCATTTTGAGTTAATTTTTTTGTGAGTATAAGACAAAGTCTAAGTTTCTTTTTCCTTTCCTCTTTTGTTTCTGAAGGACCCCAAGAGCAGTCTGTTTTGGTGGATTAAGGACTCACAGGATGCTGAAAACCTGTTATATTCATGGTTATAGTTTATTGCAGAAAAGTTTGTTACAAATTAAAGTCAGCAAGGGATAAAGGATGCTTGAGCACATTTTAGGAAAACCAAGTGCAGAAGTCTTTCAGTGTCCTCTTCTAGTTTTACACGGATAGTGTTCAATTTGCCTCAATGTGTGACAACACATGGGAAGTGTTGCCAACCCTGGAAGCTCACCTAAGTTCAGAGTTTTTACTGGGGAGAGCTCACATAGACATGGAACATGTACATGGCTGACCTTAGGTTCTTAGTCTCCAGTCCCTGGGAGGTCAGTGGATATAGCATAACTCAGGCATACAGAGACCAATGTTCACCACAAATCACTGTTAGCTTAAACTGTCTGGGATGAGCCAAGGCTTCAGATGCATAAACACACTCTTATCAGGTGTGGTATTCCAAGGATTCCCTCAGTTTATTTTCCGGAAGTTGGTCAAGGGCCAATCCTAAGATCTTTGGAGTGTGCAATTTTTGAGCAGCCTAAGTCCACTGAGTCAATACTTTATTGCTCAGATACCAGTTGTACCAGCACAGATTAAAAGCAGACCGTCTTTTCTCAATTGAATTGTGTTGGTACCTAAGTAGAATATTAACTGACCACACATGTAAGGGTTTATTTCTGGTTTCTATTCTGTTCAACTGAGCTATATATGTTTATCTTTATGCCAATACAACGCTGTTTTGATTTCTATAGCTATAGAGTAAGCTTTAAAATCAAGTATTATAATTCCTCCAGTATTGTTCTTTTTTTTCACAACTGTTTTGGGCCTTTGCATCACTATATAAATTTTAGGATCAGCTTGTCAATTTCTACAAAGGAGCCTTTTGGGATTTTGATAGGGATTACCTTGAATCTGTAGATTAGTTTGGGGAGGATTGCCATCCTAACAATATTGAGTCTTATAATCCATGACCATAGGTTATCTTTTATTACATATTGATATTCTTTAGTTTCTCTTCATAATGTTTTATAGTTGTCATTGTGTAGGTGTTATACTTTATTTGTATTTTCTTTTTGATGCTATTGTGAAAAATTGCATTATTAATCTCAGTTTTTGATTATTTTTCTGTGTGGGAGGAAAGCTATACGGTCTTTATCCTCTCCCTTTTTCTTTTACTAATCTCCTGTGTCTTTTCGATCTTTTACTAAATTATTTATTGCTTAAAATAATTTTTCTTTTTAAAGACCCTTACCTCGGAGGTCTGTGATTTCTTGTTTTAATTTCCTGAATGCTTTCCTGATTTCCCAATAATTTCCTGATTCATAGCAATCAACCTGAAATATACTTTTTCACTATATTTCTTATATCCTCCATTTTCCTCTTGTTTTGATATTTTTATTTTACTGATGAACATCATCAAGTACTTCCTAAGAAGGAGTATATGGACAGTAAATATTTGCATTGCATATCTGGGAATGATTATACTTCATCAATAGAACTGATAGTCCAGCTGGCTGTAGAATTTTATATTTGAAATTATTTTTCCCTTTGGACTTAGAAGATTTATTCCATGGTCTTCTGGAATTCATTGTTGCTCTGATAAGACCAATGTTGGTATGATTGTTGTTCCTTCCGATAGAAGCTTTTAGGCTTTTCTTTTGGTCTTTGAAGATCTGAAATGCCACGGGGATATGTCTAGATGGTTAATCTCTTTTTACTCCTTCCACTTAGCAATCATTGGAACCATTCACTTTGAACACCTATTTTTCAACTTTGTGAGAATTTTGCCATTACTTCTTAAACATTTTTTTTTTTTTTTTTTTTTTTTTAATGATAGTCACAGAGAGAGAGAGGCAGAGACACAGGCAGAGGGAGAAGCAGGCTCCATGCACTGGGAGCCCGATGTGGGATTTGATCCTGGGTCTCCAGGATCACACCCTGGGCCAAAGGCAGGCGCTAAACCGCTGCGCCACCCAGGGATCCCCTTCTTAAACAATTTATTACTCAACACTTTTCATTTCTCTATTTCTGCTATTATCTGCAAGTTAGATCTTAAAACTCTTGGTCTGATTTTTTGGGTCTTTATATTTTCTTTTTTTCTCTAATTTCTTGGGTTCCGCTTGCACCTTAATCTAATGTTTCCAAATGTTCACAACTATGCTTTTTTCTGTAATAATAAATATCCTATTCTAACATTATAATAAATGTAAAACATTTTAAAGAGTTGAGAGAATAATTTAACAAATATTCAAATAAACTCTACGTAATTTCAACAAATGTTAAATTTTCATCCCTCTCTTCATATATACACATACATCTTTGCTGTGGACCATTTGAAAGTAAATTGCAGACATAATAACCATTTGCCCTTAAATGTTTTAGAAATTGCAGTTATAATAACCATTTACCCCTACATGTTCTCATAAGAATATTGCTTTCTATGCCACAATACCATGATCACCACTGAGAAAATTAATGACTATTCAATAACATGATATAATATTCAGCCCATATTCAATTTCTTCAGTTCAAAGAATATCTCTCACATTCAGAAAAACCTAGGTTCACATACTGCATTTGGTTGTTATGATGGACTCTTTTTAGCCTAGAACAGTACCTTGACCTCCCCCCCCCCTTAATGATACCAACTTTTTTCCTGTAGAGTGTGTCCCACATTCTAGGTGTGTCTGATTGCATCCTCATGGTATCATTTAACATGCTTCCCCATCCTCTGTATTTCCTTTCAGATCTAGAGGACTGATTATATTCAGGTGAAATATTATAACATGAAAATGTTGTAGGTTAAGTTGCACACTTCAAGTTGTGTCGCATAAAGGGGCATATTATGTCAGGCTGTTCTGGTAAGAGTATGGCTAAGTCTGCTTATATTTTAAAGAATTGCCCTTCACATCTCCCCTTTGAAATGGTACGTTTTCCCCCTTTACAATCAGCAAGTTATCTCCAGGGTGGTTAGGTGTTCCAAAGATCTTTCACCTGGTGGTTTTAGCACCAATTGATTATGTTTACCTGTCAATGATTACATCAGAAGTTGCAAAATGGTGGTTTTCTACTTCTGTAATTCCTTGGACATTTATTGATAGACATTCTTTTGCAGAGAAGAGATTTTTTAAAATCTTTTTCAGTTTTACTGTGTATATAAGGAATTTTTTATTTAAAATGTTATAATCAGTTATAATTACTATTCTCTTCGGTGGTCAAACTATCTCAAATCTGACCACTGGGAGCTGATTCAAGCTAGTTCTCTGTGTCCTTTTTCATGATTCAATTGGTCTTTGGACACTTTGACTAGTACTTTCTATGCCCCAGAGATGGATTCAAGCATGTCTCCAATGAGCCCTAGTTCCTTTTAGTGAGGTATGATATTTAGAAACCAAGATCTGAGTACTAGGTTTGTTCTTCACTACTAGGTATCATTGGTTCTAGGCCCTTCCTATAAAGTAGAGCTAGGAAATTTTTTTTTAAAACTTCATGCTATTTCCAGTTCAAATTTAACCTTATAAGGTTTTAAGAGAACCCTTATTTTATATTGGTACAATTTTTCCACTTAGAATTTACACTTTACATTTACATTTAACACTGAGAATCTTTGTTCTTAACACCATTAATGTGCTGATTTGCTTTATCTTATACGTAAAATAATTTCTAAAGTACAATATTACTACCAACAATAAACCTACAGAATGCATTTTTGCATATCTTGCAGTTCTTTTTGTCCTTGGAATATATCACTGTAAGAAAAAACTGTTTCCTATACTTAAAATAATTCTTCTCTCCTTGTGGTTATTGATTTTACATGCTGAGGTTCACTTGTTTCTGTTGGTGTTCAATGTTTTGGTTTGCTTTTCTCTTTTTGATTTAATTTAAATTTTCAAATATATAAAACATTTATATGGTACATTGGTTATTAAACTGTTGTCTCTTAGCCTTCTGTACCCTGCTATGAGATTCCTGGGCTGGGATCCTGTAAAACACATTTTTGTTTTTGCAGCTAGTTCCCTGCTATGATCTTTTTTTTTTTTTTAATTAGAGCAAGTCTATGAGTGAGTTGGGGGGGTGGGCAGGGGGAGAGAAACAAGTAGACTGCCTGGCCGGGCTTGATCCCAGGACCCTGAGATCGTGACCTAAGCTGAAAGCAGATGCTCAATGGACTGAGCCACCAACGCGCCCCCTGCTATGCTCTTCCAAAGAGGGTACGAGGAGACTGCAAGGTTGGAAGAAGAAAAAGGAACTAGCCTGTATCTTCCCTTTGTGGCTCTTTGTCTCGTTCCTATACTTGCCCCTACCACTCAAGCCATCCTTTTTTCATTCCTGAAGCATGAGTGCCTCTCCAGGAAAGCAACTGAATTCAGTTTGTAGTTTTTCCAATTCTTGCAGACCCAGCTTCCCCCAGGGGTCTGGCTCATGGAGTCTTCTGGTGAACTCCACGACCCCAGCCCCGCCAAAGCAGTGCAAGCTCATCAAAGGTCTGAGATCCAGCTTAGCAAAACTCTTCTAAATTTTAATAATTTCTAAATCTTAATAATTCCATCATCTCCTTACCCTCTTACCCTAAAGGTGGTAGCAGCTTCCTGCTGTAACTGTCTTCCTGATGCATTTATGCTCTTTTTATCCTTTTGGCCATCTGGTTGACAACTTTATACTTAGTTAACGAATCTTTATATGAAATTCCCTCTGTTCAAATAACTGGTGTGCTTTTGTCTCCTGACTAAACCATACCTGATAAACATGGCCCACACAAAAAAATCCATACTCTGAGAAACCTTTCTTCCATCCCAAGTCTTTCTATCCCATTGCCACCTACCCTCTTGAGATAATAATTTTATTAGTCACTGTATTGTTGACCGTTTTTGATAAAACGAATCAAACACATACATGCTTGCATGCACGCATACGTAGATATTCTTTCTCTTATATAAAGGTAGTGTATTCTCTACGTAAAATGTAGTTTAACCTATGTCAGCCTTAAACATTGAACAGTGAAGTTTACTGAGCAGCAAATGAGTTTATCTGAGAGTAGCAGAGGAATTGCAACTTGGGACATGCTAACCATGGCAAACGATAGACAAGTTCCAACAACAAAGGAGGAGAGCATCCTTTTATGGAGAAAAGGAAGAAGTTGGGAGGGGTTGTTCTGAACAAGACTGCGTTCGAGGAAAATGATGATTCAGTTTGGTGGCACTTATCACTGGCTGCCGCTTGAGAGGAAATCTTCCTTCTTCCTGTTGGATGATGTCTGATATCCATTGTCACGGGCATGAAAGCTCTTTTTTTTCTCCATTTTGAATGAAATTTCTGTTACGCATTTTCACACATATATACTGCTCTGTACCCTGCCTATTCACTAAATCTTACATTCTAGAAATCAGTCCACATCTGTTCTTAAAGCTCATTCTCCATTGGGTGGGTGCTCCATAGTGGTTCTATCCATCTTTGACCAATGGACATTTGGGTTGATTCTAATATTTGCTGTTGCTGCAAATAATGCTACAATGAATCACCATTTTGAGCATCTATTGTTAGTATTTGGGTTTGTGTCTTTTCAGGTGGAATCCTAGAAGTGAGATTACTAAGTCAAAGGGTAAATACATATATAATTTTATTATAATTTTACAAAATATTTCTCCATAGCACTGTGTCATTTTCTGTTCCTCTCAGAAATGAGCGCAAATGTTTATTTCTCTTTAGTTTTGCCAATTGTGTTGTCAACCTTTTTTTTTCTTTTTTTACAATTTCTATGAAAATGATGGAAGACATCTCAGAATTGTTTTAATTGCATTTCTTTATAGTGAAATTGAGGTTCTTATCCTATGTGTCAGGGTCACTTGCCTTTCTTTTTCTAGGAGCTCTTTATCCCATTTTTCTATTGAGTTTTTGGTCTTTTTCTTCTTGATACTAAAAAGTGGTTGAGATACCAAGGAGATGAATTCTTGTTTGTGATCTATATTGCAAATATTTTCTCCCAGTTTGCCACTTTTCTTTTTTCACTTTGCTTACAGTGCTTTTTTTTTTTTTTGCTGTGCAGATATTTAAAATTTTTCATCTATCTTTTTGACTGCGTTTGGATTTTGAACAAAAAGAGAGTCTTCTAGTACTTGCAACCATCATTGTAATACTGAAGAATTCTTTCATGTTCTGTGAAGTTTCTTTTCCATGATAATGTGCTGGCATTCCACCAAAGTAATAACTCCTTGAGTCTCTTAGAGGATATTAGTGAGGGACTTTAAAAGTTCTCTCTTTTCTGAAATACCTGTTCATCTGGAATCAGTTTTTGTTTTTCCAGTTTGTCTTTATCCTCTTTGGTGATGCATAGTTTTCTTGAAAATCCAGTTAGTCTTATATTTATAAAAGAAAGATCTGTAAGCAGCCAGGGTGGTTGTCAATTCAAGGGACTTCTCTTTGGGTTGAGTGGTCAGGGACCTACCTACTTCACAAAGTAGCTGCCAGTGTGTGAACAAAGAGGAGGACATCTTCTAACGCACTCATCTTTAGTAGCTGTCCTTACTAGGAGAAAAAATTTTCACCTGTAGGTGTATTCTAGAATGCCTATGTTAAGATTGTAGTTTGTGAGAAAGGAGGCCACTGTAGTGCATACAGATCTTAAAGTACTTTCCTTGTTTGCTTATTTTTTTTAAAAGATTTATTTATTTTAGAGAACATGAGCCAAAGAGTGGGGAGAGAGCAGAGGGAGCGAATCCTCAAACAGACTCCCTGCTGAGCAAGGAGCCTGGTTCGGGGCTCCATCCCAGGACCCTGAGATCATGACCTGAGCTGAAAGCAAGAATCAGATACTTAACCAACTGAGCCCCCATGAGCCCAAGTACTCCCCTTGATCTCGCTTCCTATTTCTATACTTCATTGGACCTTTCATCTCTAAGTCCAGGAACTTCCCAGAGGTTTTGTTTCTCCTACCGGTTTTTAGTCATATTATAGTCTGCCTTCAAAGTCATACTTATATCTACCAGAAATTTGCTGAAATTCCTCATTCATTTATGTCATCACCTACTTTTCCTTTCTGTTAATGGGATTATACCCTTCTCTCTTTCTCTCTCTTTTTTTAAAGATTTTCTTTCTCTGTGTCTCTCATGATTAAAAAAAATAGAGGCCGAGACATAGGCAGAGGGAGAAGCAGACTCCCTGTGGGGAGCTTGATACAGGGACTGGATCCCTGGATCACAACCTGAGCCAAAGGCAGATGCTCAACCACTGAGCCACCCAGGTGCCTCTCTCTCTCTCTCTCTCTTTTTTAAAGATTTCATTTTTTAGAGAGGGAGGCAAACCATAAGAGACTCTTAAAGATAGAAGACTGAGGTTTGATGGAGGAGAGGCGATGGGGGGATGGGTTAGATGGGTGATGGGAATTAAGGAGGGCACTTGTGTTGAGCACTGGTTGTTATATGTAAGTGATGAAATCACTAAATTCTCCTGAAAATAATATTACCCTAAATGTTAACTAACTTGAGTTTAAATAAAAATTAAAAAAAATAAAAAAATATGACAGTAAAAAATAAAGTGCAAATGTATTAAAAATAGTGTTTTAAACAAGATGGAGTTATAGAAAAGGCTTTTTGTATGAAAATGAGATTCATATCTAAACCTGTATTGACTTGCATATTCCTTTATTGTTACTTCAGGTGATTTAAAATTCATTTAATCCCACAAATGAAATTCCCAAATGAACAGAAATTTGGGGATGATTTTCTCTAAAAATGGAAACATCTTGATAATGTCTTTGGTAATTTGCAAATATAGCAAATTCTTTAAAAAAATTTTTTTTTTAATTTTTATTTATTTATGATAGTCACAGAGAGAGAGAGAGGCAGAGACACAGGCAGAGGGAGAAGCAGGCTCCATGCACCGGGAGCCCGATGTGGGATTCGATCCCAGGTCTCCAGGATCGCACCCTGGGCCAAAGGCAGGCGCCAAACCACTGCGCCACCCAGGGATCCCCAAATATAGCAAATTCTTAATCACATAAAAATAGTTTTTCTCCTATCCTTAGTGTTGACTACAATATAACATTTTTATATTCAATTGTAATTTATAAAACTCCTCTTGTCAAAACCTAGCATAGAATGTTATGGCCATTATCTCTTTTTATTCATGTTGTTCAGTAAAATGTATAATCTTGAAAAAAATTTTAAACCCTTCTGAAGAAAAAAAGGTTTTATTTTAAATATTCTCTACATCCAGTATGGGGCTCGAACTTACAACTCTAAGATCAAGGGTTGCATGCTTTACCAACTGAGTCAACCAGGTGCCTCTACCCTTTTAATTTTTTAACTATTATTTTAATGGATCTTTGAAGAGTAAAGAAGAAAAACACATGTTCAGATTACCAAACTCTAACGAGAAGTCTATGTGTCCAATTCATCTTGTAAGTCAGGTCACCTGTGTCTTGCATTGCTGGCCAGCCTAGGTAGGGATTCTCTTTTGAGTCAGGTTCAATTTTGGTGAAATCAATCAATTCTGTGGATAATTAAGTTATTCCTAATTTACATTACAATGAACAATCACTGGACAAACCTGTAATTATCCATCTTTTACATACATTTGGGGGCACTTTTCCAACCACTTCCTTAGGATACATTTTTAAATACAGAATTGCTAAGTAAAAGGGCATCATCTCTTATGGCTTTTGACACATTTTCCCCTCAGAAATGTTACACCAGTTATATTCCCAGCCACAGTGGGTAAAAGAGGCCCATTTCTCAAGCCTCACTGACAATGAGTATTATCAATCTATTTAATCTTTGCAAGTTTTCAAGAGCAAAGGCATTATCTAACTCAAGAACTCTTATGTTGGTTTTGGAGGTAATGATGGTGTTTGCCTCTACTCATGGAACATATAATTTGTGTTACGAGTTATATCCTGGTTTTCACAATAGTTCCGTATGATGTGAATTGAATTACATTTTGAAGAAGAGGAATAGGAGATCTGGAAGTATTAAGTAATTATTGTAAGGATATGCAGCTAGTGAGCGACTTCTCTGGTATTTGAACTGGTTTCTGTGTTACTCCTAAAAAGGGTTGGAGGCAGAATTTTGTGTAAAATCATGGTAAAGATATGTAAATGTTATTATAGGGCTATAAATGTTTGGAAATAAATCCTCTATTTGGTGATAATGAAAGATCAATGATTTCTGCCTTCTGAGAAAGCCCTAAGAAACCAGATGGAGCAATTACAGTCCTTTCCCTCTTCCATGACTCTTACACTATTTCAAATACCAACTATATTATGAATTGCTTTGCATCATTGATACACATCAGTCACTACTAATGGAAACCAAGCATTAATTTTGTTGGTTGAAGGAATACAATTTTGTGCGGTTTATTAGTTTTCACAGGGCGAGTGACAGGTTACTTCAAAAGTTAGTGGCTTAAAACAATAAAAAAATTTTTTATCTTCTCATGGTTTTTGTGGGTTAGGAATTTAGGAGTGGCTTAGCTAATTCTGGTTTAGAGAGATTTCCGGCAAGAAGATGGCCAGGGATGTAGTTATCAGAAGGCATGACGGGGACTGGAGATTCTTCTTTCAAGGTGATTTCACTCTCATTGGTGGCAAGTTAGTCCTGTTTAGAGTCCTCAGCACGTGAGCCTCCCCAGAGGGCTGCTGAGTGGCCTCCTGCCATGGCACCAGCTTGCTCTGGAACAAGTAATCCAAGGCAGAGCAAGGCTGAACCTGTGACATCTTTTATGATTCAGCCTTGTCACACTGTCATTTCCACAGTAGCCTACTGGCTATACAGGTCAGTCCTAGTCAACATGGGAGGGGACTCCACAGGGCATGAATACTGGGACACAAGAATCGTTGGAGACCATCTTAGAGGCTGATTATCACACGTGGACATGTCCTATCCAAGCAGATGCTGAATGCAGGAATCAATAAACAACACTGAAGATATGCTGACCATGTGGGTCTATGTAAAGACAGATGAGATAGATAGATCCCTACTCATAAAAATGGAGGGACTCCTGGGTGGCTCAGTGGTTGAGCATCTGCCTTTGGCTCAGGTCATGATCCTGGGATCCTGGAATCAAGTCCTGCATCAGGTTCCTGCTTAGGGAGTCTGCTTTTCCCTCTGCCTGTGTCTCTGCCTCTCTGTGTTTTTCATGAATAAGTGAATAATCTTTTAAAAAATGGAATAACTTTCTCTATCTTATAGCAGTAAGAGAAAGTATGGTTAGAATTCTATTGAAAATGAATGCAACTGTTTGTCCAAAATGGTTGTCCTCCAATCTCAGTTTTTATTAGACAATGTTAATAGTGTAACTTTTTGTACTAGACAAGGAACTAGGCAAATTTACTTAGTTCTTACAACAATATTTGCATTATTATTTATATTTATATTTTACAGAGGAAGCCTGTGAGAAATTGAGTGACAAGACTAAGGCTACTTAACTCAGTGGGGGTTGAGTTTCATCTCTCTGGATCTTTTCCTTTGTGTTGTGTCCCACCACACTGAAGTCCTGGGAGTCCCAGATTTGCCTATTGGGGCTGACAGAGGCAGAGCTGAACCTTATACCTGATCACATAGTGAGAACAGATACTCTGGGGCTGACCTCTAACCTTCTAACTATCCTATTGGAAAAGTTAAAGGACTCTGTGAGGCTATAGGAAGAATTTGAGTTTTAACCAAAGAGTAATGAAATCTATTTTTGAGAAAGAAGCAATTTCAATGCTTTCAACGTACTTGACCCATCTTAGTAGTAAATTTTGGCTTTTATTCAGCTAGAAGACCATCACTGAGGTTCCTTTGCAGCAATACCCTGTTTCCTCTCTCTTAATAGAGGAGGAATATGCTTTATTCAACAAGTCAGCTGCAATTTGTTTTAAGTCGAAGATTGTTCTTAATAACCTGGTAGTGGTTCATCTGGCTTAAGAGTCACTTCTTGCCACTGAAGATGTATCCTTCAGGTAATGATAGTCACCTATTTAAAGTTTGGTGTAGTTGTGTAGACCTTCAGCATCCTGATTTAATTTGATGAGCATGATGATTGGTGTTAAACTGCCATATAGTGCTTCAGTGTTCCAGGATGTCAGGTTCAATTTGGTCTAATTCAGTTAGGATCAACTTTTACACTTCTTTGAGAGTTGGTTCTGGGTTTTAAAATATTCAAAAGTGTAGTTATACTCTTCACCTAAGATTAGTAAGGCTGATTGTGGCCCACTCAAAAGATTTCTGAAGAGAGAAGATATTGGAGGTCTATAGGAAACTGTGCTGGGTGGATAATGATACCTTTTTACTGGAGCTTATCCAGTTATCTTGCAATTTAGTATCCCCTTTACCTACATCAATATTACTACCCCCAACTTTGAAATTGTTTTTCCTTTCCACTAAAAGCTTATATTTGTATCTCTCACCAAAATTCATATGTTGAAACATAATCTCCAAGGTGATGGTATTTGGAAGTGGGGCCTCTGGGAAGTAATTAGGTCATGAGGGTGGAGCCCTCATGATGGGATTAGTTAGTGCCCCTCGAAGAGATCCCAGAGGGGCTCCCTCACCCCTTGCACCATGTGAGGACACAATGAAAAGATGGCTGTCAACCAGAGAGCAGGATCTCCCCAGACACCAAATATACCAGTGCCTGTTCTTGGACTTCACAGATGCCAGAACTGTGAGAAATAAATGTTCATTGTTTAAGCCAATCATTCTATGGTATTATTGTTAGAACAGTCTCAATAGACTAAGACAGAGGGGTAGCATCATGACTTCTGATAACACCCAAGGATCCTGAGTCTCTGCAAACTCCCGTTTACACAGAGAGAAAGGATCTGTGCTAGTTTTCCTTGAAAAAAGGAAATTAATTCTTATTTAGCCTGTTATAGCCACTTTATTTTGGAATCTGTCTTTTCTGACCATGCTAAGTTCAGACTCCAATTATTCTTCATTATAGCAGCCTATTTCTTACCTTTAAATTATCTATTCTAGTCTGTAATAGTCCTATATGGTGGTTTATGTGTTTATTGTCCACTTTCTCTCCTAGAATGTAGGCTGGACCAATGTGGCTATAATGTCTATCACCACTCTTCCCCAGCGCCCAGTCCTGTGACTGAGACACAGACAGAGACCCCAGTAGTTACTTGTTCATTGAAGGAATAAGCATTTATGAAATACTAAAAGTTAGACTAGAAGATAATGTTGATACTTGCCATTGCTGCTGCAAGACACAATTCTCTTCAACTGCCAGTATCTGCACCTAGTTACCTGAGGGCTTTTGTTCTTTTTTGCCATTGGATTATGTTTTCCATTCAGTGGGTTTGGAGTACCTGGAAACACATATACCCCTGGGAGCAGGGCTCAGCCACTGATTGGATTTGATATAGAGATACCTTGGCTCCCTTGGTCCGTTGGGTGAGATAAATGAAGCATTTTTACACTGGTTGCCAGAGTTGCTGCAGCAGAATTCAGTTTCAGTCATGCAATGTGCTAGCCCTCAAGTCCACACCCTTTATTAGCTGTTCCCCATTCATTCCTTGCTTCACTTCCCAATTCTCTTGCTGTTTTCCTGTCACTTCCCCAATAAGCCACTTGCACTTAAAACCTTGCCTCAGGATCTGGACAACCCAAACCAAGACAGAAGACACAAAAATTCACAAAAGCTATACAGGTTTTCCAGACTCTATTTCTAAATGAGGAATCATGTGCTCTATTTTGAAAGTAAAAAGGTCATCTCCTTTCCTAAAACATAGGCCTTATTGTTGTCTTCTGATTACCTTGTGTACTAAAAGTATGACTACGTGAAAATATTCTTTTAGTAAATTACTTTCCTACTCTTGCAACTTTAGTTTTTAGCATACGTCACACTTCCAGACCACCATCTGGGCAACTGAAAGCACAGACTTTTTGCATCACCATCCAGAAATGTGGTTAACAATTGAAGAGTCATTTATGGCACAGTTACTGTATGAAAGGCAATGAAACCCTTTTAGAGGACACAGAGTTGGAATAAGATATTTGTCATCGTCTCTCAAGAGCTCACAATCCAGTAAGGGAGAGAAGCACATATATATTAAGATGGGGGTCAGCACTTTGGAAGCTTAAAAGGAATGTGCTGTGGGATGGCAAAGTAGAGTTGGGAGGATTCTGGTGAGGATCTGTGCAAGACGGGACCTAAGGATAAGTAATTCTGTGGATAAAACACTGTGAACAAAGGAAGGTTGGAAAGTACAAAGTATGGCGGCAGGACAGCTTTTATTCTGATTTTTGTAGAAGGAGTCATGATGGATAGATTGAACTCAGTCTTCAGTGTCTTAACAGGGAAGAAGCAATAGAGCTTGAGGAGAATATGGGGTGGGGTGGGGAGATGGAATTTCTGGTATCCATCTAATGGTACTGGATAGATAGCTGCTTACACATATATTGGGTTATATATGCAGTTCCAGGGGTTTAGGACTCATGATCTCAGCACAGAGCTCTAGGACTAGAACAAAAAAGTAAGGCTAGAATTGACCAATGCAGAGACAGAGTAGCATGAGTCAATTTAGCCATACATTGACAGCATAGTGAGATTATTGTGGGCTAGGATTGGGGAGTTTGGTTTCCTAGGATTGCCATAATAAAGTACCATGGACTGTAGATAAATTTATTTTCTCTTCATTCTAGAGGCTTGGAGTCTGAGATCAAGGTGTGGGCAGGGTTAGTTTCTTCTGAGGCTTCTCTAATTGGCTGGTAGGTGGCTGTCTTCTCTCTGTGTATGTTTGTCTCCTAATCTCTTCTAATAAAATTACCCATCATACTGGATTAAGGTCTAACCTAATACCTCACTTAATTGCCTCTTTAAAGATCCTGTCTCTAATTAGAATCACATTCTGAGATACTAGGGGTTAAGATCTCAACATATGAATTTGTGGTAAGGAACGTAATTTAGCTTATGAACAGGAAGTTAGAGAGCAATAGTGTATGTGTGTATGTATATGGGGTTTGCATGCATAAGAGGTGAAGTCAAGTTCATTCAATCTCATTGATGTGAAGAAAATGTGGTTCTGTTGAATGAAAGAATAGAAGGAAAAGCCAAAGTAGGATGGGCAGAAAACAAAGCAAAACCACAGAAAAGCGGCTGGAGGCAGCTGTGGAAGAAAGAAAACATGGTTAGAGAGATTAGGAGGAAGAAGAGAGGTTGGTTTCAGGAGAAGAGAGAAAGAGGTGCCCCCTAATACGGCCAATGGATAGCAATGATTAGCAGGGGGGTGGGTGGTCATGACAACTGAAAGTCAGGATGGCTGAATAGTTGAAAAACTGGTCAGGCAGGCCTGAAGAAAAGAAACAACATATTTGTGTATTTTTTCCCCAAGAAGAATGCCAACCATGTTCTAGAAAACCAACATTACATGTTAATTGAGGCATGTAAATTTTTTAGGCATGGTATTTTTTTTAAATGTGGGGAAAAACAGGTTCATGATGACATGAAAATATGATGACATATATTGCAGGTCTACCTGTGTTCCATTTTGATATAATGTCAGCTTCTGAACTCTGAATGTTATAGGATTCATTTTCAAATAATAATGAAATGTGATTTTTACTGTATGTCTAAACAGTGTTTAGTACCAGATTCTGTGGTGAGACCCAAGAGATAAGATATGACTTATCTCCAGAAGGAGTTCACATGTTGCTGATCAATGTATATTTTTACATATTTGTACAATTTCAGCACTAAGGAAAACCTTCTATTTCTCCATGCTTTATTTGGGTGGGCACTCATTCCTGTCTGGAAACCTCAGTAGTTGGCATGAAAAGAGACATTTTGTTATATAGGCTTTGGGTTGAAAGATGAACACTTATCTTACTGGTATTCAAAATATTTGAGCCTGGAAGTTTACTGACTGGCTGGAAATTTAAACTATAGTTTCTGGGCTTGCACTGAAAACATCAACAAGTATGCAAATTTGCCATTTTACTTGATTCTACCATTTTGTTATGAAAAACTGTGATGTAGAATGCACCATGAAAGATAAAAAGAACTGTAAAATGTGGATGCTTAGGGAAGTGAGTGGTGCAGTATCTACATTCCTGGGATGGAAAGCAGAAGAATTTGTGCTAATGCTTCCCCTTGCACTGGGGCCTCAGGAAAGTCACTACTTTCCTAAGCTTTCAATGCCTCCTGTACCCACTTCTAACTTTTTTTTTTTTTTAAGGTTTTATTTATTTGAGAGAGAGAGCAAGAGAGCACAAGTCAGGGGGAGGGGCAGAGGAGAGGGAGAAGCAGAGCAGGGAGCCCACTCAACCCCAGGGCTCTGAGATCAAGACCTGAGAGGAAGGCAGCTGCAACCCACTGAGCCACCCAGGTGTCACACTTATAACTTTCATTTTGAAAAATTACCTTTCAGAAAAATACAGCAAACACTCATATAATTCTCTAGAGTCACCAATACATAACATTTTCCTCATATTTGTTTCATTTCTCTCTATGTCATTATCTATTCACATATGTGTTTATATGTAGTTCTAATTTTTTCTCAACCATTGGAAAATAAGTTGTAGACATGATACGAGATAATAAATACGCTGCCATGTATCACCTAAAAACAAGGACGTTCTTCTATGTAACTATGTAACCATGTACTTTATCTGTCAAGATATTTAATGTTGTTATAGAAATATTACTAATTTCAAATTTTCCCAGTTGCTCCAAATATGTCCTTTAGAACATGTTCCTCCCCATTTTGAATCTAAACAAATATCATATATTTCATTTAGTTGTCCTGCCTCTTTCATTTCTTTTAATCTAGAATAGTATTTTGTCTCTTATAATAAAGATAATTTTGAAGAGTGTAAGCTAGTAATTTTGTAGATAGTACCTCAATTCGAAATTTAACCTAATTGTTTTCTGAATAGTAAATTCAAGCAAATAATGTTTTGGTATAAGGATGCTTCGTAGATGACATTATGTACTTCTTATTGCATCCCACCAGGAGGCACCTTATTAATCTGTTTCGCTGTTGGTATTATTAAGGGTGACCAGATGATTGAGTTTGTGCCCACCTGATTTCTCCATTGTACAAAGTACCTGTTCCCCTTTTTAGTTAATAAGAAATAAAGGGGTCATTCTTCGAGATCATGTAAGTATTTTATTTCCAACAAATTTCACCCAATGGTTTTATTATCTATGAATGATCCTTGATTGATTTAGTTATTAAATTGATAATACTAATTGTAATGTTTCTATCCATTATTGAAGATGGAGTATCAAAGTCTCCAGCTCTTATTGTTGATTATTTGTCACTTTCAATCTATCAATAACACATTATTATTATTATTATTTTTGACAGTAGGTATTCTAGTAGGTGTGAGTTGGTATCTCATTGTAGCTTTTGTTTGTATTTCCCTAATGAAAGATAGTAAGCATTTTTTATATGCTTGTTGGCCATTTGTATATCATCAATGGATAAATGTCTATTTAAGTCCTTTGTCCAATTTTGAATTGGGTTGCTTATTTTTTGGTGTTGAATTATAGGAGTTTATTACAACTTATCAGATACAGGATTTGCACCCTGCTCCCTGGCCCAATTCTGTGGGCTCCATTTTCACTCTGTTAATTGTGCCTTTTGATGCACAATTTTTAATTTTATGTGATCCAATTTACCTATTTTTCTTCTGTTGCCAATGCTTTTATTATCATATTCAAGAAATTATTGGGGGAGGGGCAAGATGGCGGAAGAGTAGGGTCCCCAAATCACCTGTCTCCACCAAATTACCTAGAAAACCTTCCAATCATCCTGAAAATCTATGAATTCTGCCTGAGAATTAAAGAGAGACCAGCTGGAATGCTACAGTAAGAAGAGTTCGCGCATCTATCAAGGTAGGAAGACGGGGAAAAAGAAGTAAAGAAACAAAGGCCTCCAAGGGGGAGGGGCCCCGCGAGGAGCCGGGCTGAGGCCGGGGCGAGTGTCCCCAGGACAGGAGAGCCCCGTCCCGGAGACGCAGGAGCTGCACCGACCTTCCCGGGCGGAAAGGGGCTCGCAGGGAGGTGGAGCAGGACCCAGGAGGGCGGGGGTGCCCTCGGGCTCCCGGGGACACTAACAGACACCTGCGCCCCGGGAGAGTGCGCCGAGCTCCCTAAGGGCTGCAGCGCGGGCGGCGGGACCCGGCGGGACCCGGAGCAGCTCGGAGGGGTTTGGGCGGCGGCTCCGCGGAGGGGGCTGCGCGGCCCCGGGAGCAGCTCGGAGGGGCTCGGGCAGAGGAAGAGGCTCCGTGCGGAGGGGGCTGCGCGGTTCCAGGAGCAGCTCGGGGTGCTCGGGCGGCGGCTCCGCGGAGGGGGCTGCGGGGCGGGAGCGCGAATCCACCAGCGCAGGCTCCGGAGCACAGGGCGCCGGGACACAGCCCAGGATCCAGCCTCCCCCGGGGACAGGCAGAGGCCGGGAGGGCCCAGGACAGCGAGGACGCTCCTGCCCGGAGCTGAGCAGATCAGCGGCCCCGCCCCGGAGCCTCCAGGCCCTGCAGACCGAGAGCTCCAGAGTTACTGCGGGGGCTGAATCCAGGGCTCCAGAGCTGGCCCCGCCACTGGGGTTGTTCCTCCTGGGGCCTCACAGGGTAAACAACCTCCACTGAGCCCTGCACCAGGCGGGGGCAGAGCAGCTCCCCCAAGTGCTAACACCTGAAAATCAGCACAACAGGCCCCTCCCCCAGAAGACCAGCTAGACGGACAAGTTCCAGGGGAAGTCAAGGGACTTAAAGTACACAGAATCAGAAGATACTCCCCCGTGGTTTTTTTTTTTTTTGTTTGTTCTGTTTTGTTTTGTTTTGCTTTTTGATTTGTTTCCTTCCCCCACCCCCTTTTTTTTCTCCTTTCTTTTTCTTTCTCTTCTTCTTCCCTTTTTTTTTCTTTTTCGTTTTTTTTTCTTCCTTTTTTTTCTCTTTCTCTTTTCTTTCCTTCTTTCTCTCCTCTTTTTCTCCTTTTCCCAATACAACTTGCTTTTGGCCACTCTGCACTGAGCAAAATGACTAGAAGGAAAACCTCACCTCAAAAGAAAGAATCAGAAACAGTCCTCTCTCCCACAGAGTTACAAAATCTGGATTACAATTCAATGTCAGAAAGCCAATTCAGAAGCACTATTATACAGCTACTGGTGGCTCTAGAAAAAAGCACAAAGGACTCAAGAGACTTCATGACTGCAGAATTTAAAGCTAATCAGGCAGAAATTAAAAATCAATTGAATGAGATGCAATCCAAACTAGAAGTCCTAACGACGAGGGTTAACGAGGTGGAAGAACGAGTGAGTGACATAGAAGACAAGTTGATAGCAAAGAGGGAAACTGAGGAAAAAAGAGACAAACAATGAAAAGACCATGAAGATAGATTAAGGGAAATAAACGACAGCCTGAGGAAGAAAAACCTACGTTTAATTGGGGTTCCCGAGGGTGCCGAAAGGGCCAGAGGGCCAGAATATGTATTTGAACAAATTCTAGCTGAAAACTTTCCTAATCTGGGAAGGGAAACAGGCATTCAGATCCAGGAAATAGAGAGATCCCCCCCTAAAATCAATAAAAACCGTTCAACACCTCGACATTTAATAGTGAAGCTTGCAAATTCCAAAGATAAGGAGAAGATCCTTAAAGCAGCAAGAGACAAGAAATCCCTGACTTTTATGGGGAGGAGTATTAGGGTAACAGCAGACCTCTCCACAGAGACCTGGCAGGCCAGAAAGGGCTGGCAGGATATATTCAGGGTCCTAAATGAGAAGAACATGCAACCAAGAATACTTTATCCAGCAAGGGTCTCATTCAAAATGGAAGGAGAGATAAAGAGCTTCCAAGACAGGCAGCAACTAAAAGAATATGTGACCTCCAAACCAGCTCTGCAAGAAATTTTAAGGGGGACTCTTAAAATTCCCCTTTAAGAAGAAGTTCAGTGGAACATTCCACAAAAACAAGGACTGAATAGATATCATGATGACACTAAACTCATATCTCTCAATAGTAACTCTGAATGTGAACGGGCTTAATGACCCCATCAAAAGGCGCAGGGTTTCAGACTGGATAAAAAAGCAGGACCCATCTATTTGCTGTCTACAAGAGACTCATTTTAGACAGAAGGACACCTACAGCCTGAAAATAAAAGGTTGGAGAACCATTTACCATTCGAATGGTCCTCAAAAGAAAGCAGGGATAGCCATCCTTATATCAGATAAACTAAAATTTACCCCGAAGACTGTAGTGAGAGATGAAGAGGGACACTATATCATACTTAAAGGATCTATTCAACAAGAGGACTTAACAATCCTCAATATATATGCCCCGAATGTGGGAGCTGCCAAATATATAAATCAATTATTAACCAAAGTGAAGAAATACTTAGATAATAATACACTTATACTTGGTGACTTCAATCTAGCTCTTTCTATACTCGATAGGTCTTCCAAGCACAACATCTCCAAAGAAACAAGAGCTTTAAATGATACACTGGACCAGATGGATTTCACAGATATCTACAGAACTTTACATCCAAACTCAACTGAATACACATTCTTCTCAAGTGCACATGGAACTTTCTCCAGAATAGACCACATATTGGGTCACAAATCGGGTCTGAACCGATACCAAAAGATTGGGATCGTCCCCTGCATATTCTCAGACCATAATGCCTTGAAATTAGAACTAAATCACAACAAGAAGTTTGGAAGGACCTCAAACACGTGGAGGTTAAGGACCATCCTGCTAAAAGATGAAAGGGTCAACCAGGAAATTAAGGAAGAATTAAAAAGATTCATGGAAACTAATGAGAATGAAGATACAACCGTTCAAAATCTTTGGGATGCAGCAAAAGCAGTCCTAAGGGGGAAATACATCGCAATACAAGCATCCATTCAAAAACTGGAAAGAACTCAAATACAAAAGCTAACCTTACACATAAAGGAGCTAGAGAAAAAACAGCAAATAGATCCTACACCCAAGAGAAGAAGGGAGTTAATAAAGATTCGAGCAGAACTCAACGAAATCGAGACCAGAAGAACTGTGGAACAGATCAAGAAAACCAGGAGTTGGTTCTTTGAAAGAATTAATAAGATAGATAAACCATTAGCCAGCCTTATTAAAAAGAAGAGAGAGAAGACTCAAATTAATAAAATCATGAATGAGAAAGGAGAGATCACTACCAACACCAAGGAAATACAAACGATTTTAAAAACATATTATGAACAGCTATACGCCGATAAATTAGGCAATCTAGAAGAAATGGACGCATTCCTGGAAAGCCACAAACTACCAAAACTGGAACAAGAAGAAATAGAAAACCTGAACCGGCCAATAACCAGGGAGGAAATTGAAGCAGTCATCAAAAACCTCCCAAGACACAAGAGTCCAGGGCCAGATGGCTTCCCAGGGGAATTTTATCAAACGTTTAAAGAAGAAACCATACCTATTCTCCTAAAGCTGTTTGGAAAGATAGAAAGAGATGGAGTACTTCCAAATTCGTTCTATGAGGCCAGCATCACCTTAATTCCAAAACCAGACAAAGACCCCACCAAAAAGGAGAATTACAGACCAATATCCCTGATGAACATGGATGCAAAAATTCTCAACAAGATACTAGCCAATAGGATCCAACAGTACATTAAGAAGATTATTCACCATGACCAAGTAGGATTTATCCCTGGGACACAAGGCTGGTTCAACACCCGTAAAACAATCAATGTGATTCATCATATCAGCAAGAGAAAAACCAAGAATCATATGATCCTCTCATTAGATGCAGAGAAAGCATTTGACAAAGTACAGCATCCATTCCTGATCAAAACTCTTCAGAGTGTAGGGATAGAGGGAACATTCCTCGACTTCTTAAAAGCCATCTATGAAAAGCCCACAGGAAATATCATTCTCAATGGGGAAGCACTAGGAGCCTTTCCCCTAAAATCAGGAACAAGACAGGGATGTCCACTCTCACCACTGCTATTCAACATAGTACTGGAAGTCCTGGCCTCAGCAATCAGACAACAAAAAGACATTAAAGGCATTCAAATTGGCAAAGAAGAAGTCAAACTCTCCCTCTTCGCCGATGACATGATACTCTACATAGAAAACCCAAAAGTCTCCACCCCAAGATTGCTAGAACTCATACAGCAATTCGGTAGCATGGCAGGATACAAAATCAATGCCCAGAAATCAGTGGCATTTCTATACACTCACAATGAGACTGAAGAAAGAGAAATTAAGGAGTCAATCCCATTTACAATTGCACCCAAAAGCATAAAATACCTAGGAATAAACCTAACCAAAGATGTAAAGGATCTATACCCTCAAAACTATAGAACACTTCTGAAAGAAATTGAGGAAGACACAAAGAGATGGAAAAATATTCCATGCTCATGGATTGGCAGAATTAATATAGTGAAAATGTCAATGTTACCCAGGGCAATATACACGTTTAATGCAATCCCTATCAAAATACCATGGACTTTCTTCAGAGAGTTAGAACAAATTATTTTAAAATTTGTGTGGAATCAGAAAAGACCCCGAATAGCCAGGGGAGTTTTAAAAAAGAAAACCATATCTGGGGGCATCACAATGCCAGATTTCAGGTTGTACTACAAAGCTGTGGTCATCAAGACAGTGTGGTACTGGCACAAAAACAGACACATAGATCAGTGGAACAGAATAGAGAATCCAGAAGTGGACCCTGAACTTTATGGTCAACTAATATTTGATAAAGGAGGAAAGACTATCCATTGGAAGAAAGACAGTCTCTTCAATAAATGGTGCTGGGAAAATTGGACATCCACATGCAGAAGAATGAAACTAGACCACTCTCTTTCACCGTACACAAAGATAAACTCAAAATGGATGAAAAATCTAAATGTGAGACAAGATTCCATCAAAATCCTAGAGAAGAACACAGGCAACACCCTTTTTGAACTCGGCCACAGTAACTTCTTGCAAGATACATCCACGAAGGCAAAAGAAACAAAAGCAAAAATGAACTATTGGGACTTCATCAAGATAAGAAGCTTTTGCACAGCAAAGGATACAGTCAACAAAACTCAAAGACAACCTACAGAATGGGAGAAGATATTTGCAAATGACATATCAGATAAAGGGCTAGTTTCCAAGATCTATAAAGAACTTCTTAAACTCAACACCAAAGAAACAAACAATCCAATCATGAAATGGGCAAAAGACATGAAGAGAAATCTCACAGAGGAAGACATAGACTTGGCCAACATGCATATGAGAAAATGCTCTGCATCACTTGCCATCAGGGAAATACAAATCAAAACCACAATGAGATACCACCTCACACCGGTGAGAATGGGGCAAATTAACAAGGCAGGAAACAACAAATGTTGGAGAGGATGCGGAGAAAAGGGAACCCTCTTGCACTGTTGGTGGGAATGTGAACTGGTGCAGCCACTCTGGAAAACTGTGTGGAGGTTCCTCAAAGAGTTAAAAATAGACCTGCCCTACGACCCAGCAATTGCACTGTTGGGGATTTACCCCAAAGATACAAATGCAATGAAACGCCGGGACACCTGCACCCCGATGTTTATAGCAGCAATGGCCACGATAGCCAAACTGTGGAAGGAGCCTCGGTGTCCAACGAAAGATGAATGGATAAAGAAGATGTGGTTTATGTATACAATGGAATATTACTCAGCTATTAGAAATGACAAATACCCACCATTTGCTTCAACGTGGATGGAACTGGAGGGTATTATGCTGAGTGAAGTAAGTCAGTCGGAGAAGGACAAACATTATATGTTCTCATTCATTTGGGGAATATAAATAATAGTGAAAGGGAATATAAGGGAAGGGAGAAGAAATGTGTGGGAAATATCAGAAAGGGAGACAGAACGTAAAGACTGCTAACTCTGGGAGACGAACTAGGGGTGGTAGAAGGGGAGGAGGGCGGGGGGTGGGAGTGAATGGGTGACGGGCACTGGGGGTTATTCTGTATGTTAGTAAATTGAACACCAATAAAAAATTAAAAAAAAAATTATTGCCAAATCCAATGTCATTAAGTTTTTCCTTCATTTTCTCCTAAGAGTTTTATAGTTTTAGATTTTAAGTCTTTGATCAATTTTGAATTGAGTTTTGTATATGGTTCAAAGTAAGGGTTCAGTTTCATTCTTTTGCATGTGGTTATCTAGTTTTCATAGCATCATTTGTTGAAAAGACTATCTTTTCCCCATTGAATGGTCTTGCACCCTTGACAAAAGCCACTTGACCCATAGATGTGAGTATATTTCTGGACAGTCTGTTTTATTGTATTAGTCTGTGTGTCTGTGTTAATGGAATTACCACACTGTTTTGATTACTGCAATTTTGTGGTAAGTTTTGAAATCAGGAAGTATGAAACTTTTTGTTCTTCTTTATCAAGATTGTTTTAGCTATTTGAGGTTCCTTGAGATTTCATATGAATTTAAGATGGATTTTTCTATTTCTGCAAAAGAACATGCTACTGGAATTTTTATTGGGATTGTATTAAATTGGTAGATAGCTTTGGGTAATGTTGAATTCTTAACAATGTTAAGTCTTCCA
The DNA here is from genome assembly GCF_053574225.1 of Canis aureus. NCBI lineage: Eukaryota > Metazoa > Chordata > Mammalia > Carnivora > Canidae > Canis > Canis aureus. The sequence continues at coordinate 83,673,160 of NC_135611.1, read as the reverse complement.
GTCCATGAACATGGGATGTCTTTCCATTTATTTTATTTATTTGTTTGTTTATTTATTTATTTATGAACGAGAGCACACATACATGCATGTAAGAGGCAGAAGGAAAGGGAGAGAGTCTTAAGGAGTCTCTGCACTGACATCTGCAGAACCAAATGTGGGGCTCCATCTTACAACCAACCCGAAATCATGACCTGAGCCCAAATTAAGACCTGGATGCTTAATTGACAGAGTCATCCAGGTGCCCCGTGTCTTCTTTTTTTTTTTTTTTCAGGAATGTTTTATAGTTTTCATTGTATAGGTCTTTCACCTGCTTGGTTAACTCTATTCCTAGATTTATTCTTTTTGATGCTGTTGTAGATAGAATTGTTTTCATAATTTGCTTTTTGAATGATTCATTGTTAGTATATGGAAACATAGCTGATTTTTTTGTGTGTGTGTTGATTTTATAACCTGCTACTTTGCTGAACTCATTTATTCTAACTGGTTTTGTGTGTATATGGCGTCTTTGTGTGTAATATTTGAGGTTTTCTACATACAAGATCATGTCTCTATGAATAGAGATGATTTTAGTTCTTCCTTTCCAATTTAGAAAGAAGCCTAATTGCAGTAGCTAGGACTACTAATACTATGTGGAGTATAAGTGGCAAAAGTGAATATTCTTGTCTTTATCCTATCTTAGAGGAAAAGATTTAATCTTTCACTGTTGAGTATGATGTTAGTTGTAGGCTTTTCATATATATCCTTTATTATGTTGTAGTTTACTTTTTTTCTTTGCTTACTGGTTTGTTCTTTTTATCATGAAGCTCTGTTCATTTTTCTTTAGCATTTTTTTCTTTGTATATTTTCTAAAAGTCTCTCTTGAGGTTTTATGATTCTTCTGACATTCATATCTAATGTTGAGCTCCTTTAGTGAATTTTTTGTTATTGTAGTTTTAATGCCAGAATTTGCATTTTGTTCTTTTAATTTTTTTAATAATTTCTATCCATGGTCTCAATTTGAAGCATTTTTATCACAGCTTCCTTTACATCTTAAAGTATGTTTGCCTTTTGTTCTTAAACAAATTTAATGCCTTTGTTACATTTGGTATCTAACCTCAGAGATTTTTTTTTATTGTTGTTTTTGTCTGCTCTTCACCCCTCCCCCACTCTTGTGTATGGGTCACTCTTTCCTGTTTTTCTGTGTATCTCATAATTTTTTGTTAAGAACTAGACCACCCTAGATACTGCTTCTCCACTGCCTCTGGAACTTCATTTTGTTGTTTGCTTGATTAATAACTGGGCTAGACTATTACTGAATTATATATCTCCCACAATAGGAAGCTTTTGGTTTTGCTCCTCATAGAGTGCAGTCTTGGGTATGTGCACAGTCATTCTGGGATTTCTCTTTTTCTGATCTTTCTGTTATGCTGTTGTCCTCATTTGTTACTACAGCCAGCTATTGGGCCCCACTAATTGCCAGATGATTGCTCTATTCTTTTAGACAATGCCCCAGGGGCATAAATTATTCCACACTCTGATCCAATTAAATTTAAACAAGGTAGTTTTTGAGGTCCATCTTAGAGGTTTGTTCTAACCTCAGGAGGACTCTTAGCTTTTTCACACTTTCTCTCTGGTGAGTTAGCTGGCCTATGGTTTGTTGCTCTTAATTAAGAGAAGCTATTGTTTTTGAGAGCATTCTGAGATTTGAACTTCTCTACCCTCTGTTTCACATAAAGCCAGTTCCTTTGGGGAGGATTTTAGAACTCTCTTATTATGAGTTGCTTTTGGGGGGTGGGGGTGAAAAATTTTTGAGTCACTATTTTGGGACCCAGATAAGGTGGCATACTCTGATCTTCTTGGCTTGCTTCTTCTGATTTGGAACCTGCACTAAGCTGGTGAGAGGATGATTGAGGCCCTAGTTTTCTTGGCCTGTTGCATATGTGGTCTCTCTGTCTTGGGTGTTGGGTATGAAGGGATCTACTTGTGGTGTCTAAATGGGATGTCTCTTGATCAGATGAGGGCCCCAAATGTGGAGTGACAGTCAGTAGTACTAAGTCAGTGACACAAGAGGTGAAAGGATTCACCTGAGGCAGAACAAAGGAGATAGAAGTTTACTGAATTTACTGCAGGAGTGGTGAGCAGGACAATAAAGGAAAAGTTGTCTGCAATGAGGTAGTAGGTGGCGGCTGTTTTTATTTTTATTTTTTAAAGATTTTATTTATTCATGAAAGACTCAGAGAGAGGCAGAGACACAGGTGGAAGAAGAAGCAGGCTCCCTGCTAAGCAGGGACACCCCCCGCCCCACCCCGGAAGCAGGGCTTGATCCCAGGGTTTTGGGATCAAGACCTGAGCCAAAGGCAGATGCTTCACTAACTGAGCCACCCAGACACCCCTAATCAGTTATTTTTGTTTCATTGGGCAGTAACTCTGTGGAGCTCCTCATATGATTATCCCAGAATTTCCTCATCAGTGTTGCAGAAGTTTGGAATCAAGGTATTAGCAGAGTCATGCTCTCTCTAAAGATGCTAACAGAAGCTGCTTCTTTGCTTTATTTTAGCTTTTGGTGCTTGTTGGCAATCCTTGATGCTCCTTGGCTTGTGGGTGCATCATTCCATCCTCTGCCTTTGTCTTCATTGGTGTACTTACCTCTGTGTCTGTTTGTGTGTGTGTACACATTTTCCCTTATCTTCACTTAATTACATCTGTAAAGACCCTATTTCCAAATAAAGTCACATTCACAAGTACTGGCTTTCAAACTTGAATATATCTTCTGGCAGACATAATTCAACCTGTAGTACCATTGGTAATGTGTAAGATGTCCACTTCCCCATAGTCCTGCCTAAGACTGTGTTGCCAAGTTTTTGAATATTTACCAACCAAACAGATCTTAAATAGTAAGTCAGCATTTTGTTCTTTCTAGATTTATTATTTATTTGAGAGAGACAGAGAGTGAGCATGAGCTGGGGGCAGAAGGCAGAGGGAGAGGCAGAAGCAGGCTCTGCCTGAGCTGGGAGACACAGGGCTTGATGCCAGGACCCGGATCCATGACCTGAGCTGAAGGCAGACACTTAACTGAGCTATGGAAGTGCTCAGTAAGTCAGCATTTCTATTTCTCTTATTGCAAAAAAAAGTGGAATTTTTTTCATATGTTTATGTGCCATTTAAAAACTCTTCATGGCTTTTTAGGTTGTAATCACAAGCATTATTATGGAGATTTTCTAATGCATAAAAGTAGAGAGACCATTTAATGATCTTCCATATTTCTAACATCTGGCTTAATCAATTGTCAACATTTTGCCAATATTATTTCATCTGTTACTCCCTTCTGCCCCACGTCTCTCTTATTCTAGGCATCATATCATTTCATCTATAAGAATTCAGTATGTGGGATCCCTGGGTGGCGCAGCGGTTTGGCGCCTGCCTTTGGCCTAGGGCATGATCCTGGAGACCCAGGATCGAATCCCACATCGGGCTCCCGGTGCATGGAGCCTGCTTCTCCCTCTGCCTGTGTCTCTGCCTCTCTCTCTCTCTCTCTCTGTGTGACTATCATAAATAAATAAAAATTAAAAAAAAAAACACACACAAAAAAAGAATTCAGTATGTAACTCTAATACCTATAACTTAAAAAAACACAAGATAGCAATACCATTTTTATATGTAATAAAATTACTAATGATTCTTTAGTTATATCTAATGCTCAGTCTGTGTTCAAGTTGTCTTAAAAAATCACTTTTTCAGTATAATTTTTAAAAACTATTCCATGAGGGACTGGACAAAATCATGTCTAGGGTCTTCTTTCATTTTAAAGTTTGGAGATTTATCTTCTAATTCTACATAATAAATGAAGAGAAACCTTGCTATTGTAAGCCTTGAAATACTGCTGGGTAATGATCTCATTACTTGTGAATTCTGCAGAGCACTGTTTCCATGTTCTCTTTCTTCAGTTTGTAATAGTCTTATCTATTGTGCTATCATTAGATTGTTATCTATTACTTCTCTGGAAATAGAGTGACTTGGTTCTCTAATAGGACTTTGTTCTCAAAGCCTTTTTCAGATGTGAAAATAGACCATAATGTCACCTTAATCTTGCTGTGAGCCTAATAGGGAGTGAAAAATGTCATTGGTGATGGCATGATTGTAGGCTTATCATTTTTTCTCATTTGCTATGTTCTATTAATTCGTTCAAAATCTTGACTTTACCTCTTCTCTATTCCTCTGATATTTGCATTACTGCTGCATTCTATATGGTATCACTTCTAAGCAGAGCCAGACATCCAGGGTTCAAGTCTCACTCCTGCCATTCACCAACTGTTTCCTTTTCTGTGAAAGAGGGGCATAATAAAATCATTGACCTTACTGGGTTGTTGTGAAGATTAGTTAATTCTTGTTAAATAGCAAAACAACAAGCTGGAAGCGCCAAATAAATGTAGATTTTATTAATCTTTTTGCCTCCTAAATGCCTCTGCTTTAACTAAATTCTGCTTACCATTGTCAGAATAATTTGAAAGCTCTTGTTAGAGAACCATACTGTTCAATATGGATGCTACTATTAGCCGTTGGCTATTTAAATTTAAATTAAAGAAAGTTGAACATTTGGCTTCTCATGTAATCTAACCTCTTGACAAGTATTTAATAGCCATGCATTATTAGTGACTACAATATTGGGAAACATAGAAACTTTCTTTCCATTGGTGCAGAAAGTTCTAGTGATGGGGTGATGGGTGGGGTGATGGCACTAATATCAGAAGGTAAACCTTGTTCCCTGATGTGGGAAACAAAATGCAGAAGGAATTTTATTAAATTTCCTTACTACCTACAGCCCACTGACAAGTCCTTGAAACAGGCAAAGTGACATTCCTTTAGAGACTCTACTACCTGGATGCTGATACTTTGTTAAAGGCAAAAGGCAATCCTAACCTGACCCACCCCCACCCCCACCACGCCCACTTCCACCCCACAATCCTGTAAGTCTACTTTAATATATAAAAATTCCTTTAGAAATTTCCTTTATCTCTAAATCCCTTAAGATATGTGTTGACAATCATCTCCCAAGTGTATGGTCCACCAACACACATCTGAAGGGTCTCATGACTAAGGTTTTATTAGAGGGTAATAAATGACTTTTTCCCAACAGTAGCCAGCCCCCTCAAGGTCCTGGAAACTTTGCTTCCAAAATTCCTTTGAGATTATGTTCTCCCTAACTCCGTCCCAACTTCAAAGTCTATAACAGGCCACTCCTCATGGCCTCTATGCTGCTCCTTCTGCCCATCAGTCCTGTCACCATGCTTTAATAAAATTGCCTTTTTGCACCAAAGATGTCTGAAGAGTTCTTTCTTGGCTGTCGGGTCCAAACCCTAACATTCTTTCCTACATCATTCCCCTTCTCCTTTTCTTTTCATGAAGATATTTTCCTCTGCCTTCTGGGAGATGGTAGTTTTCTGAGGGAAGATGGCATTCCTCACTTAGCTCTCTTGTGATAATAACCTAATAGGGATAGAGAGATAGAGACCAAGTTTCTTTATTAGGAGGAGATAATGTATCTAAAAATCTTCCTTCCTGTGTGGCCCTACATCTTGGCTTTTTCTTTTTCTTAGACATGTCTGTCTGTAAATGACATTCCTCCTTCTCTTCTCCCTCCCCTCCCCTCTCCGCCTCCCTCCCACTGCTCACGTAATATTCACACTGAGGCATAAATTTCTGGCCATGTATCTCCCCACACACACCCCTCCAAAGAGTCTGTCATCATCTCCTTTATAATTGGGGAGGTAACTTCAATTCAGAGATGGAAGGCTAGCATGAATATTTTTGGCCACGGATCTGAGCTGCATTAGCCACTCCAGTTTTATCAAAGATCCTAGTGCTTAGGACATAAGCATAGCAACTAGTTTAAGTACCTTGTATGTATATATACCTCAAGTTGAAGATCTCATGGAAGAGTTGGGGAGATTAGTTAGTAACCTACAGAATTTTATTCCCGTAATGGATCCCCCAAAACCTACCACCTCAAGTCCAAATTCCTCTGACTTTCAAAGCTCTCTAGAATAGACTCCACTGTAATTATCTAATTTTCTTTAATTCAATTCAGAAACTATTGGCTGAATGTCTACTATGCTCAAATTTCTCTACTTGACCCTAAAGTTACAAAGATAATAAGACATGGAATCCTCCATAAACGCGTTGTGGATTAGATTGATAGCAAGACGTATAAGTAAATACTGTATAAAATATTCCAGGTATGACAGTTGAGAAATGTTTTAAGTATTAGGTGAACACGAATGAGATAGCAATGAGTCCTTTCTGGAGAGACAGAATAAAAGTAAGGGACAGCTTCAAGGTGTACACATACATGCACGCATACACACGCTTGAATGGCTGATTCAGTTTGCCAGATAGGCATTTTAGGGGAAGTACATTCTAGATAAAGGGGACAGTATGAAAAAATTAGGCATGAAGTTTATATTCTTTACTCCAAACAGGCTTTTTGTCCACAAGTCATGATTCCATGTATATATTTAGGCTGTTCCAGTTTTGGAAGAACTCAAACTTAGTCCTATTTTTGGATGAGATCTGAGGATTTTTTTTTTTTTTTTAAGAAAAATGCAGTTTACCAGGAGAACATACACAATAATTATAATGGGAGGATTAGTTATCATGAGGCTCATAGATTCATTTGTGGGTTAATAATCATCATGGTTGATGAATTCATTTATAGCAAAAAAATGGTTTTTTCTAAAAAATATATTAATCCAAATATTTCTACAGATTATGCAGATGAATAAAACTTCCGATTTGAGAATATCCTATGATGAAGTGAACAAAGCCAATTGCCCATACAAAGAAGTTTGTGATCATCATAGACTTAAAGTTCAAAAATGGTATTCCTTGGAAATCAAATGGACAAAAGAAAATTATTATGGTCAACAGTTGCATATCTTAGAGTACTTCTTTTTCTTAGAGTACTTTGATAAGCATTAAAAAGAAAAGTTATAATTGATCATATCAAGAAGTAGAGCACAGAGACCTATAATACTTTTCTTAAAAGTGCTTTCCATATATTATATATATATGTATATATATATATATTTCTGTGATCAAAGTATAAATATGATTCTTCCCTCCTTATCTTATTGTGAAGAGCAATTACCAGTTCAGTACCTGATTGCTCTTCTCAAGATTTTCATCAAATATAATTGTAACTTCTATTTTTATAATTTTGATCAGCAAATAAACTACAGCCTTGATTTGTTGTTGTTGTTTCTGTTATCCATATCCTTAGTTCCTTCTAGGTAAGACTCAGTCATTGGTTGGGCATTAGTGGGGGGATACCTGGTGAGGAAAAGGGAGGAGTTAGGATAATATTGAGTTTTCTCACAAAGGAGGGCCCGTAGGTGGAGTTTGGGATAGGAGAATAGTATTATTTGATGGAGAAGAGAAGAAAATGCTGACTTCAATTTTGGACATGAACTTTGAGCTGCTTTGGGCACAAGGAACAACAAAAGAATGAGTTCATTTTCAAATAACAATTTATGCGCTCTTCCAAAATGGGAATCAGAATGAAGCAAGCAGCAGGATCCCTGAGAACTACCATTCCAATGCACACTAACTCTGCTCTGACCCTCTGGAGGGATCCTTGAGTCTTAGAGTTCCACAAAATGTACTTTAGAAACCTAATAGAATACCTTCCATGGGTGATAAAACCGAAGTATAAAGTACCTTGTTAAGGGGGGCATCTCAAGGAGGTAATGACTAAGACTCATTCATCCACTCTGCCTAGAATGTCTTGTCTACGGCTGGATACATCCCATGTTAAAGGGTGTAATACCTCCAAATGCTTCTTCATTGTTTGAATGTCATATCTGGTGCTTTCCACTTTTCTTTTTTCTTGTTTTTAAAGATTTTTAAAAAGTTATTTATTCATGAGAGACACACAGAGGCAGAAACATAGGTAGAGGGAGAAGCAGACTCCCTGTGGGAGAGCCTGATGTGGGACTCAATCCCAGAACCCCAGGATCACGACCTGAGTTAAAGGCACTCAATCACTGAGCCACCCCGGTATCGCATTCCACTCTTCTTTTTGAATTGATTATTTAAAACTAGTATGTAGAAGTTTTCTGTGATTTAATCCTGGTTACATAACTACAAATCAAGTGGTTTTATAAATATATTACAGGGAAAGTATTTTGTAGTTTGAACTAGCAGTGATATTCCCAAGCCTTGGGTCACTGTATATTTATTAGATAGATATTTCTTGCAATGAGCTTCCATTGTGGCCAAAAATTCTTGGAGTTTATTATAGTGGGTTATAAATTGTATCTGATGTGATTGATGACCATAAAAATGTAATAATACTTTAATAAATGTAACTGTTTATAAATTTTTCATATATATTACCATATTTTCACATTTTATTTTGTTTTAAGATTTTATTTATTTATTCATGAGAGACACAGAGCAAGAGAGAGAGAGGCAGAGACACAGGCAGAGGGAGAAGCGGGCTCCATGCAGGGAGCCCGACGTGGGACCCGATCCCGGGCCTCCAGGATCACACCCTGGGCCGAAGGCAGGAGCTAAACTGCTGAGCCACCCAGGGATTCCCCCCTCCTTTTTTTATTTACATATTTTCACATTTTAATAATACTTGGTAGGAGAAAGTTGTGTTTCCCAATTTTATAAATACAGAAAGTGAGGCTTAGATAATTTTGTTTCAAAGATTGAAATTCTAGCGGAATTCTAGGTCTACTGAATATTAAGATTAGATAGGTTCAAAGTACCATGATCTGGAAATCAGACCTGGAGAGGAGGCTGTGCATAGATCTAGAGTAGACACTCAACAATCCATTAATTCATTCAATAAATATTCATTGAGCACCTTCCGAGTACCAGGCCCAAAATCTAGGAGATCTTGAAAGAAGGCATAAAAACATAAGCAAAACCAGTTATCATTTTCAGGAATTAAAGAGATAATATACCCAGAGAGAAGCATTTTGTTTGGTGTGATCAGACAAGGGAAGCAAAAAAAGAAACTGGAATATCCATGGCCCAGGTTATAATGTTGGCAACAAGGGCAGAAGTTCATGGATTCCCAGTGTATGCCAATATATGATAGTGTTATAAAATATTGGAAATAAGCTATGTTAACAAACTTTTTAACCCAGACACATTTAGGATTTCACTATTCATAAAAGATGAATGATATAATTCTGCTCAGTGGTCCCAAATCAACAAGTTGGAATGTAATTTTAGTGGAGGATGCTTTGTAACTAACTTCCCTTAGTGACTTAATTTCCTACAAATATATGACCAAGGAAAACCATGATGGTGAGGTTAGGCTATTCCATCTCTCATCTTTCTTATGTGCCGTCACTGTCTCCACCCCAATCCTTGAACGAAGTCATTTACTCTGAGAAGAAAGTAGGAGACGTGCAGAAATATAGTTAGGGTCTACTTTTATGCTTTAAGTTATGTAGACTATTATTTATCACTAATATTTTTTTTCTGAGGAAAACATTTAAGAAAATGCTGTCCTTTTCTCATAATTATTTCCTGGTATTTGGGGGAAAAGTATAATCAAATTTATAAAGCAGAGTACTGAAAGGATTTTATTTTTATTTTTATGAAGTATAATTGATATATAGCATTATATTAGTTTCACCTGTAGAATGTAATGATTTGATATTTGAATACGTTTACAATAAGTCTACTGTCACCATCCATAGTCACACGTTTTTTGTGTGTGTGATGAGGACTTTAAAAATCCACTTTCTGAGCAACTTTCAAATATTTAACATAGTAACTATAGTCACCATGCTGTACATTAGGATGTAATTGAAAGCTTGTACCCTTTGACCTCTTCACCTATTTTACCTACCTACATCATCCACCTACATGCTACCTACACCCTTATGGAAACCACCAATATATTTCTGTATCTATGAGCTTGCTTTTTTCTTTGTTGGTTTCACATCTTTCTTTCTTTTTTAAAGATTTTATTTATTTATTCATTCATTAGAGACAGAGAGAGAAGGAGAGAGGCAGAGACGCAGGCAGAGGGAGAAGCAGGCTCCATGCAGGAAACCTGACATGGGACTTGATTCTGGGGCTCGGAGGTCATGCCCTTAACTGAAGGCAGACACTCAACTGCTGAGCCACCCAGGTGTCCCCCTCTCATCTTTTTTAAATTCGATTATTTGATTTTTTTGTTTGTTTGTTTGCTATTGGATTGTAGGAACTCTGTATATTTTGGATATTGATCTGTTATCAGATAAATGATTTGCAAATACTTTCATTCAGTAGGTTGCCTTTGTATTTTGTTAATTATTCCTTTGCTGTGCAGAAGGTTTTCATCTTGATATAGTCCCACCTGTTTATTTTTGCTTTTATTACCTTTGCTTTTGGAGTCCTATAAAAAATCATCAACAAGACTGATGTCAAGTGGCTTATTTCCTATGTTTTCCTATAGGAGTTCTATGATTTGGGGTCTTACATTCAAGTCTTTAATCCATTTAGAATTAATTTTTGTGTATGTTGTAAACAGTAGTCTAGTTTCAGTCTTTTGCATGTGACCAGTTTTCCTGGCACTATTTAATGAAAATATTGTCTTTCTCCCATTGCATTCTGTGGACGTTTGTCCTTTGGTTCCTTTGTTATGAATTTTGTTTCTTTTGTCATAAATTGTCTTTATATATGTGGGTTTATTTCTGGACTTTCTGTTCTGTTCCACTGACCTGTTTTTATGCCAATGCTATACTGTTTTGATTACTGGGGAATATATTATAATCTATTTTGAAATCAGGGAGCATGATACCTCCAGCTTTGTTCTTTCTCAAGATTGTTTTGGCTATTTGGGGTTTTTGTGGTTCATACAAACTTTAGGATTGTTTGTTCTATCTCTGTGAGAAATGCCATTGTAATTTTGTTAGGGATTGCATTGAATCTGTAGATTGCTTTGGGTGGAATGGACATTTTAACAATATTCTTCTAATCCACAAACCTGGAATATCTTTTCATTTATTTGTGTCTTCTTCAATATCTTTCATCAATGTCTTATTTTTAGTGGGCAAGTCTTTCAACTCTTTGGTTAAATTTATTCCTCGGTTTTTTAAATTTTTATTTTTTCTGGCCAACCCAAATACTTTATAATTTTTAATTGATATTCAATTTGCCAACATGTAGCATAACACCCAGGGCTCATCTCATCACATGCCCTCCTTAATGCGTGTCACCCAGTTACCCTATCCTGCCACACACCTCCCCTTCTGCAACCCTTTATTTCCCAGAGTTAGAGGAGTCTCTCATGGTTTGTCTTCTTCTCTAATTTTTCCCCACTCAGTTTCCCCCTCTTCCCTTATGATCTCTCTCATTATTTCTTATATTCCACGTATGAATGAAATCATATGATCATTGTCTTTCTCCAATTGATTTATTTCACTGAGCATAATACCCTCCAGTTCCATCAACATTAATGTAAATGGTAGGCATTCATCCTTTCTGATGGCTGAGTAATATTCCATTGTATATATACTAGGTATTTTTTTAATGAAATTGTAAATGGAATTATTTTCTTAATTTCTCTTTCTGACATTCTGTTGTTAGTGTATGGAAATGCAACAGATTTTGGTATATATTTTGTATCCTTTAACACCACTGAATTCATATTTTAGTTCTAACAGTTTTTGGGTGGCATCTTTAGGGTTTTCTACATAGGATATCACATCATCTGCACACAGTTTTTACCTCTTCCTTTCCAATATAGAGGCCTTTCTTCCTCCCTCATGCCCTCATTCTCGCTTGTTCTTTCTTTTGCCTAATTACTGTGATTAGGACTTCCAATACCATGTTGAATAAAAGTGCTATGACTAGGCATATTTGTCTTATTCCTGATTTTAGAGGAAAAGCTTTCAGCTTTTCACTGTTGACTACAATGTTAGCTGTGGGCTTGTCTGAGAAGAAAGTAAGGGACTTGCAGAAAAATACGATCTACTTTTATGTTTAAATTATATGGAACATTTTTTATCATTAAATTTTTAATTATTACTAGGGGATAGATGTACATGGGATTAAAATGTTTGTGAAGTATAATAATAAATATAAACCAATAAATTGTCAAATTGAAGGTATCATTCTTCTGGATACTCTTGGAAAAATCCTGCATAAACATTATTTAAAACTGTCCTAGGCTTGAAAAAAATGTAGCTAAAATATACATACACCATATACTTTAAAAATACACACATATGTATACCATGTAATATATAAAGGCCATTAATAATTTGCAAGTAATTTAAATTTATATATAATTGTGCCAGCTAGCCTCTAAGATGGCTTCCCATAATCCCCACCTCCTGGTACTTATGTCTGGTATAATTCCTTCTCCTTGAGCATGGGATGGACCTACAGACTTTTTTCTAGCTAATAGAGTTTGGTAGAAGTGATAGTATATCACTTTTGAAATCAGGCTATTAAAGACTGTGGCTTCTGTGTTGGATATCTCTCTGTCTCTCTCTCTCATCACTTGCTCTAAGGGAATAAATTGGCTATGTTGTCAGCAGTCCTATGGAAAGTCCTATATGGTAAGAAACTGAAGGCTCTTACTAACAGAGAAGACCTGAGGTCTGCCAACAGCCAGTGAGCTTGAAAGAGGGTTCTGCAGTTGACTTTTGAGATGATTGTGCTCTTAACTGACATCTTTACTGTAACCATGTAAGAGACTGAGCCACAACAGTTCAGCTAGGTTAGTCCTGGATTCTTGCCCATCAAAATCTGTGTGAGTAATAAAAGTTTTTTTGTTTAAAGCTTCTAAATTTGGGGTTAATTTGTTATGCAGCAATAGAAAATTAATATAATATGTTATCATCTATATACATAAATACATGCATTTATGCATATTATAGATCAAAGGTAGCTTGATATTTTTTGACTCTTTAACTTAAAAACATTGCTTTTTCATACCTCAAGCAATCTACTTTCTTTTATTTTTATTTTTTTTAGTGTTTTTTTATTTACTTATTCATGAGAGACACAGAGAGAGAGAGAGAGAGGCAGAGACACAGGCAGAGGGAGAAGCAGGCTCCATGCAGGGAGCCTGACGTGGGACTCGATCCCAGGACTCCAGGATCACGCCCTGGGCCAAAGGCAGGTGTTAAACCGCTGTGCCACCCAGGGATCCCTCTACTTTCTTTTAAAGAGTGGTTTGATATTAATTTTTGGTCATTAGCATTTTTTTTTTCTGAGACGCTTTTTTGGGGGGATGAAGGGAGCATTGTCTATCTTTTTTGCTTTCTAAGAAAATGTTATATATTCTATATTTTAATTATTTTCTGATAGTTGAGAATATTGTTTCCCAATCTGTTTGTTTATGGTACCATTGTCAAACAAATGTTTGCTATAGTTAGATACTTTTGATGCTCTTAAATTTAATTTTTCTTTAGACTTTTTAGATTTTCATAATTATTTTTCCTCCTCCCTCTCTCACTCTCTCACTCCCTCCCTCTTTTTTTTTTTTTTTTTGAGAGAGAGAGAGAGACAGAGAGAGAGAGAGGGGAGAGGGCAGAGGGAGAGCGAGAATCCTAAGCAGGCTCCATGCCCGGGGGGGAGCTTGATGTGGGGCTTGATCCCATAACCCTGAGATCATGACATGAGCCAAAATCAAGAATCAGACACTTAACTGATTGAGCCATCCAGGCACCCCTTTCTATATTGTTTTTCTTAAATAGTAAACCCATATGTGTACTCTTTTATAAAATAAGCATGCTTCATCTTTATATTCACTAAGAAGATTTATGTTTATAACTGACTTTTATTTTACATTTTGAAAGGTTTCTTTTATCACTTGAATTGTTTTAGCTTATTTATCTCATTAGATTTTACCATTTTATAGGATAACATGGGGATAAAGGATTGTATCTATTAAAACACTTCTATTGCAAAATACAATACAAAAAATAGTGCAAAAGTATCTGTAGAGGGTAACAAATAAAATGCACATGTAGTTGACACCTGCATGCCTTCCAACCAGGTCAAGAGAGCTTTGACAGTGTCTATAAAGGTTTTTCTTTTAAAAGGAAAAGGTCTGCAGAAGATATGACAAAATATTAATAATGAAAATCTACCTGGTGAGTTTACAGATGTTATATTATTCTCTGGACTTTCTTCTGTGTTTAAAGGAGCTCATGATAATAGCAATAAAAAAACGAGAAATCAGCCGCCAAAAGCAGATCTTTTAAGAGAGTGTTTACAATACTTCACAATGTTTAAGATAGTAGTTGAATATAGGTTTTTAATGGTGAAAAGGAAAGTTTGTGGGGGAAAAAATTCTCCATGTGAGAGAGGAATGATAAATCTAGCTAATAGTCTGAAATCATACCTTCTTGCAATAGAGATACTTGATTATGTGTTGCCTAATTTTTTTTTTCACCTTGCTTGGTTAAGAAAATAATAAGATCTTACACAGAGCAGAATGACTGCAAAATATCAACTTAGTATTCATAGGTTTTATTCCAGAAAGGAGGAGGATATAACGCAATGCAAAACCCTTATTGGGCCATAAAACCCTCCTTTTAGGGCCCGGTGGAGTTGATGACCTGTGAATGTATGAGACTAATTAAGACTTTCTAAAAAAAAAAACTCCAGGAAAGAGATTTCACAGAGCCCTCAATCATGGAAAGAGTCTAGAAAATTCGGGGGAAAGCAGAGAAAATAAAAGTGGAAATGTACATGGCTCTTTGAAGCCAGGCTTCTGTTTATAGAGTTATCTTTTGTAGATACCTGAATTAAATATTTTTCCACGGGGTTCCTGGTTTCAACATGACTTGAACTGACTTGAGTCTGTTAGTGACTAGTGTTGTGATAGGTACTATTGTGGGTATTATCACCAAGTGATTCTCAAACTTTAGAGTGTATCAGAATCACCTAGAAGGTGTATTGAAACAGATATTGCTCACATGCCAGTGTTTCTGACTTGGTGGGTCTGGGGTAGAGAGCAAGAATTTGCATTTCTAAGTTTCCAGAAGAGCACACTTTGAGACGCTTTAGTGGATGCTCTTGGTGTCCAGCCAGATCCTCTTTCCCTGTTGGTGCATCCTTGCTCCTGCTGTTCACAACATACACCTGCTAACTTCCCCAGAAAATTGCCCTTAGCTGATGGAGCTGCCTTCACAGAGATGCCTGGAAGGCTGCCAGCCTCCTTCCCAGCAGCCTCCAACTCAGTGCCTCTAGCAGTGAGCAAACTGAGTGATTGGGGCAGACCACAGCCTGGCTCCTTACCTAAAGGGAAGATAACTCTTCAATATTATCTACATCCATCGGCAGGGGGCCCTCCCGCAGCCATCTCACTACCAAGGCTGCTTCTTCTTACTTATCCTGCTTGCCTCACTCTTTTGTAGGTTTTCCATAAAAATAAAATAAACTCTCAATAAATCTCTTGTGCCTGAATTCCTATCTTTGACTCTGCGTCTAGGACATCTCAACCTAAGACAATAGGCAAAATGTAGACTTTGAATATTAGGGCTTGTCTTAAATTGTGTCTGCTCTGGAGCCTTGTAGGTTCAAATAAAAGCTGTTTACTGAGATCTGTTCTCTGGCTAATTGTTGCTTCTCTGTCATTAAACATTAATACCTGAAAAAGTTTCTCTAGATTGGCATGCAGGACTGTTGTGTTCAAGACATGTTTTAAAAAAGACCAATAGCTGCTTTGTTCAACCTTAAAATTCTTTAGTTCCAACTGATTGAAAAGTGGAAGAAGAATATGAAGCCGATCAGGCCAAATTTTAGCCATGGAAAAACGTTAATAAATTCAGGTTAACAAATCTTGAAAATCAGGAGGGGAAGATATGTATGCTTATGATGGAAATGACAAGTGTGTGTGTGTGGGCGGGCTGTGGTCAGATTGATGGGAGGCAGGGATTCTCAGTTTGAAATGTATTTCTAGCCAGCTCACACTATAGGAGACCTAACTGTCATTAGCTCTGAGGTGTCCTTCTGTGCTGCCATTGCTATGTTTTCCCCTAATTGCCAAGTGTCTTCCAGGCCTAGATGGGTGATGGAAAAGAGAATTGGGGCCTTTGCATTTTTCTCTCTCAAACCAGTACGACTTCTCCACTTTGCACTGGCAACGACTCTGCTTGATAGAAAATCATGTGGCAAGTGGGTGTTGACTTGATATTTGATCCCACCAAAGTTTAGATCTTGGTTTAGATCTTAGGGCAAGTTTTTATCAGCTTTTAAGGCCTCAATTTCTTCTTGTAAATGTGGGTGAATGAGATTGTGTTTATAAGTAAATGTGGGTGAATGAGATTGTGTTTATAAGCTCGCAATATGTTTCTGGGTTCATGCTAAGTGCTTATTTTCCTTCTATGTTAGATTCTGTCCCGTTCCTTCCTTACCTGTAAAGTAAGTATATTATCAGGTGTCTTTCCCTGTAGGCTATTTCGATGACTGATTCTAGTAGTCTGCATTCCTTTATCCTTTTTTTTTTTTTTTTTTAGGGGAGCTTGCTTGCCCTTGGTGTACAACTACTGAGGAAGAATCTGGCCACACAGGTTATCAGAGGCCTGGCAGTTTTCTGATGAAAGATGAGAGAGATAAGTGCAAAGTATGATTAACTCTGGGACTGTGAACAAAACGATGTAATTGCATTAAAAACAACAACAACAACAAAAAACAACCCAAACAAGAGAACAAATACCTTCTGTAAAGAACTTGTAAATTGAAATAGCAATAAAGTTTCCAAACACAAGAGGAATATAAACAAGTTATTCTGGTCCACATTTAGTCACTTGATTTCATTCCTTAATCTGTACTTTTTATAACCAAAAGTATTTTTTTTTTTTTTTAAGAGAGGGAGAGAGGAGAAGGGGCAGAGGAAGATGGAGAGAGAGAGAATCTTAAGTAGGCTCTATACCCAGCACGGATTCTGAGGCAGGGCTCCATCTCAAAACCCTGAGATCATGACCTGAGCCAAAATCAAGAGTCAGAAGCTTCACAGACTGAGTGACCCAGGCGCCACTCACCAAAGGTATTTTAAAGAGCCCTATACCCTTTTGATCTCCCTGGGCAGTGGTGGTTTGGTATATGTTTTCCTGGTAAATGGTGATGCAAACTCTAGGTACCTGGGTGGTTTGGTTGGTTAAGTGTCAAGACTATTGATTTCGGCTCAGGCCCTGATCTGAGAGTCATGAGATGAAGCCCCACATTGGATTCCAAGCTCAGTGGGGAGTCTGTTTGAAATTCTCTCTCTCCTTCTCCCTCTGCCCTTCCCCTGGCTTACATGCTTATATTCTCTCTCTCTCTCAAATAAATAAGTCTTTTTTAAAAAGTGATGATGCAGGCATAGCTGGCATTTTGTTTGCCTCAATAATCAAAGGCTAACAGAAATTATGGAACAGTTCTCTCAGATGTTATAGCTCACACAATAAAGAGCCACCGAATCAACCTTCACACACATCATTTCTGAGCTAAAATAAATGAGTATACACTTTGGACTTCATGCATTGCCAGCCATGTTTTCCCTTTAGGTATTTAGTCTGAAACACAAAATAAACCATAAAGTTCGTGCTCTTCTCAGGTTTCCAGCAGGGACACAGAGAGACCCCAGAGCAGAGCAGTAGAAATACATTCATACTCTCCATTAATCTGTGTATTGAATTCTAAGAAGCCTTAACTCCAGAGGTGTAAAATAAATCAGAACAAATTAATTAGCACATTCTACTCCGATTAGATTTAAGTTCAGGGTTCCAGGTAAGGGAATTCAATACAACTATGTATTGAATTAGGTATTTGGAGGCATACTGAAATGAGTAAGATCTTTTGCTTGTATCTTAATCTAGTGAGAGAGCCAGATACAGATGTAATATCTTATGTTCACAATGTCTGAGGCATATGAAAGTGGAATATTTTACTTTTCCTCTTGTGTCAACTATCCATTCATCACCTCCATGCTGGGTGGGCAACTAAGACTTCCCCTCCCTCTGTTATGCTTATGGTCCTCCCCATACTTTTACCCATCTTTCCTCCTGTTGGGTTTTCTGGAATTTAGGCAATTAGTACCAGGTTGGTTCCAAATACAATGGAGTTAGCTCTGAAAGGAGCTAGGGCTGTGGCTCCCACCCTCTGTGCCAAGGTGCCCTGGGAGCAGCAGTGAATTCAAAGGGGCGCTATCACCATGGATATTTTGTTTTTGAGGAAAACCGTTCAACCTGTCACACGCCATGTGAACTATGGTTTTAACATCAAGTGCTACATTGCTTTTAGGGAAGGCATCTCTTAGCAAAGCTGGGTTCTTGGTAGTTGCTGTGATAAAAAGCCAATACTTTTGAAACTCAGTGTATGGTAGGAGATGAGGGTGGTGATATATAATCGAATCCCTAGGTTTAAGAATTTGTGTGCTGCACAACAGGCATACACATCTTATCAGGTAAGAGATTAAAAATATAATTCCCTTTCAATTTGTGCATAGTATGTTTTCTAAACTGTTCTAAGTTGTTCTGCCTAAGACGCTTATTAAGAGTTTGGATTTAGTAATTTTATAAATGGAACTGTTTGGTATTTCTTTTGGCTTCCATTGACATTTAGGGAGGTTAGACTGAAAAAGTATGGAGGACTTTGAACTGGAGGGGGAGTAGCACATTCCTTAGGTTCCATGGGAAGTATGTACAACTTTTACATGATCTTCCATCTAAAGGAAAAGAAAATGTTCAATGTTCTCTTTAGCATCAATCACCTTTTTTTTTTTTTTTGGCATAACTTTGATATGCTCCCAGAATCAGATGCTCTTTCCTTTTCCTCCATCTGCCCAAGACCACTTTTGAGGGAAGAGGTATGAATGTCAGTGGGTGGTGGGGGAAGTGGGGAAATAAAAAATGGGTATCCTGTCACACATAGAGGTAGTTATTATAAAAATGTTAAAGTGAGATTTAAAGACGTTGTAATGGGAAATCAGAAGAGTAGATGCGCAAAAATAAATGGCCGAGCTTGCTGTTTCCTCTGTCCCCTCCGTAGGTGGATTGATTAGATTTCAGAGTACATAATGCTGAACTATAGTATTCTGGAGTTGGAAGTGATCTCAGGGATGCTCTAGTATTGATTATTAGAACTTTCTCATTTTACAGAGGGGGCTGGTGAACAGACCTAGAGAGGAAACATGATTGTTGGAAGGTCATACTGACAATGTTAAATTTGAGACTAGGCCTGTGTGGTGGGAGAAGGGAGGAGACCTGACTCATCTGTTCTGTTTCTCAAGCATATCCCTTATATACTACTGGGACTCAGCTGCTGGTGAGGGCAGTAAGCTATTGCTCTGCCTGCCTGGGATGGGGCCAATCGGTAGCCAAAGTCTCCTATCACACACCCAGGAGAAAATATACACAAATCCCAAGTCTAACCACTGGGTTATTAATGTTACTTAGTCACGTACTCATCCTTGGGGAAAGGTTGCAGAGCCCTCATACCGAGTCCTTACCATCCAATTTGCTGCTCTTCACACACCATGCTGCACTAAGAAATGCTTCTATTAATCTGCCCTGATGTTTTTCCTAAGGTCATGATCTGAGAGTGATGGTGGTGTTATCCACTGAAGGTTATGTGTTACTGGTCTCTGTTTCTCACCCAGTGCTTTAAGAGGAGGATCCTATGAAAATTATACAGAATCCAAAAGGTATGCAGGAGTTACAGGTGATTGTTTTTTTCTTGAAGTATATATGGTCATGGCCCTTTTTCCCCCATACAAAAGAGGATAATAACTAGATGAAATTCAGTATTTGAAATTACCCTCTTTGTCTACCAAATCATTTTTGAAACAATATGCTCTAAGCATATTTTGCCTCACTTGCCTGAACAACATAGAGTGGAAAGGCTAGTAGGAAATGTAGCAGCATTAATTCTGCAGACTTTCTGGGAATGTGAATTCTCAGGGACATCTGGAAAGTACTTTAGCAGAATGTAAAGGTGCATACCTACCCCAGAGATTTGACATATCTATAATTTCTGAAATAGATACTTTGAGCTAGTGAAGAATTTAGGGTAAAAGAATAACAAAAATGACCTAGAAGGGAAGGAGGGAATTTTAATAAGAGAGAAAAGGTTGAGAAGATGACCGAAAGAAGGAAGATATTGGAGAAAGATGCCTGGCAGCTTCAGAAAATGGGTTTTAAAGCTATTGTTTTCTAGGGCTGCAGAAACAGCATCAAGTAGCAGGGAGGCAGGCAGCACTGAGAACCTTGCAGTCCTGGGTGTTTGTGGGCTGGGTCTACTGGCTCATCAGCATACAATGCAGGACCAAATGCCAGAACCTCAGTAGAGTGAGGGCAAGTCATGGGTGAGATAGTGTACTGCTGCAAACTTTTGTTGTTTTTCACTGTCTCTGAACACAAATTCACAGAATTAACATTTATTATTGGTGTGGATGAGTGGCAAATGCCATCTGTGAGATGTTGAAGAAAGTGTCCATCATGTCAACAGCTACTTGTTGACTTAAGAAAGACTTTTCTTGGGGAAAAAGAGGAGCTTCTTGTTTGCATTACCTGGTCTTCACTGAATGACTGCAGCTCATTCATGTCTCTTACATGGGTCACCTTGTGGTGGCTGTGTTTCCAAGTGGCTCTGTACCCACTTTGGCTTCTATAGTTGCCCTTTTGGATAAAATTGGGCTATGATACAAATGATGAATGTTGCTTCAGGAACTTCTAAGTTCTAATAATTTCAGGTCATTAGTTATGTCAATGTCTTCCACACACATACACATACACTCCCAGAATTTCAAATCTTTTTTTCTTGTAGTTATCTAGACCTGTAGCCATCCTGTGACCCATGAGGATGGGGTGACAAGAATCGTAGAGAAGTGGGTCCATATTGAGCTGTTGAACAAATCCCCAAATTCCTTAATTCTTGTTATTTGAGAAATATAAAACTAAGTTACTGTCAATCAGATATTTTATTATTACCTAAACACTTTTGCTTCAATTCCATACCTGAAAGCATCAGAATAATTGAAGCCACACATACCACAATCTCTCTGATCCTGGTTATCTCATTGTTAAAAATGGAGATAGAAATGCCTGCCTTGGAGAATTGTGGAGGTAATGTATGTAGAAATAACCCTAGCATGCTGCCTGCAATGTAGTAGATGCCCAATATTTTCCTTTCTGTGGCTTGGTTCTGCTAGAGCTAACATACTTGCTCAAATTGTTTATCTGGACAATTTTTCACTCTCTTCCATAGGGATAATGATTCTGTCTTTACTTTTTTTGTTGTTAACTTTTCACATAGAATCTATTAGACTAATGCATTCTGTTTTGAAAATGGTTGTATTATTTGTCTCTATACTTATAGACTTGGGACATAGATTACTCAATGCTCCGCTAATTCTTCTGGGCCTCTAGAACATAATTATTTGCTATAATGCAATATACAATTAAATACAAATGCTATGAAAAAATTTCTGTAGAATTATTTGGGGCCATGGGATCTTAATATTCAAGAACATTGAGGGCAAACAGGCAACTTAGAACTATTTGAAATACTTCTCTGTATACAGATGAGAAAACAGATGTAGGGACATTAGGGACCTACCCAAGACCCAATAGTTAATAGGGGCAGATTAAGATCATTCTGCAAATTATTTTACAGGATGAAGAGCATTCAAACAATGAAAGTTTTATAAAACTCTGCAAAGGGCTAAGAGCTATTTTCTCTGGGGATTTTTATTTTAAAGTAAATTATTCTAATAATGCTTAAAGAAAAGGCACAATGGTGTTTTGCCATTTTCAATTCAATTAATGAATTTAGATACAATTTAATGGACAAACACACAAAAGGATCACAGGCCTATTTTTCTAAGAAATTTAGCCTTCTGGTTTTCTGTTTAAAAGCTGGATCATGGGAATATTCTTACAGAAACACAGAGCAAATGCTTAATATACCCCATGAGCAAAATCTTTAATGCTCTGTCATGAAATCAACATTGTTAATAAAATAGAATCACATAAAATAGGATTTGTTTTAAGGGAGACAGTTCCTTGATGGGCAAATCAAATCAAAGATTTGATTAAAATAGAATACAGTCTCTCAGCTAATTAATTCTGTGACTGAACTCACGTGTCATACTCAGAATATAAATTCAGAGGTGGTCATTGATATTATACCAGCAACTCTAAATGTTGTCTTTACCTTTGCTTGGGATTGTGCAAATGAATATGAAACAGATATTTCAAGAAAGTTTAGGTAAGAGTTTGAGGGCTGAGTACGTAACCAAGAGCTACATGCTCTCAAAAAGCCCCTGGAAATTATAGTAAGTCATGACCATGTGTAGAGTGCTCATGCCTGAATATGGGGACTCTGGCCAAGTCTTGCCAGCCTAAGCGCTTCCATGAATGGACATTCAGTAGGATTGGAACTACAAAACCTTTTCTTATGTAATATACACCCTTCTGTATCTGAAAAGAAAACTTATTGGAAAAATCTTCTCCTTTCCAATGAGCTAATTATTATCACCTGCAGAGGACTGCAGCGCAACCTTCAAACCCCACACGTGGAACTCTCACCGAAAGCTTGTTAAAGTTTCATGAGCTCATCTGTTGTCTTTTGTTAACAACTCCCCACACCTCCTCCCCTTGCAAACCCCTACTTACAGCTCATCCAGTATTTAAAGAATTTTTAGAGAAGGGAGTTGACTTCAACCAGGAGCAGAGCCAAATTCCACAGCTGGCCCACACACGTAGCTCCAAGTCTCCAGCCATTGGCTTAGGGAGGTCATAGCCATATGTTTGCAAATTAAATTTAGGCCCCTTATCAAAGAAGTTGACTCACATCACGGGCCATAAATTCTTTATTGTCCGTCTTCAGTACTGTTCACAGCAAGGTGAAGCCTAAGGGTTTTCAGACTCAGGTTTTGTTTTTGTCTACACATCAAAGTCTCCAAACCTTTCTTCTCTCTCAAGACCCAAAAAACAATAGAAAATTAAAGAAAATCACCCGGCATCACCATAATGTTTTCTGTTGGAGGTAACATTTTCGTAATGCCTGGTGTGTTGAGTAACTTTTGATTGTGGTGCTTCTATTTCTGGGAACTAAGAAGCAGGAATGGTCAATGTCACCATAACCTCTTAAACTGTTTATCTGTTCCAGCTAGGAATGAGCAAAGTGGGATATTCTGTCCCATTTAAAATGACCAAGATTGACTTCCCACTTGGGTCTTATCTGAATAAGGGATTTTACAGTTTTAAAATCACATTTATAAACATTCCCTCATTTTATGGTCCTACCTCCAGGCATCGTTGTTTCCTCATCGTATAGGTGGGAAAGCCACACTTGGAGAGCAGTGAATTTTCTTTCCTATGATCTCACCTAAAGAGCAAAAACTAGGACTATTTTATTTTGGATAAGGAACCAGGCTCTATTCTGGAAAAAGATCTCACCTCAAACGACTGTGTACGTCTCTCAGAGGCTGTTTCAAAGGGATAATTTGAAACAATAATAATTTGAGCAATTGTTTGATCTGACAATTGTGAAGTTCTCTGAGCAATACTCCTAAGGGAGGCATCATTTACTTGGCTGCAGAAATCTAAAATATTTGCCACAATTGGCTCGACACTCTGTTGGGACTGATATTTAGATCTCTTAGCTTTTTATCCAATGTTCTTCCTCTTGACCCAGTGCTTCAGTGATGTCTTTGTTCATGTAGAAAGAATGGTGCAAGATGACCCTTTCTGGTAGAAGCTTCCTGCAATGAGGGGAGGTGTTAAAGAAGCTACACATCATGTCTTTTGAGGAGATAGAACTTTCAGTTTGTCAGTCAATGAATGAGAGCATGTTGTCCACATGGTAAGAAAAGCATGGACTTTGGATTCCACTTTTGTCTTTGGGCTTCTAGATGGAACTCTTCTAAATTTATTTCTTTGTTAGAATGGAAACAAGGGAATCTATCTTCTAGATTTTTGAGAATATTAAATAAGACTGACTATAAAGAACTTAGCTAAGTGCCTAACATATAGTAACATTAACACCTACTAGTATTGATAAATAAGAATTTGAAAGACTTTGTGGCATACTAGAAAGATAGAGAGACAAGGACCTAGAACTTGATCGATAATTCAGTTTTTATCCAAGGCATTTTATTGTCATGGATTTTGTAATAAATTGTGGAAATCTTCTTTGACATCTCTTTCAGTTCTAAGCATTCAGTCCTATACTTGTGTCTGTCCATGGTGCCATGGATAGGACAAGTGGAATTCCCAGGGACTTTCCTTCTCACTGAGTCAGCCTTGGTGCCATCTGAGGTGGAGTTCATCTGTGTCGGACCTAAACTCCTCGAAGCCACCAAATTTATCCTGTGTCCTCTTATAAGAATCTAAACATTTCTTCTACCTCTATTTTTGTTTATGGTTTTAACAGCAATATGAGGAGTAGGTCCATGTGGGTTCTGAGGACTGGAAAGGATGATTGAGGGTGGTTGACAGTGACTGTGCCCAAGATATTTGCATGGGTTGGTCCCTGTTTCCTTGTTGATGGTGTATGGCAAGTGGGAGAATTAGAATCAACTACCAGGTGCTAAATCGAGTGATCTTTTTGTAGTGCTTCTCTTTTTTGATCTAAATCATTACATCTTACAGCTACTACTGTTTTGAGAAGTGGTTAGTGGTGGCATTCGTTAATGTTTGTGTCTCAGGTTAGTTCCACCAGAGGCAAACTTGAAAACTTGAAGATGAGGATTCAGGTGCTTATTGTTTATTGAGGGAGCACTCCCAAAAATGATCAGTAAGTGATTAGGGAGAACAGGACAGGGAAGCCCAAGTGAAGCATGGGCTCACTCTCAGGTGAGCTCCCAACATTAGCTTGATCCCATAGCAGCACCCTGCCACAGCTGGGGGCCACGGGGAAAGGGAGCTGGGCTTTCATACTCACACCTGATAGTTATTGCTTATGCTCTTCTGGAGGGCCATTAGCTTCTAGATGTTTCTGTTTTTTTTGTTTTGTTTTGTTTTTTTGTTTTTTTTTTGTTTTTTTTTTGTTTTTTTTTTTTGAGCATACGGAGAAAGCAGTTCCAGTGACTCTGGGGGTCAGTGCTCTGAGGAAAGTCAAAGGTGCAGGCTGTTTGTAACTGGGATCTGAGGAAATCTGGGCAGAGCACCAGCAGTGTCCTCTGGTCTGTGGTGGTGTACTCTCCTTGTGTACCTCCTTCAAATGCTTTCCTTTGTTCATTTTTTTTAAAGATTTCATTTATTTATTCATTAGACACACACACACACACACACACACACAGAGGCAGAGACCTAGGCAAAGGGAGAAGCAGGCTTCCTGCAGGGAGCCAGATGTGGGACTTGATCCCAGGACTCCAGGATAATGCCCTGAGCTGAAGGTAGATGCTTAACTGCTGAGCCACCCAGGCCCCCCCCCCCTTTGTCCATTTTCTACATTCCTGTGATTATATCATGACGAAACTAGAGAATTCTACATCTTTATCTCTATACTTGAAGTCTTAGTAAAATTTGTAACTCCATTTTATATTGAAGGTCGACCTACTGTCAATATTTCTCTCCTGGTTGAAGATTATTTTAGTAGGGGGAGGTGGTGAGAGTGCCCTGTGGTTTGCCTCGAATCCTCTGCTTGATTCCTCCTCCATGTGGCCTGCTCCCACAGCCTCCCTCTCTGAGGTGGGCCATTCCTCAGTTTGGGAGAGACTGTGGCAGAGCAAACTTTCTGTTGGTTCTCCTGCTGCTAGTTGAGGGTCTGCAGATGGATGGATGCAGAGTGGGCCACGTGGGGGAGGCTGAATATCTCTTTATGGCAACTTTTCTAATTTGCCTCCATATACCACATAAAATACAGAGGGGTTGGGAAAAATATGGAGTTTCATACTACATGAAAGACTTTAAAATTACATGTTATACACAACTTTTCCCGTAGTTAGGAAGAAAGCAACTTGTATGTACATTGCTGAATGAACAGATAAAGAAAATGTGTGTGTATGTACATATACATATATAATGGAATATTATTTAGCCACAAAAAGAAGGAAATCCTGACATTTGGGACAATGTGGATGGACCTTGGAGATATTATTCTATGTGAAATAAATCAGAAAGACAAATACTGTATTATTTCACCTATATGCAGAATCTCCATCCATCCATCCATCCATCCATCCATCCATCCATCCATCCCTCCCTCCCTCCCTCCCTCCCTCCCTCCCCAAACTCACAGAAACA
This sequence comes from Canis aureus, assembly GCF_053574225.1. Taxonomy (NCBI): domain Eukaryota; kingdom Metazoa; phylum Chordata; class Mammalia; order Carnivora; family Canidae; genus Canis; species Canis aureus. Next base: position 83,646,986 of record NC_135611.1, on the reverse strand, counting down.
GAACAGAGAATGAATTAGTGGTTTCCAGAGGCAGGGGTTTGGAGATGGGTGAAATGGGTGAAGGTGGTCATAAGCATGCTGACTATAGTTAGCAATACTGTAGTATTTTTGAATGTTGCCAAGAGAGTAGTAGATCGTAAAGGTTTTCATCACAAGAAATAAATTGTAACTATGCAAGGTGATGGAGATATTAATTAAACTTACAGTGGTGATCATTTCACAGTATATACATATATCAAATCACTATGTTGTACACTTTGAACTCATATGTCAATTATATCAATAAAACTGGGGGGAAAACACCCAAAATGTTAACCATTCCTAAGAGCTGTTCTTGTGAAACCCATTCCTAAACATACCCTCGTGTCCCCAGGTCCTTATTTCTCTTCAGGGAAATTCTTTAAACTTCCAAGGCACAAGTCTCCAGTTTCCATTAGGAAACCTTATCTTCTATTCATGGGAACTTTGACTCATCCTCAGTAGGCTCCATCCACTCATGCCATCGGACCCTTTGTGGTTTCCCAGAAGTACATTTCCTAGGTCTGAGAATAACAAATCCAGAATAACACCATAATAGTGAGAGAAAATGAAAATCAAAGGAAAGGCATGAATAGGGTGACCCAGTGATGACTTGGCCACTCCTAGTCCTGTGGGAAAGCCTAAGGTGGGTAGAACCATAACCTCATGTTCCACTGAGTTTCCTTTGATGGTGTAAATTGGAACTATGCCTTTTTCTTCTTCTGGGTCTGTTAGAAAACACACACACGCACCCCACCCAGGTCTTAAAAAAGAAAGGTGAATTCTTAGATGCTATAAGGCCCAAACTCATAAGGAAGAGGAGATTCTTTTTTGCCAACTGCCCCATAATTTAAGACTACTTTTTCACACATGGCAATTGTAATTTATATTTTTATAGAGAGAATTGTGGTTTCTTTGATTTACTCTTAGCCTATGCACCTTCTCTTTATGCTTCGTGTCCTGGAAGCAGAGGCTATCTGTTCAACAAATTTATTTCCTTATCCTTTAGGGCTCAGTTATTTTCATATTTCCAAGACTCCCTTATAGGTAAGTTATGGCCATATGATTGAGTTCTGGCCAGAGAAATGTGGGTAAAATAAAAAGCATTCTATTTTAAGGCTTGGGTCCTAAAATCTTTTCATGAAATTCTCTTCTCTCTTTCTTATTCCCCAACTGCCAGATGGATGTGAAGGCTAAGAGGACCTTGGAAACTATGTGTTAAAGACAAAAGAACATCTGTACTCCTGAGTTTCTGAATGACTACATGGAATACCCCCCTTCCCCTGCCAGTGCCAACTAAATTCAAACAAGTGACAAATAATTTCTATGGTATTAGACTACTGAGATTTGAGGGATTTTCTGTTAATGGTGGCTAGTATTGTCCTAACACTTGCTTTTATGTGAAATGAGTAATGGTTCCACTTTTGATCACATACTTTTTTCTCCTGCCCCCTTTTTTCTTTTTACTTAAAATCTATTTATTAACATATAGCACATTATTAGTTTCAGAGGTAGAGTTTAGTGATTCATCAGTTACATATGACACCCAGTGCTTATTATATCATGTGCCCTCCTTGGTGCCCATCACCCAATTACCCCATCCTCCCACCTACCTCCTCTCCAGCGACCCTCAGTTTGTTTCCTATAGTTAAGAGTTCCTTATTTGACCACATGCTTCTTAATGGCAGTTTAGTACAAACACCTGACTATGTGTAGGGCCCAGTTCTTGATCAAACCACTATGGTTTCTGGGTGTGTATGGTTTCTGGGTAGGAGTGTGGCAAGGAGGATAAGGCATTTTGTTTTTTACAGGTACACATCACATTTTCATGATAAATAATCTCTGAACATTGGACATGATCAAACCTGAACTCATTTCTTTACAAACATGCACTTTCTGTTTATTTTTTATTTCAGAAATTATCATCACCTTTACCATTACTCAGACCAACTTCCCTCTTTCATTTGCATTTTCTCACATAATTAGTCAAGGAGTCCTTTTGAGTCTATATTTTTAACATTCCTCATATTCATCCTTTATTTTCTTCCTATTTCTACACCCACTATTGTAGATCAGACCCCTATTACTTCTTATCTGGATTATTGCCCTGGCCTCCTAACTCCTCAGCCTCTTCCAAAAATTCTACATCTTACTGCCAGATTAATCTTTTCTTAAGCTCTATTCTGGTTATATAATTTCTCTGTTCAAAAACCTTCAATAATTCTCCATTGCTGGCCAACAGTGTTCATATTCCTTTGCAAGGCATTCAAGGCACTACATGACCTGATTCTAACCTACATTTCCAGCCTTTATCTCCCACTGCTCTACTTTCCATAACCAGTGCACTAGCCAAACTGGACAGCTTACCATTTCGTAAATGTGCACTAGTTTCTGCCTCCTTACCTCTTGCTCTTTTTAAATGATTTCCTTTAGTTTATAGTTTTCTTGATGTCCCTATTTGTTTGTCAAAACTCTACCCTCCTTCAAGCTCAGATCAAATACCTCCACGAAATCAGTTCCGACCACCTCAACAAGAAGGAATGCCAATAGCACTCTGCACTCACCTCCCTTTTGGCACTTGTGATATTTTACTTTGAATTGTAGCAGATTTGGTATCAGACAACTTAAGTTTGAACCTGGATTCTGTCTTTTATTAGTTTGATGTGATCTCAGTGCAAATCATTTAGCTTCTATTAGCCTCAATTTTCTCTCACATTATAGAAGAATGAGCTCTTCTCTACATAACCCCCAGACTTATTTTGAATATCAAATGGAAAGCTAATGTATGAGTTTTACATCAAGTTTATAATTTGTGGAATCCCCTCAACTATATATTAAATTCCTGGAAGTATATTTCATTAACTTTTTGGGTGGGTTTTGTATATATTAGGCATTCAATAAACGTTTATTGAGTTAATGTTTTTCAAAATAATTTGACTTCAAAAGAGAATACCAAGAGTTATCTTAAATTTATATCCTGCATAGACATTGATCTTTTGGGTGCAATCTTTCTTTTTCCCATTTACTTAAGATTTCTTCTTATTGGACTTCTGTGCTTCAGTCTATATTGGGAAGAATCATACTATCTATTTACTTTTGTGTAGTTATTCCTTCAATGTCGATAATTTGGTTCAGCTTCTATCAGTTGTAGCTTGAATTTTTTGAGGAACAAGGTTGTTTGTGTATTGTTTTTTCTAGTATGGAATGTTTTTTTAAGTCTGCATGCAATTCTGTAGTGCTGTGACTTGGGGAACTTAGATCTTATCATTCTTGTACCTGAGATAGAGCCCCACCCTTCTCCCCCTTGCGCAAATGAAGAGAAAAAGATTTATTTGAAAACCCAGTTTCTTATGAAGGAAGTGGTCCTTCTTCCTCAATGCCCTGAATGCTTATCAAAGTGTGGCAGACCAGAGGGCAGAGGTCTAGGACTCATACATGGCATGCATATAATTTGTACTTGCCCATGTAGCCTGGCCTGCTTTTTTGGTCAAGATGATTGCCCAACTGGTTGTTACTCTTGATATTCTCTGGCAATTCCTCTCAATGTCCATAGTCCAGGTGCTCTGCCTTAGAATGATCCAGCAGTGAGGAAGAAATGAGACCCACAGGGGAAGGGAATGTTGAAAGAAGCAGAAATACCGAATAGACAACAGTTTAGAGGTCATAATGAGACAGTGTCATTCAGTACAAAATGTTCATTCAGAAAAAAGAGAAGTGACTCTTGTTTGTTTCTGTGATTATACCAATGAACCAGCCAGCCAGGAGACCCGCAATCCTGTTCCTGGCCTCTAAAGAGAACCAGGGTGCATTCCTTCTCCACTGGGAAAAGAGCTTGTTTGGGTTACTTAAGCGGCAGCATAGGATTAAAGAGTGACATAATTCCTTCTTGGAAGAGTCTGGCTGGATTTTGTGCCATTTTCGGAAAGTGAGGGTGATGCATCAAGAATGACAGTGTGCTCGGAAAGAAAACGATGTAGAAACCTCCTAATCCCTTTTGAATTTTATCCAAGGAGGACCCAGAGGGCAGAAGACAGCCTGGGCACTAATGTGCAAGTTCCTGTTAATAATCCTGACATGGAGGGACACCTGGGTGGCTCAGGGGTTGAGTGTCTGCCTTTGGCTCAGGTCGTGATTCCCCAGGTCCTGGGATTGAGTCTCACATCAAGCTCCCGCAGGGAGGCTGCTTTTCCCTCTGCCTCCCTCTCTCTGTCTCTCATGAATAAATAAATAAAATCTTAAAAAAAAAAATCCTGACATGGAAAATGTGTGCCCAGACTACCTCAAAGCAAAATTATTCCCCTAGAGACTCTGCATACCTTAGGATAGAATCTTAGATAGTCCCATAGATTGTTATGTGGAATGTTCCATCTGGTCCTGAGTTGAGGAAGGGCATTTAACAAGAAGAAGAAAAGCGTAAAGGAAAGCAGTATCAGAAGCTGTTGAGTTAAGGAAGCTCTGGGGGAGTTGCTTGGAGCATAATTTGTTTACAAAAAAATCTCTTTACAATGGTCACTGCCGTGGCCTCTGAGCGCCCCATGCACTCTGTGGAGTTTGTGGTTGGAGGTTAAGCTCTGGTTTCTGCCGCCATGGTTTCTCATTTGTCCTCACTGACTGAGGGAGCAGAGGAGACTGGGGTAATCTCCTGATTACCTATGACAGCTATGAACTCTGCCCACCCCCTCCTCACACACTCATTCCTGGCTTTCTGGGAGAGGGGGTTCTGCTCCTCTTTAATCTTCTCTTCCTGACTCTACCAGGTTCTCTTTCTTACCTTTCACATTCCTTCTTTTCTTTTGCCCCTGTTGCTCACAGCCACAGGCATCTAAATAAAAGTAAATATATTTCTGGCAAATTTATACGTGATGAAAAGATCAGCCTTCTGTTCTCAAAAGCCAGAGCGATGGTCAATTAGTTTATTTCTTAGTCAGGCTGATAGAAGTTGGATCCTGGAAAGGACTGGTTTTCTTTTTTCCAAGAGGCTCACTTTACCACACAGACTGAGCCTGGGTGCCCAAGCTCAGCGTCTCCTGCAGGGCAGCGTTCTATTACACAATGGTCCTTTCTCAAAGCTCTTCTTTTTAAATGAATCGACTAGGAATAAGATGAGCTGATGGAGAATGTTGGTGATATCACCCCTACTGGAAAAATGTCTCCATGTAGTGCTTTCTGGATTTGTGGGAATGTATTTTGAATTTTTTTAAAAGATTTTATTTGAGAGAGAGAGAGAGTATGAGTGAGTGAGTAAGCATGAGTGGGATAGGGAAGGGCAGAGGGAGAGGCAGAAGCAGACTCCCCACTGAGCAGGAAGCTCCATGCAGGGCTTGATCCCAGGACCCTGAGAACATGACCTGAATTAAAAGAAGGTGCTTAACCAACCAAGCCACCCAGGTGCCCCTATATTTTGAATTCTAAGCAATTCAAGACAGTGACCTGGGGAAAGAGCTGAGCTGGGGGCAAGAACGCTAATTTTAGCTACTTTTGGTTCTCTCTCTCTTTTTTTTACTTCTCTGTGCTCAGTTTACTTCTTTAATCTTATGAGATGTCCTGAACCTCAGTCTCTGGTCTGGGGAAGCAAAACTGCATGCAAATAGCTCTTGGCTCTGGCACTTAGACCCCGTTCAGTAGAAGCCCACATAGGGTCAGTTATTTGAATTGAAAACAGACCTGAATAAAGAGATATCTGTACTGTGTCCCAATACCTCCACGTCCAACTAGTTATCAGTAGGCTGTACAGAATGAAAAGGCCTTCCAGCAAGCCAGGCTCATTGCTGCCTAGTGATTTAATTTGAGAACCCGGATCATAAATTGGAGTGGATGTAGAACAGCAGCCAAGGCTGAGAGTCTGCCTGGGTGTGCTGTGCTCGCCGTGAGCTGATCTAACCAGCAGGCGTGCTGTCACGTCTGGGTCATCTGCTGTCACTGGACGGCTCCCTGTGGGAGGTCCAGGTCAGAGCATTGCAAGAGTCTAGACAGGAGGTGACAAACATGTTGACCTTTGGGACAAGATTGATCTCCATGTTTCTTGACAGGAGGCCTTTCCAGAGAAGGTCTCAGGAGGAGCAGCCTAAGTGCTTCATTATTTGTGAGTGGGATCAAACCCATGTAACCGCTCCACCCAGATCGGAACGCCAAAGAGGTTTTTTTGAGGTTGTTTTTCTGAGCTAAAGGGTAATGTTTATTTACTTCATCAGTTTTCCTACAGTGTTCACTTTGGGCTTCAAGAGTGGAATATTTGCTGAGGAGGGGAAAAGAACTTGCTTTAATGGTGCATCAACTCTGAGGCCAACTCTAGGAAAGGTGCTTTTTCATTTGCTATTTCATTTAAACCTCATAAAATGTTGTGAAATTTGCATCTTTACCCTCACATTAAAGAGGAAAGTTAGAGGTTCTGAGATGACAGATCTTGCCCAAGGCCGTGCAGTAAGTCATCAATAAGGTCAGATTGAAACCTCAATTTATTCTGATATTATGCCTGATACCTTCCCAGGGTCTGGTTTTTCTACTCCAGTGTCAATGATTTCAGCTCCTCCTGGAACTTTAGGGGTTATCAAAATGTTAAAATAATTTTAAAAAATAGACTTTTGCTTTTCCTCCAATCATCTGATTTTAAGTAAACTGAAGTGTGTCTTCTTATTTTGTAGCCATCTGGTTATCCCTGAAAAAGAATAGATCTTGTTCAAGTGAAAGAGGTGAAGTAGGAACTGGTCTAGACTAATCCATCCTAATGTGCATTCCATGGGACAGAATGGACATTCTCCACCCAAAAACATTTGGAAAACTTGGCATAAATGTCTCCTTCATGAAGAGTCATGTGATTGGATTTGCATTTTGTTGAAACCCCAAGTTTTGAAACTTAAGGGATCATGCAACTTTATCCCCCAGCCTAGAAAATTGATTCATATCACATGGGTTTAAGTGTTTTGTGGACCACTATTTGCAGACACTGGTTTATATTTTAATGATAGTAATGCTTCTCTGAATCTAGACTAAGAGGCTTTACTCATTCAGGCAATGAGAATAGGATCAATTATCTAGGCTTTTAGCCACTTGCTGTGGCCAAAGCTCTGAGCAACTAGCAAATGCAAGGACAATCCCAAACAGCTTGGAAACTATTTGAATATTATTTTGTAGATGGTGGAGATATTTCAAGTCTGAAAGAAATAGACAAGCCTGTACATATAGTCTTCTAAGGTGTATGGTATGTGTTTCCTTATACCCTTAAGCCCAAATATTTGCACAGAGCATGTTTCTTCTATTTATTTCCATTCTTTTTCCCTTCCTCTTCCTTTCTTTTCTCCCCTTCCCTCTACATCTGACCAAATCTACAAGCCCTCTTTGTCTGAACAAATCTGTGGGCAGAATGTGATAATACTTGCACAGACAACTGTATATTCCAAAATCTTTAACCCTCTTCAAGCTGAACTTCATGTACATTAGACTTGTCAACTTAAAAAGAGATTCCCATTGAGATTAACCACAGTTTGTGGGTTAACAAAAACTATCCTGGCTAGAAATGGAGCCAATATCTCATTCTCCAAACTATCAAGATTAGGCCATCTCTCTAGTTATTTATTTTGGGTTGTTGGTGTGTTTAATAGTACACCAGAGATTCTTTTTGTTTGATTTTTAAAGATAATTATATTTATATAAAAAAAAAGAGGTTTCAAAGCTAGGGGGAATTCTGTAAGGATATACACTACTTTGGTTGCTTCAAGGCATTTATTGATTTATTTTACAATAAAACGTTTCACACAGACTGCCTGCTTAAAGGGGAACAATATGTGGTTCAAGGATTTCCTTTAAATTTGTTAGGAGACTGAAATTTTATTTTTATTTGCTCGGATAAACACAAAATCCAATCTCCCAGACCTTCAATCCAGCACTTAGAAGAGTAACTCCCTCTGAAGGGACTTTGAGATAGCTTAATTTCTCCAGTGGGAAGCTTAATGAATGCACCACCCAGGCATAACCTGGCATTTTTATAAGGTTGGTAGAAGATGTAGATTCAAAAATGTTTCACAACCATGATTTTAACAGACTCTAAAATAAGAAGAGGAAACAAATTACCTATCTCTTGACTCCCTCGCCCACTCTGAAAGAAATTACGTACCAGGCTGGGGGGAGGGGGGACCGAGTCCTGAAGAAAGATTTGGAGGTTTGAAGAGTGTGGGTGGGGCCTTTACCTGCAAGGATTTTTTTGGACTACTTTTAAATGGATTGTTTGGTTTGCATTATCAAAGCAGAAACTTCAAGTTCAGAAACAAAAGCTAGATGCTCTTTGCTTTATTCTTCTCTTTTGTGATTTTAAAGCAAGTCCTCTTTCTTGTCTCCTAAGGAGTTTGTTGACACAGGGATGCAGATTACTACAAAATGAGGCAATTACAGCAGTGGCAAACAAAAGTTTAAAAAATATTTGCCTTCTGTGGTGAAGCTCAGATGATCCCAGACTTCAGGCCACCCCGATACAGTATTTCTGTCTTTATGGCATTAAGGAGTAGAAAGGAGTGGTGTCCCCAAGAATGATTATTTTCTAAAAAATCTACTCTTCAGAGCAGAGCAAATGAAGCTCCAGTTGTTTTTAGAAGTGGGGTAAGTTAGGGGAGCACTGAAACTGAAGCACAAATGAGAACATGGAGTAGAGCTAGTTCTTTTCACGGAAGTGTAATTAACATACTGTGTTAGAGTGGTTTCAGGTGTGCAATATAGGGATTCAGGACATCCATACACTACACAGTGGTCATTGTGATAAGAGTACTCTTCGCTCCTTTTCTCTGTTTCCCCCACCCTCCCACCTACCTACCCTCTGGCAACCACCAGTTCTCTGTGTTTAAGAGTCTGGTTTAAAAAAAAAAAAAAAAAAGAGTCTGGTTGGTTTTTTTGTTTTGTTTTGTTTTGTTTTGTTTTGTTTTGTTTTGTTTGTCTCTCTATTCTTTCTTTCTTTCCTTTCTCTCTTTTCTCATCTTTCTCTTCTTTCTTTTTATTCTCTTCCTTCCTTCTTTCCTCCCTCCCTCCCACCTCCCTCCTCCTTCCCTCTTCTCTCCCTCCTTCCCTCCTTCCTTTTCTTAGTTTCACCTGTGAGTGAAATCCTGTGGTATTTGTCTTTCTCTGTCTGACTTATTTCACTTAGCATTACACTTTCTAGCTCCACTTATGTTGCAAATGGAAAGATTTTATTCTCTTTTACAGCTGAATAATATTCCACTATGTGTGCATCTCTTTATTATCTTCTTTATCCACTCATCTTAGAATTGGTACTGGGAAAACCAAATAACTATGTGCAAAAGAATGAAACTGGACTATTTTCTTACATGCTACACACACACAAAAAAAACTCATAAAATGGATCAAAGACCTAAAACTATAAAATTCCTAGAAGAAAATATAAGCAGTAATTTCCTTGACATTGACTGTAGAGACATTTTTGTAGATATGCATCCTCAGGCAAGGCAAACAAAAGCAAAATTAAACCATTGAGACTACACCAAAACGAAAAGCTTTTGCTCAGCGAAGGAAACCAACAAAATGACAAGGCAACCTACTGAATGGAGGAGATATCTATAAATGATATATCTGATAAGTATTTTAAAAATATAAAGAATTTATATAACTCAACACTCCCCAACCCCTCCAAATAATCCAATTAAAAATGGGCAGTTAGACATGAACAGACATTTCTCCAAGGAAGACCTATCAATGGCCAAAAGATGCATGAAAAGATGCTCAGCATTGCTAATCATCAGGGAAATGCAAATCAAAGCCACAATGAGACCTTGCATCTGTCAGAATAGCTGGAATTAAAAAGACAAGAAATAATACGTGTTGGTGAGGATGTGGAGAAAAAGGAGCACTCATGCACTGTTGGAATGCAAACTGGTGCAGCCAATGTGGAAAACAGGATGGAGATTTCTCAAAAAATTAAAAGATGGTTCTTAAGTGCAGTCATACTGCCTGGGTTCAAATCTGGGCATCACCATCTACTAAGTATGTAACTTTGAACAAGTTTATTAAGTTCTACTTTGGTTTTCTCATTTGTAAAATGGAATGATTAATAGAAATACCCAGCCCATAGGGTTGTAGTGAGCTTGGAGAGTGTGTGTGAAGCCTGAAAGAGAAGAATGTGAATAGATGCTTTCTTTTATAATATTATCATTAAATGATATCTATGATCTCTCTCATCTGTACTACATATTTTGTGTCCCTGGGTGAGTAAGCAGTGGGAGTTATTACTATGTCAACTGAATTAGTGACTCAGTTATTCAGCACATTTTTAATAAGTAGCTACTGTGAGCCTGGTACTATGCTAGGACTGGGAATATAACAATGAACATAGAAATGAAGTCCCTGCCCTCATGAAACTTACTGGGAGGATAATCAACAATACATTAATAAATATGTATTTAACATGGTGTTAAAATATTTGAAGAAAAGAAAGAAATGACATGAATACTCCACTTTGGGTTAGCTGATCAGGAAAGGCCTCTGAGGAAATGTTTTATAAGCCAATACCTAGATTGGAGACCATGTGGACATTCAGAGATCTGGAGAGGAGGGGGACGGAACATCAAATGCAAATGCCTAAGAACAAGTAGGAGTTTGAAATGTTTGAGCAATAGAAAGAACATGAGCAAGGCTGGGGCAGGATGAGCAAGGAGGGTGATACAGAAAAAGCCAGAATGCAAACCCTGAAGTCCACATGAAGAACTTCAGATTTTATTCTATAATGGTCCTAGTTAAATTATTGTAGTCATTCACACAGAGAAATGATGCTGTGGAGCCTCCTTAGAAAACCTAAATGCATCTGATTATTTTCTGAGCAGGGGAAACAGTTTTTCATTGCTTTTTCTCTCTGTCTCTCTCTGTCGACATATATATTATGTGCAGTTACAAATAAAAAGGTTATTTGCTCAATACATAAAGTGAAACTTTAAGAACATTCCACCTGTGACCTTTGCTGTATCAGATGAAACTAAGCTTTAGCCTGGTGTTTTGAACCTATACTCATTTCCAATAAACACCCCAAACATGTCCCCCTGAAGATTCTAATATGTTCTTGGGTGAGGAGAGAGAAGTCAGATGATTTATTTTCCCTATCCCCACTAAGAAAAAAAAATTTGGATTCTCCATACTGTCACCTGCCAAGAAGATGTTGTCCAGTTGTTCTGCAGTTTTTAATATATAAAAATGTAGAGCTTCCAAAGATAACATTGAACTATGATTTTGTTTTCACACCACATCCAACTTCTACCAAGTTGAGCATCTATGATTTAACCCACAGAGAATCATTTAAATACTGTACTAAGGGGATCCCTGGGTGGCGCAGTGGTTTGGCACCTGCCTTTGGCCCAGGGCGCGATCCTGAAGACCCAGGATCGAATCCCACGTTGGGGTCCCGGTGCATGGAGCCTGCTTCTCCCTCTGCCTGTGTCTCTGCCTCTCTCTCTCTCTGTGTGACTATCATATCATAAATAAATTTATAAAAAAAAAATTACTGTACTAAGTTTGGTGTTCTATCATCTTCCCTTCGTATATCTACACAGATAAGCCCTATGGAAATAGAACACTGCAGAAGGATCAAAGGGGGTGATAGACCTTTTAAACTGGTGTCAGGATACTCTCCTCCTTCTAGACCCAGCTTTGTCTCTATCCCATTAAATAACCTGAGTGTGTCATCTGGTCCCTCTGGCTCTTCCCCCTGGCCCCACCTTATCTTTCACTAGTAGAATGTGATATTGTATCAGGTTATCAGTAAAGTTTTTTTCAGAAGCCAACATCTACCCATAAAATCAGCTTACAACCAAAAAGAGGCAGGATTGGTCCTAGACAGTTGTGAGGGAGAAAAATAATTATCCCCGTTACCTGACTTCTTCATTCTTTTATTGCCATTCTAAAGGCACAAAGCCCAGAATATGGTACTTCTGACATTCAGTGAATGGAAATGTATTCTAGAGAGTAGTGAGCTTTCCCAGGCCTTTAAACACCTACAGTGCAGGTGGTAACCTCCTTCATCTCTCTAAAGAAGCTTGTCTGGAAGAAGTTCCATATTTATGTAGGGGTCAGAACTGGGAATACTTTTTGCTTCCAAATTATATGTTATCAAACTCTTCAAAACTCCCCAAGTTTTTTCCTCCTCCTTCCCACATCATATTTTGTTTCCCTCTTATCTCTAACTTTAGCAAACTGCTAACAATGATTGTGTACAAGGTTCAGCTCAATGGGTATCCAGCCATACTGATGGATGAACATGATGAAGTTTATCACTGTTGAGGTAGAAGCTGGTCTAAGAACGTTAGGATGTTGTGTTGAGACCTGGGTCAGCTGGTGTGCATGCCTGCCCATGAAATAAAAATAGATTTGGCAAAAACACATTCCTTGTGCCACAAGGAAGCCATTCCTCTCCTACCACTAGTCACTACAGTTCATATTATTGATTACATTTCTTCTAGTCATTTTAAAGTGGTCAGTCTTATTTCTTTATCCAGCTTTATTGAGATATAACATTGTAAGTTTAAGGCTTACAACATAGTGATTTTATTATGTATATGCTGCCAAATGATTACCACGATAAAGGATAGTTAATACATCTATCACCTCTCATAGTTACAGTTTTTGTGTGTGTGGTAAGACCTTTTAAAAGACCTGGGATCCCTGGGTGGCGCAGCGGTTTAGCGCCTGCCTTTGGCCCAGGGCGCGATCCTGGAGATCTGGGATCGAATCCCATGTCGGGCTCCGGGTGCATGGAGCCTGCTTCTCCCTCTGCCTATGTGTCTGCCTCTCTCTCTCTCTCTCTGTGTGACTATCATAAATAAATAAAAATTAAAAAAAAAAAGACCTTTTACTCTCTTAGTGACTTCCAAATGGTAGATGAATATGGTGTTAACTATTAGTCACAATGGTGTACATCACATCCCCAGAACTTCTTTATCTTGTCACTGGAAGTTGGTATTCTGTGACCACCTTCACTCATTTTCCTCACTCCTGGCTACCACCCATCTGTTGTTTGTTTCTATGACTTTGTTTTTGTTTTTATATTCCATATATAGGTGAGGTCACACAGTGTTTACCTTTTGTCTGACTTATTTCATTCGCATGATGCCCTCAGATTTCATTCAGGCTATTATTAATGGTAGGATTTTTAAGACTGAATAATATTTCATTGTGTATATATCATACTTTATCCATTTACCTCTCAATGTCCATGTCTTGGCTGTTGGAAATGATGCTGAAATGAACATAAGGGTACATATGTCTCTTTAAGATAGAGATTTCATCTCTGTTGGGGATATATCCAGTTGTGGAATTGCTGGATCATATGGTATTTTTAATTTTTTTAAATTATTTCTTATATATGTTTTTGAAGAATCTCCATACTGTCTTTGCAAAGTCGGTGCACCCAGTTTACAATCCTAGTTGTCTATTTTATAGACAGTGTCCTCTCTGTTTCTTGAGGTTTCAAATCAGGCCATACTACTCTTGTATCATGCCCCAGATGGTTCAGGAAAACAAACCTCATACTATGGGCATTTACTCAGGACTGCTCTCTTCCTACTTATTTGTAACTTGCTCAGATGCTTCTCATATTTCTAGCCCCATGTTTGGATGACACTGGAGTCTCTGTCCAGTCAGAAACCCAGGACTTGGCATCTTCTGGTGCAGGTGGAGGAAGATGTCAGGTGTGTTTGTACTGCAGGGCAATTGATTTCCCAATTTGAACATGAAAATAATTCCTTGTGCTTTCTAGCTACTCTGCTTCATAGTGGTATTTTTAAAAGGCAAGTGGTATTCTTTAAAGGAGGAGAATGATTATGCTGCATAATTTTAGCCATAAATTCTTCTATTACTGGGTCAGGATTGGACATGGAAACAACTCTCTAAAACAAAGCTGTTTGCCCATATCTAGCTCCCTGAGACCTGGACATATCTGGCAAAATTACGGTTTTATTATAACTTCCCTATGTATCTGCCATATTTTTCAGCAGATGATTTGTCCCACTTTTTAGTATTACCATTGTTTCTTTCAAAAATTTCACATGCCAGAAAAAACACTATAAAGGTTTACAAATCAATTTCTAAGAGAAAGCAGAGGAACTGGAGGATCACTTGAATTTTCATTATGGCTAAAGGCAGGAAAATAACCAGGTAATAAGGAGATATCAAACAAAACAAATCTAAAGAATTCGTTAGCTCTAATATGACTTTTCTCTGTTGATGGAGATAAAACCTTAAACAGGTTCATTTCCTGACTCTAGAATCATTATGAAAATGTTTGTGACATACCTATAAAAGAAATGTCTTTATTTTCAAGAGCTACAGTGAAATAAGGTAACAGAAATGGGCTAGAACTATTTGTGACATAAAAACAGATTAAAAAAATGAAGGATAGGGATCCCTGGGTGGCGCAGCGGTTTGGCGCCTGCCTTTGGCCCAGGGCGCGATCCTGGAGACCCGGGATCGAATCCCACATCGGGCTCCTGGTGCATGGAGCCTGCTTCTCCCTCTGCCTGTGTCTCTGCGCCTCTCTCTCTCTCTGTGACTATCATAAATAAATAAAAATTAAAAAAAATTTAAAAAAAAAAAAAAAAAATGAAGGATAGAAGGCACCTGAGGTGGCTCAGTAAGTTAAGTGTCCTACTCTCGATTTTGGCTCAATTCATGATCTCAAGGTCATGAGATTGAGCCCTGCATCAACATGGAAGCTGCTTAAGATTCTTTTTCTCCCTCTGTCCCTACCCGCCCACCTCTTCCCATCACAAAAAATCTAAGATAGAAATATTTTTAAGGTCATTTATGTATGTTTTACATATAATATTGTTGAAACAGGGAATATGCCGCATGACAGGGTTGTAGATAATATTAGACATGGTCAACTAGATCAGAGGTGCTTTAACATAAGTTTGGGTAGTAAAGAATGCATCCATTCATTGTTCCTTCATTTATTGTAGTGGGTGCTACAATGTGCCACCTGAATGCCCTCTTTCAGAACTGAGGTCTCAATTCCCCAGTTGTCCTTAGTGTTAGCTGCAGATGGATCACAGCTCAAGGCTTCTTCAAGACTTGTTCTGGCTGAAGGGAGCTGCCTTCCCTGAAATTATTTCCTACCCGCTCCCTGGGGACAGTCAGCTTGCAGTGACTGGTCCATGTACAGGGCTGAGTCCTACTGTGTCTCCATACGGAGCATCTCTGAAGGGGACCATTCTGTCTCAACTGCATCTCTCCAGCTCTGCATCTTTTGCCCTATTACACATGTTTTTCCTGAGACCACACCTTCTAAAATTTCAAAGCACAAATCTCTGTCTCAGAGTCTACTTCCCAGGAACAATGACTTAAGATATGCATCAAGTAATTTTGAACATCTATCATGTACTAAGCATGGCTCTAGATATTAGGAATACTGGTGAATGAGATAGAAAGGTTTCTTTCCCTCTTGGGGCTTGCATTCTTGAAGGTGGATGGGGGTGATAAGATACAAAAAAAATGTCAGGTAGTGATAAATGTTACGATGTAAAACTAGAGAAGGATGTAAAACTAGAGAAAGTGTTTGAAACCGTTGCTGGTGTGTATGTGTGTGCATGTATCTGTGCATGCTTTGGGTGGGGAGTGCATTTCTGCTGAGAATCCTGAATAATAAGGAGCTCAGAGAGCCTAAGAAACAGTGTTTAAAGCAGGTGCAAAAGGTTATTTTGGTCACCCACCTATGATTACTGATGCAGATAGAAAAGAAAGTCTTCCAGGACTTGGCTCCTGGGCATCTTTTCAACTTTATTGCCCCCCCTACACCTCCTGCTTTCTCCAGATCACAGCCCTCCAGGGTTCTTAGATCATGTTCTATTCTTTTTTTTTTTTCCCCAGCTTTTCATCCTAAGGAAAACTAAATTAGGTTTATATATTTTTCCAGTTGTATTGAGAACTAATTAACATATATCACTGTATAAGTTTAAGGCATATGGCATGATGGTTTAGTTTACATATATTGTGAGATGATTTACCACAATAGGTTCTGCAACTATCCATCTTCTCATAAGTATAATAAAAGGAAAGAAAGAAGAATAAAGGAAAACAAATGTTCTCTTGGTGATGAGAAATCTTAGGACTTGCTCTCTTAATGACTTTCCTATATATCATACAGCAGTATTCGCTGTAGTGATCATGTTGCACATTATATCCCTAGTACTTATTTATCTTATAACTGGAAGTTTATAACTTTTGATCACTTTTCTCCAATTTCCCCTCCTCTCACCCCCATCTCTGGTAACCATAAGTCTGATTTCTTTTTTGATGACTTTTTAAAAAAGTGATTCCACATATAAGTAAGATGACATAGTATTTGTCTTATTTCACTTACCATAATGTCTTCAAGGTCCATCTATGGTGTCACAACTGGTAGGAATTCCTTTTTTCTTTTTTTCAAGGTTTTATTTATTTATTCATGAGAAACACACAGAAAGAGGCAGAGACATAGGCAGAGGGAGAAGCAGGCTCCTTGTGGGGAGCCTGATGCAGGACTCAATCCCAGGATCTCGGGGTCATGACCTGAGCCAAAGGCAGATGCTCAATCACTGAGTCACCTAGGTACCCTGGAATTCATTTTTTTTATAGCTCAGTTATTTCACTGTAAATATATACTATAACTTCTTTATCCATTCATCCATCAACTGGACACTTAGGTTGTTACCATGTCTTGGCTATTGTAAATAATGCTGCTATGAAGATGGAGATGCAGGTCTTTTTAAATTATTGTTACCTTTGGATATATTCCCAGAGCAGAATTGCTGGATGAATTTACATTTTCCTAATAATTGGTGTTGTCGAGCATCTTTACATGTACCTGTTGGTCTTTCATATATCTTCTTTGTAGAAATGTCCATTCTGATTATTTGTCCATTTTTAAATTGAGTTATTTGGGTTTTTTGCTACTGAGTTGTAGGAGTTCTGTATATGTTTTGGATATGGACCCCTTATCCGATATATGGTTTACAAATATTTTTTCCCATTCTGTAGGTTGTCCTTTTAGTTTACTGATGGTTTCCTTTACTGTGAAGAGGCTTTTTAGTTTCCTATAATTCAACTTATTTTTTATTTTGTTTCTTGTGCTTTAGGTGTCATATCCCAAAAATTATTACCAGACTCATATCAAGGAACTTTGTTCACATGTATTTTTCTAGGAGTTTCATGTGTATTTTTCCAGGAATTAAATCTTGCATTTAAGTTTTTATTTTGATTTAATTTTTGAGTGATATAAGATATGGGTCCAATTTCAATCTTTTACGTTTTAATTTTATTGAGTGATTAATTAATTGATCATGACCTGAGCTAAAATCAGAGTAAGATGCTTAACTGACTGAGCAACACAGGTGCTCTCCAGTTTCAGTATTTTAAATGTGACTATCCAGCTATCCCAGTACCATTTGTTGAAGGTACTGTCTTTTCTTCAATTGAGTAATCTTGGCTCCCTTGTTCAATATTAGTTGACTATATATACTTAGGTTTATTTATGGGCTCTCAGTTCTGTTCTATTAGTCTATGTGTTTGTTTTTATGCCGGTAACATATTTTGATGACTATAGCTTTATAGTATAGCTTGAAATAAGAAGTATGACACCTTTTGCTTTGTTATTTCTCATCCTAGGATATCTGGCAAAAAAGCATTTTGTCTACTTTATATTTACTTCTGGAAGGCAATTCAAAGGCAGGCCATCCTGATAGAATTTGTAATAAGAGCACCTCAAACAGTACAACATTATTTTTAATATTATAGACTAAGCTGCTAACATGTAATGTAAAATTCAGTCTTTCTCTTCCTACCCTCTCAACCACTAAGTGTTTCTGAAGGGATTTCATTACCTTTTATTTGTTGAATGCAAATAGAATAATAAATGATATTCTCAAACTTCATGGATTTCCCTAACTTCCCTATTTTAATCCTCTCTGTCAGTGGTTTGAAGGTATTTTTGCCTCTGATTAAAAAGTTGGAGTATTTCACTGGATGTTTTATAGGCAGATTGGTAAAGTAGGTGTGAAGGGCTCTGGAATTCCTATCATAAGATATATAGGGGGAGAAATAGGAAGGATGACCAAGAAAAAGCTCCACAGACTTTGTTCGAGTCCTGGAAGGTCTTATTTGGGGTGATATTATAGTTTTCCTGTGTTCCACTGGAATGTAGAATTAGGACAAAAAGTTGAACTCTATGCCCAGCTAGATTTTAGCTCAATAAGAGGAGAATCATTCTAAAAGTCATAATGTTCCAATGGTGGAATCATTTGTCTCTGAGGTAATGAGTTTCCCATTGCTGAAAGCATTCAAGCTGCCTGGATTGCTGAAAAGTTCTCAAGCATTTAAATCTACTGGTAGTGTGAAAGAGTGCTTCTGCATTAGAAGTTGAGTTGGGTGAGATGAACTCAATTTGTGCTAAGCTTTTGTGATTCTATGATATGAGATAAAGATTATGACTCATTTTATTTTCTGAGTTTATTTATGAATAGAAACTTGAAGGATAGGACTAATGGCCTTGTCAGTCTCCTTCTTTGTGGAAGGACCTCAAGTTACTGAAAGATGAAATCGCAAGTTGAATTTAATGGAAGAATGACCCTTTGACATTGGCCTCAGACAGTATACCACCTGTCAGCCTGAGGTATGAAGAAAGTGGGACTCACCAAGCAACTGGGGACCCAGGAGAGCAGTGAGACTTCAGCAGAGACTCATGTTGCTGCTGTCTTGGGTTGCTTCATCTTCTTGCATGACAGGAAAATGACATCATTTTATGGGAAGACTAGCACCCAGAAAAAAAAAAAAAAAAAAAAAAACAAGATTCCTAAATCTCTCTCTTTTAAAAATTATATATTTTAATATCACAAATTTAATTTTACAGAAAACCGATATCTTAAACTTTAATTACAGAAGGATAGAATGGCACAGTTGGGAAGAGCCTGAGGGGCTTGATCTCGGTGCCTCCACTGTGGTGGATTTATTATGGTTAACTCACTCTGCTTCCCTCCAGGTGGAGGAGTATACTTCTCTGTGATACTGAGATTGGGCTTGCTTTGGCCACTAGGACATGAGTGGAAGTGGCACATGCCATTTCTGGGCAGAAGCTTTAAAACTCCAGTTTGTACTTCACTCTATTCTCTTTTCCTTTAGCCGCAACTCTGGGCAGTGATCCCAGGGGGTGTTGCTTCATCCCACCTGGGTTGCAGAATGAAGATGATGCAGAGGAGCGCCAGAGCTGGCTGTGATGATCATGTTGCAAGAGTGAGAAAACAGCTTTAGTGGTAAGCCACTGAGATTTGGGGGGTTGTTACTATGGCATACTGAGAACCTCTTGACTGGTACAGAAATAATTAGCTTTGCAATAGCTAGGAGAGAATGCAAGTCTGTTGATTGTGGTGGTTATACTAACACTTAACCTTAATTGGTACTTTCTGTGTGCCAGGCATTGTGTTCATTACTTTCTTTTTCACAGCCACTTGATGGAAACATGTATTATTAATGAGAAACTGAGGCAGAGAGTTTATGTAACTTGATAAGGATTATGCAACCAGTGAGTAACAGAACTAGAATTTGAAAGTGATCACGACCCAGGCTGGAATCCAGGCTCTCAAGCAGTTTCCTTGAGTTGTCATTCCTCTTCTTTGCTCCAGTTCTCAAACTTTTCATCTGTAAAATAGGCTCTATGTCACTTTTGCTGCTCATGATAATGTTTTGAAGAAAGAACTGGATGAAGAAAGGTTTTCTGATGTTTCCTCTACTTCCCAGGATATTGGAAGCAGAACTAAAAACAGATCCCAGAAGGTGGCTGGCTGTGTGACATTTTAAACTAATAATAAGTTACCTTTGTTTGATTTCTTATGACCATCCATAGCCATGGTGGCTCCAGCATGGCTTTGGCTAAGACGAAAGCTCGGGATGAATTTTGGCCTCACAGCTCAATTATGCCAGGGCCCTGCAAAATGTGGCGTGATCTCAGTGTTTTGGGGATGGTTGAGTCGAAAGGGATCAAAGGGACCTTGTCTCCCCTTCTGGTGTGGATGAAAACATGAAGCACATCGGGAGAGCTCTCTTGAAAATCCAACAAACAGCCTGGTTTGGTTGGTTCATGAAACAGTAAGTGGATTGGAAAATGTCATAACAAACCACAAATAGCCACAGAAATAACTGGGCACAGCTTTTACCCAGCTTGTTTAGATATCAGCTATTCTTTCTGAAACAGTCTGAAAAACACACCATACTTGGAATTTTTTAGCCCCAGGGAGAGAATTGAGAGGCCACTGTTTTTTTGCCCATAGCAACCTATGTTTTTTCTATTCCAACAGCATCTTTCCTCACAAAACTGTCCATTTCCTTGTTTATCTTTGTAGAATTACTATGTATACATGGAGTTTTATCTACCCATGGTGAAACTGAATCAGTCTTTTCTAAGCAGGAGTTTGTAATATTTTTATGATTAATCCTATTTTTCTTGGATTTTTTTGGAAGATAGTATTGTTAGGTTGGGTTCAAAGTCAGAAAAATTATCTACTTATCTGAATAATATAAAGTGCAAGTGATGTGTGTTTGTGTGTGTGTGTGTAAAGGAAAAGAAAAATAAGAGAGGGGAGAGAAAGTGTAGGTATAACATTCATTGATCCTTTTATAGGGGAAGAATTTTCAACTTCCTCCAAATAGTTATACCAATTATGGTTGTTTTGTTGCTGTTTCTCTTCCGTCTCCTCCTCTCATCCTTCTTTCCCTTATTATTTCCTTCTTCTTCTCCTTCCTCTTCATCTTGTTTTTAATTCTTTTTTAATAGCCAAATATACACAAAATTTACTTAACTATTTTTAAGTGTACAGTTCAGTGACATTAAGTACATCCACACTGTTGTGCAACTGTCATCATTTGTCTCCAGAACTATTTTCATCTTGTAAAACTAAATCTCTATACCCATTAAATGATAACTCTTCACCCACTCCCCCTCCACCCACCCCCAGATCTGGGCAATCACTATTCCACTTCCTGTCTCTATGAATTTGACTACTCTAGGTACCTCATAGATGTGAAATCATATAGTATCTATCCTTTTGGGAATGGCTTATTTCACTTTGTGTGACATTTTCATGGTGTATCCATGTTATAGCATGTATCAGAACTTCCTTTTTAAAGGTTGAATAATATTCCATTGCATGTATATGTCACATTTTGTTTATTGATTCCTCTATGGATGAGCACTTGTGTTGCTTCCACCTATTGGCTGTTGTGAATAATGCTGCCATACAAATGGGTACATGCCCAGAAGTGGATTGCTGGTGTACCATTTTACATTTCTACCAGCAGCACATAAAGCCTCCAGTTTTTCTACATCCTTAAGAATAATTGTTATTTTCTATTTTTTCTAAAATAATAGCCATCCTGATGGATATGAGGTGGTATCTTATTGTGATTTTGATTTGCATTTCCCTAATGATTAGTGATGTTTGGTACATGTTCATGTACTTATTGGCCATTCGTATATCTACTTTAGAGAAGTGTCTATGTAATTCCTTTGCCCATGTTAAAATTGGCTTATTTATTGTTTTCTTATTGAATTGTAGGACTTGGAAAAATATATTGTGGTTATTAACCCCTTGTCAGATATGATTTACAAATATTTTATTCCATTCTGTGGGTTTCTTAATCACTCTGTTGACAGTGTCCTTCATGCACAGAAGTTTTCAATATTGATGTAGTATAATTAACCTATTTTTTTCTTATGTTACCTATACCTTTGGTATCATATTTAAGAAATTGTTGCCAAATACAACATCATGAAACCCTCCTACTATGTTTTTTTCTAAGTACCTTTTAGTTTTAACTTTTACTTTTAGACCTTTGCAGCATTTTAAATTCACATTTTGTATCACCTTCTTCTTTTGAAGTAGAAAAAGCACAATGTTCTACTGATGTAACTTGCTCTGTTGAAGGCATTGTGTGGCATTGTGTGGGATTCAGATAAAGGAAACATGCCTCCAGCCTCAGGAATGTAAAGGATGAGGACATAGTAGCCATGCGTTGAAGCAGGAAGTAGCCTTATGGGAGAGTTGGAAATTAACTAGTCTACTCCGGGTTTTTAGAGCAACATGAGAGCTTCAGGTTTTGTAGTGCACTCTGTACAAGTCATAAGCCAAAGACTACACAGGAGAAGGTCACAAAATGGAGGAAAAGCTCTGGAAGATGTGATGGACAATAGAGCCAAAGTCCCTGCCCAGACATCATTGTGTAGAAGTGACTGCTTATTGGGATTTACTAAACTCCAGATCTGCAACCATAACTATTAGTTGGCCCTATCCCATTCAAGTACCATCAAGTGGTACCTGAAGGGGCTATTTTATATATTTAATGTTTGCTTTTCATTTTTTAAAAAGGTAGGCTCCACACCCAACATGGGTCTTGAACTCATGACCCTGAGACTGAGTCACATGTTCTACCAACTAAGTCAGCCAAGTGCCCCATGAAGAGGTTATTTTAATTCTGGATTTTATAAGGTGACAAAGAAGGATTTGTTGATAAAGCTCATATACAACATAGGAGCACAGACATATATACCGATAACTTCAGAGTAGGTCACTTTTTATTAAAGTTGCTAAGGAAAACGTCTTTACAGTATTTCAGTCTGGATCCTTCTCTGGAGGTCCTGGGTTCATGCAGTTTCTTGATTTGTTTCTTGGTTCTATGCTGATCCATGTCAGTTCACTACTTTGGATCAGAACAGCTATACTCATTCATTACAGAGAATTCTGGGTATCTATCTTTATATCTTTGATATTTAAAAAATAAAAATTTTATCATGTGACATTAGCTCTTTTTGTTTTATCTTATCACTCTTTTCACTATTTCAGATATTTTGTGTATTTATTGCTTCCCCTAAATTTAAGCTCCATGGAAGCAGGGACTTGTTTCTTTGTGGTATCTCTAGCACTTAGAAACTTACCTGGCACTAATATATTAGGCACTCAGTAAATATGTGTTAAACAGATAAATGTATTTGTAGGATTTAGCTATTTTGTTCATGTTTAATTCTGCACAAATCTGTGCAAATTGGGTTTTCTGAGTGTGCATTGTTCTAAATCTGTACTTTGAGATGCCTGCTAAAAACGTGTTCTTCACTTTGTCCCTCTGTGGGAGGACTTTTCTATTTCCCTGGTTTTTGGTAAAAGGGAGATGACTTGTGAGTTGAGCACTCATTAAGAGGCTTCCTACTGTTCAAGTATGTAATCCAGCTCTGGGCACTTCCTGTGCCACACCATTAAATGTCTAACTTTGACTACACAGTTGGATTCTTTCACTGCCTCTCTGAAGTCATGATTTAGTTTCTTAATTTCTTCTGGCAGCCATACATTACAGAGTAGACAACCCGTTCTGCCAATAATCAACACCTGGGTAACTTGGGCAAGTTGTAAAATTTCTTCATGCCTTATTTTTCTCATAGGTAAAGTGGGGATAGTAATAGTATCAATAACTAAAATTGGTTGAGTTAGGTCTTATCCGAAGTATTTTACATGTTTTATAAGCATCCTAGAAGTAGACACTATCATTAATTTCATTTCATAGAGAAAGAAATTGAATGACAGAAAGACTAGGTGCTTCCCCTAAGTCCCACAGATAGCAAGTGGTAAAGCTGGAATTCAAACACACAGAGTTTGACCCCAGGGCTGACAGTTTGGGGGAATATCCCCCCATCAAGTGTTTATGAAGAGGAAAAGATGTAAAAAATGTAAAGTGCTCAGCATCTCCTGGACCAGAGTCAGCATTTTGTAGATGTTGATTGTTCCTTTTGCTAATCACTCATGTCCCTCTGTGACAAATACAAGGGAAGCTTTCTGAAAATCACAGACACCAGTTGGATATGGCAAAAGGATAAACGGATAAAGTGAATAAAGATTTAATGAGGGTATTTTCATTAGAAACTGTTTTCATGGAAGTGTGAATCCTGAGAAGGGAGTAGAAGAACTAAATAAACTAAGGGTGACTTTGAGAAAAGTCTGTGGAGGCAGTGGCAGTCTGCATGTAATGCCCCTGAAGGAAGAAGGGAGGTGCCTAAAAATGGGGAATGTTTCCACCCTTTGCACACATCAGCTATGGAAAGAGAAGGTTTCCATGATGGGAGTGCCAGATGAGTGGGAATAGGGGCAGGAAGGAGAGTTGTTCCAATTCCTGAATAAAAAATCCCCACGGTTTGTTATCCTCTTTGTGTTTATTGTGTCCTACAGGAATGTAAAGTCCAGGAAATTTCAGCAGGAAGAACAGAGGTGATTTCAATAGAGGAGAGGCAAACTACCAGTGTTAAGTAGATAAGATGATAAGGTATGGCACCTTGGTAGAAAACAAGGAAATATATTTTAAGAGTTATAGGGTTTTCCCCATATATATATATATCAGGGAAAAAACTATGTGTAGGTCATGCTGTAGCACATTGTTGAACGGGTTGGGAGACCTGGGAGATGACATGCACAAAAATATACAAAACAAGTTCTTTCAAAACTTGATTTAAGAACATAAGAATAAGGACATCTAGCTTTATATAAAACACCTCAGAACTAGAAAGTTCCTCGTTAGGAAGAGTGGGAGAGAAAGTTAACTTGAAAAACTCAAAAGACCAATAGAGAAGCTTGAGGAAATAGGAAGTAAAAGAGACAGTTTTTGATGCCAAAATGCTTTTTCTTGGTGCCCTCATGTCACCACCCCTTTCCTCAGGAGACTAGAACTTCCTTGGACAAACATTTCCTCAATGGATTGGCTTGTATAGTTCTTAGAAACTATCTTATCATGTAAACTAAACTTTCTTATCATGTAAGCCATGATAAGAAAAGAGATGGCAGATCAAGGTAGTCATAACTGAACAGAGGATGAAGTACAACCCCAGATCTCTTGCTTTAGACAGAGCAGGTGTCTCTAGATATAATGCGCATATGAATCACCTGAGGAAGTTGTTAAAATCCAAATTCTGATTCATGTAGTGATGGTAGTGGTGTTCTCACTGATGTGTTTATATGTGTGTATGTATCTAAGAGTCTGCAGTTCTAACAGGCTACTTGGTGATTAAAGAAATGCTGGTCCATGGACTTCACTTTCAGTAGCAAAGTAGACCTCGTGATACCAAGGATGACAACAGAGGAAATGTGCAAGTTTGGGGAGAATATAAGGAGACGTGTGTGTATGTGTGTGTGTGTGTGTGTGTGTGTGTGTGTACATGACAGAAAAAGAGCATGATCAGGAGCCGGACAGGGAGAGACAAAAAGACAAAGTTGAACTCCTTTTAGTATAGCTTTGGAATTTTAATAAGCAAAGAATACAAGTAAGAAGAGGGACAGGAAGAATGGAAACATGGTAGAAATTAGAGAAAGAGATGAGCACCCCAAGATGATTAGTGTCTGTATGCTCCATTCTTACTGGACATCCTTCCAACATACTCTGTTCTTTTTATTTTATGGATGTGTATACCCTATTCTTGAAATTGTTTTTTCCATGTCTTTACCTGATTTCTGCATCTTTCAGGCGAGATTTTTTTCATCATGTAAGATTTCCAAATGTTCCTATTATAGCATATAGCCCTTTTCATTACGTTTTTCATACTTATACATGTTCATTGTTTTTCCACTACAAGGGTGAGTACATTTTGTTCTTTCCAGCCTCTTTAACACACCTAACCCAACAGAGAGTCTGACATATAGTAGATGCTCAATGAACATGTCAAATGAATAGATGAAGTAGTGTGGGTAATTGTATAGCCCAGGTTTTCTAACTCTTCAGCCTTTCAGACCACATATAACCCCAAATGGTCTGAAAAATCTAGTTCTGAAGTCATCACAGAATATTAACAGGATGAGGTGAGGGGTAAAGGAGGGAGAAACAATGAGTGGACACAATTAGTCAAATGTTGGCAATTTTAAGATAGGAGAAAAACATGAATTCAGTGGAAATATGCAAGAAGGACTGCTAGATAATAACATAAAGACCAGCATTTTCTTAAGTACCTGATATGTGACAGATATGGACATAGTGTATTCAGTTTCATCTTTTTGAATCCTTACAAAAATGTGGTTGGGGTTATTAGGTGGTTGAAACTGTGGCATATTGTAAGGGTAATAATTTGCTCAGGCCACTTGGCAAGGAAGTGGTGAAGAAGATTCAAATTCAGAAGCCAAGTTAGATGCCTTGTATACTTGACCTTGTAATTCTTGTCAATGCAATACCCGATATCCAACCCTTGCCTTCCTTCTCCAATAGCCTGCAAGCCTGGAGAGCAGGAGCATCTGTTCCATTTTTGGTTATGTCACCTGCACCAGCATTTTTTTAAATATATGTGTCCTCAAAAAGAATCATTGAAAGAATGGTCAGTCCAAATTGATATTACATGTCTTTTCTATTTATTACATTATATAACCTATAATGTACTGAAAAGAAGTCTTGCCAAACATTAGATTTTTTTGCCCAACCTTGAGATATGTTTCTTAAAACTTCTGGATCAGGTAGAACAATATTTTTCAATTTTTTTTTCAGTGTCCTTCCCCCCACTACCACTCACAGAGCCTTTTGAGACATTGTCTTCCTTAAAAGCCTCCCCATGAAATTTTAATACCATAGTTAGATTGTATATCTATGTATTGTATGTATTTCTGTGTTTTATACATAATAAGGGTAAGATTTTCTTTGGCCTCACTTCCTCCAACCCCAAGAACCAGTTTCACACCTTTAGTAGTGATATTACCCTGTTAAGGTTGTGTGAGTTAGAAGGTTGCACATCAGAGTAAAAGTATGAAAGCACTTAAAATGTGTTTTATGTTTATTTAATAGAGATGTAGTGATGCAGCCAACTGTCTTCCCATATCCCATCTTTTCTTCTTCTTAAGTAACCAACTGGTTATAAATTTTTAGCTAAGCACAACCATCAGACGAGAGGGCTATATATTTCCTACCCTCTCCTGACACTTTCCCTTCAGCTAGCTGAGTACATTGACAATGAGCTAAACCACTACCTTTCTTAGCCTTTCTTAGATTCCCTTTGGCCACCTAACCAAGCTTATTATGGCCAATGAGTTATAAGCAATGGGAGAGAAATAAATGTCAATATTAAGCTACTCTATTTTGAAGGTCTCTGTTCTCATAGCTGAACCTAACATTGATGGAAATCTTGTCTTCATTACATCTTTAATTATTAATTATTAGATCTGTATAATTAATTGACATTTATTAGGCCTCACTCCTTATAAATTTTTCAGGATTTTTCCCCTATGTCCTTCTTTTTTCTCTCTCCATAATTTTAATAACTTACATTAAACATTTGTATAGAGGTGCAGACAGAAAAAAAAAAAGTGATGTCATTATGTATCCTACTTGCCACAAATTGTGGTAACTGCAGTGGAAGTCCACACATTTTAAATTTATGACTTCCAGTCTATGTATAATTGAATTTTGCATAAGGGAGGGGTTCTCAACTAAGTAAGGATTATGGAATACTCAGGAGTAATGGGGAGATAGTTGAAAGAGAGAAAGAAGAGGGAAAATAGCAAGATGAGATAAAGTCAGAAATTTCTAAAAAAAAACATTTAATTTTCAGATTCATTTAGAGAAGAAAGTAAAAGAGAGGATGCAAAGAAATATTTGGAAATTCATGTTGGGTTGCTCTTGATTAGCGGAAAAAATAAAAATTTAAAGAGTAAGTGTAAGAAGAAAGGTTCAAAAACAGAAAACCCTAAAGGGAAGAATGGATTCTAGCTACAGTCATGCTTGTGCTGGTTTGAAGTAAGGATTCACCCACAGATAGGAAAGCCCCTGTGAGACTTGTCACCTGCAGGCTTGGTACAAGAGCCATCAATTATTTAGCATAACAATATGGAGTTGTAGGGGGCACCTGGGTGGCTCAGCTGATTAAGCATCTGCCTTTGGTGCAAGTCATGATCTCAGGGTCGTGAGACTGAGCCTTGTTTTGGGTTCCATGCTCAGCAGGGATCTGCTTGAGGATTCTCTCTGCCTCTCCCTCTCCCTTTCCCCTTTTTTTCTTTCTCTCTCAAATAAATAAATGCATCTTTAAAAGAAAAGAATAAGGGGTAAGACATCTGGAATTGGACTTTCTTAAGTTGGATTTTTTTTTTTCTGGGAATTTGTGAAGCCTTCTTTAGTGGTAATCAGTGGAATGACTCAACAGAGAAGTACAAAATTGGGCAACAGAATTGTAGACCTCTTAGAGATTTTAAGAGAAAGAACACACAACAACAAGGAGAGAGGTTGGTTGCTGTGTAAAGCTGGATCAAGAGAAACATTTGACAGGATGGAGTGTTTGCTTAATTTAAGATGATATGAATATACAGGTTCTCTTCCCAAGTCATAAGTCCTGTAGGAAGAAAAGGTATGAGGAGTGCTGTATAGAGTATCTGTATGGCAGATATCTGCGAGCATCCTACCAATAGCTACTCCCCTCAATTCCTTGTTAACCAAACCTGTGTTTTGGTCAGAGAGGCAAAGAGCATGGAGCTCCTCTCACTTTTGTCATATTTTCACTCTCACAGTCAGAAGTGATCCTGTGACTTAGTTCTAACCAATAACCTGTCACTAGAAAGCTGCTAAGTAGCGTTTGTGGCAGTATTTTCCTGTTCAGAAAAAAAATTCAAGGATTTACAAGACAAAATTTGTTCCCTTTGCCCATTTTCCTTTGTTGGTGTGCTGGTGTGGTGATGTGCTAACTGGATCTATATTGGCAACTTGTGACTTTGTGACAAACAAGAAGGCAAAAAGCTTATACATGGAGGTTGATGGAGTTTAATTTTGTAAAAAGCCTGTTTTGTTTGGAGCCTGGGTTTTGGAAGACATCACTGAACTACTAACTCAGCCCATGCTTGTTCATGGGCAAGTGTTGTAGGCTTGGTGATGTGGTGAGAAATAGGACATAGAAATAACTAACTGGGATGGGAAGATTTCCTTATATGATACATGGAGCCTATTTTGTGCTGAGATTACCCTCTTTCCCACCTAAATGGTGTCAAAGGAGATGAGAAGGCAGTTCTGAGGTCCTTTGAGTTAGTAGACTCCTTGTATTTACAATTTTTTTCTTTTCTTTCTTTTTAAAGATTTAATTGATGGAGAGAGAGAGAGAGAGAGAGAGAGAGAAAGAGAAAGAAGAGTGGTGGGGGAGATACAGAGGGAGAGGGAGACAAGCAGACTGTGCTGAGCAGGGAGTTCAACATGGGACTTGATCCAGGACCCTGAGATCATGACATGAGCCAAAGGTAGATGCTTAACTGACTGAGCCACCCAGGTGCCTGAAATTCTTTTATTTAAAAATTTTTTTTGAGTATTGTTAACACATAATGTTACATTAGTTTCAGGTAGGACATATTCTTGAGAAATAGAAGAGGCATTGGAGAATCATTAACTTGTCTTACTGGGTTCATGTACATCCTAAAAAATTTTTTTTTGGTCAGGTTTATAGTGAAGGGCATAATAAAAGGAAATTAGCCAGTTCTGAATTGTTTTCACCAATCTTTGAACCCATACCAGTCTTTGTGATCTTGTCTAATTTAAATATCCTCATGGTTTAAGTCTCTGAGGCTGGGTTATCTGTTACTTTTGGGCAAAAGAGTACTTAATGAGTGCCAACAGGAATTCTAACAAAGTTGGGTAGATTATAAAAGAGATAAGGACCATGTGGGGAAAGGAGGGTTGACAAATGTCCAGGTAGTCTCATCTTATATGCTGAAGATGGCAACCAAATAAAAATTACACAAATGAGCAAGAGTCCTGAATGATGTACTGATATAGGAGGAAAGAATACAACGATATTTTCAGCCATGTCCTGGCATGAGAAGTGGTAGGAATTCAATATGGCAGCAAGAGAGATTTGGGAGATCTGGGTGTAAGGCTTATCTCCACTACTTGCTAGCTGAGTGACTGTTGGTAGGTAAATCACCTCTGTGAGTTCCAGATGCCGTATTTGTAAAAAAGCCATCATAGCATCTACCTTACAAGTTGTTTGAGATAATTTGAGATAGCGTGTGGTAAGTTTATGGTACCAAGGACATACTAGATTCTGAGCAAGAGAGGAGAATAAGCTGTTTTCAAATCCATAAAAATTAAAGGTTTGGACTAGATGTTTCTTTTTTTTTCCATTTTCTAGATTTATACATCTATTTCTAAGTATATAAGAATACATTCAGCAAGTAGGGAAAAAGGAACAGAGAAGTAGGAACACTTGACAGAATGAAGATCATGGGAGATTGGCCCTTCAAAGAAAAAGAGGACTGTAGGCTAATTCTATTCCTGTAGTCTCTTTTGATTCTCACAGAACTCTGGGCGTGTTCCTTCTCTCGGTGATTTTTTTTTTTTTTTTTTTGACAAGGGAGCTTCAGAGTGGATGCATAAAGTGAGTAGAAGGATCAAGGTAGTGGCTCATGTTCCAAGTCTTGAGCTGGGAGGGAAGAAAGCCTCTTTCATGTCTTGCCTCACATTTGTACACACTACACCTTTGTCGCCATTGGACAAGGGGGGAACTGAGAGGGGATTTTAAATCTCTTTTCTAGATCATGGTACAGTCAATTATGGTGATACTGTGGTTATTCTGATACCTGAATATAGATTCTCCCAGGTATGGTGGGAATGAATGGGAAGTTTAGAGAAAGGGAGTGAGCAAGGAAAGTTGGGAGGCAAACATACAGCTAGGGAAATTTTTGATGAGGGTGTTGTTGAAAGTGCAAGTAGGGAATGGAAAGAAGTAATATGGAACCCTGAGAGTGGGAGACTATATGGGACAATGAAGAGTGGTGAAATCTCTGAATCTTTCTGGGCATGGCTATCTCATATAAATGATGTTAAAGGATACTTTTACTCCAAAGTTGTGAAAATGTCATTTTCTCACACTTAACATTTATTTCTCTGAAGTTACTAATTTTGGTGTACCCAGTATATTCTCTATATTGTGGGCTCACCTTTAACTCTTCATTCTATTTCAGGCTCTAGACCTACTCAGTTACCATGTCTCATCCCTCTTTTGGTGCAGTGCCTGCTATTCCTTTAGTGTTCCTAAATTCATACCTCATCACCTCTGTCTGGTTTATGCCAGAGGCTGTCAAACATATCTCTTTGTGAGCAAGATTGCCCTCCAATGACATATGTGGTTATAATGCTGTTAAAAACAAATATTGCTCTAAATATACTATAGACACTAACTGTTCAGTCCTCCAAATATCCCTATGAAGCAGGTATTATTATTATTATTCCCCTTTTACAAGTGAAGACACTGAGGTTAAGAGACATGCTCAGTCATGGAGTACAAGGAGTAGAGCCAGAATTCAAGCCCAGCCTGCCGGCTTCAACACTCATGCTCCTAACTACTGTGCTATGGTGGCTCTCCTCTTGTGAAATGCTATTTTCGTGATTTTTTTTCTGCTTCAAAACCTATAATGACTTGTTCTAGGATTAATGGATTGGTTTTTAGGATTTTTTTTTTTGCAAACCCTTTGGACTGACATAGAAAGCTGCTCAGCAAATGACGCTACCTATTATTCAGCCTTGCCTCTTTCCTGTCGCCCAAACCCACAGTGAAAGTGGCAGCTCGATGCTCAAGGCTGTGTCTTTGCCACCTTTCCCAATTCTCTCCTCTTATGGATCAACTTGGGCTTCTGGGTAGTAATTTTTTACCTTCCTGGATTCCTATAGCATTGGAAGGTTGTATCAAGTAATGTACAAGTTGGGTGGCTCATGGTTGAGCATCTGCCTTTAGCTCAGGGGGTGGATCCTGGGATCCTGGGATCGAGTCCTGTATCAGGCTCCTCACAGCAAGCCTGCTTCTCCCTCCGCCTATATCACTGCCTCTCTTTCTATGTCTCTCATGAATAAGTAAATAAATCTTTAAAAAAAAGTAATGTAGCAGTTGATTCAGGTGTACTCAGTTGTTTTTTGTTTACTTTTTCCTTTTAAAGCTGTGTCAAAGACTATACTTTGTATTATGAACTAGGTCTAAAATTCTCTAAGGCAAAAACCACAACCTCTAAATAAATCTCAGTTTTCCCAGGCCTCTCAATTTTTCCCATTTGTAACATGAAAAAGAATTCCTAAGCTCTCATGTAGCCTCGGAGTTCTGTCCCGGTTTCTGGATGTATTAGAATGTGAGACAAAGTGTTGGGCAGAAACAGATGCTCATGAAACAATCCATTGGTTTGACACATCCTGAAGTCCTGCTAAAATAAACCAAAGACCAGGATTTCTGCAGTTTGATTAGACATTTTGGAAGTCTAGAATTACCATATTCAGCTTCCATTTTCCATCATGGAAAAATGAAAGATAAGAAAGAATGCGTTGGCCGAATTTGTCAGTCAGCACACCATTCTAGTTTCAGCTGCTTTGTTAACATCCCATAGCTTAGGGGAGCAGACCTGGATTGTTTGTGCAGGAGAGGCGTTGATTAGATCTGGAGTGTGTGTCAGATGTCAGGCTGCCCCAACCCAGGAGGTGACCTTGAAAAATGATAGGGTTCAGTAGGTCAGCTCATCATGAGGTGAGCCTGTGTGATTGGCTGTCTCTAGAACTGGACTACAGGATGGCATGAAGGCTAGGCAGTAGGAAGTGAGTAAGGAATGAGATAGAGACATCGCTAGAGATAGGGGGAGAGACATAGAGGCGGAGACCAGAGACAAACAGAAAAGATAGTCAGCCTGACAGCTGCCCATGTTCACAGTAGCTTTTTACTCCTTTGAATATATAGACATTGTCATTAAATTCATTTAATTAGCCATATGATAGTTAAGTTGCACAAATCTGCCAGTACAAAGAGCACTTTGCATCGAACACAAACTAAAACTTATCTTTTCCTTGGAGATTTTTGTTAAGCACCCTGTGTCTTACATTAATTGTGGTTCAAGAGAGAACATTTTATTAGATGTTTTCTTTCTTTTTTTTTTTTTTTAACTCAAAGTATTTTAGGATAAGACTTCAAAGTCTTGCAAAAAAAAAAAAAAAAAAAACAACCCACAACTCATGAATTATAAAGAAAAAAGGGTTTTGTCTTTAAAACAATATCTTATGCAATTAGAAGCCAAGTGACCTTCATTACCATGTGAATAATTCAGAGAGGCAAATTAACTGCAACGGGAAAAAATTTGGTCTGGTGTGGTCCTTTTGAGGCATGCAACTCAAATGATACGGGACCTAATCTTAGCGCAGTCCACTTAAGGTTCTGAAATCTGGTTGTCACAGTTAACAAGTATTTGTTGTTCACCTTCTAGGTGTTCTTAACACCAAGGCACTACAAAATACTCTGATCATTTGGTGTTCTTATTGCCTTGCTTCTATTCACCCCTTTCTACTGGAGCAGGACTGCCAACCTTCCTTTTGGCATTTGCTTTTCCTCCATCCACACCCCTGTGGCCTTTCCACTTTGGATCAGAGTGGGAGCAGAAGAAAGGAACATCAGAATAGCTGGCACATGGCTTGTCACCTTCATGCAGGGTTCAAGTTGCATAGCGTGTTCTGATGTATTGAATGTAATGAGTATTTCTTGAGGGCGCTACTTGTAACAGACTTCTTGCCAGAGACTGCAGGGCAGTTAAAGAAACTAAAATACTGGGGTGCCTAAGTGGCTCAGTCGAAGTGTCCACCTTCAGCTCAGGTCATGATCTCAGGGTCCTGGGACTGAGCCCTGCTTTGGACTCTCTGCTCGGTGGGGAGTCTGCTTTTCCCTCTCCTGCTTGCAGCTCCCCCTGCTTGTGCGCAGCTCTCTCTCTCAAAATAAAATCTTAGAAAAAAAGAAACTAAAATACTGCAATGTTTTCAAATATCAAATGGCGAAGACAACAGATCTGCCCACAAAGCACCATATTATAAAACAAAGGGGTGCGTGCCTTGATTGTAGCCCAAACAAAGGCAGGAGGACAGATAAAGACACATTGAAAAGAGTGTTTGAAGATAGGGGATTTTAGGTCTGCATGAAAAGGACGAGCTGTTCATATTTGAGGATGAAGTCAGGTAGGAGAAAAATGTCACAGGAGGGGAATACAAGCTAAGTAAGTGGAGGCAGAGAAGCATTTGCAGAAATGCATCAGGTTTAAAGATTCTTTAGATGGCAGACACAATGCACTGACAGTGGAGGCAATACAAGGAAGAACTGTTACTTGTAACTCCAAGGAGACAATGCTGCCCTCTAAGGCCAAACAAAGTTGCCCTGGGGACAGGGTAACAGCAAGCTAGCATTGTAGATGGCAGGTTGTTTATGGCCATCTGGGTGGGTATGGGAGTGAGGTTTTGCAGGTTTCTTGGGGATTGGTTGATTTAAATTACATAGCTCCAAAACATAGAGGCTGTCCTTCATTGTTTAGTACCTGGCCCAGGGATGTGGGAGCCTCCTAAGGTCCAGTTGGGGTGTATACTTAATTGCCCCATAGGAAAGGTGCCTGATCAGGGACATGTTTGGTGGAGGCCTTGGCAAATAAGAACAGAGCTCAATGCCCTTGAAAGCCCCACCTCAGAATGTAAACTGAACTTGAGAAATTCCTCCACCCTTTCTGAAAATCCCCTAGACCAGCCTATAAAAAACTAAGCTGAAACCCACCTCGGGGTCCAAGTCCCTGCTCCGCTGTGTCGGGTATACTTGGACCCAAGCTCAAGCTTGTAAATAAATCCTCGTCTGTTTGCATCAGTGTCAGCTCCTTGGTGGTTTCTTGGATTCGCAATCTTTGGGCACAACAAGGGTATGTTAATAGCAATAGTATAACAAAATGCAGGTATTTTATAATGACTGTTCTAGATCTAAGAGAGAAGATAAAGTTATGAGCAGAGAAACTCTCATCTGAGAGGCTCAAAACTTCTTTGCAAATGCAAAAGTCATTATATTCACCAAGTGGAATAGTTGTTCACATGCTTTTGGTGACCCTATTTGAAAATTACCATGTTAGAATCTGTTGAGCACCCAAGTTTCTAGAAAAGTTGTAGAATAATAATTACTTTCTATAAAGGCATAAGAAAGTTTTGGAAAATATGGAAATTGTTGATATATGCTGATATTTACTGTAAGGGGATGAAATGCAAATTTTAGTTCAACTAAAGCATATGCAGTAGGTATCATGGTGCACCCACCACTTGGACTCACCTATGCAGGACCAACATGGGCTCATTCCCTCACCTGTTAGGAGTGTTGGCTGAGGATAGCTCACAATTAAGTCTTTCCACAGGCTTCCTTAGCCTAAAGGAGTACCTTAATCAAGATTGGGTTCCCTGCCCAGAGGCAATTGCCACCCACTGACTGGTTGATGCCGGTACAAAGAACTGCTTCCCTGCCTCATTAGGGGATGTGATGGTTAACTTTTTGTGTTTGGCTGGATGGCTATGGGTGGGAGGTGATCAGATATCTAAGTTAAACATTATTTCTAAGTATATCTGTGAGGGTGATTCTGGAAGAGATTAGTTTTGGAGGGACCCCTGGGTGGGTCAGCAGTTTAGCACCTGCCTTCGGCTCAGGGTGTGATCCTGGAGTACCAGGATCGAGTCCCACATTGGGCTCCCTGCATGGAGTCTGCTTCTCTCTCTGTCTATGTTTCTGCCCCCCTCCTCTCTCTCTGTCTCTCTCATGAATAAATAAATAAATCTTAAAAAAAAAAAAAAGTATTTGGTTTGGTGGCCTGAGGGAAGCAGATTCCCCTCCTCTATGTGGGTGGGATCATCCAACCAATGCACTGAGGGTATGAATAAAACAAAAAGTGGAGGAGGGAAAATTCTCTGCCTGATTGCTAATATAGGATATCAGTCTTCTGCCCTTAGACTGGCACTCATGCTATCAATTTTCCTGATTCTCAGGCCTTCTTGGTCCAGAACTATACCACCAATTTTCCTGAGTCTCCAGCTTGCATGAGGCAGATCATAGGATTTTTTTAGCTTCCATAATCACAAGAGTCAATTTTTCCTTATAGTAAATCAGTCTCTCTCTCTTTTTCTTTCTTATTGGAGATAGGATCTACCTACCTACCTACTATCTCCACCTTTCTCTTCTATTGGCTCTGTTTCTCTGGAGAATACTAATACAAGGGACAACCCTGAGGGTCCATCCTAGATCTAGTGCTCCTGGCAAAATGGGGCAAAGCCACTGATAATTTTATCCTCTTCCTCTGCTCCTGTCAGCTTCCTTCCCCATGCTCAATCCTGCTTCTTTTCCTCTACTACAGGTCAGCACCTCTAAGAGCATCCTCCAATAAATCCCTTGCACTCAGATCTTCATTGCATAGTCTGTATCACAGAGAATTTAACCACAGCAACGTATATCTAAAGAACAACTAAACAATTCCACAAATAATGTATATACTCTGTAGGATCCTGAATTTTCTTTCATTCCAAGTTGAGAAACATGTTGAGAAAGAGAGAACATGTATAGGTTTTTCAAGATTGTATCTATGTTTTTAAAAAATATTCACCTTTACTTGAATTATTCTAGACCATAGAAAAAGAGGAGATTCTTTTTTATAATGCTAGCATAACTTGAACACTAAAATTTGATCAATATATTATAAAAAGGAAAAACTATAATTTCCTATAAGAATATAGATCTAAAAATTCTATACAACATATAACAATTGATTCCAGCTGCATATTATGAGAACAGTATAATATGACCTAGTAGAGTTTATTCTAAGACCATAAAGATAGTTCAGTGTTAGGAAATCTATCAATGTAATTTATGACATCAACAAATTAAGTGAAGAAAGTCAGTGATTATATCGATAGATGGCTGAAAGGCATCGTAAAATTCAACAGCCATTCCTAATAAAAATTCCAAGTAATTTAGAAATAAAGGAAACTATTTAAATATGATAGATTCTTTTTACCAAAACCTAATAGCAAACGTTACAATAAACCATGAAATGCTAAAACCATTTCCATTAAAAAGTAGAGCTGATTTCTTGTTAAATTTAATGTATAGTGAAATTGATCACACCTTTCTTTCTACGCCCACTGGTCTAGGACAGACCTCCAGAGTGGTTATTGCAAGGATGTATTTACACATCTCTTTCTCTTGAGGCAGACTTTCTAGAGGTAGGTATAGGCCTTACAAATTTTTGTATCCTTGATCCCTGACACAGTTTCTGACATACAAAATTTCTTAAAGGCAGAAGCAATTGAATGAATATGGTAGTCGAATTTTGAACTTTATGGAAGGCCATTTCCCCTTCCCCATAAGAGAATTGTGTCAGTTTGACTTACAGACAAGATGCTAAGCATATCACAAGCATAATTTGCAAGACTGTTTTTCAAAAAGTCCAACCAAAGAATAAATGTGAATCAGAGAACAGAGACTGAGGAGCCTATTTACACTTTTTATTTTTTATGTTATCTTTCCTTGAGATTTAAAAATCTCACAGGATTTTATCACAATTGTTTTTGAAACTCATTCCGTGGTGGTTCTAGGATTTATTGACCATATTTAGAAGTTGAGCTGTGAACAGCTTGGATATACAATAGTACAAGTCACTTAGTTTAAGTTGATCTACCTTAGAAGCCATAACAAGATTAAAAACAAAGAAATTAACCCCCCCAAACTACTTGGGAAATGCTTCTCTAAAAGGAATTTTAGTTTTACATCCTTCATACCTCCTAAGACCAGATTTTCTTTTAATATTTGTTTTCTTTCAAAATTGCTCTTTAAACCTGAGGACATCCACATATTTAATGTCTCATGAACCATGATTTATTTCACTTAGTATTAATGGGGCAGATGTCTTTGCCCAAACTTGCTACTACCTATTTGGAAGCTAATGCCTTCTGTTGCTGTGTCTTTCTCTCAAGAGATAATAGATATATGACCCTGAAATAAAAGGTAGCTATGCTCACCACTATACCACCAACACAGGCATTGGCCCCGAGATGGAAAACAGAGGTTGAATATTCAGGATTCCACCTGGCAGTGTTGCCCACTCTGAGTTAACCCTCTCATTTATTTGTTTAACAAGTGCTTATGAAACTCCTCAGCTGGAGCAGGTACAGAGTAAAGACAGGACTCAGATCTCATGAAGAAATTTAGTCTGACAATATTCTCCTTGTTCCCTTTCTTTATCTTTTTCCAGCCAATGCTGTGTTTTTCACAAAGAGGTTCTTTGGAGGCAACAAAGAAACAAAAAGCCATATTCTTATAGTCAATGAATCTAGTTACTCTAAAGGATAATTTAAAGAATTAAACATTACCTTACTTTCCTCTTCATTTACCTACTTATCTATCGTATCTATCTATCGTATCTATCTATCATCTATCTGTCTGTCTATCTATCTATCTATCTATCTAATTCTGGTCTGCTAGCTCTGACTTCCTCTCTCAGGAGTAGAACCCTCATTTTCCTGGGGGGAATCCATCTTCTTCCACTGCCAGCCTGTGTGATTGAGTGAGATTCGACATCCACGTCAGCTTCAGAACAGGACATGGGATCCAGATCTGGCTAGTAAGGAGAATTCCTGGGATTTTAGCTGGACTTGTCAGGAAAGGTTACTCTCATCTGGGGTTGCTAAATTAGTGGAGTTTAATTCTGAAGTTGCCCATAACTATCTTGCCATCAAAGTGGGAGAAATTATATGAAAATGAAACTGAATACAGAGGAAGAGGAATTGAATCATGAAGAAAGAGATATTTTTGATGAGACCATTTGAGTACTTGAATTAATCCAGGCTTAAAATTGGCCATGTAAACTTTTCAGTTGTGTGATCCAATAGTTTTTTAAAGTTGATTTGAGGGGGACTTCTCTCACCTGCAAGTAAAATATGTAGGACAGGGGCACCTGAAGCAGTCCAGGGGAGTCAGAGAAGCCTTCCTGAGAAAGTCCCAACTAAATGGTCTCCCAAAGGAAGTCTAGTTAAGAGGAAAAAAGAGTGTTTTCAGCAGAGGAAACAGCCTTTTGGAAAAACTATGGTTGAGGAAGAGCACGGTTTATTTGAATTGAAAGCTGTTCCCTTGGTTGGTGCATGCAGCATGAGAAGGACCAGAGGCAGGAGCACCATGGCCACACAAGGCTGTTGAGGTGGTGCAGGGCCAGACAAGGCATGACTTGATCCCAAAGGTAGGGGGAAAGGTCTTTGGGGAGGCAGTGAAAGACCCAAATTCCATCTTAGAAGTGTCCCTCTGATGGCCATGTAGAAAACTGATTCAAATGGGCAAAACACGTTTCAGTCTGTCATGATGGTGACCTTTCTTTGCAGTGGCAGCAGAATGGGAAATGAATGGATTAGAGAGCTTTGTAAGAGAATGAGGAGGCTTTGGGGCCTGACTGGGAGGAGATGGGGGAAGGAGGAGCCAGGGAAGTGCCAGAGTTTCTGGCTTGGGCACTGACAGAGGGCAGTGTAGAGGGAGAACCTTCTCATGGGGTGAGAAGGTCTTGGAAGAAGTGCATTCAGTGTTGGAGAATTTGGGTGTGAGGCATTGGGCATATTGAGGGGAAATGTGGGATATTCCATGGAATATTCTGGTCAACTGTATCAGGAAAGTGAGAGCTGGAGATATAAATGTGGGACATGTGGTTTGTAACTAAACCGTGAGTGTAGAGGAAATATTTTGGAGTTAATGTGTTTGGTAAGGAATGAAGAGAACTTGGAGAAGAATCCTGAAGAAGGTAACACATAGGGGATGAACAGAGGAGAAATGACTCTAGAACAAGCCTGGGAAGAATAAGAAGGAGAGCAGGGTACCTCAAAGGCCAGGACTTCAGAGAATATGTCAAGGAGAAGGTGGAAAAGACTAAAAAATGCTACTTAGGGTCCACTGTGAGTCAAGGAGTGGATTATTATAATTAGTAACTACTTATCTAAGGGGTAGGACATGGCAGAGAGAGATGGTATTGTTGGGGAAAAAAAGAAATCTTGATAAACACTTGATAACACATGCCAAGGTTTCAAAAGAAGGAACAGTCTTCAAGACAGAAGGTGAATTTGGGGGTCTTACAGTCATTCTGGAAGGAACAGCAAGGAAAGGAGACAGAAGGGAAAGAGCCAGGGAGATAACAGAGGCCTCAGATCATTTGTGATGGGACACTTTCATGGAATGTCACAGAAATTCTGCAAAATGTCATCAATGTGTGCTTGATTAAAGTAATGATTGTTATTTTCTAGAAACTGAAAAGGGCTGATTTTCACAATGGAGAAGGTGTGGGAAGGGATGGAGTATAAGTAAGAACCCTGGAGTTGAAGCTACAGAGGAGACCTGGTAGACAAGTGTGGCAGAGCTGGCTGGAGGTGGGCCCAGCGTGACTGAATGTAGGTCTGGGTCCCTCATTTATCAGCCTTGTTACCACCCTGAGTCTCAGTCTCCTTGTCTGTAAAAATGAGGATAACAGGATAACTTCCCAGCACATAGGACTGTTATCAGGATGCAGTGAGTTGCCACATGTGCTGGCACACAATAGGCTCTTCAGAGACATTGGCGGTTTCCACATAGCCGTATGGGATGGCTTTGGACTTCCAC
This sequence comes from Canis aureus, assembly GCF_053574225.1. Taxonomy (NCBI): domain Eukaryota; kingdom Metazoa; phylum Chordata; class Mammalia; order Carnivora; family Canidae; genus Canis; species Canis aureus. The sequence goes on along the minus strand of NC_135611.1, from coordinate 83,606,551 downwards.
AGGCCATGGAATTAGAGGAGATGAGGCAATTTCTTCCAGAGACCCAGGTTAAGAGAAGTTTCCCAATGAGGCTTCCATTATATAAGAAAAGGATTTTTAAAATGGTCTGTAGATTTAGCCATAAGGATGATGTTACTGATCTTGGAGAGAGCAGTTTTAACAAAGAATGTAGACCAAAGGCAAATGGCGGTGCACACATTCAGTGAGGGAGGACAGTGACAATTTTTACAGAAATTTAGCTAGGAAAGGCAGGAGAGATAGAAAGAGAAAGAGCTGGGATGGAACCTTACCCAAAGGCCCCCCATTGACCTAGGGTAGTATAATTCTCTCTTCTACTAAAGGTGATATCTCAATCCTACAAAATTTGTCGTCATGGTTCTTTACTCTCACTGCGATGTAAAGAACACCATCAAGATATAAAGAGTTCCCTTTTGGGAAGTTTAAATTGGAATCTTATACTTTAAAGAGGCTTATTAATTTGCCATGTTTGGTAACTAAGAGCTTATCTGTGTCTTACGGTCCTTCATGTTTTCTTCCTGAGTGGAGAGAAACATCTTACTGGCACATGGTCATTCTTCAGTAGCCAAGGGCATCATCAGAAATTGAGATAATTACCCATAACAGGAATAAATGAATTTTGAGTACGTGGGCTCCCACCTCTTAAAGCAGGGCAAAGGAGGTTAACAAGGCAGGGTGACTCGTAGCTGAAGGAGTACACATAAGTCATTCTTAATTGGAGGTTTCACCTTTGTTCCCTTGAGCAGCTGCCAAGGAACTTTCTACAAGTGACTTGAGATAAATGAGCAAGTCAGGGAACTGTTTGCATCTCTAAGATGAACTGCTGGGCTAGTCCTTTGAAATCCTAAAGGGGATGGTGGTGATTAAAGATACATTTTTTACAACTTAGTGTAAAAGACAGTCAAAAAGTCTGGGAGGAGGAGGCAGGGCTCAGGGAAGCCCACGACCACTGACTCTGAGATGCTTTATTTTGCATTGTTTTTACTACCAATGGTGCTTGAGGGAGTCTGGAAGACACATCATGAGGAGAACTGTAGATCATGAATCAGAGCATCAGTCCTTTCTGGTAAAGAACAAAAAAAGCAAAGGGAAGCCTCAAAAGGAAAGTTATATGAACACCCTCTCTTCCCTGACAATCTCTTCTGTTGTTTGAGGGAAGAAAGTGAATCCATCCTTCTTTCGAGGTTCTACTCCCAATAGCTATGTGTTGAGTGTGATCGCATGAAGTGATCGAAACAGCTCTGGGTGGAGAGTCAGTGGTTTGGAGTTACATGTCTAGCCCATTCACACCTCTACCACTAATTTGATGATTTGGGGCAAGCCTGGACCCCTTCAAAACTCCTTTTCCTCCCACATGTAAAATAGTAGAGAGCAAATGGCCACAGGGATTGTTACCTGTTATGGAATTTTAAGCATCAGGAAAGATGAACAATAGGATATATATCTATGATAAAGAGGTTCAAAAGAAAACAGCTTCTTGTCTACTTTGCTTTGGGAATTATATGGGCCATTTGATTCTATGGAAAAAGAATGGGCATGAAATCTAGACATCTTGGGTTGGCACATCAGACAATAATCTTATATAAAATTTTGGATAAACACTTATTATACACTTGCTTTCACCCCAAATATTTGGTTTTCAATTTCTTAATCTTCTGGAATGCCTGAAATTACTTTTGGCATTTTGATCATTCCTGGGGTACGACTTTATGCTATTTGAAGCAGAAATGGCATAAATAACAAAATAACAGTTCCTGCTAATCAACTCAAAATCTTCCAAGTCACACAGACTATCGGAAACCAGAACCTGTTTTCCTGGACAGGGAATGTATTTGCTCAGTCTACGAAATTGAGATCAAACTTGGATATTATTTTGCAGGTCCTAATCTTTGGAAAACAAAAGAATACCCTGATGGCATGAGATGTTTTGTGAATAACAAACTCTATAAACATTTTCTTAGGAACTACACTTTGTCCCATGAGTAAATTAGATAGGTCACAGGTGTATTTTCATGAACTTATTTTATGCTTAGTATGGAGCATGGCATATATTTAGCACTTAAAATGTTTGTTGAATAAATGAATGAATGCATATATAGATGGCATTTAAAAGAGACTGCAAAATCTATCATTAGGAATTTTCCTAATTAAAATTTAATTATTGCTATCAATTTTGATCTATTATGTATATAAAAGGATTGACAGTTAATGAATTTCTGAGTAGATGCTTCTGAACTCTTTGTGAGATAGTCTTAATAACTTTGAAAGGCTCCTAATGGCATCTGGCTTTCTTTAAGAAAAAAAAAATTTAAGAAATAAATGAACTGGTCTGTCTGGTTATCCAGAGATCTATAGGCCAGTCAGGGAATGATTTAATCTGGGAATAGCTTCCTGAGCCACTGGCTTCTCTGGGAGGCCTCTCTCTGTTGAAACCTCCTTGAGTTCCTGGTGATGCTATTTGAATTGTGGGTACCCTTAAATTCAGAGAAAGAGAGATCTAGAAAGGAAATGAGTTAATTAAAGGAAAGTATGACCAATTTTGACACTAAGAGAGTACACTTACTAAGATGAGTAGGAAAGCACTAACTATCCATTTATTATTCTGGGCTCTGATGCAAAACATGAGTAAAGATATTCCTATCTGTCCCCCATGGCTACATCATGGCAATATTTAATTTTGATAAACTATTTTCCTTTTTAATTAAGATAACTTTTCCTGGAGGCTTTGCCTGTGGGAAATTAGCTCTGCAATTCATGACTAATATCAAGGCATCCTCTTACCATTATGTCTGCTAATGAATCCACAGAATGTATGCACTACCAGGACTAACAGTTTGGGGCCAGATGTCTGAAGGGCCTCTTTGCATTCTGACAGTTGACATTTGTAGAAAATTTCTTTTCAGGTATGTTTGATCACATATTTATGAGAAAGGTAAAATGGTGTGTGTGTGTGTGTGTGTGTGTGTGTGTGTGTGTGTGTGTGTATTTTTTCTTTTTCTCCAGCAGAGAGTCACAGAACACCAGGGTTGATGAATCAATCCATCATACTCCTTTTATTATGATGAAAAACAGTCCCAGAGAAGTGAAATCACTTGACCAAGGACACTATTAAGTAGGATTAGAGCTCAAGTGCCCTGATGTTTTTGAAATTTGTAGTAGGCTACATTGCCACTTCTTGGCCAATTCTAGATAAGTTCTATGCTTTGATTCAAGGCTTCACTTGAGGTAGAAAATGGTATTTTGAAGAGCTCTCAGAGTGTGACTGTTCCTGCTCTAATATTTTTTTCCTCATCAGTCATAAGGTCATGTGGCTTAGGATACCCTCTTTCTTGAAACCTGATTCCAGATCATATCTGCAACAACTGATCTGTGTATCCTTGCAAGGACAGGAACAGAACAAGAATGGATGTTTGTATAGGGGGAGGACTGTAAAGGGTGTTTATATCTACAAGTAAACCTTGGGCCATCAAATTGGTTTGCATCATCTTTGGTTCTTATCCAGCTGATGTTTACCATAGTGGGGGGCTGCAGTCTCTGGCATCCAATCAGGTCCTCATGCCCCGGTTCTTGCCTTCCAGGACTGGATGACTATGAGGTGTTAGACTGGTTAGCAGCCCTGGCTAGGTCCAGTCCTGGCCTTTTCCTCAGGGGTAGGGTATTGCTTTCTTCTTGTGCTCTCCCAGTGGCAGATATCAAAGTGGTAGGGCTCCATATAGCCTCTGAAACCATCTTGGGCAGACTATCTTATCTTTCTGTTTCTCTGTCTCTTCATCTGTACATGGTGATAATATTTGTGTCTCAAGAACAGGGATTTGTGGAATGACACACAGAGTTGTCCAAAACTGGTTTTGAGTGATTATTCTATATTGGCTGGTACAGTCTGGCTCAAACTGGAAGCCACTGTCTTCACCTCACTGGGAGAAGGCAGCTGTCCTCAGTCTCAAACTCATGAAATTGGTGGCCTCCTCTTCCAGTGAGAGGTGAGAGTACAACTTTCTATGGGCTGCTGAGGTCATCATGTGTTAGGTAGTTGGATTTCCCAGCAATCAATGTAAACAGCTGGCATTTAAACTCAGAATATCTGTACAAGATGGGTTTCATGTTTACTCCATATGGAGAAAGAACAACAGGGGTAGTGCCCTATGCTGAAATAGGGTGCCTTACTACCTCAAAGTGCCTCCAACCCCACGTGAATTCAAATAAGACCCTCTGCAGAATGCTCCAAAATCAAAGACTCTGTACATCTATTGCTCTGACTGCAGCTTTATCAAGTGATGCTCCTATGTTTACCCAAACCCTTAGAGAATATTAGGCCATCATGAGGATTAACTGAATTAATCCATAAAAACCACTAAGGACAGTATCTGATATTCTTAGCCTTCAAATGGACATAATCTCTCAATGAAAAGGCCTGTGGTGAATGTTAAAAATGTTAAAGCCATATGTAAACTGTAAAGCACATACACAAATTACCTATTATCATTATCAGCCATGTCTATCTTTTGTACCATAATATTCTATTCATCCAAACTGGAGTACTAAAAGAAATGAGGGTCATGTCAGTATTTAGTTGAGAATGGGAAGAAATAGGTATATAGATGACAGGGAATAACTAGGCAGGGGGACTTTCCATTTTACTGGTTTTCCTCCAAGGAATGTCTTTATTTTTTAGAGGACCTTCATGCATTGGAAGCATTAGACTTGTCTTCTGCCTTAGAATGGGGGATACCTTTTTCTTCCCTGTGTAGAAACTACCCCAGATCATATCTGTGCCTTTCTGCAGAAAGTTGTTAAAAACCTAGTTCTTTTTTCTTCACACTTTCAGATGTATAAATACATCTTTATGTGCTCTAACGCAATCTCAATATGAATATGAGAAGGATGAATTCCTGTTAAGAATACCACCAGGTTGCTGCAGCCTAAAATAAGAAATGATATGTCAATAGCCTGGGACATGAATCTGATTATCTCAAGTTATGTGCCCATGAGGGCCCTACTCTGAGCATGGCAGCAAGGAGAATATTCGGGTGGCTAAAATTACCTCAGGAGTGACATCTCCAGAAGTCTGAGGGCCAGCCTTGATTCCTCTCCAGATCAGGTCTTTTCATTTCCACCTTCAATATATCTTAAAGCCATTTACTTGTATACCACCCCTGCTGTCTTAGCCTAAGTCATTGCCATTTTGTCTGCTGATACTTTTGCCCTTCTTTAGCTAATTGTCTACAAAGAAGTTAGAGTAATCCTTTCTTTAATTTTTTTTTTTATTAAGTAAACTCTATCCCCAGTGTGAGGTTTCAAGCTCACCACCCTGAGATCAAAATTTGTGTGCTGTACTGACCGAGTCAGCCAGGCACCCCTTAGAGTAATCTTTTAAAACATGAATTGGATCATGTCTCCCTCTGAGCTCTAGTAGCTCTCATCGTCCTTGGAATAAAACCCAAACACTTCAACATGGCCTACAGAGTCCTGTGTGAACTCACAGAATTCTCCCTTGTGCAGAGAAAAGGCAGCCACATGCATTGGCTTTTAGTTTCCTCTTCAGTCCCTGTAAAGCTGTAGGCACCCAGAGCTTTTGCACATGCTGATTTTTTTCCCACAGGACTACTTCCCCCCTTTCTTCACCCTACATCTCCTTTACTCTCCTTCTGGTCTCAGCTCAAATAGTTTCTCTGTTAGGCGTGCATGTGCGCGCGCACACACACACACACACACTCCCATCTAAATAAGATCCTATCCTTCATCGTCTGAGTACTCTGGGCTTTGCATTCCCTACACTATATCAGAGCTTATAAATGCATCTGATTTATTAGTGCAATTTGTTAGTGCAAGAAAATTTTAACAATTTTCTTCCTCAGCGGATGGTAAGATCCAGGAAGACAGAGACAATATTTGTTTTGTTCATTAATGAGTACTTCATCTCTAGCACCGTGCTTGGCACATAGTAGGTGCTCAAGAGACTTTGATAAGTGAATGAATATTCACATTGTCATAAGTTGTCATGGTAAGCTCTAAAGGCTGAGGAATCTCAGTGATTTCCATTAGGCTGACACCCTAGTGTGTGAAGAAGGTAACTATACAGAACCCACTGGAGCCCTGGATTCTAGACATGTGAGACCTTAGGTAAGTTAAACCTCTCTGAACCTATTTTTATCATTGGTAAATTGAGGAAAATCAAGACTCCTAATACTTGTCATTTATACCCCTCAGAAGAGTTGTGAGGCTCAAAGGAGAGAATTGTACTAGTGCTTTAGAACCTTAACATATTTATACAGATTTACTTGTTTTCATCATTAAGTGGAAAATTGTGACTTAGAGTAGAATAGGAAAAGAAAAGAAAGCAGACAGAAGGAGAAGAGACAGATGAATGACAGCCAAGAGGTCGTTGGTAATAAATACAGTGGCCTGGAATATGTTGTCCAATTTTTAAAATTCCAGTATTTGAGAAAAGCCAAACCATTCAAAACAATCATAAAGCATTTATAACATGTAGATTTTTAGGCTGTTTATGTCTTTGGCAAATTTCCTAGCAAATGAATCCCACTCGATTGAGAGCAGATGTTATCTATATTTTTAAACTTCTTAGATCTTCCTGATTTTGGATATCACATCAACAGTCAGTACTTACTTTAGTCATGCCTTATTTCTTATCTTCCTCAATTTTCTTTTCCTTTTGTAAATTATATGCTAATTTTTAAACCTGTATGAATTCCTTTATGATGCTAATGATTCCTTTTTTATGCCCATTTAATAGACTTAATTCTGAAATTCTCAATTCATCAGGCAATTTAAGCAAAACTTATAAAACATCCATTATAATCTGTCTCAGTGCATTTACTGTGGATGATTTTAGTTCAGATTGTATTCGTTAAACCCTAGCTACAAAGTTTAATAGTGACATTCTTTGACTCCTGGTTTCACGATGGTTTTATGAGGGGGGAAAAAGTACTTGTTTCTGGTCTGAAATATTGTACAGTTCAAGTATGATGGAGAAACCTCATCTTTACTTCATTTTTGGTTTCCAAGTGAGAAAGAAGTCATAGTGAATATAACACTTTAATTAGCTGTCATTTTTTATAACGGATCAAGGAGGTTTTATTTCATTCAACATGAATTTAAACTCTTTAGAGAAAATGTGTATTTGGTACATAGGAAGTGCTCTAGGCATGCTTAGGATTTTGCCCATCTCTTTATTTGATAAAACAGTTACAGTGCAATATTATGGCACTATTCTAGGTGCTAGATGTTGAAAAAAACGAATAAAATGACCCTTGGCTATTCTTTACTTTCCTATTTACTTGTGTCTTTGACTCAGATTTCAGTTAGGTAAAATTTATAAAATCCAGACTTGGTATGAAGCTTCCTGATAGTCTAGAGATTTCCTAGACCATTAACAGATGTTTCATGATTGATTACCAATGTTGGTTTGCAAAACCTGTGTAGTCACTGGACACACACACACACACACACACACTTACTTTACCACTCATTTAAATTCACTTTAATTTTCTAAAAATAAGGATGCCACAGAGAATCTTGTTGACATGTTCTATTTAATCTGGCTTGGCTGCTTCTAAAGAAACCACAAAACAATGCTTTGCACCAGATAGAAGTTTCTTTCCCTCATAAGTGAAAGCTCAGGTTGGCAGGAAGTCCAGAGGAAGGGCAACCCTTGAAGAGGTTTTTCAGGGACCCAGACTTCTTTCTGTTTTGTGACTCTAGTATCTGGTCATCAGTGTGGGCAATGATGCCTTTCTACTAGCTATCTGTGCTCCAGCCAGAAGGAAGGGCAAAGAGAAAGTAGAAGACATAGTTTCCACTCAGAAATATGACTTAGAAGTTGCACAGGCAAAAAAAAAAAAAAGAAAAAAAAAAAGAAGAAGTTGCACAGGCTACCCCTCACAGGGCATGGCATAGAACTTTGTCATCTGACTATACCCAGCCAAAGCAGAGGCTGAGAAACAGTCTTCAGTTGGGCAGCCATGTGTCTAGCAAAGTTCAGGAAGAGTAGCATGGATACTGAGGAAAAACTAGTAATCTTTAGGAGATGTCCTGACTCCTTCTTCCCCCTACATATACTCTTCATTTGCTAAGGAGGTCAAGGTTTTGTTTCATAAAAATAAAATATGAAAAGCTACAGAGAGTTTTAGAGCACTCATGAGCCCAACATCCAGGATCTGCCAAGGTTTCACCCTATTTCTCAATTGAGTCCCAAAGCACAAAAATTTAAACTCCTTGAATGATCCAGTTCTCTTCTTAGTCTTAAGAACTAGTTGCATGGATAGTTTTTCCTCCTCACTAGTTAGATGCTTATTGGGAAGAAGTGGGCTACTGCAGAAGCAGCCTATTAGTGACAAAATTTTTACATACTCGTTGTAAGGTAACCTCCCAATTTTAATGTCTAGAGCTGGGGCTGATTTTGACTACCTCCTGGCTGAATCTTCCTTGCAGTCATTTATTACTTTTCTTTGACACCAATCCCAGCTTCTGGGGACTCCTTAAAGTATTCATTTATTCATTCACTGAGTCAATATTTATCGAGTAGGTGTTATGTCCAAGGCAGTGTGCTGGCTGTTGGAGGATGCAGATAAAAGAGTGAAAAAGTATACAATCCTTGCCCTTAAGGTACCTGTAATCAGGAAGGGAAGACAAGGGATGCACATACTTAATTAATTAATGCCGTAATGTGTGATGGATGTTGAAGCTATAGCATGGATGATGGTTCGGAAGCAGATTCAGTCTTGTCTGGTGTGGAGATCTGCTTTAGAAAGGAAATAACCAGTAGGATGTATAAGGTTGTATGGTTTGTTTTTTTAAAGATAATGACAACAGAGGTTTCTCTAGGCAGTGGGAACTGTGTGAAGAAAGTAGTAGTGATGGGAAAATTTAGAGGTGATATTACCCAGGCTGAGACTCCCCTAACCTGGGAGGTAGCAGGGACCTGAATGGCAGAGTAGACATAGATGCTGACTCCCTAAGGCAGCCCTGCTGAGCAGTTCTTGAGAAGGCATCTTGAGGGTATTATGTCTCTCCAGTCTCATGCTACTTGTCTAGTCACTCTCCCTAGGCTCTGAGAAACAGTCCTCTGCACAGAGATGGGTCTTTTCAATGGCTCTGCAACCTCTCTCCCTTCCAGAATGATTTGGCTCGTTATTTCCTTATGTAAATGAAAATCATTCTAAAGCCTGACTCTCCAAGTTAACTTCTGGACGTCAACACTGTCCAGTACACTTCTGGCAATACAGAAGGAAGGAGCACTACGTTGTATTACTGTTCTTATCTTTGTTGTTTAATTGCAAACAGAAAATCTTCATCTACTGCAAAGGATAGAGGAATTTCTCTCTCTGCCACAGTTTGGGCAAATTCTGGAAAAACAGTGGATAGATGGGATTTAGGAAAGTAGATTATTCAAAGAATCACTTAAAAAACACATACAAAAGAAGGCTGTTTTATAACTTTTCATGGCTCTCAAAAGTGAGACTCTCATGAGTTAATTTCTCATATCCAAGGGAAACATCAAATCTTTAGAGTATTCAACAGTCTTAAAAGTTAAACAAAAACATTTGAGTTTCTATGCTGAGCTCAGGGGATTCTGCGTGAGACTCTTGCCTGCAACTGTACTGGAATCTGAAACAGAACACAGGCAAAATTTTAAAATGGGATTAAAATGTTAATTTCTCTCCCACATTTCCACTTCTAGCAGTTTCTGAACTCCCTGAGTTGAAAAGAATGGTTTCAACTTTGCCACAATAGGACAGTGTCTGACTGAACGATGAGCATTTCAGTCAGGAAGAAGTGTTTTGATTTTGATTTACATCTAAATGAGGCTCTTTGCAGATGGAAGACTGAAGAAATGTTGTAGCAGGAGACCAGATTCTGGCTGAGGACGAATCCAAAAGAGAGGGGAGGGATTGGAGAGCCTACCAAGTAGCTGGTTATTTTGGTTCTATCTTCCTGTCTCAACAGGGATAAATGCTAGTATATGTGAAGTATTTTGGCCTACCAGGAAGAAAGGGAGTAGAATAACCCAAGGTGGCATGAATGCCTTCACTATTATTTATGAGGGTTAAAACTGAGTGACAAAGCTCGGAGAAATTTTGATGCAGGTCTCTCTTCTTCAGGTGAGAAATACACATTTACCTAGTGAGTCAGAACAGCTAAGTGTTTTTTGATTTTATGACCCAAAGCTGTGTTTACTTATCATTTACTGGCTCTGTTCTAAGTGTCTGAGGATGATTATGTAGATTGTTCATGGGACAATTTGGTAACAGACCTATGAATAATAAATTGTCATTAATGCTCAGACTTGACTCTTCTAACCTTTCCTACTCCTTTATTAAATTAAATTTTCTCAAAAACTTTTTTGTCTCCTGAGATATTACTGTGCCCTGGAGGAAGATTTGTGTGCACATGCCAAAATGACATTTGGTAAACTATCAAATAGACTCACTTGTCAGTTAGGTTGACATGTTGCAATCCAGGTGAATATCTGAAACTGAGAAGGAAGAAAGAAAGGTAGATCTCATGTTTTAGCTCATCTTGTTCTGAGCTGACTCCAGGTATCCATGGGATGAGTTCAAGGCAAGTATCTTGATATGATATAATGGGTTTTAAGCCAAGACAGCTTGACATACCCATTTTGAAATGCCTATAAGCTGCTTTTAACAGTAAGGATAAACTAGCTGGGAGATAAAACCATCTGTAAGTAGACAGAAGATGCCTGTTTGGTTGTAGTTGCTCATACTTTGTGTTGGCTTCTAATGTCTTTGGGAAGCCTACAATATAGTTCTCTACAGTGACGCTTATTCATCCTAACTAGATAAGACCTTCTTTAATTTCTGAGACTGAGCTAGTAGGGTGCTTGGGCCCCAGAATAAGTAGCTCTAGCTTGTGTCCATTGAGGAATGTTTTCCACGAAGCCAACAGAAGCAGCTCTAGGGAAATCATTGGGCTTGCTTTTCATTATTGGCCTCACCTCTCAGTTGTGAAGAAAAAAATACTATGGGATGAAGGGACCAAACAATTAGGGGCTGGAAAATACTTCCTTTTATAGACATAGCTTGAGGAAATCCCATTCAAGCTCTATTAGATAACCCAGAGATCAATGAGTATATCAGCTTGGTAATAGTAAAAGTGGTTAGAAATGATCCTCACTGTCTGAGTCACATGCACATTTTCTGAGCAGGAGATGGCTATTCTTCTAGTATTTTTCTATTGACTAATGGGCAATGTGAACTAACAGAAAACATTACTTGGCTAATGCCACAGAAGACTTAGTGCCATCTTGAAAATTTGCCCAATCAACATCATTTCAACATCCATCTCTGTAACTTCTTAACCCTATAGCTCCTGAGGACTTGCCATCTCTAGGGCATTGACATCAAATTTAAAAGCACTTTCCCATAGCCACCACTTGGAGCATACTTCCTCTCAGGAGCATAATGTCTTTAAAGAGTTTAGGCTTTTATTGTAGATAAGAAATATCTTTGAGTTGAAGAAGCAGCATATATTTTTCCACACTGAAGGAAACATTTCCAAGACAAAATATGAAAGGGTCGGCAACCTACTTAGAAGAGGTGGGACGCATGGGAAATACAAAGAGAACAAATGTAAATAAAACATCTCAAAAAATTGTTCTGTTATATAAGTAAATCATAATGTCAGCTTGATTTAAGAAAAATTTATTTTGTACTTTCTGGTATATAGAAAGCCAGACAAAAGAACATCATCATTAAGGGCGCATGGACTTAAATGAACAGGTATTGTTTAAAAGATCAAAAGATTGCCTAAGATGGTCAATGTATAAGCCACAGCAAGTGGGGGTAGTAGTATTTGTGTGATGAGCAAGGGTTGGGGACCAGTCAAATCATGAGGGCCTTTGAGTACCTGGAGTTTGGTTATGATATTCTAAGCAATAGATGCCATGAAGTCTTTTGAATCAGAGATGTGGTAAGATCATGTCTATGTCTTTAAAGGAAGACTTTGGTTGCAGAGTGGAGAATAGTAAGGCGGAGGAAGAAGGCAGTGAGTCTGGTTATGAGGCTTTGCTTCTTGGGATGGAGTGGAGCCAGTCTCCTACCAACATTCCTTTCATTTGCAGGGCCTGGGACAAGAGTATGAATGCAGACCGCCTCCTCACTCCAGGACCCCACTGTACTAGGCCCATGCCTATTACTTTCCGTTCCTTATTCGGGGCACTCACACGACAGCATCCACATATCCAAGCTCCATCTGTGTGCCATCCCCCAAATAGCTCTTGATCACAGTCAGACCTGTGGGAACATGTGCTGTACTGTCCGCTCTCTGAAGAATACACAGTTGTAGAAGGCTATGTAGGCCCCCAAATATATTCTGGGCTATTTGGACAGGAAATTCCAGGTCCCAGGTACCCAGAGCATGATCAAGGGCATGGGTTCCAGATTAGTAAAATCCTTGGCCCTGTGGATTCTTTGCTCTTGCTCTGTAGGAGGTCCATATGGGGCCTTCTAAAGCACAGAGCCTCTAACACAGGCCCCACTTGTCTGGATATAACGGAGGTACTGGAGAATGATCCAAAGCTTATTTTTAGATATCCCCCTTACCAATGTGTAGAGAAGCCACACAGAAAAATTGCACATGAGTGTGCCTGAGTATGCATTAAAACGAAAAGAAAAAAACCGATGCCTCTGACAGAGGTCTGGATACCATCACACTTTTCTCTGGTTATAAAAAGATAATAGTAGAGTGATAACAATGAAGATTCCTTGCTCTTCTAGTGGACTAATTTCAGAAGGATTCCAGTTACTTTTTTTGACTTCTTTAATTGACCAGGGTGTTGGCAGGGCATTTATCTGTGTCCTGGTTAAAAAAGGTTTAAAGAAAGTCCAAGACTTCTCCCAGAATGCAACAGACCTCAGTGTACCAGCCCATTCCACTCACCACACCCTCAATGCAAGACAGTCCCCACCTTGATCTACACCCAGAAGCTCGTATTTCTCTGTAGAATCATTGCTTTAAGCATCTACATAATGGTATGTGTGTGTTTGCACTGTGTGTGTGTGTATGAGAGAGGTAGAGAGAGAGACACACATATCAAGGATGAGAGGACAAAACAAAATGTGGTGAGAGGAATTAGCCTCCTCTTTTCCATCTGTCCAACAGGAATATGAAGCTGAGTTCCAGTGCTGACACCCATCGCTACCCAGGCACTTGGACCAGTCACTCGGCTTCTCTCTATCTTAGTTTCCTCTTTTCCAAGATGAGGTAGCACATTGGATCAAATGAAACATGAAGTGGGTTTTGAAAAGCAAAGGAAATCAGGACTCCGAGCGTTGCCTTAAGGACTTCTACTACCTCCATTTCTGTTTTTCGAATTCTAGCAGCTGCGTTAGGATGTAGGGCCAGGCATTGTGAGTGAGGGAAGGCAAAATCCTGGAGAGCAGAGCACTGTTTATTTTCCAGGATGGACAGTTGCTCTGGTACTAGGGGAGACTTCTGTTTTTAGCTTCGTGGGATCATATCATGAAGGAGTCTCAAGTCAGAGTAAATTCTTGTAGGTCTTTGAAGGCTCTTTCTCTTCCTCCCAGAAGCCTGTTTCTTAGTGCAAGTGTATCCTTCCCTTCTGGTTGTGTTTCTACTCTTTAACCCTGTGATTATTACCCAGAATTGGGTGGTTAACCTGATGTCCATCTCCTGCCTGTCCTCTCTGGGAGGTTACAGACAGGGCCTGTGTGCTCTCCAGAGATTCTAGAAGGGGCAAATCTACACTCAATATTCCCTCCAATCGGTACTCCCCCAGTTTTTCCCTTTTGAATTAGTATGAGACTCCCATTTTAGAAGGTAGGAAACTGAGCTCTTTCTTGTCTTCTTTAAAGTTGAGAATTCAAATTCTGGCCTCACAGTTTGATATTTGCTACTGACTTTTTCCAATCTCTTTGAACCTTAGGTCTCTCATCTACAAAATAAACATAATAAAATACACCTTACGACGTTGTTGGGAAGCTTCAAATAAATGGTATGAATGTGTGGGAAAGCACAAGCAGTTATCTGCTGAATGCCTAGCACATTTCAATAAGTATGTTAATTTTCAATTGTCTTTTCTGCCTCATTTGCACCAAATTTATGGAGCAAGTTAGTATTACTAACCCATGTTGGGGAGAGTAGCTATTTGTAGGGACACACAGTGTTTACGTATCTGAGGCCTTGTACATTTCTGGGTTTGAGGAGAAAAGCTGCCTAATTTGAGCGAGGAGAGACGTAGTGGATCCCGGGGAAGGAAAGGACATAGTAGCTCTTTGTCCTCAGTAAGCTAAAGCTTGACCCACTGTGACAGTGCTGAGAAGGGCGGCTGGTCCTTGCTGGGACGACTGCACAGGGAATAGCTGAGCACTCCAAGCTAGGATTCTGGGAACTCACAAGATTTTGGGTCAAAAGTACTCCTGAGGGAGCAGGATTGCCTTCCCATGCAGGTCCAGGTGATCTCTGTAGGGACTTGAATCAGCAGCAGGCTAGGGTGACAGCAAAAAGCAGAGGTAGCTATGGACCCATCAGACTTAGGGTGTCTCTTTCTTCTTCAGATAAGGGGGTTCCCATCAGACTTAGGGTGTCTATTTCTTTTTCAGATAAGGGGGTTAGAGCCACCTCACATCTCTGTCAGGTCTCTGGGATGTTTTAAAAAGGGTGGCAAAAGGAGGATACCAGATATTCTACTAATTTGGCACTGGGGGATCCAAACAAATTCATTTGGGAAAAACAAAAGATATATGATGCTAATTATACCTTAAAAGTGTGGAGCAATTTATTTCAGTTCTGTGGGTCTGCATTAATGTTTGATTTTTTTCCCCTTTGCCTTGTATTTTGAGTTGTATGTGTGTGTGTTTTTCCTTTTTGGTCTGTGTTCTTTTTATTTTCCATACAAAATGGTCATCAGATGGCCTGCCTGGCAGACAAATCAGATTGGGGAAACAGGACATGTTATTATTGTCAGTTATTACTTGTCTTTCACCAGTGCTGCTCATGGGTTATGACCTGGCTCTTAGCTCTTGCTGGGAAATTACCCTTGTAGACCATGTGAGCAGCTGTGCCCTGTTCCTCTCTCTCCTGTGTCTCAGGGCCAACGCATTTGGAGCAAATTCTTTTGTTCTTCATACGGAAACCCTACTATATTGTTTATGTACTTTTTTCTATTAAGTTGCAAATTGCACTGTCCTACTGGGCATTTGCAGTGTTATCCTTAAATATATTGAGTCTCTTGGGAAAGATATATCTGAAACACAAATAAGTGGGGTTATTTTGTGAATAAAGTATTAGGCCACAAATAATATCGGCTGGCAACAGAAGAAAGAATGCCTCCTCACAAATAAAATATCAATTGCTAGCGTGGCAAGACAGGGTGAGTCTTCGCTGCTGAGGGGCATAATGAATGCTTCTATTTTGCTGTTGTTTCTAAAATGTAAGCATTTTCAAATCAGTTACACATTGTTTGGTCCCAGGAGGATGTAAGAATTTCTAAAGATAGTCTCACTTTCCAAGGACAAATTATTCAAAGAGGAACATTGTATCTTCCATGCTGGGCTGGACCCCTTGGGCCATTTGAGAGGAATATAGACTTGATATTGACTCAAAAAGCTCACCTAACTTGTTATATGACCTGGTCAAGTCACAGGACCTCTTTCTTTATGGTTGTTGTTTTAATTTTTATAATTTTAGACTTTGGGTCCTTTTAAGAAATCTACAAAGTAGGGATCCTTGGGTGGCTCAGCAATTTAGCGCCTGCCTTTGTCCCAGGACGTGATCCTGGAGTCCCGGGATCGAGTCCCATGTCAGGCTCTCTGCATGGAGCCTGCTTCTCCCTCTGTCTGTGTCTCTGCCTTACTCTCTCTCTATCTCTCTCTGTCTCTCATAAATTAATAAATAAAATCTTTTAAAAATAGATAAAAAAAAAAAAAGAAATCTACAAAGTCCATTCCATTGGCGGGAGAGAAAACATTCTTGCAGGACTTCCATAGGTATCACTTCATCTTTCCCAGTGCTTGGGAATAGTTGTAAAGACCAGCCGACTTGCAGCCCTACATTCAAAGCCTCCTAGTACACATTGACAGAACCGAGGGAGAACTATACTCCTTTCCTGTTCATCCATGTTCATCTAACTCTAATCCAGTGGTCTTCAAAGATGAGCATGCATCACAGCTCCCTAGAAAGCTTGTTAGAATGGATTGCTGGGCCCCACTCCTAGGGTTCCTGATTTGGGAGTTCTGGGATGGGGCCCAAGAATTTGCATTTCTAACTAGTTTCCAGGTAGTACTGCTGCTGCTGGTCCTGGAAACCCCACTTTGGGAACCATTGTGCTAATCCATTTGCACACTGCTTCCAGAGCAATGTTTAAGCGTATAAATTAGATCATGCTGTTTTCTTAAAATCCTTGAGTGTCTTTCCATCTGCTTAAAGTCAAATGCTTTTCCTTGCCTGCAAGACCTTGCATGGTTACTTTGGCTCTGCTTGTCTTCTCTTACTTCTTCCTCTTGCTCCCAAGGCTCAGGTCCTCTGCCCTTCTTCCAGGTAGTTCTTAAAAATACAGAGCTCTCTGTTTCCCCTTTAAGACCTCAAGTTCATTGTTTCTCCATTGCCTGGTTGATTCCTTCTCAACCTTCAGGTCACAAGTGCAGTGGTGTCTCTTCCAGAAGCTTCCACTGACAGCACCATTTGCAGTTACCCCAGCTTACTGTAGTTACTCACCATCACACTGCCTCTCTTCTCTGTAGTGGATCAGTGCACCATCTGAAATGAGAAGATGAAACCATCTTTATTCAATTGTTCATTATCTTCCTCTTCCATTTAGAGTATAAGGTCTATGATGATAGGATCCTAGCTCACTCACAGTTATATCCCCAGCACCCAAAAGAGGTGCTTGATAAACTGTAGGTACCAGGGTTTTTTGTTTTGTTTTGTTTTGTTTTGTTTTGTTTTGTTTTTTGTACCAAGTAGTGGCCTAACAAGGGGTTGGAATTATACTCCTTGAGTTGGATGGGTTTGAACTTTTGTGGCCTCTATGGTATGGATGGAGGCAGCCAATCATTGAGAATAAATGACTCCTTGGTAATGTTTTAGCACACTGGAAGCAGGACCAGCCCAGGGAGGCTAGGCTAGATAGTGGGATCTCTGGACCCATGCTGATGCTGAGTTCCTACCACCCAAATCTACCAACCCAAAGCAGGGAGGCTCAGAGCAGCTAGATTATCTCCTTTACTGTTTTCCAGGGTTAATCCCACGGCCATGGTGTATCTTGGAGTCTGTATGGCTGTTAGGAGCGATGTACCAAAAAGTTAGCATCAACACTCAATGCTCTCTGATAACCCTGGGAGAAGGAAGATTCCATCCAATTGGGCTGACTGCCTCACTCCGGGCAAGGAGAAGGACAGCATTTGTGTTCATGTCTGTCCCCAAATGGGACTCAGACTGGAGCTCGGCATATCATTCCAGGAAAGGAGGGTATGTGAAAAATTCAAAGCTAGAATGGGGCTCTTTGATTTTCCTTTGACTTTAGACAGGTTTCAGTGTTGTCTGTTTGATACATTATTTGGTAATACTTTGAAAATGAAGATTTTGCAGTGCTCTTAGGTTCCCCATAAAACACAATGAAACAAAAAAGTGATTCTCCCACCTAGGTACCTTCAGAGATCCGTAGGTCTTCCATACCTCCTCTTTCCCCTCCAGCAGCACTATTTGATATAATGGTGTGTAGCCTATGGCAGATAAAGTGATTTTAAATCAATTGTGTTAATAGCAAAGTCTCACATCAGAGAAACTGCTGAAAAACAATCCTATTTCCTAGCACTTGGCGGCTCACTCTGGATGAGACAAGTCTCATTCAGGCCTGAGAAAACACAGATCTACATGTGGTCTGGGACTCTCCGGAAAGGAATAGTCTAGCACCAAGAAAGAGTGAGTGGCTTTAGCTCACACTAGAAATAGGCCTGTTTCAGGAAAAATGTTATATTTTTAGGTGATAGTCCTTTTAGAAAGAAATTCCAGTTCTAGTTTTGTCTGTAAAAGTAATAGATACACACAGCTCCAGGAGGCACTGTTTGAATTGCAATTGTGATCTACCTAAATGGCACCTCCAAGAACGTGATGATCAGGGTGACAGTGCTTCCAAGTTTACCCATAATCCTGCAATGGTTACTCGTATGTGTCAACTTGATGGGGTTGGTGCTGCCCAGATAGCCAGTAGAGCATTATTCCTGGGTATGTCAGCAGACTCTGGAAGAGATTAGTATTTAAACCAGTAGGCTGAGTAAAGATCATTCTCACCAATATGGGTGGGTATCATCCAATCTGTTGAAGGTCAGAATAGAACAAAAAGGTAGAGGAAGCAAGAATTCTGTTTCAGCTCAGACATCCATCTTCTGCCTTCAGACATTGGTGCTCTTGTTCTTGGGCTTTGACTCAGACTAGGACTTACATCACTGGTCCCCCATCTCAGATCTTGAGAGTTGGAGTGACTTGTACCACTGCCTTACCTGGTTCTCCAGCTTGCAGATGGCATACCTTAGGACTTTTTAGCTTTCGTAATCACAATTTTTACAATAACTTTCCTCTTGTATACCTATATGTATCCTGTTGGTTTTATTTCTCTGGAGGACCCTATGACATCCCGGCATCATTTTTCACCATGTTCCTTTTCTCTCTTTGTAGTCTCAGGAAAATATTAATGCCTCTTTTCTCTCAAAAGCATTCCTGTTTGGACAATAGGCTACATTGTCATCATATTGATAATATATACTCACTGCTGTCTCAAGAGTTCCTAACTAGACCTTCACCTGGAAGTCTCTAGAGCAGTGTGTCCAATAGAACTTTCTGCAGTGATGGCAGTGCTGTGTACTCATGCTATCTGATATCATCATAGCCACTAGCTAGCTGCACATGGCTCCTAAGCAATGGAAGAGGAACAGAATTTGAAATTTTATTCAACTTCAACAAATTTCACATTAAATGTAAATAGCCACACATGGCTGATGGCTACCATATCGGAAGAGCACTGCTCTGGGGTCTCTCTGTGTCAACCTCCAGACTGACTTCTCTGTCCCAGACCTCCCTGGCTTATTTTCTCCACCAGTACCACCTCTCTCCTGTAAGACTGATAGCGTAGTCCATCAGCTCTTTGGTAGCCTGGAGACAAGCATATCGACCCATCCATGCTAAGGATTTTTGTGCTGATCATTGGGGGTCAAACAGAGCACAGTATGAATAGCAACCATAGAGGAGCTATAATAATGGAAAGGTGCTCCAAGGAGCAAGAAGGGTGGGGGGAACCGAGACTGAGCAAGCCCCACCATGTCCCAGACTTAGCACCAGGTTGTGGGAGTCAGTGAGATACACGAGAAACAGCGTCTTGCTGCTTACAACCTGACAGGGATGAGGCACCATACTTTCAAGGGATCTCACAGCCTGAAGGGTAGGACGATGCCATGTTGTACTTTAATTAGAAAAAGGAAGGTTCAGCCCACTGAAAATTTAAATAAAAGCCTCATCATCAATTTTAGTAAGCTAAGAAATTGGAAATTCAGTCAGAATATAGTTTGGACTCATGTGTCTGAATAAGAGTCATCGTGGCCACTGGTAACACACAGGTATTGGAAAGATGAGGCAGAGCCAGACTTTTTGTCCCTTTCAGTTCTATGCTTCCCTTCCTGCTGAGCAGACCATTTTGGTGTACAGGATTTAAATATTCTAAAGAACAAACTAGTAGTGTGGGAGTTTATTTTCTTTTTCCTCAGTGCAATGTGAAGGCAATCATGAATGATGGCCAAGATTTATTAGACCACAGTCCAAAGAAATCCCAGCCAGATGGACAACAGAGCATGTGGATCTGAGATGAATGTGATCCTGAGTGTCCACACCTCCCAGTCTCCGCGTGTCCTCTCTTCTCCTTGGGTAAAGTCTTTTTGGAACAACTATTATTGCATCCTTCCTACCCTCATCCTGCCAAAAAGTGATTCCAAACAACAAGTCAGGTAGGAGACAAGCAGAGATAAGACCAGAGTGAAGCACAGTAGTATTTATCTGGTGGATGAAGAAAAAGAATCAAGAATTTTCTTATTTCTGTTATTTTGGTTTGCCTGGGTTAAGCTAGGGAGGAAGAGCCTGCTGAGGTTTGAGGGAAACACGTTGCCAATATGATGATCCGCATACATGAGAATGGGAAAGGGGACACTAATGAACTCTTTTCTCTGGGAGATTGATTCCTTTTAGCAAACCAGGTTTGCTAAATTGAGCTTGGCGGTGGGGCAGAGAAAGTGATATAATTTTGTTACTTGGACATTTTGCCTTTAAAAAAGATTTTGGATAAAGCTACTAAGAGAATCCATGGATGCATGGTTAAACAAAGTGTGGTGTATTCCTATAATGGGATAGCATTCAGCTTTAAATAGGAAGGAGAGTCAGACATGTGCGACAACATGGATGAGCTTTGAGTGAAATTAGTCAGTCACAAAAAGACAAATAGTGTACGATTCCACTTAGATGAGCTACCTAGTGTAGTAGGAGTCATAGAGACAGAAAGTGGAACAGGGGAAGGGGAGAATGAGGAGTTATGGTTGAATGGGTATAGAAGTTCAGTTTTGCAAGGGGCTAACGTTCTGGAGATTGACTACACAGCCATGGGACTGGATAAGCTGTACACTTGAAAGTGGTGATGATGGTGCTTTTCATGTTAGGAATTTTTTTTTTACCACAATTTAAAAATTTGCTAAGAGGGTAGTTCTGAGATTTTTCTGCTTCTTAAAATTTGGTTGGTTCATTTAAAGAAGGATTTTTTTTTCCTGATGAATAATCACAAGTTTAGAGAGAGCTGGGTGTTATAACCCATTTTTCTTCCCCCAAAGATCTTGCTATGGAAAGGAGAAAGTCTGTTTGTTTGTTTGTTTGTTTGTTTTTTTGTTTGTTTTTGCCTAGTCATAAACCCATACAACTTTGAGGGAGAAGGAAAACATTTATTTACTGAACACCTACTATTTGCTTAGCGTTGTGCCTGGCCCTCTCATAAATGTTATCTCATTTCATATTTTTAATGACTCTTTAGCTCGGTTTCTATGTAAGTAAAGCTGAAGGTCAAGGGAGGCTCAGTTATTTGCCTACAGCCACACAACTGATGATACTAGTAAGAATAAGAGCAAGAAGATATTTGATGGTTACTGAGTGCTTACTACATGCCAGACATGATTGCAGGGACTTTTGCGGTTTACTCATTTATGTGATAGAGGCCGTATTCAGTCTGCTTGCTTGATCTATGACCACCACTTCCCACTTGTAGGTGACATGCCCAAGGTCACCCAGCTACTCAACACCAGAGAGCTAGGCTGTCCACAGAGGCCATATCAGTGCTGTTTCCAATTCATACTTTTTGCTATCCCAACTTTGGGGAAAGAAGGATAAGCCCTATCTAACTGGGAAACTATTATTATTATTATTTTTAATTGGAAATAGCTCCTTCAACGGAGACATTCAGTGAGCTCTGAATCTCTTTCATGAGTTGGTGTTTCCCTTTGATGTGGTACCTGACAGAGCCATCTAGACCAAGAATAACGAGACAGGGTGATCACTTTCCTGGATGTAACTTCAACTGTAGAACCCTATATTTCATATAACTTTATAAATACACTGTTCAGAATTTTCTGAGTTAATGTGGTGATAACCATGTGGATAAATCAAAAATGATTTGTGTTACGATGCATTTTTTTGTGGCTACAATGGGTATGTCTGACTTATGGGAAGACACCACATCACGAAACAATAATAAAGCTGAGGTATGAAGTCCTTGTCTAGCATGAGCTGGAATATTTTTCCAGTTCCACATTCTGTCTTATGATTAATTCTCTTTGTTTTTTAGTAAATGCCACTGACTCTCCGACCAAGGCCATGCATAAGCTTGAGCTATGCTGCTTGCTCTTTCTTCCCCTTTCCATGCTTGGTTTTTGCTTCTCCTAGGTTCAGGATGGGAACAATGGGCTTTTATTTTATGATGCTTTCCTGGTATCATTGTTAAACATAGCATCTACAGAAACCTCAAAATTTTCCTTTCAATTTCCTGCTGAAGTCAAGAAAAATTCAGATTTGGAATCAATATGTAACATGTCACAAAAGCATCAGAGGAGTTGGTAACATGAAGATAAACATGTCTCTTTCTTCCCTTACCTGTAGCTTTGTCTAAAGTGATAATAAAAGAGGAACTTACTCTGAGTAAGCAATTCACCCCACTGCCAGCCAACCAGACACTCAACTGGCTTTGCAATCCAGATTGTAAAATGAATTAAACCAATGTTATTTATTTGCTTTCAGCCTGAAAAAAAAAGAATCTAAGGCAGCTATTGCAGGATTTTGGAAGAGATGTCACTCTGAAATATCTTTTCTGTGCTTTGAAGCATATCATTGCCCTTCTTGTAGAGAAATCAAGCATGTACACACGTACACTGACACGCACATGCACAACATATTTTATTAGTCAGCCCCTCTGTCCTTTCCCCCAGAACACAGAGGGGATATGGAGACAGTAAAATGCCGTCCACACAATTCAGCAACATGCACTGTGAGCTTCTATCAATATTTACTACCAATGGGCCCTGGGGCTTCTTGCAAGACGACTCTGGCTTTTATTCAAAAACCTTTGCTTTCTGACTCTGATTCCAACACTATTCAATTTCCTGACCATGGAAAAAGATTTCCACTAAATTTCCCCTCCATAAACCTGGGTTGTAATAAATAAATGTTTCCTTCTCACCACTCCTGACCCCAAGGACCTCCTGGTCTCTGCGAGGAGTCAGTAATATTTGTGACAGAACTTGTACCTAAGATTATCTCTTGGAAGTGTGCTGAAGTTCAGGACATTTGGTTTTTCTGCTCTATTTAAGGATTTGTTTTCTTGGATCAAAGCCTGGATTTGACCTCTCAGAGATTTAAGCTTGTATCCTTCAACCTGATACCTGAATCAGAAACATGCTGCTATGTTTTTATCAAAAGTCAGTCCAGTTGCCTTTTTTTTTTTTTTAATAGTTCATCCTACCTTCCAATCAAGTTTTTGTCACCTCTATGGTCTGGAAAATCTCTGAAATAAGGCCATATATTTGCTCTTCTAATTCCTGGTACAGTGCCGGGTCCTTCCCCTATATTGAGGGTGGGGAGATGAGATCAAAATGACACAAATGACTGACCCATAGGGTCTTTCTTACAAATTGTTGAAAATAAGGTCATTCCTTCCTTACATGCTATGAGTTTGTCTTGATCTCTTCTCTGGTTGGTTTTCTGTTGAAGGAGGGCAAGCCACAGTGATGTTTGAGCTCCCAGAAGACCTAGGTAAAGTGGGAGGGGATACTAGGTCAGAGCAAGAAGAACCCATTCAAGACTGTGGTTGAGGATTGAAGAGTCACGTGGGAGCAGACCAAACCATGTGGATTCCCAGAGGGTGAAAGCCAGTCTTCTCACAGTTGGTGACATTATTCTCTTACTGGTCTCCTTGCTTCAGGTCTCACACTTGACCTTTGAATAATATAAATGGGATCACAGTCACTCTGCTGCCTAAAATCTTGCAATGGCTTCTCTTGTCTTAGACCAGAATGCCAGCTGCTCAACAAATCCCTTCCATTGGTTTTCCCTTCCTAATTCTACAACCTTATTTCACTTTCCCCTTTTTTCCACTAGTCTCCCGGCGTATTAACTTACTTTAATTTCTTTGAATTTGCCAAGCTCTTTCCTGCCAGAAGATCTTTCTTTGGTCGTGTTGTTTTCCTTGCCTGGAAAGCTGTTTGACTCCTACTAATCCTCCAGGTTTTAGCTTAAATGTCACTTTCTCAGAAAGTCTAGTTAGTCTACGTCAGAACACTTTGCTCTTTTCATGGTAGTCATTATAATTTATAATTATATCTTTCTTCAGGGTAGGATTAGTATCTATCTTAATTGCTGAATTTTAAGATTTCTAAAGATGGAAAATACAGTTTTTTGTTGTTGTTGTTGTTGTTCTCCACAGAACCACCACTAACTGGTACATAGTAGGTACTCAAAAAAAATGTGTGTATGTGAATCTTGGGATCAAAATCCAGATAGGCAGTTGAGATGCATATCACATTCAGTACAGGGCCAAGAAATGAGGTAAAGCCAGGCAAGTAGTCAAACACCAGGAGACAGTTCTTCTGGAAAAAGGTCATATATCAAAGAGCTGGTGAATAGGGAAGGACTAGGAAATGTGTGCATTCTAAATGCAGAGGAAGAATCCAGATGAACACTTGGGGAAGTTGGTGGTGCCAGACAGGGTCATAAGCTTAACAAAATAAGCAAGTAGTAAACACATGACACCAGTGATAAATAAGACCACAAAGCAAACAGTTTCATGGCTCAACAAGGAAGATTCTGAGATGAGAGCATTTGGATTTTACCATGATTCCACTAACAAGGATGTGTGGAGGGCTCCCGTAATAGATGAGGCTGGCCCTGCCTGCCCCCCGCCCCGGAACATCTACAGCCGCTCACTCCTCTCAGCAGGGGAAACTCCGTGTGCATGCACCTCCTTCCAGCCTTAGCATGCCATACAAACCCTGCAGGATGGCCTTCCATATTCCCCATACAGTTTGCAAGTGTGACAGCTCCCTTCTGTTCCCAAAGGCATTTAGATTGGGTGATAGAACATTCTCATCTATTTTAAATGAGTTATAGTGGATTAAAAGATCCCAGGGCTGAAAAGCCCACACATGTAACAAAGAAAGGGAAAAAAAATCATTCCAGGCTGCTTTGACAAAATGAGTTTTTGCTTTGTAAGGGCTAGCCAGCCTTATCAGAGAAGAGAGGCAGAAAGGAAGGGCCTGGCATCTTACCGGGTTCACGAAACAAAGGCTGTTTGAATAGGACCTTCCAGACTGTTCTCAAATTATTTACCTCTTTTGGGTAAACTTCGTGGTTTTGAATGAATGGGCTGCTATTATCATCCGTGGATCAATCTCCAGGTTTTTCCTTAACTGGTTCTAAGGTAGGAAAAGGCACAAAAACTCAGATAAGATCGTCCCAGCTTTCTCCCCACTGCTCCTTCTCATTAAGTATGTGTTTCAGTTCTGCCAAAGAGAAGAAAAGCTTTTCCCTTCCTGACCTAAAATTGGCCCAATAAAGTGCAATCAAGTGCACCCACATCTCTACTTTTTTGGCCTGTGTGACCGCTTTCTGGGAAAGCAGGATCCATTGTAAGAGGATAAGCAATAAGGCATGAACTAAGGATGGGCTCCTCCAGGAAGTTTTTGTGGGGGATCCACTCTAGCAAAACCAGAGGTGGGGGGGTTAGGTGGAGGTGTAGGGAAGCAGCTGTTAAGCTTTGGCCCCCAGTGAGCCTAAAACCATAGGGCTGGAGGCTGCATGGACATCCCGGACAGACAGGATGACCCAGCAGAGTCGGATACTTCATCTGTAGCATAATAAACACCTGAGGAGACACAGGTGCAGGTGCTGAGGGCTTCACAGTGCAGCAGGGCTATGCGACTCAGCAGGTGAGCAATGAGGGCTCTATATTTCAAAAAGAGGTAGAAGGGCTCAAAGAGAAGGTAATGGCACCTGTCTGAGTTGTGGTTGGCAAGGTGCAGGCAAGAAGAGGACAGACTCTCAGTTGCACAGCCCACCTCACCAGAAAGGAAGGAAGAGACCCAGCGATCGCTTCTGGAAATAGCACGCGTTATTTATTTGCTGCGGATTCATCAGGATATTACATTGTGCGGTTATAGAATGCTTCTTAATGAAAAGCCTCATAAGTAGACGGATGTTTCTCTTGTTTGATAATTTAATACGCAGCTCTTCAGCGAATGCAGATTTAGCAAATAATTTGGGTGTTTTGAGGCAGAAGCAGAACATTTTATTTATAGGTGTACATCTATAACCAGGTACTTGGAGTATGGCTTTTTGTTTTTGTTTTTTTTCTCTTCCTTTCTCCCTTCCTACCCTCTCTCCCCAGCTATTCCTGAAAACACCCCAGCATTAGTTCACTCCCTTGGTTCTTCCTTAGGGATGGAACAGTCATTTCCAGCCAGCGATTCAGCTTGTTGGGAGAAAATTCTACAGAGGGTGGGTAGACAAACCTATCTTGGAGTTCTTTGTTAGACAGCAAGGCACATCTTCCTTCTCCCCCTCGCAAAGAGAGCTCCCTCACACACGTCTCTGGCTGCCTCAGAGCTGTCCCTTCCCTGCAACTTGTCTGGATGCTCCAAAGGGAATTTCAACATAGTCTCACCCAAGCATCATTTTTTATTAAAATTAAAAAAAAATCCCCCCAGCTGTAAAATGACAACTGCACAAAGCGTGCAGAGCTACTTGGAAATTATAGTCCTTGCCAGCTTGGATGGCCCAGCCTAGACCATTTGAGTTGGGGCTGAGGGTGTCTAGGCCACGCTTTGTTGGCCTCTCGGGGTGAGAGGAAATTTCTTAACCAAGAGCTCCTCATGGAAAACATTGTTTCTGTAACAGCCTGAGGTCAAACTCTGGGACTGGCTCGCAAGAATTTCACTGGCAGCGTTCAATTGTCTTGAGGTTATAAAAGGAGAAAGAAATCCCTTTCCCCCCTCTCTCCCCTCCAAGATTAAGGGGGGCCTGGATTCTGAAGAATTTTGTCTGCCTCAGCCATTTTCGAAGTGTTCATGGGAGCAGACAATATGAATTGCAGCTGAGGTTGTCTTTGTGGTTAAAAAAAAAAAAAAAAAAACAACAAAACCCAACTCTGAGGCCTGAGGAAGCACTGTTTTATTTTCACTTTTCAGAAATCCCTACCAGGTAGGAAAAGATTGAGATTGGAGGCTCAGCGGAGCTGCAGGCCTCCAAAGATCTTCCTTATGTGCTTAGAAAATGATACAGCCTCGTACATTATGTTTTCCAAAGGCAGTTATTTATTATGAAATAGTCCCACTAGGACATTCTTAGAACAGTTTGAAGTAAAAATACTTAAGAGACCACAGTCACAGGCATTATTCAATCATGAGGGGTCTTTTGAAGGCAACTGTTTTCACATCTTATTTAAGGAAGAAATAACTTATTAAGAAGAAGCAATTCTCAGTGGGGAGGCTGAGAAGAGCCACATGGTAAAGGATCAGGGGGTGGGGGGTGGGGATGCTCATTGGGAATGAAGGTAAGACACCCAAAGACGTGTATCTCTGACTCAGTGAATGAGCAAACTTTTTCATTGTCCTTCCCTCTGAGGTTGTTACTTCTAATATCTCCTTCTAGAGGACGAGTAAGTGGAGGAGGAAGAAGGCCCAACCAGGGAGGTGGCTGGGGTTTCTGCACACGCTTCTGCGGGGCCTGGTTCTAGTATCGGCCTCAAGAGCAGATAAATACAAGATGGCTGAGGTCTTGCTGGTGGTGGAGAGCAGGGTCATGCTTACCTTGGCGCTCCAGGGACACGGACTGGTGCTCAGCTGGTACTTACTGAGTGAAAATACGAAAGGAATTGGAGGGGGGGAGGACGTGTGTGCAGGCAGGGGGAGGCTCTGAAAACCATTTGACTTCCTGTCTTCGTTTTCCCAAATAAAGTCTTTGAGGAATCAAAGAAGTGGGACTTAGAAATATTTTATTTTTTAATCTTAATTCAGCCACCATTTACATTTTGGATTTGCTCAGTAAAAGGATCTTCCAGATTCAATTTGTGACAACATTAAGTTTTTAGGATTTACTCTCTTCCCGCACCCATTTCCTCACGTTCAGCCACCCTCTTACCCCACTGGCCTCACATTTGGGAGATGAGGACGAAGTGGGTTCTTAGAGGTGGCCAGAGGTGAAGGGTTAGAGACGTCCCTTTGGGAGGCCTCTAACTAGCCCTCATCTTTTCTGTTCCCTGATACTTTTGTCCCTATTTGGGGGCAAAAAACAGAGTCTTCACTATTTCCACAACTGGCCACTGTGCTAGGGAAGTGGTGGAAGTCCACCTGGACATTCTCAAGGATGATCAGAATTGTGTGCCTGAAGCATAGAGAGGGCCAAAGAGGAAGCCAGAGAGGGAAGAACTGCAGGCCTTTTATGTCATGGGGCTTGTGGCCAGGGTCTAAAATCCTCTTCAGATGATTAGAACCAGGGACTCCTCAAAGTCATCAGCATGATCTGGGCTGTAGCAAATCAAAGGTAGGAAATGTGGGAACATGAGTGTAGGAGGGAACCAGGGCTGGCGACACCACTGAGCTCTGGAGGGATGGCTTAATCCCTCTCATGGTATTCATTAGGTGTGGTTATTACCTCTCACTGCTGGGTTCCTTCTTCTCTGAATTTTTTTTCCAGTTTTGTCAAGCTATAATTGACATACAACATGGTGTTAGTGTTAAGTGCACAACGTGACTTAATATATGTATATGTATTTGTAAAGTTTTTATTTATTTATTATTTATTTTAGAGAGAGAGAGAGAGAGAGAGAGAGAGAATGAGTGGGGGGAGGGGCAGAGGGAGAAGGAGATAATCTCAAGCAGACTCTCTGCTGAGTGTGGAGTGGGACCTGGAGCTCAATCCCACAAATCAACATCATGACCTGAGCCAAAATTAAGAGTCCAAGGCTCAACTGACTGAGCCACCCATGCACCCCTACTTAATATATGTCCTTAATATATGTATACATTGCATTTGCT
Source organism: Canis aureus (assembly GCF_053574225.1). NCBI lineage: Eukaryota > Metazoa > Chordata > Mammalia > Carnivora > Canidae > Canis > Canis aureus. The sequence continues at coordinate 83,577,935 of NC_135611.1, read as the reverse complement.
CAGTACAATGTAACTTTAACATCGATCATCTTGTGTAGTTAGACTTTTAAGACTTAGTCTCAGCAACTTTCAAATATACATTATTGTCAATTATAATCCCCATGCTGTATATTACATCACCAGAATTTATCTCTTGTAACTGAAAATTTATAATTTTTGACCACCTTCACCCATTTCACCTATCCTCTCCCATGCCCCATCCCTGGCAATCACTAATCTGTGTCTCTATGAATTCAGATTTTTTTTTTTGAGATTCCAGATTTAAATGGGATTCTACAGTATTTGTCTTTGTCTGACTTATCTCATTATAATGCCCTCCATGCCCTTCCATGTTGTTGCAAATAGCAGGATTTTCTTCTTCGGTATGGCTGAATAATATTCTATTGTGTATACACACACACACATATGCCACATTTTCTTTATCCATTCATCTGTTGATGGACATTTAGACTGTTACCCTATCTTGGCTATTGCAAATATACTGCAATAGTGCTGGTTTTTAAATGCCTTGTAGTACTTGGATTACAAAGATCAAGATGTGACTTTTTTACTCTGGACTTTTAATGAATATGCTTTTGTGAATCATCTGTGTTTTTAAATATGAAATACGTATGATCTTGTATTAAAACTTTATTGGGCCCTCTTTTGGGAGGAAGCTAAGGGTTCATTGCTTGAGCAGTAAACAGTGGATCCACACCCTTCTGAGTGCCTGTTTTTGGAGGCAGGGGCTGGAGAGGAATCAAGGTAAGGGCAACTGTGTGCCCCTTGACATGCCTGCCCAGAATGGAGCTGGTGGGTCTAGCATTTCTTGAAAAGCTTATAGTGGAGGATATTCTGGGAGACAAAAATATTACTTTCCCCAGTACCTTTTATCATCAAAGCTGTAGGTAAAACAAGACATTCCAGAATTAATCTTGAGTTGAAGGAAGAAGAAATAAGCTACATTTTCTTTCACAAGCAATATTGTGGAAAAATGTGACATTAACCAAGTTTTCCTACTTTTGATTTGCCGCAGTCTAGATTATGTTCATGACTTTGAGAAGTCTATGGTTCTGACTACTTGAAAAAGATGTCAGGCCCTGGCATTGGAGACTTTTCCAGGACCTGCAGGTACCTTGTCTTCCCTGTCAGACACACTGTCTCTTCTATGTCAAATGCTCTTCCTCACCTATTGATGGGCTAACTCTAACTCATTCTTTGATCTCTGGGAAGCCTTTTCACTCCCAGGCTGGGCTAAGAGCACACATCATCCTGCATGACCTCAGGCTTGGCACTTAATACACTGGATCAGTGAAGTTTATCTACTTGTCTGTGAGGAGGTTAGACTTCAGTTGTCTGTGCCTCAATGTCCTTACCTATAAAATGGGACCATTAGATATGCCAATCATGGGGGGTGTGAGGATTCAGGGGTGTAATGCATGTGCAGCTGTACTCAGAGGGCCTCTGGCACATACTAAATGCTCCACAAACGTTGCCTGTTATTTTTACACTTAAGGGAAGGGCCCACATCCAACCTTTTTTTACGTCTCTAAAGCCTGTTTTGGTATTGGCCAGAGTAAGCTGCCAAAACATATTCATTAAATACATGCGAGGGGGTCAAGGACTCTCTCAGGGTAAATCATGGACTTAGGAACATCAGTGCCTCTGATAAGAGTCCCATGGCTTTGCAGATTTACTCAGGCTGTCTCTCTAATATCGTGGAGGCAGCAAGACCTCTGACCCCAGCAGAAGCACAACTGTGTGGCTCTGTGGGGATGATGGAGGCTCCCTTCTGCAAGCAGCTTAGGACACCACTGGACTGCCTGTGGGGCATTCAACACCCAAAGAGGCTGAAGCTTTAAAGAAAGCTGGGGGCTGCCCGCTTGACCCCACTTGCTTCAAAGGTCTTAGGAAGGATAGGTAAATGCAAGAGGCAATGTGGGCATGCCACAGGGAAAGAGATGGGCTCTGGAGCCAGATGCACATGGTTTTGCATCTTAGCTCTTCAGTATAACCAGCTGTGGTCCAGTTATTAACTTCTACCCACCTCAGTGTCTTTATTCCTAAAGTGGGAATGGCAGACTTTGGAGTTCGTCGGACCTGAGTTAGAAAATTAGTTTTTCTGTTCACTAGTTGTGTGACATTGAAGTGGGTATATAGTCTCTTTAAACCTTAATTTTACTCATTAAGAAAAATGGACATAATAGTATCTGATAATTTTGTTGAACAGATTAAATGAGACATACATAATAAGTGCTTAATAATGGAATCCTTGCCTCTCTGTAGTCGTGTCATAAATTATTTCTTGAAATATAGCAATTGCACATAGTGAAAAGAATTCTGATTTGTTGACCAGAAGCTTAGAGGCATGTCCTCCTAACCTCAAACAACACACATTCCTCTTAGGAGACAATTTTATTACAAAGAACAGCAACCCAACCAGAAGCACAGATTATCAGTTTGTTTTAACTCTTGATAGCATTCAGAATCATTTTTAATATTCTGTTTGCCCTGGTGTTTTTTGGTTATAAATGCTTTATTACATAGAGAGACACATCAGTGACCATCTCCTCCCTAATAAACCATGCCTTTAGACAACATTGTGCATTACAACCATTACTCCGTGTTCTTCTTAACAACAAAAAGCAATGGAGCAAGTGATGTTAATATTACTGAGACTTTGCCCAGCTCAACTGACCCTCAATAATACTTCCTCTGTAAAAGTACCCAAAAATGGCTGGTGGACCTTATTGCCAGCCTGGCTCCACATTCTTCAGACTACATTTTTGCATGTTTCATGCTTTGGAACCAAACACTGTTAAAATGTTCCATTTTCAGTACTGGATTACATTTCATCTTGAGATCACATTGAGGGAGGGGGCGCCAAAACTTGAGCAAAATTTTTGGTTAAGCTGCTTCACATTCCTCTGCTTGACAATGAAAGTATCTCATTTCTGTCTCTTGGCATTTGTGGGGAGAATATTGTGTGGTTAATGGAGCCTGAACCAACAACGGTGTGTGCCATTAAGTAATTTATTGGCACGTCTGCAAGCAGGCCCATCAATATGACCATGTGGCCTCATTTCTAATTCCAGTGTTTCAATTAAAAATATTTTGGGAATACAATTTCTAAGATAGAAAAACAAAAGGTATTAAGGATATCTTTGTCTTCGAGCCTTCAGGACAAAGACAGAATATGAAGTAGCTCACACTGCATTTGATTTTCTTCATCTTCTCCTAATATTCTTGGGTTTACCTCCTGGTGCTCCAAGCCCAGATTTTTTTAAAAAAAGATTTTACTTATTTATTCATCAGAGATACCAAGAGAGAGGCTGAGACATAGGCAGAGGGAGAAGCAGTCTCCTTGCTAGGGAGCCCGGTGTGGGACTAGATCCCAGACCCTAGGATCATGCCCTGAGCCAAAGCCAGACATTCAACCACTGAGCCACCCAGGCATCCCTCCAAGCCCAGCTTTTACCAAACATCTAAAAAGTGTCCTGTCTCCAAGCCTGGGGTGTTCTACAGGCAGAAAGGAAGTTCAGATTAAAACCACTGTCTGATAACGCTTTCATTCATCCAAATATTTCCCATGCCAGTGCCATGTGTGGGGCCAGGTCCAGGTCCTGGGGATTCAAAGGTGAAACATTTAGGATGCCTGACCAGCAAGGACCTCCATGGGGGTCACACACATGCACTTAATTAGAGGGCGCCCTGACTTGTTTCAGAGGAAGTGCCTAAATACTTGCAGAATGCATAAAGTGGAAAGGAATTCTGCCCCAGGGAAACTAGGGAAGATGTCAGCAAGGACACAGCATTTCAGACCTCAAAGGACACCCTGTGCTCCAAACAGCATCCGAAGGCTTCTCTGTAGAGAGAATCACAAGTACTAATAATAGCGTGCTTTTGCGAAATCCATCTGAGGCTGGTGGACAGGACCAACTCAGGGAAGAGATCATGTTCAGAGGGGCAGAGCGATGATCCCAATTCCCACGAGTAGGCAGGATTTGAGCTGGGACCGGAAAGCAGGTCAGGATCTGGATTCAGGTCTCCTTGGTACCTGCTTGGACAACGTGCTCCCACACTTGGCACCTGCGAAATGGATAAGATCTGTTATCTATCCTGTAACCCCCTCCTCAAGTGCCCCAGGGCCAGTGACCTAGATTAGGCCAGCCCAGGCCAGAGACCTGTGCATTTGGGAAATCCTTGATGGGGACAAAGGTTAAGCCAGAGGGGGAATGTCCTAAAGGTTGTGGGGGCTCCCTGCCCGTCCCTCCATGAGCTGTCAACTCTGTGGTGGGAATGCCACCAGGGTGCCTGTAAGGAGCCTGCTATCCCAGGAGGGGGTGAGCATCCTTATAGCCAGGAGGTGTTTTGTCTTTATGTGCATTGTTTTATGAACCTTACAACAGCGCTGTGATGTAGGTATAACAGGATTTTGTTACAACAGACAAGGATACTGAAGCAAAGAGAGGAGATGTGACCTGCCCGTATGACAAATAAATCACATAAGCGGGCCTGGAATTCAGATATTCCTTTAGTCTCACTGGCTTGCGGTTGGTGGAGGGATGTGGTGTCTCTTCATCTTGTTTCCTGGAATTCTTTTGATAGGAAACAATGCCGTTTGCTCTATAATTGAGCCAAGGTTTGAAATGAAGTATTAGTCTGTCTTCAATTCTTACTGAACCATAAATCATCTTTATCAGATCTTTCCCTGATAGCAGTTTTGGTGAGGGAGGGAGGCAGGAGGGGGTAATGAACACTGAGATCCTCAAGGGACGCGAGGGAGGTAGAAACAGGAAGCTGCTAGAATGGGTGTGTGAAAACGGGCCTAACACCCAACGCCCTTGCCTGTGACCCTAGCCTCCCCATAATCTGCCTGCTTTCTGTTCATATATCCTACATTACCTTCCTTTCCTTAAATATGATCCCACTTCTCCAGCTTGCACCTTTTTTTATGCTGTTTCTTCCAGCATCACCACCTAGAAACATGACACCGTCTTTATAATACCATCTCCTGATGCTCCTGCCTGCATCCATTCGCTTTTGACTTTGAGACTAAATATCTGAAGACTTGGGATGTTTCTTGGCACTTGCTGTATTGGGACTAGAGTTGAGGGGTGTGCTTATAGAATTCCCCCACCAGAGTACAGAAGTCAGGGCCCATGTCCCAGTCTTTCTAGTGGAGTGTAGTATATATTTATACATACTTTGAAAATATAGTAGGTCAGTACTCAAAGACAAGGGGCCAGCCTGTGTTTCTGAATCGAACTCATGATATTGGTTAAAGTCAACTCTACTCCATGGGAAGCCCAGTTCTCAGGCCATCATAGGGACCTGGGCCTTTGATGTGCGAGTGTCCTGAGGGAGCAGCTTGGGCTACGCAGAAGGGCTGGGTGGAGGAGAAGACTTCTGGAAAGAGGGTTCCCAGGTCCGAATAGTTGACTCTCTAGCCTCTTCTCTGATTACAGCTGATTTCATTGTAGATCTTTCTTATTCAACTAATTAGCCCTCCCGGCCTGTCCGGGGTAGTATAAGCCAGGGGCGAGAGAGACTCTTAAGTACAGATGCTTGATTGTTCTTCACTTGTGGGCACATTGGCTTCTTTCCAGCCAATGTTTGGATATCTCTGACTCACATTAAGAACTTTAGTTTTCAAAATGAGCTGAGTGTGGTGGACAAAAAAGGCCATTTGAAGTGTAGGTGTTTCCAAATGCATCCTCGGATGTCTTAGCAGCTCCCTGCATATGCACCCTGCTTGGCAGCTTACAACAGTTTTACGCTTCTTACCTCATTTGGCCCCCGCAATGACTTCTGGAGATAAATAAGGCAGGGCAGGGAATATGGTCTCCTCTTTATTTTTTTTATTTTTTATTTTTTATTTTTTTAAATTTTTATTTATTATTTATGATAGTCACAGAGAGAGAGAGAGGCAGAGACATAGGCAGAGGGAGAAGCAGGCTCCATGCACTGGGAGCCCGACGTGGGATTCGATCCCGGGTCTCCAGGATCGCGCCCTGGGCCAAAGGCAGGCGCCAAACCGCTGCGCCACCCAGGGATCCCCTGGTCTCCTCTTTAGATGGGGCTCAGAGTCTAGGAACCTTATCTGATCACATGGCTAGTGAGGGGTGAGGCCGATTTTCAAAGCCAGAACTTCTGCTCTCCTTTAGGCATCCTAGATCACATCAGTCACCACTGCGGGGGGGGGGGGGGGGGGTTGCGGGGGGAAGGATGGCCAGAAAAGAAGAGAACCAAAGTGGAATGGTCAGAGAATATGTAACTTAGAACCAGTCCAAGGAAGAATGTATTAACTCTATTTTGGCCAGTGATTTTCTTTTCCTTTTTCTTTTCTTTGCTTTTCTCTTATCTTTCCATATTTTATTGTGATTTTTCTTTTTAGATACAAATGAGAAATATTCAGAAAGAAGGATATGGTGGTCTGCCCCATTCTACTTCTTTGACACCAGCATTTGTCTCCCCTGTGGGAACTGGAAATGGCCAATACTGTTTTCCCAGCATCCCTTGCAGAAGGGCAGGTGCACATGACTTAATCCTGGTCAAAATGACCAGAAGATAAGTCTGCTGAGAGGCTCCTGGAAAAGGTTTTTCTCTCTGATAAAATTAGACAGGAAAGGACAAACTGCCCTTTTTGCTTTTGGGCAGGGTTGCACCTGGATGCGACGGCCACAAGTATGGCAGCTACTTTGAGATCATGAAGGCCGGAGCTGAAGGACATGAAAGAATGTGCCGAGGATGGCAGAACAGTAAAGTAGGCAAGGTGCAACTTTGATCTTGTTTTCAAACAGTTCATTAACTGGTGTAGCAGCCACTCTACCTCTAGGTATTGCCTTGTGAGCTAATACACGTTCTTACTGTTAAAGCCACATTTAGGTAGATATTCTCTTAGTTGAGACTGAAAGTATTCTAACAGTCCTGGAGCAATTGCCTGTGCTTGGTGGGATCTCTGTCTGGGGCCCTGACACTGTGGGGTTCTATCAGTGTGTGTTGAGAAGGATATGAAATGCTCAACTTACACATCAAATAAGACCTTCATCTAAGAGCTATGAAATGTAACTTGGAATGAAAATATTGCAAAAGTCACTAATAACTTAATAAAGTTATGAAAGTGTCAGTAACATACCTCTTGTCTCAGTGAATTGTTGCCTGGTGATAACAAAAAAAATCTCCCCTGTATTGGCAACCACATTTAAAAAATAAAGGACTCCCTTAATGCTAACGGATAAATGGCACTGACTTCAAATAACTATTATGTCATCCCTCGCACCTTGCTGACATGAACATGCAAATCTGCATCTTCCTGTGGGATTTTGTTTCTTCTTGCCTGGCTTATTTATGTAATCTTCACCCTCAGGATTTTGTCCATCCTTAGGCAATTTTATAATCACACTTAAAGTTTTTATAGTACACTGATCTGAGAATCTGAACTTGTGTGATAAATTGTAGCCTTCGTGTATTAGTGTGTACAGGGAGTGGGGCCTGGAGGGCCTGTCCTGAGGAAAGCTCACTGCCCTGGGGCTGAGTTTGCACCTGCCTTGGCTGGGTGCCTGTGGAATTCACTGACAATGTGACATACACTTCACGTGCAGCTTTTCTAAGATGAGTAAATGTGCTGTGTAATCCAGAAGTGCTTTATGCCGGATGTTGGCTTTTTCTACCACAGCTGTCTGACGGAAGAGCCTCTTGGATGCTTCTAAGCCCTTTGCAAAGTGTGTGTATGTGCGAGGGATGCAAGTCTGTAAGTATGTATGAAAGGGAGTGCTGTGGCATGAGGAGAACTCATGAAACATGGGCGTTAGAGTACTAAGGATGGGAAGCTCATGAGCAGGCCTCCCAGTAATAACCCTACCCACCCCCCTTTCTATACTCAGCCTGCAAGTATGGCTTCCCTGAGATTTTGAGCCCCTGGGCCCTGTCTTGGCTTCAGCAACTAATGATATTGTTGCAAATGTCAGGGCTGCAACAAGTTCAGTTTTGTTGTAGCAAGTGTGAGACTGATAAGAAACAGTGAGGAGTCACTAATAGCTTTGGCAACAAAACATGACAAGGTGCATATTACCGGAGACCATTACACGCGGCTCAGATGCATCAAGAGACTCTAGCATTGACTTTAATGACCCGAGAATCCACTTGCCCTTTTAGTTTTCCCTGTTATCTCCAAGTAATGAAAATATAGAGAAATTATTGTAACTATAAAATGACTACAGAGTCCTTCCTTCTTTCCTTCCTTCCTTCCTTCCTTCCTTCCTTCCTTCCTTCCTTCCTTCCGTCCTTCCGTCTTTCCATCCTTCCTTCCTTTCTTAAAAATACAGTTTGATTTATCCTGTGACTTGGAAAATGGCTCATTACGCTTTGATTCAAAGGGATGATAACAGAGCCAGGAGCGTGGGACTCGCTCACTTTGTCTGTTTACTTGGCACCAGACCATTCGGGCACCAGCTCAGGATGGGTGGGTTTTTACATTACTACGTTGGAAGAGGGAGCCAGTTACACACTCTGTTTTCAGAAAGTCTCTAAAGACTGATAGCCAGCTATAATCATATTGATTTTCCCAAAGTGAATGAGAACATATTCATAGAATATCAAATGTCGTCACCAAGCAATTATTCATAGATGGGTCCCTCCTTTTGTCAAGCAACTGCCGTCACCTTGTCTCTTTGGTGGCATTAAACTGTATCTCTGTGAGTGATACTGCTGCTTAGGAACACCTGTCACTTACTATCTGGGAAAGGGTCTGAATTGTCGTATAATGCAAATGAGCTCTCTTTCCTTTGTGAGTCTGTGTTACCTTTTAAACACATGTCTCTTACAGATCTTGTGACATGTGATGGCAGTGTGGGTATGGATTTGTTTTTTGCAGGATAGTGAATGGAGAGAGAGAGCACCAAAGGTAAATTCTCAGTGAGTCAGCATTTAGGTGATGGGAGAAGAAGCAAATCCAGTGAAGGAGAGTACAAAGGGGTAGTCAGAGAGCAGGGATGTAGCGAAAGGGAAGTGTGTTTCACCTCTGTTGCTGCCTGGGAAGAGAGCTCAAGCTGGCTGCCTCATGTTATCAGACCACCACAGAATAGGATAGGATAGGATGACTATTAGCAGGTTGATCGTTGCTCTCAGTGTCCTAAACTTACTCTTTCTCTGGTAGCTCTTGGGTTTCCTAAGAAGGAGAAAGTGCTGTTTATATAAGGCAGTTAAGTTCTGAAAAGCCATTCTTGGGGTAGAAATAGGTATCGTTCCTGCTGAATGATCCTAAGTAAAGTGATAGTTGCCTATGATGGAAACTTTTTCACTAACACCAGTGATAAGGATTGTGATGTACATTATCTACTAAAATGGACACTGGCTGGTCTGGGGCACAGGCAGGGCTCACACATGCTCTCTGGGCTGACAAGAGACCATGGTACTCAAGAGCAGGCACTAAAGTCTCTGGATATTGATGGTACTCATGCCTCTTGCTCTTTCTGGTCTGGGCCTACCTAGTCTCCCATTATGGAGTCTACCAAATTTTCTTTATTTCCTTCCTTCCTTCCTTCCTTCCTTCCTTCCTTCCTTCCTTCCTTCCTTCCTTCCTTCCTTTCTTCCTTCCTTCCTATTTAAGAAAAAAATTTTACTTATTCATGAGAGACACACAGAGAGAGAGGCAGAGACATAGGCAAAGGCAGAAGCAGGCTCCCTGCAGGGAGCCCAATATGGAACTTAATCCCAGGACTCTGGGATCACAACCTGAGCTAAAGGCAGATGCTCCAGATGCCCCTGTCTCTTCTTCATCTTCCATGGTTCAGTTGGTTTATCAACTGAGGGTAGGAAAAAGAATGGCTTTCCTATTCACATAGCTTTCCCATTACCTTTGTCTTATACCTGGAGCTTTGCTTTGGAAATTCTAAAGCCAAGAATATAATTTTTTTTTGGTCTGGTCTTGCTGTGATATGGGATGAGAAGTTCCAAGTCTACCAAATGTGAATAGCAGAGGAACAAGTTATATTGAAATATTATTTACTAACCTGGATAATCTAGAATTATGGATGTTAAGTAAGGGGAGAGTTTTAAGAAGGAAGGTATATAATAAATACAACAAAGTTATGCAGAGAATTAAGAGAAAAATGAAGATATTTAGTTTTGTAAATATGTGTCAGTTGAAATTCCTAGATTGTTAGACCAAAGGGGACTGAAGCCAGAATGCAGAGAATTAGAAAAGCCAGAATGCAGAGAATTAGAAAATAAAGAGGCAGAGATAGGCTCATGGCATTTTAGAAGGTCAGTACCCTGGCAGACATTCTCATTAAATGCAATTATGTTCGGAAGAAATCACAGCAAACACTTTTTGATGCATTCCTGAATATATTACAAATCTTGGAAATCTCCAAGAGGGAGTGGCAGATTAGAACAATGAGAAAGGCCTTCATGTGTGCTTGCATAAATTGCATAGATATGGAGAGTGACATTCACATCATAGGTATATGAATGGCACCTTCTGCAGTTTTCGGGGCTGTGTCACAGAGAGTAATAGAGTCCCTTGCCAGTGTGGTAAGATTAAAAAAAAAAAATGATCCAACTTCTAAAACCAGCAGCAAATAGAAATACAATACAGAGATACCAATGGCAACAAACAAATGGGGTGCAAAACATACCTAACAAGTGATGTGCAAGATCTATATGAAGAAAACAGTTGTTCGTTTATCAATAAAACTTTATTGAAAGTCACTAAGAAGAGCTAAACAGAGAAATATACCATTTTCTGAATGGTATATTTTGAATGCTTCAAAATTATAGAATGTTTCAATTATATACTTGCTTCAATATTATATAGTTGTCTTTTTCTCCTAAATTGAATGATACATTCAGGATGATTTTTATCAAAATCCCAACAATCGTCGTCGTCTTCTTCTTCTTCTTCTTCTTCTTCTTCTTCTTCTTCTTCTTCTTCTCCTTCTTCTTCTTCTTCTTCTTCCTTCATCCTTCTTCCTTCTTCCTTTTCTTCTTTCTTCTTTCTTCTTCTTAGAACTTGACAAGCTAATTCTAAAATTTAAATGAAGGATCCCTGGGTGGTGCAGCTGTTTAGCGCCTGCCTTTGGCCCGGGGCACGATCCTGGAGACCCGGGATCGAGTCCCACATCGGGCTCCCGGTGCATGGAGCCTGCTTCTCCCTCTGCCTGTGTATCTGCCTCTCTCTCTCTCTGACTATCATAAAAAAAAAAAAAAAAAAATTAAATGAAAGAACAAAGTCCCAAGGAGAACCAGGACTGCTAAAGAAGGAAATAATGGAAGGATTTGCATTACTAGATAATCAGGCATAAAGCTATTGTACTCAGTATAATACGTAGAGTTGTAATTCACATGGAGTTTACAGATTGAGCTAAGGAGAATAGAGCACTCAGAAACCAATCCACACATGGCAATTTATATGAGGTGGCATAACAAATGACTGATAAAGGAAGTAGCACCTAATAGATGGTGCTGAAAGAGTTGATTATCCATATGAGAAAAAATTAAGCTTAAGGAGTTCTACTCCATATCATGTAGAAACTCCATTCTGGTTTGAGTAAAGCATATATATTGAATAGCAGAATTTTTCTTAGAAAGTATAGAACAATTTGCATCCTGGGGTAAGAAAGCATTTATGCAACTAAGACAGAAAGCACTACCTTTGCTGTGCAAAAGCTTCTTATCTTGATGAAGTCCCAATAGTTCATTTTTGCTTTTGTTTCTTTTGCCTTCGTGGATGTATTTTGCAAGAAGTTACTGTGGCCGAGTTCAAAAAGGGTGTTGCCTGTGTCCTCCTCTAGGATTTTGATGGAATCTTGTCTCACATTTAGATCTTTCATCCATTTTGAGTTTATCTTTTGTATGGTGAAAGAGAGTGGTCTAGTTTCATTCAACAAAACTAAAAGACAACCTACAGAATGGGAGAAGATATTTGCAAATGACGTTATCAGATAAAGGGCTAGTTTCCAAGATCTATAAAGAACTTATTAAACTCAACAGCAAAGAAAAAAACAATCCAATCATGAAATGGGCAAAAGACATGAACAGAAATCTCACAGAGGAAGACATAGACATGGCCAACAAGCACATGAGAAAATGCTCTGCATCACTTGCCATCAGGGAAATACAAATCAAAACCACAATGAGAATGGGGAATCCCCAGTGAGAATGGGGAAAATTAACAAAACAGGAAACCACAAATTTTGGAGAGGATGCGGAGAAAAGGGAACCCTCTTGCACTGTTGGTGGGAATGTGAAATGGTGCAGTTTTCCTCCACACTGGAAAACTGTGTGGAGGTTCCTCAGAGTTAAAAATAGATCTGCCCTATGACCCAGCAATTTCACTGCTGGGGATTTACCCCAAAGATACAGATGCAATGAAACGCTGGGATGCCTGCACCCTGATGTTTCTAGCAGCAATGTCCACAATAGCCAAACTGTGGAAGGAGCCTCGGTGTCCATCGAAAGATGAATGGGTAAAGAAGATGTGGTTTATGTATACAATGGAATATCACTCAGCCATTAGAAATGACAAATACCTACCATTTGCTTTGACATGGATGGAATTGGAGGGTATTATGCTGAGTGAAATAAGTCAATCGGAGAAGGACAAACATTATATGGTCTCATTCATTTGGGGAATATAAATAATAGTGAAAGGGAATAGAGGGGAAAGGAGAAGAAATGGGTAGGAAATATCAGAAAGGGAGACAGAACATGGAAGACTCCTAACTCTGAGAAATGAACTAGGGGTGGTGGAAGGGGAGGAGGACAGGGGGTGGGGGTGACTGGGTGGCGGGCACTGAGGGGGGCACTTGACGGGATGAGCACTGGGTGTTATTCTGTATGTTGGCAAATTGAACACCAATAAAAAATAAATTTATTATTAAAAAAATAATAATAAAATAAAGAAAGCACTACCTTAAATTTTAAAAAATTCAATTACATTAAATTAGGAATTTATGCTTATCAAAGACACAAAGACACCAAAAAGTAAATGAAAATACAAGGAGATAGCATTTGTCTGGCATATAAATGAAATAGGATTAAATCTGGATTATTTAGAGAATTTCTACATATCATTTAATCCAAGTTTTTATTTAAATTCTAGCTAAGATACAGTGTAATATCAGTTTCAGGTGTAGAATTTAGTGATTCAGCACTTCCATGCAACACCCATGGTAATTAATCCCATCACCCATGGTAATTAATCCCCGCCCTTCTTAATCTTTTACCCTTCTGCCTGCCCATCTCCCCTCTGGTAACCGCCACTTTGTTCTCTATAGTTAAGAGTAGTTAAGAGTCTGCTACTTGGTTTGCCTCTCTTTTTCCCCCCATGTTCATTTGTTTTGTTTCTTAAGTTCCACTATGAGTGAAATCATATGGTATTTGTCTTTCTCTAACTCCTTTCACTTAGCATAGTATCCTCTAGTTCCCTCCATGTCATTGCAAATGACAATATTTCATTCTTTTTTATAAAGATTTTATTTATTCCTTCATGAGAGACACAGAGAGAGGCAGGGACCTAGGCAGAGGGAGAAGCAGGCTTCCTGTGGGGAGCCCGGTGTGGGACTTGATCCCTGGACCAAGATCATGACCTGAGCCGAAGGCAGATGCCCAACCACTCAGCCACCCAGGCATCCCAAGATTTCATTCTTTTTGATAGCTAAATAATATTCCATTGTATTTATACTACATCTTCTTTATCCAGTCATGGACATTTGGTCTTTCCGTAATTTGACCATTGTTGATCATACTGCTGTAAACATCAGGGTACTGTATCCCTTCAAATCAGTTTTTTTTTGTATCCTTTGGGTAAATAACTAGTAGTGCAATTACTGGATCATAAGGTAGTTCTGTTTTTAACTTTTTGAGACAACTCTATACTGTTTGCGAGTGGCTGTACCAGTTTGCATTCCCACCAATAGTGCGAGAGGGTCCCCCTTTCTCCGCATCCTCTCCAGTACCTTTTGTTTCTTGTGTTGATTTGAGCCATTCTGACAGTTGTGAGGTGATATCTCATTATAATTTTGATTTGTATTTCCTTGATGACCGGTGATGTTGAGCATTTTTTCATGTGTCTTTTAGCCACCTGCATGTCTTAAAATTTCTACAAATCATTTTCAAAAAAGATCATCAGCCCAACAGAAGAAACAAGGAAAAGACAATTATTGAAGATGCAATATGAATGGCAAATGTGTGTAAGCAAAGATGGCTTAACTTCATTTGTAAGCAGAGAAATGCAAACTGAGACTCCTTATATAAAGTTCAAAAGCAATCAAGAATAAATAATATATTGTTTATTTATAAACACATGTACTAAAGCTATATGGCAAATCAACAATTAACATCAAATTCAGTGCAGTGTTCAACTCTGGAGGGAAAGATGTTGGGTAAGGAAGGAGGAAAGCACACAGGTGGATTCATTGCTAAGAGAAAAGCCTAGTATTAAGTTCATTGGTAGGTTCATATGTTATTATTATTATGTTCATTATTCATGTATTTGCTACACACATTCTTTAGTAGGTGTCAAATATTACATATTTTTTAAAAGTCAGTAAAAAATGATAGAAAGTGAAGAAAGAGACTATGGAAAGAGACTTCTCCCTGCTTTCCTGCATCTCCAATTCCATCTTGGAGGGTGGGCCCTTTGAAACCATAAGTGACAAACATCTTCATGTGCCATACCTATTTTAGGGTGCCAGGTAGGACAGATCCCTATTCCCCTGGCCTGTGGTAAACACTCTTTGTTCAGGCTGCTGATATTCTATGGCCTCTGCTCTATATGTAGTAGAAATCGACTCATTGGTTATCACACAAAGGGAAGAAGGGTAAATGAGTTGGTCCCACAAAGCCGTACTTCAAACAGAAAATGGCCCTGTGCTCTGCTGTACCCAGCACCACATGCAGAGGAATATTTAACGAATGCTGTTTGATAATAGCAATGATAAGGAAAAGAACCCCTTTAAGAGAAGGAGTGGCATATGCTGGCAGTTATGAAACCTATAAATGAGAAAAGCTCTCTGGCGTTTGGATAATCACTCACACAGGCTTACACAGGGGCTGTGGGTTCCCTTAGTATTTCTTATCTGAAATTACCCCTGGAGGCTAAGCAAGCAGTTTTAAAAAGATTTTATTTGAGTTTGAGTTAGCTAATTTACAGTGTAATATTTATTTCAGGTGCACAATATAGTGATTGAATTCTTCCACATGACACCCAGTGCTCATCACAAGTGTACTCCTTCATCCCCATCACCCATTTCCCTCATCCCCTGCCCACCTCCCGTCTGGTAACCACCAGTCTGTTCATCATAGTTAAGAGTCTGTTTCTTGATTTTTCTCTCTCTGACTCCTTTTTTTCTTCCTTTGCTTCTTACATTCCACATGTGTAAATCCTATGGTATTTCTCTGACTTATTTTGCTTAGCGTGATACTCTCTAGTTCCATTCATGTCATTGCAAATGGCAAGATTTCATTCTTCTTTTATGGCTGAGTAATATTCCTTTGTATACACCACATCTTTATCCATTCATCCATTGCTGGACATGTGGGTTCTTTCCATAGTTTGGCTATTGTTGAAAATTGTACTGTAAACATCGAGGTGTGTGTATCTCTTTGAATCAGTATTTTTTTATCTTTTGAGTAAATACCTTGTAGTGTGATTGCTAGATCATAGGATAGAGACCATGCCTCTGAGAACTGTTCTTCTGTGGGGATAGTTAGGATATGAGGGAGCATCTGTGCCAGTGCCAATTCCCTCTGTCCATCCCCTGCAGGCCCCGAAGTCCAGCTGGGAAATAGAATGAGGTGGAGAAAATTAGTCTACTGTACCATTTTGCTGATTTCCTGGCCTTACTGAATTCTGAGCAGAGCCTCAAGGAGAGGGAATGAAAGCTTTATCTTATTTTCCAGAGAAAACTTGAACATTCTCAGCTAGCATGTGAAAGGGAAAGGACTCACCTGAAATGCATCTTTACTGATAAAACCATCAAGGCGATGTGCGCGAACACTGCTGCATTCTTTTGTCCAGGGATTGGCTAGACCACCTGCTACTCTACCTTTAGGATCAGTTATTTTGGGAGGGCAGGCTATCAGGGGAAGGAAAGGAAAAACTTTCCCCTAAAAGTAGGGATTGATTTGAATCCAACAAACATAAAACAGCCCCCCCCCCAAAAAAAAAGTGAAACTTAATGACTTTGAAGGCAATGCTGCAAGCTCGAATTGTTTTTATTTTCTGGCATTTAGTTTCTCTCTCCCTTCTGATTCTAATTTAATTTTTTTTCTGACTTTTACTAGCTATATGGGAAACCTTCCCCTGCTTCTCTTCTGCTTCTCTCAGCTTTTAGTGACCTCTTGGAGTCCCATCTCTTTGTCTCCCGGAATCCCTCAGAATGAGAGTAAAAGATCTCTCCTTTGTGACTGCTTATGGCTATTATTATTATGGTTGTTATTATTACTATTATTTTGGTCTTAACAGTGTAGTTGGCAATACACCTTGTTCTGCCTTTCGAGTTCAATTGTTGCTGAGACCTGTTATTTTAATGCAGGTTGTGATACAACAGATGGGTTTGGAGTCAATTTAATACAACTTGTTTATATAGATCCTCCTTTCAAAAAAATGGGAAAAATATGAAATAGACAGTTGTAATAAAATTACATGGCAGAAATATGCCAATCATAAAGGATAAATAGAACTGAATGCCTGGCACTGTGCCACCAGTCAGTGCTATAAAGAGAAATGTGACATCCTTTAAGCTCCAGAAAAGTACTTGGAGTTACACTTGGCTTCAAATCCTAGCTCTACCACTCACTGGTCATGTATCCATTATTAGTTTTTTAAAACTTCTCCAAGATCTGGTTTTTGTAAATATGTAAAATGTTTACAAGTATGTAGCTGAGTTACAGTGGCCATGAATATTAAATATATGTAAAGTGTACATCAAAGTCCATGGCACATAGCTAATATCTATGTATCCATCCACCTGTCTCTCTGTCCATTTGTCTATCATCTATCAATCATCTATTTCTTTCCCTATCATTTATTGCTTCCTCTATTGTCTATCTAACCTCCATGCATCCGTCCCTTTACCTCTCTATCACCTATATACCTATCATCTATCCATCTCTCTCTCACTTCTCTCTATTCTGCTATCATTTATTTCTGCCTGTCACCGGCTATCTCTTTACTCATTTACCCCCTCCCTCATCTATGTACGTATTTCCCTCTTTCTCTCTACAACCTATCTATCCACCCTCTCTTTCTCTCGTTATCCTCTGTTTCGTAACATCATAAATGATCTACTGTTACTTCATTTTCTATGATTTTGGGAATTTTGTTCTTTGAGATTATAATCTACATTATATTATTTTTGAAGGCAGGGACCTCGTCCTATACTTTTTATTCCCTTTATTTTTGCTGAGTGCTGGTTCCAAAGCTGGCATTAAATAAGCATTTATTGGTTTGGTCCTTCCCATGAGATTGTCTTGGGTTCTCATTTGTTTCCATTTTGTCAGGAATACTTGTCATCTCTGCTAGGCTTTCCTTTTCTCTTCACCTCAATGGTATGAAGAAAATGTTCTATTTGCCTGGACCAGGCCCTTGGGTTAACTCTTCTCATGGTAATGAGTCTCTAGGATTTTCTGGGTTGTTTCCACAGAATGGAGGGCCCTGGCTACTGCTCTGCTGTATACATCATTGGGCTCCATTATTATCCATTCCAACAGAAAGGGGAAAATGGCCAGTGGGTTTATCTAATCCAAATTCTAGGCAATCAGGGCTGCTGCCTGAGAGTGACCTCTCAGCAGGTGTGTGGGAACACACCTCCCTGAAAGAAACTTGGAAGACTTGAATCCACAGGAGTCCCAGACCAGTATTGTACATAAGGGTAGCCCTTTTTCATCAGAAAAAAATGTGAGAGCCCCTGCCCCTGCTCCCTAGAGTAGCTCTGTATTCAGAGAAGGCACAGAGAACTATTATGTTAGTTTGGATGTGTTGGCATTCAGATCTTCCCACAGATCCAGCCAAGCCTTAATGAGATGACTCTCCTAAGCTCTGAAGTTCAACTCTCCTTTGAAAGCATGGTGCCATGGCCTTCCCATCCTGTATGCCTTGGTTCCCAGAAGAGCTGCCATGGGAGCCGTCAGCCAACTGGAGGGAAATAGAGACGCTCTTGAATTGTCTTTAAACTGTGGTTTCAAAGAAGCCTCACTTCACACACTTCTCTGTGGCATTCTAACACAAGACTTCAGAGTTGCCCTAACGGTTTACATCTTCTGTATCACTCAATGCTCATGACAGCTACTTCAGGCAGGCATGATCACCCCAGGGTTACAGAAAAGAAATTCAATGCTGGCAGATATGGGCATCACCACATCTTCTTTCTCACTTCAGAGCCCATGCTTTTTCCAGTGGGCTGGGCTGTCTTCTCTTGAGAATATAGAAATTTGATGTTTATTAAAAAATCATTTAACATTGCAACTCCCACACTTAATTAGCACTTCTTTTTGAGTTTGCTTTTTTTTTTTTTGTTTGGGTGCCATATGACAAATAAATCTAAAGGCATTTTGGAAAGCCAGAAGTTGGAAGCTTATTTAAAGAAGCAGTGGTGTATTTAGAAATACAATAACTTAGCAGTGAAAAATCCAAAGAGTGGCAGAAGGCTTGCACATTGATCCCAGCTGTTGGGACCTACTGACTCACGTACACTCTCTTTCTTCCAGATGGTCTTCTCAGATCCCTAGTAGATGAGAATTCATTACACATGATGCTTTCGTAAATAAATCTAAGGTCTTATGTGTGAAATGAACATTGTATTAATGAAAGAGGGAGGAAAAGAAAGAGAATGATATCTTTTTTTTTTTCTTTAAGCCCTGAGCCAATGTATTTTTCTTTACCCTTATATTTAGTGAGTCAGAGTTAGGGAACACCATGGAAGTTCTAGTAGTTTCCAGATGTGATCTCTGTATTTTTTCCCTCTTAATTAGTTGTGTTCCTTAACAAAGCAGCTCTATTATCAGAGGAGCTTTTTAAAGGATGGATGTCAAGATTCTCAAGTTCAAAAAAAGTCGAACAAATAATGGGAATTGTTGAATGGTGCATTCTACTCTGTAGATAAACATTGTTCTTTCTAATGTTGGTCAACACAAATTACTATGAAGGCAGGAGATAATCTTAAAAATGAGCACAATAAACCAAGGGCAAAATATTAAACACAAGATTGTACTGATGAACACAAAAGCATGAGTTTAAATAATTCTTACTAGAAAGAGAAAAAATCTTTAAAAATGCCACAATTGGGATTTATTTTCATAATTTAAAATGAAAAAAAAAAACGTTTTTCAGTGCAAAAAGTAGGCTTACTAAAGCACAGGTATAGGATCCATGGGTAGAAAGAGCTGCACTGCCTAAAAAAATTTTTAATTCAAAAATTATTTTGAAATTATTATTAGCAGTTATATATTAGGATGACTAAAAATTATTGTGTTTTATTATAGATTCACTATACTGGATTTCAGGCTGTGACTTTTTTGGGGAGGTGGGATTGATACAAATCAACTTTTTTTCATCTATCCTAGGGTGATGTCTCTTGAGTTGATCCAGTTTGTTAGGGTAGCTTCTTCAACAATCAGGCCAGCCTTTTGAGGATCCTGCTTCTCCCACCAGAGACAGGCATTGGAAAAATGCACCAACTGTTTTTTTTCCCCTAAGTCTACCTGGTCATGTAGACACAGCTTTGGTCTTCAGTTGAATTTGGCAGTCACGCAGTTTGAGGCTTTCTATAAAATCATCCAAATTGGCAGCTCCAACCACATAGGTGGGACTAATATTACAGTGAACAAGTATACTCAGGGCAAAATGAATCAGGCAGAAAGGCTGGAATCACTACAATTTTCAGACATATTCGCACCTTCCTGAAAATTTAAGAACTGCTCCTTAGGAAGCCCATTATTTAAAATGAGTACTCTAGAGTCTTAACTTATTTTTCTTATATTTTTATATATTCATTCTTAGGAGTATTAAACACACACACACACACACACACACACACACACACCTGTTCTCAAGCCATTATTTGGATTCAACTTACTGTCAAACTACCATCCTTTTTGCTTTTCTCTCTACAACTCTGTACAAAGAAAATACCAAAACCACTCTCCAGTTCTTTCCCTCCATGAAAGAATGTGTTTTTTTTTTTTTTTTTTTTTTTTTTTTTTTTTTTTAAGGTAAATAGAGCAACAAGGACTGAGGAGCTGCATTTTGTTGATTTTGGAACGGATGTGTGATAGTAGAGGTAGTGCAAGTTATTTCACTCTGAGGATGTCTTGAAGTCAACCATTAAAATCAGACTGTTTGTCTAGCCAGACCTAATCAAGAAACAGAGTTGGGCAAAACCAAATTTAGCAAGCTCTGTTGCACTCTTTAAATATAATCTTTGTAAGATCTTCATAGGGAGATCTGTGAGAATGCTTTCAGCACAACCTTGTGATCTTTTTAATAAGGAAATAGTATGAATTCTAAGGTATATTTACACACACACACACACACACACACTCTGTAGACAGCTGCTCAGATGTTTTCAGGTGCATACAACTTCATATCTAACTACAGGCAATGGGATGAATTGGAACCCAGAATATCATTGCAGTCCTTCAGCCATGGGATTATGGGGTCGTTTTGATGCAGAATTGAAATCCTGGCTAGCAGAGGCCTGATGTTGCAGTTGGTGCTTCTGAGAACCTATCTCTCTGTTGTCATACCTAGCACAACCACTGCAGACTGCATCACACCAGAATGTGCAGGTCTGAGAGCCCCAATGTGATCCAGTACCACTATACACATATACATTTAAACTAGAAGTCCATGAAATACTATGCAAGAAGGTGGCACTTGACATGTGTAGAGGTAGATGGGACACATGGGCTTTTTGGATAGACTTTTGAGCTCTTGTTTTTGTGGGACTTATTTGCTTAAATTGACAGAATAATTCACTATTGCTTTGATCCTCAACATTTAATTCTTAATTTGGGCTGTGGGTACATGCAGCCAAAAGATAGCTATTTAAATATTCAATCAGTTATCACAAAATATCAAATAAGCAATTCTGTTAAAAAAAGAATTTAGTGATGGTTGCATATAGTTGACTAACTCCACTGACTGCTTTGTGGTCATGTGGATCCAGGCTGGAATCAATAGACCAGGGTCTCAAATGCAATTGCTTATCGGATTAAGCATGTAAATTAGTGAAAGGGGTTGAGCCCCATTCAAAACCCCACTCTGTTCCAGCAGCTATTGCCATATGCAGGAATTTGGGACCCATGTGGCCAAATCTTTTCTTTCAAGAGAAATGCCTACATCTTATATATAATATGCTTCTATCCATTCAGATTGTATGATTCCACTCCTTTAAAGTTTTGTTCAAATGTATCTCCTATGGGCAACATTTCTTAACTCCCATGGAGAGGATAAATTATTCTGCACCCTGTCTCCTACTAATAGCATGCCAAGCAACCTCCAATATTGATCACACTGCACTAAGGGTACAATAATTCCAAGTTTATCAACTCTTTCCCCAGCTATACAGTGAACTGTTCACAGGCAGGTTCCATGTAGCCCTCCAAAGCCTGGTACCTGCCATAAGTGGGGGCCAAATAATGCTGAATGGTTGAAGGAAGTTTAGGAAGGCAGGATCTGAGTGGAAAGCCTTAGGTTCTGAGAGCTGCTTTAGTGGTGTGGCAAATAATGGAAGCAATGGGGATCCCTGAGTGGCGCAGCGGTTTGGCGCCTGCCTTTGGTCCAGGGCGCGATCCTGGAGACCCGGGATCGAATCCCACGTCGGGCTCCTGGTGCATGGAGCCTGCTTCTCCCTCTCCCTCTGCCTGTGTCTCTGCCTCTCTCTCTCTCTCTCTCTCTCTCTCTCTCTGTGACTATCATAAATAAATAAAAATTAAAAAAAAATAATGGAAGCAATGAACAGGTAGGGGGTAGGCCTTGACAAAGTTTGTCCTTACTGTTCATTACTACCTTCTTGAATATTCTATTTTTCAGTGCCACTTACTACATTTCTTTTCCCAGGTGGCACTTCAAATCTAACTCCTCTTGCCCTACCACGCTATAACCTATTATATATGACAGTAGGCTATGACGTTTTAAAGACAGGATCTTAACATATTATTCTTTGAATGCTGAGAGTCTACTACAGTACCTAGAATGTAGTAGTGTCATAAATGCCCTATGAATAAAAAAAAATGAGTGAGGGGTCAATACATTTATCAGATTGCTTTCTGTTTGAGGCAACCCTCTGAAAGCATGACAACAGAGAGATTTGATCCTGGGTAGGCAATCAGTAAAACAGGCTATGCATAGGGGAGGAATGGAAGATCCCTAGATATAAAAAACTGTTCACTTCATAATTTCCTTGATGGCTAGGCTTAACTGGAAGGAGAACCTGACCCTCAAAATGGGACCATAGCTAGTGTTTTTGTTGGCTGCTTAACTTTACAATTAGACTCTAGGTTTCTAGAATCCTCTTCTTTATCATATAAATTGCAAGTATCTGACATAAGCCATCCTGCATTGCTCTATTTCAGCTACCTCATCTGTGAGATGGAATCAACGATACTTTTCACACAGCCATTGGGAAGCTCATTTCAAAGTCTCTGGAGTGGAAGGGATATTAGGGCCAGCTGATGATTGTGCCGCTTGCTCAGGCTCTAATTTGATGATGTGGCTGTGATACTTTGCCTCAGAGCTGAGTTAATGCAACATAGAACATGTTTTCCTCTGAGACAGAGCAGCTTGCTATGTAGCAGACTATGCTCACTCCTTAGCATGAATCATAAACAGATATTTCTCAAGCCACATCACCCCCATTATAAAAGACATTATTGGATTTTTAGTCTTGGGTGGGGAAAGAAAAAGCAGCCTGTAGCCACAGAGCATAACAAAATGTTGTTGTCAATTTCTGGTGCTTGGATGATGGGTTGGTATTACTCACTGCTGCTAAGAGTAGTAATTACATTATAATATTGTCCCTTTTGTGCCCTAAAACAGAATCCTATGAGTAAAGGGAGGGTGACTTAATGTATGCTATATTCAATCTGTCTGGGTTCTCATGGTTTTAAGTTCCAGTAAGAGGAATTTAATTAAGGTATAGTAATAAAATAACAATATTGCAGTAGTAATTGTAACAACAGAGAGTGAGTTCAATTTTCCCCCAGTTTGCTATACATATAAATGGATTTCTATGAGACTGCTTGTGGGAAATGTGTGTCAACATCTATAGATCACCCGGAAGCTTAAGCTCTAGTTTTGGTCACCTTTTCCAAGTATAATCTTCTGAACTTGAATTTGGTTGTTTTTCAACATAGGACAATATTGGGGAATCAGTAATAGTCCTAAGAAGAGGGTGGATATTCAAGATGCACTGGATAGGGCAGCCCCGGTGGCCCAGCAGTTTGGCGCTGCCTTCAGCCCAGGGTAATGATTGATCCTGGAGACCTGGGATCGATTGCCATGTCGGGCTCCCTGCATGGAGCCTGCTTCTCACTCCGCCTGTCTCTGCCTCGCTCTCTTTCTGTGTGCCTCTCATGAATAAATAAGTAAAATCTTAAAAAAAAAAAAAAAAAAAAAAGACATACTGGATAATTGAGTAGAGCTCCATGCATGTTGGTTGCTATGAATTTTACATCATTTTCTTGTCTGAGATCTCCTTTTCTTAACCTACTGACCCTGTGGGTTGGGGCAAGGTAAATGTCAGAAATCTCTTTTAAATATAGAGAAATTAAGCCACAGAACCATTAGGTCACTTGTCCTGGGTTACTCTGATGGCTACTGACGTAATTAGGAGGAGAACCCTGAATGGTATCCAGATTCCCAGATGACAATGTACATCGTTGAAAGTCACAAGGACAAAGGGTATAGAAACTCTTTAATAGCACATTTGCATCTAAAGTGGTCCAGGGACATTGCTGCCTGGAAGCCAAAGGAGAGAAACATAACCTAGATGTCCTTTCTGTATAAAAATCAAAGTCCTAGATGATTCCATGTGGTAACAGCTGTGCCCACGTATTAACGATTAAAAGCTGCTGATACCACTAGGTTCCCCATGAGACCAATTTCCAAGAGCCTAAGAATGAGTATCAGTACAAAGAGACAAAGACAAAGGGAACAGGACTTTGGCCTCACCTCTGTCCTGCATGCACCCCTGCTTAAGTTAACTCACCTGCCTGGGGAAAGCCATGAGTGCTGTTGCTAAGGCCACATTAATTCCTTTTATAGTCCAGCTAGCGTTCTCTTGTTCTTCAAGAAAATCATTCAACCATTGTTGAAAAATAGATGACTGTTGTCACTATGGCTGGAACTATGCCTTGGGGGTGTTACCTATTAGAGAAATATGTGGGGCAAGTCACCACCTGTTATAGAATATCTGCTCTTGTAACTTTTAATTTAAGGCTCATGTTTGAAACTGCTATTTGTATTCTTGATCCATGGCCTCTCTTTTCTGAATGGCAGTCGTATGACCTCTGTTCATCTCTTTCTCTGGGCAAGTCTCTTTAATATGCCTCCCAGAGCCTCCTAAAGAACACTTCCTAAAAGTCATGTAACCTGTGGTTCAAGTCAAGCTGTCCCAAAATGAAAATCTATTTCATGCAAAGAGGATAAGATAAAGATGGAAGTCCTTTTTTTATTTATATAAATTATGAGATCAGATTATCTAAAAGATAGTAATCGCTCTGGCTACAGGCTCCTGAATGTTCTTAGGCATTTGGTTGGTCAATTTCCTTCTGCTTATCTGGACCTGCTTTCTTGAGCTTTTAATGTCAAGTTTTGAGTTTCTTTTCACCCTTCTCTTAACCTATGGGCTCTAGCCCAGTGTTTCTCAAACAAGAGTCTGAGAAATCCTGGATGTGTCTAAGGACCACTTTTGCAGAGTCTGAGAGTTCTTTACAATAGTTTTTAAATATTGTGTTCATACTTTAATAAATCTGAAATGTTAATACAAGCATCTTCTAGATTATAGTGGACATTCATTGTTGATTGTGTGGCATACCTATTATCATTCCTTCTTGATAATGTTTCCACCAACTTCCTTTAGAAACCACTTTTCTCTCTTTTTTAGGCACACAGCTTAGATGAAAATAATGCTATCTATGGCTCTTGGCATTATCTCCAATGGTGATCAGTACATTTCATTCCATTGGCCTTTGAGATGAGAACATAACCTGTTAGAACCAATGGGGAATATTTGCCAAAGATTCTTTCAGCTAAGAACCAATTTCGGTTATATTTTTAAAATGTGCAACTGAAAGAAATCCTGACAGGTACATAGATCATTTGGATGAATTTAGTGTCTATGTTTATGTTTATCTATCCAGTGTCTTCTGTGCCAAGAAGTACTACTTTAATTATCTTGAGCTAATAAGAGAATAATAGAAGTCAATTTCATATGTAAATGATGCAAATACACATTTTGTAAATGAAAGTTTTTGCAGTAATCCAATTGAAGGAAGTGAGTCATCAAAGTCATCAAATTGTTTTAAGTTTGCCAAACCCAAAAGGACCCATACCAATAGATATGATTCTGGATTCAGACTGCAAGAAATGGTTATTAACTCTCAGCAACCCACTATCATCCATCACATCAAATTAGGATGGCTAATTAAAAATTTATTGGCTCAAAGTTTTGTCTGTATTTAATTTAAAGCTTTTTTTTAAGTTGCTCAAGATCTGTGAGCATAAGGGTTTTTATATCTATAAGTTTAAGGTTGTACAGATTTGAGTTAACATTCAAATAAAATTAACACCAGGGGCTTAAGGGGAAATACTTGTGTGTGTGTGTGTGTGTGTGTGTGTGTGTGTGTGTGTGTGTTACAGGGAATCTGTTCATTTCTTGAGTTTTAGAAGTGTTGTCTTAAATGGTAAAAAGGTACATTTATGTTAAAAAAGACAGACTTTGGGACTGGATAAACATCCTCCTGTCTGGAACATTACTGAATTGCACCAAACTTTATAAAACTCTACCTCTTAAATTCCAACTCTTAAAAAGGAGCTTCTCTCTTCTAAGAAGGACTCAATGTTTTGCAAGCATAACTGCTCTCATTTTCAGCTCAGCAGTGTGCAAGTTCATTCAGCGAACTCTTGGAACACAGGTGAAATGAGCAAGTTCAGTGTGACTGGTTGCAGGAGCAACTCATGTTGTCCCAACCTCTTTTGTAAAATTTCTCTCTCGAGAAAAGCCATGTACCAGCAGGGGCTGGGAAGGATAAGGTTGGTTTGTAAAGTGAGGTAGATTCTGAGAGTGATGACTCTTCTGGAAGAGGGCTCTGTGTGCTCCATCCATAGTGGGTGGATCCCCAGAACCCGGAAGTGACAAGGTGTCTCAAAGAACAGTCTAAGCTGTGATTTCATATCACTCGCATTGTGTCACACAAGGAACAACCTTTTTCTGGAAGGAGCCTCTGGGTGCATGTATAAGTAGCCTGCATTTACCTGTCACAAAAACAAGTTCAAGACATCTCAGGTCGGCTCAAAGAATACCTTCCAGGTTCCTATTACATGCCTAGCATTCTGCTGTGTATTTGAGGGATAAAAGGTACTAAGACGTAATCCTTTCTCTTGAGAAGTTTGTAGTATAGAGGAAACACAGATTTCAATACAGCGTGGTAATCCAACAGCAGGGGGAATCACTGAGTACTATGGAAACCTGTTTTATACCACCTGTCAATTCAGAGAAACACATACACAGTTTTTTGACTATTTTGACTTTACAAGTGATTGCATCACCTTGAACAGACTTAGATGGTGCAGATGATACATGGAGATAAGTGGGTTTCACAGTGAATCAAGAGCCCTGCTGAGTTTTTTTTTTTTTTACATTTTTTTTACGTTTTTTTTAATTTAAATTCAATTTGCCAACATATAACACCTAGTGTTTTTTTTTTTTTATTCCCAGCAATGTTTTTGGCCAGTTTAACTTGCTGTTGATGAAAAACATATTTGGTGAGACTGTTACCGCTCTTACTTCCACACCTGTGTGTCACAAGAAGTACTTTCTCTTGGCAGCAAAGCTATAGGGCTGTTTTCCTGATGATGCCCTGGCAGGTTGAAGCCAGAGCATGCCTCAAGATTCATCAGAATCCAGCCTTTCTTGCTCGTTAATTATGGGTAAATTTTAAGTTGCTGTTCCTTCAAGTGCTAGAACCCTCAGACCAAGGTATAGCAGGAATAACATGAGGACGGGATGGTTGTCTTTCTTGGATCCTTTTGCAGGAGCGAGGGGCTGAGATGGGGACATGGATTTGTGGTGATTGGTGAATGAATGAAAACTGGAGCATTTAGGCCATTGTACTTATTTTTCAAGCATCATAAAGAGAGTGTTGTCATTTCAAAGCTGTAGTTTTGCTCGTTTTACTTGGCTTCGTAATTGGGCCAATATGTCTGGGTTGTCAGAAACCACATCCTCCTTATTTAAAGTCTTTCCATTTTTACCTTCAACTTCCTCGCCAGCGAAAAGCCTTCTTGTGCTAATTCTATTGATTCCTTCCTTTTCTTATTTGGAAAAAAACACCTTGAAAGTCATGCCATGATAACATAGGGTAG
Source organism: Canis aureus (assembly GCF_053574225.1). Taxonomy (NCBI): domain Eukaryota; kingdom Metazoa; phylum Chordata; class Mammalia; order Carnivora; family Canidae; genus Canis; species Canis aureus. The sequence goes on along the minus strand of NC_135611.1, from coordinate 83,550,364 downwards.
CGCATGCCTGTGGGATTCTTCTAAGTTTGAGAATTTTGAATGCATTGGTAAGGGATATTCTTCCTTAAGTTTCTCTTAAGGCCTTATCTAACAATGCATTAAAAGTTGGCTGGATACTACATTTATTGAGAAGTCCAGAAAAAGTGCAGTTTAATAAAGATTTAATTATGCTATGAAATAGTGAGGTCTAAAGATCCCAGTGGAGCACTCTCTGGGTTGACTTACTCTTATGATACATTTCTTAGCACTGGCATAAAAAATCATGGAAGGGATAGTCTCTGTGTGTGCATTCTTTTTTGGAAGAAAATGAGGGTTTATATGGCATGTGTGTGTGTTTGCATAAGTATGCTTAAAGCTGTTTATGAAACAATAGATCTCTGTATAGTCTTTTGAAAGAGGCCTCAAAGATTATGCTCTTTGAGAGAACAGTCATAGAAGAGAAGCTAATTCTGGCTTGTCTAAATTATTTATCTTTTCCACCACCATTTATTGAATATACTGTGGGGGATTCAGAGCAGTGTAGCCCAAGGCAATCTCTGCCTGTATTGCTCAATATACATAGTTCAAAGTTTTGAAAATATATTGTTAATATATGTTACATAAAAAAAAATAAGGGAAAGGGAGGGAGAGTTGGTGGAAAGAGAAGACCTATGGTTAGCTGTTAGGAAAACATTGCTTATTTATATCCCTTGGCTTCTGCCAGGATATGAGATGTGTTCACCCATTTGATCCTCTAAGTGGGTTCACTGGGAGATTTGGACAGCTGTTTTCTAATCTCTGACTTCTCCTCATTCTCAGATTATTTCTAGAAATACTTATGTGAAGATACAAAAGAAGAAACAAAAACTCTGCTGAGACAGAATTTTTTTTTATAAGAACAATTTGAATGATTTACTCTAAGACATTCTGGAGATAATTTTCCTTTTATCTGTATATTCTTTCTTAAATATTTTCACGAGTGGCCTTGTCTGATTCCACTCAATCCTTGGGAAACAGAAGGCTGAGAAGAATTATTTTTTAAAGATTTTTATTTAATTTTGAGAGAGAGAGAATGAGGGGCAGAGAGAGGGAGAAGCAGACTCCCCCCTGAGCAAAGAGCCTGATGTGGAACTTGATCCCAGGACCCTAGGATCATGAACTGAGCTGAAGGCAGATGCTTAACTGACTGAGCAACCCAGGCAACCAGAAGGCTGAGAAGAATTAACACTAGATACATTAAATAAATTTGGAAAATGATGAGCACCTAAAACTCAAAACCATGATTTCCAAGTTGAATGCCTTTTTCTGTGATACTAGAATTTCCTAAAGGATGAATATTTTAAGTAGGGTATGGACATGGAATAAAGTCATAAGGTTATAAATATTTGAAGTTCTTTTTTTTAAGTTAAAAATTTTTAGGACATTTTTAGGTCCACAGCAAAACTGAGTGGAAAGTATAGAGTTTCCAGTTACTCAGTACTCCTGCACACACACTCCCTCTTCCGCTGTTGGCATTCTCTACTTAGAGTGGGACATTTGTTCCAATAGGCCATCCCAATACATGTGTAGTGCTATTATTTCATTCTTACTTTGATTTGTATTTCCCTGATGACATATGATGTGAAGCATCTTGTAATATGCCTGTTTGCCATCTGCATATCTGCTTTGGTGAGATATCCAGGCTTTTGCCCATTTTTAAATCGGGTTGTTGATTTTCTTATAGAGATTTAGGAGTTCTGTGTATATTTTAGAAAATAATCCTTTATCAATTTTTTTTTTTTTGGCAAATATTTTTTCCTGGTGTTTGGCTTGTTTTCTCATTCTCTTGATCAATTTCTTTTTTCTTTTCTTTTCTTTTCTTTTCTTTTTAAAAAAAGGTTTATTTATTTGAGAGAGAGAGAGAGAGAGTGAGCAGGGGTGGCAGAGGAAGAGAATGAAAGAGAGAGAGAGAGAGAGAGAGAGAGAGAATCTCAAGCAGATTCCCTGTTAAGCATGGAGCCTAACTTGGGGCTTGATCTCATGATGCTGAGATCATGACTGGAGCTGAAATCAAGTCAGGTTCTCAACCAACTGAGCCACTCATGTGCCCCTTGATTTCTCTTTTTAACACTTCTAAACACATAAAGGAGAAAATCTTTGGTTCTAGTTTTTAACATCCCTCTAACATTGGCACATCTGCCTTTTTATCAAATACAGAGCAGGACACAGAAAACAGCATATTAGTTCCATTTCAGAGTCACTTTATGTTTGTGGTGATATAAAGTTTTCTTTTATTAAAAAATATTTTTAAAACAATGAAACAGAACAGAGAGCCCAGAAATAAATCCACACATATATGGTCAATTAATTTACAACAAAAGAGCCAAGAATGTACAACAGGGAAAGGACAATCTTTTTAATAAATGGTGCTGAAAAAATTGGACAGCCACATGCAAAAGAATGGAAATGGACCACTATCTTGCATCATCCACAAAAATAAATTCAAAATGAATGAAAGACTTGAACATAAGACTTGAAGCCATAAAACACCAAGAAGAAAATAGGCAGTAAGCTCTTTGACCTGGTTCATAGTTACACATTTTTTGGATTTGATACCAAAAGCAAAGGCAACAAAATAAAAAAATAAACAAGTAGGACTAGATCAATCTAAAACACTTCTACACAATAAAGGAAATCCTCAACAACATGAAAAGGCAATCTCTGAAGGGAGATGTTTGCAAATCAGATATCTGATAAGGGATTAATATCTAAAATATATTAAAAAACTCATACAACTCAATAGCAAATAAATAAAGCAGTTAAAAAATAAGCAGAGGATATGAATAGACATTTTTCCAAAGAAGACATACAGATGGCATACAGATGGTCAACTTGATACTTAGAGGTGCTTGAAAAGGTGCTCAACATCACTCATCATCAAGGAAATGCAAATCAAAACCACAGTGAGCTATCACCTCACACTTGTTAGAATGACTATTCTCAAAAAGATAGAAATGACAAATGTTGTTAAGGATACGGAGAAAAGGGAACCCTTGTGCAGTGTTGGTGAGAATGTAAATTGGTGCAGCTACTATGAGAAACAGTATGGAGGTTCCTCAAAAAAAAAAAAAATAGTACCATGTGATTCAGGAATTCCACTTCTGGGTATTTATCCAAAGGAAATGAAGACAGTAAGTCAAAAAGATATGCACCCCCATGTTCATTGCAGCATTATTTACAATAGAAAAGATATGGAAGCAACCTAAGTATATATCAGTAGATGAATGGATAAAGCAAATGTGAGATATATATGGACACACACACACACACACACACACACACAGATATACAGACACACACAATGGAATATGGGTCAGTCATAAAAATGAATGCGATTCTGACACAACAGCATGGATGGAACTTGAGGACATTATGCCAAGCGAAATAACTCAGAGAAAGACAAATATTATATAATCTTACTTGGAATCAAAATGAAACAATAGGACACCAAACTCATCAAAACAGAGAAAAGATTGGTGTTTACTAGACGCAGAGGGTGGAAGCCAGTGAAGTAGGTGAAGAAGGTAAAAAGGGACAAACTTCCAGTCATAAAGTGCATGAAGTGCATAAATTGCATAAAGTGCATAAGGGATGTAATGTAGGACATGGTGACTATAGTTAATAACACTCTATTATATATTTGAGAGTTGCTTAAAGGGGCGCCTGGGTGGCTCAGTTGGCTACACATCTGCCTTTGGTTCAGGTCATGATCTCAGGGTCTTGACATCCCCTGGCATCAAACTCTCTGCTCACTGGGAGCCTACTTCTCCTCCTCTGCCTGCCGTTCCCCCTGCTCCTGCTCTCTCTTGCTCTCTGTCAAATAAATAAATTAAAATCTTTTTAAAAAATGAAAGTTGCTTAGAGAATAGATCTTAGAAGTTCTCGGCACAAGAAAAACAACTAACTATGTGAGGTGATGGATGTTAACTAGACTTATTGTGGTGATCATTTCACAATATTTGCATATAATGAATCAGTATGTTGTATGCCTGAAACTAATAAAATGTATGTCAATTATATCTCAATAAAAATATAAAAATATTTTATTGACCAGATAGTATATACAAATGACACAATATTAAAAAATTATAGAAAGGTAAACCCTTGTTTTTTGCCACTCAAATTTTCTACAAGGGCAGCTTCAGTCAATAATTTTTTTGGTATTTTCAGGGATCTATTATGTTCATAGTAACGTGTGTGTTTGTGTGTGTATATTTATTTATATATAGGGTTTTTTTAAACCTAAATGGTGTATTATTCATGCTCTTCTACCCTTTGCTTTTTTTCTATTAAATGTGGATTTAGAGGTCCCAGATATAGCAAATATTTTGCAGCTGGTTTATGGATGAGTGAAGATTGGTCATCTGTTTATACCATGCAGTCTTTTTTCTGTTGCCCCTAAGTGAGAACAAGCTATGTTGATGAAAATTTTGCTTCAAAATAAAATTTGAGTACTTAAATGAGGTCTAATCATATGGCCTTTGCCCCCATATTTTTTTCCTCATGCCCTTTGTTTTGACTTTTTCCTTATGTTCTCCTTGAAGTAGGGGAAGGAATAGACCCCCACTTACCCACCAAAGAGGAGATCTCTATAGAGGGACCAGTGTTAATGAACATTTTCATCCCCTAATGGTTTACAGAAGCTTGGAGCATGAATCAAACTAACAAAAGAGGGAAATGGTTTTTTCTAATAGCTTTCTCTCCGGAAAGCTAAGGTAGATTTAACAAAAAGATGCCAATAGTCTGATTTGCTGAGGTCTATGCCAGGCAGTCCACAAATTGCAGCAATTTGGGAAAGCTGTTCTAGTCAAGTCATAGGCAGTCAGTCTGACCCAAACTCAAGACTCAACTTTTTCCTTACCTAGGGGGTAAGCTTTTTTTTTTTTTTCTTGCTGGGTTTTCACCAGAAATAAAATATATTTGGCCAGATTATAAACTTAAAACAAAACCAATTCAGATACCAATTTCTATGAACTTGAGCATATATAGTTGCAAATTGTTTTGTTTTCAGAGGACTGAAAATATCCGCTTAACTGTGGCTGGTTGGCTCAATTCTTTAGTGCATGTGACCAGGGTCTAGAGGTAAAGTACTACAGGGGGCAGAGGAAAAGCTGCTTGTTTGCTCCAGATGACCCTATGGATCTCAGCTAATCTTTTATCAAGGGCAGGACATTTTGTCCCAAGCCTTAGAGGTGAGTAACAGGTGGTCTAGGACAGATGCCTCCTCACCATTGGGGGTAGATTAAAAAAAAACTGAAAGCATATTTGATTAATTTGTTAAATATGTCCCTAAAAGTTATAACCACTCTGAGAATATGATATAATAATAATGTTGACTGTTATTATTGCCCCATTTTATCTAGGTCAGAGAAATTTAGAAATTTGACAGTATTCATACAAACGGCAGATCCTAACTCAAATGGGGACCTTTTCTCCAAATCCTGAGTCAGTAGCTTCACCTGCCTGTACATGGAAAAACCATGTTACTTTCTCTTTTTCTTCCTGTATTTAATTGGTGCTCATCACGATAAGCTTAATCCCTCAGCCACCTCTTCTCTGGGAACCATCTATTTGTTCTCTGTATTTAAGATTTTGGTTTTTGTTTGTCTCTTTTTGCTTGTCTTCTTAAATTCCACATATGAGAAAAGTCATATGGTATTTGTCTTTGACTGACTAGTTCATCTGTGTTGTTGCAAATGGCAAGATCTCATTCTTTTTAATGGCTTAATAGAAAGGCCATGTTTCCTTAAATCACCTACCTGCCTTAAACTGATTTGGGTTAGTGTCTCTGTTCTTTCATATTATAATCCCATGTGAAAAACTGAGGTGGGATACAATTATCTGTAAATCATGGTATGGGTTTTTATTTATTTATTTTTAAAACTCAAATAACATAGTACATTATCTCACTGGTCTGCTCACTGTTTTTGCCAGTGAAATATATATAGGAGGTCAGGCTGAAGATGCCAAAAAGAATGCAGTTGGTGCACAAATGAGCAAAGGTCATATATGAAATGTTTGTGGATATGTCCAAAAGAAGATGACTCTTAATTCGTCTGTATCATAATTACTGATAGAAGACTAGGAGTGGGGCAGCCCAGGTGGCTCAGCGGTTTAGTGCTGCCTTCAGCCCAGGGCCTGATCCTGGAGACCGGGATCGAGTCCCACGTCGGGCTCCCTGCATGGAGCCTGCTTCTCCCTCTGCCTGTGTCTCTGTCTCTCATGAATAAATAAATAAATAAATCTTAAAAACAAACAAACAAACAAAACGACTAGGAGTGTCATTAGAAACACTTTGTCCCCAGAAAAGTTCCAGGCCTATTGGGGATTTGACCCCATGATTTCATGCTCAGATATGAAACTTATAAAGGCTTAAGCACGGCTTTCATTTCTGATCAACTGTTTGAGCTGAGCCAGCTGTTTCCAGAGCACAGAATTTAATGAAGCAAGCTCATGCGCTATAAGAAAATGCCAGAGCACAGTGAGAGATGATAGTTAGACTCGCTATAGATAATGCTTATTAAACTGAGGGCATAAAGACGTTTGCAGTGTGAACAGGGCCAGAGTAGTGTTTGTGTAGCAGGTAACTCACTCCAGCTGTTTGGCTATGTCCTTCTCTGCCAAAGGCTTTCCCCCAAAGGTAGCATTAGCTCCAGGAACTTTACACTGAGTATTGCAAAAGATGGCTACTTTGCAGCCCATCTGGTGGTTTCTTCAGAGACAAATGCGCTCCCATCACCAAGACTCTTTGACAGCACAAATTCACCTTGATGCTACATTTTAAGGATAGGAACACTTAACCTTGAGTACTCAAGTGGGTTGCATTTTCTGCCGCCCCATTGCTGACCACACTTTCCTCTAGACATTTGATGGCAGCAAAATATAAAGGCATTTGTCCAAAACTTTTGAGACCCACCCAAGGGCCAGATAAATGTCGTCATGTTTATTTTCTGGAATCAGGGCTAAGGGACAGGGTTAAGGGAAAGATCTCCCCTGTTTCAAATCAAGTTTACTGGAAATGAAGCAATGAAGCAATCATACTCTGCACAAAATGCTGTTTTTCTGGCTCTGTGAGACGTAATCATCTGGCATGCTGTAATGACTCTTCAGTTGTCTCACCTTTGAATGTCATATGCCTGTTTTACTTGTATTCTTGGATGCAATATTGCAGAGAACAAAAATTACCAATTTGGGCCAGGCGGGTTGGCATAGATCTCTGGTTGTGGGTAGCTAACATTGGCAACCCTATGCTTTTTAAATCCAGGCTAAGTATATACCCAGCAGTCTGTAGTTCGCATCCTTCTAGATGTTTGAGTCATTTTAATAGTCCTCTGGAGATGAGAACAAACTTGGAGCAGTAAGTGCTTTAAAAAACAAACTACAGCACTACCAGGAGTATCTTAACTGATGCAAATTATGCCAAATTCAGAAAGGTGACTAGAAAAGTCAGATGAGTCCTGGTATCCTTGGTTCCTCACTCACCCCCATGAGACAAATATGCATTTCATGGTACAGCTCAAGCTTACACGTGGCTGAATCAGGCAGCTCCCAACTGGTGGATGGTATTGACTATATCCTGGGCACATGGTGCTCTTCACTCCTCTTTGACTTTGCACAAAATGTTCTCCTCTTCTGGAATTCTTGCCTCTTACGTCATGTAGTGAAATCTCCCTTTGGAAGAAACTGCTATTTATTCCTTAGTACCTTTTCCCCCAAATTCCCTAGTAGTAGAACACTGAGTTGGACATGTGGCTAATCAGAATAAGTACTACACTTCCCAACTTCTCTTATCTAAGTGTGATCCTGGGACCAAGCTCTGGCCAATGAGCTATAAACAGAAGTGTCAGGTGGCAGCATCTAGAAATCTCCTTTATCATTCTTTGGCTTTTTCCTTTTCCATTGTGTGGAGATAAGATGGCTGGAGCTAGAAGAACTATCTCAGAACTTGGAGGGCATGGAAAATAGGGTTGATGCAGAGCAAAGCATCAGATAGAGGGAGCCTGAATCCCTGATACTGTGTACAGAGTATCCAGCACTGGACTGCCTGATGGATATTGTAGAGAACTTCTATTGTGGAGAAAAGCAAACTTCTAAATTATTTAAATCATTCTTATTTTAGGGTTCCTGTCAGTCAGAGTGAACTGAATTCTAACAAATCCCCTGTCTTTGTGCTTTAAAGCTCATTTTACTGCCAGTATCATATGCAGGAATACAGAACTCTGAGCGAAGGCCATTCATTGCCCTGTTTCCCTAGCTCATGTGGACATCTTTGGTCTTCTCATAGGCTCCTTGAAGCCCCCTCTTGCTCAAGACATTATTCTTATTTTCAGACTTGAGCATTATCAGTGTTTTTCTTTTAAAAAAAGACTTATTTCTTTATTTGAGAGAGAGAGAGAGAGAGAGAGAGGGGGAGTAGGAATAGAGGGAGAGGGAGAGAGAAACCCAAGCAAATTCCACATTGAGAGCAGAGCCTGATGTGAGGCTCAATCCCAGGGCCCTGAGATCTTGACCTGAGTCAAAACCAAGAGTCTTGACTTTGAAATAGCTTGTAATATGGTGGCCCAGAAGCCTCATTTCCAGCTCATTTGAATTCTCACCTCCAATATTGTAGAAAATCTGTGGAATGTTGTAAGTTCCAGTTCCCTAGGTCTACAGGCCTATAGCCTATATCTCCATCTGTGATTCCAGGTTCCCCAATTTCAGGACCCACGAGGTCCCTTTGATGTTCCTCAGTGCTCTGTTCCCCACTCTTTGTGGTTTCCAGACCCCACACTAGGATCTCAGGCACATCCCCTAAATGCTTTTTAAATTTATCAGCCCTCACTATGCTAACAATCAGGGCAAGGCATCACTTAGTTACATTACTAGGCTCTAGGATTCGTCTACATTTACACCCCAAAGGACTTTTTCTTTTCTTTTTTAAGATTTTATAAATTTATTTATTCATGAGAGATGCAGAGACACAGGCAGAGGGAGAAGCAGGCTCCCTATGGGGAGCCTGAGGCAGGACTCGATCCTAGGACCATGAGATCATGCCCTGAACCAAAGGCAGTTGCTCAGCCACTGAGCCACCCAGGTGCTCAGGACATTTTCAGTGTAAAAATCAATACCTGTCTCCATCAGTCTAGACACTTTTATTTGGTCAAGTTAGCTTTATCAGAGTCTATCACAGTCCATTTTGATCACTTTTATTTTATTATAAAAATAATATTCATTATAGAAAGTGTTGAAATACAGAAACATAAAGAAGAGTAGTAGCCTCTCAATCTCTTAATATAGAGGGAAGTATATATTTATTTCTTTGTAGCCTCTTTGTACATGTGTTTGTGTATACTTAATCTTACAATGGCAATCTCATATTTTCTATGTGCTTTTTCATCTGTCTTCCTACTTACCTATCTATCTATGGCTGCAAAACATTCTAGTTTGTGAATGTGCTAGAATTTACTTAACCACTTTCTTACTGTTTAATACTTCTTTTTTTTTCCTGATTTTACATGATTATAAATAATGTGACTAATATTTGTGTGGACAAAAATTTTCCCCTTTGGATTATATCTTTAGGCTTGATTCTTTGAATGTCAGATAATTCTAGATTCTTAGAAGGTTTAAGGAGTCTTGATACATATTGCAAATTGCTTAAAAGAAAAGTGTATTAGTTTCCCACTCCTCCAATAATGTGTTATATACTTAGAATTTTTCCATTAAAATGATTTACTAATGTAAAAGTTAAAAAAGTCTCATTTTTTAAAAAATTTGCATTTCTTTTATTATAACTGAAGTTGAGTTTTTTTGCTCATTATTAATTTGTATGTCTTATATTTCCTTATGCCCTTGGGGATTTATCTGAGATCATCATATTTTCTTATAATCTGACATAACTTTATAAAAATGTATTTTAACTCTTTGTCTCTCATATTTAATGAACATAGTTTTTGCTCCTAGTTTTCAGTTTTTATTTGACTTATGACATTTGTGATTAACTGTCATATAAATGATTATGGAATCAAATACATGTTCAGGTGGCACTTTCCGTAAATTGTAACTTTAGAAAATCTTTCTCTGCTCCTTACCTGAGAAGCTCACCAATAGTAACTTAGAAATTCTTATTTCCCTTCACTTGTTTATAGTTATACCTTCATTAAATTCTATCAAATTAGCTTCTAAAGATCTGTTTTGGAAAAAAAATCTGTTTTGGGCTTTTGTTGTGTTTCATTGATCCATCCATTCTTGTATCAATATCACTACCTTTGTAATTATAGGTCACAAATAATAAATTATTTTATCTCATAATTATTTAGTACCTACTGTGTGTTAGAAATTGCTTGGCTTGGGAATACAGCAATGTACCAGAGGCACATAGTTCCTGCTCTTACATTCATGGTTTCTAGAACAAGAAATGGGAGAGTAATTAATAACGTACAATCCAGTGAAATATGAGTGATGAGAAGAGTGGCACAAGAATGTATGGTAAGGAAGCTTCAGTGAAGCTTTCAAAATGAATGACATCTAAATTTAGTCCTGAGATTTATGATAGGCAAGCAAACAGATGAGGGAGAAGTTGAAGATAGATGCAATAGCATCTGGAAAATCCAAGAGTCTGTGGAAGGCCTGGTACATTTGTGAAATTGAAAATAATTCTGTTTGGTCAACAGGGGCCAAACCATGTTAAGGAGCATGGCCTTTATCCTAAGGATCATGGGGAATCATTGAAAGGGTTTAAGTAGGAGAGCGACTTGACCAGATTCAGGAATGATCTGTTTGGCTGCAATACGGAAGGTCATTTGGAGTAGAAGCAAAAAGTTGTGACAGGGAAATCAGTTTTCCTAATAAATCAGAAGAAAAGAAAAGTGATGCTGGTCTCAGCTGGGGCAGTGGTACCAGGAATAGAGATATGAGACAATTCCACATATGTGGTACATTTGAAAGATATTTAGGAGGTAAAAATGAACAGAAGTTGGTGATTGAGATGTAAAATAGGGGAGAGAGAGGAATTGGGTACCTGTTGGTTCCATTCATTCAGAGGGAATGCAGGAAAGGTAGTATGATGTGGGAAGATGCTAATTTTTGTATATGCTGAGTTTGAGATGTGTGTAGTATACCCCAAGCTACACATCCAATAGGTTATCAAAGTCTAGATAAGAATGAGATGACCTGGAGTACAAATTTGGGTGTCTTTAGTATTTAAAGAGTGGGTTAAGCTATATGAGTGGATGTGATCTGCATAATGAAAATAGCAGAGGGTATTTAAGTTTCAGGCAGGTGATGGGGAGCCACAAAATGAGAAAGAACAGGCAGCCAGAGGAGGATAGATAAACAGAAGAGTGTGGTCTGTTGGAAGTAGAAGGAAAAAGGGGATTGACTGCATTGCCAATTGCTTCTGTGATATCAGGAAAGAACAGGAGTGCAAAGTTGTCCCTCGCTTTAGCAACAAATATGTTGTAGTGACCTTGAAGGGAGTAGTTTTTGTGGACAAGAGAGACAGGAGAGCACATGACAGATTGTAGTCAGTTGGAGAATAAATGAGAAGGAAGAAAATGGAGATGGGCAATGATGACAACTTGAAAAATTTGGACCATGAAGAGAAGAGTAGAAGAGAGTGATAGCTAAAAGGAGATGTGAGATCAACTTAGTTCAGACTTTCCATGCAGGGATATTTTATGACTCTCCTTTTATTTACTCAGATCTTTTATAGCTGTCTGGAAAGTTTATAGCTGTGTGGATTTTGCAAATTTCTTATTATGGTTATTCCTGGCTAACTGATGCTTTTCTCTCTTGTTTTAAATGTAATCTTTTTATTCTCATTCTAGTTACTAACCAGCTATTGCTAGTACACAGAGATTATAATGACTTCATAGAGAGAGAGATGAGATAAATATAATTATCTTGTTTCCATCCACTTTACTAGAATCTCACAAATATTTAGTATTTCAATTATAATTAATATAATTATGATATTAACTATAATATAATATAAATAATTAAGCATATGATATAATAGTTATAATTGCTTATCTTGAGCTTTCTGTATATGTAAGTGCTGATGTTTTATTTATTTATTATTATTATGTGTATGAAAGTCATTCTCTCCCATGGTCTTTAAGGGAAGGTACTATGCCTTAGAATATAAAATTAAAGGAGACTTTGGGAACCACCTAGACCAGTGTTTTCATTTTAAAAAAAGAGTAACTGAAGTTAAGAGCAGTTCAGTCTCTCTAGTCTATTCATGTGTTATTCCAGGTCCTATTACAATGCCATAAAATAGATGTGCATTTCACTTTCCCTAAACACATTAGCTTTAGGATGGGAGAGAGAATATTAAGGGTTTATATCATATTAATTATAGTAATAAAACATAACTAATTCAGTGGAGCCTCCAGCAACATCTTCAGAAGCTAATTAAATTTTCCTTCTGCTGCTGGTGCCAAAACACACTGCTTGGTGGCCTTGACTAGCTCATGCTGCTTCTCCCATCTCAGTGTGACCACCGAGGTAGATTTTGTGCCATCACCATTCTCATGTTTCCACCCCTTACAGGAGGAAAGTGTTCTCTCCCTTTCTATCAGCACTTACACGTTTTCAATGGATTTCTTAACATAGACTGGCTCTGTCAAGTCACAGTCCCTACTGCCAAGAAATGTGTACAAGTTGCCAAGTCCCAGGCTGGATGCCCTTTGAAAGGCCCCATGTTGCTGTGGATTGAAAGTTTGTGTCCCCCCTAAATTCATGTGTTGAAAGACCCAGTCTTAATGTGATGGTGTTTGGAAGTGGAGCCTTTGGGAGGTAAATAGGTTTAGATGAAGTCGTGAAGGGTAGGGCCTCCATGTGGCAATAGTGCCTTTATAGGCAGAGATCAGAGAGCTTTCTGTCTCTCTCACTCTCTGCCTTCCATCTTATTTACCCTTCCACCAAGTGAGAATATAGTCAGGAGATGGCTGGTGGCTGCCTACCAACCAAGAAGATGGCCATCGCAAGACATTGAATCTGCCAGCACCCTGGTCTTGGACTTCTCAGCCACCAGAACTGTGGGCAATAAGTATTTGCTGTGTAAGCCATCTGGGGTGTTTATATAGCAGTACAGACTGCTATAGAAAGACACATGCCTTGCCTTTAAAAAATTAAAAGCCTAATTTATTGAACTATAATTTACATATAATAAGGTAGCTGGGTGTATGAATGAATCTTGACAAATGTGCATATCTGTGTAACCATCCCATTCAGGCCACTGAAGATTTCTGTCACCTCCAAAATTCCCTTGTGCCCCTTTGTTGTCAAGTCTCCTCCTCCCACCTCCACTGCATTTCCAGGAAACTAGAAATCTGCTTGCTGTTGCTATAGATTAATTTTGTTCATTCTGTGATCTCACACAAATGAATCATAAAGTAGGTGGGCCTTTTGTGTTTGGCTTTTTTACTCAGAATGATGTTTTGGTATATTAATATAAAGGGGTCAGTAGTTACTTCCTTTCTACTTTGTAGAAGCTTTCAATTTATAAATATGCCACAATTTGTTTATCTGCTCACCTCTTGATGGACAGATATTGGCACATTTCAAGTTTTTGGCTAATATGAATAGGTGTGCTGTGAATAATCATATACAAAACATTTCTCATGAGTAATAACCTACAATGGATATGCTGGGTTGTAAGCTAAGTATACACATTTCTCTGTCCCTTTCCCCTTCCAGATCACTTGTGGATTTTTTATTTCTTCATGTAACTGTCAAATTTCACTGTCTACCTTCTGAATTAGTATTGTTAGAGGGATACACGTACAGAATTATAATAAATTCCTGGTAAGTTGTTCCTTTTTTGTCATTGAATAAAACCTTCATTTTTCTAAGAACATTTTTGCCTAACATTTTATTTTGCTTGGTATTAATATTGCTTTCATTGGTTAATATTTTAGCAGTGTATTTTACCATTACTATCATTTAGAATATTTATATACATTTTCTTAAAAATAATATATGGCCATAATTTAAAAAGCCAAATTGTGCTGCAATCCTTAATGAAAGCCTGAAGCCCTCTTTCTTACTGTTCCCCAAGCAAAACCCTGCAGAGGCAAACATGTAAAGTTATTTTTAGCTTTGTTTCATTTTATCTTCATATTTTATAATACCATATTTAAAATATTATTTTTAACCTTTTTTCTAATTGAGGCAATCCAACTGAATTCCAAGTGTTGTAGATGAGGACCTGCTTCATTTATACTTGCTCCCCCATCTTCCTATGGTGGGTAGGTACAATTCTTGGTTAAATTATTATTCAGCATTTGTATCCTTGTATCACATGAGTATTTCATGAGTATTTCATGGTGTTTACATCTGCGATGTAATGGTGTTATACAACTGAATTTACTTTTCTGTATACTGTTGTTCCTTGTAGTATATCAATAACTGCTTCATTTTATTGTTTTCTTTAAAAAGTCTATTACCATTTCTTCCTCAAACTTTCAACATGATCATATATGTTAGATAATACATATATTCCTTTTTCTTTTTTTGTAATGTACTATTTGGAACCTTCTGTTCCTCCACATTAATCTGGACTTTTGGGTTCAAGCTGACTTCCCAGTTTTGTCTTTTTCCTTTCTTCCAACTTTGGATTTAACCTTTGATTCATTGTTATGTTGCTTTATCCTCCTTCTTCTGAACAGGATTTCTTTCTCTCCTGACCCATTACACATACCACGTCAATTTATTATCACTCAGTTAACCTGCAAGTACTGAAATAAACACAAATCCTCTTTTCTTAAATTTTCAAACCGCAAGTAACAATGGAGGAAGACAGAGTAAAAAGGCTGAAGGGTTTTAATCCTGAGGGTGGTATGACATGATTTATGTGTTTTGTTTTTAAGGTTTGTTTATTTGAGAGAGAGAGAGCACACGTGCATGAGTGGGGGGAGGGACAGAGGAAGAGGGAGAGGGAGAAGATCTCACACAGACTCTCTGCTGAGTGGGGAGCCCACTGTGAGGCTCGATCCAATGACCTTGAGACCATGACCTAAACC
Source organism: Canis aureus (assembly GCF_053574225.1). Classification (NCBI taxonomy): domain Eukaryota; kingdom Metazoa; phylum Chordata; class Mammalia; order Carnivora; family Canidae; genus Canis; species Canis aureus. The sequence goes on along the minus strand of NC_135611.1, from coordinate 83,535,335 downwards.
AAAATCAAGACTCTGACACTTAACTGACTGAGCTACCCTGGTGCCCCTAGGATTTATGTTTTAAACCATCAATGGTTGCAGAGGGGAAAATGAGGGGGCAGCTGTGGACACATTTATTATCACAGTCCAGTCATGAGATGATGGTGTCCATTTGGAGTTGGGTCATAGTAATGGGGATGGAGAAAATTGGATATATTCACAAGATATTAAAGAAGCAGCATGCATAAGCCTTGGCAATTGGCTGGTGATAGGAGGTCATGTTGGAGAGGTCAAGGATGGCTCCAGGGATTCTGACTAGCTGGATAATAGTACCATTTACTGAGATGTGGAATATTGCAGGTTATGGGGAAGGGGGAGAAAGAGGCGAAGAATGAAGGATCCATTTACAAGTGACAGTGATGTGACCTACTATCTGCCAGCCATTATTTGTGTATATTTTCTAAAGGTGCTGAACTTTTTGATGCAGGGGGTAACAGCTAAAAGTAGACTGATCCTAACTGAAGCACGATGGAAAGGCCTGGTGTTCTGTCTGCTTGGCCGCTATGGGTGACACTCAGTTAAACCCCACTATTTAAAAAAAAAACCCACTATTTTTCAAGGACCAAAATGCTAATATATGGTCGATTGTCTTAATTAGTTGCTTCTGCTTATTCTCTGGGGTACCATTCACATTGGATTCTTTTCTTCATACTGTCTCCTTACAAGTAGAAAAGATCAGGCTATTTAGCAAGCAGATACGGTTGGAAACTAAGTGGAGTTATTCCAAGAATAAGATGGAAAACAAAATGTGTAAGAGTACAGAGCTCGAATTGAAAAAAACCCTCCAGAGAAGAATGCAATAAGCCAACTTAATGAGCCAAACAATTTCAATAGGAAATTATTGGGAAAAGAATTTTTTTGAAGGACATGTAAGGATATTTCACCTTCACAGAGCACAGTGACAAAAAAGGCTGCTGGGGGGATAAAAAGGTGCAGACCTATTCAACAAGAAGAAAGAAAGGGTTATGAAAAATAGTACTGTCGGGGTCTCTAAATCTCTCACAGTTAGAGTGAAACAGGATCAATGATTCTTAGGCTTATGTGCCTGAGTCACGCAATCTTATAGCATTACACACACACACACACACACACACACACACACACACACACACTAAGTTATAGCATGTGACTTGTGCCACAGGGAAACAGAAGGACCATGAATGAGAATTTAGCATTGATCACCGAGGCATGATTTGTGTCATTATAGAAACAGAACCACATCACAAAATGAGCCAGTTCCCCTGCTGAACCCTCATTATCAAGGGAAGATTGTAAAAATAACATTTTCTTCCTTCTAAATCGTGTGCAAACTAAATCACACATTTACTAATAAATTCAGACTGCTTTAGTGTCTGATAAATTTATAAGGAGTAAGGAGCAATCTTGAAAGATAAATCTATCTCCCCTGAATTTATGCTTCGCACACACATTTCTTTGCTATTATTTGTTTTACTATTATATTATTATTGAAACATATATTCCCTTCCTATTCCATTATATCTTAATGAAGATGATGGCCTTTTAAAGTAGAGAGTAAAATAAATTACTAGATTTCCCTCTTTCTTCTTCAGATATAATGCAAAATAGTATGTTGACCAGGCAAGAAAACCCTAATAAATGATTCAGATTCATTTCCAAGGCAGAGCCTACTTTATTGTGACCACTGTACAGGTGATCCCATACGTATTGTCTCATGCAGTAATACACATTGGAATTATTTTCTCAGAGTCTGAGCAACTTCTTGACAATTCTCCAGGGTTATCGGTTAGAGTCTCCAGGAGTTGGAAGTCCTGACTGTGCTAAAAATTTTAATGTTCCCGTCATTGGGAAAAGTTGCACAACTGACAGTCAAACTGGACTTTTCTCTTGTTAAGTCATTCTATGACAATGGTGAAGAATAAAATGCACCTCATCATACCATTCAAATGTCTTCTTCACATGGCATTTATAACTGGATACCCGGTTCTGAAATAGTAGTGTGTTCCATGTAGAGAAGCAAAACTTTCAGATGGCATAAGAGATCTTTATTTTGTTGGGGGGACAGAAATATCTAACAAAGATACAAATTTGCTGAAATGATTCCTTTGTTTATGAGTTGGCTTCAGTGACACTGCTGCCCAGAGACTCTGCTGCATGAGCATGACGTCATTCTAATTCTGCAAAAAGCAGCCTAAAACAGGGGAAAGAGGGCAGCCCAGATGGCTCAGTGGTTTAGCGCCGCCTTCAGCCCAGGGCCTGATCCTGGACACCCAGGATCGAGTCCCACGTTGGGCTCCCTCCATGGAGCCTGCTTCTCCCTCTGCCTGTGTCTCTGCCTCTCTCTGTGTGTCTCAAATAAATAAATAAATAAATAAATAAATAAATAAATAAAATCTTAAAAAAAAAAAAAAAAACGGGAAAGATCATGGCATTCCTTGTCTAACACTCGGGCTCCAAGTTACTTGAAAACTCTCTGATATTGGTAAGTATCACTTGATCTCACTTGAAAACAGTGACAATAATAACACCAGGCTGCTACCTCACCCTGTTGCTCTGAAGAGCAAAGAATCCAAAATGCATTCTTTGTAAATCCAGGCAGGCATGCTTTTCCTTGTCTTTCTCTTCCTTCTTTGTGAGTGGCATGTTTTATCTGGTTGTGACCGCAGTGGTGAACTGACATTATTATTAACTTTTCTTTAAGCTTCACTTGGAAATGAATATTCTGATCATTTACGTGGAGTGTGATTGAGCCGAGAAGGCTGATGGAAAAGAGGGAAGCAAAGCAGACTTCTAGATTCTTGGAGGATGAAGCCAATACTGATGGTTGATGCAAGTTGTGCTGTAGTTTGGTACTATGTGAGTTAGTTTTGCTGTAAGGGTTTAAATGCTTCCCCGTGAGACAGGAAAATTTATGTTGGACACACTTACAGCTTCAATTTCATATTCTAAAAAGGCACTCTTGAGTCCGTGTGAGGAGGCATTGAGACTCAGAAGGCAGCCCCTCTGTACTCCGTGATTTGTAATCCTTTTGGTTCCCTTGTGGGAATTTTCAGAAACTCTGAGCCAAGAGGCCATAATTCTGTCAACACCTCACACCACAGGAGCAGGGGTTAGGACTTGATCCCTGGAAGCTGTTAAACATGTACTCTAACGCTGGGATAGAATGGGTGGGCTTGGTGGGATTTGGCCCCAGTGCTGCAGGAGCTATTGTCTTGAAGAGATGTTAGCTACTCAACACCGTGGCAGTTGATGTGGCACTAATGATGCCCGGTGGACAGCCCAGATCTCCAGGGCAGCATGGAGCCAAAGAGTTCTTGTTAAATCACTGGACTGAAGCAGGGCATGTTCTCAGTTCTCTCCTAGGTCTCATAGGACATTAAGTTATGTGAGGTTTTGAGTTTTCTGTAAATCTCTAACCATGTGGTTGGGGTGATCACAAGGGAATATTAAAGTGTTGATATGTCCTAGTCAGAGGGTTGTGTGTATCAGGGGACCATTCTCTGGTGTGCTGGGTCCCCTGTCCACCCTTCTTTGCCCTGCGCTGGGCCCTGTGAGACTGACTTGTCAGGATTGTATCAACTGACTTCCTTGCTCCATTGGCTTTGAGTTGGATGGTCTAATGGGAGCCCCAGCAGGAGATCCATGGAGAAAGGAGAGTGAGGCAAAATATTTCTCTGGTTGTCTGCCTGTGGGGTGGCCAGTGGGAGGCCACAACTTCATTTGGTGCCCCTTCCACACAGCCTTCTCTGTCTTTGGTTCCAGTAGCTCCATGGTTCCCTCATCCCCTTCAATCCTACCTAGGGAAGTGATGGTATACTGTCATCACCAGCCATGGATGGCTACATTTTCTTTGTGTTTTTCTTATTCCTAATAAATAGGAAATAATCCCTTTATTAAATTTACTTCACATTCCAATTTGAGAGTGCCATCTTTTTCCTGCCAAGATTCTGATAAAGCAGGCAAGCTTGGATTGCCACAGGCCTGTAAATGGGGGCAAACCTGAACTTCAGATGCCAGATAACTGTTGGGTAGAATGCCATTCAATTGCATTGACAACAGGGGTCCCTTTCTTTTCATTACTTCCTTGATAGAGGTTGGTTTCTCTTAGTTCTGTCTTAAAATGTCATATCACAAATGTCTGATTTTGTGGAGAAGTGCAAGTCATCTATTGAAAGGAGGTCACGAGTACTATTGCTTAATCTATAGGATGGTTTATTTGATGTATTTATGTGGAGATAAAAGATGAGGTACTACTTTTGTTATGATAAAAAATTAAATCCCTTTCTTTGTTTTTTCACTCCTCTCCTTATTAATTTTCTATTGCTTAAACCTAAAGTAGGCGTCTATCATTCAGGCCACCAGATTTAGGTCAATATGCATACTCTGAAAAAAATTAGAAGGGAAAGAAAAGTCCAGTCACTTTTCAACATTTATCAGTATGAAAACACTGTAATACTTTATAGTTTTCGGTGGCAGGGTCTTATGGATGAGCCTACACAAAGGCATATTGTTCTAGTTAAATGATCCATTAAGTTGGCTTATTTTATTTCTTTGTATGATAATAACATATTTAAAAAGCCTCAGCATATGCTGTCATTTCTTTAAAAAGTAAAATATTGTGTGCCTCTGTGGTGCATTCATCCTCGACCTTTACTGCCACGCTACTCTTCCACATACGGTGTATATCTGGACATTAAAATATCAGAGAATGTTAGATCCTCGACCTTTACTGCCACTCTACTCTTCCACATACGGTGTATATCTGGACATTAAAATATCAGAGAATGTTAGAATCAACATTACTGTGTTTTGAGAACACTGTGGGACACTGTGATCCTATGTGGTCTCTTCTGGTCTATACTCTTCCCTTGGGAATTGCTTCCTTCCCAGCTCTAACCAAATAGTTAATCAGGAGCCGCTTTCTTCCATGACTTTGCCTTATTCTGACCACAAGGCCAGACGGTGGCCATGACAAAAATCAGCCAATAGGAATTCTCCCCTGGAATGTTTGTGAAAGAGAGAGAGGAAGAGTCGGTTCCACTCTGCAGAGGGGAACCACAATTTGTAAAACTCAGGCTCCCTTGGTGACCACTTTCCCTCTGTGTGAGAAAAATCTGTTTTTGGCTGTTGAAACTAAAGTGGACACTACAAGAGAGGATAAAGGGGTGTCCTCATCACATTCAAGTTCTTGGTTATAACTCTTTCTGAAACCCAGCCACTTTATGCCTTGCTTAAGTTTTAGTTGTTCAAATATCCTTCAGTTCCATGAGGTGTATTCACAGTATTATTTGTATATGTTTCCCACTTGCCTAAGTCAGTTTTATTATGTTCTCCATCAGTGATAATCAAAGGCAACCTCACTAAAACAAATGACTGCAAATATTCAATGTAAATTCATTCAGCAAATAATTTCTGAGTAGTTATTTTGAGCCAAATCTTCCAAGAGAAGCAATACAGTATGAAATTTCATCCTTATTCTCTGTGAGTTTATGTCATAGTAGAAGAGATAAGAATGATGATAATAATAATGACCTTGATAATACAACCACCACGATGTTTTAAGCACTCACTGTGAGTCTACTAATTTTACATGCATGATTTCATTTAATGCTCAGGGTAACTCTATCAGTATGATATCACCTTTCACATTTTGGAGATGGTATAATTAAGGTTATGCAAGCTTGAGCCACATATGAAGCAATGATAGAGGCAGAATTTGAACTCAGGACTGTTGGACTTCCAGGTCCTTGCTCTTGCTTTTTATATCCTACTTCTTATATGTAGGTAAAAGTATGTGTGACTTAAAAAGAAGTTGAGAGAAGGCAGAGATGACATCCCTTTGTAAGGATCTAGAGCAGTTTGATGGAGAAGGTGTCTGGGTAGAAAACACAATCCTACACAGTCCTACATTCATGCTTAAATGTACTCACAATTGAGACTGGAGCAAGGATAAAAACAGGAAATGGTATCAATTCAAATCCATCTTGGGCTGTATCTTATACTTTCAGTGCTAGCTCTTTCCCTCCTTCAGGCTTGCCTTCCTAATGATTCTGCCAAGTTGTAAAGAATTAACCTGCAGTTCTAAAGATTTGCAGCTGGAAAGATTTCATTTCCCAAGAACCAAAGCCAAGAACATTTAGCAGTCTCAACTGAGCAAGTTCAGAAGTTAGTAAATTTGGAGTGAATGTGTTCTTCCTGGACTGATGAGGTTTACATGACTCATACTGGCTGTACCATGTTCCTATTAGACACTCTGTATGTTAGGATCTCCTATTTCCTTTCCAGGCTCTTCCAAAGCAGGGCCTGATGACCCAGCACATTGGTGATCTTGATCTATCTGATAGAGACACATGTAGCCATTTTGATGTACAGTAAAGCTGATCACTGGAAATATCTACAGGATTATAAACCCAGGAATAAAAATATTTTGGGTGCACTCTACCTCTCCCTTTCTAGGGTAGAAGCAACATAGATATTAGTAACTCCACTTCTGTTTATAAACTTTTTGGATAAAGATGGTCTACTGTGAATGCTCCATGATTCTTCCTTGTAGTTATATAGTACTCCTAGGCCAGTGAGTTCCCAGTGTTTTATAAAGAACCTCCTAAAGGACATTTGTTGAGTGCCTGCAGTGTGCCAGGCACAAAGCTAGTGACCTCATATATCACTCCTTAATTCCTAAAGTTCACAGTAACGCCATGTGAGACCAAAGATTCAGATAGGTCAAGTAGCATGCTTAAGGCAACACATCCAGTAGATGGCAAAACTAAAATCTGAATTACTTTCATATGACACAAAGCCAGTGCCTTCACTGTGGCAAGCTGTTGGTAGGCAATACCATCTATTCTTTGGCTAGGGATACTCAAATCTGGAAGTTAAATTACTCGTAAGGTCACATTGCAAATCAGGGGTAGATCGTATCTATATCCAGTCAGAGTAGTGTAGTTGTACCAAAGCAGACTTCTAAATTGTATTGAATATCAAATTTTGGTCAGAAATAGAACATGCTGAGGTGAGAAAAACATACCATTTGGGGAAAAATAAAGATAAACTTTAAAAAATGCCTGAGAGTTTTTATTTAAAATGAGGAGAGGGAGGAAGATTCACAGTTGGTCATCATCAAGCTGCTTCCAAATTGGCCATTTATTTTTGAAGGTATTCATATTAAGCTCAAAAGTAAGTCAACACTGAGAGGCTTCAGAAATAATTGGTTGGGCAGATGATCTGTCGGCTGGCTTCTCAGATACTCTTTGGGACACAGACAATGACCTACCAGGAACTAGCAGAAGGGCAGTCTCCGACACTATCTTTTTCTGAACCAGCCTGATGGGTTGAAAGACAAGAATCACCTACTGGTAATCACATAGTGGTGATCTGTCCATTTATGGCTTGTGACTGAACCATTGTTCTATGACTGAACTTAAAAGAACTGCATTTTTGCATTAATTCGGTCAGGTGCCTAAGGCAAGCAATTAATGATATTTCCATTTCATAGCTAATGGTAGGAGAGTTCTCTCTTTGAAAGTAATGAAGAAGGAAAAAGCCCCAGCTAAGAAATAGCACAGGTAAGCAGCTTGAGACTGAGATGTAGTTAAAGATTCATGTAGTAAAAATTGTAAACATTTGAATATCACATCTAAGCTTTGTACTTTGCTTTGTGTCTCTGACTTTAGTCATGTGGGAGAATAACTTATTTGGCCTCAGATTTTCCTCATGTCAAGAAAACTTTATCTCTTTAGACTTAATAACCAAGAAATCAATGTCAGATCTTATCAGATCATGCTATGTGCCTCTGGGGTTAAAGCGACTCTTACAGTGTTCAGAGCAATATTGACAATCCCTTCCTAACCTGGCTGCCACTGAAGTTTCCAGGGAAACCTTAGTGAACCTGGGGTTCTTTGTAACACCTTTAGGTAAGTAATTTGGTTCTAGTAAAGTCATGTGGATAAAAAAACCCATAGGATTGTAGACTTTCCTTTGGTAAAAATCTATAACAACTGTTAGAAAACACAGTCTTTCTTTGCTCTATTAGTAAGTGTGGGTTCCTCAAGGTTGCAGTAACAAAGCAACTCCTAAATCTCTGTAGCTTCACCCAATAAAAGTTAATTTCTTGTCCAGGTCTTTATCTGAGTCAGGTTGGATGACTTCTCTCAAGTATTTGGCAACTAAGTATTGGTGACTCAAGTATTTGATCTTCTTCCATTAGGTGTCTATAGTATCTGGAAATGTTCTGATTTCTGTTGTATGGATGGGAGGTGGTGCTTATGGTCATAAGGGAAATTTTCAAAGCCAAGCCTGAAAGTGGCATACCTCATTTCTATCACATCCCTCCGGCTGGAACTTAGTCACATACACAACCTAAATGCAAGAGAGCCAGGAAAATTAAAACACGCCAATAAGGGAAGTAGTTTTGTATTCCGGTGACTTCATTTTTTGAGAGCTGGGCTAAAAGAGGAGGGATAGAAGTAAACAGGAGAGGTCTTTTGCTTACATTGGTGAAGGATTATTATAGGAAGAAAGAAGGACAATGTTAAACTCAGTGATACCACAAATATTACTACTCAGAAAAAAATTCATATGACTACTTTGGTCCATATTATGACCAGCTGGATTCTAAAATTAAAAAAAAAGTTTTCCATCTTGGCAAGTCAAAGTAAGGAATTTTTGGATACTGTCACCATGAGTGTGTTTTTGAGGCTTTTGCATAGCAGATAATCCTCCCATCCTCCTGTCTGTTCATCCATCCATCCATCCATCCATCCACTCACCACCCAACCATCTATCTATCCATCCAATCATCTAATCAGTTAGAAAATCCCAGAAAATAAAACTTTGACAAATCTGTTATTTGCCATCTAGACTGTATTTCCCCTTCATTATAGTAACAGAATCTCAAACATTTCTTTTCTGGAAGTATTTCTCTAACTTTTTCAGCTATGCTCCTTGCATTGCCCTACTCTTCTACTCGTGGCTGTAGTTAAATTAAGCCAGTTGTGGGGCTCATCACCTTTGCTACAGTGATTGATTTAGCAATGGCATATCATGTAATTTGATCAGTAAGAAATACTTGGAAACACTCATTCCTCTTTTTATTTTATGTTTTAAAATTCTAATTAGTTAATATACATGGTAAACTTGTTTTCAAATGTAGAATTTATAGATTCATCCCTGCATATAACACCCTGTGCTCATCACATATAACCTCCTTAATGCCCATAAATGGAAAGACTCATTCTTAAAGTTGTTCCCTCTCATTTTTTGAAGGTGTGAACATATTGACAATTCATTCATCTCATGTTCTCCAACTTATTCCTATTTAATTATTGGCAAACCCAGGAACTACAAGGTTAATTCATCTACTTCCCTGGACTCCAATTCCTTCATCTCTTCTCTTCTAGTCTATGTGAGATGCCACTTCCATGGTTTGATCCTAGACTTCGTCATTACCAATAAGTATGGCACTTCCATCATCTCTTTCAATCATTCCATTTTGCGATAACTCTTGCTATCATTCCAGCTTAATCCATCCTATAAACCCATTTCCAAAATTCATCAATTAAAGTCAGACCTAAAATTTAACATGCTATGTCACTGTTGCCCCTTACCATTGCCCTTGTGCACACATATAACTTTTCCCCAATGTCCATTTAAATTTCATGACATCACATTAAAATTTCTTCCTCACATATATTCTCATATACCTCTTTCCCCCTTCCCTTCCCTCCCTTGCATTTGCCTAGCAAGATCTCTAAGTGGATGAAGCACAAGTTTGTCTACTTCCCGACTGCACTAAAGCAGCTGAGCATAGCTAAAGAAAAACACAACTGATTTATTTAGTTTCAAATCATGACCATAACCGCTCACTGGCGATCAGCTCTTTGGTAATTCCATCGGGTTTCTACTCTCTTAACTCTTCCACTCTCCTTGATAATTATTTCATACCTCCTCTTTATTGAAATTGCCAGAATTTTCTTGTCCTTATTTCTCTCTTCTCCACTATCACATCTACTCCCACCCCGCCTCGTTTGTTCATGTATGCTGCTTTCCTTCTCGTTGCTATGGATAAACCATCTATGGAAAACCAGCTCCTACACTGGATTATACCTCTCCCTCCAACCCCACCCCTGCCACTTGAAGATATCATTCCATTAATTCTCCTCTATCTCTTTTTGTTGTCAAATTTCCCCTCTCCTGAATCATTCACCAGTATAGAAACATCATGTTGTTACCTTATACCTTAAAAACAAACTTGCTTGACCCACATTTCTTTCCAGGGACTTCCCCATTTCTCTCCTCCCCTTTTCACCAAAACCCCTAAAAGTGTTGTTTCTGTTTGCAATATCTCCTCTCCATGCTAGTTAGCCTTTTCTCTCAAATTCTCCATGTCACCCAAAGGTCAATTCTCAGTCATCTTGCTTGACCCAATTTATCCCTCCTTATTCCTTAAAGAACTTTATTTTTCTTTTAGGAAATTACTCATTTGGGAATTTTTTCCTCCCTTACTGGATATTCTTTCTTAGCTCCTTTGCTTATTTCTCTTCACGCACCTGACCTCTATTAGAATATCCCTGAGTTTAGTCCCTGGACTTCTTTTTCCCATCCACACCATTCTGCTAGATGATCTCATCCAGTTTTGTGGCTTTAAATGGTATCTATTGGTTGAGGAATCTCAAACTTGTTTCAAGCCCCATATATCACTCTTGAGCTCTATACTTGACATCCTCCCTTGGATACCTATAAACATCTCAAACATTTATAAAGCCAAACCACTGGGTTGCATATCCATGAGCTTATCCACTGTAACCCTGCTCGTTTAGGACTTACCCTAATTTCTGGAAGATAGAAACTCCCTTCTTTCAATTCTTAAGGCCAAAAACCTTGGTGTCATTCTTAGCTATTCTCTTTCTTTTATACCCAGCATTCGATCTGTTATGAAATGCTGCCAACCCAACTATCAGTATATATGCAGAATCTGACCACTTCTCATCATCCCTACTTGACAGTGCTGGACCAAACCACCACTATTTCTCATGTATAATCTCTTGACTGATCTCCTTGCTTGTACTCCCCTTCCTATGATCTATTCCCTACATGGAAACTAGAAGGACTTTTACTACTGTAGTCAGATATTTCATCCTTCTACTTAAAACCTTTGAAATGGCCTCTTGTTTCACTCAAATAAAGCCAAAATTTGAAAATGGACTTTAAGAACCAATATGATCTTGCTCCTCATCAATTTCCTGACCTCATTTCCTGTCATTCTTCCTGTTGAACCTCTGCATGTATTGTATGCCCTCTTTGCTATTCCTTGAACACAGCAATAATGCAGTTATCTCAGGACCTTTATACTTGTTGCTCCAGATCAACTGATTGATTTTTTTTATCTATTTGTCATTTATTCCTCCCACTTTCTCTCCATCCATTCATCTTTCTCCTTCCAATTTTTTTCTCTCTCCATTTATCTATCAATCATTTTGTAGTCTTACTTCTTTCTGTTCGATTGTCAAATATCTTATCAGAAAGGCCTTCCTTGGCAATCTCATTTGAAATAACAAACTGTACTTTTGCCTAAACTTTACTTTATTCCTTCTTTTCCTTCCTTATTCTTCTCCATAGAAATTACCACTACTTGCTGTGTTGATTTTTAAATAGCAATTAACACTACTTGCTATGTTTTTTTCTTATAAGAATATAAACTCCTTGAGGGAAGGGACTTCTCTTCTTTGTTCTCTGCTGGTTTTTTTCAGACACTAGAACATTAGCTGGAATGTAGTAAATGCTTAATACATATTTGTGGAATGAATGAATGAATGAATGAATAGATTCTTTCAAAAGAACTACATGGAGAGATATTGTTTCTTATCATTGGACATGAATAAGGAAGTTTATAGTCCTAGGAGATATGCCACTATCTTGAGAATGCAAGGAAAGTTTTAGAAAATAAGCCTACAGCTTGAAAAGCAGAGAAGAAAGAAACTCTCTTTGGCCCCTTAAACACTAACTTATCCCTTCTTTCTTGATAAACTAATTCCAGTTTAATTGGTCATCCATTCCTATAGGAAAATAAACCAAACTGCAGCTCAGGAATAAATCCTAAATATACAGTACCTATTTTGGTATCCTCTTCCCCTTGCCAAATTATTAATATACAATGAACATGTTATCCAGTGTTTCCATGGAAGAGGAGGGGATGTTTGCATGGAAGAGTTCTGGGAAAGGTTTTATCCATTCTTCCAAAAAGACACAAGGTGGTCACAAATCCCCTTCATCAACTCTCTTGAAATATCTACATGTAATTGCTGGACATTGTGGTTGCTATTTTGGGACTGCAAAAGTAGTTAGCAGAGAAGAATTCTGAGATGATGAGGATGACATTATGGAAAGACAAAAAAAAAACCCACTTTTTTTTTTTTTTAGAGAAGTATGTTTATTTTTTAATTTTTCAAAAATTTTCATTAAATTCAATTCGGTTAACAAATACTGTATTATTAGTTTTCAGGGTAGAATTTAATGATTCATCAATTGCATGTAACACCCAGTGCTCATTACATCAAGTGTCGTCCTTAATGTCCATCACCCATATATAATGCAATATTACTCAGACATCAAAAGGAATGGGATCTTGCAATTTGCAACATGGGTGGAACTAGAGCGTATTATGCTAAGCAAAATAAGTCAGTCAAATAAAGAGAAATACCATATGATTTCACTCATATGTGTAATTTAAGAAACAAAACAGATGAACATAGCAGAAAGGAAGGGAATAACCTATGCTAGAGATACCGTCTCTTGAAATTTCTGGTTATGTAAAGTGATAATGGGGTTTTTTGGTGTTGTTTTGGATCAGTTTGGGGTTTTCATTACCTGTTGCCAAAAGTACCCTAATACATCAAACTATTTCTCAAATTATCAATTAGGTCAGCCAATAAATTCTTTTTACTATATAAGCTTATTTAAAATGGGTTTTCTTTCACTTGTGATCCACAGAGCAGCTGATGCTGTTATCCAAATGTCCCTTACTAAAACCATAACTGTCCCTAAAATTGTTTTTAGGTATATTTATTTCCCTGTACCATGATTTAGTGATAGGATGGTGAATCCATTTTTTTTTTAGTGATTTTGGCATATGTTCATATAGTCACAGCCACCATGATATTACTTACCCTAGGGACACTCCAGTGATTATCTGAGTTTTATTTCTGTATAATTTGTGTTTGTTGTGTCAGGAATCAACATCCTTGCTCCTGGCCCTGTAGGTGCTGTGTTCAATAGGTAAAAGTGAGAGGCAGCAGTGGTAGACTCTACAAATGTCTCCCTTTAGACACAACTATTTTTTTGAAAGTTTTATTTATTTATTAGAGAGAGAGAAAGGAAGAGCAGGGGGAAGGGGAGGAGCAGAGGGAGAGGGAGAAGTAGACTCCCCACTGAGCAGGGAGCCCTACCTGGGGCTCGATTCTAGGACCCTGGGATCATGACCTGAGCTGAAGGCAGACTCTTTACCAACTGAACCACCTAGGCACCTCTAAACACAACTATTAAGATGGATCTAGAAATAAGGTTTTGTCCTGTGCTGAATTCTTATTTTGCATTGAGCTAGTGCATGGTATTGGCAGTCAGGACAGAAACAGATTATCACAAAAACCACAAAGGCACTTACCTAAGGAAGAAGACTGAATTGACTACCTTATTTTGGTTTTCTTTCTATATAGGTTAGAAAAATGTTCATCGGGTTTGACATTACAGGAGAGATTTGGGACCAGGAGATTTGGAACTTGAAATCTTAGCCTCTCTTCTTCACCTTACCAGAGTACTCTTGAAGTGGGACTGATGTTTCTAGATCTCTTAATCATTACCCAAACTGGACAGTTTTCACCAAACTGTGAAAAATGTAAATAATAAGGACAATACGCTCTGTTTTCCCTAAATCTAACTTCTCCAATTTAAAATACTAATTTTTGTCTCTGAACCTACTTCCTTTGTCTTTTATGTATGCATGTTAAAATTTTTTTTTTCTGTAGGAAACGATAACGATAATAAATGGGAGATAAGTTTCCACTTTTGCTTTTTGTTTACTTAGGTAAGTAAAGGGTTGGTGTGGTGGATTAAAAATGGTCAGAACTTCTTTGACATCTTGTCCACTGAGAAGTAGGGTTTGTTTACTTTCCCCTTGAACCTGGACTGGTCCACAACTCCTTGGCCAGTAGAACATCACAGACATGAAGTGATGCTAGTTTGTGGCCTACTCGAAGAGGACTGGAATCTTCCATCCTGGTCTCTTGCAGACCCGAACCATCATGTGAGAAGTTCAATTATCCTTCTAGGTAGACCATATGAAATGATTGTGAAAATACAGAGAGAAGGAGAAAGCCCAGCTGAGATCCATTAGATGGCCATCCTTGTCAAGAAGTTTGTGAGTGAAACCTTCATATGCTCTTCATATCAGCCCTGTTTTCAGGTGAATGTCATTGCATGATGCTAGTGGACACCACTAGAACAGGAGAATTGGCCAATTGAGCTCCTCCAGAATTTCTGACCCACAAAATCTTGAGATAAGATAGAATGGTACTTGATTTAAGCTACTACATTTTGAGATAATTTGGGACACAGTAATTGATAACCAGAACAGTTGACAAACCAGCTTTTGGGGAAAACTGTACTTATGCAGGGAATTGAAAATTCTTGGAAGTTTGTTTTTTGAGATATTATTTACTTCAGAGAGTGAGAAAGCACAAGCAAGGGAGCAGCAGGAGAAGGAGAAGCAGATTCCCCTGTGAGCAAGGAGCCTGATGCAGGGCTCAATCCCTGGACTCCAGGATCATAAGCTGAGCTGAAGGCAGGCCCTTAACCAACTGAGGCACCCAGGTGCCCTGAAAATTCTTGGAAGTTTTTAATGATGATGACCTAGCTTTATAGAAAACAGATGCTATTTCTAAGTAAAAGAAATTTGTCAAAAACTATATGATCCTTAGATAAAAACTTAGCAAGAAAAGTATGAGGTCTAAATGAAGAAAGCTATAAAGTCTTATTGAAGGACTTAGACAAGATCTGGTAACTTGGAAAGAAATTTTATGTTCTTCATAAGATAGCTTAATAAGACTTAAATATTTTTGTAAAATAAATAAGTTAGGTGAAATTTAATTAGGATGCCTATGGATTTGTAGTTTTTGGAATTAGATAACAGCACCTTAAAAATTATTTGGGAGATTAAAAATGTTAGACTAGCCAAGAAAAGTATGAAAAAGAATGGTAAGGTAATACATGCCTCATTAAATTTCTGAATATTTGGTTAAAAGTAAAGTAAACACACATACTATAAATTCATTGAGTCAAAACATTGTAGTAATGGTGTAGATAAAAAAAATCATTAAAATAGAGACCCTAGATATAGACCCTCATACACTTGAGAATTAGATTCATAACAATATCTACTGAAATGAAAAATACATACCAATCTTGGGAATAAAAGGACCAATATATGTAAGGCTATGTGTAGATATTATTTAGTGTTGCATTGTTTGCAGTGCTCAAGAAAATTGGGGAAAAAAATGAAATCCATCAGTAGAAGAAGAAATAAAATTTGCTGATCCATACCAGAGAATATTATATAGTCACTAAAAGGACTGAGATTTTTAGTAGTCAACTTTGAAGGGATTTTCAGGATGTATCATCAACTAAGAAAAATAAGGGGAGGGAAACATATATATAATATGACCCAATTTTCATAAAACAACAACAATGAAAATGCCACTTCTCATTACCATCAGATTATTTAATTATTTTATGAGCAAGAAGAAATATATGGAAAGTACATACAAATTGTTGATCTCATGTAGGAAATTAGGCAGTATGTCTGGGACTGGGAACTTTAATGGTAGCATTTCAGAAAACTTTTACTTTCTGTACTATTTGACCTTTTTTAAATTTAGTTATATTTATTCATTATAAAAATGTATCCATGTAATGTAAAAAACCAGAAAAGTCATGACTGTTTTATAAGGTTTTAAATTTTAATTCCAGTAGAGTTAACATGCAAGTGTTAGTTTCAGGTTTTACAATATAGTGATTCAACAATTCTGTACATTACTCAGCGCTCATCATGACAAGTGTATTCTTTAATCCCCTTCATCTATTTTACCCAACCCCCACCCACCTCCCTGCTGGTAACCATCTGTTCTCTGTGGTTAAGAGTTTATTTCTTAGTTTGTCTCTCTTACTCTCTTTTTCTCCTTCTCTTGTTTGTTTTGTTTCTTAAATTCCACATGAGTGAAATCATACAGTATTTGTCTTTCCCTGCCTGACTTGGTTCACTTAGCATTATGCTCTCTAGATCTATGTCATTGCAAAGGGCAAGATTTCATTTCTTCTTACGGCTGAATAATATTCCACTGTGTGTGTGTGTGTGTGTGTGTGTGTGTGCACCGCATCTTCTTTATCCATCCATCTATCAATGGACATGGGTTGCTTCCATAATTTGGCTATTGTAAGTGATGCTGCAATAAAAATAGGGGTGCATGTATCCCTTCATATTAATGTTTTTGTATTTTGAGGGTAAATATCCACTAGTGAGATTACTGGATTGTAGGGTAGCAGAAAGATTATTTTAATACACTTAGTAAATACACATTTACTATCAACAGTACATGTGCATAACAAAAAAAATCTAGGAAATTTTCAGAAATAAAAAGTAATTTGACAAATAGGCTAATTTTTTTCAGAGGAATAAAATTAATCCTATTTTTAATTATTAAATATTCCCATTTGTCCCAAATAAAAACCAGTCCCCAAAGTTGATTAGATAAAACTTGGAATAGTGACTAGCATTTTAAATGTCACATGGACAGTTTTGCGAGTGGCATGCCTTACGGTTGTGCAATGCATCCTCATCTACCTACAGCAGCCTCGGCTCCAGGAATCTACACATCATTAGAAGTTTATAAATAATTCGATACTAAAACATCTCAAACGGGACTCTGCATGTTAAAAGCAAAAGAAATAAAAGAGAAAACTTAAATAAGCTTCTATAAATGAATGGCAGGAAGAAATCATACTATTATATGATGGGCTAAGGAGTCTGTCCTAACCCGCAAGCATTAGTCACATGTGAATGACCCCTTGATCAGTGCACTTGCTAAATAGATGATCCCAGAACTGCCAAGGAACTCACCTGTGGCTGCAAGGAAGGGAAGGCTCAGGTGTACGCACTGTCACAAAGATGTTCTCATTAAATGTGATTGATTGATTGATAGACTATCTCATTTCACAAACTTTATTTGAGAAAAGTTTGAGTTAAAAAGTCAGTAAAGTTGCTGTTAATAAGCATTGTACTGGGACCTTGGGAGGACAGGGTAAGGATAAATAGGACGTGGCCCCATAGCATAGAAAACAGATAGAGTTACAAACAAGAATATTACAATTGTACTATTAAACCCAAATGGGTAACACTTTTTCTTTGAGAAGATGACTTTTGACATACTCCTGAAATCCTGTAGAGTAGCTTAAACATACCTCATCTTAACCATACACACTTGACTGATAATTAAATCAGTTTTATTTCTAGAGCTGGGCTTTCTTAGAGTCCATCAATTTGTCAGGTTCTATTACCTCCCAATAGGTGTTCAGTAATTTAAAGAAATGAATTGACAAGCTTCAGGCCATTTCTACGAGGACAAGCTGCCAGGACTTCCCGCACTGCAGCAAGAGCTTCAATGCACGGAAGAGAGTGAAGGGAGAATCGTCTCCACTGGAACATTCTGTCCTTGCAACTTTGTGTGTGTTGAGGGGGAAGAAGTTATTTGTGTCTTTCCATTACAGGCATGGGAACAGGGAAAGCCTTCGGATTTTTGACCAATCTTCTATAAGAAGCCAAAATGTTCAGAGCAGGGTCAACATCTACTGTAACATATTCAGTTCCTCCTCACCCCCCACCCCGTAGTAGTCAGTTGGGGCTCCAATAACAAAATACCACACTAGCTTTAACAACAGAAAATCCATTTTCTCACAATTCTGAGGCTAGAAAGTCCCAGATCAGGGTGCTGGCAGGGTCAGTTTCTTCTCGGGTCTCTTCCCTTGGCTTGTGGAGAGCCATCTGTTGCTGTGCCCATGTAACCTGTTCTCTGTGCAGCCGCATCACTGGTATTATCTTTCTTCTTAGAAGGACAAGGGTCTTATTGGATTAGAGCCCTACCCGTATGACTTCATTTCACCTTAATGACCTCCTTCGAAGCCCTGTATCAGATATAGTCAGATTCAGGGTTAAGGTTTCATCATATGAATTTGAGGGTGAGGGGAGACACAATTCAACCCATAACACCATCTGTCTCTGTATCTTTCCCTCTCAAGTCCTATCCTATTTCACTTCTTTTGTGGCCTGTGGTAATCCTCAATTTCTTTTTTCTGGGTGGAGAGGTGCTGGTTAGGTAAACACATTTTCTTGGAGTCCAAAATGGGTACATATATGGCCCCTAGTTGAGTTTTCCAGATTAATGCTGTGCATTAGGAAAGAAAATGAACTGAAACAGAGGGACAGCATGAAGGTCCTCACTAGGGGGTGTTCAAAAGTTGCCTTTTTTTTCTTTTTATCCCCCTTTTTTATTGGAGGGGAAATTCCATTTTGACCTAAAGAGCTTTAATAGACTGTCGTTGGCAAACAGTAATTGCTAACAAAATGTCTCTTTTTTGGCTTTTAATCAACGTTAATTCCTTTAGCTTTGCTTTCATTAACTTTGTTAAGATATTGTCATGGAAAAGAGATTTCTAAGAAGCAGTGCAAGTACATTAGAAAAAACTCATAATACCCCCTAAAACAGAAATGGGCATTAAAATTGTCAATGATGAGCCAAACATACTTCTAAACATTCTCAGTTATGTCATGAATGCCACTGTCCTAAGAATTTCTAAGACCTGGACAGGGCAAGCAGATCTCCTAGTATTGCAGACAGCTAATGTTTGCTTTCACCAGGATTATATGAATTTATTATGATTCCATGTGCTTTTTTTTTTGCTTGCACATTTCCTGAAGGCTCAGATAAATATTTGCTCACTTATATCTTATTAGACTCATTGACATCTTTCCCTTCTTCTGATCTGTAGTTACATAGCAATTCAATATTTCTCCATCTCTCTTTTTTTTTTTTTTGCTTGTCCTTTACCATCACAAGCAGGAATTCAGAGATATGAAAAAACTGGATGTGTGCAGCATTGTTCCAACAACTGTTTCCCCCCAGAGCTCTCAGCTCAGCCGCCCGTAATTCCCTAGGAGTTCCATTGTTTTCAGTGTAAATCAGCTTGTTTGTATGTTTTGTTTTGTTTTAAACATAGAAATCTCGTTTATAGCTAGCTGGTTTTGCTAGATTGGAGAAATTACCCTCAGAAAGACTGGAGGGGACATAGGAAATTTATCTATTGGCTGAACTTTGTAAGTAGCAGTCCACAGCAGTAATTTACATTAAAGAAAAAGCAGCATGGGGCTGCCCTGGGATTTACAGGCACTTTTGTTAGAAAGGAAAATATCATACATCCAACCAAAATGGATTGAATGGTTCAGTGCACACAGCGTTCCTTTCATCGGTAAACACTTAGAAAAATCCAGCAAGTGAGAAATGAAACACTGATTTGGTTTAAAATTGAAACTTCTCGGATAAATTTAATACTTATCTCAAGTATCAAAGATTTTTATGTTCAAAATGTACTGCTTTGAGCTGGAGTAACAGGGGAGAATCCTGTACTACAGACTTGGCTAGCTGACATATCTGTGCTTCTAAAAGTTTGTAATTCAGTGGAAATAGGCAAGGAAATATTTGGAACATAAAAACTTGGAATTTATAAAGAACACATGTATTTGTATGTACTTACGACTCTTCAGATAAGGCATGTTAGGGAGTCCCATAGCAGAGTGAAAGCTGTGTTACCTGATACTTGATACCCACAAAACTCTGGGAATTCGGTGTGCCTATTGAGGTGTTGAAACTCAGAATAAGCTAAAGAGAAAATTAAATGGAACAGAGTGGGTAGTGAGTTTGTAATAGCTAGGTGGTATTTAAAATTTGCTTAATTTTTTTTTTGTTTGTTTGTGTGGGTGATAATCAGTAGACTTTAGAACTCCAGGAGCCTTTGTAGACTATGGTGATTTACAAACAACAGTGTTAGCCATTGCCTGACTCTTAGTAGGTTTTTAACACTGTTAATTTCTTTCCCTACTTCCTTACATCTTAGAGGTCTTGATTTTGTTATTTATTTATTTATGTATTTATGTATTTATGTATTTATGTATTTATTTATTTATTTAAAAGATTTTATTTTATTCATGAGGAACATAGAGAAAGAGAGGCAGAAACATAGGCAGAGGGAGAAGCAGGCTCCCTACAGGGAGCTTGATACAGGACTCCATCTCAGGACCCCGGGATTATGACCTGAGCCAAAGGCAAACAGTCAACCACTGTGCCACCCAGGTGCCCCGAGGCCTTAATTTTAGAGAAGCTAGCAAGAAAGTAACACAAATTACTGGAATTAACTTATCTTTTGTCTAATAGAACTTTTCTATTTGCCATATATTTTTAATATAAATGTATAATCACTGATTTTATACATACATGTATACATGTATGAATGCTGTACATGTGTATATGTATGTGTTGATATGACATGAATGTGGGATTTTGATAACCTATATTTTTTATTGACGCCAAAGGAATTAAATTTTAAAATAATGAATTCTAAATCTTCTAGGCGTGGGATCTAAGGAATTGGTTTAGCACGGGAGATTACAGAGTCTCAGAATGTCATTCTAAAAGGGGACCTAGAGACCATCTGTCTAATCTCTCCTCATCATTTTTCAGATAAAAAAACAAAGACTGATAAGGTGAATTGATTTACCTTAATTTGTCCATGTCAGTGTCCTCACTGGTGGCAAATCTTTACTGGAAACAATGAAAAGTCATTTAGAGCTAGTTCTAATGGATTTATCATTGATTATGTTAGGTAACAGTGTTGGAGGAAAAATTTTCATGCAGCCTGTAGCCACCACTGAGACAATGGCCTGCCTTGCCTTCTTTGTCTCAATCACCATGGAAGAAAGAGTGGCAAAAACCTTTAAAATAATATGTATGGATGACTAGAAGGAAATGCCCACTTTTCTAGGTTTACTTTGAAAGAGGACTCTCATTGGAATGTGCAAGTTCCAGTGTGTATGTGGATTTATTTTTTGTTTGCTTTAATTAGAGACCTCATTTGAGTTTCATCTCATGTAGGAAGATGGCCTCAGACCTTGGTCAAATACTCTATCAATGTTGACTTTTGTTGCGTGACAATTGTGCAACCAAGAACTCACAGATTAAAAACAAAACTCTTCTTTTTTTTGAATTTGAGTAGTTGAGACACAATGTTACATTATTTTCAGGTGTAGAACATAGTGATTCAACTTCTCTACATGTTATGCCACGCTCAACAGGTGTAGATGCCATCTGTCACCATACAACATTATGACTATCTATGTCTCTATTCCCTATGCTGTGCCTTTTGTTCTTGTGACTTACTCATGCCATAACTGGAAGCCTGTACCTCCCACTCCTCTTCACCTATTTTGCATATCCCCTCCTCTGACAACCATCAGTTCTCTGCATTTATAGGCTTGAATCTGTTTTTTAAAACTCTTTTCTTCTTTTGTAAAGCAGTAAAGAAATAAAATGTTGTTCTCTGATGATTTTTAACTATTTTTATAGCATTCTTACCAAGCAACTCTGAGTTAGAGATCCAAAAATATGTTCAAATAATTTTCTCGGCTTATTTACAACAATTAGCTTTAAAAGTCTTCTTGGAATGTAATTTTCCAATTGCCTGCAAATCAAAACATATTTATAGGTAATTTGGAGAATGTATAATACCTTCCTGCAAATTTTATCTGGTAAGTCAGTAACATTAGTATTTCCACCTGTAAAAATCAATTCCACGAGTCTATCATAATAAGTGTGTTTTGTCATCTGCCATTTCTAACTAAGCAGAGATAGCTAACTGCATGCCCAATATTCATTTTCCCCTTCTCCTGAGCAATGTGCCCAGCTGGGGAAAACAATAAGAACAACCATGATATTTCCTTACCTGTGCCAATGAAACATAAGCTGAAGATTTCTAGAAAATGTCTTCAAAGGCTCATGTCCTTTTGTTCTTACTCTTTTCTTTCTTTCAGCTGCCTGGAATGTAGTTGTGATAACTGGAGTTCTGGCAGTTATCTTGGAACATGAGGTAACATTTAGGGTAGACGCCAGTGCCAAATACGGTAGATTAGCAAGAAAGGTGGAATTTAGGTCTCTGATGTTAGCCCTAGAGAGCCTACTTTTAGATTCCTTTTATATGAAAGAAAAATAAACCCATATGTTTCTACATCACCATCACCTTTGACTTCCTGTTCTATGGTATGGAATATAATCTCTTTATATATTCTAAGCTCTATTTTGCCAGTTTTTTGCCAGCTTAAGAAAGTCTTATGGCTATTTGTTGCTTGTCATAAAAATATAATCATTTAACCCATTGTCTATCCTGATTTCTTCTATACTTTTGGCCTATTGTTGCAGCTGACTATTTTCAGTCTATTTGCCGTTTATTCATACTAAAGATGTTTTAATTCTCTATATTGGACATATTAAAATGTAGGTGTGTTACAAAAAAATTGACTTTGATGAAGAGGAAATATGGTGCTGGCTTATGGCTCACAAATATAGAAGTTTCTTATTCTAAATTTTTCTTACGGCCAAGTATGTTGCACCTATCACAGGTGGGCCTCTGTTTTTGTATGTTTGTAGTTTGTTATTTCTATATGTAAAGATATAGTTAAAAATTTAAAAATAAGTGAGACAAAGTGGAAATAATAATGGGAAAGAAAATTTAGGAAGGGTCTAGAAACCCCCACACTTTGGAAGGGTTAATTAATTTCAACAAAGGATGATGTAATGAGCATTTAAAAGCAATAGGAGTGAATTAATCTCTGAGAGAATAATGCATAACAGTGGCAATTCAATGTACTACCAATCTCTAAGTTGCCAGAATTATGAAATCTCATTGTAAGCTAGAATTATGAAATCATACTGAGAACTTGAATTTAAATAAAGATAGATGGAGTGAGAGAACAGGGAGGAGCATGGGCTTCTCTTCAAGAGATGTTTCTATGACTTAAAAATGTTGTCACTATTCTCATTTATTTTCAATATATACAATATTCAGGAAGGTAATTCGTTCAATAAGAGTCACATCTCCTATATCCTTGTTTTTGATAAGAAAGATATTTTGTTATGAAATATAAGGTAAGTCCTCAAATCTTTATCTAACCTGTCCGTGACCACAAGGAAGGCAATATTTTATCTGATACCCACATTGCAATGATGCGAAGAACTTACCTGCTAGTTTAGCTGGGAGTCCAGTATCTTTCCCCTCAGTTTCCTTTCCATGTTTTCAGGCCCCCTAGAGTGTTGTTGCTGTTGTATCAATTATTGTTGCGTGCTAAGGATTTTAGTCACCAATATCGATTTGTGGGGGTAGTAGGGGTTCCCACAGCAAACAATTTTCCAGCATGAGCTGGGTGTTCTAAAAGTTGTCAGAAATAACAGGAATAAAAGCAATGGATCACCAAAGTAGTAATAAGTAAGATTTTATGGTGCACATTGCCAAAAAGACAATTTGCGACTGAATGCACTCAAACCAAAACATAGAATATACTCTGGGGTATATTGTTATAAAGCAGCTTATATACTAAGAAGGCAGTTACTGTTTATTCTTTACAGTGATTGGTTAGAATTTAATTAATTAGAATTTCCTTTAAAAACTTTTTTTTTTATTAAGTTATCTCTGTACCCAACATGGGGCTCAAACTCATGACCCTGAGACCAAGAGTTGCATGGTCCACTGTGCCAGTCAGGTGCCCCTAAAATTTTCTTAAATGATATGGAATTGGTCTGTGGTTACCCCATATCAACCTTGGGAAACAGTTCAAGTTTTGCTTATGATTTCAAGACATAAGCAAGAAATGACCCAAGTCAATTTAGCCTTGCAAAATGAGCTAAGTTAAACTTTGCTTGTATGGCTAAACTGGTTTTGTCTGCTCAGGGGATGTTCAAGGGTGGTCTGCATTTGCTTTTGCTTTTCACAGTTCCCCCTTTTTGGTCATTCTCTCAGCAGGCTAGACCAATCATTATTCTTGGTCACCACTACTGATACAGGCAGGCTGAAGAATCACGTATTTGCTGTTTCTCCTGTTGAGTCATCAAGCTGGAGGGCAATGTAATCATCTTCATTATTGATGTGGTTATTGTTGATTTCGTTGGTTTCATCCAGTTGTCTGATCCTGATGGATACCATTTGGCATGTGAGTAGCTGCCAGCAGGCATTTAAAACCCTTGGGAGTATCCAGCACACTCCCGAGGCTCAGATGATGACTATAAGGAGAACAATAGCCAAGGACTGAAAAATGCTCCAGAGCAGAGATTCCCTGGAGCAAGATTTAACCAATTAAATAAATCAAATGGGTTCTGCTTTCTTAAAAAGTTATTTACATAGGCACAACATGATGTATTAATGATCACATACCTTTGGGATTACTTGGGACAGGATGAATAGAAGGATG
Source organism: Canis aureus (assembly GCF_053574225.1). Classification (NCBI taxonomy): domain Eukaryota; kingdom Metazoa; phylum Chordata; class Mammalia; order Carnivora; family Canidae; genus Canis; species Canis aureus. The sequence continues at coordinate 83,510,710 of NC_135611.1, read as the reverse complement.
TTTTATTATAAGAGGTGATGTTGCAGGTGAGTTTTTACTATATGGTATCTCCATATGATGTGAGCAGTCAGATAATTTAATGGGAGGCATTTCTATGGAAACGAAAGAACAACAGAAGTTAATAGTTGGAGCAAATTATAAATTTAGTTTCTGCGTTTGGAGAGCAGCCAGCTGAGAAGATTTGTGGATGTTAGGTTCTAAGCATCTTCAGATGGAGAGAGGGCAGGCAGCAGGAATTTGACAGATTGTCCTGGTTTGCAGAGTGAATGTCTCTGGTGATCTTACTGAGTGGCCACATAGTAACAGTCATGAACATTGTGGGCACTTGAGCTGTGGTGGTGATTTCTCTGCAATTTATGTTAAGTTGTCCAGCTTTAGTTGGCCTGACTTTGGGAAAATGGCAGTGTTGGTTTCCTTCCTAGTGATTCCAAGTCAAAAGAGTGAGAAAAAATTGGGAATGTTAGTTTGGAGAGTTCTAGCCAAATAGTGGAGAAATCTAGAAGAACTCAGGATGCAGTCCAGTTTTACAGGTATAAAACCAAACCTCAAAGACAATTGTGTCCTGTTGCAAGGAGAACAGATTTTTACTGAATTTATGCAAACACATATACTGTCAGGAAAAATAAAAATATTTAATAAGAGTTACTGAATTCCAGTAGGCTCAGGTAGAGAGAAACAGTAATTGTTTTATCTGTGTTCACAAAGGTATGTTTTTTCTTCAGGCTTTGTGAGCAAAAAAAACTTGCTTATCTCCTGGGATGTTTACATTTCAAAAAACATGATAAGATTTACAACTTCAAGGGACAGAAGGAAAAAAATGTGAATTTTCTCTTAGGCATTTTGTGGTGTTTGCTATTTAAAATTTTTCTTTGCATTGGGAGTTGTGTGGTATGGCATGTTTCATCAATCACCATAATATCCTCATCTTCATTTTCATTACTTTCTTAGAGATTTCAACTCCTAGCATCCTAATCAGGCTTTGTCTTAAGAACCTGGGTTTTCATTCATAGTATCTTGGGCCCTCTTAGCCTTGCAAAATGGCAGAGTGAGGTCTCCAATATATTATTCTGTTCTTCCATCCTGTCTGCCAGCCGCTAGGCTAGCAGAGTAGTGAACACCTGCATAACCTACTCTAATCCCTGCTCTTCTTCCTCATAGTAAATTTTTTAATGTGGCATAAAACATGCTTGTTCATAGGCCCATACATCTTTCGTCTCTCTGTAAAAAGTTAAAAAGCCAGAGGTAGACAAGCTGATACTTAGCATTTAATGCTTATCATATTTGGAAAATATTTAGATATTCAATGAGTATCTGTTATTTAGTTTAGCTTAGTATAAATCTTCATCTTATTTTTTATTTAAATTACTAGCTTTTAACAATTATGCTTGGATTAGACATCAAACAGCTAACCTTCATCTTATACTTTTCTTGACAAATTTTAAAGATACACCTGCTTTTATTAGACCAACTAACTTAAACTAGATTTTATTTATCAAAGATTATCCCACAGTATGTGAACTTGAAAAAGATTTGAGTTAGTTTCTATATTCCCAAGAATATACTTGATATACATAAATCCTTAATGTTCTTTAAGCCAGTTAAGTAGAGCTCTTTACAAATTAATCTTGGCAATACCATTTGGAGGTAGAAAAATATTACATATCTATAGCATGCATGTGTACACATATATAAACATACAGACAGACACAAATAGAGATCTTCCAGCTTTTGTCTTAAATATTTTAGCTGTGGGATCCCTGGGTGGAGCAGCGGTTTAGCGCCTGCCTTTGGCCCAGGGAGCGATCCTGGAGACCCGGGATCGAATCCCATGTCGGGCTCCCGGTGCATGGAGCCTGCTTCTCCTCTGCCTATGTCTCTGCCTCTCTCTCTCTCTCTCTCTCTCTCTCTCTGTGTGTGACTGTCATAAATAAATAAAAATTAAAAAAAATATTTTAGCTGTGTCTCAGGTACAATAATACAAAACTCAAAAGAATAGTTGGATCTAAATTGTGGTTCTGGCAGGTAGACTGAGATTACCTGCTAAGATGGCCAAAGATTTTTTACTAAAGATTTTATTTGCATGCTGTAAGAATCCTTTTAGAGCTGCATTTAGGGTCACTTTATCTTCTAGATGCTTCTGCATATCACAAAGATTGTATCCCATGGTCTTCAGAGATTTGGTATTCTCTCTTTTAAGGGTGCGCCTTAAAGTGGGTTTATCAAGATTTTCTCAAAGTGGCTACTACAATTCCAAAAGTTGGCACATTTTCTTAGGCACAAGATCCTGGTCTACAGAGCAGGTGGGACGCATCTTTGCCTTTAGACTACCTAAGACGTTTTAAATATGAGGGGCCTTGTTTCTTAACAGCTGTTTCAAAACATAGGAAATCATGTCTTCCCCTCCTTCAAACAGAATAGGTTGGCTTACCGAGAAGCTTCAACAATCAGAAACAGGATGCAAATGTGCACAATAAAATTGGTGAGCTCAGAACACAAGGACAGCAGAACTCCGATCTAAGAGAGACTTACCCTCAAACTCTAGGGTTAGCAAGAAAGCAGTGAGCTCAGTAGGCTCTGTGGGTATCAGTACCTCATTGCTCACTACCCTGAGTCTTTGGTCATCTTCTTTGTATCTCACTTCTGACACAGTGAAATGTCAAACATTCAGAAATAGCAGAGGTAAAACCAATGAGTCACCAAAGTAGAAATGTCTTAAAGCTTATTGTGTAGACACCAGAACAACAGCAATAACAACAACAACAAAATGGTTTATGAATATGGAGAACTCAAACCAAAACATGATGAAGCTCCAGGGTATATTGTTATAAGGCAGCCTATATAGTGATGAGGCAGTGACTGTTTATTTTCAGTGATTGGTTATAATAGAATTTTCTTAAGTGATGGAAACTGGGTGGTACAGTTGGTTGAACATCCGACTCTTGCTTTTGGCTGGGATCATGATGTCAGGGTCATGGGATCAAGCCCTGCATTGGGCTCACACTCAGCATGAAGTCTGTTTGAGACTCTCTCTCCCCATCTCCCTCTGCCCATCCCCCCCTAAAAATAAATAAATGAATCTTTTAAAAAAACAAATGAGAGGAAATTGATCAGTAGTTACCCTGTATCAACCTTGGGGATCAGGTCAAGATTTGCTTATGATTTCCAGAGACATGAACAAGAAATGACCAGGTCAAGTTGGCCTTGCAAGATAAACTTTGCTTATACGACGAAAGTAGCTTTGTCTGCTCAGGAAATTTTCAAGATTGGTCTCTGTTTTCATTTTAACAAACTTAACACAATTATGACACTATTTTCTGGAGATAGTGTTAGATCCCACAGGTTAAGGGTTGAATCCTACAAGACTGCCCCCCTCACCCCTGGTTAAGATGCCAACACAAGTCCAGGTTGTCACTTGTGCTTCTGACTGATCAGCTAGAGAGAAGAGGTTCCAACAGTTAGAATCCAGTTCCCCTGGGTTTGACCAATTTGCTAGAGTGGCTCACACAACTCTGAGAAACATTTTATTTCCTAAATTACTGGTTTATTATAAAAGGATATAAATCGGGAATAGGCAGATTGAAGTGTTTCACAGGGCAAGGTATGTGGGAAGGGACACAGATCTTTTATCCTGTCAAGATTTTCTATCTCCGTGCTCACCAACTTGAAAGTTCTCCAACCCCATCCTTTTGGTTTTTAATGGAGGTTTCATTAGGCACAACTGATTTAATTGTAGGCCATTGATGACTGGTACAACCAACTAGGCCCACTCCCCCCCTGATGGTTGGGGAGGGCTCTGAGGGAGTGTGTGGGGGGGGTGGGAGGTGGGGCAGTGGGATGTGGAACTGAAAGCTCTAACCCTTTAATCACATAGCTGTTTCTTGTGGCAACCAATCCCCAGCCTTAATTGGGATCCAGAACTCACCTCATTAGCATAACAAAAGACACTTTAATTGCTCTCATCACTTAGGAAATCCCAAGGGTTTTAGGAGCTATGTGCCAGGAACAGTGGAAGAAGACCAAATATAAACATATATATTTCTTATTATAAATCACAATATCACACATGCCAAATGACTCTTCCAGGTGTGAGAACTCACACCAGCCATTTGAGGTCAAACTTTGAAACCTTTGCAACTATGGACAACTCCCTCTTTTGGTGGTTTCCATTTCTTCTAGAGCTGCTGCTTTAGTCCTCATAGCAGAGGCTAGTGTTGTTGACACTCATTCTGGAGTCTGGAAGGCCCCTGAAACGTTGATGCCATGTTGATTTTTAATTCATATAATGAGCATGCTCATAGTGATATAATATTATTTTCTGGATGTTAAGATTAAATGTAAAAATAGTGATTTATAATTACATGTAAATTAAGACCTACTTTCAAAAACAGGTGAAAGAAAAGGAAGAAACAAGTGCTCATATGAAGATGTAGTAAACAAAAAACACAGGACTGAATCAAAGCTCAAGAGACTATGGAAACTAAAGAGTGGATCTAAAGCTTAGCCAAATGAAGCTGCATAGGTCTTTGGGTCTCAACCAATACACCTACCTTCTAGTAACTTCCAGGAAGTTGAAAAATGCTTTTTTAAGTTGAGCAGAAGAAATAGAACAAAACCTTAAGTGATTACAAACTCTTGACAAACAAGTAGAGAAATGTGTAGGCAAGAATGGGTCCAACTTGCCCAACTTAGGTCACTCAGCAAAAGTTTCTAGAAATCAGATAATTTTGGGCAATCTTATTTCTACAAGGGGTATTAATAGATGATTGCTTTATTTGTGACTGCACATTGGATTGTATAGGTTTTCTTTGGCAAGTATTTATATCAACTGCTTACAATTCTAGGTACTAGAAATAAGTGGTAATCATTCACATGAAATTCTTGCTCTCATTAAGCTGATATTCTAGTAAATGAGGGAAAGAAAATAAACATATAAAAATAATTTTAGATCATGATAAGTTTTGAAATCTATAAAACTAGGAGCATGAGCTTGAATAGAGCTTGAATAAAGGAGAATGAGCTTGAATAGAATCCATATGAGGAATAGTTTATATGGCATGTTCAGGGAGAGCCTCCCTGAGGCAGTGATATTCAAGATGAGAGTAAAATTTAAGCAGGAGGCAACCATTCAGAGATTTAGCAGAGTAGCATTCCAGGTAGGAGGAGCAGCTAGTGCAGAGGACAGACATCAGAATAGACTTGACGTGATTGAAGGACAAGAAGGACAGTGTAATTAGATTATCATGAAGAGGGAGGAAGTTCTAGAAGAAGTTGGAGAGGTAGGCAGGGAACGGAGTTTTTAGGTATTTGTAGAGAGGCCGTAAGTTTGAGTTTTATTGGAGTAAGGAGCCACTGGAGGGTTTTATGCAGGAAAGTGATTTCTATTTCAAAATGATCACCCTGGCAACTATAAGAGGCATGGATGTTTGGAAGTATGGAAACAGAGAGATGAGTTTGAAGATTGTACTATTAACCCGAGTGAGAGAAGATGGTGGTTTGGAGTAGCGTTGCATCATGGAGATGTAGATCCTACCTGAACATCCTTGGTGTGAGTGAAATAAAACTGTACAAAAATGGCATTTAACCATACTAAGTGTGGTTCTGAGGTGGTGTTTACTGTCACAGTATATGAAAAATATAAGGATATTAAAAGAACTCCAAAGTTATAAACTATCAAAGAGGCACCAAACCTAGGAATAGTAGCATGAATATGGCAATGAAGACTGAGAGCCTGGCATATTGTCACCCAATTAATGTTTAGGGGAAAACCCACATTTTTGTGTTTTTTTTTCCCTGTCAGTCATGGACTTAATAGTCATAACTACTAAAGCTAAGAAAATTTCCTATGAATTTGCATAGGTCCAAAAAAGAAAAAGAACAAATAATTTAGCTGTCTTTCAGCTAAGAATGTTCTGGAAGAGTTTATTTGGTGTGGAAGAATTAATAAAGACTCACACATTCAGAATACATGAGCCATGTCAATCTGGTTGTAAACTTCTATCTTAGCTGAGGTTTTTCCTTTCTGGCTGATTTTGTCCACAGATCCTGTTCCACCTTCAAACAAAAGTGAACTTCTGCTGCGTCGTTTAATCTGAGGTCAAATAAGTTGGCATATTTAAAGGGAATAACATTGTCAACTCCCCCTAGATTTCCATAGAGAGAGGAAGATTGCCTAACTCAATTACCAACAGTCTCTTCCTGATATTTCTCAGCATAAGGAAAACTTAGTTCTAATGCAGGGTATGTATTAGAAATGTAGATTAAATATTCTTTGGCATCAAAGTCATAGATTGTTCTAAAATGGCATTTACTTCTATTGACCTATCAATCCATCAGTCTTTACATTTTTTGAGTAATGCATTTATTCAGTACATTTATTTAAGAAACCACAAGCTTCCTTATTATATTTCCTTCCAAAGATTTCTAAGCTGGTAGCTACCAAGGTAAAAGAAGCCAATACAGGCATGATTTATGTTCCAAATCCTCAAATATTTATATTCCTTTCTTTGGGGAGAAACTGGGATATCAAATGTTTGTTTTCCTTACCTTCCAAATGTAGAAAAATTTGCCACTCATATTCTCTTCAGTACAGTCACATTCTACAATGAATTTCAATTAATCAAATTAATAGCATAGGAGAAAGACCCACTAACATTTCTTGAATTCCTTCTTGTGTTAGGTATGTTCATATATATCTTTTCAAAAGTATTTTTTTTTACTTTCTATTTTAAAATAGTTTGAAGCCTAAAGAAAAGTTGCAAGAATAGTATAGAAAGCTCCCAAATACCTATCACCTGGATTCTAATTGATCAAATTGGCTTCATAATTTTCTTTCTCTATCATTCTTGTATTATTTTTTCATTCACTTTTATATAATTTTTCATGCAATCTTAATATAATTTTTCTCTCTTCATTCTCATATGTCTCATTTGAACCAATTAAAAGTGAATTGCATGCCTAATATTTCTTAAGCCTTCAATTAGTTTAACCTCCAATAGCCTCCAATAGATCTTTTCCGAAAACAAGCATATTAGCTTATATACCCATAGTATAGTTATCATATTTAAGAAACTTGACATTGATACAGTTTGATCTAACCTATCATGCATATTCCCATTTTACCAACTGTCCCAATAATTTTCGTAGCATCTTTGTTTCTCCAGCTCAGGATCTAGTATTGATTTTGATGGCTGAGTCTCTTCTATCTTCGTTAGGCTTGTTTTTGTTCTTTGTTTTTGTTGGTATTTGTTTTTGTTTTTCATTGCTGACATATTTTAAGAATATAAGCCAGCTATTTTAAAAAATGTTGGGTTTTGGGTTTTCTGTTTGTTTTCAACACTACCCCCTGATTAGATTTGTCTATATTCCTGGTCAGAATTCTGCAAAAGTACATGTGTCCTCATTAGGCTATCACATCTGAATGTATAGCATGTCCATCTGTCATCATTAGAGATGCTTATTTGATCACCCAGCTGAGATACTGCTTGTTTATTTCCATTGTAAAGTTAATATTTTTCCACCTTGAAAATGATATGCAATCTCTGGGAAGACACTTGAGACCATGTAAATATAATGATCTTCATCAAACTACCCACCCCCTTGCCCTACCAATAGATTTAGCATCCAGTAATTATTATCATTTGATGCAATTTCGATTCCTATGGTTTACAGGATAATGACTTTCCATTTTGGGCACTCCTTCCACACTTTGTCCATTGGCATTCTATTGCAAGGAAGAGCCCTACCTTTGCCCCTAAGAATATTTATTCATTATCAATTGGACTCATGGATTCCTGTTTTATTCAATAGATTCTAATCCATCACTATTCTTAATTTTTATGCTGAAATTTTTCTAGATTTGGCTTGTGGGAGCCTCTTGAGGCAAGCTCCTGTGTGTGTGTGTGTGTGTGTGTATGTGTGTGTGCAGGTGTGCACCAGGGAAGGGGAAGGAGTATCGTTGGTGTTGATTGTTTTTTTGAAGTACATTTTTAAAAACTTTTAGTTTTAAAATAATTTTACACAAAAGCTGCAAAGATAACACAGATTTCTTGCCTACCCCTATCCATTTCCCACTGTTGTTAGCATCTTTTATCACTATGATTCATTTGTAACGACTAAGGAACAAATGGTACGTTAATACGACCTAAACTCCACAAGGTATTCAAGTTGTACCACTTTTCCCTAATGTCCTTTTTGTATCCCCAAAATCCCATTAGGGATACCACATTACACTGAGTCATCACGTCTCTCCTTAGCCTCTTTTGCTCTGTGACAACTTCTCAGACTTTCCTTGTTGTGATAAACTTGACAGTTTTGCAGAATACTATCCTGTGCCCTTTTGTTTGTTTTTTTTCCTGTGCCCTTTTGAAGTGCCCAATTATTTATTTTGGAGGGGGGTACTTCTTAACTTTCTGGCACAAGATGTTTTGGGTTCATTTTATTACTCTCCTACTCCAATACTTCAATTTGCCATTTCTCCAAAAATTCCCTGTTCCCTTGAATAGAAGTAGTGTTTAGAAACTAGTGTGTAAGCACTGAGTAAGCTTGTTGAAACTGGAATGTCACTGATCCTAGGCCTTTACTGCAGTTAGGAGATATAGATTAGACAAAATACAATCTTCTGTGTTGTTTTCTGAAAAATACTGAGCATACTTATAAGTTTTTGGTATTTCTCCTCCTTTACGTTTTTCCCACTTCTCTATTTTTCACTTGATATAGCCTGAAAAAACTCTGTAACAACTTGTAGAGACTTTCCTCATTCCCTTTTCTTCTTATAGCTGCATAATATATCAATATGTATAGGTATCATCATTTATTAATTCATTTCCTCTTTGGATATTTATGTACTTCCAATATTTTGCAATTACAAACAATGTTGCAATGAATATGTACATATGTATTTTCATACTTTTTGAGGTACATCTTCAGAGTAAATTCCAAGAAGTAGAATTATTGGTTCAAAAGGTAAACACATATGTAGTTTTTAGACATTGTGGAATATTCTCTATAGAAATTGTGCCATTTTTCATTTCTACCAACAGTGCATGAAAGTGCTTGTACCCATACCCTCGCCAATAGAATACATTGTCAGTATTCCTAAATTTTTGCCAATCTGGTAGGTGAGAAATGGCATCTAAGTATAGTGTGAATTGAATATCTTTTCATATGTTTGAAAGCCATTTTAGTGTCTATGCATGTCTCTTACTCATAATTACATCATTTTTGGTCTTTTCCCCCTTAATTTTTATGTACTGGGGTATCATTTTTATGATACACATTTTAAATATCTTTTTTAAATTCATCTTTTTTCTTTTGACTCTGCTTGTAGTGTTTTTGTTGGTTTGTTTTGTTTGCCATGCATTAAAAAATTATGTAGTTAATTCATCAGTCTTTTATTCCATCTGCATTTTCAGTCATGGTTAGAAAGACTTTTTCTATACCAAAATTATAGACTCCATTTGCATTTTTTGCATTACTTATAGAGGTTTTTTTTTCATATAGATCTTAATTGATTCAGATTCTATTCTTACATATGATGTGAAGAATGGATCTCATTTAAAATTTTATCTTTTTCAAATGGCTATCCTGTTGTCCCACCATAATTTTTTAAAGGTCTATGTTTGCCCCACAGCAAATGGTAAGTTACCTTTATCTTGTGAGCTGTCATCTTTATTATATACTAGATTTCCATAAAATGTTAAGTCTACTTTCAGGCCTTCTTTTGTAGTCTATTGGTTTGATCATCTCTCCATGCACCATTCCACTGTTTTAGTTATAGTGGCTTTATTACATTTTAGTATTTGGTGGGGCTAGTTCCCTCTCATAGCTCTTCTTTTTCAGCATTTTCATGGTTATATTCTTGCATGCTTATTATTCAATATAAACTTAATTTAGTTGTTCAGCACTAAAAAGCAACTTCTTGATATTTTAGCTCCAAAAAAACTGGAATCTTGATGATGTTGAGATGTACAAAGGAGAACAAAGTGGGAGGAAGGATATTTTATAGTTTTCTTTATATAGGTTTTGAACATTATTCAAGTTTATTTCTAAGTGTTTTGTTTATTTTTTAAGCTTATTTCCTTGCTAATGTAGATTGAGTTTCTCTTCCATCAGTTCTTGTATTTAGATAATATTGGTGTATGTACAAGCTATTTTTTCATATTAATGTATGTCTTCTATCTTTTGAAGTAGTTTTATTATTGATTCTCTAGAGTTTTCCAGGTATATTATCATGCTGTCTGCAAATACACATAATTTATTTTCTGTCATAGCTCTAATTGTTTTTCTTTTCTGATTGCATTGACTAATAACACTAATATCACATTAAATCATCAAGGAATTAGTGTGCATTCTTGCCTTGTCCCTGACCTTGATAGAAATGCTTCCATTGTTTTGCCATTAAGTAAAATCCTTGATTTCCAATATATATGCATGTATGTAGGTGGATAGATAGATATGTGTATGCATATATGTGTGTGTATGTATATAGAATTATTTTAAGAATAAGTTTATATCTGTTTTTATAATGTGAGGTTTTCTTCAGTTGTTTCTTGGAGCACAGCCTTCTCTCTCTGGCCTCAGTGTCCATATTTTCTTCCTTAGAATGCTGTAATGTAGGACTGCTGTTCAATGTTTAATATAAATAGACAAAGGTGCAGAGTAGGAAACTTATAGATTTTTTTGAGTGTATGTCCCTAAGTATTCACCCTATTTATTGCTTTGGAATTTTCTCTAATTTCTTGTCTCCATTTACCCTGGATTTGGATTACCCCCAAGCCTCTCTTACCCTCATATATATTTTTTTCCTCCTAAGCTATTTCTGTTTATCTTTATATCTGATCTTGGCTTTCTTCCAGGAGTTCCTTTCTCTTCCTCTTTTTTTTGAAGAGTTATAGATTTATTCCATCATTTACAAATACTCTTGTTATTTCATGGGATTTAGGTGAAGAGGAAGGATCCACCTGTCATCTTGATTTGGTGTCCTGTTTAAACCTCTGATGTGGGCTGATTAATTCATTCCTAATGCCCAGGAATTGCTGAGTATAGCACTGGAAGTCCTGTGTCCCAGTAAACCCCCTGTCCTTGGAAAATAAGAATAGTTGATCACCTTATTTCCATAAGACCATGAGAAAATTATTCTCACTTACTTTCTATATCTGACTTACAGCTTTAACAGCATATTCTCCTATATACTCATGAAAGGACAATTCATATAACTAATGTGATGAGTGGTAATACGTTTTGGGTGTTGGTGGGGGAGGAACAATGGAAAAATTCAGAAAATATAGATTTGCAAGAAGGATAATATAAGATTCAAAGCAGTTATATAAAATTATTGCCACTGGACACTTTAAGAAGGGCAATTTCACTTTTCATTCTCATCACGTCACATCAAAAGAAAAAAAGGTTCACTGGTGCTCCCACTCTATCACCATACCTATCATACCCTCCACTTGAGTGTTTTGCTAGTTGGCAATGGGTCCACCATATTGCCATGTTATGTATCAAGGCACACATTTCTTTTACCAGTGTGAAATCAAGAGTCTTACAATCTTTTTGCACATATGAAACCTACAGCACCAAGAGAAAAACCTCATAATCATTTTTTGTGTCTTTAACCCACTAAAACTATGGAAAAGTTGTACTTACTAAGCAACTCAGAGTAATTAACGTAATTGTGGATCAAAACAGACAAAAGCAAGGAGAGTGTTACCACCAATATGCAAATCAGAAATTAACTCTTTTCCAGCCAGTATTTATTTTGCTCTACAGAATTAAGTAAATGGTCCGAATGTATGGCCACCAGGTTTTCTAGACCAATCATGACTGAAAAATGTTCTACTGTTGACATGACTTTCCTGCCCTATATTTTTTTATTTGAAAATATTGATACTGTGACTAATTGAAGGGCCAAAGGAGCACTGATGGGTGGTAATGGCACAAAGTGTGTTGAGGGCAGGTTGCTACTTTGTGGATCATGTTCTCCCTCTTGACTCCCTATCTTCCTTTCTAGTTGCCTTGGCTATGTCACAATCATCCATCCCTTTTCTCCCTTCTACCATGACTTCTTATATGTGCAAGTCAGGTGATAAGACTTAAAACAACCCAACAGTTCTTGCAGGTAATAATTGCTCTAAGAAGTAAAAAAACAAATGAACAAACAGAAATCATGATTTTAGGATTCCATAAGAAAGGACAAGAATTGTATGTCTCTTACAATATGCACTTTATACACTGCACCCAGGGCTGTCATATATGGTTGTATAGCTTGTAGATCATGGCAGGAATTTTGTCCTCATAAGGATTTGTAATAGTTTGATCATTTTGATCAGCTGAGTCAATTTTGGGTTGTTAGGAAAGTATTTCCAGGCTAAGGAGCCTGAAATGTGGCCAAGATGAAAGAGTGTATCAAATCAGAGAATGATGCCAGGAGAGACAGGAACTGCCCTGTGGAGGTGCAAACACATATTGGAGGGTGGTTCAGGGTTTAGCATATGTAGGATGTTCATGAGGATGAAGTGTGCTGAGCTATAATGCTGGGAATGCAATTAATCAGATGTATACTTCTAGACTGGGATCATGGCTCAAATAACAATTTGTTAGCTCTTCTCATAATATTGGCTCTAAAGAGTTTGTGTGCCTTTTTCCTTGTGCTACTTAATATGAAGGAAATATTTGGTCCTGTGAAATCAGAGTCTAATAACAAAAAGATTACTTGGAATCTTTTTCCAGCTGCCTGTTTTGATTCATTATGTACTTTGGGTAAACTGCATATGCTGCATTCTTTCAATTTTTTTCAGTTGGTAATATTGCCTTTTCTACTTTTCACACCACCATATAAATGTAATCATTAAAATGATAAGTCATAATCAAAAGGTTTACAGTAGCTACTATACCAATAGGTTACAATAGAAACTAAGTGCTTAGGATACTACCAAGTTAGCAATTGTATTTATGCTTACAGATCAAATCCTGAAGATATATAAAAAGAGCTGATTAGAAGTGAAAATATATGGAAAAAGATATGTAAGGTCAAAGTTAATATAGAAGTGAAAAGATAATACTACTAAACACATAAGGAACTTACCATCTTCTAAACACTGAATACACATTGGCAAGTTTTCAAAATATCACTTAGTGAGGAGAATCTGGGTGGCTCAATTGGTTAAGGATCCCAACTCTTGGTTTTGTCTCAGGTCATGATCTCAGGGTCATGAGATCAAGCCCCACATTGTGCTCCTCACTGAGCATGGAACTTGTTTAAGAGTCTCTCTCTCTCTCTTAAGATTCTACCCTTCCTTCCTCCCTCTCTCTCCAAAATAATAAAAATACAAATATCACTTAATGAAAAAGAGTTAATTCAAAGAATGCCGATTAATAGAATCAAATTTTTTTAAATAAAATAAGGTTACATAAGGGAGAAAAGAGAATCTCAGAGCACAACTACATGGAGAACAGACATGTCCTGGAATATTTCTGGAGTGCCTCCTCAAATAGGGACTAAGACAGAAGGCAAACAATTCAATACAATATGACCAATGCTGAGAAAAACTATAAGAGGACAAAGTAGGGAGCAATTTCATACATGGGGGAGGAGGGAAAGCCTTACAGGGGAAATGACCCCTAGGAGGACAGTGAATGAACAGGGGACTTGTTCAGCCTGAATTTTATATAAAGAAACTAAGGAAATGGAATCTTTTGGGGCATTTCTTTGAAATGTAAATATTTTGAAACCATTTCCCTCTGAACTGCATTTCCAAATCAAATGACATTCTCCATTCTCCATTGTAAGACCTGCTGACTGGTGTCATGAAGGGCTGCTTGTTCATGTCTCTCCAGCTAATCTCTTGGAACTTGAGCACTTCCGAACTACCACCAGGTAAGTCACATGCTTATCAAAGTCAGTTCACTTTGTTCTTAAACTTCATATGGCAGTTATACTTAGCAAATGATATAATTTGATTAAATATTTATGCCAGTTGTACTTATGTAATTAGGACTTTAATTAAATATTAAATAAATCAATGAAATGTAAGTAAAAAAAGAAAAGTCATTATTCCTTTTAAAACACAATTGAATGCTTTGGAAAGACTCCATAAAAGCCAGTCACAAAATAAAAGTATTCTGATGAATTAATTATGTATGGACAATAATTATATCAGTTTGGGGAGAGGATTATAAAACTATAAAGATTCTGAACTCAGATTGTGCCAAAATTGTATGTAAATATCCATAGGTATTTCCAAAGTGTCTTATATCACTTTAAAGAAACTGATACAGGGACTCCTGGGTGGCTCAGTTGGTTAAGCGTCTGACTTTGGCTCAGGTCATGATCTTAGGGACCTGGGATCGAGCTCTGTGTTGGGCTTCCTCCTCAGCAGGGAGTCTGCTTGACCCTCCCCTTATCCTGCTACCCCTCCCCCTGCTCATGCTCTCTCTCTCTCTCTCAATTAAATAAAATCTTAAAAAAAAAGAAACTAATACAAAAGAGTAAGTAATTGATTGCTAATTGTAGAATATGAATCATGGCTGTGATTTATAGGAGAAATATTTGGAACTCCAAGCAGAGTTTTCATACCCAAATTAAAGACCTTGATCCTATATCAAAAGATTGCCAGTGATTGTAGATTTATATACTTTAAGTTCAAAGTAAGAAGTTTGTGGTATTTATGTATTTTTTGTTAATTTCCAATTTAAAACTCTTTTTGCCCAACTAACTAGTCCCAATGGTATTTGAAAAGAGACCTCATGTGGTACGATGAAAAAACACTTATTTCTCCTCCTTATCCATAAGTGGCACAGTTAGTGAATCACTGCACATAACAACTTGTAGAGGAGGGGTAGGTGTGTTTGCATCTGTGAGGGAAGATTTATAATTAAAAGTCTGCTGAAAATCTTAATTCTGTTTCTGTTGTTATCGTATTCAAGTCTTACTATTTTAACATGAACTTTCTAAAAATTACTTTTGGTTCAGTGGTAATGCTGTCAGAATTCGAAAGGGCAAGGCCAGCTGCCTGGGTGTGTGAACTCTTCAGTTTCAGGAGCCGTGATAATTGGTTTAAAGTTTGCTATCACAATCTCAAAATTCTTGACACTTTTATCTTTGAATTTGTGTTCTGTGAGTGAAGTCTGGTGGGACAATGGAGCATGTGATCCAGATATATGTGATTCTCTCTCTCTCTCTCTCTGTGTGTCTATTTATCTATCTCAAAATTCCCGGCTGTCCCATGCACATATAGTGTCTGCAATGCCCACAAGCACAGAATTTCAGTGGATCCATTATGCATGGGAGTTTAGCAAGCCTAAAAGTGAATACAAAATAAGTGCGCTATGTCTATGGCCAAGTGAGAACACTGGCAAACTTAGGAGGCCACTCTTTCCACTGGAACCAGAACTTGCTTTGAATATAGCAAGAAGGCAATGGCATTCTTAGGAACAAGAACTGCCAAGGAATCCTACGGTAGGTAGAATGATGCCTGTCCCCACACTATCCCCTCAACAAAGATGTCTATATCTTAATACCTGTAAGCTAGGATATCCTAGGTTACATGGAAAAGGGGGAATTAAGATTGCTAATCAGCTGACCTTAGATGGGACCATCACCCTGGATTATCCAATGATATCCAGAGTAATCACATGGGTCCTTATGAACAACAGTAAAAGAGAAAAAAACCTGATAGGTGTCTGCAGGAGAAAGACTTACTCTGATCTTTCTGGCTTAGATGATGGAAGGAGAAGCCATGAGCCAAGGAATGAGAGGACCATTAAAACCTGGAAAAGGCAAAGGAAGCAATCCTTCCCTAGAGCCTCTGGAAGGAGTATGGTCCTGCTGACAGCTTGATTTTAGCCTAGTGAGACCCATTTCAGATTTCCAACCTCCAGAACTGTAAGATACTAAATTTGTGTTGTTTAACGTCCGTAAGTTTGTGGTAATTTAATTACAGTAGCTATAGAAAATGAATAAAACCCTATCATATCCCATCTCACTCATATTCCTTTCCTCTCTCAGACACCTGTTTGTGCTAAAAATGATGGCGCCAGAGGAGAGGGTTCAGTCTTTCCTTACTTGACAGTAGCTGCTGGTACAGTGGTGGTCAAAGGAACGTAAGCAAGTCAAGAAGCAAAATAAAAACAGTCGGGGGTAGGGGACGCTTGGGTGGCTCAGTCGTTGAGCATCTGCCTTCGCTGCCTTTGTCTCAGGTCGTGATCCTGGGGTCTTAGGATCGAGTCCTACATGGGGCTTCCCTCAGGGAGCCTGCTTCTCCCTCTGCCTGTCTCTACCTCTCTCTGTGTCTTTCATGAATAAATAAATAAAATCTAAAAAAAACAAACAAACAAACAAACAAAACAAACAGGGGACATATGTGAGGCATTGCCACTATTCTGGTAAGAACAAAATACATAGACATATATAAGCTACCAAATACACGTGTGATTTCTGTGACTCCCTATGTGAGTTAAATGCTCATGGCCACACTTAAGACACAATCGCAAAATATAAAGACAAATGGCAAAATTCACACTAAAACAGCATTTTAAATATTTCTTTACTTAGAACAACATGAAAAGCAAAGGTAAAGACACCACAAGAAGTTGACAGACCACAAAGAAAGGAAAATGTCTATATTTTTGTACCTTTGGTAACACTTTTTTCTGATGTTTGAATGAGGGTCTCCACATTCTCATTTTGCACAGGGCCCAGCAATTCATGCAGCTGGCCTTGGCCCCAGCAACAGGTGCAGTGCCTGGCATTCCATAAATACTCCACAAATATTTTATTTAAAAAACCAATGAGGAATAACACAATCATAAAGTACAAGCTGAATGAGTTTGGTCTTTCCAAAGCCAATCTGCTCAAGAGGCATTTTTACCCTAGACACACCCTCCACAGGAACATCAGGCTGACTCTGATGTGGCATCTAGCCTTTGGTAGATGTGTCTTTGTGTTTCTAGAAATGACCACCCTGTGACCCAATGCAATAACACCCCACCCTCCCAACTCCGATTCTATCACCTTCCTCTCAGGAGCACCCAGCTACCTCCCCTCCTATGACGGAGCCTGAGATAGGATGGATAGATATGACTTTCCTAACAACTTGTTTAGGATCAGAAGAAATAAAAACCCTGAATAAACCTTAAATCCAGAAGCCCAGAACTTCTAGTAACCTTCATCCTCCTGAAATCCCCTCTGCAGAGACTCAGGACAGCAATTTGTAGTTTTTTTTTTTTTTTTTTTTTAAGATTTTATTTATTTATTCATGAGAGACACACAGAGAGAGGCAGAGACATAGGCAGAGGGAAAAGTAGGCTCCCTGTGGGGAGTAGGATGCAGGACTCAATCCTAGGACCCCGGGATCATGCCCTGAGCCCAAGGCAGATACTCAACCACTGAGCCGCCCAGGCGTCCCTCCCTTTACCCCTTAAGAATGTTTCCCCTCAGCCTCTTCTTGAGTGACTCATCCATTCACTTGTCTCCTTCTCAGGGACAGCCACAGTCCTATCATGAGGTAGCATGAGAGGCCCTTATTATGTAATTTGTTACATTCTTTCCTAGGCCATGCCTAAGACTCTTCCATGTGTCTTCAGA
This sequence comes from Canis aureus, assembly GCF_053574225.1. Classification (NCBI taxonomy): domain Eukaryota; kingdom Metazoa; phylum Chordata; class Mammalia; order Carnivora; family Canidae; genus Canis; species Canis aureus. The sequence continues at coordinate 83,493,126 of NC_135611.1, read as the reverse complement.
TGAAACTATTCTGGGCCCTTCCTGGGTAACAATTCAATCTCCCCAAGATCCTTGCTGCTCTGGCCTTCCTTTAAACTCAGATGGCCACAAAGACACATCTGCCCTTTGGCTGAGCTGTCCCTGATAATTCACCCCAGGGCCATACCTGGACCAGGGACACTTAAGCCCTATGGTCAGGCCCCATGGGTGTTGGACACAGCTTTTTAAAAAAGTGTTGTTCTAGTTGCTTGCCAGTCCTACTGGTTTTTACTGGTTGTAAAATGTTCAGGAAGATGGAAACTGGCAACAGGTCTGGGAGGCAGGCAGGTCTTGGGAGAAGACCAAGGATCCCTGGGAATTTTAGACAACAGGCAATCAATTCCATGAACTCTATAACATCTTTTGCAATAAGAACTACTCAAGATGCTCACTTTCAGTGGGAGTGATAGACATAACTCATTCAGCGCTCCAGAGAAGGTTACTTCATGGGCCATAATCTGCGATGGAGAAGAAGGAGGATGAGTGAGAAGGGGATTGAAGCTGGTCTTAGACATTCCTGGGCTGGAGGTGGGTGTCAGCCAACTGTAGAGTGGCTGTAGGGTGGGGCAAGCTCTGGGGAGGGACAGGGGAGGGATCCCTTAACCTGTATTAGGACTGAGGCTCATGAGAAGGGCCCTGAATAAGATAGGGGAGACTCTGCTGGGGAACGGCCACCACAGATGAGGACAGTGCTACACTCTGTGTAGATGAGGACACTCTGGAAGAGCTACTCTGTGTCTGAGGCACCTGGTGCCTACAGGCATGGGACACACGGCTGCTGTGGCCTGTGCACCTGCTCTCTTTTGCCTCCTTGTTCTTGAAGAGTGGGAAGACTGGTATCCTGTGTTTCAGTAAGTGACTCTAAGGCATTCCCAGACTTTGCTTGGTAGCCCGATTTCAGGAATTTTCAAGATGGTTCCTCCTGTTCTCTTCCCAAATCCCGAAGTCCCCTCTCTTGATGATTCTTTTTTTTTTTTTTTTCTCTTGATGATTCTTATCTTCAGGTGCTCCTGGACCTCAAGGAGGAGGGAAAAGTCTAGTGGCCTCCACGTGCTCCTTCTAAGGCCTCCCCTGAGAGAGGCCTCTGTTAAGATCAGGTCAGGGACCAAGTGAGATTTGCTTAAGGAATGGGATCCAGAGTCTGAGTGTGCTTTGGGGCTAGATAGGGAATGTCAGTTATTTCCTGGTTCATGTTATGTACTCATAGCAGTGCAGGACATACAGTAGACACTTAGTCAGGAATGTCTCAACACACCAGCAAAGGGACGAATCCTCGAACTCATAGAAATGATCTAGGACAGCAAATGAATAGTGGCTTAAGATACTTTTGTGGTGACCATCCCATTACCTGAGACTAAATTCTAGCTCCCCATATATACATTATTTTCAGAATAGTGCTATTCAAGTTTTCTTTATTTTTTTTTTATTTTTAAAAGATTTTTACTTATTTATTTATGAGAGACACAGAGAGAAAGAGGCCGAGGGAGAACCAGGCTCCCTGCGGGGAGCCTCATGTGGGACTCGATCCCTGGACCTCGGGATCATATCCTGAGTTGAAGGCAGACCCTTAACCGCTGCCACCCAGGTATCCCCAAATTTCCTTTAAACGCTAATCCAGTCACATTGTTTCTCCTCAGACACCTGTCGTTCAACTACTCAATTCTGCCTCCAGCCACATGAAGTAACAACTTTTTTTTTATTAGGTCCTTAAGTATTTTCTAGAAATTTTAATGTAAACATAAGCAAATTCAAATATATTTTCCAAGCCTCCCCTCCTTTTATGGAAAGATTGTCACATTTATTGTTTTCATGCTGCTTTTTCCACTTGATAACATATATTAAAAATCTTTCCTTATTATTTTGTGTTCTCATTCCTTTTTACTAAGCTGCGTAGTGTTGATGGACATTTGTTTATCCCCCCCATCTATTGTATGATAAACAATGCTGCGATGAATAACTTTGTATATACATCATGTCACAAGGGTGCAAGTTTCCTTGTAGCATAAATTCCCATAAATGGAATTACTGACTGAAAGGGTACATGCATTTATAATTTTTGTGGTTATTGCCAAAAGCCCTCCATATGGGTTGTACAAATTTATATTCACACCAGAAATATGTAAGTGCCCGGTTCCCCACAGCCTTGCCAACGGAGCAGAGCATCAAAGTTTTTAGATTTTTGCCAGTGCAAGAGGTAAAATATTGTTTATTATGTAATTGTTTATATATCAGTGTCATCCTTTCCCTTTCACTCCCCACTCCCCCCTGCCTCCCCCCACGTTCATTTTTAAAGATTTCTTCTAAGTGAATGAGAGAAGGAGGTTGCCTGCCTGAGAGTGCAGTGTCTCACTCTCTCAGGGGAAAAGACCAGCCGCATTGTGTGAGGCCCACTGTTTGGAGCCAAGGGGATAAATGACACGATCCATCCAGACCTGAGCATTGTGTCCTACAAATCCAGGAAGAAATAAAACACCCATCTGGTGGTGGGAACTGCAAGGAGAGTACCAGGTTGTAAATCGCTGGGAAAGGCCAGTCTCCCTCCTCAGTTCTGCAGCACTGTCCAGTAGCTTTGACGATAAATGTCTGATGTGAATCTGTTTCCATCAACAGAGCCATGCATTATAAAATGAGGTTAATCAATGTCATCCAAAAAGGCCATGTGTTATGGCAATTCGGGGTGCGGGCAGGGCAGTGGGGGGAGCAGTGCAATAAGGCAAACCAGAACAGATTGGTGCGTTTTCAGACTGTGAGCATAATTTGCATCTGTAATTTTATTCAGCAACTCCCAGGTGGAGTATAAAGAGATTTCCGTTTTTGTTTATCTTGTCATAGATCATGCTTTTGGTTAAATTAGCCTTGCAAAAAGTTTTCTTGACTATTTTGGTCCATCAACACCACCTTTTGGCTTACAAATGTGTAAGAAACTGCTGACATTTTACGAATGACACCTCCATGTGATTACCCTCCACTTCCTACGGCATCCCACCATTCTGAAGGAAGGAGTGTTCCTAATTTAAAATTAAATTAAGCGGCTTCCTATGGTAACCTTAGTCCCGAGTTCCCCCAGAGCATTCAAGCTCAAGCCCTGTTGAAATTATAATAAAGGTTAGCCTGTATTAAGTGGTTAGTATCAGGCCATTTACTTGTGTAAAATTATGAATCTTCACAGTAATTTTATGAGACAGGAATGGATAGCATCTCCATTTTAAGGTGGGAAACTGAGGGCCCCAGGGTCAAATGACTTGCCCAGTGTTTCTACAAGATGGGTAGAGTCTGGTTTTTAATGTAGATAGTCTTGTCCCAGAGGCTGGAAAGTTAGAGACAGAGAGAGAGAGAGAGAGAGAGAGAATTTCTTTAAGTAACTGCTGGACTTTATCCAAGGCTCATTTAGCGGACTCAAATCTCTTCCCTAACCCCCAAATTTTTTTAATTTTTTTTTTTTTTATGATAGTCACAGAGAGAGAGAGAGAGAGGCAGAGGAAGAAGCAGGCTCCATGCACTGGGAGCCCGATGTGGGATTCGATCCCGGGTCTCCAGGATCGCGCCCTGGGGCAGAGGCAGGCACCAAACCACCCAGGGATCCCTCAGATCTCTTCCCTAACCCCCAAATTTTTAATAATTTTAAAATCACTAAAATAAGTGTAATGTTGAAAATTATACCTTTAGTGTGACCACCACAAAACAGTTTTTAAAAGATTTTATTTATTAATTCATGAGAGACACAAAGCCAGAAAGACTAAGGCAGAGGGACAAGCAGGCTCCCCACAGGGAGCCTGATGCAGGACTCAATCCCAGGACCCCGGGGTCATGACCTGAGCCAAAGGCAGACCCTCAACTGCTGAGCCACCCAGGTGCCCCAAAACATTTTTTTAAATCGCTTTTGCATGTCATCTTTCAGTCTTTGAACACATATTTTACGTAGTTGTAATTATAACAATCATAGTAACTTTATATGCTGCTTTTTCAATTAATAGTACCTCATAAGTATTTTCCATGCTGTTACATAGTATTCATAATTATTTTTAATGACTTTATAGTATTCTATTCAGTTAAACTACTAAATTGGATTAACTATTCTCCTATTGGATTCACAAGATCATTTAAATTCTACAGCCAGAGGTAATAATGGCAGTAAATATTTTTTTTTTGGCAGTAAATATTTTAACATTTATAGCTTTATGCTACAATTTGAATTACTACCCTAGGAGAAATTTCTAAAAGTGGATCAGAAAGCATAAATGGCCATCCATATTGCTGCTGCCATGGCTGTGAATGAGCCTTCCATTTTCCCTACAACCACACCAGCAATGGCAATTACCTACTTCAAAGTAGGTGAGTTACTTTAGCAGATTTCAATGCTGAGTATGAGTTATTTATTTTTATTTCACTGATAATTAAAAGCATAGTTCATCTGAGAAATAATGAGGAATACATTAAACAAATAAACTTGTCTTCTACTTTACATCATTCAGGTTCCCCACTCCCCATCCCTGACCTTAACATCTAAGTTAGGTCCTAAGAGTACTGCATGTGATCAAGGACAAAACAGTTTTCTTAGCCTTCTGCTGTCATTAGAAAGTAATGAAGCATGTTCTGACCTTGGCCCAATGCCCTTGAAGGACCTGGGCGATGTTTTTGTTGCCAAGATCTCAATGCATCATTGAGTGACATCTGCTGTTCAAAAAAATTGAGTAAGTGGGTAAGAACATGGTTCAAAGGTGAAACTAGAAACTCATTATATTTAACTCATTCTAATAAGAAAAGATGCAAACACAAGTCCAAATTGGCACTAAAGTGAATATCTACACTTTCCTCCATGAAAAACCATCTACATTGATTTTTTTTCCTTGTGCCATTAAAGGTCAGAATGAAAAATACTTCGCCCTTTAAGATTGTCCCATAAATAGGCTAGTTTTTGCTGAGAGTAAGAATTTTCCCATACAACCCTAATATCTTATTCATCTTCTCTCCTCTGCAAACACAAACAGCTTAAAGCTTTATGAACAAGCCCACTATAAAGAGAAGACCACACGGGGTGGGGGGGCCTTGACAATATAATTCACAGGGACAAAATGCCTTGATATATACTGTTTAGACTACGGGAATTATTGTATAAAGCTGATAGTTTTGTCATTTTGCTTAGCACACACATCACATTGCCTGAATTCCCTTTTTTTTTCTTTTTTTATAGGGCATAAATAAGATGTAAAGTGACACCACTGAACATAGCAAGGCCCATTCAGGGATTGCACTATATGAGAGGAAATGGACAGATGAGACCTGTATCAATGAACATTTTTCTTCTTCACACATCAAATAAAGACATCTCCAGAGCCGTTACTGTGGCATGCAATGCCATATTTTTTTGTAATTAATGAGTAAAGTGCAAGGTCCAGAGAGATTTCTTGGGAATCTGAGTGATTTGAGAACCCTTCTGTACCGTAACTCACCACCTTAAATTTTCATAAGCTTTTGACATTTCAAAAATAATATGTATGCTGGGGCCAAGAGTTGATTTTTTTCCTATATGAATTCTTGTGTTTGTGGGTTGTAGTTTTTTTTTTTAGAGTAGAGTTAGCCCAGAATTGCTTTTGCAGCAATAAAAGGCGATTTTATTGAAGATCAACTTTATTGCTACTGAACACAATGTATTTATTATCTACTTTTATTTTCTCTGAGGAAAATCTCAGAGAGAAAAGGAAATCTCTGCAAGTCTCTACATTCCAAAAGTTTTCTTCAGCGCACTAATAGCACCACGGATATCACATCCACATCCATAAAGAATTTTGAGGGCAGCCCGGGTGGCTCAGTGGTTTAGCGCCGCCTTCAGCCCAGGGCATGATCCTGGAGACTGGGATCAAGTCCCATGTCCGGCTCCCTGCATGGAGCTTGCTTCTCCCTCTGCCTGTGTCTCTGCCTCTCTCTCTGTGTCTCTTATGAATAAATAAAAAAACAATTTAAAAAAAGAATTTTGAGCTCTATAATTGCCCAGTTAGGGTGGGTAATATTAATTTCCTTTTCTAGATAAAGACAGTATCCTTCAGTGATGCAACAGGTTACTAGATAGTCAGTTACTAGATAGTAGAAGGACTTGAGATTCACTGTTGCCTATTCTTGGCACTACAGCACCGTGGCTCCACTGGAAATAAAAGGGCTGCTGAGATTACAAACCAAATTTGGGATAGAGGGTTACGACCCATTTCTCTCCACATATCACTTGTTGCCTTGGAGTGGGTATGACTCCAGTGTCAGCTCTTCAAACTTCATTCTGTTCCTTTGTGGAAAGTTCCTGATCATTCTGAATCTTTCCGCTCTTTCTTCCCACATTGGGATAGCAGAAGGCTGATAAAAACAGTAGACTGAGTTCACGGGCAAGTTTTAATCACTGTTTTTGTATAACTGAAGGCAGGTGGCCAAGTGGGTAATACCATAATCGGTGAAAATCAGTAATTCCTAGGAAGAGTTCCCAAGACAGAAGGGCCAAGAAAAATGGGAATTTGCTTATATCCTTGCTGGCTTAGGTCCATAGATTTGTATAAAATGAGCATACTTTAAAAGCTCCTTTTAATACTTTACCCACAGAACAGAATTCACCATAATCCAGCTCCCTTGTGGATCTGGGTAAAGAGATTTATTTGCTGCGTTGCCAAATGGAGTCCATTATAAGACCACTTCATAGAATTTCACCCCTTTTTTATTTTCCCCACCCCCACTCACCCCTCACAATATCGCAAGAAAATGTCTATGTGTAGAGGACAAGTAATTCAGGAAATTTCCCGAAGGTATTTTTTGTTCATTATTCTTTGCATAAAATGTATCACAAAGGTCATGAGAAAATTGAAATGACAGTATCATATATTACCAACCTTTAGTGTACAACATCTTACCTGTTTTCCGTGGGTCTCCTCTTTATTTTCTTCACACGGTTGAGTAAGGTGAAGGACAAAGGTGTGTCATTAGAGAAAACTTATCTTGGCAATTAGCAGTGGTAGAAAAGGAAATGTCAGGGAGAGAAGGAAAGTGCAGTAACATTTAACAACTAGCAGCAACTCTGGCAATATGATCCCAATTAAGCCCTTCAGGGTCTGTTATTCTTTGGTCCCACACAGCTAGTTCTGCCCAGACAAAAAGAAGGGGGCAGGTTAGGTAATTATATGGATAATGTAAAAATTCTTTTCAGCTCCTGATTTCTTCCTTTTGGGAAAAAATAAGAAGAGAAAAGTTGGTCCTTAACTTTTCCTTTCCACTAACATCTGTATTGCTTGAGTGTGTGTGTGTGTGTGTGTGTGTGTGTGTGTGTGTATTCACATAAACTGGACATATCTTGTCCTATTGTTTCTATGATATTAGGTGTAGATGGATAGAGCATACATTTGTAATGGCCAAGCTGAGCATATTATTATTATTATTATCATCATTATCATCATAGTTTTTTTTTTTTAAGATGGAGAGGGAGAGCATGCACATGAGTCAGGGGAGCAGCAGAAGAAGGAGAGAGAGAATTGACCCAAGGCTCGATCCCACGACCCTGAGACAATGACCTGAGCTAAAATCAAGAGTCAGGGGCTTAATTGACTGAGCCACCCAGGTGCCCCCAAGCTGAGCACATTATATACAAGTCCCCCTACTTATCATATGCATTTTCCTCCTAATAGTGGAAGGAGGGAGTCAGTGATGATACGTATCTATCAGTAGTTATTCAAGAGTCATAGCTAGAGCAGCTCCAGTTTTTTCTTTTTTTTCCCCTTATGCTGTTAAGACAATAGCTCACCTTTGAAAGGTGGTGATTCTGAAGGTTTGATAAGATATATGAATAAAAGTCACTTGCCTTTTCCAATTGTTTTGAATAAATAAATGTTAACAGAGTTCATAGCTCCCTCACTACTTAAGCTTTCAGAGGCTTTGCACTATAACTGACAACCCTGGAACATTTTGAGAAGGGAAAAAACACCTTGTGCTTTTTCAACAAAATAAGGGAGATGGATTCTATCTTCAGGCCATGGGAAATACATACAGTATTTAGGGTAATGAATTTACTTCACATGGGTGAAGGTATTATTTCCCTGTTCTTGTTTTTACTGATTTTTTAACTGCTGAGATAAATGCATCTTTCAGCATTATCATTCAGCATGCCATAAATCATATTACATTATGTGTGACTGGTTGGAATTATTGAATAATAATCAAAGTAGACATGTCCAGAATGCCAGGTGGCAGTTTTCCAATCCTGCCTCCTATTTCCTGGAGCTTGTGTGGACTAGAAGAGGCAGCAGAAATGGAGGGAAAAAAGCAAGATAAGTAGGATCAATGAATAAATATCCAATGGGGTAGTGGCACATTCAAGGAATCATAATTTATATTTCTTATGAATTTTTTCAGTGTAGCAGAAATTAACCTAGAAATGGTCATATCCTTGAAAAGGTATAACCTTAGTCTCTGAGGAAAACTGTCTTAGTTTCTCTCCTGTACATAGACCATTATAATCTGCCACTAGGCATTGTGGTTGAGCTGAAAATTCAAATTAAACATCTATGAGGGATTTTCAGGTAATAGAACTTTTGAGGAGCCACTCTAAGTAGTGGTCTCTAATCTTTGACAGTTTGTTAAGTAACAATGGTAGTTGTTTAGGACAATTATGAATTTAGGCTACTTTGGTTTGATATAGGCTGTTGTCCAGACTGTTAAGCATTTGAGAAGACTTTCTGTGATTAACTCCTGACATGCCTTCTCTGGTGTGTATTAGAAGATGTGTGCTCACCATAAACAACAACCAAATAAGAAACGTGGGGGTTATTTTATTAGTAGCTGGATAAGTGTTCAGTATCCTCTCATTGCAGGGCTTTTCTGGCAAGCTGTGCCAGAACATGTGGCCTGTCCCAGGAGACTCAGTGTCTGCTTTTCCAATCAGTGGTGTAGATAAGAATGGACAGTCTATCAAAGAACAGAATCTTCCATGCTTGCCTCATGGAAAAAGAAAGCATATTATTGAGCACCTCCTCTGCTCTAGGGACTGGGGAGAAAGTGGCAAGCAAAAGAGGCATTGTCCTTTACCTTTGTACACCTTATAACCTGGGCAGGGCACATAGGATGGAAGTATCCAGTAATGAGCAGGTTTTCTTCTGAGTATGCAAGATATCAGAGTTATATGGTAGTTTTCTTAAATTACCTGTGAGATATTTCATGCTCTCTTCTTTCTCTGGATTCAATATTAAGCATGATCTATGTCTGTGATTATCAAAATGATCCCTAGATCACAGCATCTGCATCACCTGGGAACTCAACAGACATGCCAATTCTAGAGCCCTACTCAGAATCAGAAATGCTGGGTTGACATAAGGCAATCTGTCCTTAACAAGCCTTGCAGATGATTCTGAAGCATGCTAAAGCTTGAGAAACACTGTTCTAGCCTAGTGCTTTTCAAAATTAATGGGCACATGAAACTCCTGTGGATCCTGTTAAAATGAAGCCTGAGTCAGCAGAAGAGCCTAAAGTTTGGAGGATTTCTAACATGCTCTTAGGTGATGCCAATGTTGCTAGGCCTTGGCACCACACTGTGAATAGCAAGGGTTTGGGTGTCCTTGTTGCTATTGACGTGTAGTTTGGAGAGTTTTAGCCTGAAGAAGGAAATATTAATCTTCTTTCCTCTGGACACCTATAGACATTGAAATCTGTTTCTATTACATCATTTGTTATCTTCTGTAATTATTTGTTTGCATCTATTTTCCATTGGTCTTTCAGCTTGTTGAAGGCAGAAAGAATACCTTTGTTTGCTGCAATTCTAAGTGCCTGGCATATAGAAGACCCTTGATAATGGGCAATAGAGCAAGATTCTGATATCTATATCCATGTAGCCTGTCAACAAGAGATGTATTAAAACTCTTTGCAAGTAATTTCTATGTTATTTATTTGGCAACCTCCTGACAGTTGTTTACTGCCAGCTTATGATGGACTAGTTAAATCCAGAGGCTGAGATCCTTCAAGCACAGCTAAAGTAAGATGAACTTTTTGTCTTAAATAGCTATATGTCTAGTGGAGAGTGGGAGTGAAATAAAGCTGATTTTGGTCTGGCTCCTGGTGGACAGTAGCTAAGGGATTGTCATTAGCTTTACTTTTTGAGTTAAAGATTGTCAGTCCCCAGGGGAAAATCTGGTTCTAGTGTGGAGAGTTTAGCATTCTGTCTTGAAAAGACTACTCTCATTTTACCCATGACAGAGGCTGGAATTCTTTTCTCCATCTGTTCAGAATAATATGGTGAATATTGTGGATCATCTCATTTGTGGCCTGTTTCTCCTTAGTCAATTATTGATAAGGATACTTTTTTTTTTTTTCATGTTCTCTCATATTTTCACAGACTAGCACTCAGTTCTGGCTAGTCTGTGAAAATATCTACTATTATAGTCTAAAGAACTCTGGTGGCTACGGAGGTCACCTCTCCATTGTACCATCTCTCTCATGTGCTCAGAGGAATTCTAATAGTGTGAAGACGGACATCACTGAGGTGATGGCACTGGGAAAAGGGTAGGGATATCTGGTAATATGCAGTTGAAGCAATTTTCTCTTCATTCAGTGGGAAACCTAGTGGAAGAATTAGATCACTTGTCTTTGGAGAAAGCAAGTTGCCCATTAAAAGGGGCCAGTTGGTAAGAATTTAGTGAAGAATATAAAGCAAAGCTAAGTGGTGTAAGCTTACCGATCCCGAGTTAAATGCAGGTTAAAGGCTTAACACATCTTCACAGATACAGATAGATATTTACTGCACTTATACATTTCAATATATCTAATAAAGATCTCTAACACTAAGAGCAGTACCCAAAGTACTATTTACCAAAAGACCTACATAAATGCATCTTTCTTCTACTTACTACAGAAAAACAGTAGGTCATATTGCATTTTCATTAGATGTTTAATTATCATAGGCCCTCACAAAACATTTTATCTACAACTTCTAAATTCATTTCACTTGGGATCACAGGAGTTAGTCTACTGGAATGATTTTTAGTAAAGTCTGGCTTTAAATTAGGACCGTCTGGCTTTTACAGATCAAGTAGCAAGTAGGAAATCTATTGTGCCATCCAGACCACCAGGACTATAAATTGATTTGAAGCTCTGGCCCCATGGAATGTATTCCTTTCTGGGCAGCTATCCAGAGACAGCAGTTTTGTAGTCATTCTCTCTCATTCCCAAATATTTCTTTTTCAAGATTATATTTTAAAACAAAATTTTTCTATTAATGTAAAAGAATCATCGGACAAAACATTATTACAGTTGTCAAAGGATATCTTGCTCTTGGGGGAATTATCGGTCGGGATCTAAACCTGAAAAAAACGTATCTAAAATCCCTCTTATCATCATTTTCCTATCTTTACCCTCAGAAAGGCAGCTGAGAACTGAAGGGGTAACCTTCCTTCTGGGGTTTCTAAGTAGGGTCTGGAGGCAGGAAGAATGATCTTCCTTGAAAAATGTGTTCATCATATGTCATCAGGAAACGGCAAATTAAAACAATAGATACCACTTCACCAGAGTGATCTAAATCTGAGACACTGACAGCATCAATGCTAGCGAAGATATGCTCTAAGAATAGTCTTTAAGGGGTGCCTGGGTGGCTCAACCGTTGAGCATCTGCCTTTTTTTTTTATTTTTTTTTTAATTTTTATTTATTTATGATAGTCACAGAGAGACAGAGGCAGAGACACAGGCTCCATGCACCGGGAGCCCAATGTGGGATTCGATCCCGGGTCTCCAGGATCGCGCCCTGGGCCAAAGGCAGGCGCCAAACCGCTGCGCCACCCAGGGATCCCGAGCATCTGCCTTTGATTGAGGTTGTGATCCCTGGGTCCTGAGATCGAGTCCCCCACCGGGCTCCCCGTAGGGAGCCAGCTTCTCCCTCTGCCTCTGTCTCTGCCCCTCTCTCTGTGTCTCTCATGAATAAATAAATAAAATTTAAAAAAATAGTCTTTAAAAAATAAATAAGCCCAGAATAAAAAGAAAATCTATGATAATTTGATTTATGGCCCAGAGAATTAAACACTTGTTTGATTATGAAACAAAAGAATAGTAACTGCAGATACTGGCTGGTCCTCACAGGGTCAGAGACCAGGGTGATTAAGTTTTAGCTCTTAAAAATGATGGATCATGAAGATTAATAGATAACGTGTTCTACCTTTTCCAGAACAGGGTACAGGCCAGCTTGCTAATTACTGGATGGGCAAAGAAATAGATGGCACTCAGTTCTGGAAAACATCATCCCTCCAACCATTCACTCATTCTGAAAGTTTTTGTTGACTAAACAAGTGAAGGAATGCCAATTAGGTGGCATAACCACATTCTGCAGCCATTTAGAACACATCTCGAAGCAGCCTTTTCCATATGAGAGCACCTTTGCAGAAAGCCTATCCAGCCATTAGGAAAAACCAGGAAAGCTAGCAGCTGCTTAAATTTGGGCAGGGTCTGATGATTTATTCTGATGCAATAAGCAATAGAATCTAAATGAGGTATGGGAGGCAAAGAAATAAGGAAAGTTTGGCATCTCCGCCTATCCGGAAGCCTCCTCTCATCGTTAGTGTGAGAAAAGGAAATGGTATTTTTATTTTCATTAAAATGCAACAAGCATCAAAGTCAGAAAATAGATCATTTTTCTCATGGCTAGAAGCATACGGAAGCAGATGAGTGGCTGCATTCTGCTGGGTGTTGCTGGGGGCTTTTCTAACACAGATCTACGACTGCTGTGAGCTCAAATTTGCAGGGAAGAGGAGACGAGGTTGAAGACTAGGTTGGTCACTTTCCAAGCAGGACAAACACTCAGCTAATTCTAAAAGATCCTCCCTCCCTTCCTTCTACAAGTCTGTGCTGAATGTCTTCTATGTACCAGGGGCATTTATTAGCACTAGAGACAAGAAGGTGAGCAAAATGTGGCCACACTTAGGTTGCTCACAATCTAATGGAAGAGACAGATAGATACTCAAGCAACTGCACCAGTGTTAGAGTACCACATGTAAGGGCTCTAAGAGCATTTTCAGAAAGGGCATTTATTCTGACTTGGGGAGTTCAGAGAAGGCTTTGTAGATGAGATGACACCTAGGTTGATATCCAAAGGGTGAATAACCCAGGTGACACCCCAGGAGTGTGGACAGAAGAGGGGGGCAGGGGAGCAGGGTGGGGGCAGCAGATGATGGTATTGGAAGACTTCCCAGCACGTTCAGAAACCTAGAGGAAAAAGAGAACAGGGCACATTGGGAAGCAGCAAGTAATGCAGTGAGGCTGACGCGTGTTCTAGGATGAGGGGAATAAGGCTGAAGAGATAAGAAAAGACCCTCATAAATCATGCAAAGGTGTTTGAATTGCATCAAAGAGTCTCAAAGCCTCCACTCTGGACAAGTTTAGAACTTCTACATTATGTAGATCCCATGGGATAAAGACCACACCACACACATGGCACCTCTCAGTTACTTCAAGGCACTAAAGTGATCTGTTTATATTTCCGTTCACCCCGAATTGATTATCCATTTCTGAAGGGCAAAGAACAGCTTTTTAAATGTCTGTATTTCCCAATAGAAAATAACCTACTGGGGGCTGCTATGTCAAGGCTGGAACCCAGGCAAAGACGCATAGGCAAAAACTTTAGTCAAACCCAAAGAGGACAGCCACCCACCTTGCCACCATTCTGCGGTTTCCAAGCCTTTGGTGGATAATAACTACAGTAAGTGAAAGGCAGTAATTGGTTCTTTGGACAACACTGCACATTTCTCTGCCCTTTTAATACATCAATTAAAATAATGATGCCAGTTACCAACACAATGTCAGTGCATCAATGCCAGCCTTTTTATGACAGGGTCAACATTTTCCACCAAATAGCAAAATTATGAATCAATCCCTTGCAAATGTTTTAAAAGGTAACTAGTTATGGTGACATGGTAGCTGCACGTGGGGTGAACATCGCATAACATATAGAGAAGTTATCACTATGTTGTATACTTGAGGCTAATGTGATGTGTGTCAACTATACTCAAATTTAAAAAATTAAATTAATAAGGTAACTATGTGAGAACAATTATGATTTAGAGATCTTTCAGTATCATAGAACAACCAGGTGGGGAAAGGAAGTAGGATACATAGCAACAGTCTTAAGAGAGCAGAAAGCTGTTTGTAGGAAGGGTCATTCATATGTTCATTCAGACAGTTATAAAACCTCTATTTGCACAGGTTATAGAGATTCAAAGACAAATAAGGCACTGATGCTGCCCACCAGGATCTCACAGGATTGAGAGGTGTGATGGTGGAGTGCGGAGGTGAGTCATGACAACACAATATGGTAAATACCATGATAAACACAAGCCAAAGGTGTTGAGAAGGTGTGGGGGAGGTAAGTGAAGGAGCCTGGAGTGTGTTGTGGGTTGAATGATGGCTCCTCCCAAAGGTATGTCCATCCAGAACCTGTAAATGTGATCTTATTTGGAAAAGAGGTCTTCACAGGTGTAATTGAGCCTCTGGGATGAGATCATCTGGATTAGGGTAGGTCTTAATCCAATGACAGTCCCTAGAATGGACAGAAGACATGGACACAGGGAAAAAGGCCATGCAAAGATGGAGGCAGAGATTAGAGTTTTATTTCCAAAGCCAAAGAATGCCTACAGCCACCAGAAGCTAGAAGAGGCAAAGACAGACTGTCCTCTGGAGCCTCCAGAGGAAGTGTGGCCATCTCCGTATCTTGATTTCAGATTTCTGGTCTCCAGAGCTCTAAGAGAATAAATTTCTGTTGCAATAAGCCACTCAGTTGTTGGTAATTTGCTACAGTTACCTAAGAAGCTAATACAGGGTGGAAACTGGGAAAAGTCAAGGAACACTTCTGGAAGAGATCGTGCCTGAATGACGTCCTAAAGACAGAGCTAGAATGACCAGCTGGAGTGATCCAGGAGTGCAAATAGGAGGAAGATGGATGGGACTCCTTGGTGGCTCAGCAGTTGATCGTCTGCCTTTAGCTCAGGTCGTGATCCCGGGGGTCCTGGGATTGAGTCCCGTATCAGGCTCCCTAGCAAGGTGACTGCTTCTCCCTCTGCCTGTGTCTCTGCCTCTCTGTCTGTGTCTCTCATGAATAAATAAATAAATCTTAAAAAAAGGAGGAAGATGGAAAAGGGGTAGGAATGGAAGGGCAAGTGATAAGGTGTTCAAGGAAAGGTCTTGAAAAATTCAATGAGCCATCTTAAAAATGTACTTGTGTCTGATTATCTCATGGTTGAGTCGACATGGCCACAGCAGAAAGGGTTACACGCAGACATATATCGCCAAAAAGTTTCTTTGGATAAATAGGTTTAGAAGATAATGTAATGTATACCCTATCAGTAATTTAGAGATCCAAGGTCCACATAAGCATACTGACAACTCAGAGAAATTCTGCACTCTCTTTCCCCTAGAGTCTCAACCATCTTTGTCTTTGTGTGTCTGTGTGTGAAATACTCACTAACAGCTCAAGCAAAACAGCACTTCCAGAGTACGTTTGGGAAACACTGATCATGTCTGGAGGAAGTTGGGAAAGACTCTCCACTCCTTCCTCACAGAAAACCATACTGACAGGGCTCTTGTAATTTAAAAATAGTTTTGTAATTATGTGATTTGGGGGGGGTAATCTTAAACAATGCTGTAAGTTTTGGGGGGTGCCTGAATGGCTCAGTTGGTTAAGGATCTACCTTTGGCATAAGTCATGATCTCAGGGTCCTGAGATCAAACCCCACATGGGGCTGCCTGCTCAGCATGGGGAGGCACACGGAGGGGCCCCACATGGGGAGCCTGCTTTTCCTTTTCCCACCGCTGCGCCCCTGCTTCTGCTCTCTTTCTCTCTCTCTCTCTGTCAAATAAATATATAAAATCTTTAAAAAAAATACTGTAAATTTTTGTAATTAACCTTATAATTTCAAGGGGGTATTTCTTTGTAGTAGGCAAAACACTAATAATTTGCTTTTGGGAATTTACCCTTTAGGCTTGATTCTTCACTGACACCTTAGAAAGTGTGAAGAGCTGATCCTTTCTGCAAAATGGGTTTAGATCAGGACTAGTATGTATCCAGAGAAGAGGGAAAGGGTCAGCCTCAAGGTGATGATGCAGTGGATGGGCAGTGAGAATGCTGGTGAGAAGTCCTATGAGAATGACACTTCTCCAACTCTCCGGGATCTGGTGTGGCTCCCAAACACACAGGTATTTGCTCAGTGCAATTTGTCTTATAGCTGTCTCTCCTCTGCCCTTTTATTTCTTCCTGTCCCTAAACTTCTGCTTTGGGGCCATGCAGGCAGCCCCTATAACATATCCGAGAGAACTATCTCCGTGATTAAGTCCTGGGAGCAAGACACATACCTGGGGCCTGGCCATCTGCCCTGGCTTTTCCTAGGATACTGCGTTTTTCCCTCAGGGTAGGCAGAGGAACATGAATGATTTACTTTCAGAGGATGACCTTTCCGGATAAGTTCTGTTTGGCCAAAGCAAATTGTAAGCATGCATTGATTAAGCTAGAGATAATTTGAAAAAAAAAAAAAAAAGTTTTATTTAAATAACAACAACAAGACCCCAAACCAATCAGTGCCTGAAACCTACACTTTATGATGGTAACTTAAGTGGAAATAAATGCTGCCTGGCACCTCAGAGCCACTCATGAGCACTCCCAGATCAGGGTCCCCAGTTTTGTTCATAATGGGGCTTCTGGAATCTTTTTTTTTTTTTTTTTTAAGATTTTATTTAGTCATTTGAGACAGAGAGATACCAAGAAAAAGAAATAGAGAGCACAAGTAGGGGGAGCAGACTTCCTGCTGAGCAGTAAGCCTGACATTAGGGCTCCATCCCAGGACCCCGGGATCATGACTGGGGCTAAGGCAGACACTTAACCACCTGAGCCACCCAGGTGCCCTGAGCTTCTGGAATCTTAACCAAAAGCAATTTATGGAAAGAAATTTCTTCCATGAGAAACATTCAAAGCTATTACAATCTGATGTGTTCTCTCTCTTTCTCAATTTCTCTCTCTCT
Source organism: Canis aureus (assembly GCF_053574225.1). NCBI lineage: Eukaryota > Metazoa > Chordata > Mammalia > Carnivora > Canidae > Canis > Canis aureus. Next base: position 83,476,104 of record NC_135611.1, on the reverse strand, counting down.
CTCTCTAGCATAGCTTTAGCTGTGTGCTTGTTTGTTTTATAGATTAGGCCTGATTTTAAAGTATCTGTAAATCTTTCCCTAAGTAAAGGACAGTTTGCTGATCTGTATGCAAATGATATACTTGCCTGCCTTAAAAATTTAAGATTGACTTTGAATTGACCCCGTGCTTTATCCCTCAGTGGAGAAAAATGAAAGGATATTTATAATACCTATGGACATTGTGTACGATACCAGTGGGAGTTTTCTTCAACAGTAGATGAATAACAGAAACATGGGCAGACTAAAATGGGGCAGATATACGCAAAAGGCTGATTGAAACTGATTTACATAGCTGGATATTAGTTACCGAAGCTCTCTGTGGCTTCTCCCTGGCAGATACCAAAAATACTATAATTTTCTACAAAAATAAAGAATATAAAACTGAAAGAAGCACACAGATAACATACCAGTCGAGCCCACAAAAGTTTATAGTACAAATTTCATTTTCTTTCTTCTAAATATATCATAATTTTGAGGACACCATGAGCAATTTTTACAATGACATTTTTTTCCCACCTGGGGGTAAGCCACAAAAATCTCACTCAGGTTAGAGGTGCACGTGCTTCAGAGTCCACACTGCACCGCACATCCATCTTTGCCATCAGCAGAGACTTTCTTTGTTTTGTTTTTTGCATCTTTTTTCCCCCACATTGCCTTAAAAATTAAAATAGAGCAGAACATTGACCTGGGATGAAATATGGATTTTTTTTACGCTTCCCTCAAACTCAAATTTTATTAAGCTTATTGAAAATAAGATCACTTCACTTAAAAATGCCAGAGAAACCCAAAGGATAAAATTGCAGATTAACATACCTATTCTTATCCTACAACAAACATATTTCATTCCAAACCTCAATGATTTCTTGGACCACACTATTTCGGAGCTACATATTTTTAGTGTTTCGTTTGTATTTCCACAGTAGCATGGTAACTGTCCCATGCTCTCAAATGAGAGTGTTGAAATTCTCCCAAATGACTGCTGAAGTGGCAGGAGCCAGGGTCTTCATATCCTGAGGGTTGCATGTTAAATCTTTTCCCTAGAAGTTATGTATTCGTTGGCTCACAGTGGAGTGATAGAAAGTCTGAGGCTGAGCATCACAACAGGATGCAGACAGACTTCATTGAAGAACTGATGAAAGACAGTGCTCTCCTTTCTTTGCCCTTTGACTCCCTCCATGAGATCCTGCTAGCATCCCCTCCAGAGAGCTCTTTTCTGATCCTTCATTTGTCAGGAAGCTCTGTGATGTCAGTTTCATTCACTGGTGGTGGGCTCTCAATGAGTGTGGTGTTACTGAATGAGTAAATGAATGAATGAATCATTTTTTATTCCAGTTTGGAGAGACTCATTGGAAAGAAAGATGAATGGGGGTGAAATGGGTTATTCGGTATGGACAGATCTTTTTGGCAATTTTTGGCAATTTTCTAAAAGAAAGAAAATGAATCATGCTTGCATCTCACAAGCCCCGTCTTTTCTTCATAGGGCAGGTGGGAAGAAAGTGGTGAAGTGAAGTTGACACTTGTGTTAGGAGAAGAATAATGACAGGTGGCAGGAGAGGAATAGATAGAACCTTCTGGTAGAAATCAAATACCTTCCTAATACCTTCCCACCTGTTCTGGCCTGATGTCATGATTGAGGGCAAAGGGTGATTCAGGAGGAAAATTACTAGGGCATTATGGTGTATTCTATAGCAGAAAGGAAAGAAATCAAGGTGTCTAGTGGAAATTAAAAAGATCAGTTCGTAGTATGCACAGAAGTAAAGGACAGATTCATTTTTGCCATTCAGATCTAAGTCTTTCATCCCCACCTCTTTGGTATTTTTTATTGACTGTATACTCTGTGGCACATAAGCAATCTGAAAATGGTAGGCCATTCTGAACTGTGCACTTATTTTAAATTTGTATGTTTGTATCAAATTAAAAGGTTAATTTTTAGAGGGTTGTTAATAGAAATTGGGGAGCAACTTTTGAGTATCTTCAGTCTCCTGAAAGGACATTGGATTCTACATTAGATAAGCCACCAATATTGTCCACGCCATCTCTTTAACATTGCATGCTTCCTTTTGTACTTAAGTGTTTCTCACAATATATAGAACCAATGTAAATAAATTTTTGTGGGAGAAAAATTCTGGATTTGGCAAGCCTGTTGATTTCCTGCCAGCACTGCGGGGCAGGTCATAAAGCTACAGTCCTTGAGGTGGGAGCTCAGGCTTCCTGGTTCTTAGGTGAGCTAATTTGGACCCAAAATAGCCCTTCCTCTATCTTTCAGTGGGTTTTTCGGTGGTGAATGGGAGAGAATAGGAAATCAAAGGGGAACCAGGTTGCCCTCTGTGTAGGAAAGAACTTAGGATTCTTCTATCAATGCTGTGCTCAATAAAAGGAATAAAATTCCTTCATGCTTCCTTCTGGAATGATGATCACAATATGCTCTGTCTCATGGGTCACCATGTCCTTATTTGGAGAGGTGAAGAGCGAAATAATGTGTTCCCTTTCTTTGGGGAATTTCTACTGTATGGCATTTCTTTCATTAGGAAGTAAGAGACTTTGATCTCTATTAATGGGAATCTGGCATCATTATTCAGCTGCAGAAAAATTAAAAAGTTTTACCAAGGCTTTGTAGCTCTTCCTAAACAGAATCAGGCGGCCACCTTCCTACTCTGCCTGTGCATGGAGTGGTTGCAAGGAATGGAAATGCCAGGTTCAACGTAAGAGGGATCTAGAGCCTCTCACTGTGGTTCTACATCTCTTAACCTTCAAGAAAGAAAGGAAAAAGCACAACACAACAGCAGCCCCTGACATCCAGAAACTAGCTTGATGCTCACAGCCAGACCTCAGTATTGTTAGAAGTTGGCCCAGTGCTCACAGCTATACTGTGTCATTCTCCTGTTGGACATAAACAATCTCACTGAGTGCCAGTATCAGGCAAGATCACTTTCAGCCTATGATCAAATACGAATGCTCAGGACCTTGTAATTTTGTCAGGCACAGAGAAAAATAAATTCACCGTGGAACCCACAAAATACCAAACATTCCCTCTCTTGGTTAATATGAGGAGCTACTACTTTTATACCAATTACAGCTTGATCCTCCTTCTAGTCTGCCCTCCCTATAGATAAGACTTATTGAGAGAGCCGACTATACAATCGTCACCACTTTCAGACAGCCTTCAATCCTGAAAGAGCTCTTGCTTCCTTAGTCTCTCCTTTCAGATTATGAGTCCTTTCTAATAGTCTCTTATTGAGATACCCACAGTTCCACATGGTGTGTACTCTCCCTTGCTAATAACCCCCCTAGCTTACTCATCCCTAGATGTGTTCTTGATGGACTTTGGCTGGAGTGAATTGACATTCCACTGTTCCTGAAGTATGGTACTTCTGCATTTGTTGAATACTTCAGGACTTTGGGCAGAGCTTTTCACATAGCTAGTGCTCAAGACACGATTCAGATAGAAGACTGATGCAGGTCATATGTATATATATATATATATCATTATAAATATTTATATATATACATCATATATATAATTATAAATATTTATTTCCAGTGATATGTCTGGCTTCAAGAAAGTCTGTGTCAGGGATCCCTGGGTGGCGCAGCAGTTTAGCACCTGCATTTGGCCCAGGGCGCGATCCTGGAGATGTGGGATCGAATCCCACGTCGGGCTCCCAGTGCATGGAGCCTGCTTCTCCCTCTGCCTGTGTCTCTGCCTCTCTCCCTCTCACTGTGTGCCTACCATAAATAAATAAAAATTAAAAAAAAAAAGAAAGTCTGTGTCAGGGGTGCCTAGGTGGTGCAGTTGGTTGAGTGTCTAACTCTTGGTTTGGTTCAGGAATTGATCTTGGAGTTGTGGGATTGAGCTCCACATTGGGCTCCATGCTCAACGTGAAGTCTGCTGGAGACCCTCTCTGCTCTAGGATCTCGTTTTCCCCTCCTGCTCATGCTCTCTCTCTTTTCCTCTCTAAAATAGATAAATAAATCTTTAAAAAAGAAATAAAGAAAGTCTGTGTCAAAGGAGGGGATCCTGCTATTTGCAGCAACATGGATAGGCCTTGAGGATATTAGGCTAAATGAGATAAGTCAGACAAAGAAGGAAGGCACTGTATGATATCACTTATATGTGAAATCTAAAAGAGCTGAACTTGTAAAAACAGAGCGTAAAATGGTAATTACAAGCAGATGGGAGGGGGGATAGGAGAGATGTTGTTTAAGGGTATAATCATGCAGTGAATAGTAGATAAATCCTACATATCTAATGTACAATGTAGTGAATATAAGCAAATATACTCTATTATAACCGTCAGACTTGCTAAGAAACCAAAATTTAATTATCCAACTACTAAAAAGAAATAATTATGTGATGTGATAGAGGTGCTAATGATTGCTACAATGGCAAACATACTGCCATTATATAAATGTATTTATTTTATATAAATTTATATAAACATGCTATACAACTTAAATTTTCAGAATTCTATATGTCAAATATATATCAATAAAAAAAAAAAGAAAGTCTGTATTGAGGATAGAAACAACATAATGAGAAATTGCTTATCTCTCTCATTCTTTTTTCTACTACATGGGAGATGTTTATCTTTTTTGTTGTTTCTCATAAGCTTATCACAATGGATTAGGAAAGTGCATTGCTTACTCAGCTGAGCCTTGGATGTATGGCCCACCTCTGTATCTAGGAATGATGGAGAAAGAGCTGAGAAGATGGCAACTGCCAGGCTAATGTTCATTTCACATTAACAACTTACTGAAGGGATTTGAGAGGCAGTGACTGAAAGCCTAGGCAAAGAGGGTTCATGGAAGCACAAGTCGTGGAAGCTGCATAGGTTAAAGGAATATCCTAGTCATGCCCATATTTGCTTGTATAGCACTGGTGGAGAGTAGAATTATAGAGCTGAATGGGCATTGATAAGAGAAATATATATATATATATATATATATATATAGCTTCACGGAAGATGTGGAATCTAAGAGCAAGGTTTTAATGATTACAGTATAATTAAATGGAGTTGGTGTTTGCCATTGAGAAATGACTACATACATAGTAAAACAGATTCTGTGGCAGCAAGAAGTGACCTAGTTTTCCTTTGCCGGATTGCTCACTCTGCTACTTTTCACTGCTTCTCTAGTTATCCTTGGGTCACAGCTAAAGAATGTATCCCCTGGGCAAGTCTTTCCTAATCCATTAAACTAGATTAGATTCTCTCTGTAATAAATTTCATCCTTTCCCTTCCTTGCATAGCACTTATCACAGTTTTAATCTTAAATATATTTATGCAATTGCTTGCTTAGTATTGTCTTTCCTGTCAGACTGCAAGCTCCATGAGAGCAAGGTTTTCCCACCTAGCATCTTATCTGCTACATATAAATTGGATATTGATTGATAAATAAATTTATAAGCATAAATTCCCAATGGGGGGCTTTTAAACACTACTATACACTCCTAATAAAGATTGTGCTGTCTTCTTAAAGGTAATGAAGGGTGAACAGGTATTCATTGACATCAAAGGAGAGATATGAAGCCTATATCATACAACCTTACAATTTTGAGAATTGTTATTGAATAATTAGAGTTTCTGTTCTTGGCAACACCATAATGCCTCATGACAACTGAGTCCAAAGTTTGCATTTTCCATTTCAGGTCAGTTGAGCAAGAACCAAGTGAGTATCACTGACACAATAGCATAGCATACTCAGCTTCTCATGCACTAAAGGCTTTTTGTATTTGTTGGTAATCTCTATTCCTAGTGGCATAGTTCTTTGTAAAGAGTAAAAGTAAAGCATTTGTCTATGATGTGATTTTCAAACCATCTCTGGGGAAGTACAAGGTTTTGAATTTCCAAATTGTCAAAAAAATCTCTTTTAAAGCACAATAAACTATTAGAAAACTGAAATAAACAAAAAAAATACATAAAATAGAAGCCTAAATTTTTTAGGTGCAACAAACAAAATTACTTTGGTTGATAAAAAAAAGTTTCTAGACACTCTCAACTGTGTATTTCCTCTGTTTTTCAGGCAACTTTACTTGTTCTATAACTGATACCTTACTGTTAGTAATGGCAGACAAATCTCAAGACGTGTATGAAACTTCCAGAAAACTGTTGTCTCTCTTGCCTGTAAAGGTAAGAAAATCATTTATATAAATATAAAAATATTTATACAATGCAATCTGAGAAGGTAACAGAATTGTTACAGTTTGGAGCTCCACATAGGTGTTTTTAAAATTTTCTATCAAATCATGAAATATTCAAAAATTCAATGAAAAATACTGAATAAACCTACAAAGGAGTGTGAAATGAATGGTCACATTTTATATTTGATCATGTTTTCAAAAGCCATATCCACTTTAAAAGGTAAAAGCATATTTCTTTTAAATCCAGGGCTTCCAGATCCACCGCCCTAGCATTTAAGTAAAAAGATATGGGTTGACCAGAGCACTATAACATATTGCTCTCTTACACTAAATATTAGATCATAAGGATCATAGATGTGATGGTATTGAATTGATTTTGTTAACTTGTGACCATTATGACAGGACACTTTATTTCATATCATTTGGTTTTATAGACAAAATATACCACTGGGATGAAATCAGATTTCCTCTGACAATCTATAGAGAAGGAAAGGTATGTTGGAGAACTACATTATCATAATTATGAGATTAAGAAAACCACACACACACAAAGAGTGTCCAAGTTATCCAGCACTGGGAGACTGTAAAGCTTGATTATTGCAAAGGTGGGTTGGCATATTAATTAAAAATAAGACTGACATTTGAAGCATATTTCAGATTTCATGGCAAATTTCATCATTCTAAATATAGTTTTAGATAATTATGACACATTTGGTGCTAAGCTATTTTAGAATTCAAAACACTTCCATCTTGGAATGGTTGCAGCAAATCAGGGTGTTTGATCAAGGCTGCAAGAAAAGAGAGCAGATTTAATATTCCAGGTCTTCTCATATTCTGCTTTTAGCTTTTATTTCCTGTGCAGGTTAAATTGGTAGAGTTATGCAAGGTGATGGCATTTTGAGTGCAAATGGATTTGACATTTTGAGTGTAAATAAGAATGGTTTGTCCTCTTGCAGTATAAGTCATTCCTCACCAGCAGTTAAAATAAAGTGAAAACCACAGAAATGTAGGGTTATTCATTTTCTTGCATACACACCAAGGGATTTTATATTCAGTTATTGCTATGAACATCATTTTACCCTTTTCTTTTCCGATGTATTGCTTCATTACAGGGATTGATAATGATATTTCTTCTGAATAACTATTATAGACATGTTTTTTCATCTATGGCTAGGAGCTAGGGATATATTTTACCTTTCCTTAAGGCAGTTCTTAGGTGGCACTCTTGTTCTTCTTAAGGTACATAAAGATTGGGAAACTTTATGATTTTTTTTTTTTTTACTTTTTTTTCTCATGGTCTTATCAGAGTAGAGAACAGAACATGTATCATACAACCCAATTTTCTCCTTAACCTTAAAATAAGATAGAAAGGTTGGGGGATAAAGCAGGAGCAAACTGAGAAAAGAACTTCTGGGCTGAGAAGAACCCTGAAATCTAGGAATGCTACAATTATGCCACCGAGCCCTTCCCAAATCCTTGTACAGATATGGACAGTAAAGAGCAGAGAAGGTAATTGAGGTTTGCCATGCTAGTCAGTCATAGATCTGGTCCTACAAAATAGGTCAAAACCAGATGAATTGAATGTGTCATTTTGCTATCCTGAACTTCATCTTCTCCATTTATAGAATTGAGATGTTAGATAAAATAATCCCCCAAGTCCCTTCCAGCACAATGTTTCAAGAATTGAGTTGTGAGACATGCAGTCCTGGTTCTGCCTTTTTACTGCTGGAGTGATCAGGACAGGTTGCTCAACGTTGCTAAGCCTCAGTTTCCTTGGCTACAAGATAGGCATTGTAGAATTAAACATATTTGTTGAGTTTTTCTCTTGTGCTGGGCAATGAGAACACTGAGTAGACAAGGTAAAAATGGTTCCCTGCTCTTGTGGCATTTACATTCACCCATTAGTTCATTCACTTATTTAAAAATTGTCACTGAGTTCTTATCATCTGCATCCAGTGTGGTTGTCTTGGGGGTACACCAGAAAATATGTATACAGTGGGAGCAAGTGGTCAAAAAGTCCCAGCAAACAGCAATAAGTATTACATGTGAAACAAGCATGAAAATGAGAGATAACAAATTAGGAGCTATGTCCCTTATAAGGAGCTCAGGGGAGGCTTTCTTATAAAAGTGATACTTGGGCAGCCCCTGTGGCACAGCAGTTTAGCGCCGCCTGCAGCCTGGGGTGTGATCCTGGAGACCCGGGATGGAGTCCCACGTCAGGCTTCCTGTATGGAGCCTGCTTCTTCTTCTGCCTGTGTCTCTGCCCCTCTCTCTGTCTCTATGAATAAATAAAATCTTTAAAAAAAATAAAATAAAAAATAAAAGTGATACTTATGCTAAATCTTAAGGACAAAAAGAAACTGTGGAGTAGAAAAGGAGGGCCTGAGTGCATTTGGATAATGGAAAGAAAGCCAATTGCTGTAGCAGTAGGATGAGATGACCACTGGAGAAATATTCAAAGGCCAGACATGCAAGGGCCTTAAGAGTTTAGTTATTCTGAGTTCAAGGAAAAGCTACTGAACTTGACCTGATTTATGTCTAGAACATCTCTCCAGCCATTTGATGAAGTATAGATTGAGGGGGCAGGAGCAAAAGAGCCAATTGCAGTAATTAATCCAAGAGATCATGACACATGACCTATAGTGGAAGCATGGAAAGTGGGGAGATCCAACTGACTGGGAAACATCTTTAAGGTAGAATAAACAGAATTTGCTAATGATCTGTATGTGGGAATTGAAGGAAATGGCAAAATTAAGGATAGCCCTTATGTTGGGGACATGGGTTTAGGGATGTGTATTGGTAGTTCCAGTTTGGACACACTATACTGAGGTGTTAGTAAAGTGACAAAGAGGAGCTGTCAAGTTGTGAGTTTAGATCTCAAGGGAGGGGGCTGGTTGGAGAAAAGTAAATGTGGGCATCATTAGGAAAGGCCATAAGAACAAGTGAGATCACTAGAGACAGGTGAGGCAATAACATGGTGTAGTTTCAAGACCCAGGGAACTCCATGGCCGGGAAATCACAAGAGCAGGTCCCCCAGGAAAAGCCATCAGAACAAGTCAGATAGGGAAAAGGAAGTCGACACTGTGCTATTAAGTGCTACCAAAGTAGAGCAGTTCAAGAAGGACAGGAATCAATAGTGTTGGAGGTTGCCAAAGGAAGCGAGAGGGAAACATCATGAGAATAAGCAACAGGGTGTTTGCTGGTCATTGGAAACAAGCGAAGATTGACACTGGAGAAGAAAAACATTCTGGAATAGATGGAGTTATGCCATGGAAAATAAGGAAGTGGGAATAACACTTGTGAAAAGTTGAGCTAAGAAGAGAGCAAAAACTAGGCAATAATGGGATGGTGGGTGCTCAAGGGGGATTTCTTCTTCTTTTTAAAAATGGAAGGTGTTATACAATGTTGGTATACTGATGGTATATGGCCAGTGGGCATGCGGGAGAGTGTGCTGGTGTGGAAATTTATGTTATAAAACATGGAGGAGGGAACTGAGAGAAAGGAAGTCTGTGAGATGGTGAGAAAGGGTGGGGTCTGGAGCACAGAACAGCTTACTTAGCACAGGTTGCGGCACACAGTGAATAGTAAATGGAGATGTCAATGGTGAAGGCGCTCAGGAGCTATTCGTCATTTCTGTGTTGGCTTAGCCTGGGAGGAGTCTATGGTCAGAAAGAAGTCTCTTGGGAGTGGACAACAGAGGTGGGATCACCAATTTTGGGGTCTGGCCAACTGTAGCTTCCTGAAGGTAAAACAGCCAATTTAGGTGAAAACATTCTTGGCAAACGAGATTTAACCACAGAGCAAACCTGGACAGGGAAAAGGTTTGTAAAGGACTGCAAAAAAGAGTTCTTCTCCTATCTCCATCCCTATTCCACTCCTTCCCAAACACTCTGCCACTCAAAACCATTTCTTCTCTTGAGTGTGAAGTAGTGCAAACCCATGGTGAAAAATTTGGCAATACTTGACACAACTTCATATGCATTTTCCCTTTTATAAAGCAACCCCTCCTTTGAGAATTTTAGCCAGCAGATACACTCCACAAACATGAAAAACCAAATCATATGTAGAAGATTCATCACTGTGGCATTATTTATATAAACAAAATATTGGAAACAACAAATGTCCATTCTTAAGAGATTAATTGAATAAATGATGGTACATTCACACCATTTGGTGCTCTGCAGCTGTGAGAAAGAATGAGGAAGATCTCTGTAAGCTGATAGAGTGATTTCCAGGATATATTGAAAAGTGAAATATACATATAGATTTTTTCTGGGTAAGAAGTTATACAAGAAATATAAACCAGAAACAAATGAAAATGATTATAAGAGGTGGGTGGGCATAGAGGACTAGAATTGGAATAGAAGTATGATCTTTTTGAGAATAACTTTTTATTTAGTTTTGACTTTTTAATTATGTAATTGTTTGAAATTTCTTAGAAATTAAGAAATGAAAGGAAGGAAGGAAGGAAAGAAGGAAGGAAGGAAGGAAGGAAGGAAGGAAGGAAGGAAGGAAGGAAGGAAGGAAGGAAGGAAGGGAGGGAAGGGAAGGGAAGGTTATTTGGGTATAGGACAGTGTGAAGTTTATAGACTATGACATAATGGTAATTTTCATCAATTCTGACTGTGGATTCTTTTTCTTACAAATCATTCTCATAGCAAGTGCCCCAGGTCTGTCCCTAATTTTCTCAGTTTAAAAATACTGGATCAGTATTGTCCTGTAGTGTCCTAACCCCATGAGCAATTTGGTTAGGTGCAAATTGCAGGCTGTCATTTATTGCCATATTTTACTATAAGTTAGTAGTGTCACTATCTTAAAACATACTATGTTAAGTAGCTCTCTTAAGTGGCATTTGGCATCCTAGGCCAAGCCAAGCAATGACATGATCCTTTCTGCCTCTGGTTTTCAGGGCAGTCTGAAAGAATGACCCTGGGAAAGGCTTCCAGCTATTACGGGGCATGTAATTCTCTTCATCTAGAAGACCAAACTATCTCCTTTTCATGAGCACTGGAAATAGTCAGTCAACGTGACAGCCTCCTCGTTCATCCCAGAAATAATTGTATCAACTTAACATAATGGCCTGGGAGGTGGGGGCCATGGGAGAGTAATAGGATTTAAACTCCAATTCTTCTCAGCAGCTGGCTAGGATTAGCAAATAGAGATAAATAGAAGCCCTTTGCTATTTTTATAAATCACAACTTTGATAAAGGTTTAGATTTGAAACATCTGAAATTTCTCCAGAGATGGCATATAAAAACTATTAGTAGAAAGGTACAGAAAACCTAGATTTGGTGAAGAAATCTGGCTCACTTTCTCTCTCAGACAGCATTTGGGGAAATGATCTTCATTAGGTTGTATTATTACTGATCACTCTGTCCTTCTTTTTGGGCATTTGTCAACAAATTGCTCTAATAAAAGTACTTGTAATAAATCCTATGTATCCTGTGGATTCATCACCTTATGAACACCATCCTTCTTGGAGATATGCAGTTTGGTAATTTATAATGACTCTGTAATTTAAACTGTAACCAGTAGAAGGAAGGAGACAGCCTCATTTTCTTAAAGTAATGACTTAAAGCTAGTATTCTGAAGACATGAGAGCTTCATGGCTCTGTGGTCTCTATCCTGTTTCTGTGTTTATTAGAGTATGCTCAAATTGGAGAGGGGATAGTTAAGTCTGAGAGCTATCTCAAATCAAGAACTGCTTAAGCAAATGTATTTATTCATGTTGGAGAAGAAACAGAGGGGACACATGCTAAAAAAAATACTCAAATATTGGAAGGGAATATCATTAAAGAGAAAGATCATATTCCAACAAGACTGAGCTGTAAGCATTGGTGTGGGAAGTTATACAGGGGCAGGCTTCAACTTAATAGAAAAATGGATTTTCTAACACTGTCCAACAATGGAACAGACTTCACAGAATTAAAACTATCCAAGTAGAGGCTAGAATACTTTCTGCTGAGGTTATAATTTGTTAATCTCCAGTATCTCTGATCAATTTTGAGCCAATTAATTCATTAATTTATTCCACATTCATTCAGGTATTAATGATTCTTAAGAAATTATTATATACTGCCCAGATAATTGTAGAAATGATGACAGTGGCAATAGATATGCTACCTAACCACACAGTCTGGTAGGGGGAGAGACGGTTACCAGATAATCATACAATGAATACATGGGACAAGTGTGATAAAGGGAAGAATGTGGTCCTATGAGAGTATATGACAAAGGACACCTCCTAAACTTGGTGCTGGTGGGGTTGGGGGTTGTGAAGAAAAGCTTTCCTGCTGGTGTGCTGCCTGAGTATAAAGTTGGAAGGTGAGTAAGAGTAAGTCTGGTGTGATGGGAAGAGGGACAGGGGGAGAACAGGATGAAGAAATTCTCAGGACAAGGAAAAGCCTTTGAAAAACCCAGTGGAAGGAGAGATTATAGGTTGTGTTTTTAATCTTTCCTGTTGGGAAGAATGACCTAAAGCTCTTTTTAAGTGTACCACTCTTTAGTTTCTCTCCCTTGAGGTATTATCTAATGGGCTTGAAAATTTTAACTTATCAAATAACTTGAATGATTCTTGTCATCAGGGAAGTTCACATGACATTGGGGCCTAGAAGAAGGCCAGTGTGGCTGAAGCATGAAGGCTGACAGCTTTTGGGATGAGGGGCAGACTGTGTTGGTGTGTTGGTCATTATCCTGAGAACATTAAGGAAGTTTGTAGAGTTGGTAACTCAAAATTGAGGGGATCTTTTACAGCTTCCATTTTCTCCATGAAGGAACAAAGATGGCTGTTTATACATAGTAGGGTCAAGCTGTGCAGGCATCATCTTGATTTGGGGAAAAATTGTGGAGTGAGAGGGCCAGGCCAGTTGGCTAGGAGAAATGGGTAGGGTTGATGGGCAGAGTTGAGGAATCATGTGAGGTTAGCGATTATGGACTTAGAGTGATAACAATTTGCTTTGTGGTGTTCTTCTCCAGCAATTGTCAGATGCTTAAGTGTGAAAGCCCAACAGCAGGGTTGATCCCACGTTGGATGTGACAAAATGCAAAGGCTCAAAGGAGTCTGGGATATCAATGAGAGTGGTTTTGAAATAAGGGATTATAGAAATAAGGGATTATACAGAAGGTTTTGAAATAAGGGATTATAGCATTATAATAAGGGATTGTAAGGAAGGAAGTGAAGAAATTAACAGGCTGGAAAAATGCTCAGCAGAGAGGGGTCAATAGATTAGAGATTCTGATGAATCCAAAGTGGGAATCGTTGGGACTATGAGTTCATGGTCAAACTCATAGACCATGAGTCTATACTCATGGTCATATACTTAGATTCATGACATGAAGACAGATGGGTCTTACATAACATTGATATCCACAGTATGATGGGGTAGAGCTGGCTTTCTTAGGGTTGCGGGGAGGAAAAGATTATTGGAGAAGAGGCAGCCAAATAAATGAGAGATAAAAATCTCCTTCCTGCCACTACGATACAAGAGAATTAAGAAAGGCGGAGGGGATTTTTGCTTCAAGACATGACTTGTTTGCTTTCATTCCATTAGGTAATGTGTGGGTAGCTATGGGTCAGGGAACTGGGTAGGTGATGAGGCTGGCTTAGGTTAAGACAGCAATATATCAGGCCTGGATGCCAACAGAAGCCAGGACGATGTAAATACTAGACAACAAAACATGGCAAGTGGCCAGAAGTTGATAGGGATGGTAAGCAACTGGAAGATCCATAGACACTGAGAGAGAAAAATCAAAAGAAATATGTAAGAATAAGCCAAAAGCCAAGCAAGACCAGGGGAAAACAAGATGGCAGGAGGGCAGATGCAGCCCACCTGCAGTGGAGGAATTACCCTGCTTTGGCTCTATCTGAGCTATGTTATTTCCTTGTGACCCTGAGACAAACCAATTCAGGACAAGTCTAGTCTGCAGATGATAGTAAATGAAAACAGGCAGTTGATAGGAAAATGCCTGGTTGAAAGAAATATTTGAAAACACATGGTCCTTGTCTTTGAAGATGGCCCTAGTATACTTTAGAATCTAAATCGGGATTTGCAGTCAAATGGAAGAATTTCTTCCTATTCTCTCTTCCCTGATGGTATCTTATTAGCCTCTATAGCCATTGGGAAATAGAATCCTAATGCTTCAAGAGTCCAGAAATAATGTGTCTTCAAGGATCCACCAAGTGGGAACTAAAAATCAAATCAGCACACTTGTTCTATCCTTGCACAAAATGAGTGCATCCTAAACTGGAATGCTGCATGAATTTTAGGATGATTTATCCTGAGAAAATGTGATGAAATAGTTAAGCAATATTTCATTTGACCAGTGAAGAGAGTAAAGCCTTCTGGTAGCCCTGATCTGGTTGTGCCTCGTACTATAGGCAAGAGTCCCTGGAGCCAATAGGGTACTATAGGCAAGAGTCCCTGCAGTCCAAAGATGCATCCCCCCTTCTAGACCATCCCCTGATATTTAGGGCTCTGTAATTTCTTTCTAAATGGCCTTGACCCTACTTTCAGAGCCTGGGTGGATCTATTCCTTTGGGCTTTGCTCCTAGGGAAAAAATGGCACCCCTAGTGGGTGTAGCCTGACCTAAGTGGTGACTAAGGACAGCAGTTTGTGGAGGCTGAGGCTGGAACTTCTATACATGGCCTGGGTGTCCACATGCATGGGAGCAAGTATGAAAAGGAATTAGGGGAATAAGAAGGTGGGAAGAATGCCAAGGGCCTCAGACTGGGAGCCATGGTCTCAGAACTCTAAGAATTCCAAACTCAGACCTTGCCCTTCAGGTTTTACAAAGTTCTATTTGTCACATTAGAAGAGCAGGGCATGTTTTATTTAGCAGTCTGTTAGCTGTATTTGTAGATCTTAAATATTGAGAGATTGGATGCATGGGCCTCCATTTGAACCCTTTCTAGGCTCCAAATATTTGGGGTAGGTTTGGGCTAATGTGTACAATCACTCCAAGTTTTTATGGTGTTCCATTGTAACACTGTTGCCTCCCTATCTGTTTATGTATCTGTCTTTCCTCCTGGACATTTGCTTCTCAAATCATGTCTTATTTATCTTTGGATTCCCCAGCATGTAGCTGATTGTCTCTTAGAACATAGTAAGCACCCAATAAATATTTGTGGAATTAATCAACAAAGGATATGCAGTTATGGAAGTTCTCTGGCTAAGGCAATTTTCTGGTAAATCTTTTCTCTCTTCTCAGAATCCCAGGGTCTCTTTCTCTTGCTTAGTCCCTATGGACACTGTACAGTATATATTTCCTTCACATAGCTTAATATCCTGCCCTATGTTACATGTGATCTGAGAGGTGCAGAAAATGTATTCCTAACCAATGTACTAGAACTCCTCTTACCAAGAGAAACTGTCTTCCTTTGGAAAGACAGCATGAAAATTGACTTTGTTCTACACAAGAAAGTGTAAGACCCATTGGCTAGAGCAAAAACATGATAAGGAAAGGAAATTATGTTGTACAAGAGAAATTGAAACATTTGAAGTTGTGGGGGGCAATCTGGTGAGGAGTGGGGAACAAGAGCCAGTAAGATGATGGACCCAAAATAATGTGACCCCTTTTGGCACCCACCTTCACCCATTTGAGACTGCTAGTTCTCCAAAAGCATGTTTAGTGTGACACATACACACACACCCGCCCCTGAATCTGAAGAGAGAACTGCATTCTACGTTGGCATCAAATGGTATAGAAAAGAAGCAACACGCAAAAATGTAAAATTCCAGAGATCAGGATTACTCTGAGAATAAAATGTTAGCTTTCTTGAAAATTTACTGAACGCCCAGGGAGGGTTTTGAACTTCCATGGATTGTGGAAGGGGCAGGAGTTTGGGTCTTATCTAGACTGTGAGGTATATTAACCATGTCTTTTATTTTCTGAATTCTGATGCTTTGACATCCAAGGCCATGCTGATGCCTGAGGGACTGCCCCTCCAAGAGCTAGCCAATTCCTAAAGGTAGTGAACAATTTGCTCATAAGTGTGTCTTTAAAGGTAAACTACAATAAGGACTCTTGCCCACA
The DNA here is from genome assembly GCF_053574225.1 of Canis aureus. Taxonomy (NCBI): domain Eukaryota; kingdom Metazoa; phylum Chordata; class Mammalia; order Carnivora; family Canidae; genus Canis; species Canis aureus. The sequence continues at coordinate 83,459,893 of NC_135611.1, read as the reverse complement.
ATTCCCTCCTTCTCTCTGCCTCCTGTCCACCCTAGTTCTTTTCCATGTGCCCTCCCCATGTTATGATGTGTACACTCTTCTTGGGATCTATATAACAACTTCATTTTCAGTGTCAATTGTCTCTTGATCTGATGGCCTTTTCATACATAAATAATAATAAAGTATGGAGTAGCTGGTACTCTTAAACCTCCCCACTCAGTCCTTCCCCCCCATCAATTCTGCTCCCCACTTCCCTCTGGTGCTTTGAGAGAGTTTGCTATAAATGCCACCCCTACCACCCCACTCAAAACTGCTCCTAGCTTGCAAAGGGGATTCAAGAGAAATTTTTCTGTCTCAGAATACTCCTGGTTACCTAGGTTTCTTTCGAAATTATCAGTGCTTTTTACTTACAAAAATAATACACATTACAAGAAAATTTTAGTAGAAAATGTATAAGTGAATGAATTAAAATATACATATAAAAATGCAATATTTATTATTTTATCACTGTATTTTAGGGTCTCTTGTATGAGAGCCACTCTGGCTAACTTAAAAGGCAAAAAAATTGTTGGAAACAATTTTAAGGGATTAGACCTGTATGTAGGGGACACAAAAGAAAGCCCATCAATGTACTAAAGCATAGCTCTTCCTTAGGGAAGAACTGAAGCAAAGGTTGAAGGTAAAGATCTTTGGAGAAGACAGGAATCAGTAATTCTGGGCATTGTGGTAACAGGAACCCAAGGAATCTCTTCAGGACTCCATCATAGGCATGCATCAGCTCTGTCCCTTTTCGGGCTTGTGTAAATATCATTTGAGATTGAAACTCTTAGGAAAGTATTCAGTTGCTTTAAGTTGAGCCATTAACCTGCCTCTTGACCAAGACACCTTGACTGAAAAAGGGGAAGGATGGTCTCCAGACAAAATATATTTCCACTACCAGAAGCTGAGAGAATGAATTTGTAAAAACAAACAAACAAACAAACAAACAAACAAAAAACTCGAGACATGAAGTAACTCAATGTCAAAACCTTTCTTAACATGAAAAGTTATCCTGGATCTTCCTCTCTGTTTAGCGTTAGCTGATTTTAAAGTATAGGGTTTTTAGTTGGCCTTTTGTTTTCTTTCTTTTTTTTAAGATTTATTTATTTATGATAGACATAGAGAGAGAGAGGCAGAAACATAGGAGGAGGGAGAAGCAGGCTCCATGCCAGGAGCCCGACGTGGGACTCGATCCCGGGACTCCAGGATCCCGCTCTGGGCCAAAGGCAAGCGCTAAAACGCTGAGCCACCCAGGAATCCCCCGCCTTTTGTTTTTAATGCTTTGCTAACCTCAAAGTCTCTAATGTGGCCCACACTGCTTCAAAAGTATTGAAAATTGACATCTGCCCACAAAACCACATTCTAATTTTAAACCAACCCCTTGAAATAAAAATAGGTTTGCATCTGGGCACAGGGCTGTTGATTTTGCATCCCAGGTACAGTTTGTTTGTTGTTTATTTATTTTTGTATATATTTTTAATTGGAGTTCAATTTGCCAACATACAGCATAATGCCTAGTGGTGCCCATTACCCAGTCACCCCTCCCCACCGCCCACCTCACCTTCCACTACCCCTTGTTGGTTTCCCAGAGTTAGGAGTCTCTCAGGTTCTGTCTCCCTCTTTGATATTTCCCACTTATTTTCTCTCCTTTCCCCTTTAATCCCTTTCACTATTTTTTATATTCCCCAAATGAATGAGACCATATAATGTTTGTCCTTCTCCAATTGACTTACTTCACTCAGCATAATACCTTCCAGTTCCATCCACATCGAAGCAAATGGTGGGTATTTGTCGTTTCTAATGGCTGAGTAATATTCCATTGTATACGTAGACCACAGCTTCTTTATCCATTCATCTTTTGATGGACACCGAGGCTCCTTCCACAGTTTGGCTATTGTGGCCATTGCTGCTAGAAACATCGGGGTGCAGGTGTCCTGCCGTTTGACTGCATCTGTATCTTTGGGGTAAATCCCCCGCAGTGCAATTGCTGGATTGTAGGGCAGATCTATTTTTAACTCTTTGAGGAACTTCCACACAGTTTTCCAGAGTGGCTGCACCAGTTCACATTCCCACCAACAGTGCAGGAGGGTTCCCCTTTCTCCACATCCTCTCCAATATTTGTGGTTTCCTGCTTTGTTAATTTTCCCCATTCTCACTGGTTTGAGGTGGTATCTCATTGTGGTTTTGATTTGTATTTCCCTGATGGCAAGTGATGCGGAGCATTTTCTCATGTGCTTGTTGGCCATGTCTATGTCTTCCTCTGTGAGATTTCTGTTCATGTCATTTGCCCATTTCATGATTGGATTGTTTGTTTCTTTGGTGTTGAGTTTAATAAGTTCTTTATAGATCTTGGAAACTAGCCCTTTATCTGTGTCATTTGTAAATATCTTCTCCCATTCTGTAGGTTGTCTTTTAGTTTTGTTGACTGTTTCTTTTTCTATGTGTTTATTTGCTGTTCTTTCTCCAGTTCCTTTAGGTGCGAGCTTAGCTTGTGTATTTGAGTTTTTCCCAATTTTTTGAGGGATGCTTGTAGTGTGATGTATTTCCCTCTTAGAACTGCTTTTGCTGTATCCCAAATATTTTGAACGGTTGTATCTTCATTTTTGTTTGTTTCTATGAATCTTTTTAATTCTTCTCTAATTTCCTGGTTGACCCATTCATCTTTGAGCACGATGCTCTTTAACCTCCACATGTTTGAGTTTCTTCCAAATTTCTTCTTGTGATTGAGTTCATGTTTCAAAGCATTATGGTCTAAGAATATGCAGGGGACACTCCCAATCTTTTGGTATTGGTTGAGACCTGATTTGTGACCCAGTATGTGGTCTATTGTGGAGAAAGTTCCATGTGCACTTGAGGAGAATGTGTATTCAGTTGCTTTCAGATGTAAAGTTCTATAAATATCTGTGAAATCCATCTGGTCCAGTGTATCATTTAAATCTCTTGTTTTTTTGGAGATGTTATGCTTAGAATATCTGTCATTTGCAGAAAGTGTCATGTTGAAGTCTCCCAGTATTAGTGTATTATTATCTAAGTATGTCTTTACTTTGGTTATTAATTGATTGATGTACTTGGCAGCTCCCACATTAGGGGCATACATATTCATGATTGTTAGGTCCTCTTGTTGGATAGATCCTTTTAGTATGATATAGTGTCCCTCTTCATCTCTTACTACAATTTTTGGGATAAACTTTAATTTATCTGATATGAGGATTGCTACCCCAGCTTTCTTCTGAGGATCATTTGAATGGTAAATGGTTCTCCAACCTTTTATTTTCAGGCTGTAGGTGTCTTTAGGTCTAAAATATGTCTCTTTAGACAGCAAATAGGTGGGACTTGCTTTTTTTAATCCAGTTTGAAACCCTGCATCTTTTGATGTGATCATTTAGCCCATTCACATTCAGAATTACTATTGAAAGATATTAATTGTCATCGTAATACCTAGTAAGTCCCTATTTTTTTGAGTATTTCTTTGAGCTTCCCCTTTCTTTTACAGAGTCCTCCTTAATATTTCTTGAAAAGCTGGTTTGGTGGTCACATATTCTTTCAGTTTCTGCCTATCTTGGAAGCTCTTTATCTCTCCTTCTATTCTGAATGAGAGCCTTGCTGGATAGAGTATTCTTGGCTGCATGTTCTTCTCATCTAGGACCCTGAATATATCCTGCCAGCCCTTTCTGGCCTGCCAGGTCTCTGTGGAGAGGTCTGCTGTTAATCTAGTATTTCTCCCCATAAAGGTTAGGGATCTCTTGTCTCTTGCTGCTTTAAGGATTTTCTCTTTATCTTTGGAATTTGCAAGTTTCACTATTAAATGTCGAGGTATTGAATGGTTTTTATTGATTTTTTTTTGGGGGGGGAGGACATCTCTATCTCCTGGATCTGAATGCCCGTTTCCCTCCCCAAGTTAGGGAAGTTCTCAGCTACGATTTGTTCAAATATCCTTTCTGGCCCTCTGGCCCTCTAGGCACCCTCTGGGACCCCAATTATACGTAGATTTTTCCTTCTGAGGCTGTCATTTATTTCCCTTAACCTTTCCTCATGGTCTTTTAATTGTTTTTCTCCTTTTTCCTCAGCTTCCTTCCTTGCCATCAACTTGTCTTCTGTGTCACTCACTCTTTCTTCTACTTCACTAACCCTCATCATTAGTACCCCCAGTTTAGATTGCATCTCAATTGATTTTTATTTTCAGCCAGATTAGATCTAAATTCTGCAGTCATGAAGTCTCTTGATTCCTTTATGCTTTTTTCCAGAGCCACCAGTAGCTTTATAATTGTGCTTCTGAATTGGCTTTCTGACATCAAATTGTAATCCAAATTCTGTAACTCTGTGGGAGATAGTACTGTTTCTGATTCTTTCTTTTGTGGTGAGTGCTTTCTAGTCATTTTGCTCAGTGCAGAGTGGCTGTATGAGTGGGCTGAGTCAAGAATATCAACCATGACCTAAGGAAATTTCACCCTAGATGATTCTGCTGAGGTCAGAGACCAGAAATTGAAAACAAAGATCAGAACGAAATAAAACAAAAGGACCACTAAGGTGAAAAACAAATTTTCAAACAAAGTAGTAAAAAATAAGAGGCCAGGAATCCTAAAGAAGAGGAAAAAAAAAAAAAAGAAAAAAAAGGAGAAGAAAAAAAAGAGGAGGGGGTTACTGGGAGATAGTAGTGGTGAAGAAGTTGTAGAGGAGGGAGAATATCGTCTACCTGAGGGGTTCTAGAGGGTGATCCTCTTGTTTCTGAGTATATTAAGTTCTGTATGTTAGAAGATACTCGGTCCCAAATATTTATAAACCAGAAATACTTGTAGATGGCCCCAACATTGACCACCAAAACATAAAGGAGATAAAAGGGGGGGGGGGGCAGAATGGGAATGAGGAATCTCACAGAATGAACCAGCACAGTATACCATTTGGTTCTGGGTGCATACTGGTCATGTTTTAGAAGGTATTAACTTCCACCATTGTAGAACAAAATGAGGCAGAGAAAACAAAAAAAAAAAAAAAAAAAAAAAAAACATATCTTGTATATCTCCCAAAATAAAGTTGAGTTTGTTGAAGGGAATCTAGAAGTGGAAAATATATCTAGGACCTGTAATTGTAGAAATAGGACAGTCAAAAAGGAAGAAACTTATAAATGAAGAGGTGGTAAAATATTGTAGTTAAGGTGGGAAAGAGAAAAAAAAATCAGAAATTTTTAGTCTGATATAAAAACAAGTTGTACCTAAAAAGGGGGGAGGTAAGGAGGGGTGCCCTCTGGTTCTATATACTGTAAATCCCTCGACTTCCCCTGGAGCTTTCCAGCACTGCTCGGTCAAGAACTTGCTCTTCCCCTGTCCTTCCAGCTGGTCTCCTGGGGGAGGGGCCGGCTGTGCTGATTCTCAGGTGTGTGCACCTGGGGGAGCTGCCCCACCCCCTGCCAGGTGCAGGGCTCAGTGGGAGCTGTTTACCCCATGAGGCCCCTGCTCCCTGGCGGCCCCGCCCCTTCCAGGCACAGGGTGACACCAGGAGGAACAAGCACAGTGGCAGCGGCAGCTCCCCAGCCCTGAGTCAGCTCCCGCAGGAACTCCCGCAGCCCCCAGTCCGCAGGGGCCTGGACGCTCCGGGGCGGGGGACTGACCTGCACAGCTCGGGGCCGCCTGGAGGTGGCAGGAGGTCCTCGCTGTCCTGTGCCCTCCCCGCCTCCGCCTGTCCCGGGGGGAGCGCCAGATCCTGGGCTGTGTCCCCGGTGCCCTGGGCTCCCCGGCCTGCGCCGCTGGAATCGCACTCCCGGCCGTGCAGCCCCCCTCTGTGGAGCCGCCGCCTGCGCTGCTCCCGGGGCCCCGCCGGGCGCTCCAGCTCTTTCCCCGCTCGCCCGCGGGGTGCAGCACACTCTCCCCCGGGTGCACCTCCTCTGTTAGTGACCCCGGGAACCTGGGGGCTCCACTGCCCCCCTGCCGTCCTACCCGAGTTCCCTGCGGAGGCCTTTCTGTCCAGGAAGACTCCGGTGCAGATTTTTAAAGTTCCTGCTTCTCCAGGGCTGGGCTTCCCTGTCCTGGGGGCTCTCGCCGCCCCCCCTTAGCCTGGCTCCTCGCCGGGCCCCTACCCAACTGGAGCCTTTTTGTTTTTTTCCTCTGACTTCCTACCTTGTTAGAAGCGAAAATCCTCTCTCTGTAGCATTCCAGCTGTTCTCTCTTTAAATCTCAGGTCGAATTCATAGCTTTTCAGAATGATTTGAAAGTAATCTAGGTAAGTTGTTGGGGACAGGTGACTTGGGGACCCTACTCCTCCACGATCTTGCCCCCCCCCCCCCCATCCCAGAGGTACAGTTGCTGAGAGCTTAATTTGCAAACTTTCACCTGCTGGCTATTTCTGTAATAATAACTCCTATTTGGGAAGCCCCTCCCATGCACTAGGCACATTACCTCCTTCCCTCTGTTCCTTATAGCCACCCTGGGAGCTAGGTGCTGCTGTCCTCTGGAGACAGAGAAACTGAGGATCAGCAAATGTTAACCAGTTTCCCAGAAAGTTCACAGAAAAGCTGAGCTGGGATGTGAAGTCAGGTGCATTTGCCCCTTAACCGGTGGCTCTTTCCATGTTTCTGTGCATGGGAAACCTAGACTCAGCAGTCACACTCAGGCGTCTTTTTATAAGGTTTCTCTTAGTGTTTATGGACATATCTGCCTCCAAATTTATATTGAAAACACCTCTGAAAGGACAGAGTGTTTTGTAATTATCGCTGTGTATCCCAAAGCAGTCATCATGTGCTTGACAAGAAGCAGATACTCTTTTTCTCTCTCGCTGTCATAGTCTCTCAGTCCTCTCTCTTTATAAACATGTGCATAGGCACACACACATGGAGATTGTTGGGGAGAAGCGAGCTGCTTTAGATAATATAAATGGCCATTGAGTCTTTCCACTTTATGATGAGCCAATTTCTAAAACTAATTACTGTGCCATCTCTTCCTAGAGCAACTATCTAAATGAAAAGATTGAAAACCTGAATGGCTCCCCTAAAAAGCACAGAGAACCCAACTTAAAAACCTCTAAATTGACTGCAAATGTACCCTCAGTAGCTGATCTCCTTTGCTCAGGTTCGGGGGGAGAACAAATGAGACTACACAGTCTTGAAAGACAAACACTTATGAGTACAGAAAGTGCATTTCAAGGAGTTGGCAAAAAATTCTAATCTCTGCTAGTAGAATAGGTAGGTTTGTGCAAATTAAAAATGAGGTGAATGACCTTGGGCAGGAAGATAAGTGTTAGTAAGAGCCAAAAATTGAGAAAAAGCTGAAATGCTCATGACTACATTTGGTCTGGTACAGAGGTTGAAAAGAGCCAAGGAAGGCTGAGGAGGCAGGAGACAAAGAGGATCGTTTGAGCAGTATTCAGGGGGGAAAATGCCTTAAATGCATTTGAATTCGGGGGCACCTGGGTGGCTCAGTCAATTGAGGCCCAACTCTTAATTTTGGCTCAGGTCATGATCTCAGGGTCATGAGGTTGAGCCTGTGTTGGGCTCTATGCTCAGGGGGGAGTCGGCTTGAGATTCTTTCTCCCTCTGCCCCTCCTCCCACCCACTCACAGGCTCTCTCTCTCCAATAAATAAATAAATCTTTTAAAAAATGGACTTGAATTCTAATTTACGATGCAACCTTTCACTTATCACCAAGGAGTCTGAAATAATTTTGTTCTTTTTGGATCCAAAGTTTACATAGGGAAATGGAAAATCAGAATTAAGGAATTTTTTTTGAATACTCAGACCCAAACCTGATGGTAAGAATAAAGGGATTTGAATTTTGGATAGAAAAAGAGAGAGAGGGAGATTGAATTATCCAACTTTTTTTTCACGTTCCATTTAAATTTGCCCATAAAGATAGGTCATTGATAAATCCTATAGGAATAAGTTCACTTCAATACTTAAAAGAAAAATTGTTGAAGAGCCTTTATTTATCTAATGATAAGTTCATTAGATAAGTTGAGTTCATGTATGGACTTAAATATATGAGCTTTTTAAAATCCATAATTTAAACACCCAGTTTTCCTGATTTATTGGGATGAGGATACTTTATCTAGATTTCTAAATATAGTTCCCAAACTGTCTTCTGTGTAAAAACTAACTGGGAGATTTTTTAAAGTTGTAGATTCCCAGGCCTTTCCCTCCTTCTCTGAATCTAAATCATTTGGTTTGTGGTTTGATACTGGATGTTGCACTTTGAAAATAATCCCAGGTGCTTCAGACGTAGGATCCTCAAACTTTAAAAGAATATTGGAACTGGAGGGTATTATGCTGAGTGAAATAAGTCAATCGGAGAAAGACAAACATTATATGGTCTCATTCATTTGGGGAATATAAATAATAGTGAAAGGGAATAGAGGGGAAGGGTGAAGAAATGGGTAGGAAATATCAGAAAGGGAGACAGAACATGGAAGACTCCTAACTCTGGGAAATGAGCTAGGGGTGGTGGAAGGGGAGGAGGGTGGGGGGTGGGGGTGACTGGTTGGCGGGCACTGAGGGGGGCACTTGACGGGATGAGCACTGGGTGTTATTCTGTATGTTGGCAAATTGAACACCAATAAAAAATAAATTTATTATTAAAAAAGAGTATTGGTTTATGTCATAGCTCCAATAAAATAAGCAACAAAACATCCAGATGTTAAATATCTTTATAACAGATTGATATGTTTTCAAATTCATTTTTGGCCTTTGTAATTTATGATTGTTGGATGGGCTGTTTTCATGGATATGGTATGATAAAGCAGAGGATGTTCTAGTATCTGGTTATAACTATCAGGGAGGGGTATTTGGATCTTATAACATAGTATTCATGGCTTGAATGGGTGTGAAGAACCCACAATTGGGATAATCAATATGGCCCACCTCAGTTGAAAGGAAGGAAAAGAAGATCCAACTATATCCCTCTCAATTGAGGACACATTTTCACTTAACAATGACATGGTCAAATGATTCTCAGTGTTGGTGGAAATATGTTTTCACTGGTTGACAGTGCTTCAATCTATTTGCAAACAAGTTCATCTAGTTATAAGGAAGGTATTTTTTTGCTTATATGAAGGTGATCACAAATGTATAGGCTTATAGCTGAGAAACAATACCATCGGATGGACCAAATGAGTTCTCAGAAATGAGATAAAAGGTTTATAAGGTCTGAGTAGAGGCTCTTTCATACTAAGAAAAATGGTTAAACCTTATAGGGGTAAACCCAAACCACAGCACAATTTTCATATTTTGGAAGAGAAGAAAGCATTATGGATTTTTATTATTCTTACAATGGATTGACCCACTTGGTGTGTTCTTCAAAAGTTTTCTCTGATGGGAATATTCCTTAACACTTGCATGGATTTTGTAAATAAAGTCAAGTTCACTATCAATCTGATCTAATCTTCTAAATTAAAGTAGAAAACAATACTTCATACTAATATACTGTATAATTTAATGTAAGTATTTTTACATTTGGTGAAACAGGTTCAAATTTAGTTCATGGTGGATAAAATCAATGAGGTATACAATTACAAATGGATAGATCTACTGGTTAAGCATGGATCAAACTGGTTTAAACTGAAAACCTGGTACAACTCTATTAAAGTTAGAATAACTTAAACCAGGTCTAACTAGTCCACAAAATTGCACTTTTAACCACTCACTTACTTAACTACATCATTTCCCATGATTTTTCATTCAACTAACATCATCCTAAGTCTTGCCACCATTACAAGTTGTATAGACTCTGAAGCTTCCATATCAAGCAAATCATTCTTGGACACCACAACTTATTCTTCCAGTAGTTTCCTAACTGTAATAGTCTTGCCTGGATAATGCCTCTGCCCCATAACTCCACCTCCTCTTCTCTATCCTTCCCCCTGCTGTCTCTGTTTCCTCCTCACTCCGCTTGGATTCTATCCTTAATCCCTCACTGTAGTTAGGTCCTTGAAACATCTTCAGCTCACTTCTCCTCACTCCCTTCCTATATGTTCATATAGCAAAATCTCAGTCTTGGTCAAACCCAGCCTACTTCTTTTTACTTCTGTGCCTATACTAGAGGAGCAGAATATTTTGGGGGAAAATAACAACATGGCTGACAGGCATCACCTGAAATCCATGACTAGAAACCCAAAATGGGTACTGTTTGGCACTCCTGTTACAATGCCTTCATGGAGTATGGCAGGTCTTATGAATAGGCTTCTCGTCCCAGGGACAAAGCAGAAAGTTCTTTCCTTTTCTCCAGCTGCTGCTTTCTAGCCTAGTGGGTAGGATTTCTCTTCCTCACCCACTGACATCATCACAGGCATATTTTATGCATTCTGACCGCTCTCAGCCATAAACAGGCACATTCTCAGATCAAAGGAAAAAGTGTAGTCCAGTCTAAATTACAACTCAAGCTTATTACTCAGTACAAAGTGCCCCCTACTTCCCAGCTCAGGATGAGCCCATAGTTTAAAGATATTCGTGGGGGAGAAGAGCATAGTGTGTATTTTCAATGTTTCTTCACTTTGCTCTTCCATTTCTCTACTCCCCTTCCCTCCTCCAAAACCAGGTTTCTTCTGGCTCCTGGTGGCTTAAGATCAGGAGAGGATGAATGAATTGAAAATCCGGGAAGACCTTTTCACTTAGCTAAGGCTAATGGAAGTTGTTGCTTACCTGTCAATTGACCTCTGTCAGGTCAGGTATTCAAATTGCTGGCTCTTCAATTGTCTGTAGTGACTCCCTCCCCCAGTAGAAGGATAACCTGCCTCCTCAGTTTTAGCACCCCACCACCTCCATGACAAGAGGTAAGGAAATAACCTTTTAAACCTTGAGTTCACTGTGCCTTAAAGGCAGAAAATTCTGTGAGCAAAAATGCTATATGAATATTCATACCTGACCCCTCTCGATAGTGATCACTCATCCTGCAGTAAGGAGCACAACCCTTGGTCTGCTGGATCAGCACATTTCAGGTGACTCCACTACTGGGCTCTTGTGCTCTTATTGTGAACGGGTGAAAGCAAGAAGCAAGTACCTGTCCAAAGCAGGTTCTGCTTTCTGCTCTCTATTTTTTTTTTCTTGAGACTCCCTCTGATGGCTCCCTAGGGGCCCTACAAACCTTCTACTGTCTGTGGGGAAGGCAGTAAAATTAACCTAAATTGATAAATTATAAAATCTTTTTCTCTAAATTACCTTCTAAACAACCCTCCTTTGTGAATTCTTTGACAGTGTTTATAGGCTGTACAACATGATGATTACTAGGCTATTTTGCTACTTTTGGTAAACCTTTCATACAAGTGTCTAGCAGAGCCTTCAATTTCAGCTTTTAGGCTCTAAAGTGAAATTCTGAAATAATGGGGAATATCCCATTGAAAATCTTTTTACATCTGTAATTTATTTCCTGTAGTCCTTGAGATGACTATTTTATGCCTTTTCCTTTCACTTTGTATCTTATACTCATTTTCTTGTGTTCTCTCTTAGCTGTTGACTTTGTCTCCCACTTTGTTGAGAGAATAAATATCATGATAAGAAAACTAAATAGGCCAATGTAGCCATATTCTCTGCTTTCCTCTTTGTTTCCAGGAAGAGGTCTGCCCTTTCAACTAGAGTTTATTGTGGTGAAATTTCTGAGGCTATCAGATTAGAGGAGAAGAGTTTTTGTAAAATTTGTCTTGGAAAACAAGAATCAGAGCAAAAGTAAAGGGGAGGGTAACTGAAACTGGAAACCCGGTCACCAAAATTTACAGGACATGATAATTTATTTTTTAATTTTTAATTTTTTTAATAAAAGATAATTTAAACACAGATCTGTAAAAACACTATTCTATTGTAATAGGATGAAATTATGCCAAGCCTTATTTTAGTTTTTATTTTCTTTTTTTTTAAATTTTTATTTATTTATGATAGTCACAGAGAGAGAGAGAGAGAGAGGCAGAGACACAGGCAGAGGGAGAAGCAGGCTCCATGCACCGGGAGCCCAACGTGGGATTCCATCCCGGGTCTCCAGGATCGTGCCCTGGGCCAAAGGCGCCAAACCGCTGTGCCACCCAGGGATCCCCTAGTTTTTATTTTCATAAACATTAACACAGGCATGTGTTTACTGATATCAGAAGATACAGAAAGACCCTTATCTGTTGTTATGCCTTAAGAATAACAAGGCATATTATAACTTTAATAGGAGTAGCCCCCAACTCAACTAGTTGGAACTAAAAGGGAAATTTAATATGTCACATACAAATCATGTCGAGATATGGTTGTCTGAGAGCTCAGTGATGTCATTAAACTGAGGTTCTTTCCATGCCCTGCCATTCTGTGGATGTTAGTTTTTTTCCCTTGGACTAGCTTCCTCTTGGTCATGAGATAGTTATACCAGGCGAGGCATCAAATTCAGACCTGTCAGCTCTGAGAGAAAGAAAAGGAAAGCAGTCTCCCAAGAATCCTCCCTTCATATCTCTTTGGGCAGAACCAGGTCCCACGACATCCACTGGCTAGCAGCATAGGATTACCATGATTCTTTGGACTAATCAGGATTTACCTCTTCGTTAGAGATATGTTCCCTGAGGAGTAGAAATCTGAATTCTGTTTGCAAGGAAAGAGGCACATAAATGGAACTACTCTAGGTTTATAAGGCACGTAAGCATCAGTATCAAATTCCCTCATCCTCTCCCTGATTATTGCACTTATTCAGCCAATTCATTTGTTCAGCAGATATTTAGTGAGCATGTACAATAAGCCAGTCATTGTTCTGGGTACTGGGGACACAGTAGGAAACTTTTTCAATTTTTACTTCTTCTAGTGGTGACTCTTTATGCTAAATTATATGCTTGTGGTACAGTTTTTTGAAATGCCAAATGCAGCCATTGTCTATTGACTCCCTGCCATGAATCATGAGGATTTAGTTATTTTACATCATTAACAATTTCTCTTACCTTTGTCCATATTATATAGTCTTTCCATAAATTTTCAAACAGGATTTTTTTTTTTTTTCAATGTGGGGCTTGATTGAACTCATGACCCTGAGATCAGGACCTGAGATCAAGAGTAGGATGCTTGACTGACTGACCCACCCAAGTGCCCCTCAAATAGGATTTTTAATCCTGTTTTTTGTTTGTTTGTTTGTTTCTTATTTAGGCCACAGTCTGACACACACATTCTCTCTCCTGCTCAGCATTTAGCATTTATTGAATTCCTAATAACAATTTGGCAACAGAAATATGAGATCTTTCTCATGTCTTCTTCCCTTGGGAGTTTTTCAGTCCCATTTTTAGTTGCTTTTGATTTTTACCCTTTGGTACCTTGGGGTGGCATGTCTTTTCACATTGCTTCTTTCTCAATGAAGGAGAATCCAAAGAGTGAATGGCTTGTTATTTCATTTCCTTGAGAACCCACTAGCTGAAGCAGATGACAGAGGTCTGAGGGAAGGTTCTCCCTCCCTTTATGAACAGTAACTCTTGGCTTCCAAATTCATAAAGCAATTCATCCTTTTTCCATGATATTCAGCCTCTTGTACCCCTCAACCTCCATTGGCTATGTCTTCCTTTGAATATGGTCAATGTTAAGAATATTGACATTTTATACCTTTTCCCTTTACTTATCATTGTTGACTCTAAAATGGTGAAAATAAATAAATAACATATTATGACTATATAAAGATTTTTGGCTGCAGATTCAAAGTGTACACAGATTACATGTTTTTCCTCTATGAGTTAGTGTCACTACAAAGGAATTACCCTAGTCTGAAGTTTGGATCCTTTCACTTTTTTAAAATAAGTCACCCATGATCTTATTATGTTACCAAGTCATGCCAAGATGTTAATCACATCGTATGATTTAGAACTTCTCCAAAACTGGTTTCATGAATGGATTCCAAGTCAGCCAGATTCTTGATCCTTAATTAATTAATTAATTAATTAATTAATTAATTAATTTTGGTTCTTGATCCTTTAGCTCCCAGGTCAGCCAGGAGGACCCAAGGCTCAAGGCACACAGACAGGTTGGCTTCCAGGGGCATGTAGCCTCCTCCATTTACTTCAGTGTACCTGATATATATTATATATCACCATTTTTTATTCATGCCATGATATAAGAAAGGTTGAGAGACACTGGAAAACTTTCAACATTTTATTTCCTCCCACAAAGATCTCCTAGAATCTGAAGTTTGCTCTATTTCTGTTGCAAAGTTACCACCTCAGGACTTCCCTTCTGTGCTCTCCTGGATTAGATTTATCATTTTCCTGGATCTTATATTTTCTTCTTTTTGGGTTTGCTCTCTCATTTTTCCAGAGTGTAAAAGATGTTCTGAGGCAATTTCTTGTTGTGTGTGTGTGTGTGCGTTTGTCAGGAGAAGGGGTAGTTTCCTACATATAACCAACAAACAATTCTCTGACACATGCTAGGTGTCCTACAATTCAACTCAATTCTGACACTGTCTACCCAGAGATATCATCAGTTGCTACATGTTAAGGGTTCAGCCCTACAAGCCGGGCCACCACCCCAATTTCAGAAGTCAATCACAAGTTTAGATTGTCACCCGTGCTTCTGACCAGGTGGCCATAGATCAGAGGTTCCAGCAACCTCCTCCTGGGATTGGACTAATTTGCCAGAATAGCTCCCAGAACTTGGAGAAATGTTTCACTTGCTAGATCAGCAGATTATTATAAAAGGATACAACTCAGGAATAACTAAATGGAAGAGATGCACAGAGCAATGTATGGGAGAAGAGTGTGGGGCTTCCATGCCCTCCCCAGGTGTGCCAGTCTCCCTAAATCTCAAAGTGCTCATCAATCTAGAAGTTGTCCAAACATCTCTTTTTGTATTTTATGGAGACTTCATTACACAGGATTGAGCAGCCAATGATTTGATCTCCAGCCCCTCTCCCTCCCCTGGAAAGTCAGGACCAGGGACTAAAAGTTGCAACCCTCCAATCACATGGTCAGTTCTCCTGACAACCAGTCCCCTTCCTTAAGCGCTTTCCAGAAGTCACCTCATTCACCTAACAGAAGACACCTTTATCTCATCTCTTAGGAAGTTTCAGCGGTTTTAGAAATGTGTGGCAGAAACAGGGACAAAGACCAAATACAGACTTCTTATTATAAATCACAATATCACAAGTATATCTTCAAATTACTTTCTAGAAAGCATACTAGAAAGTAAGATTTCTGAATCTTCTATTTCTTTAAATACTTTATTCTGCCTTCACAGAGGATTGATAGTTTGATTGAATATAGGCCTCTCAGAACACTGAGAGCACTGCTTAGTTTTCTAGCATTTAGTTGTTGATGAGTCATCTCTTTCTTTCTTTCTTTCTTTCTTTCTTTCTTTCTTTCTTTCTTTCTTTCTTTCTTTCTTTCTTTCTTTCTTTCTTTCTTTCTTTCTTTCTTTCTTTCTTTCTTTCTTTCTTTCTTTCTTTCTTCTTTCTTTTTTCTTTCTTTCTTTCTTTCTTTCTTTCTTTCTTTCTTTCTTTCTTTCTTTCTTTCTTTCTTTCGTTGAGGGGGATTTGACCTGAAAGTTTCTAGGATCTTTTCTTTATTTTTAATCTTTTGAAATATCATGATGGGTTTGTTCCCATTCATTCCGTTAGGCACTCAAGAGGCTCATTCAGTATAGATATCCTTGTTCTTCTTTAGCTGTAGAAAATTCACTTCTGTTTCTTTGAAATTTTCCCTTCCATTTTCTCTATTCAGTCTTTTTAGAACTTACATCAGATAGATATTGGAACCCCTAGATAAATCCTTATTGTCATTTTACTTTACTCTCATATTTTTCTGTCTCTATCTTTTTGTTCTGTATTCTTAGAAATTTTCTCAATTTACTTTCTAAACATGGCTATTAAGACCCTCGAGCAATGTCTTTTTTATCTGAAATTTGGGGCCATCCAAATATAATAGCTGGCTCCTTATCTGTTCAGCCTAAAGCAAAACTTCTAGCTGGCAAGCCCCATTCACACACACACAGCTTTTTCTAATATTTTGGAACTCCTTTTGAGCTATTTGTCAAAATTCACATGATATATTTTGAAAAATTATTTTTCATGATCTACAATCCAACACAGTTTTGTTTTTTCACCTTTTTGAAAGCATACCTTGGGAGCTACCTGATAGTTTCACACAAATTTGTTACTTAGCCATTAGGGTCATTCACTTTCCCAGACCTATACCAGTGTTTTGGATTCATTTGGTGTCTTATGGGTTTTTATACCCTGGAGCAGTGCACATATTAAGATGCAGTGGACCATATGCCACTCTTTTGTAAAGTGGAAGAGGGCATTTGTAAATTGGATGGCTTGACTGTAATGTGTTCCCACTCCATTCAATTTAGGAAGGAGAATATGTGAAGGGTGACGAGCCAATTTGATTCCCTTCAAACCATTCTATCCATTGGGAAGGCTTTGTGAACTCCCAGGGGTAGCAGCAGTCCAGAACACTGGTGAACTATGGGATTTCAGTTCCTTTTAGGCCTTTGATTTTAAGAACCATTGATGTTTCCTTTGTCCTAAAAAGGACACAGAAGCTTCAAAAAACTTTAAAGAGGGTCTCGAAGTGTTTGGAAAATAAATGTAAACTGAAGAAGAGAAAGAGGTCTGTGGTTAGGAAGCCTGATTGACCATAAGGAGTCTGCATAAAAGTGAACCAAATAAAATCCAGTGTTCCAATCTGATTAAAAATGGAAATTGGAGATTTTAATCAGTGAGAGGGCTATTTTTGTGCTGATTGTCTTTTTATGCCAAAACAACAGGATGTCTTATCTGAAAATCTTAAAATCATAATAAATTATCATTAAATTGTAATAGTTTTTGGAAGATTCTGAATAAAGGTGGGCTGACAGATGATTGCTTTGGGACAGTGGCTTTCAATCTTTTTAAACACAACTCACAGTAATACAATTTACAGTTATATAATTGAAATGGGAGTTCTGTCAAAAAAGAAAAAGATTACAACTAGAATGTGAGATATTCTCAGATATTTTGACTTCTCTCCTCCATTCTTCCCATCCATTAAAAACAATGCTGGTCAAGAATCATCAAATTTATTTCACAATCCATGAGGAATATCTGTAGTCTGGAAAACATTGCTCAAAGGTCCTCTGAGAAATAACCTTAGATCTTTGTATTAAATCTTTATTTAAAGCAATCTTGTAAATAAAAGCACATTTATATTTATCTCTGCTTAGGAGAAACCAAGCCGTTTATACTCTGAGGACAAAGCCAAGATTCTTTTGGTGGCAGCCCACCCCAAATGCAAGCATAGTATCTAGGATGAAATAGCCTCTGGAATGCTACAGAACAACAGTAAATAAGAAAAAAAAACCCAGCCTAATAGAGAATCAAAGGCCTCCTAAGCCAACCTTTTAATTGATGTAAACCTTCTGTGCTGGGATGATTGAAAGTAGGGGTGGAATGGAGTTGGAGGAGGCAGGGAGGTTGGGAAGGAACAAGATTTAGGAGAGTGGATGATGTAAGTGGAAAGTTACTGGATCTTCACACAAAATGATCTTCTCAATAGCGTGCTAGATTATCTATGTGTTCCACACATCTTGTAACTGATAGCTGTCCTCATTTGCCCTCTCTCTCTAAGAGGAGAAATATGCGGAATTAAACAAAGACATCAACTTCCTAAGAATGTGCTATTGGAGTTGGCTGGAGCCTATGAGGGTAATGAGAGAACAAACACATCATTAGGACGCAATCCAAGCAGCCCAAGTAAATGAACACAACAGAAGAGGTCTGGGAAGACTGCTGAAGACAAGAAATGGTTTTTAAAAGAATGGGAAAATATAAATATCCAAACTACCTATTACTCCAAAAAAAGACTTTGAAAGTTTTATTTTTTTTTTAAGTAAGGTGATAAAAAAGTTAAATGGAACAAAAAAAATCTCTGATTTACACAATGTTATCACTTCTAAACAAAGAATTAAATAACCCTGAAATGTTTCATGATTGAAAAAATAGCCAGAGTGCTTTAGGACTTTGAATACTTACAACCCCTGGAACTATGAAAAGAAAACTTATTGGTTGGATTAAAAATAAAAGAAATAAAGAAGAACATTGTGCTAATATCCATGGGAGAACTGAAGTGGCTCTAAATAGATTCCTAAAAGGAATTTCCTGGGGGAGTTTTTAGACCACCCAAAAGCAAAGTCCAATCCAGACCAATTAAGTCAGAGCTTCTGGGAATGGGACCCAGGCGTCAGCATTGCTTAAAGCTAATGAGCAGCCAAAATTGAGAACTATTGTTCTAGACCTTTCCTACTCTCCGTGTGGTCTATGAACCAGCAGCAACAGTAGCGTCTGGAAATTTCTTAAGAATACAGAGCTTCAAGCACTCACTTAGACCTGTAGAATCAGAATCTGCCACATAACAGGGTCCTCAGATAATTCTTGTGCATGTTAAATTTTGAAAATCAATGATTTTAAAGATACTATTAAATTCTGGCATCCACTGCTTCCTTAATATTTAACTGTTTCTTGTTTGATATTGATCACAGTATTTGGAATGAGCTAAGTCACAGCACCTGCTTTGTTTTGCGGTCTCTGACTTCTCTAATTGCTCAGAGTTGGTGCTTTAATGCCTAAGATCTATTGTGCCAATTCCTGTCTTGATAATAATTATAAATATCCCTGGCCCTCTGCAAGTGGAATTTGAATGCTGCTAGGATGCTACACAGAATCTAGTGTTCTTTGCAGACATCCATATTCTGGACAAATTTTAGTATGTTAATCCTGTTTTTAAATTAAGCATGAATGTTAACACTAAGACCTTGTACCTGGTTTCTGCCTCTCATGGTTTTCTCTTTTGGTTTCTATTGCTAGTTCTAATTAGAACCTACACCAAATCCAAAACAGTGGTTGCAGGGGTAGTTGGACTTCCTTGCTTATGACATTTTCCCTTCAAAAAAGTGGCAAGTGTTCTGTATCCATACCCACACCTGGATGATGATGCCACCCAATTGGTTCTGTTAGTACTGGCTTTCCTATATATATGTGTTTTCTTTGCTTTTTTATTTCATCTGTCCACCAGGTTACTGGAATGGCTGTAACTTGAAATAACTTCTGGAGTAGAAATCATCCCATATTCCACTGCAGATGAGCTCTACAGCAGCAACTCTTCAGTTCCTGTCCCTGGAGTGGGACTTTACAAAGTCCCTACTCTAGCCTTCCTTTCTTTCTAGCTATATTTGATTGTTTAACTCATAAAATTTCATGTCTCGTGCCCTACTGAGCTCTAACATTATTCATATGGTAGATGGTCAATGTATAGCCATCTCAAGTTCATAAGACTCGTGAAGAAATCTCAAAAGACTTCTTTCTGTATATAGGGACAAAGAAGCAAAAAGTGAAAGAATAAATGCATAAATAACCTTTACCAAAGCTGGAAAGGCTTTTCCATTCTATTTCTGGTGAACCTCGGCTCATTCCTGAACATATTGTTGGATTGTCCTTGTGCAGACATATTCTGAGATCCTGGGGTACGTGTCTCTGCAGGTGCTGGAAGTGGAAGCCTTAAAGGATTCTACCGTGACTTGCTCTTATGGTCTTAGAGTAGATTTGGGGACCTATATGACTCTGGCTCTTGAAGAAGAGTCAACCTCTGAAAGGGAAGATATGAAACTTCCCCCAAAAGGAACATAAAGATTCGTATGGCATTCAAATCACGAGAACAAGATATGTAGTTGGTTTGGAGTCAGGAGCTTTTAAACTGAACAGCTGTAACCCATTTGGGCAGTCGTGCAAAACAGGAAGTTGGCAAACCAGATAGTCTTTTCAGACATTAAACACAAGATGCTTGGGGCCAAATCTTGTGATTAAGAAATCAAATGTTTTCTTTTTCCCCTTCCAACCTGTTCTCAGAGTGTGGAAAGTTATATGATTTTTCTTCTCTGACTCTCTGGTTTGGGTTATTGGGAACTGCCTGTCTCTTCGGCCACTGGAGGTCAACTCAATTCAATTCAATCCAGTCTAGTCCAATCCATTCCAATCCAATCTACTCTAATTCAATTTGACCTCATCCACCTTTTTTGGGAGGAGACCTATATGAACATCAAAAATTTAAGTGCATTGGAGGCTGATACACGACATCGTCCACAGCTCAGCTCATAAAATATCATGGCACCTGTGCAATATCTCTACCTCTTTGCTTCCACTGAGGACCTAAAAATATGGTTTCTAGATACTTTCCTGCATCCCTGATTCTGTTTTATAAATCCCGGATTCTATACACTACTGATTTTTCTAATCCACTCAGGCATGACCTGCTGTCTGTACCAACTAACTGTAACCAACGTACCTGCTTTCCATCTCTTATCCTAACTCTTCCTCCTGGCACCTGCCTGTACTTCTGTCCTTCATTTCAACCTTTCAGGCTTCATTTTCTCCTCCAACAGCTTGTCCTGGTAGAGACTGCTTCCTTTGGAAGGTTTTCCTTTCAAGTACACAAGCCAGAGATAAGTATGAGCATCTGGTGTAAGCCTTTTGTTCAACTTCAGCCCCTAGTGAAATATGGAGACAGATATTCTGAGCAAAAGGCAAGATTAATGAGAACAAACATCAGAGAAATGCCTTCATGTCTAGAAAATATTAAGAACCTGCTTTGGTCACAGATGAACATTCGTGTATTTTGATTACAACCTCTTTCTATCCCAGGTAGACCAGCCTCCCAAGAGCCCTGGCGGCAGGAAGTAGGAGGTTGCAAAGAAAAGTAGCTGCTGGTTACTGGCTTTCATGAGGAAAGGGGTAAAGTCAAAGACTCTAGTCAGCAGGCAAGCACCCAGGATGACTTTACTGATTGTTAAAATATGGGACTACTATCCTATTATTTGGTAAACAGTCATTGGCCCACCTCTTCCACCCACTTGTCTTCTTTGCCCTGGTGGCCTAACTACCTTCCAGGTTTCTCTCCTGCCTCCAGCAACTACAAGTCTAACATTTTGATTTGTGGGTCTTGGGCTCCATCCCTGATTAAATATGGTAAAACCATTTTTGGATGATTGCTCTTGACTTTTCTGGGAAATGAACACTTAGAGAACTTTAGGAAGAGAAAATAAATGAAAATTTATTCAGAAAGGGAGAAACCATTGAGGATCATCTTAGGAAGCACTGTGCTTATAACTTCGTCCTGAGTTAAATTCCTTAGGGGCTGCCTAGATTCATCCTACTTCTTTTTTTTTACCCATTCACCTCACCAATTACCAGATTAGTACCTGCCTGTCTATCTGATGACCTAGTCTCCTTATGCCTCTGTTCTTCATGCCTGTCCTCATTAGGCACCAATTTAAAGTCCTTCCTCCATGTAGTGACCTTAGTTACTTTTCTGGACAGAAAATGATTGGTTCCAAATCTCATGAGCAAACTCTTCCCAAATGTTCACTCCATGCACCAGTTTCTTTGCTGCAGCCACCAGAGGCAATCAGGTATTAGTGAAGCCCGGCACCTCCTACCATTACCCTCCTGAACAGTATCATGGTGGAACAGAGAGAGGGAGCTTTGGAATCAGATAGGCCTGAATTTGAAATCCAACTTTTCTTTATTATCCAAGCTATTTGAGCAAGTGACTGAACTTTTATGAGGCTGTTTTTATTTTTTTTAATCTATAAAATAAAAGTAGATCTTACTTTATAAGGATGAGAAGAAGAATAAATGAAACAATACTGTCATACTGATCCACTTATTTTCTTGATGTTCCCAGCATCTCTTTAGGGAATCACCCTTCCTATTTTTATTCTATGTGACTTGATAATAGGAATGGCCTCATTACCTAGGGGCCAGAGTTCTGGGTATGAGTATATGACCCAAGTCTAGCCAATTAAAATCTTCTCTGAGAACTTGATGGAAAAATTCCCAAATAGGTGTTTTCACTAGTACATTTTAAATAGGCTACTGGAAAAAAGAATTATTTTTTAATTATTTTTTTTATCCAATGTGTTATGTGTTTTGAGAATAATGGTTATAATGGTGTGCTGCCACTTGTAACATAGAATTTGGATATGGATATAAATCCACAAGGTTACATATATATTTCATATCAACACATGATTTAGAGCACTGAATTAATTCTTGATAGATGATAGCTATATCAGATCATCCATAAATTAGCTTAAGAAAAAGTGGAATTTATTGGTTCATGTGTCATGGGGCTAGGATGGGACATTGAAGTAAAGAACTGGTCTTGGAGATGCCAGTAACTCTGAGAGTGTCATCTCTTCTTCCCAAATGTCCATTTGTTTTATGATCCCCACTGCAAATGAGTGACTAAATGGGGACAAAGAGACAATCTTAAGTCTTCATAATCTCAATTTAGCAACTCCAGAAGAAAGAGAACATATTTTTCTCTCAGTCTTGGTGAAAATGTCTTGCCATGTCTTTGAAAGGCAAACTCAAAAAACCACAAATTCCTAAAACTCAGGTTGGTCTGGTTTGAGTCACTTGATCATTGCTGAGCTAATCTCTGCAACATGAATATATGCATGCATGTGAGTATGCTGCACAGTGTAATTAATACATTCACTAAAACTATAGGAAAGAGACAGCAGTTCCCAAAGGATAGGAGGTACAATTACCAAAAGAATGGTGGGAAGGTAAGCTTGAGTAGACCAAAATAGTATCTGCTATTGATAGCATTATCATCATTCATCACCACCTTCATCACCTTCATTCTTGTATTATTTTTTATTATTATTAGCCATCATGATCATCATTATTATTACTCCTGCAGGAAGTATACACAAAACAGTGATTGGCTGCTACATTGAGTTTCAAGGCATGGGGACATTTGACAGCAAAGGGAAATGGGTTTCATAAAAGGTAGTGGTATTTGGCCCCTTTGACAGTAAAAATCAAACTGCCATCTCTGACAATAGCATATATAATTGATATCTCCTTGTTACGAGGGAAAAACCATCATTCCTAACTTATGGCAAGCATTATTATCAATTTAAAAATAGTAGTATTAGTTAAGGTTGAAGCTTTATGAAAAAATGTTTTAGATATGCAGAAATATCATGGGCCAAGTGCTCCTTGAGACAGTGTCATCACCTAAAAGACACTCACATCCCATATAACACAGCCTGGTGCACTTTGTGGCTACTTAATGAATATGAATTCAATATGATTCTTGAACCAAGGGAGCAAAGGCAATATCTTTTAATAGTTCATTTTCTCTATGTCATATCTTCAGTAATAAGGTACCAGAAGGGATACTT
Source organism: Canis aureus (assembly GCF_053574225.1). Classification (NCBI taxonomy): domain Eukaryota; kingdom Metazoa; phylum Chordata; class Mammalia; order Carnivora; family Canidae; genus Canis; species Canis aureus. The sequence continues at coordinate 83,436,741 of NC_135611.1, read as the reverse complement.
CTGGCTGTGGTTGGTTAGCATTAATCCACGTACCTTAGAAGGCATACAAAATATCTCTATTTCTCCATTTTCTGCAGCAATGTTTATTGGACTTTATCACATAATTGGCTTTATTAAAAATAAGGAAAAATAAGAGTCCCTCAGTAAAGGACATGAAAGTTGACATGAAAACCAATTCTCCTAGTATATTGTGGATTTGGAAATTCAATAAATGCAGATGTATACTTAGGCAAATTCACAAAGAATCTTATATAAATTAGAAAATCATTTGGAGCTTTTATGGCTCTTGGTGATAAACTGCATTGAATCAGCTTTTGAAAAAAAAAAACAAAAATTGTATGCATTCGGGCCTTCATCATTTCATATTAACATGCTATTCTTCTTACCAGGTGCCTACTACTTAGTAACATTCATATTCCCTATTTTAAAAGATTTAATTTTTTCAAACTGGAGAGAGAACTGGAAACATTACTAGACTTACATTTTATTTTATTTTTTTAAAGATTGTATTTATTTATTTGAGAGAGAGAACAAGAGAAAGAGAGCACAAAGGGGGGTATCAGTGGGGAGGGAGGGGGCAGAGGAAGAGGGAGAAGCAGACTCCTGCTAAGTGGGGAGCCTGACAAGGGGCTCAATCCCGGACCCTGGCATCATGACCTGAACTGAGCTGAAGGCAGAGCCACCCAGGCACCTCTACATTCTGATTTTAGAAACAGAGAAGACAGAATTTGCCCATTATACACCCTTCTTGTCTACCTTTGATACGCCTATCTTTGATTCCACCCTGTGGTAGGATCACTAGATTTAGCAAATGAAAATATAGTGTTCAGATAAATTCGAATTTCAGATAAACAATGAATTTTTTAGTATATCCCATGCAATATTTGGAACAGACTTTTGTTAAGAATCATTTGTTGTTTATCTGAAATTCGAATTTAACTGGACATCTTATATTTTTAATTGCTAACTCTGGCAACCATACAGTAAAGGACATTACCGGATGCTTTCCTCCAAAACCATGTACCCTCATATTCTTTTTTAATGTGTCTTCCTGCCAAAATATGTGCAAAGCAAAAGATCCCAAACCCATTCATTCTAAGATATAAACCCATATGCAGTCCTTATGGTCCATCCTAGCTTGCTGGTATCCCCAGTAGGAACAGAAATCTGACTGGAAACCAGACTTTAAGGGAGGAAAATCTTTCTTGGCAGTCCCTTGAGGTTACATAGCACACCACACAATAAACCTTCTTCAAGAATGTCTTCTTTCCCGTGTCTCTCCAAAGTCCTAGTCTGTGAAGAATTTCTTCCCAATCTTGGTTTCTTTCTCCCTTGTTCTTCACAACCCCCGTCCCACCCCAGTGCTGTTATTATGTTCAGTTGTCTTATCTTCTCTGGGGATCTGCCATTGGTGTCCTCACATATATCCCAGCAGATCAGGAGAAAGGAGAAGGTAAAAGGGGGAAATTTTATGGGTACAGGTTTATATGAACGTACTACCCTCACCCTTTATACATACAGCAAACACTACTACAAATGAAATATATGTAATTATTTTATTGACTGGGAAGTTGGATGAGATTTAAACTTCTAACTTTCCCTCCAAAACTAAGATGGTCTAGATTTCTTAAAATATACCACCCCACACCTCCAGCACTGTTTGCAATTATACTGTCCTTCAATGTCTTAAGTGATGACTTCTAACATAAAATATGAACTAAGAAACCTCTCTTCCTTCTTTTTCACTTGCAAGGTCATACCAGAAACCCAGAAATTATTCCATGCAGACAGAATTCCACATGCTGCCCTCCCTCTGGATAAATGGAGCTTGTCTACAGTAATTTCTCTGCATTTCTGTACCCACGCACTTATTATGACTGCCGTTGTCCAGCAATATTTTCCTCCACTCATCATCATAACAGCTTCTAAGTATTTGATGGGATTAAACAGAGCCAACCCAATTCTGTCATTTCAGCAGCCAAATTCATGAGTCCAGGCATCAGGATATTGTGATACAATATCCAGAAGCCCATTCTTGCTGGCTGTCATCTGTATGTTGTGTGGGTGGGTCAGCCTAGTTTTGAGTTTTGGAAGCAGATATACACCCTATATAGCAAAGCAGATGAACTGTGATATTAATAGTTGGATTCCTTTGCTCAAACTTGCCCCTGACTTTTTTTTTTTTTAAGTTTTGTACTATCTATGCCTGGTGACAATCAAGCAAAGGCTGCAAAGTATCTGTTTACCTTTTCATTTGCCTCAAATAAGTAATGATTATTTCTTAATGTGGAGAAAAAAAATATTTGTTTATTTTATGTTCCCCACATTAAATTACCTACACCACACCCACACCACACAACCAAGTAAAGGCATGGAAAGCATTTGTTGGGATGGATGATAACAGCAATAATGATAATTAATATTGGCAATAGTATGGCCCATATTTTAAATTATTAGCCTAATGTATTTTAAAACAATTGTACTGGGGCACCTAGCTGGCTCAGTCAGTGGAGTGTGTGACTCTTGATCTTGGGGTTGTAAGTTCAAGCCCCACATTGGGTATAGAGATTACTTCAATTGAAATCTCAAAAAAAAGTTGTATAGAGAAAAAAATTTTTAGATGTGATTTTAAAAAATATTGTACTGCTAATGGCTAGACTATCTCCATTTGGAGAATAAAAAGATTATTGACTGTGATTAAAAGTAGAAAGAAAGCTGTCTGCTTCTTTATATGCAACTTCCTACTTTGTAAATGATGTGGCTCGAACTCTGTATATGAAATAGGTAGCATCTACAGAGTAGGAAAACATCCAGTTGAAGAATTATTAATTTAGCCAAGCGATATTTAAAAACACAGGATAATGTAAAAAAATGAATTCATTTTATTTCATGGACCTCTTCCACATTCTCAATCAACTATTTCCCCAAAATAGTTTTATAGTTTGATAGATTTATCACAATTGGCTCTTCCTATGGCTCAAAATTACCTCTTAGGCTGGAATATATATTTGCATGACGCAAAAATATTACTTGACTATGATGATTTTATCTTTCTGAAGTATTCTGGAAGATTGATCTGATAGGGTACTGAGCCATGTATGGACTATATTGATATGGTTCACATGTGTTTGAAAAAATGTTAAGCCAAAAATTTAAAAACCTGGACCCGAAAGAAAATGTGCACATGATTACAACTATATAAAAGTATTATACACATTAGCAAAGAATAAAAATGGATTTGGAAGGTCATAATCTAATGTTCATTAGGAGTGCCTTATGTGTATAAAGTTTACAACAATGTTAAAAATAAAACAATTATAGGAGGAAAAGTGCCAAGACAACACTTATTTTTAAATAAAGTTTTGTACTATAAAAAACATGCATGTGTAGCCAGAACAATTTATTACTTGGGAGGTATTAGGGACCTAGTGGTTTTCTTCTTCTTCTTTTTTTTAAAGCAACAGCACAAGATTAATATTTTAAATATTTACTTAGAAACAAAACACCAGTGGCCTCCAGGATACCATGTGCCAATTTTCCCCTCTGAACCATTTTTACAGACAACTTACAACCTCCCTAAATTATAGGTTTATGTGGAAAAATAAGGGGTTGTTGTATAATAAGGAAGCTGACAAATCTTTAACCATAACAGTACTAGTTATTGCTACTGTAATTTATGCATAGATACTGATTCTAATTAAGTAATAGCAGAGGTTGCTTTTGAATTTATGAGGCTATAATCAGCTCTCTTGTGCTCAATAAATGCCACAGCTACAGTCTGTGGTGTTAATTTCACACTACAGTGGGAACTAGTGGTTGTTGCCAAATATACCCATAAGTCACAGGCAATTTGGATTATTACTAGAGTGTGTGCTGCATTGAGAAATGAACTAGTTCATAATCACTTTTTAAAGTCATTATTGAGTGTTTGTGTATGATAGGTCTTCTGACATTGATGAGGCATAGTGCGGTAACTTGTCTTTTTCCTGAAATCATCTCCAGATAAAATAAATATGCTGAATCCTCTGGAAAAGTAATAATATGAGAAGCTTCCCACTTCCTTAGCTCTCTAGCTATTTCTGGTACATGAGAACTGGAAACAGGACTTTTCCTATAAACTACCCGTGTGTGGTGTTCCCCAAAGGAAAGTACCTGATATGGGGTCATTTCCCTTTGAGAATTCCATGAATTAATGTGATAGGATTTTCTAAATACCATGAGCTTGCTTCTGTTCTCTTCCAATTTCCTGAAACTGGGTGTGAACTAGAGCATTCTCACTGTGAGGTGTAATGCTAGGCTCACTTTCCTCAAAATGTCATACAAAAAAATGATGAGACGTGAACAAAACAGCTCCTATAAACAGTCTCTCTTTCTTCCTTTTACCTTCTCCCTTCTCCTATTTCAAAGGGGGTACTCTTGGCAGTTGGGTTTTAAGAAATTCCACTCGGGACTGCAGCATATTCCACATCTGATTCTTAATCCACAACACTGGAGTGGCTCCTTATGGTCCAGTAGCAAATAGCTGGTGACAATAGGGGTCACCTTTGTGACCGAGTGCAGATTGCATCAATCCCAGAGACAGCATGTCAGGTTGCAGAGACCACAGATTTTGGTTTTGAGTGTATTCACAGCATTCTTCAGGAACCCATTAGGCTCCAGGGCAATCAACGACAACATAATAGGAGGACTATGTTTTCTTCTTAAGGGGCAAGCACAGAAGGCAGATGGCTCCCCATGTGATGTTGTTTTTGGCTTGCCAAAAATCAAGATGCCAAGAGACACTGAAACTAGTCAAGGAGTTTCACTGCCTCATTGTATTCTTCCCAATAACATGACACCAAGTATCTGATATTTCCTGTATTGCTTCCCATTATTTGCCAAGAGAAGAGTCTTCAAACAGCTGAAAGATCCTGAATCCTGGAGTGGAAGCTGCTCATTTGGTGACAGGCCATGCACGGAAAGGTGGTTTCTGAAACCAAAAGCCAATGCCCTGTGGAGGTAGCAGGTATTATAGAGAATGTGTGTGTGTATGTGTGTGTGCGTGTGTGTGTGTTCTGACCCCTCTTATTAACATTAATTTGTGGTCTCATAGTGGCAAAAAATCGCAACATTTATTCACTTGATTCGGGACACAAAAAGACAAATCTCTTTTCTATGATTGTATAGATAACACCTAACAAAGGCTCAGGCCCACAGCTTTAAGGACAGAAAGGCTTTAGGGAGAAAATGTGCAGTTGTTGTGCGTTCTCCTCCTTCAATGCAATGTGTAGTTGCCTTGCTTTCTGGAAGGAAGATGGAGATCTATAATGAATCTTGTTTAGTGACCGAAACAGAGTCACAGTCTATTCGTGGTGGCCGTAGAGAGTTATATACTCAGCTCCCCCAAGGGAGAACATTCCATGAGGAGCATTGTTACCTAACAGCTTCTGCAGCAGGCCGTACCTCTGCATCCACCACCACCTTTGTGCCAAGGCCACAGTCTTCCCAGGTGGCCCCCAGCCAATGAGCGTGGTGGGTGCACTAGCCAAGGGCCTGATATAGGCCAGTTCTGATGGGCAGCATGCACTCTCCTCAACCTGACCAAGACTTTTACAGGGCCGCGCTGTGGTCTGTGGCTCCTCCTATTCAATCCACCCTCCTTTCCTCTCTCCTTTTCCAGCTGTCAGACCTACATTACTATCGGAAGGCTCTCCTACTCCTGCCACCTGGTCCTTTACCATTTGTGTCCCCAGACATTGCCAAATGTCCACTGAGAGACCACATCCCCTGGATGAGGACCACGAGTGTAAGGTAAGAAAGGTCTCCTATAGAGAGCGAGGCATTTGCTCCTCTGGGCTCCTGTGGCACTTAGTTTAATTAAAGCCCTATATAGGCCTGATTGTCATTGTTTAGCTGTCAGGCTCTCACAGGGTATAGGGTCCTCCAAAGGAGCTGTGTCTTTCATATTCACTGCATTTCTCTGGCCTCCTTCTGGATCTGTGTAAAATGTGCTCATTTAAATGTTGCATCAGGGATGAGAGGGAGGGAGGCAAGGAGAGAGGACTGGAGAGGGAAAGAGGGCAAGAGCAAGCAGGTAGGCAGCAAAGGGGGCAGGAAGAGTGACTCCATGCTTCCTCTTTACTCTGCTGGCCATAAAGGCTTGCAATATGTTTGTGCCTTTGTGCCTGGTCCTTCCTAGCTCATAGCTTCCCATCTTAGCATTCCTGCATTCTTTCTTTCTATATTATTTGCCTGTTGAGGAACCCCTTCATTTGTTGTCTTCTGAATGTTGAAATCCTCTTTGGGTTTTGGATCTTCTCATGGCCTCCCACACGGAGGCTGTTTCCAGGCAACAGCTGGCAGCCTGTGGTCCCTCCCCAGGAGTGGAGAGGAGTTAGCCATCAATAATGTGATCTCACACACCAGGGCGCTGCTCCAGAGGGTGAGCACATTTTGTTTTGGATTATCAGAAAAATAAATAAATAAATAAATAAATATATATATATATATATATATATTCTGAATAATGCATGGTCCCACATGGAAAGGTAGATAGAAATGCAATCAATGAACTTGGATGATGTCATAATCCACACAAGTAGCAGAAGAGCAGAACTCTAGCCCCCTCCTTGCTCAGTTCTTCTGAGGGTGAGCAGTGTTCCAAGGACTTCAGGAGGCCATTGCATTAATTTCTCTAACAGTAAAAGAGGCCTTGGAGATTTGGAAAGGGATTCATTTGTTTATTAAAATTATTTAAAACTCAGACTAGCAGGAATGAGAACGATGCTGGTAGGCATCACAAAATTATACTAGTGCCTGTTTTGGCTCATCTTGCTCTCAAAGCCTGCATTCTTGTAAATTGCAAGAGTGAGCAGATGTAGCCAGAGGCAAAGGGACTCTGCCCAGGCTTGGGCCAGGTGTTATGACCGCTTAACCCACACGAGAAATCCTTCCTCTAGGTCTTCTTCTAAATCTGTCCTCCTGATAGAGGTTTTTGCTAAGCTCAAAAAAATTTTCTGTTTAAAGATTTTATTTATTTATTTGAGAGAGAGAAAGAAAGAAAGCATGAGGGTGGGGGGGGAGGGGCAGAAGGAGAAGCAGACTCCCTGCTGAGTGGGGCTCCATCCCAGGATCTTGGGATCTTGTGCTCGCTTCGGCAGCACATATACCAGGATCTTGGGATCATGACCTGAGCCCTGTGCCGAAGGCAGCCACATAACCAACTGCACCACCCAGGTGTCCTCCAAAAAAAAATCTTTTTTACTTCTACAGTTCTTAGTCGTTCATATTTTTCATAGTCTACATTAACAGCTAAAATTATCCTTTGCCATGTATCTTTGACATTAAGGAACACTTTGCCACAGTCACCCAGATTGGAATTTTATGGAATCCTAAATTTGTAAGGGATGAATAAATTATTAAACTCAGTAGCTCCCAAATTTTAGTGAATAAAACATTCACTGAGGGAGCTTATTAAAAATTCAGATTCTGATAAGGCCCAGGAATTTGAAATTTTGGGGATGAGTTATAACTTCCATAGAGTAAAATCGCTCCCTTGAGGTGTGCAGTGTGATGAATTTTGGTAATTGTACACAGACACATAACCTCTACTACAATCACAGCATACAACTGTTGTTAACCTACCAAGTTTCTCTGTACCCCTTTGCAATCCATCTCCTTTTCCTGCCCTTACCTGTACCTGCCGACCCCCACTCCCCCAAACCAGCAGGCTGCTTTCTTTCCTGCAATATTGCCTTTTCTGGAATTCCATAAAAATGCGATTATGCTTCATGCAGCCTTTTGTGTTTAACTTTTCTCCTTTAGTGCAATGTTTTTGAGATAGCAATTTAAATAGTAATTCTAGATGATTCTGTATAGGGCGTTCATGGCCATACTTTGAGAAGCACTCATCTGGTACAAACTTCTTGTTTCATAGGTGAGAAAACAGAGGTGTAAATGTCAGTGGCTTGTCTGAAGTGAAATATTCCTGAGAAATCATTAGAACGTATGTCCTTGGAGAGCCTTCCTTGAATCATTTACTTTTCCTCTACCTTCCTAGGATGAGAGATTGCATCCCTGAAAAAGCATGTTAACGATCACATCCTAAAAGTAGTCTCCTTATTTGGATTCACTTGACCAATGATACGAGGTCCAATGCATGATGCCAGGTGTTTCCTGAGATCCAACGAATGAATCTCCTTTCAATTTTCTCCTAGCTTATAGAAAATTGTTTACAAGTTTTTGCTTGAATTAAGATATATTTCCTGGAAGACAGATTATGATTTAGTAACAAAATAACTCTTCAACATTGTTGAGAATAGTACAACTGCTTTTGTACATAGTGAAATGCAATGGACAAGATTCCTAACTTCTCATAGTTGAGAATTCTTGGTTTTTAACTGGACCTCAAGTATCCTCAAGGTCCTTTAAAAGAACTATCTGACTAAATAATCTGACTAACTAGACTTATTTTTTCTCTGCCTAGTCCCATGCTTCTAGGTTGGAAACCTGTTGTTTTGATGGTGAGGGCTAGTTTTCTGGTTCCCAGGTGCCTTTGAGGATATAATGAAATCCATGGAGCCTCCTGGGGGAAGGAGATGGAGGGACATGCAGGCAGGTGATATGGCAGCTAAGTGGAAGATCCAAGACCAGGCAAACCACAGTCAGGGAGCAAGCTGGAAAGGTCCTTGCAGGATTGGGTATAGCTCCAGGGGATGCTCTAAGAGTGTCAAAGCTCTGTAAGGGTGTCCCTGCTGATTGAGTTCTTTGACCTTGGGGATTCCAGATCTACCCCACCAGAACTATGCACAGGCCTAATTTTACAGAATAGGAAACCAAATATCAGGGAAGACAAAAATTTGCTTATAGCCAGTACCTAGCATAGTCACATATGCAGAACCTAGCTTAGCCCCCTTGGGCTGGTATCTAGCTCAATACTATAACCCAGTTGTACTCTCTCATCTGTCCTATGTTCCACTGTTTTCTTTTTTCTTTTCTTTTCTTTTTTTTTAGATTTTATTTATTTATTAATGAGAGACACACAGAGAGAAGCAGAGACATAGGCAGAGGGAGAAGCAGGCTCCTTGTGTGGAACCCGATGTGGGACTCAATCCCAGGACCCCGGGATCATGACCTGAGCCCAAGGCAGATGCTCAACCACTGAGCCACCCAGGCACCCTACTGTTTTCTCTAGAACTGAATGTAGGAGAGTGATGTTGGGTAGCACATCAGCTAATGACTGTTTGTAGGCAGAAGAAAAGACTTCAAAGCCCTTATCATTTGATCATTTATCCACAGGATGATTTTAAAGGGCCAGTGATAGTTTATGAGGCTATTTCCATTTTTTGTTGCTTCTCTAAAAATTGGAAGTGCAACCAGTGCCATAAAAATAAAATGAGTTAATCTTCCTTCCAAAGCGGTAAAAGAAAGAGGAAGCAACCAGAATATATCCTTTCAAGTAAGTAGACAATTCTAAAGAAAATACTCTTGATTTTCATTTATGACTTTCCTCTGCTAGTCTTCAGTACTCTAGACTGGGCACTTATAATTTATTGATCCTGGACCAGAGTGCTCAGTCTTTGTCTTGCCGAGACCTGTGATCTCCTATCACACCCCCAGGTTGGAGGCAAGATGGATGATCTTGTAATGACTTGCTCCAGTAAAAATCTTCCGTAATCTCCTGGGAGCTAAAAATGTGACTGCTGAGAAAATAAACAAACTGAAGGTGTGAATTATTTTTGATTAGATAACACATTCACATATAAATCTGTACATTGCAATTAAAATGAAAAACTTGGAAGAATTTCTACACAAGACACAACACATACTAAATGTATTTTTGAAGTCCTCAGAATGATCAAGTTCATTTATGGCTCTTAGTCTCTTTCTGCTGAATCTCTCAGTGAGTAGCTGTGACTATGTTCTTCCCTCTACTTTGAATTCCTTTCCTTCTCTTTTTGCTTGTAAACTCTAAATGAGTTTCCAAAATTTAATTTCTGTATCAACCACTATGACTTCCTGAGTATGGTGTATATGACTTCATTAAAACACATAACTTGTTGTTATCACATTGGTTTTCCTTGTTAGACTGTGGGACTATTTTGCTCATCTTTGTGATCTTAGAACCTAGGTCAGTGCCCCACAAGCTATTGATACTCAGTACTGCTAGACCATAGAATGGATGAATGCTACCTCCAATTCTTTCTTGTCACTGGGTCTACCAAAATCACTTTCCTATATTCACTGATAGCTTTGGCATATTGCATCGTTTCTTCATTTCATTTCTTCTTCTCTTATTATCCTGAGAGGCTACCATGGGGTTGATACATCCAACATCCTTGACATGAAGTCAAATGGAATTTTCATTCTAATTCTACTTGATGAATTAATTCCCATGACTCTTGAGTGGAATCAAAATGAATGGTTCTTCATTTTTCCAAAATATCTCCCTTCCAAAGCAGCAAATTCCAATATGCTATTCTATGATCTCAATTTCATATCTTTCCATGTGTATTCTTTCATTCCCACTTACACTAGATTCCAAATATGTTAGGAATTCCAGTCCCCTTCTCTAACCTTTTTGGCCTATCTTCACCATGTCCAAATTTATGATTGGTCACTTCAATCCATTACTCACCCACAACCTCACCTCTTTTTACCTTCTAATCTTATCCCAGAAATCTTCAGTCTAAACTTTATAACTTAATTATATTCCTCTTATATTGGGGTCATTGAACATTGTTGGAGAAAATAATGTAACCTGGCAAAATTATTGCCTGTATAAGTGTTGGCATCCAATGTGCCTTCAGAGCTACTAAAAATTCTTGTTCTTGAGGAGCTATAGACTTTTAAAGTCTTAGCATGATGTTAACTTGCTGTTTCAGACACCTTTTACACCTAATGCCAGAACTTCTTGGCCTTACCTTTCTTGTGGGCCATGAACTGTTAGTTTTGCCCCAGATACCACGCAAAGATCTGCTTTGTATGGACTTAGAGAGTAATGCAGGTATGCCATCTTCACACAGGCACAGTAACTCATGTCCTGCCCCAGGGCTTCTCTGGAGACCTGCTAGGCATCCAGATATTCATGAACGTAGTGCAGTGGGGGTTAACACTCTCTGGAGCAAAACTCTGACCAATGGAGATAGGAGCTACTGAAAAAATTCTTATCTCTTTATTCTCGTTCCTTCCCTGGACTGTCCTGCAATATTTCACATTTCATATTTCCGAAGATGGACCTCTGGTGTCACTTAATCAGTTGCACTTGGTACCAAGCAACAACCATCTCAGTAATATACCTTCTCATACTTGTTCGTACTCCATTCCTGTCTCCCTTCCCTTCCCCCTCCATCCCACTTCCTTGGAATTGTGCTGCCACCACTCCCAGCCAAATGTTAGAAAAGATGCTATTGCCCTGGGATCAGTGTGCTAGGTAAACTGGCTAGAATACTTTCTATGCCCATATCACTTTCACTCTCAAAAGAAAACTTTCTTTGTATTTCATAGAGAGAATAGGGGATACTAGGGGTGAAATTTTTCAACTTTCTTTACACATGCAAACTTAATGATCTGTTCCCATGTCTATCTCCAGTCTCAGAGAAAAGATATCATTTCTCCAACAGAAATCTAATTTCTTTCACTGTGCTTTGGAGCCTAGCCTAGAATCTCCTCCTTTCTTTAATTTTACCATCTCTTTTTCTAGAGATCCTTCTCTGTATGTTCTATCCTTACCCATTTACATGAAACCATCCAAGCAAAGGCCACCAAACATTTCATCATTACCTACTCTCATCGACAGCTTTTAATACTAATTTCCCTCAGGTTCTTTTTATTTATTTTATTTAAATCTTATTTTTAAGTTTTTATTTTATTTCCAGTTAGTTAACATACAGCGTAATATTAGTTTCAGGTATATAATATAGGGATTTAATATTTCCAAATATCACTGGTGCTCATCATAAGTGTACTCCTTAATCCCCATCACCTATTTCACCCACCCCTCCCCAACCTACCTCCCCTCTGGTAACCTAAGTTTATTCTCTACAGTTATGGTCTGTTTTGTGGTTTGTCTCTCTCTCTCTTTTTAACCTTGGCTCATTTGTTTTGTTTCTTAAATTCCACTTGAGTGAAATCATATGGTGTCTGTTTTCCTCTTACCAACTTATTTCATTGGCATAATACTTTCTAGCTCCATCCATGTCATTGCAAATTGGCAAGATTTTATTCTTTTTATGGCTGAATAATATTCCATATAATGGAAAATTCCAATATAATGAGATATTATTCAGATATGTATATATGTATATATTATATATATGAAATATATAATGGAATATTAGTCATATATGTGTATATAATATATATATATACACATCTCACGTCTTCTTTGTGTCTATACACACACACACACACACACACACACCTCATATCTTCATTCATTCTTTAATTGATGGACATGAGCTGTTTCTTTATTCTGGCTATTCTAAATAATGCTGCTATAAATATAGAGGTGCATGTATACCTTTAAATTAGGGTTTTTGTATTCTTTGGATAAATACCTAGTAGTGAGATTGCTCAATCTAGGGTAGTTCTATTTTTAACTTTCTGAGGAACCTCCATACTGTTTTCCAGAGTGGCTGCACCAGTTTGTATTCCCACCAACAGTGCATGAGTATTCCTTTTTCTCCACCTCCTTGCCAACATTTGTTGCTTCTTGTGTTGTTGATTTTAGCCATTCCAATGAATGTGAGGTGATATTGCACTATAGTCTTGATTTGAATTTCCCTGATGATTGAATGATGTTGAGTGTCTTTTTGTGTGTCCATTGGCCATCTATATGTGTTCTCTGGAGAAATGGCTGTTCATGTCTTCTACGCATTTTTAATTGAATTATTTGGGGTTTTTTGGAGTGTTAAGTTGTATAAGTTCTTTTTTTTTATCTTGCATACATCCCTTTATTGCATATGTCACTTATAAATACCTTCTCCCATTCTATAGATTGCCTTTCAGCTTTGTTTCCTTTGCTGTGCAGCTTTTTATTTTGATATAGTCCCAATCATTTTTTTTTTTTTTTGGTTTGTTTCCTTTGCCTCAGGGGACCTATCTAGAAAAAAATTTGAGACACTCTTTTATTCCTTAAACTCTTTCCACCTTTAATTCCAAGACACTACTTTCCTAAATCCCAAACCTGATCTCTGGCTGTTCTTTCTCAGATACCTTTTCTGGCATTTTTTTCTCTGACCACGTTTAAAGCAGATTTGTGAAAGATTGCATCACCCTCTCCATCCTCCCCCATCTTCCATTGTCCTTCACTCTATAGACTTTTCCTATGAAATCACATCCATTGTTGTGGTTCTTACTAATACCAATATTTTGATGATTCTCAGTTGTCTTCTAACTCAAATGTGTGTTGAATACCAGGTCCACATTTCTAACATCATGATCAATGTCTGTCTTCATCTGTCAAATCAACTCAACATGGCAAAATTCTCACATATGTATTGTGTTCTTTCTACACACAGTGCTATTCTCTGCAAGATCCGCATGTCAGAATCCTTTTCACCCTTTGAAACCTACTTTATTTTTTATTTTTTTAAAGATTTTATTATTATTTATTTATTCATGAGGGACACACAGAGAGAGAGGCAGAGACACAGACAGAGGGAGAAGCAGGCTCCATTCAGGGATCCCAATGTGGGACTCGATCCTGAGACTCAGTCCTGGGACTCCAGGATCATGCCCTGGGCTGAAGGCAGGTGCTAAGCTGCTGAACCACCCAGGGAACCCCCCTAAAACCTACTTTAATGTTATCTTCAAACTTTGCCCAATTTCTTCAGGTACAGATGAGCACCCTGTCTTTTGCCTTCACTCTGGTGAATTTCTTCCAACAAACATTTATTGATAATTTATGTCAAGCCCCAGAGGAAGAGAAATTAAAGAAGCTTACACACTAGCAGAGAAGTACAAGCTCCTCTAGGAAAGGAGACACACAAGAGCATCTGGTAAGGCCATGGTTTTCACAGTGTGATTTGTGGACTCCTAGAGGTCCCTGATACTCTTTCAGGGGGTCCACAGGAGAAAAACTACTTTTATAATAATGTCAAGACATTGTTTGCTTATCTACTATATTGATATTTGTACTAATGATGGAAAGCAATCATGGATAAGTTTCATGGTGCCTGACAATGAACCAAGGGCACAGCACTAAACTAGTAGTTGTTGGATTCTTCTTTTCCATCCGCTCACAGTAAAAGAAAATGCCAATTTCATCTGAGGAAGTCCTTTTTGAATCAGAAAAAATTATTAATTTTAAATCTCAATCCTTGAGTATAAGTATTTTGAACAGCCTGTGTGAGAAAATGAGAAGTACACACAAGGTACTTCTACTGCATACTGAAATATGGCAGTTATCTTGAGGGAAAGCACTTGTGCAATATTTGAGTTGTAAGCTGGAGTGGCCACTTTCTGTGAAATGCCAATTTACCTGAATGCCTGGCTGATGAGCAAACTGTGGTTATTTCAACTTATGTAGATCTTTGGGAAATATTTTTTTTTTTTTTAATGAGTGAGTGAGCTTGTCTCTAATGGAAAACAACGGACTGTATTTCTTACTAATGATAAAATTCAAGCTTGCAAGTGAAAATTAGGATTTTGGAAAACATATTAACCTTTAAGTTCGACAGATTCTTAATATTTCAGGATTTTTTTTAGATTGGTGGTGATATTAACAATGTGATTTTTAAAAATATTATATGAGATAGGTCAACATTTGGAAGATATGAATAACTCAGTAAACCAGTGTTTTCCCAATGACCAATGCATGATGTTAGAAAATCATTCATGGGTAAAGATCCTTTCAGAATGAAAAATAGACAAGTAATTTTTTTAATTTCATAGAGTAGAAAAGTTCATTGAAATGGTTTTAGATTCCACATTGCAACTAACCTTTAAAAAATGACAACTTGGCAAGTTTTGATAGAGTATTAACAAGAATACCCACAATTATCTGAAAAAGGTATTAAAATACTCCTCCCTCTTCCAACTACATATCCATGTGAGGCCAGATTTTCTTCATACTTTAAGTAAAACAACATATCTATGGCAGATTGAATGCAGAAGCAGATTTGGGAAACCAGCTGCCTTCTATTGTGCCAGACATTAAAAAGATTTGCAAAAGCATAAAACAACTCTACTTTTCTCACTAATTTTTTTTTAGAAATATACTTTGTTAAGAAATAATTTTCAAAAAAATTAAGTAAAATCATGACTTTCATACATATGTGGAAATGAACAGAGGTTAAGGATCTTTTTCCACTTGTTAATTGACAAAGGAGCCAGACAGATATGACAAAGAGTGAGTAAATAAATAAATGAATGAATAAATAAATAAATAAATAAAACTTTAACTCAAATTTATATGGAGCAAAGGTGTATTGAAATGAATTATAACTGGAGGCAAAAGAGGTTTTTCCAATCTAATCCTTATCAGGTCAGAATTTGCATGTCTACATTTATAATTTACAGAGTTACTAAATAGCTTAAAGAAAATGTTTAGAGTTTGATAACCCAGAAGCGTATCCTATAGACAATGCACAGGTTCACACTGAAATAAATTTTTCTTAATAAATTAATTTTTGTTAAAAAATGTTAGTTGTATTAAGAAATGGGCTTATTATTGTTATTTTAAAATGACATAATAACCAATATTTAACAATTTTTCATTTTATATTTCTAATATGGCAAATGTACATAGATTTAACCCATACAAAGAAAACTCTGGGGGACCTTAATACTTTTTAAGAGTATAAAGAGGTCCTTTGACCAAAAAATTTGAGAACCAATGAGGAAAGGACTTGAGAAATTAAAATTAGTTAACCCCCATGTCTGTATTAGGAATTAAAGGTCAACCATATCTGGTTTAACTTCTTCCAGGGAAAACTGGGCATGTTCTCTTCTCCTTACCCCCTTCCCAGTACCTGGATGCTGCTACAAGTAGGTCATTTGGTGCCACTTAAGGCTAATCAAACCCATCATGCTTTGCACCTCTACAAAGGCTATTGGCAAAGCATATGTTACTCTGGTCATCTTTCGATCCAACTTTCCCTAATCCCTTCTATCCTAATCCTTTGCAAGATCCCCCAGATTCATAAATGGATTTTCCTCTTTTCTTGACCTCATCATGAAATATTTTTTCATGTGTGGTCTATGCTGAAAACTGACCTCCCCTGAAAGTTCTGCTTCCCTGCAAGCTTTATGGAGGGGTAGCTGATCTTTCTTCACATATCTTAGAGTTAGGAGCAGTGTGGGCATTCTCCTACTCCCCACTATTTCACAGAGACCAGCAATCCACCCTTTTATGCACCGAACAGGTTTGTTTGAAGCTAATACCATCCACCTTCTCTCATTGCTATCAACCCGCTACCCCTCATTTGTTCAAAGTTAGTGAAGACTTATGCATGCATCAACAGTCTTCTGATCTAATTTGGTAGCATTTTAGATGAAAAATCCTTCCTGTTTTGTGAACTTTTCAAGCTTAAAGACCTCCACCCTATTTCCATGATCATATCCTAAAACTTGTCATCACCAGAAATGACATCCCTCTCACCAAATCTCACACTTTCCAGTCAGTTCCCTCAGTCTCTTATTCTCCCTGCACCTGTTCCTCAGTTTCTTTGCCATCTCTTCTCCTTGTTCCTTTATTTGTCTTTCTTACATCATTTTCGGTCTCATTATGACCACGGCGAAAATTTCTTCAGTCACTCTTTTGCCAAAGTCTTCGATTCTCAGTGTCCTCCTTTCATTTCATGAATACCCAGGAGACTCATAATTTTACAGATTTCCAACAAGGTGCCTTTTCCATGCCCACTCACAGAGTTCTAAGTGCTACACATGAAGGTTGGTGCCACTGCAATTTCCTGTTCTCTAATTTCATGCAGTCTCCAAGACCTGTATCTGTACTGACCTCCAAGTATCTGTATCTCAGATACATTTTCTGAGTCAATGCTCTCCAACTTCTTGCATGCCTCTCTAGCCTTCTCCACCACTACCTTTTCCTCCTGTGCATCAGGAATGTCTTTATATCCTTCCTCCATACATGCACAGTGAAAGGGTACCATCATGTGAGAACTCTCCATTTCCTGCCACTCCTACCCACAGTTGCATCCATATGTATCTCTGCTTCCTCTTCTTTGGCCATAGTGGAAGAGTTGGAAGGTGTTCTTTCTGAGGTCAATCTCTGCCTGCTGGTTGGGGCAGACAGGAGCTGTGCTTAGGGTAGAAGGATGTTAGCCAAATTGCCATGATCCCAGGTGGAAAAGCTCAGGAAATAAAGGCCCTAATCTCATTTATTTTCTGTCCTTTTCTCTCACTGGTGCCTTCCATTGACTGAGCACAGTTGGAAGCCAGAGGGCAAAGGAGCCCATCCATGCCATCTGTACACTGTCGATCTCCCAGGATACAGAGCAGAGGAGAGAAGATGGAAAGTAGATCTAGAAGGTCAAAAGAAAATATCCAGCACATCTTCCTTTCTCGGGTCTGGGAACTGAGAAAGACCTTCTAGCATTTGGCATTTCAGGGGAATGTGATCCTCGGGGCACACCCGGAGTTCCAACCAGTTAGTGTGTAGGGGGCAGGAGAGCAGAGAGGATTGAACTGGGACCCTTGTTCCACATTCTTCTGTACATAGGTTCTCTGGCTGGGAAAGAGTTTGACATTCCATCAACATTACCCCTAAAATGGAAGATGGCACCATCATACCGTTTCCTTTGTCTGCCTGCCCAGAGCCCCTGTGATGGACATTCTGTGGGTGTGTCCCTCCTCCCTTTTCCTTAATCCATCCCGGGATATGGAGATGCTTGCACTGCCCCTGGTGAAGGAGTACCCCCAGAGGATTTCACAAGGTTCAAGCAGCAGTTCAGTAAAAAAAATACTTACCTAAGGGGTTCTTTTTGAGGCTACTTGCTCCAATCACCTACAGTGGACAGCTGGACTAAATGCATAATGGATGAGTTTGAGAGAGGTAAGATAATGAAATTTGCTGCTTCTTTCTATTATAGCTAACTTAACTCCTCTAGCTCTTTCTTGCTCCCGATCACACTGAAACAGCCCTAACTATTGCAGCAAGAGATTGCCTTTGACGTTAAGTGTATATGCTTCGATTAGTCATACAAATTAATCTGTATTCAGTCACTGTGCATAAGAAATGAAACCAGAAGGACTTCCAAGGTCTGTGCCTTGCCACAAAAAAATACGTCCAAGCTATGTTAATGTCATACTTAACATACTGTGATAAGATGGAGAAGATGAGTATCTACCTTTTTGATTTAGATTTGAGGTTGGATTGGATAGCTCTGTGCCACAGCCTGCCAGGTCTAGATTGCAAGCAAAGCCCCTTCTCTGAGATCAGAGCTGATAATAGAAAAGGAAGTCACCCAGTGAAAATGAGCTGAGCCACTTACAAAAGACTTCCTCAGTGCTCCTGTTTATATAGGCAAATTACTCACCCAGGTGGCTCCTAGGCCACTGCACTCCCTCCCTGGCTTCCGCCTGTTCTTTTTGGGATTTATCACAACTAGAAATTTATTAAAAATGTACCCTCTGCTCTTCAGAGAACAAATATGAAAATCTGGTTTCTGAAGATATCAGAACCATTTATTTTTGAAGTTGGCAGCACCGGCTGTGAACATTGCTCCAAGATGGATCTCTTCTGTGGAAGGAGGAGTTATATATTTTTCAGGACAAGCTTTTCTCCTTTCATCCACAAGAAACAATAAAATATTAAATATGGTATGAAAAAATTAAAACATTTTGAAAGGGAAAGAGCAAGCAGATCCTACACCCTGACTGGCAACCACTGCAGAGAGCCTGTCTGATAATAGAGAAGAGAAAGTGGTCTGGGACCTGGGCTCTGTGATCACTGCATCTGCTCCCAGCTCCCCTACAGAGCTGGCTGCCCCTGAGCTAGGGGACTCCCCTCGCTGAAAAGGGGATGGAAGGGAGCCGATGGGGCATCTTTGAGGCAACTGTCCATGTCTGGCCATGACCCTCTTAAAGAGAACTAGTTGAAATGTGAAAAAGTCAGCCAGCTAGCTAGTTAGCTATTTGTTTTTCACCAGTGGGAACAGATGGCTTGGTACTACAAAGACCTGGGTATGAATGGCAGCTCAAGCACTCTCCCACTATGTGAACTTGGAAAAATTACTCCTCTCCTCTGAGATCCATTTTCTCATCAGGAAAATGAAGATAATAATAACCACTATCTACCTGAAGGAATTGACTGCAATCATGAATATAAAGTGCCTGGCCTACCATCATCCCAGGAGCAAACACTTATATATACTTTTCCTGCACCAGGTTTTCTCCCAAGCACTTTATGTATTAACTTGTCTAATCCTAAAGTGACCATACAATATAGGTACTATTTTTATCACCCCTTGACAGATAAACCCAGGCACAGCAAAGACACACACCTGCTTGTAAGACAGAGTCAAGATTCAAACCCAGGCAGTCTGGTCCTGGCCCTCAATTTCTAGACTGGTCTTCTTCGCTTTGGAAGAGTCTTCATGGTTTAATGTTCATTTTCCCTGAAATGTAGTAACAGTGGGTTTGTTCTTTCCATGGAAATGAAAGGGAGCTTTGCTATTGTTATTTTTGCTTAGACATGGCTCCCATGAACTCGAGAGAACATCTTAGGACTCTGGATTTCTTTTTTGCAGTGAATGCCCTTTCTTTTCACGGTCTAAAAAATCCAACATGCTAAGGTTGACACTATTTAAGTCCACTGTGTTCCAACAGACACCTGCTGACTTAGTTAACAGTGATGGACGAACAACTGGCTGTTTAAGTACTTTCAATTTTCATCCGGTTGTCAGGGAAATTGTGAAGACATTGTCAAGCTGGAGAATCACAGATCATCAAGATGCAAACCCAGAGTTATGAGGCTGTCAATGTACTTAGACATCAATTGCCAATCAGCACCCTTTACTTAGCAAAAAAATGAGTCTCTGTCACTTTTGTAGGTGACAACAAAGGGACACCATGTTCAAACAAGTTCTTGGCCTAAGACTTACATAGTAGTCCTGTTCAACATTAATTGACGTGTTTTTGTAAATGTGAATGGGATGGTCATCAGTACATAGTTATGAGTGATTGAGTGAATTAACTGGAAGCTGCCTGGGAAGTTAATTTTGTAAAGAAATTGAAATCAAATTTTAAATTCAGAGAGAAATTTACTTTTTTTGGAAAGTTGGAAAGTCATTTTGTGTCATGAAGCCATCTTACAGGATGGAAATATGTTCTGGTGAGTGCACCTATTCA
The DNA here is from genome assembly GCF_053574225.1 of Canis aureus. Taxonomy (NCBI): domain Eukaryota; kingdom Metazoa; phylum Chordata; class Mammalia; order Carnivora; family Canidae; genus Canis; species Canis aureus. The sequence continues at coordinate 83,416,449 of NC_135611.1, read as the reverse complement.
ACACATTCAAGTATTGGAATGACACACATGCATCCACATATATGTTTATATAAAATGTATTATATGTACATTCATATATATAAAATCAGCAACAGTGACACAGAACATAATCCTGATCCCGTGAAAGGCACTGGGGCTTGTGAATGAAGTTCCCACAGGTGCCACAGTTGTTTCATTTTCTGTAGTAGCTACCTGTGAGTTGTTGGCAATAATCCAACAGTAATCAGACACCATCTGTGATTGCCTTTCTGTTTGACATCAAAACCTTGCTGAATAAAAATACCCCTTTGCTCCCATCACCATTCCTCCCCTTGCCCCACCAAGCTCTCCCAACAGACCTCAGGGTTCCTCTCTAATCAATTCATTTCTACAAAAGAGACACACACAGTCTAACAGCTTAACGGCAAGTTGAATTTTTCAAGTGTCTAACTGTAAACCTTACAATCATGTATCAGTAGCAATATGAGTATGAGCTAAAGCAGACAAATCTTAAATTCCTACACCAGGTTTATCAACAGTTCAGTCCAGTAACAATTTTAAATTCTCCTAACTACAGCCGATGATGCAAATATCAGACCAGCACTAAAACCATAGGAGTCCAATACATGTGAAAAAATATGAAGGTGATTTCTACCCACATTTCAGTTCTCAGAAGGTCCTGTCTAGATAATATGTGATTCGGTACAGTATGCACTTGTGATGTCTTATTTACATAAGGAAAGGAAACAAATGAGATGGGATTGGGACTTTATCAGAATGGCTGTGGAGTAGGAGAGCTTGGAATCAGTCTATTAGACTTGAAACTAATTTTAGGTCTAAGAATATATGCATTTGGCATTCAGTCCCTAAGAGATGTTTACAGATTCTTTTCTGCGACAAACACCTTTTCTTTTCTCTTCTTTCTTTTCTGTTTGTGTGTGTGTTTGTTTGTTTGTTTGTTTTGAGAGAGTGAGCAAGAGTGAGTGCCTGTGAGCAGAGAGGGGCAGAGGGGAAGAAAGAGAGTCCCAGGCAGACTCCTTGCCCTGTATGGAGTCCAGCACAGGGCTCAATCTCACAACCCTGAGATCATGACTTAAGCTGAAATTAAGAGTCAGATGCTTAATCAACTGAGCCACCCAGGTGTTCCCACCACTTATTTTCTATAAATGTTTAATCCCCACACATTTCCTGTTCAACTAAGGTATGAATCCTGTGTAAGGTAGAGGGAAAAGATATCACTGGGTGTGAGTGGTGATTCCTTTGCCTTTCCCCTGGCAGTAATGAAGCCAATGTTCCCTGTTACTACTTTTAGACCCTTTTATTTTCTGGGCAGAGGCTGAGCGAAAGGAGAGAATTCACTCCAAACGTAGAATACAATAGACAGGAAGAACTGAGAAGCTTTGAGCCCTCATTGACTATAAAGAGACAGAGCAAAGAAAAGTCAAAGACTTAAAAAAAAAAAAAAGAAACAAAGACTTGTGTGAGGTGTTAGAGCTGAATGGGTGTGGGAGGAACCTGTGGGAGGACCAAGGGGACCAGTCATGGCAGGAAAGAGGGAGTCGGCAGAGAGAAGCTTGGATTCATATAAATGGGGTAACAGAAACACAGAAAAGAGGAAATGACGGACAGGCACATGGAAACAGGGGAAGATGATGGGAGTATAGATTTGGGAACCAATTGCAGGAAAGGGTCAGTTGATATCTTGATCAATTTTGTTTGATACTATCCTTGATCTTATCAGGTTTTTTGAAATAAATTAATTTACCTTAGGAAAAACTGAATGTGCATTCCAAAAAAAATGTTCATCCCAATTCAAAATAGACTGAACATACATGTTCACTGTTCTCCCTCTAGAAGCTACATTTAAGTTATAATGAAAGTCTTTGAGAGTAGAAGGAGAATGGGGAGGGAGAATTGTAATACATGACAAACTTCATGACATTTCTAGAAGATGAAAAGTAGTTGGAAGCCTCTAGACCAAAGTAACAGAGGGGGAAAAAATACACAGCCCAGAATGTGCTATGAGGGTCTTCAGTGGAGGAGGGCATCCACCTGTCTGGAAGGTTTAATGGCTTGGTCACAGGAATAATGAGAAAGAAGGGGTGGGCAGAAGATGTAAAACTGGAGAGGGTTGTATGAAGGTCAGTGCACGGCAAGCCCACTTGTTCCCTGACCCTAACAGAGCTGTATGTGGTATGGCCATTGCCTCTAGGATCCTTCTCTAGAGATACTAAATAAATAAATCAGGGAAAGCAAAGACCTCTCAGAAGTGTTGACATCTCAGCAGAAGATCTTCCACACTCCTTGAGCTACCAGGGAACTCCATGCCCACTTACCATAACGTGGTCATTCAGCTTGCCCTGGCCGTATTTACACATAGGTCTTTCAGAAAGATGCCCAGACAAGAAGAAGTCTATTCAGGAAACAAATCTTCTTACTGAGAGGAGGAGGAAACACACACCTTCATTATTAACTTGTATCCTCCAAGGAGGACCAAACACACGAGGAAAACAGTAGCATGAAAGACAAATACCACAGCTGTTGGAGAAAATATACATAATTCAGAAAACAGGGGACTTTACCAAACCTTCGAATCGTCAGAGAAATCTGAGAAGACACTGTATCCTAGAAAACAAATGGCTGTGCAACAGGAACATAGAATAAGGAAGAGTGCCCAGGAATTCAGCATAATTGTTATGAGATAAAGTGGAGGAAATCTACAAAACATGGAGCAAAAAAGACAAAAATAAGATAAAGAAAGTGACAGGGAACCTTCATTTAAGAAGTCTGTCTTCTGATTCATGAAGGTTCAAGAACATAAATCTTAATCACAAGAAAGAGTGAAAATTCTTTTAAAAATTAATAAAAAGACTGTCCCAAAGATAAAGACAGACACACATATTTAAATTGACAAGGCATACTGAAGGGCAAGTGGGATGAATGGAAAAGAAGGTTCCTACCTAGAGACATCCTCGTGGAATTTCAGAACAAGAGGTTTAAAGAAAAGTTCTTAAGGTTCCAGAGAGAATAAACTTGGACTTCAAAGGAATAAGAATCAGACTGGCATAAGACTTCCTACCGTCACCTGCAGATGTTAGAAGACAATGAGGAAAAGCTTTCAAAGTACTGAAAGAAGATGATTTTCAACTTAGATATCTTTCTTAAAAAAAAAAAAAACTGATATAATTCCCATGGTGAGATGCATAAATCTTAAGTAGAGGCTGCTGATTATATGTGTTACCATCATACAGATCAAGGTATAAACAGTTTCTGTCCACCCCAGAAAGTTCTGTTAAGCTCCTTCCCAGTCAATACAAATCACCTCCTCCCTCAAATAATCAGTATTTGATTTCTATCACCAGAGATTTGTTTTCCCTGTTCCTGAAAGTTATATAAATTTAATCCTATAGTATATACTTTTCATATCTAGCTTCTTTTAATCGATAGAACTGTTTTAATATTCATTCAAGTTGTTGGGTATAACAGAATTTCATTCTTTTCTATTTCTGAGAAGTATATTCCATTATGGTTTACTTATCCATTCTCCTTTTGGTGGGCATTGCATTGTTTCAGTTTGAAATTATTATAAATAAGGTACTACAAACATTCTTACACAAGTTCTTGTGAATTGTTTGACCATTTCTTTTGGGTTTATACCCAGGATTGGAATTGCTTGGTTGGTCATAGGTAGGGGTGTGTTTAAGTTTATTGAAACTGCATTATAGTATTTCAGAAAATTTTGCCCTTTCATCAGCCATATGTTCTGAAGTCCTAGTTGCTCTACATCTTTGCCAATACTTTATAGTACCAATCTTTTTAATTTAAGCCACTTTGGTCAATGTACTGTGATATCTCACTGTGACTTTAATTAGATTTTCCTGGACAAGCATCAGTTTTGAGCAACTTCTCACATACTTCTTAGCCATTTGGTTATCTTCTTTTGTGAGGTTCCTATTTAGTATTGGCTCATTTTTTGTAAGGTGGGTTATTTGTCTTTTTCTTATTGGTTTTTAGAAGTTCTTTATAAATTCTGGATACCGTTTTTTTTTTTTTTCAGATATGTGTATTGCAATTATTTTTTCCTAGTGTGAAGCTTTACTTTTTCATTTCTTTATTTAACCTAGAATTCTATGTTTGGTCAAATTGTCCAGTATAAAAGAAAAAAAAAGATGTTCATTAAATGTATATCTCAGGATCTCCTAAGATTCTTTCTTATAAAGTTATTTAAGGATAACCTCTAAGAAGACAAGGGTTAAAAATCAAGAAAGAGGAAGAGGTAAGATTTAAGAAACAGTAGACCCCATGAAGACAGTGAAGAGATGAGGATAAAATCTATAATGGACTTATGCATCAACTACTCCTGACTGGAGGAGGAAAGTGCAGACTTCAGGGAGAGACATCTCTGAGGGAAAAGATGAACTCCATGTAGTGGACAGCATGATTGATAGTCTAGGTAAAACTGGAAAAAGTGAAAGTGCATTATTTTTCTATCAACAAGAAAAAAGAAAGCAATTTTAGAAACTTCAGGAAAAACAAAAACATATGCAAGAAGTTTCTGTTCAGATATTATAACAAAGTAAAATATATAATGATTTTTGTGTGTGTGGCATGTCATGATTTTAAGCATTTAATTGACTTTGTGTTAAGACAGAATTCATTTGACTAAAAATATTAGAATATAAATATTCTCCTTTAGAATATATTTGCAAATGACATAGTCTATAAAGGGTTAGTATTCTAAATATAAAGAATATATTAAACTCGACACCCCCCACAATGAATAATCCAATTAAAAATGGGCAGAAGACATGAACAGACATTTCTCCCAAGAGCACATATACATGGCAAACAGACACATGAAAAGATGCTCAGCATCACTTATCATCAGGAAAATGCAAATCAAAACTACAATGAACTATCACCTCATACCTGTTGGAATGGCTACAATCAACAACACAAGAAACAACAGCTGTTGGTGAAGATGTGGAGAAAAAGGAACACTCATGAATTATTGGTGGGAATGCAAGCTGGTACAGCCACTGTGGAAGACAGTATGGAAGTTCCTTAGAAAGGTAAAAATAGACCTACCCTATGATCCAGCAATTGAACTACTAGGTGTTTACCCAAAGAATACAAAAACATTATTAATTCAAAGAGAAAGGGATACATGCATCCTTGTGCTTATAGCAACATTATCTACAGTAGCCAAATTATGGAAACAGCCCAAGTGTCCATTCAATGATGAATGGATAAATAAGATGTGGTACAAATATAATGAAATATTACTCAGCCATAAAAACTAATGAAATCTTGCCATTTGCAATGACATGGATGGAACTAGAGATTATTATGACAAGTGAAATAAATCAGTCAGAGAAAGACAAATACCATATGATTTCATTCATATGTGGAATTTCAGGAGCAAAGGGGAAAAGAAGAGAGCTAGAGAGACAAATCAAGAAATAGAACAAACTATAGAGAACAAACTGATGGTTACCAGAGGGGATGGGGGATGGGTGAAAGAGTAATGAGGATTGAGGAGTGCACTTGTGATGAGCACCAGGTGTAGTATGGAAGCGTTGAATCACTCTATGGTACACCTGAAATGAGTATTACACTGTACATTAGCTAACTGGAATTTAAATAAAAACTTAAGAAAATGTTCTCCTTTAATTGGCTCAGGAGTTATGCCATTAGATTTTTGAAAGAAAAAAATATAATTCTAGCATATCACTTGGCTGTGTAGTCATTGGCATCTACCTAGTTATGATAACATAAATCCATTTATAGATTTTATTTTTCACTTTTAGAATCAGCCTACTTAGAGAAAGAATGGAAGACCTATTTATATTTGAAAAACATTAGGAACAATAAAAATCCTGATGGACAAAATAAAAGCACAGCTGTACAAGAATAGTACAGCTATATTCTCATGTTAAATAAAAGAAAGACACAAACATGGTTGATTGAAGCAGAAGTAGGAGAACATATTAGAATGTAAGCTCTGTGAGGGCAAGGAGCTTCTTTTTTTTCTTTCTTCCTCCCCTTCCCCCCATTGGCTGGCACCATAATTTGCCCTTAGTACAAATTTATTGAGTGAAACACATATTGAAAGTTACAAATGTAACAATTAGGAAAACAGAATAGTCCCTGCCTCATACTTGATTTTCACCTTATTCCACTCCTTAAGAAGGCCAGGTTTGTGGTTTCTGACCCTGGCCTAACCTCTGGAAAGAATTCTTCCCAGTGTCTCTCAGTTCCAATCTCTGGAGCCCACTGTCCTATCTGGGCTTAGGTCCTCAGACATAGCCCAGCTCCATTCAGTCGCCCAGAATTCAGGCTGCTTGACAAGGGGAATTTGGATAGATGTCACCGCCCTACTAAATTCTTAGTTTTCAGTGAGACAGTGGCAGGACTGAGGGGTTGGAAACATGCCTAGTGGCCAGCACCTGTACCAAAAATAGGGCCTGGTGTGTGTTCAGGATGTGAAGTATGCCCTTCTGAGGCATGATTGCCAGAAGGGGTCTATATAATTGGAACAAAGAAGAATTGGCATAATTTGAAACCATACCTCTGAGTTGCTAAACTATTTGCTGTTGGGATATTAGGAAATTATCTAGAGTCTTAGCTTGGTCTGCCTTAACAAAATACCATAGACCAGGTGGCTTAAACAACATACACATTTCTCACTGTTGTGGATGCTGGGAAGTTTAAGATGAGGATGCCAGCATGGTTGGGTTCGGGCTTCTGCTCTGCACATTGCTACCTTCTCACTGTGCTCCCACATAGTAGAGAGAGAGTGAGCTCTAGTCTCTTTCTCTTCTTATAATGGTACTAATCCCACCTACAGAGCCCCACCCTCATGACCTCATCTAAACTTAATTACTTCCCAAAGACCTCAGCTCCAAATACCATTGTGATGGAGCTTAAGACTTCAACAAATGACCTGTGGGAGGACATAAATATTCACTCCATGACAGCTAGCAAATTTCAATGTGATTGTGTCCATTCTTTTCCTTTACATTTGAGACAAGTTTGCTGCCCTGATCATTATGAGACTTAAGGACTAGATACATATGGGCAGAACACTGGAATATGTCAGAAAAGAAATCAAATGTTTAAGAAAGAAATCGTGAGGGATGCCTGGGTGGCTCAGTGGTTGAGCTTCTGCTTTGGCTCAGAGCATGATCCCAGGATCCTGAGACCAAGTCCTGCATCAGGGAGCCTGCTTCTCCCTCTACCTATGTCTCTATCTCTTGTGTCTCTCATGAATAAATAAATACAATCTTTATTTTAAAAAAGGAAATTGTGATTTCTCCTCATTTTCAAAAAAAAAAATTTTTTTTAAGGGAATAGGAGGCTGGAGAGATTTGAAGACTTCATTGCATTCTGGATACTAATAAAGTTAGAATGAATAGATCAGAATCTACTTAAATCCCGGCCAAGCGGTCTTTCCAGTGTAATGCCGTTTCCTCATGTTGCCAGTGATCAGCCATGGGTGGCCAGAGGTAAAGTGATTTGATTTCTATTGGCCAATTTAAAAAGGAATCATGATTTTTGCCATTTCCATCTAGAAAACGTTGAAAAATTACTCTAAAAATTTTAAAGAAAGGCCAAGCTGATGAACATCAATGAGAATGTGTCAAGATCATAATGAAGCAGGGTGAGAAAGCTACATTGTTTGTTGGAAGACACAATGCCATGAAAAATGAGGGGCAAGAGATACTCTCACATTGTAATTCATCAGGGATGGGTATTTGGGATGCATCTATATTTTTAAAAATATTTTTAAGGTGGAGAGTCATTTACTAACACACTACTACTTTAAGAATATCTAGTTGAATCCAGTAAAATAATCTATTTCATCAGATTGTTAAAAAAAAAAAATCCATTGGGGAGGTGGGGAGGAGATGAGGTCATTTGATGATGGGAATTAAGGAGGGCACTTGATGTAATGAGCACTGGGTGTTACATGCAACTGATGAATCACTAAATTCAATCTCTGAAAGTAATAACACACTATATGTTAACTAAATTCAATTTAAATAAAAAATTGTTTTAAATTATCCATTTCACCAAATTCATTATCTTTTTATTTATTTTTAAAGATTTTGTTTATTTATTCATGAGAGACACAGAAAGAGGCAGAGACAGAGGGAGAACCAGGCTCCCTGCGGGGAGCCCGATGCAGAACTCGATCCCAGGACCCCAGGATCAGGACCTGAGCCAAAAGCAGATGCTCAACCACTGAGCCACCCAGGCGTCCCTCATTACCTTTTTAATGAAACCTCTTCAAGTGAACAAAGAACAAAGCCCACATAAGAAACGAAAGAAAAAGCTCTATGTAGGGTTTGCCATAGATACCTGAAGGCTCTGCAGGAAAAGGTGACCAGGGTCGTTCCTAGGAAGCGGAGCAGAATCACTGGGGGGAAGGTTGGGAATACTACGTGTCAGCATTTGCCATCTGGTCCTTTGAATTTTGTACCATGCGCATTAATTATTTCTCCCAAAACTTCACATGTACAATTTATTTTTAAAATTAAAAAAATGAATCGAGTCGAATTTTGGGGAACACAGGAAGCTGTTTTGCTGCTACCAGGAGTCCAATGGCCTGAAACGCCTTGGTGAAATTTCTAGAGCCATCTTGTGAGAGCAGCTCAGGAGAGCCCCGGGCCTACTGGTCACCTCGCTGCTGTGCTTTTGATCTGACAGTCGCCGGCCAGTGCTGCTTGCAGAACCCAGAGGAGAAGGCCACACCTCCTCACTGGCAACGTGCTAACTTGAGAAGTTTTGTTCTCGGTCATGTTTTTTCAATAAAGAAACGGCTTCATGCCTCGCTGTCTTTTTTTCCTTTTTGTTTTGAAGTCCACACAAATGTCAAAATTGCATTTAAAGTGCCAACTATAAAGTTAACACGACCAGCAAAAGGGGAAACTGTCTGCTTCCCAAGACCTGCCTTTACTCTGGATTTTTCAAGCATTAAGCATTTAATAAGCCCTCCGCATGCAGGATTTCATTTCCTTCAGACCAGACGCTACCTCACGGCTTCCACACGCCCTCCCCTTGGCTCCCAGCGGCTGCCTGCCGTGGGTAACCTGCCCAGGGTGGTGTCCGGCCTCCCCCCAGGGAACCTGGCATGTTTTTTAGGGACGAGATAGAGCCATTAAACTTCTCTAAAGTGGCACGGATAGCTGCTCCTCTCTAAAGCCACCAAGTTGCATGTTTCTGCAATTATGGACAGTAGCCGGTACCTGAGCAGAGACCAGCACGGCTGGAGGGACCACAGATGTTGAGGAATGCCGCTGGGGAGAATTTTGAAGCTTTGGGACTTGGCACTCCTGGAATATCAAATATTTTATTTTCCCTTTTCTGCTTTCTTGTTTTGGACTCCAAGCAACAAATACTAGTTTCTCCTCTAGGAACCAATACGGAATTTGGAGATGAACCTATAATCCTCTTGGACATTTTTTTTTTTTTTAATGAAGTATTGGGTGGAGTAGGATGAGTGTTTCCAAAGACGACTCATCAGGGAAGGTGGTAACTCAGCATTTTTGCAATCTACCATGAGAGCTTGAAAAGGCAAGGATCTAGATTATACTCCCAGGAATTACAGACTTTGCTCTAATTGCACACTGGGGCACATATGTATGGGAGGGAGTCTCTTATTTATTCTTCTACTTGTATCTCTCCTTGGTTCGGACAGGCCGTAACTGGGCTATGTGCTGCCTGCGTCAGATCCAGGACCCATGTGGTCAAATGCACCAGCCGTGCAGTAGAGTCAGAGCTGTCGCTGTGCCCCCAGGTGTACTGCTTCCCACTGTTTGGAGGGCAAGTGAAGGATAAGAAGAATTTGAAAGCCACAGAGTGTGTGTGGGCCCACCTGGCACTGTGGAGCAGGGGAGAAAATGTAGGGATAATGCTCTTCGTGTGGGCACCTGTATACGTGATGTTGGCCCTTGCCAAAATCAGGGTTGGAGTCCACCTGGGTGAGGCCTAATTTTGGTTCTTCAAATAAGCAGCCAAGTGAAAAGTTCAGGAAACAAAGCAACTTATCAGAGACCAAAGGGTCCCTTACTTCTCCTGGGTTGTTTAGCTCTCTGCTCTCAAGATTTGTTCGCTGTTACTGTCATCTTCCTTTTATTTTTGATCACCTAAGATGTGGACCAACCATCTTTTGGGGGAAGAGAGGGTTTTGGCAACATATTCCTATCTGCTCTAAAGTTAGGGTGGGTGAGCATGGGGGCCTTATGTCCCCTTTTGCTTGCATTCCTTTTGGGCTGGGTATTGTGGAGGATGGCAGTAATCTGCAGGGCTATGGACTCTTTTTAATGTGGCTTCCCTGGGTGGGTCTCTCTTTTCTTCAGCAACAACATTAAACAATAACAAAACCTGAATCTGAGCAGAGAAACTGTTTCCTGGGAATTTGCAAGCATTTACCTGTTCCGTTGATTGCAACACTGTGAAATTTACCTAAGAAAAGTACATGCAGAACTCCCTGTGCCTTTAGTTCAGTGCAAGTGGTAACAGTTGCAATTTACTAATCCCACTTGTTTCTCAAAAGAGGAAAAAAAATCCCTAGTTTTACAGCCAGTACCCCATATTTCATGGAATATAATGGCACTGACTATAAGAACCACCATTAGTTTATAGATTGCTAAGGAAAAAAATGCTATCAATTAGATTTACATACCATTTTTCTCTCAGAGTTTTTATTTTCTTTTTGGTGAAATCTGTTTTAGAGCTACTTAGACATAGCTTATTATGATATAGCACTCATGTGCATTTGTAGAAAGGAGAACATAAGCAAATTAAATTTGCTAAGGTAGTCCTAAAACTTCTTTATATTCAGATATTGTTTTTTTCTGAAGACTTTTCTACCCAACGCAGTAGATACTGTGATTTTTCCACATACTGTTGTACCCTGTAGTATCAGAAATGTTGGTAATGTGGCATTTCTTCAAAACCATCCTCCATCCTCTCCACGAATTCCTCCCAAACACCTGATACCCACCCTACTACTTTAGATGCACGGCGTACCGTGGCCGCTTTACCTGACTGCCTCCTGGCTCACAGAAATTGGGTAATGCCTCCCCATTTCAAAGATGTAAAACATGGGGAACAAATCTGTGTCTTAGAACCAACGCCTGGCCCAGTACATTGAGATGTATCTAAGGTCTCACAAGTACTACAGTACTTTGGGATGGCTGTGTAACGATCTTTTATATGCCATGATACCCCAATCTAACTGTAGGTTGCATTCATCCACTCATCCATTCATCTCTGTGCCCAGTCACAGTCACACAACACAGTAATGGAAGGCCTACCCTGTCCCAGGCACAATGCTAGGTGCTCAGAGCAAAGATAGTTACTCTCGGGTCCTGGCCTTTATGAACTTTGCAACAAAATTGAGAAAAAGACTTGAATAGTAGTTAAAATATGGTATGATCAGTGAAACAATAGAGTTATATACTTTGTACTTGTTACAAAGAAAGTAACATAACAAAGATCTTAGTTTGGGAGGGCTGAATAGAAAGGAGCTGCACACCAAAAAAAAAAAAAAAAAAAAAAAAAAGAAAGGAGCTGCACACCTGCTCTTAGGATGGATCAAGGACATTGCTGGTAGAGGAAACAGCTTGCATTTGTTTTGTTTTGTTAATTTTTAAATTAAATTCAATTTAGTTAACATATAGTATATTACTAATTTCAGGGGTAGAATTTAGTGATTCATCAGTTGTATGTAACACCCAGTGCTCCTGATATCAAGTGCCCTCCTTAATGCCCATCCCCCAGTTACCCCATCCCCCACCCACCTCCCCTCTAGCAACTCTGTTTCCTATAGTTAAGAGTATCTTATGGTTTGCCTCCCTCTCTGTTTTTATCTTATTTTACTTTTTCTTCCCTCTCCCTATGTTCATCTGTTTTGTTTCTTAAGTTCCCCATCTAAGTGAAATCATATGGTATTTCTCTTTCTCTGCGTGATTTATTTCACTTAACATAATACTCTGTAGTTCCATCCACACCATTGCAAATGGCAAGATGGCATTCTTTTGGATGGCTAATATCTCATTGTATATTTACCACACCTTCTTTATCCACTCATCTGTCAATGGAAATCTGGGTTCTTTCCATATTTTAGCAATTGTGGACCTTGCTGCTATAAACATTGGGGTGCATGTGCCCCTTTGAATCACTGTTTGTATCCTTTGGATAAATATCTAGAATTTTCCTAAATTTTTTAGGAAATTTGCATTATTTCTAAGAGTGAGCCTCAGATGTGTCTTAGCCACCCTCATTCAAGCAGAGAGCACAGCCTAAATAGAACCACCGAGTCCATCTCTAACTGGTGCTGTTGGGTTGTTTACAATGTGAAGGCCTTTGTGGACCTCCCCATTTGTGGAGGCAGGAGGCATGTTACTTTAATAGCAGACCAGCAGAAATCAGAGAGGAACTGGGAAATATGTGGGCCGGAGCCAATAGGGTTTTCCCAGCTCTGCAGCTGGCCCCAAAAGCAATGAACCCACAGTGCACGTGCCATTAAATCAGGGGTGTGGTGAACTTGGGGCTGACACTAAGGGAGTGATGATAATATTTCCTGGCAGAGACACTGCTATGCCTAGCCAGTGGCAGCATTGTCTTTGCAGTGAGACCCAGTCAGCAACTGCAAGGAAAATATGGACTCTTCCTTTGAACCATGAGAGTAGTCACACCACAGTGACAGAGGTTCCCACATGAGAAAACAGGAACACTCTCAACAGATCAGGGTAGAAGCCAGTCCTGGGGAGATCCTAGGAGGGCTTAGAAATGTTGTTCAGTGGTGCCACTGAAGTGGATACCTTGCCCCAGGCACACTGTCTTCATGCTGCGTGACTAATTCTAGACCTTTCCTCTGCATCTCACCTCTTAGAGGGTGAGAGACTTCTAAACGACTCCCCGGCCTACTCAGAATCGGCCTAGAGAATTCCTTGAGTAAACTTAGAGGGAATATGTCTTTATTGCTCACAGCTGGTGGGAGACATATTTTGCAGAGAGGATTCAAGATTCCTGGGTGATAAATAACTGCCAACATTTATCCAGTTAGACGGTGGTGATGGTGGTAGCAGTGGTGGTGATGGTGGTGATGGAGTCCTTAAGTGTCCAGTTGGTACCTGATAGGAAGGGAGACTCCTCCCATAGACTTAACTTCAAAATTGCTTCTATTCTCTAGTCAGAGGCATACAGAAGGAACCATCAGTGGCTACAATTCAAATTCCTTCCCAGAAAGTTTCTCTCTCTCTCTTTCTCTCTCTCTCTCTCCCCCCCCCCCCTTTTTATTTTGGTCTGACTCTGACTTTCATTGGGTCATAACAGTTCATTAGTGGATGGGGTCATTGCATTGAGAAAGGCTGAACACCGATGCATGACCAATGTTTTCTTCTGCTTCTGATGGCAGTTTTCCCAAGGCAGGTTCCTTGCTCACACTTTTACTTCCTGCATTCTTCCCTGGGGCTTTCTGTTCTCAAACAGTAGGACTCCCTGGACAGTGCTCCTGACCCACCTTACAGAGGCAGGCTGTACCAAGGCTTTTCATTTCAAGGAATCCTGATAAGCAAGTATTATCTATGATATTTGACCATTTTTCCTTCTGTGTTAATACATTTAGCATAAAATCTGGAGATTGGAAGAAGTGAGAAATAGAATTTGAGCCCTAAAACACAAACTCAATCCTGAAACCCTAACACCAGCAGCATCATGATCAATGCTGGTACTCCACAAATGTTTGATTTTATGAGGAATTTAGATGCCTGTGTATCATCACTGCATTTCCTCATCTACAGAGCCCACTAATGGTCACATTCTCTCATCAGTTAAGCCAAGGACCTCTTCCACCTAGTCCTAACAGCTAAGAGACACCATTAGCACATGCTAATTCAGTTTCCATGTGCAGCGGCCATGTTTCTAAACCAAGCCCCAGACTATTAGGAGTTATTTTCATTGACTAGAATCCAAGATAAATAATGCATCTTCTGCCTTCTGACAGCAATTGTTTGTTTAGAAGAACGTTTTCTAGGCTAATGTGGCATGAAAATAAAATTACAGTCAAAGTTTTGCACACTAAGGAGGAGCAGACAGTGCTGATTTGAAAGGAAGCAATGAGTCACCTGCTGTTCGGAAAACAATTCCTAAAACATACTTGTAATATACCAGTGAAAGGGACATTCAGCTAAAGCATAACAGTTCCATCTGGCACAATGTAACATTATCTTCTATGATTAGTGTGCTTCCTACATGAAAGAAGTATCCGTTATATTCAAAATCATATAAAAAATGAGATTATTTTTAAAAGGAAAAAGACACGGAGGTGTTTTTTTTCTCTGTGACATGTCTTCCCAAGAGTGCCAAAACTTTCCTTTCATTTAAAAAACATACCTCAAATTAAAGTTTGGGAGTCAGAAAGAAAGATTTCATTGGCTCTCATTGTCTACACAATACAAAGGTTTTGGACCAAATTGATGTTTCTAAAAAAACTTCAAATAGTTGAAGTCTCCCAAGCAAATACTTTTCTTATTTGTCTGAATTGTAAAAAGTAACTGACAATTTAACTCAATTTTGGGCTTCTGACTTGCTGTTTGATGTTGAATAAATACAAAATTAATTAAGAGGAAAAAGGTCGGATCTGTGACATCATCTCTGAGTATACGACTGGTTAATCTACTGTGTGTTTTGGAGAAGTCAATCAAATTCGTTAGGCCTTTGTTTCCTCATTTGTAAAATGAAGAGGGTGAACTAGAAAGCCCAGCTGGAGGTCCATCTTTGATTTATTTGTCTTTCTTTTCCTTCTTTTTCCATTTACCTTACTTGGGAAAAAAATGTCTGTATGTTATAATACTGCCAACCAGTTGCAACTAGTGTATGTTTTCCTTTTATTCAGACATTTATTTCCATCCCTCTTATTTTATTGGCTCTTGTTTGTAGTAACAACCAAATGTAGATGAGATGCTTGCTTCCTGTGTGTGAAAGAACTTACTTCATCCTGAGCCTCATTGCTATCTAACAAATGGTGTGACTTTTAACAAGGAACCTGTACTTTAGCATGACATAAGGGCTGGTAAAACGACATTTGCACTACACTGTGGAGTGGAAACAAGGAGCTGTGTACCATGGAAAATCCTCTTATTTTTATCAGATGATGTTGTGCCAACAAGAAAACAATACAAAACTGAGTTCTCACACTGTTTGGCCGAGTATGCTGATCTGAATGTCCATTCTTTGAAATACCATTTCTATATTTATAATTATTGATGAAATGCCTTCTGCGCATGTAGTTCTAGTTTGCACATTGTGGTAGCCATCTTATAAGGGGTCTTCCCAGATGGGGGGGCTTCCAGTCCAGTCCCCACCTCCTCCATTAGGCAGGGTTGACTAGTTGTAACCAACAGGATATTGTAGAAATGATGGTCTGTGACTTCTGAGGATAGGTAGTAAACCTGTAGAAGTAGAAGGTAGTAGAAGACATGGGGCTTCCACCTTACGCTCTTGGGAATTATTCACCCAGGAGGAAGTCAGCCACCATGTCAGGCAAAAACATCAGCAGCTTTATGAAAAGTACACATGGTATGGAGTTGAGTCCTGCCAACAGCTGGCACCAACTGGTGATTGGACGAGCCATCTTGGAAGCATACCCTTCAACGCCAGTCAGTCCTTCAGATGACTGCTATCCCAATTGTGAGATCAGAGAGACCCTGATCCAGAACCACCCCAGCACCCAACTGAACCACTCTGGAATTTCTGAGCCACAGAAACTCTATGAAATAGATGTTTATAGTTGTTTTCAGGTGCCATTTTGGGGAGGAGGGATAATCTGTCATGCAGCTATAGATAACCAATATATAAATCAAAAGAAAAATGTGGTGGGTGTTATTTTTTGGTCACTTAAGTGTGGGAAAGAAAAGACTGTGCCATATTTTTCCATAACCCAACTTAATCCCTATCTTAAATTTCATTGTGTCTGGTTATGAGAAAAAAATAACAATCCGTTCTGGGATAATTCAGTAACTTCAGATTTTAGGTCTGTTAATTCAAGATTTTTCCTCACTCTCCCATCTGCTTAACAGTGGCACCTGTGACTGGCAGATAGTGGCTTACCTTGTGTCATGGTACCAGGGGTGTGTTGGGGTATCTTTTCCCTGGTCTTTGTAATATATCCTCAGGGGTGTTCACTGAAATATTAATGAAAAACATAGGTGACTATAGGTGTATTACCAATAAGAAATATAAAAGTGGACTTTCCAGTACTCTTTCTAGGTCAAATGCTCTTCACTGTTTTATTAGTTCTAATATTTCATTAAAATCCAAGGGAATTGTACAGGGCACAGAACAAACCAATAAAGTCTCACTTAAAATTCTATGGCTTCTTGTGGAGTTAGAAGGGCAATGTTAATTTAAATGTGTAGACTCTTTCGAAAGTCCTTTCCTTTGCTGAGTGTCATGGGCTCTCCGTGAAGTTTTATTAATACCCCAAAGCTATTCTGGAAGGGCAGAAAGTGAAAGAAGCTACTTCAACATTAGTCGGTTCTTTAAAGTGAATGATCTTTCAGGGAGCTTTCTGCTGGATGCCTCAAGCTGCCTTCAATATTTTAAAACAATATTTTTTGGTTTTTTTTTTTTTTTTTTTTACTTGCAACTCCCTGGATAATCATTGTTCTCCCCTTCAGTCAGATAGGAGTGAGTGTGTTGGATAAGTGACTGATAAAATATATCAGTGACAGAAATGTGGATCATTAGCACCTGGGACTGGAGATGCCATATAGTGAATCACATCCTTGGACAGATACAGTGCAAGACTCTTAAAAATAAATTACCTATGACAATCGACCAGGACAAATACTGCCATGTCACATACCCCTTCACATGGTATACCTCAGAAATGAACAAAATCGACCCTTACATTATATCTCATTTGAAGCCTTTCTCTTTATCTCTCAGACTTTGTTTCAGTACCCAAATTTAAATGACTTTCATCATGTTCCATGTTCACTGATATCTGCGGGATTAGGTCATTTCATCAAAGTAACAGCCTCAGACACGTTCCTACCACACAGCTCCCCTTCTATTTTTATCATGGCACAAGCAATTCACTTGTTAGCCTCCATAATTCTCATATGAGCTGAAGGATAAAAATAATACATCGAGGGGACATTAATGTGAAAAATTCTCTCCTTTCATAAGGGATAAAATTTCATGGTCCATTTGCTCTTTTGATTTTTCTTGCCACTTCCTAATTTCAGGGTCATTGTTACTTGTAAAAAAAAAATACCCGAGTCCTCAAACTGTATTTACCATGCAGCCTGTAAGTGTATTTATTTTTCTGCCTTACATATTTTCTTTGTTTTTTTTTTTACTTATTTATCTATTTTGAAGTTGCTTTATCATTTTACAGTATTGAGTTTTGATTCATTGCGTACATTTTGGTATATGAAAGCAAGTTATAAAGGAATGTCATAACATAGTACAAAAAGTGATGACAACGAGAACAATTATATCAAGTCCTGAAATGATCAAATCAAAGAAAAAGTGAATACTGGTGTAATAGTAAGCATTATAACTAAGACCTTAAAATAAGATTATTCTTATTGTAGTTCATGTATAAAAATCAATTTTAAAAGATAAATATAAGTTCTGATGTTTAAGGCAAGGTAGAAGGCAAGGAATCTAAGGAAGACAGTGAATGCAATTATTGTAGTAACAAATGACATACTGAATTGAGGGAGCCATCAATTATCTTGTCCCTTTAAATTTCCACTACAGTATTAGGGATTCTTGGTAAAATGTATTCTTGGAGAGATAGGATATTCTATTTAAAGTCAGAAAATTCTACTCCATGAACAAAGACATCCCATTCCCCCAAAATAATTTCCAGTTGTATTTCAGAAACTTAGAAATATTATCCTGTTTTGAAAATATTTCTATTCTATCTTGGCTATATAGATACTATTTGGACACATATGGACTGGCTGTAAGTATAATGCTCTTGAAGGACTCTGTAATCAGAGATTTTTCCTTATCTTCCTGACCAGAGTCTTAAAGTGGCATTTTTCTAACATATAAAGACACTCTGTCAACTTTATTACTTTCATCATCAATATCAAAAGTATCTGCTGAGTGGCTATTAACTTTTTATCATCATACAAATCCTGTATTTAACGAAAAATACATTGTAAAACATAGCCTGGTAGGCTTTATTTTTTTTAATATTTTATTTATTTATTAGAGACAGAGAGAGACAGAGGCAGAGACACAGGCAGAGGGAGAAGCAGGCTCCATGCAGGGAGCCCCGCACGGGACTCGATTCCTGGTCTCCAGGATCACACCCTGGGCTGAAGGCGGTGCTAAACCGCTGAGCTACCAGGGCTGCCGGATAGGTTTTTTTTATAATCATATTATTTCGTGTGCATGTGTGAAAATAGATGTAAAGAGCCTAAACAAAATAATAACAAAATAATATCAAGCAAAAATCAGCAGCATATAAAAAAGCTATTACATCATAGATTTAAATGAATTGATCTAGCGAATGCCAAGAGGGGTTTCACATTAGAGAAATTATAAATGTAATTTACCACAGTAATGAATTACAGTAGAAAGACCACATACCAATCCAATGAGAGCAGAAAAATCACTTGGTAAAATACAAAAGCTATTCAGGTTAAAAATACCTTAGTGATTTAGGAATAGAAGAAAAGATTCTCAACTTAATAAGTATTATCTACAAATACCTAGGGAAAATTTCATTCTTAATGGAAAAATATTGGAAGTACTCCCTTTAAAATTAAGACCAAACAAGGATGCTCACTGTCACCACATACACTCAACATTTATTGAAGCCCAATCAGTTCCATAAGACAAGAAAAAAATATTAAGGTATAAAGATTAGAAAGGAAAGGGAGTAATAAAACACTCATTTTTTAAGATTAATGATTTATATTATTTATTAGAATAATCAAAAGAATAAAGTAAAATGGAACTATGTAAGACCAAGATACAAACATTAATTGCATTTTTTTAAGTACCAGCTAAACTTTGTTATTTTAAAAACTACATAACATTTAAAATAGCAATGAAAACATAAAAAGATCCTTGGCAATTTAACAAAAATTATGCATAACTTGTTTGAAGAAATTATAAAACTTTATGGAAAGACATTAAAAGAAGACTTAAATTGGGAATTTATCAGGTATACAAGTAGAAATTTCCAATATCAGGAGATTTTAATTCTTCCTAACCTGATTTATGGATTCAGTGCATTCCAGTGTAAACAAAAAACAGAAACAAAAACAATTCCAATAGGATTTTTAGAGACACTTAAAAGGTTGGTTCTAAAATGTATATCAAAGAACATAAAGCCAAGAATAGACAATAAGGCAGGGGGATTTGCCTCACCCCATATCAATACTTACTATAAAGCTTTACTAATTATGAGAGTGTGATGTTGGTGTAGCTTCTGTTACAGACAGAAGAAAAAGCCTAGAAAAGACACACACACACACACACACACACACACACACACCAAGACTTGCTATACTATACTAATATTATTTGATAATGTTGCTAAGTCAGTTATCTATGTGGAAAAGAATAAAATTATGTCCCTACCTCATGCCATGTACAAGATTATGTATATCCAAGATTCCAGATGGATTAAAGGCTTATATGTAAAAGGCAAAACTTTAAAGTATTTCATAGAAAATATAGGAGAATATCTGTCTGACTTTGAAATAAGGGAAAAACTTCTTAAACCAAAAAGCACTAACATCAAAGAAAAGATTGATGTTTGCCTACATTAAAATTAAGAAGTTTAGGGTGCCTGGGTGGCTCAGTTGGTTAAGTGTCAGACTTATGATTTCAGCTCAGGCTATAATTTCATGAGTCATGAGATGGAGCCCTGCTTCTGGCTCTGCATTCAGCACAGAGTCTGCCTAAGATCCTCCCTCTCCCCCTACCCTTCCCCACCCCACATTCACACACACACACACACACACACACACACACACACACTCTCTCTCTCTCTCTCAAATAAATCTTTTTGAAAAATTAAATTAAGAATATCTTTCAAATAGTATGATAAAAATGTGAAAAGGCTAAACAACAAGTGAGAAAATATTTGTAATGAATAGAACCAATATATAAAAAGATCTATACATTTTTTAAAAAGGAAAATGAAAAACAATTAAATAGAAAAATAGGTAAATGACAGATACTTCCCAGAAGAAGCCTGAACGGCCAGCAAACATTTCAGGAGGTGCTCAACCTCATTAGTAACCCAGAAAAATGCAAACTAAGACCATGAAGAAAGTGCTGTTTTTCATCTACTAAATTTGCAAAAAGTAAGAAGTCTGAAATGCCAAATGTAAGCAGGAATATGGATAAACATATATTTTGTAGATTGCTGGTGGGAATGTGAATTAGTCAAGACTCTTTGCAAAACCATTTGGGATTATCTTGCAAAAGTAAATGTTTACATTGGCCTACAGTCCAGCTATTGAACTCATAGCTATGAGCCACTGGAGAAACTTGTATGTGTGCATCATGACAGAAATAAGAGTGATCATGGCAGCACTGTCTCTAAAAGAACAAACTGGAAACATCATAAATGCCTCTCTACAGGAGAATAGAATTAGGTCATATTCACACAATGGAATATTATGCAAACAGATGGATAGCTCTTAAAGACATAATAGTGCATGAAAAAACAAGTTCTAGAAGGCTATATATTATAAATTCATTTCTATAAAACAAAAAACCCACACACCAAACTAAACAACATATAGTTTAGAGGGATGTATTTATGATTATATGGGAAAACTTCCTTATACAAAGCAAGAGAATGATAAACACAAAATTCAAGCCAGTGTGTATCTCCATAAGATAGACAATGGGCTGAGATAGTAGAGAAGAGTATTGATAGGAGCAGTGATTCTGGAAAAATTCTGATCTTTGGTGAGGTGGAAAATTTAGATGAGTTTATTTTATTACCATGTTTCCATGTGCCAAATATTACAATCCTAAAATTTAGAGGTCACACATTATAGCAAGGAAAAAAGACATAGAGAATTGTAACATTCAGATACCCTTGATGAAATTGTTTAAAAACGAAGAAAGACATTATTTTGCAATAAAAAGATATGAACAGACTAGAAGAGCCTTAAATGTAATTACCAAAAGAAAAAAGCCAATCTGAAAAGGCTACACACTGTATGAATCCAAGTATTTGACATTCCAGAAAAGGCAAAACCATGGGGACAGTAAAAAGTTCAGTGGTTGCCAGGGTCTAGAGGGGAGAGAAGAAAGAACAGGGCAGGGAAAAGAGGATTTTCAGGGTAGGGGAACTATTCTGTAATGATATAGAGTTATACTATATAAAATGTACATATAGTGGGACTATATTATATATAAAATATATGTGTATTTGAAACTATATATGTATTTGAAACGATAATGGCAGATACATGTCATTATACATTTGTCTAAACCCATAGAATGTACGACACTAAGAGTGAACCCTAATGCAAACCATGGATCTGGGTGATATGGTGTGTCTGTACACGTTCATCAGCTGTAACAAATGTACCACCCAGGAGAGGCTGATAATGGGGAGGCTTGTGGGTCTGTTAGGGCAGAGAGTATATGGGAACCCTCTATACTTTCCACTCAATTTTGCTGGGAACCTCAAAATCCTCTGAACCATAAAGTTTATCAAAAAGGAAAAAAAAATATTTCTGAAGTAAAAAAAAAAAAAAAAAGAGAGAGAGAGAGAGAGATAATACTGAGTTGTTCTTAGACATCTCAGCAGAATTCACTATCAGAGGCAGTGCAGCAATTGCCACACAGTCGTTTGAGAAAGAAAAGTTTGGCCCAGTCCTATTGCCACTCAAGTTCAAAGACAAGAGGAATTCTCAAATATGAAAGAAGTCTAGAAACAGCACTCACGAGTAGGAAAAAAAATCTACTGGATGCCCAAATCTAGCCAACTAGAGATGGAGTAAAGACATCAGGTTTTGGGGGAACGGGTGCCTGGCTGGCTCAGTCAGAAGAGCATGCAACTCTTGATCTCAGGATTGTGAGCTCGAGCCCCACATGGGGTGTAGAGATTACCTAAGTAACTACAACTTAAAAAAAAAATTCAGATATCTGGAAATCATTGTAAAGAGCACTGAATCCATTTAACATGGAACAAAGAATAACAAGTGGGAACACCATGGTCACTGAACAGGAAGCTACTGTTATAAACTCTGACCAATCTCCCCACCACCCCCAACAACCAACTGAAACTGAAAACACAACAAATGGCAGGTGTGGTTGGGGGCGGTGTGCAGCACCAATGTTCCTGCTATTTCGTAGCAGGGCATTGTCAGCAATGAACTACGCACACTGCGCCCCACCCCCACCCCTAACATCTCAGTGGTCTTCCTGATGCAAGTTCTTCCTGATTTTTAAAAAATCAATATGGTGAAGAAAGATTTTTATACAAATTAACAATTCTTTCCACATTACTTCATGTTCTTTTTATACTGTTGAATCAAGGAAAATGAATCACTTCTCATTTTCAAAATTCCTGGTATAGCCTTATCTCATTTTTATCCACCAATTTCTTTCCTTTTTTATACATCATCTGTGATTTCTTTGGTCTATGTAGATTGTTCACCCAGTAACGCTGGTTATTTGTGGTGTTAGTATTCGAAGTGATGTATTGCTTTCTTTTGTATACCTTTCTGTATTGTTTGAATTATTTACGGTATAGGTTTCATTTTTTAATATGACACTGAAGTAATTGCTTGATTATAATTTGTTTTTGCTAAATGGAACAGTAAGACATTTGAGGATTTTTCACTACAGTAGAATAGTGTTGTGGTAATGTGTAAAATTGCAATATCCTTGAAAGAAAAAAAAAAACATATCTACATTACATTTATATCCCTCATAACACCATGCACAGAGCAAATGCTCAATAAATGTTTCTTGAATATGATGTTATATTTTTTCCTTTAGATTTAGGAATAGGCAGAGAGAAAACACTCTAAGAAATCATGATGTAAACATTCTTCTGAGGAGATTCCCTTTAAATTTCATCTGCTGTGCCTCCTCAGAGCACGGCTTCAATTTGTCAGCAGGTAAACCCTGGATAATCATCTTTTGGATCTCCATGCAACCAATTATTTTACTTATTTGTTCATTAGTTGATTCAACTCATATTCTTTGAGAACCTACTCTGTATAAGTACCTTCCTGTGTTATGCATGTAACAATGAGTAAAAGAATGGCTTTATCCTCAAAGAGCTTACATCTTAGTAAGAGAAGATGGACAAGAAGTAAATAGACAAATATAGAACTTCTCCTAGGGTGCTAATGCTATGGAAAAATAGTATAGGTAACAGGAGAAAATGACAGGGTAGGGGACAGAGGGTGGTCCTAGAAGGCCTGTCTGATAAGGTGACATTTGACCAGAGACATGAGTCACCTAGGGGAGTAAGGCATGCAGATGTCTTGGTGAGGATCCTTCCACACAAAGGTTGGTCAAGAGCAGAATACAAGGCTTGATCACAGGCCTGAGCAACAGAATGGTTTTAGATGTGTTTGGTTTGAGATGCCCTTTGGCCATCCAAACCTAAGGAGTGAGTAAACAATAGGGTGGATGAGGCTGGAAGCCAAAGTACATGTTGAGTTCTATGGGACTGGAGGTCAAAGCACATGTGTAATTACATTAAAAATATGTACAAAGTCAAATAGTCACCTAAATGCAACAGAGATTAAAATAATAGTGAATGTTGCTCCCTAACAAATCACCCACTGATTCTGAAATGCATTGCAAGCTGCCAGAGCAGTTTTCTTTCTAAGAAATAGACTCTTTCAATTTGTGTTTACAAGAAGAAAAGCTTCTTGTTCAGGGCTGCGGTGTGGTTGTTTTTCTGCCCATCATCTGAAACAACAAAGCAGGGGCTTGTCAGTGAGACTCTACTGAATGGAGGTAAGATCCTTTGCCTCATTGAATGCTGGGCCTTGATGATCTGGCTTTGCACAGCGCCCGGTGCCCTCACTTGTTTCCAGGCACAAAGGCTGTTCAGGTTGAAGAGCCACTGCATCACGGGAGCCGGTGCTTTGACGAGCAGGTTTGCTCCCGCAGTGGGCTTTCAATGGAGCCCGCAGACCAATGAGGAAATTCCGCCAATTAGCGAATGATGGTGGGCTGCAGGGCAAGTCATGCCAGGATTCAGGAGCAGCTTCACCTACAGACCTCAGCAGTCTATTCTCTCTTCCCTTTGCCTCAGAATCCTCACATGCCAGTGTTTCATGTTGACCTTAGCTTCCAGCAGCTCTCCCACAGCCCCAGCAAGGCCTCCCCACTTCTCTCTGTCCCTCAGTTTAGCTCACACTGAGATTGGAGATCAATGAATTTCAGTTAGACTCCACATTGTGAAACCTGGTTCAGATCTTCTTCTTCTTCTTCTTCTTCTTCTTCTTCTTCTTCTTCTTCTTCTTCTTCTTCTTCTTCTTCTTCTTCTTCTTTTTTAAGATTTTATTTATTTACTTGAGAGACAAAGATGAGAGATAGCATAAGGGATGGAGAGAGAGAGAATCAGACTCTCCACTGAGCCAGGAGCCTAATGCAGGGCTTAATCCCAGGACCCCAGGATCATGATCTGAACAGAAGGCAGATGCTGAACCGAATAAGCCACCCAGGCACCCCCCAAATCTGCTTCTAACAGCCACCCAAACTTGCAATCTTATGGACACCCAAGCAACATGGCACACTGAATTCAGAATGTGGGATATCTTAACTTTTTCTATTTAGAAAATAAGCATCATTTGCATATGCCTCATAAAGACCCAGGAGTATATGTCTTACAGAATTGTCATCGCAAGGATGTGTAAGCATAGGAGATAAATGATAAGGAGATATTACACACTTGGAATTGAGGAGCTATACCTTTTGTCCCACATGCAGAATTTATAAGTAAAACCCAAATATAAACTGAGGTATGAAAATCTCAAACTCAGTCCTCCCCATTCCATGGTCAGTGGCAGTCCCAAATCTTCCCCCATGATTTCGTGAAATCTTCAATTCCTCTGGGTCCCCTCTGGCTCATATACCTGCACCCTCTGGTGTTGTCTCCCCCACCCCTGCCCCCAACCATATCCACTATAAAAAAGACTCATTCCCACAATGCATCTGGTGGGTTTGGTAGCTTTCCTAGAGAGTTCAAAGGAAATGAGGGAGGTGCACTACACACTTTTGGCCATCTTACCAGCTTTCTCTCTCCTCTCTTTCCCTTTTTCACCTTGAGGCCAAACTCAGTCTTCACTGTGTTCACAGCAAGGCTGGGTGCTAACAGAAAGTGTGGCCTCTCTGGACTGTCAGTACCTCCATTAGCCCAACATACAATATGTTTACCTTGCAGTTTCTTTGAGTCACAGTGAATTTTCATATATTCAAGGTTCACTGAGATTTTGTGCTCATGGGTATTGCAATTGTCACATGCAAATAGGGCCCAAGGGAGCATAGACACACATATTACACAAATACATGTTTTCTTATCTTCCTGGACTCAACTTACAAAACACAGGTTCAAAGACAGTAAGTTATCAAGAGTTGCAAGATAGCATTAGCAGCACACCAACTAAGTATATCAGGTGTCCTGTGTGATTCCACAAACTTCAGGCCCATGAAGCAGACCCTGGGAGGGGATCTTCCAGTCCAAGCTAACCTTTCAAATTTCTGTAGCCCTGGATGGTATCTAACAGAACCCTATGGGATACCAAACCAAGAATACTCAACCAAGCCTCTCCCAAATATCTGACCCACAGGGACTGTGAGAGATGATAAATATTTATTATGCAGGAATAAAATAATTGACAAAAAAGTCTCAGTAAAATGCAGACTCAATTGATTCTAATTTGGAGTCAGGCCTTAGCCCAGAAGTATGCACTTTTAACCATAATCCCAACCATCAGGGAAGAGCAAATCAAAACCACAGTGAGATACCACTTTGTACCTACTAGGCTGGTGATTTTGAAAAAGATGCTAATAACAAGTGTTAGCAAGAATGTGGAAGATTTAGATTCTTCACATACCGCTGCTGGAATTCAAAATGGTGCAGCCACTTTGGAAATAGTCTGGAAGTTCATCAATGGGTTACATGTAGCATTACCAGAGGAGCCAGTGACTCCATTCCTAGATAGGTACCCAACAGAATTGAAAATAATGTCTGCAAAAAATCTTGTACACAAATGTTCATGGCAGCCTTATTATTCATGGAAAGCCCCAATGTGAAAACAACCCAAATGTCTAACGACTGATGAATGGATTAAAAATTTGAGAGATCTAAACAATGGCATCTTATTTGGCAATTGGAAGAAATGCAGGGGTGCCTGGCTGGCTCAGTTGGTAGAGCATATGACTCTTGATATCAGAGTTGTGAGTTCGAGGCCCACCCTGAGGGTAGAGGAAAGAAAGGGAGGAAGGGAGGAAGGGAGGAAGGGAGGAAGGAAGGAAGGAAGGAAGAAAGAAAGAAAGAAAGAAAGAAAGAAAGAAAGAAAGAAAGGCAGGCATTACTAATCCATGCTGCAACATAGATCAACCTTGAAAACACTGTGCTGAAAGAACTCAGTCACAAAAGACTACATATTTTATGACTCCAGTTACATAAAATGTCCCAAATAAGCAAAATCATACAGATGGAAAGATTAGTGGTAGTTGTTGCTTGGAGCTGAGGAGGTTAGAGAGTGATCCTAATGGGTAGGGGCTTTTAGGAATGATGAAAATGTTGTAAATTGATCATATGATGGCCACACCACTCTGAAGATGCTAAGAATTACTGAGTTGTGCTCTTTAAAGAGGTAAAACGTACGATACATGGATGGCCTCTCCATAAGGCTGTTATATAAAATAATAACCCCCAGATAATTCTAACGCCATCCATCCAATTATTACCCTTGAGAAAGGCCACTTTTAAAAGTGAGATCCGTTTAAACTAAAAAAGCTCACCTGTAATAGTCCTGGTTATGTTTTTCATGTTTACTACTCACACCTTGCTGAAGAGAGATGACAACACAAGACAAGTGAGGAAAAACTGGGGATGAGACAGTTCTTTAACTTCAGGACAAAATGACTTTTAAAACATCCAGCCTTCTTGGCAGGGAAGAAAAATGAGGACAGGAGCAGTAAGGATTGAAATGAACTCTTGAGAAGAGAACATGTGTGTCAGAACCAGAAAAGCATTAATAGTCCCTCTTCAGGGGCTGTAGAGAGGAACTTTCATTTCTCCATGAAGTGGCTTCTTGGCTTGTTTTAAGAGGCCCCGGCTGGGCCCTGCCACCAGGAGTGGCATTCATCTTGCTTTCTCTCTGAGGTTAGTGAGAGTCGCTTCTCGTAGCTGGGACAGGATGACAAAAGCCAGGATGTACCTTATAATTTCTGCAAGAGCTGTTTTCTGATATCGTGCCTCTGATGCCTCGCATTTCACCTTGTCTGCGCAGAGCTTGCAGACACAGTAATTATTTAATTGCTCCTGTTCTATTTGTCACGTGCAGAATTTGAGCCCTTTGGGAGTCGAAGTCAAACCTGCGGTGAGAGAAAAGCAAGAGGCTCTCTCTTGCTCTGAAGAACTTCCGTCTTCATGTATGCATCATCCTCCCTTTCTCTTACAAAACGGGAAGGATCAAACTATTGCTCTGTTTCCACTCTGTCTTCCTTAACCATAAGACCTGAACTGGTTTAAAAAAAAAAAAAGTATAGTCTTTAGGGGCACCTGGGTGGCCCAGTCAGTTAAGAGTCTGCCCTTGGCTCAGGTCATGATCCTGGGGTCTTGGGACTGAGACCTGCATCAGGCTCCCTGCTCAGTGGGGAGCCTGCTCCTTCCTCTCTCTCTGCTGCTCCCCCTGTTTGTGCTCTCTCTCTTTCTCTCAAATAAATAAATAAAATCTTCAAAAAAAAGTATAGTATTTTAAACAAAATTGACTTCTAAAACAAAAAATTGAATTCTACACAATGTATACAGACACTTGAATATGTGTGTATATGTACATATGTATTTCTCATATAACTCATAAATTTGGAATGGAATAATTTGTTGGAACTTCAAAGATTTCTTTTTAAGCATCTAAGGGCACCCCAACCGGCAACTAGGGAGGGACCGTGCATAATTGACATAGCACTGAGCTGGACGGTGGCATATTGCCTGAAACATGGCTTAGGTTCAGTAAATGCTGGAGTTTATAGAATTACCTTGGAAGCTTCCCTGTTTCCCCTTTGGCACCTCTCTCTTTGCTTCTATCTGACCCAAGTCACTATTCTCCAGGTGACTTTGAGTGTTACTTTGTGTGGCCTTGTCTGTAACATAACTCCCTCCATGGCAAGATGCTTTATAACAGAGCCTCACTACATTTCATTGAGTGTCGCGTGCCATGAGTTGCAAGGTAGGAAGATCATTTTTTTAGGAATGGCTAGAATTTACTGATTTTTCAAACTGTCTCGCTGGATGAGGGGGCATATCCATCCCCAGAGAGTTCAGTTAGGTCAGTTCCATTTAGCTATGGTGCCATTAATTTGAGGAAAATTCTTGGGTCCTTTGCAGTTGTGCTCCAGGAAGCTGGCGCTGGAGCCCATGTGAGAATCTAGTGGACAGAGAAGCCACAGACAGTAAAGAGCCCTAAGAGTCAGGATGAGAATCCCAAGAACATGTTCTGTTAGTTGGTAGGGTCTGCTGATTGAATCAAGAACAATGCAGGGGGCTGTGGGGGTCCAGGTGGCCCAATATTATGGACCCCCAATTAATCTATGAACATTAGGCTCCTATAAGCCTGCAGGAGAAACTTTATGCTTTTGTACCTTTGTACCTTTTGTACCTCTTGTACCTTTTGTTCCCCATGGGGAGGGGTTCCACAGATGGGTTTGTTCTAGTTGAGAAATACACAAACACAATGGAGAGCAAAGGACATTATGGTTAAGGGCTGAGACTGGATCTGTCAGCTGCCACCTTATCTCTCTGAGTCAGTTGATAAATGTGACCCTCTTAAGTCCTGTTCAGTTGGGAGAGGCCCTGTGAGTGCCTGATTTCCTTGGGGGGGTGGCTAAATCTCTAGCAATGGGAAAAAAAATCACCACCACTTCTTTAGTAGGATAATCATGTGGATTGCATTGGAATGTTTTCCTCTCTCTCTGTTTTAATTCAGGAAAACACACTGCAATTTTGCACTTAATTCTAGAGATATTCCATTTGAATGAGCAGGAAGAAGTCAACAGAGTTCATAATGGACAAAGATCTCTTCGATTTTAAAAGCACATCAAAGCAAGCGAAAACAGCAATAGAGCATGTTTTTATCACTGTAAGAGCACAGGTTCTGAGGGGGTAAAAGGATCATCTGGTCTTTGCTTGGATTTCTACATCATGCTTTGTACTGTGTGAGGCTGGCTTCAATGTGTCCTTGTTTATCTTCTCAGGAGCCCTTGATCTCTAGCCTTTCATGGAGAGACATTGGAAGAATTTACCCAATCCTGACTGAGGGAGCAAATAGAGCTGGATCATTTAAGACACAAACTGAGCCTAGAGGGTCCAAATTGCTTGACCAAACCAAGTGGTTAGCCTGATGATGATGGTAATACTAACTTCATTACCAATTTCATTCCTTCTTTGGAGTGCTTTGTAAAGAACTGGGCTTTGAGGTCAGTCAATTGGGTTTAAATCCCCATTTTGCCCCTTCCGAACTGTGGGACCACTGTCTGCTTACCTAACTTTTCTGGGATTCGATGGCCTCTCCTACAAAAAAGCTATACTAATATTGTGGCAACGAATCCCATGATATAAACTATAAGCTGGTATCATGGACTGAATTATGTCTCCCTAAAAGCCATTTGTTGATGTCACAACCCTCCTACTCCAGAATGTAATCATTTTGGGAGATAAGGTCTTCAAAGGGGTGACTAAGTTAGGCAGCTCTGCTAGTATGATGGAATGTCCTTATAAGAAGAAAAAGAGACACCAAGGATGTGCACACATACAAAAGGCCAAGTGAGGACACGGCGACAAGGCAACTAACTCTAAGCCAGGGAGAGAGGCCTCTGGAGAAATCAAACTGCCAACAGCTTCATCTTGGACAGCTAGCCTCCAGAATGGTGAGAAGATAAATCTCTGCTATTTAAGCCACCCTGCCTGGTCTACTTTATGACAACAGCCCTAGCAAATTAATACAACTTGCTAGAGCAACTGTGCCACTGTCCCTTCTAAATAAACAGTAGCAATTATTACCATTCACCAAATATTGATTGAACACCGTGGTTGGGCAGGGGGAAGGGAATGATAAATACAGCCGCAGACTCTTTATCTAAAGAAGCTCCTCATCTGTAGGGAGAGAAATATAGTAGCAATTAATACATTATGGTATGATTAATACCATAATGGAAGAATGTTCTTCTCTTGTTCTACGATTTTCCTCCTTTACTACACAATTTTACTCATATCCTGGATTTTTTACCAGAACATCCTACTGATTCTAATTTTCTCTTTTCTTGTCTATTCTTCTGTTCCACTCTACCTATGCCAGTACTCATTTCCTTACTTTCGCTATTCAGATCTTGTTGTTGTCATTGTTGTAATAATTTTTATTTTTTTATTTCTTTAAAGATTTTATTTATTTATTCATGAGAGACACAGAGAGAGGCAGAGACATAGGCAGAGGGAGAAGCAGGTGACCCACAGGGAGCCCAAGGCAGGACTTGATCCCAGGACCCTGGGATCATGCCCTGAGCCAAAGGCAGATACTCAAACACTGAACCACCCAGGTGCCCCCGTTGTTGTAATTTTTAGACTTATCACTAATTCTGTTACTCATTTCTTAGAGTCATCTGGCCAGATAATTCTAATTGTTCTGATTAGCAATGAGCCTCTGTATGGATCCAGCTAAGCCATGGCTTTCCTGGCCCTTCAATTGCATCAGGTTTCCATGACAACACAAGTTTGCATCGCCGGTTTGGTTTTTAACTTCCATAGCTCTGAACACCAAGGTGTGTTCCCTCTCACTTTCTCCACTGCTCTGCTCCAATGCCATATTTTGCTGTGGGTTGCTCTGTAATTTTCTCTGTGCGGTTCTAAACGAAAGGTGTTTTGAATATGCAGGTGACATTCTTTTTAAACATTAAATTAATTTGACCCAGTGTAGGTCATTTAGAAGCTTGACAACGGCAGATAGGTGTGCAGGAATCCGTGGACTGAAATTACCCACTCTCCTGCTTTTGCACCCTCACATGGTCACATTCACATCCGAGGATAATTGATGGGTGTGTCACAACGTTCATTAAAATTATGGCCCATCTTGTCACTTGGGAAGGGTCTGTCACATATTCGGGGACAGGCCTCTATTTTTGGCCCCGTGTGCCTTTTCTATAAAAGAATTACTGTGCAATGAGAAGCCCAGAATGTTTCTCTCAGCTCAGAAACATTTTTTCCCACCTCGCTCTCTTTCTAAACTGCAGTATCAACTTTTAATTATCTCTCATTCTAGAATGCCGGGAATAATCTTAGTTCAGTGGTTTCCCCCACGAATTCTGTAGCATTTTTCCTCTTTGGAGTTTTTGTGTATACTCTGTAGAACTAGTGCCTGAAGGTATGGTGGAAATTAAAAAAATCAAAAGAGCAACTATCAATTTTGGAGGTGAGTAAAAGAACATAAGAGATTTAAAAGAATAGCCAAGGCCTTGAAGCACGTGCACATTGTCAAGAAATTGCGAGAGATCCTACTGGATTCCTTAGAGTAGTGGCACAGATAGGGGTGCGCAAAGCTAGACAGTAGAGGGGGGCTGAAGAACTAAATCAAGGTTGACAAGAACAGGGGCCTGTCAGTGGTAAGTTCTCTTAGGCATAACTTCTGCGCTCCATGGCTTTTTGTCTTGATTGAGGAATTATGCTGTCTAGCCCATGGTATTGATCACATGTGACCCTCCCCTCTCTTTTGTCCTTATTCCAAGTGTACCATATTTCTCCAGCTCTCCCTCCCTCTCTCTCTTCGCTCTCTCCCTCTCTCTCTTTCCCACCATGCTGCTCAAGCCCCACATCCCCCACCACTGTATTCCTCCCATGGCGTCTTAGCTCTCCCTGAGAGAGAGAGCCTTAGCTCTCTCTGCTGTTCCTCTATAATACCATTAAAGGAGATAATGCTTAAAGCACTTAAAATGGTACCTGGTACATAGTAAGTGCTCATAAAAGGTTGGTTACTATTATTTATCCCTCCAGCCTAACATTCAAAAACATTTCTTTTATGATATTATCCACATAATTGTGAATCTTGGAGATTCCCTACTCCATACCAAACTCTTTGGCTAGGTGTCTAAGGCTCACTCTTAATTGGCCTCACTATAAATTATAAAAGTTTGGAGTGCCTGGGTGGCTCAGTGGGTTAGGTGCCTGACTTCAGCTCAGGTCATTGGTCACAGGGTCCTGAGATTGAGCCCCACTGGGCTCCCTGCTCAGGAGGGAGTCTGCTTCTCCCTCTCCCTCTTCCCCTTCACTTGCTTGTGCTCCCTCACACACACACACACACACTCTCAAATAAATAAATAAAATCTTTAACAAAAATTTAGAGGTTTTCTCTCAGTGTTGTAGCCTCTGACCCCATTAGGTTAATGTGTATTTCTGCTTAGGTACTCCTCATCCCTTCCCTGGCACCAGTTCTGTAATCCTAGCTAACCTGTATGTGTCATCCGTGTCATTCCTCACACCTGCACTATGCAGTTGGTATAATCAGCCCCAATTTACAGATTAAGAAACTTAAAGTTAGAGATGTTAGGTAATTTGTTTTAAATGACACAGCCAAGGGGCACCTGGGTGGCTCAGTTGGTTAAGCATTTCTTGGTGTCAGCTCAGGTCTTGATCTCAGGGTTATGAGTTCAGACTCTGTGTTGGGCTTCACTCTGGGCATGGAGCCTAGTTTAAAAAAAATGACATGGCCAAGACATGGCTCAGCCAGCACTTGGACCCAGATTGATGCAACCTTAAAGCCCATGATGTTCTGTCGAAGGACTCCATTCTCTTCTCCTCCTCATACCACTAACTGAAACACCCTTACTTTAACCTATATCCTCTTTGGACCTCCCCAACTTTTCTGGACTAGTTTCAGAGGCATCAGTCTTTCTCTCTGTTAACCCTCCAAGGCCAAGAAGTTAGGCTGTCTTAAATTTTTTCTCTGTTGGCCATTTGTTGTCCTTATCATCACCCTGTCCATCTCTATGGTGGAGGCTGGTACAGCGGTCTTTTAATCATCACAGCTGTCTGGATTAGCTCTTTGGGTAGAGAAGTCTATAAGAGGCACACAAACAAATGATTAGTACTGGAAGCACCTGGCTTTCAGCTGTATCATTTTTTCTGAATACTTGGCAAGGAGGTTCCTGCTATACTGGGTGGCTAAATCTAAGGAGAGAAATGCTACAGCACTGAATTAAACCTTTGCCCCTCGCAGTCTCACAAGAATCACCTATCCTGGCTCAGTATGAGGCACATGGCCAGATTGCTCGAAGGATAGAGCAAGTGACCCAAGAAACTGGAGAAAACTTCTATGGGATGCTGCTTTATGCTCCCACAACTGTTCCTTATGCTCCTTCTATAAGGCTCCTGTTTGAGAGTGAAAGGCCAGATCTAGGGCACAGAAATACCACTCTTGTGCTGATCTCAGTTCTTTCTAAAGCCTCAGTTCCATCCTCAGGTCTCCGACTTGCCCAAACGGAGCTTCTCCAGAGTCTCACCTCTGTGTTAATGTCACACTAACTAGGATGTGCCAAAAAGCATAGCCTGTGAGACAGGACTTTCTACATGAAGTTGGAAACTGCCACATCATCGGAACAAGAAAGCAAATGCAAACTTGTGGCCTGAAGGTAATGCATGCAACTGAACTTATTATAAACATTTTAGTGGCAGACAAGGCCAAGGGGCTGACCTTTGCACCCAAGTGCCACCCAAGTAGGGCTGTCTAGTTGGAGGTTCGTTGAATTTGGTCCCTCAGGATCCTACAGCAGGCTGGGAGTCTTACAGCTACAAGTTACCAGTAACAAAGCTCAATGCTCTGCTTCCATCCTCAGGGGACAGAAGGAATTCCCTCGCTGGCTTTGGCTTTCCAACCAGGGGGGTCAGGTGTGTCTTTGAAAAGAAGAGAGGGGGCCAAGAGTAAGCATTAAACTCTAGGTCACACTCCTTGCAGAGTGCAGGTTCATGACTTGTGAAGATTAACTCCACTGTCATTTTAAACGGACTCAACCAGACAGGAAAAGAGAATTAGGATGGAAGCACTTAAATAGTCAAAAAATCAGGAGCTGTTGTATGAATTTTAAAGGGACCTTGAATTGCCTCAGATCCTCAGAGTATGGCTTGGCTTTCTGCTGCTGTTGCCCCAGCCCTTCGGAAGATAAAGTGAATGCTCTGGGTAGATGGTGTGTGTTCTAGTCTCTAAAAAGTTGGGTTTTATCTTTGTATCACATGCTGCTGTGCATGAGAATAAGGAAATCCATCTTGCTGTTGTAGCTACAAATCAATGAAAAGGTTTGACTGCGCACCTCATCAAGAAAGATATTTATTATACCTGCTGCTTCTACCCTGGGTGCTTACCTAATCCTCTTGTAATTCTTTCTGTTCTTAGCTTTTAATTTTTTTCTCTCCCTTTTGTAGGCTTACACTGGATCCCTCAAGCTCTTGGAATGTTTCTTTCTGTGTTTATTTCTGAAGGGTTCGTAAGTAGTGTGTAAAGTCAAGTATTAGAATACTAATGCTACTTACTCTATTTTTACTCACACATAATTTTCTTTTGGGCTGAGCCTTTGTATTTTGTTCATTTCTTTTCTCTCCAATTCTCAGCTAAACCTGTTAATCTCTTTTGTGCGTGAAGAGATCTCCAGTGGGAGATTTAGGTTACCAACTTGAGAAGGACTAAAGCTTTTAAAGTTTCAGTACTGCCTCATGGCTGTGAGTAGTCCTAATGGATTTGCCAAAAATCCCAAGGAATTTCGTGGGTTGTATATTGTTTTTAGGACACCGACTTCAGGTGAAAATATAATTGATCATTTTAATTTGCTAGCTTCAAACTATGCAATGAAGATTTCACTGTGACCCAGTAATGATTGTAGATGGGCTGTAAAATAGTGCATCGGGTCCTTACATTGGCATCCTTATGACTTTTTAGGTCACTAGCATCATATTCTTTTCATTATTCTCCAAAACTGGTTCTTTCATTATTTATTCTTCATTAAAGAAACACAGCAAGAAGTGAAGGTATTTTTATCAACATTCAGTTTTGCCAAGGGTCATTTTTCCTCCTTCTGCACTTTTGGTTGCTCTTCACTTTAACTTTGAACACTACCCAACTGAAACGTAGGTTTTTCCAGGCTGAGAACCCATAACTCAGGGCCAGTAGTACACATCTCCTAGTCAGGAGACAACTCAGCAAGAGATGAATGGTCCAGCAGAAGGACGATTACCACTGAACAAAGGAAGAGGGGGGGAACAACGAGTCGCTATTACGGCAGCATTAGATATATTAAATGAGGCACGCTGTCCTACAAGCATAGATCTTCCCTGGCATTTTTCTTTGATGATTTATGATATGGTTACATTGAGTGTCCTTGTGGCCTCATATGCAGCCAACATTAGTTTGATTTTCTTTTTTTCGAGCTTCATTTCATTCCACAGAGCACAAAGAAAGCCAGAGAGGTTTCTGTTCAATGCACTGTACTCGATTTAGGCTAGGTCCCTTCTGGTTATAAGAGAAAAGGGAATTTGGATTGGCAGATTTTATCTGGTAGCAACAATGATAAGCAACATGACACTGTTCTCACCTTTGCTGGAATACTCCTCCTCAACCCCCAATATCATGTGATATTTTCTCTCTCATGTGCTTTTCTCCAGCTCTAAAAATCAGAGTTGAACTAGGCATTGGAATAATTTTTTACTTCTTTATGTCTTCGAAGGAGCCAGATATTTTCAAATACATCATTGTATTATTTAAATTCCAATATCCCTAAGAGATAGATACAGTCACTGAATCCATTACAGAAACTTGCACACATCACATACTTAGTAACTGGCAAGATCAGAATTCCAGCCAGAGCAGTCCGGATTAAAACTCAAAAGCCATATAATTTCCATTACATGATGCTGAATTCTTGCTGAGTTTTCTTATATAATACACATCATTACTAAGAAGAGGATAGCTTCCATGCCAATAACTCATCCTGGGCACTCTTCCTCTAAAAACTCAAACCCAAATTAGATTATATATATTTTTTTCCTCTGGCCCTTAAGTTCATTCTTTTCCCAAATGAAGGATTATAGCCAAGCATCAGGATAAAGGAGGTCATTTTAGGACAAAAAGGAAGGGACTGTGTTTATTTTAACCGATGTAGAAACATTTCATGTTCAATTACAAGTCACTTTTTAAGCCAAAGGGAAAAAAAACAGTTATTGTTTTGATGGCCCTAGAGTGACATTATGAAAGAAATCATCAAATCACTTGACTCACAAAGAAAATGGCATCCTTTCACCAGATGGATGGTAGCAGCATATAATCAGAATTCTGAGATCAGATTTTGTCCCACTTTGGAATGAAATTATGGGTCTGAGTCACGTTTGTTTTTAGTTTCTTTCTTCTTTTTACTTCAAAGATTCTTCTAGTCAGTGGCTTAACATCTAAAGTTTATGAGCTTCTTTTTCATTGAGTAAAAGAGAACATTTTAATTTGTTTATTGACTCAGTACTAACCACTCCAATTAGTGTTATATTTAATAGTATAGCTGGATTTTCTCATGACTAGGTTGGATTCTTCTCCAGAGAAGCAGACCGGAGGCAAGCATTTGAGAAGAAGTAGTTTATTTGGGAGGTGATCCCAGAAAACACCAGTAGGGAAGTGGAGAAGTGAGACAGGGAAGGAAATAAAGCCAATAAAGCCTGTGTTTATGAAGCCAGTTACTACAGTGAGCAACTGTAACTGGTGCTACTTTATAAACCATTTGTTGCCAGTCAACAATAAGTCCAGACATTTATAGACTTTAAAAAAAGATTTTATTTATTTGAGGGGGGGGGCAGGGGCAGAGGTTAGAGGGTGAGAGAGAATCTCAGGCAGATTCTGCACTGAGTGTGGAGCCCAATATGGGGTCCAATCCATGACCCTGAGGTCATGACCTGACCTGAAATCAAGAGTTAGACATCTAACCAATCAGGCCATCCAGGCTCCCCCAATGTTTATAAACTCTTACAGCAGGTTGATATTGCCATGATATACACATTAGTTTTTATTGTATTTTATGAAAACATTGGTTAGAAACGAACAAAAAACTGGTACCTCATAACTTATGGGTTGAAAAACATTGGTAGAAAGCAGATGCTGCAGAGTTAGCGCCCCAGGCGAGTGAGCTGTGGTGTTTGTGCACCCAGGGAAACCAGTCTTTCAGTGACATTCCTGTAAGCTTTAATGACTCATCTCTCCCAGTCTGCTGTGCATGTGGGCACAGTAGGCAAAGAAATGTGGGGGTTGGCTTTTGCAGGTTGAATAGGGCACCAACATCTGCTACATTTTTTTAATACCTAAAACAAGTAAGTTATTCTAGAAGTAATTGCACGGCTCCTACATGGAAGTGAAATGGACCCGCAAGGCTAGTATTTATTGGACATCCCTGACAAACATTCTTATTTTCTCCCCAACCTTGACATTTTCATACCACTTTATGAGAAGACTCACACATTATTGATATGTTTATAACATAACATCTTACTCCCTTCCCTACCACATATTTACACCTTATTTGTAGGGATTATTTAGGATTTGAAGAGCAAGCTCCCAGGGGTTTCTGCTGCCAGTAGGATGAAAGGAGGTCTTAAGAGAAGAGTCACACGACTATAGACATGGGCAAAATACAACAACAACAGCATCAACAGCAAAGACTCTGGAAAATGAAAAAAAAGGCAGGCAAATTTTGGAGAGGAGTTAAGACTTGGAAAAAGGCATGGGTGAATTTTCTGGTTTTACAGACTTAGCCTGCAGGCAGGTTGTAGCTGTGACCTGGTACAGGGAACCTAAGGTGAGGCTGTTTTTAGTCTGAATATAACCAAGTCTGCTCACTAAAACCAAATAATCAACATTCAGAAAAATATTGCCATATCCAGAGGACCCCCCCCGCCCCCCGCCAATATCACATCCATCCTGTCTAGGATATGGCTCAAAATGATTCAACAACAAACAAGCAAACAAACCGAGGAAACGTTAATCATAAACAGTAATTTACAGACATAAACTACAAGATATATCAGGTGATGAAATTGTCAGGAAAGACTTGAAGTGAGCTCTTCTAATTATGTCCACCAAGGCACAGGAAAATAGACTCGTCATAAGTGAAAAGACAAAAATTCTCACTGTAGAAATAGAACATATGAAAAGAACCAAATGGAAATACTAGAACTGAAATAATAGAGTGTCTGAGATTTTTTGAAATAATGGACTTCATTGGCAGAATGGAGAACTTGAACACATATAAATAGAAATTAACCAAAATTCCCAAATTTGGTGAAGGACAAAATTTACACATTCAGGAAGTTCAACAACCTATAAATATAATATATATATAAAGAAAATCATGTCTACTTACATCGTAGTAAATGGATTTTTAAAAAGGTTTTTATCAATATTAGAGTGTGCATGCTCACAAGCAGGGACAGGGATGGTCAGAGGGAGAGGGAGAAGCAGGCTCCCCATTGAGCAGGGAGCCCAACATGGAACTCCATCCTAGGACCCTGAGGTCATGACCTGAGCTGAAGGCAGCTGCTCAATCAACTGAGCCACCCAGGCGCCCAGTAAATGGATTTTAAAAGCACAAAGAGAAAATCTTGAAAACATCCAGAGTAAAAATGACACATTATATATGAAAGAACAGCAATTCTAATGAGCTCAGACTACTCATCAGAAAATATAAGGACCAGAAGACTTAGTGAATGACATCTCCAAAGTGCTGAAAGGAAACAAAACAACACAAAACATGGCAATCCAGAGCTCAATAGCCAACAAAAAATTATTTTTCAATAAGGAAAGTAAAATAAAAACACTTTCAGATTAAAGGAATCTAAGAGAATTCATTGCTGACAGAACTTCAATATAAGAAATGCTAACAGAATTTCTTTAGTCTGAAGGGAAATGATACAAGAAGAAAACATTGATCTCTGGGAAGAAATAAAGAGTATCAGATGGCAATTTCTTAGTAAACATAAAATATTTTTTCAATTTAATTTTAAAAAAATAAATAGGACTATTTAAAACAAAACGTCATAACATTATTTGTGGTTTTAAAATGTATTTAAGTATAATATGTATGACCACTGTGGCATTAAGTTTGCCATGATTAAAAAAAAAAAAAAAAACTTATGTGATTTTAAGGTTTCTATGTTTTATGTAAAATAGTGTAATCTACTAACTTTCTGTAGACGTGAACATTAGGGATGTATACTATTATGGCCAGAAAAAAACACCAAAAAATGTAGAGTTACAATGACGATAAGTTAAAATGGATTTTTAAAATAATTCAAGTAATTCCATTTATTCATGCCATCAGGGTTCATCCATGTTGTTTAATTGGCAGGCTTCCCCGCTTTCTCGTGGCTTCGTTCTTTCTTATAATCAGCTATAGGTTTCGAAAGGAAAATGCGGTGTGTGTTAAAATTTTCTAAAAATCCCAAGGCAATATCAAATGCATTGGAAACCAAAGAATATTTGTTTATTAATAATTTGGGGGATATTCTTCAATAAGTTAATTTAATTTTGTATTAGTCCATAAGCTATGATATATTTACTAAGCATGTGTGGGGTTTTCTGTTGTTGTTTTTTTGTTTTGTTTTGTTTTGTTTTTTGTGAAGTATCCCCTAGAGCCGAATTTATTCAAATACTACAGGTATTTCTTCTTTGTTACCTATACATTTTTAGTTTTACTTGAGCGGAATAGAGTTGAGTAAATAGCTAATATTTTGAGCTGATAAAGTGGTCTGGAGAAAGCAGATTTCCTGTCTTTACA
Source organism: Canis aureus (assembly GCF_053574225.1). Classification (NCBI taxonomy): domain Eukaryota; kingdom Metazoa; phylum Chordata; class Mammalia; order Carnivora; family Canidae; genus Canis; species Canis aureus. The sequence continues at coordinate 83,376,420 of NC_135611.1, read as the reverse complement.
TTCTATATTTAAAAGATTCTTAATATAAGCCTTAAGGACCTTCTTGGACATCAACATGAGCCTGATAAAGTGAGTGTCTTTATTTAGTAACTGAAGCCCCATCATTTGGGTTTGAGCAAATTACTTTTTGATCTACTATAGTTTATTTTTGGATTTCAAATTTGATATTAGATGTAAAGTTAAAACTGTATGTACAGCAAGCTAAATATTTTTCAAATATATAAAGTGGCAGCATAAGGAAGCACTGCTTTGTGATGAGTGATATCCAAATATGGACCTTGTTACCATCTGGCAGCTGTCAAGAGCATGAGAGCAGGTGGTAGGATTTGAGATCTCAGTGACTTTGGGGATGAGTTCAAGTTCTAAAGTTAGATGATTGTTAATTTCCAAGTTCATTTGACTCCAACATGGTTTTTTTTTTTTTTTTTTTTTTTTTACCATTATGGTATGAGTATTTCCCACCCCAAACACCTTTGCTCTTCATGTCTGGTGGCCTCCATCCCAGGGACATATGATCATCTGCCCCTAGTGCTTCTGTGTTCCTGCTCTGGCCCTGTGGTAGACAGGCAAATCCAGAAGTGATTAGCAGAAGCAGCAGGAAGCCAGGGACATAAGGGGTAAGCAGTGAATAAAAGTGGCCTCTCTTACCTTTGAAATATATTGACTAAGGAAAATTAGAGCAGAAAGGTTCTAAAGGGAATGCCAGGACTTTGTACCCACATGTCAGTAATTAGTGAAATGGGAGTCATCTATCTCATGTGTACTAGCAGTGTGTCTCCTGCAAGTTTTCTTCCACACTTTGATCTTTCCACCTTTTTACCGACACTTACAGTTCTCACACTACTTCCAGTTGTCCAGCTTGATTCGTGGATAAAACTTATATCTCCCATGTCCTAGTCCCTTAGAAGTCTTATGTCTGGTGTTAGCTCCCATGACAAACTAATCCTAGCAAAGAGTATGTATAACGTGTTATCCTTTTTCAGGTAGCATGTTGCACCCAAGAAGGGGTCTCATTCTAGTCAGTCTGCTTGTGGGAGGACAGGCCACTGAAGGATTCATCTGGAAGCTCTCTCATGAATCTTGATTGTGTCAGGTAAGCAGTTGCCCATCCTGCCTACTTTCTGGTGTTAGAGGAGTTTACAGCTCCTCTTCCCACCTCTGCTTCTTTTGTCCTCTCTCAAGTAACAGGACTTCCTAGTACAGCATCTGGAAGGGGAAGGGAAAGATGTGACATGCCAAGGGTGCCATCTTCAGAGTGGGATTGACAGTAGGGGCAGTGGCAGAGGTGATCCGTGAACCATTTGGGAATCCAAAGTCCTGCACAGTGTGCATCAAAGGTTTGTTATTCGGCAAACTTGAGAATTTCCCAGGGGTGAAATCTGAAACTGGCCCCTATGGGAACGACAGGGAGAGACCACCAAAAAAAAAGAGGCAGACCACTCCAGATTGGTAGGTGATGGTTTTAATATGCAGGGGAATTTACATATGAGGCTTATCTTGGGAGGCAGCAAGATGAGCAGATCTCCACAACGGCCTGTTGGAATCTTCAGTTTCTATGGAGGCCTTACCAAGGTTCATCACCTACACAGTCCCGGTGGATTCAACATCACCTTACTCAATCCAGGCTGCAACCTTGGAAACGGTTCCCACTGGGGGAATGGCAGGCAGAACATATATTCCAAGGACAGGGGAAGGAGAAAAGAGCCTCCAATTGCCAGGGTCTAGCTCAAGGGTCACATGGCTGTCATGTTCTCTCAATGACCTCCTCTAATGGCAGGTAGGGGCAAAGCTCTGATTCAAGCTTAAATCTGTAAATTGCCAACTATAGTCCTCACAGTAGCAGCACATCTCATTCTCTATGTTGATTTATTTTCTTTTTTTTTTTTTTGATTTATTTTCTCTACAAAAAAGGAAAAGGGTAAGAGGAAGCAAGAGGATACCCAAAGAGAATGAGACTGGGGAGGGTTCTCGGAAAAGCAGGAAGGGGGCATAATCAAAAGAACCTCCTGGACATTCTTTTTTTTTTTTTTTTTTTCAACAGACCAGTAGCCAGTATTCTTTTGAAGAGCAGACCTTGACAGCTGAATTTCAGGCTGGTAAGTAATGTAGTAATGTTGACTTACAGCTGTACTAAATGGAAACAACATACCCTCCAATCCTCATCAGTGGTACAGCTGAGAGCAGGTGAAGACCTCTGTCATCTTGTCTATGTGTGTGAGGGGTAGCGAATGCCTCCACTACAGGGCAGCGGTCCTTAGGGCTTTGCGAGGACAGACTCTCCGGTGTAAACAGGTTGGATTGCTTCCCCCTTCCGTACTGAGCTAAAAATAAAACTACCTGACTTCCTCCAAGCATCCATGACCAACTGCCTGCCATCTATTAGTGGGAATGACTGGGTAGGAATAATGACTAGCGCTTCCCGTGTTTTGATCACAATGGCCTGGATTCAGATTTTCAAGTTGAGTATTGTGCTTCCCTCCAGAGAACTCTAAGCTCTCTCCTCCCCTCTTGGCTGTCTTCCCGGAATTTCAAGGGAAGAGAATAGAAGCACCAGGAGTGGGTTTATGCGGATGGCTGTCACTATGACTTCAGGATGCAAGTAATCTACTAACACCCTGTGGTCACGTGGGAGGGGAAAAGAATGGGTTGGTGCTAAAGAACCACAGACGTTAGAAGCCCTTTCCCTTAGCGTGGCTGAGGAGGAAGTCCAGGACTAACTGGGCTTTTTGGTATGGATTCAGTCTGTACCAGGTCAATACAACTTTTGTCCAGGTGTTGCTAAGACATCAAAACTATTGATGGCCTTGAGCCTGATGACATTGTTGGCAGAACCTACATGTGAGATTCACCCAATTCACACTTAATTCCAAATCTGGTTTCCATCTGTTGCTCCCCCTTCCCTCCCATCTTCCTCACCTGCTCCCTTCCCATTGGTCTGCCTACCAACCCTCAGGCGTGTGGGAGCTAGTCCTGCCTCCAAGCATTTGCTCACATCACCACTCCCACCCAGACTGCCTCTTTCATTCTCTTTGTTTCTCCCTCCTTCTCTGTATGTCCTCTGCTTCTCTCTGTTCTATTCTTTTTTTAGAGTTCAGGTCAATCTTCTCTTTCTGGGCCAAGCATTGCTTTCCCTGGCTCTCTTTGTTTCCCAGAATGAGGTCCATATTCTCACAGCATCAGCACCCTGTGAAAGCTTGTTAGAAATGCAAAGTCTCTGGCCCCACCCTAGCTGAATCTGTCTGCACTTTAACAAGATTTCCAGATGTCTCCTGTGAACATTAATTAATTAGCACTGTTTTAAAGTACCTACTACCTGGCTCATTTGTCATGTAGCAGCTGTCTCTCCAAACAGACCTTTGGGGCCCCTTGGTTCTAGCTCTTCTGTTTCCTGAGCCATGCTCACAGCCTGATGGGTGGTGGTCATAAAGGCCCTGAATAAACGGCAGTTAGGCACTGAGCTTGCCTCCAGGGATTTTAATACAATTGGATCACATTCTTTTAAATGATTTCAGATGCATCTTCCTACCTAAATTCTATTGCCCTGGGGTCTCTACACCAACTAAAGCAATGGGCTTTTGTGCTTTAGAAGAAAAGGGGATTCCTCTTTGGTTGGAAAATTGAAATATTTTCTGAGTGCATTGCAAGATGATCAGTTAGATTTTCTAAATTCCTTTATGTTCCCATTAGCACGTGAGACCTAACTAGCTTAATCATCGAACCGTATTATAAACTAAAGGACAGAGAAGATTCCAGGTACCATGCAAAGCAAAGGAATTCTGCCAGTCCACTCCAATCTCAATGGATTATGGGAAGAAGAAATTGGAAGTAGAGAAAGAGGTCCTGGAACAAGAAGATATTTTAGATAAATCAAGGGGAAATCTGGGGGCAGAGAAGCTTTTATTTCACTTCCCATTTGTGACTGCAGAAGCACAAAAAAAAAAAACAAAAACAAACAAAAAACAAAAAACAAAAAACAAAAACCACACACTGCCACTTTGACCTGCAGGATCAGAGACCACATGGAGACCTACCACTCCTGTGCTAAGGAGGCTTCTGCTAAGTAAGTGAACATATCTGGTATGGAAGAAATAGACCATGAGGTACATGAGCAGTGGAGACTAAGAGGACATTCAGGGGCAAGGCTGAGGTATAAAAAAACAACTAGAGATTTTAGTAGTCAAGAGCTGATGTGTCAGTCCATGGTCATCGAAGACTAAGGGTCCTTTTTACTTTTCTGCTTTACCATCCATTGCTTTCTTCCATAGGGTCCAAGATGGCTGTTCCAGCCCTAGTCATCATATCTGCATTCCAGCCAGTGGGAAGAAAAATTGAGGAGGGGCATTGTGCACCCCTAAGGATATACTCAAATTAAGTAAGTGAGTAGGTTAATAAAAGGACTGTTGATGAGAGTGAGCAGAACCAGGAAGAAAGTAACTCGTTACCTGGAACTATCACCTGAGAGAGTTGTTACCACTAGTAGGCTTGAAGGGACAAGGAGAGGAGTGGTTATCTGAATGTACACAGTGAGCTGTGGCTGTCATGGAGGGCCATCATACAGGAGGCTTGGCTTCTAGTGAAGGAATACACCATGCCAACTTACAGCCTGACCCAGACAGAGAAGAGGTTTGTTTTGTTTTGTTTCTTTAAAATTTTTATTAATTTATTCATGAGAGACAGAGAGGCAGAGACACAGGCAGAGGGAGAAGCAGGCTCCCTGTGAGGAGCCTGATATGGGACTCAATCCCAGGTCCCCGAGATCGCAACCTGAGCCAAAGGCAGATACTCAACCACTGAGCTACCCAGGTACCCCAAGAGTTTTTTTTTTTTTTTTTTAATGACTTTAAATCAAACTACTTAGAATGTAAATCCCTACTTAGATATATCCTGGGGACAAAAGGAACTGCAAATATGTCATCAATTCATTTGATGATCTTAGAGTTAGTGTTATCCCAAACTCTTTCCCCTTCCATCCTTCAGAGTCTCTTCTTGTCACCTTGGCTAAGCCCAAACAGAGGTCAGAGATCAAAGGAGCCCATTGATTCATTCTATAAAATTCCACATTCCAGGGCAGAGAGCATGATGGAGAAGGGTGTAGAATTGATTTGGAGGGGTGAGCATAGCATATCCAGTGTGTTTCCTCTCATTTCCATAGAACACTGAGCTTTACATGTCACTGGCTTGAATTAAGTCACATGACACATGTGTGATTTGTTTGCTTTTTATCTGGTTGGCTCTAATGATTGCTAAATGTTAGGGTTCTCATTACCAAGAAAGAAGGTCAGAATGGATTCGGAGAAGCAATTATCGGTCTCTGAAATGTAGGTTATTTCCTAATATAGAACTATCACGGTACATTTGTCAATCTGCTGTTTTTAAAGAAATTGACATCTTTTGTTTATTTTTTCAAATATTTTATTGATTTGAGAGAGAGAGAGATTGAGAGAGAATATGAGCAGTGGTGATGGTGTGGGGAGAGGCGGAGGGAGAAGCAGACTCCTTGCTGAGCAAGATGTCTGACACCAGACTCAATCCTGGGACCCTGGGATCATGACCTGAGCCAAAGGCAAATGCTTAACCAACTGAACCATCCAGGTGCCCCCAAAATGAACGTCTTTTAATATGACGAATATTGTTATGTTGTTAAAACCTTGCATGCTTTCCATTGGCTACTAAAGTATCCTGCCTTTGGATCTACCTAGTACTTTTTTTTTAAGAGAAGGGAGAAAGAATTAAACCATTCCCAACTGAATGGGAAATATTCTTTGGTCTACCCGAAAGAGACCTCCTTCCCTCTGGCCCCCTGGTCATCAGAACTACTCTTTAATGGACTACCGAGTTTGATGTCCCTGTGACCATCCATCATCTTTATTTCACTGGGGTTTGCATATGGTTTAATGTGTATGAAATGTAGAATACCTCCCACATTCCAAGAGTTCTCTGCCCTCTGTGCTGGTCCATACATCCATTTAGCATTTCTCTTCTCCTCACACCATCAAAATACAGCCTGGCACATGTTTTTTTCCTCTTCTACTCATATTCTCCATGCATGTTGATGTTTGTGACCTGAAAGTCACATTAATTTCCTACCTAAAGTACGAAGTATCAGCAGGAAGCTTATAGGAAGAAACTTCATGCTCTGTTGGTGAATTTGCCACTATGAGAAATAGGAACTGGTGTTCCAGAGCCTGCTATTCAGTCATTGGTCTTGGGCACTTGACAATCATATGTGCTGTTGTGCTAGAAATTCATCCAGTGAAATAGTTCTCCAAAGACCTTCCCTGAAGAAGGTTTGATGTAATGAGATCTCAACAAGCATGAGGAATGTATTTAGCCATTTGATAAAAAATATTTCTCTATGTCCTTTTAAAAGATACAGTTAGTATATAGTCAGGCTTAACAATTAATATCCTGTTAAAATTAAAACTGCCACAAACCAGAACATAAATCTTATCTTAAAAGGGCTTATGTATGCATACAGAAAAAAGGAAATGAGAAAGAGATTTGTTATAGGGTAGAATGACACATTTAATATGCAGCCTCAAAGTTTGGTTCCACTGACAAAAAGTCAGATATGTCTGAAACTTTTTAGACAAATTTGGCTTGGTTCACAGGAGACACAGAAAACTCAGATCACTTATCTCTAGCTTCCCCAGTGTTTAAAGAGGAGCAAAATCAACGGCAAATGCCTCAATGGAGTATGCGTGTTGAAAATTAAGTCACATTTTCTTATGGTGGCGAGCGTACGCACCTGAAATCAAACTGCCACACCACATCAAAGTCAAAAACCATAAACCTGCAAAGGTGAAAATAAATTGTTTGTCCTTTCTTATTTTCTCCCAGAGACTCTATAATAAGCCATTATTTTTCTTCAACCCATGTTCCCAATTTTTGTTCCTCATATTTTCATAAATTAATAGAGGAACGTATCAGCAAGCATCTAAACTAATTTGGTCTTACAGTTGCACAGAAGATAAATAGCCAGCCAACACAAGAGTGATTTGAAGGTCATCCCACCCCCTTTTTGTATTCCCCAATGAATCATTTGACAAGATGCCACCAAAGCAGCCAGTTTAAGAGAATAGTATTAGCGTGTACACAAAAGCAAGACGCTCCGTGATGACTATTAGCCAGTGTGTCTGCCTCTCACTCAGTGAATGCATCCATTTCTAACAGTTCCTAATTATATTTGACATGTTGATATGAGGTTTGTAAATGGAAAAGGTGAATTTGACTGACCTCCTTCTAATATCACACATATAATCAATTATATAGAAGCGTATTTCAACAATACTGCTTTTTTGCCAAGAATAGAAAAGGAGAACTAGAAATAGAACAGGGGGCGGGGCACGATGGGACAACAAATGATAAAATGTCTTGAAACTGTAAAGGAAACCACATTGTACATAAGTCAACAGCCCATCCAAGGCCATCAGGAGAGAATAGGGAAGATGGAGAGAGGCTATTTCTAACCTCCTTGGATCTACATGACTGGTAAAAACAAAACAAAACAGAACCAAAAATTATCTTAGAAACTAAGAAAATCATAAAAAAACACCAGTTAATAAATTACAGATCAGTGTCCTGACCATTGTGTTATAGGACATATTAAATTTCTACAAAAGTACCTGGCAGTGGCAGATGTGGCTGGGGTGGGGAGGTGGTTGTTTGGATACTGCCAGTAGACCCCATTTGACAGCATTTAAGTGTGATGATTTAAACAGACTCTCAGGTTTATTTATTTTATTTTATTTTATTCAAGTTGAGTGTCAAACTCCAATTCATCGATATTTCAAATACTGGACTGAAGGGATGCTGAGTCACACAAATTAAACTCACAGAGGCTGTTCATTAGAAACATAATGACGATTTAATAATTTACAAGAAATAGCATAACTCTCACAAGGGGCAGATTACTCCTTTTAACCTGGTGCGCCCATTTTTTTCCTATTGAAAAACCATATGAAGAAGCATATAAAATTCAAAAGGTTGTTTCATCAATATGGAAAGTTAACTAAGGAATACGGAAGTTTAATGTCATTAGAAATTGAGAATTTATGGTATCCATACTCACAACAAAGATTAACTGCAAAGGTAAGTCTCTTTTTGCCAAGACACTGAGCTTCTTTGGACATTGCTTTACTGGCTCTCTCTCTCTCTCTCTCTCTCTCTCTTTTTTTTCTTTTCTGACTCTCTTTTATGATTTTTGATGACTTCCTTCCCTGTGTTTTTAATTGATATTTCTTTAGATATCATAATAAGGTTAGATAGGTATTATTGTTGTTATTGTCATTATTGTTAGTTTGCTCTTTAGACTATTTTCATTTCTTTGAAGTATCCTAAAGCACCTCACTGCTCGAAGTGTGGTTTAGGAACCAGCAGCACTGATGGAATTTGAAAGCTGGTTGGAAACACAGAATCTTGGGCCCCACCCAGACCTACTAATCCAACTGTGCATTTTAATAAGCTCTTCAGGGACTTGAGTGCACATTAAAACTTAGGATGCACTTCCCTACTTCTTGCTCTCCCTCCCTAACTCTCCTTCCATCTCTCTTCCTATGTTTGCCTTTATAGTTGGATTTAATTTAATATTGAAGTTAATCTCAGATAGATCTCTTCTCTACACTGGCCCACTATGTTTTGAATTTCTATCTTAGAACTCAAAAGAATATCTTCATTTCCAATTTTGGAGGCCTTCTCAACTGTTGCATCCAGAGAAATAAGCTCTCTGAAAACTAGGCTTGAAATTGTTTCCCACAGCCCCAAGAGTATACTGAAGACAAGCAGACATACTTGAGACATCCCTAAGAATATAGTTCCATATTTGAATGAATAAACCTAAGCTCCATTACCTTTGGATTAGTCAGGATTCTACAAGTTCAAAGTTACAGAAAAGCAACTAAAAGGATTTAGACCAACAAGAGAATTGTTCCTTCTTATAATGGCAAGGATTGGAGTTTATTTCATTGATAAAAGACCAACAAGAGACCCAGGGCATCATGTCACCAGGCTCTTGCTCATCACCTCTCATACCAATTCTACTATATCCTTCTGAGGATGGATGTCAGCATGTAGAAATTCAGTTCCTGGCTAGCTTGCAGTCTGATTTGCTTGATAACATGAGACAAATTCTGTTCTTGATACTTGAGAGACTGGGGTTCTAATACATGTCTGATCAAAATTAACATGCTAATTCCATTACTGCTAGAACAAACTGTGGAAAGCCAAGGAAGCCAATTATTAAAGAGATTATTAAGGAAAAGACAGAGGAAGGAGGTAAGATTGATGGATCTGGGCTCCATCCCAGTCCTTTATTCACCTTCAAGGATTGGAGGACCCACCTAGCACTGTGCACATGATTAGTGGTCACCCAGATAGACTGTCTCTTTTTCAATTAAGTGTTATCATCTTTATGCTACTTCAGTTTATAATCCATTCACTACTTAGATTTCTTTTTCTAGTGGGAATCAAATGTATATAGCTACTCTGGCCCTTCTAAATTGTTTACACTATATTTAAGATTGAAAGCAAATGGTTTCCCATATCTTCATTCTAATCATCATATCATAGAGCTTTCTGTATTGATGTTTGTGTGGAATTCCCATGATACAATTTTTACATATGTATGAAAACAAGAACAAACCACTTTGAGGGAGAAGCTTGTCAAGTTTAATCTTGTTTCATATTTGGAGTGATGTCTCATTCAGGGACCATGAACTTGACAGTGCTATTTCTTTATACAGAAAGCTTCAGAAAGAATCATATAACAAAAGCCTAAACTTTATGAATAAAATTAAAATCAATCATCCTTGGAAGGCATTATTCAAACTGATTACTAATCAGGGCAAGTATGGAAAATGGATCCCACAGTGGATAATGTTAATGTTTTTCTTTCTTTTCTCATTCCAGTCAAATATAGCTTGCTCTTAAAAGTATTTGTCTAAGATTCAAATCGAAGTTTACACTCTGTGGTTGAGGGAAGACATTGATTTGGGGAGCTATAACATTCCTTAATTTGTCGAAGTGATGCTCTGCTCAGCCATCTTTGTGTTTGTTTGTCCTGTAGTAGGATACAAATCCTTTGAGTTACAACTCAGAGATAGTGAAAAGTATCAGCTTTCCATCATGGGGATGAGGAGCTCTAGACCTCCTTTGACCAAAGCAGATGCTAGGGAAGTTTATCCATTTGAATAGCACTCTTTAAAAATGACTGGAACTCTTAGACATTCTTGGAGACTGGCTATACCACCAAAATAATACTGAAGATTACTTCCTGAGCATTTAAAATATGCATATTAATCAGAATATAAGCAAATAGATGGTACACTCTGAGTAATTTAAGCAAAATTTAATAATGGGATGTTTGTTCACAACCTCCATGGTAGCTTCCCAGTTATAATATGAAACTGATTCCAATATCCAGAGGGCAAGGAAAAAAATGAAGAAAAAGGAAGGGGATTCCAGACTGGTAAGTGACAGTTTTAAAAAGCAAGAGAACTTACATACCAGGCTTGTCTTAGATGGCCACACAATTTAGTTTTTCTAAATTGCTTTTGAACACATGGATTATGCTCTTTTAAACATTTCTATCTCTTCTTGAAAAGACATCTCCGTCTCTCTCTTCTTCTCACTTTTCTTTCCTCCTGACTTCTCCCCTTCTTCCTACCCAATTCATCAAGGTTTTCTTTTTAAGTAGTTTTTATGGATTTATAGTCTATATAAGTGCTGGGATGTTATTCTACCCACACATTTATACAATGGTGATGAAAGAAAAGGTGTTATCTCAGATACCTGGTCCTAAATTTTTGGCTTTTGAATATTATCTGCCATCTACTGTGTGCTGTGTATTACAGTCCTAATGAATTTTGCTAAATTTTTCCTGATTCTACCTCATTTTCTCCTCTATGAACCCACCTGCTCTAATGGCCTTATCTCATCCTGAACTTGTTTCCAGCGCAAGCCCCGGACTGGACAGCATCAGCAGCTCTTCTTCTCCTTTAGTCTGCATGCTTGCATTACAGTTTGTATTCATTTCCTAGGGCTGCCTTAAGAATCACCACAAAACAGATGGATTAAATAACAGAGATTCATTCTTTTACAGTTCTGAAGGCTAGAAGTCCAATCAAGGAGTCGGCGGGCCATGGTCCCTCTGATGCCTTTAGGGAAGAATCTTTCCTACCATTTCCTAGCTTCTGGTCAGTGCCAGCAATACTTGGTGTTCCTTGTCACTCCAACTTCTACTTCCATCCTCAGTGGCCTTCTTCCCTCTGTGTGCATCTCCTCTTTATCTCTGTGTATCTGATCTTTTTTCTTTTTCAAAGATTTCATTTATTTATTTGAGAGAGAGAGTGTGTGTGCAAGGTGGGGGAGGAGCAGAAGGAGAGGGGCAAGAAGATTCTACACTAAGCACATAGCCTGATGCAGGGCTTGATCTTATAACCCTGAGATCATGGCCTGAGCTGAACTCAAGAGTTGGATGCTTACCCGACTGAACCCCATCTATATCTGCTCTTATAAGGATACTAGTAATTGGATTTAGAGACACTCTACACTATTTAATACCATTCAACAAGCACATCCTTTCCCTTTACCCAGAGGCCCCATGCCAGCCCAAGACTGCCAATTCCATTGAGTCTATGGCCAAGAGTCGACACAGAAGTCAGATTTGCACACTGACCCTCTGGGTTGCTGCTGTTAAAATGCAATGTTAGGCATTCAGCTCACTCTGACATTTCAGTTGTGAAATGAAAAACATTCATTGCATGGACTGTGGAGACATATTTTGGTGTGGGGCTGCAGCAATTTGATTTGGTTGCAATAATAGGGTTTAAAGCTCACTGAGATTATCTAGGTATTCATATAGGGCACATCAATTTTAAGGCACAATCCACTTTATCCTTTTATAAACACTTCAGAAAGCATGGACAGATTTCCTTGATAATGGTTTAAACACTTCTGTCCTACCAGTAAAGTAAGAACCTAGTTCTTGAGAGTCACTCTGACTTGTTGGCACCTTTCAGTGTTTATGGCTGCCTTGTAATGCAGACTTACAGAACTAGATTGAACTCTAACACAAAGCCAGAAAAAATAGCCAAAAGGGGACTATGTAGACCCTTGAATTGAAGGTGCAAGTAAAATCCAAATTTTTAAAATTAACTTACAAATCAAAACAGAAGAGCAAAGCCCTTAGCATTTATTTATATATGGTTCTTATCCGGTATATTTGATTGTGACCAGAGATATCTGCTTCCTTGAATTTCCTTGAGGTATCACTACAGCTTGGCTTGGGTCCCATCTTGTTGATATTTTGTGTTGATGATTGCCTTGGAAAACCACTGGGAAGATTGAGATGCCCGATGTATTCTGTTTGGAGTGGTAACTAAAACAAGTAATCTCTCAAGTTTAAGACAGGGATTGCAAAATATAATGTCTCCTAAGGGCCACCAAGCAGATAACAGAAATAAAAGAGGTGAGCTGGGTGAGGGCTTTGGTGCTGGAGAGCCCAGGCCCCTGCTGCTTGGAGCAGCTGCTCATCATTATCAGTGACTGTCACCTCACCAGAATGTGAGTTTCAGTACCAGTAGAGCCAGATATTAAAAATTCTTTAAGGAAAACAAACCACTTCAACTTCTCTGTAAAATTCCTGCTTTTAAAAATGTAGATGAGTGGTTAAAGTTTTTTTAAATACAAAGTCCAGGTAAAATCATCATCATCATCATCACCTATAAAACCTAGCTTCTGCAAACATCCACTGACTAAATTTTCATTCCAAGATTAAAGAGGAAATACCTTTCACTGGAGGAAAAGAAAAAACCCAAACAACTTTCTATCACTTGCTACTTATTAACAATAAATCTGTGTTTTAGACAAGGAGATTTGGTTTGTACTAAAAATTCTGTCCTTTACCAACTCAAAACCCTTGAGTGAGTCATTTTCACTCTTGGGTGGGACCTAATTTTCTTATATTGGACCAAATGATTGCTGAGTGGTTCTATTGCTCTCATTTAGTCTATGATTCTGTGATCAACCACCTTGAAGGCAAACCCGGTATCCCTTCCCTCAATATCTTTCATGGTACTGGCAGGGAGTCAACACTCAATAGGTGTTGCTCGCTGCCAGTCTAAATGTGTGAGTGAATGAATCGGTACTAACTCCATTTTTAAGATGAGTAAATTGAATCCCAGAGAGGCTAAGCAATGTATCTAACTTCTCACTGTTAAAGAGGGCAGAGCCAAGATAAAGAGTCTTCATCATTCTGTCTATGAGGTAGTCAAAGGAAAAACTCTGAACACAGAACATGAGGGATGTGCCAAATGCAAATCCCCCTTAGATTAGATGAGATTCCCAGAAGTTCAGCTTGGTCCAGCTCCTTGCCACTGGTCACTTTTTCCATAGTTGTTTATTTATTAAGATATGATTTACATACGGTAAAATCACACTGTATTAGTGTATGGTTTGGCAAATTTTGAAAACATACAATTATATAGCCATAACCAAAATCAAGACAGACAACAGTTCCATCATATATTAGATGTACATGAAATCCTTCAACAGAGATTCACTATTTTTCAGATGTTTTCATCTCCATGGTTTTACTTTGAGTCATTTCTATGACTGTATCTTTAAATTCACAGATATTTTCTTCTTTACTATCTAGTATATTCCATCCTGTGTATGATTCATCTCAAATTTTGTGTTTTTATATGTAGAAAGTTTAATTTGTGAATTTTAAAAAAGATCTTCTATAGCTCTCCTCATCATACTTTTGTTTTCCCTACTTTCTTGAAATATAAATTATAGCTGTAGTAACGGTTTTAATATACTTGGTACCAATTCCATCATCTTTGTTATTTATGGGTCAGTTTGATAAGATAATTTTTCTTCTCATTATAGGTCACATTTTCTTGCTTCTTTGAATAACTGATAATTTTTGACTGGTTGCCACATGTTTTTAATTTTACTTTGCTGGGTGCTGAATATTCTTTTATTATTATTTTTATGTATATTTTTATTGGAGTTTGATTTGCCAACATATAGTATAACACCCAGTGTTCATCCCACCAAGTGCCCCCCCTCAGTGCCCGTCCCCCAGTCGCTCCATCCCCCCACTCACTACCCCTTATTTGTTTCCCAGAGTTAGGAGTCTCTCATGGTCTTTTATTTAAAAATATACCTCTGAACTTTGTGCTAGGATCCAGGTAATTACTTGGAAATTTTTGAATCATTTTGAGGCTTGCCTTTTTATTTTTTTTGGAGGGGTGGGAATGCAGTATACTTTATGGATGATGCATGACAAGATAGAGCTCCCCAAGCCCCTCCCCTTCTTTAGGAGTTCTGGAACAGGAACTCTGTAGAGGTGAGGAGATTCTCAGTGTGTTGGGGAATGAGTTGGGGCACAGACTCCCCAGCAAATAAGAGCCTCTCTTTTCTTCTTGCTCTCACTGGGGCTGGTGGTCTGTGGGCTCTTACTCCTTAGAGGCCATGTGGACTATTAGGTCCACCATCTGGTTACTCTAGCCAAATTCATTGTCATATCTAGAAATGGGCTTGACAAAGTGGTCACTGAAGGCAATGGCTGCCCCAGGATCAATGGTGGAAGAGTGGGTGTCACTATTAAAGTCACAGGAGATAACCTGGTCCTTACTGTAGTTCAAAATGTCCTTGAAGGGGCCCTCTGATGCCTGCTTTATTACCTTCTTGATGTCATTGTGTTTGGAAGCTTTGCTCCAGGTGGCAGGTCAGATCCATGACTGACACATTGAGGATGAGGATGCAGAAGGCATGCCAGTGAGCTTCCCATTCAGGTCAGGGATGACCTTGTCTACGGCCAGTAGAAACAGGGATAATGTTCTGGGTAGCCCTTCAGCCATCATGTTGAGGCTTGCTTTTTAAGCTTTATAGAATTGGAGCAGAGGAGCCCTTATAGTGGAGCAGATTTTGATGCACTACTAAGATAATAGCCTTCCAAGGACTCTGCCCATCATCCCATGTGCCACAGTGTTTGTCTACTCTGGTTGCAGGAACAGGATCTATCCCAGATCTGTTAAGCTCCTAGATGACTCCACCTACAAATTTTCTGGGAGCCTTTCCCCCCGGGCCTCACATAGTTTCCTCACAAACATAAACTGGTTAGTATGCAGATGTGCAGAGTCATGTTCCACACTGTTCTCTGCTCTCTGGTACCTTAGGTGCCTGGGCCTTCAGAAATGCCCCCTCCATCTCCCAACTCAGAGAGATCTCGAGAGTATACTTGAGTTTCTCCTTTCCATGCTGGGGCCTGGAAACCATCTCCAAGCAGCAAACTGGGATAATGGTACGGCTCCTCTTCCTTGTCTCCTCTCTGAGAGACACTGAGCTCCTCCATGTGTTGTCTAATATCTGAAAAACATTTTGCATATATTTTTCTGGCTATTTATTTTTTAAGAGTGTGTGTCCTGGGAGGAGGTGGGGAATAAAAATCCAGTCCTCCTTATTCCATCTTGGCAGGAAGCAGGCCATCGGTCTCTTTGTAATTTTTCCCAGCCTCTTGTTCAGCTGCTCTTGAGGGGCCTCTTCAAATGTCTCTTCTTCCTTTCTTCCCTTCACAATGCCAGCTTCAGATTTCCTTTCTTCTCATGTCATCTCCAGTTCGTAAATAAGTAGGCAATGGAAATAACTTTATTATTTTATTTATAGTCAATAGCCATGGGTAATTCACTTTTTCAATTGATCTACATTGCTTATAAATTGCCACATCAGCCCCGACTTGAGTTTCATATTGATTTATGGAATAAATGCTCAAGTCCGCGAGCTACTGGCCTGTCTCGGGTACTTCTGTGCCCCCAGTGTTTGCACTTGCTTCTTGATGCCACCTGCTGTCCTGTTCATCTCTAGGGGCTTTATGTTGCTCACATTCATTTAGATTCATTCAAGAATTATCATGAAGCACGCACTAGTCCTGTGTTAGACCCTGGGAGCGCAGAGGTGAGCAAATAAGCTATTGCTCCTGTCTCCATGAACTTGACTCTATAATAAAGGGAATAAACAGTAATCAAATATTCATATGCATATCTGTAAGACCACAAGTCTAAAGACTTGAAAATGCTGAGTAAAATTGTTTTTCTTTTTTTTCTCTAAAGATTTTATTTATTTATTCATGAGAGATGCAGAGAGAGAGGCAGAGACATAGCCCAGGAAGAAGCAGGCTCCCTGTGAGGAGTCAGATATGGAACTTGATCCCAGGACCCCAGGATCACACCCTGAGCTGAAAGCAGACGCTCAACTGCTGAGCCATCCAGGCATCCCTAAAACTGTTTCTCAAACACTTCTTTTTTTAAAACCATAGCTGAGGAACTAATGAAGACAAAAAAAATGACAGGCTTGATATAAAAATGGTGGGATTGCTCTGAAAGAAGCTATTGTGGGCATCAAGGCCTACTTCCCCACTGTCCTAGAAGCTGCCTTTCAACAAGCTACAAGTGAGAAGGGGACAGGAAACACACCTGGAGTTCAAGGAGGAGCCCCAGGTTGGAAGCTTTACCGACAGTGGACCCTAAGAGGTGAGCCTACAGAGTGAACCAGCCAAACTCTACCCTCTCACAAGGCTCCTTCAGTCTCACCCTTTGCTGGCTCCTCCAGCAGAGCAGGAAAACAGAAACAGGCTACTCTAAGATGCATTACTACAGAGACCAGTCACCTGATACTGGTGCTTGCATTTAAATGTGAAAACTAAGATTCTCGGGCCAAAAATTTAATTTGAAATATTGCTGGCAGTTCATAGATAAAATAAGTGCAAATGACTGCTTAACATTGGGCAAAATGATGAAAGATGATGAACTTTGGTCATAATATAAGTACATGGAGATAGTACTTTATAGTACCGACTTGGTAAAAATACCAAAGTGCCTCTTTTTCCACTGCTGGTGAGGCTGTGGAGAAACAGATATTCTCACGTACTGCTGCTGGTCTGACAAAATGCTTTGACCCAAATGGAGAATAGCTGGTAAAATTCACATCAATCCTATTTTGGGAAATCTATTCCAAAGATATGTCAAAAAAAAATACAAATTGATGTCAGCACACGATGAAAAATTGCAGCTCAATTTGTAATAGAAAAACACCAGAAACAACCCAAATGCTCATAGAGCACTAGATGAATAAATTATTATAGTATAGTACTAACAAGTTAGTTGAATATCAAAAGGTTTTTGCTATATGCTGTTTATAAGAAACATAAGAGCTTAGGATTGAAAGTGAAATTATAGCAAAAGATACATAAAGTGAAACCCAACCACAAGAAAAGGATATAAAAACATTAATTAAAGCAAAATAGAATTTGGCCAACTCTTACAAGAGATATAGATCACAGCATATTAATAACAGTTAATTTCACCAAGAAGATATAACATATTTAACAGTATACACATAATACTATAGCTTAGAAATATGTAAATCAAAACATACAGAACCCAAGGAGAAATTGACAAATCTACCAGCATAGAACATTTTTATTTATTTTTAAAAATATTTTATTTATTTATTCGTGAGAGACAGAGAAAGAGAGAGAGAGGGAGAGAGAGAGAGAGGCAGAGACACAGGCAGAGGGAGCAGCAGGCTCCATGCAGGGAGCCCGATGTGGGACTCGATCCCGGGTTTCCAGGATCACACCCTGGGCTGAAGGCAGCGCTAAACCGCTGAGCCACCCAGGCTGCCCAGCATAGAACATTTTTAACAGCAGATGTAATAATTACTAGATCAACAGAAAAATCATAAGGATTGTGGCAGAGACAGCTACTTTCCTTTGAATATGTAGGCTTATTTTTCCTCCTTCAAATAGGTACTTTGCTATCCAGAGTAAAGACTATATTGCCCTACTTCCCAACACCCAAGTGCAGGTGTGTGAAAGGAAAAAGAGTAGAAGCAGAGAGCACACCTTCAGGGTCATGCCTTTGAAAGGAAAGGGAGAGCCATCCAGGTCCATCTTTTTCTCCCTCCAGCTGGCTGGAAGGAAGATGTAAGGGCAGGAGCCGGAGATGGACCATGAGACAGAGGCCAGGTGGTGAAGGAAGAGCAACAAAATATGAGTATGGGCCCTGGACCCCATATACACCTCGGATTGCCTTTGTGAGAACTGTCATGTAAGAGGAACACAAACTCTTGTCTGCTTTAAGCTGCTGTTATTTTGGGTCTTTGATACAACATCTCTATCATAACAAATACAGATTTAGTCCCTGGAAGTGAAGCTGCAGGAACAGAATCTAGGTGACATTTGCTGGGAAGGCACACTGTGCAAGCTTGTGAGAATGAGCGCATGGCAGGCTGAAAATCTGGGGCCTGGGGCAAATCATTTGGTAAATCTGTCTCTTCAGATACTTTGGCAGGTTTTTCACATGCTGACACAGCCTTCCCCCTCAGTTCCTTTATTTTGAATGACTTCAAGGTAGCTGCCAATAAGTTGAAGCAGAGCAGGATTGGCAGAGCACAGAGATCATTAATAAAACTCCAGAACTGTAAAACTGCTTAGATTAGTGTTTTTCAACCTTGTTCACATCATGCGCTTGGAATATAATATAATATTTGTGCAGCCCATAGGGGCACGTGAATGAGGCTACTCAGAGCCAATGGTGACCAGCCTGCATACTCCCATCATCCGAAACACAGGCTCAAGGGAACAATATACTGGATGTATTTGTAACCTATTTGTGTCCAAAAAGGATGTCCAGCACACTGCCTAAATAGCTCTTGTTTTACATAAGATTTTTAGCTGTGGTCATTCCAACATGGGATTGATCAGAAGCAAACAACCTGAGAAGGTTGCTAAGGGAGTATGGCCAAAGAAGCCACAAATCTAGTCTGCAAATATCTGTGCTTGTTGACTTCTTAAGGCAATTTCCAAGCTCCCACATCTGGACAAGGAGAGATTGCCTGCAATGCCATTGTCTCAGCAGGGGGACACATTTCCTAGTAGGCACTTCAGCGTGCCACTGGACACATTCAAGACAATGCTCTATTGCTTCACCCTGGATGGTGAACATCATGGTTACCTTATGAGTAGCCTTTAAACTGTACCTTTATCATCTATTCTTTTTATATGTATGATATATTTCGCAATGAAAAAAAAATTTCATTAAAATATTTGAAAGGGCTTCAAAAGCAGTTAAAGATTCCACTGGGGGTCCAGGGAGGTGTCATTGATTGTTCCCGTTATGCCTTCTGTATCTGTAACTGATATTCATCGTGGTCATCTATTGAGTACATGAAGGATTTCCAAATAAATACTTTTGTTCTTTCTTAACATACAGTACACTGGATTAAGAAGAGGTCAGTTTGTCCTTGGAAGTGACACTGCTTCAGAAGCTCCCAAAGCTGAGTTGAGCACCATTTTTTGCCCCAAAGCACATGTTGAGGTCATGTGGCATCCACAGAGAGACAGGCATTGGAAGAACACCCCTCCCCTAATTTGGTTCCCAGCTTCTTTGGTTAGCTCCACTGGAGTCATCTCAAAAAAGAAGACTTTTAGTCCCTAAAAAAGATGAACAGTCAGAAGAAAGCACATGGGAAATCACCGAATCAAGCATTGAGGAAAGTAAACTTAGTTCACTCAGTGTCTCTGATCCAGTAATGACTCATTTGAGGAAAAGTTTAAAATCCCCAAATCATTTCTCGTGCTGGTGTGGAATGTGGGGCTGTGTGCTCCAGTTAGCTGGCCACAAAATTCTCTTACAGTAACATGGAAACACCTGCCCTCCATAGGGGAAGTTGGTAGAAAAGTGTATTTACTGTGAGGGAACATATTGCTGGCCAATCTGTTGAAATGAAGAGCGTGTCATTAAAACAATAAAAGAAAAAGAAAATTGTATTTTATGTGGCAATTCAATTAAATGTGGTTGTGTGTGTATGTATGTGGGCTTGGGGGAATTACTGGCGCAGAAAAATAAGATGATCTATCATTTATCAAGTGCCCACTCTGTGCCCAGAATGATGCTAGGCACTTTAGACACATTATCTGTCATTTTTACAAATACTCTATGGTGTAGGCTTTATTATCCTCATTTTACATAGGGAGGCTCAGTATCTCTCCTAGATCTGAGAAACAACTCTGACTTGCAGCAAAAGTTATAGAAAGAGTTGCCAGCTCCCACCCATCCTGGAGAGAGCGCTCCAAGACCTCTGCTGTGATGGTGCTTTATGAACCTGAGTCAAAAGGTAGCATCTGCTTATTCCTAAGTAACTTATCCAGCATCTTCATTAGCTTAATGGGTTGGATTTCTCCCTCGTTCTTCCTGATGTACCCTGCTGTTGCTCTTCCCACATCCCTTTTTTTCTGTGTTTGGTCCTCCTCTGTTGGGTCTAACTTCTCCTTGTACCTTGGGCCCTAGTGCAGGCTCCTTGCCTCAGTTTCCATCTGTCATTACTTTGGATGGTCCTTCATCATCCAGTTAGAGCTTTCTGGAAGTCCTTGTATCTGGCCCTCAAAAGGATGGGTCTAGTGCCAAGGTCTTTGCTCCTTCCTCTCATCTCATTCTGTATGCACAACCCATAACATCCCTAAAGATAAAGTCCAAACACATCAAGATGGCTTATATAGCAAAAGAGTCCATTTAGATATTACTTTATTGTCTTAGGTCAAGTCTACTCTGGAGGACTCAAAAGAATGAAAAGCTAAACATTCCTTTTATTCTTCTACTGGAAGGACAACCAAGTGTCTGTCTGTCTTTTGGACTGCATGCCCTAGTAATAGTAAGGATTAAAAATTCCTTTGTTTCTTGAGGTGCCTGAGTGGCTCATTCGGTTAAGCAGCTAACTCTTGATTTTGGCTCAGGTCATGATCTCAGGGTCCTGGGATCAAGCGCAGCATTGAGATCTGCATTCAGGGCAGAGTCTGCTTTAGGACTTTAGGATTCTCTTTCCCTCTCCCTCTCCCTCTCCCTCACCCTCTCTCAAATAAGTAAATAAATCTTCAAAAAGATCCCCTTGTTTCTCCAGAATCTCATCAAAAATACCTTTGAACAACTTTGTTTGGAAGACATGGGTCTACGTAAGAAAGAATAGAAATAAGTACTTTGAGAAAAAAAAGGATTGTGACCTAATCCTAGAAAGAACCAATTCTTGGCTTCTGTGAAAGTGGAAATACAGTATGTTGTGGGTTTCATGAATGGCAGGGGCCAGAGCTCTGCTTATATTTACAGTCATGGGCATGGCAGGACCTCAGATACATATGTGTTCTAGAATGTTACACCCCAAGCCCTGCATCTCAAGATCTATGGAAAATGTCCCTGTCTCTGCAGTGTTCATCATGGATGGAGAGATGCTACTGGCCTTCACATGGAGAGAAACCCGAGCCAGAGAGTCTTGAGAGCAGCAGCTAGGAGAGATGAAACATCAGAGGTCCCTCATCAAAGTTCCTGGAATACAAATACTCCAGAATTCATGCTCACAGGAGAAGAAAGATCACAGAAATGTGACTGAGAATAGATATCCCTCAATCCTTAGGAGATCAGGACTGAGCCATCTTTTAAAATTAGAAATATAGAGAACTATGACTTTTTTTCTTACCTCGCTAGGGTTCTGGTCCAAATTTACCTCCTCAGTTTTACCTTATACATTTATGAAATTTTCTTTTACCTTACTCTGGTTAAGTTAATTTTTTTCAATTTTTCAGGCACACCATGAGTTTCCTTGACTCCAGAAGCCTTGCATTTATCATTACATCCACCTGAAATGCTTCTATCTCCTCCTTCCTACCCCCAACAGGTACAAGTGTGCACACACACACACACATGCATACACTGACTCGATGTGCATTCATCCTTAGGTGGACGGAAATTTGGAATGGGACCATGTGACCCTTAGACTGATGGCCAGCCTGCCTTTTTTGATTCATTTGTGTAGCTGACTAGGGATTTATTCTTGCTTAATTCTACCACTGCTAAATGCAGCGTAGAAGACTTGCACAGAAAAAATAAAATTTGTGTGTAGCCCCGATTTGGAAAGGAATAAAAGTGCTAGCAGAGTTAAAAGAATCTTACACAGAAATATGTTTCCAATCAAAGCTGAGAAATACTGCAAACCAAAAGACTGTCACTTGCCTTTTATTATAAATCTGATACACTAGCAAAGGCCTTGAATTGCTCATCTCTGGTTACAAATCCATAAAATAGTCCTCTCTGAGGAGCTATTTCAACCTTTTTTTATATAACACTCATTATAAATTAATTCTCCCTGACAACTAACTAGGGAAATATTTTAATCTAGATAGACAAAAATCATCCTCTTCTAAGAAGCCTCTGTAAATTCTATGTTCTGTTACTAGAAATGATTTCATTAAGGTTCAGGAGTGATTTGCAAACTAATGTTGTTTTGATGTGTCTAATATACAATATAGTTGCTGGGTTTATCTACTGAATTAGTTCCTCTTGGCACAAATTACATTGGGAGTAATCTTGGGGAATGATAGTGAAATTGAACCTTGTTTCATGTTTTGATTACCTGTATTATTATTACTTTCTCCCCTGAAAGACTTGAAAAAACAATTAAATTTTCCTTGGGAATAGAATGAGAGCAAATATTATTCTGCTGTGCAGACACGTAAGTGTGAAACAACACAAATGTTTCAAAGAAACCAAAGACAACATGGCCCGCGGGAGGTTTGTCTTCTTGTCAGAAGCCTATAGATTAGGTTTGCTACATTAAAATCAAATAATACATATTTCAGGCGAGGGGATATTGAGAGTAGAATTATATTTCTATGTTCTACACATAAAACACCAGCAAATAATTCAGTGGTTGCTGAGGAGTTGTTTCTTTGGGTAGGGATTTTGCCAGCATGTTTTGTAGCTTTGCAATTCTCTTGAGCAAAGTGATAAAGGTGATAAATGTCTATTTTGAATTAACTCGTGTTACAGTGAAGTGCCAGTTGATCCAAGCTCTTTCCGTCATGACAATTCAAATGTATCTCATCCTTTTTATAAAAATCTGGGCAATCCCTTCTTGCAAAGCTACACCTGACAAGAAGTACACCTCCCTGGAGATAAAAGATGGATGGGAATCATTGATTTTTGAAATGTCGTTGTCAGATTTCACTGGACACTCTGCAGTCATTCAATTGCAAAGTGGCTCCGCCACCTCCTCTGCATTCTCAACATCAATTCTATTTCAGGCTGAGTCTTTGGAACTTACCAGAAAAGGAAAGACACGGATGTTTATATCTTCCTGAATCTACTTACGAAATACATTTGATTATAAATAGAATGTGAATGTTATACATTTCTGATAATGCATCGAATTATAAAATGTTTAAGGGCTAGGAAGGAGCCAAAAGATCATCCTTCCTTGATTGTAAGGAAACTCTGGCTGCAGGAGGTGACATGACTTACCAGTTAGTCAGTAGAAGAGCCTAAATCAGAAGTTGACATAATATATGGTATGAAATCAGTGCTCTAGTTTTCATTGACTTTAATTGAATCGGAATCTATTATTTTAGCTCTTAGCTCAGAATGTAACAAAGATGACTTATCACTTGAGAGTTGCTTTAGATGACCCAGAAAGTTATCCCTGTTCAGGAGAAGAGGTAGTGTTTCTTAAATTTATACTATATGCCCATCTTTATGCTAAGTGCTTTACATGCAGATTTTATGTAGCTCAATCAAATATATCTTTTATCCTGTTTTTTTATTCATATGAAGAATCCAACAATCAGGAAGATTAAGAAATCTGGCCAAAGTTACCACGCTAGTGAACAAAAGAACTGGGATTCCGACTTGGGACAATCTAACTCCAAAGCTTTTTAAAAAAAAAACACCGTGCCGTAATCAAGTATTTTTATTAGCCAAGTTAAATAATTGAGTGTTTACAGAATCGGTTTAAGTAATGCCTGTCATGAAAAACAGGTTTGATAATACGAAGAGAGTTGAACTAAAAAATGCAGAGAGTAGTCTGATTTAACTTCCAGTTCTAGCAACTTGGCAAACCAAGCTAATTTATGACTCTTATGTACCACTAATTGGAGAGCTGTATGAATTTATTTTTAATGTGATACCCTTGAGACACTTAAGAGATCACATATACATATGCAGGTGTGTGTGTGCGTGTGAGTGCGCACACATATATTTGAAATTATGACAGAGATAGAACCCATTGAGAAATAACAAGACACTGGAAAAAACAATGAGCAGGTATGGAGAAAAATCAAACTAGAATTTCTAGAAATAAAAAACATAGTAGCTTAAGCTAAAACCCCAATCAACAGGCTAATTAGCTGATTAGATGTGGAGGAAGAGAGATCTGGGCAATTTTCCAGATAGTGGCTCAGAGATCTGAAGAGTTGGAATATATGTAAGACAGTCCAAGCACCATGGAATATGTGGTGAGAAGGTTTGACATTATCTACTAGGAGTTAAGGAGAGAACAGAGAGAATGCCTATTGGCAATACCCAATATAGTATTCAATAACCAGGATTGAATACATTTCTAGAACAGATTAAAGACATATATTTTCAGGGGGACTGCACACAAGTTCCTAGGAGTTCAAAGAATATAAATTCACCTTGTTTTAAGGAAAGTTTTGGTCAAAGTCTACGCCAGTATTCAAATCAATTGTTTTTTTATATGGCAATAAATGAAAGGCTCATAAGCCTAAGAAAAATCATTAGTGAAAATGTTTTTTCAACAAGTCCATTTATCCTCTTTCAGAATAACAACTAATCATCAGATATTGATTGCTTTCATTGTTTCCAAATATTACCCTCGTTGTTTCATAGTCTTCTGTTGGGATTTGTATCATTTCGTTGTTTCCTGCATCTATCCAGGCAGAACAGAAGGATATTCCCTTCCAGAATTGCTGTTTTAGGAGTAACAAAGCAAAAGATATATATCTGTGATAAATATTAGTGGACATAATGTCACTAAGTGTTTCCCTCAGCAAGACTACACATATACCAGAAAGCCTGACCGATTCCAAAACAGTGACAAGCTGTATAACTTCTAAATGAGTCAGGTGGAAAAGAGGTGGAAGAGAACTCAAGCCAATAGAAAAAAGGAAAGAAAGCTAAGAAAAAACATTAGTCAAAGAAAATACAAGATAATATGGAAGAAATAAATCCAAATATACCATTAATCACAGTAAATGTCAATGAGCTAAACTTGCCATCGCTAAGATAGTCTCAGCTGGCATTAAAAAAGTACTGCTATATTCTATTTAAAATTTTTTTGCTATATTCTATTTAGAGAAGACATTGTGAAGATATAAGATAACAAAAAGAAATGCAAAAGGATATACAAAGGAAGATACTAAGCACAAGTTCTTATAGGGAGTGATGGTACACACCTTCAGATAGACCACAGCCTAAGGGCAAGGAGCGCATGGACAGCAGCTAAAGCAGACAAAACATCAGAGTTGTCTCATCAACTTTTCTTGAATGTCAATACTTCACAATTCATGTACAAGAGAGAACAGGATCACTTTATTATTCTTTTTCCAACTTAGTTTCTCAAGTTAAATGCTTAGCTCATTAGTTTTCAATCTTCAAACTTTGTGTTTCTGATGTATATATATATATATATATTCATATGTATATGAATATATACACATACATACATATATATAAATATATATATTTATATGTGATCTAAGTTTCCTCTAAGTACTACCAAATCCCATGAATATTAATATGTAGTGTTTTCATTGTCATTTACTTCTAAACATTCTAATTTCCATTCTATTTTTTTTCTTTTGAGAAGTGAAAATTTCAACTTCCTAATATTTGGGTGTGGTTCTCTTCTCATTTCTGAATTATATTTTATATTAAGGTATAAATTACATATAGTGACAAAAGAGGCATAGTCCTTCATGAAATGTATATTCTAGCAGGGTGAAATAAGTAATATACAAGTTATAAAAATAAACAAGGCAATTTCAGATAATAATACATCTATGAAGCTGATAGAGATTAGAGATTCAATATATTAACATACAAAAAGACATGGAAAGGGGTGTCTGGGTGGCATAGCTGGTTAAGCTCAGGTCATGATCTCAGGGTCCTAGGGTGGAGCCTTGCATCCAGCTGTGTGTTCAGCAGGGAGTCTGCTTATCCTTCTTCTGTCCCTCCCCCTACTAGTGTTCTCTTTAATAAATAAATAAATAAATAAATAAATAAATAAATACATAAATAAATAAATAAATAAATAAATTTTTAAAAAGGACATAGTGCAGTTAAGCAACTTAGCTATTATTTTTATGTATTGCAAAATTATTGAACTAAATGTCTGTTTATAATGTTGCACCAATTGTAGTGACTCAAAAATTCCAGCAGGAGCACATAACTACAAGCAGCTGAGAGCTTTCCCTTGCTCCATTGGTGACTAGAAGGCTGGAAGTGCTAAGGACTTAAGACTGCTGGGCTCAGCCCAGCATCATTGATGGATGAGAGAGAGTCAAGATGCTGGCTTTCTTGCTCCTTCGGTGAGAAAAGGGTGGAAAGCATGTTCCTTAGTGTCTCCAGTAATGCCCCAGTGGGACCAAACCCAAATGGCTCATAGTGGAAACTTGCTCTATAACACACATGTTCTTGACTCTCTTTCCTTTCCTGTCTCACTTCTGCATCCTTTAATGGTGCTCCTAAGACTTCAACCCAAAACACCAATTAATAGCTTGAAAGAGTCTAGTGTTCTGAAAGGAACAGAGTTTGAAGATGGGCTTCTTAAGCCATCGGGCTGCTGTCATAGTTTCACAATTTACTTTGCTTTTACCAGAGATTAGAGAATTTATTCATATTCACAAAATGAAGAATGACAGGCAAGGCAAGAAACATATTTTATCCCAGCAGAGGGTTTATGGTTCTTCATTTTACTTTTGGAAAACCCGAAACATTTTTTAAAAATACATGTCTGTTGTCTATAAGCCACCAGTCTATGGTATTCTGTTACAGGAGCCCATACAGACCAAGACAAGGGGTATTGTCCTAGGATCTATGGGTGTCCAAGGGGTTAGTGGTTAGAATTCAGAGTCGTTCAACTTGCAGATTCGATAGGCAGGTAGCGCTGCCTATCTAGGAGAGATAGATAGGAGATCTAGAGAGATAGACATTTATATACCTACATATATTTTTTGCAACCTCTAGTCAAAATTTAACATTTCCTTCGATTGTGAAATGTAGGCAACAAACCACACAGTAGAATTGACAGCATCTGGGACTTTATAACCTGTAAATATTATTGATGTTTCTTTTTATCACATTACAATTGTTGTGTCTTGAAATAGTTTCAGTCATCACAACTTCAAAATTATGGTAGCTCTTATTCCTGCTAAGAGCTCTTTTTATCTAATAAGTTTTATATATATATAAAGTAATATATGTATCTGTTTGAATATTTTTATATAATTGGGTTTTTTTGAGAGTGCACATGCACAGGAATGGGGTGCAGGAGGTGTGAGGGGGAGAAGAGGGAGAGAGAGAATCTTAAGCAGGCTTCACACCCAGTGGGTAGCCCCACTCAGTGCTCCATCTTACCACCTTTAGATCATGACCTGAGTCAAAATCAAGAGTCTGATGCTTAACTGATTGAGCCACCCAGGCAACCTATAGTTATTTTTTAATATGTATTTGATATTTTTTGGAGTCCTTGGTATTTTATTTATGCATTTAAAATATATTTTTTTCTGAGTAGGGATCCATAGGCATGCCCAGACTGCCCAGAAGTTGAAGGCATAGAAAAGAATAATAACACCTAATGGGCACTATTGTTAACCATTTCCCAGATTGGGAGATGGATACACAGGAAGCCTAAGCAATTTGCCCAAAGTCAAAGTGCTGATAATGAGCAGAGCTAGGATAGCTATCCAGTAATCTGGTTCCAGAGCTCATGACCTTAACCAAAATCTCTCTGAGATATATATATTTTTTACATTCATTCATTCATTCATTCATTCATTCATTTATTCATGAGAGACACAGAGAGAGGCAGAGACACAGGCAGAGGGAGAAGCAGGCTCCCTGTGGGGAGCCCAATGTGGGACTCGATCCTAGGACCCTGGGATCACACCCTGAGCCTAAGGGAAATGCTCAACTGCTGAGCCCCCCAGGTGTCCTTCCCTCTGAGATTCTATCAGAGCTCCTCTACTAGTTTACCGAGGACCTGTGGTCTCTGGGCAAGGACCCCCTGGCCCCACGCCCCACACCTGGCATAACAGCCACATGTGCACAGTTGAACCTTCCATTGGCTTCACCTATACCACTCTGCTCTTCTGCTTTTGTGTACTCCTGAGCCCCTCTCCACCCCTCTCTCTGTTCTTCAGCCATGCTCTGCTTCTCCACCTGACAGATCTTTCCTTTCCTTCAAGTCTTCGGACTTCTGTTTCCTGTTGCCACCTTGCAGAGGGCTTCCAGGATTAAGTACCAAGGTAAGTTCTGTTTTTCTTTTATATTTTACATGTCAGTCCTTTGTTGGTTCCCAGCATTGTGAGTATTTTCTCCCAGTTTTTGGTTAATCTTTTCACCTTCTTTAACATAATCATTTGGTGAGCAAAATTGTTAGTTTTAATGAGCCAAATTAATCCATCTTTTCCTTCATAGTTTGTGCTTTTTGTTTCTTAAGAAATCATTCTCTTCCTCCAAAGTAACAGAGATAATATGTGTGTAGTTCTTCCTAAAGTTTTTTTACCTTTTGCCACTCACAGCTAAGCCCTTGATTCACCTGAAGTCAGCTTCAGTGAGAATTGCCAAGTAGGGATTCAATTTATTTTCTATATAAATCTGAAACATTTCTTAAAAATTCCTTTGCTTTAGAATATTTAAATTACAGAATATTCTATTTCCTATCAATAAAACAGGGGGTGTTTAATAGCGAGATAAATCCTGATACTCTGGGAAGAACATGTAATGAGTTGTGGTATAAAGGAATGTAGAAAGCACGTTTTTAGTTTATATTTTCACCAAGTATTTTCTAAAGAAGTTTCAACTGGGCAGTTAAGTACTTCAATTAAAAAGGAAAAGATGAGATATATGAAGTTGGAGCATTCTCTCCCTGCTTTGGATGCTATTACTTGAGGCAGTCTCACCTTGGCCTTATGTTCAACAACATAAGGCATTTAAATTCCAGAAAATGAAACTTCTAGGAAACAAAAGATCAGAAGGAATGCATGTGCATGCCTGCCTGTGTGTTTATATTGGGATTTCTGCGTTTGCATAGTATGAAGTAAGGGAGAAAAATGCAGAAATGGCTGTGTGGCACTTCATGCTGAAAAGCAGACCTCCCCCCACATCCCTGTACAATCGAAGGTGATAGGAAGAGTCCTGGTAACCATGCATGCTGGGACTGTGGCTTTTATAAACTCCATTAGTTCAGCAGGTCACCCCAATTACCCATGTCAGGCATAGGGAAAAGAAGGAGCGATGGAAGGAAGTGGGCAACTGGTAGAAATTCTTGCTGGGGGATCTGCACTTACAGCCTTAATAATTTGTGGGTAATTCTTGGCACACAGCAAGACATGTTAGGTCCTGGACTGTGGACTCAGGAATCCCTACAGATGAATAAAAGGTCACAGCTGAGCATCTAGAAAGATAACTAGCTCCTAGGAGTAACTGATTATAGCTGTAACCTCCCTACTGAAGAATCAATAGCACCAGTATTTTATTCCCTTAATTGGGCTTTAATCTGAAAATGGCACAGCGAGACTTTACATTTCAAAAGAAACACAGAGGGGGGAAAATCCCCTTTTTATACTTCTATAGAATGAAACAGGATGATTGCCACTCGTTCTCTTATTAGGACTCCCTAGGTACTGTGCCTGGGTCTAATTCCTAATAATACCGTAGGATAATAGTTAAGAGCTCAGACCCTGGGATCCAAATCCCGCACCCACCATTTGTTACTTGTTTATTCTTAACCAGTGACTTTATCTCTATGCCTAAATTCTTTTATCTATAAAAATGGGGAGAGGGAGAAAAAAATAGGATCTACCTCATGGAATTCTTCTAAGGGTTAGATGAGTTAATACGTGTTAAATGCATGATCAGAGCCTGATTAGTAATATTATAGAATTGCCAGATCCCACTCCTGCTAATTTCCTCTAGCATCTACGTAATCTCACAGTGCTTGCTGCTGTAGCAAACTGAGTTAAGAAAGAAAATGCTAACTGCTTTTCTTTCCCCTCCAGGAAAGGGTCTGGACCTTTTGTTTCTCCAGAATGTCCTCAGAGGGGGAGTGTGGGGAAATTGTGCTCTTGTATTCAATTCTTTGATTTTTCTTCCAATGAGTAGTTTACTTCTCCACCCCATCAAATTGGCCATGTGATGCATTTTGGAAGATACATTGTGACATATGCAACTTCCAAAGAAACCTGAAGGGTCATTTCATGGCGAGATGGTATTGCTCTTCTCATGAAGCCAGTTAGGGCCAGCCCCAACCACTTGGGTAAAGAAGCTAGGCATGACAGCCATCTCCAACATGCAGCTGACAAGAAACACGGGCAAGAAACAAACTTCTGTGTTGTGAGCTCCTTGAGAGTTTGTTCCCACAGTGTAACTTGCTGCCTGAAACAAGGGATATGGGGAAGAATGTCATTTAGGTAGAAGCAGACACCGCCAATCTGGGGAAAGAGAGAAATTATCCAAACCAGGAAAATGGTGTTTTCTCAGGAACCCACACTGACTCCTATCCTGCCATTTCTCTGCCTAGAATAGAAGATTGACCTGAGAAAAACAGCTCAATGCATCGAAGTAGGAAGAAATGTTAGCCTTATGAGCTTCTAGCCTTCTCAACTTGAGCACCCATCCTGAACGGATCAACCACGTTGAATTGTCTAGCTCACATCATGAGGACCATCATAGATCTAAAGCTATTGGGCTCTCCCTGAAAGATCTAGACTGCATAAGCCTCCCACTCTGGGACTTTGGCCTAACCCTAATGGAAACAAGATTAGAAGTTTGATTTAGAAAAGTGAACTGATGTGGTGTGTCTTGCATGCATTGGTGGTGGTCATGAGTTCACACTGGCCGTATTTGCATGGTTCCAGAGATACCACTTCTGTTTTAGGAACTTCTTTGGAAAAAGATGAGCATTTTTTTTTTTTTAAACGTTAGCAAGTGTATTTACTGGGTATTTAAGCAATATCTCAGGGACCATGATGGCATAGTCCCTGTGGTGATGAATTTCTAACATGGCAATTTATTACTTTTGATTAATATACAGTTATTATTTTATTGCTGA
Organism: Canis aureus; assembly: GCF_053574225.1. Taxonomy (NCBI): domain Eukaryota; kingdom Metazoa; phylum Chordata; class Mammalia; order Carnivora; family Canidae; genus Canis; species Canis aureus. Next base: position 83,345,241 of record NC_135611.1, on the reverse strand, counting down.
TATCTGTATCTCATCCATTTTCTGGAGAAATCTTTGAATTACTGACCTATGTCCACCCAACTTTCCCAGCCTTTGGGGCTTACCTTTTAACTTCTGAATTGTTTTTTGCATTCTACCAGGTTCTTTTCCTATTAAAATAATTCTAAATTCATTTATCCTGTAGAAAGCATTAAACTATTGGTTGTATATATGAAGATATTCCTAAATTGGTAAAAATTGTATGTTAATAGCACAGTGCCACAGCAGAGAAATCACATTGACAAGAGCCAGTTCACTTCAGCACAAAAACACACTATTATGTTTTTCATCTTTTATCTCTCTAATCTTTTTTTTTTAAATACGTTTTTTGACACTGCTTCTGCTGAAAGCCACTCTACCATTTTGTTAACTTTCCTTTACATCAAAATACCTTTAAAAATTTGTTTATTCCTACTGTCTCCCATTCTCTTATTTCTCACTCCCACTTCATCAGGTTTTTACCTTTCACCTGACTCCACTTAAATTGCTCTTACCAAAAGTCCCTGATGGGGGGGCACCTTGGTGGTTCAGTCGGTTAAGTGTCTGACTCTGAATTACAGATCATGATCTCAGGGTCATGAGATCAAGCCTCACATTGGGCTCGGCACTTAATGTGGAGCCTGCTTTAGATTCTCTTTCTCTGGGATTCCTGGGTGGCTCAGCAGTTGAGCATCTGCCTTTGGCTCAGGTCATGATCCCAGGGTCTGGGATCGAGTCCCACATCAGGTTCCCTTCGAGGGGCCTGCTTCTCCCTTTGTCTGTGTCTCTGCCTGTGTGTGTGTCTCATGAATAAATAAAATCTTAAAAAAAAAAAAATTCTCTCTCTCCCTCTGCTCTCCCCTCCTCTCCCCCTCTCCATGTGCAAAAAAAAAGTCATTGGTGGTCTCCAGGTTGTTTGATCTGCTAATGACCTCTCAGCCTCATCCAGTTTGACTATTAACAGCACCTGACATCTGATTACCCCTTTTACCTGGGTCCTTAAAAACCCATTTCCTTGATTTTCCTCTTTTTCCTCCTCTCTTACCACTAGAATGCTGCAGGCCTCAGCCTATGGGGCTCTCCTCTTCCTTTTGGAGGATCTCATCCAGTTTTAGAATTTCAGATAACCTCTTTATGCTGATGACTCCAAAATCCTCATCTTCAGCTTGGATCTTCTGCTTTATACCTGTATATTTTAGCTCCCTTCTTAGGATGTTCGATTAGAACTCTTATACACATCTCTAATTTATCCGAAATCAAAATTCAAGTCTTTACCCATAAAATTGCTATACCTATAATCATTCCCAACTCAGAAAATGGAAATACTCTTCTTCCAGTAGCTAAGAACAAATATCTCAAAGCTCCCTTTGACTCCCTTCTACTTCAACCTGTAGCTAATCCATCAGGAAATTCGGATGGCTCTACCTTTAAAATATATCAAGAATCCAACTGCTTTCCATTACCATGGTTGTCCATCGACCACTGTCTTTGGCTTAGAAAATCACTATTGCTTTCTAACTGGTCTTCCTGCTTTCACTTTTGCCCTTTCCTGTAGTCATCATTCACAAAGCAGCCTTAGTTGTAGTCCTACTAAACTAAGAACAGATGATCTCATCCTTTTACTCAAAATTGCATAGTGGCTCCTTGTTTCAGAATTTAATCCAAGGTCTTAACGATATACAGCAAGTCTGGCCTATGCTCCCTGATCTCTCTGACTATATCAGTGTCCCACACTCCCTTATTCACTCTGCTTACTCCCCTCCCGCCTTTTCTTTACTTTCCAAACGCATCAAACACATTTGTGCCTCAGGGCCTTTGCACTGACTTCTCCTGATGCCTGGAATGCTTTCCCACTGAATATCTGCCTGGCTTCCTCCACATTTCCCTCAAGTAGTTCCCCAAATGTCTTCTTCTCACTAAGGTTCACTGATCCTCATAAATCTATACCCCTCATAAATCTAACCGTGTAGCTCTCTCTGGCACTGCTGGTTTCCCTTACCCCTTTTCTTTATTTAGCCAAAGTGTTTATCCCATTCTGACATACCATACCCTGTCTCAATTACCATGTTTTTTTCTTATTGTTTGTGTTCCCTTCTGGGAATAGGAAGCCAGGAAAGTGTCGATTTTGTTCAGTGAGGATTTAGCATAGTACTTAGTACATGTCAAATGCTCAGTATTTGTTGAGTGAATTAATAGGGATGAATGGAGTACAGTACAGTGTGTTGGTGGTCACAGGCCAAAGCAAAGCAGCATTCCAATTTGACTCCAAAAAGTGGGGCCTTATTGTTCGGTTCAGCACTTGCATGATGCTGACGTAGACACTTCCATAAATTTTGCACGTGAGGTGCCTTGGTAACAACCCCACCTAATCCTGGACTTGGCCACATGTGATAAAGTCTGTTCTTTAACCAAAAATATCAGTAGAGAAGAATAAACACCAATGTGTATCTGAGTGAATTTAAAATTTTATCCCCCGTAAATACAAGTACATCACTTTTTTTCTTTTTTCATAAAGTGCTTTACTGATCATAACAGAAAAAGGGAAACAAAACCATTTTCTTTTGAAGAATGCAGGGTCTTCAGGAAGAGAAAGCTAGAATTGTCATAATTTTTAAAGGTTATCTGAGTGCACTACAGAAAAAGTTGGGAAATTGTACATTAATTTTGGGAAGACATTGTACTATGATTATTTACTTGCTAAAAGTTAGACTTTTACGTTTAATTCAGTTCCATTCAATTATTAGCATTTTCCTTCTCAAAGATGCAAAGATCAGTTAGTTATCAGGGAAACTCTTCCTAGGTGTTAATATTCAAAAGGTTGGCTGAGTGCCAGCAGGATGCAGGCCCGTCATTCATGCATCAGACCCTATGCCAAACCTGTAGCAGCATAAACTCTTTTATATTCAGATCATACTACTGCTGTCTGCTTGGGTTTAGATGGTGAATTCACAGAAAAGGCCCCCAGAAGAATTTATTATGGGACCTAGTACCTCAACCATATCTAAAATGCTGTTCTCTACTTCTTAGTGTAAAGAATTCCAAGGAGTAAAGGGAAGACTTTAGGTTTTTTCCTCCTTCGTTTGCTTGTTTTCTGTAGTGGCAACGCAGCAGAGATCTGGAACCTCAGGAAGGAGCAAGCTACTCTTTACCAAATTAAAATTCTTCTGACAGCTTTAATGTGTGTGGTTTTATCATTTTGCTTTTTATTTAGGTCACCAGCTGAAATTGGCATTTAAAATGCCATAGCAGCATTATAATTAATATTAATTATAATAGTAATTACCCAAGAGCCAGGAGTGGTGTAGGAGGAAGTACAGTGGTCCCTCTTCAGGACACTCTCCTTAAAAGCAACCTGTCACATTCCTCCCCGGTGGCCGCAGTTCAATTTAATTCAACACTTAGCGGAAGTGGACACCTCTAATGGGCAGAGCTCTGGATTCCTTTTTCAACCCCAGTCCCTCATTAGGAGGCAACCCAAGCAGCCCAAGAATACATCTTTCTCTCCGTGTCTCCTGGCCCCACCTTCAACCATGCATGGATTATTTCTGTCCTTTGCAAATGACAAACCAGATCTGTAGGCTCTGAAGAGACCGTGGGCTGTTGATTTTTCTTCAAGTGTCTTCGTGGAGAGGATACCACAGAAAAAAAATACAGCAGGAACATATGTTTGTGGATGCTTTTTATATCCCAAATTGGGAAAAGGAGGAGGGCACTTAGGGATTGCAATTTACATCTGAATTATTTATTTATACATTAAACAAAAGACTCCCTGGAAGGAGTCCAACTCACACATCAGGCCAAGATGGTGAAACCAATGCTAGCACGCACACCTTTCCTTTCTGCAGACTGTCAGGCCAGTGGGTTTGCCTCCTATCTGATCTCAGGTGAAAGCCTGATTCCATGAGTTTAAGTGGGGCCTAATCTTACCCCTGTGCCTAAGACACAGATCTGCAGTAAATTTGCCTTGATAGAGTTTGGTTTGGCCACTTGCTAACTTCATGACTTAAGACACATGGCTTCATGACTCTAAATCTCAGTTTTCTCATCTATAAAATAGGGGGAATGATAACTCTATTTCATATGGTTTGTCTAGGGACCAAATCTATATGGGGAATCTGGTTTAGTGCTTGGCATTAAAGATTTCTATATATATCAGCTATTATAAATTCTTATTGGTACCATGGCGTAGCTACCTTCCAGGTAATTTTCATAGAAAAAAATCCAAAATTCTGATATGTGCAGATTTCCTGATCTCTGCTCAGTTTGGGAGGACCTAAAGCCAAGATCTAGGTGCTAGTGATTTATTCAGGGAGGGGGGAGGGTGATCTCAGAAAACAGTCGGGGAGGGAGACGAGTCTAAAAGCAGTTCAAAACAACTATAGTATATAGTACACAGTTAAGTTTAGTATAGATTATGGAATAAAATCTGTTTCTCTGGAGAACCTTCACTAATACACCACCCTAACTGGGGGACCAAGGTTAATATCACTAGTCATAAGACATACTGATGTCATAAAACCCTTGACCTGAAGCATCAGGAAGGACACAATACCAGTTCGGAGGTATTCTTGCCAAAAAAAAAATGCATAACCTCCTTCCAATGACGAGAAAACATCAGACAAACTCAAGCTGACTTTCTTTGAACTTCCAAACTCTAATAGCTCTGAGCCAGAAAACCAAGGTTTCCTTTTGAGGAAACCTGAATCCCAACATTCAGGATCTCTTATCTTGGCCCAGGTATCATGTCTTCTGAGTTCTGCCAAAAAGGATCCCAGTCTGAGATGAACCCTTTCAAGCGAATCTCTAGAGTGGTGGATCTCAGGGCAGCCTCCATGCTAATGCCTCTCTTTCCCCTGCACTGCACTCAGTTTCGGGAGACTTTGGTCAAAATAGGTCTGGAGTCTTCATTCTACACTTACTGATCATCAACTGTTTAGTTCAAACTCCATTTAGCTCCTTCCCTGGAGACCTAGTCAGCAAACCAGGTAAATAAGTGGGAAGGGATCCAGACCTAGAGTCAGAGCCTACAACAATATGGGCCCTGTGATTAAATCCAACTATTTCAACTGAATTTTCGCCTTCTGGGGGATGAGTTTTAATTGCAGTTGGGATGGTCTGTGTTTAGATTTAAAAACTATGCTACTCTCATAGCATCTTCCATTTGATCAACAGTTATTAGGAGGGTGAACCTTATCTCTCATCACAGCACAGAATTCCAGCAACACCTCTAAACTGTGTGGTTCCAGCCTGGAGATTGAGACACATCTCTAAAGCTACCTGCTGAACAGCTTACTTGGCTATGGTACAAGCCCCTCAAAAATCACTATCAGTCTCCTAAAACATGCTTTTTTCCTATGTTCCCTACTCCAGGAATTAGAAATGGAGTAATCACTGACTCAGTTACCCAGGCAGAAGTTTCTTTGGAGTGGCCCCCTCCCTTGGACCTGGTGTACATTCACTCACCAAGTCCTGGTGTTTCTGCTGCATATTTCTACTGCCTTCCATCTCCACTGCTACTGTCCTAGTCCACATCTCACCTGAACTAGGAGAACAGCTTCTTAATGAAACTAGACCTTCCTTCCTTCCATCATCCTTCATTTAATAGCCATTATGGTGTGTCTCACACACAAACCTGATAGAATCTCTCCTGCTTGCATGCAGCCTCTCAATGCCCACAATTCCAAGGATCTGGCATTGCTTATCTTCTAAGCCTCATTTGATTCCACTCTTTCCCCGACAACCTGCCATCCAATTCTACCGAATCTCTTTCAGTTTATTGAATGATTCAGGCTCTGTTTCACTTAGAGCATGTTGCACAAATATCTCCTTTTCCTGAAACATTTCCCTTTGACCAACTTCTGTTCATTTTTGGTTCTCTATTTAGATGATACTTGAAGTCTGACCTTCAGATTTGAGTAGAGTCCCTTCCTGTGTACTCACAGCTGCTTCACCTCCAGTTATCACTGTACTTTTCTATAACCCCCAGTGGATTACAAGCCCGGACAGAGGCGTGTCTGAGTTGGCATCACTTTGATGATGAGCTTATGGTACAGTGCCTCCTGCGTGGTAAGAGTTCAACAAATAGTCACTGAATGAATGAATACGTGAATTGTGGAGAGCCATTGTCCATAACTCATGACTCCCTTATGTTCATCATTACCAAATATACATCCAGGCAGTTAACAACAGTATCAAGTCAAGTGCTGATTATGGAAACAGTTTCTGAGCTTAGTTCTAGGGGACTTGACTATTATGTAGCTGTCTTCCTCACTTTTTTCTCTTGCTTGGTAGTTTCTAAATTAAAGGTATCAGTGCTTTGTGGTACCTGGGTGGCTCAGTCATGCTCATCAAAATCATCACCTGATTTTGGCTCAGGTCATGTTCTCATAATCTTAGATTGAGCCCTGTGTGGGACTCCACACTCAGTGGGGAGTCTGCTTGAGATTCTCTCTCTCACATGCTCTCTTTCTCAAAATCTTTTTAAAAAGGTATCACTGCCTTTTTAAGTATACATAATCATTATTAATAAAGAAAATTATTAATCTATCCACCCCAAACAATACTTTTCTCTAGACTTGTTTTCCCATCTATCATCATTGTGATCACACTATATTGTTTTTAAAAGCCTAAAAGTGCTATTCATAAACAACATTTTAATGTATTCATCATATTCCATTATTTACCCTGAAACTGTGAGCTGAAGTCATTCATCTTTTGATTCAATTGTTTAAACTATCTTTAGGAACACTAAAGAAAATTTAACTGCAGTTAATATGAGCCTGAATTTTCAAAGAAAACTATTCTGCAATGTATTGCTCTCAGCTAGGATATTTAATGAATTAATAGTTTTCCAGAATTGCTGACCAAAGAATCCTCTGGCATTTTTTTAAGAAATCAGAGTCTTGGGTCCCACCTTCTTCATTGCTGTAGAATTCCCCAAGAGGGATGTGGGATCTGTTGTGCCTTTATTTATCTCATGAGATTCCAGAGCAGTAGAATAGACGCTGGGATGGGGGTCCCAGTGTCCAGAAGTCTAGTCCTCTCTAGCTCATCCTGAACTCTGACACTGTAGGAAAGCTGCTTCATATCTCCAGGCCTCAAGTTTTCTTGATTGCTGATTCTGTTTCCTATGCTATCTACTCCACGGGAATGTTGACCAAATCCAAGGCAAAAATAAATATAGATGGCTGCTTTTAAATTTACACAGCTCTACAGTGACATAAGGCATGATTAATATCAGATAAAGAGCACAAATCTATCATTTCTGTTTGTACAGTTTCATCAACAGCATCACACTCTTCTTATTCCTTTTTCAGTTATGAAGTTAAACCAATTGTAAATGCCTTTGAGTGAAATTTTAAATCAAACAGTGGTAACAACTCAGTCTAGGCAAAGCTTTCTATTTTGATAAAGTCTCAGTTTTCTCTGTCTTCTGAAAATAACATTTTGGCAAATCACTAGAATCTGCAGGAAGACTGACACCTCAGAAGGCAGGCAAGGGCCAGAAAATGGTAAGAGGCAGGCTGCAGGCAGTCAGGAAATTCTGTGCTGCTCAGTTTGGATCTGGTTCTTTCCCGAAATCTATCAAACTGCTTTTGTAGTTTTTTGAAAGATTAGCCACTTTAACTTAAAAATGATATTTGAGGACACTGAAAGTACTAAAAGTGTTTAATTATTTGAGTAGTGTTTACAAGTTTTTCATACTTTCCATTTCCTATACCAACCCAGATTGGTAAATAGAGTCAATCTGATATCTGTTTTACTTATCACTCTGTTTCTCAAGTATTTGTACATGAGAACTTGCTATGGGATCAGAGAGCCCAATTGATTCAGTATTTAATCATGTTTTTTGAGTAAAACATTAAATATTTCTATATTTCCTATTATAAAACACAGACAGATGGAGGGAGGGAGGGAGAGATGGTGCCTTATGACCTCAGATGACCCTGGGTTCTCATGGAGGGAGCAATGCATGCATCGTCATGGAAAGAACATAGGATTGGAAGTCAGCTAGACAATGTTTGAAAGGTGAAATCTGCCCTTGCTAACTGCAATCATTTCAGGCAAGAATGTCCCAGCCATCAGTATCCATCTTCTCATCTGTATGATGGAAATACTAGCGCCTTGTTGGTAAAGTTGGGAGAGACAGTTTAGGTGAAGAGCTGGCATTGAAGTAGGTGTTCACAACAGATTAGTTTAGTTCTTATCACTGGAGCTGATGTTTCATGCCTTTCATGGGTCCTCTGACCTTACTAACTGTCCTTATATGACAACTTGTGTTCTATTTTGCTGATGTGCTGACAAGATAGTGTGTTCCCCCCGCCCCTCCTTTCACATTTCAAGCTTTTGTTTGGGATCCCAGGCTATTGTTCATCTGGGATTGCATTTCCATTCTGTTTACAGGGTAAGAGAAAGAATTATAAAATAGGTTAAAGGTTCAAAAATTATAACAAAAGTCTGCACGTCACAGCCAAGAAGCAAATATCAATTGATGTAACCCAGTAGAAGGGAGAGTGAGTCTGGCACTCAGAAATCCATTCATTTTCTTCACTCACTGTTTTTACATGAGTTGAGGGTCTGCCAGGTGTGGGATACTGCTCCAAATGTTTTAAATACTTGATGCCATTTCTAGCACTACACTTCCTTCGTTTTCAACATAATCCTCCCTTTAGTTTTGCTTGGGTTGTTCCTTACATCTAGTGCCATTGTTGCCTTGGCCAGAATTACCTTGCATCTCCCCTCTTTCTTCTGCCTCTGTTTCCATCCTATTTGGGCCCCCTCTCTAGGCTATGACTTACATAATGACCTCTGTGAAGGCTTTCTGTCTGCCCCAAACCCACTTGGTCAGTCCTTCCTCTGCATGCCTCAGTTCCCAAATATGTGAAATGGAGGTAATAATTGTACCTGTCACATAGTATTGTCATGAAGATTTAATACTACAGCACATGTAAATCATTTAGCAGAGTACGTGTGCCTTATTTAAACACATGGTTGTTATATTATTAATATTTTATCGTTACCCCTGGCATCATTGTTGACATTGTTATTGCTTCTGGATGCCTATGGTATTTTGCTTGTGCTTTATATTTGGTGTTTGCTTTATTTTGGCTAATACTGGAGGAAACTACAGGTGTGTCTCCTCTAAGGCAGTGTGCAGTGCTTGCAGAGATCAAGGCTCTTTCCTACCTGCAGCCCCAGAGCCCTGTCCAGTACCTGGTGAAGAACAGGCACTTATTATATACTTACTGGGGGGAGAAAAAAAAAGATTCTTTGTTTCTATACAATTTTTTAAAAAGGTGTCCTTGTTTGTGTAAATTTAGCAGTTCTCACCAGGAAAGTTGTCTTGACCATACAATGTAATTAAAAGAGGATTTTCCTTGTCTTTTTTTTTTTTTTTTTAATCAAATGTTTAATGGTAAATTGGCTTTTCTTCTTGCAAGGTAGTCCCCAGAGACCAAAGACTTAGAGGAAAAAATGTGTGATTGTGCAGACTGGAAATAGCTGGACTCTCGGCCCCTGAGCTGCATCTTACCTTGGGAGTTAGGAAGGCACCTGGGGAAGCTCACTCAAGCATTGAGGTCCCTTCAGAACCAAGCAGCTCCGTGCTGTCAAACTCGGGCCTTCATGCTGGGCTGAACAGTCTTAGAAAAAAAATTGTTTGCCTGGATTCATTTTATTAAAACATCTCAGTCTTTGGAGTTTAAGTTATTTTTAAAGAGACAGCATCATGGTTAGGGGAATATTTCATGCACTAGATTGTATTTTTCTCTGCAAGCCTGACTTGAAGGGTTACCAATTACAGTTTTAACATATTTAGTAGTAAAGGCCTGAGCCATTCTGTGTTGGCCACTTCTCTTCTGTTTGAAGATTAAGAGAGTCAGAAAAATCTGGCTCTAGCTGGAAGGGATTGTCTGTTCAGGCTTCCAGTGGAGGGCTTGCTCTCCTGGGGTTTTCTGGAGACTGATCGCCTACTGTTTGTATCTTAGGACTCAGGATTCTTATGTTTGGAAAACTTCCCTACAGATACTACTAAGGAGAAGGGCATTTTGAAGTTGTGCCCTAAAGACGAACTGTTTTGAAACCTGAATGGAAAAAATTGCAATCTCAAACTTTCAAGTGTTATGAGAAGTTGGAGACTTAGATTTGCTTTTGGGGTCAAATAATTCTTTCTACAAAGTCTATTTCTATAGACTTTTGGTAGTGAAAAGGAAAAGCAAAGCAAAAAAAAAAAAAGTCTAATCCCATTAAAATATCAAATTTATCTTATTTGCAAAATTTAACATCTAGATATCACTTAGGTCTTTTTTTCATAAATGTAGCTAGAGATTGCATTTCACTTGAAATTTGCTTTTGAAAGATGTTTGAATATGCACGCACGTGTGTGAGAGAGAGTGTTTTTGTGTTTTCATTGAAGCATATACCCACAAATAATTAGGATTGAAACCATAAAATAATAGGAAGAATTCTGGGGCATAATTTCATCTCATGCCCATGGAAGAAGCATGAAGACACTGGACTTTGCTGACATTCAGTGGAATCACATATTAAAGTCGTACACCTTAGCAGCATTATTCTAAACCAAATTTCCTAGATTTTGATAAATGTCCTGATACTAGTTGTTTGTGATGTGACAGAAAGTCCTCAAAGGCCTCTAGGGCAAGGCTATGGGTAACTACCAAGGAAGGGGGCTGGGTGCTGGTTTACTTTTTAATGAAAGTGGTGAGCATCTCCAAAGCCTATATCATCTCAGAAGGGGAGGGATCTGGGATGCACAAGTGAGTACTCAGCAGACCTGAAGCAATGATCCTGAGCTAGAACTTTTCTCTCTTTCTTTCCTTTTCCTCTCCCTCCTTCCCCTCCCTTCTCTGCTCTCTCTTTCTCTTTCTCTGTTTCAAAAACATGTGGCAGACTTTCTTTACATGGAAGCAACCTCAGTGCTGGACTGTGAAGCATGACCAAGAAGGGTCATATCTAGTATCTGGGCTTGATTATCTATGAGATGTCATTCTTCCATTATGCTCAAGTTTTCACTAAAGTTTTAGCTTGGTTTAGGCAGCATAGTGTGGCCATGCTTAGCATGTTGATAAAGATGAAACCAGCTCCCCTACCCCCACCCCCACTCCTGCTCCTTAATCCCATCTTTTCAAGACCATTGTTGCAAGCTGCTGCTCAAGGAAGAATTGAAGTTTTGATAATCCATGAGAGGACTGGAGCCAAAACAAGAAGCGATCCATAGCAGAGGAGAGAACAGTGACCTGAAACCATTCAGCAATCCAGGCATACCTGTTTGCCAACCAGGTGGCAAGAAATCCCTACCAAATGATTAAGAGAGCTTAGCTTGGTTTAGTCATTGAATATATTACCTTAGATGTATTACCAGCCTGTCAAAGAACTCTGCCTGCTTACTTTTGTTCATGATTAACCAGACAAGAGATAGTGTCTTTTATATGCATCTTAGACAAAATCAGCTCTCAGTAATTTTTAATAGATTTATCATTGTGTTTCTAGGAATATGGTAGGATTTTGTACACTAGAATGATAGGGTAGATAAGTATCACTCCTATTGTTTTGGAAAATGACTAAATACTATAGTTGAAAACAAAAAGGACTGAGAGCCTCATAATAATTTCAGATAATTCCTCAAGTTTTGGCAATGAGACCTCACCCCACAGGTTTTATTGAGAGATGCCATTTTGGCAGTATGGGCAATGCCGCCACCGCCACCACCACCACCGCAGCCAACATCATGGTCAATGTGTGGCATGACTGAGAAGGTAAAACAATGTTTGGTGTTGTGGCAGCATCCCCTTTCTTCTTCTTCCCATGGGATATGAGGGAATTTTCAAAACTGCCACTTCGGCCTCCTTGAAGATAAGAGGAAGGACTTCCAAGAAAACTACTTTTGAAGTTTGATAGTTGCTTCAGTAAAAGGGTACACCTTACTTCATAGTGGTGTGTCTTATTAACTGCTGGGCCTGGTGACCTCTCCCAGAGCAGTAGGAAAACCACTAGGGGATGTGGGATGGTGGTGTGGACAACACTGTTCCCTGTCTTCCTGGGTTTATGGGCTGCTGTAACAAAATACTACAGACTTGGTGGCTTAAAGAACAGAAACTTATTTTCTCACACTTCTAGGGTCTGAAAGTCCAATGTCAAAGGTGTTGGCAAGGTTGGTCTCTCTTGAGGCCTCTCTCCTTGGCTTGCAGATGGCTATGTCCTTACTCTGTCCTCACATGTCTTTCTTCCATGCACACATAATCCGATTGTCTCTTCCTCTTCTTATAAGGACACCATCATGTTGGATTAAAGCCCCACTCTACTGACCTCATTTAACCTTAATTACATCTTTAAAGGCTCTATCTCCAAAAACAGTCATGTTGGAGGTTAGGGCTTCAATATATGAATTTTAGGGAAACAAGATTTAATCCATAACATCACACCTTTCAAAGTTATATTCTCAAGAAGTATAAAAGATGAATCATTTTTCATGCTTTCCAAAATTAGAGCTATAGAAGACTGATGAGCCTGGAGGCTCTAGACCACTCAGAATCTTCATAGCATAAAAAGGGGAGATTCAGGCATCAGAGGACAATGGTATAAGTACCAGCTGGACAACAAAGCTCTCAGAAGACCCCCCCCCCCAATCCCTAAGACAACTATTTGAGAATAGGTCCTTAGTGATCAAGATTTATTAAAAGAAATTACTAATTCTTATACTGTTTGTAGACAGTGAACTAGAATAACAATGATGATCATCAGAAAAGGAACATCAGTCTTGCTAGTACAGGAATGTAGGGACTTTAATTTTTTTTTTTTTTTTACCTTTTTCACTCTTCTCCCTACCTATGCATCAAAGAGCAGGCACCAGGAATGGTGAAGGTACAACCGGTGAGAGCAGAATTATGTAACCTTAGGAATAATTGAGTATGCCCAGGTGAATAAAATCTTTCATTAATAGCTCAGCAGAAAAATGTATCTTAAATTGCAAATGTAATGTGTGAGTATAAAATTTTGAGGCAGGAGCCATAAATGACATGGAAATCAGCATTATTACCATAGATAGAGCAGGAATTGGCAAACTAGAACATACAAGCCAAATCCAGCCTATCACCTATTTGTATGGTCTGTCAGCTATGAATAGTTTTCTCCCCACTTTTAGATATAAAATGAAAAAGGGCAAATAGGATGTTCCATGTCTAGAATGGTAGCATGAAGGGCTCATGGACCTCTTCCTCAGAAGAGAACCATAACTGGTAAAAAATATATATAATATTTATAAATATTAAATATATATAAATATATAATATATAAAAATATATTTTAAAATATATTTTTGTTTATATATACATAAACCAAAGAAACCTTTAAAGTTGCTGGAAATTATCCTAAGGGCATGGACCAAATGAATGAACATTTGTTCAAGAAAATTTACCTAAATCTCAGTTAAAACAGCAGGAATCTACAGCACTTGAGCCATGATCCACTCCCTCCTTTGTTATCCCCCAGTTCAGCCTAATGGACATTTCACTCTGAGTAACTATGACCAAGAAGACAGACTCCCTGGCTCCTCATTAACCAAGGGATACAATATCTTTCCAGAAGGTACAAGCCACTGGAATTGCTCAGTTCTTCTGGATCCAGGTTGCATGTACTAAATTCCTAAGAAATGGGGACAAGAGGTCAGGGTGCTCTTTCTCCACCAGTCTCTCTGCACACAAGGCTGAGGCTCTGTCACAGGCATAATAAGCTATTTCACCCATAAGCCAGAGGTCCCACGCTGTAAGAGACAAGCTCCATCACCACTCGGAACCCTGTTTCCAAAGCAAGAGTGTTATTTCTTCTCCCCAGCTCTGAAACAGTGGTTCTGAGACTTGTGCAAGGAAAGAAGCAACCCATAAGAACAGAGGACTCTGAAGCTCTCCTCGAAGGAGCTGGCTTTATTTGAAACAGACTGTGGGAAAGTTCAAGCATAAGGATACTCTTGAAGACAGTGGAGATCTTGGTGATACAGGACTAAGAAGAGGCTGAAGGCTCTGTTACAGCCACAGGTTAAACCACAAGACTAGTTTACCAGAGAGAATCAAGGAAGAATATAGCTAAGAAAAACCCTCCTAGAATTGGAGCAAACTTCAAAGTCTGGTATCAACATCTGTTGCTACAAGGGATCCTGAATTTAATTGGATCAGACTATGGAGCAGTTTACGCCAGGGCAAGGTCAAAGACAATAGGATGGCTAGCTGGTAATTAGTGAAGTCTAATGGCTGGGCATGATACCAGACCGGCCTGACAGCTTACCAGTGAAATCAAGAGAACAATCAAAAACAATTTTTAAAAGGCCCCAAAATAAAAGCCCTAAAATAACTATCATCCCATATTGACTATACACAGACCCAAGGCTATGCTGTCTAAGGAGCAACATCAGCAGCTTCACACTGGGCAGAGGGGGGTGGTGAGGAACAGACTTCTCTACAATAGCCCAGCAAAATCACTAAAATAATAAGCTAATGAGAAAAACAAGCCCTTGGCGGGGAGGATTAGTATCAAAAGTCACTGCAATATATTACCGTAAATGTCCAGTTTTCAACAAAAGGATTATCAGACTGAAAAGAACCAGGATAAATATGAGAAGCAAAGAATAAAATTACATTTTATTTTCTTTGATAATATCCTTTTTCCTTGATGTAACTGAATGGGTAAGTCCATGTTTTCCCAAGAATCTTTATGAGTACTGATTATTTTATTCATTGGGATTTACAATAGGGTAGGCAAGAGGAAAAAATGTTCCAAATTTGGCATTTAGGTGAAATAATCCATTTCAAGAAAGACTGTGTTTGAAAGGATGACTGACCTCATGTGGAAGCTGAAGTTAACCACCTTCTGTCTTTTTATCTTTGGAATATGTCCTACTAATTGCGATGTGACTATCCCTCTTTTTCAGTGACTTTTTGGATATCATGAAATCAGAGTACCATTCATTTATCAATGAGGATCCAGTAAGTGTTTTATTTGGCATATCTGTAGTTTCTGGTTACAGATCTCTTCTTGTGACCAGAGGAGGTTCTGAGGCCATTTGAATGTGCCATCTACTCATGCTTCCATCTCAGTTCTCTATTGGGGTAGAGCTGGGGCTTGGTGGTAAAGGGTGGAAGAAGGAGAAGGAAAGGGAGGGGATGAAGTCATCTTGCACAAGTGCAGATTAGGAAGGGCTCTATGGCCAACATCAAATGCCAGATCATAAGGGAGGAGGAGGACACTTACTTGGACTTGTCTAAAGTCTCAGATCCTCTTTTTTAAAATTTTATTTATTCATGAGAGACACGGAGGGGGGGGGCGGGGGGAGAGAGAGAGGCAGAGCTATAGGCAGAAGGAGAAGCAGGTCCCCTGCAGGGAGCCTGATGTGGGACTCAATCCCAGGACTCAGGGATCATGACCTGAGCCAAAGACAGATGTTCAACCACCAAGCTACCCCTTAAGTCTCAGAGTCTTAATCATAACATCTTGTAGAGGAGACATAGTGGTAACAAAGGCATCATTATAACAAACAGAGGCATACTAATAATTACATTTTCAAGGTCATGCTGCCAGCCAAATAAAGAATTGGAAATGGACTTCAGACATCTGCCCACCTCCACAGACTATAATATCCTTTTTTTTATTTACCTCAAACTACCATTCCCACCACTATGATGAATGAAGAAAGCAATAGAAACATGGGAAGGATCATCAGAGGTTAAAAAACCTAAGGAGGACACACAAGATAAAAATCCTTCCCAGTGCAGCTGTGACAACAAGCCATCTCTGCAAGTCAGTCTATAAAGTGGCTGTGATAATTCAGAGAAATTATTTAGCACTCAGGAGAACATTGCCACAGAATGATGGAGGGGTCTGGCAGGAGAAATTGTCAAAAGACTGGCATCAATCACGGTTAAGTGTGGCGTCGCGGCTGATTACGTGTACCCTGCAGCGAGCCTGCCAAAACAGATCTCTGCCACGGCGGTGACACGCTGATGGGCGTCTGTGAGAATGATTGATGGGGTGGCCCGCCGGCATCTGGGACTGGAAGGAGTGGATTGATGTTGCCGAGTGCTTTGAATACAGAATAAATCCTTGTGATCCAGGCATTAATTCCTTGAAGCTGAATGTACACAATGAGAAGGAGGAGACATCCTGGGGCCTGACTTTTCTGTGAGCTTGTCCTCCTTATTTGCTAGAGACACCGAGCATTGGAATGGCCCAGGATTGGTCTAAAGCATCCCAAGAATCTGCAAAGGAAAACCTTTAGAATTTTTCTCATCAAGGCCTCGAAAATATGTATTGTTTTCTTCATACTTGAAACTCAAGAATACTAGCACCTACCACAGTTTTAGCATCATTTGTATACTGTATTTACATATTATTTCAGATCAAACCTAATAAGCCTAAGAGATTATATAACAGCCCAATGAGCAGCAATGATTTAGTTTGAAACCCATTGTTTAGAACAATTAGGCTTCCCCAAAATGAGAGAACTCAGAAATAATGGTTGAGTTATAATAGAGTTCAGTTATAATAATAGTTCAATTGTAATTGCTTGCTACCAAACTCCAGTCACTTCAGTTTTCCCATCGCAGGGCCAACCCTGCTTAGACCTGTCCTTGCATGTGTGAGCAAGAAAAATATGTAGCTGTTACTCACTTATTAGCTGTTCATCAGGTTTATTGGTCTAGATCACTACTGTCCAAGAGAAATAGAATGGAAGTCACAAATGCTAGTCATTTAATGTAATTTGACATTTTCTAGTAGTTGTATCTTAATAAATTTAGAAAAATACGGAATTTCTTTTAATAGTCTTTCTCTAACCCAATACATCTCAAGTTTATTTCAACCTGTGATTAGCATAAAAAGCAGTTACTCAACTTGTTTGTGTTAAGGTTCTGTACAAAGACAATCGATTTGGAACAGCCATATTTCAAGTGGTCAATAGCCATGTGCAGTTAATGGGTACCATATTGGACAGCATCTTGATACTATAGCTCTTGATGCTGAATGACTTGGTTGGCTTAACTGACCCAAATTCCTGTCTTCAGGTCAAACCTCTACTTTATCAAATCCTATGTTTATCAACTGATTTCTTTCTTTATACATTTTCTCAAAAAATTTGAGGGGAGCTGACACACCTCCAAATATCTATATCATTGACCTGTTCTTAGGCTATGATAATCTCAAACTTCTGAATCCCTGACTTAAACTTAAAGTTGGGACCCCTTTTCCTTCTGGCTCCAACCATGTAGACATTGCCCCAATGATTCTGCATGGCCTTGAGAAAACTGTAAGCTTTCTTTGTCAATTATCCTTTTTTGGTAATGTTCTCAAAGCATAAGTAAGTGACTGAATAAATTCTCGTAAATTGAGCTTTTACCCCCAGCACCCAGACCAAGGAACCTTTTTAACATCCTGGAAGCCCCCTTCACCTTCCTCTGGTCACTGCCCCTCCAAGGTAACCACTGTCCTGACTTCTAACACCACAGACTAATTTTACCTGCATTTGATATTATATATGTGAACTCTTCTAGGGCTTACTCTTCTATCTGCTTTCTTTCAGTCACATCATATGTGTGAGATTCATGCATGTTGCATGTAGTTTTAGTGCTTTCGTTCTCATTGATGTAAAGTATTCCATTGTATGACTATATCAGAGCTTATCCATCTCCTCTACTGTTGACAGATATTTGGATTGTTCTGGTTTCTGACCACTACAAGTCAGGCTGCTAGGAAGATTTCTTCACATGTCTTTTGGTAGAAAAAAGTGTGTATGTGTGCACGGATGTGCGCATGCGTGCATATGCATGTATAGAGTTGCTAGATCATGGTACATGGTGCCTATGGTAGGTAGGATGATGGCCCCCTGGAGATACCAGGTCCTGATCCTGGAATCTATAAATTTTACCTATAATGAAAAAGGATCTTTGCAGATGTGATTAAGTTAAGGATCTTGAGATGTGGAGATTATTCTGCAGGTCCTAAATGCAATCACACCTCTTCTTATCAGAGGGAGACCTTGTTCACAAAGGGGAGAAGAGATATGAAGACAACAGAGATTGACATGATGCAACCACAAGAGGAAGGACGTGAGCAGTCCCCCAGCTGGAAGAGGCAAGGAACTCATTCTCTTCCAGAGCCTCCAGAGGGAGCATAGCCCTGCCAGTACCCTCAATTTCAGCCCAGTGGTACTGCTTTCAGACTTGTGGCCTTCAGAACTATGAGATAAGTCATTTCTACTCTTTCCAACCACGACGTTTGTGAGAATTTTTCTCAGGACCCTAATAGTGTTAATTAGTTTTCCCAATTATTGGTTATCTGCTTAAAAGAAAAGAAAAATCCTTAGCTTTCTAATTACCAACAATATTAAAATGCAAAGAATGAACTTCATAGAGCAAGGCTTGAGAGAAAACAGTTTACCTTTACTACCACCCTGTTTTTAAAAAATCAATGAGAGGGCTCAGAAGAAAAACATACTCTAAAGATAATTTGCTGAAGGATGGAAATGAAAATTTTTGTAAACTGC
Organism: Canis aureus; assembly: GCF_053574225.1. NCBI lineage: Eukaryota > Metazoa > Chordata > Mammalia > Carnivora > Canidae > Canis > Canis aureus. The sequence goes on along the minus strand of NC_135611.1, from coordinate 83,326,700 downwards.
CTACCTTCCTCCATACAAAGTCACAAGAAATGGACTCTATTAAAAGCCAGCAAACAAAGCAAAACAAGGGCAGACTAGGTGGAAACAAGAGGGATTAAATTCAGAAGAATTGCAAAATAATCCAAATTGAAATGTGGTGAGTAAAATAGCCAAGTGACTATCTGGGAATGTTCAACCATCTTTTACAATTTTTTAATGTAAATATAAAACCATTCTAAAATTAAACAGTTAAAAAATCAGGGGGATTGTAAACACAAAATTTAAAATCATGCTATAAAATCTGGTAGGAAGTATGGAGGTTGGGATTGCTGGTGAGTGTGCCTCCAAAGGTATCCGTGCTGTTCAGCTCTTAATGATGGATGTCAAATTATGAGTATCCATTTTATCATGTTCAAAAATGTATATAATCATTAAATATATTTTATGTGTTAAAAGCTATAAATAACTTTAAAAGAGTATAAAATTGTAAAGCATAATAAAAACACACAGTTGATTCAATGAAGACCAGATCTGATGCCATAGAAGCAAAATGTGAATAAGTTTCTGTAAAAAAGTAAAAATAATTTTAAAAATATGAACCATCTCACATAGAGAAAATGAAGAGCTGGAGCCTAGAATGAATGCAGTAGCAGAACGAAATCTTCCCTGTGTTGAGGGAAGGGTAATGTATTGAACAAGCTCACTCCAGGCCAAACTAATTAAGAGACATTTCTAGATTCAGCCTGGAAAAAATCTTGAGATACAAAGATACAGACAAAATACCTTACTGGTATTCAGGCTGAATGAAAAAAAAAAAAAATGACATTTCTTACAAAGAAATAATGATCAATTTACCACGAACTTCTCGGCAAAGTTACATTCCAGAAAATAATGGAATAACACCTGGAGTTCTAGGAGAAATGCTATGGCCCAAAAATTATGTGATAAGAAAAATGCCATTCTTATACGAAGACAACAGAAAGACATTCCCAGATGATAAAAAGCCCCCCAGATAGGCTGCCCACATACCTATCTTGGAAAAAAAAAAAAGCATTTAAGTTATACTGCGATCAATTGACATGGGGTAAAATCAAGAACTCTGAAAATTGGGAAGTCATAATATAAATGGCTGAACAATGTTGATCTTTAAAAATGTCTAGTGTTGTAAAGCTCTTTTAAAAACAATGCAAAAAAGATAATTATCTCAGGAAAAGTTATATAATATGTAAAAACAATTTTATAACTATTACCTAGATCTTATAACCAAAATATAACCATATACATGTATCTATACCAGTGACTCCTAGTAAGACTCCCTCCTGCCAGCCCTGAGAGCACCATTGCCTAGAGCCCACTCATCCCTCCCCACCAGGACTCACAGCCTCAGAAACACCAGCTGCCTCACAGACCCTCAGAAATAACCTTATTATGTTCTGTTCTTTACCTAAGTCACTTTAAGAAGCTCAAGGCATTAAGGTTATCTTTTTTCACCTGGATACTAATCCCTGTATAGCTCTGTGAATTCCTTAGACTGATTCAATCTTCCATTCTCAACTCCACAAAACCTTCCAATGTCTATCAATCCCTATATATTCATCCAGCTTTTTCCGTAATGATTTTTTACTTCTTTATTGTAACACCTGATTCTCTCCTGAAGACACTGCTCCCTATCATCCCTACCAAAGAGTGGATATTTTCTCTTCCACATCTGTCAGGGTAGATACCCTCTTCAGTATTCATCCTTTGAAGATTTTATCACTCACTAACTGTCCCTCTCTCCAGAGTCAGTCTTGTCATAATCATTGATGGTATGGATATCAGTATCTATGCAGAGCAGCTCCATAGACCTTCCTTTAAGGTTGGAAATGATGTCTCTTCCTTATCTGATATGGTAACCACTAGACACATGTGCTATTGAACACTTCAAATGTGATGAGTGCAACAAAGGAACTGAAGTTTTATTTAATTTTGATTAGTTTAAATAACCATGAGTGCTAGTGGCTGTCATTTTGGGCAGCACGGATGTCAATGATAATTTCAGTAATAACTAGTACTCTCGGTTCTTTGGCATCTGTTCTTCCAAGTAGCTTGCCCTCCACACTACCTCCAGCACCTACTTTCATACTCTAGAACATGTCATTATCAATAACTGCACCTCTTCCAAAAACTTGACATTAAATGTCCCATTCACCAACCACCATTGTCTCTCTTCACAGCTTACTTCTCTGGTATATTCATTCCAACAATGGCATACATTCACTCGGGTGTATATCTCCAGTTCCCTTGCCTCTTGCCATTTTACTGATGAGCCAAAACACTGCCTTTAATTAAATTCAGATTCTCAGCCTATTCCCATCAGCATGCAGGTGACTAAATGTAGCTGATGGAAAACACAACCATGTGACCTGTCTCACTTTCACTCCATGTCCACCAACCTCAAAAGGGCTCTTACCTCTCTTGTAATATTCCCATATTTCTGTAGTCCATTCTCTCTCTCCGAGACTGTGTCACACCCTCTCCCAGCTCCACCAACTTTTGACACCTCCTCTCATTGTTTTGATTCCCCTTGCACTGAGAAAATAGAAGTCATGAACACAATTTCTAGAGTACTTCCACCAACACCTCTCCCAGCCCCACCTGCAGCTGTCCCTAGATAGTCTGACTGTATCTAAGTTCCAGTGTGCTGTGGATTCCAATCACCCATAGCAATTATCCCCCAGATCTCCTGCATCATTAATATTTCCCTCTCTTCTAGATATTCTCCAGAGGAGGCAAACAAGCTGGAACACCTCTCAAATAAAAGCTCTCTTTGGCTCCTATTTCCCTTCAGCTATGATCCTGTTTCTCTGTTCTTCTTTACAGGAAGACACCACGATAGAATGGGTTACAAGTGCTATCTTCCTTTGGTCTTTCCAATTCCCTCTTAAATCTATGTTCACCAGGTCTTTGTCCATACTGCATTAACTTGAAGAGCTCAGGGAAAGGTATACAGTAGCCCCCATGTAGCAAAATTTGACTATAACACCCTAGTTCTCCTCATTCTTCACCTATCAGCAGCATTAACGTAGCCATCCTACCTTCCTTCTAAACACTTCATTTGGCTTCTAGGATTCCTCTCATTCTTGGTTCTCCTGCTATAAACACTGGTGTCTTAGTCTCCTTGCTGGTCCCTCTTCATCTCCTCCACCTCTAAACAGAAATGCAGCGGAGTTCACTCTTCTGGTCTATATTTATTCACACACACTACAGTAGCACACCAACGTGGTATCATGACTTTAAATATTATCCTGGTGTTGATGAATCCCCAAGTTTATTTTTCTAGCACAGAAGTTTCCCTTGAAGTCCAGATTTGCATTTCCATGGCCCACATATCAGATTGCCTGTTCAACATCTTCACAAGGTTGCCTAACAGCCTGTCGTTCTGTAATGCACTGAAAATCACTCCTCCCATGGTATGTAGTATTTCAATCAATGGCAAACCTTTCCTGTCAGTTGTTCAGGCCAAAACCCTGAGAGGAAGTTTTGAATCCTGTCTCTTTCTCCACCTAATTTCCAAACCTCAGCAGATCCTATTTGCTGCTTTGCTTTCAAAGTTTATCTGGAATCTAAGCAGTTCTTACCATCTTGGCCACTACCCTTCTTTATCTAGATCACTGTAATAATGCCTTCCTGTCATTCTTGCCTTCTGAAATTTGCTTATAAACATAATTATATTTTTCTTTTTCTCCTTTTTTCCTTTTCCTTTTCCTTTTCCTTTCCTTTCCTTTTCCTTACCCATTTTCCTACTCCCCCCCCTTTGGCAATGACCAGTTCATTCTCCTATGTTTTTTTACTCTTTTTTCCCCTTGTTTATTTGACATAATTATACTTTTAAAACAAAAGTCAGAGTAAAGGTCTTTGGAATGACCTTGAAGGCCCCACTCCTATCATCAATTCTGTGACTTCATATCCTATAAATATCCCCCTACCTTAATCTTCACCAGCTACCTTGCCTCCTAGCTGTTCTTCAACAAAAATCTCTAGTCTCAGAATCTTTTTTCAAAATTCTTTTTCCCAAGATACCCACATGGCTTGCTGCCTTTCTTCCTTCTGATCTATGCTTAAATGTTGCTTTATCATAGAGCCTTCCCTAACCACCTTCTAAATCATTTCAGCAATTCTGACCCCCTTGACACTCAATATCCCTTTTCTGCTTTATCTTCCTTCTTAACACATATTATAATCCAAGCTAACTCTAAATCTAGATTGTATCTATATCTGAGAGAGGGAAAGAGGGAAGGAGAAAGAAGTATATAGTTCTGAACACTAATTTTTTTCTTACTCTATTTCCTGACATTTATTGGCAATCAACAAATGTGTCTTGAATTGATGAAGGAAAAGAAGCAATTAATGAAGGAAAGAAGGAAAGAGAAAAGGGAAAGAAAAAAAGCTAACTATGCTGAGACATGGGAGGAACAGGTGATATGGGGAGATGGAACAGTAAGCTAAACTTCTTAATGACTTTCACTTTGATGATAGCATTTATACTTGATTCCTACAATGAAAAGTTATTTTTAAATTGTATTTTAAAAATATTGTTACGGTGCACCTGGGTGGTGCAGTCAGTTGATTTAGGCTCAGATCATGATCTCAGGGTCATGAGATAGAGCCCCACATAGGGCTCCACACTCAGCAGAGAATCTGCTTGAGATTCTCTCTCCCTCTTCTCCCCACTGCTGACCTGTGGTTTCTCTCTCTCTAAAGTAAATAAATAAATCTTTAAAACATTTAAAAAGATAAATTAAAATACTATTGTGTACCTAATACTGATATAACATTATTTATCAAACTATAATAAAAAGTAATAGCAACCACTACTAGAATCTAAGAATACATATTTTTTCACTGAAAAATATGGAAGCAAAAGAATAAAAAAGCTCCTGTAACAACAATTTTAACGAGATAAACTTTTTATGAAGCCAAAATGATCTCTGATCAAGTAAAACCCATGATTGTTATTTAATGAAGACACACACAAAATTCAGCTATGGAAATAGGATGGATAGAGGTCTATCAGTCAAATATAATTTTAAAAAGCAGACTTTTACAATATTAATATTGAACAAAATTGAATTTAAAATAAAAGCATTAAATAGGCCAGGGAAAGTTCCTTTATGATGATAAATGACATGGTATCAGTTCTGTGATTAAGTTACTGAAGATGAGGGCTTCTGTCTTGCTGGTATTCCTTTTCTCTCTCCATCTCCAGCTCTCACACATTCTCTTTGATGATGCAAGCTGCTACATTATAAGATGGTCTGTGAAGAAGCCCAGATGGCAAGGACCTCCAAGAAGCCTCTGACCAATAGCCTACAAAGAACTGATCCTCCCTATTCAGTCCTTAAGATAATTGAGCCTTGGGGAAGACCCAGAGCCAAAAGACTAAGTCACACTCAAATGCATAGACTCTATGAGATAAAAATGTTGGCCTTTTAAGCCATTATATTTTGGGCTGATTTGTTACACAGCAATAAATAATACAAGGGTCAGAAAGAAAAGACTACTTGAAATGAATAACAATGAGCATATCCTATATCAAAACCTATAGAATAGTGTTATACTCTATGTTAACTAAATGGAATTTAAATGGAATTTATTTATTTATTTATTTTTTTTTTATTTAAGATTTTTTATTTATTTATGAGAATGCACAGAGAGGAGAGAGAGAGAGGCAGAGACGCAGGCAGAGGGAGAAGCAGTTCCATGCACCGGGAGCCCGATGTGGGATTCGATCCCGGGTCTCCAGGATCGCGCCCTGGGCCAAAGGCAGGCGCCAAACCGCTGCGCCACCCAGGGATCCCTTAAATGGAATTTAAATTAAAACTTGAAAAAGGTAAAATTTCAACTTAGGATATTAAAAAAAATACTCGTGGAATGTAACAGTAACTGCCCAGGGAAGTGTTTGTAGTCTTTTTTTTTTTTTTTTTTTTTTTTTTGCTAAAACATGATAGAATGAATGAAAATAAGGGATTTCTGAGTTTAATGCTTTAAAAGATGAAAAAGTAGACCTAAACAGGTAAACCATTTCCAAAGCTATTTGAGAGAAAAAAAGATGTATGTATATAGCATTAAGAATGAAAAAAGAGGGGGGTGCCTGAGTGTCTTGGTTGGCTAAGCACCTGCTTTCGGATCAGGTCATGATCTCAGGGCCCTGGGATTGAGTCCCATATTGGCTTCCCTGCTCAGTGGGGAGTCTGCTTTTCCCTCTATCCCTTCCCCTATCCCCCTGCTCGTGCTCTCTCTCTCTCTCTCATGCTCTTTCTCAAATAAATAAATAAAATCTTAAAAAAACATATAAAAGAGAACTTACAGTCACTGGGTGGTCTTAGCTGACATTGGAAGCTCCTTCTGACTATTCCTCTCCAACATAAAGAAATAGGGAAAAAGTATAGAAATTAGATGCACGTGTCAAAGACCAAATCCCTCAATGTTATAAATAAAGAAGAGACAAGGCCAAGGCTATGAGTGGTAGTCAAAGCCAAATGGGTCACAGGGACAACAGAACCAAATACACAGACCAAATTCCTGAGGTTTTGATGCCTGTCTGGACACAAGAGTCTAGTTTTCAGCCTGAGTCCTCAATAGGAGGAAAATAGTGAACTTCTGCATAAAATTGGAAGTGCAAAAGGCCATCCTTTCTATGAAAGTAAAGTATTTGCTCCACATGCTAGTCAATGGGTATGGCATGGAAACCTGTCATCCAATCGAACTAGAAAAAGAATCCCATACAAGGGATTAGAACTCTCTAGTCTTCTTTTAAAAAAAAGGGAGAGGGGGTGTAGGAACAAGTTTGCACACTACACAATGGGAGGGAACTCCAAATTAAGAAATATACCTGTAATTGGTCCAGAGAGGGAAACTTTTTGGACCCCAGAGAAGGCAAACTCAAATGTCCCATAGTGATACCTACATAAATGAAGATTCCCTGATCTATACTAAGAAACGACCCTATTCTCTAGCGTGAAGGGGATCTCACAGTCAAAACTTTCAAAAGAACAGCAGTAAACTATTTACTATAGTAGAAAGTTTATGGACAATATGGATAAATCTAGACCTTAGTAACTATAAAAGAACACTCTTTAAAAGGTTTATATATGTTTGTATATTATATATAATTGTACCCTGAGGTTTCTATTTCCTCCTTTATTTCTCTATTTTAAAAGTGTGTGTGTGTATGAAATTAAGAATATACTGAATATTTGCAAATGACATATCTGATAAAGGGTTAGTATCCAAAGTATATTAAGAACTTACACAACTCAACACCTAAAAAACAATCCAATTAAAAAATGAGCAAAAGACATGTACAGACATTCCTCCAAAGAAGACACACGAGTGACCAACAAACACAAGAAAAGATGCTAAACATCACTGATCATCAGGGAAATTCAAAGCAAAACTACAATGAGATATCACCTCATACCTGTCAGAATGGCTAAAGTCAACAACATGAGAAACAATGGGTGATGGTAAAGATGCTGAGAAAGGGAACCCTCATGAACTGCTGGTGGAAGTGCAAACTGCTGCAGCCACTTTAGGAAACGGTATGGAGTTTCCTCAATATGCTAAAAATAGAACTACCTTATGATCCAGCAACTATATTACTGAGTATTTATCCAAAAAGTACAAAAACTAATTCAAAGAGATATATGCCCAGCCCCATGTTTATTGCAGCATCATTTACAATGTGCTGCCAAGATATGGAAGCAGCCCATGGCCAATCAATGAATGGATAAAGAAGATGCGGTATATGTGGTGTGTGTGTATGTGTGTATACATAAATATGTATGTATATATGTGCGTATATGCATATATGTGTATATACATGCATATGCTTGTATGTATACAAGCATACCTATGTATGCTTATGTATGTATATGCTTGTACATATACATACAAGCATACGTATGTATATACATATATATATATATTAAATATCTTTAAAGAAGTCTCTGTATAGGGCTTGAACTAATGACCTGAGATCAAGAGTCAGATGCCAAACTGACTGAGTCACCTAGGTGCCCCTGTATGGAATATTATTCAGCCACAAAAAATGAAATCTTGCCATTTGCAACAACAATGGAGCTAGAGAATATAATGCTGAGCGAAATAAGGCAGAGAAAGACAAATACCATATGATTTTACTCCTATGTGGAATTTAAGAAACAAAACAATTGAACAAAGGGAAAAAAATGGAGACAAACCAAAAAAGACTCTTTTAAAAAATTTTTTATGTATTTATGATAGTCACACACAGAAAGAGAGAGGCAGAGACACAGGCAGAGGGAGAAGCAGGCTCCATGCACCGGGAGCCCGACATGGGATTCGATCCCGAGTCTCCAGGATGGTGCCCTGGGCCAAAGGCAGGCGCCAAACTGCTGCGCCACCCAGGGATCCCAAAAAACAGACTCTTAACCGTAGAGAATAAACATATGGCTACCAGAGCGAAGGTGGATGGGGAGGATGGGTGAAATAGATCATGGGGATTAAGCCCTGTGATGAGCTTCGGGTGTTGTATGGGAGTGGTAAAGTACCATACTGCACACCTGAAACAAATATTATACTGTATGTTAATTATATTGGAATTAAAATTTTTATAAATCAAGTTATATATAGCTTATATATAAAATATTCAGAAAGGAAGAAAGAAATAAAAGCTACAAGGGAATTTTCTCTTTTTTTAATTAATAGAATTTCTGGAAACAAAAACCAAAGACTTTGGAAAAAAAGAAACACTCATTATATGGGTTGAACAGGAGATTAGACTGCTGAAGAGAGTATTAATGAAACATTGATGATTAGAAATCACCAAGAAATCAAAAGAGATGGAAATTATCAAAGAAAATAAGAAGCTTACTGTAAACCTAAGAGAATTCCCAGAAAGGGAAACAAATGGAGAGGCAATAGTGAAGAGATAATACATGACTACAAGCAAACGAACTCAAAGAGGATGATTTTTAGACGGAAATCCACAGCAAATCCAGAGAGGAAACACCAGATCCAAATCCTGACAGAAACTTGGGAGGATAAAATGCAAAGAGAAGACTCATGATCTGAACAAGTAAAATTATGAGAGGACAGCAGTCTTTTCATCAGTAAAAATAGAAGAAGTCAAAGCAAGGATATCTTCACAATGATGAGTGGAAAATCCTCAATTATTTTATATTTCCACTACCAGTGTATGAAGGGTTCCAATTTCTCCATATCCTGTCCAACACCTATCTTGCTTTTAAAAATATTAACAATATAGCTATCCTAGTGGGTACTAAGAAGTATCTGATGGTCATTTTGATTCATGTATCCCTAATGGTATGATGTAGAGTATCTTTTCATGTGCTTGTTGGCCAATTGTGTATCTTCTTTGGATAAATGTATATTCAAATTATTGCCCATTTTTAAGCTGAATTCTCTTTTTTAAGATGTATTTATTTTAGAGACAGAGAGTAAGGGGGGCAGAGGCCAAGTGAGAGAGAGAATCTCGTGCAGACTCCCTGCTGAGCACAGACCATCTCCCAGCCTTGAGATCATGACTTGAGCTGAAATCAAGAATCAGACGCTTAACCCACTGAGCCACCCAGGCACCCCAAACTGAATTATCTTTTTATTATTGACTTGTTAGAGTTCTTGTATTTTGTATACAAGTCCCTTATCAGATTTACGGCTTGCATTTATTTTCTCCCATTCTGCGTTTTTATTACTCTCTGCACAGTATCCTTCAAAGCACAGAATTTTTAAGGTTCAGATGAAATACAATGTATCAATGTTTTGCTGCTTGTGCTTTTAGTATTGTATTTGCAAAACGGTGCCTAACCCAACGTCACAACAATTTACTCCCATATTTTATTCTAAGAGTTTATAGTTTTAGCTTTTACATTTAGATGTCTGGCGCACTTTGAGTTAATTTTTGTATCCGGTGTTAGTGGTCCAGCTTCAGTCTTTTGCTTGTGGATATCCACTTGTCCCCACACTGGTTGCTGAAAAGACTATTCCTTCCCCTATTGAATTGTTTGGTCACCCACATCAAAAATCAATTGGCTGTAAAAGGTGAAGGTTTATTCTGGATTCTCAGTTCTATTCCATTGATCTACAGATCTGTCCTTACATCAGTACAACACTGTCTTAATTACTGTTGCTTAGTAGTAAGTTTGGAATTGGGAAGTATGAGTTTTCCAACTACGTTCTTTTTAAAATTGTTTTGTCTATTCTCATTCCCTTACATTTCCATGTGAATTTTAGAATTCGCTATTTCAATTTCTGCGAAGAAAAAAAAAGTCAGTTGGGAGTGTGATAGGAATTGCATCAAATCTGTAGATCAGGGATCCCTGGGTGGCGCAGCGGTTTAGCGCCTGCCTTTGGCCCAGGGCGCGATCCTGGAGACCCAGGATCAAATCCCACGTCGGGCTCCCGGTGCATGGAGCCTGCTTCTCCCTCTGCCTATGTCTCTGTCTCTCTCTCTGACTATCATAAATAAATAAAAATTTAAAAAAAATCTGTAGATCATTGTGGGGAATAGTGCCATCTGAAGAATATTAAAATTCCCAATTACTGAACATGGAATGTCTCCCCTTATATGAAGGTTTTTCTTAAGATTTCAGGGGACAAGTCTTGTGCTTTTTATTGTTGTTTATTCCTAAGTATTTTATTATTTTTGATGGCTTTGTAAATGACATTTTCTTAATTTCATTTTTAGATTTTTAGATCATTCACTGTGCATAGAAATTGTTTTTTTAATATTCTGTATCCTACAATCTTGTTTATTTTAATAGTTTTTAGGGGATTTCTTAAGATTTTTCTTAATAAAAAAAATCATGTCATTTGCAAATAGAGGTAATTTTACTTCTTTTCCAATCTTGAAGCTTTATTTCTTTTATCTGCTCAATTGTTCTGACTAGAACCTCCAATACAATGTTGAATAAAAGTAGGGAGAGCAAATGTCCTTGTCTTGTTCCTGATCACAGGGGGAAAGCATTCCATTTTTCACCATTAAATATAATTGTTATTTGTGACTTTTTTTCATATATAATCTTCATGATTTTTATCAGGTTCAGGAAGTTATTTACTATTTCTATTTTGGATTTTCTCAAATGCTTTTTTCCACATCTATGTTTATTTTTTCCTTGGTTCTAATCAAGGTTTTATTAAATTACTTGCTGTTATTACATTAAATGACTTTTTACATTGAGCTAATCTTACATTCCTGAGATAAATCTCATTTGGTAATGGTGTATGATCCTTTCTATATATTGCTAGATTCTGACTGAGATTTAGTCAGTTTTCTTGAGTGAATATTTCCTAGTTTGCTGTATGTACTAAGATAATTTATAAGGACTTTAAATTTTTGTGTTTTGTAATTTTCACTGAATTGTTTTGTTTTTTTTTTTTTTTTAATTTTATTTATTTATGATAGTCACATAGAGAGAGAGAGAGAGGCAGAGACACAGGCAGAGGGAGAAGCAGGCTCCATGCACCGGGAGCCCGATGTGGGATTCGATCCCGGGTCTCCAGGATCGCGCCCTGGGCCAAAGGCAGGCGCCAAACCGCTGCGCCACCCAGGGATCCCTTCACTGAATTGTTTTACTGGGGAGAGGGTCCATCAAACTCTTAGCTTGTCTGTCATTCTGAAAGATTCCATTTCGTTCTTTTTTATTGTTATCTAGTATTCAGTTGTATGATATACTAAAACATTATCATTCTACTTTATGGATATTTGATTTGTTTCCAATTATTGCGATTACTATAAATTTTCTGTTCATTTCTACTGAAATAAATGTACAAAAATTCTTTAGGGTATAAATACACATATTTACCCTTATAGGATATTTGCATCTTCAGTTTTATGGAGTAAAGTCATATTACTCAATTATAAGTGATTGTCATGAGAGTTCTTGACATTACCTTCCCAACACTGAGGATTGTGGAACTTCTTAAATTTTACCAACATGGTCGGTGTAAAATGGCATTGTACTACAATTTTTGTTTTATCTGTTTGAATGCTGATGAGGTTAAGCATTTCTTTAAGCATTTAATTAAATCTTTTACTTCTGTTTTTATATCTATACCACACACTTTATTTTTCTATTGGATAATTGGAATTTATTGATTTGTGCTTTCCATGTTGGAAGTCTTAAATCCTTCTCTATACCAAAGTCACAAATGTATCCTCATACATTTGTTTCTATAAGATGAACTTTAAAATTTGATTTTCACATTAAAATCCTTAAGCCATGTAGAATTAATTTGGGGGCATGGTGTGAGTTAGAGATTCAACTTCTTTTTTGTTTACTGTTGTTTTGCATTTCTCCTTATGGATAATTTTCTCAGTACAATGTATTAAATAATCATTTTTATTTTTTTACTCATTGATCTGTAATACTGGCTTTGTGATATAGTGAGTTTACATGTATACCTAGATCTGTTTCTAGACCCTCTTATCATACCTGATTGGTCTGTTTGTCTATCCTTGAACCAATATGACACTGTATAAGTTATTATAACTTGGTAATAAAGTCTTTATAAGATGGTAGGACAAGTTCCTCTGCTTGGGTATTCCTCAAAATTGATAGCCTCAAATTTGGCTATTCAGATGACATTTTTATAAATTATATAATCATGCTGACAAGTTCTAAGAAAAATACTTTTAAATTATGACTGGAATTACATTCACTTTGTATATTGAGTTTGGGATAATCATGTCTTCCTATGCATTAATAGGATTTTCCCTATCTATACATTTAAAAATATAATTTGGTGAAGGCTTTTGATTTTATTTTTTAGCTTTTGGAAATATTTTAAGTTTCCTCCTAAGTTTTTGCACTTTTGATCTTTTTCTAAGCTGTATTTTTTAAAGTCCATTTTCTAACTCTTTGTTAGAATTTAGGAATGTCATTGATTTTTACATATTGATCTTTTATCTATTAACTTTGCTAAACTCACTTATTGGTACTATTAATCAGTCTGTTTTGGTTTTCTGTGCAAATAATTATGCCAGCAAGATTAATTATAGATTTACTTTTTTTTTCTTTTCCAATCCTTATGCCTTTTATTTCTTTCTCTCTCTCTCCCTTGTACTCATATGGACTAAAAGTAGTAATAGTGGACATCTTTCCTTTATTCCTGATTTTAAGGAGAATTCTTTTATTTTTTCATCATCAAGCGTGATCTTTGCTGTGAAATATTCATAGAATTTGTTTTTCAATTTAGAAAGTTCCCCTCTGTTCCCAGTTTTCCGACTGACCATTAGCAAAGGATAAAATGGTGGTTTTCAGAAGAGTTTTCTCCTTTAATCTGTCAGGGTGGTGAATTACATAATTTTTCTAACATTGAACTAATCGTACATTCCTGAAAAAACACCATGTTAATCATGACTTATTATCATATAATTTCTTTCTGGATTATATTTGCTGGTATTGTTATTTTATCCACATTCCTGAGTGTGATTACCTGAAATTTTGATTTCTTGCATTGCAAATTTATGCCAGCCTCACAAAATTAGAGAATTTTCCCTTTGCCCTATTCTCTAGAAGCATTTGTGTATATTTTCAATTTTTGGCCCTACAAGATTTGTTAAAACTTGCCAATATAATTTTCTAAGAAGACTTGCAATTTTTGAGTCTTTTAATGATCAGAGCAACATTTACATTTTAGATTTCTTTTTGATCCTTTATGGAAGGTGTATTTTCCCTCTGTCCGTCATGCCACAATGTATAACTTTATTTCTATAAAATTGTTCGTAATATTATTTTTTTATTTTTAAAAATTCTCTTCTCTATGCAGTTGTGACCCTTTTCATTTTTTTTCTCAACTTTTTTTTTTTAATTTTTATTTATTTATGATAGTCACACAGAGAGAGAGAGAGAGGCAGAGACATAGGCAGAGGGAGAAGCAGGCTCCATGCACCGGGAGCCCGATGTGGGATTCGATCCCGGGTCTCCAGGATCGCGCCCCGGGCCAAAGGCAGGCTTAAACCGCTGCGCCACCCAGGGATCCCAGACCTTTTTCATTCTTATTATCCTTGTTATCTTGTACTCCTGTCTTTTCTTGATTGCTCTTGCTGGGTGTTAGCCAATCTTACTGTACTTTTCAAAGTTCTGGTCTTTGAATTCAAAGATCTGTTAGCTCTCTTGATCTCTAGTCTCTCTTCTCTACTTCATTAATTTATACTCTTTTTTTTTTATTTTATTTTATTTATTTATTTTTAATTTTTATTTATTTATGATAGTCACACAGAGAGAGAGAGAGAGAGAGAGAGGCAGAGACACAGGCAGAGGGAGAAGCAGGCTCCATGCACCGGGAGCCCGATGTGGGACTCGATCCCGGGTCTCCAGGATCGCGCCCTGGGCCAAAGGCAGGCGCCAAACCACTGCGCCACCCAGGGATCCCTAATTTATACTCTTATATTATCTTCTTTCTTCTATATTTTTTGTGTTGGTTTTGTTGTTCTCACTTCTTAAGTTGGCTTGTTAATTTTTAGCCTCTCTTGTTTTGTAATATAAGCGTTTAAGACTATCAATTTCTTTCTAAGTTCCACTTTAGTAACATCTTTCAAGTTGTTTATAAGCAGGATTTTCAATATAATTTGGTTTTTTTTTTAAGATTTTATTTATTTATTCACAAGAGACAGAAAGAGAGAGGCAGAGACACAGGCAGAGGGAGAAGCAGACTCCCTGCAGGGAGCCCTATGCAGGACTCGATCTCAGGATCACAACCTGAGCCAAAGGCAGTTGCTCAACCACTGTGCCACCCAGGCGTCCCTCAGTATCATTCAGTTTTAAGAATTTTTATCTTCCATTGTGATTTACTTAAAATTTTTTATTTCTAATTATAAGAGGTGTTTAAAATTAGTTATTTTGATTCTTACTGTATATCTTTTAGATTCAGAGAGAGCTATTCTCCCATCACTGATCAAGGACAACCCTCTAGGAAATACACATCCTTTGCACTTAAAGCCCACGGATCTTCCCTTGGCTTTTTCTAGACTGGATAAAAATCTGTCTCTCTTGCCTGGCTTTTCTCCTTTCTTGAATCTCAGTCTTGAGAGCATCTGTAACCACAAGTCTGAGGTCCCCATAGGTTTGAGCCTTTTCCACAATCTTTTATCTGACCTCTACTGCCCAGTGTCACCATCACAGTCAAAGGCTATGCCAGAGCTCTGGCTAAGAATCCCTGGGCTTCATCCTGAAGAACTTCCACCTTGGTTAATGGTTTGTACCTCTGATCTTTCTATCCTTTGAAAAGTTTTTCATCCAGCTATGTTTTGCCCATTCTTCTCCATGACTCCCTGTCTTGGGTCCTGATTAACTCAGCCTCTCTAATTTCTTTCACTCTAGTTTGATATATAAAATTAGAAATGCCGGGATCCCTGGGTGGCGCAGTGGTTTGGCGCCTGCCTTTGGCCCAGGGCGCGATCCTGGAGACTCGGGATCGAATCCCACGTCGGGCTCCCTGCATGGAACCTGCTTCTCCCTCTGCCTGTGTCTCTGCCTCTCTCTCTCTCTCTGTGACTATCATGAATAAATAAATAAAATCTTTAAAAAATAAATAAATAAAATAAAATAAAATTAGAAATGCCTATCTGCGCCCACCCCCACCCAGTACACTTTGCACTTCAACTTATTTTTCATGGCTATTCACCAGCTACATACTTTCTGTGTCTTCATCTTTAGCCTTGATCCTAGGTTTCTATCATTTATTCCTTGCAATTCTCCATACCTTCATTCTTCTATTCTTATTCTTTCCTTTTATTTTTATTCCTTTATTCTGCATGGAAACTAAGTGCTAGAATCTTAAATTTTTTTCATAATTCTAGTTTATTCTATTAGCATGTGCTAAGCACCACTTTAGCACTTTAAAAATATTAACTCAGCTAATAGTTATTACTACCCCCAGGTTATAGTTACTATTCCTATCATCCCCATTTTATAACTGCAGTAACTGAGGCAGGGAAGGTGAATAGATCGTTCAAGGAGAGATTGCTTGTTAAGGTAGCCCTAGGATTTGGATGCAAGTGGCCTGATTCTAATAACTCTGCTCTCAAATGCTATTCCATGGTGCCATTGTGAAGCTCTTTATTCCTACTACTCAGTGTTGTTTTCTCCCTCCCTCCTCTGAGCTCCCACTGAAACTTACTTGTCCTGCTACCATGGCACTTGAAGGAGACTGACTTTCCTATAATTTAGTGTACATCTTCTCTGCAAGGTTATATGCTCCCCAATGGTAGAGAATGTTCTCATTTTTTCTATTCCCAGAACCTAGTGTCACTATCAGGTTGTACACAGAATAACCATTCAATAAGTTGAATAAAGGAAGATGTTTCATCAAGAGGCCCCTCAGAAGGCAGCAATAGTACAGGGGATAAAACCCAGGACTTTGATTCAGGAAAATAGTTAAAAATCTGGCTCTGGGGGCACTTCAGTGGCTCAGTCATTTAAGTGTCTGACTCTTGATTTCAGCTTAGGTCATGATCTCAGGGTTGTGGGGTCGAGACCCGCATCAGGCTCTGAGCTTACTCGGGTCTGTCTCTAAGATAAATGGGTAAAATCTTTAAAGACAGCCTGGCTCTGATATTTGATAGCTTATATAAAGCTATGTGACTTGGGCAAGCCACCTTACCTCCTTACCTTTGATTCTCTTAACAAAAATAGAAATAAAATCCTCTCCTTCGTGTGACCTTGGTGTTTGACTCAACATAAGTTTTACATGGAATATTATATTCTTCATCTCTTATTCTTTCCTTTCCTTAAACTATAGGTCCATGAGTCACTCCAACATTCTTCCTTCACTTATTCTGTACAGCTCTGTGCTGTCACTTAGACTCATTTCTTCATCTCTTCCCCTTGGAACTTCATTACATGTGCCAGAGTCCTTAAGCATCCCAGGAGCAGTGATTATTTCTGTATTGACCATTGATTGTTGTTCTGGACTCTGCCCCTCACTTTGGTTAGGTGAGGAACTAGGATCTCTTTCTCTTTTGGTGGATAGTTAGGGTTGACCAAAGGAGAAACTTGCATGAGATTTGGGAGACAAAGCAGTGGTCATCATTCTCAGAGAACCTTCTTTTGCAATCACCATTGTGGAAGAATGCTGAGAAACCCAGCAGGTCCCAGCTTGTCCTAACTCTCCCCTGTTCCTCATCCATTAGTTCCTGGCCATACTGTCAAAGTGGCCATCCCAGCCCCAGATGCTTGACTCAGGGGCAGCAGTGCTCCCCTTCTTATTCACTTTTGAGGAACAGGATACGTTCCACTTTCTCAAAGCTCCATCTTGGCCATACATGCCAAACTCTAGGTGAATTCAGTTTCTAATATTCCAACTGCTCCTTGCAGATTTTTGCTTCACCAGCTCCTCTCACATTTGAACAAGGTGTAGATATCCATGCAGTATCTCTAGCTTGTCATATGCATGTGGGAGGGTAGATAGGAAGGGGGTGATACCTGGCATAGAGTAGGTGCCCCCCAAAATATTTGTTTGATCCTCAAGATCATGAACTACATCTTAGGACTGTATTCAATATATTTTACATTGCTGGATTAGTATATGTTAATTTTCTAAATGGCACATGGAAGAACCAGAAATGACAATGAACCCTGATAAAGAGATCAAGGGGACAAACTAACATAATCAATAGAGTTATATGACATGGGCAAGCCCCAAGAAAAGATAGCGAAAATCTACAGATTCAAATAAGAACACAGGAAAAATAATCACTCCATAGTTAACATAGAATACAATTAAGGCAAGCAAAAACATTATAAAGAGATTCTTTCATATTAATGTTTTCTGAATAATGTAGAAATAAAGTTTCCATGGGTGTCATATATAGGTAGATTACATGTCAAAAGGGTCAAACTATGTCCCCTGTTTCTTATGTTGTTCTACCAGTAGATCACTTGGAAGAAAGACACCTGAAATAGGAGAATTCAGTACATTGATTCATAATTATACATGTTATAAATCTTCTGCAAATTCTATTTTAAGACTTCACTGAAGTCTTTCCTCTCTCTCTTCTTCATCTTCTTCTTCTTCTTTTTTTTAAAACTGCAATGGTACCCACCCAGACGTTTGATCCCTGAACAAGTGTGATGTGTTCAGGAGGTACATTTAATTAAATGAGGATTTAACAGGAGCACTGGTGTGTGACTTTTCTTTTTGAACTACACAGAAAAAGGAAAGCCAAAACCTATGGTAATGTGACATTTTAGTTGCAAATTCAAACTGGAAAAAAAAAAAGGAAATGCTAAAGTTATGGTTGTCATAGTAATTCTAGCTAAACCACAGTACACATAGTGTATTTCCCAAAACTCATTTACACTACAGAGTCTTATATATTACCTATTATATCATATATTTTAATGTTACGTAGTGCATGATTCCTACTAACATATGCATTGAAATGAAAACAAAACAAGCTCTCTTTTTTTTGTTTACATATTTTGCTATGGTTCATCTACTAGAAGCTGAATCTGAAGACTGTTCCTAAATACATACTAAAATTTACAATTCTGGGTATAGTTTATTTACTATGTCTTCCTTTCCCACCACCAGAACTTGGCGTTTGGAGTAACATAGTCAACAATAAATGAGACGATCTCATCTGAATTCATCCGTATTCATTCACATCAAAACCCTCTGACTTGGAACATTAAAAAATAGACAGTTGCTGAAATCTGTAATTCCAGTTGTCTCTTTCATCATTTCTACATACATTACACATTGCATACCAGGTACTTTCAAGTCCCTTCCAGCCTGGATATTCTATGATTCTCCTAAGTTATAGACTTCTTTATCAAAAAATACCCCATTGCTTCTCCAATTGTTGTTCTACTTTCCCCTGATGAATACTTTTTGAAATCTCATTTATTTTTGTAAGACAAGACAAAATTGAAACATCCCCTGGGCAACAAATAATAGCATGCATATCCTATCTTTTCTTCCCTCTGCTAAAAGTTGTGTTTGTCTTAGGGCAAAAGCTGATAGAAAAGCCTAGATTTTATGAATAGCTTGAAGGCAAATTATTATAGTTCACATCTTCCGAGCTTCAAATCATCTCAGCCAATAAAGTATATAACCCTAAATACATAATTTGGGGTACATTCTATCAAACAAACCTAAGTAGGAGAGGGAAAAGATCTTTCCATTTCTCTGTTACTTTAAAGCATCATTCCAATTAAACATTTCCCTCTTCTAACAAGAGATAGATAGCAGGGCCGGGTGCTCTCAGCTTACACCAGTTCCAGCCAGCCTGCAGTTGACCTTGGCATCCTGTTTTTTCATATCACTTATCTTGGTGAATTGTAGTCCTGTTTTTATTCATCTCTCCTCCATATAGAACTCAGGGTTCAGAACTTACCCTGTCCCTCTGTTTTGCATACCACTGCACCCTGGTCCACTTCACAAAGTGAAGTACCACATAGTAAGCAAGTGTATATGTATTTGTAGAATTAATTCACTAATGGTTTAGAACAGGAGAAGCCTCTGTCTCCGTAGCATAGATGCCATATTGAGTTCACATTGAGCACTTCATACATTTTTGGTGAAGATAAGGGGAAGGCAAGTGGGAAAGAAAGCCTCTAGCAGCTGTCTGAGACGAGCAAAAAAATTTTTTTAAGACATCCAAGGGAGGGGACACCTGGGTGGCTCAGTGGTTGAGCATCTGCCTTCAGCTCAGGTGGTGATTTCAGGTCCCAGGATTGAGTCCCGCATTGGGCTCCTCGCAGGGAACATGCTTCTCCCTCTGCCAATGTCTCTGCCTCTCTCTGTGTTTCACATGAATAAATAAATAAAATCTTAAAAAAAAAAAAGAAAAAGACATCCAAGGGAGGAATGTGGCTCTAGAAGAAATCACAGACATTAGTGACCACCAGAGTATTTGCTATATTAAAAATGTAGTATATTTGGCCCTGGTTTCTGAGACACTGCCCTATACCCTGACAGTCATGGCAATGTCTAAATCCAATGTTTGTGCAGTGTTTTGCATGTCTCAGCTCATATTTGGCGAGATGTTAGGAAATGCCATTTGTCGTGTCCAGGTGTTTGACAACATTAGGACCATTTTGTTTTCATCTGCCCGGTGTTCTCTCCTAGTGACACATTCCACAAATTGAAAGAGCATGCCAGAAAGAGAATATACTGAGTTATCATTGTCCCCAAAGACCCTGGACCAGAAGTCACCATTTCACAAAATAAGGGATCTGCCAGTGTTTGCAAATCAGGAGATAACACCTTAGGAAATCATTTCTGCTTAGTGGAGGGCCAGGGAATCAAGCTAGGAGGTGGGGATAGGTGGAAAGATTATTCTTCCTTCTTTCAGAGAAATGCACATGGAACCTTAGCTTCATTTTGAGTTTGTTATAAACACATTAGATATTTCTTGTATTCCTCAGCGCTTCCTTGTTCTTCATGAATATTAACTCATTTGGTCCATATAATGGCATTACACATGTCTGTAATACTGCTCTTTGCTTGACGTATCCATCTCCCCTCCCCACTTCTACTAAATGATACCCTGGTGTGGGGGAGGTGGTAATGTGACCGGCCAAATTAGTGAAATCCCCAGCCTCCATTGCATGGCCATGTGATGAGGTTCTATCCAATGAGATACAAACAGGACTTTGGGGATGGACTGGCATTAATAAATAATACCGTGGAACAACCCAAGAGAAGACCTCTATGCTTTACTACTTTCTCTTTCCCCTTCATTCTGCCTGGAATATGAGTACCTGTAGATACAGAAACTACCTTGAAACCATGAGATTAAAAGTCACATATTTGCACATTAAGGATGATGACACAAAACTAAGGAAAAAGTCTAGAAGATGAATGGTCTCTTGGAACCATTTCTCCAGCCCTGGACTGCGTACTCCTGACTTTTTGTTACTCTAGAAAAATAAACACTCCTTGAATAAGCCACTGAACTCACATTTGTTGAGTGTAGATGAACTCAAATCCCCAGTAATAGAGGTGGGTACTATTTAAATCCCTGTGTTTCTAGTGCAGGAATGAGGCACAGAGATTTAGCAGCTTGTCCAAGATCTCTCAGACAGGAGGTGGAGAGACTAACCTAGGAGCCTAGGCCAGTGGCTCCTGGACCCTTGCTTCCAGCATCCTGTCCTAAGCTTTTCCTCTGCTTGATTGCTACAGATCCCCAGGGCCTTTGTATATTCTTCAAACCCTCCACCAGTCACCCCACTTCCCTGGTTCCAACGTAGAACTGTAGGACTGTTGATGACAGTCCTCACAGCATCCCAACTTAAGATAAAGGAAGCTATTTCAGAAAGAAATCAGTTGTGATAGTTCTTAGAGACACATGAAAGCTTTAAACAAAGTCCTGAACTAACAGGCTGCATATCTGTTTTGCAGTGGGCTTAGGCAAAATAAACTACAAGAATGAAAATGCCTTTCACTTCCAAGGGGTAAATCACTGTCACTAAGATGTAGTTCTCAGGCAGTGCCTGGAGATCCAGGGTTTAGCTGTCAATCTCCAACCATCATGCTCTCAAATCTTTTCTCTCCTAGCAAAATTTTAAGAGGGGATGCAGAGGTTCTGCCTCTTGATATAAATTGTTTTAGTTGCTTATTAAATTTGGAAATGTACAACATTGAAAAGCAAAAAGAATGCAAATTTTCTGCTGGCAGCCTTTCTTCCAAGAAAGTCCATAGCCCAGACAGTGGTAACTTTATAAAACAGAGCATGGGAGGGGGACAACAAAGTGCTTAAAATCTGGAAATAGGCTTAATCCACCCACTGAGTTTAAGAAGCATTCCAGAGCATAGTCATTTGGCTATTTGAATGACGGCCTTTACAATGCAAATTACTCTTCTATTCAAATAGAAAATCTCTGAGCACTGGGATGAAGTTACAGGTGCTTTTGTCAGAAACACCTTAGAGCAGCATTTCCCAGAGGGTCCAATGGTCAAATTTAAGAAACACTGGATTTGACAATGTGCATTAGCATATTAGAGTCTTTGCTGGTTTCTGCACCACAGGGACAGGTTGAGCATTATTCAATACATCTAAATACATTTGGGGGAAATATTAATCTATACGGAAATTGGGAACATCATATCTTTACCTTATCAGGTCAATGATTACATTAACATTTTTATAATCCTCCTCCCCACTCACCCCTATTCATAAAGGCTTTAGCTGTGCAGGAACATTGAATCGATTACAGTCAATTCATGGTTTTTGCAGACTCCATATTTGCGAATCTGCCTACTTGCTGGAACTTACCTGTAACCATCAAATCAATACTCAGGCACTTTTGTGGTCATTTGTAGACATGCACAAGGAAGAAAGAAATTGTCCCCCAATGTGCAGGTTATCAGCTGAGACAGAACGATGCAACGCTTTCCCTTCTTGTTTTAGTTCTCGTACTAAAAACAAGTGTCCTTTTTTTGCAATATACTTAGCACCACATCTTTTGCATTGTTGTGCTGTTGATGATTTAGTTTAAAATGGCTCCCAAGTATGGTGCTGAAGTGCTGTCTACTATTCTCAGGGAAGAAGCCTGTGATGTGTCTTACAGAGAATGTATGTGGTGTGCTCCGTTCAGGCATTAGTTACAGTGCTTTTGGCCCATGTAATACATAGGTATATATATTATATGTATATAATAGTAATGAATCAATAATTAATACCCTAACCCTGTATTTCTCCTGTGAGCAATAGTTCAGGATTCATTAACTCAGTGTTTATGACAGCTTTATAGAGCATATCTACCAAAAACAACTGGAGTCGATTGTATCAAGTTCCTAGTTATAACTTTATATGTGATGCTCCTCAGCTTCAGGACATTTTTATTTAAGAAGAGCAGTGATGGAAACAAAACTAGAATTACATCACTAATGAGTAATCACTCCAGGTGGGCACCATTTTAAGTTATTTGCCTGTATTACTTCATTGAATCCCTAGGACAACTTGGGAGGTAGGAACACTTGAGTATCTGAATTGTGCTTGAAGAAACGAAGTACAGAGAGACTAAGCAACCTGGCCATGGTCACACAGTAAACAGCAGAGTTAGGATTTAAACCTGGGCTGACTCCAAAGCCATGCTTATAAGCATGATATTATGAAGTCTGTATAGAGCAAAGTAGTTAACAGGGTGCATTTTGGTTAAGAACTTGAACAAAATAACCAAAAACATACTGTGCAAAATGGTAAATGCCCACCTGAGGATGATAAATAATGCTGGAGTTGTTTCCACTGAAGAGATTCCAGTGGCAAGCAATGGCATCTTGGGGCTGTTAACTGATGTTGGATGATACTCTGGTTCTGGGCCACAGTTTTTCCTTTGGGGTTTGGATAGTTCAGTGTACCTCCATTTAGGGCAAATTTAGATCATACAAGCCTTGGAGCAAGAGAAAACCCTGTGGATCAAGACCCACTGGCAAACTCTTCTTAATCATAGTGACTGTTCTCCTGTGTTCACCTCACCTACTCAGAGCCCTAATGGAAGCCATGCAGTAGTCACAGCAGGAGTATAAAGAGAAAGAAGGGAAAACGTGTTTTGTAGAGAGGGTGTGGAGAGAGGTGGATAATTGTGGAGAAAGAAAAAATGAAAACCATAACAATGAACAGGGAACCCATTTAGGTAAAGCTTCTTATGGCCTATGTAGAATCTATTTCTCTCCTCAACCCACCTAATACATTTCTGTCCTTTCTTCAAAATTTAACTAGAATTGACATGCTAGTTGGTCTTCATGAGCCATTGTCCACTCAGATCTATCATTCTCTCCTCTCTCTGCTTTGTTTGTCTGCAGTTGGGGAAAGAAAGAACTCAGGCATTTCTTCCCCATTCCCAGAGTAACAAAATCATCCCAGTTTGCCTGGGACTTTTCTGGTTTTGGCAGAGTTCCACATCCCGGGAAACTGCTCAATGCCAGGCATACCTGGTATAATTGGTCACCCTACTTACTTCTCCCTGCTCTGGCATAATGCCTCTGTGGTAACTGGGTCCTTCCAGGACTCACTTCCTGCCAGGACACCCTCCTCCACACCTCCATGTTTCCAGTCTCACTAGGTTCTAGTTATTTTATTTCCTTACCTCATCCTGGCCCCAGAGCCATGCTCTCTATTGTCTTTTCCCTAAACCCTGTCCACACATCCATCAGCTGTCCTTTCTATGAGAGTCTCCATGTGAACAATCTGGAGTGAATTCTGCTCCTGCCATCACACTGAGTGAGGCCTGCTCTCAAGACCTAATTTAGAAGTGACCTCTCCTCTTCCTCTCCTCTCCTTCTCCTCCTAGAGGCTCTTAGTATTGGATACACCCTAGTGTTCTGCATTAACTCAGCAATGCTTATTGCATAGTCATTCCTTTGTGGATAGAGACTGCCCAATACACCTCTGTGGGCCTCATAGCACTTAGCACAGAGCCGGACACTTAAGGCCCAGTCATTCGGCTCACTTGTTGATGAGTACATGGCTGATAATGAGGATGAATGACCCCACAGCGGGGCTTGCCATAAAGACCATATTGGCTGCTCTTTGACTCTTGCACAACTCTTTATTTTGCAGTTTTGACTAGGTTGACATGTTTTCCTCCAAATCTTAGATATGGTCCAATAAAGAGATAGGAATTGAAGTTTGAAAGACTATATTTATTGTAGTGGGTAATGATCCCCCAAAGAGATCATACTCTAATCCCCAGCACCTATGAAAATGTTACACTTCACGGCAAAGGAAAATTAAGGTTCCAATGAGTTGACCTTGAGATGGGGAGATTATTGTGGATAACCAAGGTGAGCCAATGTTATCATAAATTCCTTAAAAGTGAAAGAGGGAGAAGGCAGGAGGCAATATCAGAGGCTGAGAGAGACTAGGAGATGGTGTCCTTCTGGCTTTGAAGATGGAGGGGGGGCCAACAGCCAAAGAATGTGGAGAACTTTCTAGAAACCAGGTAAGGTAAAGCAACCCATTCTTCCCTATAGCTTCAGAAAGAACACAGTTTGGCTGATGCCTTGTTTTTAGCCCACTGAAACCCACTTTGGACCTCTGACATCCAGAACTGGAAGATAATTAATTTGAATTATTTCAGGCCACTAAGTTTATGGTAATTTGTTATAGCAGCAATGGGAAACTGATAAAGTCAGGAACCAAAAAGGAATTGTGTTCTGTTAATGCTTTGATTTCATAGCCAAATCTTACAGAATTAAGAAAAAAAAACCTTTCCCCATCATTTGAATCATGTCTTTAACTCTGCAGCAGGCATAACCAGTAATTATTTTATTTTTTACAAGATTTATCTATTTATTTGAGAGAGAGAGAGAGAGAACAGAGAGAAAGAGAGTACAAGAGGAGAGGTAGAGCAAGAGGGAGACAAGAATAGTTCTGTTGAGCAAGGAGCCAGACTCTGGGCTCGGACATGGTGCTCAATCCCAGGACCCTGAGATCATGACTGCTTAACTGACTAAAGCAGCCCAAGTGCCCCAATAATAGAAATTTATATAAGTCTAAATTCATAGTCTTTAAAAAACACAGTTGAGAAATATCTGATGACCATTATTGTTAGATCATTGGCTTTGTAGGAAATTGTCAACTCTTCCCTATTTTTTGACCCATACATTGTTGCCTAGGGTCCCTCTTACAGATTTTTCCTCTTTCGCTTCTCTGGCTGTTTGTTGGTTGGTTTGTTTTCCTATGGCTCATCCCCAGTTAACTTGTTGATTGGATCATTAACTACTCAATTCTCCCGGGCCCACAGGATAAAGTCCAAGCTCTGGAAACTTATATTTAATCTAATCACATTCAGCTGAAGTCAATAACACACATTACCCACCCCTACTCACCTCCCCTCTCCAAAGAAGTTTTGTCTTAGGCTTTCTGGCCAGAGACGTTGCTAACCATCCTCCAAAAAGACCCAAATGTCAAAAGTACTGAGGTTGAGAAACCCGGTCTAGGTAATTAGCTAGTTTCTCTATTACTTATTTATTCATCAGTTTAAAACCAAACATTTGCTAAATTTTTATTATCCCCTAGACTTCATAAAATTAGATTCTAGAAACTTAGTCTTGTTGGTGAGGCACTTATGTTAACAGTTACAGTCACTAAAAAACAAAAAGACTGATGTAGTCACTAAACTATAAGCTCTAAAAGGTCAAGGAAACACATGCTGATGTATCCCTAGCACTGCATAAATTCTCAATATTTGCTATTTGAAATAAGTATTCAATATAGAGAGATATGCAGAAAAATCCATGGGAACTTAGAAAAAAGAATTTCTATCTTAAACTTACAGGGTCAGAATAAGCATCCTGAACAAGATTGTCCAGGCAAAGGGGTGGGACAGAGTGGTGAAGAGGTAGCATATTAATATTTATCAAGCATATTTTTAAATTTATACATCAATTTATCAAGCATATCTATCGATATCTTAATCTGGGAAAAATGTATGTGCATTGAATTCTTATGAATTTCAAATTCCAACAAATAGCTTCATAAGTAAAGAAATTATCATAATTATTGGGTAATACACAATATTTTTCTGGTGGTAAAATTTGCTGCCATGTCCCAGATCTGCTTTGTATGTAGAATTTAATTTTTATGTGTATCCAGAACTGTAAATTTTAAAACCGAAAAGAAACATGAACAAAGACTCTGTGGCCTGTGAGACTGTATTAGGCAGTGTAAATAATGCCTTTATCTTGAGTTCCCAAAGGAGAGGAGCCAGAATAGGTTATTTGAGGAAATAATGGGTAGAAATTTTCCAAATTTGGTGAAAACTAAACCTACCAATCAAGAAATTAGTGAGCCTTAAGCAGGATAAACACAAAGAAAAATATACTAAGTAGTATTAAAGTCAAATTGTGGCAAGCTAGTAATTTTGAGTATTGAGTATCCCATTTTACTTGCTAGTCATCCATTTTCTTTCATCTGTAAAATGGGTATAATACCCAACTTGTATTTTTTTTCAAATATTAGAAGCAAGGTATGTAAAGCAAACCCCCCTGACATGGGGGTTTTAAACAAAGGCTCAGGAAAGGCCTACGTTCAAAACTCAGCTCTGCCACTGAGGGATCTTTGGCAGGTTACTGAAATGTTCTGTTTCTTGGTTTCCTCACCAGTAAAATGGTATTATAATCATCCTACGTATACCTCACAGGAATGTGAGGGTTAAATGAAATTATGAATCCGAGATAAAACAATGTCTGAAAATGGCTAGCACTAAATGAATGTCAGCCACGTTCTAGCACTGAAGTCATATCCTTCCCTGAGCTGTGCCTGCTGCATCCCTGATGCATGGACCATGCTCCAGGCTCCTTGAGTAGAGAATGTGCTGCGCTTCAGTAGAGGGGAAAAAAAAAAGGTCAAGCATCTCCCTGGGGTATAAACTTGCAAGGCCAGGCAGATTCTAGTTTTCCTTAAGATCTGTAAGACAATCTATTTTTGCAACCAGCAATTTTTTTAATCGAATTGTCTTTTAATAAAGTTCTTTTTCTTCTTCAAAGTGTACAGAAGAAAGTTAAAAACTATCAAGTAATATTAATGCTGAAATAATGGATAAAACACCATTCCATGGAACTGATAGTCATCACTTTTGTCCTTGCCAGCTCTCAGGAGCTCCCGAAATGTAGGTGTGCTTTGAGTTCTCTGTTGGTATTCATCCTTTGGGAATGTCTCATGTAAACAAACACACGGATAAAAGAGGATCAACATCCCTCTTTGCACAAGAAAAAAATGACAGCTAATTCACACAAAGGGATATCTGTCCATCATCCTGTCACCAAGATCCACCTTGCTTTGTTGGATCTGGCATCTTAGTAAAGCCCTTTTCTCTTAAAAAGACTAGAGTCTAATTCAGTAAGACCTTGTTTAGGGTGTTATTTTGACCTTATCATTTCATATCATCATGGGGCAAAGGGGTTTGGATCAGTATCTCTCTCCCCACTGATTTTACTGACAACATTGAGAGTCTCATCTCAGAGGAATGGAAGTAAGTGCATTTATTGACAACATCTAAATAAGAGAAGATTAGTGGTTTTGCCGAGGAAATGAAGACAACTTGACTTTTAGAAAAGCCTTTTGGAAACTGACTGCTTATAACTACGTACACTTCACACTTGGAGTTATTCCAGTTATTTCTCCAAAGTATAGACAAACTGTCTTAGTCAAACATTCTTTTGATGGCAAGTAATTGACAGCAACTCAAATGTACTTGTGGAAAAGGAATGCATCTATTGGGAAGTTAGTGAGTTCTCCTGCAGAATCCAGAAGAGACTGGGCCCTTCTGGTAACTACAACCAGAAGTAGAAAATGAACAGGAATCCAACCTGCCTCTTTTCTCAATTTTTTTATCTCTTTTCTCTAAGCATGTCTTTGTTATCTCTTTACTGAGCAGTTTTTCACCATCTCCTTGTACATGGCAGAAGGGGCTGCATTTCCAGCTCCCTTGGATTCACTTGCAGTCAGGTCCCCAGGCAGAAATTAATGAGTTACTTCTGAATCCCATCTCCAAGTTACTAGGGGTCAAACCTACCCATGATGCTGAGATCAGATGTCTTCCAGTGGTCTTTATAAGCATGGTCGATGTGGGGACATAGTTTGCAGGGGACAGAATTATGTGGCACAAGCATGGGTGTCTGGACTTCATTTCTGTAATGAGTAGGGGGGTAGTTCTTAGCAAAGGGAGATATTTAACAGATATCCCCCCAAACATAAAAAGAATTGGCTTTTTTTTTTGCTTTTACAAATGAGAATTGGCTTTTTTATGTAATAATATTTTACATAATAAAAAGATAATGTTTTCTCTGCAAAGAATTCAGCTCCTTTAGGGGTGCCTGGTTGGCTCAGTTGGTTGAGTGTCCAGCTTGATTTTTAGCTCAGGTTATGATCTCCAGGTTGTGGGATCGAGTGCCACATTGGGCTCCATGCTCAGCAGGGAGCCTACTTGAGATTCTCTCCCTCTCTCTCTGCCCCCTCACCTCCACTCATGCACATACTTTCTCTAAATAAATAAAAGAATTCAACTCTTTTTTTCTCCCAATATGACAGTGTATAAGGGAGAAGCCCAGCCTGATAGAGGCCTTGGTGTGTGGACAGGTGATGTGAAAGAGTACAGATCTAAGATCCTTAGGAAAGCACAACTTGTTCTCTCAGGGTGTCCTAACTGTCCTTTACAATGGCCAAATAGCAGAGGTTTTATTTTTTTTAAATAAAATTCTTTCTGCAGTTACTGGAAATTTGAGCCCAAACCTAAATATTAGCAAGGATAAAATTTTATCTAGAACTTTGTACTGTTTATTTTTTAAAGCATTAAAATTTATAGCTGAGCTGAAGTTGGTTTAAAGTGTAATAAAACATGGGTTATTCCCTTGAGATAATACCTTGGGAATATACAAAGAAGTTGATAAAGCCTGAAGGCATTTTCCATCTTGATGTGTTGACTTAATGATGAATTTAAACTTTCCCCATAGTATTTCTCAGAATGTCATTATGTATTTCTTGGAATTATGCATCATCTGCCTCTCTCTCAGATTTTTATCCTAAACTCATTCAGAATGAACTGGCTCTTCAGTTTCCTTGTAACTTCCCATTTTCCATAGAATCTATGATGATTCCCAGTCTCTCCTTCATGTAAATAACATTAATGTTATTTGTGTAATATCACTTATGTAAAAAAAAAATCCATACATTTTAGAGGCATTGACTGAAGAGTAGTGGGATAAATTGTCTGATACCGAGGTCTTCTTTTTAAATACTTCAGCAAACAAAAACAAAAATGAGAAAGAGAGGTATAGATGAAGCTAATGTCAGGTTTAAATAATAGGTGTATAGAGGTGTATTCCACAATTTCCTCTGCTTTTGTCGATATTGAAAAGTTTTAACAATAGTAAAATATTTAATTGTTAAAAAACATGATCTAGTTTAGTCATTCTTCTGCTGTTAGAATTCCTCCATGATACTCCTGGCCATGTGTTGTTGAGCTTCTGTTTGAAAATCACCAGATGAGGGGATTCATTGTTTTCTAAAGCAGCCCATTCCATGTTGGGACAACTGTGACTATTTTGTACCATGTGAACATTCACTGAGCTGACGCATCTATTACCCCAAACTTTTATTACCAACACTGGAAAAAAATGGTCAAGGTAAACTTTTTTAGAGCTATTGGAATTAACCAAAGGCTTGTAACAACCCAGAAATAGTTTGTTCAGGAAACACAGTTGAATATCAGTAAGAACAACAAGGTGTGTAACATTTTAACTTGCTTGATTCTCCTTTTCCCGCATTGGTTTCATAACAGCCTTAAAAACCAACAATTCCACAAGTAGCCCAGCAGCATCTGGAGGTGACAGAAAGGTGTTGAAAATCCTCCAAAGCCCTACTTCCAGAGATTTGGCATTATTGGCTCTTCCCTAGAAAACTACACTTGAGTGGCTTGTCTTTATTTGACTGACCTGACTCAGAATTCTGACCATTAACAACAGAACAGACTTTCCCCTACTGGTGTCAACTGTTTATGGTTCAGCTGCCTGAGGTAGGGATTATAGTTGAGGCAAATAGCAAGCTGACTAAAAACATTTAAGAAGCTGGAAAATGAGATGTCTATAAAGAGGTTTTGAAAATATCCCACATATTCCCAGGAATCTAGAAGACCCTACCCAAGTGTGGGGCTGTGCACATGTGCCCAGAGTTGCATGCATACTTAGGAAGGACCTAAGAAGGCCTTAAACATTCATGTTTATGGCTGGTCTTGGGACTCTTCAGGCAGTATGTGAAGGGTGAGGCAGAGTGGTCAACTCCCTGAGGATTGAAAGGTACTTCAATAGACAGACACACAGAACTCCTCAGCTATGGCTGGGAAACTTACAGGTTGCAGGCATTTAAGAAAATCTCTTAATCTCCAAATATTAGCTGTCCATTAAGGCAAAGATTTCAGCAACCACAGAGCACAAAGAACAGAGACTTTACAGAACTATTCCAGGAAAGTCACTACACAATAGCAACAGCTGCAATAATGGTAACAAACCCCAGGGGAGATAGGAGAATCCATTTCTGGAATTGCCACATATATTGTTGAAAGCAACAAGCTTTCAACAACAAATTTAGACTAGTATGGCACCTACTAGTGCCATACTAGGATTGGGAGAGCAGTCAAGAGAAAAGCATCCCTGAGGAGGTCCAGAAGTTGGACTTATTAGTCAAAGACAATAAGCTACCTATTAGAAATATGTTCAAATAAAACTGTAATAGAAAAAAAAAAAACAGAAGAATTCTATCTTCTCAAATAGAAAATATCAATAAAGAGATAGAAATTACTTTCTAGGGCAGCCTAGATGGCTCAGCGGTTTAGTGCTGACTTCAGCCCAGGGCGTGATCCTGGAGACCCGAGATTGAGTTCCATGTTGGGCTCCCTGCATGGAGCCTACTTCTCCCTCTGCCTGTGTCTCTGCCTCTCTCTCTCTCTCTCTGTATGTCGAATGAATGAATGAATGAATAAATAAATCTTTTTAAAAAAATATTTTCTAAAAAGAACCAAATTGCAATTCTGGAATTGAGGAGTATAATAACTTAAATGAAAAATAGCACTAGAGGGACTCAGGAGAAGACTTGAGTGAGGGAAAAAAAAGAAATAATCAGCGACCTGAAGATAAATCCATTGAGATTATCCAGTCTGAGGCACAGCAAAGTATGAAGAAAACTGAACATAGCCTCAAATCTTGTGAACCCTATCACAGACATAATGGGTGTTCCAGGAATAAGGAGAGAGAAAACAAGGGATAATATTGGAAGAAAGAATGGCTGAAAACTCCTAGAATTTGGTGGTAAGCACTAATCTACACACCCAGGAATCCTAGCACATTCTAAGGAGGATGAATCCAAAAGGAGTCACATCTAGATACATAATCAAACTGTCAAAACTTAAAGACATAGAATCTTGAAAGCAGCAGGAGAGAAACAATTCATCATGTACAAAGGATCCTCAATAAGGTTATGACAATAGTCAATAATGAATAGAACATTTATGCAGAAGATTGACAAGGAAATAGAAGACTAGAACAACACTATAAAGCAACTAGACCTAATAGATATCTATAGAACACTCCACCCAGTAACACCAGAATACACACTCTTCTCAGATGCACATGGAGCATTCTTGGAGATAGTCCCTGTGCTAGACCATAAAACAAGTCTCATTAAATTTAAAAGGATTGATATAATTTTTAATAAGTTTTTCTCAAACCACAGTGGAGAAAATAAATCAATAATAGAAGGAAATTTGATACTTTAAAACTATTTGGATATTAACACCTTACTGAATTACAGGTTTAAAGAAATCACAAGGGAAACTAGAAAATACTTTGAAATGAATCAAAACTAAAACTCAACAAAAGTTATAGGACCCCACTAAAATAGTGTTTAGAGGGAAATTTATAGCTGTTAAGCACCTATATTTTTTAAAAGATATCCAATCAATAACTTAATAGCTTTCTATTTTACTTTAGAAAAGAAGCAAAGAACAATATAAACACAAATTCACTAGAAGGAAGGAAATAATATAGATCAGAGGGGAAATATATGAAACAGGAAGTAGAACATAGAGAAGATAAGCCAAAAGTTGGTCTTTGGAAAGGTAAACACAGTAAAACTCTCATTAGTCTTATCCAGCAAAAAGAAAGAAATTCATATTACCAAAGTTAACAATGGAAGAAAGGACATCCTTAAGTAATAATAATAAAAAAAAGGACTACAAGAGAATACTGTTATATTAATCACTATTCTCCAGAGAAACAGGACGTAGATGATGATAGATGATAGATAGATAGATAGATAGATAGATGATAGATAAGTGAATGACTGAGTGAACAAGCATGAGCTCATGCACACTAATGATGTATTTCTGGTCCAAATTCCAGCAGGTTCATGATCTAGATATAGCTGATGTTTCGGTTCAAGCCTGAATGTCCAAAGAAAGCAAATCCATAGAGATGGAAAGTAGGCTCCAGGGTCTGAAGAGGGAGAGTTTGGGGAAAACAGGGAGGGACTACAAATCATTTTTTTTTGGAATTGATGAAAACATGCCAGAACTAAATGATGCTGATGGTTGTACAATTTTGTGAATATACTAAAACCATTTAATTGTACACTTTACCAGGGTGAATTTTATGGTTTATTTATCTCACTACACAAATTTTTGAAAGAAAACATTACTTTAGGCACTCTGAAATTTACAGAAGAAATATAATATTTAAGTGCATATTTTTGATGTATTGGATGACTGAGTAATTTATATATGTAATTATATATACATATATGCACTAATATATACTTATAGACACTTATATATATTTATATATAAACATGTGTATTGCCTAAGTCTTGATTGACTAAGCTCTTCTGAATTATTTCAGATAAAAATCATTTTAAGATGCAAGGAATAAAGGATCTATATGGCAATCTTACTCTCATCTAAGACTGGTCTTCAATGTTGATTTCCTGTTAATGACACTGTAAATACCTTAATACCATCTTCAAAATACTAGTGCATGGCTCTAAAGAAATTAGAAGAGTAATGAAAATACTACATTTTAGAGGCTAAACAACTTGAATAAGATATATGAGTACAAGCTCCAGTTCTACACTTTCCTTTGAATTGGGACCCGGAGAACTCCCTGTTCAACTCCTGTTATTCTATTGGGTGACTGAATGTTTCACTTACACTATGTTGCAATTCAGGGTCCCCTTCCCCAAACTCAACAGGATAGAAGGAATAGTGTCAAAGAAAATAGATAATCTAAATTAAAATAGGAGAAGATGAGTGTCTGGGTGGCTCAGCCGGTTAAGCATCTGCTTTTGGCTCAGGTCATGATCCCAGGGTCCTGGGATTGAGCCTCACATCAAGCTCCCTGCTTGGCAGGGAGTCTGCTTCTCCTTCTCCCTCTGATCCACCTCCCTCCATGCTCTCTTTCTCTCTTTTGCTCACTCTCTCTCTCAAGTAAATAAATATTTTTTTTAAATGGGAGAAGAGACTAGAGTAATCAGATTTCAAGAAATTCACAGACATTGGTTTTATGAACTTTTTAAGAACAATGAAAGAACCAACTCTAGAGCCATGTAGCTGGAAGAGCTTTCCTGGACCATCTCTGTCTCCTAAAATTATGGGGAAATATATCTCACTTAAAGTTATTATTAAAAAAGTAAATGAATAAAACATGTTCTTAGACAAAGCACACCAGAAAGTATGTCTACTAAACTAATGAAAACTACAACTTAGTTGTTAAGACAGTAGATCTTAAAAGTTCTCATCACACACAAAAAAATTGTAACTGTGTGGTGATAGGTGTTAATTTGTGATAATCATTTTGCAATATATACATATATAAAATAATTATGTTGTATGCCTAAAATAATACAATGTTACCTGTCAATTATATCTCAATTAAAAATCACTTAAAAAAAAAAAACTCCTGTAACCTAATGTTTCAAATCCAGTGAGAAAGAGAAATATAAACTTTGAGCAATCAACATAAATCAAAAATAGAAAACACTCAGAAATGAGGTACAGGAAAATAGAGATTTTGAAGGGAAACAGGCAGAGTTAAGGAAATAGAGATAAAAGGAAAAATTATTTTATGAATACATATTAAGTTAGAAGGAATACACAAGAAAATAGTATAACAATCCCTTAAGAGAAAAAGAAAATGGGGATAAAGGATACATTAAAAAAAAAAAAAAGAAAGAAACTAAGGGATTAAAAACAAAGATTCACAAGAAAGCAATAGAGAAGCCAGACAAAGAAGATCCAGCTTAATTATAACAGCAACCTCCAAAGACAAAGTCTAAAGCAACAGAAAGAAACAAAGGCTTAATATTTTATAGTTCAAGGAAACTTTCTTGAAGTAAAAAATGACTTGAAACTACATATTAAATGGGACTCTGCGTGCCAGAGAAAAGCTAGCCCAAAGTGGCAAAGATTAGTACATATTCTCATAAAACTACTAAACTTCAAAGAAAAAATATGTAAATCCTTTGGGCACCCAGCAAAGTCAAAGTACCATTTATAATGGGAAGGAAATAATACATAGTATCATAAGACTTTTCAGGAAAAACTCTTAATATTACCAAAGAGTAATGTACTTAAGATACTTAAGGAAAGAACAGGTAAGTTATATCTTTTTTATATCCAGCCAAACTGACTCTTATGTTTAAAGACATAGACCAGCTACTAAAACATGCAGGAACTCCAGGAATATTATTCAACATACCCTCCTACAAAACCTTCTAGAGAACAAGCTTCAGACCAAAGGACCATTGACCCAAGGACTAGTGACTCTGCTCTGTGTGTAGGACATGAAGCAATCCACAATTCAGGCATGACCATCAAGAGAGGAAGGCTCTCTTGCTGCTTTGATTGTAGATTTTCACAGTTTTACCCACTTAAAAGACCTCAGCAAAGCTCACCATCACCCCCAAACCATCCTCCCTTCCTACAATGAACTGGAAAGGAGCTGGGCTAATCACATTCCTCTCTTATTCTTCATTCACATTCACAAGTCATTACTTAACTTTTTATCACTTTACAAAGTCACATTCCTCCTTTATCCTTTATTCACGTCCATAAATTCATTACCTAACTTTAAAAAACAAAACAGGCACTTCAAAGTAAGCATGTACAGGCACCTGTATGTTAAATTACTGTCATGAGAAATAAAATAATTCTGAAATAAACATAAAGTATAGCATGAAACTTTACAAGATTTCAAAAGATGAATGTGAGCTATTTACCAGTCAATAAATTTTAAAAACCCTCTCTCTCTACTGGGCGTGTCATCCTTCTGCCCAATAAATAACTTTGCAGCCTAAATTTCATACTTCAGTACTTGAAAACTTGGGAGTCCCTGGCTGAATATGCCTTTCAAGGGAAAAAAAATTAAAAAATAAGTTTTAAAAAATCCATAGGAGGTAGAGAAAAAAAAATCCACTTAGAGTATCTGAAATTAAGAACATTTCCCATCTTGTGAAGTCTGTGTGAACTATTACTGAAGTAACTTCTAGAGAGATGTGTTAAGTGTCAGAGTGCCCTATCTGTTGATGCAGTTTAGGCTTTATTATTATTATTTGATAATTCTCATTTCCATATACAGTGAGCCAGGGAAATAAACACAGCATTGAGTGTTGATTGATTTTTTTCAGGAAAGAATGTGCAATATGGTGTAAGTACATTTCTTGCTTTTCTTTTCCTGAATGGCATGGTTCTGAGAAAGGCACAATGAGCTAGAGAGAATTCGGGGAGTTGCTCTGCAATTCCCCCCTGCAAGCTCATTAGAATGGAGAGTGTCCTTGCAGCCTCCCACTTGTGCTCCTTGAGGTCTAAAGCATCCCTTCCTGTCTCTCCGGTGATCACTTTTTCCACTGAAAATTTAACAGATAAGCTTTCTCCAGTGAATTGCCACCTAGCTCACTGAGATCAAAATTGAAAGCTGCAACAACAGTATTGCATCTTGAACTTAATATGCCTGAAACAGAATTATTGATTTCTACCCCTTTCAAACCTGCTCCTTCCTCAGTTTTCTCCATCTCAGTAAATGTCACCACAAAGCATCTAAATGCTTCAGCTAAAAACCTACACGATGTCCTTATTTCTCCCTTTCTCTCATCTCTGACATCCAACTCATCATGGAGTCTTATTGGCACTGACTACCAATATCCCTGTCATCTATCTGCTTCTCCCAGTGCCCACAGCCATTGTCTGAGTCCAAGCTGATACTTTGTCTGCAAAGCCTCCTAGCCTGACTAGTCTTGATTGTACAATAGCCCCACTGTGGTACCCTCTCCTGAGCTTCTAGATAAGTCTCAACAGCCCGTAGCATTTTACCTCACAGACCTATATCCTCAGAAGCATTCTATATGTATAAAATAAAATCCAGGGCACCTGGGTAGCTCAATAGGTTAGGTGTCTGCCTTCAGCTCAGATCATGATCCCAGGATCCTGGGATTGAGTCTTGCATCAAGCTCTCCACTCAGTGGGGGAGGCTGCTTCTCCCTCTTTCCTTGCCCCTGCTCCTTGCCTTTGCTCGTTCTCTCTCTCTCTCTCTCTCACACACACACACAAATAAATAAAATCTTAAAAAAAAATAAAATCCAGTCCACTTACAGAGCCCCATTTCCTTAGACCCCTGCCCTCCTCTCCTGCAATTTCCCAAAATTAATTTATTATATAATTGTAGGTTTCTGGGCTTTCTGTTCTGTTCCACTGGCTTATGTGCCTATTTTTGTATCTGTACCATGCTTTTTTAATTACTACAGTTTTGTAGTATATCTTGAAATCTGGGATTGTGATATCTCAAGTTTTGTTTTCTTTTTCTTTTATTTTTTTAAGCTGGCTCAATGCTGAGCAGGGCTCACGTTCAATGTGGAGCTTGAATTCATAACCTCGAGTTCAAAATCTGGGTGGAGATCAAATTGGATGCTTAATGGAGTGAACCATCCAGGCACCCTTTGTTTTTATTTTTCAAGATTGCTTTGGCTATTTGGGGTCTTTTGTGGTTTCATGACTTTTTTTCTAGTTCTGTGAAAAGTATTGTTGGTATTTTGATAGGGATTGCATTAAATCTGTAGATTGCTTTGGGTATTTATTTAATCTTTACAAAATCTCTGTGAAATTGGTATTACTATCATCCCCATTTTAAACATTCAGGACGCTGAGATTCAGAGAAATGAAGTAACCAGCCCAAGGTGACACATTTCCTAAGTGGAGGCGTCTTGTTCAAGACCACGAGCATCTCCATCTGACTCAGTCCCCCAGATGTGCTGTGAGAATCCCAGTCCTGTACCTTATCCTGGATCTGGTCTTCCTCCTCTGGAAATTGACCTCTTTGACCTGGTATCTTTATAACTTTTTCCTGTGGTTGTTGCTTTGTGTAACATCTCAACTCTTAATTGCCAAGGGTCTGAACTAACTCTCTAATTTGTATACAACAATCCTCCTCCACCCTTAGTTCCAAGTTTCACTGAAAGCAACTATCCATGGGCTCTGAAGACTTGCCAAATGGGCTGGTTGTTTTCCATTCAGTCATTCAACAAAAATCTGGGATGCTGTGCCCCCACAATGCATCTTAGAAAGTGCATTCATATAGAAAATAAAGTCAGTTCTACACTCATGGACAAATATTTTGAGGCTCTGCAAACAAGTGGCAATATAAATGCAAGACTATTATCTTCTCCAGGAACTGAATTTGCCAAAGGAACACTACTCCTGGGACAGCAGAGGTGAGAGCAGCCATGTGAATAGAGCTCTTTACAATGTGGGCCAGTTGGAGGGAAATCATGATTATCCTTCTCAAATTTTTAACACTCTTCTACCCTATTGCCCTCTAGTCTTTTTAATGAGGCATTTGTGTATATGTGCAGGTATGTGTCTGTGTTTTCTTTTTACATTTAAAGGAAATGGCTGTGTACAATTGTATTTGTTATAAGTAGGAAAGTCAGCTGGCAAGTGATTAAGAGCTCCACAATGAGTCATAAATACTACATTTCTCATGAGGCATTTGGCACTCTGCAATGTTGTTTCCCAGATAATGTTCACATTACCTAAGGTCCTATCAGCTTATGAGCCATAGGTTAAGACCACAGTAGTGGTTGATCCCTAGGTCCTGGCAGATTATAACCTCCTATCTTCCAAGGGACAAGCACTCAGAGGACCCCCCCCCCTTTATTATATCTAGCTGACAGTCTGAAAAGAGAGAGGTGTGGTTCACATGTAATTTCCTGCTACCTGTAACTTGCTGTCCTGTGATCTAGCCCTACTTTTGTCATCACTCTGATCTGTTTCCTAATCATTTGGCTCGGAATGCTTCCTTGACTCTCCTCGGACTCCTCATGTGGAATCCTTGACCTAACCTTTGTACCCACCCACCCCCTTGCCCTGGCAATGTGTATGCTCACTGCTGTTGCACCTGGAGCCCTGCCTGGTTATGAATCTCTGTCACCAAATTTCACCTGCCATGGTTCATGCTACCCAAACCCTTCTTGGCTGTCCACATTATATCCCTGATCTGTTTTTCACCTCTGCTACTCACATCTCCAGCTGACAGGAGAAACTGTTTACTGTCTCCTGTGCCACTGTTTGAAAAGTGTGTGTGTGTGTGTGTGTGTGTGTGTGTGGCAGGGAGGTGGTTCTTTCAGAGCAGTTACTTGAGCACCCTAATGTTCAATTCTAATTGTTTTATTTTGCATCCTTCTCTGACCCTAAACACTTAGGACCCCCTCAAAGCACTGGGTCAAGATGGTTCAAATATAACATTATTACATACCTTGAATAATTATTCTCCTTAGCTTATGCCCTGTTGCTGAGTCTGGTGTAACCTGTAAACTACCAGCCATTCACCTTCTCCAGAGCATCCAACACATCTATCTATGTCCAAACTCTAATCGCAAAGAGTATCCAAATATTTTCCTATGCTCCAGGGAGATATCACAGCATTTAACACAGTGTCACTCTCCTTTGCCAACTTGTGACCAGGCAAATTGAAAATGCATGGAACAGAAAAGTGATTTTGACAGCAGAGAAAAGTAAGGCTAGATAATGGAGTGGGGTAGCCAGTGCTGAGAATCTAGGCAAGAAGGGAACTCAGTGTTCACTCCACTAAGCCAATGAGGATATTGGAAGAAATTAAAGCAAATGTAAAACTGAACAGCCAGGCCATAGGAGATCAAAATCTTGGAAAGCCAAGAGGAAGTATGGCTCAAGTGCAGAGCAAAATGGAGGTTCAAAGCCAGCTCACACAGTTGGCATGGAGGATATATTATAAAAGACAAGAAAATCCACATGCAATGAGAGTAGCAGCAGCAGGGAAGGGTCTGGGGACCAAGGCAGCCAGCTTTCTCAGACTGAACTGTCTGTATTCTCTTGCTCCATTGAAAGCTAATCTCAAGGAAACCTGGCCTGAAGACCTGAGGGGAATGATATCAGCAGATAGCAAAGGGCAGGAAAAAGGCAGTTATTCCTTTAAAGAAGGAATTCCTGCCTCCTAAAAGAAGTAATTCCTTTAAAATAACCCTGACATCAGGGAAGATAGACAGCTCTGTGTGTGTGAATATATATTACCGAAACTCACAAGCTCATGAGCAGGTTAGATTCAGGAGATTCCTAAATCCAGGGGCTCCCTAGACATTTCCTGAATCCACTTATCTGTATATCCAAAAGGACAATATACATGTAACCACTGTCACTATCTGTTGTTAGTGGACAGAGTAGATATAATTTTTCTCTGGGTTGTCTCCATAAAATACCAAAGTTGAAAATCCCTAAATATACAGGCCTCTTTATGAACAAAAGCAGAGTGTGGAGGGACAAAAGCCTTGCATGAAAAAATGAATGATTTGGGTACTTGGGTCTTCCTCTCCTCTCTAAAGCCACCATTGTTCAACCTCTGAGTGTCAATTAAATGCAACAAGCATGTTCTGAGGGCCCATACCAAGCCAGGCACTGTGCTAAGCAGTGGGAGAGAGAAGGAAAAATAAGTCAATTCCTACTTTCAGGGTGCTTCCAATCTAGTAGGTGAATCAGTCAAATAATTGCAAATTGCAAATAATTATGTCTTCCATGTTACAGGTACCCCAACAGGATGTAAGAGTCATAAAAGATTATTTGGTTTGCCATTTTTTAAAAAAGATTTTATTAATTTATTCATGAGAGACACAGAGACAGAGGTAGAGACCTAGAAGGAGGGAGAAGCAGGCTCCCTGTGGGGAGCCCAATTGGGGACTCAGTCCCAGGACTCCAGGATCACACCCTGAGCCAAAAGCAGACCCTCAACCACTGAGCCACTCAGGCGTCCCTGGCTTGCCAATTTGAGAGAAGGTTAGAGAGAGTATTTGGGCGGTGGGGGGGCGGGGTGTGGTGGTTTGCCTGGGTGGCTCAGTTGGTTAAGTATCTGCCTTTGCTCGGATCATGATCCTGGAGTCCTGGGATCGAGCCCTACATGGGGCTCCCTGCTCAGCAGGGAAGCCTGCTTCTCCCTCTGCTCCTCACCCCACCTGTGTGCACTCTCTCTCTCTCTCTCAAATAAATAAATAAATAAAATCTTAAAAAAAGAAAAGAAAAGAAAAAGGAAGCATTTGGAACAATACATGAGAAATCCATAGAACAGAGAGTTTGGGATAAAGATAGCTGATTGATTATGTGCATTTAGTTTCATTTCCCCCTAAAACCTTCTAAAATGGCCCAAGAGAGATTTTTAAGGCATATACCCACGAGAACAAAAGAGAATGGGGGGAGGAGACATCATTCACAGAACTTTGGAATCTGGAAAGCAGATAAGTATAGCTAAGAATGCTGAATCCTAAACTGACAGTGGGGAAGCTAAAAAGAAAATGGATTTCTTTCATAGGACCTACTGAAGGCTCTGGAACTGATTGCCCCAACTACCTCTGGAGCTAAGCATGGTTTGGTGGTACAGAAAGCCAGAGAAAAGCGTGTTTAAGGAGGGAGAGCCTCTGATCCCTTCTACTACTCTATACAGTCAAGTATTACCCCTCTCCCATCCTCTTCCTAGTGAGCATCAACCAGAGTTTCTAACTGGGAGATAACAAGCATAGTCAAGGGTGAAGGTTCAGTAGAGAAGAAGGAGAAATAAATGATTATTGACACACTGAACATTGAAAAACCCAAACTTCTTCTTTCAGTTAATTTCCAGAATGCTATCACACTGGTTGAGTTGGTCCTGCAGGATGTTGGAGAGCTTCTCTGTGAAATCTCTCTGGCCCAAAGGAAAAACCTAGAGATAATGATGTGATATCTCTCTAGCTATATCCCCAGGTAGGGAGGTCCACACTCTACCAGCTTCACATTCATGCTTAGAGAGTTCAGCACAAATACTAATACATGGATATTCATGGCAACATTATTCATAATAGCTAAAAAATGGAAACCATCCAGATATCTAACAACTAATGAGTAGATGAATAAAATGTGGTATATCCATACACTGGAATATTGTTCAGCAATAAACAAGAATGCAGTAGTGATGCATGGAACAACATGAGTAAACCCTGAAAATATTATGCAAAATGAGAGAAGCCAGTCACTAAAGGCTACATACTGTATAATTCCATGTATAGAAAATGTTCAGAACAGGTAAATTGGTAGAAACAGAAAGTACATTTGTGGTTTGTAGGAATTGGAGGGAGATGGGAATGGGGAGTGGACTGCTAATGGGTAAAAAGGTTTATTTCTGGGGAAATGTAAATGTTCTATTGTTTAATACTGATGATAATACTAAAAGGTACTGAAGGATATATTATGGCATGTGAATTATGTCTCAACAAACCTGTTGTAAATACATATGCAGGCACTCCACACACATGCACAAAACCAAAATTTGCCAGACATCTGAGAAAGGGTCTAACATAGGATTTCCCATTAGATATATAATGCAGGCCACAAATGCACCTT
Organism: Canis aureus; assembly: GCF_053574225.1. Taxonomy (NCBI): domain Eukaryota; kingdom Metazoa; phylum Chordata; class Mammalia; order Carnivora; family Canidae; genus Canis; species Canis aureus. The sequence goes on along the minus strand of NC_135611.1, from coordinate 83,284,293 downwards.
ATAATTTTCTGGTAGCCACAATAAAATAAGTAAAAATTATCTTAAATATATTTTATGTATTTCAATGTATTTCTAATATTATTGTAACATGTAAGAATTATAAAAATATTAATGAGATATTTTTCATCCTTTTCTGCATTCTGAGTTCTCAAAGTCCAGACTATGTACAGCACATTGCAGTTTGGACTCTGTCCCTTTTCCATTACTCAATAATCCATATGTGTACGGGCTACCATTGTAGAGAACATGAGTCTACCATGAATGATATAGACCAAAATGAACAAACAGAAAGAGAACAAAAAACCTTAGAAAAAGCAGAAACTACAGGAAGACAAAAATGCTTAGAAATAAACTACTATGGGGTGCCTGGGTGGCTCAGTTAGGCAAGAATCTGGCTTTCCATTTCAGTTTAGACCATGATCTCAGGGTCAGGAAATGGAGCTACCATTGGATTCATGCTCAGCATGGAGTCTCCTTGGGATTCTCTCTCCCTTTCCTTTTGCCTCTCCCCCCTGCTCTTACAGACCTTTCTCTCTAAATAAGTAAGTAAGTAAGTAAGTAAGTAAGTAAGTAAAATCTTAAAAAGAGAAACTAACATTAAGCTCAGGGGGATAAGGGATTTGGGTTCATTAAATAAAAAATACTATTTAAAGAAAAGAAGACAAAACAAAGACTATTGGAAGTTTTAAATATGATAGAATTTAAATAGAAATGTTTAAAGATAAAATTAATGAAAACTCTTGTAGAGCAGAAGAATAGAGCTGAAACATTAGAAAAAGTAAAAAAAAAAAAACATAGAAAACACATCATGGAGAAGGGAGAGAATAATCAAAGAATAATTTAAAAATATTTCCCAGAATGAAGAATTAGAGTATCCTGACTGAAAGGAAATAATAATTATTTATAAATATATAACATACAAATATGTATATGCATATGCATATAAATACATATGTAAGACATATTAAAGATTTTTTTCTTTTTTTTAATTTTTATTTATTTATGATAGTCACAGAGAGAGAGAGAGAGAGAGAGAGAGGCACAGACATAGGCAGAGGGAGAAGCAGGCTCCATGCACCGGGAGCCCGATGCGGAACTCGATCCCGGGTCTCCAGGATCGCCCCCTGGGCCAAAGGCAGGCGCCAAACCGCTGCACCACCCAGGGATCCCATATTAAAGAGTTTTTGAACTGATTTAATTTCCTATGACCTTCAGTTAAGTCTTCATGTGATCAAAATCTTTCTGGAATGAGTTATTACAATTATTTTAAAATATTTGATCTAAACAGCATTTTTAGTTTACAAGTTTTAATAAGTAAATATATAAGAAGTCAAGTTTTAATGCAAATGCTCTCCAATGAGATAAATTGGGTTGCTTTTTCTTAATTAGTTTGTGTATCTGTGGATAAAAATGGCTTATTGCCAAAATGAAATTGATTCTGTATCCATTGTTTTTAAAGATTTTATTTATTTAATCATGAGAGACACATAGAGAGAGGCAGAGACATAGGCAGAGGGAGCAGCAGGCTCCATGCAGGGAGCCCAATGCAGGGCTTGATCCCAGGACTCCAGGATCATGTTCTGAGCCAAAGGCAGATGCTCAATCACTGAGCCACCCAGGTGTCCCTGTATCCATTTTTTTTTTTTTTTTTTTTTTTTTTTTTTTTTTTTTTTTACCGTGTCCACTTATTCTATCATCAAAGGTGGGGATTTTAAAAAATGATGTATCAGTTAACAATTGAATTGACTCCTTTAATTTTGTGGAATATAAAAAACTAGAAATCTGAATTGCAAAGAATAAAATTTACAAGTTAAACATTTGAGTTTGCCATTCACTTTCTATATTTCAGAAAACCCAGTCTTCATCCAAATATGGGAAATTATTATTAAATTATAGTTGTTACTCTCCTAATTAAAGCTATCTTGTCTAACTATAGAGAGAATTGAGAAAAATCAAGACATTGTGGCTTTGCACACTTTTGCAATTGTGTTATTTTTTGATAAAATACTTTTATTTAATCATGAGCTTTAAATATACATCCATCAAAACCCTGGAATTACAGATGTTGTTCAGGTTATGGGAATTCTCTGCCATGTAACTTATTTAAGAAAGCTGACTTTTATTTTCTACCCATCAGCTACATAAGACCTATATTCCATCAGGAAAAGGGTGATCCTGTTTTTTAGTTGCAGTAAGCCTAGTATTAGGTTCTTCAGGGAATGCTTTTTAACATACAATGAATAACAGACCACCTCCTGCAAAATACATTACTAAAATTATTCAAGGTTAAATCTTTATAGATCCAATGTAATTAATTTATATATTCTATAATAAGTTTTTACAATTATCAATATCCTATTACTCATTTTCTACTTAGTGAAAAATATTGCTAAAATTGCATTCTTTATGAGGCAAGAAGTATGATAAAAAGGTGTAGAATTTAGTAAATGTATTTTGTTTTTTGTTTTTTTTTTTTTTTAGTAAATGTATTTTGATGCTTGGCTTTTAGGAGTAATTAAATAAGAATTAAATTTTGTAAATTGGAAATAATGCCATTTATTTATTAGTCATTACAGCCAGACTTATATACTTAATAAGAGACATATATTGCTAAAAATTGATGATTAGCTAGCATCTACTTTTTGTTAATAGGAAATAGAAATACTAAGAATTGGGGGGAGTAGAGTAAAATAAAGATTTACTATATTCAAAGTAAACATCTCAAAACATACTTTTGATAAAATAGTAATACTAAAATAACAGAACTGAATTTTAAAGAAATTACATAAAACTTTCATTCAAGTTTTACCCACTGTCTCTTGAAAATTTATATAGTGCTAGGAAATACTCATTGTATTGACGAGAATCAGTGACACCAGTCTGTACTGCCTCAGCTATTGGAAGGCATCTTTGTTTTCAGCTAATTATATGTTACAAGGAAAAGTATGGAGAAGAGCTGAAATAATTTTGATTTCAATATTTTTTAAGCTGTTTTCAGTGTTCAGTACTTTCCACCGCTTTGCTTTGCTCCTATGTGACCTTCCATCAGAGCTACACAGTCTTCCAAGAAGCTTCACCCATAAGAGCAATATGTACAAGACTGGAGTCCTACCAGCTAACAATGCCTTGATTGGTAGTAAAGGGATCCTCCTTCTTAATACTCTTAAAGTTTCCACCCCAGGGAATGTTTGTGGATCAATGAGGAGAAATGCTTTTGTGTCAAATGAGAGAAGAGGTCCTGAGAACTCAGATGCAATTTCAGCTACTGAAATTTTAGGGAGTTGAAGGTCTAAAAGTGAACATCTAAATCTGGGCCTGGACAGCCCTTGGGTGCCCCAATTTGAGGCCTGCTGGCCTAGTCCAGTTTCCCATTGTGGTGTCTAAGTCCAGGTAATTGTTCTCTGTGTAGCTTTGGCTGTTTGTATGACACGTGAAACACAGGGGTCCCCTCACTTCTTAACCCACCAGAGGTTTTCTCCAAGAAATCTCTAGTCCAGAGGACCTCTTGCAGCCTTGACCCCCTGGAAATGGCAGTGAGTAGTTATGGCTTTTGGGTTTGGGCTAATCAGTCTTCAGAGGCCTGCTCAAGTCATCTCTGCTAAAGTACAGGAAAGGGTAGGGCCTTTCAAGCTCCTTTGGTCACAGTCACTTCCTGATTAGCACATGAGCTGAAAAATGACCCATTGTGAAAAGCCAGGATCATGCTTCCTGTGTAACACAATTAGCAAGCCCTCCAAGAAGGTCATTGTGGCATCCTAACCCCATCTTGATCACTTCTGTGAACTTCATTTACAACCTCAGAAAACCTATTTTACAAGATGTTAGTATAGGTGGTTTTAATTATTTTGCAACATTCATCATAATTTTCAAACAGTTTGTTAATACAAGATGTTCTATTTTTTATTCTTCAACTTTAAGAAGGAACATTAAGCATTGTTTCCATTCATTCATTCAACAGATATTTAGTAAATACTTGTGTGCCAGTCACTCATGTAAGGAGTGACTTACTAAGTAAGACATAGTAAAGAATGACTCACTCAAAGGTGAAAAGAAGATAAGATTGTAATCTATAGAGATGGAGAATAGATCAGTGGTTGCCAAGGGATAGGGATGAGGGTGAGGGGGGTGCATGCCACTATAAAAGGGTAGCACAAGGGAGTCCTCTGTGGTAATAGGACAGTTCTGCAGCCAAAGGTAGTTATAATACAAAGGTCAGGGGTGCCTAGGTGGCTCAGTGATTGAGCATCTGCCTTTGGCTCAGGTCATGATCCCCAGGTCCTGGGATCAAGTCCCACATCAGGTTCCCGGGTAGAGCCTGCTTCTCCCTCTGCCTACATCTCTGCCTCTCTCTCTGTGTCCCTCATGAATAAATAAATACAATCTTTATAAATCAATCAATCAAACAAAGGTCAGCAAGTTTTTTCTGTAAAGGGCCAGACAGTAAACATTTTAAGGAAGTTATATTTAGAAAAACAATATTAGTGACAGAAATTGTCTGTTTACTCTTTAAAAAAAATTGAGGAACTTTATATAGCCATGGACAGAACCATTAGCTGTGAATCTACTACCATGCTAGACTAGAACTGGTTGGCCCTAGTAACAGAGCAAAGTAATGTATAAGTCTATGAGAAATGTGAAGGAGGAGAAAGAAGAGAACCAAGAGTCCAACAGGAGTGAACTCTGAATAGACTGATAAAATTGGAAGAGAAATTATTTACATTTGGGATGGCAAACTATGGCTCATGGGGCAATCTAGCCCACTGCTTGCTTTTGTAAGTAAAATTTTATTGGCACATAGCCACATCCAGTCATTTGCATATAGTCAATGGCTGTATTAGCAACACAACTGCAGGGTTAAGTAGTTGTAAACTAAGATCACACAGTATTAGGCAGCCCAGGTGGCTCAGTGGTTTAGCGCTGCCTTCAGCCCAGGGCCTGATCTTGGAGTCCCAGGATATCAAGTCCCACCTCAGGCTCCCTGCATGGAGCCTGCTTCTTCCTCTGCCTGTGTCTCTTCCTCTCTGTGTGTGTGTCTCTCATGAATAAATAAATAAAATGTTTTTTTAAAATCATATGGTCTACAGAGCCTAAAGTATGATTTGGTTCTTTAAGAAAAAGTTTGCTGACCCCTGTTTTACACTGACCTATGACTCTGTGGCTTTCTGTCATTATATGTCATTATCATGTCATTATACGTGCTTATATGTCCTCTCAGATATCATAAGCATAACATGGGAGTTATATTGAGCTCATTCACACAATAGAGTTTACTGCAGCTGTTAAAGTTTTATATAAATTCTATCTGAAATAGAGAATGTAAAAATTAATATGATGCAATTAAAGGAAAGTAATTTGCAGAAGAGTAAATGTAGCCAAAAGCCATATAAAATATAAATACTTCTGTATGCTTATAAAATAAAATACACACTTTTTATACTTACAGAATAGAGGCCATTGATATGGGTGAAGCTATCGGGCATTTTCACTCTGATTTTTACCTTTCTATATTATTTTAATTTTGTGCAGTGTGTCGTTTGGTGATCAGAGAAAAAAAGTTCCTGAGAAAATAAACATCAAATATTGCCAGTCTGGGGGAGGGAGATGACTCAAAAGATGGGTGTAAAGAGGCAGGCAGCATAATAAGGTAATGCTAAATTCTGAAAGTCATGCATTGGGTGCATGGAATGTTTCAAAGCAGGTGGGCATGTTGGAATGGAAAGTAAAGGAAAGAGTGGGAGAAGACTCTAGGTTATTAGGTTGGAGGAAGAGGAGAATCATTAGGTGACCTAATAGACCCAATGAAAATAAGAAAAACAAATTTCAATACATACGAGATTTTAAAATATTTTGACATATTAGGTAATTGCTGTATAATATTGAATGTGAGTAAAATTTGACATCTTTAATCATAAATTGTTTAAATAAAAAGATGGCAGCTTATTCATTTGTCTTCTCTTGTTTTAATTAACTAAGTTGGCTTCCAAGACAATATGTATATTTGATTTAAATAGTAATTTCTTATTCTTTTGACTAAATTATTCTCTTCATTACCTTTCTAAGGAGAATTTCTTGAAATGCCCCCAACAGATTATGGGTATTGTCAAGAGAATTATTTCTCAAACCACTGTTGAATTTTATGTGTGTTGCGTTCATATTCATTACCAATCTTTGCATTGTTTCTATAAGAAAAGTTGTTCTATTTTTTTATTGACCTATGAGGTTGACATTGACTTCAAAATTATTTAATAAATTAGTACTGTAAGTCAGAATTTCAATTGGTTACATTGATGGTAGGCATATCAATGGGAAGCTCACCATGTAACAACTTTTGATTTGTTCTAACAGCTTATAAACTTGCACATGTTTCCATGGCAATAAATTAAGAGAACAAAAGTACTGAACTGACCTATAATATATACAGAAAGAGTCTATTATTTAAGAAAAATAGAATTATTCTAATCCAGGTAAATTTCTTGAGATTAGATTTTTAATATTTATTTTCGGCCACACCCCAATATAGCTTTAAGATTGGTAAGCTGTAAACTTTAAAACTCAAGACAGTCAAATATAGACACATTAATCACTTAGAATTTCTTTTAATTTAAAGAGAGACTGGCTGAAATTTCATATAACATTTTATAAGAAGAAACATTGAAGAGAGGAATGCCTGTGTGGCTCAGTGGTTGTGTCTGCCTGTGTCAGCTCAGGGCATGATCCCGGGGTCCTGGGATCAAGTCCCGCATCAGGCTTCCCACACAGAGCCTGCCTCTCCCTCTGCCTATGTCTCTGCCTCTCTCTATGTCTCTCATGAATAAGTCAGTAAAATCTTTAAAAAAAAAAAAAAAACCTTTTATAGTGGCATGCACCCCCCTCACCCTCATCCCTGTCCCTTGGCAACCACTGATCTATTCTCCATCTCTATAGTTTACAATCTTATCTTCTTTTCACCTTTGCATCCCCATTCCTTACTATGAGTGCCTGGCACCCAAGTATTTACTAAATATGTGTTGAATGAATGAATGGAAACAATGCTCAATGTTCCTTCTTAAAGTTGAAAAATAAAAAATAGAATATCTTGTATTAACAAACTTCTAATTGTTTGAAAATTATAATGAAGGTTGCAAAATAATTAAAACCAGCTATACTAACATCTTGTAAAAGAAAGAAAATTAAATGACCAAGAAGTCAGAATAGATTTTCTAGTTACTATTTTAGGCAGAATACTTGATTTTCTGAAATTCAGTTTCCTTATTTGAAGACACCTGAAGGATATATTCTCCATTCTTTGTCAAGTGTGTGAGGGGCAAGATAATTATGTTTGGAAGCGCTATACAAATGCCAGGCTTTCTTGACTATCTACATTGATTGTGCTGAGAGATAGTCAAAATAGAATCATACAATAGAAAATTCCATACCTATTTTCTAAAATACAGAATAATAAAATTTCAGAGCTAGAAACCACTTGGATATCCTGTAGTATTTTCTCTTCACTGTTTGAAAATGCTCCTCCATTCTTTGCTTCCAAGTCACCACCCTGTCCTGATTTTCCCCTGTTCTGATACTCCTTCTCAGGCTCCTTTGCCTGCACATCCTCTAGGGTCAGGCTTTTTAACATTAGAATTCATCCAGATTCACTCCTGGTCCCTCTTCTATTACATTATACCCTTTCCCAAGCCCTGTCACCTATCCTCATAGTTTCTGTCTCCATCTGCACACAGATATTTTCTCAGATTACATCTCAAAGCCACATTTTCCCCAGCACCAACCCAACTAGCTAATTACCTACCTAATTATCCCATCGGACGTTTCCAAAAGTTCAATGAAACCTTTCCAAAATTGATGTCATAGCCTTCTATCCCATCTATCCCCCAGATTTGATCCTCTTCTGACATGCTTATCTTAGCACATTTCAAGCCTGGGTTACCAGCTGTACAAATCAGAACCTTAAGTATTATCTTGGTCACTTCTCTCTCCATTATTTCCCATACCTAAGAATGTACTTTTAGCCCTATACATTTTGCCTTTAAAAACTATCTGGGATCTGTTTACTCCTCTCCATCTCTACCCAGTTCCACATGACTCTCCTTTTTGCCTAAACCACTGTAAGAGCCACCCAACTCTTCTCTGGCTCCACTTTTAACCATTCTTCCCACTGTGTCCAAAATGATACTCGTGATCTATAGTGATTTTCATGTCAACCCCCTCTTAAAATCCTTCCCCAGCCACTTTGGCTAAAGACAAAAATCCTCTCCAGTAGGTTCTATGTCATCTATCCCATCTACCTGTGGAGTGCCACACAATTTCCTTTTCTCTCTAACAATCCACCCATCAGCCATTTCTTTTGAAATGCCAATCTTGGGGCCTCTGAGTGGCTCAGTTGGTTAAGTATCTGACTCTTGATTTCAGTTCAGGTCATGAGTTCAGAGTCGTGAGATCCAGCCCCACTATTGGGCTCCATGCTGGGTGTCGAGTCTGCTTAAGATTCTCTTTCCCTTTGCCCTTCCCCCACTTACACTCTCTGAAAGAAAGAAAAAAAAAGAGAGAGAGAGAGAGACAGAGATTGAGAAAGAAAGAAATGCTATTCCTTTTCCTGCCTTTGGGCCTGTGAATAGACTTTCTCTTTGCCTGATACTGTTGTAGCTCACCAGTTCACCCAGAAAACTCTTATTTAGCCAGCAGATTCAAACCAAATGTAATTTCCTTGTGGAAGTCTTCCTGAAGCTACTGACTAGGTCATATTCTCTTTTACATGCTTGATTTGTCTTTCAGAGTACTCATCACAGGTTGTATTATGTGTTTAGTGTATGTCTGTACAAGATGCATGATTTTTCTTTTTTTATATCTGTAGTTACTGGACTGAAATATCATACAGAACCATGTCTGTGTTGTGTCCAGTGTAAGCATAATTCTTGGTACTCCAGAAGTACTTCTTGAATGAGTGAAAGAGCACTTAGTTCATAATGAAACTAAACTTTCCTGGCCATCTTCTTCCCTGATGATCATTCCATGTATGGTTAAACAAGATCACCATGGCAGGACATTTCACTTTTGAACACTAATAATTAAAGTATTTTTAAAGTAATAAAACCTATCTCCCCAACTTCTACCAAATATTATAGTTCTTCCCAGCAGGATAGGACTAAACAAGCTTATTCTCTTCCTATCCTTCTCCCTGAGATATTTAACAATATTTACTGTAAATTATTTGTTTCAGATGAGATCTCCATTATTTTTTTCATTATTCCTTTTTGGACATGATTCCTGGGCTTCCCATAATTCTGATTGGCTTCATCTCTGGAGTGCTTAAGAGAATAGACTCCTGAATCAGATTTATGTTTGAATCTTGGTGCTGTCCTTTGCTAACTAATGAAACTTTAGCAAATTTCATAACTTGTCTGTGTTTCCATTTCTTTACTTGTAAAATGGAAATAATAATAGTATTTACCTCTAGGACTGCTGGGAGGAATAAATGAATTATTATATGCAAAGCTCTTAGATTGGTGCCTAGCAAGGAATAAGCAGTCTTCAGATACATAACATTAGTAATAGCTACACACTATATAGTATGACACTATATAGTGTCAGCTATTAGCTGACTCAGTATTCAATTGGGGAAGCAGATAGGAGCTATGGGATATAGAAACTGACTTAAGAATTACCTGATTATGGGAGGATCCAGGAAACGAAGGTCAAAGGGAGCAATTGGGAAATTAGAGGAGTCACCACACCTATCTAAAAAGGCCCAGATCACCTGACTGCTAAAAGGAGTCTCACAAAGAGGTAGCTGTGGAAACACCTATGGGAGTGGATGGTGGATCAGCATTCCAGCCTCCAGTAATGGGCTGGGGCCACCATTGCTCAGCAGGGGCAGTAGTCAGGAAGAAAAGCCAGATGCAGAGCAGGAAATGAGGATAACCGGTGATCTCTAACCACATCTAACACCACAACCTTCAGAAAGCAATGGCTACACCTTGACTTGTACTATCCAAATCTAGGGGCATCTTTTTTGGATAACTCTGACTCAGAACCATATAGTGAAGACAATGCTGGAAAATGAGTTCCATCATGCTGCCCTTGACAATAAATGACACCACACAGTAAATGGAATTGCTGTAGTTTTACAACTTCCCTTCTAAATCTTCCACCAACAGTGGAACCCATGTAGGATATCACAGCAGAGCTACAAGTGGAACTCCTAGAGCCACCAAAATGTACATGTTTCAGGGTAGAGGGGGGTGGTCAGTCATGCCACAGTCGTTTTACATTGAACTTTCTAACATTGAAAATCTATGGCTTTCTTTACATAAACTGCCACTGAAACTCTACTGAGATCCACTGTTTGTATATTTGCTTTTTTCATAATTTACTCTCATCCAAATTAATATAAATGGGGAATTATGGTTCTGCCTGTCCCAGTTGAAGTCATTTTGTTTTTTATTTATTTATTTTTTTTGAAGTCATTTTGTATCTTGATTCTGAGATGTAAATATTAGCTCGCCCTCCTATACTTGTTTCATATGCAAACTAACACACATGTACTGCGGGATTGGGGAATGGAAGGAGGACGGCCCTGATTAGAACACATCTCTATAGCATTTCTTAAACCAATGTTCTGTGGAACATTAATTCACAAGACACTTAGGCCAAATACTGTATGCAAAACTTTCTTCTTCATACCTCACTAACTTAGGGAAGCAGTGGGTTTAACAAAATACACAGATTGCTTTGTTTCTGATGATCCCAGAGTCTATTCAGCTAATGCATATTATATATATGCATTATATATATATATATATATATATATATATATATGAATGAGGCTAGTATTTGCCCCTTCTTCCACAGAAGAACCTTGAATGTCTAAGTAAATTGAGCAATCTCCTCCCACAACCAGTGTTGTATACCAAGGACCTAAGGAAGTGGCAATATTAGTCAAGTAAAGTGGAAAAAAAAAAGCATCTTAATACTATAATTTATAAAACTAAGTGACCACTTATGTGGATGTATTATTCTAAATGAAAAGGTAAATTCCTATGGCCTGCTTTCTCCACCCTTGGACAAAGGAGAGGCTGGAATTCTGTTTCTCTCTAAATCCTCTTTAATCTCTGCTTTAATGGTTGCCCACTTTGCCCACTTACTTACTTCCTAGGATTTTGAGGATCCTTAAATGAAATAATCTATATAAAGTGGTGAGCAGAGTTTGTGGAAGGGAATAAGTGCTCCTTATTTTCATGACCGATTGTTTTAATTTTCCTAATTACCTTTAAGCATCTTAAGGGCAGGGACTAAGTCTGTTTCTTTGTATCCTCCTAACAATTAGCACAGCGTCTGGCTCATAGTTGCCTTAATAGATATTTATTGAAGAAATGAAGTTGCTTATTTCTCAGTTTGCGTTTGCCTGTGTATGTCCTCATATCCCTTGAATCCCATTTGGCCAAAGAGACAATTGCAGTTTGAAACAAACATCCGTTATCCTCAATCCAAATCCCTCTAAAAAACCAACCCAAAGTATGCTGAAGCATTTGAAAACCCCTCTTAGTTATGGGTACTATCTTGGAAGACCAATTCCAAGACTCAATCAGACAACTGCTTGGAGAACAGTCTCTTTGTCTGCATTGCCATATCAACTGGAGGTTAGTGCCTTGCTGGAGTTTCAGTGAATCCTATCAATCTCAGCTTCAACTGCAGCCTTTTCTGAAGAGGGCTGGTACTGCCCCAGGCTGCTTCTCCTTACTGTCAAATGATGCCTTGACAAGGAGAGGGTCATCCTTACTGGCATCAGATAGCAGTGAAGGTCACAATCCTACTCTGGAGCCCAGAGCATGCCTAATGCTGTCTAGCACTGTTGTCAAGCAGGAATTATGGGAACTGGAACAATGGGTGAGAAGTTTGATGCTTTAAGGGAGGCTAGAGGTGTCTCTTCAAGACAGTGCTGTCCAATAGAACATTTTACCACAAAAGAAATGCTATCTGTGCTGCCCAATGGGGTAGCCATTACCCACACATGACCATTAAGCCTTTAAAATGTGACTGTCACAATGGAGGAATTGAATTTTTTATTTTATTCGGTATCAACTAACTTTAATTTTTTTTAAAGATTTTATTTATTCATGAGAGACACACACAGAGAGGCAGAACATAGGCAGTGGGAGAAGCAGACTCCCTGCAGGGAGCCCAGTTCAGGATTTGATCCCAGGGCCCTGGGATCACAACCTGAGCCGAAGGCAGACGCTCAACCACTGAGCCACCCAGGCACTCAACTAACTTCAATTTAAATTTTAATAGCCTTTTCCAATTGACTTCTTTCACTCAGCATAATACCCTCCAGTTCCATCCACGTCGAAGCAAATAGTGGGTATTTGTCGTTTCTAATGGCTGAGTAATATTCCATTGTATACATAGACCATATCTTCTTTATCCATTCATCCTTTGATGAATACCTTTAATGAACAAAGGGCAGTGGAAAGGGAGGTGGGCGGGGGTTGGGGTGACTGAGTGATGGGCACTGAGGGGGGCACTTGGCAGGATGAGCACTGGGTGTTATGCTAAAAGTTGGCAAATTGAACTCCAATTAAAAAAAAAAAGCATAAATTTTAATAGCCACATGACGCTTTGGCTTACTACTTAGACCCAGCAACCCAGAACTATGGGGTATAGACCTTGAAGGATAAACAAACCTTGCTTGCTGCTCTATGCAAAATCCTCAGCTTCTTAATCTGAAAAATGAAAGTGATGAAACTAATCTGTTATGTCATAGGATTTCTGAAGATCAAATGAGACAACAAATAGAAAAAGGAAAACCCTCTGATAAAAATGATAGAAAAAAATTGATGGCAATAAAAATAAAATTCTCTGCCAATGCAAGGCAATACAATAAGCTACACCATAGGTACGTAGGTGACAGCTACATAGATAAAAGACATGTATATAGAGCCTAAATGGTGATTTGCGATTTTACAAATTCAGACTTCTTGCTTCCTGCAAACCTTCATTTATATGGGTGGCGGGGGAGGTCAGGGTCATGTTCTTCTGAAGTGACCCCTCCCAACATGTTCTGAGAGAAGGAGCTGACTCTGAAGTTGGAAACTCTCTAAAATTAGAAAGAGAGGTAGTCTGTGTTCTGTTGTTCGACATGAGATCTGATTGCCCATTTCTGGGAATTAAGAAAGAACCTTTTCAAAATCTCATGCAACCATGTTCCATGAATGAGAAAAGAAAGGCAGAAGGGAGCATGGTGTGCGTGGAGCCTGGCCTGGGGCTGGCATGTGAGGTGCAGGTCTTCAAGCATGAATGTGAGATATTTGGTGTGGCATCAAATGGCAGAATGGAGGCCAAAATGGGGGTGAGAGGCAGGTGACCATGTGAGAAAACTAGAATAAGTGAGAACAAAAGCAGGAAATCTCATGCCAGAAAATGTAAGTGTGCTCGTTCATTTCAATGAGTACCTATTAGGGACTTGGACTACCTAGTCAGAAAACAGAGATCTGTGTCCTACTCACGTCTCAACAATCAGGGGCAATTCAGACAATCTATGGCATTTTATCTAGAGCAGCCAGGGAGTATGGTAGTGAAAAGGCATACGTGACTACTGAGCACTCAAAATGTGTCTGGTTTGAAATGAGATGAGCCACAAGTATAAAATGTACACCAGATCTCAAAGGCATAGTACAAAATATAATGTAAAATACACCATCAATAGTTTCTAATATTGACTACATGTTGCAATAATATTTTTGGTATATAGAGATAAATAAGCCATAAAATTTTACCCATTTCTTTTTACAGTTTTTTTAATATGGCTACTGGAAAATTTACAATTATATACATAGCTCACATTATATTTTTATTAAGTAGTACTGATTTGGAGTCAACCCAGCAGAGACTGGTTTGAGTTTAACCCATACTCTTCCTGGGAACGTTGGCATACTATCTGGGTGCTGATTTACTTCTGAGAAGATAGATTAAACCCCCAAAAACGTCTGTAAGAGAGGTTGACCAGTAGAGCCTTTTGGAGAAAGAAGTTTAATGATTGCCCTCAAAATACCCACTTTTCCTAAAAGAGCTGCTTCTTGCTGGAAGGAGACACTAGATATCCTCTCAGCAGCAACAGACTTTTGTCTTTTCCCCTTGACTAAATTCTCTATAATATCTGAAATGGAATCTTTCCTAATGTCCCTTCCACCAAGGCTAGGAAGTTTCTTTGATCCATTAGAACTTGTGTGCATTATATATAACATATATAACATATAATATTTATACCTGAAATATACATATATATATGTTCACCCACACAACTCACACAAATTTCATAACCTCATATTGTAGACCATCTGTAAGAAAAGCATTTAAACTTTAGAGAACATCTTATACTTTGTCTTTCTTTCTTGTTTGTCTAAGAATCTCTGTACAATTTTGTCTCCTATCAGAAGGCTCGAACTCCAGCAAAATGTCTTGTGACTGAAGATCATTAGGTAAGAGAAAGGATTTATGGAACACTTGGTTTCTGCAGAGCTCTTCATGGGTTCACTTTGTTCTGGCAGCATTCCACGTTCATATACATCCATAAAATGTACATGAGTGGAGAGAACTACTAACAAAGACAATTTTGCAGGGGGGCAATGATCCTGGCATTCTTAGGATCTTTACTCATTTGTGCCCACAGAATCAAAGCTTCCTTTATCAGGAGCTACTACCATAGCTTTCTTCTTTAACCATGGGATTCTTTGAGGTCTAAAGAAATAGTTCAACAACTAAGTTAATCATTTTGGAATGCAGCACTTTATTTGTACATGTCCACATACTTGTGTATTATGTCCAAAGAAGGACACATCCATTCCCACTCCTAACTTGTGGCTAACATGGACTGTGTGTCAGGTAGGGCTTTATCTAGAAATGTGTCTTCTAAATTCAAATGAGGTACGAAAAAATATTTCCAGTTTTTTATCTTTGGAGGCAAGACTTCTCAAACTCAGATGTTACAAATATTCTTATTCCCAATAATTCATTAATGTTTACCACTTCAAGTTTTCCAGGCCGGGGTATAAAATTTCCAGAAAGAGAACCACTGTAGATAATTAGTTACCTACTGCTGTAGATTGAATTGTGACTTCCTCCTCCCCTGCCCAACACCCCTTCAATGTGGAATCCCTAATACCCAGTGTGATGATACTTGGGGATGGGGCCTTTGAAGTATAATTAGAGTTAAATGAGGGCATGAGAGTGGGGCCCTCCTGATGGCATAAATACCCTTTTAAAGAATGATAGGAGAGAGCTTGCTCACCACACACTCACAAAGAAGAGGCCATGGAATCACAGAGCAAGATGCCAGCCAACTGGAAGTTAGGAAGAGAGTCCACACTGGGAACTGAATCAGCTAGAACCCTGATCTTAGACTTACCAGCCTCCCAAACTGGGAGAAAATTTTTATTGTTTAAACCACCCAGTCCATGGTATTTTGTTATGGCAGCCCACCATAGATAGACTTGTATCTACCCCACTCCCCTTCTTTTACTTGTCTCTCTCTCCATAAATATCTCTGCACTGTATCAGAAATAGATTCCCATTGCAAAGCTTACTAACCAAAGGAATTCCAAGAATATTCAACCCAATGGCTGTTTCTGGCTCTAATGATACTTGTCACCCTTTCTCCTAAAATCAAACTGCTAAATAAAAAATAAAGCCTTGAATGAATACATTAGCTTACTCTTTCTGCTATAACACATTGCCACAAACTTAGTAGCTTGAAACAACCCAGATGTATTCTCCGACAGCTCAGAAGTCCAATTATTAGTCTTATAAGACTAAAATCAAGGTGCCCGCAGGGTTGTATCCTTCTGGAAGCTCCAAAAGAGACCCTGTTCCTTGCCTCTCCAGTTTCCAGAGACTGCCAGCTCTCCATAGTGTCACGTGTTGCTCCTGGGCTTGCAGCCACATCACTAGGCTCTTCCTCTCATTGTCATGTCTATTCTGTAGTCACATCTCCTCTGCCTGCTTTTGTAAGGACGCCAGTGATTACCTGAATCATCTAGAATATCTTCCCATTTTAAGATCCTTAATCACACATGCAAAATTCCTCTTGCCATATAAGGTAACATCTTGATTCAGACTCCCACAAATAAACACCACCACAGAAATATCACCTATTTAATTGGTGTTACATATAATTTCTAACTCTCCATTTAGCGTTACCACTGTTGATTCATTTCTCCATGTGCTATTGAGAAGGTGGCAATTTGACAGAGTTTGGAGTTTGTGACATATGAACAGTTTCCAGAGCAAACGACATTTTTCTGGGAGTAATCTCATTTCCTCATGTACTATAGAGTTTAATTTTTCAACAGCAGGGCAAGGTGGCAAAAGCGGTCTTTCTTTCTCTTGTGAAATGCATCCAATTATCCTCATTTGTGGGTGAAATGATTTTCTGTTAATAAAAAAGCACAAATTATTTTAATATATTGGATAATTTTGCAAGTTGAGAAATGTCACACCATTCAAGAGGTTTCAGATATTCTTTGACTCGGGCAAACTAGCGGGTGACTAGGAAGGAAGCCTGAGATCATCTGCATATAAAGTATCCACATGCATTTAAACATAATAGGTAAACAATAAATACTTCCTTCATAGGAAGTAGGGGGGAAGGGTAGAGTTGAAAGTTTTCTAATGAGCCTGACCTCCTTATTTTATATATAAAGAAACTAAGGCCTGGAAAGTTGATCTAAGATCATGGAGCTATAAAGACCCATTAGGTATTTCTTAATCTTCAAAGGTATGAAAGATGTCTGAGTGTGGAACTAGAGAAGAGAACACATTATTTCCTATTTAGATTGGAGATTTTCCCATAATACCATCCCCCAGCCCCCAGCCCCCAACCACCAGCCCCCACCGTGGGTGCCTTCTTATACATAAGCTCTCACATTCACTTACACTGTCCTGCAGAAGCACCAGAGTCCTGCAGAGAAGAGGGTGGGCTGCAGACAAAAAGGGAGTATAGGGACTGGCAGCCAGGCTGAGTCTACTGCAAGACCTGGCCAGCAAGTGAGATCAAATGGGGACTTTGTGAATTGACTTCCTTCTTTTTAAAAATTATTATTATTACTTTTGTAAAGATTTTATTTATTTGAGAGAGAGAAAGAGAAAGAAAGAGAGAGAGAGAGAGGCAGAGGGAGAACCAGACTCCCTGCTGAGCAAAAGAGCCTCACACAGGGCTCAACCTCAGGACCCCAAGATCATGACCTGAACAAAAGGCAGATAAGTAACCAACTGAGCCACGTAGATGCCCTGGCCTACTATTTCTATTATTTCTATTTCTATTTCTATTTCTATTATTTCTTTCTATTTCTATTTCTTTCTTTCTATTTCTTTCTATTTATATTAAATATATTTTATTTTAATTTAAATTCAATTAACCAACATATAGTACATCATTAGTTTCAGATATAGAGTTCAGTATTTCATCAGTTGCATGGAACACCGAGTGCTCATCACATTAAGTGCCCTCCTTAATGCCCATCACCCAATTACCCCATCCCTCCACCCCCTCCCCTCTTTTAAGTATTTGTTGGCTCAAGCCACTGTTGTCGGGGAAAGAGTCACACATTATTTTTAGTGCAATTTATTTTATTTCCTTTATCTTTTTTTTTTTTTAATATTTTATTTATTATTTATTTATTTAAGTCACAGACAGAGAGAGAGAGAGGCAGAGACACAGGCAGAGAGAGAAGCAGGCTCCATGCACCAGGAGCCCGATGTGGGATTCGATCCCGGGTCTCCAGGATCGCGCCCTGGGCCAAAGGCAGGCGCCAAACCGCTGCGCCACCCAGGGATCCCTATTTCCTTTATCTTTTTAAAGATTTTATTTATTTATTTATTTATTTATTTATTTATTTATTTATTTGAGGGGGGCTGTGGAGAGAATCTTCAGCAGAGTCTGCACTGGGCACAGAGCCTGATGTGGAGTTCAATCTCACCACCCTGAGATCGTGACCTGAGCCAAACCAAAAGTCAGACCTTTAACTGACTACACCACCCAGGTGTCCCAAGAGTCACACATTTTAAATTATGTGGTGACAGGCTTCTGGTCATACCATCACTGTGTCTCTGTGACAGTGTGTATAATTTTGTGTGTTGTCAATATTTTGCTATGTGCCATGAGAGGCCATAGTTATAATCAGGTCCATAAAATTTTGAAAACACGACACAGTACGCAGAAAAAAAGTCTTAAAGAGAAGCAAAAAAATAAAAAATAAAAATAAATAAAAATAAAAAGAGAACCACATCAAGCTGTTTACCATGGGTGACCTCTAAGAAAAGAAATGGGACCCGGGGGTGGGGGGCACACCTGTTACATTCTCTCTTTCATATTCGCTGATTTTCTTTTCTACAGTGGGTATAATCCTATATCCCATCTATAATTTTTTTAAAATTTAAGTTGTCTCATCAAAAACCATCTTATCGTATATATAGTCAAAAGTATGACAGAACTTAAGTCTCCCCAGGAAGGAATCATTCAGGAGATTGATATGCTGAGTATGCCAAAGAAGGAAATAAAAGGTCATCACTGCACCATACCAAAGACAAGGCAGACAGTTGTACCACATTTTCTTTATTGAAAGATCCCATACATAATATTCAAATGAAGTTCATTTCTACCTTTTACTAGATCCAGACTCCCAAATAAATAAGTGAAAATATTTTAAAACACAACAATTTCTGAACAGTGTGGGATTGACAAGGGTATGGGGGGATTTGGAAGTCCTGGGCTCTAATGCCAATGTTCCTGCTTACTAGCTACAAGGCACTTGTTGGAGAGCTGCTCCGGAATGCAAACTAATGCTGTTGGTGAGGATAGAACAAGTCACTCAACTCATCCGTGGATGGAAACATCACAATCCAATTGTCAGTCCTATAATCACCACAGTCAATTGAGTTTTGACAATTTCCAGATCATAAGCATTCTAACTAATAGGAAAAACCTGGAGCTTGAGGGGTGGGAAAGCGGGGTGAGATGAAGATGGAGGTGAGGGACGTCTAGGCTCAGCAATGCTTTATGAATTTCAGCAAAACCACACCTCCCCTGCTTTCCTCACAGATGTGTAAGGGGAACTGAATGGGATCATGTGGATAAATCACACTGCAAATTCAGAAGCATTCTGTAAATACGTTAAAAAAGTTAGGGGCACCTGGATGGCTCAGTGGTTGAGCATCTGCCTTTGGCTCCAGTCATGATCCCAGAGTCCTGGGATCAAGTCCCACATTGGGTTCCCCTCTGCTTCTCCTTCTGCCTATGTCTCTGCCTCTCTTTCTGTGTCTCTCATGATTAAATAAATAAAATCTTTAAAAAAGTTAATGTTAACCTTATTTCCTACTTTCTGTAGTTCTAATTGTTTTCAATCATGTTATTCTCTGTAGAGCTTTTGTAACCTATTCACATGCTTTTCTGGATCAGGATAACATTTTTCTGAAGATATTATTTTTTATTCCCCAAATCCCACCACCAAGTATGACAAGCTGTTATCTGGTGAAATGGGAAAAAGAACACAGTTTGGGACCTGAAAGGAAGGCCTTGGCTTCAAATCCTCATGTTGTCAGGTTAGGTGGCTCTGGTCAGCTTATCCTAAACCACAGTACCCATGAAAGAGTTGGCACTGTAAAAATTAAGTGGAACAATAAGCAAAGGTGTAGTAGGTGCCTGGGAAAGTTTGTTTCCACCCCTGTTCAAGAATCTGATAACTTAGGAAATTTCTGAGACAATCACAGGAAAATAAAGCACGTGTTCCAATGGTGGCTTCACAGCGTGGGCCTTGCATTCCAGAGCAGCACTCAAGATGAAGAATCACTTAAAAATGATGAACAAGAGCTATTATAGAGCATAGCACTGACAGCTTCCAAAACTTTTCCCATTTGGACAAGCACTGTATCTTCTTGAGTTTAATTATGCACAATTTTGGCTCTCCTCTAAAATACAATAAGCAAATGTTGGCTTCATTCTTTTTGAAGAACAAAGTCATACATCTCTATGGGAACTAAGAAAGAATTAAAGAGAAGAAAAAAAGAAAAAAACAAAAGAAATTAGGAGCTTGTCTCTTTTCCAACCTTAAACCATATTGAACAACATTCGGTAGTATGGTCAATAATATTATAATAACATTGTATGGTGACAGATGGTGATGGTATGTATCATGACGAGCATTGCATATCATATAGAATCACATATTCACTATGATGCACACCTGAAACTAATATAACACTGTTGGTCAACTATACTTCAATTAAAAAAAAAAACCAAAAATGAATGAATGAGACTAGTAGGCATTGCTCACTGGTATATTTCATCTCAAATCTCTTAGCATCTTTAGAAGGAAAGGATGATTCAAGGTGATCTGGAGAGTATGAAATAGTCCAGGAAATGGGGTTAAGAGACCTGGGTTCTGGAAATCAACATATTATGTGATGCTGGACCACATGTTTCTCAACCAGCCATGACAGTTGATAAGCCTCCAATTTGTAGATTCAAAAATATATAGGTCCTGTTCTCACTATCCCCTTTTAAAATTCCTTTTTTGGTGGTGCTTTTTCATCTCTTCTCTTGATTACACCCAAGGCAGTCTTATACTGTGGTTTAAGCTTTGGCTGAGGCAGAATTTACCATCTGGGAGCCTTGGAAGATTAGGTAATCCCTCTTAGCCTTGGTTTTATCACCTCTAATAAAGTAAAAATAATACTACAGAGTTCACAGAGGTACTGTAAAGTTTAATAAGTCAATTAATATGAAGCCCTACATAGTGCACAGCAAATAGTAAACAAACATTAGCTATTATTTACCATTAACATTACTTCTCCAAAATATTCCTTGGGATTTCTCTTTTCTTATGATTTTACATACAGCCTGACTCACCCTGTTTAGAAATACAGTCATTTTTTTGTTTCTAAATTTAAAATAAAATATCTTTAAATGCGTATTTGTTAGGTTGGGTTTCAGGAAATGTGTCTGCTACATATGTCACATTTGCCACCTTATTTGCTGAATTTTGACAAAGTAAGACAGTGCTCTCTGAGCTATAGAGATTAGACAGGTGATCAATTCTGTAGTATTTCAACATTCTTGTTGTAATCTTGGTTTTTTTCAGTGGCGTGAAGTGAATAAAGGTGGTTGTTTTTCTTCCATAAAACAGGATCACTTGACAAATGGTCAATGACTTTAGCTTTCCCGCTCTAAAATATTTGGGCATACTGTTGCTATAATATACTTCAGCTGGGTAGGTTCTTGACCCTAAGCCATGTAAAATTGGCTTTGTCCTGGTTGGAATGGGCTTCTCTTTGGGCTTCTCCCAAAGAAACAACCAAACAGGAAGGTAGCCTATGTTTCTCACACTCCCAGGTTACTTATTTGGGGGTAGGGAGTGAGGGTGTGTAGAGGACCCTCTACACATAGCCCTATTTGGCTTATCTTTCTTTGTGAGAATTGGCAGAAGATGAAAGAGGAGATGCATGGTTTCTTTCCACTCATTAACCAAAGACTGATCCTAAATGGAGAAGGATGTGTTCCGAGATCCATTGTGTCCCCCAACTACCAACCATTAGGGAAATGTCTAACTGACCCTATTCCAGCCCCTCCAACCTAGTTCCTACCTCCTTCATGAAGCCTTCCTTGTCTCACACTCAATTTCATCCTTATTTATAGTATTTGAGATTGTTGGCTTTACTGATCTCACTAAATAGTAAGCTCCTTGGGTGAAAAGGAGCTTGTCTCTCTCCATTGTGACAAGCATGGTCCGGAATATACAATAAGTGCTCAAAACTGATCTGCCCTGACATCACAGCCTATTAACCTGAACTATGTACTTTCTCAACCGACCTCATATATCACACCAGTGGTGTCTCAGCTTTTGTCCCAACTATAAACACTGTAAGGTAATTAGGGGCTGGCTCATTCAACATTATACCCTCACAACCCAGAACAGTGCTTGACACAGTATCATGCAATAGTCATCAATTCTATTCCATTTGAATAGAGTTCTCAAGATTGCCTTTGCCAAAAGCTCTCCTTCCTGCTTGCCAAACACCACATTGAGATGTATCTCTACTTTCTATCTCTCATTTGCCGCTGGACTCCCAAGCACTGCAGAA
Source organism: Canis aureus (assembly GCF_053574225.1). Taxonomy (NCBI): domain Eukaryota; kingdom Metazoa; phylum Chordata; class Mammalia; order Carnivora; family Canidae; genus Canis; species Canis aureus. Next base: position 83,262,168 of record NC_135611.1, on the reverse strand, counting down.
GCTTATCAGAAGGGTAAGAGCTCAAGCGAGTTCTTGAGTCAGGAGTCCTCAGACCACAGAGTCAAATTCTGCCTGCTACAGGTTTTTTGTAAATAAATATTCACAGAAACACAGTCATGCCCATGAGTTTATGTAGTGTCTATAGCTAGTCTCCAGCTACAAAGACAAAGTGGAGTAGTTGCAACCATATGGCCTATAAAGCCAAAAATGTTTACTGTCTGGCTCTTTATAGAACAAGCTTGCCAACCCCTGCTTGAGTCAAAACTATAGAACCTTTTAGTGGTGCATCAGTATTGAAAAGGGTAAGGAAGAGAAACTCTGAAAATTCCCAGGTACAGAAAATAATAATATTTAATGATAATTTTATAATAATAAGAATGCTTTTTGGTATATATGGCCATATATGCTTATATACATATGTAAATGCATATTTACAAAACTCTTTTACATACATATCTCATTTGATTCTCTTAACCTCTATATGAGCTACACAGGGCAATTATGTCCCCATTTTATACATGAAGAAATAAATGAGGTGTTCTAGGGGGTAAAATATTTTTAAAAAATCAATGCCCGATTGGGTCTTTCTGTAATACCCAACAACAACAACAACAACAACAAAATAATAGCAATAGTGCCTTCCAGCTTTATTCCTTCTTTACCATTCAGCTGGTATTGGAAGATCTCCAATGCTGGGCTCTGAAGATGGTTGCTCCATCCATTCCCATGCTGGGGCACTCTCGTCCTATAGAGTTTACTTCATTAAATCTTTGTGGGCCCCATCTGGGGCAGGACAGCCCTCGTTCCAAAATATATTTGCAGAATGAACAAAGGGTCATGAAGTCCCTTGTTTCTCCTGGAAATTTCTCAGTCTCAATGTTTTCCTATTAGGAGAGTGAATATTGGCATTTTTTTCATGTTTTTTCCAAAGGTACCCCAATTCAATATTTTATTGCAGAAGGTTTATAGCTTATGGTGGCTTCTTCGCCTTCTGTAAGGTATACAGAAGGTGTCATGCATCCATTTCTGTTTGTGAAAATAGGACTGGAGCCAGAACAAAGTGAGGACAGATGTTATCAGAATGTCCTCCCAGGTAAATTGTGAAAGTCTGAATGATCCCATTTCAGGAACTGTCAGCACCATGGTTCCTAGTGGTACCTAAGCCAGGAAAGGTGGGTGGTTAGCAGAATAAATATACATATTTATATATCTGATATTGTACAGGGCAAGGGATTCCTAACTGTTCCCTAGAACATGAGGTCTATTTTGCAGGGGGAATTAGACTTTTGAAGTTTCTGTGAAGCTATAGCTGCTTCAAGACTCCATTTGCAGCAAGTCTTTCTTTCTTTCCTTTCTATTCTTCCTCTCCTTTCCTGTCTTCTTCCTTTCCTCTTTTAAACTCAAGTATACTCTGTCATCACCCCCCATCGGCTGTGAATTTGTGACTACGTTGAGGAGAACTTAGTATATGAAGACAGATCAGAAAATTAAGGACCTTGGATTCTAGTTTGGGATGTGGTTTTAAAAAGCAGTGTGGTGTTCAGCAGGTCACAGATTCTTTCTTGGCCTCAACTTCCTCTGTTTCAAAACAATGGGGCTGTCCTAGAGGATCTTTCAGGTCCTTTGCTATGTTAAATGCAATCCGAATCATACCAAAAGTAATAGAACATGTGCTGCCACCTTTGGGTAGAAAACATAACTTTAACTGCACCAGACACAACTTTGAAACCAAAGACATTTTATGGAAACGCCCCTGACCTGCAGTCTCTATCCCAATTAATATTTCTTCCATGCAATTATGATTTGTACTGGCCTCCCTTTAATGCAGAATTTCAGGCTTAAACCAATACAAATTTGATTTTGATATCATATGTCTTTACATATATTAGAAGTTTTCACCCTGATTAATGGTCTGTGGATTTTTTTTCATATTACAAAATTTCCATAGTTTCAGAAAGCCTGAGGTACACTACTTTATGATACATTCTAATTACATAATTGATTAGCGAGTAATTGACCAACCCCAGAAATTCACTGTAGAGAACAAAATGTTGGCATTGGAATACAATTAATCTGGATTTAAGATTTTTGTCATTCTACTTTATAACTGTGCTCTTCGGCAAGTCACTTAACTCTTCTGTGCCTTCCCTTTGTCATTGAGGGGATTAAAAAATAATGCTGTAAAATCCTTTAGCAAAGTAGCTGACACTTAGTCAGTATACAGGAGATACTAGCAAATGGCCGTTGATGTTGAAATCAAAATGGGCTTTGAAGCCAGAAGATTGGTTTCAATCTCTCGCTGTTCCACTTACAGTTTCGTGACCTGGCATGGTTCTTTGAACCTTTCTGAGCTTATTTCCTCCTCTGAATAGTGGGAATCAAGACCTTCTGGAGTTTTTTGAGGTTTACATAATAGTGCTTTGGACTGAAATGTATTGCCCTACCTAAAATTTGTATGCTGAAGCCCTAACCCCCAATGGGAATATATTTGGAGATAGGGTCTTTAGGAGGTAATTAAAGTTAAATGAAGTTATAAAGGTGAGGCCCTGATCCAATAAGATTAGTGTCCACATAAGAAAAGACACTAGAAAACACTCATACTCTGTCATCCCCCACCCCTGCTTTTGCCCTTCACCTCTCTCCTCTTTCTCTGTTTCTCTTGTGCATCTGATGTACTGAGGAAGGACCAGTGTAAGCAGATTGAGGGAAATCATCCATAACAGGAGAGCTCTCACTAAACACCAACCCTGCTGGCACCTTAGTCTTTGACTTCCAGTCTCCTGAACTGTGAGAAAATATATTTCTTCTGTTTAAGCTGCCCCAACTATGGTATTTTGTTACAGTGGCCTGTGCAGGCTAATACGGATATTGTAATTAAATGTGCAAAATCTCCTACCCGGTCTTTGAAAATGTTCCCTTTTACTTTTTTCTTCTCCCCTACATGATTAAAAAGAACATTAAAATTATTATCGTTAGCATTTTAACTCAATTCTGGGGTACCTTAGAATTAACCCAAAATAATTTCCTTGCCACCAGAAACATACTTTTGCTTGCAAACTTTCTTTGAAGTGCTGAGGTGACCTGGGACTAGACCCATTGTACTGGACTTCCCCATTTGGAAATAACAATCATGGAAGAATGAGAGATCTGGGCAAGGCAAAGGGAGTTGGGCACAGTCACTGCAGCCACCTGCAGTTGGCACTTGGGAAACAGCCAAGTGGTGGAAATAGTCAGTGGCACAACTAGTCAGTGGCGCCCATACTGAGGCATAGAAGCAAGCTATTGCTGTGAATAATAGGCATTTCTTTGTTCCTGACCCTAGAGTCACATGTCTTCAAATGCATTCATACAACTGGAGGAAGCTCACTTGTTAGTTTGCAAGCAGAGAGAATCACAAACCGTTCACAGCTGTGGACTCTTGTGTCATCCCTAAACACCCAACATCTGCTTATCTTGTAAAGTTTAGTTCAAATATGTCTCCTAGATAAAGACATCCTGGTTCATTTTTGTTCCTATCTGTACAACAGGATAATGACAGCACCTACCTGTTTAGTTTGTTCAGGTTAAGGGAGGCGGTCTGTGTAAACTATAAGTGCTCTAAGTTACTTTCTAACTTTGTATGCTTCTAATTCATGTAGGTATATTCCTTCAACGTGTAGCTTTCCTGGGAATAATAAAACTCTAGCTGATTAATCTAAATGGCCCTCCAATGTCTGGCACAAAGAAAGCATCAACTTTTTCAAGTAATTAATGTATTAAAAAACATGTGTTGATCACTTACTATGTCCCTGGCACTGTACTATATGTGAGTAATATATCAGGGAACAGGAACACTAAATAGAAAGCAGAGTGCACAGAATACTAAGGCAGAAGTCAGGATTTGGGGACTTGAATTTGGGAAAAGCACATGCTTATATAATTTGAATCAAAATGGGAAATTGATGTATCATATAAGGCTTAGGGTTATTACATTTAATGCTTAACTTTTTCAAAACAATCTTTTTTTTTCACTGTTGGGTGTAGATGAAAAAGTAGGCTATGGAACACTTGAGTGTTTTGGGTTTTTTTTAATTGAGACTCAATTGGGTTGATTTAGGTGACCTGCAACTTTCTCATTTATTCAAAAATTCTGTGCATTTGCCATCTTCCTTCTCCAAGCCAGTTTCCCACATACCGTCTTCAGCTCTTTGCACATGGAGCATGAAATCAGATTTCTCCAGAAGACAAGTCTTCTGGTTAGCTTTGACTGGTGGACCCCACCCCTCACCAGGTTTTGGCATCTGACACTGGTAGGAAAAGTCTCAGCATTGTACATGTAGGAAGGGTGGGGGCACCCCAATGACCTCACCCTTTCATTGAATGAATAGGTCTTTTCCAGATAACAACCACTCTGAAACATGCCAGCCGGAAGGGAAAGGCCAATTTCCGAAAATCAGCAGCCCCATTGCCCATACATTCAATCAGGGACCTCAGTGCCCTGAGAAAATCCTTTGGCTCAACCATGGCTTCAGCTACTTTATACTTTGTCATCTCCTAGAGAGACGTCTGAAAAGACAGAAACATAGCCATAATTATAGCCATATTGGCAACAACAAAAATGAGCACAGATAGGTGTCAAAGGAGATGATGATGATGATTTTGATCTTCCTTGACATGGCTCTGTATTAGAGACAACAGCAATCCTCATATTTTGCCTTTGCTTCCTTGCTGGGATGCTCTTGCCAATTTAATTTCCTTTCTGTGTTTATTTTTTACTAACTCAATCAGCATAAAACCTAAGCAACAGTAAGCATAACATTCTGTAAATGCAAAGTAGTCTAACAGCTCTCCAGGGAGCCGCACTCTCCTAATATCACATGACCCAAAGGAAGGTGATGGTGGTCTAAGTGTGAGAATCCTTGTTTGTTTTCACATCCTGTGAACTGTCCTCACAATCACTTCCAAGATTACATTTCCAAACAAAGTCGCCTTTCCAAACAAGCCTGGCAGATAGATGGACTCGAAAATTATTATGGAAATCAAAATGAAATGTATTCATTAGATTTTAAGGAAATATAGTATATCAGGGTTTATAGCACATGTGGTTCTAGACTTGAGACAGATATTAGGGTGAGAAGTTGTTACCCTCACATTCAAAAACTATTTGCTCTACCTTTAAACCAACTGGATAAGATAGGACTGCAGGGTTCCGGTGCCAGCATTTTAGAAGAGTTGCATTTTCTATCTCAATGTACAGTTGGGTACATATAATTAGTCAGTAGCAAGGAGCTTCCTGCAGTCACCAGCTCTCTTTGTTTTCCAAAAATAAATGCATAACTTTCTATGAGCAAAAAGAATGTGCTCTAGTGAAACATCTTTTTATTGACAGAGATCTGCAAATGGATGCAGAAGTAATACAGGCAGCATAGGGAGGCATTCTAATGTAAAATAAGTTTTATGTTATTAAAATCATCCATTTTTCCAGCTACGTAATGAATATTCATTGATTCCATATCCTTTCTGGTATTTGGAATTGGTTTCTGAAGAAGTTGGTGTTGAAGGAATAGAGTCTCTTCCAAATCCAAAAGTTTCAGAATCAAAATGCAGCTCTCTGAAGGGGTTTCCCCACAGTGAGAGGTAGTGAGGGGGTTAGGGGGCAAAGAGTGAGAGGTCCACCTATGAGTCTTTCTGGGCCCTACGCAACCCCAGTGGGTTTACTTGAAGGTGTTCCTTCAGGCTGATAAGAAGTCAAGTTTGGGGATCCCTGGGTGGCGCAGCGGTTTGGTGCCTGCCTTTGGCCCAGGGCATGATCCTGGAGACCCGGGATCGAATCCCACATCGGGCTCCCGGTGCATGGAGCCTGCTTCTCCCTCTGCCTGTGTCTCTGCCTCTCTCTCTCTCTCTCTCTGTATCTGTCATAAATAAATAAAATATTTAAAAAAAAAAAAAAAGAAGTCAAGTTTGAGTTCAACATCTTTCCACCCCAAAGGATCCCTGCTTACCTGATGTTTATTTCTGCACTTCTTAGTATTGGGACCAAAGCCTCTCTTACCAATTGGAGATTGGTGGAAAAAAATGCACAATTGCTTCATTGTGGCCTGGGTTTTACTTTAAATCCAAATCAACTTGTCAATAGACCAGTGAGAAAGACTTCTTGATCTCTTGGTCAGATCTTCCTCGGAGGCACTGGTGTTTCTGAAGCTAAAACACTGTGTTTCACCACCAAACCACCTACATGACATTGTACCCTGAGCTCCACCTCTCTGAATTTCCATTTTCCTATCTACTAAAACATCTGTCCACCCCATGATGTCAGGGATGAATAATGAGTAAGAAAGTACTTTGGTGGCTGTCAAGTGTGGTGCAACCCCAGGGACAAACCCCAGTGGTGGTGATTACAAATAGCAAGTGGTGCCACACACTCTGCCCCTAGACTGTATGCTCAGACAAGGAGTGTTTGTGTCTCCAACTTCTCACCTCATTAGAACCTAAGCCCCAGGTGGGGCACCTGGGTGTCTCAGTCAGTTAGGTGCCGCAGGTAATGATCTCAGCTCAGGTAATGATCTCAGAGTTGTGTGACTGAGCCCCATGTTGGGCTAGGGATGGAGCCTGCTTAAGATTCTCTCTCTCCATCTCCCTCTGCCCCTCCCTCCCTTCTGAAAAGTTAATTAATTTTTAAGAAAAAGAATGCCAGTTCTTTTTTTTTTAAGATTTTTTTTTTATTTATTCATGAGAGACAGAGAGAGAGATTGAGAGAGAGAGAGAGAGGCAGAGACACAAGCAGAGGGAGAAGCAGCCTCCATGCAAGGAGACTGACATGGGACTCCATCCCGGGTCTCCAGGATCAGCCCTGGGCTGAAGGCGACACTAAACTTCTGAGCCACCCGGACTGCCCCGAGCCAGTTCTTTATGTTGTTGCTGTATCTATCACCAGGCACCCAAGGAGTATTTGTTTAATGAATAAAAAAGGGTGAATTAACAGTTCATGCATACTGCCAAGCTGTTTTCCTGCTTGCTTATTATTTAATAATAACAGCATAAGGTGCTTCATTTGCCAAAATCTTTACCAAAATTTAGCAGAAAAGCTTTATGCTAACTCTTCAGAGTGTACTATTGAAAAATTATTGTTTGTTATGCTATGTTTTCGCTGGAGTAGAGACATTATATAATAGCTTATAAACTTTGAAAAGCCAGAAATGGTGCAGTTAAGTCTTAAGTTCTTATTCTGTGGATGAGAAAACTGGCCTCTGGTGTGGTAATGGCGGCCTCCTTAGGCTGGCAAAGTCATGCTTTGCCTCTAGGTGACACTACCTCTCCCTACTCTCAGTGGACAGGCTGGGTGCCTGAATGCCCCCTGCCATTCTGACTTTTGCTGAATAGGGAAGGCTTTCTCTGTTGAGCCACTTAAGTGGGTGTTGTCATGTCACCCTCTAGTGGCTTCTGTCAAAGCTCCAAGAATAGGGAAGCAGAGGAAGTACATAGGGATTGGGGTCATAGGGCTGGAAACTTGCCTAGTGAGGGGAAAGACATTAAGGTAGGAAGTACTGGGACACCTGGGTGGCTCAGCAATTGAGCATCTGCCTTCGGCTCAGGGTATGATCCCAGAGTCCTGGGATCGAGTCCTACATCAGGCTCACTGCATGGAGCCTGCTTCTTCCTCTGCCTATGTCTCTGCCTCTCTCTGTGTGTCTCTCATGAATAAATAAATAAAATTTTTTAAAAAAATAAAAAGGTAGGAAGTACTCACATAGCCTGGGAAACCAACCAAGTAGTCGTTATTTGTTTAGGAAATATCAGGCACCTACTATGTGCATGACTCTGGGGGTACCAGGATGATTACCACCAAGTTGATGTTGGGGTAGAAAGATAATATCGTCAAGGGGACAGAATGAATTAAAAGATGGGAATTTACTTTAGCTTGATTTTCTCACCTCCAACCAGTGTGCAACTCTAACCAGGTCCTGAAGGTATAACTATAATACATGAGTACTATTTTATCACTCATATAAGCCTTATGTATATAATTTAAATAGATACTATTTTATCACTGATATCAGCCTATATATATATATAAAATTTATATATATGTATATATATACACATATATATACACACACACACACACACACACATATATATATATATATATAATTTCCAAATGGATATCTCTACCATACTTAATATGTCCAAAACCAATTTCCTCTCCAATCCCCCCTTCTTCCTTTATGTTCTATCTCCAGAATACTCCCAGTGGTAGACCTAGGGACTTAAAAGTCAGCCTAGACTTGCCGTCACTCAGCCTTCAGTCCCAATATCCAACCAGTCACTGAATTCCATTGCTTCCACCTCTGCTCCTTCTCACCACCTCTGGTTTTCTCCTCCTTCTCCCTTCTTTCTCAGCTTCAGTGTTCAAAGGGACTCCTAACTCCCATCTCCCTGCTTTAGGATTTTTTTCTCAATGCATCCTCTATAATGTTGTCAGAGCAATCATTCCAAAGTGCATATATAATAATATCACTTCTCTTTTCAAAGCCCATTGGTGGCTCACCCTGAATTTCAGGTTAACTTTGAAAGGCACTAATTTAGCAAGCAGGGCCTTTCATGGTCTGGCCCTTGACTGCCTATCATAATTTACCTGCTATCTCTTCCTCTCATTCCCACCACTATCTACCCAGAGCACATACATGCTGTTTGTTCTTTGACCTGTCCAAATTTATTTAGTTCAGTTCTCTGAATAAAGCCTGCTCTTTTATATTGCTTGAACTTCGCACATACAGTTCCTCTGCCCCAAATATTCTCTGATCCCTTTGGGTAATTAAAGATCGCTTACCCTTGCAAGTCCAATCAGTCTGGTCTTTGAGGAGTGTTCTTGGGCAAATAGTCTTATGGAGATGCCTTTCCTCTGGTCCCCTGTAATACTACGCTTCTAGGCCCTGGAACTGATCACACTGTCCTGGTCTGTTCCCCACACTGGGTTATTATGAGTTCCTTGAAGGAATGAACCACATTTTAGCCAGCTTTTAATCACTAGGCCTGGTACAATGTTTGGAACAGAGTGAGTTCTCATTAAATATTTGTGAAATTAATAAATTTTAAAATGAACAAATATACAACAAATAGAAGTTTTCTATTTTAGCAAGTTAACATTAAAATCTAAAGAACGTTGGTTTTGACAATGTACTATGATTGTCTACACGTTCTCATTGGAGAAACTGGATGGAAGGTATACAGGTACCCATTGTACTATTTTTATAACTTCTTATGAATCTTGAAATATTCCAAATAAAAAAGTATTTAAAAAATAAGGAAAATAACAACTCCATGTAGCACTTAACTTCCTATGAATTATTCAAAAATCAACATGCTTTAAAAAAATTAAAATTAGTTGTTCTATTTTCTCCTAAAGAAGAATGGATAGCATCTCCTGAGAGTCTCTTAGGAAAACCTAGAAGGCATTTTGGTCATTGTCACCTACTGCTCCCCTCCTCTAGCTAGCCAGAGGCTTTGGTAATTTTTTTGTCTAGAGACAGCCCATGACACAAAAAGACTTTTCTCTTCTGTCATCTGAAGACAAGAACCAGGTTCAAAAAAATGTGTGAGCTTTTCCAATGGAACATGGTTGTGTACTGTGTAAGCCATTGACTGCAACATTAACTTTGATGCTTTCTAGAGGAGGAGCATAGGCACGTTTTGTACTTATCACCCAGCTCCCTGTCCCAAGGGCTACATTGTGGCTCCTGGTACACCACTGCTCTCAGATTATAAAAGGGTTTTGGGATAAAAGAGGAGACCCTGGAAGCAGGGAAAGTAGGTCAGACTGGAAGCAGGTTGGATGACATTTTCACATGGTTATGTACTGGATTCCATCACCACTGTCTGAGTCAGCTCAGGCTGCTATGACAAACACCAGAGAGTGGGCAGCTTAGACAACAAACATTTATTTCTCACTGATCTGGAGGTTGGGACATTCAAGATCAAGGTGACTGCAGATTCAGTGTTTCCTGAGGACCTGCTTCCTGGTTTGTAGATGGCCGCCTTCTTGCTGTAGCCATACATGGTGAGAGAGATCATCCCTTTCCTGCCTTCTTACTAATCCCTTTCATGAGGGCTCCACCCTCACAACCCAGTTACCTCTCAATGGCCCCACCTCCAATGATTGTTGCATTGAGGATTAGGACTTCAGCACATGAATTTGGGAGGGACACAACATGTAGTCCTCAGCAATGATCCTTCCTGCTTCTGCAATGACACTTGAAAACTACTCTGGGAGACACACAGTGCAGAGCAAAGCAGAAGGCAATCCTGAGAACGGAAGCGTGATGAGAACTGTTTAAGGGAAGCATGCTTTTCCAGGAACATTTTGCTCATCTTCTCTAAGTCCTACAAGATCTTTAGGTTACTAACCTCATCTCAGAGCCCCTTCCTGGTGTCCCGGCATCCACTGTGCACAAAGAGACTGGGTGCACGCCCCTCCATGTGCTCCACCAGCTCCATGCATTTTCTCTTCTGATAGGATCTACAACACATATGAATGATACTTACTGGGTCATCTGTCTTCTGGTTCATCTGTGATTATACTTTTGAGGGCAAGGACTACCTGTTGAATGGCCAATGGTCTTGAGCACATAAATATCTGCTGAGAAAACAAAGTGCTGTGGGCACAGGTAAGATTCAAGGAACCAGGCTCTTCTAAATCGACAATTCTATCTGTGACCCTGAATTTTCCTGTTGATTTTATATTTTCCACTGAACTAAAAATGAACTGTTTTTGCTGGCAATATGAAATCCAACGTGTGCATTAAATCAATGGAATGTTTAGCTAAAACAAAATGAAAACAAGTATCACAATGACCCCAGGAGATTTTGATAATTCTGTGTTATTTCACAGGAAGAACATTTACCTGTTGGCAGTGTGCAATGAGTTGCTAACCAACGTCCTCACCTGATGGCCTTGGACAATTATTAGGCATTCTTCCACCTGGGATGGTTCCACTGTTCAATACAGAGTAGATAACCTCTGGCACTCTTTGGAATTCATAATTTCCCAAGTTGAGCATAACCTGCATCACTAGTATGTTCTTTATCTCCCTCTTGAAGATGAAAGCTGCTTCTGTGATGTGCTCCTACACAGAGCAGATGTTCCAGTTGACTTTATATAAACAAGCAATTCCCCCAAATCAAGACCTGTTCCCACCACTACAGTTAATTCATCTCTCCGTTAATCAACAAATGTTTCTCGAAGATCAGGCGCTGTTCCAAGCATTGAGAAGACACAGCAGTGAACAAAACAGAGAGTCCTGCCTTCAAGGAGCTGACATGATTCAAGGAGTATGATTGTCCTGGATGATAAACGTACAAATAAAATGATCAGAAATATCCAAGGTACTAGAGAAAGGATTTCCTGCTTGAAGGAAATAACAGTTGGGGCTTTTCTTTATTGAGCGACTGGCTCAAGGCCAGAGAAAGCACTAGTTGTAAGGATTATTATTGGAAAGAATTTGTTGTAATTAGGTAAACCAAGTACTATTAACTTTGAGCTACAGGGATAAGGAAATAGAGAACTTTCTTTGAAATGGCATTGGCAGCTATGGGATTTTGCCTGTGGGCTGCAATGGGATTTAACATAAAACTGTATTATTTGGCACAAAAGAAAGTTTCCTCTCTCCCCTGTTTGTCTCCAAGGAGCAATATGAGTTATTTAATATATGTAATGAAGTAAAAACTTGACTAGTTGAAAGAAAATTAGGGCACATTTGTTTTTCTGTGTCAGCCTGACTAAAGTAACTCATTAGTGGTCAATCCCATCATAGAACCAGATACACAAGTGTGAGAGCTTGCTATAGCGTCAAAGATCGAGCTGGGTGTTCACTGTTAAGTCCCTCTACCTCCTGGTGCCATCTGGACAATCTTTGCCTTGTCTGTGCACTGCTTATGCTCTCACTTACTTAAGTGGGATTCTTCTTTAGGTCACATTTTTTACATAAATTTTACTTAAAGCAAATCTGATGTCACCATGGATGTAAAAACCAATATCACTGCCATAAATAGAACACTGTTATAAAGATCAATATAATAAATCAAGGGATACCACTATATTCTAGCTAGACAGTGTTGTCTGCTAAAGGCTCTGCTTTTTTAAGTCTTCCTTTACATTGTTAAAATGAGAAATTTGCAACTGTTAGATGGGCTTCAGAAACAGTCCAGCCTAAGATGGAGGGATCTTTCTGGAGGCCACTAGAAGGAATGCCTGAGAACTGAAAAGGAATAACTTTTCTTTCTCTGTGATTCAGTGTTATCATGTCCATGCATAAACTAAAACAGGATCTCCATTCTAGGAGTGGAAGACCCTTCGTACTTTGGGAACTGTTGAACTAGATGAACTTGAGAGAGCCTTCTTGCACAATTCTTGGAGGGACACCCTCTAGTCAAAGGCAGGGTAGAAAGATGTCATTGACAGCCCATCAAAAATCATCCAATCAGCTGTCTCCTCTCCCTGCCTCACCAAAATTTCACATCCCATTTCTGTCCTCTACCTTGTGAAGGCAGATAAACTGGAAAACTCTCTTTAACAAGCCAGCAAGATAAAGTAACAGTGAAAGAAAATAAAAGGAATATCAGTTACTGACTAGGGTCTGGGTGATCCAGGACAGATGACAGAAACAGGTCTGCTGCTGAGCATGGAGTTCACATGATACCTCACATTCAGGTATTTGAAAACATCTCTTGTGGAGGCAGTATGTTGAAACTTGATAGAGTATTTCATTTTTCAAGTAGATGTTTGGAATTCTATAAATAGCCCCCCACCCCTCCATCACCTTCTGTACCAGTTTACCCCTGGCCAGAGTTCTTTGCTGTCACATACACACCTTGAGTCCCCTGTTTATTCTCAGGCAGATACAACTCTATCATAGGAGCAGGACACCCCTAGGATTACCAGGCTGTAAAGAAGGAAAGAAGCACTGCACAGGCCTCAAATTCTTCACAAAGCTGAGCAGGAACGTTAGAACCATTCTTTTTTATTATATTTGTAAAGGCTCTCAATCTGTGTTTGTAGTGAGTGCCCGTCAGTCTTTAAAAAGTCTCCTTTTTGCTTTGTTCAAGCAGAGAATTAGTCATGATTTAATCTAAGTTCCAAAAATTAATGAACCTTTTCATCTGTTTTGTGTATGAAAGACCATTTAGTTTGGGATGCTCAAATATTATGGTTTGCCTAAATCATTCCATTAAGACAATACTTAGAATTTCGAGGATTTCAGAAAGAGAACTCCCTCTTGTGGCAAGAGCAGTTTTTGCAGCGAATCCTAGAGCGTCTGAGTTCTTTGATGCTAAAGAGCTGGCAGATCTCAGGAACCTTCTCACCCTACCCATGAAGTCACTGAAATCCAGTGACTTGTCAGTGTTTCTATCTGGTTGGTGACTGAGTCAGGTCCAGTATCCAAGTCCCCTGTCTCCTAGTCAAGAGCTTCTTCTCTCTCTTTTAGAAGTTTAAGGAATACCCTCACTGGTATGGTTTCTTCCCCCAACTCTTCACTTCTTGCTGCCTCTGGACAGAGCTGGTGGAGATGCAGTCCTTGGTTTGGGTGGGCAACATTCTCCTCCATGTGATGGCAGTTTCTTGGTGAACTTTCTCTATGAGGCAATTAACCATTTCTCAGAGATGAGTTACAAGCTACGTCCTTTACGCCTGACACTGGTTTGGACCATAAGACTCTCTTGCTCTCTTTGGAAAGAGCTACCATTGTCACCACTCAGATGCCACTGCTTATCTGGTCCTCTTCCATAGGTTTATGGCTTGTTGTGGCAATGGATAGGGCCAAACACAGCACTGAGGGATACAGGAGGACACACCCACAACCCAGCTTCCTATAAGGGATAAAATTTGTAAGCACCAGAAATATGATGGAACTCTCTAGAACCCTACTACTCAAAATGTGTCCTGTGGACCAGAGCATCAGTATCACTTGGGAGTCTTCTAGAAATACAGAATCATCCCATGCTTAAAAGCACATTTTCATTTAGTAGGCCAAAATTCTGCCTTTCTCACAAGCTCTCAGGTGATGGCAATGCTGCGGGCTCATAAACCACATACTGATAAACAAGGGCCAGAGTACATTGTTACCCACCAAGTTGTAAAACACACGTCACAGCCCTGTTTGTTCTGTGACTGGGTACAACTTGAAAGTCACTTATCAAAGTAAAGAAAATTACAACCCCCTGGGTCTCATAAACTAGTGAGGAAAGCCATCCCCAACACAGCCTAATCCATACAGATTCTAGTCACCACTACAGAGAAAGACATTAATTCTTGGATCCCCAAATAACGCTTCTTATCCTGCCCATGCTCCTTGTCTCTGAGTCTATCATATAACCTCAGACCTACCAATCAAAGAGTTTCTACTTAGAATAAGGTCCAAATCTGACAGATCTATGCACTCAGCCACTGCTATCTCCTGTGAATACCTTGTTAGGCTTCCAGGAACCATGAGATCTATTGCTAACAGGCCTTCCCAGTAAAAGCTTCCAACGGGGCTCTGCCTGCATTGACCATGAGGCAAAGAAAAACCAGGAAGTGAGGATCTGGAAAAAGAACAAAGCAGCATCAGAGAGCCTTAAGGGATGCCCACTGGGGAAAGAGGAAGCTGAACAGTCCAAAAAATACCCTGATATCACACAATGATTCTGGCACCGTGGGAGAAAAATCACATCTGTAGTTGTTCACAATTGAACAACTTGTAGCATATAGATAAGTATTTCTCAGGCTTACAATATTTTGCATATGTTAATTATGGATCATAGCCTTGAGTTTCCCATCTATTAGAACCAGTGGAAATGATGAGACTTGAGGAAAAGCAGCTGTAATCTAGTTCTGAGTTGATTTTGTAAATGATCACTTGGAGCAAAGCAAATACCAAGACTTCCTGTCCTCACTGGATGCAGATGGGTGCCCCCCCCCCCTTCCCTCCCGGCAGAGCAGCCTTCCAGCGAGGTCAGATGTGCTGGAGAACAGCCTCCCGGATGAAGCTTCGCAGGGAGCTGGTTCTCTGGGGAGGGCGATGCAGGACCATGGCCATAAGGGAGTTGGAAAGAGCAGAGGCCCTTCAGAAAAAGAATTCAGTAGATGGAAAGTTGACTGCAATGTGGATACGCCAGAGGCTCAGCCAATCCCATGCAGAGCACTGCAGCAGGGATGGCCCTTCAGAGAGATCCCAGATTGGAGCAAGGGGACAATGCATTTTTACCTGCAGAGATTGGATATGGACCGCCCCTGGGGAGGGGTGCACACTTGGATGAGGCAGCTTCCTTGAGTTGAGGCAATTCATAGGAAGGAATCAATCAGGTGTAAAGGGAGACTAGAGGAGCCAACAGTCTTGGCAAGGACACTCAGGTCCTGGAGGGGTTGGGGTCGGGGGATAACCTGAGCAGCACACTGCAGGATCCACTTCAGTGACCAATTGCAAAATTTCCTCTTCTCATTCCTCAATTCTACTGAAGTCGGGGCTGCTCTCTTGTAGCTTTTGGGGAATTGGCCCAACAATGTAAAATTATCTGAGGCAACGTTTCAAAATGCCTACACCTGATTCCAGTTCTCTGATTGGACTGATTTCAATGTGCAGAGGACAGAGAAGAGCCCTCTCCACCTAATAGATTAGACAGTTATTCTTAAATGTGAAGGGCGATAATGTCTCTTCACACGTACGTGCAGTGGCTCAGGATTGCATTTGGCTGGCAAGACTGTGAGCTGCAAATTCCAGCCACCGCTGCTCCAAAGGGATTAATTAGAGATGTCTAAGGTGTTTAGGGGAACGAAACGGCCAACATAAACACAAAACGCTGCCACCTCAGCCGTGGTGCCATCTCCCGGCACTTTGCAGATGAGTTTTATTGGCTAGATTTTAAACGTTTGAAGCTTATAGTTTGTTTCTTTTTCGTTCTGTAGCTTGGAGTTTGTTTCTCTTTCTTCTTATTTTTGGTTCAATGTCTGCCTTTGGGTCCTTGTATAAAGGAGACTTTTATCCATCCCACCAGTTTTGGCTGAAGTACAGTGGTAGTTAGCCTTTCATAGCTGAACAAACTATAGTGGGACCTCGTTCAAATCATATTTTCCCAAATACAACAGTTACGTGCTGTAAAAATAAAATTCCATCAATGTATGCCCTCCTTTAAAATACTAACTTTATAAAGTCAGTGTTCTTAGGGTGTGCTTTTATGTGTTATGTTTTGTGGTTGTGCACATATATATGTATATATATAATTGTGCATATATATACTATGTTTTATGAAAATATTCAAATACAATATTATAATTTTCAAAGAGAAATGTAGAGAGAATAGTTCATTGGACTCTTCCTTATCACCTAGCTTCAACGATTATCAATATGTGGCCAATTTTTTTCATAGTACCTGTAATTTCTGTTACCACTCCTCTGGCGCTGCCACCCCCAACCCGGGAAACCTAGATTCTTTTGAGGCATATCCCAGGCTTATCATTCCATTCATAAATCCTTCAAAAGAGATATGCTTTTTAAGCCCTATCAATATTACGTTTATCAGCCCATCTCCTGGAATTGATGTGAGCCGTCAGTCTATTCCCAAAAGGAAAGACTACGGAATTATTCATTCAACAGGCAGATATTAGGCACCTAACACATGCATGTTACTTGAGATAGAAGAGAAAATTGGACATGCTATCTGTCTTCGGCAGTTTTAAGTTCGGTGTGTATGTGCGTGCGTGTATGTGCATGTGCGCACATGTATGCACATAGGTGGGTGGGTGGGTAGGTAGCTGGAGGGAGAGGCAGAAATAGGAAGGCTTAGAGTTGGCTACAATGCAGTTTGTTGCAGACAAGGGAGGGCAAAATTTGGGGAAAGGCTTTTTGCTAAAACTGATTCCTTGAGTGAATTTTGAAAATTCATCACCAAATGATGATGCACAAGGTGAAGGAAGTTCCAGGTAGTGGGAAGAACCCTGCAAAGCCCCAACTTCTGCAGCATGTGGAAGACTTATCTACTCATTTGTTGAAATTACTGTATCCAATCAGCTCTCCAAAGGGGCCATTTGGCATCACTCTGACACTTGGCCACAGTCAACCACTCTTTACTCTAGACAGAACCTCTAAAATGAATCTAGTCTCAAAGAGAGGGCAGGTTTACTCATCTGTGACCTCTGACAACATGCACTAGCATTCATATCTGAGATCTCCTAGCCCACCTAGAAAAATTCTCAGTAGATACTGCATGGAAGGGGATGTATGTGGATCTGGGCAAATCAGAAAGTATAAACTACACAGGGTGACTCTGTGCCATAAACCCTGCATAATATTACCCAATGGGTCTATTGGATTTGAGTATTTGTGGTATAACATGACAAAGTAGATAAATGTTAGCTGGCATGCTAACAAAATCAATTAAATAGACTCTCTAAATGTTGAGTTATTCTTTTCTCATATGTGCTTCAGTGAAATATTGTTAAAATACTTGCAGGGAGAAATTGAAATACCACTTGATGGTATATATTTAGAGGTATTTGGGTATAGGTATTTTACAGACTATGATATTAATAAAAATATCATTTACTGCTAATTCCTATTCCTACTGTGAAATAACATGCTAAATCCCTTTTTTATAAGTGATTTAATCATTGCAATAGACTTCTGAGGTGGATCCTAAAATTATACACATTTTACAGATAAAGATACAGACAGAAAAAGTTTAAGGAATTTACCCAAGATCATAGAAGCAGTAAATTTGGTGTTTGAACCTAGGCAGTGAGATTTCAGAATCTACAGTGTAAACACCATACAGTATATCTTCATTATAATTTTTTAAAGATTTTATTTATTTATTCATGAGAGAGAGAGAGAGAGAGGCAGAGACACAGGCAGAAGGAGAAGCAGGCTTCATGCAGGGAGCCCGACATGGGACTCGATCCTGGGTCTCCAGGATCACACCCTGGGCTGAAGGCGGCAGTAAACTGCTGAGCCACCCAGGCTACCCCATTATAAATTTTTTGATAGTTTGTGATCTCCATGTAGAGTCAGGCTATGCCATGGGTCATTATGACACTGTGAAATTACCTCCGTGAAAATCATTTGACTTTGATAGCTTATGACCAAAATAATGTATCTCTGTACATATTCAATACAGTATTATCTTTAATATACTCCCTAATTGGAAATGGAAATAGATTGTCCACAACAGAGTAGTGGTTATGTATGTGTGTAGATACTATGTGTGGGGTGTGTGTTTGTGTGTGTGTGTGTGTGTGTGTAATATATCTATATGATAAGACTTCTTTGTAGCCATGAAAAGATATATTTAAAAAATGGAGAAATAGGATATATTTTAAATATGGAAGTAAAAATAAGTTAAAATAACTAAAATGTTAAATTAGGATAAAACTACAAGTATATATATATACATATATATATAGATGTGTGTAAGATACATGATATCTGATATTCATTGGATATCTCTATCTATACACATATATCTATATCTGTCTATCTATCTATCAAGAGAGGAAAGGGAGAGAGAAGAAAAGATTAAAACATATATATGCCAAGGTAGAGATTAGAGGTTAGTAGTGTCTTAGGATGGGGGTAGGGAGTTATGGAATTTTTTTTTTTTTTTACTGTTTTCTACAATAAACTTATACTGATCCAGTCAGAAAAAGGACTTTTTATTTATGAGGGTGTCTACCTCTATTTTTGAGGTATTTAAAATTTTGGCTGAAAAATGTGCCATAAATATGAAAGAATCATGCATTTTTTTCAAACCGGACTCATGCTCCAAAGCTACTGATATTGGATCCTATTTTTACATTGGGAGAGGAAGAGTCAAAGAAATCTCTATATTTAAATGCCATGATCAGCATTTCTAGTCTTGCCTTTATCTTGGCCCATTTCTAAATGATCTTAACAAAAAATAATGTTATACTTTCACATAAGTCCTCTTTCTTCAAGCTCCTGAAGGTCTTTTCTTCATTGATATTTATCTGACATAGCCAGCAAAATGATCATTTAGTCCATATTTGCAGGAGGATGCATTAAAATAAAAGATTATTAGAGATTGCAAAATATTCGATACTAAATAATGTGCTGTATGGCAGTGTTACACAGCTTTCTTCAATTTTGCATGGAGTCATACTTCCTTCCTGCATCCTCAGAACTGTCTTCTTTAAATAATGCAGTGAAGAAATTAAATAATTAAAGCTGCAGACAAGACGTGTTAAAGACTTTACACAGAAAAGGAGGAAAGAGTATGAAGAAAGAAATTTAAATTTTTAGAGAAAATACTTGAAACTTCCAGCACATCTGCTATTTAAGGAGCAAACCCACATGAATGAGGCCCGAAGGGATGGGGGAATGGCCTTTTTTTTTTTTGTTAGGCAGGAAACTGGTGATTTTGTTGATTGTCTCATTTGAGTAAGGCCTCTGGTATCATTGATTAGATTGAGGAGTTTCAAGTAAATTTTAAATTACTTTATAGGCCTATCAAGCATCCTTCAGAATACTTGAGCTCATTGGAAACATGTCCTTGTTCTCTGGTTACTGTAGAAGCCAAAAGCTGCATTTGGGGGATATTGCTGGCAGACTGGTAGCTTTTATGGGGAAGGGTCATGATATTCCATTTTTCCTACCTAGGCTTGGTTTTCTTCCTATGTTGAGGACTAGGAGATTTTTTTTAATGGATTTTAAATGTCTTGGAGAACAGGCCAATTTTCCCTAATCCGATCAACATCCAGATCCTCATACTTTGCTCAGAAATTGACTTTTATGCTTAAGGGAAGACACAAAGTCATAAAGATTCTCATTGGTTGAAGAGGAATTACTTGGTACTTTTCAACTTGAAGAGTTGGAAAACTTTGGTCAAAGGTATAAAATTCTTAAGGTCCCCAATAAATGGCACTGAGAAGTGCACCAATTACTGGAATCCTGTTACTTTTATTCTATTCAAACTCAAGCCCCAAACATAAGTTTTAAAATTTATCTCAAGCTCTATTTTCTTCATTTTAAAAAATTAATTAATTAATTTCATTTATTTATTTGAGAGAGAGAGAGAGAGAGAGCAAGAGCAGGGAGAGGGAGAAGCAGACATCCCCCCCACCCCACCCCCAAGCAGGTAACCCAATGTGGGACTCCATTCCAGGATGTGGGATCATGA
Organism: Canis aureus; assembly: GCF_053574225.1. NCBI lineage: Eukaryota > Metazoa > Chordata > Mammalia > Carnivora > Canidae > Canis > Canis aureus. The sequence continues at coordinate 83,242,026 of NC_135611.1, read as the reverse complement.
CCTGAGCCGAAGGTGGACACTTAACTGAGCCTCTCAGGCGCCCCTCAAGCTCTATATTCTCCATAAAATTGCCTAGACCACTCCAGTTACATCTTCCTCATTCCCTCAATACCTCTTAGTGTCAGTACTTAGCACTGACAATCAAGCCAATTAAATAATAAGACAATAATTCAAGAGTTTCACCTTATGAAATCATGACTTCTACATTAGTCATTGAACATAGCACCTAACCCAGGGTTAAAAAAACAAAATCCTACTGAGAAAATGTATAGATCTTATTGGTTTTGTTCATCAATTTATGAATTGGGCAGCATCCAATCTAGCAAATAGATAAAAAAGCTCTGAGGAGCTATACAAAATGAGACACTTTAATAGGCAAAAGGGAGCAAGAACAAGGAAGTTACAAGAGGCAAGAAATGGTTGGTTATTGCAAGGTCACTTTCCTTTAGGGGATGGTAGGGGTCTCTTAGGCAGATAACCTAACTAATGTTGAACAGGTGATTCCTGATTGACTGGTTTAAGATTTCATTTCTGGGAAACCTGAAACTGTAATTGAGTTAAGTCTCAGTTTGTTGATGTGGGGCTTAGTGTGAGTGACTGATGGACAGACAGAAGTGTAGATGGATGAATGGATAGAATGCCTGAATGGATGGATGGACAGATGGAAGCATCCCTATTGTTAGGGCAGTAGATTTGGGGAATGCTATCAGAGGTAAGAATTAACTTATTCATCACATTATGGGGCCACTTCACTTTTTAAAATTACATGCCTGGTTCTTAAACAGTTTGAGGCTGCAAACAATTCTCTAATTTTTGGAGTATGGGAGAGCGAATGGATGTTAATTCATCCTACAGGAAAAAAAAATCTAAAACACACAGCCTTTATTCATGAAGATATTCTCTGCAGTATTATTTACAACAAGGAAAAATTGGAAACAATTTAAATGTCTTACAATAGAGTTTAGTAAATTATGATGTATCAACCCAATGGAGTACCATCATTAAAATGCTAATAACAAAGACCATAGAGATATATTTATCGAATATATTCTGTGAAAAATGTAGAATGTAAAAGTGGGTATGCATAATGCCTATAACTTAATAAAGATATGGTTTTGAGACCAATATGCGGAGAGAGTACATAAATGTGAAAATAGCTATGTTTCAGCAATGGAAATGTTAATATTTTTGCTGTTCCCAAACCACTCTAAATGTTTCTCTATTATTATTATTTATGAAGATCACAGTGATGGAAGGTAACATGTGATGAATAGACAAATTGGTAGGGAACTTGGGAAAAGGGAGATATGGGAAGAAGATGGGGAAAATGTGGGGTGAAGAAACAAAATTTGCCATACGAGGAAGGAGACTCAGTTCATGGTGCATCACTCATGATGAATTTCACTTGTGGCATCCAACACCTATCCAGTTACTTTTGCATTGGTTTTTTTCTGTGGTTCTCAAAGTTCTACTAATTATGTGTGTCAGCTGGGTGTGTGTGTGTGTGTGTGTGTGTGTGTGGTAGGCGAACATGATATTTGAAATAGCTTTATTGAAGTATAATTGATACAAGGGGAGGGAGGGTCCAATTTTACAAATTCACCTTTGGCTATCAAGTGATTGATAACTGAAAGGCTTACAAGCCAAGCATGTAACTGGGAGCCTTACAAGATCCTTTAGGAGCATGTCTCTTATCATGAATTCCAACAGGACTTCACAATTGCTTCTGATAAAAATAGTGACATTTCATCATCATGAGCACATTGCAGTTACATCTGCAGCTTGTAGGATCTGGATAATTAGCGAGTGAAAAGAAAATCTCTGAATTCAGTCGGGAAAGGAGAAAAGCCTTTGTAGACATAACCAATCACAGGAATGCATTCTTCCTAGAAACTTCTGGTGTGGTGTTGATTTGGATCTGCATCTGGGGACAGAACTGAGAAATAACTGGACTTTGAGGTGAAGAGAGATGAGGGGAGCCAGGAGTGGTCACTGCAGTTTGATGACAGACTCAGGAAACCCTGAAGAAAGGCCCTTGGCTTTGAATTCTCCAGTCTCTCTTCCTCAACCAACAACATGAGAATTTTCCATGGTGAGTGACAAACAAATGCCCAGGGACAGAACAGAAGTATTTATTTTGGAGGGCTTACCTTTGTAGAGACTTTGCTGTCACTCTGGGAGGGTGAACTTGGCACAAACACAGGACTGGGGACAACTGGATTCAGCCCATGTTCTCTCAATGACCAGCTGGGGGCAACCAGGGAGAGCCTTTCAACACCATGGTGTTAATTAAGATAAAGACAACGACATCACTTGGTGTGACACTGTGAGGAGTAAATATGATAATAACCAGAAGGAACTCCTGGTACAAAGGCTGTACCAGTAATGCTCTATCAATAATGGTCATCATGATCTTCTTTTTTTTTTTTAAGATTTTATTTATTTATTCATGAGAGATAGAAAGAGGCAGAGGCAGAGACATAGGCAGAGGGAGGATCAGGCTCCATGCAGAGAGTCTGATGTGGGACTCGATCCCAGGTCTCCAGGATCACATCCTGGGCTGAAGGCAGGCACTAAACTGCTGAGCCACCCAGGCGGCCCATGATCACCTTCTAAGTCGCAATTCATCCAATTGATGTGATGCGATCTCACCCTTACTCTACAGATTTGCCAATTTCCTCTTTTCCTTTGATCCAGATGTTTTCAGGGAATTTTCTTTGATTTGGAGAAAGGAAAAGGCCTGTTCCTGTCTAGACTCCATTTGGCAGAGAGTTTATCATTAAACATTCAGAGGGCATGACTAACACAGGAAAATTGTGGCACTTCAGGCCCCATGTTAAGTAAAGGGCTATTGGATAATAGAATATTGATTAGATAATTTGCTTCAGAGTCATTAGTTTCCACACATAACTGAGCCACTTCTGAAACTTCACATCTCTCAGAACACGGGACTCCATCAGCTACCCAAGAGCTCTCCCCACTGCAGACACACACTTGGGTAGAAAAAGTGTTTTCCAAAGTGTCTAGGGTATTAAATGCAGAATGAGTTCCATGTGGATCCAATTATTTCACTTAGCCCACAATTTGGCCTTGAATATTTCACTGACCTTTGGGTGGTCAGCTTTCTACCTGTAAGTTTTAACTTTCCTTCTCTGTCTAGCATCCAGCATTCGGCTCTTATGTACTCCAAAAGTCTTAACTTCCAACATCCCTTAAGATTTTTTTCCCTAATAATGCTTAGCCCAGTTTTATAGAATGTCACTAAGTTTTGCATTGCTGACATTTTCTGCAAAATTCTTTTCATTTTTCATTTGGCTGCCAAAATGTCAACATGCAAATATCCTCTGAATTTGCCAAGTTGTATCTGTATGGACACACACACACACACACACACACAGATGTATGACAAAGACTAGAATAAGAAATGATTAATGATACCGAATATATTGCTTGTTCTTTCTGCACAGGATTCAGCCCATGCTCACAGTTCAATTTGGTACCAGATCTCAAAACAATGCTCTGATTATTTTTTCTAAAGAAATAAACAGCAGTACAGCAGTATAGAGAAAGATATTTTCAGCACCCCAAACTCTAACTATGATGCATAGTATTTTCAAAAACCTGGTCTCATTTTCACTCACAGAAGGCAATATTTAGCATTTACGTGTCAAATTTATGTGATAGTCTTATTTAGTACGTCTATGAAACAGGCTTTCACTGTTCAGATTTGGAAAAAACTGAAGAGGGAAGCCTGTCAGGGTCTCCAGTGATTTAGTGGACTCTTCATTCTTGATTTTCTGAGAAACCAACCAAGTCATAGGACTTAAAAGAGTAGCACTTGCCAGAGTTCAAATGAGAGTCAGCTCTTTCTTTATGCAGTGTCTGGCTTTGAGCTGTCATAGGGAACTTGTAAACACAGAGCCAGGGAAATCTTACACTTTTTAAAATTGGAAAGCCCTGAAAAGCTTCCTATTGATTGTATTCCACTGCCTTTAGAGAAATAAAATTTATCAATGAATTATTAGTAAGTATGGAACAACCTTTTTGAAAATAGAACCTTGCCATTGTTCTATATACAGAATAAGAGCTGTTCACCGGCATAAGTTTAAACCAGACTCCTTCTCTTCCTGGTAAGTTATTGCAGTGAGGTTTGGCTCTGGATTAAATTACTAATAAATACTTTTACCATGTATCTAAGGGTTAAGAGAGAGATAAGATGTGCTTTTTTTTTTTTTTTTTCCCACACATTACTAAAATCTGAAGTAGGGCCAGGGAAGGTTGGTAGGGTGGTGTTTGAACACTAGGTACACAAAGGTTTGGTAGTAACTCCATCCTGCATACACCAGGGGAAGAATGAAGTTATGTCATGCACAGCGATCTAGATATACAGTTTCTGGAAATGGTGGAATATAATAAGCATGAGGTATGTACTCATACAAGATATTTGTGAAATAATTTTGTCATAATTTATCTTGCTTCAGATAAACAAGTAAAAGTCATACTGAATATGTTTTGAATTACAATGTATCATTTGGCATCAACGAATTAGAGCTACTGCCCGGACTCAAAAAAAAAAAAAAGAAAAGAAAAAAGAAATTGAATTCCTAGCGTCCATTTAACTTGGTCTTCCAAAAGCAAGATCATGTTATTAAGTCGGTAGTTATTTAACTCTTGATTCTCTGAGAGGTTTAAGAATAAAAATAAAAGTCGAGAAAATGTTTTGGGAAGAAAGGTCTAGAGACATTCCAAAAAGAGCAAGTCTTGACTCCTGCAAGAGGGCTGCTACCATGGATGGAGAGTAGATTCCTTTTGGTGGGTGAAGCTCCAATACCCAAGCCTACTGCTTTGATTTTTCCCACCCCTTCTCTACTTGCTTTTCCCTGGATTAGAGTCTGGGGGCAGCCCCGTGGCTCAGTGGTTTAGCACCACCTTCAGCCCAGGATATGACCCTGGAGACCCGGGATCGAGTCCCACGTCAGGCTCCCTGCATGGAGCCTGCTTCTCCCTCTGCCTGTGTCTCTGCCTCTCTCTTTCTCTCTGTGTCTCTCATGAATAAATAAATAAAATCTTTGAAAAAAAATAGAGTCTGGGTGAGGAGAAGTGGCATCACATCCATCCATCATATCCATCCTAGAGGGATACTGCTCTGGGATCACAGGTAGAAGCTAGAAGGTAACAGACAGTTGGTATCCTTCACCTGCAACCTTTACACTTTACTTCCAACTGAAAGCCTTTTGGGAACCAGCTTCTCATTGCAGGATTTAAATGTCCACAGGAGAGGGTCAACTATGCCAATCTAAATAAACTTCAAACAGGTCAAAGATGGAGCAAAAGCCTCCTGAAATCTGGTATAGTCAGCTGTTAGCATCCTACAGATTTTGCAGTGAAGACACTATAGAGCCCTGAGATAAGTCTTGTGATAGCTCCTGTGTGTCATGGATGATATCGTTAAGTGGTGGTGGTTAATCATCTATGGAAATATGGAATCAGAGATGCTAAGTCATATTTTCATTCTACTGAAAGTTATTAATCCCGGTGTGCCAGTCAGATCAACATCAATCCTAGGTTCCTAGCGCACTATCATCTTTGGTCCTTGTGGCCACTCCTTTGTTTTATTTATATTATTCATGCATTGTGAACTCATTTTCCCATGATGAGATTGCTGTCTTCCAATTTAGTTTTATATTGGCCTCAGTTTTCTTCTTTATTAAATAAAGAAGTTAGATTCTCTGATATGTAAGGTTTCTTTCAGCTCTGATGCTCTACGAATGAGATTAAGGCCTGAAATGTGTTTGGCTCAGTGCCTGGCATATTACTAGTCCTTAATAAATGGTAGTTATTATTACCATTTATTATTATCATTAAATCTGACAAATTTTCACTGCCAACTCTGAATCTGATATACTGGAAAACTGATTAGAATCTCCATAAATTTGGTGACTCTTCTCCTGGGCAGCGAAATTCTCAGTGGCATTTTTTTCCTTCTCAGTCAGCTCCAAACTGTCCATTACCAATTTATTATTGATTCACAGAATTTCAGGTTAGAAGAGCCCTTAAAGGTCAATTTCCAGCAAAGGATGTAGCAGAGGAAGAAATGAGGTGTCTCATAAGGCAAACTCTTCCCAGACTAATGCTCGTTTGTAGAGTTTCAAGATGAATCCTTACAGGGTTCTGGTTCACCTCTCCCACGAAACTGCCTGGATTTCTGTTCATTGCATTTCACTGAAATTTGCTTTTAAAGCCGTGAGGGACCTTGACAGAGAGGCCAGCCACTAGTGGGGCCTCATTATCAAGTAATGTATTGCTAAGTATAAGGTAGAGTAAAACTTAAAACTGCCCGATTTCCTGCCATATGGCACATTCTGGAGGAAGAGTCCAGGGTCAGACTTGCAAGGCTACTCCATGCATAAAAAAAAGGAAGCATTTGCACAAATCTTGGATTTAGCTTCTTTGCCAATGTCAGTGATGGTTTTGCACTAACCAGTTCTATCAGTTCCTTGTTCCTTTGGCTCCTGAGCCATTGCTAACAGAGCTGATCCTGAGAACCAGCAGAGCTTAAGGTGGAGAAAGAAGATGTTTTTTTTGCCATAGCTCCTGATCCTTCATGGAGGCCAAATGGCCCTAATCAAGGAGGCTAATGAGTTCATGAAGGCAGATCCCAAAGCCTTCACAGCAATGGCAGAGGGGCTTCCTTGGTCTCACTGAAGTTTAAGAATCATACTCTTCCAAAGCAAACTGGAAGGGAGCTACAAAAGTGATGGACAAGAAGAAGAAGGAATCTACATTCATGTGTTCGATGTGACCGATGTATGGAGTCCCAGATCCTTTTCATTTTTTGAACAGGGCTAGGATTTTCCCTTCTAAATACATATGCGTCTAAATGAAAGAATATACCCTTTGAGTAAGCTCAAAAGCTGGCCTCGGGATTGGTTTACAAAGCAGAAAAGTGGTTTGCCTGTTTCCTACCTCATTTTCCAATTCTCTCTCATGTTCAACGCAGTGAATGCTGTGTGTGCGTGCCAAGCAGGGCATGCTCATGGAAGGCAAGAGTGTTAGTTGGAAAGAAAAAGGGAAAGACACCATGGAGAAAAAAATATCAACGAGTAGTTTTGTTATCCTTAGGAAACAACCTCCAGGCCTCAAGAGACCAGGTGTAGTGATTCCTTTTCATTTCAATCAAAAGTGGAAGCCCAGGGGCAACATCGCTTTCAAAGAGAAGCATTTGTCTTTCTGGGATCCTAAACAATAATGGCCCCAGAGACCCAGAGAAAACTACAGGCCGTGCTTCAGACTGGACTCATAAAGTACCTGGTGTGGTCCTCACAGCGGCCACCGTCCTGTGGATCATCCCCAGACAGGCTCGCCCTACCCACAGACAGCTAATGCCCACCTCCCCTCCACCCTGCTTCTGAAAGGAAGAATGACTGATGTATATTGAGATTGGGATTTTGACTGATCTCTTCCCATCCCATCTGAAACCTGGTAGCTACTGGAAGAGTAATCCAGTGTCCCATGGGTAGGTGCGGGTGGCCTGGGTGGCAATTAACAGTGATCTAATAGATTGTAAACTTTCTGGACTCCAGACTGGGGATGGAGGAAGTGGTGTGTGCAGAGGGACTGGCCAGTAGCAAGACTGTACTGAAACTCGAAAGCCCAGCACTTATGTTTTTCCACCTGTAAATAACAATAACAATAATAGTAATAATGGTAATACTGCTTATGCTTTTCAACCTGTAAATAACAATGACAATAATAGTAGTAATAACAATGTCCTCTAGAGTTAGTCAGAGGTCACTGAATTCCACTAAATCCTTTGTGCTCCATTTCCTCTCCCTCCCTCCTCCTCTTTCTTCAGTGTCCAGCACAGAGCCTGGCAAGTCAGAGGTGCTCCAGAGATGTTTCAAATCAGTCGAACAGAATAAAATATTTGTCCTTCTGCAAATGACTGACCTCTTCTGACCTTCCACATCTTCATCAGTTAAGATGGGGTGGGGTGGGGGATAATGTCATTTTCGTGAGTTTGGTTTCAAGATTAGATGACATACATGGAAGACCTTAGACAATGTTTAAAATGTCATAAAGCGATAGTTTCACTTTTTTGGGTTTCATGAACTTTATGAGTTTTGAGTTCGCAGATACGGTTGAACGGCTGAGGGGAGAAAGGGAGAAAAGTGGGGCCCTAGGCAGATAAAAGAATCCTTACCCAAAGCTGGAGGTGTGATAGGTTAATTCATCTCAAATACATTTAACCAACGCTTAAGAAGAAAAAGATTGGCGGGGGTGGGGGATGGGAAAAGGAGAGAAAATAAAGGGGGCGGGTGGGAGTTAGGGGTATGGTAAATACTTCTGAGGCCAGCTGAGTTATGACATCAAGGGTACATTTTCTTTTCGTGAGAGATCGTCCTGTGCCACCAGAAGAGGCAGGGAGGTGGTTCTGCAGAAACGGGGTTAATCCAAGCTCGCTCCTGCCCGGGCAGCCACAGCGCTGGAGACAGTACTGAGGCCGGCGCAGGCCCAGGTTTCATCTGAACTTCCTCTGTGGTCCTTTTTACATTGAAGTCTCTCGCTGTTGCAGGGCCGCGCTTGGAAAAGTTGGAAAACAGCTTTTCCCTTGGTGGAGAGAAAGCCGCCCTCATCAGACTCCGTGGAACGAATGAATGAATGTATTCCCTTGGCCCAACGTCTCCATCCACTTTCGCACCAGATATTCGTGGAAACATCTTTCCTCATTGCTGCGACTGGAATTTTACTCTCCGGTGGCTTCGCCTCCTACCAGATGCACAGATTTCGAAAGTCAGCAGGCAACAGACTTGGCTTCGGAGCTACGGTGGTTGGGTTTTGCCAGAGTCGGTGCGCGGTCCGGTCCCGCGGGGTGGCCTCTCCCGGGAGCAGGGTGTGTAACATAAACAGCTGCTGAAAAGCGTGAAGAATTAACGAAGTGAAAATCTCGAGTTATTTGTTCGGCAATTGACACGCAAGTGACCTTCCTAAACACGGAGTCGTTTAAGGAGGTTCAGAGCCAGGATGAATGAATCTTCGGGGCGCTCGGCCCGCACCGACCTGGAGATCTCCGCCGCCTTTCGGGAAGGGGCGGTAAATCGATTCCAACGCAAGGAGGAGAGGAAGAGAAGGCGGCAGAGCCGCGGCGCCGGAGCTCCCCTCGCAGCCCTTTGCAAAAAGTCTCGCTTGGGCCGCCCGGGACCCTTGGAGGTTCCAGCCCCGGGAAGCCGGCGGCGCTAGGACCTGGCTGGTGCCTGGCCGCGGCCGCGCTCCGGCGGGCGGAGGAGGGAGAGGAGGAGGGGGCTGCGGGAGAGGAGGGGTGTCAGGGGGGCGGGGGAGTCATTTATGCAGAGCAGGCGCTGCTGCCATTGCCACTCGCACTCCCCGCGCGCCGCTCGGAGCCGGAGGGAGCGCGGGGAGCGAGCGAGCGAGCGCTCGGAGCCCGGGCCAGCAGAGGGGGCGCCCGGCCGCTGCCTGCACCGCCGCCTCCGCCGCGCTCCGGGGCCCGGGGAGGAGCGAGGGCGAGTCGCGGAGTCGGGAGCCGAGCGGCCGAGCCCCAACTGCGGGAGGGCGCCTGCCCCGCCGCCTCCTGCGCCCGGGCCGGGGAGCCCCGCCGCTCGCCCTGCGGGCCGGAGGGCAGGGAGCACAGGTCCGCGCAGCCCCGGGGATGGTCTAGGCGGTCCAGCCGCACCGCGAGGCTCGCCGTTCGCTCCCAGCCGGGGCTCGCCGCCTCCTGCGGATCGCCCGGGGCTGCGCGCCGCGGCGGCCGGGGGCTGCGCGCCGGGGCGGCCCAGGCCGGAGAAGTTAGTTGTGCGCGCGGCTCGTGCGCGGAGTCAGCGAGCGAGCGAGGGAGGCAGAGAGGCGCCGGGGCCATGGGCTGGGGGAGCCGCGGCTGCTGCCCGGGACGCCTGGACCTGCTGTGCGTGCTGGCGCTGCTCGGGGGCTGCCTGCTTCCCGTGTGCCGGACGCGCGTCTACACCAACCACTGGGCGGTCAAGATCGCCGGCGGCTTCCCGGAGGCCGACCGCATCGCCAGCAAGTACGGATTCATCAACATAGGACAGGTAACGACGGGCTGGCCGGGTCCCTGGCCCCGAGGCAGCCGGGGCAGGGGCAGCCTCCAGCGACTTCGCGCTTCTTGCCCCCCCCCCCCCGCCCCCGGGCAACCCCCTTCCCCCTCTTCCAGATGTGCTCTTGCAGCTGTTGCCCGAACTCTTGAGCGGTTTTCTCTCTCTCTTTCACACACACACACTCCTCAAAGTTACTAGGGTTGGTTTTGTTTACTTTTTTTTTTTTTTTTCTCCTTTGCAAGCCGCGAGGGACAGGTAGGGTCTCTGGAAAAATCCAGTGTGCATACCCCCGTGGTGGTTTCAGACCCTACCGGATCTTTTGACCTGGAAAGTCGGAGAGCATTGGTAGCCTGAGCTCCTTTTTTTTTGGGGGGGGGGGGTTAGAGGGGGTGAGCGCGCTCCTTGCGGTTTCTGAGAGCCAGGGTGAGGAGAAGGCGAGGAAGGGAAAGCCTTTCCGGCTCGGACCTGAATTTAGCCCAGAAAGTAGTTTGCTCCCCCCCGGGGGAGAGCACCGCTGGGCGCTGGAGGCTGGAGGCGCGGGGACTGGAGCTGGAAGGAGGAGGGAGGCGGCGGGAGGGGAAGGGAGGGCCGGACCCGGCGTGAGCGCAGATCTGGGGAGACACCTCCCGGCTTCCTGGGCTCTCTGGGGAGACCCGAGTGGGGCCTCGCGGAGCGGGGCCGGAGAAGGAAGGTGGGCAACTCCCGAGCCCCGCTGGCTGGCTTCTGCTCGGGGGGAGCTGCAGGGCCGTGGGGCAGCGGGCGCGGGGCGTTTGCGGGGCGTTTGCGGGGCGCCGCTCCCGGGCTTCCCGCACAGCTGCCCAGCTGGGAGACAATGAATTAAACGGTGTTGCGGGGCTGATTGGGAGCGCAACAGATTTGGAGGTACTTCCGAGCTAAACGATCCTCGCCCTCCTTCCTGTAAGAACTGAGAGCGCCAAGGGCCGCGGACACGGGTCCGAGAAAGTGACGCGATGGTCCCCCCCCCCCCGCCCCCGCCCCCGCACTCACACCTCTGTGACTCACTTCTCCAGGCCTGGCTGGAGGAGGGGGCTCTGGCCAGACCTTGGCCTGACTGTGCTGGGGGTGGGCGGCGAGGGTGATGGGGCGCCTCCGCGGCAGACCCGCTTCTGGGGCTGCTCCGGATGCACGTGCCCTGCGTGCTCTCCCGGGGTGAAGGGAAAGGAAGGGGCTGCGGGTGCCCCGGGACCGAGAGGGCACAGACGGTGCCTGGTGCTATTGCAGTCCACGTCCAGGAACGAGAGCCCGGAGCGGAGCGCTGAGACCCGCAGCTGCCTGGGGGATGCGGCACTGAGGGAGGGAGGCCGAGCGCCTGTCCCTGCATCTGGAAGGAGATCGGGAGCGCTGGGGGCGGGGGTGGGGGTAGGGGGGCTGTTGTAAGGAGCGGGAGCCTGAGGTTTGGGGCTTTACGGGTCAAGAGGGACGACGTGTTCCTGAGAGGCCAGTCCTGTGAGGACGGAAACCAGGGCAAGGGGCAAAGTCTTTATCCACCCCCGCCACGCCCCCTACAAACACACACACACACACACACACACACACATATACACACAGCACGGTCGGTCCCTATCCAACACACACCCGGAAGCAAGAAAGGAGGAAGAAAGGAAGGAAGGAAAAGAAAGGGAAGGGAAGGGAGCTACATTTTGTTGCCTGAGTGCCTGTCATCTTCAGGAGACTTCTATTCTAATGGCTTGTAAGGATCCCACTAGCTTCGTATTTCATCAGAAGGAAACAGAATCTCTCCTCCTTTTACAGGAGCTTAAAATTGGGTGCTGGGTGTGACCCTGGAACGTAACTGGGAACCCTAACAATCAAAGGAGCCTTGTTAATTATCTTTCCAGAGGTGCATCTCCCATATAGGAGACATATTTAGAAAATAAATTCTTGAACATACATTTTTTGGGGGTTGGGGGTAATCTGCAAAATGACTATTTGGGTGGCTGTCCCCGCCCACTCAGCAAATTGGAAACCCAAGATCCTGGAGAGGATGACCCTCTGTCATCTCAGCTACATGGTGGCAAAACCATGATTCAGACCTAGGACTCTCTGGCCCAGGCCTCCTCCTGCATGAACCCTGCCCTTAGGGTATCTCCCCTTCCACCATCCCATAGGAGGAAAGAGGAGCAAAGTAACATCCCCAGTTCCCTGATTTAGTAGCTCAGTAGACTGGGAACAAATGTTCAGTATTAATTCACAGATACTTGTTTCAAACGGACCTGGACTTCTGGACTCTGAGAAGCTTCATGACTTGCAAGAGGAGAAATACGTGTTTCCTAATGAACTCATTAAATAGAACTGAGATACTGCAGAGCCTGGCAGAGTGAGGGAGGAGATTCTGTCCCCGAACCCACTTTGAGCAAGCAGACACTGCAGTGTCCTGTGACTTCACCTGACTGTGTTTACAGGATGTCTTCTGATGAAGAGTGGTGGCTTTTCATTTAAAAAGTGATGCAAAGAAACTTTCCGTACAGATGACACCAAATACCATTTATTGTGGTTTTTACAATCCCAATGAAGAAATTTAGTGCTTTCAAAAGTTGCAGAGGACCCCTTGAACTGATGCCATAACAGTGTAAAAAGGTCAGCGAGCCTTACAGTGTGAAGCGTTTGCTCTGTAGATCAAAGGCGGGGAGGGGGGGGGGTGACACTATGCTAAGTCTTTGGGGTGGTGAATTGAGTTCACACATGCACTTTCCCTGCAGTGTGAGGGCCAAACATATATCTTATTCTTCTTTTACTGCCCTGACCTTTTAACACTTTAGACATCCTCTTGTTATTCTTTCTTTGCATCTCCATCCCTAAGCCAGTGGCTCTTCCATTGAGGGCAGGGACTAATTTGCAAACGTTTCTGGAATGTTCTGTCTTTACCCATTTGGGCTTGGGGTCCCACCTCGTGGGTCACAGATTGGAACTGAGACCTCTTATTGCCAGTGACAGCATTTAATACGTCGGGGGTGTTTCTGACGTCTTTAGTGCAATATTTTAGGTGAGTAAGGTAGTGAATTTTCACCACAGCTAAGGTACAGTTTGGGCTACTCAGAATTTCTGTGTGATGTTCTATATGGCCTCTTAGCACTTAGAGTCACCAGAGGTAGAAATCTCTGGCCTCGAGAATTCCACAGAAAAAGAGTAGGTGTGCCTCTTGCATTCATGAAAAATAGGATGCGCAGAGGAACACAAGAGCGAGCAAGCAGACAGGCAAAAAGGACATGCTTGGCTTCCTGAAAGGGAAGAATAATGAGACTTCTCTTGCTTTTGGCTACAGAGGTAGCATTATGTTTTGATAGGTTTTCCACATAATGGTAGTATTTGTGGATGGTTATGCCTTGGAAATCTGAAATGATGCCATCATCAGTAGTAGTAGTAGTTGTCGTCACATTGGTGTGTATCCTGTTTTGCTTGGTACTAGATTGCCCTTTCTTCCCCTGCCGGCCCTGACTGCCAGGCCTCCTAGGCTCTGGGATGCCCTGCCTGTGGCCTCATGCGGATGGAAGGGAGGCCTTGGTCCTCCCTCCCAATCCATGCTCTGACTCTCAGAACTAACAGTGTAGTGGTCAGAGGGTGGCAGTGACAGAAAGGAATGAAGACCTGACATGGTGTTAATTGTGAACCTTTGTTTGGACTAACTCTACAATCCGGCGGGCCTTCATTTCTGGTTATTTGAACTCAGAAGGTCCCTTGTGGGGGTTGTTTGCCGTGTGCAAGAGCTGTATTTATCCTTCTGTGAATTGCATATAATCCTTGATCCCAAACTGAGATTACCGGTAGCGAAAAGCTCTCCTCAAACCATGTAACTTATCTTGAGCGAGATTCCAGAAGGATAAAGCCAGATGCAAGCAGTACTGGGGAAATATTTTACCTGGAGTTCCCATTGAAAGCAGAGACTTGGAAACTCCAGGGATGCCACTTGCAAGGTCTTTGAAAGCAGGAAAGTCAGTGAACTTAATGGAGCCCCTGTGCCTCCATCTGTAAGACGATAAATCTCTAGATAACTGAGTTGACTGTGCATTGCTCAGAACATAGTTAGGCTTGCAGAGGAAGGTTTGTTGAATCTGAATCTGAAATAAGTGAGACTCAAACTTTATTTAGATAGGGAGAAAGGAAGACTTTTTTTTTTTTTTTTTTTAACTGGGAGATGCAAAATGTGAAGATCAGGAAAATAAATTTTTAATGGCTGAGCAAAAAGCGCTAAATCAAAGCTTTGTAGACAGGGAAAATGGTTTTCCGTTTCAACTAACAATATAAAATACTTTAAAAATAGTTTCTGTTGGACTCTAAACAATTCTGGCTGATTTCCCATGATGGTGCCTTCCTCCCTGCTTGATCCTTGTTGTGGTCCATTAAATATTATAGGATAAGCTCTCCGGAGATGGAAGACAGAGAAGAAAAATATCTGAGGATTGATTACCTTATAAAGCCTCTTACCTTGGTACGTTATATGAGATCGTATTTGAATTTATATTTTAATTCTGAATGTAGAGTTAGAAGCAGCATTTCCTAGGGATCTTTAGTAGGAGGAACTTTGTTCAGAGATGTGCCGAGGGCCTCCCACTCTGCTGATGAATTCTAACCTTCAAGTAATGTGGGGTGATCACAGTGCTGACAAACAGTGGCCAGTGGGTTCTGGGTGCATATGGTTGGCATTGCTAGTAGGGACGTGGCTAGCCTGCTGGGCTGAATGGGAGTGGACTGTGCTCCCCTCATTGCATTCTTAGGCATATTGTAAACAGCAAAATAAATCGATGTAGGAGTCCATCTGGCTTTGCGCAGCAGCTCTTCACACCCAAGAACTTCAGCCCTGACCCCCGCTAGCAGCTCTCACACGCTTCGTTCTCATGAGCAGGAGAACCTCGACTGGAAAACAGCAATTTAGAGGGCTTGGCCTGGTGATGGTGGATCTGTTGCATTAACCTCATAGGCCAGGAATGGCTCATATGTGGCCATTGGGATTTGGGGGGTCTATTGAAAATGAAAAACTGCATTTTTATGCACCCAAAGGCAGCTGAATTTGCCTTATCACTGTCTTTCATGAGCTTATATCCAGAGGTCTTAACCTTAAAGGTCAGCCAGAGAAGCAGGGTAGTGTGCTGGGAAAGTGGCCAGCGCTGTCTGACTCTTTGGTTAAGGGAGGGAGTCCTGACCCAGAAACATCCCCTGGGCAGGGAGGGGTATTTGCCTTGTCTGTTCTAGTTATATGAAGCAGTGTCTGGGTTTTCCCAAGGCTGAAGTATCTCCAGGCATTGCTGTGCCTCGGGACTTTATCGCTTGGCTAATTCAGGTTGGATTTGATGACAGAGAATGACGCTTGGCTTCCTGGGTGGGGAAAAATGAATGCTTACAGACCTTCATGCATGCTAGAATATATGTATGCAGATATATGGACGTGTGTACATCCATATGTATATATCTGTTAATTTTTATTTTTATCAAAGTTAAAGTTAAATATGCACATAATTTAGAGTGAAATTGCTCATGCAGTATTCTTACGAGTTTCAACAGATGAGATCTCTACATCTAAAGGTAGCAAGAAAGGACAATCAGTGCCAATAAACCCTTCAGTGTGGGTTAATCCCTGCAGGAAAATGAGACCAGAAAGAGAACAAGAGTAGGAGTCAGCAAGCTCAAGGGTTTTTTCTCTCATTAACCAATTTGACCCCCATTGCCTCATTTTTCAAAGAGGGGACTCTGTTACTACTTGAGCCACCTTGTGGGGTTGAAATCCGGTGCCTAATAACGAACACGAGTATATAAAAAAGTAAGACTAGGAAGCATCGCGTGATCTACTGGGGCTCCAAGGAGATGCAAAGGCCACTAGAAGGAAAGTAAGAGAATGCCATGGTTCATGCAGGTTTCTTAGTGGAGTGACTTGAGACTTTCTAGATTCTTGTGCTTGTCCCTGGGGATCGAGTAGGAGCTGGAAGGGGAAGGGGAAGGGGAGTCAGTGTCATTGCTGATCCTCTCTTCAGAGGACAGGGATAGTTATACTTTTCCCTGAGGGCCATGGACAGAGGGCTAGGGCTGGGAGAACAGACGAGATAATCACCCAGCTAAAGTTCCTGATCTCTGTGTCAGACAGCTTTGTTTATAAGGCATAGACAATCTGGAGGATGCAAGATGTTTTATTTGAAGAATCACAGGATGCCTGGGTGGCTCAGTGGTTGAGCGTCTGCCTTTGGCTCAGGTCATGACCCCAGGGTCCTGGGATCGAGTCCGGCATCGGGCTCCCTGCTCAGTGGGGAGCCTACTTCTCCCTCTGCCTGTGTCTCTGCTTTTCTCTCTGTCTTTCATGAATAAATAAAATCTTTTTAAAAAGTCAAAACACAGTGTTTTTTTTTAATTGAAGTATAATTAACATAACAATGTTCCAGTAGTTTCAGACGTACAAAGTATTGATTGAGCAATTGTATACATTACTCAGTGGTCACTGTGATAAGTGTGGTCACCATCTGTCAGCATACAACATTATTACAATATTATTGAGTGTATTCCCTATGCTATCCTTTTGTGTTTGACTCAAATGTGAGTATGTATAGAGGAGTAATGGGAAACAAAATTGAAATATAGGAATATAGGAATACAGATGGGACTCTTCTGGGTGCAAGTGTTGAAAACCCAACCTCCTGCTGCTGAAATAAAACTAATAAACAATCAGATAAGGAAACAGGGACTCTGTTAATTAAACAGATCCGCATGCGGATCTGGTATATGTGGTTCTGAAAACAGAAACTGAATTCTTGGTGCAAACAGGCCTTACCTGATGTGTACTTTCTTCATGGCAAAACCTATCCTGACCTATACTGGGATTAATTAGGGCATTATTTTTTTTTTTTGTCTTGTTGCAGAAATGCATTTAGTGGGTTTGATTAGGAGGATGCTGTCCTTGAGGTGGGTCGAGGTGTATACAATACACTCCAGGATGTGTACTGTTGTACGTTTCTTATCTGAAGAGTTCTGAATTCTGAAATGCATCTAGATCCCAGAGTTTCTATTTTATTTTTAAAAATATTTTATTTATTCATGAGAGACACACGGAGAGAGAGGCAGAGACACAGGCAGAGGGAGAAGCAGGCTCCCTGCAGAGAGCCTGATGCAGGACTCAATCCCAGGACCCTGGGATCATGACCTGAGCCAAAGGCAAATGCTCAACCACTGAGCCACCTAGAGGCCTCTAGATCTAAGAGTTTTTAAAAGGTGACTGCGAAGTCTGTCCAGCTGAAAGTCCAGAGGTAGTGCTAACGTCAGATATTCCTGTTTCCCTCTATTAGCTTTATTCTCACACAGGCCCTTTCTCCAAGGCAGCAAAGCTCATACGATTCTTAGTACCTCCCTTACCTGCTATTGAAATAAACCCTGGAAAAAGACTCTAGTGCTTCCTCATAGGATTATATCTCTACTCATAGGCCACTGACTTTGTCCTCTGGGATGGCAGTATGTTGGTGAGTCACCTTCACATATCTGCCCTTGAAGTGAGGGAGATATTGACTTTTGATGGACAACTCACAACTGGGGAGAGACAGTTCCCCAAGGGAAAGGGGGTGCTGTTGCTGGGGAATGAGGGAAAGCAGAGGCGGGACAAGAATACCTCCCACTACAGATCAGGTTATATAAGGCCTTAAATGCTTGGGCTGGGGAGTTTCAACTTCATCCCATAGGACAAAGTGTTCCATTGAAGTTCCCTGAGAAGAGGTGACAGCCTGCTGACTCAACCCACATGAAGGTCTACCATGTAATATACATAAGATGTTCTCTGCTTTCAAGGAGGTGGGACATTTTTACTCATAGCTGTCATTCAGCAGGACAGATACGAGTGGGGTAACAGCACAATATGGTTCAATCATTCGGCCTGGGAGGAATCTGCTGATTGAGGTGTGCCTAAGGAGCTAGAGGAGGCAGACAGGCTGTTGTGTTGGTAAAAGTTATTGGTAATGAAGCAGAAGCTGAGCCAATGGGAAGAGAATAGCTTTGGATTCTTGTAGCAGTGTGGATTCGGTATGGCTTGGAGACTAAGTGGAAGTGAAGGTTGAGGAGGAGGGAGAAGGTGAAGGTAACTATAAAGTGTATGGCCACAGGACCAGGAGCATGGTGGACCCATTTATAGAATTGGGGCAATCTGCAGGAGCATTTGGAGAACAAAAGGGTAGGTTCAGCCTTAGTGTTGTTGGTAGAGAGAAAGGCACACAGATAGAAATGTCCACTGTGCAGAAGAGATTTTGCACAGGAAAGAAGTGAAGACAGGCACTCATCCTGTCTGTGGAAATGCATAGGATTGAGAAGGGATGCAGCATGGAGGGGGTGGAGCAGGCTGAGGATGGAGTCTTAGGGCAATGTCTCCACTTAAGGGTAAAGGGATAAAGGAGTATCGAAGAGTGAGGGAGGCCTCAAAAGTAGAGCCTGGAATCCTTGGGAATAGATGCTCCCTCTATAGGGTGTGCACCAGTGAAAAGAGCTGTAAAGAGAATCCAGCATATGAGAATTGAAATATGGCTTAAAGATTTGGTGATGAGGAGGTTGACTATGATCTTGGTGCCAGGGCTTGGTTGGATAATGAGGGGAACTCAAGGATGTGGGACAGTAGAGGAAATGAGCACAGAAGGTTCTTACTGCACATGCCCACCTACTTGTATTCTTTCTCTGTCTCTCATTGATGCACTAGGGCAGCTAAGCTCACAGATCTAGAACCAAAAGGGTTTGACTCCTAACACTGCTACTACTTAGTGGGGGGACCCTAGGCAAGTGTCTTAAGTTCTCTGTGCCTCAGTTTCTTCATGCGTGAAAAAGATCCAATAGTATTTCTCTCATAGAATCATTGAGAGGATTAGTTAAAAGTAGTTAAAATACTGCTGGGCACATACTACATACTCAGTAAGTGTCTGTTATTAGATCTTGGGTTTTTTGTTTGTTTGTTTTTAACCAAGTAACACTCAGTTTCTATCTATGGTTTCATCCTATAGTTTTCACTTAACATTATATTGTGAGCCTTTTCCAAGGTTACTAAATAATTTTAGACAAATTTTAATGGCTTCATAATTCAGGGTATCACACTATGTTATAATTCGTGTGACTGTACTTGTATTTTGCCAGGGATAATCCTGACTTATGTATTGCCTCCATTAAGTATTTTTTAATATCCCCTTTTACTTTCAGACATGTCTGAATTTGGAAGAGAAATGATATGGTTACCCTAACTGTATGCATATTTGTGTGTGTGCGTTTAATTACATGTCGTTCCACCAGCTAGGAGCCAGAGCGATGCCTCTTTCTCGTTTGGGTCCCCAGCACCTAGCACGGTGCATGGCATCAGAGAAGCACAGTGTACACTTGAGATAGGAAACATTACATAAAGACAAATAGGTTTGGAAGGCAAGAGAAGCACTGGTGCCTTGAGTGTAACGTAGGGTGAGTGGAGTTTCCGGGGAGTTCAGGTTGAGGGGTAAAGGAACATACGTGTGGGATAGCTCAATCTCTTTAGTCACTGACTAGGTGAAGGTCACCTGCAGACACTGGGGAGAGTTGGGTGAGTTTGGTGTCCACGTGCTTTGGTGTTTTGATACATGTTAAGGAAATTCTGATCAGAAGCCATAAAGAAAGGATGAGATGGTGCCATTTGTGACAACATGGATGGACGTAGAGGGTATTATGCTAAGTGAACTAAGTTTGGCTGAGAAGGACAAATACCATATGATCCCCTCATTCATATATGGAATTTAAAAAAACCCACCAATGAATAAACAAACAAAAAGCAGAACCAGACTTATAAATACAGAGAATGAACTGTTGGCTGCTGGAGGGGAGGGAGTGGGGGATGGGCAAAATGGGTGAAGGGGTGAGAGACAGAAGGCTTCTAGTGATGGAATGAATAAGTCCTGGGGATGAAAGGCACAGCATGAGAAATAACAGTCAGTGGGATTGTAACAGCATTGCATGGTGACAGATGGTAGTTACACTTGTGGTGAGCATAGAATGATGTATAGACTAGTCAAATCGCTACGCTGCACACCTGAAATGAATATAACATCATGTCTCAACTATACTTAAATTGAAAAAAAAAAAGAATCAATGATGAATGACTATGGAGAGAATATAGCCAAATGGCAGTGAGATTATTTGCTGCTTGTTCTTAGTTATGGCTCAGCAAGTAATGGTTGTATATTAATGAGCCAACAGATAAACCAAACTGTTATGGCTTTGTGCCTTGGCCACTAATGCTTAGACACCTGAGATCGGAACAGGACAGAATTTGCCAGGGTGAGAGAGAAGGGAAAAGATCTGTGGGCAGCTGCGGGTGGGCTAGGGGTAGGGGAAAATGGATCGACTAGCTCTTGAATATAAGGGGTCACACCTCTGAAGTGACACAGCACAGTGTCCAAGCTTTGAGGAGGGCAGAGGGGCCCAAATAGGGCTGGTGGACCCAAGAATGGGGTGGGCGTAGGAGCTGTGAGTAAAATAAAATAAAAATGGAGGGCCAGTTTGGCAAGAGTGGAAGAAGTGGAAACACAGGATGGAGGCATCCCAGAGGGTGGATGTGTATTGATTGATTGATTAATTGATTGTAAGCTCCACGTTAGAGCTGTTCTGCTCTAACAGGTGGACATGCTGGTGAGCTGATTAACATTAAATAGAAAGCATTAAATAGAAAACCAGTGAAGGCCAGTGGGTTAGACAGAGTGGAGAAAGTGTGGGGCTGGGATGTTGGAAGTCTTTATCAGTTTGTATAAGATGAGGATCCCAAGTAATTGTGCTGGTGAACTCACTAGGCAGGTAAACGTGGCATGTACCCCACACTGCGATTGGATAAATTTAGGTATTATCACTACTTTCTCCATCTGTGTGCTATTATTTGTACTAGAGGTCCTGGATCAGCTTAAAGGATCAGGATAGACAACTGGATGATTGCTGTCAACTCCCGAATGTATCTTTCTGTGTTTGATTTTAAAACTGAAGATTGCATGGAACGCTGATTGTAGAGGGAGGAGTGTAAACGGAGAATGTGAAACCAGAAACAGTATTTAAGGATGATTTTAAAATGGCATATACTTTGTCACATGCTGTGGTTGCCTCTACCCTAAGTTGTCATATAGCCCACTTCCCTTATAATAAATCATAATTATAATTTATTCACATGACACATATTCTGCTCTTTATAAAATATATAGAAGCTGTGTTCTGAACACGTCTTTTATGAATTCTTAGCCCAAACTGTACTGCCCTATAGGAATATACATATGTTTTTAAATATGTGTTTTAACAGTTATTTATAGATTGCTCTATATTTCATATATAAGATTTTTAGATTGCTCTGTGTAATATTAGATTAATCTTGTTTGCATTTGTATGTAATCTGATAGCTAATTTAGGGTTAGCATCACAAAGGAAGCATTAAATTTCTAATTAAATCCGTGCATTATCTAAGAGGTTAATTCTGTCTTGGGAAAATTATAATGTGGGTACCATACCAGCATTGAAATTAGTTAAGATTTATTAAAAGCAAGTCCTTTCCTGCTGCCTTTCCCTTTATATATATATATATAATATATATATATATATATAATATATATATATTTGTACTAAGTACTTAAGGTCTGATATTTTTGTAATAAGTGCTTATGATCTGGTATTTTTCTACTCTAAGAAGCTCTTACAGCTGTAAAAATATCCAGTCCCCTCCGTGTCACTGTTCCCAGGCTTGTACCTTGTTTTTACTAGTTGACGTTTCTCAACCAAAATAAAACTGGGCCGTGCTTGCTAGTTTGAATATAGTACAGGGAGGGGGAGACATGTCCAGGGCCTTTAATCTTGTAAGCAGATATCCAGAAGTATAAGTTTAGAAGTTTCCCGCATACTCATCCTGGGCCTATTCTACTTGCACTTAACTAATATCTGTTTTTTTCCTGTGTCTGTGGAACCCCATTCATCAATTTCAAAGTTTTTCAAGAGAAAACTAAATTGTGGGCCACTTAGGATTTATTACAGCCCAGCTTCCAGCAAAACCTTTTGTTTTTTTTAAACTGCAAGGCATCTTTCTATTTGGTTACTGCTCTTGAGCCAACTTACCAAATGCTACGTTCTTTGAATTATCGTAGGATGATATCATAGCTTTTGGGCTGGTTGGACAGTTTGAGAACCAGTAGGTAAGCTCAAGACAGAAGGCAGGTGACTTGCATCCTCTGCTAGGTCCCACCCTGCCACTAATCTGCCCCACATGTAAGAGTTGGTCTCTGTCTTAAAATATTGGTTTTATTCATTGTTTTATTAACATAAATAGTTATTGAAGGACACTACAAAGAAAGTACAAAGGCAAACCATACAATGGAAGAAAGTATTTGCAAGCCATACTTGATAAGGGAATTAGATCCAGAATATATGCACTTAGTAATAAAAAGATAGCCCAATTAATAATGAGCACAAAGAATCTGAATGGACATTTCTCCCAAGAAGATATATAAATGGGTGATTAGCACATGAAGCTATATATAACATCAGTGAAATGCAAATCAAAACCACAGTGTGATACTAGTTCACACTTACTTGGACGGCTATAATTGAAGAGATAGGTAATTGCAAGTGTTGGCAAAGATATGAAGTCATTCGCAGACTTGTATGTTGCTGGTAGAAATGTAAAGTGGTATAATCACTGTTGGAAAAAAAAAGTCTAGTGGTTCCTCAACAGGTCAACCATAGAGTTAGTATATGACCCAGCAATTCTACTCCTAGCTATATGATATGCCCAAAAGAAGTGAAAACCTTTGTTCACACCAAAACTCCAAAAAGTGGAAACAACCCACATCTTGTCAACTGATGAATGGGTAAACAAATTTACAGAATTTTATTTTGCAATAAAAATGAATGAGATACCGATCCATGCTGCAATCTTGAAAACACTAGGCTAAGTAAAAAGAGCCGCCAGTCATAAAAGGCCACAGAGAGTATGATTCTGTTTTATGAAATGTCTAGAATAGGTAAATCCATAGAGATGGAAGGTAGATTAGTGGTTACCTTGGGCTGGAAGGTTTGATGGGAATAGGGTAATGGTATAGGGTTTCTTTTGGGGTTGAGAAAAAATGTTCTGAAATGAATTGTCATATTCACATAATTCTGTGAAGATACAAAAACATTGGACAGTTTATTTAAAATAGGTGAAGTGTATAGTATGTGAATTATGTCTCAATATAGCTGTTAAGAATAGTTATGGAGTACCCATCATTTATCATCCATTCTAATAGCCACAGTGCTACTATATTTGTCATTGATAAGGTATCTACTCACTCGGAGCTTATATTAATAGTGGGAGGAGACAAACTGTAAGTCAGTAATGAAATGAATAGAATAATATCAATTATGGTAAGTGTTGTTGAAAAGCAATGGTAGAGGTGGCAGGGAGTTCTGTAGACCATCTGGTCAGAGAGGCTCATTGAGGAGGAAACACTTGAGGCAGAGACCTAAATACTTTTTTTTAAAGATTTTATTTATTTATTTGACGGAGCCAGAGAGCACAAGCAGGGAAAGAGCCAAAGGGAGACTGAGAAGCAGGCTCCCCGCTGAGCAAGGAGCCTGAGGCAGGGCTCGATCCCAGGACCCTGAGATCATGACTCGAGTAGAAGGCAGATGCTTAATCAACTGAACTACCCAGGTGCCTCTAGGGACATGAATATTAAGGAGCCAACTACGTGGAGGTCTGGGTTGGGGTCATGTGTGTACAGAGGAGATAGCCAGTGCCAATGCTCTTGAGGAACTGAAAGCTACTCGTATAAATAGAGTCTAGTTAACAAGTGGTTGAGCTTGAGGTTGGAGAGAATGATCTTAACGCTTATTTTGGTGATGCCATTTCTGGGTTCAGAAGCCACCAGTAGCTCCCGTTCCCTACTATGTTTAAACAGATTTCTTCTTTGGGCTTTTAAAGGCCTCTACCCACTTGTCCTGAGAACTTTTTCTATCATCTTTCCTATTCTGTCCCTGACCACAGCCAAACTGGACTTCCCATTGTTCCCCAGGTATTATGCTTAGTGCTTTCCTGTCTCTGTGCCAGTCTTTCCACCTGGAATATTCACCTGACCTCCTTGCTCTTCTGGGAATCCTATCTCTTCTCGAAGGCACACATCTCAGTGTCACCTCTTTGCTATACCTTGTTCTGAAAGTATACGTAAAACGTAGGTATAGTTTGCACAAAATTCTCTTAAGGAATAGTGGGGTTTTTCTTTCTTTTTCCCCCCTTTTGGGGGATTTAATTATTCTGTAGCATCTCAGATAGTCTTGTTCTATATCATTAAACATCAGTCATTAAACATCAGTTGAATTCCAAAGTATTTTACAGACATGCAATATATATAAAATGAAAAATCTAAACATTAGAGAAAAATGACAAAAGGTCTACCCATAAAGATGACTAACAGCGTATAGTATATTCTGGAAAGGACTATCGGTAAGGAGCAGTGATTTAGAATTGATGAGTCATTTGTGTATGGATTCTAAAGTCCAGGGCTTCCTGGGAACTAGCCTAACCCTTATCTTTAAGTGTTTCAGACCTTGGCATCATTGTCATGGTCATTCTTTCTGGCTTTGACTTCCATGAAAATTCTTCATGTGAGAGTCAGAGTACACAGTGTGATATTGTCAACTCCGCTGAGTCTCACATCATCCTACGACTGCTTCTCCATGGATGCCAGGGAACCTTGAGGACCCTGCTGGCTGTGATCATCTTCCTGGGGGTGGCAATGGAAGTCCTCTGTCTGATGGAGCATTGAGAACAGCACAGAGCGTTCCCCCAGTGCAAGAATTGGTCAGTCATAAGAGACCATTTCAGTTCACAGGCAAATTTTACTGTTTGTGTGGAATCAGGGGGAGTAGCAAAAATAAGCAGATTTGGTTCATATGAACATCCCAAAGCTCAGGATAATGTAAGGAGTAGAATCTTGTGATGGTCAAAGACTCGTGGCAGGGCTTACCTGGATTGGGTCTTTTGAAGGACCAAAGCTGGAGTTAAATTGGCCCGAGAGGAGAGATTGCAAGCTCTGGGACAAACAGACATAAAATTAAGCCCTGCAGCTTTGTCCTTAAGGAGTGGCTTCAGAAATATCCTTGGAGATAGGAAATAAACTCAAGACAAATAGAGCAAATATCCATTAGGAATTAGCTTCACTTCATTATGGAAGGAATGCTTTCTTGTTTGGGTGATATGGCTGGAAGCCAGTCTCTCAATCGAGATGGGTCTCCCTGTCTGACCTTTGCACTCTAATCAGATGGAAGCCTCAAATGACCAGTCCTTCAGGGAAAGGTGAATTATATCTTCTGGGTCAGATGAAAGGGAGATGGGAAAGCTGAGTGTTCTCATGCTGTCTGCGGTTCTAGAGTAGCCCTCTTCCCTCTCCTCAATTGCGATGCTGTTCTGTAGCTAAGCCCCTTGTTATTTCTTATATGGGCTATTGCACCAGGCCTATCCTGTCTCCATTGTCTTCTCCTTCAAAGCTTGCCACATAAGGCAGAGAGTAATTTTCTCAGCACCCATCCTGGTCAAAAAAGACCATTTCTCCCTCTCCTTCTTCTCCTCCCCTATGCTAAACATAATTCAACCTAAATACTTTCCCATTCTTTGCACATAAACTGCCATGCCCTGCTTTTCTGTCCCGACTCATGTCATTCCCACTGCCTGGACACTGTCACCTGCAGCGCTCATTCTGTAAAGCCCTTCTCAGATGGTATCTCCTTGAGGGATCTTGCCTGTAGCTAAAACCTCCTTCCTTTAAATTCTCATTGAAATTTGCAAGCTTCTTTTCCCTGGTATTTGACATATTTAGATCCTATACTGTGTGTGTGTGTGTGTGTATGTGTGTGCGCGCACGCTAGAGAGCAATCTCCTTAAAGACAGGATTTTTTTTTTGGTCCATCTTTGTTTTGCATATGGTGCCTGGAGGAGCGCTCTGTAGTTAAAATGCCCTCGGAAAAATATTCTGAAATGGATAAATGGCTGTGAATAAATAAAGGCAGAGGGTAAATGGAAACTGCAGCAGACATGAGTATGGCCCACTGAATATTTCTGGTTTTCCTTGCCATGTGATAGGACTGTACTTCCCTACTTTTGGTATACTTCCCTACTGTAATTTCCGCTGGCCAACGTCAAAATGTTGGAAATGGGAGCACAAGTGACATGTGTCCCATCTTTAACAGTGTGGGCATGATTGGCTGTGATCTGCAGAACTCCATTCATTAGCCAGGGTCCTTACGGGACCTGATGAACTGCACTCCCAGCCAATGCACTGTGGACAGGTAACACGAACTGGAAACAAGCCTTTGTTGTTCTAAATCACCGAGATGCATGGGTTCCTGTGTTCCTTGCTGTGGAACCTTGCTCATTCCAACTAAGGCAGAAATACACTAGCTTTTCTCCGTGGCCTTGCACACAGTATAGGCTAATGTACATGATAGGAAGAGGAGATAAAATTCTGTGATGCTCTGGATAAGATCCCTGTGACATAATAGGAAGACCTCAGTGGTCTTGTCTACATTTTGCTCATTATGCAAGTGATAATTAGATAGATCAAAAAAAATCAGAAGCCAGATATAGGTATTTCCAAATGTATGTATGCAGTTCTGTTGCTTAGAGATTTGCATTTCCTGAAAGAAAGCCTAAAGGTACCAGAGCCTAATTGGACTGAGTTGCTTCTATCTGGCCTCGCCAGCCCTTGGGATGAAGCTTGCTCCATGAGTCTAGATGTACCTGTTCAGGACCCGTAAGCCTCTTTACAGAATAGAAGGTTTGTTCTTTTCCAAGAAGATAGAAACTTAGTGCATTGCAGCTTGTCTTATTTTCCCCCACGAAATGAAAACAACATGTTACCTTTTTACCTCGAGTGGTTGCTTAATAAGGAGCATGCTTTCTGCTTGCTGGTCACACTTGCTTGTGCCTTTTTGAGGGCGCACTGTGCTTTCAGAATTATGACACCCACTGCTGCAGAATCCACTTAAATTTGCCGCCCCATTCCGCTGGCCGTTATGCCTCAGTTGTTAGAGAACTGGCTTCCCAAACGTGGGTATCTGTGCACTTAGTGATTTATGTGATGTGGACACAGCGGGGAACATCTGAGATTTAAAATGTTATGGCCTGAATTTCCAACTGTTGAAACGAATCCAAAGCAGCAGATTTTTCTTCTTTGGCAAGACAGAATTGAAGCAACATGCAGTGATTTGGTTCGCCGATTTGCGAGCTGTTAAAAATCAGAATAACTTAAAACGAGGAGGGTAAGTGCTGCATAATGTGAAAAATATTCTAAAGGTCACATGGTTGTGCGGTCTCAGACAAGTTAAGCACCACGAAACTAGGACTATTTTGAATACACTTGAAACAGTGCATGTGAGCATGTGAATTTTTTTTATTTTTGCTAAAATAGTCTGTTACCAAAGTCGTCAGAATCTTACTTAGTTTCACTCTGACTCTGAAGAGAGACCAAGGTTCTAATGAACCCAGAAGGTCCTCCTTCTCCTGCCTTCTAGTCTCTCAGCCAGGGAGGCCATCCCTGGCATTTACTTCCTTCACTTGTAATTTTTTTCTTTGTCTGTCTTTTAGCATTCATTTCAAGTGTTTTAGAATATCCACAGTATGCTAAGTACTCTAAGCCCTGGAGATGCAGCTGGGCACAAAAATCTCTACTTCTTGTAATTTAAATACTCCTAGAAGGAGTGTACCGGCATGCTTCAAAACAAATCACCCCAAACCCAGTGGTAAGAACAAGTAATCATGATTGCTGTGAGGCTGGGAATGGACTGGTAGGTTCTTCAGTCAACTGGTGGGTCAGCCAGTTGGTTTTAGATGCCTTCACTCACCTAGTGAAGGCTGGTGCTGGGTACTGGCTTGGATTATGGGGGTATAACTGGCCATGTGCCTCCCATTACCCATCACAGGCAGGCTTGGGTTGCTTCTTCCTGTGGGGACGGTAAGGTACCCTTGCAGCCAGAGAGAGTGGCTCTCTGGCTGCAGTGGAAGCCCTCCTCAAATTTCTGCTGGTATCTAACTGACTTCCATTCCCTAAGTCAAAACAAGCCATATGACCAAACCCAGCTTCAAGAGGCGGGGACATAAACTTCCCTCCTTCGTAGGAAGAGATGCAAAGAATGTGGCCATATTTTGCAATCTACCCCTAGGGAGATTGTTGATAAACAGTTGAGTAGAAAAGCACAAGTATGTCAGTTGGCAGTAAGTGCTGTGGACAGAGACCAGGGAAGGGGGGATGTCTGGACATTTTTTTTTTTTCCCAGTTATAAACAGTAGGGCTAGGGAAGTCTTCCTGGAGAAGATGACCTGAGGAAGGAGCTGGAGAAGGTGAGGTAAAGAAATGAGCCTTACAGTTACCTGGGGGAAACACATTCTGGTAGAGGACCCAACAAGTGCAAAGGCCCTGGACAGGAGAGAGCTGGATATTTTTTTTTAAGATTCTATTTATTTATCTGTGAGACACACACACACACACACACACACACGCAGAGGTAGAGACACAGGCAGAGAGAGAAGCGGCTCCCTGCATAGAGTCCGATGTAGGACTCAATCCCAGAATCCTGGGATCACGACCTGAGCCAAAAGGCAGACACTCAACCACTGAGCCACCCAGGCGTCCCGAGAACCAGATATGTAGAAGGAAGAGGAGGAAGAGCAGTGATGCTGCATGAGAGAGTCTGGTAGCAGATGGGCTGGGGAGGTCATGGGAGGTGAACTGGAAAGGGGAGGTCGAGTCTATAGATTGGTGCTTCTCACGTTTGTGCATTTAAGTCCCTTGGGGACCTTGTTAAAATGCAGGTTCTGATTGAGCAGGTCTGGGAAGAATGTAAGAAAGAATGTTGTCTGAATTTAACTTGCCATAGCTTCAATCATCTGAGTGTCCTTTCTTCTCCAGCACTATGTCCTTACCCTCTGTTGGTTCATAAACAAGAGTTCTATCTCTGGATACCTCTTACCCTGTCCCATTCCCATACCAGCTCTCTTCTAGAACACACTGGCTCTGTCTCCTTACAGTTCCCAAATCATGTTTACAGGAGCTGTTCTACATGGCCTTTTCTTTCCCTGATCCTCAACCCTCCTGACTCAGTGGTTTTCATTCCCTGTCTACACATTCCGGTCACCTGGGATCCTACACTGAACTTAATTGGCCTTAGATGGGGTCTGGGCATCAGTTTTCTTAAATACGCAGGCAGGGTTGAGAACAACCCCTGTGCTTGGCACCTGGTATGTTGGTGGTTCCCAGAGAGCTCAGAGCTTCTCTTTTCCTGAGGAATCTATTCTCTACCCCAGTACATCCCCTCCCCTCCACCCCACCAACCAACTCTGACCTCAGCCTTCTCTCTTTTCATTACCATCAAAACCCATGAATCATTAACTCATTTTCAACCCCATTGCATTTTGATGATTCCAGCCTCAGTGGTCAGATTTTGCTAAATTACAACCTCTCTGTGTTCGAGAGGGGAATGATCTTTATATGATACACACATACAGAGCTTCCCAAATAGGTAACTTAGAGGGTCCCATATTTGTGTGCTCTTTTTGTGTGATGGATATTGAAAGGCCATGGCCATATAATAGACATTTAAGTGAACCCTAGGATCTTACCCAAGAGACAGGATCCTGGAGACCATGGACTGGAAGATCATTTAGCTTGCAGGTTTGATATTTCCAAAATATCTCCCAGTGAGCCTTTACCTACAGTTTTGTGTTCTCGTTGAATTGAAATACAATGTCCGTATGAAAACTTCCATCTCATGTCTCATTACTACGCTGTTTATAGTAAGTACACTACAAATGAATATGCATTGCACATTCTGAAACTATCTGGTGAATAGCATAGCTATATTTTTGTACTAAATAAATATGCTACATATTTTAGCATTTCTTTATTTTATAATACAACAGGCATCTTAAAATATGGAAATGGCCTGGGATCTGTCTCAGCTTTTGAGGTCCTTCTGAAACCCTATGTGATTCCTGAGAATGTTTTTTTTCCCTTTGAATTCAGCCAATAGGTATATCTGTCTTATTTGAAAGTCCTGCTTGTTTTTTTTTTTAATAAGTCATTCTTTTTTTTTTTTTTAAGATTCTATTTATTTATTCATGAGAGACACGCAGAGAGAGAGAAAGAGAGAGGCAGAGACACAGGCAGAGGGAGAAGCAGGCTCCATGCAGGGAGCCCGACGTGGTACTCGATCCCGGGTCTCCAGGATCACGCCCTGGGCTGAAGGCGGTGCTATGCCGCTGAGCCACCAGGGCTGCCCCTGCTTGTTCTTTAATGACTTTATTTTCTAATCAGAGTAGGAAATAGAGAAAAATGAAAGGCAGTGCAAAATATTATCTGTAAATTATATCACAAATTCGCTGTATCATCATGTACCCAGAATGACTTGTCTGGGCATCATTAACTTGTAACAGATTTAAACTAATTATTAACTCAACCAGATGGATTTACTTGAGGGTTATCATAAAGGGCTTTGTGATACGAGAGTATGGCAAAGTTCCATAAAGTTTATTGCTTGAATCTTGCTGGATCCAGCATTCCACTAAGGCACTGTCTTTTGTCCCCACATTACCATATTATGTTTGGTTATTCCTTATAGTTGGGAAGAAAGTGTGTGGAATGGAGGTAGAGGGTGTATTAAATAATGGTAATTTGTTTATCTTGAAAGAAATGCCATTTGCAACATTCTGTGGCTTGAGAAGGGTCCTAATAATATCTCCTAAACTGTAAATGCCCCTTAGGTGATTAAAACCATTGGGTTTTAGAGTTGTGGCAATGTTGTGCCCACCCCCACTATAAAGATAAAAGAAACTGAGGCCCAAAGATAAGAGGCATGGGTAAAGTACTGGACTTGGAATTTAGCAGATCTGAGTTCCAGTGTCTTCAAATTCCAATTATAAAAGGCACCCCCTGAGGCACCTAAGGCACCCGCCTTATCAGTAACGTAGAGAAACTTACTTTTCTAGTCATCTTGATCTTTTGTAGGATGTATATGCATTTCTTTAATAATTATTGCTAATTTTTTAATTAATTTTTTTCTAATTTTTTTATCAGAGACTGTCTTTAGGAGATACACATGTGGGAAAATTTAGACAAGGGAGTTTGAATATATAGGTATGTGGCGTATGAACAAAGAAGCTGATTTTGGAGGCACTATTTTTTTTCCTCTAGTTCTGTGAAAATCTGTTTTACCCTTTTATTAAAATACCTTGAAGGGAAACATTAGATATTTTTTCCTGCCTTTGATACAGCAAAATGTCAGTCCTACCATGGTGGCTGTAGAGTAGGAAGAGAAATAATTGATCTCATATCTAAAGCATGACCATCTCAGTGGGTCCCTGGAACCAGAGAACTCTTCCCTGAGGAAAGTCAGAAGGCTCATGTTGGGAAAGGTAGGTGTAGTAATCCCGTTTGCAAGTAGGAATATGGTCATGTTATAATGGGGGTGCCTTTACCAGTGACTGCAAGCTAAACTGGATGTTCTATGGCTGATCCTGACTGTATTAATGGATTTTGTTAAACTGTGCAATGAGGTGTCAATTGCTGCATCCCTTGCATTGAGCATGTAAGTTTCTTTTTTATAGATCTCTGGAAGTTCATCACTCGCAAAAACAACAGAATAGTGACACACCAGCATATCTAATGCAGCCATGGTGAGAATTGAAATTACCATGATGTATTTGAAATGGGAGTAAATGCTGTGGCTGCCCAGACCATTCTCCACCCTGGGTCTTTATCACTTTAGTTTATTGGGGCTTTAAACCTATTTCACAACTTAGCTACAGAATGTTGGCATGTTTGAACTAAGAGGGAGGAAAACTGGTGAAGCCCTGCTCTTCT
The DNA here is from genome assembly GCF_053574225.1 of Canis aureus. Lineage (NCBI taxonomy): Eukaryota > Metazoa > Chordata > Mammalia > Carnivora > Canidae > Canis > Canis aureus. Next base: position 83,210,114 of record NC_135611.1, on the reverse strand, counting down.
TCTAAATTGCCTGCATCTGTTTGAGCAATACAAATGTAGCAATCAGGCAGTAACCAGTGTTCGGAATATTAAAATAATTCATGGATTAATTTTCAGTCCTGTGGAAGCCTCAGATAGAAAGTGAAAAAAATATATATATATACTTTTTCATTTATCCAGATATGAGGTATTTGTCCAGATAAGTATATTTCTTCAGTTACTGCAAAAACCTGTAAACATTGCAATGATTCTTTTGGCAAAACACTGTATTGGGTTTATCTTTTATGTCAACAGTAAGTACTTAGGAATGATAGAACAGAGATAACTTAAAACTCAATCTACTGCACCGAGTGTATTTTCTTAAACATCACTTCTAACTTTCTATTTTATGGATACAAACATTTACTTGGTAGGCATAATGGTTGTTTAAACTCTCGTTTTGGGTTTATTTGACATATATTTAAGACCTAGCAAACTGCTGAGATAAAGGTCAATGGACATTTTATGGTAAGAAAAAAGATTAAAAGCTTGGTGCTTTAGCCAGGCTCAGGAATTGTTGAGATAAAGTTATTAATGCTAAAGTTAATCAGGTTGGAGTTGAACCTTTAATAAAAATTGAGAATATGACTCCAATCACAAATTATGATATTCTTTAGCCTCCTTAGGTTTGGTATAGAATAGTGAAAATGATACTGAGCTCGGTGTCAGAAAAATCTTGTGCCTATCACTTGGTTACAGTAAAAGGTTGGGTAAATCCCTGTATTTACCTGGGCCTCAGTTGTATTATTTGGCAAATCTGGATAGTAATTCTTATTTCATGGTATTCATTCACTCACTCACTCATTTTATAAGTGCTTATTGGGCATACTGTGTGCCAAGCACTATGATGAGTACAGGCAGTATTCCAGTATTTAAAAATTAGTGAGGAAATAAACAGCTTAGCCAGATAGAGAGTAACTGGGAAGTTAGCTGGGAGCTCAGAGAAGACTTTTTCTGAGGAAGTGATGTTTGAGCTCAGATCTAAAAGACTAGAATGGATTAGACAATAGGAGAATGGGAAAAAGGGAATTCCAGGGGGTTGCGGTAACAAGTGCAAATATCCTGAGGCTACATAGAAAGTCAGTGGGGTTGGAGCCCAGTGAATGAAGTGGAGTTGGTAGGAAATGGCCCTAGAAAGGTAGACAGGAGACAGATCTGTCTCCCTATGGGCCAAATACGGACATTTTTGGTTGTACTATATATGTGACAAGAAGTAACAGGCCAGTTTTACTAAGTGGTATGACATTATCTTAGTGCCCTCTATATAACCATATATGGAGAAACACTTTAAAGGTGGAAACAGCATGTGGAATATAAGCTATTGTTACATGGGATGGAAGAAGACAAACACATGTGGCCCAATGAGTTATTTATCCTGTTTATAAGGTTGTAAAATTCTTAAAATTAGACAGTGGAGCTAAAACATGCAGATAATCCAAAACACCAGCGGTTTTTTTTTTTTTTTTTTTTTTTAAGGTTTTGGGGCCAAGTGTGTGTGTGTGTGTGTGTGTGTGTGTGTGTGTGTGTAGGTGAGAGGCAATAGATCTACCCTGGTAGTATTTTGCTTAAGCCAGTGATCGGATTTTGTTGCCTGTGACCCATGCATCTCCTGAAGAACTGGATGTCAACTGAGAAGTAGCATCATATTAAATATTTGCCCCGGGGTGATTGAAAGGCCAGATAGTGCATTCATGCAAAATTATGAATTTGAAGGTTTTGAATATCATGGACAGATAATGTGACTAAAGCAGGACTCCCAAGAGGAGATGTTCATAATTTAATGGAAATAAAACCTTGTTTTATAAACAGCATATTGGGGCACCTGGATGGCTCAGCTCAGTTGGTTAAGCATGTGCCCTCGGCTCAGGTCATGATCTCAGGGTCCTGGGATATAGCCCCACATCAGGCTTCCAGCTCAGCTGGGAGCCTACTTCTCTCTCTGCCTCTGCCCCTTGCTTATGCTCTTTCTCTCTCTCCCCTCTATCTGTCTCAAAAAAGTAAATAAATTTTTTTATATTTTTTTAATAAAAAATCTTTAAAAAATTAAAAAAATAAAGTGAGCATATTTGTGGACATAATTGTGGTGATATTGGGGATGACTTAATCCTCTTTGTGCTTAATGAACCCTCATTCAGATGGATGAAAATAACATTTTTGCTACAAAGACATCTGTTGAGACAGCAAAACCTTTTTTCTTGAAGAGGAAAAAGACCTGATCTTTATGGCTTGAGACATTTACTGAAAATTTGGGAATTGTCACTGATCCTTCTGTATGGGAAGCAGAAGCTAAGAAGATATAGTACATGTAAATTAGGATATGACAGGACCCAATGGTTATTGAAGGACAACTTTTAATTTTTAATAGTTATAATTATTAACATGTATATCACTTGTGAAATTTAAGTTCCGAAACTTAACTCACTTGGTTCTGAAATGAACTGATCTATCACAGATAACTACACCTCTTTTAGTGCTGCAAACATTATTAATGTTTTTAATTATCTTCCAGAATTGAGTTTGGATAGAATTCTACTTGAAACCTGATTTTATTGTAAACTGAGATGGGCTCTTAGTATTATTAAAAGGGTAAAACCTAGAATTAAGCCCCTTTGTAACTATGCAGATCGGATGGCCACGTGGAAGGGTAGGTTTATACTTCATCCTGACTGCACCAGTCAAGAGAGAGAACGATGTGCTCATGTCCTTTTTAAAATGTTGCTTCATCATTAGGAGTGCCTGGTTGGCTCAGGGGGTTGAGCTTCCGAACTCTTGGTTTTAGCTCCGGTCCTGATCTCAGGGTTATGAGATCAAAGCCTGTGTTAGGATCAGAGTTCAATGTGGTGTGTCTGCTGGAGAATTCTCTCACCCTCTGCCTCTCCTCTTGCTCACACGCACATGCAGGTGCTGTTTCTCTAAACCAATCAATCAATCAATCTTAAAAAAAAGTTACTTCATCAGTCATGCATGGTTGCCATTTCCTTGTCTCTTCCTCTTGAGTTGGTTCAACAGGGCAATGACTAGATTCTGTTTAGGTTGGGGTGGGGCACATCAATGTGTCTTTCTACTTAATTTATAGGTGATGCCAGTACTACTGGTCTGATGCTTCTGGTCCCAGGGCCATACTTGGAGAGTCACTGATTCATAGATTTTTACTTACTTTCAAAGCACTGGTATTAAGTGTGTGGTTAATGGCACTGAAGAGATCCTGAGCCATTTGAGCATTCTCATCTTTGTTTCAAAATCGCCAGCCATATTTTCAGAGTTTACAGTAGTTCATTTAGCACATTCAATCATATTTTGTTGTGCCTAAGTTGTTACGTTAGAGAAAAGCAGTACTTTTGTACTAAGAAGTGTCGAAATGCTCCATTCCTTTGATAAAGCTTTATATCTTCTGAATAATTCTCAGGGTTGCTGTTTGCATGTTGTAATTCCAAGTGTTGAAATGGTTACTATAGCTTTAGGGAAGCACCTCAATTGAGGAAAGTCAATTTGAGGATATATTTTCACCCAGACAACTTTTAACATTTTGCTTTTTCATTTGTATCCCCTTTCCAATAAGCTCACTTTGACCGAGCTTTTCCTTATGGACTTAAGAAATGGATCAGGTTTATTGGAGTATGATTTGTGGGATGCCTGGGTGGCTCAGCGGTTGAGTGTCTGCCTTTGGCTCAGGGCATGATCCTGGAGTCCTGGGATCAAGTCCCACATCAGGCTCCCTGCATGGAGCCTGCTTCTCCCTCTGCCTGTGTCTCTGCCTCTGGCTCTCCTGTGTCTCTCATGAATAAATAAATAACATCTTAAAAAATATGATTTGCATATAGTAAAGTGTATGTACAGTTCTCTAAGTTTTGACAAATGCACATAGTCATGTAACCATCTTTGTAAGAACGATAAAGAACAATTTTGTCTCCTTAAAAGACTTTTGTCATACTCCTTTGTAATCAGCCTCTTGCTGTTACCCCTCACTCCTGGCAACCACTAATGTATTTTCTGGTCTATATTGCCTTTTTTCAAATTTGTTATAAATAGAATAATACTGTATGCAACCTTTTGAGCCTGGCTTTTTTCCCTTGCTATAATGTATTTGAGATTCATCCTTGATTAATTAATCAGTAGGTTGGCCCTTTTTATTGATGAAAAGTTTTGTGTTGTATGGATCTACCAGTTTGTTTATCCATTCACTGGTTGTAGGACATTGAGTTGTTCCTAGTTTTCAGTGATTATGACTAAAGCCACTATAAATATTGGTGTACAAGTTTGTGTGTAAATATAAGTTTTTGGTTTTCTTGGGGATTATATTTAGGAGTAGGATTTCTGGGTCATCTAGGGAGTGAATGTTTAGTTTTTGAAAAAAAACTGCTAACCTGTATTTCAAGGATTCCCTGCAACTATGTATGAGCCTTTCATTTACTCACATCCTCACCATCACTTGGTATTGGCATTTTTTTCCTATTATTTTCTCTATTTTAGTAGATGTATATTTATGACATCTTTAATTCCTACAACTGGCCAGTATCTGCCCACAGTGGCAGAGCCTCATGAGCTGTAAAAATAGGACCCCAACCACCCATCTGCCTAGATGCAGAACTTCACATCTGGCTGGAAGCCTCACCTTCTTTTCCTCTGCCATTACGTCATAGATGCAATTATTTATCCCCTGCTCTGGGCCCATTTGGGGGGGTCACTACCCTGCAAATGCTACCTCTTTCAATCTCCAGGAAGGACCAAGATGGGGACAAATGTACAAGGCATCTGTGAACAGGCATTATCAAAGATAGGGGGGAACTTCTCCTAATATTTTTTTTTCAGTAAGTGGAAGTTTGTATCTTTTCATCCCCTTTATCTATTTCACCCATCTCCCACCTGCATCCCTTCTAGCAACTGGCAATTTGTTCTCTGTATTTAAGAGTTCATTTGTTTGTTTCTTGGATTCCACATATAAGTGAAATCATATGGTATGTGTCTTTCTCTGTCTCTCTTATTTTGCTTAGCATAATACCCTCTAGTTCCATCCATGTTGTGGCAAACGGCAGGCCGTATTCTTTCTTATGGCACATCTTTATGCATTCATCTATCAGTGAACACTTGGGTTGCTTCCATATCTTGGCTATCATAAATAAGACTGCACTGAACATGGGGGTGCATATGTCTTTTCGAGTTAGTGTCTTTGTTTCCTTCAGATAAATACCCAGAAGTGGAATTGCTGGATCAAATGGTGGTACTACTTTTAATTTTTTGAGGAATCTCCATACTGTTTTCCATGGTGATTGTACCAATTTACATTCCCGTGAAGAGTGCACAAAGGCTCCCTTTTCTCCATATCCCTGCTAACACTTGTTATCTTTTGTGTCTTTGATACCAGCCATTCTGACTGGTGTGAGGAGATCTCTCATTGTGGTTTTAATTTGCATTTCTCTGATGAGGAGTGATGTTGAACATCTTTCCATGTGTCTATTGGCCATCTGTATGTCTTCCTTGGTAAGAATGTCTATTCAGATCCTCTACCCATATTTTTCTTATTAGGTTATTATTATTATTATTTTGTTTTTGGTGTTGAGTTGTATAAGTTCTTTTTTTTTTTTTTTTTTAGTTGTATAAGTTCTTTATTTATTTTGGCTATTAGCCCCTTGTCAGATATATCATTTGCAAATTCAGTAGGTTGCCTTTTTGTTTTGTTGAGGTTTTCCTTCATTGTGCAGAAGCTTTTTATTTTGATGTAATCCCAATAGTTTATTTTTGCTTTTGTTTCCCTTGCCTGAGGAGACCTATCCAGAGATATGTTGCTAAGGCCGATGTCCAGGAGATCACTGCCTATGTTTTCTTTTAGCTGTTTTATGGTTTCAGGTCTTTAATCCATTTTGAGTTTATTTTTCTATATGGTGTAAGAAAGTGGTCTAATTCCATTATTTTGCACGTAGCTGTCCAGTTCTCCCAGCACTATTTGTTAAAGAGATTGTCTTTTCTGCCTTGTATATTCTTACCTCCTTTATGGTAGATTTATTGACCATATAGTTGTGGGTTTATTTCTGGGATCTCTGTTCTGTTCCATTGTTCTGTGTATCGATTTTTGAGATAGCACCATACCATTTTGTTTACTTAGCTTTGTAGTATGTTTTGAAATCTGGGATTGTGACACTTTCTAGTAAGGTTTTTTTTTTTTTTTTTAATTGATGATAACAAAGCCATCAACTGTCCTGAATATACTTAGTCTCTACCATCCGTTTTGAATGCTTACAGCCTTTACACTCAAAATCTTCCCTTGTAAGAATAAATATATTACTTAAAATGCCATAGAGCTCAATATAGCCTCTGTTTACCAATATGATAAAACATTAGGAATTCTAAATCTGGTTATATACTAAGTACATTTTTCCATTTTTTTTTTGAAGGCAAGGAGGGCTTTTGAAATAAATGAATAAAAGAGGAAAGCATGCCAGTTACACTGGTGTTAAAATCAAATTAATTAGAGATATTTCTCATTTAAATGTATATTAGTTAATTAGATGGGAATATCTGAATGGAGATTGCCAAACACTGAGTAATTGTTCTGTTCCTGCAGAATGAGATGGATGGATTAGAACAGTGATTTTTCATCTTGGTTGTATGCTAGAATCACCTAGAAAGCTCTTAAAAAATTCTGATACCCTGGCCTTAACTCAGATGCTTAAGTCAGAAGCTCCAGTGTGATTATTGGGGGAGCCAACATTAGTATTTTATTTAGTGCCCATATAATTCTAATGTATAATAGGAGTTGAGAGTTATTGAATCTGAAGAAAAGATTTACCATTCCAGGAGTAATTCCAGAAACATTTCCACCTATCAAAATATGTACTATTCTCTGTTTGTTTCCATATATGTGGAAATGCTTCAAGTTGCTAAGGTGATCCGTAATGAAAATAATACAGACCTAAATGCAGGCTACATGTGCTCTCTCTCCCTCGGCCTCTCTTGGACGATTTCCTTTGTGGGCGTGCGATGTGTGTCTTACAAGCAGGTGGAATAGCTTAAATATTAAACAATAACTTCTTTTAGTTTCTCCAGAAATTACTTACAGATGGGTTTTTAAGAACTTTGTAAAAGAATAGCTGACTATAAATAGCTGTAATGAATGTTCTTATCTGAGGAATATACAAGGATTATTTTACATGAAGGACATAATTACTCATTTTGGACAAAAAAGGGATTAAAGAAAATAAAAGCCTAATGCCATTTATAGTTCATTCTTAAAGAACTGTTACAAACATCATATATGTTGGATGCTGAACCCAATCTTTAATATACTAGCATGAAAAATTATTTATAGAGTTCCTTTTGGGGAGATATTTTGATTGAGTAAAGAAGATACAACTTTCAAACTTGCAGTTGACATACTGGAGTTGTCAGAGTCAAGTCAGAAAGTTATCTGCATTTTAGTAGAGGCTTTGTTTTGTTTGCTCTATCTGTAGTGTCTTTGGATCGGTGCTTGGCACGTTGTATATACACTCAGTAAATACATTAGTGTCTCAGCAGGCTGGAAAAATAATAGAGCAGAATATAGAAACTGACATTCAAGGTTTGCATTTACATTGACACCTAAGAAATTAAAATATAGAGTAGAAGAGAATCACATGAAAAAAAGGTTTCTGAGGACTTTTTAGTTGGCCAAGTTCATTCTGCTAAAAATATTTCAATTTTAAGCTACTTCTAAGTAGAAGAACATAACCAGGAGAAGTCATGGAGTTATTATGGACTGCATCCTGGCGCTATCATACCTGGAAATGACATGAGTTAATGCTCTGGTTTCCAACTTTCCTGGGGAGCTATCATACATGTTGGCTTGTCTAAAGAAAGCAAGTCCTGGGAAGACTTGTTGCATGAGGCAAAAACAAAACAAACAAACAAACAAAAAAACCAAACAACTTGGATGTTCAGCCAAGAACAGGGAAGATCCAGGAGGGATGTGTTGGCTCTCTGGTTTGTAGAGGAGGGATTGACCCTTCTGGGTTGGCTCCACAGGCTAGAACCAGGACTAATAAGTGGATTTAGGCTAATTATCTGGGAGAAGTTTCTGATAAATGGGCTACCCCAGGAAATACAGTCCTGTATACCAGTTTGAAGGATGGATTCACATTAGCGGGCTAAGTCAGATTAAAATCCTGCTAAAGTAGGGTTTTTTGTTTTGTTTTGTTTTTTGTTTTCCAATTCTGATATTCTGTGATTTGCTTTGAGACAAGTCTCATGTCTCGTGTGAATTGTGGGGCAGGCTATAGATTTCTCACCTGAAATTGGGAAAAGTTGTTGCTTACTCTGTTTTCTCTGTTTTACTTTTCCTTGGTGAAATTGTATCTATTTCTTGCTTGTTCGGGATTTGCAGTAAGATGTTTTTGATTACTCGCTCTTAAGATGAACTACAGGGACCTAGATTCTCTCACATTCTGCTGATGAGGAAGCTTTAGAATGAAATAATGAGGCCTTGTATTAGTGAGGGCAAGGAGGTGGCTCGGGGTGGGAATATTTGAGTGTGCCCATTGAATCACATACGGTGAACCAAAACCCTTTGAATGTATTTCAGGCAAAAGTCAAAGTGCTGTAGCAAAAGCTTAGATTTTTGGGATCAGACTCAGATACTTTCTCATTCGGGCATGTAACTTAGACCTTCTCCGTCTATGGACTCCATTTCCTCCTGCCTACAATTAGAATAATTCTTCCTTTGTTGGAAAGATAATGTAGGAAAACATCACTAAGTGGTAACTTTGGTGATTAGTACTGTGAGCTGCATAGTGGCTTTCAAGAAAATAAGCCATTTGCTCGTTCTCTTTTGCTGGGCAAGTGTCTTGGTTTTTCAGGATTTTTTTTGTGTTTTGTGGGGTTTTTTTTAGGATTAACCTTGTATTAAGCTAATACAGAGCTTAGCAGAGTGCTGGGGCAATATTCAATACTCTTCTGAGATTGATACAGTTCTTTGGGGACTGATAACTGAATACCCAGAGGGTCCTGAGAATAAGGAAATATAAATAGGCTCCAAATACCCATAGTCCAGTTTCATTTCCTTGGCTTCTTGCAGATGTCTACTGAGGGAGTTGCTGGTTCTGCCTTCTGGTAGTTTCCCCTTGCTGTTGTAGCAAATGACTAACCACTTAGTGGCTTGAAACAACACAAATGTATTATCTTACAGTCCTGGTGGCTGGAGGTCCTGACCTTAAAATGAAGGTGTGTCATCAGAGTTGTGTCCCTTCTGGAGAGTCTAGAGAAGACTCATTTCCTTGCTTTTTTTCAGCCTCCAAAGGCCATCTACATGGTCTGGTTTGTGGTTCTTTCTTCCTCCTTCAGAACCAGTGGCATAGCATTTTAAACTCTCCGTCTCTCTCTCCCTCCCTCTCTTTATTTCTCTCCCCCCACCTCTGTCTGTGCTTCCATCTCTGTCTCTGTCCTCTGCTTCCACTATCACATCTTCTCTGACTTTGCTGCCTTCCCTTTCTAAGCCCCCCTGAGATTACATTGGATCCACCCAGATAATCCAGGATAATCTCCCAATCTCAAAATCCTCAATTGGAGCTGCAAAGTCCCTTTGGCCATATCCAGTGATAGTTCTTCATAGGTTCTGGGAATTGGGATGTGAGGACTATTCAACTCCTCCCATGCCTGTATATCTTAGGACATTACTCTGAAATCACACAGATGATACATCTTTCCTTGAGCACCCTGATTAAAAAAAAAAATTACTATAGTGCTTTTGCTCTAATGCCATTTTCTCAAGACTTGTCTGAAGAGCTCAAATGCTGAGCCTTGAACCTGAAGGAAATTAGGAAGAAATCACAAGTATTCTCTGAGAGATTGACTGAAACTAAAGTCTAAGAAAGATATCGTTCGTGTTATTTTGTAGCATTCCATGGCCCTGTACAATTGTATCTAAGATGAGTCGTGCCAGATATTACTTGTTCAACTTGGAATGCCCTTTGAACTTGTGAAGATATGCTTTAAAGATACTTTCTCATATGAAGATACTAATGTACGTTTCTTTTGCATCTGCTCAAAGTAGATAGAAATATCCCTAGGAGACATCCCCTCTGTGTACAGCTCTTAGGAACACTGTCTTCTGGGTAATTGAGATCTCTGGGTAGCTGTGATTTTAATTATTTATTTATTTATTGTACAGAGAGAGAGACAGCATGTTAGCAGGAAGTGTGGAGAGAGAGGGAGAGAAAACCTCAAGCCAACTGCATTCACTGCAGAGGCTGATACAGGGCTCCATCCCATGACCCTGATGTCATGACTCCAAGATCACCACCTAAGTGGAAACCAAGAGTCAGACACTTAATCGACTGAGCCACTCAGGCACCCTCGGATAGCTGTGGTTTGAAATTTGCCCTTAGAAACCTTTCATTTTAAACATCTCTCAGAGTAGTTAAGAATATATGCTCTGGAGTTAGGCTAGCTGGCATCCACCTGCGCTTCACCCTTTGCCAGCTGTGTGGCCCCAGGCAAATTCTTAGACTTTGTGAGCCTATGATTTTTTGCATACTTCCTCCATGCTGTTGTGTGATGAGGACACAGTGCAGCAGTGCTGGCCACTTAGCTCGTACTCTGTAAATATTAACAGTTTATCAGATTTCTACATTTACTTGACTTCTCACTTAATATTTAATGAATTCAACAGCCTTGTTATAAATCACTTTTGTTCAGTGATTCCAAGAGGTCGCTGACTATGAAGGGACAAGGAAGGGAATTAAGAAACATAAAGGCAGACTCTGGTGAGCGAGTGGTTGTTGGTGGTAAATTCTTAATTTCCGGACATGTTTACATGTGGTGACTTCATTCATTCAGCATTTAGTAAGCATATAGCATATGTTACGTTGTATGTTAAGGTTGTGTCACAGGAAGGGTTATGCAGAAATGAGCAAGAAACTTACCCAAAGGTTTAGAGACATGCCCAGTATTCTTTGACTTCCCCAAGGGCAGAGGCAATTCATTTGTTCTACACATTCGCTGGGTAAGCCTGGCACTGTTAAGAGGAGGTAAGGCTAATCCATCAGTGAGTCAAATAAAAATCCCTGCCCTTAGGGAGCTAACATTCTAATAGGGGAAGACCAATGATAGATGGGATCAATGAAAATAATATGTAATGTGTTAAATGGTGAGAAATGTTACAGGAAAAGATAAATCAAGGAAGGGGGTGTGGGGTACGCTGGAGGGCATGATGGCACTTTTAAATTGGGTGGTCAGTGAAAGCCTCCCTGAGAAGGGGACATTTGACCAAGAATTGAAAGTAGAGAGGTTGTGACTATTTGAGATTTAGAAGAGTATTCCAGGCAGAGGAAAACCAGGTGCAGAGATCCTAAGGTTGGAGGGTTCTTGGTGACTTTAATTAAGGAAAGTGGTCATGGCCAAACTCTCTTTGGTTCTATTTTGAATGTTATGGAGTCTGGAACACAGAAGGCAAATTATTACAGTGGTTTTAATATTCTTGGGGAAGCACAAAAGAGGCATCACAGTCAGCATTTAAATGATGGAGAAGCAGTTTATCCAGGGCCTGTGTCTCTAAATGGAATTCAGCAAGTTGAAATTTCTGACTTTTCAACATTGGGCATTGGAAGAAATCAGTCAGGAAGACCAGTGGCCTTGGTGACTTGGTTCTTCCCAGTCTCACCTGAGAGTGTGGGGAAAGGTGTGAGCTGGAAGGTAGATTCCAGCCCCAGGTACCTGGGTTCTTAAGTTTTCCAATCAGTGTCATTCTACAGGATGACAGCAGAAGGGGATTTATAACTTTCCAAGTCACCATTATTGATGTCTAATTTACATACCCCGGAATGCAGCCATTTTTGTAGAAGGTGGGATGAATGTTGCCAAATCTCTAAACCCCACAGTATGCTGATAAATACTAAACAACTGACTCTTCAGGAGGGAAAGAAGCCCTAATTTGTAGTCTTTGCCAAATTTTCCTGGTTAAGTTAATACTCTGTAATTGTTCATATCAAGTTATCAATGTGAGCTCATTGAACAGGGTGTTGAGAAGATATGAAGTTGGATCTCATAAGCCTACGGTGACCTGGGTCCAGCTCATGGAAGCACTTGTTACTGATGTAATTACCACTACAATAAAGATACTGAATATTCCCAATGTTCCATATTTCTCCAGGTTTTCCCATAGATCCCCACTCTGTACCCAGATTGTCACTGATGTTTTCTGTCATCATAGATGACCTGTCCTAGGATTTCATATCAGTGGAACTACACCACATGCATTCTTTTGTATCAGCATGGTGTTTTGAAATTGTTACTTTTTATTGCTGGGTCTTCCACTGTATGGATATACCACAATTTGTTTTTCCATTTACCTGTTGATGGATATTTGCAGTTTGGGGCTGTTAGTAAGAAAGCTGCTGTAAGCATTTATAAATGAGTTTTCCTTCAAAACAGGACTTCATTTTGGGGGAGTAAATACCTAGAAATGAAATGTTCTGGGTGATGAGGAGGATGTATGTTTCAAAGGAAATTACCAAACAATCTTCCAAAGATGTTGAACCATTTTATGCTCCCATTAGCACTGGGTGAGAGTTACAGTGCTCCACAATCTCATCAGAGCTTGGTATTGTCTGTCCTTTAAACTGTAGCCATTTGGGTGTGCATATAGTGCCGTTATGATTTTAATTTGCATTTGAGCATCTTTTTACATGCTTATTGGCTTTTTGTATATCTTCTTTGGTGAAATGTCTTTTCAAATTTTTGCTCCTTTAAAACAATTTCTGGAATGGAGGTAAACAGCCTTCCAAAGGGGAGTTCAGAATTGGGGTAAATGTGTAACTCAGAGAGGGTAAGAGGGAGAACAAGGCAGACAGGTTTCATTGACGTTGCTGCTTCATAATCAGGGTGACCAAATTTGATGGGGACTGCCCCAGTATAAGTATAAACAAGTTCTTTGTCCCTGGAAATACCTCAGTCCTGGGAAAACCAGCATGGTTGGTCACCCTATAGAACTACGCATAAAAAATTAGCAAATTATATGCCTGGAGTTATTAGGCTGGAGGAAATTTTAGTCGCAAGCACATGTGACACTGTTTGTGGTGAATGAATTCAGAAAGGCCACACAGCTCCTCATTGGGGTCAAAGCCATTGTAAAATATACGTCTTCTGACTCCTAACTCTCTGCTCAGAAGTCAGTAGCTCCCTTGTGACAGAAGATTTTAGTTACACAGGGAAGTTTCCTTCTTGCTAGCAGAAAAACAAAAACAAAAACACTCCAATATTTGTTTTCTGACAGTGATTTATTTGGCTCCAGTTTTAATTTCCTGATCAAATGCAGTTGTTCCTGGAAGAACTAAGACATTGAGTCATACCAGTCATTTACACCTTAGTATAAAATAGCTCGTTAAAAAAAAAAAAAAAACCACACAAAAGACCAAAACCTTTTCTAAGAACAGTTTGGTTTGAGAAAGGGTCATTATAGGAAAATTCTGGGTTCAAGGATGAGAGGCTACCACTAAGGAAGAAAAGGCACAAATTCTTGACAGAATTGAGGACAAAAGATGAAATTTATTGGCTTAGTGTTGTCGAAGGTTGTGTTGTGAGGCAGGGAAGGGTGTTTTGTGCATGGCCGTAGAGAAAAAGAGCTTAAAGGGGTCAAGAGGGAAGGAATTACTCTCCTGCCTTTATGTGGGATTACGGAAAAGGTTGAGCCTTGGCTATTCTCCTATTGATTTTGTACTTCATATATGCCTATGGTTTCTGATTTATTTATAAAACCTCCCTATGATAGTTATATATTGTTCCTTGTTTTAGCCCTTGTCAGCATTGGGTAACATAGAAACACAGTTATCTTTTGTTTTACATTGCCCTGGAGGAGCTGGATGGAATGTCTGCTTATAGATAATATTACTGCTCTGTTTTCATACACTGTCTTTCCTTTGAATAGCTCTCAACATGTTATGACATTTTTTTTTTCTTGATGTTTATTAAATGCCCTCAGCATGCTCAGTGCTGTTGAAAGAATATGAAAGACACAATTCTCGCCAATAAGGGACATGCATATTAATAGATGGGAGGCATAAACATGCTTTTAAATATATATATATATATATTTAAATTAAAAAATGTGTATAACTCTGAAAGGTGACTGACTGCTTTGTTTAAATGATGTAGAATGATTGAACCATAACTCCGGCAGAGTTGGTGCTTCAGTGAAGGTGGAATTAAACTTTTTTTTTTTTTTTTTTTTTTGCAGAAATTAACCTTAATTTGATAGTCCTGTTATACTCCTGTTGGAGATTTTGAATCATCTATAGGTCTAACGTATGCAATTTTAGCAGCTCAAGGATTCTGATGTCCATAGCATTCACTCCGCAGTCTTTGTCGAGAACTTATTATGTGTTGAGCCTTATAGTAGGATCTGGAATCAAACGTAAGCACGACAGGTGTGTCTGTCTCATCGGAACATACAGGCATGCGGTGGGGGCTGAGACATTATACAGATCAAAGTATTAACTACAGGCATATATTTCTGATTTACTTTATAGACTATAGTATTAACTAATATTCACTGTTAACGATTACTGTTTATTTTCAGAGCAGAGGGAAGCCCCTACAAATTTTAGGCAACAGTAGGACCAAATTTGCATCTTGTGGCCTTTCTCTGGCTGCCGAGTAGAAAACAGATTTGAGAGAGGAGGTTGGTGTGTATGGCCCTGAGCAGACTAGAAGTGAGTGTAGTCATCGGACAGGTGGTCAGAACAGACACAGTGAGTCACCTGGGGGCCTGGGGCTCACTGGTACCTATAACCCATGACTCAGGAGGTACATAACTCAGAAGGTCTTTAAGTTGTATAAGATTGTGTAAATGTGTAGCTACTTTTTCAGAAGTAGTGATCTATCCAATTTTAGATTTAGTAGGGAGCCTACTGTGGAGTCCACCAGTCATTCTACTTTGGAAGGCATGTAGTATAGACTGTTAAATAGCTTGTAGAATCAATCGAGCAAGCAAAGCTTTCAGAAACGTCCGCCAATGCCACATCACAGAATAGGTCTTTACAAGAGTTGCTACTTTGCCCTCAACAAAAAGCTGAAGAATGAGGAAGCTACTCTCTGTTGCCCCATAGTCCTCTATAATCTCTTGCTAATTTATCAGTAAAATGGGATGTGCAAAATGAATGTGCAGAAAGCTAGCGGCCAAGGCATTAAGACCTCTGCCACAACCACCGCTGAAAAGCATAAAGGCCTCCAAGAGAGTGCCCCAGGATGCTGTAATCTACCTTTCATTGGCAGAACTTTGATCAACCTGGCTGCATAGAGTTTAGCTTTTTAGCTATGCAGTATAGGAAAACTCACTAGAAGGATGTTGGAATGGGCCCCCCTTTTAGGATGCATCACGTGACCTCACTTCACCCTGGTTCTAGACGTTCAACAGGGATTTACATTTCTTTCCCACCCCCCTGATACTAGCTGTGTACTTGTGGGCACTCCCAGAGCTCCAGTAACTTCACTTATCAAATTGGAGGTAATGATATTTATCTTCCAGGGTTCCTGGGGGAATTAAGTTAAATATGATAACATGTAGAAGGAGCAGCAAGATGCCTAGCACATGGCAGGCATTCAGTAAATGAGACATCAGTCCGTCACTGAACACCATTCACCAACCCTGTAGAGGAAACAGAATCCCTGAAAGTGAAGATAAACTAGAGCTTACTGCTAGAGAGATTTAATGGGGTGGACAAATGTGTCCCTTGTACCAGGCACACAGACTTTGGAAAGCAGTTTTGTCCCTGGAAGAGTAGGTGGGATATGAGTGTGTGTGTGTGTGTGTATGTGAGCACTATTAATTTATTTCTTTCATTTTTAATTTGTTTTTTTTTTATTTTAAAAATAGTGACTATACATCAACAATGAAAAGACAGGCTCTCGTTGTAGTTCAAGTGTTCTTCCTGAAATATCCTATGCATTTAAGCATATGTGTAATATAAGTTCGTTCTTTGTTCTCCTGCAAAAATTGGGTCATATTTTCTCCCTCCCTCCCTCATTCTCTCTCTCTCTCCCTCTTCCTCCTTCCGTCCTTCCCTTCCCCTTCCCTTTTCTTCTTCTTTTTCTTTTTCTTTCCTACCTTGAAGATAATTCATTTTAGTTCATATAGAACCAAACACCTACCGATTATAGCTAGTTTGCATTCTTTTGCTTTATAAAATTTGCTCTAACATCCATTCTTATATATAAGTGATTGCATCTGTATAATAAATTTTTAGAAGTGGAAAGACTGGGTTAAAGTTTAGGTATAGTTTATATCTTAATTAGGTAGTTTATATCACCAAATGGTTCTCAAAACAGTTGTCCCAGGGAACGCTCTTTACCAATCCTATATAAGCTGCATTTGTGCCTGCATGCTTGCCAACAGCGCGTCATCAGACTTTTTGACTTTTGCCCATTAAGATGGGGAAGTTAAGAGGTAAATACTAGAGTACACCAAGAAGAATTCTGACCAAGGGATAGAGAGGTAAGGGATCAATTGCAAGATAGGAGGTGAGAGAAAATAGGACTTAAATATAAATTTAGAAGGGAAACCAGTAATCTGACTTGACCAGACAGTGCACCTGTTCCTACAACCTCCAGTCCTTATAACCACCTTTACCCATAAACATTTTTATCTGCCATTTGACTCTGATGCGCAGTCTTTGTCCACTGTACCTCCTGTGTCCTGATCTTACAGTTGAGGAACCAAGACCCAAAATGGTTAAGTGTTGTATCTAACATCCTAAAGTAGTTAAGTTAAGACAAGGGCTCTGTTTTCCAGCTTTGTACCCAGTAAGTCAGTCCAGGATTCCAGTCTTTACCAAAGAAGCCACAAAGGATCAGAATAATACCTTCAGGGTCTTGTTTCATCCATATTTGAGTTTAATAGTTTAGTTGAATTCAGTTATTTCCTATAATCAAAGAGGCTCCATTACAGTTGGGTGGACATGGTCTGAAACTCACGGACATTTTTCATGCTGGTGATAGGTTCTGTATAAAGTTCTTCCTCAAAGATTTTATGCCCCTCTCCAAAAGAACTACTGTGTTTACCCAAGGAACACTCTTGACAAAAGCTACATGAGATGAAAGCTCTAAGCTCCTTGGGATTTTAAGATTTTCTTATAAAGGATTACACAGCCCATTGTGAATTCTACCCTTAGTCCTCTGGAATCTTAAATTTGGCCCATAAATCCCTCCTTGAAACCCTCTTGGAGACTGAGACTAGCATCTGTGTCCTCTTCCTCATTGTTTGCTGCTGCTTCAAAGTCCCGGATCTTTTCTGTGCACATCTGAGCAGTTTCCACTTGAGTTAAAAACGTGTGACTTAAGCTTGTCAGATCTAATAATGATTAGAGATGTTCATTTAGAGCATAAAGTCTCAGAGAGGGGGTGACTCTAAAATGGCATAGAGATGGATTGATCATCCTTACTGGAGGGGATGGGATGATGATTGAGAACTGATGGAAAGAAGAGAACTAAAACAATAAACCTTTTACCTGGAAGAATGAAGCTGGGCCAATGACTTTTTCTTTTTTTTTTTTAATTTAATTTTTCTTTTTCTTTTTTTTTTTTTTAATTAAGAAAGCCAACTTTTGAATTGTCCCAATTGGAAAACATCCTGTTGATGGTCATTCTTTGAGGTCAGAGCCATGGTATTGGGGAAATAGCCCATTTGATGTATTTACACAAAGAGAACAAAACAAAAGTATCAGTGTCAAAGAATGGAATTTGTTAGAATTTGAGGGCTACAGTGATCTTAAAATTAACTAGCCCAATGCCCAGTTTTATAGGAATAGAAAAAGGGACATAGTAAGTATATGGGATTTAGCCAAGAAGCCACTTCTGAACAGTGTCAGCCAGAATGAGGACCGAGCTGTTCTGTCGTCATTTGGTGTACTGTTCAATTTCCATGTATGTGACCCACATCTTATAATCTGCTGAGAGAGTATGATTATCTAGGATTTTGTTTGTTTTCCCGATACTGGACAGTGACTTATTTTCAAAGCTATCCTGAACAGACCTGTTTTCAACTCAAGGGAGGGTAGCACAGATGAGAATATGAATTTGTCAAAGAAGTGGTTGAGATAAAGTGGATCAAACTATTTGTATAGGGGATGCTTCATTGATAGGTAAGATATGTGATCTTTGTCTTGTAGACACTGCCCTCCCACTTTTAGTTTTGCAGTAAATGAATAACTGCCATGTATTTATACTGTCTGCTTAAGTCAAGAAAACAAGCTAAGTAGTGTTTTCTTTGTGAATGACCAACTGCTCAGGACTTGTTTCAAATTGATGATATAAATAATCTAACAAGGTCCTTCATTGTACATTTCTCCAAGCAAACAGAATGCAGTGTGTTTTTATAACCAGATAGCTATTTGGTTTTTTTTTTCTCTTTCCCACATTTGGATATAAATGGATATAGAATTACTTAAAATGCTGCATATAAATTAAACATTAAAAGGGAGATACGGAGAGGCTAAGCTGTCCCATTATAATCTTTAGTTCTGCAGTCACTGCCTCAAGGACACTCCATTTCATATCACGTGTCTTGCTTTTGAAAAGTGATCACCGAGGTTCAAGTAACATTTGAGCATGGAGGCAGCTGCATAATTTATGGACCTTGTTTTGTTGTGCATCCTCATTTTAATGAAAAACAGGGAAAACAGAAGACTCCCTTTAACTCCCATTCACTCCGTTTTGCGCTTCCCCTCCTGTCTCCACAGATCGGGGCCCTCAAGGACTACTACCACTTCTACCATAGCAGGACGATTAAAAGGTCAGTTCTCTCAAGCAGAGGAACCCACAGTTTCATTTCAATGGAACCAAAGGTAAGAAGAACCAGTTGGGTGGGGACCAAGAGGCATAAGCTTCTGCATTTTTCATTGGTAATATCACACTGGGAACCGATGACCAGCGTGAAGACTCAAATTTCAGGAGCCGTCACATCACCCTGGGGTCCAGCAGCTTGGCTTCCGCTTCAGACAAAAATAGACAATGGCTTGATTTTCACTGAGATGCCAGGATCATGTCCCACCTGGAGAACGGCCCCGGGGTATCATAAATAGGGGTTCTCATGGTGAAGGGAGGAGTGTGTGGGAGGAGAGATAGTGATTGATTTCAGAAGTACTGAAATAACACAAATACCACACCATCCTACTGATTTGCCTGCAGATCTGAGGTTCTAGCTGAACTCCATAGAGGGGTCTCTAACAGAGTCTTTAGGTCAGGGGTCTGGTCACCCCGAGTCCTCACAATGTCAGGTGGGACTGATAGAGCCGTGTCATTGGCAGCCCAAGGACTAGATCGTGTCTGGGATGAGAAGGGCACTGAGCACAGAAGGGATAGAAACTGGCTCCTGCTCTTGAGTTAGGGCTCATCAGGTAACTTTCTTGTACGTTGTCTTTATTCCATGTCCCTTAGGGTTATATGGCCAACATACCCCTGGGATTGCCAAGAAGGAGATATGATACATGCATGATATCCCACTCCATCCTAGAGATGTGGGACAGCTTTAAGCTGGGAGATAGGAAGCTGAAGGGCATTAGGGACCAACAAACCAGTAACTAGCAATTAAAACTCAGGATGAGTTACGCACCTGCCCTTACTAAGTTAGAGGAAAGGCATTGACTCTGAGGGGGATCTGCTTGGCCCCCCGGATATGGCTAGTAAAGTGGGAGAGAAGGCAGCTGTATCAGCCTGCCCCAGTTCCTCTGTGGGCTCTCTGTTGATTATTTATTGATTAGGAAGGGTCCTCCCACCCATTGTGTTTTGGATTTGCCACATGAACTCATTTTCAAATAAATTGTTGAACAAGTCCCTACAAGCAAGCCTAGGAATCTCACCTAGAGATTCCACGAAAATTATATTCGTTATTAAAGCAAAAAGTCCTTATTTGAATTAATATGCAAATCAGGTTTGCAGTTTGGAGTCCTGCCCTCTGTTATGTGCCACGGTTTGCCTTGTTTAATTTGTTTCTGGAATATTATCACAGTGTTCATGATTGTGAAATGGTATCTTGGTGGTTTGAGAAAGCACATTTCTTGTAGGTCCCAATTTTCTATGACCCAATTTTGGGTTATAAGAACATCCCCTAAGACTTACACTCCAGTGGCCTGAGGATTGTATTTTTTTTCTCCCTTCATCTCTATTCAGAATTGAATGTCTCTGGAAAAGCAATCTGTTGGGATGTTCTTGAATTAGCTAAATTTTTGAAGCGAAGTCACGTTTTTCATCTGCTAAACAACTTTTTTTGAAGCTTTCTTGAACTTTGGTAATTAAAATGATTCCAATTTCATAGCTCATGTGTGTAGTCAGTGTGAATTTGAGAAACCAAGTACTAGCTGGTTTGGGAGGTAAGAACAGAATGTAATGAGGCATTGTGTTCATAATGAAGGGTTTATTGAATATGGAGCTGTTTCAGTCTTCAATGCCATCTTGGGGAATCTTGGTCTTCATTTTTTCTTTGTTTTTTAGAAATATTTATCTATTTATTTGAGAGAGAGAGTGAGAGAGAGAGAGAAGAGGGAGGGACAGATACAGAGAATCTTTAAGCAGACTCCGCTGAGTGTGGAGCCCTTCCTGGGGCTTGATCCCCCAACCCATGAGATCGTGCTCTGAGCTGAAATCAAGAGTCAGATGCTTTACCATCTGAGCCACCCAGGCGCCCCTGGTCATTTTTTTTTTTTTTTATCTCAGTGCATCAGATAGCTTATCCAGGATCCAACAGAGACCTTGGATGCCGGCACACAGCGTACCTGGAATGTATGGCCTTTTTCACCCAGTCCAGGAGAGTAGGGCCATTTTAGGATAGCTCTAGGGAACATACTCAGTTACCTTCCTCCTCAATAAAAAAAGTACCCCTTGGGAAGAACAATATCTTACTCTTTATTCAGATGCCTCTTGCCCCTCATTCCCACCCAGCTATTTATACAGGAGGGCCATGATCCGACCGACTTTGCAGATGGAGCACGATGATGGGGACTGTCCACACTTTCTTTCAGATACTTCTTATAGCTCATTCATTCATTAATTGGCCATTCCTTGAGCCTATAGGATATGACAGGCCCTGTGGTAGGCTCTGAGGATCTGGAGCTGCAGTGGTGCCCTAAGGGAGCTCACGGCAAGCTTCCACCGTGGCTTTCAGGGAAACCCAGCACAATCCAGTGTTGGGGATGGGGAAGCAAATGGGATGGAGGTACACTACATTCCTCCTCCTTCTCCAGCTCCCTCCTCGAAAAGCTCAGGCCTAGTTGGGTCACTATTATTATTTTTTAATTCTGAAAAACTTTTTACTTAAAGAAGTCACAGAAATGTTGTGAGGAATCCCTATAAAAGCTTCCTGCATTACCCAAATATTTATGTTTTACATTTTACCAGACTCACTTGATCATATTCTCTCTATAACATGTGTATGTACAAATCTTTGTATATAAGTTTTTTTCTGAAAATTTGAGAACAAATTATACACATGATGTCCCATTGAGTATATATTTCACTGGGTATTTACTAAAGTGAAAGACATTCTGTTATTATAACCAGAAGTACAAACCATTAACATTCTGGTAGAAATCTGGATATTAACATTGATTTAATATTATTATCCAGTCTACAGATTTCATTCAAGTTTTGCCAGTTGTCTCTTTTCTGGGCCAGGAACACATTTAGTTGTCATTTGTCCCATGTCCCCTTTGTAGACTGTGTCATACTTCTTTTTTTTTTTCTCTTTTTTCTCTTTAAACAAGTAGCACTTTTTTCTTTTTAAAGATTTATTTTAGAGAGAGAGAGCGAGAGAGAGAGCACGTACACAGGCACACTTGTGCGCACACACATAAAAGCAGGAGTAGGGGTGGAGGAAGAGGGAGACAGTCCTCAAGCAGACTCCCCATTGAGCATGGAGCCCAGCACACAGCTCCATCCGAGGACCCTGGAATCAGGACCTGAGCCGAAATCAAAAGTTGCGTGCTTAACCTACTGAGCCACCCAGGCACTCCAACAACTAGCACTCTTTTTGAAGATTATAGGCCAGTTATTTTGTAGATTATCCAATATCATGCTTAGTTCAGGTTTAGCAAGACTATCAAAGAAGTGCATCAGATCAGGATGTGCATGATATTGACTTGTTTCGGTACTCATGATTTTAACTTTGGGACCTTGGTGGTGACACATGTGGTATCTGCCAATTTTCTCTATGTTAAAATGACTAGTTTCCCCTTCCTAATGAATAAGTGTTTATGGGGAGATGCTTAGAGACCACGTAAATGTGTATGGGCTGACTCTGTTTCACTCCCAGCAGACCTCATTGGGAGTGTAGAGCTAGTGTCCACATGACATTTGCTTTCTTAGGAAGATCTTCTTTTCCTCTTACTGTTGGATGTGTATGTGGTGGATGGCTTGTGTGCCACAGTGGAGCACATGTGTGATTTGGGTGATGGGACCATAGGAAATAGCTTAGTGGCAAACATTGGTGATGGATCAAAGTTATTTTTGATTGCCATCTTCTTAATAAAGGGCATACTGATCAATTGCAGGGAATACACACACAACGCAGACCCTGGCTTTTACTTGCTATAGTAAATTGCATGTTGTTTTTTTTTTTTTTCCTCTGCTTTTGTTTTTATTTAGAAGGTTCTAAAGAAGGAAATGCAAAAATGACCAGGAGGGTTGTAAGAACAAGCTTCCTGGTGCTAAGAAAATGCTGTGGTCAGTTGGGGCACATGAGCTCAGAGAACCAGAATAGCCTGGTCTCCATATGTTAACATTATGTTATGATTAGCTTTTTAAATGACAGAGATTCACAGACTTCTAAGACAGTGTCACTAGTACCGTAATAACAGTTTTGCAGAAAATGTTGGTACCGTATTACAGCGGTTGGACCAGTGAGTCTTACAATATCCTTATCCATACCTTTCTTTTTGACTGACTAGCTTTTCTGAAAGAGATCTAAGCTAAATTTTAAAAACAACAGTTTTGAGTTAACATTCTCAGAAGCCTCTCATTAATCTGTTTAGAAATCTTTGCCAGCCCTGCAGCATTTGGTCAAGGAGGCTGTCATTTGTAGAAAGCTTTGGAATGGAAGTTCTTTTTTTTTTTTTTTCTCAAAGATCTATTTATTTATTTGAGTGAGGGTGGGAGAGAGAGAGAGAGAGAGAGAGAGAGAGTGTGTGTGTGTGTGAGCAGGGGTGGGGACAGAGGGGAGAGAGAGAATCTCAGGCCGACTCCCCACTGAGTGTGGAGCTGGATGGGGACCTTGATCTCAACAGCTTGATATCACAACAACCTGAGCTGAAATCAAGATTTGGATGCCTGACTGACTGGGCCACCCAGGCGCCCCAAAATGGAAATTCCTTATAGCTTTTGTGTTGCCCACACAGACACAGGCTTGGGTGGAGGTCAGATTTTTCATTCTCCTCCTCCTTACCCAGAAGAGAAAAACCAGAATCCTAAATTTCCTATTAGAGTAGATATTTAAAAATTAAAACAAAACCAACCAACCAACCAAACAAAACCCTTGCCATTAAGTTAGGTTCTCATGTCCTGTCCATGTGTAACATACAAATACAGCTCCTTTTGCCCATTAGATTTTATCTCGAATGTTCCAGCCTTTCCATTTATTTATTTTTGTATATATTTTTTATTGGAGTTCGATTTGCCAACATAGAGTATAACACCCAGTGCTCATCCCGTCAAGTGCCCCACTCAGTGCCTGTCACCCAGTCATCCCATCCCCCCACCCACCTCCCTTTCCACCACTCCTTTTTCAACTCCCCTAGTTAGGAGTCTCTCATGTTTTGTCACCCTCTCTGATTTTTCCCTCTCATTTTCTCTCCTTTCCCCTATAATCCCTTTCACTATTTTTTATATTCCCCAAATGAATGAAACCATATAATATTTGTCCCTTTCCGATTGACTTACTTCACTCAGCATAATACCCTCCAGTTCCATTCACGTTGAAGCAAATGGTGGGTATTTGTCATTTCTAATGGCTGAGTAATATTCCATTGTTTTTATTTTTTCCAGTACTCCTTCTGAGTTCAAGTCTGTTTATAGGTCGGTTTTTTTCCAAATCTAGGATAGAATCACCCTCTGCCATGGAATAAGGAATAGATGCCTCTCCTGTCTGGTTTTCTCCTAAAGCTCATGTGTATCAAGCTGCCCCATCACATGGATGTGTGACACTATATATCTCATCTCATTATGGAAAAACTATTCGTATGATATTATTTACTGCAGAATCATAGAATCCTTAGATGGAGACTTATCTTTTTGCTCTCCAGTGCTGGCATGCTTTCCAGCATACCCTAAGAGGGTGGTGGGTTTTTTTGTTTTGTTTTTTGTTTGTTTTTAGATCTATAAGCATGCCCAGTGACAGAGTTCAATACTGGATAAAGCAAACATTTCTATAATGAAGAGATTCAGCTTGTGGAGTTCTAATCTGCTGCCTGTTATGTCTACCCATTGAATCTATTTTTTCCCTTCCAGATTTATACATAACGGCTCTTTAAATACTTAAAGCCCCTTGCTTATTCTGTAGGAGCAGCAATTGTTCCTCTATAAATGTGGCCCAGAATGAAGTGCAAGCTTATATTGCTCCCAGAGATATTGCCCATTTGTTACGTTTATCCATAAGCCATTTCCTCTGAAGAGACTTTTCAAACAGAGCATTCAAGTATTGAACAGTGACAAATAAAGGGGTACAAGGAAAGGAAGGAAGAGAAAAATGGAAGTGCTTGGATGTAGTTAGCAAGATGAGTGGGAGATAAGCCCTGGGAAAGACGACAGGAAAGCTCAGTGTCCTTACCAACCCAGGGTGGTATCTCTTGTGCCCAGAATTTGATTTTTCAGATGACTGGCATTTACTCTTTCTGCCTTAAAAGTGAGTGACCTACGATCATGGAATGGAGTAGGTGTACGGAGGTATCTCCCTCTGCCTAGCAGCCATGTTCTCAAAGAACTGTGCAAATCCTGTTGATTTTGGTCAAACTTACCCTCCACCCATGGGTTCATTTTGTAATTTTGGAATATTTTTTTCTTCACTTCTGATTAATCTTGAGTTGGTCCATGGGGACACCAGCACCTTCATTCCCTCTCTCTCTTAGCTCTGAGACCAAACAGTTAGTTGTCCACATGCACCTGACCTACCCGCAGACCCTTGGAAGGGAAGAAGCCTGATTTAGTGGGAGATATATGCTCAGAAGTGTCTGAACTCCCTCTCACCTGGCTCCCAGGCATGAGTCGCAGCCCCGCCTTTTTGCTGAGAAGATTCCATTCGGCTTGATGTGGCTGTGGTATTGGTTTCACCTGAGTTCAGGTGCTTCCTGTTCAGGCCATGCTCCATTTCCGCTTGCCCCACCTGCCCTCATTCCAGCTGCTGCTCCTGTGAACTGTTTTCTTTGGCAGTTAATTTTCTGCTCTTTGCTTTTAAATGTGGTAATAACTTAATGGTTTGAATTTTCTTGGGGGAAGCACAGTTTTGTAATATAATGTCCCTGGGTGGGTGCTCATCCAGCCGTGTGGGATGATCCTGAACATGTTGAGGTGGGATGACAGTAGTGGTGTCCTCTCAGGCAGTTACCTGAGTCCTTGTGTCCTTAGCTATGTCATAACCATGATCAGTACGCACATGCCTCTCAGCATCTCACCAGTGAATGACAGTCACCAAGTATCCTGAGAATGAATTCTTCTGAAAGCAGCATAGGCTTGCCTCTGACAATGTACAGGGAGGACATGGACTTGGCTGTCCAGGGGCATAGCGGAGGCCATCATGTTCCAGACTACCTTCTTCGCCACCTTCTCAGCTGTGAAATGCAACCATTATAGCAAAATCCTGTCTGGTTTTGGTAGCATCTCTGTGTCTTAAAAACCCTACTAGAATGCATATATTCTTTTTTTTTAAGGTTTTATTTATTTGAGAGAGACAGAGAGAGCACCAGTGGGTTGAGGGGCAGATGGAGAGGGAGAAGCAGCTGCGGGGCTCGATCCCAGGACCCTGGGATCACGACCCTAGTTGAAGGCAGATGCTTAACTGACTGAGCCACCCAGGCACTCCTAGAATGTATATATCCTAGGCAGAAGCATTTCAGCCACAAGTTTGCAACCTTTGATACATTTATGGTGGCAGGACGGCTGGATGTATGAGAAAGACAGAAGGAGGTATGTGAATGCAGATCCCACTGTCTTCCCCACCGCCCCTTCTTTCCTGTCTCACGTCCAGGTCTTTCAGATGTCTGGATGGTCAGAAACCAGAGAGTCAGATTGTATGCTGCAGGGTTGTCTGATGGGAAGGTTTCAGTCATGACTCAAATCCCTTATAGGCAGGAGTGAATTTAAAAAAATAAAATTCTCAGCTACTTTGGAAAGGTTGCCAAATCTTTATTAGAGAGCACTTGGCAGTATTTCATTTTCAAAGGTTATAAACTCGCATGCCTACAACGGGAGTGCAGATAACAAGAATGAGTGAGATGGGCCAGATATAAAATAATTGGGCAAACAGCAAAGTGGAGAACCCTTGCTGTGTGTAGGGGAGCAGCTGCCACTCTGCTGCAGCCACTTGTCATGTGGGCAAGCCGGCTCGGTTCTGCCAATTCCAAAGAACCGGCAAGTCTGAATGTCTGCATGACATTTCCTGATTTTAAATGTTGGCAAATAATTGGAAAGTTTTAAAACATTGGTGTGGGCCAAAGAAAATGTGGCCAAGAGGCATCCCAGTTTGTGACCCCTTGAGCTGTGTCTGGAGAAAGGGAAGGAGGCGTGAAAGATTCCAGCACTTCCATAACTTTCCTTGGGTCTTATCCTCACCCGAACACCAGCATTTGTTCTGGTTGGTCATGCTCCTCCGAGTGGCTCAAATGTGATTTTTCTCTGTGCCTTTGTCTCCAGATTGAAATACGAGTATCTTTTGGGCATAAACAATAGGTGCAGGTCACTTGAGTTCTGTAGCAAAGGCTCAAGCTGCTGAGGACAGGATAGAGGGCTCGTTCTAGTTTCACTTGTGCTTTGCCCACCTTCCTGCTGATACCTGTAACTGTACTGGGAGAAACAGTCTTAAAAGGAAATAAAGGTCAGAGGAAACTGGGTAAGTCAGAGAAAAGAACAAATGGCAAATGAAGTGATGGCCATGTGAAAATAAGAAAAGAGAATTGATGGGGGCAGAGTAGGGTAGCTACGGATTTTGCATAAGTCACTTCAGCCACTTGAAGGAAGGGTACAAAATGTAAAATCTGTATTTATTTTCTTAGTTTATGTAGGATTTCTAGGGTGTCAGATTCCAAAAAAGCAGATGCTGTATCTAGAAAATGTAGGGTGGTAATATTCTAGATAGGTCTTCTTAGTTCGAGTCGTTTGTTGATAGAATACCATGGTCTGGGTGGCTTATAAACGACAGAAATTTATTTCTTGTTATCCTGGGGGCTGGGAAGTCCAAGATCAAGGTGCTGGTCAACTTGGTGTCTGGTAAGAGCTCACTTCCTAGCTCCTAGACAGCTGTCCTCCTGTTGTGTCCTCACGTGGCAGAAGGGGCAAGGGCGATCTCTGGGGCCTCCATTATAAGGGCACTAACTCCATTCATGTGTGCTCCTCCCTCATGACCTGTTCACCTCACAAAGGCCCCACCTCCTACTACCATACCATTGGATATTAGAGGTTTAACATCTGAATTTGGGGGGGAGCACAAATGTTTAGTCTATAACAGGTCTTAAGAAGGGAATTTTATAGCCATAGGGCAGGTGAGGGAGAAATAAATAAGCAAACAATGAACAAAACCCAGTAACCAGCAACAAAAGTCAAAGCCATTTTCATTGTCTGGCTTTGAAGAGATACCATACCAATCTGTGTTATTTATTTTAATGAATGCAAGAGTAAAATAAGAAATCCAATTAGAATATCACCATTGAAAAGGCCTGATTTGTTAATAAGCGGCTTGTACATTTTGTTGATTTGTGCTCAGTTCCACCAAATGTCAATCAATTCTTATAACATAAGAGGAGGAATTATGGAGTCACAGAAAGAATCTCTGAGTTTTGGTTCCAGCTCTGATCTCTGTAGGGTGATCCCTTAACTCCTTTGTCTGACTCTCCCCCACAGTGGAAGATTGATCCTTGTTAGCACATGTACACCAACGGTACACTTGAGAAGTGTACTGTCCTACACAATATAATGAACTGTACGTGCAAGAAAAGATCAAAAGCACAGAGTAAACAAAGTAGTAAGTTGCCAATAAAATGGTGTTCTACGTCTATACAGACTGATAAGGAAAGTTCTTCAAAATAAGCGATATAGAAAGAGCATATACGACATGTTCTCGTTTATGTTTTAGGTTCAAATGACAAAAAAAGGACTTGTGTCCTAGTGTATGTAATTCCATGCAGGGTAGTTTTGGAAGGATACAAACACCTGAAAATGACTCTTGATAGGTACCTTCCACACCGTGTGATATGTTTTTTTAACTATTATAATGCAGCTGCTTTTGTTGACATCAGCAACGCTTTGATATCTCAAGGCCTGTGGGTATATCTTCATCCTCGTCTGATGCTACCTTGCCTTTGACATAGTGATCAATCATTTGCTCCTTCCTGAAAAGTGACTCAGTTTCTTGAGACTACATTCTTTCTGTTTTTTTCTTGCCTACTCTTGTCATTGATGGCACCCCCTCTACTTCACATATCAATTTTGGAAACCCAGGGCTCACCTTTATGCTGGCGTCTTTGCTTCAGATTTATACCTCTTCCTGTCATCTACCTGACAATTCAAATTAGATGTCTAGTAAGCATCTAAAACAAAGTATGACACATAATACATTTATTAATTGAATGAGAGTTTTAAATTATTTATTCATGAGAGACACAGAGAGAGAGAGACAGAAACGAGACATAGGCAGAGGAGAAGTAGGCTCCCTGTAGGGAGCCCGATGCGGTACTCAATACCAGGACCCCAGGATCACAACCTGAGCCAAAGGCAGATGCTCAACTACTGGGCCACCCAGGTGTCCCATGACATATATGATATTTTTAATTCCTATGCATCACCTTTGTCCTCAACCCTTTCCTTCCTAGCAAATCATGTGCCATGATTTATCTAGTTGCTCAAGCCAAAGTAGAGCAGTCTGCAAATCTCCTGCACCACCACTGGTCTTGTTAATCCCACCCATCATCTTTGACCTGGACCATAGCAAATGCCTCTATTTCCACCCTTGTTCTTCTCCATGGTTGTAGTCCACTGAGCATATGCTTTTTAAGATATACAAAGATCAAATGTTTCAATGACTTTCCATTGACTTTGGAATAAAATCCAATTTTTTTTTTTTGTAATGGTCTTCAAAGGCCATCATGATCTGGCCCCTTACTACCTCCTTGAGCTAGTTTTTGAAATGCCCTCTTTTTGCTTATTACATGTAGCTACCTTGGCCTCCCGCCCTCTCAAAACACAACTCTTTCTCTTTTTCCCTTTGCCTGGAATGCATTTCCTTTGGGCTTTGCATGATGGATATCTTCTCATCTTTTACATATCAAAGCAAAGGTCACCCCTTCTTTGAAGAACTTTCCCCAATCCTCCTTCCTAAAGTGGACCCTCAATCTCATCTACCCAGCTACTGTCTAGCCTTGACATGTGACTTTCCTCTTTATTACCTACCTGAATCCAAAACCATATGCTTCTTTATTTGGTTGTTGTTGGTTTTCCCCTTCCAGGATATAAACTCAGTAGAGGCAGGAGCCCCAAACATCTTGTTAATCCTGGTATTTTCTTGACTTGGCATAGTATCTGGCACATGGAAGACTGTCAGTAGAAAGAATGAATGGATGATATTTTAAAATTAATTTTTATGGAAAATCAATGATGGAGACAATAATAAAACTATCATCTGTAATTTTCTCTTAATTTTGCTAGAATTTAAATCCTCTTATGGTAGCATACACAGTACTGTCTCATTTTGCCACAGACATGGGGGCAACCAGTTGGAGAAACATTCTGTTATCAGACACAATGACCGGGCATGTGATATTTGGATTCTGGTCTCAGCTCTACAACTAGCTCAGAGTTGCTATTAGTGCGTCACTCCTCATTGAGCTTATTTCACTTATAAAATCATGGAGCAGATGAACTACTTTCTAATGTTCATTCCGATCCATTAATTACCATCTTGAACCAATGTCACTTGTGATTTTACTGCTAGTCCACATTGCCCACCACATGTGCCCTTTTCATATTCTCTTTCTAGTACATTTCCAGACTTTCTCCTTTTCTCCCTAATACTTGGAGTATTTTTTAACACATTTAGCTCTCCTCCAAGACACTATTTTACCTGAGAGAGCTGATTGTACAATTAGACTTGAGATTAACCTGGTTAGTCTTGAGGTAGGTGTAGATATTAGCGATTCAGCAATGCACATGATAAATGAGGAACAAATAACATCACTTCTTTGTTGTCATAGTACACATCCGTCACTGATACAAGAGTATGAGAATGAAAATGGTAGTTCTTATTACTGTTGTTCATGAATTTCAGAAGAAGGCCATTATCGAATAGCAAAACATTGTGCTTAATACAAGTTCTTCTGAAGGAAAATGGAATATCTTCTGAAATGACAACACAATAGAACAGATTTTTAAAAGCCTAGCCACGCAAATGAGAAATGAGCAATGTTTTCAGAGGGTAGTGATGGGGATGTGGGTAGGAGGTGGGAAATAGAAGCCAAAAATAAAATCAGATTGAATCAAGGGTGGACACGATTAATGAAAATTGTTGGTGGACATGTAGATTCTTTTTTAATCCATTGGCAAAGCTAAGCAAGCATTTCCATATATGAGTTGTAAGGTCCAAGCTGCTATTCCGGGGGAAAAAAAAAATAAAAACAACAAATGTAAAAGACCAGCAGAGCGAGCAGTTGAGCAACAAGACTGTATCCTTAGGACAAATTTGCTCGGCCCCAACTCAAGGGCAGCCTTTGCTTTGTTTCAGTAATGTGTCTTAAGATGTAGACATGCTTTTCAGATTTACTCTTTGAACCCATGGGAAACCCCTTTTCAACCCATTGATGCACAGAGAGAAAATGACAAAGTTGGAGATTTCTTGAAGGATCCGGAAAAAATCTGGGCCTCCCTTAATACAGGGAAAACTGAAGCTGCCTAGGAATGAGGTAGCATGAGAGAGATACCAGACTTCACCCATTCGTTAGCTTTCCCCATGGATGATTTTGAGAGCTTATTGTGTATGAGGTGCTGGGCCAGACATCAGAGATAAAACTAAAAAAGTAGATGGAGTCCTTGCCTTCAGGCAGCTTACCATCTAGTAAATCTGGAGTCCAGGCCTGAAGCCAAAATCCAAGTTTTCAGCCTTGGTTTTTATACCCATATGCTGGCAACAGTGTGAAGCTGTTAAAAGCTTTTACTAACTCATATTAAGTTTATATTTATACCTAGGGCTGCCAGAGAAAAGAACAAATTTTAATATGAGCATGACCCAAATATTGCATGGGCCATATTTACACTAAAATAAATTATTTGTTGTTCCTCTGAAATGCAAGTCTCACTGAGTGTCTCATGTTATTATTTAGTCAGTCTGGCAGCCCTAATTTGTACCTGAATCAGCTTGAGATTACAATTAGGAAAAAAAAAAGCCTGGCGATACTAAGGCATGAGTACACATAGTGAGGCGTAGCTAAGGTCAGCGAAGACTGACCAAAATCCCAGTACAGGTAACCTCCAGCTATCTGAAAGTGGAACGTTCCAAAGAACAAAAGGGCATAAAGCCAAGAACTGGTGACCCTTCATTTACATGGAAAAAAAATAGTTGAGCATTTCCAGACCTCGAAAGTAACCCCTCTCAGGCTTTTCTGCTATCTTAGGAAATGTCTTGCTCATAGATGCAGAGAACAAATGGAGATAAAGCACAGATGCTCACAGACACAGTTCAGAGCTGTAGGGGCCAGCTTGAGGCTTAGGTGCTGAGTATAGCTCCCCCCGGCATCCTCCCCACCCCAAAAAGCTTGGCAGTGCCGTGCCTGTGGCTTGGGTTGCACACCGCCTTTATAGTGGCTCACTGCAAAGTCACTGTAGAGCTCTATTTTTTGCTTTTTTAGTCAAAGTGAAAATATGCTTTGGGATTTCTTCCAGTTAGCAAAAACAGGTACTAATGTAGGTCTTTTGCAAAAGCGAAGTGGTATAATGCAAACTTGTGAAAAGCCGGGGATACCTGTATCCCATGGCGATAGTATGTTGGGTCATTTCGATCGGTTTCCCAGCTTATCATAGTATCTGTAATCCAGCCCTTCAGTTCTCCCCCCACCCCCACCCCACGATGATTGCATCTCTGTTGTTTAGTAGAAAGGCAAACTCTTTCAGTCCCTTGTGAAACACTTCATAAACTATTCTTGATTCCAAGAGACACAGCCAATTTTTTTTTCAGAGATTGAGCTGTGTATAACTGACCCATAAACCTCTGTAATAGAATGTGTGTGTGTGTGTGGGGGGGGGGGGGTAGAGGGTCGCTGCAGCTCACCTGGGAGCTGCCACCCCAGGGACGTTT
This sequence comes from Canis aureus, assembly GCF_053574225.1. Lineage (NCBI taxonomy): Eukaryota > Metazoa > Chordata > Mammalia > Carnivora > Canidae > Canis > Canis aureus. The sequence continues at coordinate 83,177,608 of NC_135611.1, read as the reverse complement.
TAAATCAAAGCATCAGCCTTCTGATCAGCTCTCAGCTTTTGGATTGTGTGATTGTAAGCAAAGCAACACAATCTGTAGATGTATAGATTGGGGAAATTTCAAAGCAGTGTAGTTGTAGCAGTGCCCCTGCACAGGGGCAAGTTCCAACTTCATAGGCATAAGCCCTAAACAGTGGATGGAATTAACTGACAGGAACTGGGTCAGAAGTCCAGCCTGGCATGGAATCTGAGAATGCGGAATTACTCCAAGAGGGCAAAGGTGCCCCAAGGCGTTCTGAACGGAGATAGCAAGATGAATCACCAGCCAATAAGCTGGCCTTTTTCGGTTTCATGACTCCGTAGCTCGGACCTTGGGGAGCACTGAGATTACATCCCTGGGAATGAAATTATAGACCGTTCTTCCTTCTGCCCCCGTTCCTGCGTCGTGAGTGAATTCGGTGGCAGGGAATTAGGATTCTGGAAGGGTGGGTTTTCTCCTATCGTCAGTGGCTAAGTAGGGCCCATGCTCAGCCTCGTGTGTCTAATTCAAGTTTGGAGTTGAACAAACCCTGTGAAGTGACAGGCACAGCTGTGTGTTTGTGGCATCATTTACAAGCTTTGAATCTGAATAATATGTTATCGGGCGGGAAATGGGTAGTCATAAGAAAAATGATAGCTTGCATCTTTTCAAGAGTTAATGGCATATATTGTTATTAAATCCTTTAGAATCCTCGTTAGATTGTATGTATATTTTAGTTCTTTAGAATGGATTTTTTTCCCTATTTCGTTACAGCAATTTTCAAGTGCACAGCAAAATTAGAGAATTCAAAGTGAACACTATACTTAGCATCTAGAGTCCACTATTACTTATTTCCTTTATCACATGTCTCTGCACCTGTCCATCTTTATTCATCCATTAATCCATCTAATTTTTCCAAGGCATCTGGAAGTACATTGCAGACGTCCGCCTATTCCTCCTAAGTACTTCAGGTGGCGTATCATTAATATATTTATTTTCAGGCTTTTTTCTTTTGATATAAAATTTATATGCAGTGGAACTCACAGGTATTAAATATAGAGTCTTTGAGGTGTGACCAGTGCATACATGTACATAATTTGAATCCCTTGCAAGATATAAATTATTCCCATCACCTCACAGGCTTCTCTCAAGGCGCTTTCCTTCTGGTAGGTGGTCTCCCCCTAGAGGCAGCCACTGTTTGGTTTTTCTCCCCCATCACAAATTAGCTTTGACAGGCTTATTTTTTTTTTATTTAAGTTATAATTTACAAAAAAATAAAATTTATTTTTTATTGTGTACAGTTCTGTGAGTCTTGATAAATGTATACAGTTGTGTCACCACCACCATAGTCAAGCTCTAGAACCCTGAAAATTCATCACCACCAAAAATTCTCTTGGGTTCCTTTTTGGTTTTTTGTTTGTTTTTTGTTTTATTATTTTTTTAATTTAAATTCAGGTTGCCATCATATAGTATAACACTCAGTGCTCATCCCATCAAGTACCCTCCTTAGGGCCTGTCAACTCTTTGTTTCCCAGAGTTAGCGGTCTCTTATGGTTTGTCTTCTTCTCTATTTTTTCCCCACTCAGTTGGGTGCCTTTATATATGTCAACCCCTGCCCCCGTCCGCAGCTCTGACAAGCACTGGTCTGTTTTCTGCCCCTATAGTGTGGCCTTTTCTAGAATGTCCTATGATTAGAATAATATAATATGTAGCTTCTTGAGTCTGGATACTTTCACTTAGCATAATGCATCTGGGAGGTTGTGTGTGTGTAACTGGTTTGTTCCGTTTTGTTGCTGAGTAGTATTCCTCTCTGTGTCCATATCCCAGTTTATCTAGTCATCAGATGAAGGACATTTGGGTTTAATCAGGTTTCAATGATTCAGAGCAAAGCTACTATAGGGATGCCTGGGTGGTTCAATGGTTGAGCGTCTGCCTTCGGATCCCAAGGTTCAGGACCAAGAGCTCCCCACTGGGAGCCTGCTTCTTCTTCAGCCTATGTCTCTGCCTCTCTCTCTGTGTGTGTGTCTTTCATGAATAAATAAATAAATACAATCTTTTTTTTAAAAAAAGGAGTAAAGCTACTATCCGCTGAATGTTTTTAAGTCTGGAATAAGGTAGCTTTGCACTATGCAGGTTTGGTATTTATTTGTGAATTCTCAATCTACTACCAGACATAAGACAAATGCACAATCAGGGGTTGCTAGAACCCCTGATGGTATGACTTGGAAGAAAATTTAGTTATCTTACCCCCATGCAATTTGCAGTTTGTAAATCTAAGTTATCAGTATGCATATCATTTCACATTTTGACTTTGGGAACCTTGAAAAACATTTCATTAACTCTTTGAATTTCATAGTTATAAATGTCTGTCTCATGGGTGATCTTTTTTTTTCAAGTGGGTTTTGAGTATTTTTCTTTGCCAGACAGGACAAATATTTTGATTTTCCAGTTTCATGTCAGGGGCAAGTATGTATAATCCATCCTTAAGTTCTGAGCACGGAAAGTAAAGATTTGATTGGGAGGAGGCAAGAAAAGTGAGGTTGAGGAAGGAAGGATATAGGAGAAGGGAGGGCTCCAAGAAGCATTAACAAGCACCAATAAATATTTCATCAGGTTGCTATGTGGCAGTGGTTATACCAGGTCAAATTGCTTAACAGTAAGTCAGGTTGATGCAGGGTTTAGTGAGCTGAGAGAATGATGAGGGGATGCATTTCACCATAGGATTGTGCTTTTGTTTTGGCCAGAGATCCTGTGCCAAATGTGAGAAGCCGCTGCCAGGTGCCTACTGGGATGGAACCTGCCTGTCTCTTCTTGCTTCTTGAATTTTCTATGAAAGCAGAAACAATTTGGTAGTTTTATCTTATGCACGTGTGTGCATGCGTGTATGTGCGTACACCCATTTATAATAGAGTTGGAGATAACCAATAAGAGTATTTGCTTTATTCGTTTACTCACTTAATTATTCAACAGAAATGTATTAAGCATCTATCAAATCCCCACACTTTGGAAACTGTAAGTCAGAATAATCAGACCTTAATAAAAAAAAATAACGTGGTTTTATCATGATGATAAGAGTTTAGGCAGGGATGGAATTTTACTTAGGAGCTTCAGTAAAGCCCTGTGGGACTGAAGGAGGTGGTGATGCAGGAAACTTTCTTTTCAGCATCGCACTGGAAGGTATTAGGCTGATAATAAACCTTAAACAGTAATATAATGACATTGTAGGCCATCTACATTGTGTGGCCAAACGGTACATGGAAACAGAGAACCAAGTGATTTTGCAACCTACCTGGTGTACTGTTTGTAGAAACAGGCTGATTTTTTTTCTCCCATGTGAGAGTTGGTGTGCGGGTTCTAGATTATCATCAGGAAGGCATTTGTCTTCATATGTGCGTTATTGTTCAGATTAGGGTCATCAGGCACTCGAACACTCAGCAGACGTCAATCCTCTGTCTTGGTGTTTGCAAACCTCGATGTGGCTTATGAATTTATAAGCCCACAGAGTTGGTTAATGAGCCTCCTGGGAGGGAGGGGCAGGGCATCCTTGAACGTCTCCCTCCCCCACTTCTGGAGTTTAAAGGAAGCTGATGAAGCACCCGGGAAAACACTGTGGCACTTTATCCTTATTAGAACGATAGCTTTGTTACAAAGTTATTGAGTTACAGTGCCTTGGCTTCTTTCAAGATCAAATTTACTCATAATTGCAGCTGGTACAATGGCAATTTGTTACACTTAAAATGCTTGGCTCTCTAGCACGTCACTATTAACGAGAGTTAAGTGGGGGTTTGGCTGCATGGATCAAGTGGATTTAGCACTCAGGAAAACCAAAGGGGAATAACATGCATGCCCCTGGAAGCGTTGCAAGCGCCACATCAAGCCAGCTCACGGGGGGTGTGGCCTAAAAAGCTGCCCTGCTCTTTGGCTTCTAGGGCTTTCTAGACAGGACACCAGATCTGTGCAGTACTTTCCAGGGAGAAGGGTAAATTATGAGAAAGCCCACTCCACTACCACTGCTTCTACTGAAAATAAGAATAAAGATCACCATAATAAATACTTTCTGCACACTTACTACATGTCAGTTCTTTAGTCAGTAGCGGTTGTCTACACAGCTTTGAAATGCTGTCTGTCTGTTGGCACATTCTATCAGAACAATTCCTCCCTCTCTTCCTTCCTTCTTTCCCTCTTTCCTTCCATCCCCTCTCCTTTCCTCCCTTCTCTCTCTAGATCTCTTCCTTGCAAATATGTTTTAAGTTCTACACTGATTATTGACTGCATCCTCAGGCCGACCTCTGTTGTACAGCTCATCGTAATTCAAAATACATAATTTGAAGGAAAAACTAGTCTTTATGAAGCCTCTACTGTATGCTGAACTCTGTGTTGTGCAGTACCTGAGTGCTGTCATTTGATGCTCTTGACAAACTTTTGAGAAAGGGGCGCTTCTTTGCAGGGAGCAGACTCAGAGTAGGCCACTCACCAAAGCATTGGCTGCTCTCCTGCACGGTGCTTTCTCCTGCCTTTGTCTGTCTTCTCTCTGACAAAGATAACAAGTACGTGGGTAAAAAGTAGTAGCTATTCAGAAAAATTGACATGATTTAGGCTGGAACCCTCAGGCATGGCTGAAAATGCTCCCTTCTAGAAGCTTCCGTCTCCCCGTCCTTAAAGCCGCTTCACCAACACACATACTTTATGGCCATTTTTAATGATTTAAGTAATTTTAAATCATTTAAAACACTTAAACTTCAGTTTGAAATTGTAAGGTTCCAGTTAATTTAACTGTAGCGTTTAATTGGAGCTGGGATACCACTGCTTCTACTAAAAATCAGAATAAAGATCATCATAATAAATACTTCCTGCACACTTATTACATGTCAGACCCTGCTGCAAGTGCTTTATATATACTAAACTCAGTGTTTCTCAACCTCTGCTTCATTATTGTCTTGCGAAGGAGAAAAGTATAATTTAACTTAAAATACACTAGATTAAGTTGAATTTGAATTACATTTAATTTCTCCATCATGAGAAAAATGAAATACTAAGGGATACGTTTTTGTGAGGCAACATCGAGCTTCAGAGGAACACAAACCATTCTAATTTTCTAAGATTTTTTTTTCCACCATCTAAGACAATATCTCTCTTGTTGAGAAGGTAGGCACTCACATAATTTGATGCTCTGATAGCCCTGAGAATTAGGTGCTATTAATTAGTCTGTCCATTTTACAGATGAGAAAACAGAGGCCTGGAGAGGTTAAGTAACCTGTTCAAGGCAATAGTTACTAATAGGTAACCACAGCTTTCAGTCTGTACTTCCTTACCCTGCTTCTTCTACCCCCCCTGAGTTATTCATACCTTGGCTACTAGCTGTGAACACAGTTTATACAGTTATATCCCCCTACCCACCCGAAATATGTTCCAAGACCCCCTCAGGTGGATGCCTGAAACTGAAGACTGTAGCAAACCCTGCATTTACTGTGTTTCTTTCTATACATACATACCCATTGCTAAAGCCTAACTTCTAAATTAGGCACAGTAAGAGATGAACAGTAACTAATAAAATAGAACAACTGCAACAGCATATTGTAACGAAAATTATCTGAGTGTGGTCTCTCTCTCACAAGATCTTCTTGTACCATATTCTCCCTCCTTGGGATGACCTGAATTGATAAGAGGCTATCTGGTGACTCAAAGGGAGGTGAATGACATAGGCATTGTGACCTAGCATTAGGCTACTACTAACTTGACGCTTTCTCAGAAGGGGGAGCACCTGCTCCTGGACCAGTTCTTTGGGGGTGACCTCAGCCGGGGAAGGCAAAACCGTGGAGAAGCAGGCACAACTATATTTACAAAACAGTAATATTCGATCACAATTATGATCAAGTGTGTCTGAGTTTGTTCTTCCTGGTTCATGTGCAGTTGGATGCTGGCCCTGGCGTACTCTATACTCTGTGATTCTCAGCATGGATCTTTTCCTCTTTACCCTGTCTTAGCCCTTTATGAAGTTCCTCAGGATATTGTCTGCTTTAATCCTCCTGGTAGCCTGTGGGAGGGTGGGTGTCCTTTACCTTCATTTTACAAAGAAGTCGGGGAGGAGCTGTGGGCTTCAAGAAACTATAGAGAAACTACTGGCTGAGGCAAGCCATCCAGACTGGTTGTGTTCCAAAGCCCACGTGTCTCTTTGGTCACTTCTGGATCATCTTCCATTGCAGCCTAAGTTCTGGATGGGCTTTTGCCATCATCACATATTTGAAAATATGTTAATATCCTTCAAGTGTTTCCTTGAAATAATTCTAGATTCGTGGGACAAAACAGAGTCACTTGAGCTTACCTTTTGTGAAATCGAAGTGAGTCATAGAAAGAGCTGTGCATAGTTGAGGATACAAATTGCAGAGAAGTGTTGGAACTCTGGCTAGAAGGCACTGCCGGCTGGAGATCAAGTAGAGAGGAAAACAAAATACTTTGGAACTTGGGAAGGATTACAACATAGATGCAGTTGTTGGCTTTATTTTTTCCCTTGGTGCCTGCCTCTCATTGAGCTTCACGCCTTCCTGTATCTTTATATTTTTCTCTTAGCATCTTTGCATCATCTTCCTCAACTGTTCTCAGATGGACTCTCAAAACCTTAATTCACAAGACGCTGTGAAAGACCACTAGTAGCTTAAGCATTATTTCTCCTCAGAGGGTTTGCAGTTTGGCACAAATTGAAGTTTAGGGGACAAACTATTAAGAGTGACAATTTAGAATCAGAGCTGGGAAATTCCTAGGAGGGCTTCCCCGAGCCCTGGGCATCCTACCCGATGGCTGTGGTCCATTCACCCTAGCGCTCTTCCTTGGGCTGTAAGTCACACCGAGTGTGGGTTTAGTGGGATTCCCTATATCTCCCCACCTTTTCCAAGATCTGAGCTCCCATGCTCAGTGAAATCTACCTCCCTCTTCTGGTTATAGTGTCTTGTTTGAATCCGGATCTTGATTCAGTCCCAACCAAAGACTATGGGCCAGGTGATGAGTGATATGGCTTCTGCTCTTGCCTCCTTGGGGTGACTGTGTTGGTGGTCTTGTGTGCCTTAGTTTCTCCATCTGTTTTAGTGGGAACGATCGTAACATTCTTGGAGATCACAGAATGGAATGTGCTGTATAAACACCAGGCAATGTTGTTACAATAAATAGCAAATTAGTGACTCTAGCTTAAATTTCCTACACTTGATGACTTGTGGGTGTACCAAAGAACCAGAAACTGTCGCTGGGGGAAAAATGCCCTTCCTCCTATCTTCTTACAAAAATAGAATTGTAGTATTTTGGCTACCCTTTGCTGGGAAATGCAGTCCTGCATCTCCCTGTGGAAGGCTGAAATGGTGTTTCCAGTCGAGTCCAGAATCCTGCTAATTAGCTGGCTTGTTGGTATCTGCCTCAGAGGTTCTAACCTGTCTAGTTTTTTGGTTTTACTCATTCTAATTTTTTTTACAAATCTCACTTTTTAAAATTTAAAATATTCTATTGAAATACACAGGAGTATTAATGCAAATAACATTTTCTGTTAGGCAAGAAGAGAAGAGACTACCTCTGTCTTAATAGTCTTGTTTCCTCATGGAGACAATCATATACATACAGAGTAACAATTGCTTGCTGGGGGGTTGTAGGGCATGACCGCTTCTTTTCGGTAATTTTGTTTTGAGAGATTCTGTTCCCATTTAGCATCCCACCGACAATCTAGGAGCACGCAAACATCTGCCTCTTTTACCTGAGAGGGAGAGAGTTTTATAAAACCAAAGAAAGAACAGTGACTCCATGCCCTGAATTCCAGATCTTAGATTGCTTTTATGTAACACAAGGTCATTTATTAGGAATAATAACATCTGTCCTGTCAATCTATCTGGGTTGTTGGAAAGTTCTAATGGGATTTAAAATTGTTTTGTAAATTCGAGATTATGTAAAAGCAGCACATTATCGATGGTAAAGTGTAAGGTCTATGCTGAGTAAACTTACTTTGGTTTTTGTGATGCCTGGGTGAGAACAAGCCCCCGAAGCAGGCCAAGAATAAACTCAGCCTTTGACCCAGTCCGGGCTCGGTGGTGCTCAGGACCTGCCCTCTGCTCACGCCTGTCCCAGTGGGAATACAAGGAGATTCAGGAGTGGAGATGAACCCAGTTTATGAGGACATTTCAGCCTACTCTGTATACTTAGCAGTGGTTTTCCCAGCCTGACTGTAAACAACAGCTGGAAGAAATTCTGCTTTCTGAGTATCCATGCGTATCTATGAACCACGCAGCTTGGAGACAGCTTGGTTCAGGGGAAGACATGAGCTTCAGAGGCCACTACCTAGGTAAGAATTCATGAGCTTGAATCTGTGCCTCAGTTTATGCTGTCTCGCAGGGTGGTTTTGTAGTCGAATTGAGATAATGTACATAGAATTTTCTTCCCACGGAAGAGCAGACCCTTGATTTGGAGGCAGAAGGGCTAATTCTCTTGCTCTCTTGCACTGACAGTGAACACATTTGGGCATGTGATTTTAGCTCTGTGAGCAGAAGTTTCCTTCTGCATAAAATGGATATGGTAATAATAAGAACCCTTAGTGGTATGAGGATTCTGGAGGTTAATTTATGCAAAAGACATGTTGTAAACTTGAAAGAAGTCTATGAATTCATTTGTTGATCCGATGCACGCTACGCCTCTACTTTGGAGTCTGGCCCACAAGGAGTTAGCAGTCGGGAGGGCAGACAGACACAGATGCTGATGGTGACAGCGGGATGGATATGCCCCCAACATGGAGGAACGTTGAGAAAATAATTGGGAAATCTGGAATATCTTCCCAAGAAAGGGCAGGGGCGACCTTTGAGCCAATGCAGAAAGGATAGAAGTTGGCTGGTGGACAAGAAAATGTAAGTAGCACAAGGATGTTCTAAGGGAGAAGACTGGTAGGGTCTCAGGTGTGTGACAGGAAATGTCATTTATTTAGGCCTCATTTCATTTTGGCTAGAGCTTAGGTATGTGTATATGGGGCAAGTGGAGTGGGGAGGGGCAAGAGAAGAGGTTGATAAGGTTGATGCCCTAGAGACCAGGTCTCAAAGCCCTGCTTATTTACTGCTGAAGAGCTTAGGCTTCATCTTGCTTGCCTCGGGGTGCCCTGTGGTATATATGAGACTGTAGAATTCCATGTTCCTTTGGAGAGGTGATGCTACTGAGTCACCAAGAGCTGTGCACACACTGTGATACCCTCCTACCGACTAAAGGACTTGCACTCACCCAGTTAGCTTCTTGTTTGGTTCTCCGTGTTCAGCAGCGGTACACATTCCAGTGGTGGCTGGTCTTGGGGCCCACACTGTGGCTGTGGGACAAACTGAGATTTTTGCCAGGTGAAACTTAAGTGTCCTTATGAGAGCCATCGCCCACTGGAGCCATGCATCAGTCAACATTCAACTTAAAAGACCATTAATTGGACATTTGCTTTGTGCATAGCTCAGCCCTGGGCTAAGTGCAGGGGAGAAACAAGAATGTAAGACAAGGTTAAAGATTCACAGTGGAGTGGTGACAATAGCTTTTTCTTGAGCACCCAGTATGGGTCTGGCATGGTTGGAAGCGCTTTAATTGTATTAAGTCATTTAAATATTCCGAAGAGGGATGTCATAATCCCTATTCTATATAGGTTGAAATGAGCAGTTTTGCACACACGGCCAGTTTGTAGAGGAGCTGGGATTCAGGCTCACATGCCCAACAGCAAAGTCCATGCTCCAACTTCTACTTTTGGTGGATGATGGAGACAGACATGTATATGACCAAGCATATAGAAGGCAGAGACCGGAGAGGGAAAGAGTTTTGTAGGAAGTGATTATGTAGGCTAGAGCTAGGGTCCTTTTTCAACTGTAAAATCAAAATCAAACTGACAACTCTTTGTTGCCCTTACGTTTCTTAAATCAGGTCAGAAGAATCCATCAGAACAACTGTTACATTTTAACAAGCTAGCGAGATGGGAGACCTGAAAGGATGGGAAGGAACAGGATTAGATTGAAACAACCAGAGGTCAGGGCAGCTCAATAGGCCAGATTTCTGTGGGATTGAAAAAAAAAATCTAAGAGATCTCCCAAAGCTCTGTGGGCTGCTGATCACTGAGAGGAGATGGAAAAGAAGGAGGAGAAGGAAAAAAAGGCAATAGAAAGTATCAGAGAAAAAAAAAAAAACTAATGTTAATATTCAGGAGAAAACAAAGAGCATGTGATCACGGGGAACAGACTACAGAAGAGCAAAAGGAAGTTTAAAATGCTAAAGGATTTTGTTAGTATAAAGGCCAGTTTATGTTTTTTTATATATCACAGGGTTGTGTCTGTGAGATGTTCCCCCAAATTGTATTTACAGAGGAGAAGATGGTCAGAGGTGAGCATCAGGTGCACTTGGGACCCCCAGCCATGGTCTGTGCGTGAATATCCAACAGCTGTTTCCCAAGTGCCAGCTAGGGGTTTGGTGCTCTGAGACTCCATGATACGGTAGAATCTAGAATCTTGAGAGTGGGAAGAGGTACCACCGGGGCCACAGGCTTGAACCGCAGTTGTGCGGGTCCAGCGGGGACATCCAGTCTCCCTGGTCAGCTATGAATAAGGCTCTCTCCACCCCAGATTGTTAGCTGCCTTTTAGGGGAAGCTGAAATATGTTCACGACCAGTTAGAATGAGAAGTGGTACAGTGCCAGAAGACTGGATCGAGCAGCAACTAATAATGACACAAAAAGAGCTGTGTGACTTGGAGGGTCCCTGATTTGACTAGTTACTGTTGCAGCCCATCTGAATCGAATCTTTGTGATCCAGCTGAGCCCAAAGTCCAGGCCTCCCAGTTGCATCCATGGCCTGCTCTGTGGCCTTCTGTGCCACCCCTGGCAACATGGTGGGGCTGGTGTACCCCCACATGGGAGTGACTCAGCATTGCGCTGACTGATGAGAAAGGGATTTAAGATACAGAGAAAATCCGAACAATGTAAGGCCTTTCCCAGATGCGTGCCACCCATCAGTCATTATTTTAGAATGTCTTCTTTCATTTAATTGTTCCAACCTGACTCCCCAGTACGGCAGCTACCAGCCCTGTAGGGCCATTATGCCCTTGGCATGTGGCTGTTACATCTGTGGCATTTGCGTCTTACTTTTACCTAATTTATTAACGTTAAATTTTAAAACTTACCCTGGACTCAGGTATTAGGAAATGTTTATGTGTGTTTGATACAATTCAGATACGTGAATCTGCTCTTTCAAGGGTCAATTTTATGGGATCTCAATACAGATGAGATATTTCCAAGGAAAATTTTGTATCCAAGTTGAGATGTGCTGTGCGAAACGCCAGTCTGCTTTCAAAGACTTAGAACCAAAACATAGACCATCAAATACCTCCTTAATAATTGCCCTATTGCTTACATGATGAAATGATTTTTTTTTCATTTTTTTTTAATTTTTTATTGGTGTTCAATTTACTAACATACAGAATAACCCCCAGTGCCCGTCACCCATTCACTCCCACCCCCCGCCCTCCTCCCCTTCTACCACCCCTAGTTTGTTTCCCAGAGTTAGCAGTCTTTACGTTCTGTCTCCCTTTCTGATATTTCCCACACATTTCTTCTCCCTTCCCTTATATTCCCTTTCACTATTATTTATATTCCCCAAATGAATGAGAACATATAATGTTTGTCCTTCTCCGACTGACTTACTTCACTCAGCATAATACCCTCCAGTTCCATCCACGTTGAAGCAAATGGTGGGTATTTGTCATTTCTGATAGCTGAGTAATATTCCATTGTATACATAAACCACATCTTCTTTATCCATTCATCTTTCGTTGGACACCGAGGCTCCTTCCACAGTTTGGCTATTGTGGCCATTGCTGCTATAAATATCGGGGTGCAGGTGTCCCGGCGTTTCACTGCATCTGTATCTTTGGGGTAAATCCCCAATAGTGCAATTGCTGGGTCGTAGGGTGAAATGATTTTTTAAAAAAGATTTTGTTTATTTATTCATGAGAGGCACAGAGAAAGAGGGAGAAGCAGGCTCCCTGTGGGAAGGACAGGACTCAATCCCAGGATCCCAGGATCACAACCTGAGCCCAAGGCAGAGGCTCAACCACTGAGCCACCCAGGCGTCCCACATGATGAAATGACTATAGTTTGGGTGAACCAGGCCAAAGAATATTATGAAAATTTATTTTACCTGTTTCCTTTTTTTTTTTTTTTTTTTAGGATTTTATTTATTTATTCAGGAGAGACACATAGAGAGGGAGCCACAGGCAGAGGGAGAAGCAGGCTTTCTCCGGGGAGCCTGATGCGGGGCTCGATCCTAGGACCCCAGGATCATACCTTGAGCCCAAGGCAGATGCTCAACCACTGAGCCACCCAGGAGTCCCTCACCTGTTTCTTTTGCAACTTCAGTGTGGCCACTGGTGAATTTAATATAAGCAAACATGTGGCTTGCATTCTCTCTTTATTGGCTAGCGCTGAGTCAGGCCTTGGCTGCCTTCAGTGTCTCCCTCGCTGCACTCTGGGCAGACAAGAGGCACGGAGGCCGTGAGGTCAATGCCCCGGGAGAGCACAGGGTTCCAGCGGGAGGATGGAGAGTAAACGATACCCATAAATAATCAGCACGAGTTCAGATGTGCTAAGGCGCGGGAAGCAGCTGCGCAGGGGTGCTGGAGCCAGGGGTGCTGGAGCGCTGGAGGTGAGGGTTGGGTGCGGGCGGGTACAGAGAGTGCGGATGGGGGCGGGCAGGTGGGGTGTCCCTAGAGTGCAGTCACAGTTGAGCCTGGAAGGAGGAGGGAGAGCCAGGAGAGATGGTGAGTCTTCTTCGAAGAGGCCTTTGATGTGGGCCTGGAAGCGGGCCTGCTGCACGTCCTTCGCTGCCTCGGAAGCACGCCTGGGCCCCCGGGTCGATCGGAGGCTGCAGGGAGAGCTGCTGGCTCGTGGGCAGGCCTGGCAAGCGGGAGGCCGAGGGCCAGCTGGGCCAGCACAGGGCCAGAGCCCGTTGGCACACGCGTCGTCCTGGAGCCCGCCGCATGTTCGCCGCTGGGAATGTGACAGGGTGACTCTTCCACAGCAAGCCAGGCACCTTCCGATTCGGCGACACAGTAGTCACAGCAGAGCGCGGGGCAGGTTTCAGTGGTGGCGCCGGGCGTGTGGCTGGCTCCGCTGTGCCGCCTAAGCCGGGGAAGGGACGGGGCGCCCTGGGGGACACAGTCATTTTCTCTGCGCCGTGGAGGGCTCGGGGAGATCGGGAGGGGCCCGAGAACCGGCATTTGCATGGGCACACGTGACCTGCCCCACGCGTGGACAGTGGCCCTATGTGTGGGTGTCAGGGTGCGGGTCAGACCCAGCCCTGAGGTTGGCCGGCGCTGTGAAGGGACCAGCAAGCGTGGTGAGCGGCAACAGAGTCCTAAATGGGCCTCTTGCCAGATCCCATGCGGGTCCTGTGTCGCTTCCTAAGGAACAGTGTGTGTAAGGGCTCCCTGGGGCGGGCTCCGGGGGCAGATCTGGTCTGCATCCTGCTTTGCCGGTCGCTAGCGGCAGGGACATGGGCACAAGAGCTGAACTTCCCTGAGTCTCAGTTTCCCTGCTTCCGCGATGCAAGGCGGCCTCCTAGGACTGTCACGGGGACTACGCGATGGGATTTAGGTACCGTGTCCTACTCCTAGAGAGTGCCCAGCAGATCGTGGCTGTTATTATCGGTGCTATTGTCATTATTAGCCTCTCTCTCTCTTTTTGAAAAACCTTACCGAATAAAAAGAAAGTTAAAAGAGCAGATTGGGCCATGGTTGACAGGTTAGCATTTGGGGAAACGATCCGACACGATCTTGAGAGATCACTCTCCTAACACCACTCTGGGGAAAAGTAATACAATCCTGGCTCTTCTGGGCTCCAGACTTTGGCAAACCCATGGAAGTCACAGCTTTCCTCTGAAATTACTCTCACATTTCTAGTTCTAACAATTTACAGTGAAAATCTCCAGAGCTTTTGTGTTTAAAATGAGCGACTTGGAAGAGGAACTGTAGAGGGGCATCTTTACCTCAATCACTTTGTTGACAGTGTCTGCTACACGGAGCATCTTGACATTCAGCTTCCCCGTGGTTTTGTGCCAACTTAAAGAGGCGCAGACTTCGTGCCAGGCAAGGGAGGGGCGCTCATGTAAGAGCGTTTGCTTGAGTTCATTTTTTCTTTTGGCTGAAGAAGAGTTCACTGATTGAGTATAACGTAGTGGAAAGGCATGGGCTCAGGAGCAGGATCACACCCCAGCTCTCGTACCCTGGTGGGTAACCTTGGACACTTTGCCTAGCCTTTTGAATCTCAGTTTTCAGTCTGAGAGATGGGTATTACATCCAGCCTTGGTTTTTGTTTTGTTTTTAAGATTTTATTCATTCATGAGAGACAGAGAGAGGCAGAGACATAGGCAGAGGGAGAAGCAGGCTCCTTTGGGGAGCCTGATGTAGGACTCGATCTCAGGACCCTGGGATCATGCCCTGAGCCGAAGGCAGATGCTTAACCACTGAGCCACGCAGGTGCCCCAGCCTTGACTTTTGTTGAGAAGGTTAGAGGTTATATAGGTAGAGTACCTGGGACTGACCTTGTGGACCTTGTTGAGCAGATCTGAGGGTGCTGGAGGCTGCGTTGTTCTCCTGTCTCAAGAGAACATGCTAAACTGCATGGGTTGGGAGGGCATGGGCCAGGATACCAGGAAAATCTAAATGCCATACCTGGGTAGGTCACATCATAACAGGGAGAAAGTCCTGTGGCAAGAATACTAACAGGTCGGGGCTCTAAGAATTCCTTGTATCACAGTGTTCTTTTCTCTCTTTTTTTTTTCTTTCTTTTCTTTTTTTTTTTCTTTCTTTTCTTTTTTTTTTTCTTTCTACCTCAAGACTCTGAACATGTATTGCTTGGCTAATGTGTTTGAGAACATTGAGAATGTTGTCAGAACACTCTTCCTGACATTATCTCAGTGTTCTTGAATATTTCACACACATCTTGAGATAAAAACAATGAAATAACATTTGTGTTTAGAACACAGTTGGGGAAAAAAATGTCAAGAGTGGAGTGAGTTCTGGGGTGGGCAGCTCTGTCCCACCCAAAAACTGGCTGCTTTGCTAAAGCCCAGATCCTGGGCTTCTTTTGCACCTGGGTTGTTTGTCCTTGATATTTGATGGTTACTAGGTGTGTGCGTGTTTACGAATGACTGAGGGAATAATGCCCACAAATACCAAAGCATGACTAATAGCAGTAGAATTTCAGTTTGATGAATGCCATTATTAATTCATGGTTCATTTCAACTTCTCATATTAATTAAGTCCTCGCGGCATATCCACCGTCTATGTGTAACGAGGCAATTTCCTTATAGGCCCATATTCCAAATCAGCAGTTCATTGTCAAATTATAGGAAGCTAAAAGCTTGTTTTAAATAGCACCTTTGTCTCTTCTTGCCTGCACGGGGGGGGGGGGGGGGGGGGGGTGGTTGGAGGGGAGGTCATTATCCATATTGGTTCAATTAGGCTAAAAGCCAATCCTCAAATGTTAGGCATGTAATGGTGGTCAAAAGGCAGGCCTAAGAGGAGGGAGACCTTTTTTATCACAAGAAAACTATGACCTCACTTGGATTCAGTTTCCTTATTTGTAAAAGGAAGGGTTTGAGCTTGATGATCTTTAAGACCCCTGCCCAAGTGGCAAAGAATCTGTGATAGAACACAAGAAGTGAACCAAAGCGTACTGTTGGCCTCTGTCATGTGCCTGTTGGTGACTTTTTTTTTTTTTTTTTTGGTAAGGCTATTCTCCCTCCTTCCTTAGGTGTCTGAAGCAGAGACTAGTAGATATAGAAAGTGGCTTTTTGTTTTTTAGCCACTGATTCCAGAATAGGAGGGGATTCTTGGGATGAACGATAACCTGAACTTCACAACTGCCTCCCAACCCTGGCTTCTCCACAGTGATGTGGTTTGCAGTTTGGAGGCAGGATCCAGGGCTTGTTAGAGAGAGATGGCAGGGGGTACATGACAAGTATAGAAACAAGGAGCCAGTCCCTGCCCTCAACGGGGTTTGCCCTATTAGGCCATTTTGGCTGCTCTTAGCTCTAAGCCCTTGTATCAGCCAGTGCATCTAGAAGTTACTCCAGAGTTAGTTGCTGTGGGGGCCTGTCAGCCAGTGCTGAGACAGGACAGAAAAAGGTCATGGTTTCTTCACCCTGGAGGTATATCAGAGAGAGGAGAAATCTCTCTAGAAGTCCTTATGGAAGTCAGCCTCAGCTGGTTGTTTACCAGCAGGGTGCTGGCCACTGTGCCTGTCAGGGATTGCTTACAGGAGTGATTCGAGAACAAAATCTATGACAATTGAATCATTTTCTGAAGGGCATGGGGTAGCTCAGAAGTGAAAAATGACATCATGGTTGTCACTTGCCTGGACAGTGGCTTTTAAGTACCTACTTAAGATAGAGTATTTATTGGGTACGCCACCCAGAAACAGACAACTCCCCATCCCAACCTTGTGGGAATGTGCTCTTGAAAAATCTCTTTTCTTGCTATAGAGTGTCATGTGTTCAGTGGTTTTACAGATTTCAGTACAATTCACCTAATTACAGGTGGATCTACTCGTGTTTGAACCCCCAGTGTGTCCTTATGAGCTGTTGATAAATGTAAGACAAATTTTTTTTTTTTTTTTGCCCCAGACTGATGGGGGGGCCAGGGTGGTTTGGAAAGGAACTATTTTTTCTACCATCCCTCCACGTTGGGTCACAACAAGATGAGGTGACTAATAATGAGATAGGTCCAGTCACACAAGCAGCGTTATAGAGTAAGTGTTGCTTCCTAGAATTAAATTTAGAGCCATCTAGTCTTGTCTCTATTTCTACACAACACATACTATGAAACCATTCATCGCTGCAAGTTCTATCTTTTATACAAAGGAAAACTAGGTCTACCCCCTTCCTGGCTTCTGGTCCTCTCGGTGTAGGTCATGGACAGTCTCAGTAGACGGGTAACCTCCAAGGGGAAGGGGGATTTTCTCTTGAGTCTTACTATAAATACAAGGTGATGGTTGTTAGCCAGAGCCCTGAAGCAACTCTGATGTGCTTTAGATGGACAGATTGTACCAACACCGCTTTAGGATTGAAGGTTCCAGGGTTTTGTATTGTTGACCCATTTCACACAGCACAGCGTAAGAACATACTGAAGCTTCCAGAAGGTTGCAAGAAAGAACATTTTGGAGCAAGAAGGGACCAAAGGGAATCCTTTCTTGCTACGACATGTGCCCCTTGGTGTTATAGTAAGTTGACCCACTGGGCTGTGAGTGATGGAGGGCAGAGATCAGGCTTTCTGTTAATTGCCAGCAATTAACTAAATTGTCTTTCCCTGCTCCAGGAAGTCAGGGGCTTGTTGGTGGAGTGACTGATAAAACCAGTGCCTGGCATGTGATAGGTGCTCAGAGAAGGTATGTTGAATCAAATGGATTTGAAAGTTTAGCAAGGACGGCCAGTATCAAACCAGGCTTGCAATCAGTCCCAGGAACTAGACCAATTCTCAGGAAGTGGCCTTGACCGTGAGTCTAAAGTATGTTACAAAGTCCTCTACTCCTCACGTATTAACAGACAGATTAATTCACTTAGCAGGCACTTCACATCCGTTGTCAGCCAGGTCATCTGCCAAATTCCATGGACACCGATACGGAAAGTCTAGTCTCTTCCTTCTAGGAATGTGTGCTTTCATGGAGAAGGCTGGCAAATAGCTAAAATGCTTTTTACTTGTAGTTGTGGTAGGGATAAGCACAGGTGCTCAATGCTTCCCAACCATTGGAGGAAAGACCCCCTCCCTGGGAAGGTGCTAGGATGAAAGCATGTACTTACTGCAGCCGCTGGCAAGTGCTTGCAAGGTGTAACATACAAAGGCCACACTTCATAGAAATCCCAAGGGGATGATTAGGGATCTCCGTGAGCAAGATAAGACAAAATGAGGGTCTGAGTTAGAGTTAGGCTAAGGAGATGCTGAAAAGGGGTCAGATCTGATCTTTCTCACAGAGGCAGGCTTATCAGCTCTCTTGTCAGTGGTAGGGGCCATTTGAAATGGTTTGTAGGATCTTTTGTGACCTTCTTTGTTGTGAGCTCATTCAGTTACTTACCATGGACCTCATTATGTACATTACTTTTTCTAACATGGCTTTGGAAAACTCCAAGACATCAGTGTTCATTAGAATTGTTCTACGAAGGGCCTGGAAATCCACTTTGATGACAGACCTCATGGCTGCCCCCACTGGAGTTCTGGCATCAACAGAACTTTCCTTGGTTCCAGTCTTCAAGACTACTGCTGATGACTCCATAGGAAAAATAATTGTTAAGAAGTTTATCTGCATAAAACAAACAAGGAAGATTTTTAAAACAGCTTTTTTTTTTTTTTTTTTTAAGATTTATTTACTTGTTCATGAGAGGCAGAGAAAGGCAGAGACACAGGCAGAGGGAGAAGCAGGCTCCCTGTGGGGAGCCTGATGTGGGACTGGATCCCAGGACCCCAGGATCACAACCTGAGCCAAAGGTAGATGCTCAACCACTGAGCCACCCAGGTGCCCCTGTGGGTTTGTTTTGTTTTATGATCTGGGTGCCACTTCTTGAAAGTTAATGCAAATTGTCCTAACACTAGAGAAAAGGTAGGTCTAAAAATGTTCAGAGATTCCATAGAATTTTGCTAACCATGTGGGATCTCAAATCCTTTGAGACTCTTCTCTGGTTTGAAGCAGAACACTGTATTCGAGACATGGCCTACTTTGGAGGCTGGAGAGGATGGGGCCCAGATCACTGATTGGCTTTACTGCTTCACTCCCCCATCCTCCCCTGTTGGCCTTGGTGGCCATATTCTGACCCCTGGGGTCAAATCACTAATCTGATCTTAACCCTTTAAGCTTGTAGGGAAGGAAATTGAAATCAAAGAGGTGACAGGGATAGATAATAACAGATTTCCTGATTTCTAGTCCAGCATGCCTTTATAAAACTTCCATGGTCAATGTCACACTCTGGTCATTTGAGACTAAACCAAAGCTTGCTGCTCTCGGGCTAATGAAACTAGTCCACTCCCCATGGGCATCGTTTGGTACACCAGTGCATTGCCATGGCAGCATGGTGGGTATTCTTGTGCCAGGAACAGTGCTAAGCATTTGACACAAATCAGCTCATTTACTCTTCAGGTTCAATTACCTTCCCCATTTTACACCTGGACGTTAAGTACCTTGTCTGAGGTTCACCTGCTTTTCAGTGGCCAAGCAAGAACCCAACTTTTAACCAGTAACCATCATGTCTCCCTTTGTCTCCTCTTGTCAATTCCGTTTAATTCAGAGCAGCTGGGTAACTAAGGATTTTAGTCACGAGTTAGATTTTTTTGTTTGCTTGTTTTTGTTTTTAATTTGGAAATTTTCAGATCTTGACCTTCCTGTGCACTTAAGTTACAAGTGAAGAAGGTGCCCTTGAGGGAGAAAGGATTTCTGTCATCACTGCCAGAGCTGTGCTAAGAATTCTCTTCCCCACTGAGATTTTTATTTTTCACTCATCAGACAATTCTCCTGCCATTTGTGGACTCAATGAGTGTCTTAACCCATCTTAAAGTGCTTCCTGCTGAGTAATTGAAGACCTTTGCAGAATTCCTTGCATAGATAATAAAAGCTCCAGCATTGCTCCATTTTGTGTCCTCTACACCCTCCTTCCCTCATCCTTCACCCAGGAAAGCTTCTAATACAGTTGCGGGACGAGCTTTGAGTAAGCTCCAGGCATAGAGATCTTGTAATGATCCAAGGAGGGAGAAAAAGGATGTGCTCCCCAATCTGTTTCATCAGCCGAGAGGATATTTCAGAAGGGAGCTGCTGTGCTCTGCGGCAACAGACATGAGCATGGGTTTACTTAATCAGGATGGTTTCAGGTCCCTTACTGTCCTGTGACTTGACCTCCCTGTGCCTCAGTATCCCCACTGGTAAAACGATGATCTTTTCATGGAACATGTGGGTGGTATTAAAGAAATAGTAGGTTGATTTTATTTTACAGGGAACATGAACAACAACAACAAAAAATCACAGTTGTACTTTCTGAGTCATGAGAGCCAAGGATTTCTAGACCCGTTGGAAGTCAAAGTAGCGGAAAAGCCCACCACCACCTATGTGATTTATTCCTTAGGTCAGCAAACAACCACTTCATTTGTTTCTCTTGTCTGAAAATGATATAAAATTATTTTCCTCCTCTTCCCTGTAAGAGTAACCTAGAGCTTGCTCTTCTGCTTTCCCTTACATGTGTGGGGCTGGACCATCAATTCTTCTTTCCTGTAAGAGTTGTTAATACCGTCCTTCCTTCCGTAAACCCTTACTGGGTGCCTGCTCTGGCCAAGGCACAGCAGAGCTGCTGTCGGGGGCTGGAGACATCCGAGAGGCCACTCTTGGTCCTCCTGGACCTTCAGCGAAATCAAGGCATGATCCTCAAAGTCTCTCTGGCTCGTAGTGTCACTTTTTGTCCTCTGCCTTCCCTCACCTGGACACTGAGCTGCTCAGTGTTCTGCAGATCAAAGTCTCTCAAGAGCGTGCTCAGCAGATGCTCTTTCTCCAGTGGCCAAGACTCGGCAGGGGTCACTGGGAACTGGGGTCCAGGCCGGCTGCCACTCCAGTGCTGAGAGCCCGAATGTGCCAGAGTGGTGCTCGCTGGAGGTGGCGGGGTGGGGTGGGAGGCGCCGTGTTGCTGCCTAGAGAGAATTGCTGCCAGCCCCCGGGTGCAGTAAATGCATCACATTTCCATGAACATTGACACAACAGACTCCGGGGTGAGCCATCCAAAACACCCAGCAGGAAAGAAGGAAGCTTGTGGGGGGGAGAGCCCCAGCTCCTGGATCTTCATGCTGAAAATGTGTCCGGTTTGATGACAGTGATGAAAATGTGTTTTCTCTCTCCTTCCTCAAGCCTCGGCCCCAGGGCTCCTGTAATTGACTGTGGTGGGTATGAATTACGAGTTCAGAGAGAGGGAGGCGCAGTGGAGTGACTTGGCACCCCTCCGCTGTGACATGCGGAGGGCCGGCGGGAGCTCCAGCCTGGGCCCTCGTGCGTCGGGGCCTGCTCCAGCTCTTTAATGCGCTCTGACCTGCGGGTTTTGTCCAGTACCACCTTGCTGGAAGTCTCATCAGTGGTTTCAGAGGTGAGGGAACAGCCCTGAAATTGAGAAAGCGTTTGGTTGGCTTCAGGCGACTGGATCTAGGTGGGAATATGCCAATTTCTTTCCCGTTTGGCCCGAGGATTTTGGACAGTATTTTTCCCTGAGGCTCAAAAGCATGCTTCTCCCCCACCCTGACCAAAGTAGCTGTTTGCTGAATATTTCAGAGGGTGATGATGGTGTTTAAGAGCTGCCACAATTCCAGTGTTTTCGTTGCAAAACACCCCTGCCCTCCCTGCCAAGTATAAGATTAGAGTTCCGGAAAAAAAAAAAAAAAAAAGGAATATAATAGAAACCCAAGTCAGTGACCCACTCCAAAGACCTTTCTCATTTCTCTCTGCTGCTTGGGGAGCCCACCATGGGGGTCTTCATCCAGGCTTCTCACCACTGGTGACTTCATATTACTTACAGATTTTTCAGCTCGTTTCAGGTTTTAAAAATGTGGATTAACCTCAAGAGAACATGGAGCATTTATGCACACTTGGTGCATTTGCCCCTAAAATGGCATATTTATCTTCTAGCAGCAGGAGGAAGAAAAGACATTGACTTTTAATCCAGCCGCCTGTTTGATTCATAGCTAGAGCTCACCAGCATAACCATTGGTACTTTCTTGATTTTTAAGATTTGAAATCTTGACAATGAAGAGATTTAAAGAGAAAGATTAAAAATCTGAAGCTACCAGAATATTGAGCATGCTTCACACTGAAAAAAAGAATTAAATGGATGAAATGATAACTTCAGGTACCCAGTTGTGATGTTAGGGACTCACTCTCCCACCCCCCACTCAGATCTTTCCACCGTGATCAAAATTGTAGCAGTAGGGTCCATGGGAATTTAGAAACAAATGCCATTGTTATTTATATTTAAATAGCTAAGAGACTAAGACAGTCTGTGCAGTGGAGCTGAAATAGTCACTAGGGAAGAGTATTTCTCCCCATGTGAATAGAACTTTCATGATCATTGTGAGCCATGGAATGAAGAAGCAAGATGCTGACATAGTTTTGAGATTTAGCAGATCACCCCCATGTCCTCTGCTTGGAGAAATAATGAAAATGACTCCCATTCCTTTGCCAGCATTTGCCTCTTTTTATATTAATCTCAGCTGAATTGAACAATTTCTCCACTCTGTACAAAATAATGCTCGTCTTTGTATTCACTTGATAGGCAGGGGCACCCAGTCTCTGCAAATGCGGGTCTGGGAATATCGTGAATGACTGGAAAATAGAGTTGCAGGATTGGTCAAAGAAAACCAGAATCTGTCAAGGGATTAATACTTGGTTTTAAGGTAAAATCGTCACTCTTTGAGATGTCTCCAACTTCAGCTGTATTAAAGGCAGAATGAGATGTAACTTACTTGACACGTTGAATAGGTTTTATTCCATTGCCTTGGCTTTCAAATTGCTTAGAGGATGATTATCAAAAAACAAATACATATAGAATGAAGTCATGCCACTGTATTTTTAGTGCAGTGATAATCTTGATCCCAGAGTGAAGCTGGAGGGAATTATGTGCTGTCCCAGCTTAATCCCTGAATTAAGATTGCATTTAATCAAAAGTGTGAATTTAACCCCCGGTGGTATTCAAAAGAGTAGGATTAATTTTAGATACTTTAGAATTCTATTTCCTTTTAATACTTTTAAGCAATCAAAATTGTTTTCAAATTTCCTCTCATTGCTTAAGTGAATTGTCCTAAAGTTGAAAATAGAAGAAATTGAAATTCAAGTTAGAATATGCAAGATTCTTTTGGTATAATCTTGCCATTTAACAAGTATTCTAATGGATTCACGTCACCAGCTTTTCCATGTGGTGGTGGGTCTATCTGTGTGCATGTGTGCATGCACGCGCACATACCTTTTTTTTTTTTTTTAACAAATTAAATTGTTTTACCCTTTGGAAAGCATTTTGGCATGACTAGGAATAGGAGGCTTTTTTTTTCTTTGAGAGGACAAATTAAACTTGTTTCAAGAAACAAATGCATTATATTTGAGACAAATGTAAGTATTTGCCTTCAAGAGATTCTAAGAATGTTTAAAGAGTGACACATCCATGGGGAAATGAGCCTGAAATCTTCGGAGATCAGCTTTCCAAGAAAGATAAAGGTAAAACAATATATTGTCATTAAAAGTTGAGAAGAAACTGTTGCTGTTGGGTATTATTTATTGCTAGTGGCCAGGATGGGCAAAGCCTTAAATATAAATGTTTAAAAATAAACTTTCTTTTAAGTAATATGTCCTAACATTTTCTCATCAATTTGGCATCTTTTTTTCACTTATCTTTGAGTTGATTTCTAGTCATTGCCTTGATCTTTCTATTTCTCCTTCCATAAGTGATTTTAAAGATTTTATCTATTTGAGAGAAAGAGAGAGAGCACGAGCACAAGCGGGGTGGGGGGCAGAGAGGGAGAGAGAGAATCTCAAGCAGACTCCCTGTTGAGTGTGGAGCCCAACTCGGGGCTTGATCTCATGACCCTGAGATTATGACCTGAGCCGAAATCAAGAGTCAAATGCTTAACCAACTGAGCCACCCAGGCGCTCCCATAATTGCTTGTAAGATCACACTTTGTCTGCTCTGTGTTCTGATTATGGACTAGTCCGTGACCACTAAAATGTGGGAAACACTCTGTCACGGGGACAAAGTATCACTGGCACTGCGGGATCCATCGACTTCATTTAATTTTTGGCTCTTGCAAGTTATAGAATGACTACTGGTGTCTGCAGTATTATTCCAGGTTCTCAGCATGTGTCAACTACTTAATTCTTCAGTGTTTATTCGTTTTAATTGTGGACACTGTGTTTTGTTGCTTCTGAAATTTAGGCTAGGGAGGTGAGGGAAATGATCCCATCTCTAAAGATCAAAATCTATAGAGCAATAAGTTCCAAGTTGGAAGCGGGGGTGGTTGTCAAACCGAGAAAGGTTCCATGCTACATTAAAAATATATAGAGTTATATATAGAAAGAACACATCCTACATTAATACCGTAACTTCCTTTTCATTGCTGGTAGCATAATCGTCCTCATGCTAACATCTTTCTGTTGTTGGAAAACAAAATATCCTAATATACTTGGTAAGATTAAGCAGATACCCTTTCTTGGTATTCTTTCCAGTTTAAAATTGCCTGCTACTTTTTTAATAACTAGAAAATTTAGATATGCCTACTAAAAAATGTATCAATGCAGCACAAAAATACTGTCCATCCATCTCTGATTATTTCTGGAGGGCCAGTGCTAACCATTGCCCTTGGTACTAGGAATACTCAGACCTAGTAGCTTCTTTCTTATCAGGAAGTGAGGGGAAACCTGCAATCAGAATACAAAGTACTAAGTCCTGCAGAGCCTCCATTTGTGTAACATAATACGTTTTGTGTCTCGCAACAATCTTACAACATTTTACATATGAAAATGTAGAATGCGGGGATTTATGTGATTTGCTCAGAGTGGCCAGGCTAGTGATTGGTGGTCTACCAACAACTCAGGTGGCATGTTTTCCCATCTCCTTACTCTGCTTGGCCTATCAGTGGCATAGTATAAAAGAACACACACTAGATATTTCTGCATATATCCCCTGAAATACTTTTAAAAATGTGCCTGCTTGCCACTCTGGGAAACTGCGTGGAGGTTCCTCAAAGAGTTAAAAGTAGACCTGCCCTACGACCCAGCAATTGCGCTGCTGGGATTTACCCCAAAGATGCAGATGCAATGAAACGCTGGGACACCTGCACCCCGACAATGTCCACAATAGCCAAACTGTGGAAGGAGCCTCGGTGTCCATCGAAAGATGAATGGATAAAGAAGATGTGGTCTATGTATACAATGGAATATTACTCAGCCATTAGAAACGACAAATACCCACCATTTGCTTCAACGTGGATGGAACTGGAGGGTATTATGCTGAGTGAAATAAGTCAATCAGAGAAGGACAAACATTATGTGGTCTCATTCATTTGGGGAATATAAATAATAGTGAAAGGGAATAGAAGGGAAGGGAGAAGAAATGGGTAGGAAATATCAGAAAGGGAGACAGAACATAAAGACTCCTAACTCTGGGAAACGAACTAGGGGTGGTGAAAGGGGAGAAGGGCAGGGGTGGGGGTGAATGGGTGATGGGCACTGAGGGGGGCACTTGACAGGATGAGCACTGGGTGTTATTCTGTATGTTGGCAAATTGAACACCAATAAAAAATTTATTATTAAAAAAAGTGCCTGCTTAAATATTAAATTGTTTTTGCAAGATTTGTCCAACAACAGATACTATGTCGTTTTACTTGGAGTTGCAGAGGTGGTCAGTGATGATGTCTGAAATGGGGAGTTTAGTAACTATGACTTCTGATACCGAGTATAATGCTCTAAACCTGCTGCTACACTAAATTAACAATTTAGGTCCCTATCCTTACCTTGTGCTTGAATGCTTTGTACTGGGGACACTGTCCTAGAAATCATTTGTTTCTCTGCTGTTTAGATGACATTGAACTTGTGATTTTTACTATACAACTGAAAGGTCAGAATCTGCCTCAAAGCCCCTCACTGAACCAGTTTATAGTGACGAGCATCTCAGGAGTACCAGTCCTAGATAATGGTACCTTGCTGAGGACCTCGTTTAGCCTTCTTTCAGCTGAGTTTGCTTCCATCAGCCAAGGAGTTGGTGGGGCTTTGGGGACATGCCCACCTAAAACTGTGTCCACTTCTAGATCATATTTTCAGTATCCAGGAGCCCAGAACTAGTTGACCAGATGTCTGGGGATCGGTTTCCATGATTCGTGAGAATCTTTTTCTTTCTCTCTCCACTGGAGGGCGCAATGCACTACTGGTATACCCTCCCCAGGCCTTGAGGGATCACCATAGGCCTCTGTGGCCTTTGGTTGAGCTGTAGACAAAAATACAGACATCTGGTCATTCCAGGGCTTTTGCATTAAGGACTCACGTTGCCTCTAATATTTATTTTGGGGGCATGTATAGGGCTGGGTCCTTATTATTCAGAATTCTATTAAAGTGGCCTTTCTGGGCCACCTTACCTAGAATAGCCCCCTCCTTCGCAATCTCTATCACCTTGTGTTATTTGCTTTTTGTGCTATGAAAGTCTGTTATATAATCTTTTATTCATTTACATGCTGCTTATAGTCTACCTTTCACTGGAATGGAAACTGCTGGAAGGTGGGAAATTTTCTATTTTGTTCAAGGCCATCCTATAGCATCCAGAACAGTGCCCGCTGCGTAGTAGATATTTTATATGATATTTTTGGAATGAATAGACACAAAAAGGGTCTTCCTTGAGTGTGGGGAGTAAATTTTACTGTCTTAATTGGTTGCAACATTTATCTTTTCCTTTCACACGTCATCTTATCAGAAGTAGGGAGAAAGAAAAACTGGGAACAAATTAGGAAATTAAATGTTTAGAAGCCTGCAAATATTAGTGGAACCATTTAAGGGGTGGAACAGGACTCGAATTCTCTGGAAGTGAGTAATGCAGTTAGACCAATAATGCTATGAGTTTTCCACTGAACAAAGAAGGAGGTGAAATTGATGACGTACTTCTGAAGTTTGGTTCTGTTGGAGAAAGCCAACAAATTAAGAAATGTTACAAGAGTTAAAGTTTTTCACTTTGGCCTGTATGGTCTTCGATCACACAGTTCTGAATGTACATGCAGTATTTATTTCACAACTTTTCTTCTCACTGACCTTCCAAACCTCAGTGTGGTTCCTCGTATTCTTGGATAGATGATTCTCTAATACAAGCCTCTGAGGTTGGCAGCCATTAAATAGGATTCAAAATGCCTATCTCAAGCACATCATCAATAAAATCCTCTCTATCAAATAAACAGTAATGCTTATTTTATTCACAAGTAGCTGTCTGAAATTAGGAAACTCCAAACAATTGGTTTTTTTATTTGTTTTACTTTTCCAAGTATGAGTCAAATGAAATACCAATGTCAATATTGAGTAACTCACTAATTGCCAGTTAGTTAGTAGCTGGAGAAAGGTTTAAAGACCATAATACCCTCCTTTAAATGCCTACTTTTGCTAGATTCTTTTGATTCTTTCACTGGTTAACTGATTTCTGGATCAGTTTTAGAAAACTTTTGGATATGTTGGGTTCAGATTTTAGGGTTTGGGAGTGGCTTGTCAGTGGTAAGTTGTCTTAGTTGACCCTTCTCTTCTGAACAAGTGTACAGCCATTATGCACCTAACTGATATAGATATATTTTAATCAAGGCAGCTCTGTGTGTGTGTTTGTTTTTTTTTTTCAAAGTCTGAGAAGAAAATGGAGGGGAGAAATCTGTACATGCTCTTTTTTCCCCTCAGTTTTGTCAGTGGTTACTCAAAGATACAAAATATGGAATTCTACATATTTTATTTCCTGGCAACTGCCTCATAAGATCATGAAAGCAATACTAAAATTTACTATACTCCTTTCTTAAATATTAATCTCACATCTTCATGGAATGACTTGAGATCATTTATCAACTGGAGCACCTAAGTACCTCTGTTGTATTTAGCACAAACTTTGTATTCCCAGTCAAATCAGAGAATAGAATATATAGATAAAAATGCAAAGCTAGAAGGAGACTAGAGGACATATTTTGTCTGTTTTCTCTCACATTACAGATAAAAAAGTCCACGAAGATTTTGCAAGGTCACGTAGGTAACTGGTGGCAAATCTAACATTATAACTGATTTCTCCACATTCCAGCCACTTCTTTTTGTTATTTATCCACATTTTTCTCAATACTCACCATGTTAAGACATTATACAAAGCCATCTAAAATGCTTTTTATATACTATTTTTCTCATTTCTTTAAAAACATGTAGTATGTGCATTTGGTCACATTTTAGATCATTGGATTATATGATAGTACTCAACCAATGGAACATATTAAGTTAAATTATAAATTGTTTGTATAAGTGATATATTCATGTAATTCAAAAGTAACACAGTATGAAAAGGCATATGCTAAAGATTTCTCTCCTGTGTCTGTATCCCCTATATCAAGTGTGTAATCACTTCAGAGAAATGCAAAGATGATAGTTTTCTTTATAGACTATGTCTTTCATTTCATTTCAAGCTGTAGCATGGAGACTGTTCTCAGTACATAACTTAGTCACATTCTCATGTATGGTTGTGTTGTACTCCATTGTATTGATATGTCATTATTAATCCCTATCAGTATATATTCAGGTTGTCTACAGCTTGCAGTTATTATGAACAGTGATTTGGTGAATAGCCTTGCATGTTTACATGTATGAATAAATATGTGGGTTAAGTTCCTAAAAGTAGCATGACTTCTTGTAAAATTTTTGTAGATATTGTCTAATTATGTTCCATAGAGCTGGACAGCTGTATATTCTCATTATCATTATATAAGAATGATTGTTGTATCATGCCCTTACTAATAGGATGTTATCTCATATTGTTTGTATCTGAAAGGTGGAAAAGTGGTATCTTACTGTGGTTTTCATTTACTTTTGTCTTTATCTGCATGAGGTTAGGCATATTTTTATACATTTAAGAAACTATCTTTTCAGAGATTACTGTACTCCTATCCTTTGCCTGTGTTCCTACTGAATTTTTCTCTTACTGACTGTAGAAACTCTTTATATATTAGGGAATTGCCTTTTGTCTGTTATAGGAGCTGGAAACATTTCCCGTTTGTCATCTGCCTTGCTTTTGAAGCTTTTTTTTTTTTTTTGCCATGCCAAATTTATTTTTTTATGTTGTAAAATGTATCACTTTTTCTAAATCACTTTTTCAATTTGCATTATACTTGGATAAGCATCTCCCATTCTAAGATATTTTTTTAAATCTCCCATATTTCTCAGGGTACTTTTATGGTTTTGTTTACTTTTACATTTAAATATCATTCATTTGGAATTGGTCCTGATGTAAGATGTTAGCATGATTTCAATTTTATTTTTCCCCAGTTGGTTGTTTTACCATCACTTATGAAGTAATCTGTTTTCCCCACATGATTTAAGGTAGCACCCTTATCATATACTATATTTGGGGTCAATTTCTTGACTTTCCATTCTATTCCATTGAAATCTGTTGACATTTGCTACCAGTATATGTTTTAATCATTAGTTTTAATATATTTTAATGTCTAAAAGGCTAGTTCCTCCCCACTGCAAGATATATTTTTAAAGTGACACCTTAATTTTTTTAAATTTCAGCTTTATTGAGGCATAATCAACATAGAAAATTGTAAGATGTTTAAAGTGTATGTTGTAGTGATTATTATATATATATTTAACATTCATTACGATATATGTGTGTATATATGTGTATATGTGTATATACACATATATACATTTTTTTGGCAAGAACATTTATGTTCTACTTTCTAAGCAGATTTCAATTATATGATACAGTGTTATCAACTGTCATCACCATTATGTTAGATCCTGAGATGTTACTCATTTTCCAGTTGAATGTGTACCCTTTTACCAACCTGTCTCGATTTCTGCCACCCCTCAACCTCTGACAACCACTTTTCTCCTGTTTCTACAAGTCTGACTTTTTTTCCTAAGAGTCTGCATATAAGTGATGCCACGTAGTATTTGTCTTTCTTGTGCTATTGTAATTTGTTTTCCAAGTTTATTTATATAATAAGTTATATAATGTGTATTCATATAACTTCTTTTTTATCCTATTTCAGAAAGTTTTTAAATTGCAAAATAATGAGAGATGAGTTCAGCTGTGATTGTCTGGGGGGGGTAGGCTTCACAGAATTTTCATGTAATGTGCTTTGCTTGACACGTGGAATTTGATGAAAGAGAACATCTTTAGAAAAAGATTCTGGCAAGGGGGTTGCCCACTGTTCACTCGGACCATATAGGGAGGAGAGCTGTATTGGTAAAGGGGAGTGTCCTTAAAGCTATACAGCACACATTTGTTGAAGTTAATGAAGTCTACACTGAAGCTTCAAAGGTCCTGTGGTTTTTAGAGTCTGGATTAACTGTAGTTCCTTAATATATAAGAAATAGAACCTTCAGAATTTAAACCAGTGAAGGAAAGCACACAGTTTTCCTTTTATTGTCCTGGGCTGACTAGTTTTTTGAAAATGAATTTCTAAGCATCTTTTCTATGCATTGTGGCTTCTTGGCAAAAAGTGAAATCTGTATAATGCATTACCTCCGAGCTTTTTCTCAAAGGGCTCAAGGACAGACATATGGATAATGGTTTAAAAAAATATATATATAGTCTTTCCAGTCATAGAAATCTTCCGATCCAAGAGGTGATTTTCCCACTTTCCAAAAAATGTAGGGCTCTGTACTCATACTCCTAAAGCACCAAGACAAAATACATGATACCTGACGCTAAAAACAAAACAAAACAAAACACAATGTACTTTTCTTGAATATTTCAGCCCTGTGATTGGATAGAATGACTTGTAGCCAAATCTAGAGGCCAACTTCAGTGCCACCTTCTAGCCACCAAGCCCAGCACTTGTGTTTGGTAAAATTATAGAAGAGATGCTGTTTGGTAGGATGTTTTGTTCTATTTTAGTACCTGTAGTTCATCTAGGAAAATGGCTGTCACTTGGTTTTCTCACATACTTATCCCACATTTGTGTATACGTGTGTGCGCACGCTTATGGGAAGTGTGTACTTAGAGTGGTGTTGTAGAAACAATGATATGCTCCCCTCCCAGTATAGACTTGGTCTGATCTCCAGCAATCTGTTTGAGACCACACTGGGGGATTTGACACTTTCCAGTTTATGTACACATCTAGGTGGCAATTCACAATTGATTGGAGGCTCTGTTCGGGGAAAAAGCCACTGCCAATATAGGATTAGTTTGGAAAGAGTTCCATCTAAACAGATCTACAGCCTTCTTTTTTACCAAGCGTGTGAATAGGTACTGGTTTAATCGTACTTGCAAATATAATCTACATAGTCAGAATGTTCACAGATACTCTAATTAATAGAGTGATAGATGCCATTAATGGAGATAACTGCATCTTTACTAAGTGGATAATTGTGAAATACATGCTAAATATTTCTGGTAAAATGTAAGTCCTTCAAAGCCAAAGACTTTTTTAACTCATCTTTATATTGCCAGCACAGTGTCTGGTACAGAATAGACACTTAATGCTTATTGAATGAATAAGTGGGTGAATGAAACTCATTCCTTAGCAATATTATTTGAAATGAAGAGATTAAAACGTTTCCTGGAAATAGAAAAAAGTACATGCGTGCCCATGCTTGCTGCTCCATTTTGATTGAGAAGGAAATTGATTTTCCCCTTTATTTTTAGAAACAGTCCCTTAAAAATTACCCTCTTCATTAAAAGAAATTTTACATGCATTTTAATGCCACATTAGTTTCGATGTGATTTCTAAAGAGCAGTCGCTCGAGTCAAAGAAAACACAAGATCCCTCTTAGCTTCCTGACAACCATTGTCCTGTAGTTCAAAGAAAGACACACAGTCCCTCCTATCCAGTATGCACAGTTACGTGTGTTGGGGATGGGAGGGTGTAGAATGACTCAGTGCCAAAGGGTCACTTAGTCTATGTTAAATAAAACAGGAGCAGGAACACCTTTCATTTTCTAGAATATTATTTTTCGTTTATTTGGCTTTTTTTCTGTACTAATAATTTTGCCTAAAATACCTGTCAGCACATGTATGATGCTTAGCTGTGATCCTAATCATAAATGGCTTTTATATTTGTTTAGGAAGCTATGTAATTCTGTCTGCCTTGTTAGTGCTGTAACCTGGAATTCACTATTTAAATTCATCTTGCATATCAATAATCTTGTTGAGTATATTTCCTGATAGGTGAATCAGGGAAATTTATTAGTTTGGCTTTTGGCCTTAGTGCCTTGTTTATGGCTGTGCATTTTTGAGCCTGTTAATCAGTAGGCAAAAGTGATTTTGAGATCTTTATTGAATGGATGAATATGGAATCTCTAGTGGACTACAAAGTCTCCTTCCCCTCAATTTTTAATCTCTTTGTGAAGAGTAGGGGTAAATGGTAGAACAGAACATTTTAGAGTATTGTGGCTAAATTAGCAGGAGAGATCCAACAGAGAAGAACTTACTTAGGAACAAATTATAGAATGACACTGGGGCTGATACTGCATGTCAGATGCAGCATTCAAAATAGAACATGCTTAGTTTTATGTTGCTGTTATGACCTCTTTAAAAAAAAAAAAACCCATATGGAGCCTTAACAGGTTACAATTCTGTATTAAACTCAGAAGTTCTCGGTTGCTTTGTTTAAGCACAAGTGGTGGCTAAATATTCAGACTTCTTCAAGGGCGGTAGGTTTGAATTTGAACTGGCATGGAGCATTTGACTCAGGAAATTGAGTGATTTCTCCAATTTTGTACCAGAGGCAGGTCTAGGGCTTTGGTTTTCTGATTCCCCAAATATTGCTGTTTCCATCACACTATGTGGTAAAAAGCCATTTCTTAAAAAAAAAAAAAAAAAAGAAAAGAAAAAGAAAAGAAAAAAAAAGATATTTATTGTCTGGATCTTTATAAAAAGGTTTGCTGACCCTTAATATGAGGTCAGGGTGAAAAAAATTAGTATAAAAATTAACTCTTATCAATTTGCAATAAATTTGTGAGTAAAATATGCTTTCCGAAGAAGCTAAAAGGTAGCATGTTGTTAAGAGATAGAGATGACGTGTCATTTAAGACTAACAAACCCATATGCCATGAAAATAAAGGAGAACTAGGATTCTAGAGACTCTGAGCCCCTGGACTCAGAATCAAGTTACCTGCATGAAGTCTGTGAGTTGCACAGAGTCGGCTCAGGATGGGACATGCCGCACAGACTGTCATTGATGTTGTGCTAACCCTGGTGGGACTTTGAACACTCAACAAATGTCCTTCTTCTTGGCAGGTGGAGTGGATCCAACAGCAAGTGGTAAAAAAACGGACAAAGAGGGATTATGACTTCAGTCGTGCCCAGCCGACTTACTTCAACGATCCCAAGTGGCCAAGCATGTGGTATATGGTGAGGAGGCCTGACCTGGGGCCGTGTTGTGCAGGGATGTCCTTGGGGTCTGGGAGGACACAGGAGCAAGGGCCAGAGACATTCTTCTGTTTCATGACTCACCATGTGAGATTGGTTGAAGGCACATGATGTTTTCTGGATCTTTTTGGAACCTTGCTCTTTGGTTCTAAGGAGAAAGAGAAGGGATTTGGGACTTACAGAATTTCCATTTGAGAGTTTACTCTGGGTAGCCTTCTAAATCTGAGCCAGAGGATAGAAAAATATACCGAGGCCCAGACAGACACCCTTAGACCTATCAGTAATCCCGTTCCTCTCTGATATGCATTGCTTCCACCTTGAAACCCGTCTGGGTAATGGATCCTGGCTCTTGGAAATCATTGAAATGACCCTGCTGGTCACTTCATACGTGCCTGCTTACTTGAGGTAATAATTTTTAAAAACTAGGGAAAATAATTTTTTAAACCAAGGACAAAACTAGTTGGAGAGGGTGTGCCTTGTAGCTAGTTTGGTGGTTCAAGCAAAAACTTGCAGTGAGGGGAACTGCCTTAAGTGTTGGGAAGAGCAGTCCACCTCTTCCCTTGGCATTGCCTCCTTGGAAACTCTATTTCTCCAGTCCCCGAGTTTTGCGGTGGTGATCACTGAGAACTCGGTTACTTTTCTTCATGAAATCCTCATGTCTCCAGTTTGCTCTGTAATCTACAAAGACACTTTAATCTTCTTTGAAAGTCTCTATTGCTCACTATTGCCAGGGGGTTTTCCCCTCACCTGTTGTATTTTTTGCAATCCTGTCCCGGCTTCCTTGCACATCCATAGCATGGTGTGGACCGATCTTATGCTTTCCTGCCTCCGTGCCTTTCATTCCTTCCTCCTGGGGGCGCTCTTCCTGCCTTTCCCCACGGCCTTAGGCGGTCACTCCCCCAGTCTTCGGGACCCATGACAGGCTCCCTGCTTCAAATCTCCCTGGTCTTCACCTGTCCACTCTTTCCTTCCTTGGCTGTCCCGGGCCTTCTGTCTTTACTGTGCATGGCATCCTTCCCTTGCCTCTTTGTTGTACAGCTGTTGATATTTTAATCATACTCCCCTGTTACACGGGATGAGGAGTAGGGTCCCCCGCAGAACCTGACCTAGCACGTTTCAGTGCCAGAAATTTGTGCTGATTTTGAGATGGGTGGAAGTGGCTGGCTTCTCCTCCACTTCCCTTTTCTTAGTCTTACCCAGAAATGGAAGGTTGTGGAAACCCCTCGTTTTGGACCTGAAAAGAATTTTGCATGGAGAACTCTTTCAGATGTAACAAATGAGAGAAAGAGAGAGAGTGTGCATGCAAGCTAGAGAGCCATAAAGCTAAATTCAAATGGAGGTGGAACTCGAAATAGCCTTTGAGTAGAAATCACCTGAGGGAACGGTAAGATACTTGACAGCTGGTAAGCTCCAAGACCAAGGGAGAGTGTGTATCACATGGGAAGGCATTAGAATGAGTGTTGGGAGGACCTAAGGGGCTTTGTCCATGCTGACAAAATGATAAAAGTATAATGGGATTAAGAGATAGGGTGGAAGCAAAATCCCTTGCCACCTCTGTTCAGAAGGCCAAGGAGAGGGAGACACCCCCCCCCCCCTTGCCTTACACCTGTCTCACTGAATGGTGGATATGTAGGGCAGCTTTCCCTGACCCTTTCGTCACTCCAGCAGGGCAGCCTAGGCTCTAGAAGAAACCATGACCAAAGCATTAGCACACTGGCCAGCCTGTGGAGCGAGATCTCTTCCCCCAAGAACCATGGCTGTTTCTTTGTAAATTCCCTTTCACTATGATGAAAGGTTGATGGAAGAGCTTTTGTTTGGGCATTTAAAATGCTGGTTTTTTTCCAACACCTCTTTGATAGTTCAAATAGGTAACATTTTTAGGGAGCACTTGTTGTGTGCCAAGCAGTGGTGCCAAATAGTTTGAGTATGCTTATAATGTAGTGTGAACAAAAGTGTGTGTATGAGTATCGGTCGCTTTAAGAGTGAGGAGTCGATAGCTCCTGTTATTTAGACAACTTGCCTAAAATCACCCAGCCTGGAAGTGGTAGAGACTGCCAAACCAAGCAAGTTAATGGAGTCCATGGGACTGACCTGGCATCCTGTCCTCACCTCACCCTTCTGCTATTTACAAACACTATCATAGGAAAAACCCTCTATTCAACCCTCTAAGGACTTCCAACCACAGAGAAATGGCTAAAATTCAAGCAGAACGGTGGG
Source organism: Canis aureus (assembly GCF_053574225.1). NCBI lineage: Eukaryota > Metazoa > Chordata > Mammalia > Carnivora > Canidae > Canis > Canis aureus. The sequence goes on along the minus strand of NC_135611.1, from coordinate 83,142,273 downwards.
TGCCATGGAAGCTGAACAAATTATCTTGGAAAACTAGAGTGCTTCAAAGCTTCCTATGAAGTAATTGCTTTTCCCTGAACAAAAGCAATGGGAAGTCCGTTACACACCTTATGTATATCTGCCAGGAGTAATATGATAGAATGAGTACTAGTACTTCAAATCTGCCAGCCTGGATGCACATCCTCATTGCTTCACTTACTGTGCCATGAGTGAATCACTTTAACTCACTTCAACTGTAAAATAAGAGTATCTGGCTCTTGTGTACGAGTTAGCTACTGCTGTGTAACAAATCACAGAAAATCAATTTCAAAACAATTATCTCATGGGTTCTTGGGTCAGGCATTCAGACAGGGCCCAGCAGTGATGGCTTCCCTTTCTGTGGTGTCTGGGACTTGAGCTGGATGACTCAAAGCCTTGGGTGAAGCTGGAGGATTCATTCACAAGTGGCTTAGCTATTGGCCTCACCACAGGGCTCCTGAAATGATGTTAGCTTCCCCCAGGGCATATGATGCAAGAGATCATGTTAGAAGTGGTGATGGCTTTTATCATCTAAACTCAAGTCACAGACTGTTTCTTCTAGAATTTCCTATCAGTTCCATGTGCCAGCTCTGATTTAGTGTGTGAGGGGACCGTATGGTGAGGGTGTGTGCACGAAGAGGTATGAGGATTTTTTGGGAAGCTGGTCCCCACAACTAAATGCATTACCACATGAGAAGCCTTTAGCACAGTGCCTTTTCTGACACTAGAAAACCATTAATAAATCTTAACTGTTATTGCTCTCTGACCTTTTAATGCAATACATGCTGTTTCCTTTTGTCTGTTGTTTAAACCGCTGCTAGTCAAGGAAGGGGGGGGATCATATGTCCAGTGGGAACTCTTCAGAGCACTCTAGTGACACATCAGTGACCCAGCTGAGGCAACATACTGATTTTCTTTTTCCTTTCTCTGAGGCCTGGTCCCTGCTACAGTTTCTGAGGGCTGCTTGGCGAACCTCCATAGGGTCCTGCCTTCAACTCATTAGCCTGGGCCCCGGCCTGTCATTCTATATTTATCACAGGAGAGTGGAGATTAAAGAATGGCATGAAGTGTGCCTGAGTGTCTCTTTTAATTAATTTAAAAGCTTTGCCTCTGTTGCTCCTCCCCTTGGAAACTGGTGTGTGAAACCATTATGTCTGGCCTTGGGGCGTGGGCAGTTTATCCAGGGAAATGTGCATCTGCATCTACAAGAGTTGGTTATGGAGGAGACCATGGCTGTATAATTACTCCTCTGTCCTGAAATACTGTGTTCAGGCTTCCAGGAGTCAGGAGGGCCCCATCCTAAAACTAGCACTCACCTCTTGTCGCATCAACAGACTTCTCCCCTACCTACTCTTTGTCTGGCAAAGGGGTAAGCCCTGAGGCTTGAGGAAGCCATGATTTGTGCTTCCTAAGAAGGTCAGTAAAGCAGGGGAGCTTTACTGGGCAAAGCTCAGTATGAAAGCTTGCTGGGCAAAGGACTCCTTCCAGAAGTTTCTCTGGGATCATATACGTACATCCAGCCTCTGCTCCTTGAGCTTTGGGCTGTAATTCTTGCTTGCAGGTCTGCTACTTCCATTGGGAGAAGCTAAAACCTCCTGAGTAGCTTTTTAAAACCTATCCAAGCTTGGGCTCCCCCATCAGCGATTCTTTGTTTTCGAGAGTGTGGCTCGAGTGGTGGGATTTCATTGGTGCTAACTCAGGTTGGAGAAGCTTGGCAGCTAGGTAAGAATGCTGTGTTACTTAGTGCCCTGAGTCTAGTATATAGTAAATACTCAATAAATGCTCATCAAATAAATAGTTGAGTAAGCTGAATAAAAAGAAATCTGTGATGATCTCCACAGTAGACAAAATAATCAATCCCATTTGTTGAATGCTTAGTATGTGTCAAGCATGCTGCTAGACTTCTACATGTATTATCTTAACACCAGTGTTCCAGTGAGCTGAGGACCATTAATATAGTGATTTTACACATGAGGAAATTAAAGAAAGGACAAATTAAGTAACTTGTCCAAAGTCACCCTGCTTACCAGGGACAAGCGCTGGTATTCAAACCCGGCAACTCTGACCCCATAGGCTGGACTTCCAACCTTGATGTCCATGGTACACACACTGCTAGGGGTCAGAATCATCTGGAGGGATTGCTGCCCACCTCACTCACACCCCCATCCTGGATCTGGGAATTTGCATTTCTGACAGTTTCCCAATCTATGCTGTCGTCAGGGTCCCAAGACCCCTTTGAGACCTCTTTGCTCTACGCCATCTCAAACATGAGTTTCTATGAATACAGCTGGCTCTTGTCTTCCCATCATCAGCTGGGGCACGGAGGGGTTTTTAAACTTATGGGACACTTTAAAGCACACTTGGTCAACTTAACTTGTTTTTCTTGATCTTCTACCTTTTTCTTACATTTTCTAGTTGGGAAACTGGCAACTTTGACATGAGAAGACATTTTTACTTTGCTTGCACTGATTGAAAATACTCTTGGCTTATATATTCTTTCAAGATGCTCCACAGGCAAAGGTTATCTGACAGGAAAGGTCATGAAGATTTAGCCAAGTCTTTAGGAACTCAGTATGGCAGAAATGGTCTTAATGTACCCAGCTGGTATAGTGGAACGTTTTGATCCTACCAAAGAAAATTCAGTGTGACTCTAGAGACAGCAAGGCTCTAGAAGGTGCCTCTTCAAGAGTCTGGAAATGCCAATCGAACAAATTCAGGGGGTTAAATATTTAAATAAGTTATTGGAAAATACTTCAGATACACAGAAATTGTAAAGGATGCCATGGACGCCTATCCACCTCTGCCCAAACTGAGGAATAGAACCCTATACTGTTGGCCCCCTGTGAGCTCTGTCCTAATAGCATCCCTTTATCCCCTACAGAGTTAGCAGATGCAGATTTGAAGTACATGAGGGAGATCCCCTTTGTAGGCAGATGCTTCTCTTTGTGGGGAGGGTATTCAATTTGCAGCAGATTAACATTATTTGAAATCATCATAAAACACCCATTCGTGGCTCGAATTTGACACTCGGCTCTTGACCAACAGTCTCTAGAAGACCACCTGGAAATGAAAATTGGATGAAAAATTAAATTTGATAGAAAAGGTCTTTTGTTCCTTTTTGTCATGTAAATGTTTTATTGTGTAAAGAATTTGATGGAGCATTGTACGATATCTCTTGTCTAACTTACAGAACTAATAATTTGGGAGGAAAAAAGAAAAACTAACAATTATTTTAGACAAGCCCATAGGAAAAAACTTAATTATTATTATTATTTTTTGGTTCCTGACTGATGGAAGGCAAGCTCAGTTCAAAAGGGAAAAGTGAGGAAGGGCTTGTGAAATCTTACTCTTTGACTCTCAGACTTTAGTAGTAGGTATGACTGAATTCTGAATGTGTCGTCTTAGCACACTAGAATTTTCTGTGATGAATATAGGGTGGCCTATTTAATATGCATTTTTCATGCCAGGCTCTAATAAATGGACTCACTTTTTTGATGTACTACCTCAAGATTTCATGAAAGCTCTCTGGGTGGCTTTTCTGAGGGGAAAAATTATATTTGTCGATCAGCAGAGTGAAAATTAGCTGAGTTCGGCTATGCATGTGGGGCATATCTGCCAAAAACTATGAACTAGCTAGGATAGTAATTGTGAAAAATGATTTTAAGCCACATGATTCTTTCTCAGCCAACTGGATGGTGTTCAGTACTCCAAGAGTTTGAGACATTGCTGTTTCTGTGGTTGGCACACATTTTCCTAATGATTTATACTGTCATTTGACTCTAATAAAATTTGGTGGAGTTTGTGGCATTATTGTCCTGGCAGCTTGGAAATCATCCTTTTAAAACACCCCATTTAGCTGGCTTAATTGAAAATGCAACATGGTGCAAATCTGCAACCATGTGGCACATCTTGATGCAAACAGGAGGTCTTCTGAGGAAGGACAGACTCCAGCCAAGCAACAAATGATGGACTGGTAGGAACTAATGGGGGCTTAGACATGATTTTGGTGTACAAAAATTTACTTCTAACTAGCTCTGTGACCTGTAGAAAGGTATTTTAGATCAACTTTAGCCCATCTGAAAAAATGAAAAATCTGGTCTGGATATATTTTCCTAAGTTCATTCGTGCTTGAACGTCCTCTAGTTCCACATTGCAAATTCAACTGGATACTGGGTCAAGAGAGACCACACACCACCAGGGGCTCATGTCTTGATTTACGCCTCAGACCCACCCCATGAGCTCCCAACTGTTATGTACCGTGCTTTGGTTTCATTGGTAGCTCAGATTCGCTATGTCCCCTGTGTTGGGGGTCCCCAAGACCACCCCAGGTTTCGTGATTCATGAGGAAGGCTCACATGATTCAGCATATAGTCACATTCATGGCTATAATTTATTGCAGTGAGAGGGTACAACACAGAATCAGCAAAAAGAAAAGCCACATGGAGCAAAGTCCAGAGGAAACTAAGCGTAAGCTTCCAAAAGACTTATTTCAGTGGAGTCATACAGAAAGCACTTAATTCCTCCAGCAGCAAATTGTGACACCATGTGTGAGATGTTGCCTACCAAGGAAACTCATTAGGGACTCAGGGTTCAGGGTTTTTATTGGGGATGGTTGTATAGGTACTCAGTGCCTCCCATGTACCCAAATTTCATGCTCCCTGAAGGTATTTATGCACACAATATGGTCTGTGCTAAACACTTTAGGCATAATGAAACATTTTGATGACAGAATGGTGAGAACTCTACCCAAATCCAAGTTCCCAGATGCCAGCCAAGGGCATTTAGGGGGGCCAAACACACAAGTGGCTGAGTTGAAGAATAGCTCAAGTTTTATTAAAACTTTGTGTTCACTGAACAAGTAAATTAACACCAAAGAAAAATGCTCAGAAGTATTCCCTCCCAAAAAGCAAACTGAATCCCCAGTATGGTCCATATTTGTTTTGTAGACTGGGAAATCCAGCTGAATCAAAGTTTTTGTCAGGCAAATATTCATTCATTCGTTCATTCATTCCTATTTAGCAGAGATTTATTTTCTTCCCAGCATTTCAAATACTCCCAACACCAAGGATAAGATGGTCAATAAGTTGGCCACAGTACCTTCTTTAATGAAGAGTCAGTGGAACATTTTATGGGTAGAAATTTGGATTCTTTTACTTGACCAAATCAGTTGATGGTAGTCTGCAGAAGTGCCATAGCAGAACTCTCTTGCTTGCTTATTATCATGATGACTGTGAGGACTTCATGTGATTTCGCTACCCCACATGCCAGCTATGGTGGAAGTCCGTATGTTAGGAATATGAAAGTAACCTATAATTAACTAGTCAAAGTGCCAGTAATAGATGATCCACTTGAAAAAAAAATCACTTCAGATAATAGTCAACCTTGCCAGGTGCAAATTATTACAGTCTTTATGAATTTCCCTGAGCAAGCTAGAACTTATTCCATACTGGTCACTTATCTTCTCAGCCTTCTTTTCAAAGAAGAAAAGTACGTGAGTAGTCAGGTCCTTTGGGCCCCACTCTCACCTGATGAAGGGTCTGTGAATAGAAACAAAGGTGTGTTTATCAAGATTGTAGTCAAACCTTTTCTTTCATTAGTACCTCATTTTCTGTTGGAGAGTGGGTAGCAACTGACCCTTCAGCTCCCTTCATCTGTGGTTGTCTTAACATGTTGAAGACAAGTTCTTTTTTTATCAGTTTCTCTGAATTCCTCACTTCTCATTTACTTTTCACCCCACGTGAGGGCTCGTTCCAGTGATGAAAGCAGTTTTGGCTTATTTTACTCCTCTCTCGGCCAATAAGTAGGATTCTCTTAGTAAGTACTCAGTAAATGTTGTTTGAAAGTGAGAAGAGAGAGTCAGTGGTTCAGTCTTCGTCTGACGTTTTCCAAATTCATAGAACTGAGCTGGCACTTCCGAAAGGACGATGTGCCTTCAAATGTCTTGCGTTGAGAATTCAAATGTGACAATTATCAGAGGCATCCGGAATGCTGTTTTTCCTTGATCTTGGTTAGCAGTGAACGTGACTTTTACAGTAAAGTAAAAGAAATGATTCTTCGCATTGCAGGGATGAGAAGAATTGAGACGCCCCAGCCGCCTGGGGAAGAGAAAGTAATAACTGTCTTCAAATAGAATGCACACACACATCAATATGATTTTTCCAGTTTCTCAAGTGTGAGAAAATCCTTGGTAGACGGTCTCAGCCTAGGGATGGGATTCTAGGCTAGCAGTGGATAATCCAATATGCAAATAGTCCATGCTGAGAGACTCCCTGCACGACAGATGAAGGCAAATCACAGCGAGATAGGTAGATTGGAACTAGAAATTCCAGGAAGAGGATTTGATTACTTAATCGCGTAGGTCAGAATCAAAGTTTGGTTATAACGTGGAGGTGCTCTTTGTGATGGGAGGCGGTGTGGACAAAGTAAAGAATGTGTTCACTGATTAATCTTTCCTTGATTAAAAGGAGAAGAACCTTATAAGTAATATCTTTATGCTAAGGAAAAAAGTCAGTTTGGATACGCCTATTCATGTATTTAGTACAAAATTTACAGGATAGCCTTAATGACTACTTGGAAGAAATGTATCTTTTTTTTTTTTTTTTTTACATCTGTCTTTTTTAGTTTCCTGGTTAGTCGAATTTTGACCCTTCTAAAAAGCCTACTGAGATGGAAGTTCTGATCCAAACAGACTAAATTAGCATGTCTGAAGTAGAGAGAATCATGCCGAGGTAGCACAGGATTGAGTTCTTTTAATGATCTCTTTGCATGGTTTCCGGAAACCGGGTTAAATTAGTGTTTTAAGGCCTGATGTTTGGGTTTGTTACCTAGTGATAGAGAAACCATTTTCATTTTTCAAGGAACTAAAAGAACTTCACTGAGTGTCTCCACAGTAGTGAGTTAAGCATAACAGCACTACATAAATGTGCTTTTAGATCATTCCTGATATGCTGAAGTGTTTTATATGCCTCCTCTCGTTTTGCATTCATGCCTGTACACTGAATCTCAGGCCCTTCTGCTTCGCATCCATGCACACTACATACACAAGCACACGGAAACCAGTTCTGTGAATGTTTTGGCAACTAGTGCTCTGAGTCAGGTGGTCTTTAAGAAGATACGGGGGAGGTGGGAGCTCCTAGACCACCAAATTGGAATGAGTCTGAAAAATAACCTCAGCTCATGTTCAATACCCACTTTGTAAATTTTCACTAACCAGAAGTATACTCTCCTCAGATAGCCCTTTCTTCCCATAATGAACAATTTAGTTCAAAAACACTTCCTCATACTTGATCAGAAACTTATGTCCCTGTTGCTTTATGCACTCCTAAATTCCAGGTCGAAATTCCAGGTTGAGGATCACATCTGATCCCTATTTCACCAGCTTTCACTGCAAACATTACAGGAACTGTTTGGAAATTGAAAGCAAAAGTAGAGAGAATAACATAATGAACCCCATGTCCCTATCACCCACTTCGGTAACGATCAACTCAAGGTCAATATTCATTCATTTATTGCCTCCTCTATTTGATTATCTTCAAGCAATTCATACACTTCATTTCATCCCTGAATATTACAGTATGTATCTCTCTAAGATGAGAGCCATTTTTTCCACAATACAATCATAATATCTTTTTTACTTGTAAAAAATTAATAATTTTTTTATATTGTCAAATGCCCCATCTGTTTCAGATTTTCCCTATTGTCTCATAAATTTTTTCTTTGTAATTTGTTTGAGTCAAGATCCAAATGAGGCTCGTACTTTGTGATTGGTTGGTATTTCTTTTAAATTTTATTTTACAGCTTACCTCCATTTTTTTTCTCCTTTGAAAATTTTTGATTGAAGAATCTAGGTTACTTAGGGCTTGGTGTGGTCTAGATCTTGCTGATTGCATTTTCATCGGGTCCTTTAGCATGTTTTGTTCCTAATTTACCACTAAGTCAATAGGTAGTAAGAGGTAAAGGCTCAATCAGATTCAAGTTCAAATTTATTTTTGAGAAGGTGAGGATGAGATAGCTCAGTACCTAGTTGTTATATGTGCCTCCATCAGCAGGTACAGAGTATCTGCTTTGTGATCTTAGTGGTTACCATCTTGTAGATCCATCAGGGTTTAGAAAATAGTGATCTTCTCTTTCTGGGATTCCTTCTTCATTTATTTGGCTGAAATGTTTTGATAGAAAGGGATTACCCATCAATTATTTGCCACCATGACGTACAGTTCCTACAGTTCTTTCATTTATCGGAAGCATTCACTGAAAGCTATGAGCAAGGTTTTTTTTGTTTGTTTGTTTGTTTCATTACCAAGAGTGGATTTAAATATATTTCATGTATTTTATTTCATTGACATTATAAATATCTTCCTTGCAGTGAAAACCCATTTAAGTTAGCCCCTAGGTCCTTTTGACATGACCCCAATATTCTTTTTCTGTGGTATAACAAGCTGTCCCATACTCTTCATGTGTATTTCCTGTTCCAGACGTGGAATCAACCATTTCTCCAAAGACCCCTTCTACCCCTCTTTTTTTTTTTTTTTTTAATTTGATGTTTAGAGACAATAATAGGAGTGCTGAGATTCTCACTATTGTCGAATTAGATTTTAGGACTTTGTAGTGAACAGAGTTGGAAATGTGCATTATTATGTATAAAATATAGCAGGAGTTTACACAGATACGTCCAATTTGAAAGCTATTCTACAGTTTATTTACTCTCATTAGTCTCACATCTGTATCTTTTCCCATGCTGACAATTCCGTTCTCAGTGACGCCAACCGAATTCCCTGCTGATTTAAATCTATTCTACCATCATAGTTGTTTTTCTTTTTTTTTTTTTTTTTATTAACATGTTTTAATTTATTTCACATTCTGGGCTGTCAGTGGAAGAACAGGAAATATTACAAAGACATATATTTCTCTAGCTTGTAGAGGCAATAGATGGAGAGGAGCAAAACCATCTGTTCCAGCAACCTGATGCCTGGGAATTAATATTCTATTTTGAAGGGATGAAATTAACTTCCCTAGGTCTATGCACAATAGCATATAATTATTTCCCCTAATGTGCCTACTTTAGAAAAGAGTATATTAAACTTGCCATTCTTTATTAGTTTGAAAGATGAAGTAAAACAGGACTAGAAACATTTCTAATTGTAGAAGTTTGTCCAAGGAAATGAAAGATTAAAGAGATCCGTAATGATCAAACCTGATTCAATCTGGACAAGAAAAAGGGAATGTGCAATGAACAAATCATTTAAACTGGTTGTACACACTAATGAGCATTGAATTAGTTCTATCCTCCTAGGACTTAAGAACTAGGAGTTAACACAGACCGTTCAATAAAAGCATTAATTCAATGTGTAACAGAAGGGAAAATGAAGGAAAGCAACAAGAAAAGTAATTCCCACAGAAAAAAGTAAATTAGTAATGATTTTATTCATTCCGCAACGTTTATGGAGCTCCTCCTACGTATCAGACATAAGTTAACCTGCTGGGGATACAAATCTGAAAAAAGCTGTGTGCTCCGTTCCCTGGCCAAGTCATAGGCAGGCTGAGCAATCACTGACTTTCTGTGCTAACAACATAGTACAGGCATGCACATGAGTACTGTGGCCCCCTGCAAGTATATTTAAGCTGTTTGATATGGAGTTATAATCTTTCATTTGATTGCCCAGATCTCAAATTTCTAATGTGGAAGTGGAAACTAAGTGATGGCAATTGAGTGATGGTACATGATAGGACTTCTTTTTCGGGAGAGTGAGCGATTTCCACAGCCATTACAAAATTTAGTTCTGATGAAACACAACTTCTAAGGATTGTAAATAGATATCTCCAAAGGCAAGTGGTTTGGAATATACTGGTTTGAACAAACTTAAAAACACTTCTTTCCTGCAGGACTTCTCAGAGCCTTTATTATTCTAATATGCTTTGTGAATTGGTGAGAGAGGGATATACATGTTAAAAAAAAAAAGTTTCTCTAACTTGTCCTAAGAAAATATATTTTGAATGAAATGTTTCATTTGAGATTGTTTGAATTGTAAGTTATCAGAAAATTCAGTCCAGACTGTGGGAGAAGGAAAAGTGATAGAAGAGAGGGAATTGATCGGCGTGTGTGACCGCAGCCTGGCCCGCCTCCCTTGATCCAGGAGCTAAAGTGGCTCTCTGGGACCTGGTTCTTCCTACCACTCTACGTAGCTCTGATCCCTCCAAGTGTTGGTCTCATTCCAAGCAAGCTTTCTGCTCATTACAAGTCACCTGTCCATAACCCCTAGTTCAAATCTAATGGAACAACGAGAGCTTTTGCTGTGATGTTCTGAGAAAAGTTCTTGGGGGTGCACACCTTGTCCATCGTGCCTTACCTCCTCCCCTATTCTGTTCTTGTTTTCTGACCAGTGAGTCTTCCCTGCCTTGTCCAACACCCTTGGGACACAGTGCCTTAGAGGGAGAGCAGGAACTAGGTAGCAAAAGTAACAAATGTGAGTCTGGAGGGAGGAAGGCAGTCTTTCCACCTCGACAGACGTCTCGGGGCATGGGTGGGCACCCTTGTCATGCATGTTCCCCGCCCAAGCGAAGGCAGCTGTTGATACAAATCCCCCACCAGACAGCTTGAAAGAAGAGACAGCTGGCCCGCCTCCTCAGCTAGGGCCCCGCGTCTAAGGGCAGTGGGTGGTCTGCGGGGCACTGGCGTGGCTTCCACTTGGCTCCCTGGTGCCGCCAGCTGCCAGCTGCCTCTCCCTGGATCATCTGGAAGGCTGTCATTATGGCATGTGGACTCTGCTTCATGCCCTTTGGGGCTTCACTGCCAGGTACTTTAAAAAAAAAAAAAAAAAAAAAGTTGTGCCTGTAGTCGTACTTTCTCCCCAGTGGTTCATTTTGACGAATTGGCAATCTACAGATAAGTTGGAAGACTAGTAGTAACCTCTACTTTCATTCACCTGGATTTGCCAAAAGTTAATATTCTCTCTCTCCATACACAAACACACACACACACTCATACTCTTCCTGAATTTTGAAAGTTGCAGGCATTATAAAAATGCACCCCTTAATGTTTCAGGATGCCTCTCCCAAGACTCTTTTCCCATATAACCAAAATTACCATTTTCACTTCTACGAAAGTGATCTCACCCAGTTTACTATCTTCAGATCTTCCCAGTGGTCGCAAAAAAAAAAAAAAAAAAAAAAAATTGTCCATCTATTCCTTTTGATCTGTTTGATCTGGAACTCAGAATCCTACATGGCTATTTTTTTTTAATTTTTTTTAAATTTTTATTTATTTATGATAGTCACAGAGAGAGAGAGAGAGAGAGAGGCAGAGACATAGGCAGAGGGAGAAACAGGCTCCATGCACCGGGAGCCTGATGTGGGATTCGATCCTGGGTCTCCAGGATCGTGCCCTGGGCCAAAGGCAGGCGCCAAACCGCTGCGCCACACAGGGATCCCTACATGGCTATTTTTTGTTACATCTCTTTCTTTCCTTTAATCTAGAAGATCCCCTTGTCCCTTTACTGGGGGTAGGAAGTGGTCTTCATGTTGATGGTTTTGATGAGTCCAGGTGGTAGTTGTAGAATAAGTCACACTTGGGATTTGTTTGGTGGCTTTTTTTTTTTTCAGGACTATAAGGAGAAGTAAACATTTTTGGTACCAAAACCACCCAGGTGAGATGATGGCCTTTTCAGGGTTTCACGTAAGAACTTTAGAAGTTCTATTTTTGGTGGTGTTAAATGTATTTACTAGGTTGGTTGAGGTATCTGTTAGTTTGTTCCATGGTAAATGTATGTTTTGTCTCTTTAATTAATCAGAAATTTGAGGGGTAGTGTTTTGAGACTCATGAATATCATGTTGCCTGTCAACTTCTCTCCAAGATTTGAGCATCCACTGGAGATTTCTGCCTAAATTGATTGCTAGATCAGTGGTTGCAGGATGAGGATTTTCTAATCCTATGATCCCTTCTTCATTCCTCTTCCTTTTTAATATTCCCCTGCGCTCATGGATGCTTTCTAAATGTAACAACTCCTTACTGACATCATTTCTTTTTGGTTCTTAAATTGTCCCATGTTTGGTGAGAGGGTGAGTTTTCAGGTTGACTCCTGTGTCCTTTGGAGAAGTCCCCGAGCAGGTTTGTGCTTCCCCTTATACAGTACAACAACATGTTCCCTTTGCATTTTCTCTACCTCAGACCCAGAGAGAGCCATAGCTCCAAGTAGATGGTTTCTCCTGTTGAGGAATGATATTTTGTAGTGAAAATTTTAGTAGTAAGGGTGTCCCTCATTCTAGGTCCCTTTTCAATGGACAGAGTGTAGAGATCTGTGTCTGGAGTTCATTGTGTCACCCTGGTTGAGATGCAATAGCATACGTATATACTCTTGTCACCCCGTTTCATATTCTTTTTTTTTTTTAAGATTTTATTAATTTATTCATGAGAGACACAGAGAGAGAGTCAGAGACACAGGCAGAGGTAGAAGCAGGCTCCCTAAGGGGAGCCTGATTTGGGACCTGATCCCGGACCTGGATTTTTTTAATGATTTTTTTTAAATAAAACAATTTTGCTTCAGTGCAAATGTGTCAAAAAAATGTCTCATACAACTTAGCAGGAACAGTTTCCACAGCCTTTCACACTGTTGACAATTTCTTCTTGTAGTTTCTTCCTCTCCTCCTCTTTGGACACATTTTCTTTCTTTACATCCCATGTGGGGTTACCATGGTTCTGCACACGGCTCCTCTGTGTATGCCACATTTCTGAATAGATACTGCCAGGGTTCACAAGCCAGCCGTGGTGGGTACCACGTTCAGCTATCTTGCCTTGGTCCAAGACAATGATTTCATCTGCATCAACCACTGCTGACAATCTGTGTGCAATGAAAATAGAAGTTCTATGTTTGACTGCATCGTGGGATCAGGTCCGGGATCATGCCCTGAGCTGAAGGCACACGCTTAACCACTGAGCCATCCAGGCATCCCAGAAGGAGAGGGAGAGAGAGAATCTCAAGCAGGTTCGGAGCCTGACTCAGGGCTCGATCTCACAACCCTGAGATCATGACCTGAGCAGAAACTGAGAGTCGGACGCTCAACCCACTGAGCAACCCAGGCACCCCCCACTCCATTTCACATTCTGTCCCTTCCCTCCCACAGTGAGAATCATGGTTCTCATCAATATTAATAAATTTACTACTGTATATACAAATGGTACTTGAATTACTTTACCGATATCACTGCCAATGATGGACTTACATAAAACCCAAGATTTCTTTTTGTTCTTAGAATAAATCCCACAGAGGCAAGAGTCAGGCTACTTTAATCAAAAGTTGCTTGAATAAATACTTTTTTTCCCTCTATGGTTTCATCATTAATTTGATAGATAGCTACGTTAATTTATTTCTGCTCTGTTTGGTTGTAAAGCTCTGTCCCCTATCTTTGTATATTTAATTTTATTTGTTTTCTTTTGGAATATGTAAAATATATGGTTCAAAGTAAAATGCATAGGATACTACACATGCATTGTTTTTCTTTTTGATTTAATCACTTAATATACCCAGGGAATCACTCCTTATTAGTTCATAGAGACCTCCCCTTCCCTCCCCTCCCCTCCATACTGGCTAACCTTGTACGTATATTTCTCAGTGACATTAGGGCTTTATTTTCAGAATAAATTCCTGATTGTGAGATTGCTTAGTCAAAAGGCAGAAGCAAAGGTTAGAGTTTGCTTAACCTCCTCAGCAGGGCTAGAAGAGCCTACATTCTCATCGATGCGCTTTAAGGGGACCTCCCCTCCCACCTTACCGTACTGTCAGTTGTGATTTGGGTGGGTCTAGCAGATGGGAAAGGGCACTTCTGTGTGTTATTTGATATTAAGATCACAATGCCTATTTGATATCATTTTCATTATATTTATATAATTTATATCATTATCATCTCTTATTCTTCAACATTGGAAAATACTCTCTTAGGAATTAGATTGTGCCTTATGAGCCAATTTTAATGTATTTTTTTAGTGGTGACCTTTAAACTTGTATATATAAATATGTACAAATATGACCAAAATGTCTCAATTTTGTCATACTACTTTATTTTATATCTATTTCCACATGTATTTTACATACATACACATTTTTATATATTTGTGTATATACATATAAATTTTATATATGTGCATTTTATATACATATATGTATGCTACTTTATATACATATATATGCACATATATACATACATATGTATGTAATCTGTATGGTGTGACTTTTACTGTGTTTTCTTGTGTGGCTTATTTCTGCTCTTTTAAAATAATTTCTTCTGGCTTTGGGGAAGGTTTCTATTATTATTTTAGTGATTATTACAAATAACATTTATATCTTCTTCATTCCTTTTTTCCTCACTTTCGCCTTCTATATTTAGATTGTCAGCTTTAAAGGATGTTATTCAACTCTTACCTATCATTAGGTAAGATTCATTAGCTATTCATTAACTTATTCTATTTTACCATTTCTGTTTTTTCCTTCTTCCATTTTAAGTTCCTTTCTCCTGCTTTATCACAACACAGAATATATGCTTATTTTTTCTCCCTCTTTGTTCCTACCTTTGCTTTTAGTCTTAGGTTTATACTTAAATGTATTTCATGCTCATGATCAGTTCTAATGCCACTTATGTGTTGGTTGGGTGAAGCACACCCTCTGCCACACAGCCTAGAAGGAAGGGGTTTAGTATTCCCTAAGTTATTAATTATATAAAATAGTTTTTGTAGCTTTGATACTTGAAGGACACTGATTGATTTTTTTTTTAACCTTGCTAGTGACTCTTTTCTCTCTCTCCCTCTTTTTTTTTTCTTTGATCCAGTAGCACAGATTTTTTTTTTGTTTTGTTTTGTTTAATCTTTTTTTAGAGTACTGTTTTAACTCTTTTAGAGTACTTTTAAAAATTAGACAGTTATAAGCATATTGGATCTTCTTTGCCTGTTTTGTTAGTTACTTGCCCTGGGATCCTTTTGACCTCTACTTTGTTTTTTGTTCTGTTCTCTGTATATATTTATACTTTTCCTCAGTGCTCCTTTTTTTTTTAAGATTTTATTTATTTATTCATGAGAGACACAGGAGAGCCAGAGGCAGAGACACAGGCAGAGGGAGAAGCAGGCTCCATGCAGGGAGCCTGACGTGGGACTCGATCCCGGGTCCCCAGGATCACACCCTGGGCTGAAGGCAGTGCTAAACTGTTGGGCCACCAGGGCTGCCTTTCCTCAGTGCTCCTAATTTAATTAATTTCATTACTATTTTTAATCTAGTTTCATTTTTGATTTATTTCTAGGGTTTTAGTCAATACTAGTTTCACATCTTAGGTTTTTTTTCCTGTTCATATATGTCTTTAAATTTTTAATTTGAGCTATGGTCTCATATCTACAGGTTCTATTTTAGTGTGTTTCATTTGGGTTCAGGTGTTACAGTTTTGTTCCGTTGCAGAGTTTTGAGCAGAATTTCTATAAGCTGGGGTATTTTTGATTCACTTTATATTTTGTTCCTGTAGAAACCTTGCATGAATATCTGTCTACTAGTTTCCATTCATTTTGTACTATTTTCTTAGACCATTAGTAGCAGCTGTGCAGAGAAAAAAAAAAATAGGAGTTCAGGTGACTAGTTAAGTTTTAGAGTTCAAGAGTGCAATGGCCTTTTGATACAGTACAGTTCATCCATTTTGATCAAGGTTTTTGGAGGGAGTTGGTCTTCTGGCTCTGTGACTTTCTTTTTTCTTTTTTTTTTTTAACTTCTACTTTTTATCTTTTTCTTATCTCCTCCATCCAGTCTTTGAAGAGTGTCTTTTCCAAGTTGCTTTTTAGTGCCCAAAAGTGATGCCTTCCAAGACTGCCATTTCTGCTTCTTTGCACCTTGAGCCCTACCTGGGCTTCACATCTGTTCTTAGTATTCTACTGAAGACTGAGCTTTCTTGTTATGTGATAATTGTATCTGTGTTCTATCACCATCTGGGCTTCTGCTGCCTCTTTATTTGTCTGCTTGGTCTCTACCTGACTATATGCATAGGAGTGGTCTCCAGAGCTGGTTCTGCTGGATTTGAACATGCTTTGGGATCCATTTTATTCTTTTATCTTAATTAGGATGTAGATTTATATTACCAATATTTTAACAATTTCTATTTGATACATCTATGTTTTTTGAAGGAGGCATGAAGAGATTACAATTTATGTGGTTTTTATTATCCTATTCAAACCAGGATTAGATTCTCAGAGCCTGTTCTGGATATGAAGAAAATGGAATGCCATATTTTTCCTTCTCTTTGTATTCCTACTAAAACCATCTTAATTCTTCTTTAGGAGACCCAAATGCAATTGGTTGAACTAGGAGACATCATAAGCAATAATAGACAAATTATTATCTTTCCACAGAGTCACTCCTATTAGACTTGTGGCACTAAAGGTTTCCGGATTTAGCTAATAAAAATATAGGAAACCTCATTAAATTTGATAAATAATAATTAAGGTAAATCATGAATAACTTTTAGTATAAGTATGTCAAATAGGGATATGTTAGAAAGGATGAGTCTGATACTGAGGGTCTTCTTCTTTTGTGAGGAAAATCCTCCTTTCTTCTCTCCCTTCCACCCTCCTTCCTTCCCTCCTTCCCTCCTTCGCGGGATACTGGTGAGGGATGTCATATGTGAAGCTGTGGCACATACCTTGCAACCAGAAGACACTTTCAGGGGGCAGAGGTCAGCTAAGCATGGTGGCTGAGCAGCCTCAAGGGGCCTGGTTCCTTAATGATATCATTAAGCTGTTCCACCAAACTTGGAATCCTCAACTTCCTGATTCCTTGAGTAATAATTAAATACCTTTCTGACTCTAATTCATTAGATGTTCTCTTCTTTGTAGCTGAAAACATTCCAAGCTAATAGAAACTTACTCTGACTAGAAAGTAGCTGTAGGAATTTTATAAATTAAGCCCATCTTTTAACAGGAAGTTTTATTTTTTATTTGTTTTAGTTACAGGCTTTTGGGGGGGGGGCAGTGATCTGTCCCTTTATTGTTTATTGGCCTTTTCTTCCCTCCTACTGAAAGGAGGAGAGTGGGCTTTGTGTCATGTCATTCGAGCAGCTGTTTGAATCTCTTCAACACCAATTCAACATCTTATAAGGTATCTTGCCACTTTCTCAACATTGGAAGTCTCTTCCCTAAATCAAAAGTGGAAACATACCATTGTTAGATGCTGGGATGTTTTGGATTGCAACTGACTGTGAAGTATTTGTATTAGTTCCCCATGAAAAGCCTGCTAATTGGGAAGGTAGAAATGAAAACAGATGCTCAGAAAATGGTGTTATAGATACATAGTGTAGTCCTGGCGTGTATGTCCATGAAGAGTACAAATACTAGTGTTGAATTTAATTGATGAAACGTTCCTCCCATTAGTAAATGGGGGGAAAAAGTGACCTGTGTTGTAGGAGCAGTGTTCCAGTTTGCCCTGAATATGCCATGGTAAGAGTTACTACAGAGAAGGTGCAGTGCCCTTGTCCTGAAAATGAAGATGGACTACTATATTTATTTTAGTGCTTTCCTGGAATTCCTATTTTTCTCCAACCACAGAAATTCTGTAGGATGCTATTAAAGCAAGTTGCTTGGTTAGATTCTTGAAAGGATTCAGCCTTTTTTTATTAGTAAGAAAAACATTTCCAATTACACTTGCTAGTGTAGGATAAAAATGACTTTGTTTTCTTGCTCATTATACTTCAGAGTCTGGAGAGAAGCTTCACCAGGTTGAAGAAGCAATCTTTTCTGTGGGTTCCTTTATTGAATAGCTCATCCAGTATATTAGAGAACCTTCATCTTTTCTGAAGCATGTACTGTTTGCCACTAGAAAGAAGCACTAGATATGTGATTGGCCTCTCCAATCAAAATGTTTCATTTCCTTACAAGCAACTTGGTAGATTTTATACTAGTTTACATCTTTAAGTGGACACTGAAAGCAAAGATGTTCAAGTAGACTAAGACGTATTTTTACTCCGTCTAGAAGGAACAGTGTTAAAGTAGGCTTTTCAGTAGTTATCTGAGTTGATTTTGTTGATTGCCAAAGGTAAGATTGTTTTTGCTTGGCAGTAAAAATAGATTTATTTTTCTGTGGATCCATCACAGTAATAGCACATTTCACACTCTATGCTGCTGGGGGTTCTTTGACTTTAGAAATTTTTTTGTTTTGCAATTTTTATTTGAAGTGGTTTTTGTTTTGCTTTGTTTTTTTTTTTTTTTAATTTTAAATGGCAATAGGTCTGGATCCTCAATTTTGCTCTAGCTTGCTCTTCTAGGGCTGGGGTTGATTATCTGATTCACATAAACATCTCTTTTCAAAACGACATTTCTGTGTTTATCGAGTAAAGGTTAGCTTAGTAATAGCAAAATTGTAAAGAACTCGAGATGCACATTTAATAACATTCCCTTGATATTATCCAAAATCTCTTCTATTTCCTCTGTTACTATTGCTATAATCGTTAATTTTACTGTGTGTCTCATTTGTCTATTTCTGATCTGCCTACTCTGATTTGAATGGAAACCTAGCGAAGGCCAGACCCTGTTTACTCATTCTGTGATGTAGACACAAAACATTTAATTAGTATTGTTTGGGATGTGAAAAACAAACTAATGGGACATAAGTGAATGAAAGAAATGTTTTGACAGCTAACAGCTATAGAGAAAAGGTGTAACATAACTGCCATTCCTGTAGCTATTATGGGATGGCATCATGACACTGTAGATACATGTCCTTCAGGACGGCTGGGAGATAACTGGGACAAATGCACCTTAAAATCTAAATCTTACCCATAAGGTTGAAAATTCTCCAGCTGATCATGTTCAATGATCTTCTGTTCTTCTACTAAAGAGTACATTTAGTACATTCTTACATTCCACATCACTCGAGCCTTCAGGGGCCGGAAGCCCCAGGGACATCTGCTGGCAACTGAATGGGAGGCCCCAGTGAGAACCACCTCGTCACACCGCAGCACTGTGAGCCATAGCAGTTACTGCTGTCAGCCCGTTAGATTATGGGCTAGTTTATACTGTAGGAAAAAGAAAGGGCTGACAATACAGACTCTTTATCGATCGATTGATCGATTGATTGATTTGATTGATTTGTTCATGAGAGACACAGAGAGAGGCAGAGACACAAGCAGAGGGGGAAGCAGGCTCTCTGTGAGGAGCCCAACGTGGGACTCGATCCCAGAACCCCGGGATCAGAACCTGAGCCTAAGGCAGATACTCAACTCTGAGCCACCCAGGTGACCAATAACAGATTTCTTGTAGAAATAAATTTATTTGAGGTAATGACTTAGTAGAGGGTATGGCGAAACCTTTCAGAGACTTGAGAATGTTCAGAAAGTTGAGTCTATAATCTCCAGTCCAGAGAGAAACGAAGTTAAAGATCCAAAATGGCTGTTAGAAATTCCACATCCCATTAATTTTTATGAATCATTCCAACAGAGCACCAAATCTTACTTGTCCTTTCATGGTATCTACTAGAGTGCCTTTTCTTGAGACAAAAATTAGGGGAATGAACCACTGTTAATGTTTAAGACTATTTCTGCTGCTCTATATGTTAAATTTTAACAAGTTAAGCTTGTGGTTTATTAGGAAAGTTCAGGTGGATTTTTATTCTGGAAGGGGAGGAGCTTATGTATTCGTTCTGGACATCACTTTTTTTTTTTTTTCGGACATCACTTAAAGACGTGTGACTTCACTGTTGCGTGGACTTGATTCTCTTGTCCTCTTCTATTCTTCTGTATTCTCTTCCTTCTATGTATCATTTTTGTGACTTGGTCTTGAATGGAAAAAGTCCTGTGGGAACATCTAATTGATGGGAATTTGGGGAGCTGACTTGGGGAATTTGAAGTAGCTTTTACCACTCAGTAGTTCTACAGAGTCCTAGAAAGGGGCACATCCTTCATTAAAAATCTGACAGGAGTCTGAGTGTGGTAGGACTTGGAAGGTTACCTGCATGTGTTGTCTATGGTTTTCTTGTCTGCCCATCCTTAGTCCATCCATACATCCACACATCTATTTAAGAAAAACCAATTACATGGTCAAATCTCCCTGCAGAAGGACTGAGGGTTTGGGAAGGTCTTGTATAACTTTATCTCCATTCCTCATTATTTTTTTCAATTGCAAAATGGATTTTTTCCTCATTTGAAAAATAGCTGCCTCTGACATTACTTTTCATGAGAATATTGCCATTCATGAAATAATATAAATGAAGAAGCATGACCTCTTAGTAAGGTTGTATTTAAGTATCTTCAAATGATATTCAGATTCTAATCTTCCCTGACCTTAAATGTCTCCGGTATTAGAGATAATTATTTTTGTTTTGCCTCAAAATTTCTTCTGTGATTTTGGAAAGATAAAAGTGGTGGGGCACTTGAATTCTGGAGTCGGTTGGTGATGCTTATCCAAACTATACTACATCCTGCTCATTTTAAGGAATGGGAAAAGCCCTGTAATCTCTTAGCTCCTCCTCCTCTTCAGATTCCTGAGATCTTGGTGGGAAAAAAAGTAGACTGGAATTTCTGAGGCGGATCTTTTTTTTTTTTTAGGATTTTATTTATTTATTTGAGAGAGAGCATGAGCGAGAAAGAGAGCACACATGAGCAGGGGCAGAAGGAGAAGGAGAAGCAGACTCTACTGCTGTGCAGGGAGCCCAACACAGGGCTTGATCCCAGGACCATGGGATCATGACTTGTGCCGAAGGCAGACGCTTAACCGACTGAGCCACCGAGGCACCCCTTCTGAGCCAGATTTATGCATAGAGACCAAGAGGGTGAAGAGTTCTATGCAGGCAAAATTTTGTACACAATGTAAACAAAGGAATTACATTTTAGAAAAGAATGAGACTTGTTTCTTATTAATGTTTGCATAATTATTAAATAATGCAACTCAATTGCTTCTAAAATTCATTTTCATGAGCTCCAACATAGGAATTATTTCTTGGCTTTATAGACACTTAGGGAAAGCATTTTAATTGAGATCACCCTTAAGTAAACACAACTTACTGATTTACTAATTGCACCATTTGGGTAGAGAGTAGTATATTATGAATCCTTGGTTCTTGATTCATAGCCAGGAAGAAAGTCATTTAGTCAAACTGAGTTTTTCCTCATCTCATGAAAGAATCTCCAGCATGAACAGAATGAAAGATAATATTACAATAGAACTGTTGACTAAAAAACAGAGAAGAGTGGAGAAGTGTTTACTTCCATCATGCCATGTGTTGTTCCACAGGAAGCCGACCTGTGCCCTGAGCTCCTCTCTGGCCAGGGGAGATTACCCACCAGTCTTGTAAGGGGATAATAGCTCATTTGTCACTGATGTGTCTGTTCTGAGATCTTCAGCCAGGACTCCTGACCATCACCAGTGGCACATTAACATAATCATCACCCCCAAATGAGTGTCGTCTTCTCTTCTTCTGCAATTCCTTGTGAAGCCTTCAGTCCTGCACATTTCCTATGCTGTTTCTTCAATCTTCTCACTGGCAAAGTTGAATAAGCAGCTGTGCCCTTTTTGAGGAACCCGTCTGCGGAGGCAAAGATTTCTAGATCCAACTTGAACCTTTCCTATTACCTGTGACCTTCATAACATGTCTTCACTATGTAGATTATCTTCTGCATCTTCCCCACAGCTTGCTTCTGCCTTCTCTCTTCAATAAACATCAACTTACAACTTGAGTATTTTTACTGTGAACTCTAGACGTTATAAAGGCACATGATGGAGACTCCATTACTTCAAGAGTCTTGTCATTTCATTGCGAAAATAAAACCCAAATATAATCAGAGATTACTGGTGTGAGGGCAGGATAGGGTGAGCAGAGAAATACTGGGCTTTCTATGAAGGGAAGGTTTGAACTGGTACACAGCGATCCCAAAATTTGCGTTAGAATCACATTTGATACAGTCACGTATCCTCACCGCTGTTCCTCCCCGATTATACAGCCAACCCTTCTTCTCTTCCAGGGAACTTTTGCCAACCTAATGCTCTGATTTTTTCCTACCTTTCCGGGTTTGGCCTACTTCCCTCAGACTGATAACCTCATATGTTAGTTAGCTTTTGCTGTATAAAAACCACTTTCCACACCTCGGAGGGTAAAAAGCAGCTGTTTATTAGATTGATGATTCTGCACATCCTGAGTTTGGGCTGACCTCAGCTGAGCCACTCTCTTGTTTCATGTGGGATCACTAATGCCTCCATGAGCCATTCTGGGTCAGCTGGGGGCATGGCTTTAGATGGGACAGCTTTAATCTGTTTAATGTGGTCACTCATTTCATAGCTGGCCACCATGCCTTGTTCACTTGGCCACTAGGAAGGGTTACAAGAGACAGAGTGTGGAAGGTGTGGAACTAGAGCACTGTCACTTCTATTACATTCTTAGGACAAAGCGAGTCACCAGGCCAGCCCGAACTCAAAGAGGGAAGGAATAACCTCATAGCTCAATGGGAGGAATTCCAAGTGCCATAGGTGTAGGGAGCAGGGAGAATTGTGTCCAGTTTTGTTCTAAACACATCTGGTAATGACCTCAAATTTTGCTAAGACCATGAAATTTATAAAGTCTACGCTGCCTTAGGCATTTTTCAACTTTGAGGCAACAAACGGCACCAGACAGTGTGTTCACTGCCAGATTATGGAGTGCCTTGAGGGGTGAAGATGTTGGTGCTTTATAGACATGAAAAAGATTTGAGGTGGGAAATGGCACGCTGCCAGAATTTTAGAAAGGACTCACTTGTAGATCTGCAGAGAAAGAACTTTAGATCCACATATCCAGTTGTTACAGACTACTCCTATTTGGATGGCACTGTATTTTCCATATTTCTAAAACTAAAGTCAGTATTTTCATTCTCTAACCAAACTTCTTCTTGTGCTTCTTTTCTCAGCAAGAGATCCCACCATTTTCTTTGTAGTCCAAGCCACACGTCTGATGATTCTTGATTCTTTCTCTCACCATACTCATTCATTGTTACTAACCACAAAGATTTAGGCTGCCTACTGTGTATCACCAACTATGGTCTCTCCTGTCCCCGCTAACCTAGACCACTATCATCTCTTCATCAGTAGAGCTGTCTCCTAATGAATTGGTGTCCAATGTTTTCCTTCAAGTTCTGTAGTACCTACCCACTGTGACTTCTTTATATATATAAATTGAAGTTCAATTTGCCAACATATAGTATAACACCCAGTGCTCATCCCATCAAGTGCCCTCCTCAGTGCCCATCACCCAGTCACCCCATACCCGGCTGGCCTCCCTTTCCATTTCCCCTTGTTCATTTCTCAGAGTTAGGAGTCTCTCATGTTTTGTCGCCACTGTGACTTCTTAAAACCAAATGTTCATTCAGTTGGCATGCAATGACCAAATTTCTACTGTGTGTTAGATTCTGGATACAGAAATCAATAGGGCAAAGTGACTGCCTTCATGGAGCTTCTCATCTGGTGTGAGAGACATGGGACGAGGAGACAAGTTGATATATAATAGGGTAGTTGTGATTTCCATGAAGAAAATGAAGTCCAAGTCATGGGTAGAGAGTGACACAGGATGCCATTCCAGACAGATGGACTAGGGAAAGCCTCTCTTGGGAGGTGACAATTGAATATCAGAGAGGGAACCCTATGGCTATCTGAGGAAATGAAGGAGAATAGCAAGTATCAAAGTCTTGGGGTAAGAGTGGGATTGGGATGAAAAAGGGTGGTGCAGTGGCATAGAATGAGGAAGAAGTCAGGGGGATGGTTTCACATTAGGCCACAGGATGGACTTGGTATATCATTAAAACTGTGAGGGAAAGTCATTGACACTTGAGAATGTTTGGGAATTTTTTTTAAAGATTTTATTTATTTATTCATGAGAGACAGAGGCAGAGACATAGGGCAGAGGGAGAAGCAAGCTCCCTGCGGGGAACCTGATGTGGGACTCAATCCCAGGACCCCAGGATCATGAACTGAGCTTAAGGCAGATGCTCAACTGCTGAGCCACCCAGGCATCCCTGATTGGGAATGTTTATTGAGATTACATCTGACATAGTTCACAACAATCACTTTACTGCTAAGTGAAGAATAGACTATAGAGGGGAATAAAAGATAGTTATAGCATGGATCACAGTGTAGCCTTGAAGATGGTGGGACGAGGTCAGGTTTAAGAGTTCTTTTGAAGGATCTGCTGACGGGTGTTTATAGAGAAGTTGAGGAGCCAGATGCTATAAACTGGTGTGGGGGACATGGAAAACCCTGGGTATGAAGGGCTTTGTAGGAGCCAGTAGGGAGAAATCAAGTGTTTTTCTTCGGAATTCAGTTGGAGATACATTTTACTTAATTTTTTTTAAGATTTTATTTATTCGAGAGAGAGAAAGGGCAGGAGGAGGAGCAGAGGAAGAGGGACAAACAAACTCTGCACTGAGCACAGAGCCCAACACAGGGCTCAATCTCATGACCCTGAGATCATGACCTGAGCTGAAACCAAGAGTTGGATGCTCAACTGGCTGAGCCACCCAGGTGCCCCCAGTTATAGATGCATTTTAGACATCCAAACTGTGTTAGTCCTGATCTTAAAACCCTTAAATGATTTTACATTAAATTATGCTGAAACCCAAGCAAACAAGCAAGCAGACATGGCTCATAAGAACACTTACAGTCTGGCCCCAGCATGCGTACCTCTGCAGGCTTCTCTCTTTCCACTTTTTCTCATCCCCACCACTCTCCCATCTGTACCCTCCAGTGGTACCGAATTCCTTTCAGTTCCTTTAGTGCTTGAGTTTTTTCCCGATTATTCTCTACCCTTACCCCAAGCAAGCACATCCTCCCTGCCCCTTGCTTGTCCCCTGGCTCAGTCAGCTCCTGCCTGGGAGCTCTGTTGAAGTGTCACTTTTCTCTAGAGAGAGCGCCCAGCCTTTCTTTCTTGGCTTCCCCCTGATCAGGTTCATGTTCCCGCTGTACCCCCACAAACCCTCGTGACAATCCTAAGCAAGTGTTTTTGTGAAATTTCTTGCCCATCACCCATACAAGACCAGAAGGACGTGAGTGCAGGGGGACAGCGTCCGAGCCAGGAAGAGCTGGAGAAAAATCATTTTTAAACACAAGGGGATAGGTTAGAAGTGTCAGACAGGTTAGAAAGGTTAAAAGGAAGTGGATCGAGGCCAACAGCCTGAACCTCAAGGCTCTGGGAAAGTGGGAGGTGACATGGAACAACTTAAAGAACAGGCTTCCATCCAGGTTTCCAGAACCTGACTGTATTTAGACCTGATGTATTTGCAAATGATGTGAGCCCTGGCAGCGCGGTGGGCTGAACACGTCAAGGGAAGCTCAGTCTCATCGTCTCGGAAATGTCCAGTGAATCTTCGAGATTCTGGTTACCCTTTAGACTCCGGGGGTTTTAGCTGAAACGAGTTCTCCGAACCCTGAGACAGAACGTGTAGGAGTTCTGGAGAACGGAAAAAAAGGTTCATGGGCTTCTCGGGTTTTGCTTTGTTTGATGTGTATTTAACATATTTCAGTGAACTCAAAGTTTCTAATTCAGGGTCGGAAAGATGCGAAGAGGATCTTGAAATTTACAGACGAGAGAAATGTCATGCACTCAGCTAAATGCACCGACTGCCCAGTGAGCCTTCAGCTGTTCTGCCTCAATTCTCCTTCCATTTTTTTTTTAAAATAGATTTTATTTATTCATTCATGAGACACACAGAGAGGGGCAGAGACATAGGCAGAGGGAGAAGTAGGCGCCCTGCAGGGAGCCTGACGCGGGACTCGATCCCCGGACGCTGGGATCATGACCTGAGCCGAAGGCAGACGCTCAATCACTGAGCCACCCAGGTGCCCTCAATTCTTCTTCTCTCTCTTTTTTTTTTTTTTTACAAGACCATTTTATTTACAGTGGATTTAGCTTCACAGTAAACTTGAAGGAAGGTAGAGATTTCCTGTATGCCTCCTGCCCCAACACCTGCACAGCTGCCCACATTCTCACCATCTCCTCCCCGAGTGGTACATTTGTTACAGTTGATGAACTTACACTGATGCATAATCACCCAAGTCCATGGCTTGAATTAGGGTTCTCCCTTGGTATTGCACATTCTGTGGTTTGGGACCAATGTATAATGGACATGGATCCAGTATTAGAGTATCACAAGGAGTATTTTCACCCCTCAAAAAATTCTCTATTCCACCCATCCCCAATCCCTGGCAACTACTGATCTTTCTACTCTCTTCACAGTTTTGCCTTTTCCACAGTGGCCTGTAGTTGGAATCATACCATGTGTAGCATTTTCAGATCGACTTCTTCCACTTAGCAATAACGTGCATTAAAGTTTCCTCCATGGCTTTGCCTGGCTTGAGAGCTCATTTCTTTTTAATGCTGAGTAACCTACTGAAAGCCATTTTGGTGGCTTCTAAGTATTGGCATTTGTGAATAAAGCTGCTGTAAATAAGCATCCATGTGCAGCTTTTTGGTGCCTGGACATAAGTTTTCAACTCCTTATGGTAAATGCCAAAGAATATAACTGTTGTTTGGCAAGAGCATGTTTAGTTTTGTGAGATACCGCCAAACAGTCTTCCAGAGTGGCTGCATGTTGCCTTCCTACCAGCAGTGAATGAGAGTTCCAATTGCTCCACATCCTCACCAGCATCTGGGAGTGTCAGTGTTCTGGATTTTGGTCAGTCTAATAGTTGTGTGGTGGCATCTCATTTTTATTCGCATTTTTCTGCTGACTGGTCATGTGGCAAATCTTTTTGCATCTTGATTTGCCCTCTGTATCTCTTCTTTGACGAGGTGTCCATTAAGGTCTTTGGCCCATTTTTTAATAAGATTTTTTGTTTCTTTATTCTTGAGTATAAGAGTTCTTTGTAGGTTTTGAATGTGTCCTTTATTAGATGTGTCTTTTGCAAATATTTTCATCCAGTCTGTGGCTTGTCTTCTCAGTGTCTTGATACTGTCTTTCATAGAGCAGGAGTTTTTAATTTCAGTGAAGTTCAGCTTTTCAACTATTTCTCTCATGAATTATGCCTTTGCTGTCCTATCTAAAAAGGCAAAATCATACCCAAAGTCATCTAGCTTTTCTTCTGCCATTATCTTTCAGGAATTTAGTTTTGCATTTTATATTTAGGTCTCATATCCAATTTGAGCTAATTTTGTGAAGGATGTAAGATCTTTGTCTAGATGCATTTGTCTTCATGTGCACGTCCACTTGTTCCAGCACCGTTACTCTCTTTGGTACATTGTATTGCCTTTGCTCTCTTGTCAAAGATTGGTTGACGATACTTCCTCAATTTCTTTTTTATTGTTGTTGTTTGTTTGTTTGTTTTTTACTTCCTCGATTTTTTAAGCCTCAGTTATGAGTAGGATTTTAGGAACTGGATTTCTTTTCATTTTCCTCTGTATAGGCATATTTCATACCCCACAGCCCCTCTTCTAACATCCATTGTTTTCTGATGTTTCTTTGGTATTATGTGAGACACCCTTGAGATTTTATAACTGAGAAATGATCCACTGTCCAATAATATTATAGTAGATGTGAACCATGGTTCTGGAAGAGCTGGAATACTGGTATAAATGTGTGGAGTTGAAAAAAAAAAAAAAAGATGTGTGATGATTCATAGGAGGCCATCTGACCAATGTAACAGAATAGTTGGACACTGTTCTCTACTCCCACACCTCCTCCCTAGTCTCTAGACTCACAGCCACAGATGTAAAATATTCAGGTCATCCCAGCTATGCTTACAAAGGATCAATTGCCCTTTTAAGTTTGTCTGACCTACCTTTCCAGACAATGAAGAAAATCATTATTTTATTATTTTGTCATAATCTCTCTCTCTCTCTCTCTCTCTCTCTCTCTTTAATTAGTATTCTCTACTAAACTATTGGGTACACTCATGCCTCCTATCACGGTGCTCTCATCAACAACAGGATTGTGATTTCAGCAGCCATTTGTTAATGTACTTTATCTTCTTTAATCTTTATGGCTATTCTCTGCATTCAAACTACAGATCAGATTTTAAGAATGTAGGGAACTTAACAGAGTCACCTACAGATCTTGTAGGTATCAGTTTCTGATTCCCCTAGCTGTAGTCATTAGTTGCTATGCCGAGTTTCATCTGATTGAAACTGGGCTTCCTTGGAATTTCTGGAAAATCTACAAATTGAATAATCATCCTTGAATAATTGGATGTTAGATCCATTTTGGCTAGGGGCATCTTTTTCTTTTTTTTCATGTGTGTGATAACCAAGGATTTCAAGTCCCTCAAATTGACTCATAAATAAAATAGTAAATGTCTTAGGATTTCCTTAGTTTAATTGAGATGTTCAAAAATCTATGAAGTCATCTTTGGTTTTGGAGCCATAGAAACTCTATTTCTTGCATCCCAAGAAGAGCAAGCACATCAGCTTATGGCCTCACAAAAGTCCAAAGTCAAATATCTCTAGGTAGCCTTGAAAAGGAAAGGCTAAAGAAAGACCTTCTCCAAATAGATGCAAAGAGAAGTGAAGTGATTGTCTGAAACTGTCAAGGGGACAACTAAGCCTACGTATTTATTACCAGTAGTTATCTAGTCTCTAGTACTGAGAAACAGATGTCAGACCCATCAGAAAGGACAATTTCATCTTAAATGGAGCAAGGCTAACAATGGAGTGAGCCATTTCCTGTGATGGTTTTGATCTGCCTTCCAAGAGCTCATGAGTACTTATTGTTACAGATTCAGGAATTTTGCAAGTGTGATAGTTTAAGACTCACCATGATGTGAGTTTTTACACCATGGAAATTCGCAAACACTACAAATAAAGGATTTTTTTAAGTTTTTGTTTTTTTTTTTTCTTTAGTAATCTCTATGTCCAATGTGAGCCTCAAACTCATGACCCCGAAGATCAACTATGCTCTTCTGACTGGGCCAGCCAGGCGACTCAAGGGATTTTTTTTTTTTTTTTTTTTTTTAAGAATTGAGGGGTGCCTGCATGGCTCAGTCAGTGAGTCTCAGATTCTTGATTTTGGCTCGAGTCATGATCTCAGGTTCATGAGATCGAGCTTTGTGTTGGGTTCCACACTGTGCGGAGTCTGTTTTGGATTCTCTCTCTCCCAGTCTGTCCCTCCCACCTCTTCAGCCAATCAATTAATAATCTTAAAAAAAAAAAAAAAAGAATTGATTTACCAGCACATCTTTGTCTATTTACCAAAGAAGTAAGCTCTCTATCAATGCAACTATGAAAATAGAAACTTTGTGATTTCCTAAAAGATGTGTTGGGGGCAGCCCAGGTGGCTCAGTGGTTTAGTGCTGCCTTCAGCTGAGGGCGTGATCCTGGAGACCTGGGATCGAGTCCCATGTCAGGCTCTCTGCAGGGAGTCTGATTCTCCCTCTGCCTGTGTCTCTGCCTCTCTCTCTCTCTCTCTTTCTCTCTGTGTGTGTCTCATGAATGAATAAATACAATCTTTAAAAAAGTAAAATAAAATTAGTTAAACTTAAAAAAAAAAAGTGTATTGGAATAAGGAGAATTAAGAAAAATTAGGTCCCTAAAGTCTTACTCAAGTATATTTTACCTTCTCACTTGAATGCACTGATCACGGTGCTAAGGCAGGTGAGATTTGTGATTTGAATTTCTTAACTGGTGCTATATTGTCCAATATCTACTATCTACTCCTGAATTTGCTGTGTTATGTATTATGTCTTCCTCTAAGCTCCTTCTCTTTTAACTTTGAACAGGAGTTTCCATAGCCCTGTGGTCTGGTGTCAGACTGCTTCTTTTTGAATCCTACTTTTAATATTTACTAGCTGTGTGAATTCTGGAAGGTTACCGAAGCTGATTAAGCCCCAATTTTTTTTATCTATTAAAAGCAGATGATAAAAGTACCTCCTTCAAACAGTTGTTCTGAGTCTTAAATGAAGCTAGACCACATAAAGTGATTAGTCCGATGCTTGGCCATGGTAAGGGTCTTGTAGGTATCAGTTTCATTTCCCCTTAAGGGAATATGGATTCTGGGTTTGTTTTGTTGTTGTTGTTGTTGTTTTCAATTTCTTACATCTTTTGGACTCCAAATTCTACAAAGAATTTCAAATATATTTACACCTTACTAAGTTGACTAGACATGTTTTTGAATTTGTTTATAAAATTTTTGAATTGTTGTGTATCCTGCATTCTTATTAACAGTGTATACTCAGAGATGCAATCTTAGGAGCCACTGTATCGATGACAGTGAACAGTAGATATTTTCAATGTTCCTGGGCTGTTGGCAGCATATAAATTGGCAGTCCATTGAAGACCCTCAGAACTTGGAGAAGTTTAAAAAGAATGACATTGAGAGTTGCCTTGCCTCCCGTCCCCCAAGAAAAGGATGATGAGAACATAACAAAGGTGTTTATTTTTAGTATAAACTGTTCTTTCATTAAGCAAACACTGTGATGTGTTTAAAACACAAGAAAAAGAGACACACCCAGAGTGGTTTTATAAGCAGAATAGATCATAACCCAGGTATGGAAAAGGCCATTTGTAGAGCCCACAGAACAAACTCTTTCAAATTACGTTCCTAAAAAAGAATAAAAGTTTTTATGGATAGGGAGACTATCCATAAAAGGGATACTTATGGGACACTTAGGTGGCAATCATTGTTTCTACAGATGTATTCCATTTTGTGTTATTCCTAAATATTTAGTCACCTGTGCATAGACCATCATTGAAAATACAGTATGTTTTTCTGAACTGAAGGTTCATATATTTACTACAAATATTTATGTTGCATATACTGTGCACATATGTGGTTTCCATCAGCTTCAGATATGCTACAGGGGTCTGACTGGCCTCTTTTGTAAATACCGGTCTATTGAGTACATATCTGGTAACACAATTCTGGAAACTAGTCTTGAGTTCCAGCTCTGGCAGATACCTTCTCAACACTGATTGACTATGTCTGAGGAAATCATGGCTAATCTATATTCCTTTTGCCTTTGACTGATGGGGTAACATAGATTCTTGTTGAGTAAATTGAGCCCAGTTTAAAGACCATCTCAACAAGGCAGTTAAAGAAGTGATTAACTCCTTCTTATCTTTGGTCATTGTTGACTGCCATCAGTATATTTCCATGGTCCTTGCTCTCTGGACACCTTGGGTGTATGAAACAACCACACCAGAAACCTCTTTGGCAGCCTGGACTACTTGAAATATATGCTAAAAAATCTAAGGCTCACATTCAGAATTTAGGGTTCTGGTTTAAGGGTCCTCTGACTTTATTGTTCATTTGCAGGAACACCCCAGGCCCTGATTTTTTTTTTCCTTTGACATGTTGGCTACTTGCTATATTCAATTATCCAAATGAAAGTATCAATTGGATATTTCCTCTCCTTTCCCTTCCATCTTGGCAGATGAAAAGAAAAAAAGGAGGAACAAAAATATTTAATCTGTTAGAGTAGGATTCAACAGAAGCAGAGGTGGAAGAAAGAAACCTAATTGCTTCACTTTTAACACACATGTTTTCCATAGACGGCTGGTTTTCTTCAATTTTCGTAATTACAATTTCAGGCAGCATCCCTCCACTCCAGGATGGTTATCCCATTTGTGGGTTACCCATTTCCTGTGCATTTCCTTCCTCCAGCCCACCTCTTGGCCACATTAACATTACTTCATGTCACAAACGATACCACAGGTGGCCAGAACAGGTTCTGAAAAAGGGGAAATGACATGGAAACCTGTCAAGGTTGCTTTGTGTTACATTGCAGTGTTTGGTGAGGAGAGGCCCACACTCTTGGCCAGAAAGAGACTTCTGGGAGACATAGGTATTTCGGAAATCTACACGGTTTCTTTCATGATCATCTCCATTAGCCAACTGAGCATTAGCTGGCTAAGTATCTCTGATGAGGTCGGAGCAGTGCCCGTCATAGCAGTTGTGAACTTGGAAATGAGGTTGAGGCTGTGCCCTCACTTCTGGCATGTGATCAGTCAGCCCAGTATTCACTGCATTGCTCAGTTAGACTTGGTTTAATGCATGGTCTGAGAGGGGCTTACCATCAACAAGACAAAATTCACACACAAGACTCAACAGTCAACAGCAGTTCAGCAGAATTTAGCAAGTAGGAGTTGGATTGTATAGGACAGAACGTGTGTGTGTGTGTATCTGTCTTCATCTTTGAGTTCAAGGATGGGGAAGAGATAGATGCATTGGCCAAAGGCCATAAGAACTCTTTGTGGGAAAAAGTGTAGGTGCTAAGCTGTGCCTGGAAAATGGGGGGACATGGGGAGAATGGAATTTGGGTTAGTGTCGTAGTAGCGTGTGTGTGTGTGTGTGTGTGTGTGTACAGGGCCTTAAATGCCAGAAAGAAGGTGAGAAAAAGATACGGATGTTCGGAAAATATATAAGCCCCCGTCCTCTTTAAAATTGCTATTCCTTGTGGTGAAAAATGGGTACACCGTTTGTTAGAATGAATCCTCGAAACTACTCAAGTGTGTTTATGACATTCAACAAAAGGTAGTCTCATTTGAGAATAAATTTACAGATTCATGTCAGGGGTATCTGTGTTAGAGGTATCTGTGTCTAGTTAGCTTCGGATTTTGATGGATGAAGTTTGGCATGAGCCTCAATTTATTTAGGTTGTAGTCAGAAGAAAAGCCCTGGATGGTCTGACCTCTCTTCCCCTTCTAGTTGGTTGTCGTCCAGACCATTCTTTCCCTCATTCTCTGAGCTTCAGCCATGTGCTGCCTTCTTTCTCTCTCTCCAGCGTGCTGAGCCGTTCCCCGCCTTACATTACCCTGGCATTTACTGTGTCCTCTACTGAGATTCTTAGCTCTAGGCTCTTGGGCAGAGTAGCTCTTTCTCATCAGTCATCCATCAGCTCTGATTTCACTCCTTGCGACCAAAGACTCCACCTCCCCTCCCACCTAGAGGGGTATGCTCTGGTCCCTTGGCATTCACCATCATCTCACCCTCTTTAATTTCTTTTAAGCCAAAGGAGGGCTCTGAATGGTATTGTTTATTTGTTTATTATCTGCGTCTCCCCTTTGGAGGGGTCATTAGGACAGGAACCTTTCTGCTTACAACCACACCGCAGCATGTAGTAGGTGCTCAATAAAGTATAGGTTAGATGAGTCAATGGCGGTGGGGTCTCCATTATGCTCGGAGCCTGCAAAGCTCACATTCTCCTACCCCCCTAAAGAGCTGAACTGTTACAAAACAGGAAGAAAACGGTAAGATCCAGGGTGGCCCATGTTACTGTGGCATTATGTTATAGCAGGTCTTTTCCCCTTTGTTCCTCTACGATGTCTTAAGAACCTGGGAAGCAACACCACTCAGAGGGCTACTTTGAAGACATGGACGTGCGGGGGGCATGGTGTGGGTTGGCTGAATGCTAGTATATCATGAAGAGCTGCTGCTTTCATGTAGTTCTTGCTGTGTTTATATGTTGTAGCCCTACGGAATGAAATGACTATACATAGCGAGCTAAGATTCAGTGTTTCTCCAGCCTGCCCTCTGAATCCCTCACACACATGTCCTGTCTGGACTCGGTTCCATTCCTCCTTTCTCTTCTCCAAGTACCGCTGACCGAGTCGGCTTGCCCCCTACCTATCATGGTATGACAGCTGTGGTCAATTCATCAAAAGAAGTTTGACGGCACTGTTCCTTTTTTTCCTCGTTCGTGGGTTTCCCACAGTAGCACACCTCTGGCTGACACTGTCCAAAAGCTGCCTGAGTTCTCATTTTTGGCCAGCTTGGCTTCCAGATGCCTGGTTAAGAAATTATAAAGTATGCGTTCTTCAGTTGCCTGGATGGGGTTTATAAATGAAATGTTACGATGCCTTTTTATGTGTCATTGATGCATGCTAACAATAAAATGACACATCCATTATTGTGCTACTGGGATGTACTTCATTTTACTCCATTTTTCCCCCAAAGGATCTATGGTGTTAGGCGAGCGCAGAGCTAGCAGGAGATTTCTGTTCTGCTTGCCTTCCCCACGTCTCTCCTTCCCACCCTCTCCTGTTACTATGCTAGAGACCCGGGCTTCTGCTCTGCAGGCAACCACCACATTCCAATTACCTTAATCCATGATCTTGACAACTAGGCGATTCTCCTGTCCTCTGATTATTAGTCGTCTGCACCGTCTGATTCTCCCTCTTCCTTCCTTAGCACTGCAGCGACAACACGCATCCCTGCCAATCAGACATGAACATCGAAGGAGCCTGGAAGAGAGGCTACACGGGAAAGAACATCGTGGTGACCATCCTGGACGACGGCATCGAGAGAACCCACCCGGATCTGATGCAGAACTACGTGAGTGTGTGCTGTGCTCGCAACACCTTCCCTCCTGGGAAATAAGGGAATGCCTGTCAAGATTGCCAGAACGTGGGGACCCTGCTGAGAAGTGCAGCTAACGGATACAGTAGGCTCTGAGTATTGCTTCCATCTTATAAAAAAGATGCACCGTCTGAGTACAGGAAACATGAGATGCTGCTTTCAACTTCCAAGTGCCTTTCTTTGTTCTGATGACAATAAGCAGGTGATAAGGCAGCAGAAACCCTACTATGAGCACCATCTACTCCTGATGATGACCGCCCGGCTCTGCGGTTCATCCACATACCCACGCAACACGCTCCATTTCTTTTATGGAGAAACGCGTACTTAGAACTTTTCTCGAGTTCTTCTACTGGTCTTTTTCTCTTTTTTTACTCTCCTCTTTCAAAGGATAATGATCAGCCTCCTACTAGTCCTAGGAAGCAGTCAGTTCCCTTTCTTAAGAAGGAACTGTGATTCCAGGACTCCAAGGGTGGGATGAGCCCAAGACCACAGAGCAAGTGCTGATACTCAGTACTTTCATTGAAAATCCTGGTTACCAGTCCGGTGCCCACTGCACTTTGGGGTCAGTTTCTGCCCCTTGGGCCTCTGGGTCCCCTCTACTACTGTGGTAGCCACTGCCTAGAAATGTGTCCATGATTTCTCTGAGCTCTTCTCTCCAATCTCATTCCTTCCATTGGCTTCTCCTTTCGAAGTGTGGTTGAGAGTGCCATAATTATCTCTCCATATGCCATTCTCTGTCAGCTCCAAATTTGTGTTTCCTGACACCTTGGTTCTCTCTCTAAAATATTTCTTCTTTTATCAAGAGCCTGCAATGACCCCCTGTTATCTGCAAATGCAGTGCTGATTCCCATCGGGGCTCAGCAGAAAATTCCCTGGATCCCACTCACACCCATGTGTTCTAACCTCCCCTGGGACCTTTTTTCTGGTGACAACTGTTTCCACCCAGCAACACTGATATCACTGCATACCACTTAAACTACCATCGTTTTTACCTCCACCCCCCTCTCTTCCTTCCTGATTGCTTTCATTCCAAACTTTTGGCTGTCTTGAATGTTCCTAAATTATATTTCATGTTGGTATTGAAAAAAAAGTTGCTCTTAAAATTGGTGATTTTCTATCCACTTACAAGTTTCCCGTCCTATCCCTAAAAATGCAAGCAGCTCGAAATCACAGTGAAGTCTACTTTGCTTCCCTTTGTGGGACTCTTATTGACTCGAAAGGAGGAAAATCATGGGTTGGGGTAGGAAGCTTTGCCCTGTGTTTTTGGGAGGCGTCCCACAGAGAATCCTGAGTTCTATAAGTGGGAAGACCACATTGCTTCAGATTTTTGTCTTCTCTATTCCAGTTCATGGTTGTTAAAGGAGTGACCTCAGCAAGCCCACCCCATCACCCTGTGCCCCAAGCTGGCAGAGAACTGTGAGGCACAAAGGACTTGCCATCCTGACGTGCCTGCTGCCTCAGTGGACATAGGCCCTGGGGAATGTTGTCCTGGACTCACTCAGAAGGGACCTGACTTTTTACTTAAGGCCAGGTTTCAGAGACAGGGATATGATGCCTTCTTGAAATCTGATCTCTCTCTCTCTCTCTCTTCTCTCTCTCTTTTTTCTCTGTGTCTCTATCTCCTCTGGCATGGGAAGGCTTGGTTTCTGGGTGGTTTCTCAACACCACGGGTGTCACTGTGTGTTTGCCTCTGTGTCTCCTCTGCTCTTCCTCACCTACGGTTCTAGCGTCTCATGAAACCGTTTAGACAGAGATCACCACATTCTCTCCAATGTTCCCTTCTCATTTGCTCAGTCTCACTTATTTCATGACCCTGACTCTCAAGTTAATTCTCCTGAAGAGACTCCATTTTATCTTTGCAAATAAAATACCTCCAAGCCACTTCCTTGGCACCTCAGGAACTCCCCCAGGCTCACAGTCACCCACATTTCTGACCCACAGCAATCTTCCTGCACACGAACCCCCAGTGTCCCCTCACACTTGAATGTTTTCCTCACTGTCTTCTCATTGCCCATTTTGTTTCAAACATTCAGCCCCAGAAACTTCACAAATTAATTTTCTACAATGACATATTGAAACAATTTCTGCTAAATTAGATGATTTTTCCCCAAGGTTAAAAAGGGAGAGAGAAGTAACTGCAAATTCATTCCGTTCTCATTTGAACAAAACATTTGAGTGGCTGCTCTTCCCCTGCCTCCAAGCACACTCAGACATTCACAGCATAGAATTTGAGAGCTAAAAAAGAAATTTCCATTCAGTCTCCTCTTTGATAGGGTAGAAACTAGGGTCTGAAGGCTGCAATGAGGGAGCCCAGGTTTTATAAGGAACAGAACTGTGGGGACCTCTCTCCCAGCAGAGGAGTCTTTCCAGTCATACACAGTGTGGTGTTCCTGGGGTGTTCCTGCCTACCACCACCTAGGAACATATTTGATGAAAGGCAGACAGCTTTAACCTAATTGTGATTGCATTCTTTGCCTCTTTTATTGTCCTCCCCCCCCACCCCCTTAAAAGAGACGTGGTTCTCCAGAACCTATCTGTGTGATTAGCAGTACTGGTGCTTTGCAGTTGTCCTGACGTTGGAGCTGGTGACATGTAGAGATAAAGCACATTGGGTGGGGTCGGGGATGGGGCGTGAGGGATGGGGAAGCAGATGGCCTGGGTTCCAATCATGGTTTTAGGGGCTGGTTTATTTCATGCCTTTGACCAAGGTACTTAGCCTATGTTAGGCTTCTGTTTCCTTCCAAGTAAAACTAATCACTCATACTAGATACACACCATTCATGCTCTAGTGACCAGTATAGGGAAAGGGGAGCTGCAGGGCCACCTTAATACAGGAAGCAGGAGTTTACCTACCACCTTCATATGTCCCATGTATTTTGTTTAATTTCTCCAAACATCAGACTCTGTGTACTACGGATTATTTTCAGAAACAAGAGCCTTTGTGAGAGCTAGAAAACAAAGATTGCATTTATTTTCACTAAAACTGAAATCGGGAATTACCCTAAAGCGTCAGAAAATACAAAACATTCTAAATGAGTTCTGTCTACTGTGATATAAATTGCAGTGAGGAAGTAAGCCAGTAATTTCTTTTTGGAAATTTGGAACACCAAGAGACAGAAATGTAGAAATTTGGAAATTTTTTCACAATCACTTTTAAAAACAGATCCAGCTATGGCCTCAGAGATGCTTTTGCCTCAGTTTGAAGCCTTGACAAATACAGTAAAACTTTGTTCATTATTTTGGTTGGGACAGAGGGTCATTGGGTATCAGTAAAAAGTCTGAATTACAGACTCTTTTATAGTAGATACACCATCTGAAACCAGACAGCTATTGCCTGATATAAGTACCACCATACCTAATATGATAAATTTCTAACACTGATTTTTAATTGGCTTGTCAGTTATTTGTGAATTATCTTCAAAAAAACTCTTTGACTTACAAGGAATTTACACACTCCAGAAATGAAGTAAGGACTAGAGAGAGAATCCCTGGAAAATAAATCACTTTGCTTCTAGAGAGTCCAAGAATACTTCACCGGGAAGGTGGTCATTGAGGACCTCTTCAAAGGAATTGGGTGAGGGTTCAGTTCTAGGTATGAGGGAAAATGTGTTGGCAAGAATGGTCTGGGTTCTTGCTTGGTCTGTGGAGAGTATTTCTTCACCTTAAGGAGAAAAATACAACATTGATTATTACTGAACCAGGCATCCTGACACCACTGAACCATGAATGTATTATTTAATCTAATTACTCTCTTGCAGAAATGTGTTTAAGAATGCATGAGCCTTCAGGTTAATGGCTAATTACTAAACGCCTGTCTCCTCCTCTTGCTCTCTCCTCTGCGGCCATAGGATGCTCTAGCGAGTTGTGACGTTAATGGGAATGACCTGGACCCAATGCCTCGTTATGATGCAAGCAACGAGAACAAGTAAGGCCCAGTGAGGGTGGCTGGTGTGTGGCTGCCAAGGACTTGTGTTTTACTCTTGCTGAGGGAAGCATTTTCTTAGAACACCTTGGTAACAAAGGATCCATAAATTTGCTCCAAGATGAACAAGTATCTTTACACTGAAAGGAATAAAAAGGGTTGGTCTACATGGTAATAAAAAGCAGTGGTCTACATGGTAAGAATGGTCGCAGAGAGAACCCTGGGGAATAATGATTCAGCATTTTCATATCTTGAGGGCACAGCTGGGGGGCAATGGGAATATTGACACATTTTTGGGATGGAGGGCTAATGGGAAAGGCAAAACAAAGTGTACCCCCAAAGAGTTACTTTATTCTGTTAAATTCAACAGATTTCATTGACTCCTGTGCTTGAGGTCTGCCAGGGACTTTCTTACATGCTGCTGCTTTTTTTCTATTCTGTAATGATTGTGTTTTCTACTAATGTACATGAAATACCTGTAGGGTTCACCATGTACAGAACCCATTACCTTTCTTATCTTCACATTCAAGAGCCATAGAAACCCATTTAACCACTTTTCCACTCTAGTTAGTACAGTAGTTTTCATGAGAGTGGATGAAAATGCACACCCATTTGATACCATGGAATATCTTAACATTCTTCACAAAGGAAATGGGAATGGCTTTTTGTTTTTGTTTTTGTTTTTTTTCTGCTTAAAATGATCCAGATTCTTTAAAGGATTAGTAGATACTTCTAATATTAGTAGATACTTCTAATCTCTAGATCACATTAGCTTTTTCCCTTTTACTGCAAAGCTCTTCCAGGATAATGCTGTGATTTAAATACTATCATTTCGATTTTTACTTACATGTTTTAGTTTGGAATTTCAGAAGTAGCAAAGAGAGGTGCTTTGCCCATTTATTACGTGCTATTTTCAGCCTGTGTTTTTCTTCAGGGAAAAATTTCTTAGTATTATTTGATTAAGTCAGTAAGTTTAGATAAAGCCATCTGACCTAGATAATTGTGACTGCACATGGGTTTTTCTTCTTTTTTTTTCCCCTCCTTTCACCATCTACAAAGAAGCCTCAAAAAAGTTACTGTGGAAAGCATGCTGTTTGCTAATAATTCAGTTAATATTACAGATTGGATTCAATGGTGAAAGCATTAATATATAAATTGACTTAGATGGAATTTTTCAGAAACTTTTAAACAAAAAAAGAAAACTGGTTAGTTTCTTTCAGTCCTGGCCATTGCTGTCCAGATTATACTGTTTAAAGTTATAGTGAATTTCACACCAAGGGTTATAACGCGAAACAGTGTGAGCTCATTTATTTCACGTAATTTAAAAACTAAGCCTGAAACATTGATGAAGAATCTTGAAGCTTCAATATCAAAAAGTCACCACCAGTAAATGTCAACATATAGTTGACACATAGTCCATTCTGCTCTAATGTGACAACCACCTTCCTGAAAACACTTGCGCTCTGCAAAATCTCAAGCCGCCAAGTAATAAAACAATGAGATTTGAGATCAGCACTCAAAAGCTTCGTCGCAAAATAGTAGGGACCTATTCAAAAACAATGGCTCAGTTCTGTCCATGTGAAGTGGTGATGAAATGTGTACAATTACAATAAATGCACCACTTTATCTTGAAAAACACCTAAGTTTGCTTGTGGAAGTGTGTGCACATTACATCGGCTCCTGCTCACAGGCCTGCCACTCTGTGTGCGAGAGAAAAAGGGGGGAAATAAAATATAAAGATGAAAATTTAGGAAAGGAACAAAGACTAGGGAGGAAAATGAATCCGTTGAGAGGAGAGGGAAAAAATGAAAGTGGAGGACAGTCTGTGCCGCCCCCACAAGCCCCAGAATGGCCTAAAGAAGCGTGGCAACTGAACAGTGACTGAAGTGGAAGGTGAGGCAGTCGAAATCAGAGAGTAGCAAGAGCAGGTGTGCACAGGTATGGCTAGGAGTGGACTGTGGTGCTCCCCAGGTATGCAACTGTGTGCATGTTGTATATTCCCGTGGAGCAGGGTGCGTTTTCTACACTCAGAGTTTCTAGGACAAAATTGTGCATCACACATGTAAATTCCACATCGTGCTTACCTTGTTTTTTAACACATCAATGGTGTCAGAAGAAATTTGTGTTTTCGAGGTGAGCGTATAGGAGATGCTATGTGTACGACGTTATATCCATCGGTTTGATGTATTCCATCAACATTTGTAGAAAGCAAAGAGGATCAGGAGAGCTGTAGGAAAGACCAGATCATGTTAACACCCAAAGTATTTTTTGTACAGGATGTCAAGGGACAAGAGAGGCTACAGG
This sequence comes from Canis aureus, assembly GCF_053574225.1. NCBI lineage: Eukaryota > Metazoa > Chordata > Mammalia > Carnivora > Canidae > Canis > Canis aureus. Next base: position 83,101,784 of record NC_135611.1, on the reverse strand, counting down.
TGGAAACCAGAAACGTATTGTACCCTGTAGGCAGTACAGTCTGAATTTACATGTGAGTTTTTACATCGAGACTCTCGGGGGGCGATGGTGACTGTTTCCCAGGCCTGTCTGATGTGTGACTACCATCACTAAGCACAGAGGCTGCGGTTAACATAGACAGTATTGGCTTTGATGGCTTCTTACAGGCTGCCTTTTAAAAACCATGTCCTTTGCAAGGATTCCTTTCAAACGTGGCTCTCCCCAAGACCTATCTCAAGAAGTATCGCCATGGGCCTGCTCATGCTGGCATGTTCTAGTATGTCCTGTTTGAACCCATTCTAAGTACTGACCACAGTTCATTGAGTGCAGTGTGGGTTTGGTTATTGGAGCATGCACAGGCATTGTTCGAGATTTGTGCTTGTGTTTGTAGTCTTGACTGTGAAATATGGTGTTTCCAGAGGTACAACACCAGCATTCCCTACTTCTGCTTTATGGCATCAGATGTCCCTTTACCCCCTCTCAGGAGCGCTCCCTGATTTTTTACTTGCCAAACACAGGCATTTGAGGTTAAGATATCCTCTTTGCTCATTAGACCATAATTATAGATGTGATTGATGGATCTGTCTTTAAGCTAGATAATTCTGTTTGAATGGAAATGACTTGGCATCAGGAAATTAGCAGTGAGTTTGTAGTTCAGAAGAGTTGACAGCTTTCATTCTCCTTAATTAACTTTATCATCTTTGGGTCTGAGTACTCTGAGCTTTAGTCCTTTTGTTTTGTTTTAATCTCTAAAATTATAATAATAATACTTCTAAAGGTTACCAGTAAAATGCCTAAAACCCCAAACATACAACTGAGTCTCTATTAGGTGCTGGATAATCATAATTATAGCTGTTGTTGTAATTATGTGTTCTGTTCCTCTAGCTGGTTCCTGATAAATAATTAATAATCATAATCATCTCAAAATATATGTGCATATGAACATTTCAAATTGAATGTACGAACGACTTGGAGGTCTTTATTTCTAAGATGAGAGGTTTCGGTAGGTTTTTTGCTGCTTTAGGTGGTGAAAGCTGAGACTCATTCAGTCTACAGAAAATCTGCTTTTCTTCAGTTCCTTTTACCTACCTCCTTCACCGGAATATGAGTCTTTGAATTTGATGTAAGATAGTGAAGAGGAGGCATTTCTAATTATTGTCAGAATGGAGCCGTTCTGACAGAGGCTATGCAAATACTTCCTCTTTGTGTGATCTGACCAGTAGGCTTCAAGAGTATATCTGGAATTATGTCATGCTTAGCTACATCTGTTCATTCATTCCACAGGACCCTACTTTGTGAATGGCTCTGTGCTAAATGCTTGGGGGATACAAGGATGAAATAATTCAGGCTGAGAATTAATGGATTTAATTGGTAGATGACTTAAGAAGCTTTAATGCCTGATGGATTTTAGTACTACGAGAGAAATCACCCTTAAAACTCCACGCCAATCATCTCTTCTAGGCTGACATGATTATGTTTCTAGTACTAAATCTTTAGGGTGATGGAAGTCACCTCGAAAGTACAGAAGTTATAAAAATTCCTTTTTTTTTTTGTCACTTTTTCACATCTCCCGTAACAGGGGCTAAAGAAATAGCCTTAGTAGAGGAGACCATAAAAGCTGTCCTTCCATTCAGCTTTGCCTCCATTCATAGTAGTTTGTGGAATAAAGGTGACTGCATTGTTCTAGGCTTAAAATAGAAAATGCCTCCCTACATATGAAAGAGTCTCCTGGCATTTCTCACCACTACTCCTATTTCTGAAAAAATGAATTATTGATATCTGAGTTAAAACTTCCCTTCCTCAGGTTGCTTCTGGTTAAATGTTCCCTCCATTTAAAAGTCACAGCAACATAGTTAGTAGAGGTGAGAGTATACATTATATCTTGGATGGGGGATCTGTGGGTCCAGAATCTGATTCCTTTTCCAAATGAACCAATCCATAGGTTAAAGACTCCTTTTTCAAAAGGAATTAATTTTGTCAGTTTTCTTTCTTATCTCTATTTTTTTGAAAGATTTGATGGAAGCCCCCTTTTTTTTTTTTTTTTTTTTTTCCTGGTTCTTTAGTCTCCTTGCACATGTCACTTTTGGTTTTAAGAATGTCGCCATGTTGTAGAAACCAAAGTCCCTACGGCCTTCTCTTTCTCATTCCTGCAGACGAGGACTGTTTTCAGGAGATAGTGTTCAAAAGCAAAGCCAATGAGTATAACCAGTGTTTTCTCACTTACAGAAAATACTGTAACTCAATTCTAAAGAAAAAAAAAAGAAAACATACCTTTAGGTCTATAATGTTATCTTTAGATCTATAATCGGTAAAAGCCTTATTATATTTATTTAAATTTTTAAATTCAGGTATAATTAACATACAGTGTTATATTTGTTTCAGGTGTATGCTATAACGATTCAACAATTCTATACATTTCTTAGTGGTCACCAATAGAAGTGTTCTCTTAATTCCCTTTATCTATTTCACCCATCCTTCCACTCACCTTCCCTTTGGCAACCACTGGTTCTCTATATTTAAGAGTCTGTTTTTTTTGTTTTTTTTTTTGTCTCCTTTTTTCTTTGTTCTTTTGTTTCTTAAATTCCACATGAGTGAAATCATATGTATTTTTCTTCCTCTGATTTACTTCACTTAGCATAAGATCCTCGAGGTCCATCTAAGTTTTTGCAAATAGTAAGATTCCATTCCTTTTTATGGCTGAATTATCTTCCTGTGTGTGTGTGTGTGTGTGTGTGTGTGTGTATCGTGTCTTCTTCATCCATCTGTCAGTGGATACTTGAGCTGCTTCCACATCTTTTGTAAATAACTCTTCGATAAATACAGAGGTACACCTATCTTTTCAAATTTGTTTTCATTTTCTTTGGGTAAATACCCAGTAGTGTGATTATTGGATTACATGATAATCCAATAATAATTACATTACTATTTTTAATTTTTTGAGAAACCTCCATAATAGACTCTATGGTGGTTGCACCAGTTTGCATTCCCACTATTAGTGCACAAGGATTCCTGTTTCTCCACATCCTTGTCAACACTTGTTATTTCTTGTCTTTTTGATATTGCCATCCTGACAGGTATAAAGTGGTCTTTCATTGTAGCTTTAATTTGTATTTTCCCAATGATTTGTGATGGTGAGCATCTTTTCTTTTCTTTTTTTTCTTTTTTTTTTGGTGAGCATCTTTTCATGTGTCTTTTGGACATATGTATTTCTTTTCAAAGCAATCTACAGATTTAATGCAATCCCTATCAAAATACCAAATTTATTTTCATAGAACTAAAACAATCCTAAAATTTGGGGTGAACTACCAAAAAAACCCCACCAAAAAACAAAAAACAAGGGAGGGAGGGAGGGAGGGAAAGAAGAAAAAGAAAGAAAGGAAAGAAAGAAAGCCTCACATAGCCAAAGCAGTCTTGGAAAAGAAGAAAGCTGGAAGTATCACAATCCCAGATTTCAAGATACTCTACAAAGCCGTAGTAATCAAAACAGCATGTTATTGGCACAAAAATAGATACATAGGTCAGTGAAAGAGAATAGAGAGCCCAGAAATAAACCCTTGCTTTTATGATCCATTAGCCTATGACAGAGACAAGAATATACAGTGGGAAAAAGAGAGTCTCTTCAACAAATGGTGTTGGGAAAACTGGACAGCTACATGCAAAAGAATGAAACTGGACCACTTTCTTACACCATACAGAAAAATAAACTCAAAGTGGACCCACATGTAAGTCGTGAAGCCAAAAAATTCCTAGACAAAAACATAGACAGTAATTTCTTTGATATCAGCCATAGTGACATTTTTCCAGGTAGGTGTCCTACGGCAGGGGAAACAAAAGCAAAATTTAACTACTGGGTCTATCTCCAAATCAAAAGTTTTTGCACAGCAAAGGAAACTATCAGCAAAACAAAAAGGCAGTCTATTTAATGGAAGAAGATATTTGCAGGTGATATATCTAATAAAGGGTAAATATCCAAAGAATATAAACAATGGATATACAGCTCTACACCAAAAAATAAATAAATAAAACAAACAAATAAAAACAACTAATGAAGTTTTAAAAAAAGGCAGAGGACCTGAATAAATATCTTTCCATGGAAGCCTTATTTCTTTTTTTTAATAATAAATTTGTTTTTTATTGGTGTTCAATTTGCCAGCATACAGAACAACACCCAGTGCTTGTCCCATCAAGTGCCCCCCTCAGTGCCCGTCACCCATTCACCCCCACCCCCCGCCATCCTCCCCTTCCACCACCCCTGGTTTGTTTCCCAGAGTTAGGAGTCTTCATGTTCTGTCTCCCTTTCTGTTATTTCCTACCCATTTCTTCTCCCTTCCCTTCTATTCCCTTTCACTATTATTTATATTCCCCAAATGAATGAGACCATATAATGTTTGTCCTTCTCCGATTGACTTATATCACTCAGCATAATACCCTCCAGTACCCAGGATGTAGCCAAGGGAGTTCAGATAAAATTATCTTATAGCTAAACAGGTCAGCAAAACATCTACCAAAGAAAAGCAGAGCCAAGAATCAGTGACTGATATATTTTTCCAAATATCTCCAACATTTTTCCTTCAGTCTTTTTGCAAAATAACACTAGGATATACTACCCAGTACTTACTCAATCAGTGGTTATCAAATGAATTTCTGTGACATTAACTACAATTGTACATGCTTAATGTACAGGCTTAATGCATCTGGAACAAATAGTTGTGAAAGATATCTGACACTTTTCACATTTAGGCATACATCCTATGTCAGGGAAAAAACATACAACAAATATTTTAGAAAACCTGTTTCTTTCCTGTGGGGTCATGATGCAATACATTGAGATAAGTAACATTTTTGACCATCTTCTAGATTCTGGAAAGTGGCCCAGGTCTGGGGCCTCACACAAAGCTGGGATACAGCAGGAAAATGCCTCTCTCTCTGCCCAGAAGCCAATGTGTGGGAAGGCCAATGGTAGGCTCAAGCAGGAGACCACTGGGATACCAAAGAGTAAAGAAGGAGTATTTATTCTCTGCCCCCTCCTTACTGGACCACTGGGGAGTAGCTGTGTACCTGAAGATCCTACTTCCTGTCAGATGCCCTAAGGCTGACCTCCTCCTGAGGGCTATCCTTTGTGGGCATCAGTAAACCACTTTTCCCCCAAGGTTCCTTAGATCTAGGGATTTTCCAGTGTTTGTGATTTAGAACACCATGCTATTCCCTATTGGTTTCCCCAAATCCTGCCCCCATATTTATTTAAGTCTCTTGAATAAATTCTTCTCATGTTACCCAGTATAAAAAAGTCCAGTGTTTCTGTTCCACCCTGAGTGACACAGAGTGTGTTCGTTTTTAGCCTGGTATCTTTGGTAGACTAAAAGAAAACATGTTTAGACATTTCCAAGAAAGAAAATAACTAGATTCATAGGAGTTGTGTAAATGGCTGTTTATTTTTGAATGGGGACCAGTAAATACAAAAAATAGTTATCTAATCTAGAATTCCTTTATACCGGTCACTTGGAGTGGAAGTATTAGTTTCTATAAAACAATGCACTAATCATTCTAGAGATTAGAATCATGATAATGCAGTCTTCAGACCCCTTCTTCTTTGTTGATTTTGGTGTGTTCTCTTCCAGGATTTGGGGATATGGTCTCTTATGGCTCTCAGTAACAGTTTCAGTAAAGGGTCTGATTGATGCTATAGGTTAAAATGAGGTCTGGGTATAATTTATGCAAACCCAGTGCACTATTGACATGAATAATTGATTGTTGCTTCAATTTAAATTTCTTACTTAAAAAAACAAACTCACAAATTCCTGAGGCCTCTAAAGCAGATGAAAATTGCAGTAAGGGAAAGAGAAGTATCCTTTTTAAATAATGGATTAAGTACTTGAGCAGGGTTTCCAGACAGGTATATTTATTTTTCTTTCTATTTTTCTATTTTCCTCTTTTCCTCTAACCTCCACCTTGGATCTATTTTCTCTTGTTTCTTTATACTCTGAAATACATAAAATTTGGAGCATGAAGATCTTGGAGAAGTCAGTGTGAGCAGTGCATTACATGTATTATTACAGAGCTGTAGAGAAGGCATCCAAGGACATTCAAGTGTGTTCAGCCAACAGACACTCATGTTAGATGCTGAAAAAGAAGGAAAACTCAGGAGAAAAGAGAACTAGGTTTTGTTTATCTCACTCCCTGTACAGATACTAGAAGAATAGGCTGAAAATATAATCAATCTGCAAACTGGCTAATTGTTCATTTTAATATTAACAAGCTAATATTTAAATATTGGTTGTCTTAATGCTCAGATCAAATGCCTTCTAAGTTAAGAGACTAAAGTTAGAATTTCTGTTTTTTACTAGCTGAACAGGATGTCATATATTTATGTTTTAGCAATTCAGTCAATTACAGTAGAAGCCTGTTCCAGTGGACTTAAGTATATGTGTTTATTATCAATGGTAGGTGTGCATTTCGATTACAATCCTCAGTAAAAGATGGAAGGGCAGAAAATAGGTCTTTTAGGTCAGAATATATTTGATTAATTCTCATAAAATAGGTCACCAAAGAAGGGAAGGTGAAACAGTGGGGAAAAAAATAAAGTTCTGCTTTTGGGTGCGATCTGTGTACCAGTCCCAGCCTTGTTCCTGGTATTTGTGGCCTTCAACAAGCATGCTTATCAGAGCTTCCCTTGTCGTGTCAGTATCTCAATGTCCCTGGCTGGCTTAACCAAAGAATCTGGAAGTCTGTGGGGTTGCTGCTTGACTAGATTTGAATGTAGGGTAAGCAACTGTTAATAAAATTAGTACATCTGGTTGCTTTCTCATTACTGCTCACAGCAACCCACATCCAGAGCGAAAGACTGGATAAAAGGTGGAGTAAAATGCCTAATGTCACCGAGTGACAGTCAGAATTTGAGCTCATTTATTCCTGCAGCATCTATTTACCTGCATAGCTAAATTAATCTGTGGTCAAGTAGATGAGAAATTAATTCCTTTCCTGTGTTGAGCGCATGCTTCAGTAACTTTACTACCTTGGGAAAACTGTAATCACCTGAGTGCTGCACTGCTGTGTTTGGTAAATACTCAGTAGCTTGGCCATACCGAGTGCAGGCACTCAGAGCCCTGTTTCTACAGAGAGGGGATTGGGCCACAAAGGTTGCCAATACCTTGTGTGCTTGTGACTTTGAACAAGTAGCAGAGATCATTTATTACAGAAAGTGATTATATAGTTCTCTGACTTCACAATGGTATTCTGTGGAGATAAATGAAAGCCACCCAAATAAATCTGGAGGCTATTTATTCAGAGCTTGCTATAGCTAGGGACTCAGCCACCAGCACTTGAAGAGACCCAAGGGCAGACACAGGACTGGAAAAGCTTTATCATTAAAAAGAAGGGAGAGGAAGGAAGGAGAAAGGAAGAAATTTTGAAAAGGAAGGCTTCAGGCATGTTCTGATCAGTGGTTGGCATGGGGAAGACACAGCTAGGGTCTCTGTTCTCAAATGAATCTAGTGTAAATTAATAGCTTTATAAGAAAATTGAATGAAGACCAGATGGTTATAATGTAAATAAATGTTTTGAGAAACTATGTTAAATTGTCAAAGGTATGGATGTTATTAGTAAGGTGGTAATAATTAAGAAATAAGGTAAAGTTTAGTCTAATTCTCAAGAGGTGGGAGTTAATTTTCACATTGCTCTATATGGAGATACGGACTCTTTGAGGTTGGAATCTTATAACTCAGACCTTTTCCTGATGTCTTTGTATTTAAATGACAACCCCAGAGGGTTCTCTGCAAGATTGGGCTCTGCAAGATTCTCAGTGGGAGGGAAAGAATGAGCCCAAGGACTTGAGAAGCTTCTCCTACCTTAAGAAGGGTGTGGGGTCTTGAGGAAGGAGGTGTCCTACTTTGGGGAATTGTGGTGAATTATTTTGCACCTAATATAGCTTGAAGAAATTGAGAAGAACAGTTGACTACTGGAGATTTTCCAGCAAATTCCCCTGAATCCCTACTTTCTCTGCAGCGTGTTCTCATCACAAGCTGCCATCTCATGAATTTTAAAAAAGACTGACCTTTGTTAGGAGAGTTTACCTCTTCCTATTTTTAGATATCCCCACGCCATCTGCATATAATTTACATATGCTAGTAAATGCATTTGAATTTGCATGCATTGCAGATAGAATACCTTGTGGTGACACCCTGGGCTGAGATTAGCTGACTGCTAAAGATTTTGTCTGACCTTTTTGCTCTTGGTTGGTTTTCCTCCTTCTGAGGTTCATCCTCACAGGGTCATACCCCCTTCCACCTCCATCCCAATTACCAAATATTGACTCATCCCCTGCCCCCCGACCCCCACAGCACTACTTGTATCAGATTGTTATGGATCGCTTTCTTTTTTCACCATCCTGATACCTTGGTCTTCCGCTGGGTACCAGGATGATGTCACCATGCAGAGGAGGCTCACATCTGCTTCCAGCAATGGGCCCAGTCTGGGTGCCAGTTTACACAGTTTGTACTAGGTGATCTGACTAGAATTTAAATTGTTCAGCAGTCTTAACTGCAACCCTTTTTGTTAATTTTATGGAACATCAAACTCTTTTGTGTAATATATTTATTTTTCTTCCTAACAGAACCAGAAGTTCCTTTAATGCTTTTCAAAATGGCAAATATATGTGACAAAACACTGGATTATTTTTTTCTATTTCTTGCCCATCCCTCTCATGCCATCTGAGAAGGAGCTGGGGTTTGAATTGAGAAGATTAAAGAATTAGAGACCTTGACTTTGTTGAAATTGATTTTGAATGGAGACAAATGGGGTCCTCAAGTGAGGGAGCATCTCAGGACTAGCTCTACTAAAAACCATGCATTTGCCTGGTCATCCATGCTTTGAAGCATACCATTCTTGGGGGCAGTAGAGGCCTCTGTTGTGACTGTAGTATTTCCCAATGCAGGGATGCCACAGCGACTGTGGATCAACTCTTCTGTGGGTTGAATTTGTATCAAATTGTGTGGCCTCTGTGGGGAGTAATATTAGCAGCATTATCATGGTGGAACCATGTTCCACAGCATGGAAGTATGGAACAAAAGACATTTGTAGGAATGTTGATTCAAATTTCTTGAAATCTCTGTAGCCCAAATGCAGTATGAGAAGGTATCAGGTAAGCCATTTGCAAATTATGTGGCTGTTCATTCTTTCATTTTTATGGTCATGCATACTGTTTTACATCAGTTGATTCCATTTATCATCATCCAGTGTCCTCATTGTGTTTCTGTGAGCTTCTGCAAGAATCCTCATTGTAAAACTCATTTCAGTTATAGGGGATATAAACTCATGTTTTATCCATCCTTGTTGGAAAAAAATACTCATACGTTCTCTCTGTTATGTTTTATCTTTGTCTTTGGTTAGGGAGAAATTTCTTCCTATGCTGAGAAAGTAAACTTTGTGAGGGATGATACTCCTGTATTACATTCACCTGTTTTTCTTATAAGATTTATGGGTTTCTGAAATCTATGTGAATTTCACTTAGATTTCCAAGATCTATATTTGAAGTGAAATAGGAAAATGTGTATGGGGAGGGAGGTCCAAGTAACTGCTTGCTAGATAAGTTGTTTAATAAAATTGAATAATCCTTTATACACTGAGGATATTTTGAGCAATAGCCTCTAGAGCTGTGCCTAATGCAGACACATGGACAAGCACTACATGTGGTTCATTTGGGAAAAGTTGTTACTTTTTTTTCTTAAAAGATTTGATTTTTGTTTATTCATGAGAGACACAGAGAGAGGCAGAGACATAGGCAGAGGGAGAAGCAGGCTCCATTCAGGGAGCCCCATGTGGGACTGGATTCCAGGACTCCAGGATCACACCCCAAGCCAAAGGCAGATGCTCAACCACTAAGCCACCCAGGCATCCCAAAGGTTGTTGTTATCATAATAATTTTTAAATTATTGTAAAATAAGCTGTATATTTGGCTTCCTATGAGTAGTTCTGTAGCTTTGGAAGCTTTGTATATGATGTGGTGGAGGAGCAGAGAACAACTTTGTCTCCCCAGAAATCCTGACTGGTTTTGCCTTGGGCTAGAAATTCAGCAGAGTCTAAATCAAGTTCAGGGGGGTCACTATATGTTTTCTATAAGAGAATGAGAAAACAGCAGATTTTCTGGTTCCCTTGACTAGCAGTAATCCTTCCAAGTCATCTCAGACCTCATCTTCTCAAACCCAGAGGAACCACCTTCTAAAAATAATTATTTATATAGATCTTTAGTTCACAAAGCATGTCTACACATATTCTCATTTGAATTGTACAGTTTCATGTCAGAGAGGTAGTACATAATTGTTTTGGTGTCCCAGTATCTGAATTCTTTATGTATAGGGAATTTTCTGCCCCGGTGAAGAGCAAAGACTATTTTTCAGTATGGTGGCTGAAAGTGGCAAATGTTATTAACTTGCTCAGCCTCCCTTGCTCTAGTCTAGGGCCCAGGCCAAGGGATCCAGATTCTAAATCAGGAGCAGTTGTGCAGGCTAGTGACCTCAGGGCCAGGAAAACTCAATCACTTGCCCAGGTTCTCCTTCCTGTCTCACTCTTTCTCTCTCTTAACTTCTCTCTCTCTCTCTCTCTCATTCTCATTCTGTCAGCAGAGCAGCTGTGTTTTTCTTCAGTCTTAGTCTCCATGTTGGTTATTTTGTGCTTCTAATGATTCTGAGCTTCCCAATATCCTTTTAATAAACTACTTTTCTGCCTCACTCAGCAGTTATGGTAAAGAAGCTGGAATTATGTCTCATTACTGTTGCCCCCTCTTTTCAGAGGAAGAAAGTAAAATTCGAGGCAGATTCACATAACTGATGAAAGTGAGTCTGGCCTCCAAACTCATGCTCTTTGTATCATGTATTATACTCTTAGTTTGGAGCATGGTACTAGATATTCTTTTTTTGAATTTAATATCATAAACAATAGGTACTTTTAAATTCATGTAAATATAGTTAGTTGATGAGAGTTTAGGGCTTATTTTGTGTCCTGTAGTTTCATTTAGAAAAGACTTTGAATACGTACCCGGAGAATAGCACTTTTGCTTTGGCTATTAAAAATCAAACTATGGATATAGTTACATTGTGGAGACATTGAACATTGATCTGTCACTTAACTGATAAGGTACAGCAGTTAAACCAGTAGGAAGGATGTGAACTGGAAACCATTGGCTTTTCAAAAGTATTTTATGGAACCCTCAAGTTTGTTGATGGATCTCTCAGACTGCCCAGATGACACTCAGGCAACTATATGGAATGAGTAAAGCCCTCTGTTCCTCAACTTTTTAAAATCTACACTAAAATTTATTTTGGATGGCCCAATTTCTCCCAAGATTATGTTTGAAGTAAAAAGTTCTGTTTATACAAAACAAGCCATAGTGTAACCAGTGCTACAGGCCAGAGGAGTGGGTTTAGAGAGGTTGTTCCAAGGGGTTGTGTTTGGAATTATGCACAAATTGTAGGGAAGGCTTACAGAGGTGGTAGCATTTGACCTGGATCTTGGAAAAGGACTGATTGAAGGCAGTAATCATTATTGAGAGTCTGTAATGGACGAATGTGTCTCTGTATTAATGAGCTCCTTATAAGCTTTGGGATGGAAGGCATCTTCTTGTTTGGCCATTTTGGTTTTTTTCTTTTTTGTTAAAAGGAAAATCCACAAATTTATTTTCCCTAGAGCCTCTCTCTTCTCTAAAACTCAAATCTGATCATGTTTGTCTTCTACCTTCAAACCCTTTATGACCAGGTCCTTACGTGTGTGCAAAGAATTTATAATAGATCCATTATCTCTTAGCCTCACCACCTAACTCATATTGCATCACGCCCTAATTTTAACTAATCTTTTTACAGCTATCTGGACGTAGCATGCTTCTTTTGTACTGGAGACTGGCAAATAGTAAGCACTCTTTAAGTGGTTATGTTGTTATCATTCTACCATGCTTATCAGTTGTTATATATAAGATGTCATCTCGATGTGCACTGTGGTTATTGCTAATGTAACCCAGTTGGAGGCTGAGTATCAGTGCATCCCTGCTCTGTGGCAGTATCACTGCCCCCTTTTCACTTGAGCAAACAGGGCAGCAGAAAAGGCCATGAAATGTAAAACACAGATTTTATGGATGAAGAATCTAAAATCAGTGTCAGATATAAAGTTTTAAATGAATTTGAATACGTTCTTATTCTAATATTCCAAATTATTGCATAAAGTTGCTCTGCCACTTTTGGTTTCTATTTGTTTTAAATACTATAAATAACTGATTGTTTCAGTAACAGAGAAAGAAAAAAAAAAAAAAGCTTGTCTTTATTCCGAGTGCTTGTTGCAAGTATTTTCTGTGGCTAAAATTAAGCTTCTATTTAGACTTGAAAGACAAGGTGCAGTTCACACAGAAATAAAATATTGCAGATTACCTGGGGCTGTGTTCGTTAACGTCAACTGATTCTTATTCTTAGCCAACAGAAAGGAAATTATAAATTAATTAAACTTTGATTTAGGTTTCAATTTTCTTTCAGATGTTAGATGCATGCTTTTCTTAAAATAATGAGGTAAATCAAGTAGCATAACCTTTAAAAAATATTTTCACTAAGTAATTTTAGGATGAAAAGGTGAAAATGGACAACCATGCACATGCAATTACTGATCTGTAAAACTTGAGATAATTCTCTGAGATTTTGAAATTTAGTGAAAATCAGTCTCTTTCTACTTACCGACATACACACACATCCCTACTTATTATAATTGTATTCTTATTAACTTAACGTTCATCTTAAAAATTAAGGTCAAACCTCTTAAATATTTAGCATTAAGTAGGAAAGAAATCAGAAATAATTGAACCACTTAAAGCACAACCTGAGATCTAGAATTTAGCTGAAAACTTAGAAATAATAATAATCATGAATTAGTTGCACACACTCAAAAAGTAGCGATGGCTGAGGTCGGACATTTCTGCATATATTTATCTTCTAATATGAGGAGATTAAAATTAATGAGATTAGAAATAGACATGATGATATTTTTTAATTGGGGTTATAAGCTAGGAATAGGGAAGTGCATCTGGACAGGAGGATTATGAACATGAAAGTTTGACACAGGTAAACAAGCTGAATGATTGTAGGGATAACTTGGGGCAAGTCTTTGTCCACTGGGAGATCTAATTGTCTTCTGCATATAAAATGGAGACAAAATTAGCTACTTTGAGTTTGCTGTGGGAATTGCAGATAATGCATTTTGAGTGCTCAGGATACCATCGGCCCTATTAGCCTATGTACTAACTGATGGTATTAGAGCTCATATAGAGGTTTTATCACTAGGAATGCCTGGTGGCAGAGCTACAAGTCAAATGAATCATCGACACTTTTCATCCTGTTACTTGTCTGAGGGAAATTATTTCCATCCGATTTAGAACATTTATATTCTACATGTGCAAACAGTGGGAGTGGAATCTGGATTTTTTTCTGGCACAGGAGGACATGGGTCTGAAATTCTCATGGAAAGATTAAATGGACCTAAGAGTTAATGGAGATCATCTCTGCTCTGTTACAGTTGGCTGTTTCAATGGTCTTTTTCTTTTTCTTTTTCTTTTTTTTTTTTTTTTTAACAGGATGGTCTTTTTTTTTTTTTTTAATTTTTTTTTTAAGTTTTTATTTATTTATGATAGTCACAGAGAGAGAGAGAGAGAGGCAGAGACATAGGCAGAGGGAGAAGCAGGCTCCATGCACCGGGAGCCCGATGTGGGATTCGATCCCGGGTCTCCAGGATCGCGCCCTAGGCCAAAGGCAGGCGCCAAACCGCTGCGCCACCCAGGGATCCCTCAATGGTCTTTTCAAAGTCAGATTTTTATTGCAGAGTTCCAAAAAAAAAAAAAAAAAAAATGGAATACACCTTCTAAAGCTCTTCAGGAAAACTGATTATAGTACAGTCATTCTCTGTAAATCTCTATATCCTGCCTCAAGTGTTTGCTAAGAGAGTGTAGAAGAGGAACATGATCATAAATTTTGAAAGGAGTTATCAGATTTAGTTGATTACTCCAAGCTTTTCTTAATAAACAGCCCTTTAAAACTCATTTAATTTTCACATTTTATTATAGTATTTATTTATTGGGTTTGTAGCAATTCATCCTCCAAAGAATAACCAAAAAACCCCATGTACAAATACAGTAATTACTGTGACATGGGAAGAGTTGCAACAATAAACCAGTGGTGAATTGCTTACCCACATGGACATCTCTGTGTGTTCCTGAGCTTAAACTGTGCTCTTCGTCCTGATGCAAGAGAAAAGTTTTAAGGGAGTGATTATTTCAACATTCTTATTCAAAAATTTGATCTACCTTGTTTTCACCAGTTGGTGACTAGTTTCCATGGAAATAGAAATGGAATAAGCATTCCTCATTTTAGATTCTCAGCTGCCCTATGCCAACTGAGAGCTGTAAATGCCATTTGGTTAACAGCAAGGATCCAGAATTCTTCCATTTTAAAGTGGCAGAGGGAGAGGAAAAGAAAATGTTTGCCAAGTCATTTTGCTTTTCTTCCTTTGAAAAGGATACAATTTTATGATTGTCTGAGCTATTGATGGACAGTTAAGAGACACGCACAATGTCTACGAGTGCATCTTCCAGCTAATCCACTAAAATCTCTTGTCCATCTTTCACAAAGTTCCTTACCTCATTGTGACTTAACTGGCCTGCAGTTACCTTCTTGGTTGTCCACCTGCTGTTCCAGTGATGAGCACAGAACAGGAGAGTGGTCAGAATGTTGGAAAGAGACAGTTCGGGATTCTCAGTGATCTGTGACCCGAAGGGAAAAGAAAATAATCTGGTGATAGAGGGAGTGTGAGTGTGTGGGAGGGGCAATTTACAAAATCCTCACTCATGAGAGAACGTAGGTTAATTTTGCCATAAGGACTCTCCACTACTGAGTAGTTGCCTGTAACTACTGCATTTTCTGGAAGTATTCCACGAGGAGGATAGTGAAGTATAACAAGTGCTTTTGCCTGGAATGTTTGCATATCAATACAGTTGTTTTCTTTTGTCTTTTTTTTTTTTTTTTTTTTTTTGAGCCTGTAAAGTTGAATCAATCTGAAGGCTAAAATAAAACATTAGTCACACTAACCCATGATGTTTTCTTTTATATTTTAAGATGTTTCGATACTAGATCGAGAAGGAATGTGACTGTAGTTCTTAAACATCACCCAGAGTGGTTCTATGAGCACACTTCTCTTGGGACATAAGGAGTTTTTCTATGTCCCAAAGTCTAAATTTAATAAAGGAAACCAGACATAATGGCTTCCAGCCACCGCTGCCCCTGCGTCTCTAAGTGTGGTCTCACACCTAGCCAAAGCAAGTAATGTGTCAGCTAAGGAAATATGATCCTGATCCGAGGCTTGTGAAACTGCATGAATACTGCAGGGGAAATTGTCCTGATGCTGAGCATGCAGTTCAGGGCCTGACATTTGCTATTATCATGTTGTATTCATGGGGGAATATCACTCTGATAACTATTTTGGTATAAACAGCATGTTGTGTTCCCGCGTCTTGAGGAAGAAGCATTTAGGGTGTAGAAAGGAAGCTGCTTAGAATATACATTGAAGTTGAAGATTATGAGCCTAACCGGCTATGACAGGGACTCAGTAACCTCTGTGACTGCTTGTGCTCACCCAAGAGGGGAGAGCAAGTTTCTTAGTCTCTTACTTCATCCACAGCTTTCCTGCATTGGAGAAGCAGTGCAGGAGGGACTCATTACAGAGATAAATGGGGGCTGGAGGGGAGAGAAAATATTAAAAATGAATCCACTTAAATTGAGGCCAGATTCTTGTAATGAGCGATGAAAACGGTGTTTTATTTTAAACAATAAAACCAAAATGATGAAAATAATGTAGTTTATTATCTGATGGCACATGTGGCTATAGCCATTCGTACGTCAGACAAAAATGAATCATGTTTAAAGTTGTAGTTTTTCTGGAATATTACGAAATTTGAATTTTAGTAGAGTCATAAACAGACTCAGTTTATAAAAACTTTTTTTTCAGTTTTCTAAGGGCCATTTGGAATCATTTTATTGACAGATCATTCTCATTTAAAGCCACTGTCATGTCGCCAGCCTTGTTCCATTTTTACTAAATCTCACTCTTCTGGATTCTTCTTCAACACAGCTTTCAGATTGATTAAAGCTGTTCTGAAATTTACTGATTGCATGAAATCCTGTGTCTTTTGAATGTTCATTAGGCAATTGATTTGTTTGATTTGCCTTGTATTGTTTGTTTGCATTTTATGTGTATGCAAAGATATAAAATTCTGGCACTGGAAGAGGGTAGGGATGCTTGAATAGGCAGTAATTTCATTAGTGATGGGATCATTCTTGAGTATCTTTTGTACTTGTTTAGTTAGGAAAACTAATAATTACAATACCCTATCTTAAAAAAGAACTCATAGGCTGTGATCCAGATACCTTCAACAATGCAGCTTCTGAGCCTTCCTCTCAGGTAAGATCTCAAGTCATCGTTATTTTGTTCAGCCCTGCTAAGTATATGCATGCCCGAGGATGTATGCATGTCCTTCTGTAAACATATAATGTGTTCACTGTTGGAAACTCTAGGACTTGGTGTGAGGAGATCTGCATTTGTGTTCTCTTGCAGTAAGCGGGTTTATTACCTTGGTGAAGTCACTTAACCCATAAGAATTTGTTTCCTTACCTATAATGTGTGGATAAAGGTACATGTAATGTGTGCAAGATTATTGGAGAGAGCAAATTAAATATGTGAACCTAGGCAAGTAACACTTTCTGACAAATAATAAATAAGTGATCTCATCACCTTTATTAATTTGATGTTGGTTTGTTTGCTTTTAGAGAGGGTGCGCGTGTGTGCCTAAGCAGGGTGGGGGAGAGGCAGAGTGAGAAAGAGAGAGAATCTTCTGCAGGCTCTGTTGAGCCCAGTGCAGGGCTAGATCTCACGTGAGATCCTGTCCCCAGCCAAAAAAAACAAGAGTCAGGAGCTTCACCTGCTTAACCAACTGAGCCACCCTGGGGCCCCTAATTTGAAGTTTCAATTGCAAATTATTAAAATAGCATGCTTTCAAATGGAAATCATTACATCAGTGAATATGAATGATCCAATGTATTTGTTGAGGTGATTAATTTACATAAAAGCATTCAGTATCAAATCATAGGAAGTGGAGTTAGAAAAGGTAGAAGCTTATGTTTCTTGGTTCCCAAGAAGGCCTAAGTAGCTATGACTGTATTTACCCATCATGTCTAGAAACCACAGGTTGGTAAACTACTGACTGCAGGTCAGATTTGCCTGGCTACTCTAAGAATGTTTTTTTTTGTTTTTTTGTTTTTTTTTTCAAAAGATTAAAAAGGGGAACAGGGAGTTATGTGACAGAGATTGTATTTGGCCCGGTAAAGCCTAGAATATTTATTCTTTGGCCCATTCAGAAGATGTTTGCCAACCCGTGGTCACTCATACAAACACTGTCATATTAAAGACCCAGTCTTTGTGCCATGCCCCAGCAAAATGTGTATATGCTAAAACGTTAAATTGATAATAAGAAATAGGATAAACCTGTGTTTGGGAGGGAGGCATTCCTTCATTGTTGGTTTTTGTACTTGCATAATTTTGAGAACCTTTCAATGTGTAAGGAAATGACCCTGCTGAACTCTTCAAAGAAAACCAGGAGCAGCTATCAGTAAATGAAAGGGCTGGCCATTGCTTTGGTGTAGCTAAGCTGAAATGATGTCAGCTCAGTGAATATAAGATGTGTGAGCTACTTAATTATTCTTGAGGTTGTTTTGTAGAGTGCTGGGGGCCCCTTGGACCAAGCACCGCCAAACTTCTCAGACTCTGAGTGTATTGCAGGGAACACCAAGGGAGCCCTTGGATCCTAATTCTGTGGCCCCAGTTTACCTGTATTCCAGACAAACTGGGTTATGTAATAGTCACTTGTTTTAGATGTTAGTCCCTGCAAAATAAGATTCAAGTCCCCAGAAGTGTTTTGATAGTTTGTTTCTGATCTGGAAGCATCTCAAACAAAGTGAAGTCAAACACAGATCACCTTTTGCTACCAGCCATGAACAGATTTTGAGCAAAACCGCAAATATTTTTAGCCTGTTTTACAGCATATAGTTATTGAATGATATCTTTACCTGAATAGTTTAGCAAAAACAAATAGAAGCAGAACCATTAAATTGATTACTGCTAAATGAATAGAGACTTGTGAATTATTGCCTCTTATTCAGGATTTCCACACCAATGGAGTTCATTGAAACAACATTATATCATGTCTATTTTTCCCACTATTGAATCTTTAGTAACTAATTCATTCCTCAGCATGTGGTAGGTACTCAATAAATATTTGCTGAACGAATGATTCAGAAAAGTTAATTAATTATGGGGCAGTACATGGGAACAGTCTCGTTATGTCTAGTTAACTAGGTCAGTATATGAATATTCATAAAATGGAAATTTACCTATATAGGAATATATGAAGTTGAAATATTGTCTATGTAGAGTACATTCTAGCATTTTGGTCTCTTGTTTTTGCTACTTTAGAATTATATGAATGAAGTGGTTTTCAGTATACATTTGGAGAAGAGAAATATGTATGGAAAGAAATAGACCACAAAAAAATCAAAATTATAATTTGATACAGGCCATTATTTCTTTCATTATCTTTATAGATCTTTCTCCAGTCTCTCAGTATATATACTCAGTATATACTTCATATTTCATGCTTTACTGAGTTCTAATTATGAAATTTTCTTCTAATTATGATGCTGCAAAATTGTAGGAAAATCAGTTCAGGTGTAAGGAGGAGAAAGTTTAGATTGCATACAAAGCATTTTCGCAAACACTGACTTCAAGCCAGAACCCTTGGAGCAGAAATCCCTATAACATCTTGTACATAAACTTTGATTAGCATGTACCTCAGTACTTGGTAATTACTTGCATAAATCATAAATCTTAACAATACCCCCCCACCCCCGTCTGTGGTCATAGGTTCAACTGGTGGTCAGTTGAACTCCTAGAACTCATTAGTGGTCATTAGGAGGATAAGAATATAATGTACCTGTAGGCCAATATCAGCTCTTTTTTTTTTTTTTAGCAAGGGTGTTCACCAGTCTCAGGCTATTTTTTCCTCCTCTTCTTTCCCCTGAGTACCCAAATGACACCTCAGTTGCACAAGAAAGAGCCATGTGAGTGGGCAGAAAAGTCACTTCTCCTTAAAAGCCCTATGCTGTCAGGAACAGTATTGTTCCTACACATAGCCTACTGCATACAGAAGGCCACAGTCAGTTTCTAGTGTCTACTCTCAGAAGCCCAAAGCCAAGATTTTTCATCATGTATCCAGCATCCTGCCCACAGACTTCCCAGTTTGTGGTAATTCACCAACCAGGGATCATTTTTACCATAAGCAGTGATCCTTGGTAGCTGACATCCCACCTTTACCAGGTATCAAGGGAAGCAGAGATGGAAAGTTAATCTGAAATAATTTTCCCATAGAAAAGGAAAAAAAAAAGTTTTGTTCATCCTTTACTCAGAGTCTTCTCCACCAAGATTGTGAGTAGTACCACAGCCTCAGAATATTCAACTTTGTGTACCCCTTGCTTAGAAAAATGCTTAGGACCTAGGATGTGAATTATCTGGACTTGAGAAAGGAAGGAAGGAAGGGAGGAGGGAGGAAGGAACCAATATTGTTATCTAAAATCTTTCTGGGGAGGTACTTTGATATTTTTCAAGAAAATAGCAACATTTCTAACAGAGTTTATTCTTTACATAAAAATAGTTCTGTTTTCCAGAATTATAGGTAGTACTTAACTCAGTAAAGCAGACAGATGTCCAGTAGAAAAGATGGGCATCATGTCATACCCTCCTGTTCCAAGGAAGAGTTGGAGCCTCCAGATCCACATTTATAAACTTATAAGAGAAAACACTTGACTCCTAGCTCTCTGAGAACAGACCTAAAATGAATCAGCAAGAATGACTAATTTCTGTCTATTCATAGTCAAGGGGTAAGGGAGACAGTTTTTGCAGTATTCCATTTGTGGTAGAAAATGAGATCAGACTGTTCTCAAAGTTCTAACTACATAGAGTGAAAGCTAGTAGATCTAAGTTTCAGATAGTTAACAGAACCCTCTAATAGAAGTTAGGGAGTTTGAAGAGTAGAGTTAATGGGCTCTTAATAGACCCAGTGGGGAAAAAATAGCACCATGGAATCACTAGGGAATATAAACAAGCATGGGCAATCTGAATTCACAGAATTAAATTCATGTGTTACATGAAAAACCAATCAGTAAAATAAAAAAGAGGAACTGAACAGCATGATAGGTAAATCTATAGAGAACCAGTGAGCCAAGAACAAGAGCCTCATTCCCTCATCATGATTAGTAGATTTCATCCACAAGGATCTCTCCTACTCTATCGCTTTGATGATGATGTTAATCTTTAAGATAAGGGAGGAGGAGAATTAGGCTAATAAGGAGGTGGCTAAGATCTTGGTCAAGACTATATACATACACATGTATGTACTTGTCATGGGTTTTGGTATACTTCAGTCCATGCAGCATTGTATTTGAGAAAGCAGAAGTGAGGTTAACAAACTAGGTTTTCTGATAAACCGAGCTATTTTTTCTTTGATGGATAGGCTACCATAATTAAAAATGAATTCACTTAGTAATGAATAACCTATTTTCTAGGCTGAGGCAGACAGAAGGAGAAGAAAAAAAAAAAAAAAAGAGGTGTCAAAGGCCTAGGCCGAAAAGGGTAAAGAGGGAAAATAATAGAGGTAAGAGGATATTTTTAAAGCAGTGAATTGGCAAGAGAAATAATAAAAAAATCTAAATGGATAAGGAAGACCTAAAGCTTTCACTATTTGCAGATGACATGATATTATATATAGAAAATTCTGAAGATTCCACCAAAAAATACTAAAATACTAGAACTGATTAATGAATTCAATAAGGTCTCAGAATACAAAAGTAATACAGAGGACTCCGTTTCATTTCTATGTACTAATGAAGTGGTAGAAGAAGAAATTTCCTTAATTTTTTTTATTATTTTCTTAATAATTTTCTTTTATTATTTTCTTATTTTTCTTATTATTTTCTTAATAATCCAATTTATAATTGCACCAAAAAGAATAAAATATCTAAGAATAAACTTAACTAAGGAGGTAAAAGACATGTACTCTAAAAACTATAAAAAACTGATGGAAGAAATTGAAGATGACACAAACAAATGGAAAGACACACCATACTTGTAGACTGGAAGAACCTATGTTGTTAAAATGTTCATGCTACCTAAAGCAATTTACACATCTAAAGCAATTTAATTCTTTTCACAGAACTAGAACAAATAATCCTAAAATTTGTATGGAACCACAAAAGACCTTAAATAGTCAAAGCAATCTTAAGAAGAACAAAGCTGGAGATATCATAGTTACCACATTTCAAGATACACTACAAAACTATAGTAATTCAAAGAGTATGGTACTGGCGCAAAAATACATCAGTGGAACAGAATGGAGAGCCTAGAAATAATAAACCAATGCTTATATGGTCAATTAGTCTACAACAAAAGAGTCAAGAAATAAGATGGGGAGAAGACAGTCTTTTCAACAAATGGTCTTGGGAAAACTGGACAACTTTCTTACACCATACACATAAATAAACTCAAAATGGATTAAAGACTTAAACATGAGTCCTGAAATCATAAAATTCCTAGAAGCAAACAGAGACAGTAATTTCTTTGGCATTGGGCTCAACAACATTTCTTTAGATATGTCTCCAAAGGCAAGGGAGACAAAAGCAAAAATAAACTATTGGGACTACACCAAGACAAAAAGTTTTTGTGCAATGAAGGAAACCATCAACAGAATGACAAGTCAACCTACTGAATGAGAGGATGTTTGCAAATTACATATCTGATACAGGGTTAATATCCAAAATATATAAAGAACTTACACAACTCAACACCAGTAAACAAGCAAATAATCTGAGAAAATGGGCAGAAGACCTGAATAGACTTTTTTTTCCAAAGAAGTCATAAAAATGGCAGACATATGAAAAGATACTCAACATAACTCATCATCAGGGAGATGCAAATCAAAACCACAATGTGATATCACATTATACTCGTCAAAAGGGCTAAAGTCAAAAAGACAAGAAATAGCAAGTATTGGCAAGGATGTGTAGAAAAAGAAACCACCAGACACTGTTGGTGGGAATGCAAATTTTTGCAGCCACTATGGAAAGCAGTATGGAGATTCCTTAAATTAAAAATGAAATTACCATATGATCTAGTGATTTCACTATTGGATATTTACCCAAAGAAAATAAAACACTTAACTCGGAAAGATATATACTCCACTCTGTTTATTGCAAGATTATTTACAATAGCCAAGATATGGAAGCAACCTATGTCCATCAATAGATGGCTGGATAAAGAAGTTGTGATGTATATATACAATGGAATACTACTCGGCCATAAAAAATGAAATTTTCCTATTTGCAACAACATGGATGGACCTAGAGGGTATTATGCTAAGTGAAATAAGTCAGAGAAAGACAAATACCATATGATTTCACTCACATGTGGAATTTAAGAAACAAAAGAACAAAAGGGAAAAGAGACAAAACCAGATTTACATTCAGAGAACAAACTGGTGGTTGCCAAGGGGAAGTGCGGGGGGCAATGAGTGAAATAGACAAAGAGAATTAAGAGTATACTTATCTTGATGAGCACTGAGAAATGTATATAATGGTTAAATCATTGTGTTAATTATCCTTTGTGTATATTTAATATAACATTGTGTTAAGTATACTTCAATTTAAAACAAGTAAAATAATTTTTAAAAATTTATGAAAAATCTAAAGGCAGTATACTAAATACTAAAATGTCTGACTTGAATTACAACCAGTACTGCAAATAACTATAGATTCTTCAGACCCACAATGATTATTTAACTTTTAAAAGATTATAAATAAGTTGCAAAAATAGTACAAGTCCTCCATACCCTTCATCTAGATTATCCCATTGATAGCAATTTATATAATTATAGTCAAATAGGGATCCCTGGGTGGCGCAGCGGTTTGGCGCCTGCCTTTGGCCCAGGGCGCGATCCTGGAGACCCGGGATCGAATCCCACGTCGGGCTCCCGGTGCATGGAGCCTGCTTCTCCTTCTGCCTATGTCTCTGCCTCTCTCTCTCTCTCTCTCTGTGTGACTATCATAAATAAATAAAAATTAAAAAAAAAAAATAAATAATTATAGTCAAATATCAAAACCAGGAAATTGGCATTAATATACTCTGAAAACCTTATTCAGATTTCACCAGTTTTATGTATAATCTATGTGTATGTGTCAGACTAATTGTACCCTTAAACCTCTAAAAGAAATATTCTGCTTTTTAAAATCCTTTGTGAGTCATTTGCATGTTATCTGATGCTAACTCTTAGTAGTGGCCTATTAGTGGTTAATATTATAAAATATATTTTTCATTCTCTTGCCTACAACATATCTGTTCAACTTTGGAGTAGTTGATGAATACTGCCTTTTGTTAATTTCTTTAAATATTGTGTATCTATTCTTGAAGACCAAGGGGAAGATTCACAATGTCTATTGCTAAGTATATGAGCTGTCAAAGTTTAAAGTTCATGCTGAAGATTCTTTCAATAATGAGTCTATCGAAGTGTCTCTGAATATCTTATTTTATTTTATTTTTTTATTTTTATTTTTTATTTTTTAATATCTTATTTTATATAGTTACTTGTTATTGTCTTAGTAGAGGCTGCTATAATGGAGTTCCATGGACTGGGTGGCTTAAACAATAAATACTTTTCATGGTTTGGGAAGCTGGAAAGTCTAAGATTCAGGTCTCAGGGAGGGCTCTCTTCCTGGCTTGCAGAAAGCTGCCTTCTTACTGTATCCACACAGGGTAGAGAGAAAGAAAGGGAGCATGCTCTCTGTTGTTTCTAATTCCATCATGGGGGTTCCACCTTTGTGACCTAATAGCTTCCCTAAAGCCCCACTCCAAATACCATCACACTGGGATTAGGATTTCAACCTATGATTGGAGGGTGGGGATGGGCACAAGGATTGAGTCTTTAGCAGTTATTTTGAATGAGTTGTTCTGAATTCTTTCCTTGTATAATAAAAAAAAAAAAAAATGTAGTACTAAGGAAGCCCCAGGGACTGAATATAATTGCAGTCACTTCGGAAGCTAGTATCTTAATTGTCTCACAAAAACTAATCACCAAAAAGTGGAATGTGTGATTCTGTTTTTTACTTTTCAAAAGTTTCAATCTACCTTCCCCCCACCCCAACATGTTTCATGAGCTTTGGTAAACCTTTTCACTGAAGCAAGGGGAGCTTGTTTTCAGCTCTTCTCCCTTCTTAAGTTTTCATTTTTAAGATTCCCAGCATTTCCTCCTTCTGACTGAAGCTGAATAATTTATTCGTGATACTCTATAAAATATACTGTCAAATATCCTGTCATCAGTAGTCATGAAGGAATAAAGTTGCCACTACCACATGAAATAAGTAGGGGAGCAGGCAAAGAAGTCATGAAATCTTGGCAGCCATTCAAAGACAGGGACAGGGGCCTCTCTGCCTTTTGCTGGAATGGTGAAAAGACTTCCCATCAGGATTCAGGAGAGCCATATCTAGTCTTTACCTTGACACATTTTATACCTTCCAATCACCATCTGACTGAATTTTCTCATACGTCAACCTAGAGGAGTGATACCCATTTTGCTTTAGAGGGTTGAGGTGAGAATCAGTTGAGGTTATAACACTTGGAAGAAATGGATGGTGTGATGTAAACATAAGGTGGTAGTATTATCGAGAACAATGTGAACAGTGGAAAACATCAGTTCTAAGTGATATTTTGGAGAACACATCAAACACATCATTATTTCTTGTTCCTCTCCCTTTCTAAGGGTGCTTTTGAAATGGAAAGTTTTCACTTAGATTTAAACAAAACCAAAATATGCCAAAGAGAATGGGCACACCAGATGTCAAAAGGGAATAGAAACAGTGAGGGGGTAGACTGAATCCATGAACAGTTTAGGATGTTTGTTTCGAGAAAGAAATGAAATAGAAAGTAGTCTTTCTCCAACTTGACATTGCTTGATGCATGCAAGTGTAATTTTGACTTGCAAGCAATGCAGAGGCAACCATGGGGGTGGACCTCTTGTGTCGTGATGTCTCAGATTTATTGCTGAGCTTACTTGTATCTTGTCTTCACATCCGCGTTAAAGCTCCAGTAAGTTAATATTTTCATCCCCACTAACTCACATGGAGGAAATAAAGTTCACAAAGCAGCGTGACCCTGGGACTAGGAGAAAGAAAGCACAAGAATATGTAAAAGCAGTATTTTATAGTCAACTATGAATTCATATTCTGTACTCATTTCACTTGTGTGAGTTCATAATATTATAGAAATGAGTTAGCAGGCAGTCTCTCATCTCATTTTCCTTCTTTTCAATCACAGACCCCAGATAAAACTTCTGGAGACCTTTAATTTCAATGGCTTATTGTTGGGAACAGATCATGTAGTAGATGAGAAAACCTGGAGTGGCCAAAGATTGTCATGATCTCTCACTTAAGATGCTCTTTAAGAGC
The DNA here is from genome assembly GCF_053574225.1 of Canis aureus. Lineage (NCBI taxonomy): Eukaryota > Metazoa > Chordata > Mammalia > Carnivora > Canidae > Canis > Canis aureus. Next base: position 83,076,156 of record NC_135611.1, on the reverse strand, counting down.
AAAAATGGAAAAAAAAAAAACAAAAAAAAAAAGAGCAAAAATGGTTTATTCAAGTAAAAATTACATGATAGAATATTTTGCACTTACTAGGGCCCTGGCAGCAATGACAATATGCTTAAGAGAATTAGTGAAGGGATGCATTATTTACTTCCTAGTTTGTCTGCACCCACCTGATTTTAGAAGAGGTCCAATTTATTTTGCCACTGGTCTAAAGATCCATTATAATTTATATCACTAGTTTACCATCTGGGGTCTCAGAAAATAATGTGTCTTAGTGATAGCATGAACACATGCAAAGAAGCTAACCAGCTGATTAATTTTCGAAGGGGCATTATGTGGAAGTTGGCCAGTAAATGAATATTTAGGCACATGTGGGTCAGAATGTAATATAATGAGAATATTGTTTTCTGGACTAAAATCACCTGAAATTGTTCTCCTTATGCTGAAAATACTCTAAATGCTCATCCTCTGTTGTCTCTGGAGAAAAATACATCTGAAACAAAGACTTCTGTCTATTTTGTGACTTTTATAATTAACTGACATCACGAATATAGTTAATGCTGGCCACTCTTGTTCTTTAAGAGAAGGAAGAAATTGAATCTTGTTCATATGCTTGAACAGGTCATGATGTCATGATGATATCCATTGTTCTAGGATCTATTTTAAATCCATCAAAACACTGATTCCAACTAAGATATATGACTAGTACTTTACTTGAAGTAATGATCATTCTCATCTGAAGAGAGCAGCTGTTTAAATGTAGTCAGTAATTTGGACCTTCGATTACAGCATGTTAAGTATATTATTTAACTGATATTTAAAATCTATGCATCAATAGTAGAGTGATAACTTCCCTATTTCTCAAAAATGGTTCATCATTGCTTATGATATAGAGCAATATAGAGAAATCTTTATAAGAAATGTTTTTATGGGGCACCTGGGTGGCTCAGTCAGTTAAGCATCTGCCTTTGGCTCAGGTTATGATCCCAGGGTTCTGGAATCAAACCCCATATTAGGCTCCCAGCTCCCCGGGAAGACTGCTTTTCCCTCTCCCTCTGCCACTCCCCTTCTTGTGTGTGCATGTGCATGCATGCGCTCTCTCTCTCTCTCTCTCTCTCTCTCAAATAAGTGAATAAATAGAAATCTTAAAAAAAAATCTTTCTGTTAACTACATTTAAAAAACATTTTTATAAGGAAATAGTCACTCTTTTCTTAGGAGAATTCACTGTACATTAATGATGCACATAATATAAGCAGGGTTTTATTGCATTTTAGGAATACAGAGACAATTCTTACATTTTAAAAATATTATGGTAACAATGATATTCAATTAAATCTCTCATACTGTAGTACATCTAAAACTCCTGGGAAAATAGTAAAGAAATTTTTAGTGCATAGTTGAGCTAATGGGACACCTAGAGTATTTCTCTGCAAAAGCTCAGATCTATGAACTAGGTAGGCAATAGCTGTACACTAGGAATTTTCCAGAGTGATCAGCCAAACCCAGCCAACCTAGAGCTGGATTTTTAAAAGCACAGGTTTAAGGACGCCTGGGTGCCTCAGTGGTTGAGGTCTGTGTTCAGCTTGAGTCATGATACTGGGATCGAGTCCCATATCGGGCTCCCCGCAGGGAGCCTGCTTCTCCTTCTGCCTATGTCTCTGCCTCTCTCTGTGTCTCTCATGAATAAATAAATAAAATCTTAAAAAAAAAAAACCACAGGGATTGCAGTGAGGTAAGAAAAGACTTGCATAAAGCAGAAATACTGATGCATCATCCACTCCAATTTCAAAGAATTCACAAAGATAAAAGCCCAAACAACGTGACCTCCCAAGTGGACAGTTCACCCACCGCATGGGGAAAACATCACCATGAAAACAATCCAGCAGCAAAAAGAGCAGAATTAGATTGACACATCTGAGAATTATCACATACAATTCATTTATATCAAGAAATGTAGGGATGCCTGGGTAGCTCAGCGGTTGAGCATCTGCATTTGGCTCGGGGCATGGTCCCAGGATCCGGGATCGAGTCCCACATCAGGCTCCATGTGGGGAGCCTGCTTCTCCCTCTGCCTGTGTCTCTGCCTTTCTCTCTCTCTGTGTCTCTCATGAATGAATAAATAAACCTTTTTACAAAATGTATGTTATAATACATAGAATTGAAAAGTGCTTTTTAAGAAAAGAGTCTATTCAAATTAACCAGGTGGGTTTGAAAAAGAACTTCAAAATATAAGTAAATAAAATATGTAAACACTTGACATGAGTAATGTAGTGAATGGATTAAATAGCAGGTTAGTCATAGCTGAAGATAAGTGAAATCTAGAACTAAGCAAATTACGTGGAGAGCAGCTTAGGGAGAGGAAGGCATGGGAAATCTGATGGTGAAATGAAAGTTTAAGGTAGCTTTCAAAGGTACTGGCTGAGACTTCTGACAATTTAAGCATTAAATCACAGGTCTAGGAATTCTAAAAAAGAATTAGAATTCTAAATTCTAATTTCCAGACAGAACTAGATTGCCAAGATGGCTGACTTCTCAGCAGAAACAGGAGAAGCTCGAAGACCGTGGAATGGCGTCGGACGTGCAGTTAGTCTAGAATTCTATACCCCGCAAAATTACTTTTCAAGAACAACAGTAAAATAAAGTCATTTTCTGAGGCTATAGATGAATCTGGTGGATACATTTACAGAATGTTCTTCAGAAAAAAAAATCAGTGATCCCAGAAGGAGTTATGAACAATAAAAACAAATAGAGCAAAGAATATTTGTATAACTAAAGGATATTGATTATTCAAAATAGAGACACTGATGGATAGTTTCCAAAATTAAAAAATCCAATGTATAACTATAATCATAGGGATTTCATGTGTTAAAGGGTGAATAATCACAGTTAAAACATTCTAGTCGGTACTATTTGGGAAAAACTAACAAAAAGTATTGATGACTTTAGACTTTGTGATGTTAGGTATCCGTGAGCAAATAGCTACAGTAAGCATTAGCTAATCGAATGTATGAAATCCATACTCATACAGAGAGAAAAATACAGAGATGAACATAAATATATCATGTAATGATGGATCTAGTCACTGTAAATGGACTTATTCTTGAGTTAAGATGTATAGCTCCAAAAAATGCAATTACATTCTGTTTATAACAGATACAACTGACATGAACACAAAATGTTTGACATTAAAGGGGGCAAAAAGGTATACAATTTAATAATTAACCTAGTATCATTTTTTTAATTTTTTTTGCAGGAATCCTAGAGTTTTATTACATATTCATAAAAAGTTTCACTAGGAAGATTTAATAATGCCATTCTAAATAAAATAAAAATTGACAGAACTGCAGAAAACATGATCAAATCCACAATACAATGAACAACCTTTGCATAATGGACTCATAAATAACAATTGGAGAATTAAAATCAGATCCTTGTGATCCTCTAGCACTTGCCTTAATTAATAATAGATGCAGTGAAGTATAAGAGCAGTGGACTCATAAAGGGAATTTGACATTTCAGGAAGAAAATAACTTACACCATGAAGTAATACGCAATCAGAGACTAATGAAGAATCACAGTAAATTCTTGCTGGGCTCAGGGATAACACTGGGAATTCAGCTTGTAGTTTACAAAAGAAATCTTTTTTTCTTTTAAAATGGGATCATTTTTCTGATGATAAAAGTGGTACAGTCAAATATCAGAAGGGCAAGATAATTATGAGTGCATCAAAATTAATTGCTGTGTAGAGCAACCTAAAATTGCCATAAATAAGATGGCTGTGTTCCAAATAACACATTTGGAAATGTATATGCAACAGGTATGATGGAAAAGCAATAAGAAATTTGGGCAAAAGGCATGAAAAGGTTATTCACAAAGCAAGAAATAGAATGAGCTAATAAATATTTAGAAAGATGGACAACACCAAATGTAATCTGAGGAGATAAAAAGGGAAGCAACAATGAGATACCATTTTTCATGTCAGATTGGCAAGGATGAAAAGATTGAAAAACTCATACATAGGGGTTTATAGACATGGGTTCGTTCAGATATTTTCTCTATTTCTTATACTGTCATTTGAGTAGGCTTATGGTCTTTTTTTTGTCATGCACAAAAATTTGATGTTTTGTAATAACCATCTTGCAGGGGTTTTTCTGAGGTTTAGTTTTATGACTGTAATCTTCCGCTTACAATTTGACAGTATATCCCGTACTCTTTGACCCAGTAATTCCACCTGTAGGAATTTATCCCAAGGTATAACATTATACAAATGCTCAAGATTTTTTCATAGCCTTGTTGCTCTCAGTGAAAAACTGGGTAAATTTCCAGAAATTGAGGCGTTCTGAGAGATTATGGGGGAGGGGAGAGTGTGCCATTTAAAAGATGATGTGAGGTAATAGTAAGCTTTTAAATGACACAGAGGCTAATATTCATATAGGCAGATATGCATGACACTACTAAGTGGATGAATCAGGATGTATCTCTGTTGTATAAACTTGTGTGTGTACCTATCCATTGTAAGCAATAATTTGTTCACAGTTGCACAGATGGTAGTCATAGGTCCATGGCGAGCGTGGCCTATGCTGTAAAATAAAAAGTAATGACACAGAATTTGGGAGATCTGAGCCTTAGGCACTGTGGGGCTGATTTCACCCTCTTTTATATCTCAGAGCTTCCTCAAGCACCCTCATCTCTAAAAATGAGGGCAATAGAGTGAGCCTTGGACTTCATTAGCAATGACAGATACACTGTAGTGGTTGTCATATCCCTCTTCTGCTTCCAGGCAGGTAGTAGTCATTAGTCGTAGTCTCCTTTCCCAGGCTTCAGCTGTATATACCTCTGGATTCTTCTCAACACAGATGGAGGTCAACATTTCTAAACAACTTCTACTTTGCACTTGAAACCTGTTTGCTATCCTTGCCTAGGATGACCTTAGAAGTCCTTTCAACTAAAGGCTTTTTCTAACCAAGGAACAGAGTCACTGTGGTGAGAAATAAAAGGAATATTTTGCAGAAAAACGTGTTTTCTTTTTTAAAAGCTGCATTTTTAAAAAGGTGGGAACAGGTGAAATAAATATGGATGATATATTTGCATAAGTGATTTTGTATCATTTGTATAAAACAAGTATTCGTGGAATATTTCATGTTGTTTGTTTATACAAAATCTTAGAAACCCAGTGTACAAGGACAGGGCATTATATTTTAGATGACAGATTTTGTGGGAGATACTTGATCTGTATTTAAGTTTACAGTTTAAGAAGCAGATTCTCATATACCAACATGCTTAAATTTTAGAAGAATTGAGTACTAGTTCTTAAATTTAATTAAAGTTGAGACTGGGTCACACAAACCACATTTCAAGTATCCAATAACCACAGACGACTGGTGGTTACCATATTGGATCCTGGAAGTTTAGAGAATACAAAAAAACCATAGCATTCTATTTTAGCTTTCAAGGAGATTTTCTAGTTGGGAAAGCAAGATCTAAAATATATAGAGAAATATATAGATAGTAAAATATATATATATATATATACACACACACACATATACCTATATCTATCAATAATAGAATCCCAAATAGAATATAATAAAATATTAAAAGTTTGCAGTGAGCAGGCTAGTGCTACTGGGGTACAAGTTCCAGAAGCATCCACAGTTTGGTGAAGTCTTCCCCCCTATGTAGTCTGAATGATGGCAATGATGTTGTGCGTTGGTAAGAACGGAGTGTCTTACTTTAGCGAGTGTGTGTGTTCTTCCTGCAGGCATGGGACCCGCTGTGCTGGAGAAGTGGCAGCCGCAGCGAACAACTCTCACTGCACAGTCGGAATTGCTTTCAATGCCAAGATCGGAGGTATGGGAAACAAACTTGGGTAGATGTAGACCCCTTTTTGAGCTAAAGACAGGCCGGTGTTTGCAGAGTAGTGTTCAACTGTTGCGGAAAATGACCATCTTAATGTGTGTCATTAAATACAGTTAAAGGCCTTTGAAGCAGTACCCCCGCAGGGTTGCAAATCCAGACATTTCTTTCTCGAAGACAGACATGAAGAAAATGTCCAGACACGAAGATGGGGTCGTTGACATCTGTCCCAAGCTATACAATTGCTGCCTGGGTCGGAAATAACCGATCATCTAAACAAAAGCCCATAATAACTCTATGGAGAGAAACATTTTGAAATTATGTCAGAATAGAAAATCCATTTTTTTTCTTTTTCCTTAGGTTTTACGGAAAGTTCCTTTTTTTTTTTTTTTTTTTTTTTTAGAAAGTTCCTTTTTAATTGAAATTAAGAGAGTGGTAAAAATCTCCTTTTGTAGTCCCATAAGGTAGGAATATAGTTATTGTTAATAATTCCAGATTATGTATATGCATTATACATACATGCACACACTCAAATAGACATATGCCTGCTACAAGGACCTAACCCAGGGAATATAAATCAAGGCATTAATAGAAGCAAACTCTTTCCCATTTGTAATCATCTCTGGGTGCCACAGTCACACACAAATGAGAGGACACATTATAAGAGACAGTACAGATCCTAGTGGCTCTGAAAGTCGCCCCTGGGGGCTTCTCCTAAACAGTGTCACGAATGAACGAAGTTCCTGGTAAGCAGACCGACATCTCCGGTTTCAGTACAGAGTTGTTGCCAAGTGGTAAAGAAAATTGGATCTAAAAAAAAAAAAAAAAAAAAAACACAAAACAAACAAACAAAAAAAACAGTCCTTTCTAGAGTAAATGTAGAGGTCTCGTAACATGAAATATTTGGGGTGTCTAGTAATGGTGCTAAGAGAAGGTTTTCTGACACTACATGGAATGTTAGTGCTCAGAACATTTGACCTCTTTCTCTCCTTTATTTCACACTGAATTCTTATAGTATGGCAGCTTGTTAACCGGTAATTAGCTCTACTCTGAGAGCATCTGCTGTGTGTCAAGGAGAAGGTTCATGAAAGAACTAAAGAAATTTTCCCTGAAGAATGATGAGGGTGCCTAAACAACCCTTCTTGCTGTCCCAGTCACGACACACACAGTCCCCCACATACAGTGACACACGTCCATATCCCCCTTATTACTCTCCAGTGCTAACCCAGCGCTCACTGACCTTGAGGGGATGAAAGAAGGAACTCACAGATAAGCTGCTTGTCTAGCCGGATAGAACTTCAGCAAGAAAAATGAATGTATGGCAATGACTCACAAATGTCCTGTCATCCCCCAAACAAGAACATTGTGAATTATAAATTTAACCCCTAGACCCAAAACATGAACGCTCGAAGTCCGATAAGGCAAAATCAACCTTTCATCTGTAAATTTGAGGAAGCAAAAATTCTTACTTGTTAATTTTTGGTCAGGAAAGGAATATTGCCCTCTAGATATGATTTCATTAAGCATTTTTTTCATGGGCTTCCATCACTTGCATGACCTAGAAACTACATTTAGATACTGTGTAGATACTGCTACATGTTGGCATTTAGAATTACTGGTTAGATGATTCCAGGCAGTCAAATAATCTGGTGTTTATTTTGGACCTCTTTGTGCAAATAAAATACAGTTGATCCTTAAATAGCACAGGTTTGAGCTGTGTGTGTCCACTTATATACAGATTTTTTTCAATGCATATAGTACAGTACTGCAAATGTATTATCTCTGTCATGAGATTTTCTTAATAATCTTTTTTCTCTAACTTACTTTATTATAAGAATATAATAAATAATAAATATATCATACAAAATATGTGTTCATTAACTGCATTATCAAAAAGGCTTCCAGGCAACAGTAGGCTATTAGTGGTTGCATTTTTGAGGAGTCAGAGTTATACATGGATTTTTGACTGGGTGGTGGTGAGAGAGGGTTAGCACATCTAACCCTGAGTTGTTAAGGGTCAGCTGTAGTTCATTCTGTGCTTTGAAACAGCAAGAAGTAAAAACTGAAGACTATGAAGTAGTTCATCCTTTTTTCAGTAAAAATCGTGCAGATGAATTTTGAATATTCATGGCAAATTAAAGCAAGCCATTGGCTGCTTAGGACCTAGTACACACAGAGCGCACCATGTCAGGCGTTCTACTCCCACAAAACAGAGTGCTGAAAAGCTTGCTAAATACAGTTTCCATTTGATAATTTTTAAAGTGGCTTATTACAACCCTTGGTGTCCACATCACCTGTTCTATACATGTCCTTTAAAAATCCAGAAGCCTAGAGGAAAAGACTCGAGATAAAACAATCAGGTGCAATGTCTTTTGGGGCGCTTTGAGGAAATGCAATGTATCCTAAGTGTTGATTTTCACTGTTGTTTTGTAAATAACAAAGCATGTAGTGACCCATCTGTCACGTAGCTTAAAAAGGTTCTGCTGGGAATATGGAGGAATGTTACCAGTTGTTGAGTATTATCTGTGTCAATGCCCATGGTCATTCCTTCTATTTTTTATGTTTATTAATGTTAGAGCTAAAAGATAAACATTTCTTTAAAGCCCTAAGAAGGTATAGTTTTCTCAAGAACATGTTTCTTTTCTACCAGAAGTCCCACCTCAGACCACACAGTATTAAAGCTGCCTGATTTGGGCTTTTATTATGCAACCCCCATGTGTTGGAGCTTTAGCAATAAAAACTTGAAATCCTGTTAGAGAACAAGGTTTATCCAAGGAGTAAATGTGGGCTATAAAGATATAATTATAAAATAATATAGCATCTTAGTGATGCTATTTAGCTTAAGCTGGAGGATCGATAGGTTTACTCAACAGTTAGATGTTCTGTTGTCGTTTTGAGTCTCCAAAATAAAAGGAAAGAAGGAAAGCCTGACATTGAACATGCAACTTATTTTTGCCTATCTATGTCTTATTTTTTCCTATTAAGGTTAAGAATAAATTCCTGTCTGTCTGGCGGGAATATGCTTAAATGAAGATTAATGACTGAACATGGTTAAAACCCTTTGAGAATCATTTGATGTGTTACATACACAGAGAGCATTCTCATTTATTATTTGACTTATAAATAACTTGGCAAAGAAATAATGTCTTAAATTCACATCAGTCTTACCGATTAGGAGATAATATTAAATACGGAGGAAATTAGACCAACCTAACTTGGCAGCTTTCCAAATTTTGTGAGCCCGCTAAGGTCAGAATGCTGTACACCGATTAGGAACACAAGTTACCTAATGAAGAGAAATTTAGGGAAGATGGATTGCTTGAGGCACTCTCTGTCAGGTACTCTCTGAAGACAGGGATAAAGAGAAGGGCGAGATTGAGGAAACTTTAAGAGAATAATGGATAAAAACGATTTTAAAGAAGTTTTTCTGTTTCCCGTACAATGTAACTTACTTTCTCTCCAAGAAAGGTTTGGAAGGGTCTGTATTACTTTTGCAGGGCTGGGGGGTGATGAAGACGCTCACTTTAATCAAGTGTTGACTAAAAAGTTTATTCTTTGCCCCCAAATATGTCTTGGGCTGTTTGGGTGTTACATAGTGAAGCCTCTATTCAAGCTAATTCCCTTCTGTCTGGAAGGGGTTCGGATGCTGGATGGAGATGTCACCGACATGGTTGAAGCGAAATCGGTTAGCTTCAACCCCCAGCACGTGCATATCTACAGTGCAAGCTGGGGCCCAGATGACGATGGCAAGACCGTGGATGGACCGGCTCCCCTCACCCGGCAAGCCTTTGAAAACGGCGTTAGAATGGTAGGTTTTAAAAGCCCCTGGGCTCATACTTTGTCGATCGGTGATGGTCTCTCGGGGAGCTATCTATGCAACTGGGGGTTCTAGTCCTTCAGTCTAGAGGAAAGGACAGAGCTGAGCCAGGAGACGGGTATAGAAGGGAGCACTCAGGGGAGCCTGGGTGGCTCGCTTGGTTGAACAGCTGACTCTGGATTTCAACTCAGGTCATAGTCTCAGGGTCCTGGGATCGAGCCCCACCGAGCAGGAAGCCTGCTTGTCTTCCTCTCCCTCTGCCCACCACCCCCTGCTTGCTTTCTCTGTCTCTGTCTCTCTCAAATAAATTGTAAAAGGAAGAAAGAAAGAGGCACTGAGCCTTTGGGATTGTGTGTTGAATCCGTTCTATAAATAAGCTAAGGGCTGGAGAGTTTGCCCTGATAAGAACAGAGGTATATTCGGATGCTTAGATTTGCTCAAAGGAAATGTATTCATTAATATATTAATCTTGCACTTGGAGGATTTAAATTATTTTTTAAAAATATTTTATTTAAATTCAGTTTGCCAAAAAAAAATAAAAACTAAAAAATTAAAAAATTAAAAAAATAAAAATAATAAAAAATTAAAAAATAAATAAAATAAAATAAATTCAGTTTGCCAACATACAGTATAACACCCAGTGCTCATCTTCTCTTGTGCCCTTCTTAGTGCCCATCACCCAGTTACCCCATCCCCCTACCCACCACCCCTGCTGCAACCCTTTCTTTGTTTCCCAGAGTTAGGGGTCTCTCATGGTTTGTCTTGGAGGAATAAATTCTTAGCACTGCGAGATGGAGGAGAAATGGAGATACTGAACCTCTCCGATTGGTGTTGAGGTCACCCAGCAATGCCTTTCTGGGCCTCTCCTTTCATACTCCATTCCCTGGTTCCACTTCTGTCCCAGGACAGTATTATTGTTATGCTGGCTCCCGAGTTCCCTAACAAGGCAGCTCAACCATCATCATTTTCCTTGATTTCACTAAAAAAAATCCACTCACCACTCTTCCCCTCAAAATAACTGACCACATAATCTAAAGTGATAAAATGTCTCCTTCAAATTACAAATATTAAAAAAATCCTATCTTAAAAAAAAATCCTCTTATTTTAATTAAATAAAAAAATAAGGCCACAGTATGCTTGGAATCGTGGAAGGAGGAGCACCCCATTAGAAGCAACTCCTTTCTGTTTCATACTTGGGGTGATTTAAAGCATGCATTTTAGTCATGATCTGGGCCTATCCTCCCTTTCCTTCGTTATCTCTCTTTACTCTTTTGGAATTGAAGCAAGCATATTCCACTCTTCCCATTCATTAGTGCGTGCTGCTTTCCATGCACATCCCTGCCTCATTCCCATGTCCAATGACTGTACAGCTGATTCTCTTGAACCATCAAGCCTCAGTTAAAATGCTTCTTCTCCCCAGAAGCCTTCTCACTGCCCAACCTAGAGCTAAGGGCCAACAGTCCCTCCCTTGCCCCCAGTACACTTTATGTTCTTCCTGGAGTTGCACATAATCATTATCATATTGTGCTTTATATCAGAGCTATCCTTGCCTCTGTCTTCCTCATTAAATTGTATGTCCCAAGGTAACCAAGCCTGTGCTCTGCCCATCTTTATGGGCTTTGCAAAACCCATGGAGTCCGTGGAACTCTAGTGAGTCCTCAGTAAATGTTTGTGGAATTTCATTTAATTTACTATGAATTATGCCAGCCACAGGATAGTTGTGTATTCAGCCCAGATTTGGAGCAGTGGAATGCATGCAGCTGCTTGATGTCATGTAGCAGCTGGAGTACAAATAATAATGCTTCTTCCACCTTTGTGGGATTGGTTTTGGGGTTTAAGCACAAGACTAAGCTAAGCTACCTGCTGGTTATTTTGAAATAGACTGGGAGGGAAAGTTAATGCCCTCGCTCAGGACATGCTTCCTAACCGAAAGATGGTTCAGGTTTGGTTAAGGTGTATGTTCTAGTTCTGTCAATTTTTAGCTACTCTAGAGTTCTTTGAAGCTATAGAATTGTGTTTTAAATCATTTTGTCTAGAATTTGCCTTTTGGGTATCTGAACACCAAATGAATGTATTCTAAGTGATCTGGTGATTGCATTACCCAAGCCCTGGACTATAGATGAGTATTCTCTGTGCTATCAATTGAATGGTGATTCAAGTTAAATAGATCAGACTTAGGTCATATTTAATTTTTAAATTATATGTGTATAGCTTTTGATACAACATAAAGAATAGGCTGGAGTTTCTCATTAATATATTAGTAATTAGTAATTAATAATCTCAATAGTGTATAGAGAATGCCCCATGTTCATAGTTGCCACTGAATCAGATGACATGAACTTATGTTTTTTTTTTTAATTTTTTATTTATTTATGATAGTCACAGAGAGAGAGAGAGAGAGAGAGGCAGAGACATAGGCAGAGAGAGAAGCAGGCTCCATGCACCGGGAGCCCAACGTGGGATTCGATCCCGGGTCTCCAGGATCGCACCCCGGGCCAAAGGCAGGCGCCAAACCGCTGCGCCACCCAGGGATCCCTGAACTTATGTTTTTAAATGTATTTTTGCTAGAGAATCTTTCATTCAATGGTAATCTTAACTGGAAGTTCAACATGTAAAACAAATTAAAAATCTGGTACTTTGGTTGAAGGAGGAAAGGGTTAAGATCTTCTGAGGAAGCTATTCAAACTTATAGGAAGATTATATTTAGAAGCGGTTTTGAAAAAATTACTCTGTATTCATTATTAATTACAAAAGTAACCCATGCTTATTAAAGTAAATCATAATTTTGTAAAGATGAAATTAAAAATAGATTCCCCACACAATTAAGTAACCATTAAGAGTAGGGACTACACCTTTCTGCACTTCTGTGTACATTCACACAGCAGACAGGGGTCACATGGCCTCTCTGTGTTGCTCTTTTGTAATGGGCATTCTTCCAGGGTAATTCATAGGGATAGAACCCATTTATTCTAATGTTTCAACATTTTTAGAATATGGAGATATTTCCAACATTTCACTGAAGATTGTTCAAGGTTTTAAACTGAAAAAAGAAGCGGGGCAGGGGGTGGTGGTGGTGTTGAGCTATTTACTTTTAGAGATGAGGTAGTAACAAAAGAACTCGTAAAAAACAATAGATTATTCTTCGGCTGGTATCATGGCACATTCAATTATGGAAATGCTGTGGTGACCTATTTAAATGTGTTTAGATCAACAGGATAGGGTTTTTATGTGTTTACTATACATAGGCTTTGGACTTAGCCAGGATTGAGACCAGAATCTGTCATTTACGGCTCTCTGACCTGATACAGATCAAATCACCTCTGTTCCCATTTCCTCAACTAAAGTAAGGCAATAATAGTACTTACAGAGATGTTATGAGTGTTAAATGAGATAATGCATATAAAGTAATTGACACAACACCTGAAACATAACAGGTGCTCAAGAAATACATTTATTTATAGGTATTTGTGTGTATGTGTATGTATCTATATTTATAGGTATCTGTGTGTATATAAATGTATATAGATTTATATATAGTATTTGTGTATGTATACCCACACATATTTTTTTTTCAGAGAAGAGACCATGTCCTTTGAAAAAACTTCGTATTTCTCCTCAGTCGCTCATGCTTGTCTACCATTTCTACACTACAGAATTCTAGATGATTCCGCAGAGTTACCTGTAGTGGTGGATTAAAAACAATATATAGAAGTCAGCGTAGACTTTCTGAGTTCTCGCATGTCATATACTTTGTTCTTCCTATGTCTGTATTCACCTCCAATTTCATTTGCCCTTAAAAGCACATCTCCATTTTGAGATAACCTCTTGATATATAGATTCATTCTACTTATCTATGTTTGCAGTCTTGAATTTAACTTATATTTTCCCAAGAGATGTCTCTCTCTAAATATCTATGATTATATAATTTAACATTTTTAAAGCGGTATATTAGTTTCCCAGGAGAAAGAAAACTTCCACTTCTTTATTATCAGACATCAAATGGCACAATGCATTCTATATTCTTTGAGATTTTATTCTGATTTTTGTTCTTGATATACATTGTCAAATATGTAGAAAATGATTAGATGAAAACTTTTACAAAGTTAGATTATAAAGTGCAACTAAGAAATAAGTGATTTTTTGGCAGTGTAATTTAAGGAATGAAGAAATAAGTAACTACTATAATAGTTCCCTCTGGTAGCTGGATAAAACCCTATGTGACAGCTTAAAGTCATTCTGGTCTACTAGAGTTTTAGCTCTATCACTTACAAAAATACAGGAATTGAAGTTTCTTTATTCTTTCTATAAAATTTAGTGAGCTCTCACTTTCTGTGTAATGTAGATAAAGCAATGAAGGAGACGTCTAAGTTTTATATGCAACACATAAAAGTCCATACATTCTAGCAACAAGCCGGAAAACAAACAAACCATCAAGACCACCTGCTAAAGATAAGTGTTATAAATGAGATGAACAGGTAGGGGGGCAAAGCAGAATTGCTGTAGTTCAGGAGGATGGGGAGTCCTCTCTGAGGTGATCCATGAGTAGGAATGTAAATGGGAAAAGGCCAGTTATGTGGAAGGAATGTTTTCTGCAGAAGAAACAGCTAGAGCAAAACACCCGGAGTGGAGGATGATGGGGGTTTGTTCGTTCACAGAACAAAATAGTGATTTGAGTGATGGTAGCAATGCGGACGGAAAGCAGACAGTAGGAGGTGGTTTAGAGAGGTAGTCAGGGGCCAGCCCAGCAGGGCTTTCTAAACCATGGATGGAGGCACCTGGGTGGCTCTGGTTGAATGTTGGTCTTTGGCTCTGATCGTGATCCCGGGGTCCTGGGATTGAGTCCTGCATCGGGCCCCCAGCAGGGAGCCTGCTTCTCCCTCTGCCTGTGTCTCTGCCTCTCTCTGTGTGTCTGTCATGAATAAATAAATAAAATATTTTTAAAAAAATTAAAAAACATATATAAACTACGGATGGGTAGTACCAAGTACCATTTGATCATTGCAGAAAACCCTTAGAGGTTTTCTGAGCAGTGGCCTGCAGGGACACAAAATTTTCAGAGCTTGCTGCTGTACAGGAAATGGACTCTCTGGGAGAGGGGCAGGGAGGATTCCTCCTATGGAAGATTGAAATGGTCCAGGGAAGAGTTGGTGATAAGCCAGGGGAGGGTGGCAGCAACATCAGGACAAGTAGCAAGGGGTGTGGCAGGAGGGAAAAGCCTACGTATCAAGACAGATTTTCACAAAGGAAATATATTTTGCTCACGGAATCCAGGTATTGATCATGTCCATTCCTTCTGCTTGCTAATCAAAAAACGTAGCAAATATTGGATTTCAAAATGCTCCCTATTTGTTTACTATAAGATAAGCATTTGGTTCAGTAAAATGTAACACTCTTTTCAAAGACTAACAAAATCAGAATTGATTCGATTTATAACCTTCAGAATTAAGGTGCCAGCGTCACATTAGACGAACCTATGTTGAACAAACCATGTTACCATTGACAGTTTGCTCTTTTCCCCCAGAAATTGCAATTTATTTAATGCTTAGGAGCTATAAAATTAAATGCAGGAATTAGAGGGACATAATTTGAGTGGTGTACAATTGATGATGATGGATGATGATGATAGTAATAATAATAATCGTAATAATAGTAATGATACTAAAACACTTAACATTTGCCAGTCTCTTAGAGGATGGTCACTCCTCTGAGATCCAAAATAGATAACTTTTAATCTTCACGATGGTCACATAAGATAAATCCTGTTCTCACCAATTTTATAGAACACAAGTATCCAGCAGAACTAAAGTCAGAATGTGAGCCTCAAAGAAATCTAATACACTACTTTGTCATCATTTCCACTTTATTTGGTGCATCTGACTTCCTTGTATCGTCCGTGACCACACATCGGAGCTTTTCTCCTGTTACTGTGGTGAATTAATTTCTCACCTTCTACCTAAACCCACCTCCTCCATTTCCTCACTGGATGCCTTAGCCTCTCACCTCCCTAAAGACATGGCTCGATCAGTTCTCTCTTCTCTCATCATCAACTAAACTTGCCTCTTGTCTGTGTGACTGCCATCCACCTCCTGCCAGTTCTTTCTCAGAAGAGAGAAGTGAGACTCTCTGCAGTCTTCTTCGGTTTTTCCAATTACTGATTCATTTCTTTTTCCCTCCCTCTTTGATACCGTGGTTCATACTTGTCCTCTACAAGCTCTTTTTCCATTGTCTCTTGAAGCCACTCATCAGAACCCTGACCCCTCACAGCCCAGAAGCTGTTCATGTCAAGACCACAGTGACTTTCTTATGTAAAACCCAGGGCTCTTTTCTGATCCCTCCTCGCAAGGAAAACTGCCTGCTTCTTCTGGTCCCCAATCAAATACACACGCTCCAACCCTTCAGAACCCCTCACTCTTTCTATTTAGTGTATTTTCCTGTCTTGTGGATGAATTGTTTCCTCTATAAAGACCCCCAAATGGAGCGTTTTGCTCTGTGCTATATCCCAAGTACCTAAAATAGTATCTGTTTAGTGATGAGTGAACGACTGTGTGAGTGAATTCCATGCCAGTTTGCTACATATACTGAGTGAATTTATATAAGGATCACACTTGCATTGTTTTTTTATTAATAATATGGAAATGAGTTACTAACATACATGGTGTATTCTGGTGATTAATGCACACAGACTACAGGTTCTGACTCTCCAGTGGGTTTCAGTACATTTTTACCATGTTCAAGTTAATTAGCCTCTCTGAGAATCAGTTTGTTCCTCTATAAAATGGAGCTAAATGCTAGTAATTACTTTATAGGACTGTTGTGAGGATTATGCGATTAATGCCTGTAAAATATGCAGCAGAGTTTCTGGAACGTTGTAAAGTCTCTAATTATGTCTTGAGTCTTAATCATTATCACTTCTAAAAAGGCCAGGGTAATAAAAGTGAAATACTAATTAATCGTGCAGAATACTCTAAAAAGTCTTAATTGTCCAAAATTTCTAGGTTAGTGGATTAATCCATTTCATAGTTCTGAGTCATCTTTAAAGAAGGTAAATCTACAGTCTTGAGATTATTATTAAGGAATGGCCAAAATAAATGGGACAGCATATCCAAGGGAATATTTGCTGAAGTCTATTCTGTAAAACACTAATTAATAAAATGCCCAAAAAGGGATGGGTGAAGGATTTTGCTATCAAGGAGACTTGAGAAACACCACTTCTTATATGCTCCCTTTCAAAACTTAAAAGCATATTAAAGGTTTTGAGAAGTTCCACAGTAAAGAACTGTGTGTAACTTGATTTACTTAATGTTCTAAACTTTAACCACAGAAAAACTTCTATTTTTGTGACTCATTTTGAATTGGTGTTAAATTTAATTTCATTTTAAACTGTTTGGAATTGCTTTACAAAAGTTCAGCTAAACCTATTAGGCCTTTTGAATCAGAACATTAGAACTGGAAGCAATTTGGTTGAATGGTTTTTACCGACATTTGTATTTTTTTTTTTTTTTTACTGGTTGATGTCACTATGGGTCATCCTATCTACCTTCCTAAAATGGATGATTTCTTCTTTTCCTCAGGCTACTCATCCAGTACATCTTTCTTTCCTGTCTTACTTCCTAAGTCTATGGAATGTGTCCCCTTGTCCTCACAATTAGAACCAGCATCTCTCACACAAACTGGAACCATAGCATCCTTCCAAAGCTTCCATCCTCCTGGCTTGAGCTTCAAATTTCAATTCAGTATGAATGCTGCAGCCAAAGAGTATTTTTTTTATGTAAATCTTGTCATTTGTCTTCTCTTTAAAACTTACCACTTCTCCCTAGGACCAACAAGGAATAGTCTAAGCTTCTTAATAGGGCACAAAGGTCTCTCACAATCTTTCCAGCGATCTCAGAATCAAAATCTTGCATGTCATCAAAGGAAAGGACCATTTATACCTTACTCTCATTCAAACTGACACGATTACATGTCCTGTCACCATGGTAAACATATGGCCTGGCTCCTTGGTTATGACTGGCAAAGCCTTCCTTTGGGGAAAACTCTTTGCTTTGTCTGCCCAGGAAGTTCTAAATAGGAAAATGATTTTACAAAACAAGTAAGTCAGTTGACAGTGTTTTAGATATAAGTGACCCGAGGTTTGATATCAGAATAAGAAGCTAACTGCCTGAAGTTTTCTTTGATAGAGTCTTTATTCTTTTTTTTTATTCCTGATTGCATTCAGGAGACATTCACTGTGTGATTATCAATATTCTAGGTACTTTGCTAGGTAGTAGTGAAAGATGAGTAACACTCAGTTGTTGTCTTTGGGAAGCTCACTGTGTAATGATGAATAAATGTTCTAAATAAAGTGCCAAGCAAATTCCTCAAGACCCCTCAGTTTCTAGAATCTCGTAAGCAATAAGGACAGACTACACAGCATACAATTATAAAACTTTTGTTTTCAGTATAGTTGCCTTACAATCCTCTTTTTTGCCCCATTTGGGTTATTAAACTTAATTAATATTGGGTGCATTTTTACATTCGTCAGCAGGCATCTCATGCATTGACAGGTTTTCACAATTTCCTGACAAGGGTATTTTATAACATCCTTCGGGAAACAAGCAAAAATTGGGACTGAATCTTTTCGGGGTTTTTTTTGTAGTCAGAAAATCCTATACTCAGATTACCAGTACTTCCCTTATTATTTTACCGAGAAATATTTCTCAAGTCCCTTCTACATATCAAGCACTAATTTGGCATTTATCTTACTCTTTTATCTGGAGAAATCATGTACCTCATTGCACGTATTATAGGAGCACAGATTCTAGAATTTTCTTTACTGTGCTATCTACTGGTATACTTTCAATTTCAGATCATTTTTCTTTGAGTTTTTCAGGCTTGGGGATTATCAATGAAAGCATTCCAATGTATTCATAGCAGAATCAATATCAAAGATGGGGAAACAAAATTAGGTGAAATCTGAATCATTGGCCCCTCATCTCCCTTCATTCCCATCCTTTCTCTGTTCTTCTCAGGAACTCCAGATGGAAACCAGGACATTTAATGAACAACTATACAGTGCATGCCTGGCTGTAGAGTCTTTTATGAAGTCTCTGATTAGTATATCCCCTTCCTATCATCTATTTCCTTTTCAGTTTACCAGATTTTATACCTGATTGGATATTTGGAATACTTGCTGAAAACAGAGTTGCTTTACAGTCATACACTGTCCCTTATATACACACATGTGCACATACACACATTCCTCCAATGCTTAAATTAAAGGCATATGTTCACCAGAAGGGGAGAGAAAAGGTATAATGAGCTTGTATAATAAACGCGGTAATAATAATCATAATAAAATTAACCAATTCCACTTGGGAAGAATATATTTCTGTCTGATACACATCCAGCTGTAGCAGGCTTGGTACCAGTTCGCATTTTAATAAATGACAGATTGCTGTTGAATTAGTTGGCAAACGTTTTAAAACTTTGGAATGGTATATGGATAGGCAAAGATAGACAAAGGAGTTTATTTAATATTGGTTCCACTTAATCACAATTGACTTTAACTGGAGTTTGTTTAATAATCCTCCATTAGTATCTAACTATATCCTGGTGGAACTCTGTGTCCTTAGGGCTGTAACAAAGCTAAGAAGTGATTTGCCAAATGGACTCAATCTAACATTTTCCATTTTGGAAACAGAATTATTTGTCTTTATAAATATAAATACATATATATACGTGATGTGGTTTCACATTCTATAATCTTAACAAAGTTATCTGCCATCTAAGTATCAGTTTTAGATTCCTGGGTTATTGTGAACTGTGATATATTTGCATAGAAAGGAGCACTAATCTCTCCTAGCCTTGTGTAAATTGCAAATGTCATTTATTTATTGTCACATTGTTTTCAGTTTTAGTTTAGAGATTCACTCTGTAAGTAGTTTATACTAACTTTAGCAAATGCCATTCTAATTCCCTCTGTTCTCCTTATGGATTAACCAGATATCAGTAGCCATCGTTTTTCTCTTTTTGCTCATTTTGTTCTATATATAGTGACATATCGGGGAGGACATGAAGCCCTTACCATTCTAGTATAGTCTGGATGTCATACAGGGATTGGATAGGTCAAGTTAAAGTCCGTACCAAACCTGCATTTCTGTGATTCAGAGCATAAATTTAAGAAAGGTGATAGAAATGTTCTTTAACATAACTTGGCAGTGGCCATGATAAAAAAAGGCCACTGTGAAATAAACAAGGATAAATTGAAGTGAGTTGATAATATCAAATGATTTTAAAGTGTGTACACTTTTATAGCAGATTTTGTTCCCTTGACCTGAGCTTACAGTCCCCTCTGTAGGAGGAAAACAATCAAATTTAATATTCAGGATGGTAAACATTATGATTACTATGAATTCTAGCCACTTGGGTTAGGCATAACAATGGTCTTCAAAGGAAGTCACCGCCCGCAGGGAGGCTTCTCCCCCTGGCCCGACCTTGCCTGCGTCCACCCCAGGCTCCGGGCTCCCATGTTAGGTTGTCCACAAGGCTTCCCTGGTGCCCGCACCGTGCATTTGGAGCCCCGGGGAAGAAAAAAAAAAAAAAAAGATTTGGAAGCTGAGTCTTCACAGAGTAGGTAACCTGACCATTAGGAAGCATGAATGTGGCTCTCCCTTGGCCACTTCTTCACCACCAGGCTGTGTGAATCCACTCCTGTCATGGGTCTGGCTGTGCATATTCACTCTCTGCTAACGGTAGCTGTAGTTATGGTCATGGAAGTGGATGCTCTCTTCTCTGAAGTCCTGGGAAACATCATTGGAGCAAACGGACTTGGCATATGCTGAACTTCACTGTATTGTCTCTTGATCCGCCTCCCTGGGCACAAGCTGTGACAATGTAGAAAGTACTGACCTGAAATTCACAGGGAGCCGGGTTGAAATCTTTTTGGTTTCCCTCCAGTGTTTTGACCTGGGTCAAGTGGCTAAGTTATCAGAGCTTCTGCTTCCCAAAGGAAAGACTGATAATGCCTATTTTGTGGAGCCGTCTGTCTTCAGGACAGACAAATGCAGTGCTCAGACCTACTGCTGGTCTTCTCCTCAGAGGAAGGGCCACGCTTGATGCATCTTTAAGGACCCCAGAGTACCCACCACAGGATCTTGTAAATAATACAAGCTTGATATCAAGTGTAATCTTAGCAGAAGTGTGATTTGCTTTCAGTGAAGTTAGGATTGTGTTTATGGGAAGAAACTGTGAAGGACTGATTTTCTTTATTTCAGAAATGTTATGGGCTGCTTCACAAAAGACCAACGTGGTTATTTCATGAAGTTATTTCATGGCCTGTGATGTTCAGACCCACCGGTGAGCTTTGGAGAGGAACAGCTTGCTTGCTGTCTCTGAGTTGAGCTGGCATTTGGGACCAGTCCACCATAGCGAGGCATTCTGTAAGCTAATATAGAGAAGAATATATACCTTTCCTTTTTTTTTTTTTTTTTGAATATTTTTATTTATTTGAGAGAGAGAGCACGAGCAGGGGGAGAGGCATAAGGAGAGGGAGAAGCAGACACCCCTACTGAGCAGGGAGTCCTCAGGATCCCAGGACCCTGGTATTATGACCTGAGTTGAAGGCAGATGCCTAACCAACTGAGCCACCCAGGCACCCCACGTATGCACTTTTTTCATTACTGCTAGAGTATCCCTTGTCTCCTTTCCAAACGCCTTTCCAAACATTTACAATAAATTCCATTCATGCCCCTGTTCATAGTAAATATTTTTTTCCTCTGTGAAAGGAATCTTTCAAATTTTACTCCTTTAACAGAAATTTAAAGGTGTGGTATCTTTCTGGGCAGTTTCATAATAGGTAATGAACGTTAATATCATCAATGTCCTCAGTTTCATAAACCTATCTCTCCTGAAACAGTCCTGAGCCTGATTTTGCTTTTGCTCTGGGATGATCCAAGATATAGAAACTTTTCTTATGTAGGTCTTCTTTTTCTCCCCAAAATGGGAATGCTGGGATAGTAGGTGTACCTGAAATGGCTGCATTGGTGCTGTTAAGTATTGACTGCGATTATTTCAGAGAGCATATAAGATTTGCATGTATTGTTATAGCTGCTTGGAATGAGGAATTGAGAAACCTAATTTGCATGTTCCTCCTCCCAGCCAGTATTCAAGATCCTAAGGTCCTGGGAAAACAGCTTGAATAGGACTCCAATCTTGGAGGCTGTGGGAGTGAAGAGAAGTAAATAATAACTTGGATTTGCTGAGGTTCAGTGAGTCAGTAAGAAAGATAAGGCCTGAGAAAAAAAATGAAGGATTGACCATTATGAATTGACCATAGAGAAAATATTAATAGACAATTATTTGGGAATTGTTGATTTGGCAGATAAGATAAGGCAGGAAGAGAAAAGTTTGTTTTGTTTTGTCCAGTACACTATTGTTAAGCAGGTTTCCCTAAACCATGTTATTATGTACTTTTAGAAACACCCCATGGCAGTACTAGTCATTGGGCATGAGCGTTTCAGTCGAGGTGGGAATGGACCCATCTGGTTCTAGCTCTGCTACTAATTGGCTCTGCGACCTTCATCTCCTTAGTTTTCTGATAGAAGAATTTAAAATTTCAACGTCTGAACCTCTTATGTGTCCAGTTCTAAGTAATATCCATAGCTCATTATTCCACTCCACATTTGCATTATAAAAATTCTTAAATGTACAGAATATCTAAAGGATAATAGGAATAAAATACTTCTCTTGAAAGCATATTTATTTCCATTAGTAAATATACCTGGTTTTTAGTTCCTGCTAGATAGTCTGCCTTTTCTCCATGAAAGATTGATTTTCTTCTTGCAGTTATACTTTGCAAATAAAGTAAAAGAAATCTACACTGTTGTAATACTGTCATTGGGAGCCAAGGGTCACTACATTGTGTACTGTGGTGATAAAGTGTCAGAAGCTGTATTATTTGTACAAATCCTCAGTGTCAACCTCCTGAAGAAAAGGCAGCTCCAGGACAGGATTGGTCCTACCAGGCCTTTAGTGAGTTGAAGTTTTGTTTTTTGTTTTGTTTTGTTTTGTTTTGTTTTGTTTGTTTGTTTGTTTGTTTGTTTTGTGAGTTGAAGTTATATTGAATTTATATTCTGGCAGATAAGCAGCTCGTTTTTTAAAAATTGTTTTCTGTTTACGTGATAAACATAAATATAGCTTTTTATCAGGAACCTGAGTCTAAGGGAGTTTTGCATTTACAGAATTGATTAATTTTTATGCTAGTTTTGGCCCTTTATTTATTCCAAGTGTCCTTTTAGAAAACAAATAAAGTTACCTTTAGGTTCCCTGAATTAAAGACATAATGCTGCTCATTCAGGTACTAGAACATGAACAATGTTGCAAAAAGACCCCAAATGTAGCTTTTAAGTGTAAACGTATTTATCATTTCGCCAGATTTGCTTGCATCTATTGTCGCCAATAGTTGATTCCATGATCACAGATTAAGTTCTCTATTCCTTCATAAAGGGAAGTTGACTACGCTTGGTATGTTTGTGATGCATATAAAATGGCTTTTCATTTGTGCATGGTAAAACTAATATGATTGCTAATAACTACATCTGATATTTTCAATGTATTAAAAAACCTACAGAACATGGAAAAATGCTTAAGATACATGGCTTAGCTACCAGTTGTGTACACAGCAAATCAGAAGAAAGTTTGATGGGGAGTGGAAAAGGTGGGTGAGGCTGACATGGAGGGGAAGAGAGGGTGAAGTCCTATGACACAAGAAAAGGTAGGAAGACAAAAATGGGGAGAAACAGCTTACCATTCACAAAAGGCTTCTCCACCTCACTTTTAGTACTTTAAAAAAAATAACTGTATGTGTATTTTCAGTCTTTTTCAATCATCAACCATGCTTGGACAGGGTAAGTAGCATAGAATGAGAATAGTGAAGAGCTGCCCACGGAGTACTTTTTGTAAGTCAGTCTATGGATGTTTTGACGGTCCTTCCTCCAAATTCAAGTTAGGGCTATATGGTAATTTGGGCAGTGGACAAGCTACAGCAGGTGTGGAAAGATTAAGAATATCAGTGTGGGGAGGCACTGGGGCCAAAGGAGAGTTGACCATCAACAGGTGTTGCTGGAGGACACTCTTATTTGTTGGCTATCTGTTGAAATCATCTTTGGGAAGCAATGTTAAGTATTTTCAATCCTAGAACTTTTGCTTGGAGATTAGAGGAATTAGGAGCTGATGGCTGCACTCAAATTACCAAATAAACCATCATTGATGATGGTTTGGTTTTTAAATACTTCAAATAGTTGGGTACCCGGGTGGCTCAGTGGTTGAGCGTCTGCCTTTGACTCAGATCCCAGAACCCCAGGATCAAGTCCCCCATCAGGCTCCCTACAAGGAGCCTGCTTCTCCCTCTGCCTGTGTCTCTGCCTCTCTCTCTGTCCCTCATGAATGAATGAATGAATGAATGAATGAATGAATGAACTGATTTAAAAATACTTCATAGTTCCTCTGTTTAACTTAATAATCCTTAGAGCACAATAATAAAATATTCTGAGAAGTAGAATTAAGTGAAACCTGTATACTCTTTATGTCAGACACTCTGACTTGCGGAGTAAGTAGATCATAGAAATAAGGGTTGCACGTGCATATTTTCTGGGTGAAGGAAGACACCACAGTCACTACTGACAAAGTTACCATTTTGGCATAGGATTGTTTCTGACAAAATAGCCCTAAATAGCCCTTAACCTATAGATTTCTAACCCTCAAAGAACACATCTCATTT
This sequence comes from Canis aureus, assembly GCF_053574225.1. Lineage (NCBI taxonomy): Eukaryota > Metazoa > Chordata > Mammalia > Carnivora > Canidae > Canis > Canis aureus. The sequence continues at coordinate 83,051,727 of NC_135611.1, read as the reverse complement.
TACTCTTTAAGAGTATCTCACTATCTGTCTTCTTCGATTCCCTTGTGTTTTGGTGGGGAGTAGCTCACTTGATACCCTGGGTTCAAATGAGTCTCATTTACAGCTGACCCTTGAACAATGTAGAGATGAGGGACACTGACCCTCTGCAAAGTCAAAACTCCACGTGTAACTTTTGACTCTCCCAAGACTTAACTACTTGACCAGCAGTCTTACCGATAACACACAATTACATACATTTTGTATGTTATATGTATTATATACTGTTGAATTACAATAAAGTAAGCTAGAGAAAAGAAAATAGTAAGGAAGGGAAGGTACATTTACACTGTTGTACTGTATTTATATAAAAAAATTACATATGAGTGGATTCGTGTAGTTGTTCAAGGGTCAACTGTATTGAGTTTCCCTACCGCAGTCCCCATCTTGCCCCAGTGAACTGATTAGAGAAACAAATCCCAGGCTTTCCCAAAGACATCTTACTGAATCTGCACCATGGCTGCATTCTCTTGGTGCATTCCCAAAGACTTTGTCCCACCAACTTCAACCAGAATTGTCTCCAAGGCATTGGAAGTTGTGTGACCATCCGCTTCTGATTTGTTCTCAGTTATGTATTGTATTTCTTTTTGGATTACATTATAGATCACCTTTAAGAAGTTTTTGTTTTTATGTGAATCATCTAGCCTACTGATGATAATGCTTCAAAGGATTATTTTTTTTTAAGATTTTATTTGTTTGAGAGAGAAAATGACCATACCTCTGGAGGGGCAGAGGCAGAAGGAGAGGGAGAAGCAGACTCCCCGTTGAGCAGGAAACCCAGCATGGGCTCAATACCAGGACTCTGGGATCATGACCGACTGAGCCACCCAGGTGCCCCAGAGTCAAAGAGTTATTAGCTTTAAAAAGCAATATATATTTTAGAATATTGGAAGATTTTGTGGGAGTGCTACAAATACCTTTCAGAAGTGTGTTGTTGCTGTCTTGCCTATTATGTTTCTAGACCAGACCTATTTCTGCTAATGAACCTGCTCCATTAAAGAATAAGATTGATTTTGTTAAAAAGATGATTGATTTTGTTTTAAAAAAAAATGAACAGCTCTTTCTTCATATCTCAGCATCCGAATATTGTGGCTATCTTTGTCTTTCCTCTGCCTCTTCTGGCCTGAATCCCCTTTATCTGTGATCGAGGTTTAGAAGAGCTTCCTTAGAGGGTGGTGCTCTTTTCTCACCAAAAGAACAAATATCGAAAAAAGATGGGGATTGGAGTGTTGTAGGGGGTTTGGTAATTGGGCACACAGGCTATGGAAGACATAGCAGATAAAGGAACATTCCTCATCCTACCCGTCATGTGTTGTATCGTCCTGTCTCTTCATGTTGGCACATACAGATACATGTCTTCTGATCAGATTTGTTGGGACCTCAGTCCCCTGTCTCCTCCAAATTCTGATGGCTTACGTATTACTTAGCATTACTCAGTTTTCTAATCTGTAAAATACATATCTTACTTGCTGGTGTTGCCCTAAATCAACTCATATTTGTGAAAGCACCAGCACAGTGTCCAGCCACTTTTTTTTTGTAAATTTCAAGAGTCTCTGGTCACTTATGCATACCCCTTTAAGAATATTTTCTAGGCGATATGGGAAAGAAAGTAATATTAAAATATCAAAACCTAACTGCATTGGCTAAAGAATTATCACACCATTTTAAAGAAAGAAATTTGGTTCCATCAAACCTCAAAACCTAGCCTGAGGTGTAAGATTTAATTGGTAATGCAGCATAAGGTAGCCTTTTCTCACCTCTGGAACCACAAGAAAATCCAGTTCCTTTCTAGCCGTTAGTTATACAATTATGGGGTATTATAAGTTGATTTTTGTAAGGCATACATGAAAAGAAACACATGTACAATTAAGTACACAATGGAAAAAAATAGCATTTGGTCAGATGGATTTTCTATGGATTTCACAAAATGTTTTGCCTTGAGTTTACCAACTTTTAACTTAGCACCCAATTTAATTGGAAGATTTTTTTTTCTTTTTTTCATCCAAAGCCATATTTAAATAACCAGTTGCAATCACAATACTTAACCAAACTAGAAAATATCATTCCATACACTTTGGGAAGATATGTGCCTCAAGAGTCTTTTCTCTTTATTCTACTCTGCCCACCTTCCCTTCTCCCTACAGCCCACATTAAGATTCAATTCTGAAATTACTCTGAATTTTGGAGAAATGTCCAGATTTTCTTTTACCACATATGTTTTGATTTTTCTGAATATTGCACACTAATGGGAATCTGCTGTGCATCTGTAGTAAATAAATCTTTGAATTGTTAATTGTTTCAGATTAACCCCATAGATCTTTAGCATAGATCTTTATGGTGTTTTTAACCCACAAATTAGTTTATTTCTGGGACTTTAATCATAAACTATACACACATGCGTAAAGGTCAGAATGCCTGGTGGATAGTGCGGCGGCAGCATCTATATATTCTCTCGCCTCCATGGGGGGCAGGCCACCCTTTGTCTCCCCCTCTACCCTTGTATTAGTCAGCTCAGGCTGCCATAACGGAATATCAGACTGGGTGGCTTGATAGCAGAAATGTGTTCTCTCAAAATCTGGAGGCTGGAAGTCTGGAAGTCCATGATCAAGGTGCCAGCAGGGTTGGGTTCTGGTGATGCCCCTCTCCTCAGCTTAAGAAATGCCACCTTCTTGCTGTATCTTCACTGTATTTAATACAGTCACATTGGGAGTTAAAGTGTCACCATAAGAGTTTAAAGGGGAGGAGACATGACATACCTTAAGAACAATGCCAGGTGTCTACTATGAGATTCTCCAGATCCCTTCTCCCCTTCTTTCCACAAGCAACATGCTCAGGGATACTGATCCCCCTGGGATCTCAGTTCCTCTGTCTTCTGGGAGAGAGATGGGAGAGAAAGAGAAAGAGACTGAGGTCTTAGTACATGTTCCCCTGGCCCCTTGGGTTGGTATGTCCCCTGATTATTTCTCAACTTCTGCTAGCCTGTTTTCGGTTCCAATGACCCCCATACCCCAGCTTCCTTCCATCCTAAGGGGGTTGGGTGGTTATCAATCTCATACTGTCCTTTGAAGTTTCCTTCACCATGGCCAGCTGTAAAATAATTCCCTCAAATTATGTTTGATAGAAGGATGTCACCTCTATCTGGAAGGACATTTCCAAGACAGTGGCAATCCACTGTTCTTTCAACCCAGTGGATCTCCAAAGGACTCCATGATAATGTTATAGTTCCTTTACAGTGGTGTCCCCTCTGGATGCTTCCATGATAGAATGATCTGTGCTCCTACTTCTGAGGGATTCCTGGTCAGGTTGGGATTTCTAGGTGGAATTTTGCATCTGAACCTACTTCCTTCTCCCTGAGAATACTCAGGACTATGCATGCTTTCTTTCTTTCTCATTTTAATCGTGACATCAGGTCTGGAGAGAACTTGGAAGCTGGTCTGCTCTTAGATTCTAAGACCAAACTTCAATGAAGACACTGGAGCTTTGGCTAAAAATAGTACAGCAATCACCAGCCTTCTCTTTGCCTGCCCCGCCCCCCCAAAAAAAAGATTATTGTTAAGGGTTAAGGGCATAGGCTTTAGCTCCAGTTGGATTTCAAGCTCTGGCTCTGGCAGTCGTGAGCATTTCTGAGCTCCTGTTTATGCATCTGTAAAATGATGGTATAGACTTGAATTGTGCAAAATAACGTGTGTATGGTGCTTGACACATGACAAGTTTCTATAAATGTTAGTTTCTGCTGTTTTTCATACACAATGAATCTTTCGAGTGTAAAACCCTCTTAATCATAAAGTAAAAAATCTCTCTTAAGAATTGGCCCTGTCGGGATCCCTGGGTGGCGCAGCGCTTTGGCGCCTGCCTTTGGCCCGGGGCGCGATCCTGGAGACCCGGGATCGAATCCCACGTCGGGCTCCTGGTGCATGGAGCCTGCTTCTCCCTCTGCCTATATCTCTGCCTCTCTCTCTCTCTCTCTCTCTGTGACTATCATAAATAAATAAAAATTAAAAAAAAAATTTAAGAATTGGCCCTGTGTTTTCCCTCTTAAGAGGGGAATAAATGTGTTTGTTTCTTTTTATAAAAATCATATATGGTCATAGAAGGATGGTATGAAAAAGAAAAAAGAAATCTTTTCTAATCTTACCAAGCAAAATAAGTTCTGTTACATTGTCACTTTACGATAACTTTAGTCATATAACTTTATACACATTAACTTCTTTCCATGTATACGCGTGTGCGCGCACACACACACACAGGCCCACATACGTTTTTTTTTCCTAAACTGCGACCATATCATATCATTTTGTATCCTCCATTTATAATTACCTTGTAAACAAAAAAATACCTTCTAAATACTTTAGCAAATACTCCTTTAAGATCAAGTATGTTTTAAAGATCTTTTCACCAAATTTTGTACATAGGCACACAGCCCTAATTTTGTATAGGTATATGAATGTGATCGTGCCATACGTGCTTTGTCACAGTTTTATGGTTCTTAATCTATTATCTGTTACAGTGCCACTTAAACTGGGGGGGGGGGGGGTTGTATTATATCATGTGTTCTGTTGACCTGTCAGGTAAAGCTCCAATGTGACCATGCTTTTTGCCAACGACACAGCCCTTTGGCATGTGATAGAGAGGGTACATGTTGGTGGTGAATTGGACGCTTCCTTCTCTGGCTATGATATTCTGTCTCTGAGGTGAGGCTATTTGAGTCAGTCACCGGAGTTTCTCAATCTGGCCATCCACACCAGAGTGAGGAATAATTATTTCTAGATACTTACAAAGCATTGAACAAAATCCTTCATTTATGATGGCTTAGTGATTTTTGCATCCTTCTGTACATTTCATGAATATTTTGGTGAGAAACTGAAGGATGGTAAACCAGACCCAGCTGTCTGGTGGCAGTAGCATCCAGAACTTTCTCTCCTTCTCTCTTCACGAATTTTTCCCATTCCTGTGTGATCATATTGCATTTTTCCACATTGAAAGACAAAAGGAAATCTATGTTCAGGTCAAATTGTGTCATAAATATTCTGTTCCTTGAGGTTTCAAGGTCAGAGACAGTTTATCAAGGATATTTCAAATTCTTTGTTGTCTCTTTTTCCTTGGCTCTTTTACCAGAAATTCCAAGACAGCATCCCAAATACTTTCCCTCCACCTGAGACCAAAAAGCCCCGAAGCAAGAAAGAGGTTTAGCCGTCACCAGCTAGTGACTTTGGTTCTCACTCTTTAATTACCAAAGGATAGATTTGGCCTATGTGTCATTCGATGTGACTTCTAGTTTTAAAAAGGCACAATTTCTGAGGGATTCAGCTGTCACTATTCAGAGAAATACACTTCACTTTGGTGAACTTCTCTCTTTTCTTCTGAAGATTTTATCTTATGCAACCAAATAGTTATTATGCTTCAGTACATCTATGTTCTACTTTGCTTCTTCTCCTTAATTATTTTATGACCTCAGGAAACTCAGCGAGTGTATGCCAAGTTTTCACATAAAGAATGTAACCTTATCTCCTAGCATTGTAAGAAAAGTTTCATGGATCTGGTTGAAGAAGGTATCCACCATCAAATACGTTTGGAAAAAAACATCAGATTGTTCCTCCCTTAGAATTTTGCATTGAGCAATCATTTATTAAGTTATCCAATAGGGGAACCTGTTTCATTTTGCTCAACTTAGAGTTTCCCAAGCGTACTTAATCTTGAAATTCTTTTATTTCTGGTAGCTTCCATTAACATCCTTCATAATTAGTGTTCATGCCATACATAGCAGAGACATAGCTCTGGAAGGCACATAATCCCTCATTTTGCTCCTCACCAATGATGAGATCTAAGGATAAATTACATAAGGTCTCCACACCTCCTCTTGCTCATATGTCACCCGAGGAAGCATAAAAGCACCCATTTCACGTGGATAAAGAGTTCTATAATTTTATAGGTCTATAGTAATTATAGATAATACTATATAGTTGGAATATACTGATAATATTCCAACTCTGGGGTCTGGCCATGTGAGTTCAAATTTTGTCCTTCCATTTCCTAGCCATATGACCTTGGGAATGTTTCTTAATTTCTGTAGCTCAAGTCTTCCTCTGTATAATGGGAACAAACCTTGTACCATTCTCAAGGGTAGTTGGAAGAGTTCAGTCTGATTCATGTAAAACAATTATAATTGTGCCTGGTCCCTGGTGGGTACTTGATGAATGTTAACCCTATTATTGTCATCATTGGTGCTCTCATTACGTCTATGGCTATGACATGTGAAAGAGATTATTTTAGGGGTTTTTTTTATTGGGAGATAATTGACATATACTTTTATATTCATGTGTATAAAATAATGCTTTGATATTTGTATATATTGTGAAATGAGTACCACAGTGAGTATAGTTTAACATCCCTCATGGAAAAAAAAAATCCCTCATGAAGCATAGCATAGTTACATTTTTTTTCTAGTAATGAGAACTTTTAAGATCTATTAGCAACTTTCAAATAAACAATACAGTATTATTGACTCTAGTCACTAGACTATACATTACATCCAGATTATTTTAGTTTCTAAGAACTACTCCTCTTGGGGAACCTGGGTGGCTGAGTCAGTTGAGCTACCAACTCTTGATTTCTGCTCAAGTCATGATTTCAGGGTCATGAGATAGAGCCCTGGGTCAGGCTCCACACTCAGCATGGAGTCTATTTAAGATTCTCTCCCTCTTCTTCTGCCTCTCCCTCCTGCTCACTCTTTCTTTCTCTCTCTAAATAAAAATAATATAATAAAAGCAACTCCTCTAACCTCAAAAAAAAAACCAGCTTAAATCCTGCATATTACTAAAACAGCACCATACCCCTCCTACAAATATTTGATGTGCCCTGTTGATAGTGATCCGCTCTGCATCTGGAGTCTATGATCTGTGTCTTCTATCATTTAACTTTTTCTGTTTCTGAACAGGGGCGGAGAGGCCTTGGCTCTGTTTTTGTCTGGGCCTCAGGAAACGGTGGAAGGAGCAAAGACCACTGTTCCTGTGATGGCTACACCAACAGCATCTACACCATTTCCATCAGCAGCACAGCCGAGAGTGGAAAGAAGCCTTGGTACTTGGAAGAGTGTTCATCCACGCTGGCCACCACATACAGCAGCGGAGAATCATACGATAAGAAAATAGTATGTAACATTTGAGTGTCTGTCGTGGTTTATTCATTTATCTTTCACTGTGACACACAGAGGAAGAACCATAAACTGATACGCACAAGTAATATGTGGAAATAGACGAGTAATAGATGGAAGTTAGCCAGTTGCTCAGTCCATGTATTTTTACATGTCATTCTATTGCCAATTCATTGAAAAAGCTTGTCTGGATCAGTACATTCCAGCATTGGATGTGGTCATAGACATGAATAAGCTTCAGTTCCTATGCGCCCTGCTCTCTGTGCAGACAGCAAACTGATGAAGAGTTCAGGTCGCAGGACCAGACTACGTGTGTTTTGTTTACTGTTGAACTATTTATTATAAGCTGGGTAACTTTAGACACATTACTTACTTTTTCTGTCTCAACATCCTTACCTGTAAAGTGTGAGCATTTAGGATTATATAGCTTGTAGAGTAATTAAAAAATAATGAAGAAGTGCTTTGCACACTACTTGACCCATCAAGAAAGGTCTGGCTTTTGGGATGCCCAGCCCTGTGCCTCTGATGCTAAATTCCAAACACTTTTGTGCTTTGCTCTTTTCTTGATCATAGTTTTATAAACTGTCACAGGCTGTCTTTCTCAAATGGAGCTAAGCTGCTTTGCTTGATACTTTTTAGTATTTAGCTAAGACCTTGCTCTCGAGTCTTAGAGACTCATGCAAATTTGGGTCACATCTGACATTTATGCAGCAGTGGAAATACAGGTGATAGAATATTACTCCCTTCGTGTAATCCACATCCATTTGGTTCTTCTTGATTCCAGTAACTTTTTATTAGCTTCTTTAGTTACATTTTTTGTGTTGATTTAATTAGAAATCGCCTACCCGTATACATATCCCATCTGCCCCATCTTTCTCTAATTCCCCCCACAATAACTGTATTAAAAAAACATGTTACATGAATCCAGCTTTAAGTACCTCCATCATTCATCAGTACACATAATCCTGTAATACAAAGTAAAATTTTACAAAGTAAAAAGTAAAAGGAAAAAAAAATACAGAAATGACAAGTTTCACAATTTCCTGGCTTTCATAATGGGAAAGTGATGTTCCATGATATTTTACCCTCGTTATGACATTGTTGTAATTTAGGAGCACCCCTTCTGCTCTCAAATTTGCTTATCTCTCAGTACTCAGCATCACAGTCCACTAAAACTGAGTGGCATCTGTTAGTTCTGCACTGTAAAAATCCTGATGGAACTCTCTGGAATAAGAAGAGTTCTCTTTCTATACCTCTCAAGTCTGAAGTCAAACTGGCCATGGCTTCAAAGCAACTCTGCCCATTTACTCCTCTTTTTGCTTGTGGGATGGTTGCCATCGACAGGGTATTGTGAAGTTCCATAAATGCCTTTCTTAAGAGAAATATATGATCCAGCAGGCAAAATCTCAAAAGAGATTTTTCCGGGTCCTGGATGGGAGAACACAGTGTGGAGAGAGGGACCTCAAAATCCTTAGGTGAGATTTACTCCCTAGATTTGACCTTCCCAGGCCCTCATCGTGTTCTGATGCTGTGGTAGCTCCTGTGACACCTCCCGCCCCCCAGTGACAGGTGGCAATTTAGTATTCTCCCAGGGGAGGACAGAACGATCCATTCACTGGGTAGATCCAGTCATAGACTTCACTTTTTCCCTACTTGCTCTTTCTGATACCAGAACCTTTACTAACCCACTTTAGATATTTAACTCATACTTGTCTCTACCTTCTATTTGATCTCTGTCTCCTATTTTCACAGCAGCAATTTATTAGTAATTTTTCTCCTCCAGCTCTTAGAATCTCTTTATTTTTGCCTGAATCTCTAGATCACCATAAATGGGAGAGGAAATTTGGTAGCTGTTTCAGGGAACCTCACAGAGTCTGGGTTTGGGCATCTATAAAAGGCAAGTAGAATCCTCTCCAGCCTCATGGATTTTTGATGGAGATGAGATGCTGGACATCTCATGAGGTCCTCATACCACACTGGTGCAAAGAGCCACTCAGGAGTGTCCCTGAGGTCGGGGTGGCTTTCTGCATCCTGGGAGGCCAGGCCGGCCATCTTTCCAACTGTTGTAAAGAATTGGAACTCCTTGCACCTCCATATTTCCAACCTAGAAAATACTGCAATCTGTACCACCTACCCTATCAAGAAAGGCACTTTGATCGCAAGCATGTTAACAGTTGAACGTGAGTAGAGTTGGCAATGACATCAGCCTCTCATGGTCCAGCTGACCCCTTTTTCCATCTAGATGTCAGAATGACAGATAATCCTGTGTTATGTCTGGGACCTTTCCTTCACCAGGCTCTGAACCGCATGCCCTTGGCCCCTTGGAGATGCCCGCTTCCTGTCCATGGCATTGTGATTGAGTGTTGCAGGCATGGTGGTGTATGTCTCCCTTCGTTCTGGGGCTCTCCTCCCTTGGCCATTCATTTCCTTGTGCCATATGCAGCTTCTTTGGGAGAGCACAGTTGTCATTTCTTATTTGGAGAGCACCTTTGTGATTTGAACCAGGCAGATGCTGAGGATTCAGGAGAGAGGAAAGATATCTCTGCTTCTGGAAAAGCACTTCTGTTGAATAAATTTTACTTGTCCCCAACAGAATGTCTTTTCATGGTATGCAAACAGGAAAACCTTGCCCTGGGTTTCAAAACCAGCCAGATCTCTGTCTCTTGGTTTCCTGCCACTGCTATTAGTACAGCTGTGAACCGTGGTATTTCATTCATGCTTTAATAGATTCAGTTCAGTGATGGCCTTGTATCTCTTTTCAGCAAATGGAGCACATCCAAAGTATCAAGATTACTACAATAAGAAGCTCCCCTGTAAGCTAAAGAGCAATCAGTTGAAATGACTGATATCCATGAAGTCATATGATCAGATCATGTTTTCATTAATAATATTGCATACATCCTATTCGATGTGGAATATGTCATACGTTCACAGTCCTCTTAGCAGGCCATAAATGTGGCCTTTTTTTCATTCTTCTAATTAGTGCCAGGAACTGGACTGTGCTCATTAAATGCATTATCTCATAGTATCCTCAGAACTCTACACAGGACAACTAGGTATTGTCCTCACTTTATAGATGAAGAAACTAATGCTTAAAAGGGTAAAAGAAACCTAAGCAGTAAGTGGTAGAGCCTGGATTTCCACCAAAGTCAGAATGGAGACTCAAGGCCATCTTATAACCAGTATGTGGTCATGCTCTGGATACTTTTCAAGGACATCCACTATGGAGGCTCTCTGAAAGAATGGTGCTGCTCTTAACTGTTTGGGTTCTTTTCACAGTGATTAAAACAAAAAACAGGGATCCCTGGGTGGCTCAGCGGTTTAGCACCTGCCTTTGGTCCAGGGCATGATCCTGGAGTCCCGGGATCGAGTCCTGCAACGGGCTCCTGACATGGAGCCTGCTTCTCCCTCTGCCTTTGTCTCTGCCTGCCTCTCTCTCTCTCTCTCTCTCTCTCTATCATGAATAAATAAATAATCTTTTAAAAAATATATGTATATTTTATAAAAATATAGATTTATTTACATGTAAGTTATATAAGAATATATATGTTCTAAAATTCTATAAATATTCTATTTAGTGTATATACTAAAAGTGGATAAATTCTAAATATATAATCAATAATAAATATAAATAAAATAATATAAATATATAATAAAAATATATAAATATATATATTTTTGAATATATAGGTGTCCATTATTTTTCACTACATGGCAGATTTAATTTTCATGCCATAAGATTTCATAATCCCCTAAGACCATCAGTCCTCTTGCAGAAACCTAAAGCTCTTTGCCAGTCTGGATGGCTAGTTCCTGGGGCCCAGTGTCAGCACTGAGCTCCTCCGGGTTATGCCTTTTGTGTGACGTTCAAGCCAGGGTGCTCTGTGTGACAAATGTCGTCTGTTAAGGCACTGTATCTCCAGATACCACTTCATTTACGGGGGAAGATTTTCTTTCTCACCTCCCCTAAAATTGTGGCACTCCCCTCCCCCTGGCCTCTTTGATCTTCTGGAGTTTTCTTTCTCCTGCCCTTAGTTAGAGCTGCTTAGTACATTACATGTTTGCTGACTGTCTGTTTTGCACACTAGATTGGAAATTACGTGAGGTTGAAGTCTTTGCCTTGTTCCTTCCCAGAGCCTGAGCTGAGGAAATATTCTGTACATAAATCACGCTCAGACACTGAAAGGGATGGGAACTTCACTAGTTGTTTATATAGCTCCAGGAAGACAGGGAGATGCTCTGTTTCTTTAAGAGAAACTCCTTGTTCTGGAAGGTGGGTGAAAAGCAAAGGGTATTTGACAATAAAATAATTTGACATCAGAAATTGCCCTATCACCCAGGAACCTGGCTAGGTGATAAAGCTGTACCTACAACCTTTCTTGGTGTCCAAGAGCATGAGAGATCTGTAACCCTCACTGCCTAGTGACATTTCTCCCCAGTTCTGTTTTTGGGAAATAAGCTTCCCTCTCTTCCCCAGCCCCTCCCATCATTAAATTATCTCTTTCTTTGGGGACTCGTTCAACCTTTGCCCTTTTTCCTCTAGTAGTTTGTCTTGGAGATTGGAATATGGTAGTGATCGTATCCCTCCAGGGAGGGGTCTTGCGAGCCAAGGGTTGAGAATATATGCTCTGCTCAGCCCTCTCCTGACGTCATGTTACTTACTTGTGTTCAAAACAAACTTGCCGCCCGGGGTATCTCAGGCTTGGAACTGAGCGACCATTTCCATGTAGAGGAATCCTCTTACTGCTTGCAGGGTTCCTAAGCAGCTACACATTTTCTTTTCTTTTTTTTTTTCCCCAGAGACATCCTGCTCCCCATCCCCCGCCCCCAATCATTATTCAGGAGCAGCCACCATTTTGCACCAGGGCTGATTTCTATCATCTCTGTTTCTTCTTTTGATTTGAGATATATCATTATGTTTCAAACTGAAGACTAGCAAAGCCAGATGTCTTTAGTGTGTTTGGAAGTGGGACACATAGTCTCTTGAGAATGTTAAAAAGAAGAAAGTAAAGTTTGGTCCTGAAAAGTTCTGATTTCCATCGTGGCCAGAAGGAGAAAGTGGATGCCCACTTGCTGACCTGAGCTAGATCTCAAGGGCAGTTCCGCCATCATGACCGCCATGGCCGGTGATGGTCCGGAATGGCCACCATGGCTCTCACGGATGGCTACCCCCCTGTAACCCAGCTTTTTCTCTTGCTGCCACATCAGGATTTATGCTCCACCGCTTACCCAGCTCTTTAGTAGCTATGTGTCTTTAGGCAAGTTTGGTCTTCCTGAGCCTCCACTTCCTGAGTTAATAATGTCATATCTTGCACACAGAGTTCCTGTAGATTTAAATGTAGTTTTATATACATACCTGAGCATACACGTGTGTAAGCACCTGTTGCGTGTTGTCCTGCTTGTTGCAAATGGTGGTAGTTTTTGAAGCAGTCCAGCTTGTGGTAGCAATGGCAGTGGTGAGGGATAGCTGTACTGTAGCCCCTGGATTTTACATACGCGTATACACACATAGTTTTTATAGGTGGCTTATAAGTTTATGTGTATGAGCTGACCAAGAAGCAACCTGGCAGTCTTTCCTAATGGTTAAGGGAGTTTAAAGTGTAATTCAACTTAGCCAATAAATACGCTTCTGCTCCATACCTAGCACCAAGCTAAACATGATGGAAATGCAAAAATGATATAAGATGGCATCCTCCTCTGGTGCTAGCAACCTCACATTTGTAAGCAAAACCTTACATTTGTACTTTGCATTTACAGATTCCTATACCAACACAGGACTGGGATTTTGTGTGGACTCGTGGGTCATGATTGACTTTTATACCAGACTTTGGTTGAACACAGAAAGCATTAATTGGTCCTCCATCCCGTTTTTATTTTGCCGTGCTTAATAAATCAGCTTCTTCTATTTTGTTCATTGACACATTGAAGATTTATTTTCTGCCTTTATCCCCCATTGCTGTCTTTGAAACAGCTTTTCTGGCACATTACTAGTCCAAATCAAAATCCACACCAGAAACAAATTCAACCTAACAGACAGTAGAATCATTTCATGTTTTAAAAATATCTGTTCCATTGCTCTTTTAACAGATATGAGACAATATGGCACCTTCAAAATAAAAAAGAGATCACAAGATATCAGGGAGATAGAAACTCTTAACTGCAGGGTTGCTATTAAATTTGTCACTCATGGCCAAAGTCAATCTGAGCTGAGGTGCCCTGGAGAATTTCCTCAACAGGCTGGAATAAAAGATCCAATCAACCCAACTAATGAAATGTGAAATAGCAGGAAATAGGAGCTTAGGAGGAGAAAAACCCATGGTTCTACTCAGAGTGAGTGTGACTAGACCTGAGCCACGCCCACCCGTTCTCACCAAATAAAGATGACATCCCTAACATGGTGGAGTCCAAAAAACCATCTGCTACCCATCCTGAGACAGGCTGAACATCCAATTTGCTGATCAGGACAGCTTTGATCTGGCTCGAGGCCTGGTGTCATCTCCTGTTTCCTTCACTCTGATGGACAGAAAAGATATTTTCCTGAGCAAATCTGAGAAGTTCTGCAGAAGGAAATTCTGTTTCTGATTTGGGTTGTGAACCGAGGGAATTTGGAGGGCGTTAAGATGCGCCCTTAGGACTGAAGACCAAATTTCGAGACGTGCTTTAAAAGGGCTTTATTGTTCCGTTTTCACATGTAGAACCTCCAGACTCCCTGCTCCGTGACACGGGCCGACTGGTCCACGCAACTTTGCTTTTAAATTACGCTGTCAGATCTTGCATGCATGCGTTGTGATTAATGGGGTTACCCCATGTGGTTCCAGTTTTCGGGACATCATTTTTCTTCAAGATTGCGTGCTTCTTGGTGGTCTTTGCCTTTTCATTCTAAAGATAGACCTAAAAACTCCCTGATACTGTGGCTTCTCTTAATGATGAAAGCCCTGCCTTAGATCTTTCCGGTAATTTACACCTAACTATTTCCACCAGTGACAGTAACTTCCTCTTGAAATGACCCAGCTGGAATTTCACCCTTCAAGCAGGATGAGAGGGAGGGAGGCTATTTTTGTTTCTTTTCTCTCTGTTCCTTTTTCCCTTCTACTCTCCGTCACCTTCCTGCTCCACCCCCTTTCACTCTTTTACTACTCACGTTCCATTTAGATAAAATGATTGAAAAATAAATAAGTGAGAGCCCCATGCCAATTGGGAATTCCCACAAGCTTGCCCGTATTAAAGAGCATTTAACATGTGGTTGGGGTTTGTATAGAAAAGTACAGAGCAGCTTTTTATTTAAACGAACAGCATATATGTCTCTACCTGGTGACTGTGTATGGATGAGGCATATTGCTGTTGCAGACCCGACATCATAAAGTTTTTATCACTCACGTTTGAGGTTGGCTGGAGGTAGTTATTTATTCGACTCAAAAACGTTACACGCGCTTGGGGTGTTTATTCTGGATTTGTTTCTCTGCATCGAAAGTGTCTGGTATAGCTGAAGAATAAGCAAAAGGAGCCAAGTGGGAAGATATCGTGAAAAATCTTGAATCCAGGCACAAGTCATTGAAAAAAAGAAAATTTGGCAAAGGAATGTGACCATGAGGGTGAGGTAAAATGAGAAGAATGCAGGCAGGGCCATCTCTCAACAACAGAGGATCTGGAGACTCGGAAACAGGCTGCTTCTGGGGTTTTTTATGCCTTGACTTAGGGACCAGGCCTTTGGAAAACAAGGCTACAAATCTACCCGCAATTTCAAATGAAGTAGGAGTATCTTTGCAATGATCCAGCAGTCCCACTTCTGGTTGTATATTCAAAAGAATCGAAAACAGGATTGAGAAGAGGTCTTTGCATCCCCATGTTCCTTGCAGCAGCATTCACAACAGCCAAGGGATGGAAGCCACCCAAGTGTCTGTTGATGGAAAGATGAAGAAAGAAAATGTGGTAAATACATACAATGAAATATTATGCAGCCTGAAACGAAGGAAATCCTGCCGTATGCTCCGACAAAATGAGACTCAAGGACGTTATTCTAAGTGAAGTAAATCAGTCACACACACACAAAAGGGCAAATGCTATGCAATTACATTTATATGACGTACCCAGAGTAGTTAAAGTTGTAGAAACAGAAAGTAGAATGGTATGCCCAAAGGCTGGGCAGAGGGGAGAATGGGGAGTTGTTTAATGGGTAGAGTTTTATTCACACAAGATAAAAAAAACGTTCTAGAGATCTGTGGTACAGTGATGTGCATGTAGCTAACAATACTATACTGGACACTTAAATGTTAAAAGGGCAAATTTGTGTTGCGTGTTTTTTATCTCAACAAAAAAAAAAAAAAAGAAAGAAAGAAATACCTTTCATAGTCAACAATTAAAAACCCAGAAAGTTTCTTATGTACAAGTGGGTAGTGCTCTGTTTACCCAAACATCTTGCAAGCATCCAACATGGAGGTTCAGGAGATGGTGAGTTAATCAGGTCCGTTAATCAAGAAGCACCCTACCCTGCTTGCCAAACACACTGTCGGGGCTCTTGATCACCATTTGGTTATTCAAGAAAAGAGGGTAAGGCTTGCCTCCTGTCTCCCACCACCACGT
This sequence comes from Canis aureus, assembly GCF_053574225.1. Lineage (NCBI taxonomy): Eukaryota > Metazoa > Chordata > Mammalia > Carnivora > Canidae > Canis > Canis aureus. Next base: position 83,035,961 of record NC_135611.1, on the reverse strand, counting down.
CTTTATGGTTCTATATATTTTTGTTCATTCTGCCATTTGTGTATCAGGGACTATCTGGTGGATAGTCTGGTGACACTAAAAGTGTCAAAAGGACCAGAGAAAAGACAAAACTGATGGCCCTATGTGAAACTAGGCCAGCCAGCGTGTCAATCTAGAGCCACCCCAGATAATTAAAGAGTTCATTCAGACGTCCTCATGGGACCCTGAGGAAACTTTTAGGGGTGGGCTTATTTCTGAAAATTTACACAGCACTGTCTTCCTGTCTTCTTTACTAAGATCAGATTTCTTTCCAAATCAACCAATCTTGACACGCCTCTGGAAGGATACACCTCAGAACAGCAAGACTTTGTTTTCAGCCGCCTTTATCCCCCCACACCTTTCTGATGACCTTTCACCTCAGTTTTCCCGTCTGTAAAATAGGGACAATAAGCTGGTCTTGATCCCAAAGAAAGCTTAACTACTGTCTTCCAATAACTGCAAAGAAACCACCAGCTCCTCTCACAAGACTTGTGTGTTCCCAGCAGGAGCATCATCAGCCCCAAGGAGGCAAAAGCGGATGCTTGTTGGGGAGGATTTTTTTTTTTTTTTTTTAAATCTTCAGTGTTTCACTGGTTTGCGAAATCTTATGTCAGAGTGTTTAATTTGTCTTGTTAAGGAGAATCTCGGTTTAACGTCTTTCTCCTGGGGTGGAATGATCATGAGAGAAAGGTTAATAGGCAGAGCTCTTGCTGATGGGAATGTTATTCAGCCACAGCTGAAGTAAACTGGATTCAAACCAAGAGAAAAAAATGATCTAGTCCTCACATTCCGATTTCAAAAATGGGAGAAATGGTGAATCTCCTTCTGTAATATACCGGCAGGCACTCAGCGCTGTAATCTTCCATCAACCACACTGTCTTCAAGCTTGTTTTTAGTATTCACGTTAAATCTTTGAGGAGGTCTTGGTTCATCCATGCAACATTTCTATGGATGCTAAAAACCGGTGTTCTGTTTGGCAGAGCGTGCCTTTGCTTCAACCTGTGGCTCTCCCAGTAGCTCAGTTCTGGGAGGGCAGGGGCCAGATCGTGTGCTTCTCTGCTACCAACGCCAAGCTCACTGTCTGGTTATTGGTTCATCATATCTGATTATTAAAAATGGGATAATGAAAGAACTTTAGTTTTAACTAGAGCTGGGTCTGGGGTGAAGCAAGCAAGGGATAAGGGGGGTGGGGGGGCGGTAAAATTTAAAGTGACACTTGCATAACCCGTCTGTTCCAAGCCAGAGACTCTCACCCTAGTCCTGACCCTGGTTTTTAACAGAAGTGGAGTCCGATTTCCAAATGCTCCTCTTTTCAAAGTTGATTTACACAGGCAATTCTCTAAAAGTGATAGAGTCACAGGAGTACAAGAACAAGGAATTTAAAACAACTATTTCAACACCCCTCCATTCCACTTTGATGAGTGAATGTCTTTCTACTAGCATCTGACTCACATTGACCCCAGAATCCTGAATTTTCCATTTCTGTCTTCTAGATTACTACGGATCTGAGGCAGCGCTGCACGGACAACCACACTGGGACGTCGGCCTCGGCCCCCATGGCTGCGGGCATCATCGCGCTGGCCCTGGAAGCCAAGTAAGCCTTTATCTCCCTATGTCTCCGCTGGCGACAACCCCTCATCTCAAGGACAACTTACCCACTCCCTACTATAGGATCCCTAGCACAAGAGCCCAGAGTAGAACCTTCTAAATCCCACCTTTAAAACACCAAAGATTAGGATTCTAAAAAGAGTTGTTTTCCCTATATTAAGAAAAAAAAAGCACTTTTTTTTTTTTTGGTTTTTATATCCTTAAAAAATCAAACTGTGTAATTACTTTATTATGGAGTCATAGTGCAAGCATGCCAATTGGCTCCAACACTCTTGCCTTGTTGAGGTTTTTATTCTAGTCTGGGAATGTTCCTGGGAGTCTCAGAGCAGTTGGGGGCCCTTACCCTGCAGAACAGTGAGGCAGCTCAGATTCCATGACAATAGCGCTCCCTCTGGGGGACAGAATGTGTCAAGGTCATAGGACCGGAAGCACAGAGACAGGAACAACCCATCTACTACCTTCAGTCTTAGTCAACGTGGTCAAATTCTGTGTCGGAAAAGTTCCCTTTGAAAGGCCCCTTAGATTACGAGCGGTAGGTCTCACCTCTTCTTTCTGTAAACACCAGCAGATTTTGCTGTCTTCACTCTTTGAAATACCTGATCTTAATTCTTTCAAAACCTCATACAGATCTATACTCTCTTACCCTCAATTTCAAAATTATGAAACGTCCAGAAAACTGAAAGTACTTTTTGCACATTTGACACACAAACTCATCTGATAGCAGAGCTTGTCCTGAACTGATTTGAGGCTATTCGCAGTCCTGATTGTAAAAATTCATACATCTTACTGCAGAAATATGAATGTGTTTGGTTATGAGGTGCTGGCTCAGACCCCTACTGGAAGTTGTATGTAATATATGCTGTGGATGCTGTATCTCAAAAACCTTTGAATTCCAAATGCGTCAAGTCCAAGGATTTTAGAAAGGGGGCTGTGGGTCTGCGCTCTGACACCCTCCTACAAGAGGATCATAAAAGCCACTGAAGTAATAACTGTAAGTGTTTTTCCGAAAATAGCCTTCGACCCCTGCCCGGGGGGAGGAATGGAAAGCTACCCTGATTTAGTTGTACCCTTGATGTGCAACAATAGCAGGGACAGGAAAAGAATACCAGAGTCATGATGACACTCAGGTGCTTTGATAAGAAAGGTCCTGACTCGTCCATAGTACATTTACAGCCACCCCTCTTTGAGGCAGGGAGCCTGTGTTAGGGCGATCGGGCCTTAATGTCATATGGAAAGAGTAAATTGAAAGCCTTGGAGACAGACGGAAGAACACAGCTCTGGATGTGGGCTGCCTTAGTCTGTTCAGACTGCTGCAACAAAATACCACACATAGGGCAACTTATAAACAACAAACATTTATTTCTCATTTTGCTGGAGGCTGGAAAGTCCAAAATCAAGGCACTGGAAGATCTGGTGTCTGGTGAAAGCCCGCTTCCGGGGTGGGTCCCAGGGCAGCAGGAAGAGGCAAGGCAAGGGAGCTCTCTAGGATCTCTTAGAGGGCACTAATCCCTCTCGTGAAGGCTCAACCTTTCTGATCAAATCACCCCCTAAAGGCCTCACATCCTGGTACCATCACATTGGACAGTAGGTTTCACGTATGAATTTTGTGAGGATAGAAGCATTCAGGACATAGCAGGTGTCCTCTCTCTTGCTGGCCTCTTGCCTAAGGATTGGAGCTGAGGAATATCCAGCTTCCCACAAGTATTTGTATTTCCTCCTTAAAAAAAAAAAAAAGATTTTATTTCTTTATTCATGAGAGACAGAGAGAGAGAGGCAGAGACATAGGCAGAGGGAGAATCAGGCTCGCAGGACTTAGTCCCAGGACCCCAAGATCTCAACCTGAGCCAAAGGCAGATGCTCAACCACTGAGCCACCCACGTGCCCCCCGTATTTCTTCCTTTTTGATGAGGTTAAATATTAATCATTTCAGCGTATTATACCTCTTAAATTGGTAAACGCATATTATAGCTTTTAAAGAAGTAAACATTCAGCATATTATATCTTTTAAAGTAACAGAGAATAGGGCGGCCTGGGTGGCTCAGCGATTTAATGCCATATTCAGCCCAGGGCGTGATCCTGGAGACCGGGGATCGAGTACAACGTCGGGCTCCCTGCATGGAGCCTGCTTCTCCCTCTGCCTGTGTCTCTGCGCCTCTCTCTCTCTGTGTCTCTCATGAATAAATAAATAAAATCTTTAAAATAAAATAAAGTAGCAGAGAACTTGTGTTATACTTATCCTATTAAATTTTCACTTGACAACTTTTCCACTGGGCAGGTGTGACCCCAGAAGTCCATTAACTGTCTTTTTTAAGTTGGTCACTGTTGATGGGATTTTTGAAAATATATTATCTTCATCCTGAAGTTTTGGGGTTTCTCTCAGGAATATTTTCCTGTGCACAAAATATTGAAGGGGAAAAGAAAAAGTCAGGAATTTTGCCTGCACCCCTCCCAAAAAACCAGTTATAATCTCAAACTTAGCATATATGGTATTCAGTTCCTTGGGATATTAATATAACATGACTATATCAACAATTCTTTTGACCACTATTTAAGCTCAAATGGAAAATCATTATTTTTGTGCCCCAAACAGCCCACTCAGTTGGGCTGATAAATTTGCTTTAGGGCTGGGAAAGGCTTTACCTGTTTTCTCTTTCTTTGCATTTTGAGCATTTTTAAAGACTAAACTGTGATGGGTGGAAGGAAGGTTGCAGGATATGCTCTGCCCGGAAGAATCCACTGTATGCTAAGATTTTAAGCAGTACAGTTTGATCATGGTACCAAAGTAGATGGTCAATAATCTGATAAAATAACACAGGATAAGCCTTGCCTCTTAACTCCGTGGGCTTGTTCCACAGGCCAGTCTTTGCCTGTAAGAGAAGTTGGAGGTTAAGGAAAAAGACGGCTGAATATTAAAACAGTGGGTCAGATATTGATGATAATAAACCAGGGTCAGTAAGCCTGGGCCTCCTGCATGCGTCAAATGTATCTGGAAGTAAGAAATTGTAGCAAGGAGCTCAAGTGACAGCAGGCCAAGGCTACAGTTTTGCAAGCGCTAAGTGTAAGCCTTGCAAATACACCCACCCACTCAGCAGCCCCCACTCCCCCAGGAGCTCCTCTTATACTAGTACTTCTCAACAACACTTGGACCTTGGTATTTGGAGAATCAGCCTTTCCTCTCACAAGCTGAAAAGCCTGATCTCCAAGATACTCCTTTGTAAGGAGAGAGGAGAGAAAGGTACAAGCGAGGCAGACTTACACCCCAGGGGCACTGCCACTACTTCAGATACGCATCCCCTGCTCAGGTCAGCAAGGAACGATGAGGCCTAGTTGGGGGGGGGGGGGGGGGGAAGAGCTGCCTGCAGGAGCTTCAGTCCCCATGTGTGGGCCCGACCCAACTATCCGTGCCCTAGAGGGAGGAATTCCCATTTCTCCTAATGATGCCTGATTACAGTGTCCACTCAGGGGAGGCTCCCACCTCCTGAGCTGCTCACAGCCCAATTTCTTTGCATCCCCAGGTGCTTGGCTGCATCAGTAGAACAGTACACTCTCCTCTCGAGCTACTTCAACAATTGCCCTCTCTGCCATCCTGATTCTTCTCGCTCCCCTATGCTCCGAGCTTTAACCCCAAATGAAGAAAAAACAAAACAAAACACCTCTTAGGAATCTAAGAGAAAAGAAAATAAAAACAGATACAAAACATAGAAACAGATAAGCTTAAAGGGTGCAGATCTCTTATCCGAGCTCCACAAAAGCTTGGTCATAAGTTAACTCTGCTGTGACAGTTCACAGGACACACACCCCCACTCCGAAGGCCATCCTTTTTTCCCACAAGTGTGTAAGAACATATGTTGTGACAGATTCCAGAGTAGTGCACCCCAGATACTCAGGTAAAAGTATATTATACCCAAGATTGAAAGGGTTCTGGGTGCCTCTAAAAATCTACCACCTTTCCTGCTCTTCCTGGGTTTGAGCCTCTTCTCTCCAGCTGCCTCTGGCAGTCTGGTTGCAAACTTTGCCTTTTTAGTAAATAAGGCCATTTCCTCCTGCTCCCAAACCTGTTTCCTGGGCACTGAAAGCCATACATTTCTTAGCCTTCTAAAAACTGTAAGCAATTTCAGAATAAGAGAAAATATTGTCATCATAGAGAGAGGGAAGAAAACTTTTGTATTGGGATGCTTTCGTCATGTATATATTAGTTCAGAGGTTTATATTATTTCAATTATTGGGGTTTTGTGTATTTGAAAGGAATTTTTGGGTTTTTCAGCTGAGTGAAGAGGGAATTTTTATAATCAGTGATTACGAGTGAGCTAATTTTCATTTGGGCCATTGCTGTTTAAAGTGATGTCTTTTGGCATGGCATAACTCAGAGAGTTCTAGTAAAATGAGTGTCCTTAAATGAAGAATGTAGTGAAACATGACTAACAGTTTTAGATAAGCAGCCTGGAACACTAGGTCACATGTATAAAGAGCTAGATTTTGACACTAGTATATATTTAGCTAGTACATCTTGATGCTAGTGTGTGTGTGTGTGTGTGTGTGTGTGTGTGTGTGTATGGCTAGTACTCTAGCCCCCTGGGAAGAGAAAAGACAGTTGCTAGCAAATGATGTTTCCTGTAAAATGGTTTATAAAATAAAGATGGAAATAACTGATGTCCATACAAATATATTGTTCAGATTCTTTTTTTTAAAGCCTTAATTATTTATTTGAGAGTAAGAGAGAGCATAAGATGGGGGAAGAAGAGGCAGAGGGACAAGCAGACTCCCCACTGAGCAGGAAGCCAACTCCGGGCTGGACCCCAGGACCCTAGGATCATGACCTGAGCTGAAGGCAGATGCTTGACCACCTGAACCATCCAGCTGCCCCTACTATTCAGTTTCTTAAACTATGTTTTACTGAAAGTTTCCCTGACCTGAGTCTATAACTATTAGCAAAGAGAAGCTAGTTTAGTGGTGTCTTTTATGTGCTCAATTACCAGCATTAACTCAGAACATTCAAAATTTAAGTTTACTAAAGAAACCTTTTGGCCTTAAGTTGTAAATGGTCTCTCATTGGAAATTTGAGTAATATATGTTTAGCAACCAAGAAGTGTTACACAGTAAATGATGAGTAAAAGGGACTGAGTCAGGTAGAAACTTCTAAAGTCCTAGATAAAGGACCTTGACAAGGAGAGTACTGACACAAAAGCATCTTCCACAAATCCTTGTTTTAAGTGACCTCAAAGTGTTTTCCTCAAATCTCATATCTCAGGGGCCTCAGGGATACCTTCCTTTGAGAACATCTAATATATCTGAACCTAACTTCTGGAAATAAGTAAATTGGGGTGACAGCTTTCATTCTGTGTTGGAAATATACCTGCTCCTTCTGTATACTAGCTAGCTAGCTAGCTCCATGGGTATACATATACACACATCTCTAAGTAGGCTCATTTACTTTCTTCTTATTACGTATCTGTTCTCTCCTATTTCAAATGTCCTGTTGGAACATAACATATATTCGTATTTGTAGAACACAGGTTATAGAATGTATATGGAAAGAATATGGTACTAGGTAACTTAGTTAATTTATTGTTGTACTACAGATATTTTTATTTGTATTCTCTTCCAAATGAGTCTTAAACTCCTTGAGACTAAGGATTGTACCTTGCAGTCTTTATTTATATACATATAACAAATATCTAATACATGGTTTAAAAAAGTTAAAGCTTTATGCTAGATGCTAAGTGAATTAAGCAGGACGTAATTCGATTATTGGTAAAACATGTCACTTGCCTTCAAAGGGAGGCAAATGTACACTAACATATATGCACAAATTATTTAAGAAAGCCAGTGACATCATTTTGGGGCAAAGGGTTTCAGAATGTGGAGGATTTGGATGAAAATAGAAATGGCCAGCCTCCATGATCCAACTTGGAACATTGGTGCCATGACACTTTTATATTCTCCATGACATCTAAGCACAGCATTTTGCAAAAGGTCATTTCCAAACAAACATTAAATCAGTCCCATCTAGTCCAACCTTCTTCTTTTCTGTACCAGGAGAATAAAATGAACAGAATTGCTCAATTTCATATATTCATTATTTTTATATTTCAGTTCCTCTAGTTGGTGTTGATTAGTGACTTCTCCTCACACTACCTCAACTCCTCTCTTACCCAGTTGACTTATTGTTCCTTAGAACTGGGCTTAGTGTGGGTAAAAAGAAGACATGATATTATTCCCTCCCTTAGCTTCCAAGAGAAGCCCCTCTACCTCTGATCTTTAGTGGAAGGGATAATATGAGACATGGAAAGGTCAATGCGTGAAGAATTAAAGACGTGTTGAGCCACAGGAAGATCCATACCATATGCTGTTGATTTCAGGAAAACCATCCTGAAAATTCTTTTCTCAGGAAATTAAACTTACCATCTGCATTTCTTTTAAACCTACAAAGTCCATCTATAGAAATGTTATGCAGGGAACGCCTGGGTGGCTCAGCAGTTGAGTGTCTGCCTTCGGCTCAGGGTATGATCCTAGAGTCGTGGGATCGAGTCCCACATGGGGCATCTTGCAAGGAGCCTGCTTCTCCCTCTGCCCGTGTCTCTGCCTCTCTCTCTGTCTCTCTCTGTATCTCTCATGAATAAATAAATAAATCTTTTTTTTTTTTAAATGTTAATGCAGTTCCCACAGATCAACCACTGTATGCTTTGGCTCTACCTTTCATTACAACTTCTGTCTTCTGTATGTTTCCGGTGCAGGAAAAATAGGAGGAAATGCCTCAAGTATTTGAGATTCAATTCTTGTGAGAATTAATACCAATGACAGTTGAGATGGTGCCTGGAGTTTTTAATAAGCTGAGTTGAAGTCACTGATTGAGGGGCTTCAAAGTTCTAGAAGTGACCCGTCTCAAAAAGAGACCACATAAGAAGGACTCGATAGACATAAACATTTCTAAATATTGGGGTTTGCATCTTAGGCCTGATATCTTGTAAACTCTTCTTATCTTTGTTTTTTTAATTAAAAACACATGTCAATATAACATATTCCATCAGAAATTCTCCCAAGGGCCACATTCCCCTGTATGAAATGCTGCAGTGGGCGGAGAGACAAATGCATTTGGTTGTTGAGGTAAAGTAGCAGAGAACATACCAACTCTTTTAGGAGAGTTTTGCTGAGAACTTCAGAAGCACATGCACAAAGAGTGAGAATATAGGCACATGTGCCCAGATTCCGTAGAATTACAAGGGTAAGGATGGAGTTAACATACAATCCTTCCCCCTCTCCCCATACTCTCAAGAGTTTCTTGAGTGCTTCAGTGTCATAGTTTGGGCTTAGCATTTAGCTGAGGTTTCTGGCATGAAGGGTAGGGATATGTAGCATGAGGAGGGTGGGGAGACTTAAAATGTGATCAGGGAGGAGGGCTGAAAAGGTTGGTGAGGTAAAAACAGCACACATTTCCACTTGAGGCCAAGCGGACAGAGAAGGGATGTACTGTCCTGAATTATTCCCTATAGTGAAATAATTGTAACCAGACCCACAGAGCAGTTACCACGGGCCTTCTGCCAGGACTGTGCATGAAAATAGCTTTGTTATGTCTACACACACACAGACAATACACTGTGTCCTCTAGCACTTTTCGAGTTCAAATTATGTGGAAGCCAATTTTCACTGGACTCAACTTTGTACCTAACTAGTGGTTAATGGCTTAAAACAGTACAGCTTCCAGAGGTGTCCTGAACTGCTGGAAAGCCCTGGTCAGGAGGCTCCTTCACCTTGTGTTGTCTTGAGATGCAGCTCATGTTTTCTATCCCCTTCCTGAGGTGGGGAAACTAAGAAAGGATGGGTAGTCGAGTCGCCCAGAGAGTGCACTGAGGACAGATAGGTGATCAGGTGATTGTTAGCTGCTTCTTTTGCTTAGCTGTATGTTCAAAAGTAATTATTCACTGAACATATTTTACTCTTATTAGTTTCCTAATAAATAAAGATCACTTCTGGGCACCTGGGTGGCTCATTCGTTGAGCATCTGCCTTTGGCTCAGGTCATGATCCTGGAGTCCCGGGATCAAGTCCCACATGGGGCTCCCCACAGGGAGCCTGCTTCTCCCTCTGCCCGTGTCTCTGCCTTTCTCTGTCTCTCTGAACAAATAAATAAAATCTTTTAAAAAGTTAAAAAATAAAGATCACTTCTTAGGAAGAGTAGTTCTCAATTCATTTGTAATCCCCAGCATTTTTCCTTATCAGGTGTCATATGTTACATTAGAAATGTCTCATGGAATAAATTTCCAAGATTTGTGATTTAACCTAAGCAATATCACTTTAAGACAAAGGTGAGAAGACCTTTTTGGTGTCTCCTGGGATTTGACCCATTTTATAGTAATTATATCACTATCTATGTTATGCCATCCTCTCCACCATCTTGACAAGAATTCCATCGCAAAGGACACTGGGCCTGAGAATTCTATAAGCAATGAGACCACTCTGAGAAAATAACAATGTAGGAAGCTTTTTATAGTTTAAGCCTAGAGGGAAAAAAAAGTGTGTGAGAAGGGATTTTGGAAGGAAACTTCTTAAAAAAAAAAAAAAGATTTATGTATTTATTTAAGATAGAGACAGAGACAAAGCAGGAGCAGTGTGAAGGGAGAAGCAGGGTTCTCACTGAGCAGGGCGCCCAATGCAAGGCTCGATCCTGAGATTCTGGGATCATGACCTGAGCTGAAAGCAGACACTTAACCGACTGAGTCACCCAGGCACCACTGGAAAGAAACTTCGAATCTCATTTTCCTCATCTCTGAAATGTGTATAAAGAGTATATGGTTGTTGGTAATATTGAGCTTATATGGAATCATTCATCCATTCAGTCGACATGTATTAATGGTCTACTAGTTGTCAGTTCCTACACTAGACACTGTAAGTTGAATGGTGGGTTGACACACATGGAATTTTTGTACTATTTGACAAGGCACTCTATAGCAAACCAAATGATGAGTACTAAGAACAACATAAACAGAATAGAATAATGAAGAGTGATTTGATGAAGGGAACCATTTTATCTAGAGTGATAATGGAGAGACCTTTTGGAGGAGGTCACATTCTAGCTGAGACCTGAAATATAAGATGGCTCATATATGGAACTGGACAGAGCATTCCAGGGAGAGTAAGGAGCAAGTTGGGAAGACCACATAGTTGGAACAAGGTTACTGGGTTTGAGAAATAGGAAGATATGCATCGGTAGTATGAGTTGAAAGTTTGGAAAAGTTTAGATCACATAGGATGTTATAGTAAGTAAGCATGATAGAGGTATGTGGAGTCTTTTAAGGAGGGAGACATGATTTGATTAAAATTTTTAAAGATTATTCCAGCTTCTGCTTGGAGAACTCTTAGTGTGGGAGCAAAGCAGGTACCGTTTTGGAAGCTAGTACCATAGTTCAGGAGAGATTAGGGTAGCCTGGTCAAGATGATGATGATGGAGACAGAAGTGGATAGATTTGATGTTCATTTTGCAAGTGCAGCAAACAGGGAATGAATTAGATAATGTGCTCTGAAGGAAAAGAAAAACTGAAGGCTGAGTTCTTGTTTCTTCATAGAGCTCTTGGCTAGATTGTGTTCCATTTGGGATTCTGAGAAAAGAAGCTTAAATACCCATGGGACTAGATCACTGGGCCTACAGGTCTTGCAACAAGACCTGTAGCCAGTAGCCAGTTCCTCCTACAATTACTGACTGTGCATTGGCTCCCCTAGCAATTTATTATGTAATTCTTAGAATTCACTAAGATCATGGTTTCTATAAATGACTAAGACAATTTACATTTTTTAAAAGAGAGAAAATATAGAATATGGATTTATTTACATTATAAATTGTTCATCGACTGCCATGTCCTTTAATTTAAATAGAGCATTAATAGCAAATTGACTTTTAGGCAGTTACCCCTAAGATTGCTTAGAAAACCTAATGAGTTAGTAGGTTTTCAAGAAGTATGTAAGTATGTAAAATTTAGTATTTAAATTTAATCTCTTGAGGGTTCGTGGATTTTATTCTTTGCCAGGAAATTTTTGTTCTTGATAGTGTCTATGGTAACACCCCAAATACTATCAAATATAATTTTTTTTTGCTAAGCATAAGAGAAGCTTTTATTTTTTATCCCCAGGGCCCATTATAGTTTTGTACCATAGTTTACTAACTTCATCGCTTTAATCAAAGCATATTTTAAGTACATTCTCCAAAATGACTTACTGTATGGCTTCATCAGATATCACTGTCTTTGTATTTGAACATTCTCAGATTTCTTCCTAAACTCTATATTGAAACCCAGTTAAAACTCAACCCTGATTTATCCTCTCAGGGTGAGATTTGAGTCCATCTGGCATATGGTCAAGTGGTCTTCACCTGTAATTTTTTACCTCTAGGATATGTTTGTGTCATTTGTTCAGAAGAAGCTAATTGTTACTAGTGACGCTATTATTTTTGTGGTTAGCTGATTCCAGCATTCTTTTTACTGTTTTTGAAGAATCATAATATGTTTTGCCATCAGTATGAGGGAAACATAAAGAAGAGAAGTGGAGCTGACAGATTGAAAAGCATGTCGTTTCACTAGCATGCAAGATTTATTCGTTCTGACCTCAACAAGTCGATTATGGCATTTGATTTGTCAAAAGCTCAAAGCAACAAATTCATAGTGAAGTAAGCTGTGATAACTCGTATACGACCTGCAAACAAAAAGAAAGATAGTTTGCGTGTAGAAGATTGGCTTATTTCTTGCCATCTTGAATTTTCATTTCTCTCTTTGTGGTGATTCTGAACCTTACTGAGTGATCATAGGCATGACGAACGTGAAGTAAAGTTTTGTATTCTTTGCATATCCCAGAAAAACAGAATTCCCTTGAAGTCTGGTAGCTTCTTTCTAACCCATAAAGTCATTGTACATCTGACTCTGATATGCTGTATATGAGACAAATTTTCTGCATGCCATGGGCCTCAACTGAGTGTGGAAGTAGTGCGTAAAAGTACAAAAAGGTAAAATCCAAAAATAAAATGCTGAAAAATAAAAACAGCTTTCACTGAATGCTTGCTCTGAATAGGCATTATCTCCCTATTTCAAATGTAGGAAGAGGCTTAGAAGTTTATCCAGGTGGTAAATGGTAGATCTGGAAATTGAACTCAAGGCGATGTGATGCCAGAATGCACTATTGCACTGCATCACCTTTCTGTTTAAAGAGCTATAACAAGATATGGTTAATTGCAAATGGCTGCCATGAAGTATAAGGGCCATGAGTATGGAGAAAGGGGATAAAACTTGGAATAGGGATGATTTAGGAGGACTTTAAAGAAAAAGAGGGATTCAAGCTATACTCTAAGGATTATTTTTTCAGCTTTAGTATGTATGAGTCATACGGAATCTTGTTTAAAGTTGCAGATTTTTGAGGACACCTGGCTGGCTCAGTTGGTAGAGCGTGTGACTCTTGATCTTAGGATTGTGAGTTCAGTCCCCATGTTGGGTATAGAGATTACTTAAAAATAAGATCTTTTTTTAAAAATGCAGATGTTGAAGCCCCCAAAATAGTTTGGGTAATTCAATTGCAAGTGGTCTCTAGATCACAGGAAGGAAACTCTCCCAGGCTGTGAGCCCCAGGAGCACCAAGAACAAGGTTGGGCACATAGAAGGCAATCAAATATTCATATAACAAGTGAATGAATAAGTGGTGAGAAGGAAATCTCTTAGTTATTCAAAAATATGAATAGGTATCTGTTTGGGTAGCTATAGTTAGTGGGGTATACTGCTGAGAAATTTAGTTTTAACTTTAAATGTTGACTGGTTCATTCAAGAAATACTTATTGAGTCATGCTTGTTACCATCATCTCTTTATTTTGAAACACTTTTTTTTGCCATCTCAGAAATTGCAATGCATCTTATGGTCACTGTTGCAACCTTTAGCATCAGAATTCTTTTTTTTTTTTTTAAGATTTATTTATTTATTTATTTATTTATTTATTTATTTATTTATTTATTTATTTATTTATGGGGGGGGGGGGCAGAGACACAGGAGGAGGGAGAAGCAGGCTCCATGCCGGGAACCTGACGCGGGACTCAATCCCGGGACTCCAGGATCGCGTCCTGGGCCAAAGGCAGGCGCTAAACCGCTGAGCCACCCAGGGATCCCCTAGCATCAGAATTCTGATGTAACTCCATGTATGTCTGGCACCATGCTTAGAACTAGAATACAGCTATGAGCAAAGCATGTATGTTCCAAACATTAGCTGCCAGAATGGTAGAGCAGGTTCATCCCAAATGCATATGATGCTTCGAACCTCGCCTTCAGAGAGCATGCGTTCCAGCTAAGGACAGCATAAAAGTTAATTACATCTGACATTAAGCACTATGAAAGAAAAAGTAAAACAAAGGATGATATTGTGATAGAAATTGCTGGTGGGCTAAGGGTAGGGAAGGGTGCATAATGGCAAATAAAGAAAAGATTAGGTAGGTCACCAATGAAATGATATCATTTTTGCTAAAAGTGGAGTCATAAAGTTGATCCAACTTATACTTGGTTTTTATGAGTTTTTACTGTTGTTGTTTGATTGCAGCATTAACTGAGTTTCACCCTTTTTTTATCCAATTGTGCTTGAAATCAAGACCCAGACTTATATAACAAGGCTAAATGAAAAGGAGAAATAATCCATATTTTTTCTACCATTATTGAGAAACATGCCCATATATGATTGAAAATGGGGCATCACTTCAGAGTTTAAAATTGTTCATCCAGAATCTAGTCAAAGTCTTATCTTTTTTTTTTTTTTTTAGAGGGGGGTAGGAGCAGAGGGAGAGGGAAGAGAATCTTAGGCTCCATGCCCAGTGTGGAACCAGATGCAGGGCTTGATCTCACAACCCTGAGATCATGACCTAAGCTGAAATTAAGAGTTGGATTCTTAACTGACTGAGCCACCCAGGCACCCTTTAATTTTCGATTTTTGGTGGACAAACTAGTTTATCTGAAAAACTTGGTACACAGCCAGAGAATGTTGGGAGGAGGGAAGAGAATTGAGAGAAATTTAAGGCAGGCTCTCAGAGGCGCCTGCTTGTGATTTGGCTATTGGAAACCTTTATAACTGACTTGAAAGAATGTAAGAGGGAGCTTCCTGGAGAAAGCATGATCTGGGAGTGATCATATTAGTCATGCTGTATTCTTATTCACTGCTCTGAATTTAGGTGCCATTGGAGGTGACATAGCCTCATTGCCATAGCAGATGTATTCAATTTTATAATGTTCATTGTGCTAAAACTCCCCATTATAGGCAATACCATACCTGGAATAGAAAATACTTGTGATCAGTTTGTCTGAGAAATCATAACATTGGAAGTTTGCCCAGAGACCATCTGGTCTGTAGAGATGCTATTTAGCAAGAGTGTTCAAAGATCACCAGGCAAGGGAGAATAATACTGGTAAGATAATTCAGGTAATTTTTAAAATAAAGGGGTTTTTTTAGTTTAAAAAATTCTTAAGTGACTTATTTGGAAATTATGTACTATTTTGGTAAAAAAAATTTTTAATTATATAAAATGGTGCTATCCTTATTTGGCAAAATTAAATTACCAGTCATCCACTGATTCCATTTGCACTAAAATATTTAATACTGAAAGATCCCAGAAGAGCAAACCCATCACCAATATTGCTAGCAATAGAACCATTTAAAAATTAGATTATTATCACTAAAATAATACATACCATTTTTTTAAAAAAGCATGTAGAAATATAAAAACAAAGATCAAAAGCATCCCTACACAACTTTCAGCAGCTCAGCAACTGTTTTATGCTTGAATAGTACAGTAACTTCTAATACTATGATGCCTGTTTCAAACACTCTTAATATACGCAATGTATTTATTGCAAAAATATTTCCTACTTGATTGTCTTCAATCTGCCTATCACCTTCCCTTCAGATCCTGTTGTTCCTCTTGTCCTCCCTTCTCTATTAGTCTTTTACCATCCATTTTAACAACATAATGCTTTGTCCAACACAGTCAAGCAAGATTAGATTCAAGAAGATTCTTCTAGGTCGTTGTGAGTTCTGTCTCTGTCCACTTGTTGAAAATTGGGTGTCAATCAACTCCTGAATTCTAGCAACTGATATTCAACTTGAATTTCAGAAACGTGTTTCCAAGTCACTCGAAAGGGCTGTAAATGCTGTGAATCCTCTACAAATCATGTACTAATCATTTATGTTATTAATATTTTTCTTATTGGCATATGCTCCACATATTAGCCCTGGCCATAGTTATTACAAGTATTTTATCAATTTTTCATCTACTTTCTTTTTTAAGATTTTGTTTATTTATTCATGAGAAACACACAGAGAGAAGGGGAGGCAGAGACACAGGCAGAAGGAGAAGCAGGCTCTATGCAAGGAGCCTGACCTGGGATTCGATCCTGGGTCTCCAGGATCAGGCCCTGGGCTGAAGGCGGTGCTAAACCTCTGAGCCACCCAGGCTGCCCTGTCATCTACTTTCAAGTTTGCTTCAGATTGTTTTGGCAGAGGGGGCTTTTTTTTCTTTATTCTTTCATTATTATTAGTCAATTATCTGTGTTTTTTATAATAAATTTTGCAGTTAGTCATGACTCATTTTTTAGACCTTCTGGAGAATTTTATGTATGCTTAAGAAAGCTATGTATGCTTTCCCCCTAAAATGAGCCCAGGCACATGTATAATAGAGGATTTTCTGTACCCCAAAGTAACCTATGGGCCCCAAGTTAAGAGCTCAGGTTAGAAAGTCTTTCCTATCTCAAAGTCTCAAATACCAACTTCCATTTTCATCTAGGGCTTTATTTCATTTTTTTTAAGATTTTATTTATTTATTCATGAGAGACATAGAGAGAGAGAGGCAGAGACACAGGCAGAGGGAGAAGCAGGCTCCATGCAGGGAGCCCGACATGGGACTCAATCCTGGGTCTCCAGGATCACACCCTGGGCTGAAGGTGGCTGGCGCTAAACCGCTGGGCCACCCGGGCTGCCCTTATTTCATTTTTCAATGTTAATGTCTAACCACGTAGAATTTATTTTGGCATTCAGTAGGAGGCTCTAAGTTGAATTTTTATAGAGATCCATTTACTCGATGCCATTTCTTACGTAATCTTCCTCTCCAAAAACAATTTGTTTTGCATTCCAGTCATTGAATTTATCAAGGTCTCCCTTGCGTTTTCTGTTTATTATTCTGTCTATTCTTTGACATTACATGATCATTCCACTTTTTAAATATTTTCTGAAGCATTTCTACCTGTTTATTTTTCCTGGAAAATTTTAGAACCATTTTGCCGTGTTCCCCAAAACAGGCTGAATGACAATTTATGACAACTGTATGAATCTTGGCTTCTTTATAACAGTTTGTTTTCCCATTCAAGAAAATTTGCCTCTGAATTATTCAGATCTCTCTTTTATTGGCAAAATAACATTTCAGGCTTGTCTTTAGTTCCATACTTTTTTGGGTAGATTTCTTTTTTGGAATAGTAAATATTTGAATGCTTTGCTGTTACTGTTACATCATGTATAACAGAGATACTGTTTTTGTATGTTTTCTTTTCTCTAGCCCCTTTAATTCACATTGTGTTGTAACTGATTACCTTGTTTTTTGAGGGGAGGGAATATATACATGACTTTGGACTATGGTAACTCTCTCTTCATTTGAATTTTTTCTGGGTTTGTTTTCATTTACAAACTGGTCATTATGACTGCAGGTCTTGGAGTCAGGCTGACATCAGTTCCAGTCCTGCCTCCACTCTATTACTACCTAGGTAGCCTTGAACAAGTGAAAATTATGTTTCTTGACCTCATTAAATTTTGGTTTCTTCATCTGAAATTTGGGGCAATAACCCAGAATCACCAGTTTGTTGCCAGGATGACACAGATGTGGACATATGGAAAGTAGTACAAATATAGAAGCTGATATAATCATGATTAGTGTTTCTGTTATATTAGCCCACCGTTTAAAATATTAAGTATCAAAAATGACAATAAGCTTTCATGTCTAGGTCCTGATTTTCTCTGGATTCTTTTTTTTTTTTATTTGTTTCACTTTTTGTTGATTTTTTTTTTCTTTTCTTCATGTGGCTATGCAGCATTTTTGGTTTTACAAAGGTTTTGTTAAAAATGGAATTTGGATCTTTTCTCAGTATCTGTTGAGGTTTTTGACATTTAGTTTGCCATATTAGAATCATTTATGGGACTTATTAGAATAATAGATTTTTAATATTATTTCTTTTTATATTACAAGTGAAATTTGGTTGTTTAGTATGCAGTTGGTTTAGTATTAGAATATTTTATACATGCCTTTGTGTTTATTTTCCTAAGTGACATTTATAGTTTCTTTTTTTTTAAGATATTTATTTATTTATTTATTTATTTATTTATTTATTTATTTATTCATGAGAGGCACATTGGGGGGGGGGGGGTAGAGACACAGGTTAGAGGGAGAAGCAGGCTGCATGCAGGGAGCCTGATGTGGGACTCGATCCTGGGACTCCAGAATCACGCCCTGGGCCGAAGGCAGGCGCTAAACTGCTGAGCCACCTAGGGATCCCCATAGTTTCTTGAACTGGATAGTGTGCATGTGTATATGTTCTATATTGTTACAGCACCTAGCTAATATTAATTGTGTACTTATGAGATATGAGGAGAATCTCGTAAAGTGTACTTTCTTTATTTTTTTTCTCATTTATTCCTCAAATATATGGTTGCATAGGTAGTAAATGAAGAATCAAGCCTCCTAACCTAGATTGGTTTAACCTGTCTGTACTCTGCCTCTCTACCACTTCGTTGTTACTGTTGGTTTTTTATATCAAGATGTTAAATTCACAAAACAAATTGTGAAACTTTGCATCTATTCTTTCCTCTGGAGACATTTACGATTACTATCCTTGTAAGTTTGAAGGAAACCATCTGTCCCTAAAGCCTTTGAGGTGCTCCTTTGATAAATTTTCAATCTTAATTTTTTTTCATCTATATTCTTCAGAACCAGGTCCATTTCGTAAGATTCTCAAATTTATTAACTAATAATTACATATAGTTACATATATAACTGTAATATAATGGCATATTTTGTAATTTGTAGCATAATATAATTATTTTAATATATGTAATATTAATATGATATATTTTATATATTATTTTCTTTGTTAGATGTTCTGTTGCTATTCTTCCTTTCAAAAGGCCAGTTCTTAGATTTGTTAATGATTAATGCTGTTTTTTTCATTAATATCTTTCCTGTTTTCCTGTGATCACTCTTCATTCTTTATTAATCTTATTGGTTGAATCATGGTTCATTTATTTTTCCTTTTACATTAGTATGATTTAAAAAGAAAAAAACCTGCAGATTTACTTCTGAACACACTTTTGGCTATCATTACTTTTTAAGGATGTTTGGGCTTCCTTTTTGGTAGAATGACAATTGAGAATAATAGTTTTAAGTATTAACACACTTTGTCTCTATTGAGATTAATTATTGACCTTTTTCCCCCCACTATGCTGTGGTCAGATAATGAAGTTAGATTATCAGCCACACTAGTGGTATGTGAAGTATTGTTTTTCCTTAGGGCAGTTGAGGTTTCCTTTTGGCTCAGTATATCGGCAATTAAAAAAGCTCTTTTTTTTTTTTTAAGCTCTTTAGTAAAAATAATAATAATAATAATAATAAATAAAGCTCTTTAGTTGGTGCGTGAATTCTTAAGAAAAAGAAATTATTCTTTGTAGGAGATATGTTTTAATACTATTAACGTATATCTTTTATGTAAACAAATCCTTTGTAGTCTTTTCCCTGAAATAAATGGATTAAATTATCTGACTGGGGCACCTGGGTGGCTCAGTGATTGAGTATCTGCCTTTGGCTCAGGGCATGACCCCAGGGTCCTAGCATCGAGTCCCACACTGGGATCTCTGCAGGGAGCCTGTTTCTCCCTCTGCCTACATCTCTGCCTCTCTCTGTGTGTCTCTCATGAAAAACTAAATAAAATCTTTAAGAAAAAAATAAAATAAAATAAAATGCCTAAATAGTAGTCTGGGTCCCTCAGTTACTTCTTTTTTCTTATAGTGTTTGATCCATACATTTTTTTTAATAAATTTATTTTTTATTGGTGTTCAATTTACCAACATACAGAATAACACCCAGTGCTCATCCCGTCAAGTGCCCCCCTCAGTGCCCGTCACCCATTCACCCCCACTCCCCGCCCTCCTCCCCTTCCACCACCCCTAGTTCATTTCCCAGAGTTAGGAGTCTTTATGTTCTGTCTCCCTTTCTGATATTTCCCGCCCATTTCTTCTCCCTTCCCTTATATTCCCTTTCACTATAATTTATATTCCCCAAATGAACGAGAACATACACTGTTTGTCCTTCTCCGACTGACTTACTTCACTCAGCATAATACCCTCCAGTTCCATCCACGTTGAAGCAAATGGTGGGTATTTGTCATTTCTAATGGCTGAGTAATATTCCATTGTATACATAAACCACATCTTCTTTATCCATTCATCTTTCGATGGACACTGAGGCTCCTTCCACAGTTTGGCTATTGTGGACATTGCTGCTAGAAACATCGGGGTGCAGGTGTCCCGGCGTTTCATTGCATCTGAACATTTGGGGTAAATCCCCAACAGTGCAATTGCTGGGTCGTAGGGCAGGTCTATTTTTAACTCTTTGAAGAACCTCCACACAGATCAGTATCAATGGAACAGAATAGAGAACCCAGAAGTGGACCCTCAACTTTATGGTCAACTAATATTCGATAAAGGAGGAAAGACTATCCATTGGAAGAAAGACAGTCTCTTCAATAAACGGTGCTGGGAAAATTGGACATCCACATGCGGAAGAATGAAACTAGACCACTCTCTTTCACCATACACAAAGATAAACTCAAAATGGATGAAAGATCTAAATGTGAGACAAGATTCCATCAAAATCCTAGAGGAGAACACAGGCAACACCCTTTTTGAACTCGGCCATAGTAACTTCTTGCAAGATACATCCACGAAGGCAAAAGAAACAAAAGCAAAAATGAACTATTGGGACTTCATCAAGATAAGAAGCTTTTGCACAGCAAGGGATACAGTCAACAAAACTAAAAGACAACCTCCAGAATGGGAGAAGATATTTGCAAATGACATATCAGATAAAGGGCTAGTTTCCAAGATCTATAAAGAACTTATTAAACTCAACAGCAAAGAAACAAACAATCCAGTCACGAAATGGGCAAAAGAGATGAAGAGAAATCTCACAGAGGAAGACATAGACATGGCCAACACGCACATGAGAAAATGCTCCGCATCACTTGCCATCAGGGAAATACAAATCAAAACCACAATGAGATACCACCTCACACCAGTGAGAATGGGGAAAATTAACAAGGCAGGAAACCACAAATGTTGGAGAGGATGCGGAGAAAAAGGAACCCTCTTACACTGTTGGTGGGAATGTGAACTGGTACAGCCACTCTGGATCCATACATTTTGATAGAAACATTTCATGCTGTTAGATATTTATTATAGACACTACCTTATCTTTCTGCTAAATTATACTTCCTTGTCCTTTTCAGTGTCTTTTTTTAAGATTGTATTTATTTTTTTCATAAGAGACACAGTTAGAAAAGCAGAAACACAGGCAGAGGGAGAAGCAGGCTCTGCAGAGAGCCCAATGAGGGACTCGATCCCAGGACCCCAGGACCCCAGAATCACAACCTGAGCCAAAGGCAGATGTTCAACCATTGAGCCTCCGGGACATCCCCTTTTCAGTGTCTTTATGTCTAAAATGTTATAGTATTTCAATTAATTTTGTCATCCATACCTTTACATGTGTGTGTGTTGTGGAAAAATCTCTCCCTTTCTTTAATTTTTAGTTTCTATATTTTTTTAGGAAAAAATATTTTAAAATATTTTAATAATTTTTAAATTTTAGGTTTTAAATAAAGCTGATATTTAAAAATAAATATATCTTACAACAAGGGAGTTCTCCCCTTTGCCTCCTTGCTATATGAACATGGCTCATGCTTACTTTGCTGTTCCCACCTACACTTATATATCCATGTTTAATACCATAATCTGGATTTATGCAACAGGCTATTTTTTTTAAAGATTTTATTTATTTATTTATTCATGAGAGACAGAGAAAGAGGCAGAGACACAGGCAGAGGGAGAAGCAGGCTCCATGCAGGGAGCCTGATGCGGGACTCAATCCAGGGACTCCAGGATCATGCCCTGGGCTGAAGGCGGTGCAAAACCACTGAGCCACCCAGACGTCCCACAACAGGCTATTTTAATTAATTTATTTCTTCCCATTATTTTTTTCTTTTTTGAAGGATTGTGTTAAGAGACTTGTTAAGTCTTCCCTCTGTGTTTATTTTTGAGCCATGGAAGGCCTTTCATAACAACAACACGTTCTAGGGTTTTTAATTTGGACTTACGTATTCATCGGCTGAAATAGATCTTAACGTTATCTGCTTTATTTTGGTTTTCAGAGCGTGTGTTTGTAGAGAGGTAGGTTAGTTTACTTTGTCAGTCCTATCAATGGGTGTCTTCTGCATTTACTCATGAAGGACAGGAGGTTAGCATAAAATTCTTGGGCTTAAAAAAAAAAAATTCTTGGGCTTATTTCCTTTCAGTGGTTTTAACTGTCCTTTTTCATGGGTCTCCTGAAATGAGCTTTGCAGAGAATCCTAAGGCAGAAATTCTGCTTTAATTCCTAAATAACTTTATAAAAAAAAAAAATCTTATTTATTCATGAGAGGCAGAGACGCAGGCAGAGGGAGAAGCAGGCTCCCTGCAGGGATCTCAACCACTGAGCCACCCAGGTGTCCCAATTCCTAAATAGCTTTTAAGATACTTTTCATTAGTATCTATCTATATGTACACACTATATGTGTACATATAGATAATCCTATAGATTATATGTACACGTACACATACATATACAGATATCAGGATGACTGTAAGAGATGCAATTCTTCATATTTCCTGAAACATACTGAGTTCTTCGAGCCTACCTGGGGCATTTTTAATCAAGTGGGATTTTGATTACTAATAAAGCCTACCCTGGGAGTCTGAGAGACCTGCATGCAAATTCCTGTTCTTGTTCTCACTGTTACTGACTTTAGGATCCATATGTAACCTGTCTAAGCCTTAGTTTCCACTTCCCTGTAAAGGGAAGAATAATATTATCTGCATCCTGCAGTGGTTTGTGTGCATTACTGTAAGTAAATCGTGAAGACTCAGTAGGTGTTGGTCCTCAGAGGCAGACAAAACTCCTATCTCGAAGTGGGTTTCTGTTTTCTGGCCTCCAGCTCTGTCATCTTGCATTTCCCTGTCATCTCTTCATTAGTTTCCTTTAAAAAAAAAATTTGTGGGGAGTTCTTATATTTGTAGTCCACATTATTAACTCAATTTTCCATACTATCAGTTTCACAGTATCTATATCCGTTATCAATTGACTCCCTCTAATGCAAACTTTGTTTTGCTAATACTACTCTATGCTCCTTTTAGTCTTTCTCTCAATTTCTATTTTGGCATCTAAACCTGCCTTCCTTATTGCTATATTTGCTTTTCGTTCACTGTCTTTTCCACGGGCTCCATATTATTTTTCTTCATTTTTCCTGTCCCCGTACTTCCCTCTTTCTTTTTTTAAGATTTTATTTATTTATTCATGAGAGACATAGAGAGAAAGGCAGACACAGTCAGAGGGAGAAGCAGGCTTCCCGCAAGGAGCCCGATGTGGGACTCAATCCCAGGACCCTGGGATCACCACCTGACCCAAAGGCAGATGCTCAACCACCGAGCCACCCAGGTGCCCCCTGTACTTCTAAGTACCTTTTACTTTTTTTCTTTTTCCTTCCCTTCTTCCTTCCTATGTTCCTATTTTTTCCTTTTTTTTTTTTTTTTTAATCACTCTCAATGAGAAATTCTAGCTTTAGAAAGGGTGTGAGCTGTCCCTGCTCTGCTTAACATCCAAGCACAGACCTATTCAAACTTGCCCTTAAAGGATTAGATGATAGACAAAACCCTTTGGTCAATTATCAGATCCTGGCAGAGATCAGATCCAAAGTGAGGAGTGCCAGGTAAGGAGAAGTTGTTTGTTTGTTTTTAAGATTTTATTTCTTTACTCATAAGAGCCACACAGAGGCAGAGACACAGGCAGAGGGAGAAGCAGGCTCCCCATGGGGAGCTCAATGTGGGACCCCGGGATTATGACCTGAGCTGAAGGCAGACACTTAACCATTGAGCCACCTAGGCATCCCTCTTGGTATTTTTCTTATTAATTAATTAATTAAGTAAGTAAGTAAGTATTTATTTTTGAGAGAGAAATAGCATGACCTAGGGGAGGAGCAGAGGGAGAGAGAGGCAGACTCCCTGCTGAGTGGGGAGCCTGATATCAGGGGACTCCATCCCAAGACCCCAAGATCATGATGTGAGCCAAAGGCAGATACTTAACTGACTGAGCCACCCACGTTCCCCTCTCTGTCTTTTCTTAAATGGCTACTACAGCTCCAGCCATCACGTCCACATTCAAGTAAAAGAAGGAAGAAAAGAGCGAAGGAAAATTGGGGAATGCCTGTGTCAGGAAAGCAAAGGCTTTCTCAGAAAAGCCCAGTAAACTCCTACTTACGTTTTATTACTCAGAATTCCATCTCATGTGCACCCCTCCCTGCCGGGGCATCTGGGGGACATGACTTTGGTATCTCACATGTAGACTGAGAAAGGCAGTAAAAAAGAAAGGTAGAATTTACCCCCTAATTCCTGCCATAATTTCTAGGAATTGAAACTCTAAAAATAGAGATAGAACACATAGCAGAGTTAATGCTCGGGCTGCCTTGAAAATAAAAAAAAAAGAGTACATGTCTAGTAGAGAATCATGTATATACTTTCTTAGGCCAGGAGTATCTTTGGTCTTTAATTCAGGGGATAGATGGGGAAGCAGGCTTAACTTTTGGGGGGTCTTTCATCACTACTTCCTCCCTCTACTTTCCTTTAAGTGACAAGCCAGCTTTGTTTTCTTAATGTAAAGTACAGAAATGTTAAACATTCTTTTGCTTATTCCAGTCACATCAGCCATAAGGTTATTTGAAATATTCTGTACAAAATACAGAATTTTTGTTCTAGATTTCTGTTAACCTTTCCCGCAATGGGTATGTACAGTGCATAAGGCTTTTTAAAAATATTTTTTAAAGATTTTATTTATTTATTCATGAGAGACAAGAAAGAGGCAGAGACATAGGCAGAGAGAGAAGCAGGCTCCCTGCGGGGAACCTGATGTAGGACTCAATCCCCGGACTCCGGGATCACGTCCTGGGCCAAAGGCAGACACTCAACACTGAGCATCCCTAAAAATATTTTTTTGTTACCATTGACATCTAGTAATTAGAAAGACTGCTAGGAGTTGACATAATAAACCAGGAGTTTCTAAAATAGAATAACATTTACTTAAAATTCTAGAATCCAAAATGCATACTGATTTTCACTGAACTTTAAAAGGCAGGTGAACACTGAAAAATCCCTGTTTAAAAATATACTTCTTGATAAGCAGGTAGAAAAGCATCACTTTAATTCTTTGTATTCAGCGGGGGGAAAAAATGAGAGAAAATGCTGTAACTTAGAATAATAGTAATAACAGAGATGCAGCCAAGTATTTTTATTGCCTGTCCAAGGGTTCAACTGCTGGCTTTTGAGGTGAGAACTTTGCAAATCCCTAACCTCTAGTAGAAAAGTTTCAAAAACACTGCAGTCTAGCAGTTCACTTGAGCAAATAAGTACATACAGTCTTCATCCTAACATTTGGTACCATATGGCACTCCGATGTCCACACAAAGAACATTCCACCATCTTCTACATCACTCAGTGGCCAACTGTCAAGAGCAAAGATGTTCCCACGAGTAGAGAGAGAGGATTTGTTACAATCACAGTGGGTCCAGGCACTTGTTTTCCTAACCGGTCAGCTTGACGCCTGCACCATTGGCTCATTAAAACCAGATCCTTTGACAGATAGTGGCATTATTATTTCCCGAGCATGAACACACTGATGTATCAAAAATGCTAGTTTGCTTATTTGTTACAGGACCATACCATCGAAATTTAGGAATAGAAAAAAAAAAAAAAAAAAGAACAGCTTAATTAAATGGAGAACCATCAAAAGCTAGCAGAAACTCAATGCTAGCAGAAACTCAAGAGTGGTCCTTCTGAATTGTTTCGGGATGATAGGTTGTGCGTCCTAATAAATCACGATGGCTGTTGTCTTTGGGAGTCTGTGCCAGGCACTCTGTATGCATCACCTTGGGTTCTTGCAACCACCCTGCAGACTGTGTGGTACCACCTCTGCTGTCAGCTGAAAGAACTGAGTCCCTGAGAGGTTCAGAAAATTGTCTGGCATCATAGAAGCATCAGATAGCAGGTGATGATTTAGCCCAAGTCTTCCCGATGGCAAAGCACAGTTCTATCATTCTCATGTGACTCTGAGCAGTGTTTGTTATTATTTTTAAGAACCAATTTAAATGAGAAATAAAAATAATGCGGATGGCAGTGTGTTCCTGCAGGACGATGTCGGTGCACTTAGAACTGCGTACGTCTTTGGGCTGAGTCTGTCCTCCTGCTTCCTTCCCAGACTTGGGTTTCTTGCAGCCTGACTGGGATAAGCTTGCGGGGTGGGGGCGGGGGGGAGTTCTCATCCTGTCACTTATTGTCTACTTCAAGAGATTTCAAAGATTGAGGATGAAAATGAAAGTCAGACTTGGATTCCAGGTCTCAGAGTACATGAAGAGAGAGACCTTTAGATTGGCCAGAATTTATAGCCTCGGGGTAATACTGTTGGAGGGAATTGCATCCATAGGGAGAAGTGGCACTGAGTTCCATTATTGTGAATTGATTTCCATGCATGTGATCTCAAGTTAGTGTACCTTTGTGTGACCATCCATCGCATTGTATCCCCTAAAGGTTTATGCAGCACGTATTTCAAGGAAATGATGACTGGGCTTACAGACACAATGCCATTTGTTTGTAAAGCCGCAGAAAACTTAATTGATGTGTTTTAGGTGTCATGGCAAATCATGCAGGTGAGCCAAGAAGTACAAAGGAAAGAAGACACTTCAGTTTAAATGGCAGAGTTTTTCTTGGTAAATTAGGGTCTGTGTTCCCTGAAGTGTGTTCAGAGACCAAGTTTCTGTACCTTTGACTTTATACTCCCTTCACGTAATGAGTGAATGGTGTATACAAGAGAGTAGAATGAAAAGTTGACTTGGGTGGTCCTGAACCAATCTTCTCTTTTCTTTTATCTTTTCTACTTCCATTCAGGTATGGACAGATCATAAGTAGGTGTCCAGGGGATACCAGAACAAGTCACATTTCCAAATCTGGGGGTATTATTATCTGTGTTTTCTGTCGGTACACTCAATTTGAGGCCTGGAACTTTTGAATTAATGTAGAGCACAAGGTACCACACAACAAAACAACAACCAAACACACTCCCATTAGCAATTTATATCTGTTTACCGTGGGACATATGATGATCCTTTCAGCGGCTTCATTCCCTGACCAAAGAAGATGGGTTTCCTTTGTCGGATGGTCGGTATTTTATTCTTGACTTGTCACAGACACGCATGGGGTACAGTCAGAATACTGTTTTTACCAAACTCAGAAGGCTTCAAACACCTTCTCTCTCATCTTTGTTATCCCAGCTGACAATGAATCTTTCTTCTTAATTGCTGATTTATTTAGCATCTGTACAATGACTTTAATTTTCTGGCTACTTGTTCCCTTTTCTATTTTACACAGTGGTAAGGATCATAAAACGAGACTGGTTTTGTCTCAGATTTTTTGTGGAATATTTAGTCAGTTGAGTGCTTGCTGATTGGTCGTGCAGTTTCCCCATAGGACTGCTTCTTGAAATTGCTCATCATTGCATTAGATAGAATCACTCTTGTATGTAAAGAAGATTGGCACGTTCAGGAAACAGTTTTCATTATCTGGATTTGCTATTGCTGCTCATGTTGAGAAATTTTCTGTACCAAGATGTGTATATGTTGTCCCTTTAATCAGTTTCCTCTTAACTGCCTGTGATGCTAGATCCATTTGGGGATTTAGGGGGGAGGATAACTTCCTGTTTCTTCTTAATAAATGCAGGTGAGTCAGTCACTCAGGTTTCAGAATTGGCCCTGTTTTTTAAGGACTACCAAGTACCAGTTGATTTTGAACGGTTCACATATGTGCAGAACTAGCTGAGAAAACTCAGCTTTGTGTGACCATCCATCGCATTGTATCCTCTAAGGGTTTATGCAGCACGTATTTCAAGGAAATAATGACTGAGCTTACAGACACAATGCCATTTGTTTGTAAAGCCACAGAAAACTTAATTGATGTGTTTTAGGTGTCTTGACAAATCATGCAGGTGAGCCAAGAGGTACAAAGGAAACCAAAAGACGACACATATAGAACTCCCCAGAAAATCATGTATGTTTTATTGCCTTGAAATCTCTCTTGGGAGAGATTTTGTTGTGTTTTGCTTTTGAATTTAAATGCTAGCAGTTAGGCTTAGAAGCTCAACAGGAAGCACTACACAAAATGTCTTTCTTGGGATACGTCCTATTTCTAAACTTATTGTTGGGGCCATGAAATACTTTGAACTGCTCAGAACAAAAATGGAATACAAACACCAGGTAGTGATTGTGTCATTAATTATCCTGTTTTTTTGCTGCTGGAAATGAGACGTGTTTGAGATGGGGTTCAGATGAGCTCCCCTCATTGGAGAAGTGTTAACCCAACCAGACTACAAACTACATCAGAGCATGAACATGTCAAGCAAGGTGGCAAGTTCATAACCATAATGCTAAATAATCTAATGTTATGATCTACAGTATAAGCATATGATACTCTCTTATAAAAATAAGATGCTATTTCCTAGTTCAATAGCTTTCCATTTATCTTTGATAGTATGTGCCAAAGTTAAGCTGTCAGAACCTAAACCCCAGGGATCCCTGGGTGGCGCAGCGGTTTGGCGCCTGCCTTTGGCCCAGGGCGCGATCCTGGAGACCCGGGATCGAATCCCGCGTCGGGCTCCCGGTGCATGGAGCCTGCTTCTCCCTCTGCCTGTTGTGTCTCTGCCTCTCTCTCTCTCTGTATGACTATCATAAATAAATAAAAAAATGTTTAAAAAAAAAAAAAAAAGAACCTAAACCCCAAATTAAGACTTGAGAATCGTCTGAATTCTATGGCAAACAAAACTCAGCCAACTGAGTTAAAAGACACAGTACAGGTACAAAAATGGTGTGACTATGAGGACATGACATGCCACACTTGGCTTCCTGATCCAGTTGTCAAAGAACTACCTGGTAAACCACTATGTATGTGTTCATTCCACTTTTGTGGGTCCATCTGGAAATGGTGTTAAATAGTGAATGATAGCATAGGATCTTCAGCCAGCCAGGTGTTGCTGGTTTGAATTGTAACTCTACCACTAACTACCTGTATGTACTCGAGTTACCGTGTGTAACTCAATCTGCTTATCCTCTGTGGAACGGGAATAAAAATATTACCTGTGTTCATATAATGGATTTGTTTTTGTTTTTTTTAAGGATTTATTTATTTTATTTTATTTTATTTTATTTTATTTTTTTTATTTATTCTTGAGAGAGAGAGAGAGAATGAGCATGAGCCAGGGCGGGGGGCGCGGGGGTGGGCAGAGGGAGAAGCAGGCTCCCTACCAAGCAGGCAGCTGGATGCAGGGCTCTATCCCAGGACCCTGGGATCATGACCCGAGCTGAAGGCAGACACTTAACCAACTGAGCCACCCAGGTGCCCCTCCTGTGATGTTTAAGATTGCACAGTATATATAATGCATGTACAACATGCAATACCTGGCCCTGACCAAGTGCTCATTTAATGTTGGTTATTAATTTGAAGTCCCTAAAGGATGCAAAACTTCCTAACAGGAAAAGAGGACACATATAGAACTCCTCAGAAAATCATGTATGTTTTATTGCCTTGAAAGCTCATAGCTAGCTAGCCACATTTAGCAGGGATTTATTAATGTTACCCTTTTAGTATACATTGTTGTTTAAAGGTAATTGTTGGGGATCCCTGGGTGGCTCAGCGGTTTAGCGCCTGCCTTTGGCCTGGGGCGTGATCCTGGAGTCACAGGATCAAGTCCCACATCAGGTTCCCTGCATGGAGCCTGCTTCTCCCTCTGCCTGTGTCTCTGCTTCTCTCTTTCTGTGTCTCTCATGAATAAATAAATAAAATCTTAAAAAAAAAAATAAAGATAATTGTCAATAATTCCAGGTAGAAACCTAAGGGGTATGTGGCCTAAATCCTTGTGGCTTTTCATGGGCTCAGTGGTCTCCAGGCTCAGAATTGAGAGAAATTACTCTTTTCCCAAAGGTCAGTTATGCTTGTGGCCTCTTGATTGTTGTTTGCCCCCAAAGATCTCTGCGCTGTCTTCTGTTCTTGGAGGTGAGAGGGGTCTTGATGTTCAGAAGCCAGTGGAATGTGGCTCCAGGATAATTGCAGAAGGGGGTAGGCTGTAGGGGTTCCTACTTCACCACTGTGGCCTGCAAAGTTCCCAGCACAGGGATCATATAGCCTTCTCTTTGCTTTCACTCTGTATATGACATACTAGAAGTTTCATAGTCTGACTTCTTAACTTTTGCAGCATCCCTGATAGCATAAATACAAATAGGTCATACAATGTGAATCAGACTCCCCCAGCAATACAAGCCCTCTCAGGATACTAGCAGATTAACCTATGGCTATTTCCTGAGCTAATCATTAGTTACCTCCCACAGGTAGAAACACCACTGATTGCAAAATCCCTTGGTTTCCCATGTTAACTTACTCGCTTCATTTTGGTGAAATTCAGGAAATTTTGAAATTAAATGATTTCTGAAATTGTGCATTATCAAATGTCAGAGTAAAATTACCTGACCACCTCCTCCTTTCCATGCATAGTTTCAATTTCCTGAAGCTAATTTCATCCTTCTAATTACAAGTACTCCAAGAAGAACTAGTTTTTACAACCCGGCATGAGAGCAAGTAACTCCTGTTCTTCAGGCTGACTTGCATGCAGGAGGCTTCCTGAATCTGCCTGAATACAGCTGCTTAAGGCATGAGATAAATGTTCCCTGTTCTGTTGTTGTCGTCATCATCATCATCATCATCATCATCATCGTCACCACCACCACTATTATACTTTAGTGCTAAGGGTCAGTAGGGAAATGGTCTCTCAATGGTCAGAACTTGATGTTTCTGAAAGAATCTTGCCCTGGTGATAGGTACCATAGGAAACTTGCTTCATTTCTTTGTTTTTTTTTTTTTCCATGAAGAGTAATATTTAAAATGTGAATGTTCTAGCTGTGTGTTAAATGTTATTTTAAACTCACTAGGTTAACTTAGACATATGTATCAAATCCAAGTATACTTTCAGGTGTCTTGCTGTTTGCTTGTGAAAAAAAAATTACATGCATGTCCATTTGAGAGGATCCTGCTGTACCATACGTCAAGAGGCTGGAAAATCTTGCCAGGATGAGCTTTTTTGTTGTTGCTTTTGCCTCTCGCCCAAATAACTGCATGGAGAAAGAGAAAGGAAATTAGCGTTACACCTCAGGCAGATCAGGAAAAGCATCTTATGGTCACCCTAGCGTTCAGAATTATCCTTTGACGCTTTTCCTAATTTTTCTGACCATGGTGTGACAAGTCTACTGAATTATTGTGTGGATTCAATATCCATCAACAAAGGGCCAAATCATGCTATTTGTTTTAGAAATAAAACTTACCTACCTCCTGGGCCCCATCACGCAATCTCCTTCTCTATCTCCAGAGTTTCATGCGTTATCAGGTTCCTAACAAAGTGTTGTGTAAAACAAAACAGAAATAACTGTTTTCCTTCTTCTTATATTTTTAAAACGCATGAAGTTGGGTTTTAATTTCCTTAGTATAAGTTATTGTGTGAATGCAACCTTACAAAGTAGTCTACATCCAATCTTGTCCCCCCTGAAAACTTTGGAAATGGCAGTACTGTCTCTTTTATTTTTAATCTGAGGGCTTAGCAAAAAGGTGTCAAAACTCTATAGTACGTTTCTCTCCCTGTCTCCTTCATATTCAAGCCACCAAATAGGAGCTGTGGTTCAAAACGTAGCAGACGGTTGTACTCTCTACCACTTCTTGATAGCTTATTTTGCACCAGGAGCTGGGTTAAGGACTTGACATCACTTTGATTCAATCAGTACAATGGAGTAAAGTAGATGTTAGCATCCACATGCTAAATGGGGAACCTGAAACCCTGAGAAGCCAATTTCACAAAAGTAGGAAATGAAAAGGCCAGAATCTGCTCACTGGGCCCTCTCTGTCAGGGAGGCTACTCTCAAAAACATGTATGAGGCGAGTGTAATGGGAAAACATAGTATAAATATGCAGCTCCATTATTGAAAATTAGCTATGATTAAGATACCAAGTTTTCCCTCTGCCTGGGAGAAGCCAACCTCCATATATGTGCGTATGAGGGGCCACAGGAGCTACCACATGCTCTTGTCACAGCTCAAGGAAGGTAGCAAATCATCGTTCCCCTCCCCTCAATGTTCTGAACCAGCCTTGGCAAATACCTTCTAAAAGGAAGGTGAAAGACAAGAAACAGAGTAACTATCCAAGCTGCATGATAACTGCCATATTTCCTAATTATTAAGTAAAAGGTTGTCACACCTGACATTCAAGACTGAAATGAAGAGGTTTCTTGATTAGAATTCTGTGCGTGCTTTGAGTCAAATGCCTTCCGGTATATACATACTCTTTGAAAGAGAACAAAAGTCCGTGCACATGGATTTGTTTTCTGTATGTTTATGAATCGTATTGCAGTTCTCCAAAGAAAGGAACTTCTACTCAATGTCTTTGTGCTCTACAGTGCTAACAGTCACAAGACATAGGTATCCAGTAATTTAATATAATAACTACTTATTGCAGAC
Source organism: Canis aureus (assembly GCF_053574225.1). Lineage (NCBI taxonomy): Eukaryota > Metazoa > Chordata > Mammalia > Carnivora > Canidae > Canis > Canis aureus. The sequence goes on along the minus strand of NC_135611.1, from coordinate 83,003,403 downwards.
TAAGGGTACTCCCATAGCTGTGTCTTGGAGCCCAGCTTTGGGCCCTGTCCCGAATTCTCTTTCTGTGAGAACACGGACACCGGGGACTCAGTTCAGCTGAGGCTTTTTCCATATCCCATACATATACGCAGAATGCTGAGTTCTCTGTTAAATGAAAATCAGTTGGCTGGCTATACAGCTGGACAAGGAAGTTCCAGAAGACTTCAGTTGTGACTTGAGCTTATCGTAATTTTCAGATGCTGATGCCCGCTTTTACACAAAGGATGACCAGGCCAGATTTGGGAGCCATTTTGTTGAGGAAACTGGAAATCCTCACCCTTCTAAAAACAGCTAACTAATGCCACATTATTTCCTAAATTTAAGGTTACATTTTCTGCCTCCCTCAGATTGACGTCACTTCTCCACGTTGAGAAAGAACCAGAGCGGCATTTGGCATTTGTTCACCCCAAACCCAAATCACTGACCCTTTGTTTTTAGTACTTTGCCATTTTGCTTTTGCTTTTTTAATTTGCTTGTGACTCTCTGCTTCCCCCATCTTTTTTTTTTTTTTGGTACAATGATTCTTACCTTGTCTTTCCCCAGTCCGTTTCTGACCTGGAGAGACGTGCAGCATGTTATTGTCAGGACTTCCCGTGCAGGACATTTGAACGCTAATGACTGGAAAACCAATGCTGCTGGTTTTAAGGGTGAGAACTTCTTTCATATTCTGTCACAGGCAAAATATTTTTATTTTTCCCCCATTTTAAATGGAGAGCAGGAAGTAGAACCCCTCAAAAGAAACCTAAAGTCGTGTGCTGACACACAAAGAGCTTGCTCTTTTAGTAAATAAAAGGCAGACTGATTTTTTTAAATTCAAGCAACACATAAAAGGCAGATTTCCTTGGCTTCCCACATCATAGGTCAATTTCTTAAAAGACAACCAACTTCCAAGTCTAGTCGACCTATGGGGCTTCTAATTAGTGTGTTATTGCTGTCATTGGTTATCTGAGTGGTGTTTGTAACAATGTATGTAAAACTTTCTCATCTTCTATAGTGATGACATCCATTTCGATAATAACTGGTATATTTTGTTCACTGTCAGTTTCTAGGCCATGCTTTCTCTACATTTTGTTTTTTTTTAAACTTCCACAAACAGCTAACTCTAAGACATTACATAAATTAAAAGTTCTTATGAAGCTTTATAACATAGAGTATACAATTATGCACAATATATCCTAAGTGCTCTTTTTCCCATGGCTGAGGATTATAGTTCCCTCAAACTGTCTTACTAATGGTGGCCATTTTGTTTGTCATCATCCATAACATACAGTATAATAAAAAAATAATTTTATAAAGCAGATGTCCTAAATTTTAATCCTTTAAATAGCCAAGATTACTCTCGGTCGTATCTGCAGACTTTAAATTTATTCTCAAATAATGTTGGTACCATTATATATCCCTATGGGTAAAAAAAAGTAATGCAATAGGGAATGTCTACTTAAAAATTGAGGTACTGGTCCTCAGATCCTTAGTAACATGTTGAATAATCCTGGGCAAGTCATTTAATTATTCTAGGCCCTACCTTCTCCAACTTGAACATTTTAGAAACTGAATAATATTATCTACGTGCAATTTCTTAAATATTTTAATATGTCTTTAGTGAATTATATCCCATGTATGCAAATATCCACGTAAAATGTAATTTAAAAATTATTTGCAATTATAGTCTCATGCTTAGCCAAAACCTATAAATATACCAGATAACCAGTGCCATATAAAATATTTCTTTGGTTAGCATCTTCAATGAAGGCTTCACTCTGTTTTTAGAAAAAGAGTCTCTCTCTGCTTTTGAGTAGTATCAGACACCTCTCCATATTCGTAAATTCTGTAATACAGCAGTGTTCGATGAGCTTTTAATCTAAAGAGTCATAAATACTTGTTGAGATCACATTGTCTGAAGCCCAAATCAAGACACTCAACCTCAAAATAGCAATTGTTATGCACAGCATCCAAAATATGTGAAATTTCAGTTGTAAAAAATCCAAGATGTACTTTGCCATAGATGTGCTTCACTCTGATTAGCCTCTGCACCCTCCCAGCTCTTACGATCTAAATCCATGAGGCTGGGATGTAGATCTGGGGAAGGGGAAGAAGGGACCAAAACATAACCTTGGCTGGTTCAGGGCTGCAGTGAACTTTTTAGCAGAAGGTTCACAGACTAAGTACATTGACCTCCATGAAGCTGGGGAATCAACTTTAACCCAAATAAAAGTCTTAGTTTTACTGATTCCTTTTTGGCAAGTTAAAAAGAGCAAATGGTTCTAATAAAAAAAAATAAAAATAAAAATAAAAAAACGTAGCTCTTTTGAAAACCTCTGTTGGTTTTGGAGAGGGGGAAACAGAGGATTTAGACTAACTCTCCAGATCCAACCCTGAGTCTGAAGGGGGCTATACAGCACTCTGGCAAGGAGGAAAGAGAGTTTTACTATTGCACGTGGCATTATTTAGTATAATATTTCACTCTTCTCTTAGATTGCTGCCAAGAGTAACAATTAAAGTTCGCTTTTTCATAGATGAATTACCCTGAATGGTCTGGACTCCCAGTGGAATTGTTTTGTAATTTTGTTGATGGCAAGTCCCATATTTCATCTAAACATGGTCATAATAAGAATAATTTTTTAAAGACCTATATTCTTCCCTACCCTAAGCATTACCATCCCCTCCCTAGTGTCCTACAAATAAAAGTGATTAAGGCAGAGGCTCGCAGGAGAAGCCACGTGCTTTGGGGAAGGAGAGGATGCAGGTCACTGGGATTGAACAGAGATGGGTGACTTTTTATGAAATAAGAACTGAACAAACAAAAAAAATAGCTAATTTTTGGAAGGGCTTCATGCAATGAGAGCTCAGCGAGAGCTCATATTTTAAATTAGGTCAGCCAGCTTTTGCAGGCCTCCCTTAACAGGAACACATGGCCAAACATTTTTCCTTAGACAGGAGAAGACGGAAGTTGCCTGCAAACAGGAGCATGTGGCCATGGCCCCTCTCCCTCTTCTATGCAACTTAGTCCTGACACTGCATGATGTGTGTGCCTGAAATGAATCCGAGAGCATCTCTGCCTCCCTGGGCTTGCTCTTGTGCCCTAATGTTGAGCAATTTAACTTGTTTAAAGTGTTTAGGAAAAAAAAAAAAACAAAAACCTGAGAATAGTTTCACAGATGGCTTGGTAGGTGCTCTTCCGCATTGGGGATGTCAATATCAACAAAAGAATTTCCTTTTCATGAGGTAAAGCAGAAGCAGCAAGGGTAGCAACCAATTCAGTATTGGGATCTTGTCATCGAGAGACTTGATAGTCCTCACTGATCGTGTCCCAGGAGCCAACACCCTAAAGAACAATTTCTCACCAGACCCTGCCAAGTCCTTATATTTCTGCATGCAGTGCCCTTGCATTTCTTCAGGCATACCCATAGGCAGTACCTCCCAGGCAGAGAGTAGAACCAGATGATCTAGCAGCTAGACTGATGTGGGCTTCTCCACGAGGCCGACTCGATGCATTCTAATCCACATGTGTTATGGACCTGGAAAATGCAAGAGATTCCCTCCAGCAGCAGCTGCTGGCTTCCTATTGACTGGCACAGGCAGGCTCTCATTCAGACAAGGAGGTTGGCCTTGAAAAACCAAAGAATGTGGCGCTCTGCTGACTCATCTGTGTGTTTCTGAGAGTAGGATTACCCTGCAGTTGCATACTGATGAGCTGGGTGCAGAGTTTTCTCCTCCTTTTTCTGTGTTCTCATTATAGGAACATGCAATAAACAATCAGATAGTACAATTAGCTCACAGTGAAGGGAGCCCCCAAACTGGAAGCTGCTCATCAATATTTTTATGCTAATGGCATCTTAATTTTTAACAATTTTAACTGAACTAAGATGATATTCTCTTGCTACTTTGTAAATAATAATATAGTTGAAAGGTCTTTTGCAGAAGATCCATTTTTCAAGGTAAACATTATTTGTTGTTCATTGTGTAAATAATTTTGGCTAAATTTCATACGCCTTTTGACTTTAAACTTCCTCCAAAGATAGTTTCCTTAAAAATAAATGGAATAAATACCATGCACTTATCAAAGAATCTCCTTGAGGTTATTCATGAGGGTAGGAAAGTATTTGTATGAGGCCAGATGAACAGATGTGATATTTGCCACTAGAGAACTGAAATCCGAATTCCCGGATTTTGCTACCCATCAGCATTTGCAATGCCGGGAGATGACTTTGGCATTAAATCGCTTATGTGGGTTTTCCAATGTTATTTCCTTCTCCTTTGATGCCTTCCCTTCCATCTTATGAAAAGTCTTCTCTGTTTTTTTTTTCTTTTCTATGCTTTTTAATCCCTCCCTCCATGCTTCTTAAGATGGACAAATCAGCTGTAGAAGCAAGGGCTTTTTGCCATTTGGGTGGTTTTCTTCACAGAATTTAATTTATGCAGTCTCTTCATTTATTTATTTACAAACACTTCCTGAGCACCTTCAGCATGCCAGCCCAACACATGTTGAAGTGCACCCAGAAAGGGAAAGCAAAAGGAAATGGGGGGGCATGGCATTGCCTAATCTGATCTGGCCACAGTATGATTTACATACAGAAACAGAATTTTACACTGCACTTTTCTTCCCTTCTGTCAAGCCCAAACGATCTGCCAGGTCATGTTTATAAAACATGTCAATGCAAACCTCCCTGGTCATCTAAAATGCAGCCTAACCTCAGCAGGAAAAGGCATCTGAGGTAGTGACCATCTATTGTGACGAGTCACAGATATTTTGACCAGTTCTGTGTATGCATAGAGGATCCATGAACCAACTCAGCCATGCTGAGGACTTTCATTGTGCATTCTTCTAGATTGCATGGCTCTTATGTCCAGAAGCACTGAGCTCTTTGTGATGATTCCCCTCCATTCTACTGTTTCCATCTGTCAACCTGCAAATCCACCACACCTATCCCCTCAGTGGTCTGGGTTGTGCTCTGCAGACTGACCCTCCTCCTCCCCCACCCCTGCCCCCCACCCCAGGAGTTCTTACCTCTGGTTTGCTGGCGGAAGCAGTTACAAGTGCAATTGAATGCATGCAACATCAGTGCTCTAGCTTTTTTCAAAGTGTCTGTATTTGGATGATATGACTGTATACAGTTAAACTCTCTTAAATTTAGGAACAGGAATAGACATCAGATAATAAATTAGGACCTTCTGTCATCTTTACTAGGCGAAAGAATGAAAAAAATGTCATTGAAAATCAAAAATGACAACTAAGTGAGCGAGGTTACCACGCCTTCCATTTCACTGCCCTCCCAGACTATGTAAGTCTCTCTTTTTCTACCAGCATGTTGCTGAAACCTCCCCATCCCCACTGACTCTTTCTTTGACCACCACTAAACTACTAGATTTTTTTTTAATTTCTAACTGATTTCCCACCATGGGAAAACAATTGACAGTCTAACATGACTTCTTAGCCTCCAAGGCCCTAACTTTTAATAACCTTTATTACCTTTAATTGCCATCATTTTATTTCCACTGGTAGGGCTGGTAATTTTAAGATGTTCCAATATATTTTTAATACCTACCTGTCTTGCTTTCAGTTTGTAACACTTATTAAAAAGAATTAGAAGTGCTGAAACCATTAAGCATGCCATGTGTTGAATTGAAACTAAAGGTTTTGAAATGTATTCTTTTTTTTGAGTGTATGAAGTGATATCTGATGTATTACCGTTTGAAAGGGTAAAGCTATATTTTATGTTATTATTTCACTGCACAAATAATAGTTCATCTTTGCCACTTCGCATGCTGATGTGATGTTGGTAGCGTTGATTAAAGCTACATAATTGGTAATCTGCACATCATGTTTTTGAAGAAAGGTCAAAGTGAAATGTTATTCACCTGGTCAGTGTCGGGGGTAGTATTAGAATCAGTTGTTTGATTCCAGGCCCCGTCCTATCCATAGAAATAAGTCATTGAGTTCTTCTCTTTCAATGCAAAGAAAAAGGGAAGTAAATATATTTGATTCTATTGAATAAAATGTGCCTATTGGAAATGCTACCTGATTTTCTTTCAAGATTCCATGTTTTATACTACTGTACTCTTTGAACTCAATTTCATTTAATGTGTATTAACATAAAACCTTTCCTTTTGCTATTTACTGACCATTGAATACATGGACTTATCTTCTTGCTCATTTACAAAAAAAAAAAGATGTGAATCACATAATTTACATATTTTATCTTTATCCATTTGTCTGGTGGATGATTTATCTAAATATCTACCTGAGAACAGTACTGTAGAACCCCTGACAGCAAACAGCTTGATCACTGCTTAATCTAGAGTCCTGTATCCAGAATATCTACTTGTCCTATAAGAAAGAATGTTCCATTCATACTTCCTAAATATGTGAGGTTTAAAAATGCCTTCTACCAATGAAAAATGTTGTTTCCTCCATGTTGATCTTTGACTGAATGGTAGCATTAGGTTTGTTAGACTTTGGGGGTGTTTTGTTCAGTTGTGTTTTGCCTTTTCATCCCTAAGTGTTTAAGTTTTAAACGTATGTTGTTTCACACTTAAAATCCATCTTCAAAATGGAATTAAAATGATAGTTGCTCTAAGTGACTGTTATCTCTATACCAGATATAAGTAGTTAATGAAAGGAATTATGTGTGGAGTAGTTTTGTGGCTTTGCCACAATCTTAAGAACATTTAAATCTAGTAGACAGTCTGTTATTGATATTTTCTGTGGCCTTTGAGGAAGCCAATTAAAGTTTTTGTATCTTGGTTTTTTAGAATGTGGGTAACTCATACCAAACATAATGAGAAGGCTGAGTTGAATGAAAATGCTTTGAAAATGGAAAATACCAAACATAAAAAGAGTCTTTTTTAAAAATGGTCTTAAATGTATATTTTTATGTCACAGCTTCCTGCTCCTTGAAGTGAGGATAAAAATATGGAACTATGTTGTGAATTAGAATGCTGTTTGGAGTTGAAATTTATTAATCTTGAGTAGGGTGAGAAAAAAACATATACTAAGGGCTTTGTAATAAAATCATCACTAATACATCATAATCACATATCAATATGACTATAGTCTAATCGTATATCAATCACAGCCATACTTAAATTCTTTTCTGCAATTTAGTTTTAATGTTTAAATGTCACCATGGCTTCAACCTACTAAACATTAACAGGTGTAATTAATTGCTTCAACATAGGAACTAGTGATAGAAATCTGAACTGATTATAACTATCAATGTCCTACTGACTCTTGAGTCATTAAAATACAGTACGCAAGCTGTGAGCAAAAAATATTATTTTTAACAATATGCAGAAGCTTGTAGACTTCAGAGAGAGTTGATGTCTCTCTTTGTGTAATCACTTGATGAAAATCAATTTCACTAATTCTAATGAGGCTGGAGTTCCCCAGGTATTTTTAAAAGTCTTCCTTTCAGCATACGAGTTTGTCTATTACCGGTAGCAAATCTTGGTATTTTGTGGGTACAACTGATATTTTAGGCAAAGATAAAAATCATCAAGTCCTAAACCTGGTGATTACAGAGGGTAATCAACCAGGGGCAATGCCATTTTCAGGGCAAAAGTGTATTGTGACTAAAAAGTAATGAAATGGATTTCTGTGAAGCTCTCATAATTGGATTCTGAATTCAGTTACAAAATAAGATACCCTAAAAGGCTTTAAGCCAAGACTGCCTTATCAGAATACATATACACATACATACAGACACAGTCTCTTACAGAAGCTTTTAAAATTCAACAGTCATTTTCTTTTTGAGCATTTTGTGTTTATTTAAAACAAAACAAAACAAAAAACTCACTCAACAGAGTGCCTCAGAACCTGGGCTCTGAAGTCAAACAGTCTGGGATTGATTCTTAGCTGTATTATATAGACAAATAGTATACCCAGTAATCTGTATACATTCTTAATCCACATGACTGGAGTAAGTTTATATATGATAAAGAAAAAAAGCACCATTTTAAGTGTACGAATGTATACACCCATGTAACTATCACTACAGTCAAGGATAGAACATTTCCATCACCCCAGAAAGGTCTTTTGTGCTCTTGTCATCCCCAACACCACCAGTCCCGCCACTGCCAATCCTAGCCAATGCAGTTAGTATACTTCTGTAGCTATGGATTATTGTCTTTTGTAGACTTTCGTATAAGTCGAATTTTTTAGGAGTGGCTTCTTCCTCTCCATGTAATATTTTTGAAGTCCTTCTAAATCATTAGGTCTATTAGGAATTCATTACTTTTTATTGCTAAGTGATATTCCACCATGGGAATATACCACTGTGTATTGACTCATTCACTTTTTCATGGATGACTTTGTTGTTTCTGGTCCAGGGTTGTGAGTTAAACTGGTATGAGTATTCATGTACAAGTCTGGGTGTGGGCAGACACAGCTTTGTAAACAGTAGACAGTCAGAAAAAGACTAAACAGACCCGAAGAGCGATGAGCAAGCTAAATGGCTAACCACGTGTGTAGAGCATCAGACAAGTCAGGCAACTTAGATAAAGATTTGGTCAGGGAACGGGTAGGAGGCCATCATAGCTGGCATAGGTGGCAAAGGAAAGGCTGAGAAAAGCAGTATTATATACAGAATTTGGCAACATTCTTCATTCATAGTATGCACGCGAGTGAAACTGTCACCTGCATGTCATGCATCATTCTCACTTTTAATATCTAATAAAGTTAATATTCTTGGTTAAGATTTTTGTACAATCAAAATTGAGCATATATGTGCATGAATGTGCATAGAGCTGTGGGTAGCTTAGAGATGAAACTAGCTCCCCTATTGCTTTCAGTTAATAGACTCACTACTTTATATTCACCTATTTCTTGTAACACCTCCATTCTCGCCTTTTTAGTATAATTTGAGTTATTGTTTTCATTTATCAGTGATTTTAGTTGATGATTCTGATTAAAGGGCTAACTTCCTTATTTGGGCGCTCCGTTTTTCTATAAGACTACTTGGATTTCAATAAATGGACTCAAAAGTATTGAGAAAAAGCATAATCTGCTGATCGTTAATGAGTTATACTAACGCTACATATATAAACTTGATCAGAAGCATAAATAACTAGAAGAGGGTGGAAGATGTTGGAGAATTTGGGTTACCCCTGGGAACTGAAGCTGGTCTGAAATAGGTTCTAGGATGGCTACTCAGTTTACCCAGATGTCCCTTAATTTTGTTTATTTGCATTTCTCGGATGATTGGGGATTAAAACTGTATGACACTGCCATGGGGAAAGCAACAGTCAGAGAGAAGGAAAAGGACCCGGTGTGTAGAAAGGGCATCATTTGAAAGATGCTTTGGAGCTACTGCAGTAGTTTGAGAAAGTAAGTTGGTAATAGTAATGACTTTTGAGCAAATTGATTCTAGATGCCTATCTGATGTCAGAAAGAGTTTATTTCTGAAACTGATGGTGTGAATCCATTGCTCCTATGATATGTCCTACAAAATGACATGTAGGTAAGAGACAGACTTGCTAAAATGGATGTGAATTCTTCTATGGTGATCGTTTTATATTATCTTAGTATGCAATTGTATATTCCTGACCTTAGAGGCTGTGACATTCAGTGAAATTTCTGATCATCTCTTGCCTTCCTTCCGAATGAGGAGTGTTCTAGAGTTAAGATATATAATCATCTTTGCTAAATTCTTTTTCTTTTTTTAAAGAAGAGAAAGAATTCTTTTTGAAATGACTCTTTAATAAACCCAAGGCAAAAGGTGTGGCGACAAGATTGCTCCTTGAAAAATGTCAGGCCAGAAATTGTGCTTTGAGAAGGCTTTACACATTCTCTTTGATCAAAGTCTTTTCACTGGTCATTCTCATTCACCATGACCTTCAGAAAGCCACTTAACTTCCAATATTTGAATTATTTTTCACATGCAATTATAGTCTGTATTTGCCATGTAGCTTTGCAGAAATTTAAACAAAGCAAGCAACATAAAATCTGGGCTAGCCTCTTGAGTTGCTCTTAGATGGGTGCAGCTTGTGTGACAGAAGCATTGACAGTTTATAAATGACTTTTTCTCTTCCTTAAAGTTTACATTAATTTTTTTCTTTGCCGCAAAGCAAACTTAGAATTGTCTATGATCCTAGGAAACTGCATTGCTTATTTGCACCCACCAGAGGCTACCACTATATGCTTTCTTAATGTACTGTGCAAGATGGTTTTGTCTGGAAATCATTTGCTTCTTTTCATGTTGTATCCTCAGAAGTATCCTCAGAACTAAGGCAGAAGATAGGTGTTTAGCTTTGTTCTAGAATTTGATATTGTGCATCTCAGAATTCCCTGCTGAGTTCCAGCCACATTTGGCTAAGGAATCAGAGCAGATAGCTAAAAATGCAAGAAATATCTGAGATTGTGTGATGGGACTGCCATCGTTGGTTGCACAGGTTATTAACTGTGCTAGAGGGCCACAGTGAGGGGTTGGGTGGGAGATTGAAATCCAGCCTGTGATCCACTCTCCTAGCCATGTGCCCCGGAGTGGGACAAGCCCCCCCTCCCTCAGAGAAAGAGGTACCTTTCTCTAGTTCACGGAGATCCCACATGGGCAGCCCTATTGCACAAAATTCTGCTGTAATTTCTCTCAGGATTGTCGAAGGCATAAATATCTTTTCAAAGATACCTACCCAGAGATGGTTTTGTTCATTTTAACCTTCACCTGTTGCTTCAACCTTGACATTCACAAAGCCTTCGTTAGCAAACTAACTCAGTGTTACTGGAGTCAAATAGAGTCTTCCAGTGTCTGGGATGATTTCATCACAGCTCTCGAGACAGAGTTCGAAGTAAAATCTTAGAATTTTAAGTGAGTGTGAGTGCCAAGTCCAAATCTATTATTCTTTTCACAGTCTTTTTACATTCTCTCATTTTTTGCGACCAACAATGATTGATGCCTCATGAATTCAAATGTATAATCATTTGGGGCCAGTAGAAGATTTATATTTGGGGTGAAGAGTCCTTTTGAATATTGACATGCACGGGCTGCCTGAGCACAGACATAAAGCAGTGATGAAGGCTTTATTCGAAGCTTCTGCGATTATCATCAAGCTGTCATGTGAAGGTACTCCCCATCTTTTCTACCACCTGTGGAATAGAGTTTTCAATGCGAAAGGAGCAGTGTGACTGAGGTGCACGGGAGAAATTCTGATTGGAATTTGTACATGCACATCAGCTTGGACTCTGACCTCAGTATTCCCAGCAGAGACAGCAGCACCAACTCTGTCCCCACTCAGGGACGGGGCTCAAACTTGGTGTCATCACACACTGAGTTAATGGTAAATGGCAGCCTCAGCCATGAAAACTGATTCAGGATCGATAAAGGAGCCCTAATGAATAAGAGGAAAAAAGGGCCTTCTGATGAATCTTTTTAAATTACGGTTTTATTTAGTAAAGATGGTGGAGCCCATCCTTCTTTTTTTCTCTCTCTGGAGAGATCTTAGTGCCAACACCTGCAATGTAAACCAGATCTAAAGTCTCAGAAGGAGATTCTGAAAATGAATCCTGCCCTAGTTCTATCCAGAACTTCCTAAGGCCACTGCATCCAGCAAGGTATGGTTATACGCCAGGCGGTTGCTTTGTAGAATCCATCTGGATACATCTTCTATGAAATAAATAGATCCAGACTTTTTTTTCCCCTTAAAATCTCAATTTAAACTCTTTACACATGTTCACATCTTGCTAGCCTTAGGCATTTCAAAGCAATTAAACTTCTATCACACATCCTGATAATGGCTTCAACAGGCTTCGTCTTATGGTATTATACCAGAAGACACGGTACACCCTGAAGTTTCCAGAGTCATCTTTGAAAGAGCCAGAGAAGAAGGGTGTTGTGATCGCTGCTGGATGTTAACAAATGCAAAGTTGTTCTTTGCCACTCAATGCCGTTCTTCCACCCACACATGCCTCGTTAGCTCTAATTTTTAAAAAATGGTCTAGGCTTGAATATAAAATATTTTTTCGTGTGAATAATGTCTTCACACTCAGAGAAAATCCCTGATAGAAATGACTGAGGAAGGTCACCCTCAGCAAGAACAGGGAAAACGGTTATGGGCCAGATGTTAACTTTCCTTCCAAAACCCCACATACATCTTTTTCTGCACAGGATATTTTAATGAGCCTTGAAGAAGCAAGCAGTTTTCATGCAGCTGATTTGCAAAAGGCAAAGAGGATAAAACTGCCGCCGTGTTCGCTTGTGGTTTATAAACTTTTGAAATGTGTCCACTCCCCTTACCATCTTGTTATTCTGAGGATGATGCTTGATTTGAGAAATTAGTTGCCAGAAATACTGGGTGCCTTATAGACAACAGTGATCGATGGATGCATGCATGATGCAAAGAGATTCTGAACACTTGGGATTGAGTCCGTGTGACTTTGGGCAAGTTCCTTTAATGTTTATGAGGCTTATTTTTTCAGCTGTAAAATCTGAATAATACTATCTTGCCAATAGGACTGTTGTAAAGATTTCATTAGCTAATACATAATAAAATGCATATGTAAGATATTATTTTTACCTTCCATATAAAATTTCTTCTGGGCGTCTTATTTGGGGAAACATGTTTGATACATTAAATGTACTCCAACTATAGAGACAGTAAGATTAGATAAAATAGATAGATTTAAATGCATTAAATAGAACCTTTAGAGCATTTACTATTTTCAACATTGCAATTCAGCTTGATTTTGTATCTCATCTCAGTCAAACTTGGATTCTGGCCTAGGAATGAATAGACTTTAACTCCTTGAGTAACGTGCATCCAAAGAAGAAACTATCTAGAACAACCTGTGCTCGATGAGTCAGGGATATGTATAGGTTAATTAGGAATGATTCTCTTCTGAAAATATCTCTATAAGGGAAGCAAAAATTGTGTGATGATCCCCATGAAAAGACATTAGCAGGGTATATTGTACAGCCAATTTTGATTTCTTATGCTACTGGCATAAGGGAAGGGTCTTTAAGAATCCACCTCCAAAGACCCAGACCCCATGTTGAAGATGCCAACCTAATTAACCAGGCTTTATTAACTGGGGTTGCAGGAGAGATGCCAGCCCTGACACCCTCAGGAAGCGGCTCTCATGACAGGGTCCCTGGACCAACATCAGTATTACCTGGGACCTAGTTAAAAATGCAAATTCTGGGCCTTAATTTCTTCATTGTTTTTTTTTAATCATATTTAAGTAGAGTTGGCACACAATGTTGCATTATTTTCAGGTGGACAGCATAGTGATTCAGCTTCTCTATACATTATACTGTGCTCACCACAAGTGCACCTGTCACCATACACGATTACAGTGTCACTGATCGTGTTCCCTGTGCTGTGCCCTTTGTTACTGTGACTTATTCGTCCCATCACTGGGAGCCCATACTGCCCACTCCTCTTCATGTATGTGCCCATCTCTCCACCCCCCTTCTCTGGCAACCATGTTCTCTGTATTTATAGGTCTGATTCCACTTGTTTGTTCATACATTTGTTTTTTTAGATTCCACATATGAGTGAAATCGTATGGTGTTTGTCTTTTTAAGCCTGATTACTTCACTTAGCATCAAACTATCCATGTCAAATGGCAAGATCTCAGCCCTTTTTATGGCTGTGTAATACTCCGGAGTGTGCACGCATCTGTGTGTATGTGTGTGCGCACGTGCGTATGTGTACCACATCTTCCTTATCTAAACATCTATCTGTGGACACTTGGGTTCCTTCTATCATTTCATTATTGTAAATAATGCTGCAGTAAAAGTAAACATATGGGTGCATATATTTTTTCAAAGTAGTATTTTTTCCTTTCTTTGGATCATACACAGTGGTGGAATTACTAGATCATGTGGTATTTCTATTTTTTAAATTTTTTAGGAGCCTCCATACTATTTTCCACAGCAGCTGCACCATTTTTTCTGTCCTGCCAGTAGTACACAAGGGTTCCTTTTTCTCTACATCCTTGCCAACACTTGTTGTTTCTTGTGTTTTTTTATTTTAGCCAATCTGACAGGTATAAGGTGATCTCATTGTGGATTTTGTTTTGCAATTTCCTGATGATGAGTGATGTTAAGCTTCTTTCCATGTGTCCTCTTGGCCATCTGCATGTCTTCTTTGGAAAAGAATTTTCTATTCAGGTCTTTTGTTCATTTTTGAATTAGATAGTGTGGCATTTTTTGGTGTTGAGTTGTAGAAGTTCTTTATATTGGACCTTACTTTAAAACCACTAATCAGTGGGACCAAGCAGCCTGTGCTTGCATAAGTCCTCTGGGTGATTCTAATGCTCACGCAAGTCCAGGAACCACCGATCCAAGTCCTCCGCCACATGTAGTGAATTACCTTCTTTTCTGTGCATTTAAGTGGTGCTAATCAAGCACTAGCCTTAGAAAAAGTGAAAACCTAAAGTCTCAAGTCATTTCTTTTTCCTTAGTTTGAGCAGGGAATCCCAAGTTTGAAAGGTGCCCTCAAAACATCTCTTCCCTCAAAAAATAAATACAACAACAACAACATAAAAACCATCTTATCCCTTGTCAGTCACTTGGCCCTTTGCACTGAGCTGCAATCATTCTCCTGTCAACCAGACCATAACTCTGTTTTCAAACTATGTATCCCGCCCCCGCCCCTGCCATCTTGGAAGGAGAAAACATTTTCCATCTCCTACTGCCTTAGGTAGGTCCTCCCTTCTACAACTAAAAATTCCCAGCAAGTAGTCTGAATTAGCTGCTTCCGTTTGCTTACTGTTGAGCCCCTCTGTAATTCTCTGCAATCTTGTTTCCACTTTCCACCTTTGAAGTGAAATTACTCCGAGATTTTCAGCCATCTCCTACTTGCCAAATAAGAAGCCTCTTGTTTTTGTGTATGATCTCCTGCTTTTGATCTACCCACTCCAGATCTCTTTCCTTGCCTTTTGTGATGCAAAGATAAAGCCCTCCCTCTCTGACACTAGTGATCCCTTCCTTTACCTTAGCCATTTCCCTAAGGTCTGTTGCTTGAAGAATTCTAGAGGGAGCTTGCACACTCCTGGCCCTCTCCCCACACCTTCCCTCTCACCGCCTCTTGATTCCTCAGCTTCCCCCCCCCCCCCATGTCTCTGCCTTCCTTTCAGTTATGAGTAGCACCTTCTTATTAGTGATACTGTTCTACATCATCAATGTTGGCTTCATCCGTTACCAATCTAGAATCTCTGCTCAGGGCTCCCCCTATGTCATTGTGAACTCAAAACTCCTGGAACAGGATCTGTCAGTCATCTTTTTTACTAAATAACTTCTCCCTAAAATACACCTCTGTCATCAGGGGCTACTCTTCTCTACATCATCCTGTTCACTGTCTGCCCTCTCTCTCTCCTCAGTCTCCCATGATGTATGAGTTGTGAAATTTCATTGCACCCTCCTTAGCTGACCTTTTGTTTCATTCACCATGTCCATAACCCAGTTTATGATCCCTCATGCCTGCAGTGTAGAAATAACCAGTTCCCTACTTGCTTGCCTCCTTTCCTTTCATATGCTGTATCCCAATGCCAGATCCCTCCTTCTAGAATATCAATTAGATTATGTCATTTCCTTGATCATTGGCTACTCACTGCCTGAGGTAGAAATCCACCCAAGGGATTCTAGGGCCACACAACTTTCCTGAGGAAGCCACCACTCCAAATATCCTGCTTTCATTGCTTTGCCCCAGATAAACATCCGTGAATCTAAATCTTTTAAGAAGCAACTCGAGTCTTTTTCTTCTAAGAGAATACATGGTCCTCATTAATGGCCTATTTTTCTGAGAGTTTTTCTGAGAGTACAGGAATATTATTTATTGGTCTCCCAAGCTTAAAAATTATTTGAGCTTTATGTAAATGAAAAGGAATGATCATGAGAAGCCTTACACAGTACTTGAAACCTAGAAGGATAAGTATTAACTTTCTTCCCAATGAGATGGTGACATTCCCATTGCAAGGAATAACTTTAATTTAGTGGTTAAATGTGAAAACTCATTCACTGGGAATAAACATCAACCAGAATTTCCGTTCCTTCCTTCTGTGAGAATTTAAGGACAAAGCAAACGTAAGGGAAAATTAAATGAAGAGTTACCTAAAAATAATATGTAAGTGATTCACAAATAAGAATTTTGGCTGCTGGTTCACTCAAGATCCCAGGCTAGTAATTATTTGCTCAAGTTACACGCCAAGAAGATCTAGGCTGGTGAGCTGATAAATGGTCAGTCTAATCTTCAATTAGAAGTTACCCAAAGTCCCTTGTAGTACGTTTTAGATCTTATTTTCAACTCTGTCCAAACAATCTTAGTTTCCTAAAAACAAGCACAGTTGTGATCTGCATAGACCCTGGGATGTATGACTAGCTCCCCAAGCTGCTAAAATGTTTTTCTACCTTCATTCAAGAAATACTAGTCAATTACCTTAAGCAAATTACTTGCTTATTATAATCATGTTAGAATATGGTTTCTTAGAATAGAAAGAGACCCCTGAGAGAAGGCTGGCATATCTTCCTATCTTAACTCCTTAAATTAAAAAAAAGTCTATATTTTTACATATGCATGTAGAATATAATACATCATGTAATATATGCCCGTATGTAATGAAATACATTGCACATGGAGAAGCGCTCACCAGTGTTTTCCTAAGCTCTTCTTATTTCGTCTGGGTAATGATGAGCCTGTCAGACTCCCTGCAGCTGCTGACCAAACCCATCCCAAGGGGAGCTTTGAAGTGCAGACCCCGCAGACAGCCAGGTAGCAGTGTCTGGAAACTTTCCACATGCAAGACCTCAGTATGGCTGGTGACGGCTGGCATGTTCGGATCTGGCTGGAGTTGCTGGGAGCGCCTGAGATTTTAGGAAGAGCTAGGGAAAAATAAAAACAAACCATGCAGAGTAAGGCAGGTGTCGGCTCTGTTTTCTTGCCCTAGGGGAGTCTGCATTCTGCACCAGGAGACAGAAATCATGGTAACTGTTGCTCTGACTTGCTAAGAAGCTTATGTGCCTTTCACACTGAAACCTAAAAGGGTACGTAAGGAAGAGATTGATGTCAGAGAAACGGATTAAGAAAAGGGAAGAAATGGGTGATTCTGGAAGCATCCTCCTTCCATCTGTCCAAAATATTTAAGTGTAGAAATGCTAACATAGGAGGACAGAAGAGCATACTTTCCAATTTTTCATCCTTAGGAATCTTACATTTTATGTTTTCCTATTTAACTATTTATTTTTGCTTGACAAGGGCCGTACTGATTCAGTGGGCAACCTAAGGCAAGTGTCACAGGCCCTCTCCTGTTTCACTCCCTCCTCCTCGTCCTCACATTTGGCTTGGTTTGATTAACTGGTTCAGGAGGCACAGGGTCCCTGGTGGGAGCAGTCATTTCAGAGCAGGTGGTTTAGTGCCGTGAGGATCAAAGAACCCAAAGGTACAGGCCTCTGACAGCTGCAGGACCTCTTTGATCTTGAGTTGGAGTCTCTACCCACACAGATCAAGCAGTCCCCCCTCAAGAAAGGAATTTGCGTAACTACCTTTTAGTCTGGTGGTTTACTTACAGGTAGATGAGAATAGCAACAGCTTGATTGATGGCAGAGGACACCCCACAATCGTGGTTGGCTCGCAGTTCCACAGCAGTCTGCTCTCACCCCCTTATTTCCTGCCATGTTTACCACTAATGCCCATACCCTGCTGACCACTCACCCCACACACCACCCACTCCAGGGCTGCTGGTTTCCTCCTCGCCCCAGTAAACCACACACAGACCTGGTGATTATTTAACCAGGAGGCTGCATCCTGGCCCCTGGAATGTTCTCCTGGTATCTCCGCCTCGTTGAAAACTTTAAAACTTGTCACGCACCAAAGCACAATCCAAATACCACCCTTCCCTCTTGGGTCATCTCACCTGGCTCCAAATTTCAGCTCAGCATTTCTAATAATCAAATAATGGAGCCTAATTTATCAACCACGTTTCCTATGTTGGTGATTATGTGCATTGTAACAAATACAGGTATAAGTCCAAGCTGCTGTATATCCTGTAGTCACTCAATTATTGGTATTAAAAGATGCAAGTGCTCAAAAACTTAGAAAACAAACTTTTTTAACCAATCAAGTCCTTTATTATATCCTTCAGAGTCTCATGAACTTTCCATTCGGTGTAGTATTAAAAAGAAAAAAGAAAAAGAAAAAACTTTAAAACAGCTGGCTCCAGGGGCACCTGGGTGGCTCAGATGGTTAAGCATCTGCCTTCCACTCAGGTCATGATCCCAGGGTCCTAGGATAGAGTCCCACTTTGGGCTCCTTGCTCAGTGGGGAATCTGCTTCTCTCTGTCCCCTGCTAGTGAATTAACTCTGTCTCTCTCTCTCTCTTTCTGTCAAAATAAAGTTAAGAAAATCTAAAAAAAAAAAAAAAAATAGCTGTCTCCAGTAAGGATATTCCACTAAAAAGACATAAAAGCATCCCAAATTTCCCTTGGTTATAGCTTCCTGTGCTTGGGAACTTTAATTTTTTTTTTTTTTTCCTGCTGAGCTTCCTAGCTTTTCTCTAGAACCGTTCAGGCCTCCTAGCTAGAGCTATTGTATTACTTAAGTGTATCTGCTTCCAAACTATGCAGTCATTTCCTCACATGCTTAACGATTAGCTTCCCTCAGCACTTCTGGTCTCATCACAAAGCGGAAATACACCTGCTGGAGAACATTATCTATTTCCCTGCCTTCTCTCATTCATCTAGCTGGCCCAAGCAGGGAAGCTTTCATATTCCTCGGAATAAAAACTAGCTGTAGTTCTGGCCCAGACAATTCCACTTTTCTCCGCTTATCTGCATAAACAGTCATGCAGCCTAATGAGGCAAATATAATGTTATTCAAGTATTCAGATTCCCTTCTTCAGCTTGCCCAGCATCATTCTACTTTCTGAAATTTACTTCAGTAAATTTCAAGATCTTTAATTACTCTGTAAACCTACTTTGTTCCCTTGATAGCTTTCTAAATATTGATTTTTGAATCTTAATTAATGTTCAAACTATAATTGAATGTTTGCTGCCCACATTCATAGACATGAAATTCAGTTTCAGCTGCTTGGATTCCTCCTCACACCGTTATCTTCATAGAGTTTTGCATAGTACTCATGGCTTGCACAGAGACAGTTCTACTTGATCATCATAAAGTTATTTTCATGCTCAGGTTTTGCTCTGAGCTTGGCATGAGAAATGTGCATAAATAAAACTAATTTAGGTATGGATGGACATAGTACAAGGAGTTGTTTGCCTGGTATATTTGCTACAATCATAATTTTTTTTAAATGTGAATATTGGCTCTCTACTCAAATTTGGTGCGTTAATGAAGACTTCATAGAAGTTGGTAATAAAAAGGACAGACCTCCAGATTTCCCTTGTAATTCTCATGTAAACACTGTATGCCACTTGGTGAATTAAATTTCTCCTGTCAGTTGCATTCATTCACTTCACAAATCCATACAGAAGCACTACTCTTAGCTAGGTGCTCTGCAGCCACTCATGGGCATTCCCACTTCCTGAGGCCCCTCATGGTGACAGTGTGATGGCCAAGATGACTTGACCCAGATAATCACCAAAAGAAAGGTCTGTTTCTGAATTTATAGGTCATTTTAGAGTAAAAAAACTTTATATAATATTTTTAAAATTATATGTCAATTATATTTTTGAAAAAATATTCATGCTTCTCAACTGTTTAATGGGTATTTCCCTGGATGGCATCATATTTTAAAAGAGTTTCCCTTCCTAACACATTCATTGTGTGATTATTTTCTTAGTATTTACTAAAAGCCAAACAAATAATTGCCAGTCAGAATACATGGAGTTGAAATATTGCTATCAGCAGCCCCCTCCATAAAAAGATATAAATTTATTTTCTTTTTTTCTTAGGCTATGATTTGGACAAATAATTTCCAGTATTTTAAAATACTAAAAATCTCCATGACTGACTGAATAGCCTTTACTGATCTAATCTAATTCCTTCATTTATTAATGTTCTATTAATATGATGTTTTTTTCCATTGTCCTGCCAGTTTGTAGTTTAACTGGAACTCAGCCTCTTTTCTGAACATCTACTTAGAGTGTTGCATGAATGGACATTGTCTCTGGAGGGTAGGAATTGACTCTGAAAAGGAAACAAATTTATGACCTTCATAAAGACTCAAGGTGCTTTTCTGCTTAACTCAAGTGGTGGTTTCTCAGGCCTGAAGTGTTTGTTGTATTTGATGACTCGAGGTGTTAATTTATGTCCTAATGGTTGTTAGGTCGACAGTTACTGGGGATTGAGGCAGCAGCAAGTACAGTTGAACCAAAGTCCAGGCAGCCCTTGTGTTGTGCGCCCCCTCCCTGCCAAGTCCCCACCCAGCTTCTTCCCTTACTTGCCAGTCAAATCTTTCCTCTTTTTCCCCTAAACTGAGATCAAATGGTAAGTTGTGTTGGTTTAAAACCACTTGACTCTAGTGTGGGGATACTCAGGTACTGTGCAGAGTTAGAGAGCCTGGCCTAGCATATAGCATGTTTGGCAAGAATTTCAGTTCCTCTAGGAAAAACAGTGCCTTGGAATGTCCATGACGAAATGATACAGGTCATTGCCTATATAGATAGCTAAGTGATAAGCGAGAACCTGGGATTTCCATGAACTTGCGTAAAAGATCTCTACAATTCGGTTTCCTTAAGCCCACGCTTGACATTTCTCCTGTAACACATGGATCACTTTGACTCTCTTTTAACTAAGGAGGTGAAATGGCCTCGCATCATGTCCTGTAACTACAACTACATATACAGAGTTATTAATACAGACCCGTTAGTATATATTACCAATTTGTGATGAGGTTATTGGTGAGTTTTGCTTTCTTCATTCTTTTCTAGATGTATTTCCAGGTTTTCACAATGCATATACATTTCTTTTTAATCAAGAAATAATCATTTATAAAAGAAGTTACAAAAGTACATATAAAAAAAAAGTACATATATAAGAATCCCACATATATTCTTGCAATACCTAAGAAGGTTTATTCAGTTTCATTCAGAATATCCTGTCTGGCTGAGTACCTGGTACTATAATAATGAACCCTTACATTTGTATAGGTCTTGACGAAGATTTTCTCACATGGGACAAATTATAATACTTAATCAACTTAGTAATGGTGACAGGACAGACAATCATATCACAAGGAAATTAGGGATTAACTATTTTATCTTGTTTGTCAAGAATTACGTAATTGGCAAATTTCAGAAATAAAGCAGTATTTCTGAATCCTAACAGTTTTCTTTTTTATATGCAATCATCTTTTTTTCCCCCATATGTATAAAGTTCTACTAAATCCCATGAGACATAGGAGGAAATATAAGCCCTAGTTCCTGCCATCAAGCCATTTAAAATATAGTTGGGGTAAAAAGATGTGTGCTGATGGAATTAATTAGCAATTCAATTAATGACACAAATAAAAAGTGCAGTGTGTAATACAGCACCTGGCATAGAGAAGGCACTCAATAAATACTGGATGGATGCATGGATGGGTGGATGGATAGCTAGATGGCTAGATGGGCAGAAGAGTGGATGGACTGACAAATTTATTAGAGTTACAGGGACTAGAAAAGAGAAAAGTTCATTCATGACAGATGGCATTTCAGTAAATGTCTAGTGAGTGACTTTTATTGGTCAGAGGATATTTCAAGGAGAAGATAGACTAGCTAAGCCTTCCAGAAAGTTCCAGGTGTAGAATGTATTGCATAGAGCAGTTAGGAGGGAATTCTAGGCCAAGGTCTCAGCATGAGCAAAAGCAGTGAGGCAGAAAGAGCAAGGTGTGACTGGGAACTGTAAAGGAATGAGCTTTCTAAAGCACAGGTTCTGGTGAAGAAGTTGTTTTGCAGGTCGGATGGGACTATATTATACAACGTCTTGAATTTCAGGCTGAAGTATTTAATCCATCAGCCTGGCAGCTACAGACATTTTCACGTAAAATAATGTTATAAGGAAAATGTTTTAGGCAACAGATCTGGTAGCAGTATGATTTTGTGTTAAAAAAGATAAAGCTATGGGCAGTCTGGGTGGCTCAGCGGTTTAGCGCCGCCTTCAGCCCAGGGCCTGATCCAGGAAACCCGGGATTGAGCCCCACGTCGGGCTCCCTGCATGGGGCCTACTTCTCCCTCTGCCTGTGTCTCTGCCTCTTTCTCTGTCTCTGTGTCTCTCATGGATAAATAAAATATTTAAAACAAAAAGATATGAGTTTCATGTGGGGTGGAGATTTTTAACTATTCACTGAGATTTTAATGTATTTTTTTAAAAGAACAACACGTGGATATTGCTGTATCATCATTAAAATATTCATATATGTATTTGAAATTTCTGAGGCGGTTATTGTCAAATTCAGATTTCGATCAATAGATATTCTTACTGAGAACCAAAAGATTACAACATTCAAAGACAGTGGCATAAAGGTGTCGAGGCCTCCAAATGTTGCATGCATAAAGTTTAATCAATTTTTCACATACTGGAGGAAAGGTAATAATTTCTGTCTTCTGAGATATTCAGCCTAACTCCTGGATATGTCAGAAAGCTGATATTTCTTGCATGTATGTTCTTGTTGTGCTAGGAGAGGGTATAATACACTGTCACTTCTCTTTAAACCTATTAATTATCTTACAAAATTGATGATGTCATCACTTGAAGTGGTTAACAGTAAAGCCTTGGAGCCAAACTATGCAGGTCAGAATCCAGCTCAACCACTGAACTGCTACTCGGTCTTAGGTTTCTATCTGTTCCTCAGCGTTCTGTTCTCCTGAATGATGATCATAAATGGCACTAACATCTTAAGATCATGGAGAGGGACGGTCCAACGCCTGCCACCTAGTAAGAATTCATAAGTGATAGTCATGTTCCTAGTCCTGATACATAATCACTGAATAATATATAGCCATTTTATTTTCTTGTTAGGTTTGTTCACTTGCGTGATTTTTGTTTGTGCTTTTCAGTCATTGCTAGAAAGAAAGCAAGGATCCCAGAGGGATGTGTCTGGGCTCCCTGCTGAGTGAAAGCAGACCTCAACATATAGAGCTTAGGTTTCTCCTAACCTCCATGAAGCTGACCAGCCTCTTGCCTTCCATAGTGAGCCACCTCTATGGTTTTGGACTGATGGATGCAGAAGCCATGGTGATGGAAGCGGAGAAATGGACCACCGTTCCCCAGCAGCGCGTGTGTGTGGAGAGCACGGACCGACAAATCAAGTAATGTTCACTGCAAGCAGACAGCCAAAGGATGCCCTGAAAGGGATCAGGCCCCCACAAGTGCTCGAGACAGGCCTTTGTTGTACATGGAAGCTGAAAGCTTGTGTAGTTTTCCTTTTTTTTTTTTTTCCCGTAACGCAATTATAACATCCTAATAGAATGCCTAGGATGCTAAGCTGTTAAATCTACATAATAGGACCCAAGGATCCTTAAAAGCATCTCTTAGCAGGGGATTTGGAGGACCCTTGCAGATGGGCATTCTTAAGGTTTCTGCTCAGCCAATATTTCTTTTTAATGGTTTCAAGTATTCTTCTCCCTTATTCAGCAACTCCAAAAAGCTAAGCTTTGTATTCTGGAAACTGAGTACATAACCTATAATTACAAATTATTTTTTCAACATAATATGTAAAAATAACAATACGTTGGAAATATAAAATGGACAGAAAATAAGAAGTAGGGGACACAGTTTTCCTGTGGTTCAATGACAGTCTCAGAGACTGAAAGTCAAGCTTTGACTATGAAGAGAGGAAGAGTCACCATAGGAACAGCAAAAAATAAAAAAAATAACTTCAGGCAGTCTCTGAGGTGAGAAACAAATCAGCCACACACACACACACACACACACTTGAACCAATGTCAGCGTGACTGGAGCCCAGTGTTCAGGAGGGACCTTGGCATGAAAAGAAGCTAGTGAAGAAGCCAGGAATGTTCAGGCAAGAGGAGGAGTGTGCCCATGGGTAACAGAGCAAGGAAATGGTAGACCAGGGATTTGAACCAAGGTCATGGTCATCCCCAGGCCTTCCCCATACCACTGTACCCTCTACCTGTGGTCCAAAAAGTATATCCCATAGATCAGCAACATCACTGTCCCCTGGGTACTTGGGAGAAATGCAAATTCTTGGAGCCCACCTCAGCCTTACTGAATCAGACATCATGGGCAGGGGCTTAGCCCTCTGTGTCTTAACAAGGTGGTACCCTCAAGTTCGATAGCTACTCCCTGCATGAAGATAAAAGAACTTTAATTCCTATTCTCTCACATCTTTCCCACTAATAACCCAGATTAATCCTTAAAGTGGCCTTGGGTGATAGCACTGTGTCAGTTAGTATCCAGCAACCAGCCACCTGCATGTCACTGTGTAATCTTTCCAGGCCCGCAGGTCCACCCAGCCCAACCCCATTGTGTACTATGCTAACACTCTGTTCTCTCTGTTGCAGGACGATTCGCCCCAACAGTGCAGTGCGCTCCATCTACAAAGCTTCGGGCTGTTCTGATAACCCCAACCACCACGTCAACTACCTGGAGCACGTAGTTGTGCGCATAACCATCACCCATCCCAGGAGGGGAGACCTGGCCATCTACCTGACCTCGCCCTCAGGAACCAGGTCCCAGCTTTTGGCCAACAGGTACTGTGATGGCCTCTGGCCACCAGTGTATAGAGGTGACACCAACACTCAGCTGTTGTGGAAGGTAGAAAGTCAGCTGCTCCTTATGTGCTAAGAACCAACTAAGGGTGCACTTAGATGGGACAAGATGGGACAGTCCAAGCTCTTACTGCTCATACATAGAAGAAGGAGTGCAGGGGTGCCTGGGTGGCTCAGTTGATTGTCTGACTCTTGATTTTGGTTCAGGTCATGATCTCAGAGTCGTGAGACCAAGTCCTAGGTTGAGCTCCATGATCAGTGGGGAGTCTGCTGGAGATTCTCTCTCTCTCTCTCTCTCTCCCTCTCCTTCTGTCCCTCCCCGCTGCCACAGCCAATCAATCAATCAATCAACCTGTTCTCTTTAAAAAATGAGGGAGGGGATCCCTGGGTGGCGCAGCGGTTTGGCGCCTGCCTTTGGCCCAGGGCGCGATCCTGGAGACCCGGGATCGAGTCCCACGTCGGGCTCCCGGTGCATGGAGCCTGCTTCTCCCTCTGCCTGTGTCTCTGCCTCTCTCTCTCTCTCTCTGTGACAATCATAAATAAATTTTTAAAAAAATTAAAAAAATAAAAAATAAAAAATAAAAAATAAAAATAAAATAAAAATAAAAAATGAGGGAGTGTCAAACTGCCTAGAATCTGTAGGCACAAATAGTATCACTTTTACTACTTGGATAATATTGCAAGGATGCCACAGAAAACTTGAAAGCCACCTGTTGTTCTTTATCGTGACAAAGAAATGCCAGAGCACTAACTCCTTAGTCCTCTGAGATTCTCTCCTCTGCCCTTAATTAAGTGGCTGCTGATGTTTGTTACAGATTAACTGGATTCTCTTGCCCAGGTCTTGTTCAATGTTAGAGGAAGTTCTGTTCTAAAACAGATGTGGGCAATTTTTTTTTTTCTGCAAAAAGCCAGTTAGTAAATATTTTGTGCTTTCCAGGCCATATTTCTGTGGCAACTATTCACCTCTGCCTCAGAGCGCAAAAGCCCCTAGGCAGTGTGAATGAATGGGCATGCCTGCTTTCCAATAAAACTTTATTTACAGAAACAGGCAGCAGGCTGGATTTGGTTTGAGGGCTGACTGGAATTGGCTGACCCCTATTGGAAAGGTTGGCCCTTTAGTCTTCTTTGCTCTAGAGGGTACTCAGTTTCTCTTCTTAGCCTCTTGCCTTCTCCCGGCTCCTTCCAGACACTGGCCCAGGATGTAACTGTATTGCCAAGATCCTACTGTTTATTTATTAACGAGAGACACACAGAGAGAGACAGATACATAGGCAGAGGGAGAAGCAGACTCCTTGAGGCGAACCCGATGTGGGACTCGATCCCAGGACTCCAGGATCAAGCCCTGAGCCAAAGGCAGATGCTCAACCACTGAGCCACTCAGGCATCCCTGCTCCGTAGGTTTTTGAATGGTTGGGAGCATGGGCAGCAGGTGCTTGCCAAAAAGTGGGACCAGAATGGGGAAATGCAGGTTGTCTTAAACGCTTTGTCCCCTCTATGGTTCGAAGATATAAACCACAGCCAGAGGCCTAGAAGCTTCTTTAATTTGATTTTTTTTCTACAAGATGAACATTTAATGGGAGCAAAAGTCATCTCATGAATGGCATATATAGTCCAAATGAAAGCCAACCTTCTATGCAGACATAGCCACCTGCCCACACAGCCTGGGGACTGCGGCCATGGTGGTCTTTGTTAGGACTAACAACAAGGCAGCAGGGTGGAGAGGCTGTGGTTGTGGAAAGGCCAGGGGCCAATGCAAACCTGCAGAACCAGAAATGAGCAAGTGCCAGTTGCTTTGCAAAATCCCCAACATCATCTCTAAGACTGTGAGGACAAACGGAGAGCAGTTGCATTTCTGGATGGTAGTGACTGGGGGAACAGACTCTGAAATCTGTAATTACATTTTACTTCTCTGCTTGGAAGATGTGTGTTCCTTAAAACCTAAAGTCCTCCATCAGGGTGTGGGAAAACGTGGGCTTAGTGCTCTATGAAGCGCAGCTTTGCCAGAATAAGTGGATGCAGGTGCAAAGAAGGGAAGGCTGCTTTGGCGTCAGATCACTGGCCGTGCCACCCATGCCCTCCTCCCTCCACAAACAGGGGTCTCAGCTGCTACCTGCCAGATAATTGCCACTACCTGCCAGATGCTTCTTTCCAGCAGGCAAGGCCTTCAGATGCACAATTACGTGATTACGGGGTCACACCAGCTGTTGCTACTGCAGCGAGGAAAGACCTTTTTCTCTGTTCTTTCATTTTCTTTGCCTTTATTCATCTGCATTAAACTTGAAAGAGAATCCAGGTGAAACACGGAGGCGCAGAGGTTTGCTGCACGCATGTGGGGCCAATGTCGTTCGAGCCTCCTCTGTTATAGAGAAAACAGTCCTTTCCCATTTGCTGTGGGCTTGGAAAGCTCAGAGCCCTCAGACTTTCTGGGCTTTTCATGCATATTTCAGTATTTGTTGTTGGCTTCCCCCCCAGGAATGACTTCGGTGAGCAGACTTGTAAGTAGGGAAGTCCTGGACCCCGTCACAGGATGACGGTGACACTGGCTTCCACCTGACACACATTCTTAGCAGAGGACAAAGTGCCCACCCCAACAGGGCTGCTTGACTTGTACCAGAGAAAAGAAGCAGGTATTTCAGATGCTCAGGGACCAGGAGTCCTAAAGTTTACCTCAGTCTCCGCCATCCAGGAGACCCCCTAGGAATAAAGTTGCCACCTGGAGTGTGTCTTCTCTGTCTGGGACATTTCCTTAGAGGGCTGTTCTTTTGCATGTGTTCCATCTCAGTCCTGAAAATAAGTAACCACCCCAAGGAGGTGGGCAGACTGGAGTGGCCAAGGGCTGGAGACACTCAAGAGATGTAAAGGTTGTCATGAACTCATTTATCCATGGTTCCCCATATACATCACTCAGAGCAGCTGTTTCCTGGGTGCACCCAGTCCCAAAAGCTGGCTCCCCCGCCCTTGCCTGGCTTGATGCTAGGAGCATCCCTTCTCCTGACAGTTATGGAAAGACAGTTTCTTTTGGCATTTTTCTCCTCCTGGCACGTTCTGAAGCTTTCCTTTGATGAGAGGAAATCTCTACTCGGAACCCTTTAGTCTCTGACCTAGTAAGCAGGGAGTTTTGCGTCCCCTAACCATGGCTCTGTCTCAAGGCCCATTCCCTGGATTGGGAGCCGAGGACAAGAAGCATAGAAGACAGGTAGGGACAGGCTGATGAAGGGAAGATCTGCTTCCCTCCTGGGGTCCTTCATGCCGGTTTGAAAGGCAATGAGACTTCCTCAAGGAGGATAGGTCAAGTTTGGGAAGGAAATAGTGTGTCAGAGATTATTAATGAGAGCCATAAATGGTTGCCCTGTTGGATGCTTATCTTTCTTTCAAAGAAGTCAAGATTTCTAAGGAGGACCACTTACGAAGTTTCTTCACCACAGGAGGTTCCTTAGTGGAGGGGTCATTTGAGATGAAGGGGTAGAGCCAAGGTGGCCAAGTGCTGTCCCCGCGCCATCTCTCCTACTCCAAGGGATTGTTTCAGTGTTATTTATTCCCCCACCACGCAGCAGTTCCTTGGGATTCGATTTTCTGCAAGGTCGCTGAACACTTGGCTAGTGTGGGCCGTCTGGAACCCCTCAGGGCCTCCCTGCCCCTGCTGACACAGGGCACTTGCTGGAACTCCCGTGGAGAACAGCTGTTGGGGGAAGAACGTTTACCCAAGCATCTGCAGGTGCTGAGCCCTGGAAGGCACTCAGCCGCGTTCAGATCCAGTCGAACTTGAGCCTACCCCATTAGCCCAGCATGCGAGCACCCCTGGCAAGCCAGGTTGATAATTTAGTGGGTGGGAGCGCTGAGTACACAAAGCAGTCCTGCAATGGGCAAATAGGTTAGTCTCTTCTAATCCCTTTGTTTTCTCCTGCCCTCCCAAGCCTCCCGGTCCTCCTCTTGGCCTGCACACCCTGCCTAACAAAAAAAGCTAAACCAGATAATCAGCACAAATGATTTACTTCTGGGGAGCCTCTGGAGGTCTCACATTGGCAGTGGGGGGGGCAGTGCTTTAGGTGGGCTTAGGTTCCTTTAAAATGTTTTCAGACAAGGACAACCTCAGGTGGAGGCCTTTTTTTTTTTTTTTTTTTAATACCACCACATATTCAAATTCTGCCTGTGGAAATGTTTTCAGACAAAAGCTTGCTTCATCAGATTCGTCCTTCAGCTGCATTTGTTAGAATTATGAAAGCTGTCTTTCTCCCCCTGAATCTCCCCTTCCTCCCCCCACCCTGGCCCCAGTCAGTGAGTTTTAGATTTAGTGTAGCTGTATTGGCTCTCTGTTCCAAGTTTTGGCTTCTAACTGAAAGCCGAAACTTTGCCTTTCTTTCTAAATTTAATTACAGATGAATATCTCTGCTTCTAATTATGGTCTCAAGTAGAGAGAAGGTACCCTTTTGAGTCTGCAGAACCTATAGGCTTCTATAATTAACTCTGTTTAAATGTAGTGTTTATATTTGAGTCATTTTTGTTGCTGCCCAAATGTTCAGTGACTATTGACATTTGTAAAGGGTCACGTATATAAGTGCGTTTGTGGCTTGCAGTAAAAATGACACTTCTGCAGTGGAAATTTTACATTCCAGTAAGGCCTCACCGTAAGACCCCTCTTCCTCTCTCCCAAAGAAGGTACGGCCTTTGGAGTTGGAGCTGGGTTTGTCTTGACTTCACCAATTTTTGTGTTTAACTCTGAAAAGTGATTCATCCAGAAAACAGATGCCGCAGCGTCTGCCTCACACGGTTGTCACAAGCATTGAATAAGATCACATATGGCAAGTCCGTAGCACCGCTTCTGGAACACACAGTAAGCACTTAATAGGTGCTAACCCTTATTTACACAGTGCTTCTCAAAGCACCTGTTAAATGACTCCATCAGACACAGATGGCTGGGCCCCTCTCCCAGAGTCTGATTCTGTAGGTCTGGGTGAGGTCCATGAATTTGCATTTCTAAGAAGCTCGCAGGTGATGCCGAAGCTGCCTGTCCATAGACCACATTTTCAATAGCACCGATTTAAAAGATCACCCAACTTTTCAGACACATTCTTGTTATTTTCGTGTCCTCAAAAGACTTGGAAGCAGAACGCTGCTGGGTGCTGTGCGAATAATTTACAAAGGAGTCTGTAATCTAAAACAGATACTTAGATAAAAGCCATCCACTCCTAAATCTGCAAGATTACGTGCAGACATCATAGATCCACAAGAAGGAATACGTTTCGGGCTTGATCAGTAAGTAGTAGTATGCAGGTTGAAAGTTGTTTTTTTTTTTTTTTTTTTAATCATCTTTTTAGGTATTCTAAACCTGTAGAAGTAGTATCTCTCTCTCAACCTTTCTTAAAGAAGTAATTTCAATTGGGAGTGGGAGAGACAGAAAAACTTAATAGTGTGTTTTAAATACCCTATTTCAGAAGCAAATCATTTGAAACTTGCAAAAGCCAAACAGCTCGAGAAAATCAAAAACGGAATTACAATTAAGCCAAATAAGCGCTTCGAGCATTCCGTGAGTTCTACGTTGAATTGCGATAAAGCGCTAAGAAGAAAATAATAATTAAGAATCTTAGAGAGAGAGGGAAAAAAAAAAAGGAAACTTCCAAAAATATCTGTCTAAAGTCTAATTTTGTAGTGAACATAAATACTGTTTGGGGAGTAGTAGATGATTCTAAAATTAAGATCCACTTAGAATTTTAGAAATAATTATATGATAACACATAGCTGTCAGTACTGATAAAATGTCTTGTTATTTAGTTGCCATAACACCACTGAAGAATGCTGCAGCCTTGATACATTGGCTAGACTCTTTAAGTGAAAGGGGGAAGAAAGCTTATACTAATTATATGAGTTATTTCCTGAGTTAATTCCTCAAAAGGATGTGCTACACTTAATGGCAGTCTTTTCTACCAGGCTTCATCCGAAGTAATTTATTTGAAAACCGCTCACAGGGATAGGGCTGTGGGGCACCATTTTAATAACTGGATGCATAATTTGTGCTACCGCAGGCATATATCATTTCATCGAGCACATGATTATGAAGTCAACTTTGACAGGCAGGGTTTCTTTCGCTGCAACAGGAGATGCGGATCGGGCATGGAGTTAATTACTCCAGCTTCCCACACACTGGCCCTGCTCTATTGACATTTTATCCATGCTAATAATGTTGGCATGTATCGGGTTTCTTCACTGTTGGCACAGCACTGATGTTCAGGCTGGGCATTGGACTTTTTAGTTGATAAATGGGAGACCACACAATTAGAATCTCTTTAGCTGGCGTCCAGTGGTTTGACACTTGCTTGTCTCGAGCAAGTGTGTTGCTCTGCAACACAAATCGAATCTACTACCAGCATTACCTTTTGTGACATACAGATGAGGCAGGCTGGTCCAGTGTCACGAGGCCAAAACTAGGGAAGAGTTTCAGTGCTGAATCAGAAGAAAATAAAGAACGGGGGTGAGATTAGAAACGTGAGTGGCCAACAGCAATCAGTGTCTATTTCTTTCCCCATCAACTCTTTTAGCAAAATGCAATGATCGTGTTTGGCTGCATTTTTAATTCCTCTCCTCAACTTTTGTGTCCACATGAAATTAATGAGCATTCAGCTCTGCATAAAGGGAAGAGACCGGGGTGAGAAACTGCTTAGCCAGATAGACAAAGCCCGTTTATATTCGGGCTTTGAAACACTTATTTGAATGCCGATTATGGATATTTCTTCTTGGCACCCAGTTTATATTTAATTTGGGTTCCAAATGTGATTTGAAAGTGATTGGCAGCAATGGACTGGTTTCAAAGGTGGACAGGAAAGGGTGGAAGGGGAGAAACACAGGGTCCGCTAATCCAACAGTCAAATAATTGACCCATGAGTAATTAGAAGTTGGCTGGGGTTGTGGAAACAAGGCTGCCCCTCATGTGATGGCAGCCTCAAGTCTCCTTTGTAGTTTCTGGACGTGAGGCAATGAGCCAGAGGTTCTGTCTAAACTGTTTGGGAATTGCTTTTAAGTCCGGCACTCTTGGAAAGGTATTCTGTGACAAGTTGTCGCTTCAGTGCCCTCAAATGGCACAATGGCTTCAGCAAACTGGAGCCTAAATCAGACGTCTGTGGGCTGAGAAATGGTTCTAGATTGGTTTCTGCCTCCACTCATTTCTATGTCAACATGCTCCCTTTTTGGGATGTCTGAGAGGAAGGGCTATTTGAAAAGCCCCCTCCCCCCCCCATTACTGTTTCTCCTTTTCATCCAGTACCCTCACCCTCTGGGTTTACGTGAAGGACTCTGTGTGTAAGGTGTGTAAGTCAGTTACATGAGCCAGCAATTTCTTCTTGGCCGAGTCCAGTGTTAAGCCATAAGCTATGAAACAATCCCCATTGTGGTAGTACATGAATTATAGGATCTCCACAAAATGTATTGTCCCTAATCTAGTGGAGTTCCCTTACACTGAGGAGACATTCATGTAAGGAGCCACTATTTCCATCTCTGTTACCATGAGGGAAAGCTACCACATCCACTATGGTTCTCATTGAAATGCTGCACTCCTCTGATCAGAACTAACGCTTACAGATAGTATACAGATATCCTAAAATGAGAAAAAGGGGCTTCTCATTCACCGAAACTTTGAAAATCACCTCCTACCATTAACCTCATTATGGAAATTAACAAAACATACTAGAATATCCCAACAATCTCAGATGTTCTCCTGTAAAGAGATCTGTTCCACTCTAACAGCCTTTCTCAAATGTTCCCATACTTTCCAGCCATGGGACACTTTTGAGAGTGCTGATAAGTACTTGCCCTTTTTCTTCTTCTAAGGGCTGAGGTAGAGGTGATTTTCTTGTTTATTATGTTTCTCTAGGGAAAACTGCCAAGTGGCCACCATTTACCTAATACGCTCCAGTTGTGCCATCCAACCCGTCAGTTTCAGGATCCAGCTGGCATTTTAGAGGGATCCTCAAACATATTGATAGAATGCTTTTGTATGTAAAAAAAAAAAAAAAAATTTTGAATTCTGGTGTATTAAATTATAAGGAAATTAAACTGGTTATTTTTGGTTTTAGAAGGGCACTTTGTCTCCCAATGGGAAAGATATACAAAGAACCTCAGATTATAACCACCCGTTTGGTGAGCATGAAATTAAAGCAAGGAGAGTTGATTGCATGTTCTGAATAGCCATCAACATCGAGTTGCCATGAACTTTGTCTTTACTGAAGGACAGATAGGTCCCAGTAATGGGATGGTTGCTCTTAAGATTACTAGAGATATTTTTGTCTCTCTGTTTACCGCACTAGCTCTCAAATTCTTCCTCTTGTTCTATTATTTTTTTCAATAAAACTAATAGATGCACATAATTTTAAGTACTCTAAAAAGAAAAATCTGTCTCTTGCCCCATCTTTTACTTTTTTACCTTCTGTGTCCCATCTCTATAGAAATCATTTTTTTTTTTAAGTAGGTTCTACACCCAGCATGGGGCTTGAACTCATGCCCCCAAGATTGAGAGGTGCATGTTCTACCGACTAAGCCAGCCAGGCAGCCCTGTATAGAAATCTTTTGACTATTTCTTTGGGTAGTCCGACCTATATAATGTGCCTATATAAATGATGTGCCTCTTTTTTCATGTGCTTGTTTAATACGCTATCTATCGACCTCTCTTTATTCTTAATGAGGATTCTGTTTTTTTTTAATTTTCCTTCATATTTTATGTACCTCAGGATTACATCAGATGAAACAAATAATTCTAGCTATTTCAAACAGAAATAGATTTTGTCTAGAGAATTAGGAGCTTATAAAAATCACTGGAAGAGCTAGAAGAGCAGAATGTAGGCTGGAGTTCCAGGCATGACTCCCTGAACTGGTTACGATTAGTGGGCAGGCTCTTTTTACTAAGGCATAATTTACATACAATACAATTCACTTTTTAATATGAGTAATTTAATGATCTTTGACAAATATTGTATAACCATACACCATTATTCTCAAGATATAAAAAAGTTCTATCACCCCAGAACTTTCACCATGCCCCATCCTCCCTCCCAGTCCTTGGCAACCACCGATCTGTTTCTGTTTATGTCACCTTTTCTAGAATGTCTTTTGTGTCTGATTTCTTTCATTTAGCTTAAACTCTTTTGAAATTAATTCATATTTTGCATGTATTAGCAGTTCCATAGTTTTTATTCCTGGGTGGTACTTTGTTGTATCAGTATGCCAGAACTTGTTTACCCATTCGCTAGTTGAGGGATGTTTGAGTTGATGATGATGATGAATAAAGCTGCTGTGAACATTCATGTGGAGTTCTTTGTGTGAGCATATGTTTTCACTTCTCGGGTAAATATCTGGGAGGGGGATTGTTGAGTTACATGGTAAGAACTACCACACTGTTTTCAGAGCAGCTGTACCATTTTGCATTCCCATTAGCAGTGTAAGAGATTTTTCAGTTGCTCCACATGTCTAACACTCGGTACTATCAGTCTCATGGGTAGAGTCATAGCCTGGTTTTCCTGATAGCCAAACCTTTACCCCTTCCAGATTTGCTGTTACAAGGCCACCCTCATGCCTATTTGCCTGTGGTAGAACAATGATACATGTTTGGGTCTACTAACATCCAGGAGGAAGACAGCCTCCAGTGCTGAGCTGAACATGCTGATGGATACAAAAAGATCATTGATCATGGTCTTGACTTGACCTTCACTGGATTCTAAGTAACATACAAAACAATGCCTTATGATTCTCTCTCAGGCTTTTTGATCATTCTATGGAAGGATTTAAAAATTGGGAGTTCATGACCATTCATTGCTGGGGAGAACGAGCCACCGGTGACTGGATCCTTGAAGTGTACGATACACCCTCCCAGCTGAGGAACTTCAAGACTCCAGGTAAGAACTCCCTTTTCTATCGTTTGGTTTACTCTGCAGAAACCAATGATGGAATGTATTTTGGCCTAGAAGTGTTTTTACATCTATATATCAACATCATTCTTTTTCTAAAGATTTTATTTATTCATGAGAGGTACAGAGAGAGAGGCAGAGACATAAGCAGAGGGAGAAGCAGGCTTCCCACTGGAAGCCCAATGTGGGACTCGATCCCAGGATCACAACCTGACCAAAGGCAGACTCTCAACCACGGAGCCACCCAGGTGCCCCAACATCATCCTTTTTCATGTGATCCCGTGCTTTGAGTTATCTGCAGATATTCCAGTTCTCAGCATCACCATTTGAGAGGTAATAATTGAAGGATTAAATAATAAATGTTTAGGTGTAAGCACAGGATAAAACGTGGCAGCTGTTGATTGATGTTTCAGAGTATATGATCCACATCTCTAACCAGCTTCTCTGGTAAGCAAACCAGCCTTGTCTACCTGCAGTGGGTTAAATTGCTTGGTCATGAGAAGAGGCAGTTCCCTTAATTATCTGTTTCTCTGAGTTTATTCTAAAAATTAATTTTCAGTACTCACAAGACATTGAGCTTGGCCTGTGCCAGTTTAACTGGTTACCAATAAAGAAAATGAATGGTGGTAATCTGCCCCATGTGAGCCGAAGAGCTAAGGAAAAAGATGTTTTCTAGAAAAGTAAAACATGGAAATTACCACATTAGCAAAAGCATATGGTCTCTCTCTTTCTTCATGCTAATACATAAAGCTTGTTTGTAACACAAAGTAAGGGAAAGTACAAATGCAGCGTGCAGCAGGAGACTGAACAGGTTTTCACAGCAACCTGTGTTGTTCGCGATGGAGCCTACGTAGTACTTGGCTCAATGGCAGGTGATCTGTTTGATAACCACC
Source organism: Canis aureus (assembly GCF_053574225.1). Taxonomy (NCBI): domain Eukaryota; kingdom Metazoa; phylum Chordata; class Mammalia; order Carnivora; family Canidae; genus Canis; species Canis aureus. The sequence continues at coordinate 82,967,988 of NC_135611.1, read as the reverse complement.
CCAGCTCCCATTCAGCTGTGGATACATCTTCAACCATCTAATAAACTCATGCTTCTCAGTGCTCTCTCTGTGGCAGCCCATCTGCAGAAGATCCAGGCCTGAGAACATTTTCAGATTGACATCCAATCCAAGCCCTCTCCTGATCACAGAATTAATTAAGTCAGACATTCTGTGATCCACTGTAAGAGTGTATATTATTCAGATACTGTGGGCTGTGCAGGGCAAAGGAGGAACACAGGAATGGATCATGCATTTGCCATATTTTTGACCCCCCAGTCAGGGAAAGTTACTCATTCTGAGAGATCGTCTTTGGCCCACATCTGGCCATCTCTTCTCCCTAATTCTGTGAGGTGGTTCATCTGTGTTGCCACAGCCGACCCACACTCGGGGAGGTTAAAACCAGCATGGTGGCAAGGTCACAGTGAATCGGGATAAAGGATTTGTTAAAAAGTAGCCAGGTCCAGCTCATCTCCAGCATGCCTCAGGAATATAATGGTTGCCGAAATGTGATCCAGAAATCGAATGTTTGTCAACAAGGCAGGGTGGATAGAAAACATTAGAATAAACTAGACCGTGGTCTCTAGACACTTGAATTGGCTCATCATCTACTTAGTCCCCAGGAACATCCCCTCCCGTCCCTTCCTCTTTCCAGACCAGGCTCATTGCTCGTGTGATAGGGATATACTGGGTCGTGACCCTCAGGGGCACTCATGGTGACATGGGTGTGCTGCCCAACCCCAGTTGATCCATCAGCAAGTGGCACTTCAGGGGTCTTACATCTCAAGAGATCCCAGGGAAATAATCACTGTCCAAATGTGGCAGTTGTATACCAGGGGGTGGGGGTTGGCCTGGGGGTAGCCTAAGGTACACACATAGAGGCACACTGTTGAGAATATAAGACAGTTACAGAACTGACTAAAAGTGACTCCTCTTTATTATCACCATGCACCAGCAATTCTAAAGAATGTCAATGGTAAAGTGCTCCTCCCCACAAGAGCAAACTACCCCTGGGGGCGAACTCACGGTAGACCTGGTATTTATTTGCAAGGGTCAGGGGCCACAAATATCAGTCTCTCTGCCCTCTAGGAGTTCAGAGTCCCTCCAGAGTTTATGATGATCATCTGTGCGAGAGACTCTCAGCAGGAGCCCAGATAATCTAAGGAGAAGCCAATGCTGTGCAAGAGGCAACTAGATTATCTGTGTAATGTGTATATGTTCCTGTGTAATCCCAGTCACCTCTAACCATTTTACAGATGTCCTTTTATGCCATAAGAGAGATATCCTAATGCTATTATGGGTCTGGGGTCAGTAGGCTTTAATAGATTCATACAGTGTTTGAATATCCTTCCTTCAGCCAATCTTCCAGTTTAGGGTTACTCACAACGTTGAAAAGGAACTTCTACTTCTGTGTGTGTGTATGTTTCTGTCACTGTTTCTGTGGTGTACATTGTAAGGTTTTTCTATGTAAGGTTTTTCTCTCTAATTGGGGATTTCTTTAATAAGCTACTAGAAATTCAATTGGAGATGTAGGATTTTCGAGCCTGATGAAATGGTAGACTCATTCCCAAGTGTAGAGGTTCCTGATATCAGACTGAGCTGATACTTCTTTATTGTTTCTTCCCATTTGTTTATTGCTAAAATACATACTAAGGATTTTTTAAATTGAAGTACAGTTGACACAAAATGCTACATGAGTTTCAGGTGTACAGCATGGTGATTCGACAATTCTTTGTGTTATGCTGTGTTCATACAAGTGTGACTACTATCTGCACCGTACCACTGACTCTATTCCCTGTGCTGTGCTTTTCATCCCTGTGACTTGTTCATTCCATAACCCTAAGGCTGAATCTCCCACTCCCCACCACTGATATTTCTCATCCTTCCATCCCTTTCCTCTCTGGCAACGACCAGTTCATTCTCTGTATTTATGAGTGAAATTGTATGGTATTTGCTATTCTCTGTTTCACTTATCTCAGGTTCGGCCATGTTGTCACAAATGGCAAGATCTCATTCCTTTTTATGGAATCTAGGTTCGGCCATGTTGTCACAAATGGCAAGATCTCATTCCTTTTTATGGCTGAGTAATACTCCAGTGTGTGTGTATCTATATATATAGATATAGATATAAATATAGATATATTGTATTTTCTTTATCCATTCATCTATTGTTGCTTCTACATCTTGGCTACTGTAAATGCCACAGTAAACATAGGGGTGCATATATTTTTTAAAAATATTTATTTATTTATTGATCTATTTATTTATTTATTTATTTATTTATTTATTTATTTATTTGAAAGCACTAGTGTGGGGGAGAGTCAGAGGGAGAGAGAGCAGTTCAAGCAGACTTCCCATTGAACATGGAGCCCAACATGAGGCTCGATGCCAGGGCCCTGAGGCCATGACCTGAGCCATAATTAAGAGTCCAATGCTCAACCGACTACACCACCCTGGCACCCCTACATCTATCTTTTTGAATCAGTGCTTTTGGTTTTTTGGGTAAATATCCAGTTAGTGAAATTACTGGATCATAGGATATTTCTACTTTTAATTATCTAAGGAGCCTCCAACCTGTTTTCCAGAGTGGCTGAACTAGTTTGCATTCCTACCAACAATGTATGAGAGTTCCTTTTTCTCCACATCCTCAATAACACTTGTTACATCCGTCTTTTTTATTTTAGCCAATCTGATTGGTGTGACATGATATTCCACTGTAGTTTTGATTTGGATTTCCCTGATGATTAGTGATGTTAAGCATCTTTTTGTATATCTATTGGACATATCTGTGTCTTTCAGGAACTGTCTATCCAGGTTCTCTGCCCATTTTTCATCGGATTGTTTAGTTTTTTTATGTTGGGCTGTAAAAGTTCTTTATACATTTTGGATATTAACCCCTTATCAGATATTTCCTTTGCAAATATTTTCTTTTCACTAGGTTGCCGTTTTGTTTTGTTAATGGTTTCCTTTACTGTACAAAAGCTTTTTATGTGGGTATCATCCCAATAGTGTATTTTTACTGTTGTTTCTTTTACCTAAAGAGACCTATCCATAAGTATGTTGCTAAGGGCAATGTTTAAGAAATTATTGGCTTTGTTTTCTTTTAGAATATTTATGGCTTCAGGTCTCACATTTAGGTCTTTCATCTATGTGGGGTTTATTTTTGTATATGGTGTAAGAAAGTGACACAGTTTCATATTTTTGCATGCAGCTGTTCAGTTTTCCCAGCACAATTTATTGAGGAGGCTTTTTCCCATTATAAATTCTTGACTTCTTTGTGGTAGATTGACTTTATAAGTGTGGGTTTATTTGTGGGCTCTCTGTTCACTTCCAGTGATCTCTGTGTCTCTTTGTGCCATATTCTTTTGATTGTTGTACTATTTTGATTACTATAGCTTTGTAGAAGATCTTGAAATCTGGGATTGTGATGCTCCAGCTTTGTTCTTCTTTCTCAAGAGTGTATTGGCTATTCAGGGTCTTTGGTAGCTTCACACAAATTTTAGTATTATCTGTATGGCCATTTTAAAATTATTCTAATCCATGAGCATAGACCATTTTGCCATTTGTTTGATCATCTTCAGTTTCTTTCGTCGATGTCTTAGGTTTTTAGACTACGAATCTTTCACCTTCTATGTTAAGTTTATTCCTAGGTGTTTTATTCTTTGTGGTACAATTATAAATGGGATGGTTTTCTTAATTTCTCTTTCTGCTACTTCATTATTAGTGTATAGAAAGGCAACGGATTTATGAATATTAATTTTGTATCCTGCAACATTATGGAATTCATTTATTCTAGGGTTTTTGATGGAGTCTTTAGGATTTTGTATCTATAATATGATGCCATCTGCAAATAGTGACAGTTTTACTTCTTCCTTACCAATTTGGATGTCTTTTATTTCTTTTCCTTATCTGTTTGCTACAGCTAAAACATCCACTACCATGTTGACTAGAATTGACAAAAGTGGGGATTTTTGTCTTGTTTCTGATCTTAGAGGAAAAGTCTCAGGTTTTCACCATTGAGTATGACATTAGCTATGGATTTGTCCTTTGGCCTTTATTATGTTGAGGTATGTCCTTCTAACCCCATTTTGTTGAGAGTTTTTATTATGAATAAGTGTCGAATTTTGTCAAATGCTTGTTTTGCATCTACAGAGACCGTCATAGGATTCTTATCCTTTACTTTATTAATGTGGTATAGCTCGTTGATTGATTTGCAGATACTAAACCACCATTGTATCCTCAGAATAAATCCCACTATGAATGTCCTTTTAATGTGTTAATGAATTTGGTTTGCTAATATTTTGCTGAGGATTTTTTAATCTGTGTTCATCAGGGATTTTGGCCTATAGTTTTCTGTTTTTGTAGTGTCTTTGCCTGGTTTTGGTATTAGGGTAATGCTAGTCTAATAGAATCCTTCCTTCCTCTTCTATTTTCTGGAATAGTTTATTAACTCTTGCTTAAATGTTTGGTGGGCATTTGCTTCAATGTGGATGGAACCGGAGGGTATTATGCTGAGTGAAGTAAGTCAATCGGAGAAGGACAAACAGTGTATGTTCTCATTCATTTGGGGAATATAAATAATAGTGAAAGGGAATATAAGGGAAGGGAGAAGAAATGTGTGAGAAATAGCAGAAAGGGAGACAAAACATAAAGACTCCTAACTCTGGGAAATGAACTAGGGGTGGTGGAAGGGGAGGAGGGCGGGGGGTGGGAGTGAGTGGGTGACGGGCACTGAGGGGGACACTTGACGGGATGAGCACTGGGTGTTATTCTGTATATTGGTAAATTGAACACCAATAAAAAATTAATTTATTAAAAAAATAAAAAAAAATATTTAAAAAAATAAAGGTTTGGTGGAATTCACCTGTGAAACCATCTAGTCCTGGACTTTGTTGTTTGGGAGATTTTTTTTTTTTTTTTTGGCTGATTCAATTTCCTTACCAGTAATTGATATGTTCAGATTTTCTATTTCTTCCTGACTCCATTTTGAAAGATTGTATGCTTGTAGGAATTTATCCATTTCTTCTAGGTTTTTCAATTTGTTGGCATATACTCTTTCATAGTAGTCTCCTATAACCCTTTGTATTTCTGTGATGCTAGTTCTTACTTACCTTTCATTTCTGATTTTATTTGGGTCCTCCCTTCATTTTTCTGGATGAGTCTGGATAAAGGTTTATCAATTTTGTTTATCTTTTCAAAGAACCATCTCTTGGTTTCACTGAATTTTTTATTGTTTATTCAGTCTCTGTTTATTTATACTGTGATCTTTATTATCTCCTTCCTTCTACTAACTTTGGTCTTTGTTCTTCTTTTTGGTGTAAGGTTAGATTGTGTACTTAAAATTTTTCATGTTTGTTGAGGTAGGCTGTTGAGGTTGACTTATGGTGTCATAAAATTCCCTCTGAAAACTGCTTTCTTTGTTTCCCAAAGATTTGGGATCACTATGTTTTCATTTACATTTATCTCAGTGTATTTTTTATTAAGCCATTGGTTGATTAGTAGCATGTCGTTAGCATCCATGTGTTTGTGGGGTTTTTTTCCTACTTTTATTCTTGTAATTGATTTCTAGTTTCATACTGTTGTGGTCACAAAAGATGCTTGTTTTGAGACATATTTTATGGCTTAACATGTGCTCCATCCTGGGAGAATGTTCCATGTACACTTGAAAAGAATGTATATTCTGTTGGTTTTGACAGTCTACTCTGTATAACTGTTAGGTCTATCTGATCTGATGTGTTGTTCAAGACAACTTTTTCCTTATTGATTTTCTGTTTGGATGATCTATCCATTAGTGTAAGTCTGGTGAAGTCCTCTATATCATTGTATTACTGTCAATTTATTCCTTTGTGTCTTTTTGCTTTGTGAATTTTGTTGCTCCAATGTTGTACATAGATATTTACAATTATTATATCCTCTTGCCTTCCTTTGTCTCTTACTATAGTCTTTGTGATTAAAGTATATTTTGTCTGATAGACTATTTTTGTTTTATTTTTTCCTGCTCTCATTTGCATGGAATATCTTTGCATACCTTCATTTTCAATCTCTATGTGCCTTTAAGTCTGAAGTGAGTCTCTTGTGGGCAGCATATAGATGTGTCTTGGTTTTTTATTCATTCCACTACCCTCTGTATTTTGATTTTAAGTATTTAGACCATTTACATCTAAAGTAATTTATCAATAGGTATGTACTCATTGCCATTTTACTAATTGTTTTCTGGTTGTTTTTGTAGTTCTTGTTTTATTCTTTTTTCTTGTGATTGAGGACTATTGTGTTATGCTTGACTTTCTATTTTTTGTGTATCTATTAAAGGCTTTTAGTCGGTGTTTACCATGGAGTTCATGTATAACATCTGAAGTATATAGCAATCTATATTAAATTGACAATAACTTAAGTTTGAACACATTCTAAAAGAACTCCATTTTTATGACCCACCTCCACATTTTTGTATATATTTTCATATTTTACATCTCTTTTTTTGTGATTCCCCTTAACTATTTTTTTTACACATAATTGACTTTACTATTTTTGTCTTTTAATCTCTATACTGGCTCCATAAGTGATTGTGCTACTACCTTTACTGTATGTTTGTTTCTACTCGTGAAATTTTTCCCTTCCATAATTTTCTTCTAATTGTGGCCTTTTTTTTTCAAGTAAGAAGTCCTTTTTAACATTTCTTGTAAGGCTACTTTAATGGTGATGAACTCCTTTAACTTTTGTTTGGGAAACTCTTTATTTCACCTTCAATTCTGAATGATAGTCTTCCAGATAGAGTATTTTTGGTTGTAGATTTTGGCTTTTTCCCCCCCTTTTAGCACTTCAGATATATCATGCCACTTTCTTCTGGTCTGCAAAGTTTCTGCTGAAAAATAAGCAGAAAGCCTTATGGGGTTGACCTTGTGTGTAACTAATTGTTTCTCTCTTGCTCTATTTTTTTTTTTTTTTAGAAATTTTTTTAAAGATTTTATTTATTTATTCACAAGAGACAGAGAGTGAGAGAGAGAGAGAGAGAGAGAGGCAGAGGGAGAAGCAGGTTCCATGCAGGGAGCCCCACATGGGACTCCATCCTAGGTCTCCAGGATCACGCCCTGGGCTGAAGGCAGCGCTAAACCGCTGAGCCACCCGGGCTGCCCTCTCTTGCTCTTTTAATATTCTCTCTTTATCTTTAACCTTTGCCATTTTAATTGCTATCTGTCTTGGTGTGAATTTCATTGGATTTGTCTTATTTTGAACTCTGCTTCTTAAAACTGGATATCTGTTTCCTTCCCGAGGATAGGGAAATTTTCAGCTATTATTTCTTCAGATGAGTTTGCTGCCACTTTTCCCTCTCGGACCCCCTTAACATGAATGGTTGTTCACTTTATGTTGTCCTAGAGGTCCCTTAGCCTATCCTCATTCTTAATTTTTTGTTTTCTTTCTCTGTTCAGCTCAGATGCTTTCCATTACCCTGTCTTCCAGATAACTGATCTATTCTTTTATATCCTCTAATCTGTTGATTCCCTATAGTATATTTTTAATTTCAGTTAATGTGTTCTTTAACTCTGATTGTTTTTTCTATATATTTTCTATTTCTTTGTTGAATTCTGAGCTCTTCCACTCTTGCCATCAGTCCACAAAACATCTTTATGACCATTATTTTCAACCGTTTATCAGGTATATTGCTCATTTACATTTAATTTAGTTCTTTTTCTGAGGTATGTCTGTTCTTTCATTCTTTTCATTTGTCTACTCATTTTACTTGGCTTTCTGTGTTTGTTTCTAAGAATTAGGCAGAACAGCTACTTAAACTAGAAGGAATAATCTTGTATGATTATCCCCTGTGTAGACTGTATGTGCCTAGTGACTTTAGGTGACTGCCTAGGGGTCCCAGGTCACTCCATGCTGGGGCCACCCTGGTGGGATGGCATAGGCTGGGTCGGGGTGGTCCTGAGGGAATCTGTGCAAAGGGCACTGTAGTCTGACAGCTGAAGCTAAAGTGGGTGCAAGCCAGGGGATCACAGAACTCTCTGTGCAGAGGTTATCTTGGCAAGATAGCTAATGCTGAAATGGACAAGGGGGGCTGGGGAAATCCCAGTTCTCTCCACACAGATGGTGCCCCAACAGAGCAGCTGAAACCAAAGTACATATAAGCCAGGGGGTTTCGGGGCTTTTTGTGCTTTTGTGCTGCAGGCACCTTGGGAGGACAGTTGAAGCTGAAGTCGATGCAAGCTCCATCTGGAGCCAAAGAAGGCTCAGGCCAGAAGATCCTGGGGCACCTTGCACTGGGGGATCCTGGCAAGTTGTGAACCAACTTGTGGGTTTAGAGTATTCTTGGGTGCTTTGCAAAGGTGTCACCTTCCTGAGATGGCTAGAGCTGTAGTGAGCACTGACCTGGGTGTCCCAGTGTGCACCATGCTGGGACTGCCTTGGTGGCTGATGTGGGCTAGGGGATCAGGGCTCATGGAGGTAGTAACTGTCTAGGGCACCCAGACCATGTTCCTGTCTACACTATTGAGGTTGAAGAGGAATGTAAACCATGCCACTCACCAGCCCCTCTGAGGCAGAGAGAGTTCCAGTAGCTTCCCACCATTTGGCTGAATTCCAATCAGATCCTTTATATTCTAGTTCCTATTTTCCAGTAGCTTCCCACCATTTGGCTGAATTCCAGTCAGATCCTTTATATTCTAGTTCCTATTTTAAGTGTGTGTGTGTGCGTGTGTGTGTGTGTGTGTGTGTGTTTCTGTGCCCCAGGGCTTTGGAGGCCAGTGTGGACTAAGGGCCCAGAACTCACTGAAGCAACAGGATAGCCTTGACTCCAGACCCTGCTCCTCTCTGTGCTTTCAAGGTGGAAGAGGATTGTCAACTGTGGCACTCATAGCCCCTCCATCCTGGAGCTATCTCCAACAGCTGCTCCCACCATTCAGTAGAGTTCTAGGGCTGGATATTTTGTGTTCTGGTTATCTTTTTAAACTGCTGCAGTTCACAGTGTTGAAAGAGGAGAAAGTCCCTTCATTACTGTGTCTCCATCTTTCTTGCCATTCTCTATATGGTCTATCTTTTCTTGTTCTTGACATGTTGAATCAGGCTCAGTTTTACTTCTGGAGGAATTGTTCTATATGTAGATATATATTTGTTCTGTCTATGGAGGAGGTAAGTTTAGGGTCTTCTGCATCACCATCTTGAACCAGAGATCCACAGTAAAGATTTTTTGAAGGATTTTTTCAATTGTTAGCTTTGTTTTGTTACCCATTAGACCTATCTTGGATTTTCGTTCTTGGGCAGATTGCATTCATGTACCAACATAGATTTTTGTCATTCTGTTTTCACAGAACAATTTCTTAACAGAAAGTTGCATCATTGACTGCAAAATCTCCTAAGTAATTTAGCAAATGGAAAACATGATAAGGGAAACATGGCCCAAATATGGCAGTACTTGATGTGAATTGTGGCAGATTCTGAGGAAATAAGATTACATAATAAGTGAAACATAAAGAGATGAATTGCCTGACAAGTATGCCGCCAGTGGGCTTATGAGACACTTCAGAAATGACACAAATAGCAGTAATCAACTATGAGTCAGCATTCTTCCAAGTCCTACACAAGGATAAACTTTAGATCCAAACTGATCTTAAGTTAAAGAGCCAGATTTTAGGGTAACTGATGGATGGGATTTCCTTTATTGCCCTTGTGTTATATGCTCCATCGGTATACCTGAAAGTTGCCAACATACAAGTGAGATCACATAGTATTTGTCTTTGATATTTCAGTTCACAGAAGGCCCTCAAGATGCATCCATGTTTTCACAAATGGCAATATTTCCTTCCTTTTTATGGCTGAATATTATTCTACTGCATTATTACCACTGATAAAAATACCACATTTTTATTCTTTATCCATCAAGGACACATAGGTTGTTTCCATATCTTTGACTATTGTAAGTAACACTGCATTGAACATGGGAGTACATAGATTTTTATAAGTTAATACTTTTGTTTTCTTCCTATAATTACCCAGAAGTAGAATGGCTGACTCATATAATAGTTCTGTTACTTTGGAAAACCTCCATACTGTTTTCCATCAGAGCTCCACTGATTTATATTCTCACCAAGAGTGTTCCCTTTGCTCCACTTCTTCACCAGCACTTGTTATTTCTTGTCTTTTTTTGTAATAGCCATTCTAATAGGTGTAAGGTGATATTGTGGTTTTGATTTGTATTGCCCTAATTGATGGATGTTGAACACCTTTTCACATGCCTATTGATTATGTATATGTCTTCTTTGGAAAAATGTCTAGTCATATTCCCTACCCATGTTTTAATCAGATTATTTTTCTGATATTCAGTTGTAGGAGTTCTTTATATGTTTTGGAGATTAAACTCTGATGAGGTATGTGATTTGCAGATATTCTTTCCCATTCAGTAGGTTCTTGGTTGCCTTTTCATCTTTTTGATGATTTCCTTTGCTGTGCAGAGTCTTTTACAGTTTTATATAGTCTGACTTCTTTATTCTCCTTTTTTTGTCTTTTTAATTGGTCCGATCCGAAAAAATTATCACCAAGACTGATGGCAAGGAGCTTACCACCTATGTTTTTTTCCAGGAGTTTTATGGTTTCAAGTCTTATGTTCAAATCTTTAATTCATGTTGAGTTAGGTGGATTTCTTTTTTAAGATTCTTTTTTAATTTATTTGAGAGAGAGTGAGCGAGCATGAGCTGGAGGGAGGGGCAGAGGGAGAAGGACAAGCAGATTCCATACTGAACAGAGAGCCTGAGGCAGGGGCTTAATCTCAGACCCCTGGGATCATGACCTGAGCCAGGGATCAAGTCCTGCAACGGGCTCTCCACAGGAAGACTGCTTCTCTCTCTGCCTATGTCTCTGCCTCTGTGTCTCTCTCATGAATAAATAAATAAAATATTTTAAAAAATATTTGGTAGAATTGACCAGAGAAGATATAGTTCTAGTCATTTCCTTGTTGGGAGGTTTTTTATTACTGATCCAATCTTTACCAGTAATTTGTTCAGATTTTCTATTTCTTAATGATTCAGTCTTAGTGAGTTGTATAGGTCTAACAATTTATCCATTTCTTCTAGGTTGTTTATTTTAGTTATAACCTCACGTCTTTTTTTTTTTGAGAGAGAAAGAGAGAGAATGAGCTGCTTGGAGTGGGAGGGGGGCAGAGGGTGAGAGAGAATCAAGCAAGCTCCACGCCCAGCATGGGGCTTGATCTCACCACCCTGAGATCGTGACCTGAGCTGAAATCAAGAGTCAAACTTTTAACTGTGTCACCCCGGTGCCCCTCTCCTCTTTCATTTCTAATTTTGATTCTCTCTCTTCTTCTGGGTGAATTTAAATATAGATCTGTCAATTTTGTTTACAGTCCTATGTTCCTAGTAAACAGAAGTTCTGCTGACCACTAGTGCCAGCAACCTAGGGTGTCCCCTGGGATGCAGCCGTAAAAATGTGGGTGCTGGATAAGGGTATAGTTTCCTTCTGGTAGATACTAGTGAGTTGGAGCAAGTCTGAGGGAGAGAGCAAAGATGGTACTCAACAGCCTCTGCCTTGGGAGAGTATTTCAGAGGCCCCTAGCTGTATGTTAAGGTAAGGAAAAAAGCCTCTTTCACAGAAAATCAGTGCTTTTCAATCACTGGAAGCTCTTGAAAACTAGTCAGTTCACTATAGCTTTGTGGGTCTCAAGGTCTATTAGTTTTCAAAGCAAGATGGTTTGGGGAGCTCATCTCAGGCACAAGTGTTCAAAGTTGGGGCACCCAATATGGAGTTCAAACCTTTTGCTTTTTTGAGAGAAACTTGGGATTTTGAATCCTGATTCAGGGTCACAGGACCAGGGATGGGGTTTATTCCAAGATTGTGTCTCAGCCTCTCTTACCTGCTTTCAGCGGGGGCGGGGGGGGGGGGTGGTGTGCCTACCATGTAGGAGCCACTCAACTACTATTGGTTTTCTTTTGTTTTTGTTTTTGTTTTTTAAGATTTTATTTTTATTTATTCATGAGAGACATAGAGAGAAAAGCAGAGACGTAGACAGAGGGAGAAGCAGGTTCCTTGCAGGGAGCCCGATGTGGGCCTTGATCCCAGAACCCTGGGATCACGCCCTGAGCCAAAGGCAGATGCTCAACCACAGAGCCACCCAAGTGCCCTGGTTTTGACTTTTCAGAGGAAATTGTTCCCTGTGTAGCTGTAGATTCAGTGAGTCCCTAGGAAGAGGTGGATTCAGAATCTTCCTACATTGTCGTCAACCCCCCAGATGGGTTTTAATAGCAGTCTGTCTTAGTGCCTTTATGAGTATTATCAGCATCTGTGCCTGTTCCCTCATCTATATATTGGGAATTCAAGTACATACCTCCCAACTGTTGAGATGGCTTAGCTGACACCTCAAGCTCACCATTCTCAGGACTGTGGCAGAACCCTTGCCCCAACCATGTCTGGACTCTCTGTATTTGGCTAAGTGGAAGAGGGACTTTCAGGGAGGCCTGCTTCCTATCAGCATACTTCCGCCTTTATAATGGTTTTATCTTAATCACTTCTGTGTATGGTTGATTCTTTATGTAAATCTTATTAAGCTTAATCACCTGTAAGTAGTTTTTATTTCTTTAGCTTTACAAAACTAAATAAGGACTAAAGCAAAATGTTCGAGAGCCTTCTCTGCAAAGGAGTTAGAACACTTGCCTCATGTCTCAAGGTACCATTGACCAGAAAATGCTTTACTGTAGCACTGTCCACTAGAACATTCTGCAGGGGTGGAAATACTGTATATTTGTGGCCACTAGCCACATATGGCTATTGAGCACTTAAAATGTGGTTAGTATGACTGAGGAACTAAATTTTTAAATTTTAGTTAATTTAAATACTCAAAGGTATCTAGGGGCTATCACTGGACAGCTCAGGTCTATAGCATAAATAGTGATGTATCCTTAAAATTAAATGACTAATTCAGTCAGTTGGAACAAAATGGTTGTCTTCTTAAACAAGTCAGATTACATCAATTTTTTTTAATTCAAATAAGGTATTTATATCCAGAAAAACAACAGCCTCTGCAAAATTAAATATCCATACCTTGAAATTTCAGCCTTTGGTCCAACTGAGAGGTGTTCATGTCTCAGTCTCCCTATAAATGCTGGTTAAATTAAGGCTTATCTTATAGTTGGTGCTCAGTAAACATGTGATATGTGAACTGTTAATTCTGCAACTGGTAGAAAATGTGCATTTCTAGCTATGTGCCTCATGCAATGCTTCATATGAATATGCTTGCCCCAATTCTTCTACTGTTGTTTTTTCTTAGATGAGAAGGAGCTAAAGAAATTGTAAAGTTAAAGAATGACTGTGTGGTCATGCTATGATTTCATTATTGTTTCTCAAGGGAAATTGAAAGAATGGTCTTTGGTCCTCTATGGCACCTCTGTGCAGCCATACTCACCAACCAACGAGTTTCCTAAAGTAGAACGTGTCCGCTATAGCCGAGTCGAAGACCCCACGGATGACTATGGCACAGAGGATTATGCAGGTGAGTTGGCTTCCACGAGGGACATGAGCTAAAGAAAGAACTCTTGTGCATCACCTCACCATGCAGAGATCAACTTCTACCCATATTCTAATAGATTTTCTTCCATCTTCTTTTCTATCCCCCCAGATATTTGCATGTGTATATTCAGAAAACTGTGTTTTTTCTTCAAATCTAAAAGCATACTATATAGAGTTTTCACATCATTTTTCTTTCTCTTGTGGTTAAGAGCATATTTCCCTGTTGTCACATATCCTCACAACAGATATTTAAAGGACAGCATAATAGTCCATCCTATGATTGTACTGTATTTAATACATAATCTGGGATTTGTAGTTGCTTAGAGTTTTTACACTATTTTAAATAAGGTTTGGATGAACATCATTATTTTATCAGTCTTTATATCTTTAATTATTTCTGTAGAATGGAGTTCTGAGAACTATTATATCAAAGGAAATAAACAGTTTGAGGGCTTGGACAATTAGGTCACATTCCTTTCCCAAAAAGATGTACCAGTCTATGCTGTGAGCAGCTGTGCATTTATTATACTCATTCCTGCCAAAATTAGAAAGAAAAAAGTAAAAAAAATTAAATTAATTTTTATAGCTTTATTAAAAAGTTATTTTTCCTCTATAGTTCTAGGAATTAAACATAATCGCATTTTACCTATTTTTCTATTCAAATTAACACCAATTCTCTTATCTATTTTTAAGAACTCTGTATTTTATTGTCTCACATTTTTCCATATAGTAGTTCCGCTTTATCCAGTTTCATCCCCCTAACCTAAGGTTTCCTAGTAGTATTACTACTACTACTCAGTAGCATCCCATTGTTAAGGGTAAGGAAGCCAGTGATCCTCCATCTGATAGATCATCAGGTCATTAGCAGCTTAATGCTACATTACCATACCCACATCATTCCCCTTACTTTGTCTCACCATATAGGCATTGTATCGTCTCACATTGTCACAAGAAGTACCATACAAGATATATAGACTACATTCACATCCTTTTATTGTAGTGTATTGATTTGATTGTTCTATATTGTTAGCTTCTTACTGTGCCTAGTTTAAAAATTAAACATAGTATCAAGCATCCATTGAGGTTCTTGGAACATATCCCCCACAGATAAGTTGGGGGAGGAACAATGTTTGCTGAAAACATTTTCTCAGTTATTGCTTGCTTCCAAAATGTAGCTTTTGTGTTGTTTTAATGGAAAAAGAAAATTGGAGGGTAGGGTTTATAGTTTCAGATCTCACTTGCTCTCCTTTAAAAAAAAAAAAGTTTTATTCTTTAAAATCAACTAAGTATCCATATCCATTTTTTTCTAATCTTTGATTTTTACATTTGTTAATCCATATGGAACTTACTTTGGTTTATGAGACATAGGATGAAATATGTCTTTATTTTTGAAAGAGACTAACATTATTGACTGAATTATCATCCCTTCTTTTACTAGCTTAGGATCTTCCCTTTTTTTTTTTAATATTTTATTTGAGAGGGAGAAGCAGACTCCCCACTCAGCAGAAAGCCTGACACAGGGTTCAGTCCCAGGACCCAGGATCATGACCTGAGCCAAAGGCAGAGGCTTAACTGACTGAGCCACCCAGATACCCCAGGAGCTTTCCTTTATAACAATAGAATAAATTCTGTTGAACATCTTCTTGTTTTCATAACAATTCTTAACTCCGCTTATAAAGATCACATTGGCATTTAACATGAATTTACACGCAACCTCATAGGAAGAATTATTTAGGTGAGAATTGTTTTTACAATATATACTCTTTCCATCCAAAACACAGATCATGTCCCCTAAAATTTTATTGAAATCTTTTAATTTTTTTGTTGTATTCTTCTCAGTGTTATTCCTATTTATTTTGGGGTCTTGTTGCTATTATAATGGTAAAGATGCCATATTTTCCAACTAGTATATGCTGGTATCCAGGAAATCTATTGGTGGTTGCATCTTTATCTTCTAACTGGCCATTCTGCTCAACCTTCTAATTATTATGTTTAAGAGTTGATTTTCTGGAGCAGTTTAGGTATTATACCCATATCATCTGCAATTTTTTTTCCCTACTTCAAAGTATAGCTCTGGATTTCTGTCTCATTGCATTGACTCACTCAAAGGAACATTCAGTTCTCCTGGGATACAATATAATACTTAATGAACAAAGCTGCTCCCAAGAGAAAACTATTTGTAAATAGCAATTTAATGTGCCTTTAGATGAGAATTGTATTCTTTTTCTAGATACTAAAGTACTTCATTAATCACCCTAACAGAATATCTTAAACATGCACATGGTTGCTTTTATTCTAAACAGGTAGTATCCTAGAGGCCATCGTAAGCTTGAATAATTTAAACCAGTTGAGCCAACCAGAGCTTGACTGTGTTAGATTTTGTCTTACTTGGTTTTGAGCTTATAATATTACTATTCACCTTATAACTAGCAAACCATTTCATCTTCTCTGATAGGAGAAAGGGTATCCACAAACATAAACTGAGCATAATAATAACCTGTTGCTGTATGCCTTATGCTATGTTTCCAATCCACATTTTGATAATGTTAAAATTCTGAACAAATGGTTACATATCCCTGTGGTTTTTCTCATTACATCTCCGAAATGTCCACACGGACACTTGTGTGAGAACAAAGACAATTATTCCATTATTACCCTGCAACCTAAAATGCTCAACTGCATCTGGGACAGTTTAAGATTACAAAAGAAATAGCACAGCATGTGAACTTGCCATACGGAGCCCTTTGGCACGTATAAAGAATAAGTTGTGGGGGTTAATTGCAGAAATCATCTGGTGAAAATTTAGGGCCACCCATGATTCCTTTTCTTCAGAGCTGTGATTTTCACCTTCATGAAGAAGTCAGCTTGGCTAGAGGCACTGATGGTATCAGCATAACCAGATACCTCTACTGTTTCATCAAATTCCGGGGGCCATAGGACCCACGGCTGGCTGGGCATCAACCCTTACATACACCCTCTCCTGCTGTATCACAGCAGAGAGCTAAAAGGTCCCAAGTTACAGTCACTGTGGAATTTAATTTAGAGGTCCGCTTTAAGGCTTAGAGAACAAAGAGAAACAGTGCTGTCACATGACTTGTGATTCATTGGAAGTATGTCTATCTCCAGTCTGCATTCATTTTGAAAGCTCATCACTAGTACCTCATTTACTTCCCCTGTGTGTAGGGGATGTGGACTAAGAAGAGGGACCCATGTTAATCCTCATGCTCCTATCTGTATGATTCTGGACAAGCCACTCTAACTCTTGGAAAGTGTGTTTTCACACTGCATAAATGAGGGTGTTTGAATACAATATTTTTGTCTAAGTCATTCCTCCCAGGTTCTACCATTTTATGTTCTGGCTTAGTAACTGTAGAACAGAGTCTTGTAATGACTAAAGGAGGTCGAGGTTTAACAGTAAATCCTTTTGATTCAAATAATTATGGATCAGACATTTCTGACCTGTCAACTTACTGTTTGTACATTCTGTGCAGTATGTTTATTGCTAGTTAAAATCATGTGAGTTTTCCACAGCAAAGAGCTCCAAGATTATAAGACCCAATGTCCTAAGATATGGAGAACGAGGGAAAAGAGAGTTCAAGCAAGCAAAAGCTCTAGCCCTTGTAATTAGAAGGCTTTTCATCAATTATAAAAATCTCCATCTTTCTGGCATTTTTTCTTCCTGCCTGTGCATTCTCCCTAACTCCATACCAAAGAATATGTCATGAGAGATTAGCAACCATCATCCTATAGGTCTGGAATTCCTTAAGCTTGCTTGCATTTTTAAAAATTTATGTCTAGTTGTCTTTTGTGGAGTTGCCCACTGGTCTGTGGGCAGGACACAATTTTAAATCTATTATCTGTGCCTTAAGTACCTGCTTTGTAATCCAAGACCAGATACTGATAAGCTTGCACCAGATGCCATAATGATGTTTCTTGCTGGCTATAGTATCTCAGAGGTATTCAGTGGTTTTAATGACCTTGGGCAAGCCAGACAATCTGGTCCAGGCTTTGAATAATAAACTTTTTCTCTTTTCTGTCAACAGCTTAACTTCTCATTTTTTATAAATCCAACATTTTTATCATTATGCATATTTAATTGCAGTCAGTTGCTTTTTGCTACAATGGCATTGTTCATTTGAATTCTGAGATATTTGTTATCTCCCACAAGGCAGCCATATGTGCTTTTTTTTGAAAACCGGGCCATGACTGGATTTACATTCTTGATACTTAGTAATTGAGGTTTTCCCCCAGAAGTCAAGAGTGCGTCTCCATGCTTACAGCCATGTTAAAGAAACTTTTACTGCCTAAGGAAGAAAAAAAGTCTTATTTTATACCAAATTCAAAGTAAAACTGACCTGCTTTAAAATCGTTTTTTCTAAGTGTTGTTTTAAATTTTTTATTTTTTTGAAAAGGTCCCTGTGACCCTGAGTGTAGTGAGGTTGGCTGTGACGGGCCAGGACCAGACCACTGCAATGACTGTTTGAACTACTACTACAAGCTGAAAAACAATACCAGGTAAAGAGGAGCCTGATCCGATCCCTGTAGCATGCCCTGGGTGTTCCCACGGGTGTGCTGGAGCCGTATCTGCTAATGTTCTCCCACCAGGACCAAAGCACAGAAAAGATGATGCCGCACTAGCCCACCACCTCCTGGTGTCATTCCAAATGCTGAAACCGATACTGAGTCATAGAACAGAAAATGTACCTATAGGCTATCAAGCTGCAGCTGTCTTATCTCACATTTGGAAGGGCGGTGGGGAGGAACCAGCTCCACATAGGACAGGTCTTCCCCCTCTAGACTTTTCCATTCCATGGACGTCGGATGCTAGAGCTAGGTTTGCTTTTCATGAAACTGTCAGCATACAGCCCAGTGACTGCTTTCCCACATTCCCATGTTTCAGAGGTGCTGGGCCTTACTTATCCTCACTCTTCCATGCTGGGCAGTGAGGTGGACCTGCTGGGACACCGTTATCTCTAAGCCCCTGGCTTGTGCCCCAAGTTGTGCAAATCTGTCCACAGGGAGGACCCTGGGAGAGTGATGGCAAGTCAGAGACTATCTGCCCCAGGCCTCTCTCACAGCCCTACCCCCCTCTTTGTCCCCCTTCAGGAAAAACTTACTATAGTAGCTGACCTGCAGAGAGTCCACACTTCAGTCATCCAGACAGACCCAGACATGTTCTATTCTAGTTCCTGTTTACATCCATGCTGGAATTTCAGTGCCTTAAAGGAAGGGCCCTTGGCTCCTGCAGGATCTCTCATCGCCTAGACCCGCAAAATGCCTGACATTTTCCTTGGTACTCAGTAAATATTTGTTGAATGAATAAACAAAGTGCTGTTCTTCAGTTATGGACAAACAATTTATTTAAGTTTATCATAACCAACCAAGTTTATTTACATCAAGTTAGACAATAGCACACGGGATCCATATGACAACACACAAAAACAGAAGTGAACCCTCATTAGCAACCTTTTTGTATAAAATCAGAGTTCCCACATAGTTTCCCTTCAATCCCAGACCACAACCTTCCTCTTGAGACTCAGTTTCTAAACATCATCCCCTTTAATGAAGAGCTGGACCCAAACCGGAATTGGTTCAAACTAAGACATGCCTTACTTAGTGGACTTGGTTGGTGTGGCTGCCTTGCTACTTCAGTGCCCTACACAGGAAAAGGCTTCAACCAACAGAATTTGGCTCTTCAGATATGGTGTTACTTTCATGGTTTATAAAGGATTTTGAGATGTTAGACTGTTGTTGGTTGAGTGCCTCCAATAGTGCTGAAGACTCCATCTCTGGTGATGCTTCCCTTCTTTCTTATCATTCCACAATGCAGGATCTGTGTCTCCAGCTGCCCCTCTGGCCACTACCATGCTGACAAGAAGCGATGCAGAAAGTGTGCCCTCAACTGTGAGTCCTGCTTTGGGAGCCATGCTGACCAATGCCTGTCCTGTAAATATGGATACTTCCTAAATGAAGAAATCAACAGTTGTGTTATCCACTGCCCTGATGGATCATACCCAGACACCAGTGAGTTGATTTCAAATATTTGGGTTTTAGAGAGGAAATGTAAGGTTTTCATTTAAATGACATAAGGAGAGAAAGTGTGGCCTTGGTTATATCAAACAGAATCTGACCAGTTTTTACGAGAACATGTTAGAATTATAAAAATGAATTTATAACAATTTTTATAAAAAATAATTTATGTAAAAATGCTTGTAACTGTCAGGAAGTTCTCAAGTCCATCCCTAGATTCAGTGATTTGCTAGGAGGACCCACAAGACTTATTATATAGTTGCACTCATAAGCTCTTAGCTACTAAGTAAAGTCAGGAAAAGGTGCATAGGACAAAGTCAACAGAAAACCAACACTAGCTTCTAAGAGTTCTCTCCCAGAAATCCTCCAGCAACAGTTGGTCACAACACGTGTGAAATGTGGTCTACCAGGAAACTTCCTTAGAGTCTCAGTGGCTGGGGTTGTCATGAAGACACCCTCTGCCTGGAACATACCAAAATTCCAGGCTCCTAGAAGGAAAGCAGATGTTCAGCATAAAGCATATTGTTTGTACAGTTTAGGCACCATGATCCTCTCTGGTCAGGGTGATGGAAACCCTAAACCATCCTGAAATCCAAGTTCCCAAATACTAGCCCTGGGCCAACTCCATAAGCACGCTTTCAAAAGATAGCAGCCAAGCCTGTTCTTTTCTACATACTAACCAAAGGAGCCAGGCCTGGATCATATCAGTGTGTACTTCTCAAGAAGTTTATAAAACATGACTTTCATGTAGACATGTGTCAAAGACTACTAATGCCGGGCCATTAATGGGGAAATCTACAAAGTGATCAATGGATTCAAAGACTACCAAGTGTTACTGTCCACTAGGAAAGGCAAAATGAAGCCCGTTTCCTGAATTAGAGACAAAACTGAGTAACTTCCAGAGAGATCTGAGAAGATAGAATAGGAGGATCCTGAACTCACCTTGTCCCTCAGACACATGGAGATAACAGCTACATTTGTAAAACTCTGAAAGCCACCTGTAGACTAGAAGAACAGACCTGCCACAGTTAACTGTACGGAGAAGGCCACTTTGAAAAGGGCAGGAAGGAGGGAGACATAGTTGGAAACCAAACCCCTGGTCCACTAACTACTACCAGCAGGGAAATCACAAACATGGAGAAGGAAGTTGAATCCCCACAATGTCTGGCTTTAGAAAACAGGAGATATTAATTCCAATGGGACTTAGTTCTAGGAGAGCCTGAGGCAATAAGAAACTGAGTCCCCATCACCCTTAAAGATCCAGCATACTAAATAACGCAGAGGCAGCAGTTTGATATGAAGGAGATATATTGACTAATCTGCCAATATATCTGACAGAGATGTACAGAATATTTCACTAGAAACAGAAGTGCAGGTGCATGCTATTCCTCTCCCCCTCTCCAAGCCCTATATAGCTGGATGTTTGTGAGAGGTAGTTAACACTCATCATCTGCTTTGCTGTAGCTGTGTGCCCTTCCCTGTCCAACTCAACTCAGCAATCCTCCCTTCAAACTGGCTCGTGCCCCAACATATCTGCTTTGAAGGTGTCTCTTCAGAGTAACTCATGCCATAGGGAGGGAGGAGACAAGCTCACATAATAGCATACTTGCAGTCCCTGCAGTGGAACCTCATAGTTGGATATGCAAGAAGTAAGGCCTGCCCTTCAGGGTACCTGCGGTTCTGTTAGAAGGACAATTGCAGACAGCTAAGCTTACTGCTGGCCCAACTCACTAAGCCTATCATTGCTTCAGACAGGCTTCAACCTACCCAAGACACCATCCACAAAGTGGATCATTGTGGCTGGCTGGGCTGAAGGTAGTTGCAACTTAGTCACAATATGGGAGCACAGAGAGCCCACACAGGGGACACACCCAGGAATGTCTGGTTCTGGTAACCAGTGGGGGGGTTGCACTGTAGAACACCTCAGGACCTCTTTCACAAGGCCACTACTTTCAAGACCAGGAGACATAGCTGACTGTCCTACTACATTAAAAAAAAAAAATACATATAAAATATATATATATATATATATATATATATTTGTCCATATATATATGGACAAAATGAGGAGACAGGAATATATGGCAAATGAAATGGAAATAAAAAATATGCCTGATAAAGAACTCAAAATAATGTTCACTGAGATACTAGATTTGAGAAAAGAGCAGTGGATCTCAGTGAGACCTTCAACAAAGAGAAAGAAAATGTAAACAAAACAAAACAAACCTGATGAATTTCAGAATTGAAATAGAAATAAATGGAATCAAAGTAGATCAGAAGATGCAGGACAGATCAGTAATGTAGAAGACAAGGTAATAGAAAACAACCCAATCCAGCTGAACAACAAGAAAAAAAGAGTAAAAACTGAGAATAGATTAAGTGAACTCTGGAACACCATCAAGCATAGTAATGTGCACATTATAGGGGTCCCAGAAGGAGAAGAGAGAGAGAAAAGGGGCAAAAAACTTATTTGAAGAAATAATAGCTAAAAGCTTCCTTAACTTGGGGAAAGAAGCAAACATTCAGGTCCAGGAAGAACAACGAACCCCTAACAAGATGAACCCAAAGAGATCCAAACCAAGACACACAATAATTAAAATGGCAAAGGTAGTGATAAAGAGAGAATTTTAAAAGCAGCAAGAGAGAAGCAAAAAGGTATATACAAGGGAAACCCAAGAAGGCTATCAGTTGATTTTTCAGCAGAAACTTTGCAGGCCAGAGGAGAGTAGCATGCTATATTCAAACAAAAAAACCTACAACCAAGAATACTCTACCCAGAAAGGGTATCATTCAAAACAGAGGAAAAGTGTTTTCTTGACAAAGAGAAGTTAAAAGATTTCATCCCACCAACTCAGCCTTAAATGTTAAAGGAAATTATTTAAGTGAAAAGAATAGGCCATCACTAGAAAAAAAAAATAAAAGGAAAAAATTTTACAGGTAGATGCAAACAGAGTAAATATAGATTAATCCCTTATAAAGCCAGTGTAGAGTTTAAAACACAAAGTAGTGCAATCAATATCTAGAAAAATTAGCCAAGGGAGACACAAAATAACAAAATGTAAAATAAAACATCATATACATAAAACATGGAGTTTTACAATGTGTTTGAACATAAGCAACCATCAACTCAGTATATAAGCCAATGATAACCACAAATTAGAAGCCTGTAATATACACAAAAAATAAAGGAATCCAACAATATCACTAAGGCAGATCATAAACCCACAAGGAAAGATAGCCAGAGAAAAATGAAGGAATCAAGAAGAACTATAAAAACCACCAGAATACAATTAACAAAATGGCAATAAGTACCTATCTATGATAATTACTTTAAATGTAAACAAACTAAATGCTCCAATCAAAAGATATACAGTGAATGAGTCAGAAAATAATATTGATCTATATGCTGCCTACAAGAAATCCACTTCAGACTTAACAACACATACAGACTGAAAGTGAAGGGATGAAAAAACATGCATATGGAATGCAAAAAAAAAAAAGAAAAAAACACACAAAAAACAAAAAACAGTAGCTCGGGTAGCAATACACTTTCTTTTCAAGTGCACATGAAATATTCTCTGGGATACATAACATTTTAGGCCATAAAATAAGTCTCACTTATTTTTGAAGATTGAAGTCATATCAAGTATGTTTTCTTAAATGATATGAAAGTAGAAATCAAGAGAAAAATGGAAAAAAAATACACAGAGGTTAAACAACAAGCTACTAATTAACCAATGGATCAGTGAAAACAAAAGATGAAATAAAGAATGTATGGAGACAAATGAAGACAACAATCCAAAATCTTTGGGAATCAGCAAAAGCAGTTCTAAGAGGGAAATTGATAGTGCTATAGGCCTACCTCAAGAAACAAGGAAAATATTGTGTAATGAACCTAGCCTTACACTTAAAGGAACTAAAAAAAGAACAGAGTCCAAAGCTGGTAGAAAGAAATTAAAAAGTAGAGATCAGTGAAACCAAGACCTGGTTCTTTGAAAAGATAAACTGATAAATCTTTGAGTCTTTCTTTTCTTGATAAGTCTGGCTAAAGTCAGAAATACAAAGAATTATAAGAAAATGTTGAAAAATATCTGCCAACCTATTGGACAATCTGGAAGAAATGGATTAATTCCAAGAAACATACAATTTTCCAAAACTAAATCAAGAAGACACAGAAAATCTGAACAAATTACTAGTAATGAAATTAAATCAGCAGTCAAAAACTCCCAGCAAACCAAAATCAAGGACCAGATGTATTCACAATTAAATTCTACAAAACACTTAAATAAAAGCTAATACCTATCCTTCTCAAATTATTCCCCAAAAAACCCCAGAAAACTTGTAAATTCATCTATGAGGCCAGCATTACTTTGATCCTAGAGTCAGACAAAGATATTATATAAGAAGAAAACTACAAGCCAGTATCGCTGATGAACACAGATGCAAAAATCCTCAACAATTTTAAAAAATCATTTAGCATGATCAAGTGGAATTTATTCCAGAGATGCAAGTGTGGTTCAATATTCACAAATCAATATATCACATAAACAAGAGGAAGGATAAAAAAAAAAAAAACATGATCATCTCAACAGATGCAGAAAAAGCATTTGACAAACTACAACACCCATTCATGTTAAAACTTCTCCACAATGTAGGGTTAGAGGGAACATACTTCAACATTACTAAAGCCATCTATGATGAATCCACAATGGACATCATACACAATAATGAAAACTGAGAACTCTTCCTCTAAGATCAAAAACAAGACAAAAATGTCCACTCTCACCACTTTTTTTTTTTTTTTTATGATAGTCACAGAGAGAGAGAGAGAGGCAGAGACACAGGCAGAAGGAGAAGCAGGCTCCATGCACCGGGAGCCTGACGTGGGATTCGATCCCGGGTCTCCAGGATCGCGCCCTGGGCCAAAGGCAGGCGCTAAACCGCTGCGCCACCCAGGGATCCCCTCTCACCACTTTTATTCAACATAATATTAGATCCTAGCTGTAGCAATCGCATAAGAAAAAGAAAAGACATCCAAATTGGTAAGGAAGAAGTAAAAAAAAGGACTATTTGCAGATGACATGATACTATACGTAGAAAATGCTAAAGACTTCACCCAAAACCTAGTGAAATTGATAAATGAATTCAGTGAAGTTTCAGGATACAAAATTAATATACAGAAATCTGTTGCATTTCTATATACTAATAATGAAGTATCAGAAAGAGAAATTAAGAAGACAATCCCATTTGTAATTGCACCAAAAAGAATAAAATACCTATAAATAAATTTAATCAAGGAAGTGAAAGACCTGTATTTTGAAAACTATAAGACACTGATGAAAGAAATTGAAGATGATATGAACAAGTAGAAAGATACACCATGTTCATGGATTGGAAGAATATGGCTAAGGTCTTCATACTACCCAAAGTAATTTACAGATTCATTGCAATCCCTGTCAAAATACCAAGAGCATTTTTCACAGAACTACAAAAAATAATCCTAATCCTAAAACTTGTATGGAACCACAAAAGACCCTGAATAGCCAAAGCAATCTTGAGAAAGAAGAACAAAAGCTGAAGGTATTACAATCCCAGATTTCAAGATTTACTACAGAGGTAATCAAAACGGCATAGTGCTGGCATAAAAATAGACACATAGATCAATGGAACAAGATAGAAACCCCAGAAATAAACCAACATCTATTTGGTCAGTTAATCTATGACAAAGGAAGCAAGAATATAAAATGAAGAAAAGACCATCTCTTCAACAAACGGTGCTGGGAAAATTGGACAGCTGCCTGCCAAAGAATGAAACAGGACCACTTTCTTACACCACACAGAAACTCAACAGGGATTAAAGACCTAAATGTGAGACCTTTTATGAAAACATAATCATTGATCTCTTGAAAGGTACTCTCAGCAACATATTTATGGATATGTCCTTCAGGCACAAGAAACAACAGCAAAAATACACTGTATTGGGACTTCACCAAAATGAAAAACTTTTTCACAGTAAAAGAAACCAACAAAATAAAAAAGCAACCTAATGAATAGGAAAAGATATTTGCAAATGTATTGATAAGGGCTTAATATCTAAAATATATAAATAACTTATACAACTCAACACCAAAAATACAGTACAATTTTTAAAAAATGAGCAGAGGATCTGAATAGACATTTTTCCAAAGAAGACAGACAGATGGCCAACAGATGTGTGAAAAGGTGTTCAGCATCACTAATCATCAGGGAAATGCAAACCAAAACCACAATGAGATATTCCCCTACACTTGAGAATGGCTCTCAAGAACTTGACACCAGTCAAGAAACAAGAAATTGTAACAAGTGTTGGTGAGGATGTAAAGAAAAGAGAACCCTCACACACTGCAGTGGGAATGTAAATTTGTGCAACCACTGTGGACAACAGTAGGGAGTTTCCTCAAAATTTTAGAAATACCACATAATCTAGTAATCCCACTACTGAGTATTTGCCCAAAGAATACAAAAATGCTAATTAAAAAAGATTTATGTACCCGTATGTTTATTGCAACATTATTTACAATAGCCAAGGTATTCAAGAAACCAAAGTGATAATTTTTAGATGGATACACACACACACACAATGGAGTATTATTCAGCCATTAAAAAGAATAAAATCTTGCTATCTGCAGCAACATAAATGGAGCTAGAGATTATAATGCTAAGTAAAATAAGTCACTCAGAGAAAGACAAATGCCATAGGATTTCACTCACTTGTGGAATTTAAAAAACAAATGATCAAGGGAAAAAGAGACAAACTAAGAAATAGACTCTTAAATATAGAGAACAAACTGATGGCAACACCAGCGGAAAAGTGGGTGGAGGATGGGTGAGTTAGGTGATGGAGATTAAGGAATACACTTGCGATGAGCACTAGGTGTTATATGGAAGTGTTGAATCACTATATTATATACCTGAAACTACTCTAACACTGTGTATTAACTACACTGGAATTAAAAACTTGTTAAAAAATAATAAATTTGCTATCTGAAGGAAAAACATGTGTCTGTATGTACATGTGTGTATGAGCACACATGCACACACACTCAGCCATACAAGAAAGTGAGATCTTGCCATTTGTGACAACATGGATGACCTAGAGAGTGTTATGCTAAGTGAAATAAATCAGACTGAGAAAGACAAATTTCATATGATTTAACTTGTACGTGGAAGCTAACAAAAAAAAAAAAAAAAACAGACCCTTAAATACAGGGAATAACTAGTGGTTGCCAGAGCAGAGGTGGCTGGGGGGATTGGCAAAAAAAGATGGAGGTACAAATTTCCAGTTATAAAATAAGTAAATGGTGGAAATGAAAAGCACAGCTCGGGAAAATGGTCAATAATATTGTAATAGCATTGTGTGGTAACAGATGTGGCTTACACTTACCGTGGTGAACACTGAGTAATATATAGAATCATCAAATCTATATATTCTATATTGGCAACTAATACAACATTGTAGGTTAATTGTACTTCAATTAAAAAATGAAGAGACTTTTTTCCAGTGGATAGTCTTTCCTCCTTTTTCGAATATTAGTTGACCATAAAGTTGAGGGTCCACTTCTGGATTCTCTATTCTGTTCCATTGATCTATGTGTCTGTTTTTGTGCCAGTACCACACTGTCTTGATGACCACAGCTTTGTAGTACAACCTGAAATCTAGCATTGTGATGCCCCCAGCTCTGGTTTTCTTTTTTAATATTCCCCTGGCTATTCGGGGTCTTTTCTGATTCCACACAAATCAAATCTTAAAATAATTTAAAAAATGAATAATTTCCTACCTGGCAATACAAATAGAGCTTGGGGAGGGGGGCAGTATCCATGCAGACATCATTTGCAATGTTACCAAACAAAAATCTATAAATTAACATGTCACTTCAGGGAGTTGGGTCCTAATCAGTCATCATTAGGAAACAGACAAAGGTACATTCCTTGGAGAATTATGTAATCCTTGGGTACTCATTCCTGTAAGAGCTCTGGTAGGGCCATTTTATTTCTGAATTCTCATAATTTGTCTTAGTAAATATCACACCGTCATAGTGAGGACACTGATGCTTCCTGTTTCGGCACAACCTAAGAAAGAAGAAACCCAAGCTCCAATGAACAAGAGTTGTTTTTAAGAAATCAGGCAAGAATTTTGAAGTGTATACTGTTGCTTCTTAAGAAATCAAAGTCCCTTGACCCAAAGGCAGGCATTTCTTCCCAAGGCAGTCGAAGTCTCTCAGCTTACCCTGTAGAACCACGGGTAGGATTTTCTTGTAGTTTCTTTTTCCCCCAGATTTGGAACACTAAACTACAACCTGATAGAGAAAGGAAAGATAAGAGTGGGGAGGGGAGCCTGAGGGATCCCCAGAAATAAGCAGTATTTCTTGAAAAAAAATTCAAAATTCTATCAAGAAGGCTGAATCTTAGAAAAGGAATTTGTTTCGAGATGGTGTATAAAAGGGTCAAGATAATAGAATTATTTGTTACCCCAGAGCCTGGGAGGTAGGTAGTGAAGGAAGGGTGTTCAACCAATGGCTTTGCTGATAGTAGTCTCTGCCTCTCTCTCTCCTTGTGTGTGACTGACTTTTGTTATATTTTCCTCCTAAAATGAGTCTGTTGACATAAAACGTAGTGACTAGTAATAATTACTGCCAACACATTTACAGTGCTTTCAAGTTCATATAGTTCCCTTGAGTAATTTCATTAACCCCTGAAGACAAGCTGAGAGAACTTGGCATCATTGTAATATTTATTCAATAAGTGGGAGAACAGACTCTGAACTTGCCCCCTAGAGATGCTAAAAGCAGAATTCAAAACTAGGTCCTCTGACCTCAGATCCTAAGCCATGTCCAGAAGTCTCAATGGCATAGTGAAGGGAAGACCATGTGAAGGCTATCATAAGATTATAAAGAACTTCATATTTCTTGGTGGGGGTGCTCAGAATCTAGAAAGGAGGTGCACCCCCAGGAGGTCCTTACAGGAATCCTTTAGGATTCCTTGCAGGAATCCATTATAGCAGTGTTTCTCTGTGGAATGTTGAAGAACACCAACATTTAAAGAGTAGATGGAGAGAAAGAAACTTATGAACAAAGCTTCATTCAAACCTAACACATATGTGGTTATAATCCATTTGCATCTCAGAGAAGGTATCGAGTATCCAGAAGAATTTGGTCTCAGTGATGTAACAAGTCAATATTTTTCATTATAGAATAGGTATGCATTTGCCCTGTTTTCCCCAATGGGGATCAGTCTTTGGTATTAAATGAGAGAGCCATATTCAGAGGTATTTGTTTTAATCCAGTATATTTCTATTCTCCAGAATACAGATATATCTGAACTATAATTAATAACATATCAATGGCACAGCCACTATAAAGTACATGACACTATTCTTGACAATGCAAGAAATAAATGGTCAGCCCTTAACCTGCAGTCTTAAATGTAGATTCCCTTTTCTGGTCTAGTTCGTCAGAGTGGTCCTACAAGCTGTGAGTATGGGAGCCCCGGGGAAAGCCTTCCTTTCCATTCCACAGCCTCCACACTGCTTCTCAACCCTCACATAGTAGTCTTGCCCCAGCTTATTTGTTAGTGTGATTCTCAGTGTTGGGAGTTAGGAAATTCTGCTTGGGACAAAGCAAAAGAAGAAGGGGGAGAAAGGTCAATCAACCATTCAACAAAGAATTAAAGACGAGTTCCCTCATCTGCAAAATGGTAGAGATGTCAGGCATTTCCCACATTTCCCAGTGCTGCAGTTCCTAACTCTGTTTGCTTTGCTGAGAAGTGATAGCCAATGTTCAATGTGGGAGCTGTTCCCAAAACATTCTGCTCAAGGCCAGGTATGTATACCATCGTGTATGTTAGCAAACATTAGAATGTCTCCGCCTCCTTTTATGGAATTCAACTGACCAACTGATTTATAACCTTGTTACTTTTTTGTGTATGCATTTTGTTTTTTGTTTTTAACAGAGAAAAATCTTTGCCGGAAATGCAGTGAAAACTGCAAGACGTGTACTGAATTCCACAACTGTACAGAATGTAGGGATGGGTTAAGGTAAGAGAGTGAAGGATCTTGTCAAGTCCTACAGCCCAGGGAGCTTCTCAATGTAAATAAAATATGTAAATGAATTATCCTCTTACCATCACCTTGGTTTGACTCCCATTCCAACATTTGATTGCTATTTGCATTATCTTTACCATTATATGTGAGAAATTGGATGCCATCTTGGCTAAGAGAGGTTTATAAACCAAATAAAATTTCCTTCAGAAAAGATGGATCAGATACAAGAAAATAAAAATGGCTATTTGAGAGGCTTTCTTAGTGCTTTATGACCGGCAGTGCCCCTGTCAAGGATTACTGTTTGGGTAATACCAATGAATTATATTTAATCCTCCTGATTCATTCCTTTGATGGTCGGAAACTCTTCCCTTATCTTTATTATTTCTCTCCATATAGCCAATCATTCTCTTATCTTAAGTACCTCAGGCTTGGTTCCATTATGCTGTGGTATGCACATAGATTTAACACCTGGAGATGTTTTTCTTGACTGGATGACTTGCTCATTACTGAAGCCAGATAGCTGACAGATTCTGCAGGAGAACAACACGGCTCAAATGAACTAGGTAGCCTCTTGATATCCACAGAGAAAGTCAGACCATCCTCTGTTGGGCAAGGAGTTGGGCTCTGAATTTACAGAGAGCCGGAAATCTGCTGCACTCAATCTTTTTAAGTCTTGAGAATGTCTCTGTTTCCACCTTTGATTGGAGAGGTGAACTGGGCAGGCTCCAGGCAGGTGATTCTTCATATTAATTAATACCAGAACATCGGAGGGCACCTGGGTGGCTCAATGGTTGACTGCCTGTGGCCGAGTCTTGATCTTGGGGTCCTAGGTGAGTCTCCCATTGGGCTCCCAGCAGGGAGTCTGCTTCTCCCTCTGCCTATGTCTCTGCCTCTCTCTATCTCTCATGAATGAATAAATAAAATCTTAAAAAAAAAAAATCAGAACATCAGGGCCGCTGGTTGGCTCCGTTGGTTGAGCTTCTGCCTTCAGCTCAGGTCAAGATCTCAGGGTCCTGGAATCAAGCCCTGGTTCAGGCTCCTTGCTTAGTGGGGAGTCTGCTTCTACTTCTCTCTCTGCCCCTCCCTCCACTTGTGCATACTCTTCTCTCTCTCTTTCAAATAAGTAAAATCTTAAAAATATATATCTCAGGATATCATTTTCATTTAGATTGTCTTGTGGGTTTTTTCATAAGTGCATTCAGTATTAATTTGCTTAGCACCTTTCATCTTAAGATTTTCAATCTTAATATCAGTCTTCTTTTTGGAGGAGCAGATTGGTTTTTTTAATAAAAAGAAGGGAGACAAGATAGGGGCTCAAACTGTTTTCTACTAATCAGCTATGGGATCAGACACATAACTGGCCCATGAGAAATAAAAGATGATTTATGATTATTTTCTATATGGTTATACCCTTGCACAACTCAGGGGTTAGAGACCCCATCCTCCTACAGTTGAAAATCACGGATTACTTTTAATTCCTTAAGTTACTCTTAACTATATAACTACCAATTACTACTTTTGACCAAAAGTCTTACAAATAACAGTCAACTAACACATATTTTGTGTTAGTATATTATATACTATATTCTTACAATAAAGTAAGCCTAGAGAAGAGAAAATATTGGGAAAATTATAAGGAAAATATATTTAGAGCACCGTACTTTATCGAAAATAATCCACTTATAAATGGGCTCGTGCAGTTCAAACACATGTTGTTCAAGAGCCAATTCAACTGTATTTCTTAGGGAACATTTTACTGAGTAAGTTAACCAGCACTCCCAATAGAAATACGAGAATATGTTCATTTTAAATATGGCAGTAGCCACATTAAAAGAAGTAAAAAGATAAGGGTGAAATTTTTTAAAATATTAACCAAATATATTCAAAATATTATCATTTCAACATGTAATCAATATAAAAGACCTAGCAAGATATTTTACATTCTTTTTTGTTGTCATACCAAGTCTTCGAAATCTGGTATGCATTTTACCTCTAAAGTGCATGGCACATCTCAACTTGGAACAGTAGTATTTGATAAGAAATACTTGATTTCTATTTAGATCTTTACAAAGTTTAGTCAAAGTAGATTTTACGTAGCCAGGATGTTCCAGACTTACTCAGAATTTGGCCAGTCATTGAGCCAAGGGCCAATTTGTAAGATTTAGACTGAAATTAATTAAAACTAAATAAAGTTTAAAATTCCATTCTTGCACCACACTAACCACATTTGAAGTGCTCGGGGGTCATTGGGGCTCAAGTATGTGGGACAGCACAGTTCTGACCTAGCCAATTTATCACAGAAAGAACCCAGGTGTCCACCCTACCAGGCCGGTTAGCCACTCCACCATTGTGTTTTGGAAGCAGAGGCAGGATTCAGAGTGTACACGGTGCCTGCTCTGTTGCACGACCCACTTACGTCCATTCCTTCCTCGCACAGCACAGCCTGTCTCATGCTGAATACATTCCAACCTCAGAAGGAATGTCCTTTATTAGGAAAACTGGGAAGCTTTAAAAAAAAAAAAAAAAAAAAAAACTTTGAGAAGTTTTTTAGGTGGTCCAATTTCCTCCCACGAAAGGATCCATTTAATGCAATGTCCTTTTTTCCAATTCTACAGAAAGGGATTTTCTTTTATTGGCTTTTTAAGTGACATCTATCTGTCCCTGGCCAGTAAGATCTGTGAATGGAGTACACTTTGAGTTATGCTGCCCTCCATCTCTTTGAGATTGCCTGTCTTTTCCTTGCAGGCTTTGAGGGTCGATCATTTTGGCCTCAAGAGACCTGAAAGTTTTTTAGTAGTGGCTAAGAACAAAGAAAAGATACATACACATCAAATTGGATGGAAGTAGGTTAAAATGTTAACAAACCTGTTTGGGATCCTTATTTACCTGTTTATTTTCTTTCCAATAGGGAAAAATAAATTTTCCTTCTCCAAGTTAGTGTGATCCAAATACAAAGCACACTCAAATAAGATGTGAATTGGAGCAATACCAAGAGTCTAAGAGAATAAAAACCATTTGACCCTGTTGCTTAGATACCCATCTTGTAGAATCCTCTATCTGGTGATACAGAATTACAAGTGCTAACCTATAGTTCCAATCACACTACTGATTCAGTGACCAATATTTGTATATTAAAGGTCATAATTTCTGTTTTTTTTTTAATTTTAAGAATCAATCTGTACACTATGAAAGCTATCACAATTGATAGAAATTAGAAGAGAGAAAAAATACGCATTCCTCATTCAACATCCTGGCAACTACAATAGATACCAAGAGTGCTAAATGGAGAAAATATGGTATAGAGAACACCTGGGAACAATAATACAATTAAGAAGAGTTGGAGTGTTTGGGGATTCAGCTGTATAGATAGGGTCATTTTACTAAATTATTCACTGGAATTCAAAGGAAATCAGGAAATAGAGGCAACATGTATTACAACTGTGCTGTTTTGATGGCAGCCAGTAGGACAACAAAGACCAGAAATAAAAACAAAAATAGCTACTCCTGGGAGTGTAAGCTAGCCAGAGATCACTGTGCCCTTCATTCAGTTGTAATTCATTTTTACCATGTATTCCTATAATTAGAAAACAACTTTGAGATTTATTATATAGTAGGTCTGGATTTCACCATTGTCAGATGTATATGTTAGGTACTGAGTTTTGTCAATAAATTACTGTTAAGAACATCCAGGTAGTTAAGTTGGGGAACAAAGAAGGGATGTGCCAGCCAGCCGGACAATGAAGAAGAACATCCACAAGGCTTGCAGCACATGCTACAAACCACAGCCATCATTATAGGCATCAGGAAGGATAAAAAGAAGGGAAGGGGACCATTTCCCCAGCTTTGAAGCTTTGCCAAGCCCCTGGTCTCGGGGAGGAGCTGTATTTGTTGCATATGGAGCTGGGGAGTCATTACCTCTTCACCTTGATCACAGTGTCTGTGTCTGTGTCTTCAGCCTGCAGGGATCCTGGTGTTCCATCACCTGTGAGGATGGGCAGTACTTCAATGGCCAGGACTGTCAGCCCTGCCACCGCTTCTGCGCCACCTGTGCTGGTACCTAGTCCCCCAGCCCTGTTGTTCATTCCCTTGGCTCTGGTTTGGCTTGTGTGGCTTTGTTTTTAGCCATCGCTCATACAAACCCACCAGATACTTGTAAAGTAAATGCTGGAGAAATCCTTTTCTCCCCCAGTACCCATGCACGTATTCTCGTAGAGTCAGTCATGTGCACTGGGTCCTTGTTGAGACACTTAAACATCCCAGTGAGGTCTCCTCCACTTGCCAAAGAGATACAGTGTTTTTGGAAAATGGGTCCAGTTTAAAATGGGAGCAGCCCCCTCCCCCAGAATGTAAGAAAAAAGCACTAATAGGAAATGGGGACTCTTAACATGACATTTTCACCAGCCACACAAGGAGCAGCACCTTTTGCAAGCTCTTCTGAGATTTTGTTTCTGTTTCTTGGCGTTCGTCTTGCATTTAAGGGCCAGGCGCTGATGGGTGTATTAACTGCACGGAAGGCTACTTCATGGAGGATGGGAGATGCGTGCAGAGCTGTAGTCTCAGCTACTACTTTGACCACTCTTCAGAGAACGGATACAAATCCTGCAAAAAGTAAGTGGATCAGCCCCCTCAGCCCTAGCACTTGATCACCAAGTTCCTTATTTGACCGCCTCCGTAAATAATACAAAACAATTATTACTGAGGAAGCAAGTTTCCACATTTTACCTGTGGATACTGCCCTGCAGCTTTAACCCAACCTACCTTGAATATTTTTGGGGTTTTGTCTCAGGAGCACTTTAAAACCTTGAAAGTAATATTTCTGTTTCAAGGACTGTGTTCCCCCATTTAAAATCAGTCTACCTGCTGGATTTTCTTTAATGTTGCCAAACATAGCAAGTTTGGTAAGAAGAGGTTTCTGTGTCATCTTCAAAGGGAAAATTAAGTTTAAAGCATTATTAAGAGGTTGATAGCAAACATCTTTTCTTGCACACAATGTGTGAAAGCATGAATTATACCTTTTCCCGTAGATGTGATGCTAGCTGTTTGACATGCAATGGTCCAGGCTTCAAGAACTGTACGAGCTGCCTCAGTGGGTATCTCCTAGACTTAGGGACATGTCAGATGGGAGCCATCTGCAAGGACGGTGAGTACAAACTGTTCATTTCGATCCTCTGAGCAAAGGGTCCTCTTTTTACGTTAAGATCAAATATATTTCCACTGAAAGAAACTATCAAGCATGAGTCAGATAGAACATGCCCAGTATCTTGTTAGAGCTCATTCATCTTGAATTCACATCCTCAGTGGGTTTGGGTTTTGGTTTATTTCTTTTAATTAAAAGGAGAAATAAATTACCTACCATTCCACCGGCAAAGATGGCACTAGTTATGTAGTTATGTGGGTTTTTTTTTTTGATTTAGAGCTTTAGGCTCACAGCAAAATTAAGCAGAAAGTACAGAGATGCCATATATGCCCTGACTGCCCCACCACCACCGCAGCACATGCGCGCACGCACAAACACACACACACACACACACACACACACACACACACACACACACACCCTCACCCTCTCCCACTTTCAGCCTCCTACACCAAAGTGGTTACATTTGTTATAATCAGTAAACCTTCACTGACTCATCATTATCTCCCAAAGTCCATGGTTTACATTAACGTTCACTCTTGGTGTTGAACACTCTATGGATTTGGACAAATGTATAAGGGTATGAATCCCTAATTGTAGTTCCATACAGAACACTTTCATGTCCCTAAAAATCCTCTCTACCTTTTCCTCCCTCCCTGCCCCCTAATTTTTTTTTTTACTGTCTCCATAGATTTGCCTTTTCCAGAACGCTATGTAGTTGGAATGTAATATGCAATCTTTTCCAATTAGTTTTTTCATGTATTTCTTTCCCATCCTTTGCCATATGTACTATTGACCAGGCTTTTTAGACATCATGCACATGGAGGTTTCTATCCTGCTATTTGTACTCATCATTAGACATAAGCATCCTTGTCTACAAAGTCCCCAAAACCTTCATTTTTAATTGCAGCATAATATTCTATCATGTGAAGATGCCAGTTTATTGCCACTCCTTTTATTGGGATTACTCAAAATTTTGATATGTAAATTATACTCAGATGGTACCTGAATCTTTCATTAAACCTGAAAGGCAAGGAATTAATGATAGACCTAAGTGTAGAACTGAAGATTTTAATTCTAAACATTAATCCATTTACCTTTTCTTTGCACATGTGGCTCTCAACCAAAATGCCAGGACCATACACCTTCCCTGAAGATTCATAGTAAATTGGTCTTGGGGTGCTATCTAAGTGTGGATATTTTTAGAAGCTTCTGAAGTGTTTCTAATGTGCATCCAGATTTGGGAATCTCTGGCTTACTCCGTTCCCCCTGACAACTTGGCAAATCCAAGTTCTCTCAATTTTCTACCCTCAGCTTCCCCATTTATAAATAAATGAATTTAAGTTATTCCAACTTTAACATTTTATGAACTTTGACCCTTGGTATAATTCACACAGAAGGGTCCCTGAAATGTGAGCCTGAACGTTATGCAGACATGTACCTTAGTAACATAAAAAGAAATCATTTCAAACCATTGTTGTTTTTAAATATCCTTGGATTGTTATGAAAGGAGAATAATAAAGTCTGCATTTGGAACAGTCTTCCTGGGCAAGGGCACTTCCCTTGTTTTATTCTTTGTCTTCCTCTGAATGGGAAGAAGAGGAAATTTCACAAGAGGTAGAACAGTGCTCTGGGAGAATATGGATTCAGGAGTCAGAATATGGTCATTCATTCCTAGGCTCCAGGTCTCAGGCAGGTGATAAACTTTTCTGGGCCTCACTTCCTTCATCTGTAAAAATGAGTAGGCTAATCCTATTGACCTTGTATGGTTATTCTAAAACTTCCTATGCAAAATTTCAAAAAGATGTCTGAAAGAACTGGGCACACGATGGCTCATGTAGATCATTTATGGTCTCATTTCTACAGAGTATCATAGCTGACTTTGCATTTTCATGGTTTCTTGGCTGTAGGGTTGATCTAGCAGGGATGGCACAGGCCCACTCAGGCTCTGTTCTCACTGTATAACATAGGCATAGAGGGTTGGGGTGATGGCCCTCCAGGGACCATGGAAATACCACTTTTTACTTAAAAATATGTTCCCCAATAGCTGGATTTGACCAGACTTTTTAAATTAATAACAAAACAGAGGAGTATTTTTCTAAACTCAGAAGATCCACAATCACTTGAAATTTTCACCCATAGCACTTGATGCCAGGCATGGCCACATTGGTGATATTTTAACTGTGATATTTCTCTAAACCACGGTAAATGTGGGATGAGTTATGCCAGATGGCACTTTGGTAGAAGTGGAATGTCCAGGAATGTGGGCAAGAGTAGAAAATGAAGAACCATAATTTGTAATGCGTCCATTTTAGGTCAGCTAAATAATGAGATCACTTATGGCTCACCAGGCTTTTCAGATCACATAGCAATTACATTTATGGGTTTGTAATTTATTCTCTTTCAACGAGTCATATTTCAATGATTCTAAGACATACCTTTTTTTTAACATTTTAACATCTCTGAAATCAGATGCATCTTATAATTTATGGCAGCTTACAATCACTTGTCCAGGAGCTTGATATGACATACTGTCATTGCCTGTGACTTAGTCACAGAGCTGTCTAGTCCACTGAGTAACCACATGGTTACTACTTCTTGTGTTGAATTTAATTATAGTTCAAAATAGCTTCAAAAAATTGTTTAATCTTCAAAGGAAGAGTTTCTGTATAATTACCGAAACAAAACAGCCTGTTATATAACTAATGCTTAACTAATATTTCCATAAGCACAAAGTTAATATTCTAATTGAGGAGACTATTGTGTCACCATGTAGTAAGAAGCATGAAACATGTTTTTTCTTGATGCCACTTAAAATAGTGATGCATCGTAAATCCAGTGTCTTGGACTCAATGAAATATAGTATAAATGACTGTATACTCTCTGCTCTAGGTAATCCTGAGAAGACAAGTTCCTTGCTTATATTATTATTGATTTCTAATTTATTCTTTTTTCAAATCTTTTTTTCCTTTCATAAATGGACACCAATCACATTTACCACTGGACCGCAATCTCTCTCCTTGAAAAACAATGCTGTTGACTGAAATCACTTTGGGTGGACCAAATTTCCTCCTTGTTGACTGCTCCTCAATGATCTCTTCCAATCCCCCAATCTGCCTCTCTGGCCAATCAAAACCTTCTTCCGTGTGTACATCATGCTGCTCTCGTCCTCAACTCCCCCTCTGTCTTGCTGAC
The DNA here is from genome assembly GCF_053574225.1 of Canis aureus. Taxonomy (NCBI): domain Eukaryota; kingdom Metazoa; phylum Chordata; class Mammalia; order Carnivora; family Canidae; genus Canis; species Canis aureus. The sequence continues at coordinate 82,930,045 of NC_135611.1, read as the reverse complement.
TTCCTGGAAAAGCAACGGAAGAGTCCTGGGCCGAAGGAGGCTTCTGTATGCTAGTGAAAAAGAACAATCTGTGCCAGCGGAAGGTTCTTCAACAACTTTGCTGCAAAACATGTACATTCCAAGGCTGAGCGGCCATCCTAGATTTCTTTGTTCCTGTAGACTTATAGATTACTCCATATTATTATTAAAAAGAAAAAAAACAAGCAAAAAAAAAAAAAAAGCAAGCCACCTCTCTCTTTTTTGCTCTCTTTTTCTCTCTCTCTCAAATTTGTACAGGGAGATGGTGAACTGTTTTGTCAGAACTTAAATGGAAAAAAAAATAAACCTACAACAAGCCTACCTTTTATAACTGGGTGTTTAGTGCTAAACAGCCAGAACCACAGAGACAGTATTGTATGACCAAAGCATTTGATGCCAAAATTTGACGTTAAAGTAATGATTTGATTTCCTGCCCTGGTTTTGAAGGTCCATTTTTTTCCCCTTTGCATTTACTTGCTTGTTTCCCCTTTGAGACGCCTAAAAATATCTTTCAAAAACATCACAAGAGCAGACATAGATCAAAATCAAAGAGAAAGCTCTTGCATCTGTCATTTTTCATGCTTGAGTCCACTGTTGGGGAAATGGCAGAAAAGTGGACCTAAGGGCATTAAGAACATCCCGCAGAGTTGTATTCAGGGTTGTTTGTCTTAGTTTTTCACAGTTGAACATTGATCCTTTCCACACATAATTTACTTCATGCATTATGTGCTGGTTTTGGCATTATACTCACTTGATAAGTCTGCTCCACTGGTTTCATCAGATAGACTTGCTGCTACTGGCTTTGGCTTTGCAGATTGGGTTATTTTACACACAGCTGGTCAAATGGGATCACTCTGCATAGTCAAATTGGTGATGGACAGAATACAAAGTTACACAAAATAACTGGGACTGATCCAGCTCCCCTGAAATCCAGAGTGTTCACTTTGTAGATCCTGCACGATCTCCTGGTGCTATATGGCCATTATCCCCATAGCACTTTTTTTTAAGGCCATCAAAAATTCCATTTGTTGTGATGGGAAGCATTTTGGATATGATGCGGGAAATTTCTTCTTGGAGTCAATAGCTTCTAAAAGGTCCTGTATTTTTTAAGAAATGGAATTATTTAATATTTAAGCTTGTGCCCAAGTTGGCCAAGCAACGTTTTTCAATGGTGCTTATTAGAAGTTTTATTTTGTCATTTTAAGAAAATAAAACTGGAAATTGAACATGGGTGGCATGATTGTACCCTCCTGGTTTTGTTATTTCCCATTCTTCTGTCCCTCTATAACCGTGCTATGATACATCTGTCCACTGGATGTCAATGAGATCGTCTGTTTTCTTGGAAATATCCTCACCGGTTTTCTACAGCTCTTAAAAACATCCTGGAATCTAGCAGACTGAATTATGTAAAAACTATTTTGGATCAGTGGTTAGAAATGATGCCTGATAGATCTTTTTACCAATTCTGAGTTTCTCTATTTAGGGGAGGATAGATTCATATAAAGTTTCTTCAGTTTTCATATCAGAGCCCCATTGGTGACCTCATTTGCTTTGGAGTGGTCAGCCATCTTGCAGGCTTTATGATTTGAGAGCCTCACTTTCAAGATGTCACTAGCCTCACAGCCAAGAACAAGGATGATATCAACATAGATTATTTGAGGAAGGAACTGGGAAGGGATGCTAAGGTCCCCATCCAAACAACAAGCTAGTGAAAGTCCTACCTTGAAAATATTCATTCCTAGACATCAAAGTTAATGTCTGACCTAAGGTGAATAATTATAGTCTAATGATCTTCTTAATGGCATTATAGTGACACTGAGTCACATAATGATTTATAAGTGACTAGGAAATCAGTTGATTTTACTGAGCAACTTGTTTTCCTAACACTGCATGCCCTTCTTACCTGAAGAAAGTAAATTAATCCAGATTATGACAGATAGTGTCTCACATGTAAAGGCACAATCTCTAAACGGACAAATGTAAGTGCAAGTCTAAAGCAAGGTCAAGCAGATGGCAAAACCAGATTTGCCTGCAAAGGAATCCATTTTACTAAACCTGCCCATACTATTTGAGGCACGAAGTTACTGTGATAGGAAATATTAAAATGATGTCTGTATTTTTAGACAAATAACCATTAATATGACAGCCAAATTCATTGGGATCTACCAATATGTGTTCCATTTCCCACCAACCATGCAGGCGCACATCATGGAAATACTGGTTTAACTACTAGTGTGTTACTGCCTCGTTTATCTACAGAATATTATTAACTAGAACATAATGCTTTCAAAGTTTAAGTTAATGTTATATATTATGTATAAATATATATATTCATAATGAGATATATGTAATGGATAGTACAAAGTTTGGAGACTTAACAAATGCTCTAACCTTCTAGAGACAAAAGTCCTATCTTCTGTTTCCTTTTATCCTTTTATTTTTAATTAGTGATCCACTGTTAAATCCAAATCCACTTTTACTGAAAAATACTGTACATGTGTAAAATGTTCAGTTGTTTTTTTGTAAAATATAGTAGAATGGTTGTAATTGATACTGGCCAAAATCAATGTTATTCCATATTTTATTTTTTCTATTAAATTAACCTAAGTTCCTGTTTATCTGATCTGTTCATACCCATGTGTAAATATCTCTGAAAGGGTAAGATAAGGAGAAACTTCTGTTTCCACATAGAGGCTGGATATGAAGAAAAGGATGGAAATGGACAGAGCATCTAAATAAAGTTGGAAAGGAAAGGATGAGCAGAGGAAGAAGTTGAAAAGGAGAGACAAAGTAACATCAGTATGAGAAAGGAAGAAGTTAGACTTGGTCCTGAATGGATGTTATATCCCATTTAAGAAAGCAAGTGAATTTTAAAAATCTATAAAAGCTCGGCACACTGTTTAGCAGATCATGCAGATGCCAGGCCCAGAGACTGGGCCATCAGGGCTTTTTTCCCTGGGCTTCCCCCAACACACATCCCCTGGGATATGGACTACTGCACACTCAATAGGGTGTATGAAGGAGTGGAGGCCAAAGGACAGTGCATGAGCAGGTCGGGAGCATTGGAGCGTTGAAAGGGGAAAAGACTTTGTTCAATTTGCTGACATCTTGTGTACAATTGACAGTGGCTGAAGCCCTGAATATCTAGAAGGTAACTTGGTCTAAATTAAATCTCCAGTACATGCCACAGGTTGGGACTGTAAGGTTAGCAAAGAACCACCATGGATTATAGATCCTCATGAACCCTGAATGAGATGCAGGCACTGGCTTTGAAGGTCTAATGCCCTACCTTTTAGGAAGAGAAATGAGAATCAGTGAAAGCAAATTGAACTTCAACTAGGATTAAAGATCTAGGGATACAAAATGATGCAAGAGAGAACCTCTGCTGCCATGAAATCTCATTATGAGGATGGGGGGACAGGGCGGGGAACGGATTTTATTGAACACTTAGTACATCGTGCACAATGTGGGAATACAGAGTATATGCACACTAATGAAAATTCTCTTAATTCTCACAAAAACTCTAAAGTAGAGGTATGCTCTGTTTACAAATTAACATTACCTTCTGTTTATAAGCAAGAGAACTGAGGCAGATGGGCTTGGAATAAATTGGGATTAAGTAACCAGACAGAACAATAGAAATAAAATTTAACGCTAAGACAATTAACATTAGCAAATTTCAGGAACTAGGATTGGTCCTGGAGCTATGGCTGAGGCTTAACTAAGTAGGTGGGACAAGAGAAGGAAGACTATACCAGCAAACTTGCTATAGAAGAGAGTTCGGGGAAGCAAGTCAATTGTTTGAATGGTTTTGTCAAACTGCTACAAAGAACAGTATTCAACGTTGAATGGATTAGTCAGGAAGGATCTACATTTCTGTGCTTTCCAAAAGATGAATAGTCCCAACCTCAGTGCCCACATCTGTGGCAGACCTTGCTAATCACCAGCATCCATCTGTGGATGGATCAGACTTGCCTCACTTTTCACCCCAGTGTTAAGGGGCTTATTGCCTGCTGCTGACCTCTTCTATCAGACTCACTGTTTTCCACTCAGCACTCTACTCTTCATTTTGAGGAACCTGCCAACTGAGTGCAAGGAAATATCAGGCAGCTAACATATAAGTAGGCAGGTATTCTTAACTGCTTTCATATCCTCATTCAGCTTCATGCAAAGAGCAATAACAGATAGCAGCTTGATAAATATGAAGAAAATTGGAGGCAACTTTAAACTATGGCCTAGCCAGCTCAACGGTCCCTCCTTCCACCCTCTAACACAAAATGGTAGAGGAAACTCAAAGGTCATCCACAGCTTGACCTCACCTGGCCCAAGCTGGCCCCTGGACTCCAAATCAGTATGTATCAATGGCAGAAAGTGTAAACCTGCTTCTAGTTGACAGCCCTGTCCAAATGTTATTTTTGTTGCAAACCCATAAAATCTGAAGTTCTCGGCAGTATCCTTTGGAGCCATTGACAAATGGATCGGGGCATAGCCAAGATGGACTGAATTTCACTGTGGCTCATTGGAGCTACTTGGCACCAGAGGTGGGGCTGTAATGCACATAATCATGTCTCCTCTTCATCATGAGAGGTGAAGATCTGGCCCAGAGTCAATTCTTGGACAAAAAGGATGCAGGTATGCAGCATCACAAAGTCTCAGAGGGCCAGCCTGGGACCTGGGACCTGGGAATGCCAGCAGTTCCTTTCCACTCTAACTTCAAAGGACTTAGAAGGAGGTTTTTCATATTACTGAAGCCTCTTCTTGCAAGGTCTCCTCTCGACAGGAGGCAATTTGGAAGGGCAATTGCTTTTCCCAAGCCTGGTATCAGGCAACAAAAGTAGGGATTTTTTGCATCCCTACTTTGAGAAATTGCCAGAAACATTTCCTCAGGCCTAAAATGTATGATTTTTTTTAATTTTAGGAAAGAATACATTTTTTAAGAATATGATATTTTAAGACTGACAGAGTTTTACTAAAATGGCTTTAATTTGGCCCACAGAAACTCAAAGGCCTGTAGAGATTAACGTCTTGTTGCAAGATTTACAGCTAGTAAAGGGTGTGGTTGGGACTGGAGCCCTCAACATCAATCTTCTGCACAACACTGCCTCCTTCTGAAGAATGCCAGAGAAAAAAACAAGTCCATATGACACATGCCGCAAGGCAAGGTTAAGAGCCCTTTCTCAATTGCAGGTAGAAGACACACTGGATCCCTCCTAGACTTGGCTTTTTCTCTTTAAGCTCAACTTAATTGCTTCCATAAATAGTAAGTCCCTATCATATTAGAAGCTCTGAGGTGGTTCTTGTCCTCTACAAGCTGATAGTCTAATGGGGGGATGGCACAGACACAAAAACACAGGATTGTAAAATGAATCTATTTAAGTGCCTTTCAAAGGGCATAAAAATATTGTGGGGCAGTCTGAAGGAGCAAGCTCACTTTACCAATTAAGTGCTAAAGTTTCCATATCCTTACTAGGAGCTTCCTAAAGGCTTCCAAAAATACTGTGCTTCATTAAAAATCGTTACCTCTGAAATGTGCAAAATCAGATGATATTTTAATATCTACAGAATGCAACATGTCAAACTAGTCGATTGCAACTCAGCTCTTAAGGAACCACCTATAATTAAATTTAATGTAGGATAAAGGTTAATTTTAATATGTTTGACATGATGTGGGACCTACAGAGACAGGAGAACCTAGGATCTGTTGGGATCTTAATATAACTCTGCAGAGGAGGCAGAAATTCACTATTCACACTGGGAGTGGGGAATATATTCCTGAACTCTTCCCTCAAGATTTCTACCTGTAGTTCCAAATAGCTACGTGACATTTCCCTTCAGATAGCTAACAGGCATTTCAAAATTAACCTGTCCAAAACAGACTCCAGACTCCTCTGATAATAATAAATATTATCTCCAAGTATCTCCTACCCCATGAATGGCATTACACCCCAGCCACCCAGTTGCTTAAATCCAAATCCTAGTAACTCTTCTTTTTTTGCCCCAAATCCAATCCATTAGCAGAGTCCCATTAACCAAATCTCCACAATAAATTTCTAAATGGCCCAACAGTTGTAATTCTGGGTTAAGCTACCATCATCTCCATCTAGGACTACTGCAGGAGCCTCCAACTAGGCCTCCTCTTCTGTCCTGCCCCACTGTCACAGGGATAGCAGAGCGCTATTACCAACACAAAAATCGGACCTCTCCCCTTTCTTCTTATTCACTCAGGGTCAAATCTGAACTCTGTACCTAAGATCTTTCTCATCACTTCTTGTGTCCCTTCCCCCTTGCTAATCATGTTCCAGTCATAACAACTTTCTTTTTGTTCTTCAAACAAAACTAACGTGTTTGTGCATCAAGACCCCTGCTCTTCACATGGCTGGTTTCTCCTCATTCTGAAGGTCTTATTAGTTCAAAAATAGCTCCCTTGGAAAGCAGCTCCCTCCACCACTCATCCCACACCTGCCCACCTTTTCTAGTCTTTTCCTAGCACTTATCACAACATGACATTCTATGGTTCATTTACTTGTTTACTGTCAGTCTCTTCCACTAGAACGCCAGCACCGTGAAAGCTGGGGCCTGGTCTGTTTTATTCACAGCTGTAGCTTGTATGTGTAGCACAGGACTTGCTTGATAAAGGTTTGCAGAATGAATGAATAAAAAGGCTTAAGTGAGAAATGACATTTGACCTGAGTCTTGAAAGATAAGCAGGAATTTGTAAGTCAATGAAGGGGGGATGTTGAAGGATTCTTGAGAAAGAGAACTGATTCAAGGACATAAAACCATTATAGGGCCTGTGGACAGAGATGGCAATGAGTGGGCAGGGTAGGCAGCTGGAGGGAGGGGATAGAAAGATCACAGGTCAACTTACAAAAGCCGTGGGTGGGCTGTTGCCCTCCTTCTAGCTCCTTGATAGAGTCATCAACCCTCTTTCCAGAGAGACTAAATGACTTACTCAGGGACCCCATCAAGTCAACCCATGGCCTCCTGCCAACATATATGGAAAGCATTCATTTAGACAAAATACTAAGGAGACCATGTTTGCTTCAGTTCCCAGGGACTGACTACATTGAGCCAGCTAAATAGAAGGACAGGGTACTAAGCAGAGCTCAGCTGTCAAAATAGCTCACATGAGGCAGCCTGTAGCTTCTTTTCACTGTGATGTCCATGGCCAGAGCAACAAATTTGGCATAGTCTGTAAGACTATACTTGGGGATAGGGGCCTTCTCAGAATCCTCTTTTCCTTCTAAGGAAAAATAAAAAAAAAAAAAAAACGTTGCCCTCTAAATTATCATTACTAGAGGAGAGCAAAAGAAAAGAAAGTGATGTGCTACCACCTTTCTTCCCTAATAATGAAAATAACAACAGTAACTCCTACATATGGAGTACTTCCTACGTGCTATGTTCTGTGCTGAATGCCTGGTATGCATTATCCCACTAATTACTACCAATAGCCTGATTTTATCCTCTTTTTACAAGTGGGAAAGCAGATGAGGTAAATGCCTAAGGCACCTCATTGATAAATGGAAGATGCAAGATTAATTTAAACCTGGACAATCCAATATCAGAGTCTCTAGGAAAAATACAAGAGCCAAGGAAGACATCTGTCAAAACTACCTACAGGTTATGACCATGGAGCTTTCATGAGGATTATATATTTCCATTGGTGATGTCTGGTTCAGAGCCCCTGCCGTCTCTTGTGAATAGAGCATCATTCTACCCAAGACTACACACATGGCCACATACACATTGTGTGACCAAGCTAGGGGTAGATATCAATATTATCACAAGAATTAATTTCAGTCAATGGACCATGTGGGCAAAAGAAATTGGAATGGACTTAAAGGATATGAGACAGTGGCTGTTAAGAAATGAAGATGTGATGCCTCCTTTCATGCTAATTTTTCTCTGTCTGGAAAGCCATAATCTGCATTTTCTAGACCTAAATGAAAAAATGAGAAAGAAATAGAATGGAGATATGGGGAAGACAGTGAAACATTACAATGATGAAGTCATCACATAATACAGATTCCTTTGACAAATCTGGTAAAACATATTCCTTCCAGGTGGTATTATACAAGATTTTCGTGACACCTGAATCATAACTATAATAAAGTCTAAATGATTCAGAAAATGTAAACATTTGTTGTGTATAAGAATATGATCTGTAACTGACTTGTGTCATGAGAAGAGCCACAAACATGGCAGAGGCCAGGAGTTATCTTGACCATCCCTCCCAACTCCCACATCTGTCCCATCAGCAAGTCAAGACAACTCTACTTCCAAAAATACATTTTGGATTCATTTTCTGCCCTTCACTTTTACTGCCCCCAACCTAATCAAGGTACTTCTGGGTGAAGCTACCTCTCCTCTGGACAACTGCAAAACTTCTTCTCTAGCTTCATCTAATGCACTCCTTGTGTTCACACTCCACTTCTTCTAATCTATTCCACACAGCAGCCAGAGCACTCTTTTTAAAACTTCAAAGCTCACACTAGGCTCTACTGTTTAAAACCCTCCCATGGCTTCTGATGCCACATTGGATAAAGGTGAAATACCTTCCTATAGCTATAGTCAACCTAAACCTGCCCCACTTCTTTAAAATAATCTCATGCCATTCTCTCCAACCCATCATATTTTCCTGCCATGCTGACTTTCCCTGTTTTTTTTGTTTTTTTTTTTATTCTGCTTTGTGCCTTAAAACTTTCCCACAGAGGCATCTGGGTGGCTCAGTGATTGAGCATCTGCCTTTGGCTCAGGCTATGATCCTGGGGATTGAGTCCTGCGTCAGGCTTCTTGCAGGAAGCCTGCTTCTCCCTCTGTCTGTGTCTCCACCTCTCACTCTGTGTGTCTCTCATTAATAAATAAATAAAATCTAAAAAATAAAAAAATAACTTTCCCACAGGCCATTCCCCTACTTTAATGCTAACCCATTTCTAATCATCTATCCTTGGCTAACATTTACTATCTGGGCCTCAATTTAAAATGTCACTTCTTCACCTTCTGAAGATCTCCTTATTATAAGCTCTCTTAGAAGCCTCTACTTTACTTTCATATCAATTATGAATATCTACTTAATTGTAGGAATATTTGTTGGATGTATATAATTCTCACCAAATTTTGTTCCATGGGGGCAAAGTCCGTAAATGTCTTATAGCTCATAAAGCCAGCAAAATGTCTATCACATAGTGTTTGAAAACTCTTTGATCAGGGGTACCTGAGAGGGTCAGTGGTTGAGCATCTGCCTTTGGCTCAGGTCATGGATCCCGGGGTCCTGGGATCGAGTCCTGCATCAGGGTCCCTGCAGGGAGCCTGCTTCTCCCTCTACCTATGTCTCTCTTTGTGTCTCTCATGAATAAACAAATAGATAGAAAAAATAAAACTCTTTGATCAATAGATGAATAAGCCAATGGGTGAATAAATAGGAGAATAATGGAGAAAATGACAGGGAAGAAATAGCTTTGGCTCAGACACTGAGACAACTAAGTTCTAGTATTGATTCTGAATAACTTCAGTGTAACTCTGTGTCTATACTTCAGTTTCCCCATCTTCAACATCATCCCTGTGAACCATTCCAGCCCTTCTAATTCAATGTAAAAGGGAAATCCCAGGAGATATGATGGAGATTCTGTTGCTGTCCCTAAAACACATGCAATACCTTAGGCACACACTCAGTAAAGCTAATGCTTTAGGACCTTGCCACTGAAAGTGTGTAGCAGCCACAGCAGCTGTGAGTTGTTGGTTAGTTCGGTGGCAGAGTTCTGAAGTGTCTCCCTAAGATTCCTATCTGTGTGCTATTCACTGCTGTGAACATACATTGCAAATGAAATTAATACCCACCATTTGCTTTGACGTGGATGGAACTGGAGGGTATTATGCTGAGTGAAATAAGTCAATTGGAGAAGGACAAACATTATATGGTCTCATTCATTTGGGGAATATAAAAAATAGTGAAAGGGAATAAAGGAGAAAGGAGAGAAAATGAGTGGAAAATATCAGAGAGGGAGACAGAACATGAGAGACTCCTAACTCTGGGAAACGAACAGGGGGTGGTGGAAAGGGAGGTGGGCGGGGGGTGGGGGTGACTGGGTGACAGGCACTGAGGGGGGCACTTGATGGGATGAGCACTGGGTGTTATGCTATGTGTTGGAAAATTGAACTCCAATTTAAAAAAAAAAAATTTTAAACGGAATTAAAGGTTACTAGAAAGTCACATTATCCTGAATTATCCACGTGGGCCCAAGGTAAAGTCAGTCAGAGGGACAGAGTGAAAGGAAGCCAAGAAGGCAGAGTAGAGAATTAGATTCAAGATGTGAGAAGGCAGTGACCTACAGTCACTGGCTTTGAAGATGCCAGAAGGGAGTCATGAGACAATACATGCAACCTCTAGAAACTGAGAATAATTCCCATCCAATGAGTGGCAAGGAAACAGAGACCTCAAACCTGAAGTCTGCCATTGCCATGAATGAACTTGGAGCAGATACATTCCCAGAGCCTCTAGAAAGAATGCAACCTGTGACACTTTGTTTCCAATCTTGTAAAACCAGAGCAGAGAACCAGCTGAGCAATTGTGCCCAGACTTCTGACCTACAGAACTGTGAGATCATAAAAGGGTGCTTTGTTAAGCCATAACAAAACCATAACTTGTCATAGCAGCAATTAAAAACTAGTACATATTTGTATATCTACATAGCTGAAATCTGAGGGGCAGGCTTCTGATTTGTCATACATTTAGGGACCTACTTAGATGCACTCCTGGGACAGAGGCTAGCGATGTCATTTTTGTACTCCCCCTCTACCTTGCTCCAGGTAGCTGTTATCTTCTGGAAGAGAACTTGTATACTTGTCTGGTGCCCTGAGTTTTGCAACTGCTGCCCAGGGGACATGCTAGGTCATGTGGCTCTGATAGCCAGTGGCAACTTATGCTTGCATTCTCAAAGGACTGTATATATTTGCATAATTTAAAAGCTGCTGCCTGAGGGCCTGGACTTCAATCAATATGTGCTGACTGAGATTCTCCCCTTTGGGATACTGATGGCTCTTGGCACACCTTCAACTATTGAGACTTACTAAAAGTAAAATAGGCTGTTTGGACAATAACAAAGGTTTGAGAAAAAATAAAGATCTAGGGCAGGCTTGAATGATAAGGTTCATCTTCTACACAAGACCACTTCTTCAAGATGAGGAGAGGTGACTCTTTTATCTTGTGCAGAGAAACTAATGCAGAAAGTCAAGGAAATGAAGAAACAGAGAAATATGTTCCCAATTAAAGGACAAGATAAAGATGGTGGATTGATCACTTATAAAGCTAGGATGAAGGTTAAAAGACAAAAGGACTAAAAATAACAAAAATAATTAAGGGATACACAAGATATCTTTACAAGATAAAAAGATATAAATTGTGACATCAAAAACAAACTATGGGGGGCAGGAGGGAGATAGAACATAGAGTTTAGGATTTGTTTAAACTTAAGTTGCAATTAATTTTAAATAGATTGTTATAAATATAAGCTGTTATAGGTAAACTTCATGAAAACCACAAATCAAAAATCTATAATATATACACAAAAAATAGAAAGGAATCTAAGCATATTACTACAAAGTATTATCAAATCATATAAGAAAAGAGCAAGGGAAGAAAGGAACGGAACTACAGAAATGCCAGAAAATAACAACAAAATGGCAATATGTATACATCTATCAACCATTACTTCAAATATATATGGGCCAATTTCTCCAATCAAAAGTCAGAGAATGACTGAATGGAGAAGAAAACAAGACAAACTATATGCTGCCTACAAGAAATTCACTTCAGATATAAGGACACATACAGAAAGTGAAGTGATAGAAGAAAGATATTCCAGGGGCACCTGGGTACCTCAGTTGGTTAAGTGTCTGCCTTTGGTTCAAGTCATGATCCCAGAGTCCTGGGATCGAGCCCCACTTCAGGCTTCCTTCTCAGTGAGCTTCTCCCTGCTTCTGTATTCCTCTACCCCTCCCCCTGCTCATGCTGTCTCTCAAATAAATAAAACCTTGAAAAAAAAGATATTTCATGCAAACAAAAACCATAAAAAAGCTGGTATAGCTATGTTTATATCAGAGAAAATAGATTTTTTAAAAATTGTAAGAAGAGACAATGAAGGCCATTACATAATGATAAAAGAGTCAATCCAACAAGAGGATATAACATTTATAAATTCATAAGAGATTACTATAACAATTATACACCAAATTGGACAAACTACAATTTGTGGAAAAATTCTTGGAAACATACAACCTACCAAGAATCATGAAGAAACAGAAGATCTGAACAGACCAATTATTAGCAAGAGATTGAATCAGTAATCAAAAGCCTCCCTACAAAGAAAACTACATGTCCAGGACTGCTTCAAGGATTAATTCTACCAAATGTTTAAAGATTTAATAATAATTCTTCTCTAACTCTTCCTAAAAGTAGAAGAGGAGGGAATATTTGCAAACTCATTTTATGAAACCAGAATTACCCTGATAACAAATCAGATAAGAAATCCACAGAAAAGAAACTTCAGGATAATATCCCTGATGACACAGATGCAAGAATCCTCAACAAAATATTAGCAAACTTGATTCAACAAAACATTAAAAAGATCATACACCATGATCAAGCGGGATTTATTTTAGGGATGCAAGTAGGACTTAACATCTACAAATCAATTCATGTGATTCACCACATTAACAAAGAATTAAAAAACCATATCACTTCAATGTATGCATAAAAAGCATTCAACAAAATTCAACATGCATTCTTAAAAAAAACTTTCTACAAAGTGAGTGTAGAAGTACAAACTAGTACAATTACACCAGATCTACTCAGTCAGAATATGCACTTTTGCAAGATTCCAAGATGATCTGTGAGCACCTCAACATAATAAAGTTCGTATATAACAAGCCCTCAGCTAACATCATATGCAGCGTCACAAAGCTGAAAACTTTTTCCTCTAAAATCAAGAATAAGACAGGATACTCACTCTCATCACTTTTTCCAACATGGTATTAGAAATTCTAGCCAAAGCAATTAGGCAAGAAAAATAAATAAAAGGCATTCAATTGGAAAGGAATAAGTAAAACTGCCACTATTTTCAAATAACGTGGATTGAAAACCCTAAAGACTCCGCTCCGAAAACTTTTGGAACTAAGAGCCAAATTCAGCAAAGTTGCAATATACAAAATCAATACACAAAAATATGCTGCATTATTATACCAGTAATGAAGGCAGTTTATTACTGGTATGAATCTCATTTACAACTGCCTCAAAAAGAATAAAACCTGTAGGAATGAATTCAACCAAGAATTATACACTGAAAACTATAAAACATTGATGAAAGAAATTAAAGATGGCACCAATATATGGAAAGCTATTCTGTGCTCATAGATAGGAAGAATATTGTTAAAATGACCATACTACCCAAAGCAATGTAAAGATTCAATGCAATCCCTATCAAATTCCAATGGCACTTTTCACAGAACTAGAACAAGCAATCCTAAAATTGATATGAAAACACAAAAGACTCCAAATAGACCAAGAAATCTTGAGAAAGAACACAGCTGGAGGCATCGTGCTCCCAGACTTCAAACTACATTACAAAACTATAGTAAATAAAACAGTATTGCATTTCCATAAGAAGCAGACATAGATCAATGGAACAGAAGAAAGAACCCAGAAATAAACCCACACCTATAAGGTCAATTATATGCTGACAAGAGGCCAAAGAATATGCCATGGAGAAAGGACAGTCTCCTCAATAAACGATATTAGGAAAACTAGATAGTCACTACAAAATAATAAAATGGACCACATCTCACACCATAAAAAAAAACTCAAAATGGATTAAAGATTTTAATGAATGTAAGACCTGAAACAATAAAACTCCAAGAAGAAAAATTGGTAAGCTCTTTGTCAATGGTCTGAGCAATGATTTTTTTAATCTAACACCAAAAGTAAAGGTAACAGAAACAATAGATAAGTGGAACTACATCAAACTAAAAATCTTCTGCATAGCAAAGAAAACCATCAACAAAATGAAAAACAACCTACTAATGAGAGAAAATATTTGCAAATTGTATATGTGATAAGGAGTTAATATATACAAATATTATTATTTTTTAAAGATTTATTTAGTCATGAGAGACACAGAGAGAGAGAAAGAGAGAAAGAGAAGCAGAGACACAGGCAGAGGGAGAAGCAAGCTCCGTGCAGGGAGGCCGATGTGGGATTCGATCCCAGGACTCCAGGATAATGCCCTGGGCTGAAGGCAGGTGCTAAATCGCTGGGCCACCCAGAGATCCCCTATATACAAATATTAAATCATTATGCTGTATACCTGAAACTAATATGTCAATTAAATCTCAAAACATTCAAAAAAATTTTTATTATAAAAAACTAGTACAATTACACCAGATCTACTCAGTCAGAATATGCACTTTTGCAAGATGCCAGACCAAGATGCCACAGACTTTGATCTGTGAGCACATCAAAGTTTAAGAAGCCCTGTCACAGATGGATACTTCTTTCCTGAATTTGAGAAGCCTTCTCTTGATTTACTCAAAGCCATTACTGCAAACTTCATATTCTTAAATAGTGGACATCCAAGAATTAAGCAGCTGAGTACCAGTCTTTGGCTGGCCATTAACTAGGAGAGCTGAGGCAAGTTAGTAGCACTTTAAGTTTAAAAAAGTAACTAATGAGCAGCTAGAGTGTTCTGATCCCCAGACTGTAAGCCTGATAACCAGAGCTATTACGCTGAAGATATAAATTGGCAATTTGTTTGTAGGCTCCCAACACTGGCTTTCAGCAGTTGATCAGATAACAAAGCCTGTCCATAGATGCTTAAATAACCCAGCTATCTCTCAACAAAATATTAACAACTGAATTCGACAATACATTAAAAGGATCATATGCCATGATCAAGTAGGATTTGTTCCAGGGATACAAGGATGGCTCAATATCCACAAAATCAATATGACACACCACATTAATAAAAAAAATCACATAATAAAAATCATGTGA
The DNA here is from genome assembly GCF_053574225.1 of Canis aureus. Taxonomy (NCBI): domain Eukaryota; kingdom Metazoa; phylum Chordata; class Mammalia; order Carnivora; family Canidae; genus Canis; species Canis aureus. The sequence continues at coordinate 82,914,984 of NC_135611.1, read as the reverse complement.
TCATTTCAATAGATGCAGAAAAATCAATTGATAAAATTCAACATCTGTTCATAATAAAAATAATGTGGATATAGAGGGACAATTTCTCAACAAAATAAAGGCAATATCTAATAAACCCACAGCTAACATTATACTCAACAATGAGAAGCTAAAAGCTTTTCCTCTAAGATCAGAAACAAGACAAGAATGCTTACTCTTACCACTTATAATCAACATAGTATTAGAAGTCCTTGACACAGCAATCAGCCAAGAAATGAAAGGCATCTAAATTGGAAAAGAAGTAGCAAAACTGTCACTATTTGCAGATGACATAATACCATATACAGGAGACCCTAAAGACTCCACCAACAAAAAACTGTTAGAACTAATGAATCCACTAAAGCTACAGGATATGAAATTAATATTCAGAAGCTTGTTACATTTCTATACAATAATAATAAAGTAGCAGGAGAAATGAAGAAAACAATCCCAGTATTAAGGAGTACACTTGTGATGAGCACCAAGTGTTGTATGGAAGTACTGAACACCAGAATCTAATATTACAGCATATGTTGACCAATTGGAATGAAAATAAATTTAAAAATCCCATATCAAACAGAATAAAATACGTGAAAATAAGTTTAACTATGGAGGTAAAAGACCTGCACTCTGAAGACTATGAAATACTGGTTTAAAAAAGTGAAAGATACAAATAAATGGAAAAATATACCATGTGCATGGATTGAAAGAATACTGCTAAAATGACCATACTATACAAAGCAATCTATGGCTTAAAAGCAATCCCTAACAAAATACTCATAGCATTTTTTACAGAACTAGAACAAATAATCCTAAAATTTGTATGGAACCATGAAAGACCATGCTCTCTTTAAGAGAGCAACGCAATCTTGAGAAAGAACAATAATGTTGGAGGCATCACACTTCCTGATTTCAAACTATACTGTACAGTCATAGTACTCAAAATGATCCAGTATTGGCACACAAACTGACACACAAATCAATGGAATAGAATTGAAAGTCCAGAAATAAATCCACACCTCATACGGTCAATTAACCTATGACAAAGGAGGCAAGAATATACAATGAGGAAAAGACAGTCTCTTTAATAAATGGTATTGGGAAAACAGGACAGCTACATGAAAAAGAATAAAACTGGACACTTTCTTATATTATATACAAAAAAAATTAAAAATGGATTAAACACTTAAATATAAGACCAGAAACCATAAAAACCCTGGAAGAAAACATAGGCAGTAAATTCAACATCAGTTTTAGCAATATTTTTTGTGTGTCTGTCTCCTCACGCAAGAGCAACAAAAGCAAAAATAAATAAACGGAAGTACATCAAACTAAAAAGCCTTTACACAGTGAAGGAAACCATCAAGAAAACAAAACAAAGCAAAAGCCCAACTTGCTTAATGGGAGAAGATATTTGCAAATGATCTAACCAATAAGGGATTAATATCAAAACTATATTAAGAATCCATACAAATCAATAGTCCACCCCCAAAAAATCCAATTTAAAAACGGGCAGAGGACCTGAATAAACATTTCTCCAAAAAAGAACTCACAGATGGCCAAGATGAAAACATGCTCAACACCACTAATCATCAGGGATATGCAAATCAAAACTATAATGAGATAAACCTCACACCTGCCAGAATGGCTATTATCAAAAAGACAATAACAAGTATTAGTGAGATGTGGATAAAAGAGAAGCCTCATGCAGCACTGATGGGAGTGCAAAATGGTTCAGTCATTGTGGAAAATGGTATGGAGGTTCCTCAAAAAATTAAAAATACAACTACCAGATGATCCAGCAATTTCACTTCTGGGTCTTTACCTGAAGAAGAAGAGGAAAACACTAACTTGCAAAGATGTATGCATTTCTGTGTTTATTGCAGCATTATTTAAAATTGCCAAGATATGAAACCAATGTAAGTTTCCATTGATGGATCAATGGATAAAGAAAATGTAATATAAATACACAAGGGAATATTACTCAGCCATAAAAAGAATGAAATCTTGCCATTTCAGACAACAGGGATGGACATAGAGGAAATCATGCTAAGTGAAAAAAGAGAAAAATAAATACTGTATGATTTCACTTATTTATGAAATTAAAAAACAAAACAAAACAAACAGACTCAAATATAGAAAACAATCTGGTGGTTGCCAGAGGGAAAGGGGGGGTGAGAATGGGTAAAATAGGGGAAGGGGATTAAAAGGTGCAAAATAGTTATAAAATAGTTATAGTCACAGGGATGTAGGTACACAGGATAGGGAATATAGCAAGAATATTGTAACAATTTTGCCCAGTGACAGATGGTAACTAGATTTATGGTAGGGATCCCTTGGTAATGTATATAAATGTTGAATCACTATGTTTTACACCTGAAACTAAGATGATATTGTATGTCAACTACACTTCAATCTAAAAACAAATAGCCAGCTCACCAGTAAGCTCTGCCTTAGTGCCATTTGTACTCACTGTGATGGATTCACTCTGTCCTTATGACCATTTTCCATACCTGTTCTCTTAAATAAGAGCTGTAATTAGCCACAGTTTTGAAAGATGGACAACTATGAGCCTTATCCTTCTCTGCTTCCCTATTGCATACTCAGATTTATCAATGGGAGTCATGATACTGTGATAGTGTTGTAGGGTGACAGATGGGAGCTACACTTGTGGTGAGCACAGCATAACCTATAGATTTGTGGAATCACTATGCTGTACACCTGCAACTAATGCAACGTAGTGTGTCAACTATGCTTCAATTAAAAAAAAAAAAGTATTTACCATTTTCTGATCACCTACTTTCAGTCAGGCATTGCACTATACCTTCTGTGTTCATTACTTAGCAAATTCGGTGTGGTTGTCCCCCTCTTCAAGGTCAGCAATCAGAGGACTAGGGTGGTCAATTGCTCTCTTCCTGCCATATGATTGGTCACATCTTTTGGCTCTGATTCCAGCCTTCTTCCTCTAACAGCGCAGCTGCCCCTGTTCCTGTTCTTTCTGCATCCCAGCCTTCCAAGTCCTCCTGGCCAGTAGATCTCCCACTGTTGTCCCTGTTCTTTAAGGCAGTTAAGAGTGGAGACCAGCTTGAACCTAGGTAATTTACTGTATGTTTCCATCCATGTCTATCTAAAGGAGTCTCTATCCATTTTTTTCCCAAGAGATAGTACAATACCAGAGATATTTACAACATAAAAGATAGTTATAATCACAGACCCCGGTGGGAGGCTCCCTGGATTCAAATCATAATTCTGTCAGGTACTAGCTGTGTGATCTTAGGAAATACACTTAATGTCTCTGTGCTTCTGATTCCTCATTTGTGAATGGGGATAATAATAATCTCTCTCATCTAGGGATGTTGTGAGGATGGACTTAAAATTACTAAAGCACTTAGAAGAGTACCTGTGTGTTTTAGACACAATATCTGTTATTATTATTGCCTAAGCCCCAAGCTGGACTCATCCCTGATCCTTTCTTCTTGTCCTGCAACTCATCCAACACCAAATCCTGTTAAATTTAACTCTTGAATAGATTTTCCCTCCAACCCCTCCATTAGCACGCAAGGTTAGCTGCTATCATAACTTGCCTAAAGCAATCTGCAAACAATTCTCCTGCACTCTCTTTAGCCCCTGGCTTTCCAAAGCAGCCAAAGTGGTATTTTCAAAATGCAAATAGGATCACAATACTCTTCTGCTGAACTCTGTTTCTTTTTGGGTAAATACAGGACCATTTAAGGTCTGTAAGATCCTGAAAGTTCTCCCATGCACAGCCCCATTCTCAATTTCTTCTCTTCTCCCCATCTCCTTCTCCTGCTCCTCCTTCCCCCTCTCCCTCCTATTCCCTTCCTCAACTCCCTCTCCCTATTTCCCTGTCTCCCCTCTGTTCACTCTGGCCTTTCTGTCCTTCACATTGCCAACCGTCTTCTCACGTGCAATCTCTGCAGGGGTTCTGTCCCTACTCCCACCCTCCATGCCCAGTTAGCTCCTCCATCAAACTGCTAGAGTCACAGTTTTGCATTTGATTCTGTGATTATTAATGTCTGTCTCCTGGGGCATCTGGGCGGCTCAGTGAGTTAAGCCTCCAACTCTTGATTTCAGCTCAGGTCATGATCTTAGGCCCACATTGGGATCTGCACTCAGCAGGGAGTCAGCTTGAGATTCTCTCTCCCTGTCCCTCTTCCTCTGCCCCTCCCTAACTCATGTGCCTGCATACAAACTCTCTCTCAAAAAAAAAAAAAAAAAAATGTCTATCTCCTATCCCAAACTGTAAACTCCATGAGGGCAGGAGCTACATTTGCTTTTTCACACCCACTGTAACCCTCATACTTGGTACTTACTGGCACATAATATTTGCTCCTTTGTTAGTTTATGAATGAATGAAAAAATGAATTAAATGAATGAAAATACTATGGCACAACGTAAAGGCAGGGTAAGTAAGCCCATGGAGCTTCTGTGGGGTTTGACTCTGGTTTGGGGATACAGAAGACAAGACTAAATTATGTAAGATCAAAAACTCAGTGGCTGGCTGGATAACTGTGGAGCAGATGTAACCTTTACCTGGACGTTGTGAATGATGTTGGAAGCAGCTGAGTGAGCACAGAGGAACAACTTGAAGCAAAACACAGTCTTTCTTCATTCTCCTTTCTATTTTTTTAGGGCTACTTCCTAGAAAGATTTTATCTTGAGATTCTTTATCCCCCAACAAAATATATACACCTCAGTTTACTACTATCCCACTACTAGGTTAGACCTTGCTGCCCTTTGCTTTTAATCAGCCAGCCACCTCTACCCTCTAGCTCTGTGGGAGTAAAACACTATGATTGAGAATGGAGACCCACTTAGACCGTGTGAGGAGGTAGCCAAACATTCACAGACCAGAAGGACCTTCCAGGAATGGATTGGGGCGATGTGACCTCTGATATCTGTGCCAGAAAAGACCCTCATAAATACACCATCCAGGAATGCCCAAGGTCACTAAGTCCTTCATGAGTCTGGGAGAACACAGAGGCCTAAAACCCTCACCCAGAATCTAACTCAGGCCCTGCCCCATTCTGTGATCAGTATTCTCTAGGCCTCATCACTGAAGTTCATTCTCTGGTGTATAAGCTCCAGGAACACAGGAACCTTGTCTAGCCCCAACAATTCCAGTTACAGGCAGGTGCTTTAAAAATGTAGCTATGATGTTAACAGAAACAATATCAGTCCCCTTTTGTTGTCTCAGGCTAACTAACAGACAACTCTAAAGTAGATGAGAGATGATGTTTATTTGACTCTTTCTAAGTGTTTCAGGCCAAACTCATAAACCACACAGTCAGAATTTCTGACTCTGTGCTGGATTCCTCTTCCTCCCTCTGATGCCCTCCATCAAAAGGCCTTATGTCACAGCCACTGTTCAGGATGGCAGATCTGGTATGTCCTTGCACCATGTACATTGGCCATTTGCTACTGCTCATGCTAAGCAGTAACTCAGAAAACCAAGCAGCCTGAGCCTGGGCCAACATGGCCATCATCCTTCCAAAGGACTCCAAGAAGAACAGCATAGAACAGTGCTTTTCCAACTTGAGAAGCCTCACAATCACCTAAAAAGGTTGTTCAAATGCAGATTCCTGCTCCCTGACCCCACCCCAGAATGTCTTATTCAGTAAGTTCAAGATGAAAGCAGAGAATTTACCTTTCTAATAAATTCTCAGGTCTTGCTAATGCTGCTGGTCCCACTCAGAGAACCACAGCACTGATGTTAGGCGCAAACTTAGCAATTAAACTAGAGGAATGTGGATTCTCATCCCAGCTCAGCCACTTACCTTATAACCTTGGATAAATTCCTTAGTTTCTCTAATCCTCATTTTCCTCCTCTGAAAGTAATAATGACACCATTGCTAAGCATTCAAAAAGAGGATGCAAGGTGCTACACGTGAGTACAGACAGAGAGAATCCCTTTCCCTGTCCCATTCACAGCCCCCACTCTCCCAGGGCTTCCAGATGCTCCATGTGGCTCTCCCTGGCAGGGCTGCTGTGAAACATTTGGGTGGTAGGCAGGGCACAGTGAATTCGGCTTCCAGCTACCTATGTCCAGGAGTGTCTTACCTACATGGGCCATACTAAGGTAAGCGTCAGGTGCTCCTCAGGCCCTGTCACAAACAGGTAACAAAGCTATTGTTCAATACTTTTCCTGCAAGAAGTATCCCATGTGGTTTTCTGCCCTGAGACTGAGAAGTTAAATGACACATCCAAAACCACACAATTAGTAAAAGCAGAGCTCCCAAGTCAGGATGATACATCTTCTATTCCTGACATTTTGAATCTTGGTATATATTAGTCTCTATAGCTGCTGTAACAGAGGACCACAACGTGGACACTTAAAAACAACACATATGTATTCTCCTACAGTTCTGGAGGTCAGAAGCAGGCAACAGGTCTCACTGGATAGAAATCAGAGTGTCAGTAGAACCACCCTCCAGAGAGTAAAAGAGAGAACATTTCCTTCGCTCTCAATGTCTAGCGCTGTTTGCCTTCCATTCCTTGGCTTGTGACCCCTTCACCTTCAAAGTCAACATTAGCATCTATAGAGCACTCTCTACTGAGGTCACTACATTGCTTTCTTCTGTAGCAAATTCTCCCTCTACCTCTTTCAAGGATACTTGGGTCTGCCTTGATAATCCAATGTAACCTCCCCCCTCAAAATCTTTAGTTTAATCACATCTGCAAAAACTCCCTTCTACTATACATAATATAACATTCACAGGTCCCAGAGATGAGGAATTGGCTATCTTTGGGAACCCTTATTTAGCATACCACACTTAAGAGACTGTGTAATCCTCTGAGCCACCAGTTTTCATTAGAAAAATAGAAATAATAATATACCTTCATGAGAAGTTGCCATATGGTACACTTTAAATTACTAAAGAAATGTACATTGGATTGTTAAATGCTTCCTGCTATTCTTTTGTTACACTAATTCATTAAGTCTATTCATCTACTCAGCTTTTATAGAACACTTACCATGTGCCAGGTACTGTGTTAGTCACATGGAATATAATGTAATGAGGAACTCTACCTGTATGGGATTTATACTGTGATCAAGACATACATTCTAAAGAGAAAATGCCCTGATGTTCTTTGAAAAGAAGGGCCAGGAAATGTTCTTATAGGCATGTCACAGAGTAGGTAGTCTGTCCTTGGGATAGGAGGCAGGAGTGAAAGGATAGAGCTAGGGGAAGAGACTGGAAAGGGACAGGAAGGTGCAAAATAGCCTAGAACATCTGGAAAGTGCCAGGAGTTTCTCCCTGTTGGAGCCCTGGGTGCAAGGAGCTGCAGCAGAGGGTGAGAGAGATAAGCTAACAATGGAGCCCAGGGTTGACTGTGAATTGCCCACTGTACCATGTAAAGGATGTGGATGTTGTTTTGTGCTCAGGGAGCCCCTAAAAATTTTAGGCAGCCCCCTTGATATTCCATCTCCTGTGGATATGGGGGCTCCTAGCAGGAAAGCCTGAAAGCTCCAGCCTCCTGACAGATACCAAACTTGGCAGAGTTCTCTGTGACATGGTACAGGTTGAAGTACCTCTTGCCTTTTCTTCCTTACTGAGACCTGTTGTGGATTATATTTTTGGAATTTTATTTTTAGAGTCTCTCATTATGGTGAGCCATTATCTCCCCTAGAATCTCTGTTAGTCTCATAGTTAAACCATTAATTCCTAAAATTATTTTTATACCCTTGGATCCCATTTAACGCCCTACTCTGTGGTTCTTTTTGAGAAAGTTCAAAAGATAAATTCACTGTTATTAGTACATTAGGTACAGCACAATCATTGTGATTGCCCATGTACTATATTTTTTCAACCTGAATGGTTTTGCTGACTGGTGGTAAGGGAGATGTGAATTTAGTGGAGAATGCCTGCTTTCCTACACGCAGAATCCCCGGTCTGCTTCACCCCTTCACTTTATCTCCCAAAACACAGCACCCTTCTCTAATATGCTTTTGTCTATTGGTATCATTCTCTCCACAAACTTTAATAAATTGGCAGTGTACTTCTGTGCTGGAAAGACATTTTGCATTAAAAATTGGATTCACAGCAGGCAACCTGCCTGGGGAGCACATGTCTAGGAAAGCAGTCATTTTTAACTAAGGATATTACAAGCCTAGATAGAATAGGGCTTGTGTACTCCGAAGCACAAACGTCTATCCTACTGGAAGCAAAATTACTGTACTGCATGTTGGTAATTAACCTTGTCAACTAACTTTCAGAATGACTCCAGCCTAATCACACACTCTCTTCTGGGGTTCTACTGTTATAGTTTCTGGATTCTATTATACTCTACTACTTACAACCTGCATTCCCATTGCCACTCCTTGCCAGCACTTTGATTTCCTTGTTCTTTCCTGCCCCAACCCCCCACGGTTCATATTAACTTTTACCCAAACTATATAACTCATGTACTCATTTATTTATCATTTACTCTCTCCTGTGCTATAATATAAGCTCCACCAGAGAGGAGATCTGTGTTTTGCCCACTACTGTATCTCAAATAGCTGGAATAGTGCCTGGTATGTAGTAGGTGTTCAACCATCATGCTGAATGGGTGGCTCAGTGGGTTGGGTGACTGACTCTTGATTTTGGCTCAGGTCTCAGGGTCCTGGAATTCAGCCCTACACTGGACTCAGGACTCAGCAGGGAGTCTCCTTGGGGATTCCCTCTCCTTCCACCCCTCCTCCTGCTCACATACTCTTGCTAAAATAAATCGTCCAAAAATAATTACACTGAACATTAATGAATACATTTCCATGGAGATATCAGCTACCTGGTGACTCTTTTGCATCCCTAACTCCAAACATGTCCATCTATTAATTCACCAAAATGTTTTGATCACTTCTTCACATGGCAACTAGGAGTCCAGATCATGGGAAATTATTCCTGATCTCAAAGAACACCTAGGTCCATGGAGGAGATACATGTGGGCAGAAATACCAGTTGATGTGTAGAATTAAAAATATGTACAAAGCACAGAAAAAAAATCAATTTTCCTGCATAATAGTGTGATATGAAAGATTCAGAGAAAGCTCATATCAGAGGCAGCTTTGAGTTATAAAGGATAAGTAGTTTCCTGAGAGAACAGAGAAGGGAGTAGATACAAACCAAATGGATATTCTAAGTGAGAAAGTACAGGATGCACATGGAGAACTGGAAATCCCTTGGGAATGCCAGAGCCTGGCCAGGTATCTCAGTTGTCTCTCACTCCCCAACCAGACTTCAGACAAAGATGCAAGTACAAAGGTTTATTTGGGAGATGAAAGAAGATGCCAGGCATAGAGTGAGAAGGTGAGATCAGAAAGAAAAGGCAGCCAGTAAAAGTTATACTGTCAAGCCAGCTACCATGGAGGTGACAAGAACCAGTTCTGAGAGGAATCTCAGGAAAAGGTTATAAAACACAGGTCTCAGGGCGCCTGAGTGGCACAGTTAAGTGCCTGACTTTTGGTTTTGGCTCAGTCATGAACTCAGTGTTGTGGGATCAAGCCCCAGTTCGGGCTCCATGTTTAGCTCGGAATCTGCTTGAGATCCTCTTTCCCTCTCCCTCTGCCTCTGCTCCTCCTGCTCTTGTTCTAATAAATCTTTATTAAAAAAAAAGAACACAGTCCTCCATTATCTCACTGAAGGGGCAAGGGAGCTGTGGTCTTCAATCACCAAATCCCCATCACTGGCTGAAGAAAACTTCTAGGAGTCAGAAATCTACTTCTTCTGGCCTTCCATGTGTATCCATCAGGCTTCTGAGGGACTGAAGAAGGTCTCACTCTCTTAGAAGCAGATGCTCTCCCCTGGAAACTGGTTTCTGCACACCGACATGGGAGAGCCAAAGGATGTGTGCCAGGCACCAAAGGGTCTGCTTTGGTGAGACCAAGCAGAACAGCAGGGAATAGGCTAGAAATGGAAGCAATGCACCAAATTTGAAGACACTTGTTAGTCATTCTTTGGAGCTTCATTTTGTACTGAGGGAGCAGGACTGGAAGATCTTAGGTCAAAGTGTAGTACAAAGTTTGACTTGGAGAAAAATCATCCTGGTTATAGAGAGGACAGAATGGGAATGGGATGGGTAGAGCAGATAATGAGTCCAGGAGACCAACATGGAAAATAAATCTCCACTTGAAATAGGAGAGACTTGGGATCCCTGGGTGGCTCAGTGGATGAGCGCCTGCCTTTGTTTGGCCCAGAGCGTGATCCTGGAGTCCCAGGATCGAATCCCACATCGGGTTCCCTGTATGGAGCCTGCTTCTCCCTCTGCCTGTGTCTCTGCCTTTCTCTCTCTCTGTCTCTCTCTCTCTCTGTCGCTCATGAATAAATAAAAATCTTAAAAAAAAAAAAAGAAATAGGAGAGACTGCTAGAATTCAGGGGTGGTGCTGGAGACAGGGAAGAGACAACAGAACTCAGACGTTCAGATGATAGAGTTGACAGAAATCGTGAGATTAGATGCAGGGAAGAATGGAGCTGAGGATCAGTTCTCTACACTGGCTCTCCTGAGTAGACGGTTGGAAGCACTCCCTGAGATGGGGAGTACAGAAGGAGTACAATTACTGAAGGAAGGTGCTTCGGCTTGTGGAGCATGTGGTGTTGGAGGTACCTGCAAAGTATTCACGCATAGAGGCTGGTGGGCCATGAATGCAGGCTTATTGAATTCAGGAGACTGATCTGGACTGTGAAAAGCTATTTTCAAATATCCACTTTATGGAAGATATTTGAAGACAGGGAAGCAGAAGAAATTTCAGAATAAAGAACTAGACATTTACCATAGGAGTCCATTAAATGGTACTTCACCACCCTTCTAGTACAAGTTCCTTTGCCAACCTAGAGATAGCATCATTATCGATGGTCTCTGAGTATTGCTTTGCCTTTATTTCTCTTTACATATCCCCACAATGATGCTTTCCCCCCACCCTCAGCATAGTTGGATAGAAAGGAGGAGTAAGACAAGTTGTACAATTTGGGGCAAGTTGTTTAAATGCTATGATTGGCTTCTTCATCTGGGGAAGGGGGGCCTCCTAGGTGGAGACCAGCTTGTGTGATGGTCAATTGAAGAAACTTTCTAGAAAGATGGACTTTCCAAAGCTTGCTTGCTCTCCTGAACACAAAAAGTTATCAAACTCAAGCCCTTACCTCACTAGGCACTTAGCCTGGTTGGTAAAAGGTCACTCCTCACTGAAACTGGAAGCACCAGCACGCACCTTTAACCCTGATACCAGTTCATCCTTTACCTAAGACTTGGTTCCTTAGTGAAGAAACAGCTTTCAGAATGTGATGAAAATGCAAAGCAGGCAGCTGAAACCACTGTGATAAGAGCCCTTTGTGACAATGTGCCTTCCTTCGGCATAGGTTTTACATCCAAGGGTCTACGAATGCTTGGCTTTTCTGCCAAACAGGCATCCTGGCCAAGAACAGGACAGTCCCTCGTTAGGAACACATAGGTGATGACATTTCTTTCACCATCTTGGCATCTCAACAGGACACTCTAACCAGTGACAGTGCAGCGAGCACCCTGTTGTTTACGGCACTGCTCTGGGCAGGATGGGCTGTGAGCGCCTGTGCTATGTTGCAGCCTAACCGACTGGGCATCAGAAAGGGAGCACGACCGCCCAATACAGAGCGGGCCTGAAGAACGGCCACTGTCAAAACAGTGCCTGTGTCATGGGTGTAAACCTAAGAGCTATGCCAGGAGCCGCAGATTCAAAACATCTGCCAGATCATCAGTCAGCTTCCCTCCCCTTTTCAGACCACCAATATCACCATCATCTTTTTCCTCACTCAAGCTCAAGCCATGGATCGGACTCCTTTTCTACTCATCTCCTCTACACAGCCATCAGGTTACAGGTCATCATCATAGGTCAGGCGCAGCCTGTGCTGAGTGCTTACAGACGCCTTTGGTTGCCACAACTTCCTGAGGCAGGACTGTATTTATGATATTTATGCCATTTTGCGGTTATGGAAGTGAGGGTTGGAGAAGGAGCCCCAAATCACAGTGCTGGGAAGTAGTAGAGCTGGAATTGGGATCCAGCTTTCTCTGGCACTCAACTGTACTCGGTTCCCATAAAAGTCATGTGTTCTTTTCCTTTAGGAGGCATTTGAAGTTTCTAAAACATCGTCACAAAGCATATTGTCTGATCATCCAAATAGACCAGAGTATAAGGCAGGACATGTATCGTCCTCATTGTCACAGAAGTTACAACTCGCGTAGAGTTCACCTGACTTGCTCAAGGCCAGCCCAGCTGAGCCTTGGACTCAGTTTCTGACTTGTTTTACTATTCCCATACATATCATGCTTTTCACTCAGAGCAGCTGTTTCTTCCTTTTGAAATGACCATTGTACAAAATTCCCTAGGAGGCCAATTTTGGCCTTATACCAAGACCTTTCTGAGACAGTTCTCCAAAAGCAGAAAGGAGGGATAGTGAGTTCTCCATGACTCTCCATTTTTATACAAACACTGAGCAGTCACTAGACTAGAGTGTCATTGAGACAATTAAGCCTGATCCCTGGGAGAGGAGAAAAGGAGGCAGCTAGAGCAGACAAGCTCTAAAACCTGTCCCTCCCCCAAGATCCTGGGGCTGTTTTGTGGGAACCACCCTGTCCTGACAATGTTGGTCGCTGGAGCTCCATCCCCTCACTTTGGCCTACTGAGGCCATCTCCTAGCTGACTTCCCAGCTGTCCCTTCCAATTCATCCAGCTTGACTTGACCAGGGTGATCTGCCAAATTCGTTCCCATCACTGACTTTCTTCTAAAACCTTCAATGGCTCCCTTTGGCCATCCACACCCACTTGATACATCCTTGTCTGATGTTCCATGATCTATCTACAGCCTCTATCCAAACTCATTTTTCATTTGCTCAAACTCTGTTTCTGCTTGTCAATCCAATCATTTGCCTAGGTCAAGACATCATGCTTATTTCAGCCTCGAATCCTTTGTTCTACTCTCCTAAAACATTTTCTACTTTCCCCTTGACCACCTAACCACATCCATTTTCTTCAGACCCAAGTCAGTTTCATTTCAGTACAAAAAACTTTAATGAATTTCTCCCCTCAAAACACAAATCAAGTCTAAGAACAATTTTCTACTCATGCAGCAAAGCCATGGGGACCCCGAAATGAACAAGAAATGGCCCTGTCCTCTGGGAAGACTGCAATCAGAACCAGCTGTTCCATGCAACCATTAGATTTTAAGCACTTGATTCTATATCAGTTTATGTTCCTGGTTATGTGAGCTGATTCTGTCTCATGAAGGGCTCATGCTGAGCTCTTTTAACACAGCTTCCAAAAAGTGGAAGGCAAGCAATAGTTATGGATTGCATGATTGAGGGGTCTAGGACTGCATGTTTTGAACTTATCCTCATATTCACTCAGACACACACACATACCACCAATTATTTGGATTTCCAGCAATGCTGAAGGTGCACACAACACCTGAAATCAGAAAGACTTGGAATCAAACCCCATCACCACCACTTTCTGGGGAAAAGGATTGCAGCAATTCCTGGTTAGAGGAATAGAGTCTTACCTCATGAGTTTAGGTCCCAGCTCGGCCATCAGAATAAACTTTCATTTATTTATTTTTTAATTGGTGTTCAATTTACCAACATACAGAATAACCCCCAGTACCCGTCACCCATTCACTCCCACCCCCCGCCCTCCTCCCCTTCTACCACCCCTAGTTCGTCTCCCAGAGTTAGCAGTCTTTACGTTCTGTCTCCCTTTCTGATATTTCCCACACATTTCTTCTCCCTTCCCTTATATTCCCTTTCACTATTATTTATATTCCCCACATGAATGAGAACATATAATGTTTGTCCTTCTCCAACTGACTTACTTCACTCAGCATAATACCCTCCAGTTCCATCTACATCGAAGCAAATGGTGGGTATTTGTTGTTTCTAATGGCTGAGTGATATTCCATTGTATACATAAACCACAGCTTCTTTATCCACTCATCTTTCGATGGACACCGAGGCTCCTTCCACAGTTTGGCTATTGTGGCCATTGCTGCTATAAACATCGGGATGCAGGTGTCCCTGCGTTTCATTGCATCTGTATCTTTGGGGTAAATCCCCAACAGTGCAATTGCTGGGTCGTAGGGCAGGTCTATTTTTAACTCTTTGAGGAACCTCCACACAGTTTTCGAGAGTGGCTGCACCAGTTCACATTCCCACCAACAGTGTAAGAGGGTTCCCTTTTCTCCGCATCCTCTCCAACATTTGTGGTTTCCTGCCTTGTTAATTTTCCCCATTCTCACTGGTGTGAGGTGGTATCTCATTATGGTTTTGATTTGTATTTCCCTGATGGCAAGTGATGCGGAGCATTTTCTCATGTGCATGTTGGCCATGTCTATGTCTTCCTCTGTGAGATTTCTCTTCATGTCTTTTGCCCATTTCATGATTGGATTGTTTGTTTCTTTGGTGTTGAGTTTAAGAAGTTCTTTATAGATCTTGGAAACTAGCCCTTTATCTGATATGTCATTTGCAAATATCTTCTCCCATTCTGTAGGTTGTCTTTGAGTTTTGTTGACTGTATCCTTTGCTGTGCAAAAGCTTCTTATCTTGATGAAGTCCCAATAGTTCATTTTTGCTTTTGTTTCTTTTGCCTTCGTGGATGTATCTTGCAAGAAGTCACTGTGGCCGAGTTCAAAAAGGGTGTTGCCTGTGTTCTTCTCTAGGATTTTGATGGAATCTTGTCTCACATTTAGATCTTTCATCCATTTTGAGTTTATCTTTGTGTATGGTGCAAGAGAGTGGTCTAGTTTCATTCTTCTGCATGTGGATGTCCAATTTTCCCAGCACCATTTATTGAAGAGACTGTCTTTCTTCCAATGGATAGTCTTTCCTCCTTTATCGAATATTAGTTGACCATAAAGTTGAGGGTCCACTTCTGGGTTCTCTATTCTGTTCCATTGATCTATGTGTCTGTTTTTGTGTCAGTACCACACTGTCTTGATGACCACAGCTTTGTAAAACAACCTGAAATCTGGCATTGTGAGGCCCCCAGCTCTGGTTTTCTTTTTTAAAATTCCCCTGGCTATTCGGGGTCTTTTCTGATTCCACACAAATCTTAAAATAATTTGTTCTAACTCTCTGAAGAAAGTCCATGGTATTTTGATAGGGATTGCATTAAACGTGTAAATTGCCCTGGGTAACATTGACATTTTCACAATATTAATTCTGCCAATCCATGAGCATGGAATATTTTTCCATCTCTTTGTGTCTTCCTCAATTTCTTTCAGAAGTGTTGTGTAGTTTTTAGGGTATAGATCCTTTACCTCTTTGGTGAGGTTTATTCCTAGGTATCTTATGCTTTTGGGTGCAATTGTAAATGGGATTGACTCCTTAATTTCTCTTTCTTCAGTCTCATTGTTAGTGTATAGAAATGCCACTGATTTCTGGGCATTGATTTTGTATCCTGCCACACTGCCGAATTGCTGTATGAGTTCTAGCAATCTTGGGGTGGAGACTTTTGGGTTTTCTATGTAGAGTATCATGTCATCGGCGAAGAGGGAGAGTTTGACTTCTTCTTTGCCAATCTGAATGCCTTTAATGTCTTTTTGTTGTCTGATTGCTGAGGGTAGGACTTCCAATGCTATGTTGAGTTGAATAGCAGTGGTGAGAGTGGACATCCCTGTCTTGTTCCTGATCTTAGGGGAAAGGCTCCCAGTGCTTCCCCATTGAGAATGATATTTGCTGTGGGCTTTTCATAGATGGCTTTTAAGATGTTGAGGAATGTTCCCTCTATCCCTACACTCTGAAGAGTTTTGATCAGAAATGGATGCTGTATTTTGTCAAATGCTTTCTCTGCATCTAATGAGAGGATCATATGGTTCTTGGTTTTTCTCTTGCTGATATGATGAATCACATTGATTGTTTTACGGGTGTTGAACCAGCCTTGTGTCCCAAGGATAAATCCTACTTGGTCATGGTGAATAATTTTCTTAATGTACTGTTGGATCCTCTTGGCCAGTATCTTGTTGAGAATTTTTGTATCCATGTTCATCAAGGATATTGGTTTGTAATTCTCCTTTCTGGTGGGGTCTTTGTCTGGTTTTGGAATTAAGGTGATGCTGGCCTCATAGAACGAATTTGGAAGTATTCCATCTCTTTCTATCTTTCCAAACAGCTTTAGGAGAATAGGTATGGTTTCTTCTTTAAACGTTTGATAGAATTCCCCTGGGAATCCATCTGGCCCTGGACTCTTGTGTCTTGGGAGGTTTTTGATGACTGCTTCAATTTCCTCCCTGGTTATTGGCCTGTTCAGGTTTTCTATTTCTTCCTGTTCCAGTTTTGGTAGTTTGTGGCTTTCCAGGAATGCGTCCATTTCTTCTAGATTGCCTAATTTATCGGCGTATAGCTGTTCATAATATGTTTTTAAAATCGTTTGTATTTCCTTGGTGTTGGTAGTGATCTCTCCTTTCTCATTCATGATTTTATTAATTTGAGTCTTCTCTCCCTTCTTTTTAATAAGGCTGGCTAATGGTTTATCTATCTTATTAATTCTTTCAAAGAACCAACTCCTGGTTCTGTTGATCTGTTCCACAGTTCTTCTGGTCTCGATTTTGTTGAGTTCTGCTTGAATCTTTATTAACTCTCTTCTTCTCCTGGGTGTAGGATCTATTTGCTGTTTTTTCTCTAGCTCCTTTATGTGTAAGGTTAGCTTTTGTATTTGAGTTATTTCCAGTTTTTGAATGGATGCTTGTATTGCGATGTATCTCCCCCTTAGGACTGCTTTTGCTGCATCCCAAAGATTTTGAACGGTTGTATCTTCATTCTCATTAGTTTCCATGAATCTTTTTAATTCTTCCTTAATTTCCTGGTTGACCCTTTCATCTTTTAGCAGGATGGTCCTTAACCTCCACGTGTTTGAGGTCCTTCCAAACTTCTTGTTGTGATTTAGTTCTAATTTCAAGGCATTATGGTCTGAGAATATGCAGGGAATGATCCCAATCTTTTGGTATCAGTTCAGACCCGATTTGTGACCCAGTATGTGGTCTATTCTGGAGAAAGTTCCATGTGCACTTGAGAAGAATGTGTATTCAGTGGAGTTTGGATGTAAAGTTCTGTAGATATCTGTGAAATCCATCTGGTCCAGTGTATCATTTAAAGCTCTCGTTTCTTTGGAGATGTTGTGCTTAGAAGACCTATCAAGTATAAAAAGAGCTAGATTGAAGTCACCAAGTGTATTATTATCTAAGTATTTCTTCACTTTGCTTAATAATTGATTTATATATTTGGCAGCTCCCACATTCGGGGCATATATATTGAGGATTGTTAAGTCCTCTTGTTGGATAGATCCTTTAAGTATGAGATAGTGTCCCTCTTCATCTCTCACTACAGTCTTCGGGGTAAATTTTAGTTTATCTGATATAAGGATGGCTACCCCTGCTTTCTTTTGAGGGCCATTCGAATGGTAAATGGTTCTCCAACCTCTTATTTTCAGGCTGTAGGTGTCCTTCTGTCTAAAATGAGTCTCTTGTAGACAGCAAATAGATGGGTCCTGCTTTTTTATCCAGTCTGAAACCCTGCGCCTTTTGATGGGGTCATTAAGCCCGTTCACGTTCAGAGTTACTATTGAAAGATATGAGTTTAGTGTCATCATGATATCTATTCAGTCCTTGTTTTTGTGGATTGTTCCACTGAACTTCTTCTTAAAGGGGAATTTGAAGAGTCCCCCTTAAAATTTCTTGCAGAGCTGGTTTGGTGGTCACATATTCTTTCAGTTCCTGCTGGTCTTGGAAGCTCTTTATCTCACCTTCCATTTTGAATGAGAGCCTTGCTGGATAAAGTATTCTTGGTTGCATGTTCTTCTCATTTAGGACCCTGAATATATCCTGCCAGCCCTTTCTGGCCTGCCAGGTCTCTGTGGAGAGGTCTGCTGTTACCCTAATACGCCTCCCCATAAAAGTCAGGGATTTCTTGTCTCTTGCTGCTTTAAGGATCTTCTCTTTATCTTTGGAATTTGCAAGCTTCACTATTAAATGTCGAGGTGTTGAACGGTTTTTTATTGATTTTAGGGGGGGATCTCTCTATTTCCTGGATCTGAATGCCTGTTTCCCTTCCCAGATTAGGAAAGTTTTCAGCTAGAATTTGTTCAAATACGTATTCTGGCCCTCTGTCCCTTTCGGCGCCCTCGGGAACACCAATTAAACGTAGGTTTTTCTTCCTCAGGCTGTCGTTTATTTCCCTTAATCTATCTTCATGGTCTTTTCATTGTTTGTTTCTTTTTTCCTCAGTTTCCCTCTTTGCCATCAACTTGTCTTCTATGTCACTCACTCATTCTTCCACCTCGTTAACCCTCGTCGTTAGGACTTCTAGTTTGGATTGCATCTCATTCAACTGATTTTTAATTTCTGCCTGATTAGCTCTAAATTCTGCAGTCATGAAGTCTCTTGAGTCCTTTATGCTTTTTTCTAGAGCCACCAGTAGCTGTATAATAGTGCTTCTGAATTGGCTTTCTGACATTGAATTGTAATCCAGATTTTGTAACTCTGTGGGAGAGACGACTGTTTCTGATTCTTTCTTTTGAGGTGAGGTTTTCCTTCTAGTCATTTTGCTCAGTGCAGAGTGGCCAACAGCAAGTTGTATTGGGAAAAGGAGAAAAAGAGAGGAGAGAAAGAAGGAAAGAAAAGAGAAAGAGAAAAAAAAAAGGAAGAAGAAAAGAAAAAAAAGAAGAAAAAGAGAAGTAAAAAGAAAGAAAGGAAAAAAAGGGGTGGGGGAAGGAAACAAATCAAAAAGCAAAACAAAACAACAACAAAAAACAAAAAAAAGAACCACGGGGGAGTATCTTCTGATTCTGTGTACTTTAAGTCCCTTGGCTTCCCCTGGAAGTTGTCAGTCCGTCTAGCTGGTGTTCTGGGGGAGGGGCCTGTTGTGCTGATTTTCAGGTGTTAGCACCTGGGGGAGCTGCTCTTCCCCCACCTGGTGCAGGGCTCAGTGGGGGTTGTTTACCCGGTGAGGCCGCAGGAGGAACAGCCCCAGTGGCGGGGCAGCTCTGGAAACCTGGATTCAGCCCCCGCAGGAACTCCGGAGCTCTCCGTCTGCAGGGCCTGGAGGCTCCGGGACGGGCCGCTGATCTGCTCAGCTCGGGGCAGGAGCGTCCTCGCTGTCCTGGGCCCTCCCGGCCTCTGCCTGTCCCGGGGGAGGCCGGATCCTGGGCTGTGTCCCGGCGCCCTGTGCTCCGAAGCCTGCGCTGGTGGATTCACGCTCCCGCCCCGCAGCCCCCTCCGCGGAGCCGCCGCCCGAGCCCCTCCGAGCTGCTCCGGGCCCGCCGTGCGGGGGACTCTCCCGGGGCGCAGGTGTCTGTTACTGTCCCCGGGAGCCCGAGGGCATCCCCTCCCTCCTGGGTCCTGCTCCACCTCCCCGCGAGCCCCTTTCCCCCGGGAAGGTTGGTGCAGCTCCTGCTCCTCCGGGCCGGGGCTCTCCTGTCCTGGGGACACTCGCCCCGGCCTCAGCCCGGCTCCTCGCGGGGCCCCTCCCCCTTGGAGGCCTTTTGTTTCTTTCTTTCTTTTTCCCCGTCTTCCTACCTTGATAGAAGCATGAACTCTTCTCACTGTAGCTTTCCAGCTGTTCTCTCTTTAATTCTCAGGCCGAATTCGTAGATTTTCAGGATAATTTGAAGGTTTTCTAGGTAATTTGGTGGGGACAGGTGATTTGGGGACCCTGCTCTTCCGCCATCTTGCCCCTCCCTCATAATTTTTCATTTAGTAATTTATTGCCTCAACTTTTTTTCATAGAAAAATGAGGCACACAGTGGTCCACAATGCCCCCTTCCTCCCCATAGGATTATTATTTTAAGGAGTGAGTACGTCTGTGTAAAGCATTCAGGACAATTTGTAGCATAGGAGTGTCACTAGTACTAGCTATTCTGATTAGTACTAATTCAATGACCTTGAGCAAATGACAAATTTTCTGGGCCTCCCTTTTCTCATCCTTAAAATGACAACAGTCCTCCTCACCATAAACTGCTAGAGAATTAAATGTGGAAGCACTGAGAAAGCACCTAGCTTTGCCTGAAAAGGTTCCCCTATCTTTAACTCAAGGCCTGGGCTTCTAATGCCCCCACTACACTGCAAGGAGCTCTTCCTCCTGCCTCTTCTTCTTTTAGCAGCTGCACCTGCCCATCATCTGTGCTACTGTAGTGCTTGTTTTGTTTTCATCCCATAGAAAATGGGCCCCTTACAAATTCATCTTTAGAAAATTACAATCTAATTACACTGAATGATTGCATAAGCAAAAGACCATTCAAGTTCCCAGAGCACACAGGCAGCTCTTCCGCAGCCAGTCCCTGCCCATTCTGGCAAACTGAACAGCAGGAGAGAAGAATCAGCCCTCTCCGGGAAAGGTTTGGGGCCCCAGGCACATCACACTGAGTAAAATCAGGTTAAGATGAGTATCAAGAGCAACCTTGAAAGCAAAAAGGAGTCAAAGCAGGTCAGGCAGCCCCTGCAGGGAGTTTGAGAAGAGGAGGAGAGCCTGACTCACCAGTTCTGCCTGCAG
The DNA here is from genome assembly GCF_053574225.1 of Canis aureus. NCBI lineage: Eukaryota > Metazoa > Chordata > Mammalia > Carnivora > Canidae > Canis > Canis aureus. The sequence goes on along the minus strand of NC_135611.1, from coordinate 82,894,460 downwards.
GGATCTGGGAGCCCAGTTGCCAGGGAGTTTCAGGCTTTTTGAGCTCTGGACATTGAACCCCGCCTTGTTGCCTGGCGGCTGTGAACCTGAGCCAAGGGCTGGGCTCTAAAGGCCTAGGACACACTAAAATGGGGCCCAGACTTTTGCCTTGACTGCATGTTCCCTAGAAATGTTGAAGAGTCCCCATCCCCTAGACAGCAAGGTAACCAGCGCAGGAAGGTGCTACGGTCCCTGGGGGAAATGCCAAGGATCTGCTCACGGTGGGCCTGGCAGGAGAGTAGAGGTTAGGCCAAAGGGGCAAGACTTCAAACTGACCTCCTCAAGTACTTAGATCTCTGCCTTCCAGCCATTTCTCTCAGAGGAGCTGAATTATTCTCGAGGCTCCTGTAGACTTCCTAGAGCTGTTGGTTTCTGGCGGAATGCAAAGGGTTTTTGCAATGTCCTCCTCCATTCTCTGCAGGACTTCTCTGAGTAGGTTGAGAGGGCAAGTTCTCAGGTCTATACGAGAGAGGGATGCACAGGCTGTAATTTCACTGCAGACCCTGGCTCTCTGAGATGTATTTGGGGCACAGGGATGCATGTTGGACTTCTAAAGGAGATAGCAAGGCATTAAGGTACAAGGTAAGACAAGGGCACGTTGAGTCATATCATTCTGGAATGTTCTGACAGGGCCAAAACCCTCTTGTGATATTAATAATGCCTAAGGGATATCTCTTAGATTCATGTTGAGGTTATGCAAATTAATTCACAATCAAAAAAAAAAAAAAAAAAGAAAATTCACAATCAATCCCTGACCACTGTGTTAAGAGCCGATTAAAGACCAGTTAAAGTCACAGGAAATTTTAAATTATTCCTAAGCAATGTCCCCAAAAGGCAACAAGAGGGATAATATTGGGCAACAGAAGAACAGCTGACCTGCCTTTGCAGTCAAATATTGGTTTGGGGTGCCTACAGTTTTTTAGCAAGTTAATAGTTCTAGAGTTGTGGATTTACGGTGGATAAGTGAAAGGGCAGAGGGTTGCCATTTCCCTGAACAGAACAGACTGCACTTTGATGCTGATCATACAGGACCACACCTGTTGAGTTGTTAAAAGTTAATAAATTGGTTAATAAAATTGGGGTCTATTCTTCTAAGTGGTCCCTGAACAGTGGTAGAGGAAGGAAATCTTTTCTAGATACTTTTGTATCTACCATGTAAATTCTAAGCTAATCACAGTAGAAGAAAGGACACTACTGCCTGCTCTTAAGGCAAGTAAAAAACAGGGAGCTACAAAGTTTGGGGCAACTGAACTTTATACAGATGAAGAAAGGCTAAATAAATTTTTCAAAGCCACCTATACAGTAAGAAGTGAGTTGAGGCTGGTTGGCTCTAAAGGTTTTTTCATTTTCTTGTGCTGCTTGTCTAAGGGACCTGGTTGTGCCCACAGCTATAGTAACAGTAGTAACAGCTAACTATTACTGAGCACTTACTGTGTGCTGGTGTCTGTCAAAGTACATTTCACATGTCAATGTATTTAGCCCTTCTGACAATTTTATGACACAACTGTGATTATTTCCATTTTAGAGATGAGTTGACTGAGGTTATATTACTTGTGCAAGGTGTAAACTTTTACAACTTTTAAAAAGTTGTAACTTTTTTACAACTTGCACAAGGCAGCCCTAAAGATTCAACTCAAGGACATCTGGTGCCAGGTACATGCACTTCACCTGTATCACGTTTCTCCCTCAGGTGGAGAGAGGGATGACTCATAGTCATCTAAGCATACAGGAGGAATGAGAGGAATCTTTTAGGCATGGAGGGGAGCATTCTGTCTATGGCAGGGCCCAGTGAGATTTCAGTCCTGGATTCCATGTGCTGGACACAGAATCTAAAGCTGTAATAAAATGCAAACTGGGTAGAAGAAGGTTGGTAGGCAGGAAGCACCTGAGACTCTTTGTCTCTGACAACTAGGGATTAGGGACATCCTTTCCTCACGGTTCCTCCACCCACCTCCTCCCCACACACAGAACACACACACTCACAACCAAACAACGCTGCCCGTTTTCATTTTCATCTGTTTATGAGCTCCACCCTCCCTGAGACAGAAAGGAAATTGCGATTTGTCCCAAAGCCCTGCAAGTAAGGAAGCATAGTCCATCCAGAGCACTTCACCTAAAGGAGAAGCAGGAAGTCAGTCCTAGCATGGTACCAGCTCCACAACAGGACCAGGAACCTCACGTTGTGCACCTGACTCTGAAATTCCGCCTGGAAGTAGTCATCTTCTGTGCCCGGCTCACAGAAGTCCACCTACTTCTGACAAAGTTGTACCTCAACAGCCTGGAAAGAGCACAGTTGTGGCTCCAGGGCACTGGAAATGCTGACACTCTGCTCTGACGCAGGCAGGCTGTCTCCAAAGGGCTGCTTATCAAGATTAACTTGCATGGGTGGCAACTTGTAGCTGAGTTGCTTTAAGAGGTTGTGGTTCTCCATACACAGGGTCAGTAATTGTGGTTGCCCCATTGCTCCACAATGTGCAACCAATACAGTTTTTTTTTAAGATTTTATTTATTTATTCATAGAGATGCAGAGAGAGAGAGAGAGGCAGAGACACAGGCAGAGGGAGAAGCAGGCTCCATGCAGAGAGCCTGACGTGGGACTTGATCCAGGGTCTCCAGGATCACGCCCTGGACTGTAGGCAGCACTAAACCGCTGCGCCACCAGGGCTGCCCCAATACAGTTTTCAAGTTCTTTTGAGGGGGGAGGTGGGTAGGTAAGGCACAATTTGGGATCCAGTCAGACAAGGGTTTGAACCATCTTTCAAAGAGATAACATTTTGACATTTCAATTCCTTATTTGGTCAAATGAGGCTGACAACCCTACTGCATGTTATTATTGGAGGTGGAATGCGATAACACACTAAAGTATTGATAATCATCACTAATATTCTGAAATACACCGTGCTAGGTGCTTAGGTCCACTTTCTCATTTGATCCTTACCAAATTCTATAAGAGACAATCCACAATAGAAGAAGAATGTCAGGGAAAACTGTGACTTGATTAATGTCAGACAGCTGGAAGAGGAAGCCCAAATCAAACCCAGGTGGGGATGAGTCCAAAATGTGGGGATGACTCAAAAAATGTATTTCTCCAACCCAGTGCTTCCTACAATGCTGGTACCCAATGGAGCAAAAACTTTGGTTCCCTCTTTTTATGTCCACACTTGGGCTTTTTAAAGAGCACAATTTGGATACTCCCAGTAAAACATACAGCATCTTAAATAATCAAATGCTTACCCAGTCACTAATGGGCTGAGGTGTCCTGGGGGCTGTGCTCCACTCAGACCTGTTACTAGGCCAACCAATGGATCCCTTAGAAGGCACCATTCACTGCCTGTGAGCGGGCAGCAGTAATGATGACCCAATAAAACACTGAATGTCAATTACCAGCTACAGCGTACACGAAGCCCTAAGTCTTGGAATGCAAATTCCTTCTCTTTCCAGGAGCTTCTTTTTTCTCTTAATTAATGATTAGGCTGCAATGTTTTAGACCAGCAGGCTGGGCTTGAGGAAAGACTAAGGGAGTGTGGGAGAAGAAAGATGAAGCCAGCACTTCCAGAGGCCTGTGGCTAAACTAGTAGAGAAGGAGGGTAATTTGAGGATGTTCCTTCCTCTGGGATGGGAGGGGGGAACAGCAGCCGCGCTTTGAAGGGTTTAAGAGCAAGTAATAAAGGAGAGGTTAGGGAAGCTCTTTTGGTTCACCATAGAAATGAAAGTGGATGATAACAAGTCTCATCCTTATGCCTGTGTTGCAGGACTCCTACCACCAGGGAGCATTTTGATGGTTTCAGCTCCTCAGGAAAGCCTTTGGGCTTTATCTGATCTGATCTGCATGCTAGGACCCTTGTTGAGTTTAAGAGTGTCAGGAATGCTCAATGGTTCTGAGAATTTCAACTGCCATCCTTCATTGCTTCCAGAGGGATGTGAGACAGCCCTTCGGGCTCCATAGCACGGTGCTCACTGGGCTGCGCACAGGAGCTCTGCACACAGCCTGTCCTTCCAAGTCATTCACATTCTCAGTTAGTGGGTTTCACATCTCACCCAATTGGGACCTGCCTCAGGTAATCAGTGACGTTTTCCAAAAGATGGTCACCTACTTCTGTCCCTGTGTATTGAACCCCCAAATCCCCTCACTGTGAATAAATCAGATGCTGTACAGTTTCCCCCATGAAAGTGGTCCCACTTCAGCCACAAATGGTGGGAGTTTTGGGGGGAATAGCATCAAACCTGAGCAGTAGGGGGATTGAGAGCACTAGAGAACCTACAGAAATTCTAAGTTCACTTGCAGGAATAACAAAGACAGCACACTAAATAAAGATAATGGCAAGACAATTTTACACACCTCTGATGGGCAACAAATGGATTTCCATCTACCATACTGTTTTTATAGGAAAGTATTCATGACTCCACAGATTGGATGATAAGCTTTGTTTAATTGCCGTTAATAACCACACCCATGTCTTTTGTCCCCTATTGTGTCTGGTTTTGCAACCAACAGTTCAGTGTCTTTTTAATTTTGGCAACCTTAAGCTAGGACTTAGAAGGACTTTTCACAAAAATAGAGGTAATGCAAAATTCTCTTAATTGAGGAAAAGATATATAGGAACCAATCCATTCATACTAGATTTTCATATACATTGGAATACCAGAGAGAAGTTGCTACAAGTCTGGTTATAAACTATTTCTGAGGAGTCAGTTTATTTTGTGTTTGGACAGCAGTTAAGTAGTATAGAAAATCCCCGTGCAGAGCCCCAGCTCATTATTTTATTCACTCAAAAAAACCATTTTGGGTTTCCTCTTAGGAGCTTCTAACCTAGTGGACAGAACAAACTGCTTGTAAAATCTCAATCTGATAAACGGAATTGCCTTTTAATAAATAGTGGACATTTTATCAGAGAAAATAAATTTGGAGGGTATATTCAATCATTGAGTAAATCTGCTTTGCGCAATATGCGTGCTCTAAGTTCATTTGTTTTCACAGTGAATTCCTTTTTTTTTTTTCACAGTGAATTCCTTTTTGATTCCCTTACCTCACCAAATGGTTTAGATGGGGCTTGTGCTCAAGTTCTTTCTTTTTATAAATAGCAAAGCGACTTGGAACACCCAAAAGGGAAATGAATCCACACCAAGGAAATACTGCAGAAAGAGCATGGGCTCAGGTTCAGACATACCTGGCCCAACTCTGCACTTACCTAGTTGCATTAATTTATGCAAGATTTTTCATGTCTCTGATTTTCATCTGTTTCTCATTTATAAAAGGGCTGTTGTCTGAATTAAACAGTACATAGAACAGCAGTTTGTAATATACTAGGTGTCAATGAATAAGAACTTGTGTGATTGCTACATCACCACTATGTTCAGGTGTGTTGGCCAAGACTTCACTTTGGATACATTTTTTTTTTAAGCAGCCTGACTGTGGTCAGGGACCAAAGAGTGGTGGAAACAAAAAGGATCAACTCTTAATTCCTTGCTCTTTGGACAATATGCAGGCAGGAGGAAACCAAACATTTGCAAGTGTGTTAGAGCCACAAATTATAATCCACCCTTTTTGCAGAGGTGCCAACCCATGGGCGGTGCCAGAGTAGCATTTCAGAGCATCTGCAAAACCACCCGGATGAATGCCAACACCTGAGAATAAAAAAAGCAATGGGATAAGGAAGTATACCTCCTGTCAATCAGAAAAGCTTGGAGGGGATGGAAAATCCTGTTAAGAGGACAAAATAGAAAAGCAGTGACCCCCAGACACCACCAGATCTCTCCTTCTAGCTGCTTGATATTTATTCTGCATTTGTAGTCCTCAATGGAAAACAAACAACAGTAACAAATTAAAGAAATAGCAGTGTCCCGTCAGCCAGATGTCTCCATTTTCATGAGCTTTATCCATTTATCTATTGATCTCCATTATCACAGGATGTCTCCCAAGATTCAGCTCAACAAACTGGCTCCCCAAGATGGTTGGTGCTCTTTGGACTCATCCCCAAAGGGCAGACAAGCCTGAGTTTTTTTGTTAAGATTAGGTATTGACCTGGTACAGAACAAACTCAGTGTTTACATTTATTGGGAGGGGGGAGGATGTATATGAGATAAAATGTATTATTTTAACCATTATTAGTGTATAATTCTGTGACATTAATTACATTCATCTTGTAACACAACCAACACCATTATTCATCTGTCTCCAGAACTTTTCCATCTTCCCCAACTGAAACCACATACCCATTAACAACAATTCCATTTTCCCCCCTCCCCTTAGTCCCTGACAACCTCCATTCTACCTTCTTTCCCTCTGAATCTGACTACTCCAGGCACTTTATATAAATGGAATCATACAACATTTGCTCTTTTGTGACTGGTTTATTTCACTTAGCAGAACATTTTTAAGGTTCATCCAGGTTGTAGCATGTGTCAGAATGTCCTTCCTTTTGAAGGCAGAATAATTGTGTAGACTTATAAGTAAAAGCTGCTGTGGTCTCACTCTATGGCCTCATATTTTGAGCCTTGCTATAAAATGTCACACTCAACAAGGCTTTAAAAACTGAATTATTTCATTAGTATATAACTTGAAAGCTACTGAGTATTTATTATAGCTGGTGAAAAGTGATAAATGTATGGATTTCTTTTCATGACAACTGTTTTCACGCAACAGTATCTTAAGTTGGAAACTAGGTATTGGCATCCTCGCAAAGAAACAGTGTTCCTTGATTAGCCCTTGTGGTTGTAGAGTCATTCAGGAAAGTTACACTCTATGACTCCTGGCATCTGAGTGATAAAGCACATATATAGAAGACTACTTATAATTCAGTATCCCAAGGTTGCTCACTGAAATAACCAGTCTAAAACAAATGACTGATTTCCCATCAAATGTTCTTTCCGTCTCCTCTTACTAATCGCCCTTGGTAAAAAGTTGTTTCACACTCACATCATTATCTGCTTATTTGTTTATTAATTTATTTAGACTCTATATGTGTGTATAATATACATATCTGCTTAAATGCTACTACAAATTTACCCAAATCAATAAAGGATATTACAAAGTGTAAAAGAAAGCATAGCATTTCTGCAGGAAAAATGGGTGGCGCAGCGGTTTAGCGCCTGCCTTTGGCCCAGTGCGCGATCCTGGAGACCCGGGATCGAATCCCACGTCAGGCTCCCGGTACATGGAGCCTGCTTCTCCCTCTGCCTATGTCTCTGCCTCTCTCTCTCTCTCTCTCTGTGTGACTATCATAAATAAATTTTAAAAAATTATTATGTGAGTCTCAATCAAACTTGGTAGCTGTGGATGATATAATAAATGTTTACATATTCTGGGTGATTTCATAGACTTTACTTATAACTTAGATCTGTAAACATGAACACATTGTGTAATGTTAACAAGAGGTAGACCAAGCACAGCAAGCCACTTACTGGTAAATTTTTCAATTGACAAGTACTAATTTTAAGCTATGTCATCAGCTTTTGAGACATCACCTCTCTCCGTGAGACACCACTTCCTTCATGTCCTTTGAACTATTATAGGATGAGATGAGAAAGGAACTAAAAGGGGAATGAATTTTTTTTGATCACAGTAGAAAGATAATTTGGGCTGAATAATAGATGAAGACACCAGAAGGAAGAGCTTGTAGGATGAAGTGGAGAACAAAATATTGGCCCCTGAAGTCTGTGCTAAAAGTGATTTTTTCCAAGAATTTTGTATATCACGCCTGTCATAAACATTTAGTTTCATTGTGCAATGAAGACAGATGACAAGAATTTGCTGCTCCAGGAACCAGGAAAAAAAAAAAAACAAAACTTCACTATATCCTTGGAATCTGCCTTTTTTTGGTTTCAAATGTGCAGTGGAAAACTTGTGCCTGCATGGGCTGGGGTTGGGGACATTTGTTTATGTAACTAATTGGACATCTACATAATTATGGAAATCGGGGCAGGTCCCTCTATTCTCATCCGTTCCAAAGCTAGGACTTGCTCTAGAGTTAAGAGGCATGCAGGCTTGAGAGAGGTGTACAGCTTAGCTGTCCTACACTGACTCACTTATATCAGCCTCAAGGTTATGAGGGTTTTCTTCATTTTGTGTCCAAATGGTAGGAGGGAAAAACATGTTTTCAGAGTCGGTTATCAGGGAAGAAAAGTGCTTGGGAAGGTCTTGGGTTAGGGAGAACTTTTGTAGATCAGAGGATGACGGGAGATGTAAAGAAATGATTGAAGACAAAGAGACTGGTAGAGAACCGTCCTGAAAAAATATCCAGAGCATTAAATGGACAGCCAACAATGACCAGGAGCAATGTACCTTCCATAGAGAGGAGACAAATGAACAATCTCAGAAAAGAGACAAATTTTGGCGTTGAGAAAAAGAATGCTGGAGAAACTCAGTACCTTATCAGCAAATTAGGTAGTGAAGTCACCTTCTGAAAAAGAATAAGTAGAACTTGAGTTTTGGGAAGTTTAGGCCTAGCCCCGGTAAGAAATGCAAGAGGCAACTGGACTGATGAGTGAAAGGGTGATCCAACAGGGTGGGCTAAAGTCAGAGTGGGTATTTTGGAGGTGTTATTTGAAATCTCAAAAATGGGGCTATTTCAGGTGATGATTATATCTAAGGTGGTACTTTCTGAGTGCCCCTAGAGGCCAGTACAGATCAAGTACAAAGCCAAGGTATCAGTGCCACCTACTGGCTTATGGAAGCCAATGAGGAGGCAAAGAAGATACAGAGAATCTAAAATGTTCCCAGTACTATCTGAGTAACACTTGCTTGACCTAGCCATGTATCCTCTGTGATTACAAAGGACAATTCAGGTATAGATATGGAATCACTCTCAGGACCATCTAAATAGCATTCGATTTAGCAGAGCAAGGTGCATTTAGCTTAAATCCTACCCTAACAGGGGATCTAAGACACCATGGAGATTAAGGTAGATGGATATCAGGAGTTAGGAAAACCAAACCACTGTGTCAGTTCCTATTGGCATGCACACCAAGGCAAAGTAACAGTCATTACTTCTAGGTCTAGCAGAGAGTCGGGTGTATGCCCTTGCTTTTCTGTTCTAATCTAGACTCTTCAAGGAAGTCAGAGTCTCCTGGTTAGTATTTGAATTCCTTCTTTACAAATCATTCTCCAAAATCTTTGAGAACTCAAGAGCAGGATCTTTTCAGTTTGTATATCTCTAAATTTCACCTGGTACCTAGTGTACTGCTGTTCAAAAAATATCCATGGAATGAATGAATGAAGAATCTATGATCCTACATTTCTCTAGAGTACACTTTCTTTGGGGTTCAAAGCTTCTGCGTAACCATCTTTCAGTCCTGTCCCGCTCAGCACACACCTTTTGAAAGATATATAGCTATCATCCAACTCCATAAACACAAATTATCAGCATTGGCAATGTAGGCAAGATCTACTTCTTCCTACCAGGTCTTTCGAGGTCCTCTGCTCTTTATCTTGTTAATGTCCGGACTGAAAATTACTGCTCAGCTGGTTGTGGCAAAGGTCACACTGTGACAAAAATGGAAGAGATTACAACAAAGGCAATAATTAAGAAGTAGAATGGGGAACCTGAATAAATAAAAGACCGCATAAATATGATGCCTATATTGAGTGGCAGGGTTAACTTGAAATCTCCCACTCCTACTAGAGAGAAGTTCTAGCCTTTTTCTGCCTTGGAAACCAAGCTTTTTTTCTGATTACCATGAATGCATCCAGTCCATTCTAATTCCTTTATGTGAATTAATAAAAGGCATCCCCTACAGAAACAGAGGCAGCCAACACCAGAGTGCATGGCTTGGTGAGGTGACCCTGGGCTGGATTTCTGCCTCTACTTGATCACTGGGCCAGTCACCTTGTGCAGTGAGCAATTTACTCATCTACATTCTTTGCCTCCATTGGGTACAATTTTGGGCCTCAGGCTCCTGGGAGTCGCTCCCAAGCTAAAAACCATGGTTCCATTCTAAAAGTTATATATTAGACTCCCTGGCAACAACTTGGAAGACAAAGAAAAGCAGAGTCTAGAATACACAGGGTGTGCCACCCTTAGGTAATTGCATTGCTCTGAATATGTACTTTCCCCTTTAGTTAACAAAACTAATAGAATAACGCTACATCAAAGGCTTTTTCTGTATGTAGGGATAAACTCCTACCTCTTCATTTTCATTTTTGTGGTTTAGCGCAAGGGGAAGATTTATGTATATAAGGTTTACCTCACCCAACTGCACTAGTTCAGTAAAGCAATGGGACAATGCAGAGGGGTGGATTTCCCTCCATTTCTCACCAATCAAGTCTATGTTTCCATGCTTCAAAGCAACTGCAATAAATCAGGCAGCAAATCTTAGAGTTTCAGTAAGATGACTTGGTTAAACCATGGGTAAGTAACTACTATCTCAATATTCTAGCTGGATCTCAGATTGGTAATGTTCAGGCATACTTACATGGGGTGGGGTGATTCTGCTGAAATCTGAAACTATATTTTCTGAGCATGATCTGTTTCCAAACCATACAGAGTGGCCCTTTGGATCATACTGCTGAAACTTGTTGATTTCTTTAGGACAATGGGAGGAGAGGACATGTGTAGTATGAGTAGAGGATTGAATTCAATGAGTAGAGACCCATCATTGGTTTTTATCACTGGATTATCACCTTCAAAAAGGTTGGCCTGTCTCTACCATCTTTACTATGAAAGTAATTTCTTAAATGTTCATAAGGAGCTCATGAGGCTGGACTTGCTTCTGTAGAAAGGCTTCCTATGTGTTTTTCCTTGTGAAAGATAAACCTTCCAATTAAATGAAGAATTCTCTGGCTATCTCTTCACTGTTAGTTTAGTTATTCTTTCAGGACAAGAGGCAGCTCACATCTGTCAAATGTTAGTCAAGCTTAGACACCCCCTCTGAACTAGTAACAATACCCTCAGAATTGTGGGTGGGTCCTGCTTGTTGCTTGACTTGAACCAAGGCTATAACTGGGGTCTCTGAGGTCCAAGAACCCTCAACCTTTAGCAGGAAAATCAGAAAGAGATCAGTAAAGGGGTCCCGTAAAAAGCCCCCCTTGGCCTCTCTCTACTTATAAAATCTGTAACACATGTTGACTAGATCCAAAATTATGTCATTGCCTCATAACTTTTTGAGGATCCAACTTCCAAGGCCCTTGGGAGAAGAGCAGTTGTTATTGGAAGGTCAGGATTTAGGACCAACAACTGAAGCCATTCAAGGTCTCCTCGCTGTGTTATTTCCATTGCTTTCAGGCAGCCACAGAGAGATCTGGCTGCTCTCAGACTGACAGCCCAAGCAGCACTGCCATGTAGAAATGAAGTAAACAACTGGATTTTGTTCCCTAGGAGAATACAATGATGAGCATGGCCACTGCCAGATCTGTGAAGCCTCGTGTGCCACGTGCTGGGGGCCAACTCAGGAAGACTGCACTAGCTGCCCCATCACAAGGTGAGTGGCCTCTCAGTATCTCCTGTGGTTGGGAGCTCATGGGTGGCAGTATGGAGAGCAGAGGTGTTCACCACCTTAAAGACATCCCCTTGGTCCTGCAGAGAAAAAGAACCAAACTCCAAAACGTACCATGGTCTAGCCACCACTCACCTCTATAGCATCTTCTCCCCGTGATGCCCTATACCCTCTGCAAGAATCAGTTTCCTGGACACAAGAGGGACTTTCTCATCAATGAAAATAATGGTACCTTTGATGCCTGCAATTGTATCCCCTCTCACACACCCATTATCTCCATCTGCTTATCAAATATCTACTCATATTTCTAGAGTCAGTTCAAGGGTGAACTGTTCTAAGAGGACATTTTGGCCTCTTCCCAGGATTAACCTTCTCTTTGTTCCTCTGTGCTCTGTATAAATTTCCATAAGAGCACCTGTGACATTTTAAAACATCAATTTACAAATCTCTATATGGCTATAAAGGGGCTATATTACTATAAGCCCCTTGAAATACTCATCTTTTTATTTCCATTGCCTATCACAGCACAAGGAAAATAGTAGGTATCCAATAAATGGTAGCCGAACGAATGGGGAAATAACAAGTATCTGAAAGTAATGAGAATTTGCTAATACACTGGGAATTTCTATTTTTTTTTTTACACTGGGAATTTCATCAACATAGAGAGTTGGAGGCCTGTTGCATTTTTAGTCAACACTCCTCTGATTGGAGCACTTAATATTTGCTGGCTGACTGAATATTTGAATGAATAGCCCCATCACTGCTCTGCTACATACACAGGAAGCAGTCTCTCTCAAGACCAGTATGATGAGGCTGCTTCAGTGGCAGGTGAATCTCTAGGATGGACACTGCCTCTGCTTTGTACAACATTCTTTTCATCTAATTCTTCCTCAGGACTCTAATATCCTGAGCAGGAACTGTGGTTGTATTTGTCTCCCTGTTCCCATTACCCCACAGTGATCAATGCATAGTAATAATTCAAGAAATGAGGGATCCCTGGGTGGTGCAGTGGTTTAGCACCTGCCTTTGGCCCAGGGTGCGATCCTGGAGATCCGGGATCGAATCCCACGTCGGGCTCCCAGTGCATGGAGCCTGCTTCTCCCTCTGCCTGTGTCTCTGCCTCTCTCTCTCTCTCACTGTGTGCCTATCATAAATAAATAAAAATAATAAAAAAAAGAAATGATAAAGTGTGTAATTGAAATCATGGGCTTGGCTCTCCAAATAGCTCCCTCAGGAAGAGAAAGAAGAAAGGAAGAGATGGAGGGAGGAAGGGAGATGGACACCAAAGAACAGTCTTAAGAATTGGCCATGCCAGCTGTGGTAACATTTTCCCAGTGTCTCTTTTAGATATCTATGCCTCTAAATATTGGATTTGCAAAGCAGCTTCAGAACATACTCTTAGTTACAAACATCATTCTGAATATGAGTCCTGTTTCTCCTAACTCCTCACCATATCAACAATAAAGTTCTACTGCATGTTTGGACATCTTTGAACTAAGGGAACTTATTAGCATTTGTTTACTAAGGCAGCTACCATCATCCAGTGTATATTGCAGAAGTCATGATTGTCCCAGCCTCATCAAAAATGAGAAAAAAAACCCTCTATTACTATAAGCAGCCATTAACAAAATTGAAGCCCATTGGTACACAAAGACCAGAGATATAGTTCCTGGGCCATTGGAGAAGTATAACTGGCTTAAGCAGCTCATGATTTACCTTTTATTTTTTATTTATTTATTTATTTATTTTTTTATTTTTTTATTTAATGATTTACCTTTTAAAGAAAGAAAAGCATGTTCATGGATCTTGAACTCATGTGTCCTCCTAAGGAAATCTTATTTCCTAAGAAGAATTTTCTTCTCATTTCTCTGAGTGCTCTGTTTCACTAATCTCTCTTCCTTGATGAAAATTACTTGCAAATATGTCCAAGAAAGGGCATCATATCATGGCAACTACCTGACTTTTACATTTCTATTTATTTATTTATTTTATTGGAGTTCAATTTGCCAACATATAGCATAACACCCAGTGCTCATCCCATCAAGTGCCTCCCTCAGTGCCCTCTGACTTTTTAATCTGCATCTTCCCCTCAACCCCTAAAACAGGGTTGAGAAGATGAGGAATTAAAACTATTTTGAAAGATGCTGGTGTTGACCTATTAAAAGGGCAGCAACGTATTTTTCTTAAGTATTTTCCAAAGCATTTTCTTGAGTGGAATCAGATCCTTTTCCTTGAGTGGAATCAGATGGTCTTGCACCTGCTTTAGGTCTGGCTCTGAGTTAGGTGCAAGGTCCATGAATTTTTATAGGTAGCTTAGGAAGTCAAGGTCAAGATATGGCGAAGCACTAAGGGACAAGCAAAGGTGGGACAGCTTTAATACCCTAGGCCTGAAGCAAAAACTGCAACCCAGAAGAGGGGATGCCTGATAGAAACTGGAGTTGTAGGGGACACATCCACTCCAGAACCATTGAAGAAGAAAGCAGAGTTGCAGCTCCAGGAGGAATAAATACCCCCAATCTGTCTCTCCTTCAGATCTGCTGGCATTTTCCCTGTCTCAAACTAACGAGGCCAATGGGAAACACCACTTACAAGTGAGGGAAGTAAGCATGGGGAGGCATTTTCTAGTGGGCACATTTCAAGGACACAGCAGGACAGAGAGTGACAATAAATGGATCTGAAGCAAGGATAAGGAGACAGAATAACCGGGTCAGTTGGTTTGTCCGAGTTTCTTCTGAGTCTTAAGCTTCTGAATATCTCTAGTCCTATAAGAAAAAAAATCATCTCTAAAAGAGTTTTTATCTAGGAAAAGAGTGTTCATATTTAACTTATAGGTTTACTTCAAAATAATATGGGAGGGAAGTAAATTGGTGGGGATATAAATAAGATTGGCCACATACTGAAATTGTTGCAGCTGAAAGATGAGTACAGGGAACAGGGTACTGTTGTATCTTGTATATGTGTTTATTTTGTGTATATTTAATTTTTTCCTTAATAAGATTTTTAAAAAATAATGTAACCCTGAACTTGTTTTACAGAAAATCAAACTTTAGGAAGCTTTCTCTTTGTATTCTAGTTCTCTCTTTACATTTCCATAAATCCTTGGGTTTAGCTCCTTAGAGACAATTAAAAACTTGGAGGAAGCAAGAGGTTCCTTTGGCACTTCTATCTAACATGCATAGCCCTGCAATGCCATGATCCTCATGGTCCTCGTGGTCCTCATGGTCTTCCTGGCCCAAGCTGGTTTCCCAACCCAGTCCTGAAGGAGTCATAGAGTCAGTGAACTCTATGACTAAAAGCATTAGATTAAAAGCATTAGAAGCTACCTCTGTTCTGACCCACCCTCAAATGTTTTATTTGATCTATTTCAATGAAGTCAGGAGAGAAAAAGACTTTTTGCCAGATTTCATTCTGTTTTAATATTAAAGTACTAAGCCATTAAATTTTGTGCCTTGTGATGGCTTATTTAGGCCAAACCAACAATCAGCAGAGGATCCAATAATCCTGACTTGCCATCTCTTCTGTTCCAGTTTGTATCACACACACACACACACACACACACACACACACACACTGGGATGTCTAGAAAATTTAGTGCCAGTGTTGAGAACATTACCTCTGTCCAGCTCTTTAGCACTTGATATTGCTGACTTCTTCCTTTCCATAAGCCCTGTTGGAACTGGAATGGTTCATTGCTTATGAAAAGGCAAAGAGCATGCATAACTTGGGGGAAGACATGCCTCCCCTGCAGAGATTAGCTTTTCCAATTTCTCAGAAGTCCCAACTGGATGACTAGCAATCCTAGAGATGGCTGGAGTTGGCTTTATAGGAAATTGTCCTCAACCCCATGGAGCCCAGAGCAAAGCATCTATCCTCTTCCACTAGAGAAGATATGTTAGTGTCAGTGGAAATCAAGTCACTTGAAATTTCTCAAATTCCTTAGCAATTTTCCTAGAGGGGGATAAGCATGCAGGGGATGATGTAATTCAGTGCCTTTACCAAAGCATGACTGTGTTCCTTCTCTTTCTTGAGCTCTAGAAAGAATCACATTCTTACAAAAAACAATGTACTTCACCTATGCTTTCCTTAGGGTAGATATGAAGGGAGGTGGTTTAAAGCACAATTATGTGCTTGATATTTTCTTAAAATCAAGCACTCAAGTAAGAAAGGCAGCCCCATCCATATATAAACACAAAAGTATTACACCATCGGCTTCACCCCCCAGTCTGCCACCCCCACTTTGTGGATGCTTCTAAATGGTTCCCATCAGTGAGAGTATTAGATCACCTCTCCCAAGAGAAATGATATCCCCCCTAAACAAATTCATCTCTTCCTATAAAAGGCAAAAGTGATGATTTACTTTTCATTCCCTTTTCAACTGAATTTAGAGGGAAAAAAAGGAGCCCTCACCAATAAACATTCCCATTCTTCCTTC
Source organism: Canis aureus (assembly GCF_053574225.1). Lineage (NCBI taxonomy): Eukaryota > Metazoa > Chordata > Mammalia > Carnivora > Canidae > Canis > Canis aureus. Next base: position 82,878,559 of record NC_135611.1, on the reverse strand, counting down.
CAGCAGAGCATCTAGTAGCTTCCTTGTTTAGAGACTTCAGAAAGCTTTTACGCAGTTTTTTTTTAAAGGGCGATTTTTGTTTTTTTAACTAGTCACATCCAAATGATTCCTTGAAAAATCTCCTAGCTCAGAAACCGGAGCCAGGGTGGGGCTGGGATATTCCCAGTAGGCATTAGTGCCATCAACTAAAAGTCTGGGCTGGGAGCACAGCCTTCTCATTATGCACCATGGCACAGGGGATCTGTTTTGACATGGACAACCAGATGTGCATACGTGTCTCCTTAGGGCTGGGACTCCACGCTCTGCAGTGGGCCAAAAGGATTGTTCACTCCAGTGGTGCTTGATGTGGTGACCAGAACCTGAAGGGCAGAGAATGCAAGAATGAGGTGGCTGTCTGTCTTATGTTGTTGGCTTTAATCCCGTTGTTTCCAACAGATGCAAATGACACAGACTTTCAGGGTGTGGAGACAAGATGGAAGATAGCAAGCAGCATACTCTTCAGGATGCCTTGCTCCCGTTCCAACTTCCTCCAACCCTGTGACTGAAATGGCCCATCCCCAGTTCAGGGCTGGCTCTGAACAATGGGATTCAGACATGCCAGTGCACCTCAGGCCTACATCTGACTTTCCATGGGATATCCAGGTTGGGTGGAGAGAAGTGGTAGAGAGAGAAAGGAGCCCTACCTTTGCTGACAGGCCCTCTGCTCTCTCAGGCCTGGACACTAAGAGACATCCTTGGGGACATATGTATGCTACATGGTCAGTTAGCCTCACAACTGATATGATCACTACTACTGTAGGGAAACTCGAACAGACCCAATTTGGCACCACCTGTGTTAACTTGGAATTCATTTAGCAAATTCCACAGTAATCCATACAATCAGTGAGCAGAAGGCAGAACAGCAGTTCTCAAAATGTGTTCCCTCGACCAGCAGCATGAGCATCACCCAGGAACTTAAAAAATACAAATTCTCAGCTCTCTCCCCCAAAGACTTGCTGAATTAGAAACTCTGGAGGTGGAGATCCACAGCTCACTTCATCTATCTGCATTACCTATCGGACTTTTAGACTTGGTAAACATTTTGTATTTTTCTGAGCAAAGTTCTTGGGTATGATTTACTTACTCACATTTGTTCTTGGGACTACTTTGCAAGGATGAAAAGAAGCAAAACTATGAACATGTTAACAGTAACATTATGATACGTATTTTATGTGTATAAAATCAAAGGTTTTAGAAGCCCACACACTAACTCATCTGGGGTGTCCTTGTGGGTGTTTGCAAGAGAGATTAAATAAGTTGGTACTTTATACATCAGGAAGCACTTGCAAAAATGATGCTCAAAATCAGAGTATACAGGTTACTCGCCATATGCACAGGGCAAGTTTATAAGTAGGGCTGCGAGCTACAGGACAGTGCTTCATTCTATCCTTTTGAGAGCCCTTGATGTTGACATTTCCCTTGTAAAGTGTGCACCTGCTGATAACCAAAGGAAGAATATTTTCTCCAAGGCCTCTGGATTCAGAGTCCTATTTAGTGTCTTGAAAGCTTAAAGACCTCCATCTGACTGTGAACTATGTTTGGCTAGGGCCCACAATATGGGTTTAATCCCTGCAGGCACTGGTTAGTTTATTTGGAATCAGAATCAAGACTGCATCTTGAGCCAGTTTCTGGCACGCCTGCTGTTGGGTCCAAACCTTGGGCCAAGGATGGGTACGTGACTAATAGTCCACATGTTCTAAGATGATCAGTCCCAGACATCCTCCTGGTTTCTGGAACAACGAAATCAAGTCTGTGCAGTGAAACATGAACACCACATGTTCTAATACTTACAGCCATTCCAGAAAGTCACCCTTACAAACTCTGAAATCTGCTCTTCCTCTAGGATTCTTGACAAAGGCCGCTGTGTTTTCAAATGTCCCTCCGGGAAATTTGAATTTCAGAACCAATGCCATCTATGCCATTATACCTGCCAAGAATGCCAAGGAAATGAGCCTTCCAACTGCACTTCCTGTGGAGTAGGTGAGGAAGTCTGGCTGTTCTCTTCTTCCTTTCTTCAAACCTGTTCCCCCACTGGTTTGACTCAGAAGCTTCAACTCTGGGGACAAGGAGTTGATATCAGACAGCTGTTCACTGGAGAGTGTGTATAACCTTGAAATTTCTGCTTCTTGTCAGGAAACGAATTCACATTATTGCAGGCACAGACTCACTGCCCCTAAGGAGTTGAGAGAGAAGCTAAGAGATGTCTTTATGGAGAAGGAGAAAGAAAGGTCATTCAGACATGATGTCAGACATGTGACTGTCAGTAAAGCTAAGATTTGTTGAGGCGAAAGTGAAAAGCGAGGATGTTAAGGGAGACACATTCAGTCTTTAAGAGAAATATCAAAATAGAAGCTGTGTCAAGGTCTCCTCAGCCCTGAGCTATGCCTTTTAGAAGTTGTCAGAGCCCTCCTGTAGGAACAAAGGAATTGTTTCAATACAAAAATATTACTTTTTTGTCTCAGCTTTAACAATTCAAGGTTCTGCTGTCATTGGATTATATTCCATGATCTCAAATGTCCTCTGCAGTTTGACCCTTGAATCCCTTTCCAACCTCCCCTCATATGTATGTCCCCCACTTTGAGCTCATGTGGGTCAGATTCATATTTTATTTGACGTTTTTACCGCTTGAGCCAAATTTAAAAATTGGAGAACTACAAAGAAAAACCTTGGTGGTTTGTTTTTTTGTTTGTTTGTTTTTGTTTTATCCTGTTTTGTTTTCTCTGCTTTTAAGATTATGAAAATGAAATGAGGGTAAATGAGATAAAATAATAAAGCATTTAAACAGGGCTGGGGACATAAGAAGTAATCAATAAATATTCACTACTACCCTTACTACTGCTACTACTATCACTGTTATTGTTTGTATCTACTTGCTCCTGTGGGCATGTGAATCTCTCTAGCTCAAAGCCGCTCATGATCAAGGTATCTAAGTTAACTCCTTTAAACGGTCATGTATCTTAAATACCAAGACCATCCATAACTGTTTTTTAAACCCAAATTGTAATACCCAAAGTGGTTCAAATAATAAAGCCATGTCTGAACAATACAAGTGGGATTTGAGAATACTTCCTCTGATATCTGAACCTATCACTGTTAATTTTTATATTGGTGATCCAGTTGGATATGTTAGAAAAAAAGGAATATTGCTAAGTATTAATGCCCTTAGCCACTCATGCATTCATGCAACAAATCTGCATTTAAAACTCAGTATATACTCAGTATATGCTGGGCTGTTCTAAGCCTCTGGATCCTGAGGTGATATATGGGGGTATAGAGAATGGACAGCAGCTGCTGAATGGAAAAGGGAGTAGCTTCTCACTGTTCTCCTCAAATCTTCCTGCCTATATCTGAGAAGTTTGGTCCCCTGATAAATAGGATCTTTTCTGAATGGGTCTTGGTGGAAATGGGGTTTGCTAGGGTTTCATAAAGCATCTGAGAAGAACACGGCTTGGAAGGTTGACCCTTGTGTGGTGCCAAGATTCCATGTTCCACCAGAGCAGGGGTTTGTGCTGCATATCAACCTGTGGCTGTAGAATCTCCAAATGTGCATTACATCCTCCCATACCCTCTCTTTCCCTTAAAGGTTAATGTTCTTCCAGCTCAGACTTGGAGAGGGCAGACACTCTTTTGCATGACCCTCTGGAAGTCCTCTTTACTTGCATTGTCCCATGGGAACAAACCAGCAGACTTTCTGGTTTGAAATCACAAAAAGGAAAGAGATAGCTTCAGAGCCCATAATCCAAGGGTGTAAATTTTAAATTGGATTTGAACTAGGGGCTTAATTACAGACATATATCAAGTTAGATAATTTGAGAGTGCCAAGTTTATGGACACAAAAATACTTGACTGTCAGCGATTTTGTGTCGTTCGATCTATTGTACTGATGTTAAGATTCTACACTTGCAACATGGGGTTAGTGATATCTTCATCCACAGATGCAGCTGCCTTGCACCTTGAAGGTCAATGGTTCTGAATCTTCATGTGGTATATCACGAGTGAACACTAGTGCCAGTTATTTTGGGTAACATAGGTCAGCTATTCTGCAGAGGCAGGAGCGTATGGGAGGCTTGATACAGAGAAGATGGATACACACTCAACACAAACAAAAACTGCAGTAGGATGAGGGTTACACATCTGGTTAATCTTGTTTTATGTACATATAAACTGATTATAATCCTTTTTCATTAATTGTGAGTTTATAATTGGTTAGAATTTTCTATTCCCTCCAAAAGCAAATTCCCATAGTCTCATATTCAACATATTGCTAATTATTTCCATGTAGTCTCCAATGCTGACAGAAGCTCAGGACCTTCAAAAAACCATTTAAGGAGTCAGAAAGGTGTGCTTGGTCTAGCACTTCGATATGCTGTCATGGTAGGAGTTGGCAACAATGCAAAAATTTAGACTTTTGGACAGTTAATACAAGCGTGTGATTTTGATAACAGAATTCAAAATCATCTAAAAGACTGCACTCTTACAAAAGTGGTTCTATTAGTAAGCATTTGTTTATTCTCATAGGGTCTCTATAGCTCCCAAGTCTGAGAGCTTCCACAGATACCTAAAGGAGCCCTTGGGAAAGCTAAACACTTTTTGACTCATATTTATCCACAGAGCGTGGTTTTTGCTTTTGCAGTGACATCCCAGATGGTAGTCTCTACTCACTCAGATACAAAATATTCAAAAATTATTCCCTGCAAGGAAAACTTTTCAACCATAAGTGTGTACGTATATACATATATAATATATATATATTACATATATATATATATATATATATATATATATATATATATATATTCTACTTTTTGTTAAATGCATTCTTATATTCCTGATCCCCTAGCAGCCAAAACACTTTGTTACATCTTTTTTTTTTTAATAAAATATCTTAGGTTGTATTAGCTTCACAGTTAACTTTGTACATTTTACTTGTTTTTGTTGCCTCTCTATCTGTTCAGACAACCAGGGCCAGGAGCGCTTCTTATATCAGGGGGAATGTTGGGAGAGCTGCCCAGCAGGCCACTACCCTGCCGAGGGGCACACCTGCCTACCCTGCTCAGACAACTGTGAGCTTTGCCACAGTGCACACATCTGTATACGATGCATGAGTGGCTACTTCGTAGTGCCCACCAACCATACCTGCCAGAAGCTGCAGTGTGGACAAGGTAAGGCTGCTATGGTCCATTGTCTTATACCAGGAGGTAGTATGAGGAGCTAGCCCCCTGGATGGAGATTTGAATTGACCTCTTGGCTTTAACTTTGGCACCTGGGATGACTTCATGTGACCGTATGTCCAGTGGGGACAGTGATGGCTTTTCTTCTCTCTTCCTCCACATATCATCCTCTGGGTCTCTTCACATTCAAGAGACATAGGAATGCAGCTAATCACAGAGGAATTAATATTGAATGAAGGGTTTGTGGGCAGGGTATAGTGGAGAGAAAATAAAATTAAAATCTGAAGGTCCTGACCAACAATTTTCTCCTTTCCAGTTACTAGTTATGAGACCCATGCAAAATCAATCTAATTTCTCTATGCCTTTTTTCTTCGTGTGTGAAAGGGTGAGCATTGCACCAAGATGGTTGCTGTGAAAAGTCAATGAAATAAGCCTACCTAAAGCTACTGGAAAATATTAAATGTTGCAAATCATATGTGTTATTGCTATTGCCCAATTCCTTATCTTACATGGAAAAAGGGAGATTAAAAAAACAAAGCTTATAGTTTTTGTTCTTTTCCATGTAAGACTTTCTCTGATCTGTATAAGAATTATGCCTGGTCTGGTGCTAAAAAGAGTTACAAGATGTTTCTAGAATAATTAAGAGACTCATTCCTTTTTCTACTTTATGTTTACTAATGTTGCATAGGATTTAAAATTTAAAACAATAATTTCAGAAGGCAGATTTAAAGACAGAATCTGTTCATTTATATACCCAATTCCACATTCCCAGAAGCAGAACTTATTTATTTTTTTTAGAACTTATTTTCTTAATAAATAAAATCTACCAGTTTGATGTCAAAACTAGTTGCATGGCATATAGTCCAACTTGTTTTATTTGTACCAATCAAGCTGATCCAATCTATTAAATTAATGGAAAGATATAAGAAGAATTCAAGGTGGTGGTGTAAAAAGACTTTGACCTCATCTCCTCCTACAGATACAACAATTTTATAGCTACATGAAGAATAATTTTCCCCAAAAAAGGACATGAAAAATAGATAAACAACACCTCTACAACAAAAGATAAAAGAGACACATCAAGGGGCACCTGGGTGACTCAATTGGTTAAGCACTCAACACTTGGTTTTGGCTCAGGTCATGGTCTCATGGTCATGAGATCAAGCCCTACATCAGGCTCCATGCTAAGTGTGGACTCTGCTTCAGATTCCCTCTCCCTCCCCCTCTGCTCCTCCACCTACTCACATGCACTCTCTTTCTCTCTAAAATAAGTAAAATATTTTTTTTAAAAGAGAGAGACACATCAAGACACAGAAAAAATATACAAAGAAATTGTGGCTAAAAATGTCTTTAATCTGGGGGAGGAAACAGACATTTAGGCCCCAGAATCCCAGAGAGTTCCAAATACGATGAAGCCAAAGAAAACCACACCAAGATATACAATTAAAATGGTAAAAATTAAAAAGAGAATCTCAAATGCAGGTACAGAAAAACTATTTAATATACAAGGGAAAACTCATAAGCCTATTAGCAAATTTTTCAGCAGAAACTTTATAGGCAGGCTAGAAAGGAGTGGTGTGACATATTCCAACTGCTAAAAGCAAAAAATTTCCAACCAGTTATGCAAGGAAAAAAAAAAAAAGGCATTCAAATTAAAAATGAATAACTAAAACTGTCACTATTTGCAGACTACATGATACTATATATAGAAAACCCTAAAAATTCAATAAAAAGAAACTGATAGAATAAATGAATTCAGTCAAGTTGTAGGATAAAAAATCAATACATAGAAATCTGTGGCATTCTATACATTAATAACAAACTATCAGAAAAAGAAATTAAGAAAACTTAAGTGCAGTTACAATTATATCAATCAGAATCAAATATCTAGGGAAAAAAATCCAACCAAGAAGAGAAAAGACCTGTACACTGAAAACTATAAGACTGTGATGAAATAAATCGAAGACATAAATTCTGTGTTCATGAATTGGAAGAATTAATACTATTAAAATGTCCATACTACCCAAAGCAATCTATAGATTGAATATAATTCCTATCAAAATTTCAATGGCAGATTTCATAGAACTTAAATAAATAATTTTAAAACTTATATGGAACCACAAAAGATACTGAATAGCCAGAGTGATCTTAAGAAAGAACAAAAAAACTGGAAGTATCATAACCCTTTTTTTTGAACTATATTACAAAGCTATAGTAATCAAAATAGATGGTACTGACACACACAAAAAACCGACATATAGATCTATAGAACAGAATTGAGAGCCCCAAAATAAACCCACACATATATGGACAATTAACTTATGACAAAAGAGCCAAGAACATAGTGGAGAAAGGATAGGCTTTAATAGATGATGCTGAGAGAACTTGTGAGCTACAAACAAAAGAATGAATGTGGACCACTTTATTACACTATACACAAAATTTAACTCAAAATGGATTAAAGACTTGAATTTAAGACGTGAAACCATAGCATTCCTAGAGGAAGATGTAAATAGTAAGCTCTTTGACATCAGTCTTAACAATGGTTTTACGAATCACACCCCAAAGGCAAGAGAAAAAGAAACAAAAATAAGCAAATGGGACTACATCAAATTAAAAAGGTTTTGCACAGCAAAGGAAAATGATTATCAAAACAAAAAGCCCATCTACTGAATGGGAGAAGATATTTGCAAGTCATATGCATCCAATAGAGGGTTAATATTCAAAATATATAAGGAACTAATACAACTCAAGACAAAGAACAAATAAACCAATTTAAAAATGGGCAGAGTCTGAGGAGATACTTGTCCAAAGACAACAGACAGATGGCCAATGAGGACATGAAAAGATGTTCAGCGTCACTAAATTTTCAGAGAAACATAAATCAAAACCACAATGAGATATCGCCTCATAACTGTTAGAATGGCTATTATCAAAAAGACAAGAAATAACAAGTGTTGGAGAGAATGCAGAAAAAAAGAAAACCTCGTACACTGTTAGTGGAAGTGTAAGTTGATGTAGTCACTATGGAAAACATAGGGATATTCCTCAAAAAATTAAGAATAAAACTATCATATGATCCAGTTACTCCACTACAGGGTTTTTATCTGAAAAATAGGAGAACACTAATTTGAAAACATATATGCATCCCTGTGTTCATCGCTCCAGTTTTTACAAAAGCCAAAAAACTGAAACAATCTAAATGTTCACCAACAGGTGAATGAATAAAGTTGATCCTTAAGAAAAAAAAGAATAAGGGCAGCCCACGTGGCTCAGTGTTTTAGCACCGCCTTCAGCCCAGGGTGTGATCCTGGAGACCCGGGATGGAGCCCCATGTCGGGCTCCCTTCATGGAGCCTGTTCTCCCTCAGCCTGTGTCTCTGCCTCTCTCTTTCTCTCTGTGTGTCTCTCATGAATAAATAAATAAAATCTTAAAAAAAAAAAGAATAAAATGTTGCCATTCACAATATGAATGGACTAGGAGAGCATTATGCTAGGGGAATAAGTCAGGAGAAAGACAAATACCATTATGATTTCACTCACACATAGAATCTAAGAAACAAAACAAACTCATAGTACAGAGAACAGACTGGTGGTTGAGAGAAGGAGGCATGGTGATGGGAGAAAGGGCTGAAGAGGGCCAATTATAGGGTGATGGATGGTAACTGGATTTTTCAGAATGATTACTTTGCAGCATATACAGATATCAAATTATGATGTATACCTGAAACACATAATTTAAAAATACATTAAAAAAGAATATTTAGAAAACAAAAATGTGATCTTGAAAACATTAAAAAATATATATAGAAGAAAAGCAGGGGCGCCTGGGTGGCTCAGTCAATTAAGCATCAGACTCTTGGTTTTGGCTCAGGTCAAGATCTTATGGGTATGAGACTGAACCCATGTTAGGTTCCGTGCTCAGCTAGGAGTCTGGATTCTCTCTTTCTGCCCTCCCCCAACTCATGTGCACGTTCTGGGTCTCTCTCCTTCTCTCTCTCTCTCTCTTTCTCTCTCTTTCTCTTGCTGTCTCAAATAAATAAATAAATAAATAAATAAATAAATAAATATGTAAAAACTATTATAGAGGCCACCTGAGTGGCTTAGTTAGTTAAGCATCTGCCTTCAGCTCAGGTCATGATTCCTGGGTCCAGGGATTAAGCCTCATATTGGGCTTTCTGCTCAGCAGGGAGTGTGCTTCTCTCTCTCTCTCTCTCTCTCTCTCTTTCTCTTTCCCTCTCCCCTGCCCCTCAGCCCCTACTTGTTCTCTCTCTCTCCCAAATACATAAAATTTTTTAAAAAATTTTTCAAAAATTAAAAAAACAATTACAGAAGAATGGAAATGAAGAAGGGGTAGAAAGATAAAAACTTAAAAATGACTGAGATAGTAGAACCAAAAGAAAAAGTAGAAAATGAAGAAGAGGGAAAAAAATTAAGAGTCAGCCCAGGAATTCAAATGATGTAGGTTTTTCAAAGAGTGAACAGCAAAAGCAGAATAGAGAACATTAACAAAGAAATAATCCAGAAAATTTCCCCAGAACTGAAAGGCATGAATTTCCACATTGAACAAGCCTTCTGCATGCCAGCATAATGGATTTTTAAAAGACACACATCAAGACATATCACTGTAAGAATTTGGAAAATAGATTTTTTTTCTGCAAAAGGAAAATCTTAGAAACTCCTACTTCCTGTAGCAGGAAATAGCAGGTTATACCAGAGGGATTGGCTATCAGAGTGACATTGAACTTCTCAACAATACTGGAAACTAAAATATAAAAATGGAACAAAAACTTCAAACTTTTGAGAAAAGAAATTATTTTTCTTTTTAATCCTAAATTCAGTCAAGCCATGAGTCATGTGTGAGGGTAGAAATATTTTCAATCATGTAAGCTTTCCAAAACTTTAACTCCCATGTATCCTTTCTTGGGAAAATTACTTGTAGAGGATATGTTCCACCAAAAATCAGAACAAGAAATTAGCAAACATAAAGTCCCGAAAATGAGACATCCAAAGGAGGAGAGGGATGAAAGGAATCCTCAGGATGACAGTAAATAAGATACTAATGCAATAGCTGCAAGATTTCTACTTGTGATATAGTTGAGGATGAATTAAGAACAGATATTGAGAAAACAAAGATGCCAGAAAATAGTAGCGCAAGAGAAAACAATAAAGTCTATAAAAGCCCCAATGTCATCAGAATATGAATAATAATAGTATAATCATTACAACATAAATACTGAATATTAATCTAGCAAAATTTATAATTTGGGAGGATGAAAAGTATGTCTGTGTTTGTTGGGATTATGGTGAAACAAAGCTAATCTTGACCACTACAGATAATGCATAAGAATAAAATCAAGAGGTAGCATCATAAACATGTTATTTAGAGATTCAGGGGTAAAAACTACAAGAAACAGCTAAAATAATTAAAATTTGTTGTCTCTGAGAAAAGGGAAAGGGAAGAAAATAAGCTGCATACCAATATAGTTTCATAGCAATGAATGTGTCTCCACTTAGCAAAAATGAATTGTTTCTCATTCCTCTTGTATAGGTCAAATCCAAGACCCAGACTATGAAGAGTGCGTGCCTTGTGAAGAAGGATGTCTGGGATGCAGTTTGGGTATGCCACCTTTCTTTGTTGCCTAAAGAATTTAAATAGCCTTTTTTTTTTCTTTTCTCCCACACAACTTAATTTTTTCAACAGGAATTTGTCATCACTGTTGTCACCACTGATACCCATTAAGTAGGCTCACTCCCATGCAAACAGGGTCGTGGTGAGAGATGCTCCCTTTTGAGACAAAGAAATGCTCCCTTGAGACAAAGGAGAGGTCACTTATCTTCATGAAACCCAAGTTTAGGAAAGTACAGGCATCTTTTCCTCCAGTTGTTGGCAATCTGGCAGGGGATACCCTCAGCAACCATCTTTCCAGTTGCATAGGATGTGGCCTCTCCTTGGCTTCTCAATATTACAAATATGGAGATGATGGTAGGAGACAGTGGTAGAAGAAAGAAGCTCAAAGGCAAAGAAATTCCTAGTTAATCTAACTCATTTGGCATGAGATTCAGAAACCCCCAACTTTGGGAGTTTTCCTTTGCAGAAATGGCTCCACTGGTTGAAGCCTAAGACAACCCTTGAGAAGAAAGCAATGTGCTGACAGTGAGTTGAGATCCCCACCATAAAAAAAAACAAAAACAAAAAAACTGTCTTTGTCAGTCTTCCACATAATTCTCTAATTCAAATCACTGATCTCTTTCTCCCCATGTATACCTGCTTTTCTGTGGATAGGAGGAAAGGGACAGTCTGTATCATACAGAACCACTGGATTGGATGTAAAATGAAATATAGAGAGGCCACCAGATTCCAAGAATGTATCTTAATGCAAATTTAGTCAAGATATTTAAAATAATTAGCATTTGGATCTGTAGATCTTTGAAAGGAAACCCAATGTAAATTAAAGATTGATGGAGTTATTTCTATTTATGGAGTTTCTCTATTATTGGTCAACTCCTCCTTCTAAAACTTTAATGTGCACACAAATCCCATGGGAGATTTGCAAAATGCAAATTCACAGATCTAGGTAGGGCCTGAGAATTACATTTCTAATAAGCAGCCTGGTGAAGCCAAGGCTTCATCAAACACTCATGAGGTTGCAAGAGGTCAGGCTATGCCAGGATTAAGTAGACTTTTTATTGGCTTTACCTAATGAATTTCCTTGAATTCTTAAATGTTATACATGAATTATAATTTATCTGATGGCTGTAATGGGTTCTCTCTGCCCTACCTGGAAATAATATATTTTCTATAGTATCTGTAACTACAAAACAGAGGTTTTAGGAACTTGAATAGCATTCTCCCATTATCTTCCACTATGAAATGGGGCATATGTTACTGGAAAATAAAATATAATAAAGAAATCACACTCAAGAAGTGTGACATTTAGAGTTAAGTGTTAACATTTAGAGTAAGTGATTTAAGGGTAAAATGTGAATTTTCTGGGAAGCAAAAATAGACCAAAACATAAGCAATAAAAGTACTAAAATTAGAAAGATAAGCAAATTCTAATGTATTTTGTAAAGTTATAGGAGGTGGTATTTCTTTCATGGAGCAAGGATAAATGTCTTGACTATCTTGATTTCACATTTTGCCTATTTCAAACTATATTTGCCCATCAGATTTCATATTCCAGCTGTTTTTGTGGTCTCCTTTTGCACCTTGGCTCTTATTATATGTTATGTGACCATGCTAGCACCTTTGTGTATCACAGAGAAGGGTGTGATTATGTCTGTGTATGTGTGTGTGTACACCTGCCTGTCTGTAAAATCATAAAACTTGCAAACAGTGACAAGCATGATCACTAGGGATCTACATTGTGCCCACCCTTCCCTTAGCTGATCTGGCTACAGATGAGACCAAGTGTAGCCACTGGAAAATAAAATCCATATCAGATATAGGCCATCTGGGGACTCAAAATCCCAAAGAATCAACCTATAAAAAGAGGTAAACTAGAAAGTTTGATTCACTCTGCAAAGAGCTATTGAAATATTTAGTTCACTCACTCTTTGAAGAAATTTAAATGGTTTACAGTGTGTTGATGCTCACTGGGACACTGGGAATATAAAGTTGATGTGGTTGTGATCCTACTATCAGCGCCTCTCTGGCTGTTAACAAGTGACACATCTGGAACTAAATCTTTTACAAGGCAACTTGCCAGAATGGAGAGAGGTACAATGTTCAGTGAGATCACAGGAAAAGGACTGGAATATTCTAAATGTTGCCAGTTTCTCCTTTTAAATTAGAAATTTTATTTTAATTTATAAAGTCTCTATATGTTGGACCTTGTGTATTTTTATATTGCCGTGGCTGAATTCAATTATCACCTTATCTTTGGAGTCTTTGTTGATATTTGCAATTGAGTTAAATCTCTTTTCTTGCTTCCCCTTGTTTGTAGGCCAATGATAAAACTTTTTACAGCTGATCTGTGTAATATTTGGTGCATACCTATCGTTCTGCCTGGACACTAAACTACTTAGAATAAACTCTATGACTTATGCACTGTGCTGTCAAAAGAACTAGCAGCAGGCCTAAGATATAATAAATGTACAATAGATGTATGATGTATAATGTTCATTGAATTGAATTTGAGAGTTGCTGAAACTTAAAATGGAGATGCACGGCTCAAGATACCCAGGGATCTAGATATGATGTTTTCTCTATTCAAACTTTTATGGGTCAAGAAGAGTAAATAAATCATGTGATGCAGAAATAAATAATTATTCATAAAATATTAGAACTAGAAGGGAGATTTGAAAGGGACACGGTTTATTGGATTTCATATTTTTAATAAGATACAAACATAGATGTTAAAAGATATAAATAATTTACCATAGATTTTCCTAAGGTTCTTCTTATGAGAAGGGACATCATCCTTTAGAAAGAAAGAGATCCATTTTCTTCCATTTTAATAATGTAGATTCATCTTTAAACCTGAGCTAGATAACCTCTAGAAGAGTTACAGAAAAGTGAAATCAGTTGCTTTGACACATTTTTTTCTACACCATGTAATGATTAGTTGTTGGAAATAGTGATATTTTTTCTGAGGTTTTTTATTGCTTTCTAGATATTTAGTGCAACTATAGATTAAGATTTTTTACACCCAATAAAAAAGAACTCAAATTCCAGATTGATCTTGTCTAGGTCCTCGGTGGGGTTATTTATTATTCCAAGGAAAACTTTACCAGAAAGAGGAGATAAAAGGAAACAAAATTAAAAAGTGGCTGTTGTATTTTGAGGAAAATATTGAATTTGCTATTCTAGGATAAAATAAAGATGTTTTTATTATTATCGGGTTATATTTCTCTTTTTTATTGAGAGATAATTGACATAGAAAATTAGTTTCAGGTGTACAAATAATGATTCAAAGTTTATATACATTGTAGAGTGATCACCACAAGAAGTCTAGTTAATAGCTGTCACCTTAGAGTTACAGATTTTTTTCTTGTGATGAGAACTTTTACAATCAACTGTCTTAGCAACTTCAAATATACAGTGCAGTATTATTAACTATAGTCATCACGCTGCACATTATATCCTCAGGATTTATTTCTTTTATAAGTAGAAGTTTGTATCTTTTGACATCCTTCACCCTCTGCCTCTGGCAACCACCAATTTGTTCTCCCTTGGATTTCTTTTCTTTATTAGGCTGAAAACAAACAGATAGCATTTTATATATTGCCATCTTGTTCCAAGATGATTGGATGCAACATTCTTTTTCATTCTAGCTAGTATCTTGAATGGAACTTTTAACTAAGATAAATCAAAGTTTTTGAAATTATCTCTCTTCATTAATTGAGAGAATAAGTAAATGGACTCACTTTTACTTAATGTGTTGAGGTGTCTTTTTGGTTTTAATTTAGGGAGTGTAATAATAGGTATGACACCTGATTATAGCCAAAGACTTAGGGCCTATACTTACAACTCCACTGACTTAATAATTGATTTTAATCAAATTACTAAGATGTGCTTACTTCCTTACCTTGTCAATAAAATAAATGTCAATGTGCCTTTATCTTGCTTAAAAGTAGGTGATAAAATTCCATTAATTTTTGCTCATTTAAATGGCTTAAGTCCCTACTCTTGGGAGAAAATATACACAAATTGAAAAACTTTAAGTACTTACAATAAAAGAAAAAAGGCCATAAGGATCAAACTGGACCAAAAATAGAAGAGGAAGGAAATCTCCCAAATTCACTCTATGAGATAAGTATTACCCTGATACCCAAATCAGACAAGATACTACAGAAAAACAAAAAAAGAAAACTAAAGCCCATTCTCCTTGATGAGTATAGCTACAAAAATCCTCAACAAAGTTGTAGCAAACTGAACTCAATAATATTTTCAAAGGATCAAGTAGGATTTATTCTGAGGTTGCAAGAATAGCTCAATATTCATAAATCAATGAACGTGATAGTAACATTAACAAAGTGAAAGATTGAAAAACATGATCATCTCAATAGATGCAGAAAAATCATGAGACAAAATTCAATATCCATTCGTGATAAAAACTCTCAACAGGATAGGTTAAGAGGGAACATATCCCAACATAATAAAGGTTATATATGAAAAACCTGCAGTTAATATCATACTCAATGGTGAAAACTGAAAACTTTTCCTCTAAGATAAGGAACAAGACAAGAATGTCCATTCCTAATCTATAGATTCAGGGCACTGGGAATGAAACAGTGAGCATCAACACATTGGAAACCATCTCTAGTACTAGAAATCCTAGCCTCAATGATAAGACAAGAAAAAGAAATAGAACGTATCCAAATCATGAAGAAGTAGAACTGTCACTTTTTGCAGATAACATAACACTATATATACAAAACTCTAAAGACTCCACCAAATAAAACCTGAGAGAATAAATGAATGCAGTGAAGTTGCAGGATATATAAAATCAATATACAGAAATCTGTTGTATTTTTATACACTAATAACAAAGTAGCAGATAGATAAATTAAGAAAACAATCCAATTTATAACTGCATCAAAAGATAAAATACCTAGGAATAAATTTAACCAAATAGGTGAAAGACCTATACTCTGAAAACTATAAGACAGTGATGAAAGAAAGTGAAGAGGACATAAGTAAATGGAAGATATTCCATGCTCATGAACTGGAAAAGTTAACACTGTTAAAATATCCATACTATGTAAAATAATCTATAGATTCAGTGCAATCCCTATCAAAATACCAAATAGTATTTTTAACAAAACTAAAACAAGTAATCTTAAAGTTTGTATGGAACCACAAAGAACACAAATAGCCAAAGTAATCATGAAAAAAAAAAAAAAGAAAGCTAGAGGTATTATGCTCCCTGATTTCAAGATATGCCACAAAGCTATGATAATCAAAACAGTATGGTACTGGCATAAAAACAGACACAGAGATTAACAGAACAGAATAGAGAGCCCAGAAATAAATTGACACCTATATGGACAATTAATCTATAACAAGGAGGCAAAAATACACAATGGGGAGGTCTCTTCAACAAATGGTGGTAGGAAAAACTGGACATCTACATGCAACAGAATGAAAGTAGACCACTTTCTTAACACCATACATAAAAGTAAACTCAGGACACCAGTAGTGGAGCATCTACCTTCAGCTCAAAATCTGATCCCAGAGTCCCAGGATCCAGTCCCACATCAGGGAGGGAGGGAGCCTGCTTCTCCCTCTGCCTGTGTCTCTGCCTCTTTCTGTGTCTCTCTGCCTGTGTCTCTACCTCTCTCTGTGTCTCTCATGAATAAATAAATAAAATCTTAAAAAAAAACCCTCAAAATCGGTTAAAGACCCGAATCCACAAAACTCCTAAAAGAAAGTATAGGCAGTAGTCTCTTTGACACTAGCCTTAGCAAAATATTTATGGATATACCTCCTGAGACAAGGGGAACAGAAGCAAAAATAAATTATTGGCAGTACACCAAAATGAAAAGATTTTGCACAGCAAAGGAAACCATCAATAAAATGAAAAGGCAACCTGCTGAATGGGAGAAGATATTTGCAAATCACACACATCCAATAAAGTGTTAAAATCCAAAATATATAAAGGACTTATACAACTCAACACCAAAAAAATCCCAAAACAATCTGGTTAGAAAATGAGCAGTGCACATGAATAGATATTTTTCTAAAGAAGACATATAGATGACAAACAGACACATGAAAATAAGCTCAACATGACTAATTACTAAAGATAAGCAAATTAAAATTAATGAGATATTACCTATGCCTGTCAGAATGGCTATAATCAAAAAGACAAGAATTAACAAATGTTGGTGAGGATGTGGAGAAAAAGGAACCCTTGGGCACTTTTGTAAGAGTGTAAATTATTATGGCCATGGTAGAAAACAGTATGGAATTTCCTCAAAAAATTAAAAATAGAACTACCATATGATCCAGTAATTTCATTATTATTTATGCAAAGAAGATGAGAACACTGATTTATAAAGACATATGCACCCATATGTTTATTGCAGCATTACTTGCTATAGCCAAAATATGGAAGCAACCCATGTCCATCAGTAGATAAATAGATAAAGAAGGTGTGGTGTATACAAACATGCTCACGTGCTCACATGCATGATGGGATATTATTCAGCCATAAAAAAACATGAGCTCTTGCCATTTGTCATCATGGACCTATAGGACCTATACATGGACCTACAGGATATCATGCTAAGTGAAAAAAGTCTGAGACAGACAAATATCATAATGATTTTACTTACATGTGGAATCTAAAAAACAAAACAAACAAATAAAAACAGATTCATAAATACAGGGAACAGATCAGTGGTTGGAAGAGAGAAGGAGGGTAGGGAGTGAGCAAAAGAGGTAAAGGGGATTAAGAGGTATAAACTTCCAGTTATACAATAAATAATCACAGAGATAGAAAGTACAGCTAGGGAATACAGCTAATAATATTGTAATAACATTGTATAGTGACAGATGGTGACTACCCTTATGTCATTGTGAGCATCATGTAATGTATAGATTTTAAAATCACTGTGTCGTGCTCCTGAATATTGTATATCAACTGTACTTAATAATAAACATTTTTTACAAGATAAAGCTCAAATAAATTAAGTGCTAAATAAGGAGACCAACATCTGTAACAATAGAATTTAGAAAAGGAGGGAACCTCTGGGCACTGAAATGGTCAATGAAAGTTTCCAAGAGGATGGGAGTTGGAATTTGCATGGACTTTAAACAGATAAGAAGGCAGAGTTACATTACGGAGTGGCTTTCAAATCAGAAAACAGAGGGAAAAAAGGTCCAGAGGGAAGAATTTTTCCCATGGATTGTAGGACACTCAGTGTACCTGTTTTGCAGAAGAAATACAGTATATCCCTCCTCCCACCACCGCCCTATCCACAGATTCACTTTCTGTGGTTTCAGTTTTTCACAGTCAACTGAGGTCCAATAGCAGGGGATCCACCTTTTGATGTATTGTCAGAGGTCAGTAGTAGTCTAAGACCATGTCACAATGCCTTTGTCATTTACCTCACTTCATCTCATCACGTGGTATTTTATCATCACAAGAAGGGTGAGTACAGTACAATAAACATTTTTGAGAGAGGAAAACCACACTCACATAACTTATTATATGTTATATGTATATGTTATTATAGTTATTCTATTTTATTATTAGTGTTGTTAATCTCTTCCTGTGCCTAATTTATAAATTAAACTTTATCACAGTTATGTACATATAGGAAAGAACTTAGTATATATATATAGTGCTTGGTTTTATCCATGGTTTCAGGCAGCCATAGGAGTCTTGGAACATATACCCTACAGATAAGAGGGAAGTACTATGAAGTAAATATAAGAGAAAAAACAAAGAAGTTTAGAGAACAGGTGGAAAACCGTATCTTGAATTCTGGTTGAGTAAGTTTTAAAGTATACTGTGGCTAAAAGGGAATAATTAAAAGTTCTTTTAAAAGAGAGAGAATGTTTTGAAGATGTGTTTTAAGAAGATTAACTTAGCAACTGTGTTAACTACAGCCAGGATAATTGAAAGGAAGAATGGCAGTAGGCAGAGAAATCAGCCAATTATCAGAAATCTGGGTATGAAGTAACAGGAGCCTGATCTAAGGTAACAGCCAGGAAATTATGAAGGAAGAGCTAGGTTTTAAGAGCTAGATGCAACAAATGGCTCTTGAGCATAAGAAAAAATGCTTAACCTTGTTCATTTTGTGGGTAATGCAAATTAAAACCACCATGACATACCATTTCTCACCTGTCAGGTTGGCAAAAATTTATAAGCTTACAATGCACGGCATAGGCAATGCTGTAGGGAAACAAACACTCTTATTTATTACTGGTAGAAAGATAGAATCTTACAACTACTGTTGAAGGAGATTTTGGCAGTATATAACACAATTACATATGCATTTATCCTTACCCTATGGCATCTCTTCTAGGAATTTACCCTGAAGATACACATCCGCACATTCACAGTATTACTCTTTGTAGCATTATCTGTGGTAGTTAATCACTGGAAACATGCTAAGTGCTCACTCATGGAAGACTGGTTGAATAAAATAAGGTACACATACACTGGGGAGTGCTGTGTGGCCATGAAAAGAAAAAAGATCTATACGAATTGTTAGTGATTTCACAAAGTACTGCTATGTAGAAGGCAAGGAGGAAAAAAAAAAAACACCATACACAGTATACTACCTTTTGGATATACTTGTGAGCTTATATACATTTTTTGTTTATTTTTGAATAAACCAGAAAACTAATGAAAATGGTTACCTGTACACAAAGAGGTGAAGGAGACGGGAAGAAAGCTACTCTAGATATATCTTTGTACAGAGTTTTCATTGGAATCATTGTAAGGGTTTCTATATTCATAGGAAATGACATACTAATTAGTGTGAATGGTTCCCACTGGCCACTTTGGGATAATTTGATTGTCAAAACATATGGATGATAAAGAATCACAATTCAATTAATAACAATAATCCATGCATCAATAATGATGTTTAAAGACGAGAGAAAGGAAAAAGGAGGGAAAATAAAGGGGACGGCTTTTTACAACAGTGTTAGCTGGCATGTATGCAAGGAAAGAAGTAGATTATCATTTTATATCCCCTAGTGTATTGACTCAAAAGAAAGTCATCAGTGGGTGAAAAACTGGGAACAGAATAATCGTGGAGCCTCAGAGTACTTCAGTTAATGACAATGGGGGGGGATTTGCTGGTTACTAACTTATTACACTTCATATCATAAATTCCATCCAACTTGATACCATGTGTTTCCTGATGTGATACATTAACAAGTACACAACATTACCTAGTATTCTTGACAACATTACACAACATTATCTAGTATCCTATTATCCTTGTCTAAACCAAGGATTCCCAACTAGAGATGACTATGACCCCAGGGACATTTGTCAGTGTTTTGAGACATTTTTGGTTGTCATGCCTAGGGCGTTGTTACTTGCATCTAGTGCACAAAGGTCAAGGATGCTTCTAAACATTCTATAATACACAGAATGGCCTCAACAACAAAAAATCAGCTGGTCTAAAATGTCAATGCTGAGGTTGAGAAACTTGTATTTAGCCTGAGGAGCACTACAAGATAAATCCAGAATGTGAGATATCTATAAGACAACTGACCCACACTCCTAAAACAAAACAAAACAAAAACAAAAAAGGGAGTCAATCAAGAGAATAAAGAGCTAAAACAACTAAAAACAAGTGTAAATATTTGTTGGAGATTTTTAAAGTTTTAAAAAATATTTGGGGGACAATTAAGAATATTTGAATATAAATGAATAATATTGAATTAATATTTCTGCAGCTGTGGCAATTGTGTTGTATTAAATAGCAGCTGTTCCTTTGTTTAGGAGATGGATGGAAAGGTATTTAGGGATGAAATGTCATGATGCCTACAACTTATTTTCAAATAGGGTTCGGGGGAAAAAAGATCTAGCTGAAGCATACAAAGTTGTTCATTGCTCTATTTCAGCCATTCTGTAGCTTAAACATTGTTTTAAGCTGGAGGAATAAAAGTACTTCATGCTCTCAGCTGAGAGGATACAGAGGCAAAGACATCCAAATAGCAATAAGTATACCACGGGTCCAGATCTTGATTTCCTAACCCCATTCTCCAAAAAAGACACCAAGGCTCATGGAGAACTGATGATTCTGGGACTGGGCAGGAAATACAGATGAGCCTACAGCATCTTGGAGTGACAGAAAGTAAGGAAATGCTCCAAGAAAGAAAAACACCACGGTGCAGAGGGTATATCAAAGAGACATGGAAAAGAACTAGAAGTATTCCCAATAGCCAAGGCAGGAACAATTTGAGCAATAATATAAATAAAATAGTATTAGCTTATAACCCAACAATAAAATAAAATTTCTTAAGTTTATATTTGTATAAATAAGTCAATGGTTGAATAAATAAGTAAATGGAGAAGAGAGACAAATCTTCAGTGCAGAAGAATTCCAAGTAACTTATTTAGCACTCCTCCCTCCAGGAAGTGGGGCATAACCCTCACCTTAAGTGTAGATTTCACGTAGTGACCTCCAAGAGCACACTTTGAAAGGGAGGGAGGAAAGAACTTTATAGGAAATATCTGACAAGCACTACCTCAACCAGGTGATCAGGTCAACACCAAGAGTGTTATTCTAATAGCACATACCCAGGGTATCTGGGTGGTTCAGTCAGTTGAGCATCTGACTCTTGATTTCGGCTCAGGTCATGATCTCAGGGTTATGGACTCAAGACCTGCATCAGGCTCCATGCTCAGTATGGAGTCTGCTTGTCCCTCTCCCTTTGCTCTTCCCCCTGCTCATGTGCTCTCTCTTTTTCTCTCTCTCAATATCTCTCTTTCTTTCTCAAATAGATAGATAAAATCTTTTTTAAAAAAATAACACATACCCTTGATATGATGATATGATGTCATGAGAATGGCACTTCACTCCTGTGGTCTTCTACCCCAAAACCCATAACCCCAGTCTGATCAGGAGAAAAACATGACAAATCACAACAGAGAATACTTTGTCAAATACCTGATTAGCACTCCTCAAATCTGTCAAGATCATCAAACAGATCAGGTCTGAGAAACTGTCACAGACAAGCAAAGCCTACAGAGATATGACAATTAAATGCAATGTGGTATCCTGGAGAGGATCCTGGGATAGAAAAAGACACGAGCTAAAAGCTAAGGAAATCTGAGTACATTATGGACTTCAGTTAATAATAATTATGTCATCATAATAAAGGGCATGAGAATTATTTGGGGTTTTGGAAGTGTCCTCTATCTTGACTGCTAGGAGTGATTATATGGCTATACATTTGTCAAAATTCATAGAGCTATACACCTAAAAAGGACAAATATTACACTGCGAAAATATTTCAAGAAATCTGACTTAAAAAGTATAATGTTACAGTAAACTATTAATCCTCCTCTTTCTTGTCCCTACATGGCTTAACGTAATAATAACCTAATTGTTTTAGCACTTACTGCACACTCTACTAATGTTCCAGGTGCTATACTGAGTTCCTTAAGTATATTACCTCATTTAACTCTAAGGAGTATATGTCGTTGTTCACATCTTGCAGATGAAGAAATTAAGCTTAGAACAGTCAAGCAACTTGCATAAAGTCACGGGGCTGCTAACTACTAAAAGCAGGAATTGATTCTGCAAAGCCCAAGACCAAAACCTATGTGTTTGACAACTACTCTATTATACCACTGAATGTTCTTCCCTTCTAATTCTAGAGAAAAGAGCATTATGCTTTATAGAATCATAAAAAGATAAAAGAAAATTTTACTTCCTGCCCCCTTCCTCAGGTCTACACACAATAACCATTGTACTTCATTGGGCTACAGCTTTATATCCAATGACATGACTGAATTTACCAGGCAAACAGTGAAACTGTTGATAATAGCCATGCAAATTGATTTGGGGTCATGGTTCACCTGAAGCTGTCAGCCTTAAGGACATACATCTGGAATGTTCTGACACTAGGCAGAGCAGACAGGGGAATCCATAACAGAAAGTAGGCAGACATGCTCTCAATTAGCTCTGGATTCCCCCACTGCCCTTATAGGGGTATGATTGGCAGGAAATAACCCTCTCTCCTCCACATGAATATGAGGTGAACTCTCCCCACTCTGTATCATATTAAATTCAAGTTTCAGGTCCAGGAATTAGAGAACCAATCTCATTGATGCTTGCTACTCTATCGTTGTATGAAGGAGTGAGACCTCGTTCATAGAAGAAATGAACATCTGAGACAAGTTCACATTTTAGTTGTCCAGTGGGGCAAACATACAGAGTTTTTCCAATCAGATATCGTGATCACAGATCTCTATTTATTTCACTACGCAGATCTTCCACTGGAACTTTTCCAAAAACTTTTGGGGAGGGGGAACCAGTATCAAACAGTTTGGGTACCTTCCAAACCAAAGGCATCACTCTCTAGCCAGGCAACCTTAGTGTGTGACCTGGGTGGTTATACATGAACTACATGGACAGTTCAGGATCTCTCTTCTTCAAATGGCCAAATGTGGGGATCCCTGGGTGGCTCAGCAGTTTAGTGCCTGCCTTCAGCCCAGGGCATGATCCTGGAGTCCCAGGATCAAGTCCCACATCAGGATCCCTGCATGGAGCCTGCTTCTCCCTCTGCCTGTGTCTCTGCCTCTCTCTCTCTCTCTCTCTCTGTCTGTCTCTCATGAATAAATAAATAAAATCTTTAAAATAAATAAATAAATAAATTTTAAATAAATAAATAAATAAATTTTAAATAAAATAAATAAATAAATAGAGAGAGAGAGAGAGGCAGAGACACAGGCACAGGAAGAAGCAGGTTCCACGCACCAGGAGCCCGATGTGGGATTCGATCCTGAGTCTCCAGGATCGCGCCCCAGGCCAAAGGCAGGCACTAAACCGCTGCGCCACCCAGGGATCCCAGAGAGTGATTTCTTAAAACAACATAAACTGCTTGTCTTTTTCATTAGAGCCTCCCTCCCCCTTCATTTTCTAAATGAAAACTCATTTCAAAGATGAGGGTTTTGAAAAAAGAAAACCTTAGGGGCACCTGTGTGGCTCACTCAGTTGAGCGCTCAACTCTTGGTTTTGAGCCAGGTCATGATCTAAGGATCATGAGATTGAGCCCCCTATCAGTCTCCTAGCTCAGAGGGAATCTGCATGCCTCACCAGCATCCCCTCTGCTCTACCCCACTCTCTCTCAAATGAATAAATAAAATATTAAAAAAGAAAAAGAAAAACTTAAAAAGGGGGGACCAAAAGTTGGAAGAATTTGCAGAAATCCTGCAGTGTCATGGTCACTTACTCATCCTGGCTTTCTTCATAAATTGACTTAGCAAATATTTATTACATGCTTTTGTGCTTTCTGCCATCCCATCATTTGTTCAGTTTATTCCACAAATAATAGGACCGAATAACCTAGTATTTATCAAGCATCATCATTCACCAGCACACTGCTAAACACTTAATGTTAGATGATATGTCTTCACATCTGCAATCTAATGATGTTTTCAGATGGAGAAACTGAGGATTAGGGAAGTGTTGAAACTCGATCCATTTTATGAGTGTAGGTAGTAACAGAATGATTAGATGGTCAGCCCTAAGCAACTTGTGCATAACTTTGTTTACTGTGTTGACTTAGAAGCTCTTTGTCACATGTACACACTAGGATCGGCAGGGTTGTGCCCTGATACCAGATGACCCTCAAATCTCAGGATCCTGAAAACAACAGAGGTGTTTGTTCACTTGTGCTATGTCCCCATTGTGGGTCAGTTAGGAGCTCTGCTCTTCATGGTCCTCGACCCAGTGCTCAAGTTGATGGAGTACTTATTACCTTGTCATGGCAAAGGAAAGTACATTGGCTCTTAAAGCTTTCCCCAAGATGTGACACTTGTAACAACTGCTCACATTTATTTTGGCCAAAGTGAGTCATGTGGCCATGACTGAGCTCACAGGATGGGGAAATGCAATCTTCCTACATGCCTGTAAAAGAGAGGAACTAATACCACGAATGTCTTATGTCATTCTCACCATGGTGATGACTGGGACTGTTACTGGTGTATGCCGAGGTCTCACGTCATATGTTTGTGCGTGAAATTGTCTCAAACATGTGCCCGCTGTGTTTTACTGATTGCTGTCTTATGCCCCTCTGACCTTGCCTATTATCCTCCCTTGTCAGTGTCTCACTTTTTCCTTCTATCAGAGGAATTCTTCTGAAGAAGTTGCTATTTCTTTTTTAACTGATGGAGTCTCCCAAAGTATTCTGCTCTCACTTCTCTGATCCCTTGGCGACTGAAGAATCAAAAAAAAAGGACCAGTGATAAATGACATGTGGTCAGTGGGTGGTGAACTGTCAGCTGAAAGAACCTTGACCTTTCTTTACCCCACTCTTTCAAATCCCTGTTGTGAGAATAACAATATGCTAGTACCCTTGCCTTTATCTCCTGCCCAAGGAATGTGTCCATATGAGCCCAGTCTTGGGAATTTGGACAACTTTCTTTCATTTTTAAAATTTTGGTTCAAGAAATATTTGCTAAGCATCTACATCAGGCTAAGATGGGGATATGAAAGAGAGTAAAGCATGTTCTCTACTCTCAAAGGGCTCACATGTAAATGGAGAAGGCCAGTGGTTCTCAGCCCTAGATGCACATTCAAATTCCCTGAGGGAGAGGTAAAATGCAATGCTGGAACCCACTCCCAATGTTTCTGATTTCATCAGTCTGGAGTAAGTCTCAGGCATCAGTGTTTTTTGAAAACTCCCCAAGTGATTCTAATATGCAATCAGAGTTGATTAAGATGGGTATACACAAACCGCTGATTAAGATGGGCATAGAAACACATAATTTCAACATGTTTAGAATGCTTTGTTGAGAATGGAAGCTGAAGCAGAGGTAGATTTATTATAATAATTATAACTTATTGTCAACTTCATGTTAGGTGCTCAGCTACGTAGGCACTTTGCAAGCATGATATTTATTTAATCCTCCATATGATCCTCTCTGTTCGAAATCCTTACCTCCATTTTATAGATGAGAGCACCAAGACCCAGGGAGTTTTTGTAATTTGCCCAAGGTCACAGAGCTAGCCAGGTTTAGAGCCAAATTCAAACCTAGGACTGTATGGCTCGAAATCCACAGAACATCCAAATATTTGCTCTTTTTTTCCAGAGTAGACTGTACTTATACACCATTTTTCTAAAGAATATAAACGACAGTCATGGAAAGGTCAACCTGCCATATTTGTTTCATTCTTTGTTACTCTCCTATGCTCTATAGCTGCGCCCTGTGAAGTTTCCCTTTGCTCCCTGTCCTATGTTCAAGTTCACATTCTTATGGCTACGGGGGAGAAGAAAATAGTGGCGAGGTATTCTGAGTTCAATTCTAGAGCAATGAGCTCACCATCTTGGCTCCTGGTGTTATTACATTGTTTTCCCCCAGAGCCGGGTATAATCAAAATTCCTCCTACTTGTTGTGTAACTGACCTGCAAAGTTGAGCTGCAAGCCAAGGCTGTCTGGATCACGTATGCTTGTACAAAGAGAACTGAGCCAAGTACTTCCAAAACAAACCTAGTGAAACAAAAGCACAGAGTGTGGCCGAGCACAATATATAGGGCAGAGGGGTTCAGAAGACCGTCTGCCATTCCTGAGAGCAATGTGGGGTTTGTGCACATTAAACTTCCAGTGACTGGGGGCAGGGGCAGTTGGGCTGATGGAATGGACTTCACCTTTACAGAAGTATCTAGAAACCAATGAGAGCATCTCTTTCACATGCTTAAGAGCAAAAAGTTGGAAAAACGTTGTCAAATTACTTTCTTTTGGTGAAATATTTTTTTATTTTTCTAAAATCCCTCAGCAACCAAGATCTCAGCCTGTGTCTATCAAGTTCAAAACAAAAGTAAAAGTGAGACCAACAATAATGACTAGAACTTTGGAAGATTGGGTCCAACTTGATTTTGTGGAATTGTAAAAAATGGAGTCTGAAATCTTAGTATCTATTTACCTCCATCCTTCCCCTACCACAGTGAAAATCTTTGGGCAAGTCGTATACTCTTTGGTTTCTTAATTCCATTCTGTTTTATGAAAGAAACCATCTGTAAGTTGCTTTCCTTCTACCTTCTAATATGGCTCTAGAGATTATAATGAAAACTAAAAGAGACTCATAATTCAAGTTCTTTAAAAGACAGAAACCAAGAGGCTCTGTTATTACCAAAATAAAATTTTATTTGCTCTCTTTCTCCATTTCCACCCATTTTCTTTCCTATCATATCTGCCATTATCAAGAGACCTGTTGGTATATCTGAGGCCACTCATCTAACTTGTGTGCCACTGTATCATAAGCACTTAGTATAGCGCTTAACGCTGGGTAGGCATCCAGCAAACATGTAGCGTCTGAGCCTGTTGTTAGGAGGCTTCATTTCACCCAATGTCCCATCCCCCTATGCCACTGCCACATAGCCACTTCAAATCCTTTACCAGATGGTAGGAAGAGCTTCAAGCTCCACTGGTTGAAGAGAAAAAAAAAAAAAAATTGATGTAAGCCACAGAGCAGACACCAGAATAGAGAGAAGCTGAGTGTGGGTGAGGAGCATCTGCATATTGATACCCAGCTGCTCAAAAGGCAAGTCTCCAACTAAGAGTTAGGCCAACAGTGAATGTCAGTAAATTGCCTCTGCACCTCTAGAGTCTGAAATTCCAGCCTTCCAAAAGTCAACGGGAGTGTAATTTGGTATGAGTCCAGACTCATCCTTTCCATGAAGTCTCCCTGCAACTCCCACCAGACAAACCTTGGCTGCAGCCCTACCGACAGCCTTCAGCACGGCTTCCAGCACCATGGGCCAATCCAGGGTGTGAGCAGCAGAATGGGGACCAAACAGCACAGCATGCTGGAGGAGGCAGAGGGATCAGGGAAAGGGTCTGGGCAGGGCAATGTCTCATTTACCAGCCCTTGGCTAAGTATCCAGAGTCAAAGTATTGGAAGGCAGGGGGTATCCAGGCTGACATCTCCAAATACTAGTCATGTTCCCACTGGTGATGTTACTGGGTCAATCAAGCTTTTTATCCTCCCAGCTGTGCCCATGGCCATCTCTAGCAGCCAACTTTTTTTTTCTAAATCTTTTCCATAAAAACTATGCTCCAACTATCCATAAACTATCCACCACTAGGTGAGACATGTGAGTAATGTTTTGTGTGAACCAGGCAGGCAATGCAGAGATATCTCACCAGGGCCATCAGGGATTGGGATGCCCATTAGGGTACTTGGAGAGCAGAATTTCTGACTGAGAAGCACCCCCACCCCACCCCACCCCACCCCACCCTGCATTCAAACGGATCACCAGCACAAGCAAATCCAAGAATAGCATTGCCTCCAGAGGGGTAACATGTATAATTTGGGGATGCAAAGGGTGGAATATTAGAGTAGAAAAGTTTCTCAGTCTCTCCAACTTCTAATTTGGACCAGAACGAGCTGACAGCTTGATTTATCATCATGATAGAACTTTATGCCCTAAAATAATTGCTAGAAACCCGGATGTTCCACTAGAAAAATAAATCAACCTAAATTGTGGTCGCCTTATTACCATGTCCCCAACATTTCAGTGATGACATTGAGCCTTTGGGTGAGGTCTGAAGGTGAGACCTACAAGAAAAAGGAGGTTGTTTCGAAGAGATGCTTATTGGAAAGCCCAGTACAATCGTGCTAGCTGTCCAAGCCAATTGTAAAATTGCAGATTTATTATGTTTAGCAGAATGCAGCCTGTACATTTGAAATATTATCCACATGACCTGGCTTCTACTTAGAAATCTTCCATGAATTGAAACAAGTGAATTAGGAAGGCCTCTTGCCTTTAACACTGATGGGTCTGTGGGAGGTGAATCAAGAACCATTTATAGTAGTGATAAAATACTATATTTAAGGCTGTAAAATTTTGGCATACAAGGTCTCGGTTCAGAAGTAAATTCATTTTATGTGCTCAGCAAAGGAGCAACTGAGAAGTTTTACAAATGGGAAGTTTGACCTACTGAGATTTCAAACATAAAATCTGTCAATTATTCCTTGGGACTAAGGATGGTATTTACCCCCCTTGAATGTTAAAATGCAAATCAGAACCATGAAGTCAGTGACAGCATAACTTTACCATGGTATGTGTGGCTAATGACAGTTGCCCAAAGCCATTGTCCAACTGTCCTCTTATGTGCCCAAATCTGGATCAATGGGATGGGTCACTTGGGAATCTAGCAACTCACTGGGAAAAAGCTTCAGAACCCTGTCCAATGAACAAATACAAAATCTGATGGGGCATTATGCTTTTGCATTACCAAGGAGCCAGTGATCCTTTACTTGGGA
Source organism: Canis aureus (assembly GCF_053574225.1). Taxonomy (NCBI): domain Eukaryota; kingdom Metazoa; phylum Chordata; class Mammalia; order Carnivora; family Canidae; genus Canis; species Canis aureus. The sequence goes on along the minus strand of NC_135611.1, from coordinate 82,849,434 downwards.
ATTCCATGGCTCAAGCTAGAACTGGTACATATTGCTTGACAACCGACAGATGTGTGCTTTAATCAAAAGAGCCTTACAAATGTAATCTCTTCCACATCCCTGACCTCATCACTGACCTCTCCCCCTCACTCTCCAGACACACAGGAGGGCCCTGATCTGGATTGCTTCTAGCCTATTCTTGCTCCCAGACCCTGCACTAGTTGTTGTTGCTCCTTGACCTAAAATCTCTTCTCGAGACATTAAATTAATGGGGCTGGTCCTTTCCCATCTCAGTCACATCTCAGTTCAAATATCAGCTGTAAGAGGCTTCCATCCCCTCAGCACCCAATCCAAAGGAAGCAGCATCTCATTCTCTCTCCCTCCTTCTCTCCTCCTCCCCTGACCTCCCAGCCCCCACATACACATATACACATCATTCACCTTATTTTAATTCAGGCAGATCATATACAATGATCTGACTTTTTTTTTTATTTTATTATTATTATTTTTAATGATCTGATATTTTAATTGTTTTATTTACTTTTAAAACTTACTATAATTCTTCCTTCACTAAAATATAACTCCTGGGCAGGCAGAAACTTTGTTTCATTTGTATAACAGTACCTATAATCCTGTCTACCCCAAATTTGATGCTCAATACATGATTTTTGAATGAATAAAGAAACAGACTCCTACCAGGTCCACTGTGGTGCACAGTTTGAAAGAGCCCTTGGAGAGGGTGGAAGAGCCAGTCTCCAGTCTCAGACTCACTTCAGGCAAATCATTCCAACTTGTCTCTGGACCTCACATACTAGTCTGGAAGCAGAGAGATGGGATGGGATTGGTGGTCTGGCGCCTCCATTCTCTGAATCCCTCTCTCCCCTATCATCTACTATATCTGAATTTAGCCAAAGAGGCTTGGCTGTCATCTTAAATAACATTTTAAATGCTCAAGTTAAATAAACCCCAGAACCTATGAATATGTTCCCTTAACAGCAAAAGAAATTCAAAGATGTGATTAAGGCTAAATATCTTAAGAGGGCTATATTATCCTGGGTTATTGAGATGGGCCAGAGCTAAGCATATGAGTCCTTGAAAATAGAGAAGCTTTCCAGTGGCAGTCAGAGAGAGAGAGATGAGAGAGCAGAAATCCATCACTTCTAGTTTTAGGCTCCCTCCCCTAAGCTGAATGCAGGGGCATCAAAAAGCCAGATATGACCCTCTGTGGACAGCCAACCACGACATGGTTCTCAGTCCTACAACCACAAGGAAATGAATTCTGCCAACAACTCGAATGACTGAAGAAACCATCCTTTTGCTAGAGCCCCCAGAAAGGAACCCAGCCTGTGACAGCTCTGATTTTAGCCCACTGAGTCCTGCAGTGGACTTCTGACCCACAGAACTGTAGCACAGGACATCTGTAATGTTTTAAGCTGTTCATGGTGTGGTAATTTGTTATAACAGCAATAGAAAACTGTTACACTATTTAAAATACATAACAAAGTGAATAGCACATGGTAAGGATTCAACAAACACCAATATTTCTTAGGAACATTATTATTTTTTTAAGATCTTATTTATTTATTCATGAGAGACACAGAGAGAGGCAGAGACACAGAAGAGAGAGAAGCAGGCTCCCTACGGGGATCCTGATGAAAGACTCAGTCCCAAGACCCTGGGACCACGACCTGAGCCAAAGGCAGATGCTCAACCATTGAGCCACCCAGGTTCCCCTTTTATAAACATTATTAATGGCATAATTATTAATATTGTTTACAATCTCAAAAAATCTCTTTCTGCCTTGACGTTGAGCTCTGAATTCTGAAACTCTTTGTCCTGTCTCTCCTGGAATAGCTCCCTTTTAACTGTCTTGGGGAATCTGTCACCAGCTTCATGGACTGAGTGTTATGCTGTAATGAAATGAGAGGAAATTTCCTGAAAGATAAAACCAATGGTGCCAATGAGACTCACTAGTGAGCAATAGCTAGCTAGGGAATACTTCGGGATAGGACACCTGAAAAGGACACCACGTGACCTATGAGCAGTTTGGCTGGGAACACTTAACCTGAATGTAAACAAGGGGAAATACCAAGCAAATGCCAAAGGAGAAACATACTATAAAAAAGGACATGTTGCCTTTTTAAAATGTCAGTGTTGCAAAAGACAAAGACGAGCCAAGGAGTTGTTCCAGATTAGAGAAGATCAAACAGACCAGGGGACTAAATGCAATATGTGATCCTAGAATTGGGCCAATTGAAAAAAATATGGAATATAGACATCAGATTATATAAATGTATATATTAACATTAAATTTCTGGAAGTTGATGGCTGCACTGTGATTACACAAGAGAAAGTTCTTATTCTTAGGAAATAGGCACTAAAATATTTAGGGGTAAAGAGCTACAATGGATGCATCTGACTTTGAATGACTCATAAAAATAAAAATAAAAAAATAAAAACAAATGCAGAGTGAGAGCAAGTGTGCAAATGATACAGCAAATGGGATGAAAAGTTAATTGGTGAATGCGAGTAAAGGGTAAATTGTTTCATTCTTCCAGCTTTTCTGTAAGTTTGAAGTTATCATCAAATAAAGTGATAAAAGAGAAACCAGTCGAGTTTGCTGTCCAGTAAAGAGAAGGAACCGTCAACACATAATGCCCATTCAAGCTACATGTTTTCTTCTAATTTGTCATTCCATCTGAACCTATCTTATTATGACCACCTGTGTTTTCAAATGCATAGCTTCCAAAATTAGCCTAAGACAGAAAATGTTCTCAAGGTTCCCTGTAGGCATATTAAATGTAAGTCCTGGTCAACGAAAGTACAATTTTCAAATAATCCACTACTTTTAGATGTGATAGTTCCAAGACACTGGGCCGCTAGCATAGTGCAGAGAAATATTCATGTCATAGGCAAAATAAGCATATTTCCCCGAATAGGTGGCAAGGCTGTCAGCAGAAGTGTTAGATGAATGAAGTAAATGGTTCATTGTAAAAAGTAATTGCACGTACTCACACGTAGACATAATTGACAACAAGGGGCCCAGGGAAGGGATCGTGGTGGCTTACGTAAATCACAGGTATGTCAGAATGTTCCTAAATGTGTGCCTATTTAATTCTTATTACAAATAAGTCCTTCCACCTTTTATAGTGTTGGTAAAGCACACTGATGTCTGTGGCAACATTTTTGTAGAAACCGAATCCTGTTCCCTTCTGTTCATGTAACTGAAGTATGCGAGCATTTGAGCTTTCTGTGGTCAGGCTGGTCCCCCTACCATCAGGGCCAAAATTTTTAGAAAATGCTAGAGATTCCCAAAATGTATCGGTGCTTGGGAAAATTGCCTCATCGCCAACAACGAACACTCCCACACTTAGGCACCCATGTGTGCATCTAGCATTTGATAATGTCTCATTCAATAGTGTCTCAAGAGCCAGGAATGAAAATGACAGTGGCTCTCCTGCAAGGCTGGTGGCTTCACTCACAGTGAAGAAACACAGCATTCTCATCCATGTAATTTGTGACCATTAGAAAAATTGGGAGACTCTCTTTCATTGAATCCCTTTGGACTAACAACATAGCCCATCTGGAGCATAAAAGCTCTAAACCTAGAGAAAAGAAATAGCACAGATGAGCAGCTTCCGTGCACTTTCTGCATTCAGTGGAGCTAATAAGGAAAAACGCTGAATTACGATGATTACCCATGCCTTGAAAATAGCTTATCACCTGCCAATATGAATGGAGGCCCCCGCAGGGCTGCGAAATGACAGGAAGAACAATGGCCCTAGAGACAGAATCTCTGGAGTGTCAGAGAGAGGAATCTCAGCTGACTGCAGAATGGTCAGCCGAACGAAGTGGAGCTCTTATTCTAAGTGGACCCTGCAAAGCAGTCCTCGGGTGTTCCTATGCCATGGAGAAGAAAAATAGAAGAGTTTCGCGGAACAATCAGGCCCATAAAATGTGAAATGAAGGGAAGACGTAGCCAGCAATTATCCAAAGAACCAGACTAGATACCCAGACGATCTCAGTTATATCATGGTGGGACAGAGCACTCCCCAAATTTGGCAGATAATCATCAACTTGCTTTTTACTTTGTGTTATTGTGTAGACTTAATCATACTGTGAAATCTCCCTTGTTTTCAGACCTAAGTGCCCCTGGAATGCTGTTCGAGTGGTCACATGAGGTTCATTAGAAAGAGGAGCTTGGCTTTGCAGGGATTGGGTGTTCGGCTCTTCCATGGAATCTTTTCTTTGTCATCACAAAGCTCCTGTGTGAAGGCCATTGTAGGCGCTACCGTAGAGCAGTGTTTCCAGCCCTGCAATCCCACCCCCCACCCCCAAGATATAATGTCTCAGTGGTCGCCTGTCTCATTGGCAGGTGCTAAGCTTTTATTTTTATTATGATAATGGCTTCATTTCCCCATGAATCGTTTAGATTAAGTATTACCACAGCCTGAGTTCTTTTATGGCCAACTTTTCATTTTAGTTCCTGCAGCATCCAAACAACCAGGATTTGTTTATTAACTTTTGTTCTCTTCACAAATGGCTACCAGGAGAAGGGGCTCTCCAAAATTTGAAGAGTATTACCTTTTTGTTCAGTAATTTATTGCCCACCCTCACAAAACCTACATACATGCTTGTAGGTATATACACACACACAGACACAGACACACAGACACACACACACACACACACACACACTTACACCATAGGCATAGCATTGTGCTAACACAGGGTTGGTAGGTGTATAGACTCCCTTTGTGCTGGAGACCAGGACATGTGCCATTTATTAATTGGTGAGCAAAGAACATAAAAATGTTTCTAATGTCTCACTACCTTCTAGATAGATCAGTGTTGTGCTTATAGTACTGCTTCCAACATTATTTTATCCTTTTCTTAATTTTTAGCCCTCAGATCAATCTGCTGCATTCAAAGCATTTGAAAAGCTGCCACTTTTTGGAGAATGTGCTCGGAGGGTTTCTCTCCTTTCTTCTTGCCCATCCTATCTCATGCATATGCACGTATGCACACTCTGCACCTGGCGATGTGTTTCTCTGTACCTGAAAAATAGTGCCCTTCTTACTGCAAATAACACACTGAGCATCTTTCAAAATGCTCAGAGTGACAAGAGTTGGTGTGACATTTACCTGCGGAGATCTATACAGCTCTTGGTCATAGCTGAAAACGTATTTCCTGAGTACTTAGTGTGTACTCCACTCTGTAGGAGAAAAAGAAACTATAACACAGGGTTTTGAGCTTCCACGAACTTAACACACCAGGCTAGTGGTCAGTGACTTAGATTTAGTATTCAAGTTACCACCAATGTTCCTTTGGTTTTGGTCAAGTCCTGAAAACTCTAGATCTCAAAATCTATTTTAAAAAGAGGGGAGGTAAGGAGGTAGAAATTGAACAAAATCAAGGGTCTGAAATTCAAATACCTAGTGGTACTAAGCAGGTAGCAGGATCAGGTGGCCAGCTGGGGACTCAGACCCACTGGGGAATACCCACCTAGGAGCTGTCTGCAGCTCAGCCAGTCAAGTGCTACAGGCAGAACTTCAAGTATCCAAACTTTCTTGAGAAATCTTTTGACTTCTTTGAACAGAGTACGGGTCAACATTGTGCTCGCCAACAAAACATATTAGTTAGCAGCTTCTGGCCTACAGACACGCTCAGGTCCTTCTTTCTTATTTTATATGCTGTCTGGAGTCACCCAACAATTGGCATGCAAACCAAGTATTCAGAAGAGCGTATGGACCTGGGAAAGGGGGTCACTGAGTCCCTCAGGCCATCAAAATGATTACAAATTTTGCTCATCACTCATCACTGTTTCAGCAGGTCCAAGAGTTACTAATGAAAATCCAGATGGGACTACTGACTTTTGAGAAGGAGAAGTTGTTTAGAAAGAACAATTAAAGGACACAAAACTCAATTTTTAGCTGTAAAGAGCTCTTCTGGCCAATGGCCTGTGTAAGAAAGAGGAAGCAGAAGGGTTCTGTACAATCTACCAACCTGACTCCGGAGACTCAGCAAAAGCTCCCACAGCTGTTAGAAATAAAAGCACAGAAGTACAGAGAAAGGAACAATTGAAACACACCTAGGAATCCAGAGAAGCCATCAAATAACCCAGAAGAGAAAGCGTGTAGCAGTGAAGAAAGCACCAAACACAGCAAAACTCTCAGATCAAGGGAAACATTTTTGAAGACAACCATTTTCAAAATCTGTGAAGTTTTAAAGAGGTAGGATAATAGGCAAAGGCTCCAAATCTAGGGGGAAGGATAGATTCTCTGGTTGGTGCCTCCTGATTAATGAGTAAAAAGTGATCCAGTTGCTATAGCAACTTGAAGATACACAAAAAATATCACTTCTTTAAAATATTCCTGATGATGAATAGGTAGAGTCTTTAAAAATATCTTTTTTAAAATGTAAGAGGCTCCTTCTCCCCCCCTCCCCTCGTAAGAGCACATCACAGAAGATGGCTGTTTGTTTGCTTCCCCAGATAACCGGACTTGTTTACACAAGCCTTAGTTTGCTTACACAAACCAGCAATTTGGGCAAAAAGTAATGACCAGAAAATATGTCTGTTGGAGAATAAATTGTTTTTCAGCAGTTTTGTTTCTGTTTAGGCAGCAAGGGAGACAAATGTATGTTGTCTTGGTTTTCTTTTTCCTAACAATATATTTTGTTGGAGTTTCCTTGGATGCTGAGAATGTGAAATGCACCTAAGCAGAGTCAGGAAATGAAAGGTTAGGCTTTCTGTAGCCTTCTCTTGTTGTCTAAATGGACAAGTAATAAAAAATATGACCTCGGTGGGACTGCACACCCAGTCCCTTAGCCTTCTCCAGCTTGGCTCCTGCTGCCCCGGACGCTTATTTCAGTATCCAAAAGGATTGTTCTGTTTTGCTCCAGGCTGTTCAACTTTGGCAGAATATCCTAAATAGATTGGAGATTCCAAGCAAGGTCTCGAAATGAAAACTGTAATGATAAAATATCCTGGGGACCCCTTCTGTAGGTGGTGGAAGGCTCTTAATTGAATGATTTGGGTAAATGGTTGGTACGAAGCCCAGCTAAGTGTCCCAAGGCCCATGGTCTGGCCAGTCTTTAGCCAATGTTGCGATGTGGGCTTTTGCTAATCAGAGGAGGGGTCAATGATCTTGAGTAGGATGGTAAGGCTGCATAATATGGTCTTTTAGAGTGGGTGATTAAATATTTTTGAGCAAGGATATGTAATCAGTGTGGAGGAGTTAGGGAAATCATTTGGAGTTCATAGGAATGGAAGTTTCCAAATCTGTGTTTGTTCTGTAGGATAGTGGACAAGGGACTGAGGTCCCTTGGGGCTCAGCTTACTCATCCTTAAAATGAGGAAGTTGGACCACCATCAATTCAGCGAGCATATGCTACATGTCATCATCTCCCACCTGTGTCCCCAAAAGCCCCTACTCCTGAGTGATATGGCTCAGAATACAGAACCACTCAGCTGCTTGAGCCAAAATTGTAGGATACTCCATTTCTCCCTCTCTCTCTCTCTCTCTCTCATTCTCTGAGCTTTGTTAAAAGGAACTCTTTCCAAGATTGAGACCCAAGAGAACGCAAAGACTGGGGAAGAAGGGGCTGAGGTGGCATATATAGAAAAAGACCAAAGTATCAATTTGAGTACTTCTGAAGCTAACATGGTGAATTAGATCTGTGAACAGTAAGCTTCCTAACCCTCCCTGCCCTGCATCAAACTTGCCAGACACACAAAATTCTTTCAAATTTACTAAGCATAGAGAATAAAGCATTCCTCTTTCCATTAAAAAGAAGTAGGTGAATTAGAAAGGACTAGAAGCTATCTTCCCAATATGCAAGGATCAAAGCAGAAACATGGGGGAAGATGCTGTTTGTAAATTCTCATTGTATCGCCGTATTAATTTCCCAAGGTGCTGTAACAAAGTACCTCAAACAAAGTGGCTTAAAACAATAAACAGATACCTCATTCTCAGTATTCTAGAGGTCAGAAGTCCAAAATCAAGGAGTCAGAAGGATTGAGTGCTTCTGGAGGATCTAAGGGAGGATCCTTCCTCACCTCTCTCTAGCTTCTGGTGGTTGCCAACAATCCCTGGCATTCCTTGGCTTACAGCTGCAACACTCCAATCTCTGCCTTGACGGTCTCATTACTGTCTTCCTTCTGTGTCTATCTGTCTGTCTTCACCTGACCTTCCTCTATGGACAGCAATCATTGGAATTAGCACCCCCTCACCCCAATCCAGTGTGACTTGATCTTAATGTCTTTGTACCTACAAAGACCCTATTTCCAAATAAGGTCATATTCATGGCTACCAGAGTTTGGGACTTGAACCTACTGTTTTGGAGGACGTAACTCAATCCACAGCAGTCACCAAGTCATTTCCACTTCCCATGTATATTTCATTTTCTCCACTTTGATCCGTCTCCACTACTTCATTTTAGGCTACCCACATATCCTACCTGGATAATGCAATCATCATCTTCTCACTGATCTCTGTTCTTCTTTTCTTTCACTCTTGAAATCCATTCTCTATGCCACAATAACCATGTTCTTTCTAAAATTGAAACCTGATCGTTACAATGACCTACAAATCTAAAATGATTTCCCATGGCTTTGAACAAAGTCTGTTCTCCCAAGCATGACATAGGAGCTTCTTCATGACCCAGCTTCCTATCTCTTCTGTCTTCTTTTCCCTGTTTCTTCTTGCTTTCTCATTACTCTAGCTACCCTAAACTCTTGGCAATTTATTTTGTACTTCTTCTATTCTTTTATTTAAAATCCTGTGTGTTTTTAAGGAGAGGGCAACCAGGCTGTATTCTGGTAATATCTTGCCCCTCCCTCTGTAGTTTCTTCAATGGGAGTCTCATGAGCCATTTTACTAGAGGAATCATCTCCATACATTTAGCGCTCTCTGCCTTCAGGTATTTCTACATGGCAAGAATTTTTCCCTCTGTCCTTCAAATTCATTTTTCAAACTCACGAAGCCTTCACTTCCTTCAGGAACCATTTCATAACCGTACTCCCCTCCCCCAAAACACACACCCTGCTTTAGGTATCACCCTATCACCCTATTTTCTTCTTAGTCAATTGTTCACAATCCCATTAGTAACACTACAAAGCATTCATGGCAATATCTTTCTCCTTGCTGCATTCCCCCTACACCCTGAGCTCCCTATATACTAGGAATTAGTTAGTCATTATCTCAGCCCTAGTGAATAGTAGGACTGAAAATATACTTGAGAAAGAAACCATAACATGAGGACATAACACACAGCACTAGGGCTGCTGAGATGAGTAAGATATATTTACTGACAATGCAGACCATTCACCATTCACCACACCCCAACTTGATCATAGCTATAGCAGCAGTACTAAGTTTATTGGAAGTTCAAACAAAACAAAACACTCATTCTCTCAGAAGAACTACAGAACTCAAAAGAAACAAATAGGGGCAACTTAACTCAGTTGGTTAAGCACCTGCCTTATTAATACGTGTTTAATATATACATATGGATAGTTTTGGGGACTAATGGTTGGTATCTTTTAACAATTCTGGAAAACTCTCAGGCATTCTTATTTTTCCTTTTGTTTGAATACTGCCTCTTCACCACTCTTTCTTTTTGAAACTTCGACATATATTAAAGCTTCTCATCCTAACCTCCTTGTATCTTACTGCTCTTTCCTGTTTTCTACCTTTTTGTCCTTCTGAATTTTCTCTTTTCTATCTATCTTTGAGATCATTCATTCTCCTTCTGCTATGCCTAATCTATAGTTTGATATGTCCACCGAGTTTTAATTTTGAATTTTTATGTCTTCCACTTATAAAGATTATATTTGCTTCTTTTCCAAACTGATTACTTTTCTATTTTCAAGATGTTATTTTTTTCTTTAAAAATATTAAACAGGGCAGCCCGGGTGGCTCAGCGGTTTAGTGCCACCTTCAGCCTAGGGCTTGATCCTGGAGACCTGGGATCGAGTCCCACATCAGGCACCCTGCATGGAGCCTGCTTCTTCCTCTGCCTGTGTCTCTGCCTCTCTCTCTCATGAATAAATAAATAAAATCTTTTTTAAAAATAAATAAAAATATTAAACATTTGGTGACACCTGGGTGGCTCAGTCTGTTAAGTGTCTGCCTTCAGCTCAGGTCATGATCCCAGGGTCCTGGGATTGAGCCCCATGTTGGGTTCCCTGTTAATGGGGAGCCTGCTTCTCCCTCTTCCACTGCCCCTTCCCATGGCTCGTGCTCTCTCTTTCACTATCTCAAACAAATTTTAAAAAATCTTTTTTAAAAAATTAAACAATTGCTATTTTTATATTCTGTGTCATATCATTTCAAGATTAGTGGTCTCTGTGGGTCTGATTGTGATGTCTGTTATTTCTGACACATGTCTCTCAGAGTGGCTGATTTCCTTGTTTTTAAAATGTGACCAATTTCCTTGAAAATTTACCTGCAAGAATACTTTGCGATCTGAGTTAAGATTATATTTCTCTAGAGAGGATTTGCATTTGCTTCTACTAATTGCCTTAGGATACTATCTACTTAGGACTACTTTAAATTGAATTTTAGTTTTGAGATGTTCCTGAACACATAGATAACACGAATTCAGATATGTGAGATCCAGCTTATAGTTAGACATTCTCAGAGGAGGTTTTGTTGTTGCTTTTTCATCTATCCAATGCCAGTGCTAAGACTGGGATGATGTTTTTTGCTGTCCCCTTCTTCTGACAATTTTATTTTTCATTCATCCTTACACTGAAACTGTAATCCTTTGGTTCCCATTTCAGTCTTGTATTTTACCTGGCAAGAATAACTATCACAAAAATGCTCTAAATTTTTCTATTAAAAAAAGAGAGATAAAGCTTAATTAAGTGGTAAGAGAGAAAGAGAATCATGATGTGGTTTCTTTCAGGCCCTAAGCAAATATTTCTGTGGTATACTAGATTAGAGATTTATCTATTCTATATTTTGCCACATTGTGGTTTCTTCTCTAATTAGCTTTACTAATTACCATCTCCTCATCAAACTCCTTAAGGATAGGGATTGCATTTCTTGTCAGTATATACTCCTTATAATCACCAAAGCAGTGTATGAACTTTCATACAGGATCTGTTAAGTATTTGTTTATTGCTCCTACATCCATCCCTTGTTGAACGTTCCTCCTTTCCACTCAAGCCAGAGCCAAGGGGCCATCCTACTTCCTCACCTCCCACATCATATGACCTGATCTCCTCAATTTGTATCTTTTTAGTTTCTCTCAAATCTGCTTTATTTTAATTACTGCAGCTGTAGTCTGAGTTTATGCCTAACCATTTCTCCTACAGTATTTTCCTTAAGAGTGTTTCTCAAATGTGTTACATAGAATCCTAGTTTTATGAGATTTAATGGATATAACCATTTGCACAGTTAAAGAAGTCATTTTCCATGCAGCATGCACAATGATCATTTTAAGAAAATCAGATCACATCAGATATTTTTTATAAATTTTCTCATGGTTCCTCTTTACTTTTAGATTGAATGCAAACCTCTTAAGCCTGGCCTAGAAGATGATATTTGATCTGATCCTGCCTATGACCTTGGCCTCATCTCCTGACTCTCTCTCTTTCTCTTTATCCACTGTAGCCCCAATGGCCTTCTCAATGTCCCTTGAACAGATGAAGCTTTCTTAGCCTCTATTTGAAACACTACCCTTAGAACCCACATGGCTATCTCCTTGTTCCCATTCTGATCTCCACTCAAATGCAATTCCTGAAAGGCTCTCTCCCAGCAAGCCTATCCAAATTAAGACCTCTTATCTCCATTCTAATCTCATCACTCTCTAACCTTTTATCCAAATTTATGTACTTATTTACTTGTTTTTCTTCTTCATTCAATGCATATTTTTGGAGCTTCTGCTACGTGCCAGGCAACACTCATGGCACCGAGGTACAAGAAAACAAAGCAAAACCACCTGTCCTCATGAAGCCTGCATTTTATTGGCTGTTTTGTGCATTTATTGAAGACTTACATTTAGTTTACATTATAATAATTATCTAATTTTCCTTTTATTGTCTGTTTTCCCTCTAAAATGTAAGCTTCAGAATGATGGAATAAGTGAATGAACAAACAGCTGTAGTGAACGATCCTCATAGGCACTCAGCTGTGTATATTATTAATCCATCACTTCCACCTGTTGGTTAGTTGGTTGAGAGAGGATTGGAAATCTAGAAACAGTTTGCCTATTATGATAGTCCACTGTTGGAACCAGAGGACATGGTAAAGACTAGAGTCCGATAGAGAACTGAGCCCTCTTTTAGCAAACATTTGTAGACAATGATTTAGATTATTTATTCTGGTCTCTCTACTACTGTGTCCCTCCAGGGGGTTGTACCCCATTGTCAGCTGTACTATTTACATTATTGCCAATTCAAATATTTACTCATTGTCTTTGGACACCGGTGAGGACAAAATGATTGAAAATCATCAACAGTCCCCCTAACTAAGTACTTTGTATCCCAGCACCACTGAACCTTCCAGAAAAATCTTGTTTTGGCAAAGCTGGTCAAGGGTCCATTTTGTACGTGAGTGTTTTTGAAGCAATCTGAAGCAATTCTGAGTACAAGGCCTATCCAAATTACATACTTTTTAGAGCTATTTGGGGCTTATAATTAGTTGCACTCTATGGGCATATAAATCTCTTACCCAGTCATTATTTTTGAGTGGAATGAAGAACGCCAGTGCCTCTCCTACAGATTTGTATAGCACCATCCAATAACTAAGTACACATTTACTCGGGGAGAATATGCGTTATTGACAACATGCTTAATTAACTTCCAAAACAATTTAAGTATTGGCTGCTTGTAATACCATCTCTTCCCTCAAAGGGAACAGTAGTACATCTCAGTAGGGGATGGACACTCTGCTGATGCGCCAACAAGGCCGCAGGTGCTCATAAAGAGAACTGTTTAAGAATGCTTGGCCCAAGTAACAGTGTCTTATCCAGTCTTGAGGCAGAGCCAAGAATAACCCCACTTCCTGGTGCTCTGTCTCCTTTACAGAATCCTATCAGAAACACATTTCAAATTAAAAGTGAATTTTTAAAAAGAAGTCTATATAAACATCTGCCATGGTTTTAACCAAACCCCATGGAAGGTCTGTCTTGTCCTGGCGAAACAGACTTAGGAATTGCTGAGAAACAAAATGGAAATATGAAAAAGTAGAAGTGTGCCAAAAAGGGACAGAAAATGAAGACTGTGACCAAAAGACCAGTTCTCTGGGGAGAGAGGTCTTTGGAGAAGACTGTTTCCAAACATGTGGCATAAATGATTCTTGGAACTCATAACCTGAGCATGTACTTTCTTTCCTTAATATATTTCTTTTTCTAACTAATTCCATAGCACACATTTATGAGGAAAATATAGAAACATGTATGTAGATATATACACACACACACACATAAAATCAGAAATAATTACTATTAACACTAGCTTTTTCTTATGATTTTTGATAGTCATATCTGTACATGCAGATAGATATGCATACATATTATATACATATCTAGATGTGGATTATCATCCCTATTCACATAGCCTACCATGAAAATGTTGCCATGTCATTAAATATCCTCGAGAAACAAAATTTTAATGTATAAGTGTATCATACTTTTCTATTGTATTCTCATCAGATGAATTTTCATGTTGTCTTTCATAGGACATAATCACTGGTTATTTAAATCTAGAAGGTTTTCTCTGGAGAACACATTTACGTACAAAAGCTGTGGAGGGCAATGGGAGGGTGAGAAAAGTGGAATCTAGTCAGATCATTCAAATATGCTCATTTACATCTATCTTTTCAACTTATTTCCCAACCCCAAAATGCTAGGTGAACAAGTTAATTAGAATCATAGAGTCTGTCTATAAATATGGAAGGGCTGAAAGTCAAGTGGAGGAAGTCCTTATACACATGAGATGTGTAACCCATCAGAGAACCATTCCTTCTGGTTGCTACTTTAAAGAATCAAGTGTAAAACATATTTTTGGAAAATTAGTATATGAATTTATGACCTTAGGTGTGGCATTCTGTTAGGTATGGCCTAAGTCACTCGTCTCTGAATAGAAATATGCAAGACAGCCCACTGACCTGCAGAAAAAGACAGGACTTGTATTTACAATCATTTTGTTATTACATTTTCTATTTTATTCTTCTACTATATATTTTTTAAAATGTAAAACATTCATGTACTAGCACACATAAATAATTCATACACACACATATGTACATTGCAGGCATATGCTAAATTTTTAAACTAATGAGGTGATCAGTCAAAACAGTATGGACATTATTACTTTAGATTCTGTAATTAGGGAACTTATAGAGTATTGTGGGGCTAGAAACCTATGAAGAATGGGCGAAGCATCAGTTTTGGCCCACTACTTTGCTTTAGTGTGAGAAACACTCGGAAGGCAAACATAGGCCCAAGTATGGTCGAGTCTGGAATACAGGCAGTTGGAACTGGGAAGGTAACTAAGCCAAAAGGTTGAAGTCATGTGGGAAAAGCAAGCATCTAGGGATGATGAATTACAATAAAGCAGGTGCTGCTTTATGGAACGCTTACAGATGTGGCCTAAGAGGTCAAAGCCAAAGGAGCCTAATGAGTCTAGGACACCTGAGGAAGGACTGAAGTAGGGAAGAACCTGGAAGCCTCTCAAGAGCATAAATTTAACGTGTCCATAGTCTATCATCCTGGGCAGTAATAGTCGGTCTGTGCAGTAAAGGACTACAGAACTGACCGGTTTCAACGGGCAGTGGTAAGGAGGCCTGGCTACCATGGGGTCTGGATGGAAATTCAGAAGCCTGAAAATAAATCTTGAAAGACAAACTATGCTGACCTTAACTTTTCCCCACAGTTTTGCAGAGGCAATTCCACTCAGCCAATATACCTGATCCATGGCTAATTCTGGCATATCTAGATATTATAATGATAAGGGGCTATTCTTTAAATTAGAAAAAAAGAATGTCTCCTTCAAGTGAAAAATGAATATACAATAATTTAGAAAACCAAATTAGAATAATTTTAGCTTCTGTGTATCTTTAATTATGTGACTCCAAGTTTATGTAAACCATAAGCAACACATTCTTCTTCTCTGGACATTTTGACAATTTGGCTCCATTTCAAGTTTAAAATACCACTTTTCCAATGCATTTTGTGAGTTAGATGTACGTAATTCCTTTTTTTAAAAAGATTTTATTTATTTATTCATGAGACACACACACAGAGAGAGAGAGAGAGAGAGAGAGAGAGAGGCAAAGGGAGAAGCAGGGTCCATGCAGGGAGCCCGAAGTGGGACTCGATCCTAGGACTCCCGGATCACACCCTGGGCCAAAAGGCAGGTGCTAAACCGCTGAGCTGCCCAGGCGTCCCTGATGTATATAACTCCTAATGTAGCCCTGATCCATCCGTATGCAATGATGAAGTCTATAGGTATTACTGAGAACAAAATGGCAGAGGGTGTAAGTTGACCACAGGGTGAAGGTGACAGCAGCAGTCAACATCTCCATGAGAAGGATGACTTTTCCATGAGCCCCAGCACTGACAAAGCTAAAGAAACTATGGAAAAGTGACACAAAGGATCACAAAGACCTCTCCAAAGAGAGGGGACATTGTAGTCCTGCTCACCCCACCCCATAGAAACTCTTTCTACAATAGAAAGAGTTCTCTCAATAAAGTAGGCTGTATCTCCATCATGACAAGGCATCTGCTCATACATTCTCCTTAGTGGGGATGTGAGCAGCTGGAAGCCAGTAACTGTTTCTGAAGGCTTTTTTTCCCCAAATGTGTGAGGTTCTCTCCGAATTCTGACTGAACTTGCCCCATGTCCCTTCAAACTGTGTTCTCTCAGCTCAAAAGTTTGACAGCACCAAGTAACCAGAGCTATTTAAACATTTAAACTTTGGATACCACCACCAAGACAGTCCACGATTCTAGCTTGTTTAGACTCTTCCACCCCCAGCTCCCAAACACACACACACACACACACACACACACACACACACGCACACCACTACAAGCCAGGAAAATTCATCTTTCTCCTTAAGCCAACCCTCCTTACCATCCAAATGCCAATTTGACTTAGAGTCAACTTCTAGGTTTGGGACTGTTACCTTTCCTTAATCCCATAACAGCTGCTTCTCAGTGGTCAAGCTAAATCCATTTAGCTTATGTCTGACTTGTGGATCTTCTGGGGTGGAAAATTTTTTTAAATAATTCTTATTCTTCAGAATAGTCAGTAATAATGAGAAAGACTAATGGGCATTCATAAGCTGTTATAAGACATACTTCCTGTACTATGCATTATTCATTTATGCAAACTATTGTGAAGGTACCAAATTCACTGTGCATCTGGGCTGGAAAGGTCCCTGGACTCAAGATTACATTGGTATGCACATTTCTGAGGCTTGGTTCTGTTTAACATTTTCATCAGTGACCTGCTTAAAGGAGCAGAGAGCAAACTCATTAAATTCCTAGATGGGAGGGATGGCCAGAACATTAGAGAACAGGATTAGAATTTCCCCAGCCCTTGCCAAATTAGCAAAACTGTCAGAGTCAAATATGTTCATCGGGGACAGGCAGGGAAAAGTAAGCTGCCCAACTGTGAGCTGAGTAGTAGCAGCTTATTTAGGAATAGAACTGAAAAGAATACAGATGCAAGCATAGACTTGTAGCAGGAAATAAACTTACCCAGTGGAACCACCTGTGTTCTCTGGGGCATTTGTGCCCCACCTTAAAATGGATTCAGATCCCCAAACAATGGATTATAGATGCATAAAGCCCCCTCTACACAGTCTCAGGAATTCTAAGAATTTCGGTGTGCTTTTCTTTTTCATGGTACCTCTAGCGTGAGATTCCTTATATCACTTAATTAGCCTGCTTTATGGTTCATTTCTCTGTCCAGCTCTGGTCGCCCTATAACAAACCATGTCACCATCTAACAGACACAAAAACCATTTCCCTACAGCAAGCATATCATGGCCTCCTGCATAACATGGTCTGGCTATGTCCTTGGCTGTCTTGACTCTTGTTCAATCCTTCCTATATAAGGGGCATGGCTGGATCTGGCCCCAGTGTGGATCATACATTGCCAAACCCTGCTAGACTCAATTTCAGAATTTTTAATTTTAGAAGAGTCTTAGCAACCATCTTCTCCAACCAGATCATTTTGTACCTGCAGAAATCAGAGCCCACAAAGCAGAGCAGCATTTATGCAAGTTCACAAGGCAGTTAAGCCAGGGGTAAAACTTCAAACTAGAAACAGATAACCCAGTTCCCAGGCCAGTACCCTCTCCACTGCATCATCACAAGGCTATTTCTAGAATGTACTATCAATCCCTGGATAAGTGGCAGAGCCTCTCATAGAAATTTTTTCACAACAACTTTTGGTGTAATACATTAGCCATATGATGTGTCATATGCAATAGTATTGCCTTGCAACATCCCTAGGAGAACCCGAGATGGACATTTGGCTAAAGATTCGAGTGAGGGACAGACTTTGTGAAAACCAAAATAGAGTCTACAGTAGATTAGAAAGGAAAGCAGTGCACAAAGTTCACAGGACATAATTTTGTTTGGTTTAAGTAAAGTTAAAGGTCGCATACAATCTTCACATTCTAAAGAGGAGTAATTATTTTTTCCATCTCCTATTGGAATGAAAAGCGCAGAACTGGAATATCACAGAAACTTAACTGGAGGTAGCTCTGTGAGTCACAGGATTTGCAGGGCCAGCCAACGGAAATTATAGAATTCCCTTAATAATTGGATCTGGGAATTGGCATCTTTCAGGGAGGGTTACAACGAAGGGAAATAGACTGAATTAGTGATTCTCAAAGCCCTTTCTCTCTCATTAAGTCCCTGAAAGCTGTAGGAAAGAGTCCCTTCTCTGACCCAAAAGGGACACATTGAATCATTGTACTTAATGAGAACAGGACAGTAATGTAAACCTCTTCAAGAGGTTTGTGAAGTACCCAACACAAAGTAGATACTGTATTGGAAAAAAATAATTGTCCAGGTTTCAAAGGAGCCTCCCAGATCACAATCCCTCACATTGCCAGGCATTTGGGGTAGCTCATGGAAAACCTACCATTCAGAGTAGGGAGCCCATAGCCCCTTCCAAATACACATGTGTGGATGTTTGATGCCTTTCCCTCAGTAGAAGCCAGGAGATGCTTCATGAGGATGGTTCCTACTCTGCAATTTGAAGACCTAGGAGCTTAAGACTATACTTCTTGAAAATCAGGGCCAACTCTTCACGAGAACTCTTATTTGACTAGCTTTGATAAAGCTAAGTCATAGCATACATCTTGTTACTAATTAAAAATGGTATAATCTGTGCAAATATCATTTCTGGACAGTGCCTTTTATGAAACATCCCATAAGATTGTTTGTCTCAAGCCACGACTTCTCCAAAGCCCATTTTTCCAAATGATGGACTCGGTAATTATTATGTTTCATTATTATAATTTTCTTCTAGATGATCCAGGAACGTGTACATCATGCACTACGGGGTATTACATGTAAGTCTGGCATTTTTTTTCATGGCACTAACTTTTCTGCAGTTTAAGCATTACTGACTTAATCCTAAATCCAGTGATTAAAGCAAAGAGGCCGTGCAGCCTGAAGCGACTCTGCCCTGTCAGGCTATTAATGAACAATTCTTGGATTTAGCAATAAGAGCCCAGCTGTTTTCTTGCCTCAAAAGGAGGCCCTCTTTTTCTTGGTCCTGGAAGTCACCCAACCTGACACTGGTGTCTAGGAATCCTGCCATGGGTTACCAGGATTCAGACCTTGCTATTCATGAACAAACTTTAACAATATACCCAACCCCACGCAAGCTATTTCCAAATGTTTGCATGGAGATCTTGTCCTTAACAGGAGTCAGAAAGTCCAGGATGAAAGCAGGTACTTTATGAGCTCTGAATCATCTTCTGGGTAATGAGAGACATGGACCACTAGGTTAAAGGAAACACAGATAATAATCATTCCCAGAGTTCTCCAATTCAACACTACAAGTAAAAGATGGTAGGTCTCAACATCACCTCCCCTTCCTATCTTAGTCTACCTCCTAGGGCACACTGGTGCCTATCTTGGGAGAAAAGATAAGAAGGCAGAGGAGAAGAAAAGGAAGGCCTAAATAATGCATAAGCTGCACAATTCCTCCCTGTCATGCTAAGAACGGGGGAGTTTTATGGTAAACTCATCCACCAGTTATTCTCTTCACCTTTCCACAAATGTTGCTAGGGACACGGGATTGATGTTACTTTCCAGAGGAAGAAACTGAAGGTCAGAGAGCCTGTGGGTTTCCTCATGTTGTACCACAAGCCAGTGGGGGGGTCCAGGTTTAGGTCGCCTCAACTTTAGTGGGCTGGGTCCTCCTGTCACCACACTGCCTTTCACCTCTATCACATTCGAGGGGCTCAAGATTCAAAAAGAATCAGTTAGCCTTATCATTACCTAAGCGTATAGTTGTCATTCAACTCTTGTAGAGTAGCCTGTTCCCTTCTACATTAACTAGGTCTACATCTCCACATTCTTGACCTACTGATTTAATTTACTGCTCCATTTAAACAGGGGAGGAAGAATGGAGAAGAGGCCCCCAAACTTAATTATTATAAGGTAGTACAGATGAAAGTAAATGAGCAGAAAGCAATCTGTCAGCATGTTCATAGTTGGCCTTTACCCAGCACACAGCCCGCCACAGACCACCTGGGGCAGAGACCAACAGCAGAAATGCAAACATTCTTTGGTGAGGTCACACAGTTGGGGGCACAGAATATTCCTCGAAGAATGAAGAAAGGAGAATTTAGACTCAAATAGTGACCACACAGAAGTGGATGACAGAAAGAAAAAAGTGGGTGAGGAGTTCCTCCATCCTGGTTCCTCTTCACTGCATCCCTCCAGCCTAACTGCACACTTCCTCATGTTGACATGAGGGCACACCCCTCGAACATGCATCCACTTCCCCTGTCACCTGGGAGCATCCCCTTCAACCTTGGAGCCAGCCCTGCTCCTACGTGCTGCTGGCTACTAATGAGCAGGTTCCAGAAAACCCCTTGAGAGACGAACACACTGAAAGAACGTGCCCAGTATCACTGAGAGTAAAACATGAGATACTTGTTTCAAGAAACATGCATTTATAACAACCCTTTAGAAGGTTTAGTAACTCTGAAGATAGCGAATAAAACACTATATAATAGAAGTTGTTAGTGAAGAAATAAAAACTTTCCTCAGATACCTTGTCGTTGCTCTGAAATTCATCAAAGGGCAAAGGTCAGCTTGATTCCACTCCCCCTTCACATGAGCCAGTAATTCAACCGAGTCTGAAATACAACACTTAGAATGTAGAATAAGAAGGGATAATATGCATATATTAATATAAATATAAATATGTACAAGCTAAGACACTTCCTTCTTAATATTAATAATCTAGCTGTAAAAAATCATAATAATAAATAATCTAGTTGTAGACATTTTGGTAAGTTACTTGAACTCAACACTGAGCCGTTTCCTAGTGTTTGCATGGAGACCTTGTCCCTATCAGGAGTCAGAAAATCCAGGATGAAGGCAGGTACTTTATGAGCTCTGAATCATCCCCTGAATTCAATTCTACAAGTCAAAGATGGTAGGTCTCAATATCACCTCCCCTTCCTATTGCCATGTGACAAAAGCACACAAGCTATTCAAATCCCAGGTAAGGCTTTAACTCCCTATGGGTCTTTGAGTACTTAACCTTGAGACTCAGTTCCCTTAACCAGAAATTCAAGACGAGTAATAGCCACCATATGGGAATTGCATGGAAGTTGAAATGAGGCCTTAATGCAAAATCCACGCTCCATAAATGAATATTAGTACCCTTTCCTTCTCCCCAGCCTCTTCACAGCTGATGGGTGAAGGGTCCTCAGGGTCCAGAAGAAGGTGGTTCATGACTTGCTTAGTGACCATACATAGACCAAGACAAAGTTTTTGCCTTTGAAACCCAAATATCTATACCTGTTAAAAATGATGTGTAGACAAATGTTAAGGATTAAATTAAATTAAATTGGGGTGGTTGAGAGAAATATATCAACATAGCTCATGGAAGAAACTCCATCTCTTCTTCCCTAGGTTTGACCACCACTGTTATAAAACCTGTCCTGAGAAGACCTACAGTGAAGAATTTGAATGTAAAGCGTGTGATACCAACTGTAGCAACTGTGACCAGCATGAGTGCTACTGGTGTGAAGAGGGCTTCTTTCTCCTGGGTAAGCCCGAGAATGGCATAGCACAAAGGAAGAACAAGGTTCCCAAGTCCCATCCAGAAATAAGAGCACTTGCTTGATTGGTTTCAGACTTTTCCTATGCCTCTTGTCCAAGGATGGATTTTAATTTGGTTTGAAAATAAACATTAGCCAGGACTACTTCCTTCTGCTTTTATTACTGAAGCAGAGTTCCTAGTTCACTAATTAATTTCAAACATCTCCAAGCTGATGGAAACAAGAGTGAAGGGGGTGGGTGGTGGGAACATTGAAGATAAATGCCTTGGAACGAATCACCTGGAATATTCAGAACCATGACTCTTGCCTTGAGACTCAATCCACGCTATACATTCCTAAGCACTGTAAAAGTTAAACAGGATCCTTTGTCTTCGGTTTTGGGCAATCCCAGATGGTTAGGAAAGAAACACACTATGAGTCTTCCAGTCAAGGGACTAACAGTCCAGTGCTCTCGAATGTTTGCAGGAGAGATGGTGCGGCGGACAGCCCACATTGATCCCCAGCAGTTCTGCACAGAGATTCATTTTATTTGTTCTCTTCCAAGGCCCTAAGAATTTAAAGCTCTTTACTCCATGCTCTTAACCCCTTAGCCCCTTGAGCAAAGTTAAATGTTTGGTTGAAAGAGGACTGAAATATTGGATTTAGGACACGTTTCTTGGTTGAAATAGGCTTATGTCATTTTGGTTTCTATAAAAACAAACTCAAACAAAAAATTGGTCCTGAGATTCCCCTCAGCCTTGCATGGAGCACCAAGCCAAGCCGGCAGGGACTCACCCTCATGCCCCCTCTCTGTTCTCATGCAGGTGGCACTTGTGTGAGGAGATGTGGCCCTGGCTTCTACGGCAACCCAGAAGTGGGAGAATGTGAGCCCTGCCACCCGGCCTGCAAGAGCTGCGTTGGCCTTGGCCCCGACCAGTGCAGCAGCTGTCAGGAAGGACTGCAGCTGCAGCATGGGACGTGTGTGGGTCCTGCCCAGCCCCACGTGGAAGGCAAATTCTGGAATGGTATGTGCCTCCCAAGAAAGAGAGAGGTAGAGTGTGAGCAGGTGTCTGGCTACCTTCTCTGCCTGCCTCCCCCAACCTTAACACTTGCTTTTGGGATATCCCAGAGACAAAGGCAGGGCAGTGAACCAAAGCTCAGAGTGGGAATCCAGTTTGGGCAGGATTGGGTAGGAGGCTGTGGTTGGTTGGCCTGACCTGGTGGGAAACCCAAGCACACCTTTCGGTTGGTATGGCCAGGGAGTGCCTATCCGGTGGAGGAGACCTCGGAGCAGGTAAGGAGAGAACTGTAGGGGAATGGCCCTATGACCATTGTCTCAAAGATTTCAGAGTAGCTTTGATCCAAGGGAAAGGAAAACGACTGGCAAGGGTGGGCTTTTTCAGCTGGGCAAGGAAGAATCACTCTAAAGTACTAGATCTTAAGCTGAGGCAGCTAATCTGGCTGGCTGATTAGAACTTAGCATCATTCAAGGTTGCCTTTTAAAAGCTCCCCTCCAAGCGTGCCTGGGTGGCTCAGTTGATTAAGCATGTAATTCTTGATTTTGGCTCAGGTCATGATCTCCAGGTCATGAAATTGATCCTCGAGTCCGGCTCTACGTTCAGTGGGGAGTCTGCTTGAGTGTCTCTCTCTCCCTTCCTCTTCCCTCTGCCCCTCCCCTGTCTTTCAAATAAAATAAAAGTCTTCCTCCAGTTGCAGATAAAGAAAGTGGGGATTTTTGATGGGGGCAGGAGGAAGGGTGTGGAAGCTTGCAATATAATAGTAAAGGCTTGTGCATGTTCATTCCTACCTGCATCTTCAATACTGACCTCCTCACACAGGAGCCTCAGTCACAGGCTTCCTTGCAAAGAAGCTACAAACTCCAATGACCTCTCTGCAAGGTAGTTACAAATTCCAATTACCTCTCTGTGTCTCTGGTGGTTAAAAAACAAAACCCTCTTCCTGCTGGAAAAATCTGACTCACATTCTATGCAGAGATGCTCATGAAAACAAGGGATGCTCTCCCGTTTGATTTCAAGGCAAAGATTTGTTTTTTTTTAAAAAAAGGTCATTTCAGTGCAGCAGCAGAGGAGGTCTGCCCAGGATGAGTCTTCAATGGGCTGGGGAGACAGATAGATCCCAGGCAGGAGAAAGGCTCTTGCTGGATTTCAGAGGAGGGACATCCATGGCGACTATCCACCACGACAGTGTCACCATGTGTGACTTAAAGGAAAAGCAGCTCAGAGACCATCACAAACCCAGCAGCCAAGGGCCACGGAGAACATGGGCCAGTTTCAGAGACATAGCTGGGAAGACAATCATTCAATCCAGATTGGGATATCTTCTGTGAATTATAGCTGGACCCAAATGCTGAAAACGAGTTTGTCTGGCATTCAGGCATTTAAGAGGCAGTGCAAGCCAAGAGGAAAATAGTCTGGTGCTGTGTTTCTAGCTCAGAACATCTGTATTTTATCTGGCATCCAGATGATGAAAAGGTCCAGGGAGCCAAGAGTCAGAGCAGATTTGATTCCCCAAATGATTACACGTCCCTTTCAACTGGACTACGCACTTTGCAAGCAGAAATCAAGCCTTGATTGTTCCCCTTTGTCAGAGCACCACACCCACCCCTCTGCATTTTCTACTGTCAAAATATAGTGTTTTTGAAGAAAGGAAGGAGTTAGTCCATTTGGGGATCCAGCACTAATAAGGGATTTGGGAAGCAGATGAGAATGTTTCTCATGGCTGGACAAAAGCAATAAAGTCAATGACATGGCTGTACTTTTCTATGATCTAGGAAATCAGACATGCAGACTATTAACAGTGAGGAAAAACTGTTTCCTCACTGAGCAAGGTAAGGAGGTAGCTCAGATACCCCAGCAGAATTTAGACACCACTGAGGTAGATAGTAAGTGGAAATGCACTACTTCAAGCCCTGGGTGTATTTGAGCCAATGCCTACATCTTACTCCTGACTTCTCCTTAAAACAAAACAAAACAAAGTTGAGGGTGTAATAGGAGGGCAGAAGGTTCCAGAAAACAGGCACTAATTAGCCACACCTTTAAAATGATACTAAACAGGTTGCAGTCATCATGGGTCAACTCAGAGGGAGCTCCAACAATGTGCTCTCAGCAAGGTATTGTGGTTTTCAACACAGTTGCAGATCCATGTAGAAAAGGTGAAATGGGACAAACTTCAGTCCATTCCTCCACCCACATGGCTTCCCAGTGGAAACAATAAGATCTTGTTTGCATCCAGAGACTGCAACCGCCCCCATCATCTGTGCCAGCATGTGTTGGGGAAATAGCCTTGAAATAAAAATCCAACTAGATTTCACTGAACCCCTCTCTCAGTGAGGTGGCTACTTACAATGAGAGGACCATCATTCTTTGTAATTACACACGCTGTGGGAATACCTCCCATCCCAGCCCAAGGATGGAGCTTTCCCCACATGTTGGCCATGCCTGGTAAATCCTCCAGCCAAGACAAAGGAATCTCCAAAGATGGCCGCCCAACTCTGTTCTTCCTGCCAGCAAAGAATCCCTTGCATGAAAGCATAGATGCCTACTGGATCCCCTGTCTTAGTCACAATCTACTGTGAAGATTACTCAGCCCACTGTCCCTGCAGGACAGCAGAACCAACATTAAATAGGCTGCTAAAGGCTTTAGCAGTGACTCAGGCATCACAGAGCAACCATTGGTGAAAACGTTCGGGTGTGGCACGCCCCAGATTCGGCTGCTTTCCTGAAACCATTGTTGGGAATGGAAACAGTTTACCCTATTACTGTTAAATCATGTGGATTTTCTTAAGTGGTTTCCCCCTGGTAGTGCCGGGAAGTCCCAGGAATAATTCCTGCACATTTCCTCTACCCACCTATTTCCATCATCGATTAAAACCTTGTTTGTCACAGGCTCCAATTACATATTATGATGATAGTTTAATCTACAAAGTACAGACATAGGGAATTAACTTTTTATCTTTGACCACATCCTAACAATTTCTCACTAGACTGTCTTTTGATCTTAATTCCTATGCCCGGAGGAAGCCTAGAATTCCAGAATCAGTCACAACACTGAGAGCCATATGTAAAAAATAAATCTCAATGGTGGGAGATATGTTGCCTGTGAGCAACTGAATCTTAGAGAACTTTAAGAATGCCACAAAAATCTGATTTTTAGAAGGACTTTGTATATCTCTCTATATCTATATCTATATCTATATCTATATCTATATCTATATCTATATCTATATCTATCTATCTGTCTGGTTGCCTCACTTAGAAATAAGAACATTATTTTTACTTAATTAACAAACCAGAACTCAGTGAAGAAAACCCATGACCCTGGATGAGTAAATAATTACCTGTGGCCCACTGGATCCAGGAAGGAACCACCTGTCTCCACTTGCACTGATTGTTAAATATCCAGGAATTTCACTGGGGGATCACTAAACCACTGGCAGGTTGACATCCATTATGGTGAGAGTATTTACACCACAGAAATTGGCAAACACTACAAATCAAGTTTTTTGTTTTATTTTCCAAAAAGTCATATTACACCACTGCTTTGACCTCTTTCCCAACTATTTTAAAATCCCAGTTAAATCACTAAAAAGTCTCTCTAGTGCATGTAGGCTTTAGAGTTCAGCGTACCAGAATTCAAATCCTGGCTCTCTTCTTTACTAACTGTGTGACTTTGAACAAGTTACTCATCTTGTCCGAATCCCTCACCCATAAAATAGGAACATGGAACTATTTCAGCCAAGGTCATCTGAGAATTAAATGAGAGAACACACAGAAAGCTCCCAGGACAGAATAAGACACAATAAAAGTTATACTACTCCCCAACCCTTTAACCTGACCCTGTCTTCACACAGGAAACACAAGTTCCCTTTTAAAACAATCTTCCCTGTCATGAGAAAGCAAGTAATTTGGGGAGCCTGGGTCAGGGAAAAAATAGTTCCAGAAAGAAGTCAGCAAATAATGGTCAGCTGGGATGCCTAAGAGCCAAGCAGAGTCCTGACTTAATAATGTGTATAAAGATGTCAATAACAGAGTTATTTATAATAACCAAAACAAAGAGGGGGATGGAGCAATCTAAAAATGTAACAAAAGAAAAAAATTAAGTGAATTACGGTTCATGCAAATACATAAACAATTAAAAATACAGTGTATGAAGAATTTTAATAGCAAAAATGCCTATAAAATAATATCAAATGCAAAATGGTCAATATGGTATATGCAGAAGACGTAGATGATTACATGCACACATGCGTGTGTAATTATACACTCACATTCAATATGAAGATGGGAAACCTACGGGCTGAAGAACACATCTCTGGCATTTCTGAGTGGTAAGGTGAGAGGCGAAACTGACCTTTATCTTTCTTGCATTAAAAAAATAAAACACTTTATTTTGTTTTTTTTGTTTTTTTTTTTTAATAAAAAAAGAGCCTGTGCCCACTGCAAGTCCATCTTTGGTGAAGAGCCTGCCACAGAAGCCACGGCGGAAGTTTCAAATCAAAAGAGGTAACAGGGAAGTAGGGAGAAGACAATCGCACTGAATCAAAAACCTTTGTGATATAGAAACTAACCCAAGAAGCTGGGCTACCAGGAGGAAATGGGGTTCAGAATTCCTAAAAGGAAAACAGAAAGAGGTGGTGACCACAACGTAGGCACTCAAAGGCCAAAGACTGGGAGGAAATACAGCAATGGAGCTTTCTGGAGCATTTAAGAGCATTCCTGATGTGCTGAGTGGTTATCTCTGGGAGAGGCTATCAAGAGAAAGAGAAGGCTCTGGTCCTGCAGATCTATAAGAATAGGCTGGAAGAGCGCTTTTTGCCTTCCCTGTCACTGTAGTGTTATTTGGAAGAGCTGAGATTGGAAAAAATAAATAAACACTAAGTGGTCACCAAGAGTTCTCAGTTAGAAAAATGAACTATGATACATCCATGCAATGGAACAATATGGAGTCATAAAGAAGAATGAGGGGGTTCTTTATATAGCCATAGAGAATGGGCCCAAAAATACAAAAAAAAAAAAAAAAAAGCAATGTGATAAACAGTGTGAATAGATATAGTTTATATGAAAAAGACGGAGAGATACTTCACGATATATTCCCTTTATTCGGTTTTGTTGTTTTTTTTTAAAACTGTGTTAGTATTGCTTATTTAAAACAAAGTTTTTAAAAATAAAACTTCTGTTTTATATGGTTTAGCTATAGTCGTTTCTGAAGAAGAGACACTACATTTTCCTGGTCAGGGTAATTTTTTTTTCTTTGAGGTCTTGTCCAGTGCAGAATTTCTGGAGTGGAAAAAGAAAAAAAAATGAAAAGAAAAGAAAAACTATGCTCAAGGTCAAATTTTACTTGTTGTGATTAAATCACTAATCTTTTATGAAAAAAGTCCCTGTCTGGCAGGGACAATCCATTGCCGCACGTAATTGCTGTTAACTGTGTGTACAGATCTCCCTCTAGTGGTAGCATGCTGGCATTACAGAATTTTATAACCAGCGTTTCTTTTTTTTTTTTTTTTAATTTTTTTTTAAATTTTTATTTATTTATGATAGTCACAGAGAGAGAGAGAGAGAGAGGCAGAGACATAGGCAGAGGGAGAAGCAGGCTCCATGCACCGGGAGCCCGACGTGGGATTCGATCCCCGGTCTCCAGGATCGCGCCCTGGGCCAAAGGCAGGCACCAAACCACTGCACCACCCAGGGATCCCTATAGCCAGCGTTTCACAGTAAAATACCAAATTGCCAGAATGTGAGACGTATGTAATTATAAACACATGCATATATGTAGATATATACATTATATTTAATAAAAACTGAGAGAGTTCATTAAAATCTCATATCTTTGTAAATAAAAAAGTTTAGTATAAAAGTGATAAATTCAATACCTGGAGGGGGAAAAATTTGGCCATTGGCCTCAATATACAATACTAAAGATTTTCAAGGTGTCTGATAAGTATTATTTTGCTATTATTTTTTTAAGAACTCCTCTCAGACATGAAGTATCTTGCTTTTCATTCCATTGAAATATAATTGACATGTAACATTGGGCGGGCTTAACATGTATGATATGATGATTTGATGTATGTATATACGGTAAAATGATTACCACCGTAGTGTTAACATTACCTTGTGTGTGTGCGTGTGCTTGTGTGTGTGTTTGTGTGTGCGTGGTGAGAACTTTTAAGAGCTACTCTCTCAGCAACTTTCACATATACAAGAGTATTAGCTATAGACATCATGCTGGACGTTACAGCCCCAGCTCTTTTTCATCTTATAACTGGAAGTCTGTACCTTTTGGTGTCCTTTCATCCATTCCTCTGACCCCTACCCCTACCCCTACCCTACCCGGGGCCACCACCAATCTACTCTAGGAGTTTGGGTTCTTTTTAGGTTCCACACAGAAGCGAAATCATAGAGTATTTGTCTTTCTTGCTCTGACGTGTTTCATTTAGCTTAATGCTCAAGATTTATCCATTTGTTGCAAATGGCAAAATCTCCTTTTTTATGGCTAAATAGTGTTTCTTTGTATACATATACCGCATCTTCCTTATGCATTCATCCACCGATGGACACTTAGGTGGTTTCCATGTCTTGACTATTGCAGTGAACATGGGAGTACAGGTACCTCTTGAGGACTGTGATTTCATTTCCTTCAATTATTTACACAAAAGTGGAATTGCTGGTTTAAAAGGCCTTCGGGGAGACACTAGGTCCTGTGGAGATTCCCGCTGTCTCTTGTGAGGTTCCTATGCCTGGTACTGCTGTGCACAAGGCTAATTGAACTCTTCCCAGCTCCCACAAGGGACCGTTCACCAGTGAGTCAGTCTTCTGGAAAACCAGGGTATATTTCTTTCTCCAGACTAGGAAGAGAACGGACACTTAGCACGGCAGGATGGTCATTGATGTTTATCTGTCTGTATCTACACCCACACCAATCTGTCTGTCTACCTACCTACCCCTGGATCTAGTTTTCTCTGTGGAAAATCTCTGCAGCTAATTAACCAAGCCTTCAGAGAAACCAAGCAATGCCCCCTGGTGTCACTCCATATTGAATGGAGGGAAAAGAGAACTCAGGTCCAAGGCTGGGAAATGGGGAGGTAGGGTAACCTCAGAGGAAACTGGCAGGAAGGAAGCAGAAGGTCTAGCATTCACTGTGCCGCTATGTGTGCGTGTTACACACACTGTTTCATTCAGTTCCCACGACAGTTCTGTAAGGGAACCACCATTTGCTCTCATTCTAGAGGCATGGAAAATAGGACTCTCTGAGTTTAATTACCGTATCCATGGTTACCCTCCTGTAAGTGGCACAGCTGGGCTCTGAAGGCAGGTGTGACTACAGAACCAACTGTGTCAGACTGACTCTCAGGAGAAGCAGGAAGGAGTGGGAAGCGAGAGAGGGAGGGAAGGAAGGGAGAGGGATGGGGAGATGCCAACAAGAACAATTGACTGAGGGTCAGGGTCATTCATATCACACATCCTGAGCTAGAACTTCTTTTTCAAATTTTCTCCTGTGAGACTCATGCTGATTCCCAAGCAGCTCCAGAGATTCAGTCAAGATCTCATGTACTCACTGAGTGATGCCACTAAGGCTAGTCTGTAGCTCTTTGACATTGTCCTGTGGACTTGCTGATTCTCTGGAAAAGCCTGGCCACCTAATGCTCTCAAGTTGGGGGGGAAAGGCAGAAAAGAACACCTCTAGTGTTTCCCAGGTTAATGGTGCCTTGACCTGGGATGGCCTACAGATCACCTGATCGACCAGAAAGCTCACAGGTGGCTCCATTATGTGAATGTTTAATGAAGATTTAGGAGGAGATAAATTTAAGTTTGCATTCCACAGTGGCTACTCTGAAGAACACAGAAACCCAAACATCGACCGATTATGAAACCTGGTTCCAAAGAACAAGAAAAAAGGGGTGGGGGGGGGGGAGTGCAGAGAGGAAGGAAAGAAAAAGTTACTCTACAAAAGACACAATGAATTCTGTTATCATCTTGGAGTGAAGAGAAATGGTCACCTAAGAATCTTGAGGAGAGAAGTGATGACCTTTAACTAGAAAATTCTTTCATGCATGCATACACACAGCACACACTCCTACAGATTTCTAATATATGAAAGAAGGAACACCGGTTAGTTCAAACAGCCTCCTTGTATTTAAGGCTATCCTGTCACTGGACGTTTGCAAACAATGTCTTGATAATCCATTGGAAGAAAGAGAAAAAATAAATGAATAAAGTCTACCGTGCAGGTAATGAGCGGGTACCAGTGTTTAACCAATGCAAAATTGAAGAGGTTCTATTCAGGGCAGGAAGGAAGATTACACATGAGATCCTTTCCAACATGTTAATACAATGTATGAACCTGTTCAAAGGACACTGACTTCTGGTTTCTGTCCCTACACAGACATTTTGAGAGGACACCAGCCATGTCATCCTTCTTGTAAAACCTGTGGTGAATCTGCAACCCAGTGCACTTCATGTCCAAAAGGTCAGTGTGGAATATGCCAAGAGGTGGCAGTGGCCAAGCCAATTCACTGTCTCTCATGTACATCAGCATCATTATGTAAAAGGTTTGCAGGATTTGATCGAGTCTCCTCACTGTTCCTGTCACACTAGATACCCTGGAAAAATGCAGGGACCCAAAGAGTGACCTCTAATAAAAACTGATTTTCAGGGGCACCTTTCAGTTGGTGGAGCATGCAACTCTTGATCTTGGGCTTGTAAGTTCAAGCCCCATGTTGGGTGTAGAGATTACTTAAAAATAAAATATTAAAAAAAAAAAAACTAAAAGCAACTGGCTTTCAAAAGAAAACGAAAAAAAAGAAGAAAAGAAAAGAAAAATGTTCTTATCCAAAGGTGTGATGAACTTATCTGTTGATTTGGCCACAGATTTTGTTAGGGTCTCTGGGTACCTGACATTTCTAGGGGTTCCACTACTCTTTAAAGCACATTAGCCAAAACAAGAGAACTTAGGGTAGAGACTCCAGGGGAGGGTACTTCCCTTCTTCATTTCTGAATTTAGAGGAGGAAAAAAAAATCTCAAGTACAACCTAACAGCTCGACAGATGAACTGCTTCATCCTCTATAATAACAAAACATCAGAAACAACTTCCCTGAATTCAGGAGGTATTTTATTAACGTCACTATTGAGAATTTAAGAATTAAAAGTGACCATTAAAATGCTCATTGTGTGGGAATGTGCAATGTTCATAGTGGGATGGGAGGCAAAACCGTTTAAAAGTATGAAATATGAAAGTTTACAAACAGAAATTGAAGGAATCTTCTTGGGATTTTGGAGTCGAGGGTGATTTTAAAATCATTTTCCTCAATAATGATGTTACCCCATTTTTTTTCCAATTAAAAATGAAGAGCCAGATGGGCATAAGCAGGGGCGCATGATGTGATGAGCACTGGGTGTGATGGGCAATTGATGAATTACTGAACACAGCATCTGAAACTAATGATATGCTATATGTTGGCTAATTGAATTTAAATAAATAAGTAATAAAAATAAAAAGATAAAAAGATGGACTGCCCACTCCAGGTGGCGTTGGATGGAAGAGTTGCTTCTATGTTAGTGTCGAGCGGGAGAGGCTTTGGGGAAGCAGAATAGACACCCTCGAGCCGCACAGGGGTAACTGCCTTACAGGAAGACGGGCGATGGTGTGAATAACCCAAAGGGGCAAAGGGAGGCCCCAGAGGGACCTACACCAATACCAGTAGGAAAGTAAAAGAAACAAGGCAAAAGCCTCCCACTGTCTATTTCTTTTCTGGAGATTTAACTCAATGTGGAAGACTGAGCATCACTAATAAATACTTTGGTTTGCTGGAATTAAGTGTTCCACATATGTAGGCCTTTGGAGAGGTTTAAAACAGCAGTTGTAAAAAAAATAAAAAATAAAAATAAAAATAAAAATAAAAATAAAAAAAATAAAACAGCAGTTGTGAGCATCCGTTCCCTGCATGGTCGTGTGCGCCGTTGGACCAGGCACACGATGACCGTCTGCTCTGCCTCCTTCCCTGGGTTTCTAGGCACCTATCTGCTGGCCCAGGCCTGTGTCTCCTCCTGTCCCGAAGGCACCTGGCCCTCGGCGAGGAACGGCAGCTGTGAGAACTGTACCGAGGACTGCGCATCCTGCTCCGGAGCCAATCTTTGCAGCAAGTGCCAGACTCGGCCAGACTTCCCCGTCTTCCTCCACGAAGGCAGGTGCTACACCACGTGCCCTGAGTAAGTTTCCCTCTTCCTTCCACGTCCCACTCGGGGTCCTCCTCCTACGGTACTTTTTACAGCGATTCCTTCTGGCACCAAAGACCTCCTCCCCTCCCTGGTTACAGAGCCTCTGGAAGTGTCCCCTCGTGCCTCTGACATCACCATGCGCCACAGCAGCCAAAACGTACATAAGGCCAGATGCACGCTTCTCCCTGGTGGCTCTTATATGTACGTGTTTTTTACTTTTGTGAAAATATGCTCTTTTTCCACCTGGTGTTTATGATCAAAGAGTTGTCTTTGAGGCTGTGAACACATGAATCTCTCTTTAAATGGTTACAGTAGGTGAGGTGTGAGGTATGAATAATAAATATAGAATAATACCTGGTTAATTATTTATTGATTCCTCGTGGTTTCCTCAGTCCTCTGGTTTGTAATGCCTTTTCTCTTCCCCTGAATGGTTCCACCTCCAGGGTTTAAAAAAAAAGGAAGTGGGAACAGCAAATGGAAAAGTGTGTCACGAAACTTTTCAGTGACAAGCAGCAGAAATTCTAAGTAGGAAGACTGAGACAATGTGGGGTTTATTATCCCATATTACAAAAGTTTAAAATCCAGCATTGGTTACATCAGTGGCCGACACTTCATTAAACACCCACAGTCTTTCCATTTTGCTCTTGTATCTTTCTTAGCTTGTCCTCCCCTGAGCCACCCTGTCTGCCCCGTCTCCAAACCTCACCGCCCTACTCTGCAACAACCAGAGACTCCTCCTCTATCTCTTTTTAAAAGGAAGGAAAGCTTCCTCTGACTTCCCTTCACATCTCATTAGCCAGAATGCATCACTTACATCTGGCAAGAAGGATGGAAATAGAAGGATCAGTTTAGGCTACACAAGATTCACTCTTAAACACTCAAATAATATCAGAACACTGACAGCCAGGAAGACTGGAAAGAGGGAGGCAAGAAAGGAGTTTGGGGGGGCGGGGCGGTGATCAACAGAATCTGTCTTAAGGAATTCAAAATTTCATTTGCTCACCAATGAAAAGAGTTTGATGTTAGATCAATCTACAAGATCTATCTCAGTAGTGGCTAGAGATAGATCAGCAGTATCTGTATCTGCTTCTGCTTATATAGATCCTGTAGGGTACAAACATAAGTCAGGGTACTCAAGAAGCTTCCAATCTAGTGTAGAAGCCAAGCATATTCAGTTCAATTCTGCAGATAAATATTTAGCACCTACTAAGTACAAGAATAGATACTAGAAGCTAAGTTAAGTTAACTGAAAGAAGTCAGAGCCTGCAAAAGGCTTAGAGTCCAGTAGGGGAGACTTACATCAATCAATGTCATACTTCTTAGGGCCTAGATTACACAAAGGGCTAAGAACTTCCAAGAGAAAGGAAGCCACTTAAAACCAGGTACTTACTGAGTGCTTGTGCTGTCCAGGCACAGTGCTAAGGGCTCCAAATGTACGAGACCATTAATCTCACAAGAATCCTCTTATCCAGATACTACTGTTTTCTGCCGTTTGAGGGAAGAGGTAGCATGCCAGCATCACACAACGAATATGTGGTTTGGTTAGGATTTTAACCCAAATCTCCCTAGCACTCAAGCCCATGTGCTTAGTCATTATACAATGCCAACTTCTCATCTAACTGGGGTTTCTTTTTCTTAAGAATAGCTTTTTTGAAATACAATTTACATACCATGGAATTCACTCATACAAAGTGTATAATTCAATGGTTTTTGGTATATTCACAGAATTGTGCAGCATCAACATAATTAATTTTAAAATATTTTCATCACCCCAAAAAGAAACTCCCAATTTCCCCCATCCCTAAGCAACCACTAATTTACTTTCTCTATATAGATTTGCTTATTCCTTGACATTTCATACAAATAGAATCCTACAAAAGGGGATCTTTGAGGCTGCTTTCTTTTACATAGCATATTTCCTCGGTACCTCCCTACCTGGGTATCTGGCTTTTCAGATACCAATACTGGTGAATAGCTCTTTTCTTTTTAAGATTTTTATTTATGCATTTGAGAGAGAGAGAGAGTGAGAGAGAGCATGCATGTGCATGCAAGGGGGGATAGGGAGAGGTAGACAGAAAGGAAGAATCTCAAATACACTCCAAGCTGAGCAGAGGGGTCAACCCCATGACCCTATGATCATGATCTGATCTGAAACCAAGAGTTAGATGTTTAACCACCTGAGCCACCCAGGCACCCCTGGTGAATAGCTCTTGAAGGATTTTCTCAGGCAGAGTGTAGGGCAATGGAAGGAAAAGTTTAGAGTAAGAGAACCCAGGGAGATGAGGAAGGATGCTGTAAGACAGAGTCAGGGAACTCCCAGCCCGGCTGCTCCAGCAACCACATTCTAGCTGCAGCAAAGTTAGCCAAGACATGATAGTAAAACAAAGGTGAAGGTCAAAAATCTATGTCCCAAAGTCAATCACTGCCTCTTCGTTTACCTTTGCCATGGTGACAATTTAATCATAACCACCCTTCACCAACTCTATCTTGGATTCTTTGAATGTTATAGGAATTGACAATGCAGTAAAGTGAAGAAGGAAGAGCAACATTTTGCCTTCCTCCAATGAGTTGATTACTCAACACTTCTCCAAATCTGGATCAAGCCACTCTTCTGAAGCTATAGGAGAGTACGCAGATACACAGTAACCAAAAATTGTTGTATTTTCTGAGCAGTAGGGAAGCTACTAACAGGTCTGAAAATCCTGCAGACTACAGAGTCATGAGCAAGTGTTCCCCTGCTTTGGGTAGCTTTGTCACTGTAGGTCCCCTACATTTGTGTTTACAGAAAAAACAGGGAAGACAAAGTCTGAGAAACATATAATATCCAGTTTGGCTTCATAGCTTCATTGCTATTTCTGAAAAATCATCCTTTTGGGTGTGATCCCCCGTAAACCAGCAGTAAGATTTATAACAGGAACATAACCTGCAATGAAATGGTACCCAAATGTTCAGAATTACTTCTAAGTCAGGGTGCCTGGTGGGCTCAGTCAGAAGAGTATGTGACTCTTGATCCCCAGGTCATGAGTTAGAGCCCCATGTGGGATGTAGAGATTACTTGAGTAAATAAAATAAAAAAAAATTTACCATGTCAGCATTAGTGACCACCACTTTTTCAAATATGGTATATGTTCATAAAAAAGAAAAGTTTAAGTAGTAACATACATCATTATAGTGATTGTTTAAAAGGTAACAAAAAAGTGTGCTCAAATTCACCAAATGTGAAAGATATGAAGCTCTGATAGAAGAAAAATACAGTCTTACTTTAAGTGCTGGCAGTCACTGTCTTAGGTGTCTATAAAAGTGTCTGGAGGTGAAGCTCCAGAACTATTCAGCTTTTGTTATATATATTTGTCTGGGCTGAAAAACTTCAATCTAGAGTACTTTGAAATTAACAATT
The DNA here is from genome assembly GCF_053574225.1 of Canis aureus. Classification (NCBI taxonomy): domain Eukaryota; kingdom Metazoa; phylum Chordata; class Mammalia; order Carnivora; family Canidae; genus Canis; species Canis aureus. Next base: position 82,813,560 of record NC_135611.1, on the reverse strand, counting down.
TAAGGCAAGTGGCCATTTCTTCTCAAAAGAAATATTATTTTTCTTCTTAACTAAACAATGAAATAAAATATTAACAAAAAAAGTTTTGTAAATGCAGGGAGAAGACAGGAGAGCAGATCACTGGGAAGATCTGTGTGATGTGAGATGTTGGGGTACCGGAGCAAATGGTCAAGAAAGAATTCTTGAGACATCTTCGGTGCAAAAAAAGGGTGGTTTGATTAAAGCACAGGGACAAGACCTGTGGGCAGAAAGAGCCATACTGGAGTCGTAAGGAATGGATACTCATATATTTTCAAGTTGGAAGGGGGTTAGGGACAGTATAAGTCTCTAAGGATTCAGAAGCAAGGTTTCAAGGACCTTGAGGGGCTAGCTGTTGTTGGGGAAAACTCACTTACTCCTGTCTAGTAAAACCTTAGTCCTGGAAGCCCTTCAGATGTAGATCAGTGGGCCATATGTTTGGGGGATGATTGCTAAAGTGTATCTTGAAGAGGAGGGTGGAGTGTGGGGAGAAAGGAAATTTCCAAAGGAATTTTACAGAAGCCTGCAGCCTACAGAAGAGCTAATGTCTAGCTAAGGTTGCCTTGGACCTCCAGCAAAGTATTGACATTGAGGCAGCTGAGGTCCTGGAGAAAATTCATTCTGCCTGTCCAAGTACTTGTCAATGGGCTGTAAGTTATCAGGAAATTTAATTATTTCCCCTATATTTCTTTTACCTTTGTTCTCCATATCATGTGTAGAGAAGGCTGCTTTCAGAAAGTGAAGAACCTTATGGCTGCCTCCTGACACGTTTCTGGGATTGACATATTTTTTAGTTAGCAATAGTCTTCAATATTGTTTTATTGTGCTTTAACATTAGAAGTGGATAAAAAAAAAAGAGGTGGATAAAATGTTACGCTAGTAGGGAAAGAATCACCAAACAAACCATTGAAAAAAATAATATCCATTTGAGTCTTTTTCATATCAAATCACGTGGACATTTTTCTATTTCTCGTCATTCTTCCATGTTTTAGACCCTTGTGAATATCCTGACTCACCCTGATTAGCCAGGATAAATTTTCTATTTAAATCAACAGATTAGCAAACTTGATCTCATGCACTTCATATTTTTTTTCTCTTTTTTGCCTGAATCTATTCCTTTTATTTGAGCATACTATAGGACATGCACAGACTCTCCTAGGAGAAGAATCTGGAAAAGGTTTCTTAGCGCTACATCTTTACAAATTCTTACTCAAACTGTTCGTGTTTGGTATCCAGAAACAAATCTGCAGAGACCTTGACTAGGCGTAGTGCTGAAAATTCCCCAGAGGTCAAGTAACATCACGTGGCCCAAAGCCTCCAATCTCTCGGCCTTCAGGGGGGTCAGTGCCCCCTTCTAAAACGACAGGGGGTGGCCAGTCCCACCCTGAGCCCTTCCTTTCCAGAAAGTATCAGGTGTGGTCAGAGGGGCCAATGATGAATAACAAGGACATTCCTACCACTTGGGAAATTCTACAAATTCAGAGGTTCGCTAGGGAGGAAAGCCAGACCTTTCTTTGGGTGGAGTCAAATCCCTCCACACACACAGAAACAATGAATCCTCCAAATTCTCATTCAGGTAGAAGACATGATAGCTTTGAGAATGCACTAAATCTACTTACCTTCAAATTTCTCAAATTTAATCAAACTTTTATTGGGTGTGTAAAGTATTTCTATCCACTGTCTCGCCAAATTCATTTTTAACAGATTCACTTGATTGGACACAGCAGTGGTGTCTTTGTTCTCCATCATGGTTCAAAAAAAGCTAAGATACTACTGGATAGGGGAGCCTGCTCGTAGCTTCATCTGGATACTATTTGGTTCCCCCTCTTCTCCTAAACTGCTTCATCTCCAATTTTTCTTTCTTAAAACTACATTAGGTATGTAACACTTATTCACCCCTGTCCTATATCTTCCTGATACATTCAGTTTATTTTTGTTTACTGAATAAATAGAAGAATGGCTAAAAGAATGATTGAACAGATGTGAATGAGTTCATTAAAACATCAAGACGTCATATAGGATTCTTTATTGGCATGGATTCAAAAAGGACTCTAGTAGGCTGAGTTATTGGCTACAATTCTTCACCCCTCCACGTCCCCGTGCCCTCTGCTTGTCACTTTGCAGCAAGACACAGAATGGATTTCTCTGACACTTGACTTTGGGCCGGGTTGATTTGCTCTAGCCAACAGGATGTTAGCAGAAGGGAAGCAGAGGCTTAAAACCTGTTTGCCTGGATGAACTTGCCTTCTTGTGCTCTGTCCTGGCTAAGAGAAGAATGTGCTCCAGTAGGTCCCTATGCTAGCGAAGATAAAGGGACATGAAGAAGACCTGGGTCCATTGTGTATCTTGGGGCGAAGCCTCCGTCCCCTGGAGTACATGCCTGAGCTCTCCCTGTACAATGACATATGCCTCGTTGAGCACAAGCTCAGCCTAGATCTGCCTTCCCACAGATGCACGGGTGATGAGTTTTGGGGTGTTTTGTCACACAGCACTATTATAGCAATAGCTGACAAACAGGTTGAAAATTATAGGAAACAATTGGAACAGATACCTAGAACATCAGAAGTCCATACTGGTTTATGATTTTCCTGTTTTGCAAGCTCTAGCTTTTCCTTCAGCTTTCTTCTTCAAAGAAATTGTTTATATTTCCTTCGTCTTCCAGATATATTTGAAAAGGTTGAGGCTTTCATATGTACTGTGTTCACCAATCAGTGAGAGATGTCTATGGCATGATAATGTAATCATTCAGAGGTATAATATACATATAGACATCAGAATCCACCTTGAAGAAAGTCAGTCACATAAATATATACTCCACTGACAGCTACTGTAAATAAATTTGATGTTTTGTGCTAATGTTGTGTGTGTGTGTTTAAAAGAAGCCACCAGAGGTTGGCTGAGAGCATCGGAAAGCAAAAGCAGTTCTAATTTTATAGGGCATTAAACCTTTGGAGCTTTTTAAAAACAACTTCTTAACCTAATTATGAATGATCATTTTATATTAAGTACTAAATTCAGTAATTTATTAAATTAAAATTTCTCATTAAAAATGCATTAAAAGCATCTTCTACTCTAACATAAGGCTCTAATTAAAAAAGAAAAGAAATTAGGAGATAAAATGGGGACCCGGAAGATAGCCAAACTCTACACAAATTAACACAAATTGTCTTTAAACAAACCAAATTCACAAGGATAATTAATGCCTGTACCTTTCCTTTTTCTCCTCCCAGATTTGATTTCTAACTGCTCTTTCTTGGGAAGTCTGATGGCCTCATTCGGTCCCACAATAGCAATAGTCCCTCTAGTTTTTTCTTCAAGTCCCAAATCCTGTGCCACCAAGTGTGACTCATTTCCCTAGTTGGAAAGCTTCTCCAGGTGTGCTCTGTCCTCCACACAGGGGCTTCTACGCAGAAGACAGTACGTGTATGCCCTGTAGCTCTCCTTGCAGAACATGTGAAGGAAATGCCACCAACTGCCACTCTTGCCAAGGAAGCCTCATCCTGCACCAGGGAGCATGCTGGGAAGCCTGCCCTGAGAGGCACGTGGCCATGGAGGGGGTGTGCAAGCATTGCCCTGAGATGTGTCAGGACTGCATCCATGAGAAAACATGCAAAGGTACCTGGGAGCATCCCAGGGGAGAGTGTGGCTCTCACAAACCACCCTCCCTGGGGACCGATGATCTGAGCTGGGTGGGGAGGGTGCCCATGCAGAATGGAGAGAACCAGTCTCCCTACCTTTACTGAAATATAACCACCTCTGTGCACATCACTGAGGAAATCAAAGATGAGTTTAATGCCTTCCCATGATAGATTCTTCAAGCCAAGACAAATGCAAACCCCTTTGCTGCATGATTTCTTCCGCACAGGTGTACTGAGCACTTAGGAGTGTGCCACTCACCATCCCAGCTGCTAGAGATAAAAATAAGAACCCAAAGTTCCTGCCTCTTTGAGCCCAAAATCTTATAGAAGAGGCTGATATTAATGGAACACAGAGGTAGCTAGAGAATTGCCACTGTCACAAAAGATACGAAAGAAAAGTTCAGGTGACAGAATAGCACTCTGGCTAGGAATTTTTTTTCTGCTATTATCTCCAAGAAGGGCTAATTTCCTTTCCAGAGCAAGATTCATTTAACTGGTGCTGTTCTATCGAAAAGATTCTCTTGGTGTGACTATGTTTTCTTGGTTTCCCTCCCAATGAATACAAATGAAAGAAACCCACAATGCATTCCTCACACTGAGCAACCATGTCTATGTCACTGACCTACCCTATCATTGAATGAAAATTTAACTAATACAAGGATTTTTAAACCACTTTTGGATTGAATAGAGCAAGTTTTCTGGGTCGTCAACAATACCTCCAGCACCTCAGCCATAGCTGGTCTGCCACAGCACTGCATTTTTTTTTTTTTTTTTACACCTCCAAAGGGCAGATCATTTCAGGCTGTAAACCCAGCGCCACATCATCAGGCCACCCTATGTGGTCTTCTCTCCCAAAGCTTAGAGATGTCATGGGGCACGTACATGAAACACTCAGAACAAAGGAGCCGGTGTGGTCCGGACAGGCCAGCCCACTACAAAAGGAATGAATTCCTTTCTCCTGTGTCCTGGGGGTAACTTGCTGCATCCTCTTTCCCCTAGAATGTATGCCTCAGTCGTTCCTGTACAAGGATATGTGTCATCAATCCTGTCCCCAAAGCTTCTATGCAGACTTAGGCCAGTGTATCCCCTGCCACGAAGACTGTCTGGAGTGTAGTGGCCCCTCAGCCGATGACTGTGACCTCTGTGCCGAGCCCTCCTTGGTTTTCTATGATGGACAGTGTTTGGACGAGTGCCCAGTGGGAACTTACTATGAAAAAGAGACTAAGGATTGCAGAGGTAAAGACTCGCGGGGGCATGGCCAAGCATCCCAGGGAGCCTGACACAACTGTGGGTTTCTGCTGAGATGAAGCAGGTGCTGGGGTTTGCAGGGTTCCAGCCCCAAAGCTGTCATCCCATCCATTTCCCTCCTGCTCAAGAAAGCAGACTTTGAATCTGCCCTAATTTATTATTTACTTTTAACATGAATCATTCATAAGCTTTGACCACATAACTTTTCTTAATAACACATCAGACTGACCCTCCTCACAAAAGGGGCTCTGAAAAACAAAAACAAAAATAAAAAAAAAATAAAAAAATAAAAGTTCAGCTCTGAACTACTGATCAAAAAGAATTCTCATGTGAAGTTTCACAGCAGAGATGAGCCTTCACAAGTCACCCAAAATGGAAGATTTTTTTTTTCTTAAAACTTGAAGCCACTTTACAGCAGTATGAGGCGAGCTGTGCCACAGAGGATTTTCTTGGTGTGTCTTGAGTCACTCATGGATCTGCTCCCACTCCGTGGCTCCTTATGTGCTTCGGCAGCTCCTGCCCTGAGGACCCTGGGGACCCGTACGCCCCCCTACCCCCCAGCAGGTCAACCCCTCCCTGCTCAAGCAGGGATCTGCTCTTGTTTATGCCTCCTGATGTTTTGCCTAGGTATCAACTGTTTGCCTCAGAACAGGAAAAATACAATAAGTGGTCTATTGTCAGAATTCGCAAAACAAATGAATCATCCTGGGTGAACTTCTCCAGAGTTTCCTGAAAACTGGCGTTTCCTGGAGTTTCACTCCAGCTAGGCAGCCAGTAGTAACCTGGCCCCATGTTGCCATCCAGCAAGCACTGCTTAGATGTGCACAGGTGGTCCCAACAGCAGCAGGAGCTTGAGGGTGCACCCATGTGGCAAGAGAGACCCCAGGCCCCCCATGTCCCAGGACAAACTCAGAGAAATTATTTTTTCTTTTCTTTCTTTTTTTAAGACTTTTTGTTTATGTATTCATGAGAGACACAGAGAGAGAGGCAGAGACACAGGCAGAGGGAGAAGCAGGATCCCTGCAGGGAGCCTGATGCAGGACTCAATTCCAGGACCCCGGGATCATGACCTGAGCCGAAGGCAGACACTCAACCACTGAGCCACCTAGGTGTCCCAGGAAAATGTTTTTCATATCACGGGACATGAAGATGTAGCCGACTCCTGACAGCTTTCTGCTCTAGCCTGATGATCTGGCGTGTTTTACGTATGGCACTCTAGTGTCCATGTTCCAGCTGAAAGAGCATGGACTAGAACCTGGGCAGAAGATGGGGTGGGAGAGGGCTTGGGGCCAGAGAAGTTTAGTGGCTCAGTCAAAGACCTGCGAAGCCATCGTGCCTATGCTCGAGCAGGAACAAAGGGTCGATTTCTGGTCTTTCTCTGGTGTTCAGCAACAAAGGGAACTGGCCCTACCCAGAACTTTGCAGGCCTTACAGTACTTGTACATGTACTTGACTTACCTGACCTAATTTTCTCACTAAGAAAGGCCCCTGATCTCCATCCCTGGTTATCCATTAGAATCACCTGGGAAGCTTCAAAAAACAGGAAAAAACACTGTACAGATGCCTGGGCTCCACTCAGGCCAGCTCAGCTGTTGGGAACTAACTCGAGAGCTCTCCCAGCAAGGCTATGTATGACTCCTTCACCAGTCCGAAGGCAGGCTGAGGGAAGCTGGTACTGGAAGAAACAGGGTGACTATTGGACTTTCCAGAGAGAAGAAACAAAGGTCTGACCTGAAAAATTAAGATTTGGATAGGTGTAGAGAAGCATCTGGAACCAAGCAGAATCTCCTCTAAGAAACACAAGGGCTTGGGATCCATTTAGATCATCCAGATTATCTTCTATGAGAGAGCATAGGCACCTCTGAGAATCCCACTGGGGGTTCTCAAGGCACTGTCCCAAGGCACTGGGGCAGAAACAGCAAGAGCTCTGATTAAGCTCCTGGGTTCAACCTCTAATGCTGGGCCTTCCACAGCCAAGAGACTTAACACCTTCAGCCTCAATTTGCTGATCTAGATAAAATGAGATGACAATAATGCCATGTGTCTGCTCATTCAGTGAGCACTTACTGGGGGCCTACTATGTGCTGTGTGCTCCTCCGGGCCTGGGGAAAAGCAGGAGGCAATACAGACAGAACACGGCAGGGAAGACAGACCCCAAAGAAGGCAAGTCAAAAGTAAAAGAAAGGCAGGGCAGGAGAACAGGAAGTTGGCCAACATGGAGTTGAAATCAGAGAGAAGGCAGCCTGAAGACGTCATTGAAAAAGAGAAGGAAGGGCACCTGGGTGGCTCAGCGGTTGAGCGATGGCCTTTGGCTCAGGGTGTGATCCTGGGGTCCTGGGATTGAGTCCTGCATTAGGTTCCTCTTGGGAAGCCTGCTCCTCCCTCTGCCTATGTCTCTGCCTCTCTCTGTGTGTGTCTGTCATGAATGAATAAATAAAATCCTTTTAAAAGAAAAGGATAAAAAAGAAAAACAGAAGGAAACAAACTGCACCTTTATTCTAGGCAGAGGGAACAGCAATTGCTAAAATTCCAGGGATAAATGAATGGTTTTGTTTTTATTTGCCTAACAAAAATTTACTGAGCACCTGCTACATGCCAGGCCCCCTCACAGGGGACTGTGCGCTCATCAATGAATACAAAAGAGGCTTTTTTTTTTTTTTTGATCAACAGATAATTATAATACACCCCAACAATTGTTATGTTAGTATTAAGCTCCAGGGGTTCTGAGAGGTCAGCGGAAGACCATAGCATAAGAGTTACGGGGTGAGCAGGCCACAAACCAGCGTATGACAATTCTGTACTCTACAGAATTGCTTATTATTTTGTTGCAGTTTGGGTAACTACACTGAGTCCAGTATTTCTGGATGGTGCAAGAAGAGGCTCCCTAGATAGTATAGAGAATGTGCAATGGCCATCTTCCTTCTCATTTGACTAGAATGCTCTACCCAGAGCCCCAGAGCTCTACCCAACTGGTGGCCCCATGTCCTTGACCTGGAACCCTAGAAATCTCTGAAACAGAGGAGGAAGGAATGGAAACACACCTTCCAGCGGGGACCCCAGCCCTCTCTCACTAGCTCTTCTGCTCTCACTGTGTCAACAGATTGCCACAAGTCCTGCCAGACCTGCTTGTCATCTGGGAGGTGCACCACCTGTAAGGAAGGCCTGCAGGTCAACAGCCACGGAACCTGCATGCCTCACGAGGAATGCACCCACTCTGAGTACTGGGATGTGCAGGCTCTGAAATGCAAGCCCTGCCATGCTAAGTGCTTCCGCTGCACTGGGCCCACAGAGGAACAGTGTCACTCCTGCCCAAGGGACAGACTTCTTCTCAGTGAGTTACCTTTCCTCGGCTGAGGGCTGGCTCTTTCTTTCCCTCCAGCTGCAAAACTGGTGCCCAGGAGGTATTTGGTATCTTTCTAATTTTTCACTTTATATTTGGAAAATTTTCAAACCTACAGAAAAAACAAAAGTACAAAGAACATCACACATGTACCCTTCACCCACTCTGCCCACCCCTAATCTTGTACCCCATTTACTCAATCACTAGCTTACTCTTGCTCTCTCTCAATCTCCAATAAATATTTTCCGGATCATCTGAGGATGTGACCTACACATTGTGGCTCCTTTAGCTTTAATACTTTGGTCTGTATTTCCTAAAAATAGGGATGCTTTTTTACATAGCCATGGTACAGTTGTCGATGCAAGTGAATTTAACATCACTACTTTACTATATCATCTGTTTTATAAGTGTGGCAATTCCCCCTTGGAACAGGAGCCAGTTTCCAACCAGGTATTGCTCTCTGAAGCCCCCCTTAATCTGAAACATTTCCACAGACAGTTTTTCTACATCGTATCAACATTTTAGAAGAATATGGTCCCTGTCCGTCCATTGGAGCCTGTGTGAGGCTGCCCACGGCTGCATGGAGATGATGCATTCTCAGCCAGAATACTTCAACAGGGATGCTAGCTGTGGTCATCTGTTCAGAGTGCTGTCCAATGTCTCCATTGCTTAGTTACTATGTTCCCTTGGATTAATAAGCAGTTGGTGGAGAGACACTTTACAAACATGCGGGTACTCAGCCCCTCATCAGAATTTCCCCCGGCTTTTGCAACCAGTGATTAATAAATCTTCTGAAGTCTGGCATGGTCTGAGGCTGGCCACCTCCAGCAGATCATATTTGCAGGTTATCTCTGATGTGAAGCAATGCCCTCAGGTTTCCAGGGATAGCATGATTAGGCTTCACACAGGCATGTGAGAAAGAAAATGAAGCAAAATTCACTCAGCCAGAAGAAGGAGCAGTGGAGGAGCATGAGGAGCGGGGAGCGGGGAGAGAAATATGCCCAAGATCTGGAAAGTGTTAGCATCTATCTCCCCAACCCAGGAGACCTGAGAAGCAAGATACTCAGAGGGACATCGTCTCCTTCCTCCTGCATCCACCACTCCCACCATGGTTCACAGAGGGGAGCACAGAGAGGAGGTTTGGGAGACACATGTCATACCTGATATCAAGGCAGACTCTTTTCCTTCCTTGGCAGACACGATCTGCGTGCAGGACTGCCCCGAGGGCTACTACGCTGATGAGGACAGCCACCAGTGTGTCCCCTGCCACAACTCCTGTAGGACATGTGAAGGGAGACGCAGCACACAGTGCCTCTCCTGCCAACCAGGTTTATTCCAACTGGAAAAGGAGTGCCTCCTCTACTGCAGGGAAGGGTAAGGTGCTCCACACTCGTTTCCCAAAACCACTCTAGACAGCACTCTTGGCAAACTCATTTGGCAGACGAGGAAGCTAAATTCTACAACACCAGACTGAAGTCTCGGTGCTACTAAGAAATGAAGAGGAGAGTCCAACTGAGGTCTAATGGTCCCTAAAGGATATCAGCTCTACTGACCGGCTGGCTCAGTCGGTAGAGCACGCAACCCTTGATTTTGGGGTCATGAGTTTGAGCCTCACGTTGGATGTAGAGATTCTTAAATAAATATCTTTTAAAAAAAAAAAAAAAAAAGGATTTCAGCTAGTTCATATAATGGATGAGGACAGAAGAGAGGCAGAGTGACCCAGTGAGATAACATTAAGGGTCAATTATCAAGTCAGAATCACGTGTCAAACTTCACTACTAATTTGAAGGTACAGGAGATCACAAGACAGAGGCAAAGCACTCTTCCCTTAGAGAAGTCTAAGACTATACATGTAGTTTCTTTCTCTTCTGCATTAGGATTTGTTCCGATCAGATTTAATAGGTGAAGTCTAAGTAATGTATGTGGGCACTGATTTTACAAAGGGAAAAATTTCAGTTAAATATTCCCACTTATACCCCTGGGATCCAGCTCTCTGCTCAACAGTCTACTTTTCCCTCTCCCTCTGGCCACCCCCATTCATGTTCTCTCTCACTCTCTCTCAAATAAATAACAGATCTTAAAAACAAAACAAATCTTAAAATACAAAAAGGAATGGATTCTTCCCATAGATTTCTTACCAAGAAAGTTAAAAGCACCTGAAAAAAAAACCTCTTATTTTTCATACATATTACTGCAACACACAGCACAAAGTCACACACCTCACCCCTCAAAAACAGCAGCCAAATTGATCCATGAAGAAAGGGCCCTACCCAACAAGGGAGGGAGATGGGGCCACCTGGCTTAGCTTTTATCTTCATTCCAGAAAATGCCTGAAAAGATCTGGATCCAATAAAAGTAATCTCCATCTCCCTCAAATCAAGTCATTAAATACTCTTTACACAAAAGGGTGTAATCCTGTGATCTAAATAGACTGTGGACCACGGAATTAAGAAGACAATTGTTCCGTTGTGAAGTGTGTGAAATTACCCACTGAGAAGAGAGGTACAGGTTGCCATAAATCTCTTTAATGGGGAACAAATGGGATATTAATGAGGTATTAGTGGAAATATTTAATAGAAATGGTTCCTCTTATAAAATCAATGTTCCTCTTGCACCGCATCAACTTCGTATGGTAAATCTCTTTGCCTTGAAAAGGCAGGTATATGATCCTCTGAACCTTTACTCACACACATAATTATCTTTTACCTCAGAGCAAGTTTTGGAAGCCTCCAATTAATGTTTGTGCTTGTGCGCAAAATCTGATTCAAGGTATTGAGGTTCTGGAGATTGCATTGCCACATCACACAAGTCATCGAAGGAAGAACCGGTGTTGTACTCTTTTAATCATGTCTAGTCCACCCTCCACTGTCTTGTCCTCTGATAATTTTTAAGACCTATGGTGTATTAAAAAAGTAAAATGGTGTATTAATAAGCTCTCTTCCTCACAGTCCCTACTAATGCTTTTCATCTTAAAAACAACTCATCACATTAGTAACTTTAGTAAAGAACATGTACGCTGCTTTGGAGTTTACAAAGAATTTCTACTCAGAATATATATTTTTTTCAGAATATATTTTTAAACTATGATTTGGTTCTCCAACAATCCTCAGAGATTGATTTATTCTCCCCATTTTACAGATGAGAAACTTGAGGCTCAAGGAACTTAAGTGACTTGCCCAAAGTCACAAGGCCACTAATACATAGTAGGGCCACGATGGGAAATCAGATCTTCTGACTTCAAGCCCATGTATTCTCTGTGTGGGAAAATGTGGGTTTCTACCTTTTCCGGTGGCTCTCTTTCGGACCTTCTGTTCTGTGGTCTTTATCAGCTCTTCAGTTCGTGATTGATGTTTTCTTTGTCCTCCCTTCATCACCCTGTCTTTTACTGATTGGGCAATAATTGCTTCTCACCTCACTGCAGAAGGTAAAGCAAGGCCTGATTTGCCACAAGCCAGGCCACTGAGGTACAAGAGCCTCGCTCAGGTCAGTGACAGGTGGCTAGGTAGAGGCAGGCTCAGCACTACCTAGCCAGGGTTTTAGTTTCCAACGAATTAGAAGAAATGAAATAAATTCTAAGGAAACTAATGTAGCAAATAGTTTCACATCAGAGAAGCCAAGGGCAAACCTTCCAGTTTCTAGGATAGTTTAAGTGTGCCAGTGTCCAGAGATGCCAAGAAGGATCAGATGACCCATAGAAGCTCATCTTTGCCAATGATTTCTTTTCTCTCTTCTATCTTACTGGAAATTTTTTTTTACTTACTTTGCCCTGCTTTGTTATAGCAGGTATGTAACAGATATGCTCAAATCACAGTAGCCTGCTTCACAAGCTTGACATTAAGCCAACCGTCTAAATTCTCTGAGCCTCCTTTGTAAAATAGGGATTGGGTTTGCTTTTAGATTTAATCATATGATTCATAATTATCACTAATATGTGCTACTTATAATGAACCCGGCACTGTTCTAACAATTTTCTCAATAATAACTTACTTAATTTTACCTACTAACATTAGCCTCATATTACAGACTTGAGGCACAGGGACGTTGTGTGACTTGCTCGGGGTCGCACAGCTCATAAGTGGAATTGCTTGGCTTTGACTCCATGCAGTTTGTTCCAAAAGGCAAGCTCCCGACTTCCATGCTCTAGTGTCTCAATTTAGGTTCATTAAGGTGAATTGATGTTTATGAATTCCCCAGTGCATGGTCAGTTATGTAGTAAAAAGTTGATGAACAGTGATTATGGTTCTCTCTAGCCTCCAAAATTTTTTTCAGAGGTTACATCTATTATTACGTAAACACTAGCATCACTCATGTCACCTCTTATTTCACAATAGAGGTTTTTTAAAACTGAGAAACTAGAAGAATCACTCAGAGGCACTAGAAACAGCTCCCATACCCTGATCCCATTCAATAACACTTGAAGCTTGAATTTTCCAGTGGAGAAGCATATGGGTATAGAGAAGGCAAAAGTAGGGAATAATTATTGTGGCTCCGCTACATATGATAAGTCCTTTTGTGTCCTTACGTAATTTAATACAAATAGAAGGGGTGGGATTGTAGTGCCCAATTTAAAGATAAGAAAACTGAGGGCAGCCTGGGTGGCTCAGAGGTTTAGCGCCGTCTTTCGCCCGGGGTGTGATCCTGGGGCCCCGGGATCGAGTCCCACATCGGGCTCCCTGCATGGAGCCTGCTTCTCCCTCTGCCTGTGTCTCTGCCTCTCTCTCCCTCTCTCTGTCTCTCATGAATAAATAAATAAATAATTTTTTAAAAAAGAAAAAAGATAAGAAAATTGAGAGTCATTATATTTATTAGTATCATTACAGGCAAACCTTGGAGATACTGTGGTTCACTTCCAGACCACTGCAATAAAGCAAATACCGCAACAGAGCAAGTCAAGGGAAGTTTCGGGTTTCCTAGTGTATATATATAAAAGTTAGGCTTACACCACACTGTAGTCCATTAAGTATGCAGTAGCATTAAGCCTAGAAGAGTGAGATCCATACCTGACTTTAAAAATACTTGATTGCTAAAAAATGCTAAGCGTCATCAGAGCTTTCAGTAATCCCTGATCACAGATCCCCATAAAAAGTGTAACAATAATGAAAAATTTGAACTATTGAGAATTACCAAAATGTGAAAAAGGACGTGAAGTGAGCAGATGCTATCGGAAAAACAGCACCGATAGACTTGCTCTGTGCAGGGTTACCACATACCTTTGGTTTGTAAAAAGCATGATATTTGAGAAGCGCAATGAAGCACAGCGTAATAAAATGAGGTGTGCCTATGGGAATGGATCTACTGAGTCAAGTTTATGAGGAGAGTCTTAAGTCACCCCACTTGGGAACAAACACTGTCCCACTAACCATGATTTTTCCACCACACCCAACTTTTTTTTTATTCTTTTATTGGAGTTCTACTTGCCAATATATAGCATAACACCCAGTGCTCATCCCGTCAAGTGCCCCCCTCAGTGCCTGTCACCCAGTCACCCCCACCCCCCGCCCACCTCCCCTTCCACTACCTCTTGTTCATTTCCCAGAGATAGGAGTCTCTCATGTTCCATCACCCTCACTGATATTTCCCACTCATTTTCTCTCCCTTCCCCTTTAATACCTTTCACTATTTTTTATATTCCCCAAATGAATGAGACCATATAATGTTTGTCCAATTGACTTACTTCACTCAGCATAATACCCTCCAGTTCCATCCACGTTGAGGCAAATGGTGGGTATTTGTCATTTCTAATGGCTGAGTAATATTCCATTGTATACATAGACCACAGCTTCCTTATCCATTCATCTTTCGATGGACACCGAGGCTCCTTCCACAGTTTGGCTATTGTGGATATTGCTGCTAGAAACATCGGGGTGCAGGTGTCCTGCCATTTCACTGAATCTGTATCTTTGGGGTAAATCCCCAGCAGTGCAATTGCTGGGTCCTAGGGCAGATCTATATTTAACTCTTTGAGGAACCTCCACACAGTTTTCCAGAGTGGCTGCACCAGTTCACATTCCCACCAAAAGTGCAAGAGGGTTCCCCTTTCTCCACATCCTCTCCAACATTTGTTGTTTTCTGTCTTGTTAATTTTCCCCATTCTCACTGGGGTGAGGTGGTATCTCATTGTGGTTTTGATTTGTATTTCCCTGATGGCAAGTGATGCGGAGCATTTTCTCATGTGCTTGTTGGCCATGTCTAGGTCTTCTTTGGTGAAATTTCTGTTCATGTCTTTTGCCCATTTCATGATTGGATTGTTTGTTTCTTTGCTGTTGAGTTTAATAAGTTATTTCTAGATCTTGGATACTAGCCCTTTATCTGATATGTCATTTGCAAATATCTTCTCCCATTCTGTAGGTTGTCTTTGAGTTTTGTTGACTGTATCCTTTGCTGTGCAAAAGCTTCTTATCTTGATGAAGTCCCAATAGTTCATTTTTGCTTTTGTTTCTTTTGCCTTCGTGGATGTATCTTGCAAGAAGTTACTGTGGCCGAGTTCAAAAAGGGTGTTGCCTGTGTTCTCCTCTAGGATTTTGATGGAATCTTGTCTCACATTTAGATCTTTCATCCATTTTGAGTTTATCTTTGTGTATGGTGCAAGAGAGTGGTCTAGTTTCATTCTTCTGCATGTGGATGTCCAATTTTCCCAGCACCATTTATTGAAGAGACTGTCTTTCTTCCAATGGATAGTCTTTCCTCCTTTATCGAATATTAGTTGACCATAAAGTTGAGGGTCCACTTCTGGGTTCTCTATTCTGTTCCATTGATCTATGTGTCTGTTTTTGTGCCAGTACCACACTGTCTTGATGACCACAGCTTTGTAAAACAACCTGAAATCTGGCATTGTGATGCCCCCAGCTATGGTTTTCTTTTTTAAAATTCCCCTGGCTATTCGGGGTCTTTTCTGATTCCACACAAATCTTAAGATTATTTGTTCCAACTCTCTGAAGAAAGTCCATGGTATTTTGATAGGGATTGCATTAAAAGTGTAAATTGCCCTGGGTAGCATTGACATTTTCACAATATTAATTCTTCCAATCCATGAGCATGGAATATTTTTCCATCTCTTTGTGTCTTCCTCAATTTCTTTCAGAAGTGTTCTGTAGTTTTTAGAGTATAGATCCTTTACCTCTTTGGTTAGGTTTATTCCTAGGTATCTTCTGCTTTTGGGTGCAATTGTAAATGGGATGGACTCCTTAATTTCTCTTTCTTCAGTCTCATTGTGAGTGTATAGAAATGCCACTGACTTCTGGGCATTGATTTTGTATCCTGCCACACTGCCGAATTGCTGTATGAGTTCTAGCAATCTTGGGGTGGAGTCTTTGGGTTTTCTATGTACAGTATCATGTCATCTACAAAGAGGGAGAGTTTGACTTCTTCTTTGCCAATTTGAATGCCTTTTATTTCTTTTTGTTGCCTGATTGCTGAGGCCAGGACTTCTAGTACTATGTTGAATAGCAATGGTGAGAGTGGACATCCCTGTCATGTTCCTGATCTTAGGGGAAAGGCTCCCAGTGTTTCCCCATTGAGAATGATATTTGCCATGGGCTTTTTGTAGATGGCTTTTAAGATGCTGAGGAATGTTCTCTCTATAGAGTTTCTCTATAAAACTCTCTGAAGAGTTTTGATCAGGAATGGATGCTGTATTTTGTCAAATGTTTTCTCTGTATCTACTGAGAGGATCATATGGTTCTTGTGTTTTCTCTTGTTGATATGCTCTATCACACTGATTGCTTTACACATGTTGAACCAGCCTTGCATCGCAGGGATAAATCCCACTTGGTCATGGTGAATAATCCTCTTAATGTACTGTTGGATCCTTGTTGAGAATTTTTGCATCTGTGTTCATCAGGGATATTGGTCTATAATTCTCCTTTTTGGTAGGGTCTTTGGTTTTGGAATCAAGGTGATGCTGGCCTCATAAAACGAGTTTGGAAGTGTTCTGTCTCTTTCTATCTTTTGGAACAGCTTTAGTAGAATAGGTATTGTTTCTTCTTTAAACGTTTGATAGAATTCCCCTGGGAAGCCATCTGGCCCTGGACTTTTGTGTCTTTGGAGGTTTTTGATGACTGCTTCAATTTCATCCCTGGCTATTGGCCTTTTCAGGTTTTCTATTTCTTCCTGTTCCAGTTTTGGTAATTTGTAGTTTTCCAGAAATGCGTCCATTTCTTCTAGATTGCCTAATTTATTGGCGTATAATAAACGGCTCATAATATGTTTTTAAAATCGTTTGTATTTCCTTGGTATTGGTTGTGATCTCTCCTCTTTCATTCGTGATTTTAATAATTAGATCTTTTCTCTTTTGTTTTTAATGAGGCTGGCTAATGGTTTATCTATCTTATTATTCTTTCAAAGAACCAACTCCTGGTTTTGTTGATCTGTTCTACAGTTCTTCTGTTCTCTATTTCATTGAGTTCTGCTCAAATCTTTATTAACTCTCTTCTTCTGTTGGGTGTAGGTTTTATTTGCTGTTCTTTCTCCAGTTCCTTTAGGTGCAAGGTTAACTTGTGTATTTGAGGTTTTTCCAGTTTTTTGAGGGATGCTTGTATTGTGATGTATTTCCTTCTCAGGACTGCTTTTGCTGTATCCCCAAGATTTTGAACAGTTGTATCTTCATTCTCATTAGTTTCCATGAATCTTTTTAATTCTTCTCTAATTTCCTGGTTGACCCTTTCATCTTTTAGCAGGATGGTCTTTAACCTCCACGTGTTTTTTTTATTATTATTTTATTCATGAGAGAGAGAGAAAGAGAGAGAGAGAGAGAGAGAGAGGCAGAGACACAGGCAAAGGGAGAAGCAGGCTCCGTGCAGTGAGCCTGATGTGGGACCCGATCCCGGGTCTCCAAGATCATATCCCGGGCCAAAGGTGGCACCAAACCACTGGGCCATCGGGGCTGTCCACGTGTTTGAATTTCTTCCAAATTTCTTCTTGTGATTGAGTTCTAGTTTCAAAGCATTATGATCTGAAAATATGCAGGGGACAATCCCAATCTTTTGGTATGGGTTAAGACCTGATTTGTGACCCAGTATGTGGTCTATTCTGGAGAAAGTTCAATGTGCACTTGAGGAGAATGTGTATTCAGTTGTGTTTGGATGTAAAGTTCTGTAAATATCTGTGAAATCCATCTGGTTTAAAGCTCTTGTTTCTTTGGAGATGTTGTGCTTAGGATATCTGTCATTTGTAGAAAGTGTCGTGTTAAAGTCTACCAGTATAAGTGTATTATTATTGAAATATGTCTTAACTTTGGTTATTAATTGATTGATATACTTGGCAGCTCCCACATTGGGGGCATAAATATTCTTGATTGTTAGGTCCTCTTGTTGGATAGATCCTTTAAGTATGATATAGTGTCCCTCTTCATCTCTTACTACAGTCTTTTGGGTAAACTTCAATTTATCTGATATGAGGATTGCTACCCCTGCTTTCTTTTGAGGACCATTTGAATGGTAAATGGTTCTCCAACCTTTTATTTTCGGGCTGTAGTTGTCCTTAGGTCTAAAATGAGTCTCTTATAGACAGCAAATAGACGGGTCTTGCTTTTTTATCCCGTCTGAAACTCTGCGCCTTTTGATGGGATCATTAAGCCCATTCATGTTCAGAGTTACTATTGAAAGATATGAATTTAGTGTCATCATAATACCTATTCAGTCCCTGTTTTTGTGGGTTATTTCTTTGGGCGTCCTCTTTCTTTTACAGAGTTCCCCTTAATATTTCTTGCAGAGCTGGTTTGATGGTCACATATTCTTTCAGTTTCTGCTTATCTTGGAGGCTCTTTATCTCTCCTTCTATTCTGAATGAGAGCCTTGCTGGATGAAGTATTCTTGGCTGCATGTTCTTCTCATTTAGGACCTTGAATATATCCTGCCAGCCCTTTCTGGCCTGCCAGGTCTCTGTAGAGAGGTCTGCTGTTAATCTAATATTTCTCCCCATATAAATTAGGGATCTCTTGTCTCTTGATGCTTGAAGGATTTTCTCTTTATCTTTGGAATTTGCAAATTTCACTATTAGATGTCAAGGTGTTGAATGGTTTTTCTTGATTTTAGGGGGGGAAACCTCTCTATCTTCTGGATCTGAATCTGTTTCCCTCCCCAAGTTAGGGAAGTTCTCAGCTATGATTTGTTCAAATACACTTTCTGGTCCTCTGTCCCCTTTGGCGCCCTCTGAAACCCCAATTAAATGTAGATTTTTCCTTCTGAGGCTGTCATTTATTTCCCTTAACCTTTCCTCATAATCTTTTAATTATTTTTCTCTTTTTTCCTCAGCTTCCTTCCTTGCCATCAACTTGTCTTCTATGTCACTCACTCTTCCACCTCATTAACCCTTATCGTTAGGACCTCCAGTTTGGATTGCATCTCATTTAATTGATTTTTTTTTTAAGATTTATTTATTTATGATAGACATAGAGAGAGAGAGAGGCAGAGACACAGGAGGAGGGAGAAGCAGGCTCCATGCCGGAAGCCCGACATGGGACTTGATCCCGGGACTCCAGGATCACACCCTGGGCCAAAGGCAGGTGCTAAACTGCTGAGCCACCCAGGGATCCCCCATTTAATTGATTTTTAATTTTGGCCTGATTAGATCTAAATTCTCCAGTCATGAAGTCTCTTGAATCCTTTATGCTTTTTACCAGAGCCACCAGTAGCTTTATAACTGTGCTTCTGAATTGGCTTTCTGACATCGAACTTTAATTCAAATTCTGTAACTCTGTGGGAGACAGTACGGTTTCTGATTCTTTCTTGAGTGGTGAGTTCTCTTTCTAGTCATTTTGCTCAGTGCAGAGTGGCTAAAAACAAGTTGTACTGGAAAAAGGAAGGAAAAAAAAGAGAAAAAAGAAAAATAAAAAACAAATAAAAACAAAAAATAAGGAGGGGTATCCTCTGGTTCTATATACTGTAAATCCCTCGACTTTCCCTGGAGCTTTCTAGCGCTGCTCAGCCAAGAACTTGCTCTTCCCCTGTCCTTCCAGCTGGTCTTCGGGGGAGGGGCCGGCTGTGCTGATTCTCAGGTGTGTGCACCTGGGGGAGCTGCCCCACCCCCTGCCAGGTGCAGGGCTCAGTGGGAGCTGTTTATCCTGTGAGGCCCCTGCTCCCTGGCGGCCCCGCCCCTCCCAGGCACAGGGTGACACCAGGAGGAACAAGCACAGTGGCAGCGGCAGCTCCCCAGCCCTGGAGTCAGCTCCCGCAGGAACTCCCGCAGCCCCCAGTCCGCAGGGGCCCGGACGCTCCGGGGCGGGGGACTGACCTGCACAGCTCGGGGCCGCCTGGAGGTGGCAGGAGGTCCTCGCTGTCCTGTGCCCTCCCCGCCTCCGCCTGTCCCGGGGGGAGCGCCAGATCCTGGGCTGTGTCCCCGGTGCCCTGGGCTCCCCGGCCTGCGCCGCTGGAATCGCGCTCCCGGGGCCGTGCAGCCCACTCTGTGGAGCCGCCGCCTGTGCTACTCCCGGGGCCCCGCCGGGCGCTGCAGCCCTTTAGGGAGCTCGGTCTGCGCAGTGCGGTGCGCTGTCCCCAGGGCGCCCCTCCTCTGTTAGTGACCCCGGGAACCTGGGGGCTCCACTGCCCCTCCTGGGATCCTGCCCAAGTTCCCTGCAGCGCCTTTCCATCCGGGAAGATTGTTAAAGTTCCTGCTTCTCCTGGCCTGGACTTTCCTGTCCTGGGGGCTCTCGCCGCCCCCCTTAGCCCGCCCCTCCCCCACTGGAGTCTTTTTAATTTCTTTTATTTTTTCCACCTTCCTACCTTGATAGAAGCGCGAACTCTTCTCTCTGTAGCGTTCCAGCTGTTCTCTCTTTAAATCTCAGGCCGAAGTCGTAGGTTTTCAGGATGACTTGAAAGTTATCTAGGGAAGTTGGTGGGGCCGGGTGACCCGGGGACCCTACTCCTCCGCTATCTTGCCTTCTCCCACCACACCCAACTTAAGAGCAAAGCCCCGGATTCATTCTTTGCTTCCCCCCTTGGTTTCAGGTACTACGCAGAAATCTCCACTGGACGGTGCGAGAGGTGCAGCAAGAGCTGCAAGGCATGCCAGGGCCCGGGGCCCGCCGACTGCCTGTCCTGCGATACATTTTTCTTTCTGCTCCGCTCCGAGGGAGAGTGTCACCCCACCTGCCCAGAGCATTACTACGCGGAGCAAAAAACCAAGACGTGTGAGAGATGCCACCCAACCTGCAACAAATGCGAAGGTGAGGGCGTATCTGTCATTTTACATATATGAATGGAAAAATAGGATTCCTTCGCGCTTGGTCCGTCTTTTTTCATCACCTGTAGAGCTTCCTCTGGCTTGCCAATCCAGCCAGTCGCCCCCAGCATCAGCAGCATCCTCTGTCGGGCTCATCTTCTGCATCTGCCCCCCACCCTGGGCTGCCCTGCGCTATACTACTCTCTTCAGACCCTCCCATCCGCAGGCTTCATCTCCCCCCAAGACGTGTTTCCCACCTGCTCTGCCCTCCTCTACTTGTTGAACTTGGAATCTGTCTAGGGAGTTTTATTTTTCTCATTTCAACAACTGCTTGAGATGTCTGTCTCCAGCTCTCCTGAGCTCCATTCTTACTTTCCTGATACCTACTTTTCTGTCCCAGAGAACTCTTCAATCAACATGTCCCAGAGTAAACACAATCTGGGCTTCCTCTGATAGTCACTCTTTCTGTCAATGGACCTGCTCTCCAACACTTACATAGTAAGTGCTCATTAAGTGTTTGCTGAATGAATGAATGAATGAATGAACCCGAGATAAACAAATCCCAAAGTCTTTTTTTCAGATTGGAAATTTTTCAGTTATTAGATCTCCAAATGTTGCTTTTCCACACTTTCCTCTATTCTCCTTTGCTGGAATTCCTTATTAATAAAGTCTTTTTTTTTAATTTTTATTTATTATTTATGATAGTCACAGAGAGAGAGAGAGGCAGAGACACAGGCAGAGGGAGAAGCAGGCTCCATGCACCAGGAGCCCGACGTGGGATTTGATCCCGGGTCTCCAGGATCGCGCCCTGGGCCAAAGGCAGGCGCCAAACCGCTGCGCCACCCAGGGAATTCCTTATTTAACATTACTCAGACTTTCCTGATCTCTAGGTCTCCTACATGCTGTTTTGTTTTTATTTCTTTCACTCTCTATAGTTTATACTAGGTTAATTCTTCAGTGCTTTATTCCATTTCTCCAGTTTGTTCTCTGTGTTTAAAGTTCAGCCCATCTATCATTTTAGTTTTATTTAAATGATTTACTTTTAAATTATTTCTTTTTATATCCATATCTTTTTGTTTCACATCTTCCCATTTGTGTTTCCTTATTTATCATTTCTTTATAGATATCATGACTTCATTTATTCTTTGAATACCTTCAACATACTGATTTTTAAAACTTTGTCAAATTTCTCTATAAAATTGAGGGATACCTGGTGGCTCAGTCAGTTAAGCATCTGCCTTCTGCTCAGGGCATGATCCCAGGGCCCTGGGGTTGAGACTGCTCAGTGGGGAGTCTGCTTGTCCTTCTCCCTCTGCCCCTCACCCCTGCTTGTGCTCTCTCTTGCGTGCATTCTGCTCTCTCTTGCGTGCATTCTGCTCTCTCTTAAATAAATAGAAATATTTTTTTAATTCTCTATAAAATTGGTATTTTTTAAAGTAAATTCATGTTCTAATTGTTGATTGTGTTTGTCATCTTAATGTTCATTTTTTCCATATACTTTGGATTTTTGGCCTTACGTTCCTTTTGAATGAGAAATTTCATCTCTCTCTCTCTCTCTCTCTCCCCCTTTACCCTTACTCCTGTCAGTCTAGCAGTTTTTTGGTTAACACTACCCCTGCCTCCCTCCCTGGAACGCAGTCCAGAAACAGGACATCTCAGCATTCCTGAAGGGGATACTGACAACAGTGCAGATGCCATCAGCAATGCAACTGGCAGTCCCTCTCTTTACTTTGTAGTATCACTGCCTTATTTCAAACTCATATCTCCCCTTACTTGAGTTATTCACCAATCTCTAGTTGGTCTTCTTGCTTCCAGTATTAGCCATTCTATAACCAACTAGTCCTCCATTATGTTCTCAGATTGATCCTTCTATGTGACAAAAAAACATAATAATATTTCTCTGCTTAAAAATGACTTTCCAATGGGCCCTAAGTGGCTCAGTTGGTTAAGCATCCAACTCTTGGTTTTGGCTCAGGATCTGATCTCAGGGTCCCAAGATTAAGCCCAACATCAAGCTCCACACTCAGTACAGAGTCTGCTTATCTCTCCCTCTGCTCCTCCCCCATGCTTGTTTAAATTCTCTTTCTCAAATAAATGATAAAACTTAAAAAAAAAAAAGTGACTCTCCATTGATTTTTGGATAGAATCTTAGTAACTCTGCATATGAGGTTCTTCATCTAGGACTCACCTCACCCCTCACCACTTCCTCCACCACCTTCTATAACCAGGTATAATCAGTTACTGCAAATTTGAGCAAACCTTGCCCTTTCTCCTTCCTGAATACTTTCTCCAGCCTGATTTGCCTGGCTACCTCTTTCTAATCCATTAGTCAGCATTTCCTCTACAAAACCTTCCTTAATCCCTCTGTTCTGTGTTCCTTTAGTACTCTGCATTCATTAATCTACTTATGTATTCAACAAATCTTTACTTTACAGTATGGCCCAGACAATGATTCAGCTGTGAACAAGGCAGTCAGGTCTCTGGAGTCCAGAGGGCATATTTTATGTTATTTATTCTTTATCTCTCTCTGTGTGTCTAAACTGAGGTCCTCAAAGGCACAAATTAATATGTCTCACTTACCTTTGTGTCTCTAGCACTTAGCACAGACATAGGGGTAGGCAGTGGTGGCAGCCAGTGGTGCCAAGGACACCTTCAGGAAACAGTGGTGGTGCCGAGTGGGGAGCTCCGGCTGGGCTAAGACAGCAGCTACCACAGTCCAAGACACATCTAGGATGTTGGCGTTCTGTCTTCTGTCAGCCTCTGTCTCAGGCCCATCATGAAGGTGACCATCAACATGGCCCTCCACAGCTGAAGCAGCCAAGGAAGTGCTGAAAAGACTTACGACCATGGTGCACGATCACTAGGTCTCCACCCTGCAGATTTCTATGAGCACCATGGACTTCATCCACTTGGAAGGCAAGGTAGACAAGAATCTGGTCACCTCTTTCCTGGCCTGCCTCCATGGCAAGGTCATTAAGCTTAGTGACTTCCTCCAAGTCAAGGTGCATGCCGCCAAGTTCAAAATCAATTTCCTCACATGCCAGAGAACTCTTTCTTCCATGACACAAAGGATGAGGATGAAATGCTACCCAGAGAGAGGCCAGGCATCTGTCACTTGGAGGGGGCTGCCCTGCAAATTATTTGCCCTGAGGAGTCAGCTCAGCAAGTTGGTCATGGTCAAAGTGCTTGATAAGTCAGGGGAAATATGGAACATGGACATCCCCATGCTGGATCCCCAATGGGAGGAGACGACAGGCCAGAACTTCCACACCTCCAATTTCGGGAACACTTGAACTTCCAAGCCAAGGTTGCATACTGCAAGTACATACATGGGCTTCATCCAAGCCCTGAGTGCCCTGTGCCACCGAAGGTCGTGTAGAAAGGCAAGGAGTGCCAGGCCACTGCCACTACATAAGGTTTCTCTTGATTCTGGGCACCTGGGTGGCTCAGCCAGTTAAGTGTCTGCCTTCAGCTCAGGTAGGGTGCTGGGATTGAGCCCCTTTGGGCTCCCTGCTCCGTGGAGAGTCTGTTTCTCCCTCTCCTTCTGCCTTCCTCCCCTCCCGCTCATGTTCTCTATCTCAAATAAATACATAAAATCTTAAAAAAAAAAAAAAAAAGTTTCTCTGACTCCAGACACCTGAGTGATGCCTCACTGAGGAAATAACAGCTTGAGAGGCTTCAGGAGCTGGAACAGCCAAGAAGATAAAAGCACCAAGAGGAGGAGCAGAGAACAGAGCCAAGGAAAAGAAAAAAACAGGAAGAATTGGAGAGAGAAAGAAAAAGAGAGGAGGAGCTTCCCAAGAAGGAACAGAAGCAGAGGGGCCGTGAATTCTTTCCGAATCAGAAAAAGCCCAAGAAGTTACAAGCAGAAGAGCAGAAAAAGCTACAAGAGGAAGTGATGCTGGAAGAGTAGGAGCTGCTGCTCAGAGGAACCTGAGTCCATGGGGTTCCTTGCAGGGCTGCTGGGCTGAGCCAGGACACCTGCCCGCAAGGCGTGGTTGGTCTTGGTCTTGATATTTAGCTCCAAAACCACCTGTTCCTGCTTGGGGCTGCCACCTGTGCGTTTCTCTGAACCATGGAGTCAGTGTCACGACCCACCTCCCCACTTTCCTCGGCTGGTTATAACCATAACAAAAAAAAATAAGTCTAAATACCAAGAAGGAAAAAAAAGCTGGAGAGAGTCCTCAATATTTTTTTATTATTTTAGAAGACTATCAGTGACATAAACATTATATTATTCTTAGCTGCAAAATGCTCAGATTAGTGGACAATGTAACCTAGCCTGGGAGTGGTCACACGCTATTCATACCAGCCCTAGAATTTCTTCTGAGTAACTCCCAACATGGTGTACCAGCACCATCCAACTAAAACATAATACAAACCATACACACATTTAAATCTTTTCCAGTGGTCACATTTTAAAGAACAAAAATAAGTAAAATAAATTTTATAATATATGTATTTAGGCAATATATCCACAAAATAATCATTTGAACCTGTAATCAACCTAAAAACTAAGAATTTTTTTAAAGATTTTATTTATTTATTCATGAGAGATGCAGAGAGAGGCAGAGACATAGGCAGAGGGAGAAGCAGGCGCTTCAAGGGGAGCCCGATGTGGGACTCAATCCCTGGACCGAGGAGCCGGGATCACACCCTGAGCCAAAGGCAGACACTCAACCACTGAGCCACCGGGCGTCCCAAAGCTGAGAGTTTTTTTTATACAAAATCTTTGAAATCCGATGTTTATTTTACATGTACAGCACAACTCAAGCTGTACTAGCCACATTTCCAAGGCTCAGTAGCCACACGTGGCTGGTGGCTCCTGCACTGGACAGCACATGTGTAATTTAGAGTAATGGTTTCAGATGGCATTTTAGCAGTGGTCCTTCTTCTTCAGGTGAAACCTTAAGCTGAATGCTATTGTGTAAACTGACCAGAGCAGGGCAGCCCAGATTGGAGCGTGGAGCACAGTTGGAATCTCAAGAGCCCCACTTCAAATCTGCTCATGGGCGCCCCCCCCCATACCACTTACAGGCAGTCCTTGAGACAAGTCCACAAAAACTCTGCCATACAGTGGCTCCCACCCTCCCCTATCTGCAGTTGACTCCAATCTTTGAAAAAGGGCCTTCTGAAAAATCTTGCATTAAGTAACCATTCATTTGTGTTGTCTTCTTTTTATTCCAGGGGCACCTATTGTTGCTGCTCAAAATTTCTAACCAGAATAAGATAAATGAGAGAATACATTGAATGGGGGGTTGGAGTGGGCGTGGGGTAAGAGGGTGGTGGAAAGTTGGCATTATCACTGGCCATATCATAGTAAATACGGTATTGGCTTTCCATTAGATTTTTTTTTTTATATCATCATTACTAGACGTGTGGGGCCTTTATTCTAACTAGGATTGCCAGATAAAACACTCTGCTTTGATGTGCTAAATCTGACAACCCTAATCCCAATGCCCTAGGGCAGTGCAGTGGGCTGGAGCCCTTGAGTTTTTAATTAAGACCAGGCAACCATCATTAGGTAAATTAGTGTCTCAACCTCAGCCGGTCAAAACAGAACACTAGCTTTATAAGATTTTTTTTTTTTGCAGGGATTATAGAAATTATTAGTGATCTTGTCAGCACAGTTTGAAAAACTATAAATTTCTTTAAGTAGGTTTGAGATTTCCTTGGTGGATTAAGGGAATTCTGAGGATTCTCAGTCCCAGAAGCTCATCAACAAATGCAGACAATGAAATACTATTCAGTGCTAAAAAGAGAAAAAGAAAGCTAAAACATTAGCTGTCATATTAAGAAATGAGGATGCACAAAATTTCCAGGAGAAAATTTAGCAAGCTAAATAAGCAATTTACCAACTAGATTTATTTCATTCACATTTGACTGTCCAATGGTAATAATAATAATAATAATAATAATAATAATAATAATAATAGGGCAGCCCTGGTGGCTCAGTGGTTTAGTGCTGCCTGCAGCCCAGGGTGTGATCCTGGAGACCCAGGATCAAGTCCCACGTCGGGCTCCCTGCATGGAGCCTGCTTCTCTCTCTGCCTGTGTCTCTGCCTCCTCTCTCTTTCTCTGTCTCTCATGAATAAATAAATAAAATCTTTTAAGAAAAAAAAAATAATAAATATGTCAAAGCACTGAACAGGTCAGGGTGGGGATAAAGCCAAATATTACCTTTGTATGCAGTTGGTTCCTCCATAATTAGCTCATTCCTTACCTTTACACATTTAACTTTTTATTTATCCTCCTCACAAAACTGTTTGAAATAAAAATCAAAGCTGGTAGCCAAAACCTCCTATGTCTTTCCAGCTTCCTCTTCCTGTGTGGATGACACCATGGATGTCCCCAGGGGTTGTTCTGCAGCGCTGAACTCATCCCGCAGGGGTTAGTTCCAGGAAAAACTAATAGTTGAATTCTCAATTCTGAGGAAATTTCAAAACAATCTTTTTAGGTCGCACAGTTCTTGCAGATCCTTAGAAGCAATGATAAACATAGGTTGTTAAACTTGGAATAGAAAACATTCTGAAAATTAACAAACTGCCTTTAGCAAAAGGATCTGTACCCTCTACAGATTTTGCAATAAGTCAATATAGGACATGTAACTGGTGACATGTAGGGCCTTTGGGGATCACTCAGGATATAAGCTTCTATGAATTGCTGCTGGTCTTCTGTAAAATAGAAGCAATCTTAAGACACAAATACTGTGACCTAATCTTTTTACTACTTTTTTCTGATTTTTTTCTACTCTGTATTTTTCTTCATTAAAAAAAAAAAATCTTTTGTATTTAAAAAAATTGAAATAAGACACCTAAGCTATATTTCAGAAGAATGTAGGTTAGGAAAAGGAAAGAAGGAAGAAAGAAGGAGGGGAAGATTGATTCTTTTATCAAAAACCACAATATGTTCTAGAACATGTAAGAATTTCTCTATGAAGCTAGAGGTAAGATAAAAATAGAATGATTTTCTCGGATTTCAAACTATACTATACATCTATAATAATCAAAATGGTATGGTACTGGCACAATAATAGACACATAGATTAATGGAACCTCGAAATAAACTGATGCTTACATAGTTAATCTGTAACAAAGGAGGCAAGAATATTCAGTGGGGAAGAGAGAGTGTCTTCGACAAATGGGTTGGGAAAAACTGGACAGACACGTGCCAAAGAGTGAAACTGGACTACTTTCTTACACTCTACACAAAAATAACTCGAAATGGCTTACAGGCTTAAAGGTAAGATCTGAAACCCTAAAACTCCTAAAAGAAAACACAGAGGAAACTCTTGAACATCACAATATTTATCAGCAACATTTATTAG
Source organism: Canis aureus (assembly GCF_053574225.1). NCBI lineage: Eukaryota > Metazoa > Chordata > Mammalia > Carnivora > Canidae > Canis > Canis aureus. The sequence continues at coordinate 82,785,833 of NC_135611.1, read as the reverse complement.
CAGTATTTTTCTGGATCTGTCTTCTCAGGGAAGGGGAACAAAAGCAAAAAAATAAATAATTGGAACTACATCAAACTAAAAAGCTTTTGCACAGCAAAGGAAACGATCAACAAAACAAAAGGACAACCTACTGAATGGAAGAAGATACTTGCAAATGATATATCTGATAAGGGGTTAACATCCAAAATATATAAAGAACTCATACAACTTAACAAAAAGATAATCTGATAGCAAAATGGTCAGAGATCTGGAATACATATTTTTCTGAAGAAGACATACAGATGGCCTGTAGTCACGTGAAAAGATATTCAACGTTATTACTCATCAAGAAAATGCAAATCAAAGCCACAATGAGAAATCTACCTTAGACTGGTCAGAATGACTAGTACCAAAGAGGCTAAGTAATGTCAGGTATTGGTGAGGATGTAGAGAAAGGGGAGCCCTTGTGCACGATTAGTAGGAATGTTTCATGTTCTACTATGGAAAACAGTATGGAGATTTGCCAAAAAATAAAAAATTGAAATACCAAAGGATGCATTATTTTCACTTCTGGGTATTTATCTGAAGAAAATGCACACACTAAGGTAAAAAGATATATGCATTTTAAGTTTACAGCAGCATTCTACAATAGCCAAATTATGGAAGCAACCCAAGTGTCCATCAATAGATGAATGGCTAAAGAAGATGTGGTATATTTATACAATGGAATGTTACTTAACCATAAAAAGGAATGAAATCTTGTCATTCACAACAACATGGATGGACCTAGAGGGTACTATGTTAAGTGAAATAAGTCAGACAGGGAAAGACCAATATCCCATGATTTCACTTTATGTGGAATCTAAAAAAAAAAAAAAAAGATAAATGAACAAATAAGTATACATAATTACAGAGAACAAACAGGTGGTTGCCAGAGGGCAGCGGGGTGGGAGGAGGAGTACAATAGTGAAGTGCATTAGGAGGTATAAACTTCCAGTTATAAAATAAGTAGGTCACAGAGATGGAAAGTACAACATGGGGAATATAGTCAATAATATTGTAATATTATTGTATATTATTTGTGTGGTGACAGATGGTAACAATACTTAGCATGGTGGGCACTTCGTAATGTACATAATTGTTGAATCACTGTTGTATAGCTGAGACTAATATAATATTGTATGTCAACTACACTTTGATTTAAAACTTAAAAATAATAAAATGGCTTTATTAGAAAACTTGTATCACTACAAGCAGCTCCCAATCTAAAAAGCAATTGGATAATAAAGGTTTATTCTCTAAACTGTTGTTCAGAGCTCAGAATTTTTCTTCCATAGAAACATCATAAATGATTGAGCTCAGAGATTAGACATGAAAAGTTGATTTAACTCCATAGTGATTGTGAAGGTCAAGATTCCTGGATCTACTTCAAATGCAACTAACAACTCTGTGCGATATTCTTCTGATGGGAAAACCTATATCAAGTTCCAACTCACAATACCAGACACACTCCATGCCCCCCGTCTATCTCCCTGCTCATTTTGAAATTCTCAGCAAAAACACCAGGACCTTCCTAATGGAATGGTTGAGAATTCAGGTCTCCTGTCTCAAAACCCTTTCTAGAAGTTATCCCTTAATATCTGGGCAAAAGGTAATGCTTGGGTCAATCATTCTTGTGGTCTCTCAATTAGGAGTAGGATATTAGCACCACAAACACAGAGCCTGTAGATTCAGACCTCCTCTATATAATGGGTCATAAGATGTTAAGGCAGATAGTATGATTGAAAGAGCATTGGACTGTGGGTCAACAAATCTGAATTTGATTCTTGACCATTACCTATGTAACCTTAAATGGATAACTTGACATATCTGGGCCTTATTTTTCATTTATTTAAAAAAAATAATAGGGGAACCTGAGTGGCTCAGTCAGGTAAGCATCTGATTCTTGATTTCAGCTCAGGTGGTCTTAGGGTTGTGAGTTCGAGCACTGTGTGGGGCTCCACACTGGGCGTGGATCCTGCTTGAGGTTCTTTCTCTCCCTCTCCCTTTGCCCCTCCCCACCTCTCTACCTCTAAATAAATAAATAAATAAATAAATAAATAAATAAATAAATAAATAATAGCATTCCAATTTTTGAAAAGAAAGTTTCTAGCTTTCAAGAGAATTTCAAAGGAATCTGTCACCACAACCACCACCCTCCCCAAATTAAGAACAACTGGACAAACTGATCTGCTAAATATTCTTAGCCCTGGCATTTTAAATTCTAAGTCTGGTATTTCCTTTTTTTTTTTTTTTTTTTTTTTAAGTCTGGTATGTCTTAGTTAGAGACTGCCTAACCATGATTTTCTCACCGAATGAGTATTGGGACCCTCCAAATCATCTGGTATCATTCTCTTCCTCTATATTAGTAAAACAATAAGCAGAATGACAAAAGTTTTATAAGCTTTCCACATGATTTCTCATTTTCTGAAAATCTTTCTTTTTGCTGTCATAAAAGATCTATTCCTTCCAAACACTCAATTTCCAAATGGGAGTTTACATTGATTGACTAATTGGATAATTTCTAGGTCTTCACTCGGTGTCCTGGAGACTTCCCCCGCCCCCATCTCCTCAATCAATTCATCCTTCTACTTCAATTTTCTTGACATAGTCCTTGCTCCTAAGAGTTTTGAACCCAAGACAGAGGTTGAAATCTAAGGTCAGCCCTCATAATTTAGAATCTTTTTCTTTCTTTCTTTCTTTCAGGAAAAGGAGCATGGAATTGCTTATCCTGCGTGTGGAGTTACCACCTAATGGGAGGAATCTGTGCCTCAGACTGTCTGGTGGGGGAATACAGAGTGGGAAAGGTACAGAAAGCTGGACATGGTGTGCCTTCCTCTACTTCTGCAGAGGCATGGGAGCTAGTTTTGGCCTGTCATTCTGGGCAAAGTCAAAAAGTCCTAAAATTCCTACACTTGCTCTAGTTTTATAATCTTCTACCTCTGCATCATGGAATAATTGTGCTACCCACCAGTGGCCTCAATTTCAGTCAAAGGAAGTGAGATGACCTGAGATAAATAATGGAGAAATTAGATAAAAAGGACCTCAGATTTACCTTTACATTCATTGCTCATGACCTTAGAAGTCCTGTTAGGAACACCACATCAGAATTAAGAAGTTTTGGAGTGCCTGGGGGCTCAGTGGGTTAAGCATCCAACTCTTCATTTCTGCTCAGATTATGATCTCAGGGTCTTGGGATTGAGCCCATGTCAGGCTCTGTGCTCAGCATGGAGTTTGCTTGAGATTCTCTCTCTCTCTTCCTTTGCCCTCCCCCCACTCAAGCTTGCTCTCTCTCTCTCTCTCTCTCTTGCTTTCTCTCTCTTTCAAATAAATAAATTGAAGAAGAAGAAGAAGAAGAAGAAGAAGAAGAAGAAGAAGAAGAAGAAGAAGAAGAAAGAAGAAATATCTTCTCTCCTACCCCTCTGCTGTCTGACCTGAAATGCCTGAATAATGTCAGAACTACACAACTGCTGTTGGTCTTTCATTTCCTGCCCCCCTGCATGGTGTACTAAGAGAGATATTGTTTCATTTCCTTGCCTAGAAACCATGGATATTCTGAGTTCACTAACTTCTTGTGTTTCCAAACTTTAGAAATTAAGTAAATCTCGCCATGGTGAAATTAACATGATCCAACATATTCACATTAGGAGCTCTCATTAAATCCTTACACTTTGGAGAAACTGAGGATCAGAAAGATTAAATAATTGCTAAAGATCACATGAGTAGTAAGTAACAAAGCTGGGATTGAAACCAGGGGGCCTGGTGGCTAATCCAGGATTTGGTAAAATAATTACAGCTGAGAAAGCACTTTATCAGCACCCGAAATATGCCAAAGTGCTCAACAAAGGCAATTTCCATTCCTTCCTTTTCTACCATACCATCCTTCCAAAGCACAGAAGTAAAATAGGAAGATATCTTCCCTTATCTACATTTTTAGCACCACCGAAGGAGCAATTTGTCAGATAGGAAGCCACTTTCTCCTTCTCTCTCAACTATTGTCACTGAGAATTCACTGTTTCAGATGAACAGTCACAAATATTATAATGAGGCAGGGCCATAAGAATCTAATAACCACAGAGGCAAATCAGCTTAACGTACATGAGTGAAGGGTGTCGGGTCAAAGAAAAATCCCAGCACAGGCTTGATAAAAAGTCGAATTTGAAAAAAAAAAAAAAAAGTCGAATTTGAGTGTCATCTATGTTGGTGACATCAGAGCTAGTGCTGAGGACTCAATCAACCAGGAGAGCACAAAAAGAGGGCCACTGCGGTTCAGCTGTCTGTGATGCTGCCATGTGGGAGTGATGACAGTGTTGACAGTGTAATTTTTAAAGAGAAACTAGGAACTGATTTACAAGTGAAATACTCTAATTTTGAAATGTGGGCAGTGAATCAAAAGTTTTTTAAACTGTGAAGGTCAATTTAGTATGAGCCAGACAAAACTTGTTCTTGACCAGATACAGCACATGAGCTGTCAGTTTGTAACTTAAGCTATTCTAGAAGCCTGTTCTCCCACTCTTGTTACCAGTGGATCTCAGATGGAAAGAGCCATCAACGGTTTCCTTCAAGTGAGAACAGTTGGGTCTGTGTTTCATTCTCAACAGTTAAAATGGACCCAGAACAAGCTCTCTTTCTACTATCCCCCACATGCCTCTCTCCCTCCCTCATGGGGCCAAGATGGAACTCGCACCAGGGAACTCCAGTGCCTTGTTAATTGATCCACACTCAAAAAGAATCTCCTGATTGTTCTTAACAGGGGGACAATTTTACCTGTGAAAAATGCCACGAAAGCTGCGTGGAATGCAAGGGACCTGGAACCAAAAACTGCACCGTGTGCCCCGCCAGCCTGCTGCTGCTAATGGATGATGGCCGTTGCCTACAATGCTGTAATGTCTCTGATCCCTCCCACACCCAGGAGTGCTGTGACTGCCGGGACACCACAGGTGAGGGGAGTTGAAGAGCAGGCTGCAGAGGAAGGGCCTCTCTTCTGTAAGGGGATGAGAGCAGAGGGGAGAGGAGGATGGAAAGCTCTGGAGAATAAATAGAGCTACCTTTTTATGGAGTGCCTGCAATGTGTTTACTGTACCTAGAGTTTTCTGTCCATCAATTCATCTAAGCAATTTTTTTTTATTTTTAATTTTTTTAAATGTATTTATTTGAGAAAGAGTGTGTGGGAGCACAAGCAGGGAGGAAGGCCAGAGAGAGAGGGAGAGAATCTTCAAGCAGACTCCCCACTGAGCCTGGAACCCAACTCAAGGCTTGATCCCAGGACCCAGAGATCACGACCCGAACTGAAATCAAGAGTCAACAGCTTAACCAACTAAGCAACACAGGTGTCCCAAGTAGATTTTTTTAAAATGGTCTCTAATCACATGCTCTACCTGCTGAGCCAGCCAGGTGCCCCTGTAAGTAGATATTATTAATACCGTTTTTCAGATGAGGAGACCAAGGCTCTAAGGGTTTGATTAACATACTCCAGTCCATTGCAATGTTAAGGGCTCATCTGGAATTAGAATATAGGCCCTTTGGACTACAAAGCCTGCATTCTTTCCACTGCTGTGCTACCTCTAAAATAAGAACTCAAGTTCATCTAGAATCTCATTTTTTTAATTAAAGATTTTATTTATTTATTTTAGAGAGAGAGAGAGAGAGAGAGAGAGGGCAAGTGAGCAAGCAGGGGGAGGGGCAGAGGGAGAAGGAGAATCTCAAGCAGATTCCCCACTGAGCGTGGAGCTGGACTCAGGGCTCCATCTCACAACCCTGAGATCATGACCTCAGCTGAAACCAAGAGTTGGACACTTAACCAACTGAGCCACCCAAGTGCCCCCAGAATCTCATCTTTATAAATTCACTTTCTTCTTTTTATCCTTCCCTCCTGGGGAAATAAAGGAAAAGAATTATCAAAAAAGCTGATACCAATATTACCTTGATTCTTCTGTAGACTCATTCTATGGAAGTTAGCCAAAATCTAAGGCTCCTCTTAGAGACTTAAGGTATTTTTAAAATGAACTTTCGTCAAAGCTAGAAAGAAACAAAACCCCTTTTACCAATTCCCAGGCCCCCAGCTGTCTCCTACCTCCAACTCCATCCATATGCATATGGGTACTTGGTCTTCATAGGCCACAAACTCAGAAAGATCCCAAATGGGGTGATTCCCTCTTAAAAGTATATATGTATATTTTTAAGATATATATATATATATATATATATATATATATATATATATGTTTATAGATATATATTATCTATACTTATAGATAGATTATACATATATATTATATATTTTAAGAGATATATATGATTAATATATTTTTTATTTATATATATATTTTTTCTTAAAATATATTCTCCAGTCCAAAAGCAGATCATTTCTCTGGGGTTCAGATGTATCATGGCCTGACAAAGAGACATCATATTAATGTGAGCCTGTCCATAAGTGAAGTAAATCTCAGACCCATAGCTGGTACTAGTCATTTTTAATTTTTAGTGGCCTTTTATATTAAATTCTAAAGATTATATTTCCAAAAACTGATTATTTCCTTCTTTTAGCTTTTCTACCCCTACAAACAGCTGGTTTCCCCAGCCCCTCATACATATCCACCTTCAGGGTATGATTGCCTGATATCCACACTATGTCAGCTAAGAATAATAACCCTCATTACATCAATGGCTTTAAATGAAACCAGAAGTGTGTGCACATTGGGTGCAGAGTTTCTTCAGAAACGTTCCAACTAAGAACTATTTACTCAGCTTTCCTGGGCCTTCTGCAACACTTGGAGATCCACCTGGGGCAACTCTGCACAAGTCTAAATACTCTTGATTACCTGCCCATTTTTTTTACTGAGACACACTCTGCTCCTTCAAAGAAACCAGATCACAGAGTCTGACCCTAACTCTGCAGACCTAAGCCTGGAGAAGAGTAGGACATGATTGCATATGGTGCCTTAGTAATTGAAACAATCTTGAAACATATTTTATTGATTCTCCTGCCCTAGGCAGTATTTATCTCCAAGTACTGCACACAGATTGCTTATCCATCCCTCGGGCGCTTTAGTATTTCCTCCAGAGAAAAACTCTGTGCTGGTATTGCTAATGACAAAAACAATTATGATAGTGCTATTATTTTAGAAGAGGAAATTCTGCTTGATGGGCAAAAATCCCATGAGAATGAAAGTTGGGATAAAATAGGCAACTTTTTTATCACCAGCAAAAAGAGTGGGAAATACACAGTGGTGATGAATCAGATCCAATTGGCCAGTATGTAATTAGCAAAAATAATTGCCCCTAAAATAATTGGCAGCAGAATTACATCCATTAAGCTAGTATATATAACATACCTAGATTTTCATAAAAGAATCCTGGGGGCAGACCCAGGTCGTTTAGAAACCACTTACGGAAAACTTACCCTGTATTTTAACTTGTACATCCAACAGAGCCTGCTAGTTTTTTCCCTGGTGCTCTCATACTCTTTTATTCTCGCCTCTGGTGAGTTAAAGAAGAGGGGAAAAGAAGTGGGTAACTTACCCAAATCATACCACCTGAATAAATGAGTGAAAAGTAAGAAAAATGAGCTCATCACTGAACTTGTTGTTTGGTCCTTCATTCTGTGAGTTTTGGTTACTCCATGTTCTTGATCAAGGCATTGAAACAGAGACCAGTGAATGAACAACAAGGGGCAGAGCTCTCAACTTCAGAAATCTGAATTATGATAGAAGAGTCCCCTATTATTAAACTTGGTAGTTAGAATTTAAAGAAACTGACTCTCTTCCTGTCAGATTAGAGCTACAGAATGCCATGACACCAAAAACACAGTTGTCAGAATGTTTGCCCAAATGTTTCCAGTCTATAGCATGCAATTTGGATTCCTGGGTTCAAATTCTGATTGCTTCACAAACAAGTTTTTGCCTCTACCAAGTGACAAGTCACTTCCTCTCTGTGGGCCTCAGTTTCCTCAACTGTCAAGAAACAGATTGACGTAATTAATTTCTTTTTTTTTAATTGTTTCATTGAGTGCTACCAATTTGCCCGAGTAACACAACTTGATATTTAAAACAAATCTTTGGGGGTTCCAGGGTGGCTCAGTTGGCTGGGCATCAGACTCTTGATCTCAGCTCAAGTCTTAATCTTAGGGTCATGAGTTCAAGGCTCTGTGTTGAGCCCTCCACACTGGGTGTGTGGAGCCTAATTAAAAATCAATCAATCAACCTTATTCTCCAGTTGATTTGCCTTTTCTCTACATTCAGCTGTGAAGTCTGTTCTGCTAGTCTTTGGGTCATTTCCTGGGTTATTTACATTGATGTGGGTATTATCTAGATGTGTTGAGGTGACCCTAGGATCCCCCTACACCACCATCTTCTCTGGAATTCTGACCTAAGTAATTTCTAAGGCCCCACACAGCTTCAAGAGTCAATGGTTTGGGGACACCTGGCTGGCTCAGTCAGCAGAGCAAGTGACTCGTGATCTTGGGATCATGATTTTGGGCTCTACATTAGGCATAGAGGCTACTTAAAAAAAAAAAAAAAGTCAATGGTTTTATAAATAATCTTCTCTGCCCTTAAATATCGGACCAGGTTGAAGATACCTGGGGAGAGGGATCAGTCTTAGAGAAAGTAGGAGTTGAAACAAAAAACAGCATTTAGCAGTAACTGAAGCACGAGCCCAGATGGAATATTTTTCTTAAGAGGGAAATAGAAAAATCGATTGGTCAGATTGGAGACTTGGTGACTGACTCACAAGGTATGAGGATGAGGGGACTCTATTTCTCAAACTGACCTTCATCCTAGAAGGGTTTGTTGGTATCACCAGATGCCAACTGGGACTCTCAGGGGGGTACACAATGCAATTCTGTAGCATGGTGTGCACTCTAGGAAAATCAGAGACAGTGATTCTACCATTTTGGTTTTCAAAGAGAAAGCAAAGCTTTTTACCTCAGAAATTAATTTTCCTCATTCCATTTCTTCTCCTCCACCCTTCCCCTCTCTGCCCTTCTTCCAACAGAGGAGTGTATCCTTCAGTCAAGTGAAATAGGGCCTGCCGGTGAGCATACCAAGACTGCCCTGTTGATCACATCCTCCGTTATGCTGGTGCTTCTGCTCGGGGCAGCTGTGATTGTCTGGAAGAAATCCCGGGGCCGAGGTGAGCCCGTGGCAAAGCCCGGCTATGAGAAGCTGGCTGACCCTAATAAGTCATATGTGTCCTATAAGAGCAGTCATCATCAAAGCACCAGCTTTGAAGAGGATCAGGTGATTGAGTACAGGGACAGGGACTATGATGAAGATGATGATGATGACATCGTCTACATGGGCCAAGATGGCACTGTTTACCGGAAATTTAAGTATGGGCTGCTGGATGATGATGAGGAGGATGAGCTGGAATACGATGATGAGAGTTACTCCTACCAGTAGGCAAGAGGCCACCCCCCCCCAACTCTGCCCCGTTCCACTCACAGGCATGTATGCGGGTGTTACAGTTTGGGGGTTTTATCACCACACAACAGGCTGACGTGTGGGTGTTTGTATTGGTCCCCTTAACCACAAGTCCAGCTAGAGTATGGAAGAAAGCTGAAATAATTAGTTCTTCTTTGGAGTGGCTAAACTCAACCAACCATAACTGAGAAACAAGGATAAAATTCAGAGGGATTTTTCTCAGAATAATAAATCAAAATTACAGAAAGTAAAAAAAAGTGAGATTTGTACATTTCATGAGATTAAAAAAAAAAAAGTGGACCTATTAGGGATTCTGTTTCTCAGCTATGTTGCAGAGATATTTTCTGCTTTCTGGGATTCTGATATTTCTATAAATGATTTTCTGGGGGGATGGGGAGACAAAAGAGTTGTTTGTCTCAGGAGATTTTTCTCCCCCATTAGCTATCTTTAGGCAAAGGTCAGTTCTGTTAGGACCAGCTAAAGGTTTTCCTCCTCATGCCCTTTATCACTGGCCTCCAGACTGTCCCTGGGGAGCAGAAGACACTACCTGCGCTAAGGGTGTTCACAACCTACTTGGAGATGAGGCACGAAAAGGGAGCCAGCATCAGAGCCAAGGAACTATGTGCTCCCTGGGCTCTGGCTCCTCTGTAGGAATCCACAGTCACTGTCCTAGGGCAGAGCAAGCTCAGGCAGGACAAGGGAGCAGCAAGCCAGTAGGACAGGAATCATTACATTCCCAAGAATTGCAGCATTACACTCTCATGATTTTTGTGGTCGGAAACACCAGCTAAGACATTAAGTAATAAAAGAAAAATGGTAGTGTTAACCCAACATAAAATGGGATAAAATGACGAGAACTACATCCACTCTGAAAAAAAAAGTTTTTAGCTACCAAATCAAAAAGCTTTCGACAGCCTGTCACAGACTGAGAGCTCCCTGAGAGACGTGCAAACAACTTGTTAATATTAAGAGGATCCTTATAGAAAAAGTTGGAACGGATTCTCTAACGTGGGAAATCCCAACGTCCTGCTTATGAGCCTAATCCAGCCGCCCACTGGCCTTCCAGCACTCTCTACCACTCTGATCCATTTCTAGACATTCTAGGCTCTCCTTGGTCCACTCTCCTGTCAAGTACATGCTTGGATTTGTGCACTGGGCCATTGTGTGAAATTATATACTCAGGATTTTGCAGATTTTCTTATCCAAGCAGAAGTTACAGGCAGTCCTGTGAAGGGATCACGAAAAATGACATTTTCAGATGACAATGCTGCTCATTAAAAAATTTGTCACACACCTCCTATGTAATAGATATCGAGCTACATAATTCCTTTAAGATGAAAATCACCCCACTTAATACCATGACTGCATGAGTTTAGCACCATTATTATCCTGTTTTTATAGGAAACCTAAGACTTTTGAGAGAGTAAGTAAATAGCCCGAGGTCACAGAAAGCTAATCAAGATTCAAGGAAAAAGAATGACCCTGAAGTGCATAGTCTTAGTAGCTATACTATACTGGCATAAAATAAGAAGCAACCTAAATGTAGTAAAAGAGTGTATATTATCTTATTTCATGATATAGCAACAATTTTACCCTTACTAAATTCATGCATTCTCCTTTTCTTTTAATATAACGTATCACTGATGCAGAAAATCTCTGTGAAGAAGCCTTCCATGTATGGAGGCCTCAGTGTTTCTTTAGGGGAATTCTCTTAAAACAAAGGTTGGCAAACTTTTCTCTCGAAAGGGCCAGATAGTAAATACTTTAGGCTTTGCACAACCATCAACTCCGCCATGTGGCACAAAGGCAGCCAATCCAGAACAAATAATGGGCTGTGTTCCAATTAAACTTATTTAGGGGCACTGAAATTTGGATTTAAGGTAATTTTCACATATCATGAAATATTGTTGTTCTTTTGATATTTTTTTGTCTTCCAGCACTTAAAAATGTAAAACCATTCTTAGCTTAGGGGAGTCCAAAAACAGGTAATGGGCCAGACTGGCTAACAGACGTAGCCTGCCGACCTCATCTTAAAATATATATATATACATTCTCAAGAGTCCATGTGTTTTTATACACATATGATATACTTCCAGCATTTTTGATCATTTAAAATCATCTCTTCAAAATCTATCTGAAGTTCTAATAGTTCTCTTTTCAATCCTTAGAAGTTAAAAATAGGTGTAAGATAGCCATCGTATCAATGGAAGCCTTTCTTATCCTTTGCTGTAAAATTACAGATTTATAGTCTATGCAAAAGAGTAATTTTGTTCAATTTTGTTCTGTGTTGTTCTTCTTCCCTGATTAATTCTAAATCCCTGATAGACTGAGTTGGACCATTTCTTTGTGCAGCCTGGAAACTGTTTCCCAAGGGAAAAAAAAAATCTGTGTTTATGAAACTCAGGTAAAGATTAAATGAGGTTGAGATAACCATGAATACAAAGAAAAATTGTGTTGTTACCTTATGTGAGCCTGGTAAAAAGGCTAGTATTGTGTGTTGGTACTGTCTGACATCTTTCCTTCTTTGTTCTTGATCATGCCACGTTATCTTCAGACTTCTTTTGGATACTATGTGAACAACTGTCTAAAGAGATAAATACGCGGTTGGAAAACAAAGTCACTTTTTGGTTTTCTGTTTGCAAATAATTTGGAAATATTAAGAGGATCTTATAGACTGGAAATGCACCAAGAGGCTGAGCAAGGGCTTGGAAGGTTCCAGTTCATATAAAGCAATTTTAAAATTGGAAACAAAATTAAATCAAGACCAGATAATGGAATGGGGACTGGCTTATTAACAGCTTATTTCAGAGCACATTGTGTGCTTGGTAGTATCCTTTACCAACTAAGGTACACACTACAATGCTGTTTGTTAAGAGCACTGTTTTTCTTCTTTTTGTCTTTCTATTTTCAATGACTAAAGCTAGTTATAGCAGTTATGAAGCTTCTTCCTAAAAATCGGTCCAATCTGTCAACCCCACCATCACTGACTCAGTTAGGTCCATAGTCTCTCTCATCTGGACCTTTCCTGCTTCCTCCTGAATTTTGCTGAACTTCAGTCTTTTTATTTCTTCCAATTTACCCTCTATCCCTCTATCAAAGATCCACCAGATCTTTGGTCCACCAGCCCATTGCATTCAGGGCTCCCCACCATCCATGCTGACTTTGACATTCAAATATTGCAAGACAGAGCCACTGCTTCTATTACCCACCAGTTCCCACCTCTCCTTATTTTCCAGATTCCCCATGTGTCCTGAATTGCTTCTAAGCTATCCAAGACAACATCTTGTTATTTCCCATCCTTGGGCACACATTGTTCATTCTCCTTGGAATATTCTTCCCTCACATTGACCAGTTGGAAACTTCCCGACCATCCTTTAAAATCATTTTTCCTTCCTCTAACTTCTCCTGGGAGGTCTCCTTTGACCACCTTGAAGATCAATCACTTTCTCACCTCTCTGCTATCTATATGCTCTGTGCATACAGTTTCTCACATCACATTGTGATGTAACTATTTAATTATATATCTGTATCTACTAAAAGAGGGGTAGCTACTTGATTCCCTAGGGTGCCAACTATTCTCTTTCCAGAACCTGGCACAATGCCCAGAATTTGGTGAGAAATCAAGAATTCTTGGGGGAATTGAATTATAAGAAGCCAGGGTTCACATATATGAAACAACTAGACAATGATAATGGTCCTGAGTGCAGAGTTAAGTGGGAAGGAGGAGGAGAGGTGGTGTCAGTTAAGCAGGAGAAGTACAAGACAACTGCAAATTCAAGCCTTAGGGGGTGGGTGCTTTCATGGGGGAGATTCGTTCTTTGGCTTAATTTGAAAAAGAGGATGTGGAAGATAGTCCTCAAAACACTCACTGAAGTTAATAAGTAGTTGATCTGAATTTCATGATGGGAGTAGTGATAATATTAGTTTACCAAGTATGTATTAAGAATTGACTATGTGCCAGACATCGTTCTAGATCCTAGGAAACACCAGCAAGTGGAACCAACCAGATCTTGGGTCCTAAGGAGCTTCTGATCTAGTTTGGGAGAAAAAAATAAATCATAACAATACCATTTTTGATGCCTTCTATGTGTCAGACATAGTCATAGGCACTTTTTTCATATGATCTTATTTAATCTTTACAACACACGTGCTATGGAGCAGTAATATGATTCTCTTACAAATGGATAACCAAGGTGGTGTCAGAATGTTTGCAAGTGGTCCAACTGGGATTTGAATCTAGGACTTTCAAGTCCCTGTTTTTTCTTCTAACTGAAGAATGAACCTAGCCTCTGTCAGTAATCCTTGTATCTCTTCCATTTGGAGGTTAGTTTTAACTCCAAATGAATAGAATTTATAGGAACAATGAATCACCAAGAGTGATGCCAGTGAAGCATGAATGAGATCCTGCAGTTCAAGGGCATCATCTTGCCTGAGGGTCAAGGACGAAACAAATTCTTTTAGGTAATTGTAGACATTAACTATATATAAGTTAACACATTAAAACTCAAGATAAAGACTTAAGTCCTTATTGCATAAATTTGACACTGAAATAGACATTTCAAGATCTGTTCTGAGTTAAGGAGGTCTGCTCCAGAGTTCATGAAAAAAGAAACTGCAGTGTCCTACCCAAGCTTAGATGCCATCAATTAAAATAAACAGTATTCTGCATTTTCACTAAAATGAAATAAATAGATTGTGTTTCAAAGAGAAACAAGAATTCTGTTAATGCCTGCCTGGCACAGACTTTGAATCTAACTGATCACCACATATCAACAACATCTGATAAGGAATAAATGAGGCCAAAATTTAAGGATGTATTTGGGGTTTCACATTTAAAGCTACGTATGGGGATCCTTGGGTGGCACAGCGGTTTAGCGCCTGCCTTTGGCCCAGGGCGCGATCCTGGAGACCCAGGATTGAATCCCACATCGGGCTCCCGGTGCATGGAGCCTGCTTCTCCCTCTGCCTATGTCTCTGCCTCTCTCTCTCTCTCTCTCTCTCTCTCTGTGACTATCATAAAAATAAATAAATAAATAAATAAATAAATAAATAAATAAATAAATAAAGCTACCTATGTCTACCTTGCATTGTTCTCAACATAGGAAAAAAAAAAAAAAAACACACCAACAAAAAGTTATACAGATGAAGAAGAAAGATAAGAGGGATGACGTCTGTTTTGTTTACTTCTATTTCCTTAGTGACTTACAGATCTAATGGTACAAAAGCAAATATCTATTGATATAAAGGCAAATATCTGTTGAGTGATTATAGGTATAAAAACAATTGCATATAGGTGCCTCGTGAGCTCAGAGTATACACCAAAACTAGGTCCTGTGGCCAACCTTAGCTGTAAAGAAGGCTTGAAAGCAAATATCTGATAAAGAGTAATGAGATTGATTACCCTGCTGTGTTTAGAAAAATCATGACTCATCTTCTGGGACTTTGCCATCCATAATTAAAGTTTTCCATTGTCGAAAAATAAAATAAATAAAAATAAATAAAGTTTTCCATTATCAAGGAAGAGGAAAGTAGAGCAGTGGAGCTGTTAGATAAACCTGATAAGAATGTCCCTCACTCTAACAAAAGTGTTCATTGATAAGAGCTGACCCCAGCTGCCAAAGGGAACTGATAGAAGGCTAATTAAACCATTCCATGGAGCAAATGTGTGTCTGTAAAGAAGAGAATGATAATGCAAGAGCAGAACAAGATGGAAGCCAGGAGAATTACCAGCCCTCTATGACACCGTTATCAGGGAAGCCTCTTCCCTGGCCAGGAGTGGGATTCTGCACCAGACATAAATTCTGCTGTATCCTTGAGGCTGCTTTTAGTTAAAAATTACAGAAAGGTCAGCCCAAACAGGTTTCAATACAAAAGGAATTTGTTGGCTCATTTAATCAAGAAGCCTAGGGTGGGATCGAGTACTGCTGGAATGGAGCTCAAACCATCCTCGGGTTCTGGTCGACCTCCATTGCTCCTCCCTGTCTCTTGCTGTGGAGGCCCCCTTTCCAGTGAGAAAGGGGGCCTCTGCTCAATGTGACAAACTTTGCATTCTCTTGGGTCCACCTACCATAGGAAAAAGTCCCCACCTTACCCCGATGCAAGTCTCAAGAACAACTTTCATGGTATCTCATTGGTTCAGAAAAGGCATTTGCCAGTTTCCATGGTGTAAATACACCCATTGTGGCCAATTTCAAGGTTCGAACATGATGTCACTTGATGTAGAGCCTGGAAGAAATGTGAAGCAGCAAACCCTTACAGTATTTCTGCCATACAGACGCCTTAGAAACAAAAATAGCCTCAGGAGCATAACTAATAGTAAAATGTAAAATGATTAGAAAGTGATGAGTTTGGGGTATTTGTTACCTATGTTTCTAATATAACCTCTTCAGTTGAAAGTTTTATAACTGAATTTTTAATAATTGCCATGTCTGACAACTGACTCAGAAGATTCCTGAACAATTAACAACTAGCTTTCAGCGGCCAGGACGAGCCAGCTTCAACACACCATGTTTTTTAGATAGAATCTTTCCGTCTGTGAGTTCTGTCTTATCAAATCTCTTATCCAGAAATTCCTGTCTTTTTTACAAAATAATTACTTGTTTGCTCGTTTCCACCAGCAATCAAAGTAAAACAAATTTAACGAATAATAATGTTTTAGCAAAGACTTTTTTTTTCTTTTAAAGATTTTTTTATTCATGAGAGACACAGAGAGAGAGGCAGAGACACAAGTCGAGGGAGAAGCAGGCTACCTGCAAGAAGCCCAGGATCACGCCCTGAGCCAAAGGCGGACACTCAGAGATGAGCCACTCGGACATCCCTAGCAAGGACTTTTAATTACAGCACACGATTCTGGAGTTCTGTTCCAATGCTACCTGTAGTGACGTGGACTGTCTTGTGTATTACTTGGCAGAGAGTAAGCCAATGTATTCATTTGTATTACTGTATAAGAAACTACTACATATATAGCAACTTCAAGTAATATGCATTTATTATTTCACAGTTTTATAACCCAGAAATGCAGGTAGGCTTGACTGAGTTCTCAGCTTAGAGTCTCACAAGGGCAAAATCAAGATGCAAGCCTCTTACCTGGAGGCTTTGGAGAAAAACCATTTTGCAAGGTATTCAGGTGGCCAGCAGAATTCAGTTTCTGGGAGCTCTAGGATGGAGGGCCGCACTACTTTTCTGGCTGTTGACCAGGGATCACTTTTAGTTCCTAGAAGCCTCTCTGGAGTACCAACTCCATTTACAAAAAAAAAGTTTCACTTTTCTTATAATTTAAAGCAACTTTGAAGTAATTTACACTCTAAAAGTAAGTTTATAAAGACTATACAAAATATGCTACAATAGTTACAGGTAATAATAAGCAAGATATAAAAGTTTAAATAGACTACCATTTCAAGTGTATTTCTAAAATTAAAAACCTTATGTGGATTATGTAGGCTGAACTGTAGAAAACAAATAAACAACATTATCTGCCCCCCCCCAAATAGTTTAATATTAAAGTGAAAAAAACAAATGTGTATACAAATAACCCAAGATGAGGGGCAATGCAAGCAATGCAATAATTCGGGGGGCAGGGACAATAAAACCATTAGAACATAGAGGCTGTGAGAAAAAGCAAATTGATACCTCTACATGCTTTTGTAGAGGGAAAAGACATTTATTCTCCCAATAATACAAGTGGGAGAATAAAAGTGTCTGCCAACCTCAGTAAGAGTGAGCACTAAGCCTCTATCTCAACTTTCCTGGCCTCTGTAAACGGACAAGCACACCTTGGGCACCTAGCTGGCCCAGTCGACAGAGCATTCGACTCTTGATCTCTGGGTGGTGAGTTTGAACCCCATGTTGGGTGTCAAGATTACGTAATAAAAAATAAAACCATAAACACTTCTCACATGAACTTGAACCCACAGATCTATTTCAGCTACATGTGATAAAGACTATCGGTCATCCTGCATCCTCTGCAAACCTGGGGAGGTTATTGCAGAGGCAGACCTGGCAAGCAGACACTGTATGTGGTGGACTCCACTTTCTCTTTGCATCATTTCCCCTCGTGTTCTTGTTTCTCAGGGAACCAGCGAGCCTAAGTGGGAAAGTTGCACAATTTTCCAAAGACTTTGGCTCAGGGGCAGCTCCATGATGTGCCCTCACTGCAGTTTCTCTTAATAATAATAATAATCTCATGCTATCCATTCAGAAACTATTCCTAAGAATGAAGACCCCCTTTTTAAAAAATCTTGGTGGGTGATGCCCCAACTAGACTCACCACTTCTGTATTCAGTTTTATAAAGATGATTTGGCATCACAGAAATACCATGAGTTTGAGAATTAAAGATTCCTGGAATAGAATTCCAGCTCTGACCCTTTCTCATGTGGAATCTTGAGCAAGTTACTGAAGTTCTCTGATTCCTCACTTTGTGTGGAAAACTTGAACTCCAGACCCTGCAAGGTTGCCAGGAGGAATGAATGACATTAACGTATGCAATGCGCCTGGTATACAGAAGGGGTCCTATAACTGCTAACGTCCCGCCGCTCCCTCTCATCTCATTTTAGTAGCAGTGAAAGCTTCTTTAATAGTCTCCCTCCCATGAGCCTGTATCTTGAAAGGATTTGTGAGGCAAGATCACATGAGGGAGAGAAAAGTAGACTTAATCTTCCCTACACACTTAATCTGGAAGCAAATACACACCCCCTGAGCCCCTTTTGCCTTCTCCTGCAAAGCAGATACGTTGGGTGAGTGGCTTTATATAAGCATGTCATTAACCGGATTTTCTTACTTGATTTCTCAGCAGATAGGGAAACAGGAGACTTATTCTTTCAGAAATCAGTGCTTTGTTTCAAAGCCAGGAGGAAATCAACCCATTCCTCACTGAAGTGATAAAAGTTTTGGCTAAAGGGCCACACAGTCAATAAACATGTTGGCCAAATGTTTGACCTCTAATAAAATGTGTCCATCTCTCCACACCTTCTCATTCTAAAAAGCAACCTCGGCTCTGCTCCCAGCAGAACAGTGTTTTGTTCTCATTGTTTTGGGTAATCTTCACACCCAACATGGGGCTCGAACTCATGACCCCGAGATCAAGAGTCGAGTGCTCTCCCAACCGAGCCAGCCAGGTGCCCCAGAATAGCTTCCTCATACAAATCCTATGTATACCTCGACCATCCAAGAGAATCCACGCTTCTACAGTACACACCCCTCTTTCCTCCCCAAGTCATGAAAAACTCACATTAGAGTTTGCCTACGAAGCCACAGGGAATCTTCCGAGTGTGCTGAGAACATGGACCAGGAAGAACAGCAGTCAAGCTATTTCTAGGTCACCTTGACTATGAATCCATGTAGAAAAACCTTTAGGCTATAGGATTCGAAAGCCGTCTGAGAAGAGTCAGGAAAGTAGGCCTGTCTGGACAGTGGAGCTGAGAACCCATGAAAGCATCCTCTCCTTTGTCTCTTTGGCCCCCAAATGGCTGTGAGTGGAGGACAGCCTTGAGGACATCTCGGTCCCCACTGAACACAGCCAGCTGATGCCTGGCAGCGAGGAGCCATGGACCTCAGACGTCAGGCTGCAACTGGAGCTCTACCAACAGGACAGGCAACAGCGGCAGATCATCAAGTCAGACAACCAGGTGGACCGGTTGCAGCAAAACCCCACAGTTTGGGTGCCCTAAGACGGTCCACAGGTGGCGCAGCTGACCCCTGAACAACACGGGTTCCAAAGGCGTGGGTCCACCTGCCTGTGGATGTTTTCACTAAGTACACAACAGTACTGCGAATCTGTTTCCTCTTCCTCGTGATCTTTTTTTTAATATTTTATTTATTTATTCATGAGAGACACAGAGACAGAAAGACAGAGACATAGGCAGAGGGAGAAGCAGACTTCCCCTGAGCCTGGAGCCTGATGTGGGACTCAATCCCAGGACCTTGGGATCATGACCTGAGCTGAAGGCAGATGCTCACCCGCTGAGCCACCCAGGCGTCCCTTCCTCATGATCTTCTTAATGACATCTTCCTTTCCACAGCTCACTTTAATACAGCAGTATTACAAGTATATCACACATAACATACAAACCAGGTGTTGATCGACTGTCGATGTCATCAGCAAGGCTTCCAGTCCACAATAGGCCATTAGCAGTCAAGTTTTGGGGGAGTCAAAAGACATGGGTGGATTTTTGATGGTGTGGGAAATGGGCGCCCAACTCCCAGGCTGCCCAAGGTCAATTGTATTTAGTTTGGGTTCCAGACTGCAGGTCTTGGGGTGGCAAGCTTCTAAGGGGGGGTAAGGGGCTTGAGGACTGTTTTCAGTATTGATGTGTTCCTCCAGCAAAGGAACACAGAAAGCAAACCAAATTGCTAATCAACAAGTGGCCGGGCAAAGAATCCTGGACAAAGGAGTGTTCAGCTGGACTCTGTGATGCACATCCTATGAGGGGTCTTTGTGGCTGCTACTCCTCGGATGCTCCAAGTACACTGACTTTCCCTCTCTCAGCCTGGGATTGGAATTTTTATTCCCTGTGATCCCTTTGGCCCAACTCTGTGCTGAGTCCTTCACTGCCTCTGTGACTTCCCTTTGCAGCACAGCTGTATAACATCTGGATAATTTCTCCTTCCTGTTTGTTGATTTTCGCTTTTCAAGAGCTGTTTGCTCTTTGCCTGTTGGATCAGCTCCATCCCCTGTAGGTGGATCTCTGGTGGCCTTAAGTAGGCTTGTCACCTTACATTTTCTCGTGAGCACAAATGGAGCTAATGTGTGTGAAAGTCTGTTCTAAGCTGTAAGGTGCTACACCAAGGTGATCATTTCTCTGTTCACCTGTGTTGTCACTTATCCTGTGGAAACTGGGACATTATCAAACTATACAGTCAGGCCAACCATCTGGAGGTGGTTTCTCAGAAAACTGGGCAGCTACATAATCTGTAAATGTACAAATTAAGGATTTCAAAATAGTGAGCAGCAGAGCACCAAATCTAAGCCTGGGGCCCTTGTCCTTCTAAGCCGCCAGCCCTGGGCAATCGCCCAGGTGACTCACCTTTGAAGCCGAGGAGAATTTCAATATATTGAGGTTGATGCAAGGCTTGCAAAAATGCATGTTACTGCATCTACCTCCACTCCTAGTAGGTCAAAGAATTCAGATACAAGGGTGGTAGGGTTGAAAGAAAGGGAAGAAGAGCTCTTTAAGATCCACAAACCGTGGAGCTTCAAGGCAAACCCACTGAAGAGAGCCAAGAAAAGCTTCATGAAAGAGAGCTGCCCGTCACTCTGGGTATCTGCATTCCCATCTTGGCCCGTGTGACACTGGCCATGTCATCTGGGGTAATGCATGTGGCCTCCTGTACTGTAACTTGCAAACTGCACAACTGAGGTGCAAACTTCTCCTGTGGCTGTTTCTAGAGGTGGCTCTTGGCCCTTTTGGAAAAGGTACACGGGACACATGATGACATGGGGCTTCCCCTAGGCGCGGCAATGGGCAGGGAGGGCTTTAGCTGGTCCCACCTGGTCCCAACTCAGCTTCCCCGACCCCCTCCTGGTTCCCACTCACTCTGGGCTAAAAGCTAAACCAGAAAAGAGCCCCCACCCCGTCAATTTGTTAATTCCCTACGCAAGCTGCTAAGAAGTCTCTGTCACCTTCTAAAGGACAGGAGGGTGTGGGAGGAAGGGCTGGCCACACTCACCGCGCCCTGACCTCCCTGACCTCCCTCGGGTTGGGTTGTGACATCATAGCCCTGTTTACATAGCTGAGGATCACAATGCCAGGAGGGAGGGCGAGGACCACACCACATCCCCCACTCGTGCTTTCCTGCTGGCTTCTCAGCTGCTCTGAGCCAGCAAAGAGTAGAGAAATCCGTGATTCTCCTCTGACGTTTGGCACCATCTGTTTCCTCTCTCACTCCTTTCCCAAAAACTTTTTTCAGTAAACACTGTGAAATAAACACTAGAGGATGTATACAAGAGCAAATTCATCTTTCCTGAAATGCTGGCTTTTGGAGACCTTTGGCATCTGCTGAAAAGCTTCCTGTGGTCCTTTTTTCTTCCACAGCTGGAAGGTACTGGAAAAACTGAAGGGACACGATGCTCCTTTATTTACTGCATCTGGGTGAAGCAAGGAGATTCTGTGATTCCTTCCCCAGAAACGCACTCAAATCACCCAGAGTCCTAAAATATACCTGCAACCACATGGAGGTGATGATGGTAAAGCTGAATAAGCTGAACCTCTCCTGGGAGCCTGCCTGTGTGTTCCTCGGAGTCACAGCCGTCAACGCTAGCACCAAGCAGAGTGCTAGCACACAGTAGTGGCTCTGTAAATATTTGTGGAATGCCTGTCTGCTCGCAGAAATCATTATCCACCACTGACCCAAACTAGACTCTCTGCATGGAATCTAGGGAGGAGTTTGCTGTGTCCTGCAGTGTTATCTTTGGGGGGCGGGGGAGGGGGAGAAGGACCACCTTACACCGGTAACCAGCACCGTCTCAGGTACTATCAGAAGCGCTTTGCATCGTTCAGCTCCTTTGATCCTTGTAATCATCATAACAACCCTAGGGGGGAGGCCTTGTTGTTTCCCTTGTTTCACAGATAAGACACTAAGGGAGGTAAAATAACTCACCTGAGGGCTCCAGGGTGGCTCAGTCGGTTAAGTGTCCAACTCAGGTCATGACTCAGGTCATGATCTCAGGGTCGTGAGATCCGAGCCCCATGTCAGGCTTGGAGTTGGCTTGGGATTCTCTCCCTCCCCCCTTCTCTCTCTCTCTCTCTCTCTCTCGGATAATAAATAAAACCTAAAAAAAAAAAAAAAGAAAAATAAATACAAATAACATGCCTCCTTGCATAGAAACTGAGACAGCTTCTTTTTCATTTCCCAGATGGTAGCTACCTGATTCCTCCAGAACCAAACACAAGGAGGGCAAATTAAAATAGGGAATGCCAATTTCTTTTCTTTTGACTGCAACCCACAATATAAAATTTAGACCAACGCCTCTTTATAAAACTAAAGCAAAAGTTTGGGGAAAGAATACTTATCCAAATTATGTTTTTTCATCACATTCTAATTTTTTAAGCTGACCAAAATCCACATTTGATTTCACAATGCATACTTTTATTTTTTTTAAAGATTTTATTTATTCACGAGAGACACGGAGAGAGGGGCAGAAACACATAGGCAGAGGGAGAAACAGGCTCCCTGTGGGGAGCCCAGTGAGGGACTCGATCCCAGGATCCCAGGATCATGACCTGAGCCAAAGGCAGACGCTCAACCACTGAGCCACACAGGTGCCCCTAACAATGCATGCTTTAAAATAAACAAACAAACAAACAAACAAACACCTGGGATAGATATATGATAGATTAAAAACAAAACAAACCAGTATCATGTAAGAGCCCAGCTCTAAGCCCTGGTTGGTGTTAAGCCCATGTGTTTGGAGGATTCCCTTAGGAGCAATCTAATTGCAATGTCTGTGTGTACCCAAAGCTCTCTTGAGGTCCCTCAGACGCTGGGCTTCTGGAAATCCTCCTCTGCCCATCTTCTGGATCACTGCACTGCTCCAGATTGCCATCTTAGGTGAAGTTCCTCGCAGATTTGGCTCCAGCCATATCCGTACATCTGGTCCCTGAGAAGCAAGCACCTTTGCTTTCTTTCCTCACCCCTTTTTTTGAGAGTACAAGCACCATGTCCTCTCTCTGCTCTGTTGTCAACAGCCAATCTAGCCACAGATCCTCATACCATCTTTGTATCCTACCTCCCAACCTAGGAAACACAAGTTCTCTGCTAACTGAAAGGGGTACAAACAGAGCTACTGATATCATTTCCAAAAGAGCTTTCTTTCCCTTCCTAACTCCACTCTTCTAAAGGCAAGACGGTGATGGACAGAACGGGTTTCTTGCATTCTCTCAGCATGACCTGGATTTTCTAGGACCTAGAATTGAAAAATAGAGTTAGCATCACCTATTAAAGATTTTACTCTTGATGGCCAAAAGTATAAAGAAAAGTTCCATAGTCACATGCTCTCACAGATGGGTGGGCTACAGGTAAGTGGAGAAAATGGAAAGAGATTGAGCCAAGGCTTAGAATCTGGAAGAATCAGAGTTGGGGTTTATGAGGGAACATGAGCTGGCTGGGGTGTCTATGTACGATGGAATTCTATGGGGAACGAAAGATGGATGTCAATGAAATAGCAACAGGAAGCCCAAGGAATTTGCCAGAGGGACTGAGGGCCGAAGTCTGGGTACTCTCCCCTGACATTAGCGGACTCTCCCAGTGTGGTCTATGACCTGGATCCTTGGCACATCCCTATTCTTCCAGACTGAGACCGTGCTCCTGTCCACAATGCATCAATTTGACTAATGCTTAAGTGTTTATGAATTTTCTGCCTTTTTGCTGTCTCAACTAAAAGTCTGATCTCAGCTTTGCTAACTCTATCCTGTGCCTGAAGCAATTTCACCTGCAGAATCAAGGGCTAAGCAAAGAGTAGGCTGCCATTTTGTGCCAACACCATTGAGCCAGTGGACCCGGAGATCATTCCCAGCTCCCAGGGTCCCCTGTACACAACTCCTGTAGGGCCAGGCAACTAAGACTCAGTCGGCGAAAACTGTTTCCCTCTTGAAATAGGTTGGGCTTCAACATTCACGTGTCTGAAACTTTCTTCCTACAGTTTGATTTGGACTGAGTTTATCTTTCCATTTCTTCATCTGAAGTGGGGTGACAATAATCTCTAGCCAGACAGCCCAGATGTATCATGAAGAGCCATGGAGTCATATAAGGAAAAGCACTTTGGAGCTCCTGTTGCTACAACAGCTAAAGTTTACTTCTGGTCAGTAGATGGAACTGAGCCACTCACATCTTGACTCTATGGTGAAACATGGGGACCTGTTCTTTTAAATGTTCACTGTGCACCTACTTATGTTTCACATTTGAAACTCTTACAAAAACCATGATATCCATAGTGTAGTGAACATGGCAGTAACAGATATTTCATATTATCCATTCTTTTGCAAGACTATAAGAAGGAATGAAGAAACTTTCATAAAGAGCAGGGAATCCAAGATAACACTTGCTTCCATCTTCTAAAACATCGAAAGAAGTACTCAAACGAATTCAATGAGAAACAGTAGAGAATGGGTCCAATTTGTCAGGCTACGGGCCGGGGAAAGTTCTCGTTTTGAAATATGGTGGAAATCTCAGATGATTAGTATTAGGTTTTGTCGGGTTTGAGGGAGATTTGAAAACAAAACAAAAAACTCCATTTGACAGAAATTTCCTACTGGTTAGGGGGCCTTTAATAAGCTTGAAATTCCAGCAAATCTGCAAGCAAAACAAGGCTCTGGGCAGCCGGAGAAAATGTTTTGAATTCTCAGAAGCCTGAAGGGACCCTGAGATGAACTTGGACGTCCCAGGAGTGATTCAGTTAGCAGCAGGTATTTGTTTACAGAAACCCAAGCAGCAGCCACACCAGGGACTTATATCCACCTGCTTCCAGAGGAGTGCTTACCAGTGTCATCTAGTATGTGTACAAAATGAAATTGTTGACATGGAATGAGCCTTGAGGGAGGAGGAGGGATGTGGGTGGATCCATCCGAGTAGAAGTTTAAGTATCTCTTAGCAACGGAAGCCTTTAATCAAATGTAGTCTTCAGTAGAAACCACAGATGTAAAGGTTAGAGTACTACCCTAAAGCAGCTTGGCGCAGGGCGGAGACCCTCTGGTTTGCCCAGCCTGTGGTGCCCTCCAGGAAGCTCTAGGGCTCTTCCACCCATACTTTGAAAATCAGAGCTCTGTATGATTATTGCTACTGAGATTGAACAGTGGCCCTGTGCTCCCTGCAAATCAAAATAAAAAGGGAAACACTATGGAGTATATATATATTTTTTCTTTAGATAAAACAAAAGGTTCTAGTGGCACCTGGGTGGCGCAGTTAGGTATCCAACTCTGATTTCAGCTCAAATCATGATCTCAGGGTCATGGAATCAAGCCCCCCCCGCACCCCCCATTGGGCCTCGTGCTCAGTCTCTCTCTCTCCCTCTGCCCCTCCCCCTGGTCTCTTTCTATATAAATAAAATCTTTAAAAAAAAAAAAAGGAAAAGATCTTATGAGTCTCTCTGGAACATGCCAACTTAATGTAAGGAATGCTTTGGGAATGGATGCAAGAGCAGATGGACAGCAGGTACTCAAATCATCTCCTTCAGAGTTACATAATTCAAGTGAAGACTTTTTTTTTCTTAGAGTCCAGTATTAGATCACCTTGTTAAGTTTATTTCCTACTGCATAAGTCTTGGTGGATGAGAGTCTCTCTCTCTCTCTACAGAAGCTGAAATGGGTACTCGGTTTCCCAGCCCACCCCTTGCTGCTAACACATAGGCACATGACCGAAGCTCGGCCAATCAGATGTTAATCATAGAAAACCTGGGGGCCGGGCTGGCTGTAGGAAGAGCGCGCAACTCCATCTCAGGGTGTTGGGACCACTTTACTGGGTGTAGAGTTTACTTGGCTGAGCCACCCAGGCACCCCATGTATAGAGATTAAACTTTAAAAAATTTTGTCAAAAAAAAAAATCATCCAAAGATTAGTTTTGGGACAACAGGGCCAGCTATGCTGAAAATGTGTCTCTGCGGGGGCTTGGTGAGAAGTTGGGGCATACTTGCTCAGCAGCAGTGGCACTGTCCTCCATGAACCACCTGTGTGTTTTGGCCCTGGTTCGGAGTTAGATCCCTAAGCGGTAACATAGGAGGCTTAGGTCTGCTGTGGGAAATACGGAGGATCATACAATGCAGTTACATTTGGATTTCACTTAGGAGAATTCAACTCTATGACAGACTCACTGGACAAGAGCATGAGAAAGAATAGGAAGATTCTTTTATTCATTTCATTATCCTTGCCTGTTCAAATGCAACCCAGGCTTCTACTGTCCCAGGAGGCCCTGGCCGAAATGCAAAGAAACATAAAAAAATTAAACTTTCAGGTTTGAGTTTCAAAAAATCCAGACTTGGGCAATTTATGGGTACTTTTGCCTTTTCTATCTGCCTTTTGGCCACGCTTGCCCACCACCTAAGTGCTTCCAAAGAGGAGGCTCTACTACAGACAGTAGGAGTGAGCACTGGAGACCCTGCGCAAGAACTGGCACCCACCTCTTTCCCACACCCTTCAGCAGCTCTGCTCCCCCCTGTCCTGGGTAACCCAGGCAACTAGCTAGTACTGGTTTAGAGCATTGATTGTAACACACTCGATTAAGACTTGCCTCCTGGAGGAAGGCAATTTGCCATCTCAAATCTAGTTCCAAAGCAAAAAAATACAAATATTTTATAGATGATGCCTTCGTACCTTCTTCACTCTCAACCTAGTGGCTCACACCTGTTTCCATTAGAGAAAATGGAGGGGGAGATAAAGGAGGGGAGGGGAGGAGACAGGGAAGAAAGCAGAGGAGAGCAGAGAAAGAGAAGGCCATCGATGTTAAGCTTCCATCAAGGTTCCTCTGTTCAGGCTGTTATAACAAAAAACTACCTAATGGGTGACGTATAGAGGACAGCAGCTTACTCCTCACAGTTCTGGAAGCTGAAAGGCCAAGCCAGCACATCAAGTTCTGGTGAGATGCTTCCTGGGTTGCAGACTGCTGACTTCTTGTATCCTCACGGGGTAGAAGAACCCAAGTTCTCTGGGGTCACCTTTTATAAGGGCAACCTGAATCATGACAGCTCCACCCCCCACCGGAGGTCCCATCTGCTAATACTTGGGTGTTAAGACTTCCAACATATGAAATCAAGGAGTTGGGGGGGGGGGGGGCGCAGAAAAAAATTAACATCCCATCCAGTGTCGGCCATCGTGTCATTATCTACACCTCCAACTAAAACAGTAAACATTTAAATTCACCGGACATTCCAGATTTGAAGATATCAGTACCACTTTAAATTCATGCTTACCCTCCCCAGTTGGGGTGTGTGTGTGTGTGTGTGTGATATTATCCCGACCTTGATTTTATAGGCATGTATCCATGTATCAACTTGTCAAGTTGCACAATTTAAATAAGTGCAGTTTATTATATCAATTATACCCTAATAAAGCTATAATATTTTTTAAATTTAAATATAATTAATATACAGGATTATATTCATTTCAGGTGTGCAACATATCGATTCAACAATTTTGCAAGTTACTAGTGCTCACAACAAATGTAGTCACCATCTGTCAGCATACATTTACACTCCTTGTGCTCTACTTTTCATCTATGATTTATTTTACAACTTAAAAGTTTGTACTTTAGTCCTCTTTATGTTTCTCCCATCCCCCACCTACCACACCTCTGCCCAATTTTTATAGACTCTTCTTTTACTGTTTTTAACACTCACTTCTTTACACATATTAAAGTCATTTCAAATTCTGATAATCCCGGTGTGTCATCTTTGCAGTTTGTTCTAGAATTTGTTTCTCCTCTCACTTCTGATGGCATCTCTCTACAGGGCACATTTACTTCCCAGCTCAGTCTCTGAAGGTCCGGTTGGATCTCCTTGGTCAGCCTCATATCCACTTCCCAAGTCAGGGTGGGGGGTGTGGGCAGAAAAGGCTGGCACTTTTACCAGGAAGGCAAAACTGTGCTGGTAAATTCCAAGGAAGCTCCCGGCTTATGTCTCCCTGATTGCATCACAACTGTTAGAAGAGCAGCCTCAGCTGCAAACGTGTAAACCCCCCTTGTTGAGAGTGCTGGAGTGTTGAAAGCACACCCGTATGTCCCTGCAAACATGAGACACAAGCAGGAGTTCCAAGTGACTGCTAGTCATGAAGACTGAAGAACCCTGTTTTGAAAAAGGAGTTAGGGAAGAGAACTCAGACTACTCATACTGCTCTGGCTCTTACGACTAAAATATAATGGGGACCCTCACCTCCAGAAAGTAGGCTTTTGAGAATTGACACTCCATGAAAAGAATGCTTTCTAGGAGCCCTGGGTGGCTCAGCTGGTTAAGCATCTGACTCTTGATTTCAGCTCAGGTCATGATCAAGGTCGTGGGATCAAGCCCTGGATCAAGTCCAGGATCAGTGTGGGAGTCGGCCTGAGATTTTCTCTTTTTGCCCCTCCCCCAGCCTGTGCTCTCTAAATAAGTAAATAAATAAATAAAATATTAAAAAAACAAAAACAATGCTCTCCAAATAAACTTGTGCTGCAGGCATAAACAGGGACTTGTCAAAGCAAGGCCCTTGGCTGTAGAACTACCACTGCATGTCAGGTTCTCCCTCCAGCTGCCACCTGCAACTCGCCATTCAAGCCACTTGTCATCGTCAAGTGACAGCCAACAAATGAGGAACCTATATACAGACAAGGCAAAAGATTCAAACTGACACAGGGAAAGAAACATCACTTACATAAGATTTATTTCAAGGCCTGAAATCAGGTTAATCAAAAATTGTACTACTATAATTTCTTATATTACATACTTAATATAAAACTTTGGGAAGTGTAGACACTATTAACCAACTCTTAAACCTCACAATATACAATTTTCAAATTGTAAGGTGACAATATCAAAGACTTCACACACTTAATGAGGACATAATTAGCAGCAGGCTATGCAAACAAATACAAATCTGTTTTTACACTTTCCTTGACTGTTTTTATCTTTGCTTTATAAAGCCACTAATAATTGAGGCTTCTTTCAAGTATAGGATCTCTAACATTAAATTACATTTCTAAGTATTTTTATAAAAGAAAGACACATACATTGTTTGCCATAAATTCATATACCAAAAAATAAAACACAATCCAACTAAATTTATCCATGCTTCCCCTTTCTCCAGATGTTTTAGGTGTTTTTCTAAATACTTTGTATTTTTGTTAAAATCCTTTATATATGCAGATTTGGGAAAATGATTTATAATAAGTTACCTTTAAAATTACCTTCTCTATACTTCTGCTCCTTTTCCCCCACACCAAATCTGGTGCTTAAGTGAACAATAATGCAATATATTCTTTCAGGGGGCCCAAACAATCTGTAATCTTAATTTCTTAAATATCTAAAGATTTCAACTTTCCACCAATATAAATAAGAGTCTCAAGTAGCCAAGAATTACTTCTTAGGAGAAAAAAAAAAATGCATAGTATGAGGATTATTTAACTAAAACTTTATTACTTATGCCTTTCCCCCAAGCTATAAGCACTGTTTAGCATTAAATTACATTGTGCGTACACAGCTACAACAGTTTACACTTGCTCAGGAATATACAATTACATTAAAAATAAATAACTTTCATAATTTAATTGGCTCTTAAATGGGTTCCTTAGGGGGAAAACAAATGTTTCATGTTAAGAAGCTGGTATATACAAATGAACTGCTGTGTGTTCAACTTGAGGAAACCTAAAGATGAAGTTTTGGTGATATTTTTCCTAAAATGCAATATGGATATGCACTTAATCACTTTATACAGTGAAGGGATGGAATGATAGATATAGATGCAATCTTTTGTCTAAGTGAACAATTGTAAATGAGAAAGAAAAAAAGCTGACATGGACAATGGTTTCAAGGAAAAAAGAACCAAAGTCAAGAGTAATGTTGAACATCTACTCTTAAAAAGGAGAAGTGTTATCCAACACAAAAATGAGACCTAGAAATTAGAAAAACACTCATTTCACTACTTCAGGAGGTAAACAAAAAAATGACAAAGAGAAGGAATCTAGACCAATTAGAACTGAGACACCTGTAAAAAAAGAAAGAAAAGAAAAAACACAGTGCAATGATTTGACTTCAAAGAAAACGACAAACTACTATGAAATTTCATACGAAAAACTTCACACATCTACTTTTGTGATAATATATTAATGCACAAAATATCAAAAATATAAAGTCTAGATTTTTTCCCCTTAGGTTTATAATCAACTCTCAAACCTTCGTTGAATATATTTACTTTTATATGCCTCCTCCATTCAGCATGACACACTATACAAGTACATACATGCTACGATGTACCATGAGAATTATTAGTTCTCATCTCAAATCTAGTGAACTACCTTTTTACCCATACTTATATACATTTCATTTCCATTATAAGACACTTAAGACCTTTCTAATGGTACATCCTAATCAACATATTACATAAAAAAGAATCTTGATTTTTAAAATGAATCACTTAGTACTATATAGCATGATGAGTTTAATTTGAATGGTTGAAACATAATGTGATAGACATTATACTGTTTAAACTAATTCGCAGCTGTAGGAAAATGTTTGATTTTCAAAATTTAACAACTGAGGAGTTATGAGCAGTAGAATACTAGAAAACAGTGAATGAATAAATAAGAATGATCTGTCTTTATCAGTGGCCGTTCAATATTTTGTTTTTGGGAACCTGGAAGAAATTGTCTTCTTTGAATTTCAAATGTTCTGGCAAATCTAGTCGTTTCTTAGCTTCCTCAATATCACCTTGAATTGCTGAAATAAGGGACTCTGCAGAGAGAACAGAGCAGGTACATGATGAAAAGCCACTGCTATATACACTTACTATTCCTTTGTTCGGACTCTCCTAAAAACCCAATGGCTGGCAACATCTCTAGCACAGGGCAGATCCCCAATAAAATCTGTTCCATCTCTTCTTCCAGACTGTAGTAAAAGTCAATGGTACACTTAAGATGTCCCTAAGAAATCTCGCAATTTCTTAGAGAAAGACATTAGCACAAAGGTAC
Source organism: Canis aureus (assembly GCF_053574225.1). Taxonomy (NCBI): domain Eukaryota; kingdom Metazoa; phylum Chordata; class Mammalia; order Carnivora; family Canidae; genus Canis; species Canis aureus. Next base: position 82,754,753 of record NC_135611.1, on the reverse strand, counting down.
ATCACAAACAACAAATGAAGAAATACTCACGATCAAGCCTCTTTGGTACTCACATTTATCAAGTAAACCCTACAGTAGAATTAAAACCACCACACTATACTAACATACTTGATACCATTAGTTTCAAGTATTGATTTAGTTTCTTACACTTCAAGCATTGCAAAGCATCCATTATTCATCTGGGCATTCATTCTCGCTTATTCCTTAACATATAAAAAGGAAATAGAGATTTCACTAACTTCACACTGTTGGGAGGGAGAGAAGCAGCCAATCTGCTGGGTTTGAACCTAGGCTCCATCACAAACTGATATGATGCTGGGCAAATTACTTAACCCCTCTCTGCCAATTTCCTCATCTGTGATATAGAATAATTCCTCATACGTTTCGGTGGGGGTGAAAGGACTTCATGCACGTAAGGCACCTAAAACAGTGCCTGGCACATAGTAAATGCTCAACTATTCTCTCTCCTGCCATGTTGTTACTAGGAGAAGCAGCAGAAGTAGCTGAAGTAATACTCAAGGAAGACCTAAACAGAACTTACCTAAAGAATCAAAGTTCTTTTCTGGTCTGAGGTAGCCAACAATGGCTACATTGAGGATTTCCCCATAAAAGTCTTCTTTGAACGTATGTATGATATGGGTTTCCTAGAATTAAGAAATGTTAAAAAAAGATTTCCATCAGATTACAAAATACCTGAAATTTGAAATATATCTCCATATTTATGGCAGGGCTAATTTAAATAAAACAATCAACCCTTACTAAATTTAAAAGACCGGTGAAAATCTAAGTACCGTTTTTCCTTAATTCTTTCATCAGTCCTGCTCCTGCCCGATCTTACATGTAAACATTTAACTGAGTAAAGCAGATGTTACGCCACAAATCTGGTATGATTTGCCATTTATTAAAAGCAAAAACAAAAAAACTAGCATGCAGGGGCACCTAGCTGGCTCAGTCAGTGGAGCATGAATCTTAATCTCAGGGTTGTGAGTTCAAGGACCACACTGAACTCACAGTGTGAGTTCCTCCCCATCTACAGAAACTATTTTGTGTTCTTTCAACTGGGTGCAGAGATTACTTAAAGATAAAATACTTAAACGAACATGCAGAATAAGTCTCATCAAGGCAAAAAAACAAAACAAAACAAAACAAAAACAAACCAAAAAACACCTGAGTCAAGACACCACCAAGTAAGGAATAAAACATTAAGAGACGTTCTTATTGAAAGAGCCATTTCTTTTTCTTTATTTTTTTTTAAAGATTTTATTTATTTATTCATGAGAGACACACAGAGAGAGAGAGAGAGAGAGAGAGAGGCAGAGACACAGGCAGAGGGAGAAGCAGGCTCCATGCAGGGAGCCCGACGTGGGACTCGATCCCGGGACTCCAGGATCACGCCCTGGACCAAAGGCAGGCGCTAAACCGCTGGGCCACCCAGGGATCCCTGAAAGAACCATTTCTAAGGTTAACCAGGATCCATATGTCTCTGACACACACCACATTATAGAAACCTCTGAGAGTCAGGCAGAGCTGAAGACTGAATGGGGGCAGAAGAGCCAACGTAGGATCCTGACCAAGGAACAAGGCTGACAAATGAGTACAGGACATGTTGAAGCAAATTGGTGGAGGAGGTAGAAGATGTTCTGCAATCAGAATATTAGTAGATTCTCATACAGAAACCTAAGTCCACAAACAGGAAAGCCAATTAAGAGAACAAAGACGGAAGATGGTTGAGACTGGACCAGGATGGTGGCACTGGAGATTAACAAGTTTGAACAATCCAGAAACATGAAACTTAGAGAGGCATATTTTGTGGATGATTTAAGAAAATCTAAGATGAAGTGATATTTAAAACTGATCATTATAAAACATTACCGAGAAAAATGGTAAAGAGGTCTACTCTCCCTAAATTGATCTATATATTCCAAGCCACCCTTGTCAAAATCCTACCTTTTTTTTTAAACAATGGAACTGTCAAGTGATTCTAAAATTCATAATGTGGAAGGTTGAAATTATCCCCTCAAAATCTTGAAAATAAAAGTAGAGCACTTACACAGATACCAAGATCTACTATAAAAGCTATGAAAATAAAGACAATGGCCCAAAGACAGACTAGGAGACCAAATCTGTATGAGCACATTTTGGACTCTCACACATAGAAAGTCACAGGATTTATGACCAAGATGACAATACAGTGCTGTCATGAAAGAATAATATTTCAATAAATGGGCTAAGCCCATAACCATGTGGGAAAAAATTAATTTTGACCTTTACACCTTGCACCATACTCAAAAATCAATTTGATGAGGAAAGTTTATTGACAGTTAAGTTTTTAGGAGAAAACAAAGATGAGTATCTTTATGAGTAGACAAAGATTTCTTAAATAGGTTATAAAAGGCACTAACCATAAAAGAGAAATGATGGATTGGATATATTGGCATTACGAACTTCTGTTCTTCGAAAGACACAAATAAAATTTCCATTTAAAATAAAAAACAAAAAGAAAAAAAAGAAAAAAGAAAAAATAAAATAAAATAAAAAAACAAAACAAAACGGGGGCACCTGGGTGGCTCAGTGATTGGACGTCTGCCTTTGGCTCAAGTCGTGATCCCAGGGTCCTGGGATCGAGTCCCACCCACATCAGGCTCCCCACAGGGAACCTGCTTCTCCCTCTGCCCCTCTCTCTCTGTGTCTCTCATGAATAAATAAATAAAATCTTACAAAAGAAAAAAAAAAAGGCAACACAGCAGGTGACGATACTTGTGCAATACATATTCCAACAGAAGAATGGGATCTAGAACATATTAAGAACTTCTTTTAAGTTAATTAAGACACCCAATCCAATGTTTTTTTAAAGGGGGGAAAACACCTAACCAGGCAACCAGGCACATCATAGATGAATGGTATTGGCAAGAAAAGGAGAAAGAAAACCTGAAAAGTATGAACCTCCTACCAATGAAAAATTGAGATTCCTCTAGCTCTGGAAGGACTTCCAAGGCATTCCTTCACTGGTTTACAACAGTAACAGTCCTGTTATCTGAAATTTGTCATGGAATGGCCTTCCCTCCTCTTCAATTCCTTCCTCCCCATCTACAGAAAACTATTTTGTGTTCTTTCATTAGTTCTTTTCCTTGTCTACTCCAAATAATCGTACATCCTTAATACTCAAACATAAGAAATACTGAGCAGTGTTAAGCAATTCTTGGCCATTTCTAGTGTTGTACCAGCACTCAGCTCTATGGTCTTCCAACTGTGACACACTTCTATAATTCCTCAAAGACGACAAAATTTAGATCGACTCTGTTTTTGTCACACTTGGCCTGACCAAGATCCAGCTCCATCTAGCAGATTAGGCTCTAAAGTGGTACTGTGAAACAAGCAGAAGGGTACACCCTCAAAGTAGTTTGGGGGTTAAAAAAAAAAAAAAACAGCACTTCACACTTCACAATTTTATCAGAAAGCACCATCTGTGTAGTAAGGAGTTCTATCTTAGCAGGGTACACAAGTAATTAAAGGGTGAATGTTTTATATTAACTGGAGCAAGCTCAATTTTATCAAACATGCTGTTAAGTAACTCACTTTAAGGGAGGCACAGAGTGAGAGGGAGAGAATCAAGTAGGCTCCGTGTCCAGCAGAGCTGACTAAGGGGCTCGATCACACCCTGAGCCAAAATTAAGTCGGGATGGTTAACTGACTAAGCCACTCAGGCACCCCAAGTAATTCACTTTTATCTCCCAGTAGAGATATAACACATGGACAGCTATAAAAATATTCCAATTTTGGCTTAAAACTCCACTTTTTATTTATTTTCTACATGATTTAAAAGCAAAACATAAAAATCATTACTGTTATGTTATTGGGCACACAATGTATAAAGATGTAGTTTGTGAGTTTTTATGTACTATTAAAATTGTCAAAAATCATATTTGATTTTATAACTGTAGGATGTTAAACACACTCCTCACAGTAACCACACACACACACAAATCTATAGAAAGTACACAAAAGGAAATAAGAGAATCAAAATAGGTCACTACAAAAAAAAAAAAAAATTAAAAAGGCGGGCAGCCCGGATGGCTCAGGGGTTTAGCACTGCCTTTGGCCCAGGGCGTGATCCTGGAGTCCCAGGATCGAGTCCCATGTCAGGCTCCCTGCATGGAGCCTGCTTCTCTCTCTGCCTGTGTCTCTGCCTCTCTCTCTCTCTCTCTGTCTCTCATGAATAAATAAATAAAATCTTTTTAAAAAATTAAAAAGGCAATGATGGAAGAAATAACAGACAAAAAAAGCTGTGAGGCACATAGAAAACAGCAAAATGGCAGAAGTCCCTCGTCAGTCATTAGCTTAAATGTAAATAGACTGAATTCTCCAATGAAAAGGCAGAGATTAACAGAATGATCAACAAACACAATCCCATTATACTACCTCTTTTACAAGAGACTCACCTTACTTTGTAAAATTCACTTTAGATCCAAAGACACAAATAGAATGAAAGTGAAAGGATGAAAAGTTAATCCAGCCAAACAGTTAACTCAACACTTCACTTGAAAAAGCCTTCAAGAAAACCGCCAAAAATTCTAGTGATCTGGACTATGTTTTGAGCCACCACTGATGAATTCTACATGCATCTAATACTGAATATTACCTTAAGTTATTAACCCATTTGCAGTGACTGAGCTTAACAGAATTCTTACCATAGACTTTTTTGTATTCTTGTAGTATGGGTTCCATCCTATGCTCACCACCATCTTATGAACATCTCCACTTCCAACACTGGCCCAACCATAATAAATGCCAGTGGATACATCAGCTGGAAGATTATCAACTACTTGTTCTGGAAAATTAGCTAAACAACAGAAATAAATATTCTGAGTGTTAACAGTTTCATAGCAAATATTTATAAAAATCGCATGCAAGGCCAGTGTAAATCATTATATACACAAGTTTCCTGGAACCCTGCCTGCCTATCAATCCCACCACTCTATATAGTCTGGCTTGGATATTTTCCCCCCTCTTCATGCAGATAGCTTAAGAACAATTAAGTTTACAAAGCCCTCCAAAAAAAAAAAAAAAAAAAACACGTAAACACACTCTTGAGGTAGATGAAAACAGGTGCGTGAACAGCTGAGGATGTTTTAGACCTGGTCTTTCTTAAGGAGATTCAGAATCTCTTGATTCTTATTTTCAAAGTAGATGTGGCTCAAAGACCAGGGGCAACCCTGGTGTGTACTTTTAAGGATGAATTATACAGTCAGGTCCTGACCACCGAAACTAAAGTAGATGGAACAAAAAGGATACCCGATTCTCAGCCAATTGCTAACAAGACATTTAAAGAGAACAAAAAACCCTTACAGTTGGCTTGGAAATTTTAACCAATCTGGTTCACATTACGTTTTCTGATGGGGATGACCCGTGCCACGCCTGGCAGCTCTAGCTGCGCTGCAGAGGGAGGCGGGAGAGGGGGACCCCCAAACTCGGCTCGGCTTTCCGTCCTCACCACCCCTCAAGCCCGGTCCCCGCCGAGCACCGAGCCGCGGCTAAGGACGAGCTTCCTCCATCCGACCAAAGGTCCTCCGCCTCGTCCGAGCAGGAAGCCAGCGGAGGGGAGGGGTCACCTCTGCCCGCGGCCCCAGGTCCCCGGGCTGACGTCCCCGCTCTCACCTGACCCAACCCCGGAAGCCGGGGCGTGCCCGGGGAGTGGGGGGGTGCCCGGCAAGGGGGGGGGTGCTCGAGGAGGGGGGGTGCCCAGGGAGGGGAGGGGTGCCCGGCGAGGGGGGTGCCCAGGGAGGGGAGGGGTGCCCGGCGAGGGGGGGTGCCCAGGGAGGGGAGGGGTGCCCGGCGAGGGGGGGTGCCCAGGGAGGGGAGGGGTGCCCGGCGAGGGGGGGTGCCCAGGGAGGGGAGGGGTGCCCGGCGAGGGGAGGGGTGCCCGGCGAGGGGAGGGGTGCCCAGGGAGGGGAGGGGTGCCCGGCGAGGGGAGGGGTGCCCGGCGAGGGGGGTGCCCGGCGAGGGGAGGGGTGCCCGGCGAGGGGGGGTGCCGGGGGAGGGGGGGTGCCCGGGGAGAGGGGTGCCCGGGGGCGAGGGGTGCCCGGGAAGTGGGGGGGGTGCCCGGGGCGGAGGGGGTTCCCGGGGCGGGGAGGGGGGCCCCGCGACCTCCCGCGCTCACCTGTGGGGATGCCCAGCTGCTTGGAGCCGCGGCCGAAGCCCCGCACCACCTGGCCGCGGCAGAAGTACGGCAGGTGCCTCATGACGCCGTGCGCTTGCGGCGCGGGCTGCGACCCGGTCCGCGGGTCCGGCGAAGCCGCCGTCGAAGCGGTGCCGGGCTCCCCGGCCGGCGGGGCAACGCGAGCGGGAGCTCGGCCGGGGCGCGGACCCCCCACGACAGCCGGCAGGGAGCGCGGGCGCGCAAGGGGCCGGCGGCGCGGACGACACGCCGCAGGGAGTCCCTCACGCCGCCGACCCGCAGAAGCCGCCAGCGACCAGCAGCCCGCGTCTCCGCGGCGGGAAGGGCGGCGAGGGGCGGCTGTGAGGGCGGGCGCGGGTGGGGAGCACCGCGGGGTCAGCGTGGGAGGGCCCGGGCCCGCCCAGCGCCGCAGGCCTGCGCACACTTCCTCGGCCGGACGCCGCGCCTCGGAGCCGGCTCGGCCTCCGTAGCCCCGCCCCGCGAGGCCCCGCCCCCGCCCCGCGAGGCCCCGCCCCCGCCCCGCGAGGCCCCGCCCCCGGCCCCGGAGCCGCCGGCCCGCCCTGCCTGCACTTCGGCTGCGGCGAGCGGCGGAAGCGGGTCGGGGTGCTCCGCTCTCGTCCTCGGGGCTGCGAAAGCACCGTCCCGGGCCGCCCTCAGCGCCGCTTTCCCCTTCCTCCTGTTCATTGCGATCCTGACGCCAGCGACGTTCTTTAGCTTCTTGGTAACCGCCAGCTCGCTGGTCATCCGTCATCCATTCGTTCTTTAAACATCCCTTTAAGTCGCAAAATTCCAGCTCGAGATCGCCGCTCCGTGGAGGGTGTAACCAACTGCCCGTGGCCTGAAGTTGAATCCGTGTAAGCGCCGAGGGAGCCGCAGCCCCGGTCACCGGCGCCAGTTGGCAGCAACGCAGTCCTCCCTACGGAGGGTACGGAGGGTACGGAGGGATGCGGCTGCCTGCCTAGCCCGTCACCTGGACAGGGGTCACCTGGACAGTGCAATGAGCCCGACAGAAGGGCTCTCTACTGCGCTGCCCATTGGTGGGTCTGCTGACCCGTGGAGCTGTAAACATGACCTCGGGAAGTAGCTCAGGGGAAATTTGTTGCTCACCAGAAATATACGGGTAGGTCACAGGTGCATCCTCTGGTCTTGTTTTTTTTTAAGAATAGTTATTCATGAGAGACACAGACTGAGAGCCAGAGGCAGAGACACGGGCAGAGGGAGAAGCAGGCTCCACGCAGGGAGCCCGACGTGGGACTCGATCCTGGATCCCAAGCCCAACCGCTGAGCCACCCGGGCCTCCCCCTCTAGTCTTACTCTTGAGAAAGAAGTTTTAATTGTTGTTTTCTTCTCTCTGTGAATCTGTGTGAAACCCTGTCCGTGTTTGGCAGTTGTTCGTAACTATGATAATGGTTACCCAATGTTAAAATTATATTCTCTCGGGTAGCCTGGGTGGCTCAGGGGTTGAGCACCTGCCTTGGGCCCAGGGGGTGATCCCGGGGTCCTGGGATGGAGTCCCGCATCCAGCTTCCCACAGGGAGCCTGCTTCTCCCTCTGCCTATGTCTCTGCCTCTCTCTCATGTGCGTCTCTTAAGTACAGAAATAAAATCTTTTAAAAAATTATATTCTCTCTGTATTGGTACCAAAGGGGTCTTCGTTGGCAAGACAGTCACATTTCCCTAACGATAGTGTGGCACATGGTTCATAGCAAACACTCCATAAGTGTTTGTGGAAAGAACGAATGAAGAGCCCAGTGTGTGCCAAGCACAGTGCAAGGAGCTGGGGCAACAAAGGTGACACACAATTTCTTGGCCCTCAGAGACTCAGTCTAGTGGGAGAGACAGACTGGTAAGCCTGATTCCAGTGCTATGCTGTCAGTACTCCAATACAAGTCCTGACAAAGCGCTCGGAAAGCTGCCCAGGGAGCAGATCTCACATAAAAGGCCCATGTATAGTTAATGGTTAAGAACAGGCGCTAGCACTAGATAAGTCAGGGTTTGAATGCAGGCCTTGCCTCTTTTAATTGCTGCGTGACCTTGGGTAAAGTACACTGAATCTCAATGTTCGTATCAACTAAATGGGAATATTAATAATTTCATGGGATTCAAGTGAGATGATGCATGTGCAACACTTAACGAGTTGCCTGTCCTGTCACAGAAGTTTTTACCATCATGATTGTCATCAGTGATACACCAAATCAGAAAAGCCTGGAGGTGAGAGCCTGATAAAGCAGCCCTGGGGTGCTAGTCCTTCACACCCCAGAGTTCCAAGGAGGTATGGGAATTAAATGAAACAAAGTAATCAAAGGAGTCATAAATGAGGAAGGGTGGTTTTAAAAATTAAATGAAATAATGCTAGGTACTTTACATACTATCTCATATCATCCTCACATCAACTTTTGGGGGAAAGAACCCCAATTTATAAAGAGAGTAAGGGGAGCAATTTGAAGAATTCCTAAGATGGAGCATTTAGGCTCCAATTTGTTCTTTAACCCTGTTGACGTTTCAGGAACTGCATAATTACTGTGTCATCAGCTTAGGCTATGGAAGCCAGAAGCCTGATCCTTTTCCACTCCTGCTCAATAACCCTCAATGGCTCCTACATCCCGTTAAAATAAAATAGCCTTTAAAGGGTTCCATTCAATCTACCATTCTGGGTTTTATCCCTCAAGTACTGTACTAGTTCAATCAGATCTCTGTGTAAAGGCTGCTTTCAGACTAACAGGCTTGAGCAATGGAACGCAGAAAGGACCCGCAGGGACCACCTGACGGAATACAGACTGGCCCCTCAGGTTGACCACCTCAAAATATCCATAAGCCCTCACTGTCCAGTGGACTACTTTCTTACAGCCAGGCACAGTTATCAAAAAAAGGGAATATTCCATATGTCACCATACCCCCTCACCTTCACCCTTTAAGTCAGCCCCCACTTACCACCTCCTTGCAAACAGCCTCTCCTGTACTGTCCTGCTCATTGCTCCCTTGTAGCATATTCAGTAAACTTCTATTTCCTTTATTCTGCCTCAGGTGAATCTTTTCACTTCCTGTACCACTGGCTTCCACCCGGTGGATCATGGCCACATTTAGGGCCCCCATCCAATCAGGAGAAACATCATCTTTAGACACCACACCTACACTCCACTTCAATGGCAGAAGAATATGCTTGCAACAACTCAGGTGATTCTTCTATAGCCTGAAGAATACATTACTTTTCCCATTTGACTACAAAAATACACTACCCAGCATTCACATTTCCCACTGTCTGTGTAAATCTACAGTTGAAAGAGTGTGGTGTGCATGTGTGTGTGTCTTTATCAAACTTGGTGCCTTTAACCAAGTATTCAAGTATTCAGAATATGTTTTGTATTTCCCTGTCTGCTCCAACAACATCCTTTCTTCACTGCCGGGCAAAGAGCCTGCTTCTCTGATGTTGAGTTGTTTCTCTGCAGGAAGAAAGATCACAAGTGAGATTTAGAATTAAGGAGATATCATGGGGAGAGAGCAGGCCCACCCTAAGTAAACAATAAAAAAGAATCTAAAGAACTCTTAAAATTTGACAATAAGAAAACAACCCAGTTAAAATGTGGCCAAAAGATATGAACAGACACCCCACCAAAGAAGATATCAAGATGACTAATAAGGGTAGGAAAGATGTTCCACATCATGTGTCATCAGCAAATTACAAATTAAAACAACAAGATACTAGGGTGCCTGGCTAGCTCAGGCCATGGAGCATGTGACTTTTGATCTCAGGGTTGTGAGTTTGAGCCCCATGTTGGGTGTAGAGATTACTTAAATGAATAACACTTAAAAAACAAAAACAATAAGATACCACTACATAGTTGTAATAATGGCACCAATCCAGAACACTGACAATGCCAAATGCTGGGGAGGACGGAGAGCAACAGGAGCTCTCACGCATGCACGGGGGGATATTAGATGATACAGTCATTTTGGAAGACAGCATGGCAGTTTCTTACAAAACTACCATATGATCCAGAGTCACACTCCTTGGTACTTACCCTAAGGAATTAGAAACTTATGTTCACACAAAAACCTGCACCCGGCTTGCCAAAACTTGGAAGCAACTAAGATGTCCTTCAGTAGGTAAGTACATAAATAACTTGTGATCCATCCTTGTAAGGTGATGTTATTCAGCAATAAAAAGAAAGGATCAAGCCATGAAAAGACGTGGAGGACCTTTAAATGATTATATACTAAGTGAAAGAAGCCAACGTGAAAAGGCTACATATGACCTGATTCCAATTATATGTCATTTTGGTGGGGGCTAAACTCTAGAGACAGTAAAAAGACCAGTGGTTGCCAAGGGTTAGGAGGAAGGGAGTGAAGAATAAGTGGAGCCCAGAGGATTTTTAGGGCAGGGAAACTCTTCTAATTCTGTAATGATGGATACGTGACATGACGTATGTGTCAGAATGCAGAAGACAGTGCAGCACAAAGAGTGAGCCCTAAGGTAAATTATGAACTTTTGTTAATAATGACTTCTTGATATTGGCTTATCCATAATAAAAAAAAAAGACCCCACGCTAATGCAAGACATTAATAATAGGAGAAACTGGGGGACGGGGAGAGGGTGGAGAGAGGGCCATATATGGGAACTCTGTACTTTCCATTCAATTTTTTGTAAACCTCAAGCTGCTCTAAAAATAAAGTCTCTTTTTTCAAAATGCATCTAAAAATTGCTGACTTTTAAGTCTGACATCCAAGTTCACAGCCACAATATCTAAGCGGTCGCCGAGTGTCTCCCGACTCATATTTCTCCCTTGCACCAGGTGACCCCAGGTCACCACCTCTCACCTGCCCTCTAGAAGCAGCCTCTTTTCTGCTCTCCCAAGCCTTAGATTTGACCCAGTCGGCCCCAGTCAGCTATTTGAAGCGCAGTGACCTTTCTCCAATGCCAATCTGATCAAGCCATACCCGGGGCCCTTCCATGCTTCTTAGTACCCTAGGGTAAGTCTAAACAAAACCATTATTCCGCCCTACACCGCTCCCCTGCTTCTGCCTCCCTACCCTATCCAGGAGCTCTCCTGAACGTTTGCATTTCCTCTAGCACACTTCTGGGTCTTTGCACCAACAGGCTTCCTAGTATGACCAGTGCTACAGTGGACTGGCGAGGTGGGGGAGCCCCACGAATCAGGCAAACTGGGTGGTACTTTCCAGAGGTAAGGCTTGAGCTGGACCCTCTGTCTGGGTGTGAATTGGCTAAACAGGGCAGAGGGAGGAACGGTGTCGAGCTGGGGCAGGCTCCATTAGTCTCATTCCTGAGGCAGGAATCTGCAGTGTGCACACCAGAGCAGGAAGATTCTATGTGAGGTGGCACAGCTCAGTTATAGGTAAAAGGGGAACCCCAGGGGCACTGGGGTGGCTCAGTGGTTGAGCATCTGCCTTTGGCTCAGGGCATGATCCCGGGTCCCGGGATCGAGTCCTGCATCGGGCTCCCCGCAGGGAGCCTGCTTCTCCCTCTGCCTCTCTCTCCGTGTCTCTCATGAATATGAGAGACTTCCACCCTTCAGAATCCACCTTTGAAAATACACATATAAAATCTTACACGGAATCCCTATATGAAAAAGAAACAAAAGTGATTGCCTCCAATGTATTGTGTAGTTCGAATTTGGAAAAATTCGTCCTTTGTATGGTCTCTCAATGAGGGCACATTAACATGCTGACAGCTTCAAACACGTTCAACTTTGGGTCATATCCCTGTATATGCTTTTGTAACATAATCAATTCAGAATTTTTTTACAATAATATTGTGGAAATGAAATTGATAAAATATATACTTATAATGAAATTTGGATCAAACACTTTGAAACCTCTTGAAGCGCACTGTTTGCAAATTACCAATCTGGTCTATCATCTTGCAAAAAGGGAAACTGAGACCTGAGCTGGGACTTGGTAAACTAAGAAAAAATGTGAAAAATCTATGAAATACCAGAGAGCCAGCCAGTCCAGAATTCAGTCTTCAATGGTGGATCTAAGCTCACCCTTTCTGGGAGAGTTAACTCATCTCCTGGTCTTCTAGGCCCATCTATTCCATAAATAATCCATAATGAAATGTTTATTTACTTGATTAATAAATACACCTGTCCAGGTGCCTGGGTGGCGCAGTCGGCTGAGCATCAGACTCTTGGTTTTGGCTCAGGTCATGATCTCAGGGCCATGAACTTAAGCCCACCCTCCCCACCCCCCAACCCCGCTTTTTACAGGCTCCATGCTCATCAGGGAGTCTGCTCAAGACTCTTTCTCTCCCTCTCCCTCTGCCCTTCTCTCTCCAAAATAAAATAATATAATAAAATAAAATATACCCCTCAGGTGGAAATGGACAGTTATCAATAGTACTAACAAATAATTTTTATACCTCTTTGGAACATAAACATAATTTTATCATCTAGCCAAATGGGACATGAATAATATTTCTAAAAGTTAGACCCTAATGGCAGGCCAGGCCTAGAAGTGAACAGCTGACCTGAAATATAAGATTTAAAAAAATATACTCCTTCACTCAACTATGCTGCTTCAAGAGGGTATACTCCAAATCAAGATTGGGATGCTTACTGATGCTTTTCATACAATCCGCTATCATCTGAGTATCCACTATTCTTTATACTTTTCCTGTATTTTTCTCAGTGAGTAAGTATTCCTTCTGCAATTGGGAAAAACAAAAATATGGCATTAAATCCTTCCTGTGAGGAAAAAAAATAAAAAACCAAAAATTAGAGTGAAAACAGGCTTGAATTAAGGCCACGGCAATAGTTCCATTCCTCATGCTTCCGCAAGGTGGCATGTTACCACTGTGGTTTTCTACACTGCTAATGTTTGCCATTAGAAATGCAAACAAAAGGGGCACCTGGGGACTCAAGGGTTAAGTGCCTGCCTTTGTCTCAGGTCATGATCCTGGCAAGTCCTGCATCTGGCTTCTCGAAGGGAGCCTGTTTCTCCTTCTGCTGATGTCTCTACCTCTCTCTCTATGTTCCTCACAAATAGATAAATCTTTTTTTAAAAATGCAAACAAAAAAAATTAAAGAACTGCACTATGCACTGGAAAATTCTATACTCAGTAGAAGAGTTTGGCTTACACACTGCTTCATGCACTTAGTCTTGGTTCCTTGAGGTCTTCCTGCAAGACCATTGCAATGGCTCCTCAGTCATAGAAGTATTGGATAACATCATTTTAATTTGAGAAGCTCTAATTTTTGAAGCTTCCTCTAAATATATGTTTCATTAAGAAGTATAAGGTGGAGAAGAGAAGCCAGGATTATACAGTGAAAGAATTCAGACTTCTTTCCCATCGACAAAATATTTAAGATTACATATTTGGTACAATGATGGTATAGAACAAATATGTCAAAAATTTCTGAGAAGAGGATAAGAAACACTTCCTAGGGCCCTGGAATATTTTGCCAATAATTAGTAAGTATGTTTCAGATTCTGGAGATCAATTTCCACTTCTTCTCTGAAAACTTTTCCTTGTAAGGCAGGATGTTCTTGTCCATAAAATTAGCCATTCTTCAGCTGCCACGAGACCTCCTATCCTGTGTTTTCTCATCCTTATGAGACCCCTGCCACATGACAACCATGGCAAAAGTCCTGGTATGACCGAAAGGAATTACATACTTAATCGTTTCGGTTTATCTCTGCAATTACTGATGTTTCCTTTTTCCTTTTTCACAATTGAGACATACATTTTCAGGCTCTTCCATTTTATTCTGCCCAATATACAAAATAACACAGCTGTACAAAAAAGTTTTCTAATCTGCTGAGTTGTTTTCGGTATGGACTATAGCTATGTTTTGAAGGGGGGGAAGTAAACGGAGAATGGTTTAGATTGACAAGTTGTCACCAGTTGAATACAATTTAGTGTGGCAGGTTTAAAATGCCCACAAATCCATTGCCACGCCTTCTCTTGAAAGATGGAACTCATTTCTCCTCCTGGAGACCTGGACCTATGATTTTGCCTAATAGAATCAGGCAAAAGCGACACTGTGGAACCTCAGAGAACTTCATCTGCTGTCAGTACTCTCCTGGAAGCCTGGCATTGAGCAAGGAGTCCAGCTACCCTGCCGGACACAGAGCCAGATGGAGAGAGGCCTGAAGTGTCTTGGACAATCCCCCCAAAATGAGCTCCCGGAAGAAGAAATGCCACACTGAGCCCCAGCCGACCCACAGAATCATGAGCAATAATGAATTTGTTTTAAGTTCTTAAATTGGGGTGTTTTGTTCTCCTGGAATACGGCCTAGGAGTTAAGCCAGTGAGCTCTGTCTTGCCAATATTGTTTTTGCTTTTCAATAGACTTTCTTTTTAGAGCAGTATTAGGTTCACAGCAAAAATAAGCAGAAAGTACAGAGAGTACCCACACACAGCTTCCTCCGCTATCAACATCCCTCACCGGAATGGCACATCTGTTACAATCGACGAACCTACATCAACGTCATTTTTGCACAAAGTTCATAGTTTACATGAGGGTTCATTCTGGATGTTGTACATTCTGTGCATGTTTGACAAGTGTAAAATGATATATTTGCATCACTGTAGTATCATACAGGATACTTTCACTGACCCAAAAGTCCCCTCTGCTCTGCTATTCATCCCTCCCTTCCTCTGACCCCCAGTGACCTCTGATCATCTTACTATTTCCATGGTGTTGCCATTTCCAGATGTCGTGTAGTTGGAATCATACAGCAAGGAGCCTTTTCTTCTAAATTTGCGAAGGTGTGTTTTTTGACCAGAATACCACTCCATGTGAGTTTGAGAGGAATCTGCATTCTGTTTTTGTTGGCTGGAGTAGATGCCAGTTAAATCCAGTTGATTGATGGTGCTGTTGAGTCCAGCTATGATGTCCTTACTGATTTTCTGCCTGCTGGAGCCATCTCTGATAGATGATTGTTGAAGTCTCCAAGCATAGTAGATCCATTCATATCTCCTTAAAGTTTTATCAGTTTTTGCCTTGCGTATTTTGATGCTTTTTTGTGAGGTACTATGCATTAAGGATTGTTATATCCTCTTGGATAAATGACCCCTTTATCATTATGTAATACTTGTCTTTCCTCCTGATAATTTTCCTTGCTCTAGAGTCTGCTTTGTCTGAAATTAATATAGCTATTCGCTCTCATTTGCTTAGTATTAGCATGGTATTTTTTCTATATTCTTTTACTATTAATTGATATGCTTCTTTATATTTATTTTTAATAAGATTTTATCTATTTATTCATTTGAGAGAGAGAAAGAGAGAGAGAGAGAGAGAGCATGAGTGAAGGAGAGGCAGAAGGAGAAGACTCCTCACCAAACAGGGGGCCTGACATGGGACTCCAGGATTGTGACCCAAGCCAAAGGCAGATGCTTAACCTGCTGAGCCACCCAGGTGCCCCCTGATATGTGTCTTTATATTTAAAGTGGGGTTCTTATGAGAGACACCTAACTCTGGGAAACGAACAAGGGGTAGTGGAAAGGGAGGTGGGTGGGGGATTGGGGTGACTGGGTGATGGGCACTGAGGGGGCACTTGGTGAGATGAGCACTGGGTGTTATGCTATATGTTGGCAAACTGAACTCTGATTAAAAAAATTTTTTTTAATTAAAAATAAAAAAATAAAGTAGGGTTCTTCTAGACAAAATATAGGAGGTTGGTTTTTGACAATAATTTCACATATATGTATATATGTATAATCAAATACATTGTTGCTATTATATTTTAAACAATTATTCATTTGATCAATTAAGAATAAGAAAAATAAGGGGCACCTGGCTGGCTCAGCATGCATCTCTTGATCTCAGGGTCATGAATTAGAGCCCCACATTGGGTGTAGAGATTACTTAAAAATAAAATCTTAAAAAACTAAAAAGAATAAGAAAAATTAAAGTCTTTACTTACCTTTATTTATTTTTCTTCTAATGCTTTTTCTTTTTTAATGTATATCCAAGTTTCTGGCCTTATTATTTCCCTTCTTTTTAAAGAACTTCTTGTAATATTTCTTTCAAGACAGATCTAGCTAGTGACAACAAATCTCTTCAATATTTATTTGTCTGAGAATCTTTTTTTTTTCTCCTACACCTTTGAAGGATAATTCACAGGATACAGAATTCTGGTTGGTGGTTTTTTTTTCCTTTTGACACTTTAAATACTTCACTCTACTCTCTTCTAGCTTGTGTGGTTTCTGAAGAGAAGTTGGATGTAGGTCTTACCTTTGCTTCTCTAGAGGCAAGATGTTTTTATCTCTGGCTTCTTTTAATTTTTTTTTCGTCTTTGATTTTTTCCAGTTTGAATATGATATGCTTAGGCATAGTTCTCTTGACATATATCTTGCCTAGTGTTCTCTGAGCTTCCTGTGGTTTGGTGTCTGACATTAATTTGGGGAACTTCCCAATCATTACTGCTTCAAATATTTCTTCTATTCCTCTCTTTCTTCTCCTCTGGTAATCCCATGATGCATATGTTACATCTTTTGTGGTTGCCCCGTTATTACTGGATATTATGTTCTCATTTTTTCCATCCTCTTTTCTTTTTGCTTTTTAGCCCTGGTGATTTGTATAGACATATTCTCAAGCTCAGAGAATTTTTCCTCAGCCCATGAAAGACATTCATTTCTGCCACATATAAATACATATATTTATATATAAACTATATAAGTATAAATACATATATTTATATATTTTTTATTTTAAATATGTATTTTTTTAGCGCCAGCATTTCTGCTTAATTCTTTCTTAGAAGTCTCATCTCTCTAATTATATTGCACACCTTTTCTTGCATGCTGTCTCTTTTTCCATTAGAGTCCTTATAGATTGATCTTAGTTGTTTGAAATTCACTTTCTGATAGTTCCAACATCCCTGCCATATCTGGGTCTGTTTTTAATACCTGCTCTGTCTCTTCAAACTGTGTTTTTTGCCCTTTGGTATACCTTGTAATTTTTTGTTGAAAGTCAGACATGATACGCTAAAAGAAGACTAAAAGAAACTGCTGTAAATGGACCTTTAGTAATGTGGTGGTAAGGTGTGGAGAGAGGGGAAGCATTCTATGGTCCTATGATTAGGTCTCTGGTTTTTTTAGTGAGCCTAAACTAATGTTGTTTAGTAAGGTTTTTTATATAGATGATTTCCTATTAATAAGAGTTGTTAAGATTCCTCCTCTTCCTAACAGAGAAGAGAGACACATTTTTACAAATGGAAATTTTTTTATAAATATAAATTTCCTTTACAAAAGGAAACCTGTGTCCTGTTTTTAAGCTTTTCCTGTATCTGCTGGCTTTCAATGACCTTTAGTTCAAAATAATGTATGTGCCAAAGACGCATACTTTTGGGGTGGCATATTCTTTTTTTCAGATCTCTCCATTTATGAGAGAGAGAGAGAGAGACAGAGACAGAGACAGAGAGAGAGTGCAAGCTGGGGGAGGGGCAGAGGGAGAGAGAGAATCCTGAAGCAGACTCCACACTAAGTGTGGAGTCAGATGTGGGGCTCCATTCCCAAAACCCCGAGATCATGACCCAAGCAGAAACCAAGAGTCAGCTGCCCAATCAACCGTACTTACCCAGGCCCCTGGGGTAGTGTATTCTGAAATTGCTAACAAATAATTATGCAAAACTTGGATCCCTTATCCAAATCATGTTTAATAGTAGGATATGGAGAAGAGTGAGGATTTATGAAGAGGTTTATTTTTTATTTATGAAGAGGGCTATTCTGGCTCTCAGAAACCACTGCTTCCAAAGGGAAGAGGTATGGCAGTAAGAAGCCTTAAACTAATTTTGTAGTTTGGGTCATGCATGTGGCTGAACAACCAAATCACTGAATTGAGAACATGCCCCAGTTAGAGGCATGTGGCTGAGCCTCATGCACCTGCTGAGTGTTCATCCTAGAACGGGAAAGTGAACTCTGTCCAGTAAATTTTAAATGGGCAAGAAGAGGCAAATATAAAGTTTAAGCACACCCCCAGAATCCTGTGTACCCAAGGTTTCTGATATATACACAATGCTTATATATGTGCTGCACAACTTTGTACACAAGAAACAGGTTGTGTTGATGGTTGGAGGTGGGGGGAAGAGGGAGTAAAATGAGGTTACAAATAAATGTTTCACTCTGCATGTGTTTCCTATCAAAGTCAATTCTTAAAACTTTGATGTTTTTCAAACTATAGTCCTAAAAATATGCTGAATGAAGAATATATTTAAACATGTACTAAATGAAAGTAAACATTCTATGAGATTTTTTTGCATTGCTGTGGAGTTCTGTGTGAGTCCTCAAAATTATTTGCTCTGTATGTTGCCAGATAATGTCACAAGGTAAGTTGTCATCAGGCATTTAAAAAAAAATTCAACACAGTAACTTTTAGAGGTCTTATTGGCTTTATTCAATAATTCATGAATCAGGCAGCATCCAATCTAGTAGACAGAAAAGAGCTCTGAGGAGCTGTACAAAACACAAGAATTTTATAGGCACAATAGAGCAAGAACAAAGAAGTTACACTGGGCAAAAAAAGCAAGTTGGTTACTACAAGGTTATTTTCCTTTCAGGGATGGCTGGTATCTATTACACAGATGATCTAATTAGTGCTGACTAAGGCAATTCCTGATTAGCTGGTTTAAGGTACCATTTCTGGGAGAACCAAAACCATAAATAAATTAAGTCTTGGTTCGGTGACATGGTGAAGTGACTCCATTTTGAGCCTATTATCTTGCCTTTAACATGACGAAACAGTGAAGAAAGTTAGATTTCTTTCTGAAGGAAATTGGATACTAACTATTGTAACAAATCTGTCTTATAAATCAGTATGCCAATTTTAATGCTTTCCTTTATAGTTAGGAAAGCTCTGACTTGAAATATACAACTAATACAACATTAATATTAATTGCTTAGTTAAGAACTTGGTCTTTTTTTAAATCTCATTTGGTTTCCATATACACCAGACTGTTCTGATTCCTCTAGCAATATACATAATATAATTCATCAGTACCAAAATGTAAACTTATATAGGGAAATTAAATTTGCTTCCTTTCATAAGTGGGATAAATAAGAAATTTATATTAATTCTGTTATCTTAAAAATAAGCTGTATCGTAATATCAAAAACTCTTGAAGTAAAATTTGTATTCTAAAAAGTTTACTTAATCACTCTAAATTTCTCAAGAAGTTTTATTAAAAATGTGAAAAAGAAGTGGTCAAATTTCATTCATAACCTTTGGGCTTTGCTTAGAAGATTGAGCATTCTTTTTCCCAAAGATTTTTTTTTAATTTATTTAAGAGAGAGAGCACAAGCAGAGGGGAGAGACAGAGGGAGAAGTAGGCTCCCCGCTGAGCAGGGAGCCCAATGTGGAACTCCATCCTAGGACCCTGGGATCATGACCTGAGCTGAAGGCAGACGCTCAACCGACTGAGCTGTCCAGGCACCCACAGATTGAGCATTTTTTAATGAAATGGAAATGTGTCTTGGTTTTGAAAACACATAGTAGAAGATAAACTCAATAGTTAATGAGTAAAGTGAATAGATACCAAGAGTAATTTAATATTGTGTTAAAATATTTCTCTCCACCTTCCTCAAAATAAGCAAAACAAAACAGAAACCCTTTGGATTTCCTGTCTTTTCATTATGATTTCCTAGTCTCTGCCCTCAAATTATTGTTATTCAATGTTTTGAGTTCCATTCCCAAATTTGCTCTCCTGCATCCTGGCAATAAGGGGATTAGAGCCATCTCAGCCAACCTCATATTTAACTGAAAGAGTCCTTGCACGGCTTCCTTTCTGTTTGTTTACATTGTAATGTAGACATTATTAAGACTTTTTAGTTTTGAGGAGAATGAGAACGCCCCTTTTGTGATACTTAGCAATCAAGAAGGTAGGAACCACATGTGGTCATGAATTTGTCCTTTAACATGCCTTAAATCTAAACAATGGAGTAAGAAATTATTTTGGAATCATTTTCAGTTATCTGTTGTTAAACAGCAAGCCAACTGGCCCCAAATGAAGTCATTACGCTAAACCCAAGTCACAAAACAAAAAAAACTTCATTTTTTTAATATATATATATTATTAAAGATTTATTTATTCATGAGGCACACACACACACACACACAGAGAAAGACATAGGCTGAGGGAGAAGCAGGCTCCATGCAGGGAGCCCAACGTGGGACTCGATCCCAGGTCTCCAGGATATTAGGCCCTGGGCTGAAAGCAGCACTAAACCGCTGAACCACCCGGGCTGCCCCCAAGACTTCATTTAATTATAATTCTGGCTCTCGAAGAACTGGGATCTTAAACCAGTCAATTAGGAAGCACCTGATCAGCACTGGTCAGGTCATCTGCCTGATAGACCCCTGCCATCCCCCAAAGGAAAGTGCCCTTTCTATAACCAACCTGCTTTTTCGTCCAGTGTAACTTCTTGTTCCTTCTCCCTTCTGCCTATAAAAGTCTCCCATTTCATACTGCTCCTCAGAGCTCTCCATCTGCAAGATTGGCTGCTGCCTGATTCGAATTGATTTTTGCTCAAGTAAATCCTGAAAATGTTTATTATGCCTCTGTTTATCTTCTACCACTATGATGTTTATAAAATTCTTTGCCTTAGGAACTATAAGTAAAATAAAAGGAACCCTCCCTCGGCTCCCTCCTCAAACTCTAAGGCAGAGGTTATCATTTATAGAGACAGCAAAAGTAGCATGTGGATGGACAAGGCTGTATCTGCAGTGGTCAAAGTCAAAGTGGTATAGATGTTCAACAAAATGCATCCTCACCCTTTTTCATGCACCTTAGCTTTCTTCGCAGTGTATTTTCCCAGCAACTTATTGCAACCCAGCAAGATTATGAGAAATCTCACGTTACTCAAACATGTGTGACTGTTTTGTGGATTCCTTCTGAATCTGCCTAACTCCAGCAATCTCTTTACATTCTTTGTGCATAATCCCTTCTAGTCTGTCATGATCTCCACCATCTTACTTACCAGAATTATTGGCTGATGCCTGGCATAGAGTTGTTACTTAAATATTTGAATGAATGAATGAATGAATGAATGAATGAATGAATGAAACAAAAAATAAATTGTTTAAAATGTAAATCATTTGTTTTTCTCTGGAGCAGTGGTCCAGATGTTCTCACCTGCATTTATTCCAAATGTAATTGAGTCCTAAGACAAAAATTACTGTTTAGAAATAATGCTTAAAAGAACAAACTCAAGGAGCACCTGAGTGGCTCAGTGGTTGAGTGTCTGCCTTTGGCTCAGGTCGTGATCCCAGGGTCCTGGGATCGAGTCCCACATCAAGCTCCCTGTAGGGATCCTGCTTCTCCCTCTGCCTGTGTCTCTGCCTCTGTCTCTGTGTCTCTCATGGATAAATAAATAAAATCTTAAAAAAAAGAACAAATTCCCTTGAATATGTGATACATACATATGGTTAAAAATTGGAAGTGTACAAATTATATAAAGTGAAAAATAAGTTTCCACCATCACCACCGCCCTCTGGCCTCTAGCTACCAAATTTTCCTCTTTCCAAGTCACAATTACCAGTTTCAAGAACATCTCTCTGTCTCTGTTTCTGTTTCTGTCTCTCTCTCTCTCTCTCAAGTAGGCTCCATACCAAACATGGGGCTTGAACTCACAACCCTGAGATCAATAATCACATGCTCTATCGACTCAGCCAGCTAGGTGCCCCCCAAAAGAACTTAATGAATAAAAGAATCATTAGATTTGTCTCTGCAAAATAGGGTATTCCTTGCACATTTGCAACAAGAAAGGAACGAATAATGCTACTGATTTTTTTTCATGTCTCCATGAGATGGGTATTCACAACTCTTCCAAGAATCGTAAAACTTGGGATCCCTGGGTGGCGCAGCAGTTTAGCGCCTGCCTTTGGCCCAGGGCACGATCCTGGAGGCCCTGGATCGAGTCCCACGTTGGGGTCTCTACTTGGAGCCTGCTTCTTTCTCTGCCTCTCTCTCTCTCTCTCTCTGTGTCTCTCATGAATTAAAAAAAAAAAAAAGAATCGTAAAACTCAGGGCAGCTGGGTGGCTTAGTCAGTTAAGCATTTGCCTTTGGCTCAGGCCATCATCCTGGAGTCCCACACCTGACTCCCTGCTTCTCTCTCTGCCCCTCCCCTGCTCATGCTCATGCACACACGCTCTCTCTCTCAAAAAAAAAAAAAAAAAGAATAGCATTAGCTCTAACACAGTTGCACGAAATCCATAGAAATGAGTCAGTGAGATACTATGGCTAAACTCTCCCATGTGGAATGGCAAGGAGTTTATTGAGATAGGATATTTTTGTTTCTGAAACAATTGATCAAAGGCTTGTTTTTGCTCAAACCTGGCCAAGTCAGTGTACAGCGACATTTACCTGATTAGAACTATATTTTCACATTTTCCTTCCTACCTTGCACTGGGCACAAGGTGGTACAGATTCCAAAGCATGATTTACCTTTGAATCAAAGGTAATAGCAGTTGACTACGGAAACGTTTTCTGGATTGTGATGGTTTCTAAGGAGTCACCAGGGGTGAGGGAAGGAACAGAATAAGCTGCTTTCCCATCTTGTGAAATGTATATACATCCTCACTGACAGACAAAAGTCAGCTTTTACTATCTTGTTGAATGTTACAAAACGTATCCAGTACTTTAATACTTAAAATGTCCTTTCTTTTCTAAAAAGCTAAAGAGAATCTGTAAAATAAAATATTTGTAGGCTACAGAGTGCTCTGAGTAATATAGAACTTGGTGATAGGTAGCTAAATCTTTTTCTTTTCCCTATTCGAAGAGCAAAGCCCAAAAATTACATATGGGTGTTAAGGCAAACATGATTCATTTACCCTAAGGGTGAAATCAACCTACAAGTTGACAAATTTTGACAAATCAATAATCAAATGTACTTTTCAAGAATTTTCAGTAAAAAATGTTCATTGAACCACCACAGAAGTTCACACGAAAAACATTACCAAAGGCTCATAAGGGACAGTAATTTTACTTCTATTTTATTTTTAAAATACTTAATATTTACCCAAAATATGGGCAACCAGAATTTAGGTAACTGGTTAAATATTTAGGAAAAATAATGTTAGCTCCATACTTCATAACATACCCTAAATGAATTCTATATGGATTAAATATTTAAATGTAAAAAAAAAAGGTAAGTGTTTACATGTAAAAAACATACGACAAAAGTAATGTAAATTATAGGTAAAATTTATCTATAAATTATAAGCAAAATTTCTTAGTGTATATTAGTTATTTAGATATTCATAAAACTTTTTGAGACCCTCATGTAGAAAACTATAAAGGAAAACATTATTTCATTTGACTACATAAAACTTCTGAATGGAACAAAATCCCTTATCACCTCTAAATTAAATAACCACTGATAAACTGGGAAAAATACATTATGGAAGTAACTTTCTTGGCCCAAGACAGAGGAAGTGGCCCCTGCCAAGAATACCTTGTCAGCAAACGAAAAGTAAAAACCTTTCAGTTGCCTATAAATGCTTGGGTGAACCAGAAACAGTACATCCAGGCAGCCAATTCCCGAATGCCAAGCCAACTTTGTCCTCTTTATTTACATTTTGTTCCTTCTCACTCTAAACAAGGTTGACTATATGGCCCTAGCCAATTAGATTTTTTTTCTCTCTCCTTGCTCTTTATTCTTTATCCCATAAACACTTCCTGCCTTCTGCTTCATTCTGCAGTTCTCTAAAAGAAGGCTCTAGTTTATGAAGTGCTAAATAAAGTTTGTTTGTGTCACCTAAATGGTCCTCTTTAATAATATGCAAAGTTTATGACAAGTAGTCTAACATATAATAAATTCTTGTAAAGCAATAAGCAAAAGTCTCAATGAGATGATACAATTAAAAAGGCAAAGGGAGTGCCTGGCTGGCTCAGTCAGTAGAGTATGTGACTCTTGATCTCAGGGTCATGATTCAAGCCCCACATTTGGGGGTAGAGCTTACTTTAAAACAAAATAGGGATCCCTGGTGGCGCAGCGGTTTGGCGCCTGCCTTTGGCCCAGGGCGCGATCCTGGAGACCGGGGATGGAATCCCACATCAGGCTCCCGATGCATGGAGCCTGCTTCTCCCTCTGCCTATGTCTCTGCCTCTCTCTCTCTCTCTGTGACTATCATAAATAAATAAAAATTAAAAAAATAAAATAAAATAAAACAAAATAGCAAAAACAAAAAGGAAGAAAGAAAGAAAGAAAGAAAGAAAGAAAGAAAGAAAGAAAGAAAGAAAGAAAGAAGAGAGAAAGGAAAAAGGAGAGAGAAAGGAAAGAGAAAGGAAAGGAAAGGAGGACATAAAGATGAAATTTTCCAAGAGAAAAATTCAATTGGATACTAAATTTATGAAAAAATATTCACTGTTATGGGCTGAATTGAGTCATCTCCAAATTCATATGTTGAACTCCTAATCCTCAATATCTCCAAATACGACTATTTGGAGATTTGGTCTTTAAGAGGTAATTAAGTTGGGGGGGGAGGAGCAAGATGGCGGAGGAGCAGGGTCTCCAAATCACCTGTCTCCACCAAACTACCTAGAAAACCTTCAAATTATCCTGAAAATCTATGAATTCGGCCTGAGAATTAAAGAGAGAACACCTGGAACGCTACAGTGTGAAGAGTTCGCGCTTCTATCAAGGTAGGAAGACGGGGAAAAAGAAGTAAAGGAACAAAGGCCTCCAAGGGGGAGGGGCCCGCGAGGAGCCGGGCTGAGGCCGGGGCGAGTGTCCCCAGGACAGGAGAGCCCCGTCCCGGAGACGCAGGAGCTGCACCGACCTTCCCGGGCGGAAAGGGGCTCGTGGGGAGTTGGAGCAGGACCAGGAGGGCGGGGATGCCCTCGGGTTCCCCGGGACAGTAACAGAGCAACTGCGCGCCGGGAGAGTGCGCCGAGCTCCCTAAGGGCTGCAGCGCGCACGGCGGGACCCGGCGGGACCCGGAGCAGCTGAAGGGGCTCGGGCGGCGGCTCCGCGGAGGGGGCTGCGCGGCCCTGGGAGCAGCTCGGAGGGGCTCGGGCAGAGGAAGAGGCTCCGCGGAGGGGGCTGCGCGGTTCCAGGAGCAGCTCGGAGGGGCTCGGGCGGCGGCTCCGCGGAGGGGGCTGCGCGGCCCGGGAGCGCGAATCCACCAGCGCAGGCCCCGGAGCACAGGGCGCCGGGACACAGCCCAGGATCCCGCCTCCCCCGGGACAGGCAGAGGCCGGGAGGGCCCAGGACAGCGAGGACGCTCCTGCCCCAGCTGAGCAGAGCAGCGGCCCCGCCCGGGAGCCTCCAGGCCCTGCAGACGGAGTTCCTGCCGGAGCTGAATCCAGGTTTCCAGAGCTGCCCCGCCACTGGGGCTGTTCCTCCTGCGGCCTCACGGGGTAAACAACCCCCACTGAGCCCTGCACCAGGCAGGGGCACAGCAGCTCCCCCAACTGCTAACACCTGAGAATCAGCACAGCAGGCCCCTCCCCCAGAACACCAGCTAGACTGACTGACAACTTCCAGGAGAAGCCAAGGGACTTAAAGTACACAGAATCAGAAGATACTCCCCGGTGGTTCTTTTTTTGTTTGTTTCTTTTTGTTTTTGTTTTTGTTTTTGTTTTGTTTTGCTTTTTGATTTGTTTCCTTCCCCCACCCCCTTTTTTTCTCCTTTCTTTTTCTTTCCCTTTTTCTTCTTCTTTTTTTTTTTTTTCTCTTTCGTTTTTTTTTCTTTTTCTTCCCTTTTTTTTTCTCTTTCTCTTTTCTTTCCTTCTTTCTCTCCTCTCTTTTTCTCTTTTTCCCAATACAACTTGCTTTTGGCCACTCTGCACTGAGCAAAATGACTAGAAGGAAAACCTCACCTCAAAAGAAAGAATCAGAAACAGTCCTCTCTCCCACAGAGTTACAAAATCTGGATTACAATTCAATGTCAGAAAGCCAATTCAGAAGCACTATTATACAGCTACTGGTGGCTCTAGAAAAAAGTATAAAGGACTCAAGAGACTTCATGACTGCAGAATTTAGAGCTAATCAGGCAGAAATTAAAAACCAATTGAATGAGATGCAATCCAAACTAGAAGTCCTAACGACGAGGGTTAACGAGGTGGAAGAACGAGTGAGTGACCTAGAAGACAAGTTGACAGCAAAGAGGGAAACTGAGGAAAAAAGAGACAAACAATTAAAAGACCATGAAGATAGATTAAGGGAAATAAACGACAGCCTGAGGAAGAAAAACCTACGTTTAATTGGGGTTCCCGAGGGCGCCGAAAGGGACAGAGGGCCAGAATATGTATTTGAACAAATTCTAGCTGAAAACTTTCCTAATCTGGGAAGGGAAACAGGCATTCAGATCCAGGAAATAGAGAGATCCCCCCCTAAAATCAATAAAAACCGTTCAACACCTCGACATTTAATTGTGAAGCTTGCAAATTCCAAAGATAAGGAGAAGATCCTTAAAGCAGCAAGAGACCAGAAATCCCTGACTTTTATGGGGAGGAGTATTAGGGTAACAGCAGACCTCTCCACAGAGACCTGGCAGGCCAGAAAGGGCTGGCAGGATATATTCAGGGTCCTAAATGAAAAGAACATGCAACCAAGAATACTTTATCCAGCAAGGCTCTCATTCAAAATGGAAGGAGAGATAAAGAGCTTCCAAGACAGGCAGCAACTAAAAGAATATGTGACCTCCAAACCAGCTCTGCAAGAAATTTTAAGGGGGCCTCTTAAAATTCCCCTTTAAGAAGAAGTTCAGTGGAACAGTCCACAAAAACAAAGACTGAATAGATATCATGATGACACTAAACTCATATCTCTCAATAGTAACTCTGAACGTGAACGGGCTTAATGACCCCATCAAAAGGCGCAGGGTTTCAGACTGGATAAAAAAGCAGGACCCATCTATTTGCTGTCTACAAGAGACTCATTTTAGACAGAAGGACACCTACAGCCTGAAAATAAAAGGTTGGAGAACCATTTACCATTCGAATGGTCCTCAAAAGAAAGCAGGGGTAGCCATCCTTATATCAGATAAACTAAAATTTACCCCAAAGACTGTAGTGAGAGATGAAGAGGGACACTATATCATACTTAAAGGATCTATTCAACAAGAGGACTTAACAATCCTCAATATATATGCTCCAAATGTGGGAGCTGCCAAATATATAAATCAATTATTAACCAAAGTGAAGAAATACTTAGATAATAATACACTTATACTTGGTGACTTCAATCTAGCTCTTTCTATACTCGATAGGTCTTCTAAGCAAAACATCTCCAAAGAAACGAGAGCTTTAAATGATACACTGGACCAGATGGATTTCACAGATATCTACAGAACTTTACATCCAAACTCAACTGAATACACATTCTTCTCAAGCGCACATGGAACTTTCTCCAGAATAGACCACATATTGGGTCACAAATCGGGTCTGAACCGATACCAAAAGATTGGGATTGTCCCCTGCATATTCTCGGACCATAATGCCTTGAAATTAGAACTAAATCACAACAAGAAGTTTGGAAGGACCTCAAACACATGGAGGTTAAGGACCATCCTGCTAAAAGATAAAAGGGTCAACCAGGAAATTAAGGAAGAATTAAAAAGATTCATGGAAACTAATGAGAATGAAGATACAACCGTTCAAAATCTTTGGGATGCAGCAAAAGCAGTCCTAAGGGGGAAATACATCGCAATACAAGCATCCATTCAAAAACTGGAAAGAACTCAAATACAAAAGCTGACCTTACACATAAAGGAGCTAGAGAAAAAACAGCAAATAGATCCTACACCCAAGAGAAGAAGGGAGCTACTAAAGATTCGAGCAGAACTCAACGAAATCGAGACCAGAAGAACTGTGGAACAGATCAACAGAACCAGGAGTTGGTTCTTTGAAAGAATTAATAAGATAGATAAACCATTAGCCAGCCTTATTAAAAAGAAGAGAGAGAAGACTCAAATTAATAAAATCATGAATGAGAAAGGAGAGATCACTACCAACACCAAGGAAATACAAACGATTTTAAAAACATATTATGAACAGCTATACGCCAATAAATTAGGCAATCTAGAAGAAATGGACGCATTCCTGGAAAGCCACAAACTACCAAAACTGGAACAGGAAGAAATAGAAAACCTGAACAGGCCAATAACCAGGGAGGAAATTGAAGCAGTCATCAAAAACCTCCCAAGACACAAGAGTCCAGGGCCAGATGGCTTCCCAGGAGAATTTTATCAAACGTTTAAAGAAGAAATCATACCTATTCTCCTAAAGCTGTTTGGAAAGATAGAAAGAGATGGAGTACTTCCAAATTCGTTCTATGAGGCCAGCATCACCTTAATTCCAAAACCAGACAAAGACCCCACCAAAAAGGAGAATTACAGACCAATATCCCTGATGAACATGGATGCAAAAATTCTCAACAAGATACTGGCCAATAGGATCCAACAGTACATTAAGAAAATTATTCACCATGACCAAGTAGGATTTATCCCTGGGACACAAGGCTGGTTCAACACCCGTAAAACAATCAATGTGATTCATCATATCAGCAAGAGAAAAACCAAGAACCATATGATCCTCTCATTGGATGCAGAGAAAGCATTTGACAAAATACAGCATCCATTCCTGATCAAAACTCTTCAGAGTGTAGGGATAGAGGGAACATTCCTCGACATCTTAAAAGCCATCTATGAAAAGCCCACAGCAAATATCATTCTCAATGGGGAAGCACTGGGAGCCTTTCCCCTAAGATCAGGAACAAGACAGGGATGTCCACTCTCACCACTGCTATTCAACATAGTACTGGAAGTCCTAGCCTCAGCAATCAGACAACAAAAAGACATTAAAGGCATTCAAATTGGCAAAGAAGAAGTCAAACTCTCCCTCTTCGCCGATGACATGATACTCTACATAGAAAACCCAAAAGTCTCCACCCCAAGATTGCTAGAACTCATACAGCAATTCGGTAGCGTGGCAGGATACAAAATCAATGCCCAGAAGTCAGTGGCATTTCTATACACTAACAATGAGACTGAAGAAAGAGAAATTAAGGAGTCAATCCCATTTACAATTGCACCCAAAAGCATAAGATACCTAGGAATAAACCTCACCAAAGATGTAAAGGATCTATACCCTCAAAACTATAGAACACTTCTGAAAGAAATTGAGGAAGACACAAAGAGATGGAAAAATATTCCATGCTCATGGATTGGCAGAATTAATATTGTGAAAATGTCAATGTTACCCAGGGCAATATACACGTTTAATGCAATCCCTATCAAAATACCATGGACTTTCTTCAGAGAGTTAGAACAAATTATTTTAAGATTTGTGTGGAATCAGAAAAGACCCCGAATAGCCAGGGGAATTTTAAAAAAGAAAACCATATCTGGGGGCATCACAATGCCAGATTTCAGGTTGTACTACAAAGCTGTGGTCATCAAGACAGTGTGGTACTGGCACAAAAACAGACACATAGATCAGTGGAACAGAGTAGAGAATCCAGAAGTGGACCCTGAACTTTATGGGCAACTAATATTCGATAAAGGAGGAAAGACTACCCATTGGAAGAAAGACAGTCTCTTCAATAAATGGTGCTGGGAAAATTGGACATCCACATGCAGAAGAATGAAACTAGACCACTCTCTTTCACCATACACAAAGATAAACTCAAAATGGATGAAAGATCTAAATGTGAGACAAGATTCCATCAAAATCCTAGAGAAGAACACAGGCAACACCCTTTTTGAACTCGGCCATAGTAACTTCTTGCAAGACACATCCACGAAGGCAAAAGAAACAAAAGCAAAAATGAACTATTGGGACCTCATCAAGATAAGAAGCTTTTGCACAGCAAAGGATACAGTCAACAAAACTCAAAGACAACCTACAGAATGGGAGAAGATATTTGCAAATGACATATCAGATAAAGGGCTAGTTTCCAAGATCTATAAAGAACTTATTAAACTCAACACCAAAGAAACAAACAATCCAATCATGAAATGGGCAAAAGACATGAACAGAAATCTCACAGAAGAAGACATAGACATGGCCAACATACACATGAGAAAATGCTCTGCATCACTTGCCATCAGGGAAATACAAATCAAAACCACAATGAGATACCACCTCACACCAGTGAGAATGGGAAAAATTAACAAGGCAGGAAACAACAAATGTTGGAGGGGATGTGGAGAAAAGGGAACCCTCTTACACTGTTGGTGGGAATGTGAACTGGTGCAGCCACTGTGGAAAACTGTGTGGAGGTTCCTCAAACAGTTAAAAATATACCTGCCCTACGACCCAGCAATTGCACTGTTGGGGATTTACCCCAAAGATACAAATGCAATGAAACGCTGGGACACCTGCACCCCGATGTTTCTAGCAGCAATGGCCACGATAGCCAAACTGTGGAAGGAGCCTCGGTGTCCAACGAAAGATGAATGGATAAAGAAGATGTGGTTTATGTATACAATGGAATATTACTCAGCTATTAGAAATGACAAATACCCACCATTTGCTTCAATGTGGATGGAACTGGAGGGTATTATGCTGAGTGAAGTAAGTCAGTCGGAGAAGGACAAACATTATATGTTCTCATTCATTTGGGGAATATAAATAATAGTGAAAGGGAAAATAAGGGAAGGGAGAAGAAATGTGTGGGAAATATCAGAAAGGGAGACAGAACATAAAGACTGCTAACTCTGGGAAACGAACTAGGGGTGGTAGAAGGGGAGGAGGGCGGGGGGTGGGAGTGAATGGGTGACGGGCACTGGGTGTTATTCTGTATGTTAGTAAATTGAACACCAATAAAAAAAAAAAAAAAAAAAAAAAAAAGAGGTAATTAAGTTAAAATGAGGTCATTAAAGTAAGCCCTAATCCAATGAAGACTGCTGTTATTATGACAAAACATGAAAAGACACACACAGAGGGAAAAACTATACGAAGAGAGGCAGAATACAGCCATCCACAAGACAAGGAGAGAAGCCTTTGAAGAAACCAGCTCTGCTGACACCTTGGTGTCAGAATTTCGGCCTTCATAATTATGAGAAAATAAACTTTTGTTGTTTCAGCCACCTAGTTTGTGGTTCTTTGTTGTGGTTGTCCTAGCAAACTGATACACCACCACCATAATCAAAAGAACACAAATTTAAACAGCAGTTATAACTATCAGACTAGCAAAGAGAAATTAAACAACTATATTAGTGTTGATAAAATAGTCATACACTGCTAGCAGTAGTATAAATTGGTATTCCTTTCTGAAGGACAATTTAAAAACAAGTCCTAGAGATTTTAAAAATCGAAAACATTTTGATCCACCCACTTATTCTGAGAATAAGTCATGGAAATAATCAGTGTTACACAGAGATGTTCATTACAGCCTACTTTAAGCATGTGAAAAATTATAAATCTCCTAGATAACAAAAACTAAAGGATTAGCTTAAGAAATGTTAGCTCCTGAAGCTAGAATACTAAGCAGTCATTAAAATGTTATTTTTGTGGATGAATTAGAAACATAAAAAGTAAAATAAATAAATAAATAAATAAATAAATAAATAAATAAATAAATAAATAAATAAAACAAAAAAAACCTAAAAAGTTATTAGTTTGTTTTGAGAGCTATTTCAAATATATAACAAATAAACAGAATAATATTCTGAAAATGTAATATTTTGACATACTTGCTTTGATTATTATAAAGAAATAACACATTACAGATCCAACAGAATGATCTTTGTGCTCCTTGCTTCAATAGTATTTTTCTTCTACTACCATTCTCATATCCTAAAAGGTAACTTTTCTTAAAAATTAATTTCACTCAACATTTTATTTTCAAGATCTATTCATTTTGTCTCCTAGAGCTCTAGCTTATTTCTTCCAATTGTGACATAGTGTGCCATTATATGAATACGCTATAATGGCAAATACAAATTTGTCTTCTTTTGATGAATCTCTTGGGTTTTTCCAATTTTTTCCCTATGACATGTGCCAGGCTGCAGTGAACATTCTTGTACATATCTCTATGGGCACATTTGTGACATTTTCTCCAAAATACATATTTAAGATCTGAATTATGGGACCCTAAATAGATGCCCCCTTAACTTTACTATATATTGCCTCAATGCTTTCCAAAGTGGTGGTGGTACTAAAGTCACACTCCCATTGTGTATCAGTTAGTTTTTGCTGTATAATAAACCATTCTTTAACTGAGTGGCTTAAAAAATGAATATTTGTTATTTCTCACAATTCTTTGGGCATCCAGGTCTTCTGGTCCGGTAAGTCTGGCTGGGGCTGGATTTTGTAGGATGGCCTTACTTGTACATCCAGGTTCTCATCTGTGATGGCTGAGCAGCTAGAAAAGCTTAAGCCACTCTCCATATGGAGTCCCATCATTCAGAAGGCTAGCTCTAGCTTGTTCACATGAAGGCAGATAGACTTCTGGGAATAAGAAAGATCAAGTCCTAACGAACAGAAACTTTTCAGTCCTCTACTTTTATCATGTTTGTGAATGTGCCACTGGCCAAAGCAAGTCACGTGGCCAGGTGAGCTTCAAGGAGTGGAGAAACATGCCCCACCATTTTATGGAAGGAGTGGAAAACTTATATTACAAAATGTCATGCACATAGCAATGGAAGAACTATATGGTAGTTTTTTATTTTTTTTAATGTATTATACACTAGTGGTGGATGAAAGGTCCTATTCCCTACATTCTTGGCAGCACTTGGTGTGACATGACTTTTTAAATTTTTGCCAGTCTGAGAAAGAGAAAGCAGCACCTCATTATTATTTCCATTTTAATTTGCATTTATTTGATTATTAGTAGAGTTATACATCTCTTCATATAATTATTGGCATACCATTCATGTTTTATTTGTTTATTTTTTGGCCCCAAGCATAGAAAACATTTTATTATGGGAGTAGAACAGAGGAATACAAGTAGAGATATAAGGAGTCTGCAGGCTGGCCTATGATTAAGTTTCCCATGTATATAACAGCCAAAAAAATATCTTGGTGGAGCTGTAAAGTATGTTAGAAATATGCTCAGGTCATGGTGGCAGGCCCAGCAGGTATGTTTTGGGAGGGTGTGAAATGATGTTAGTCAAATACCTATAAAGACGGGTACTATTGTTTGTAACTAAAGGGAAGGAGTGGTTTTGATGGTTATGGTCAGAGACATAGGGCAAGAAGTTGTGGTGAAAAGCTGGAGGAGAGTAGTAGAAGAAGGCCCTGGGGAGTGAGTGATCCTCTTGCCAAGAGTGAAAGGGTTGTTATGAGGCAGACTCCAAGTAAAGTAATAATCTCCATTAATTTTTAGAATGGCACACATAGTAGTAACCTTTACCAGATTTCCCTTTAGGCATAGGAGTATAGGGGTATACATTTTATTTATTTATTTTTAAAAGATTTTATTTATTTATTTATTTATTTATTTAGAGTGTGTGTGTGTCTGTGCACGCACACATGAGCAGAATGAGGGACAGAGGGAGAGAATCTCAAGCCAGCTCCACACTGAGCATGTAACCCAATGTGGGGCTCGATTTCATGCCTCTGAGATCATGACCTGAGCTGGAATCAAGAGTTGGTCCCTTAACCGACTGAGCCACCCAGGCACCCGTGTAGGACTATACATTTTAGCAGGGAGCAAGGAATGTATCAGAGTCATGGGCTAAGTAGACAGTGAGCTCAGAAATGTAATAGAATCCTTAATATCAAAAGAAGAAAAGTAAAAAATGTCCTGTATTCAATTGTGCCTTACAGGAGGCATTGTTTGGGTGAACATCTTGGTGTCCAGGGTGAAATTGTCTTTGGAATAGGGAGCAAAGTCATCTTCAATGATGATGTCTTAGGCTAGGGTGATATCATCTCTAGTGAGCTTCTGGGCTAGGGTGATGTCCTCTGTGACATGGGACTCAGGTGTCCTTTCCTTTTGAAAACCCACTTGAGTTGATGCAAGCCTCACCATTTGCCATGCTTGATTGAAACAATGACTTCCTTGCAGGGTTTGGGCCTCTGGATTATAAACCAATGAAAGCAACCAGAGCAATATAGATCTTCCTCAATTTGTGATGGAGTTATAACCTGATAAACCCATTGTAAATTGAAAATACTGTAGGTTAAAAATGCATTTAATACACCTACCATAGCCTAGCCTGGCCTAACTTTAATATGCTTCAAGCACTTACATTAGCCTATAGTTGGGTAAAATCACTTAACACAAAGTTTGTTTCACAAAAAAAAAAAATTGGGGATATGTTGTGTAATTTATTGAATACTGTACTAAATGTGAAAAACAGAATGGTGGTAAGTGTATTAGTGGTTTGCCCTCATGATTGTGTGGCTGATTGCAAGCTGTGGCTCACTGCCACTGCCCAGCATCATGGGAGAGCATTGTACCACATATCACTAGCCTGGGAAAAGACCAAATTTGAAATTCAAGGCTCATCTGGGTAACTCAGTTGGTTAAGCATCTGCCTTCAGCTCAGGTCATGATCCCAGGGTCCTGGGATTGAACCCCGAGTCCCTCCCTGCTCAGCCAAGAGTTTACTTCTCCCTCTGCCTACCCCCCCCCCCACTAGTGCTCTCTCTCTCTCTCTCAAATGAATAAATAAAACCTAAAAAAGATTCAAAATTCAAAGTACAGTTTCTACTGAATGCACCACTGTAAAGTTGAAAAATCACGTCAAGCATTGTAAGTTGGGGACAATCTATAGTAATATTAGCAACAGTCACCAGAATGGTGTGCAGCTGCACTTGACAGGTCTTTGCATTTGTGGAAGTCTTGACTCAAGTAGGTCCCATAGCAGGGGGAGCAGTTTCCTCGCCTGTAGGATAGTCTATGGTTAAGGGGTCCCAGGAGAGTCTGAACCTTGATCCAGCCCCCAGCCTTTGTGGGATGGGAGCAAGATAAAAAAATCTATCAAGGTAGGCTAAGGCTTGGTGCCAAATAGAGACCTGGGGAGGCTTATTTGCTACACTGGAATTTGAAAAGGAGTTGTTTGAGGACACCGTTATGTCTCTCAGTTAAACCAGCTACTTGGGACCTATAAAAGACATTAAAAATATTAGTTTTATTACATTCCTTTTCCATGAACTCCACATTGTATATGCCAAGTAGTGAAGCGCATTTCTTGGTTACAATTAGAAATATCTGGGGATCCCTGGGTGGCGCAGCGGTTTAGCGCCTGCCTTTGGCCCAGGGCGCGATCCTGGAGACCCGGGATCGAATCCCACGTCGGGCTCCCGGTGCATGGAGCCTGCTTCTCTCTCTGCCTCTCTCTCTCTGCCTCTCTCTCTCTCTCTCTCTCTCTGACTTACATAAATAAAAAAAATAAAAAATAAAAAAATAAAATAAAAAAACAATTAGAAATATCTTAACTCTGAAGGAAGTAAGGAGTATTCTGGCAAAACCTTATATTACAGCCTCAGGATATGTAGAGATATGTACTTCTGATTTATATCATGGATATTTCTGAGGCAAGAGATTTCCAGAGGTTTTTTTTCTTTTCTTTTCTTTTCTTTCTTTCTTTCTTTCTTTCTTTCTTTCTTTCTTTCTTTCTTTCTTTCTTTCTTTCTTTCTTTCTTTCTTTCTTTTTCCTTTTTTTTTACCTTGAAGGGGAATATTTTTAGGAAATAGTTCAATAGTTTATAATAAATGTGAAGATGGGATCATTCGTTTGCCATGGCATCCAGTGCCAAGATGATTACCTGAAGTTCGGCCAAGTGTCTCGTTTCTTAGATCCCATCTTTTATTAGGAATGTCTTAGTTTTAAGTGGTTATTCCACTAAGCTCTGTTACATATGATGGTTCGTGCCATCTGTGTAGTCTTCCAACTGCCATTGCTGTAAACTCAGCTAATTCCAAAAGGCTTCTCAGATAACCAAGGATCTGGGGGAGGGGTGCAGCATGGCATCTGTCAAGGGACTGAGGACAGGAGAAGCCATCCCTTTCTGCAGGTGGAATATACCCGAGTGTCCCTTTTGGCTCCATCTTGCCTTAAAGAGGTCTCCACTGCTGATAGCACTCATGTTTTAAAATAACATACATACACACAGAAAAAAGACTGGAGGAATATATATTGGAATAGCTCAATTTGGGGAGTGGAATTATGGATTATTTTTACTTTCTTTGTGTGTAATTTTTTTTAAGATTTTATTTTTAAGTAATCTCCACACCCAACCGGGCTTGATCCCATGACCCTGAGATCATGGCCTGAGCTGAAATCAAGAGTCAGACGCTTAACCAACAGCCACCCAGATGCCCCCAGAGTTTGTTTTTAGTGTAGTAAATCCTCCCACCCTCACCCCAAAGTGTCTCTTCTCCCAAATTTCTCTTATGGGTGTGCAACTCTTTAATGGCCTTTCTCTTCCTGCTCCTGATTCCACATCTTCTCTCTGACCTTGGCTTCCAAGAGTAGTTTGGTAAATCCCCACAAAAGTTTTTTAAGTATTTATGGCACCTACAAGTTAATACCTACTTGAAGGAAATTGAAAGAATTGTATTGAAGCTGGAGACATTGTTTGCTTTGTGAACAACAGCTTCTCCAGTTTCTGGGCTTTACCAAAGCTGTGCTGCATGAGGGTAATATCAATTTTTACATTTCCCCCGCCTTGGTGAGGAGGAAATCTGAGTTACAATGGTATAGTGTTTCCAATGTGAGTCAGATTCCAGGGTCCCTTTTATTTTTTATTTTTTAAATTTTTTAAATTTATTTATTCATGGGAGACACAGAGAGAGACAAAGACATAGGGAGAGGGAGAAGCAGGCTCCCTGTGGGGAGCCGGATATGGGACTCCATCCCAGGACCCTGGGATCCCACCCTGAACCAAAAGCAGATGCTCAAGCACTGAGCCACCCAGGCATCCCACCAGGGTCCCTTTGTTATCGCCCTTGACTGTGCCCCCTCTTAGTGTAGTTCGGGTCCTAGGCTTTGCTGTTCAGCTGCCCTCGTGCTGGTTATTGGATGCAGGGTGAATAAAGGCCAGAGGTGTGGCCTACCTGTATGGGCAGACTTGGTTGCACACTAGAACCATCTGGGATGCTTTTAAAAATGGTGATAAAAAAAAATAAAAATAAAAATAAAAATAAAAATAAAAATGGTGATACTCAGGCCACACTTAAATCAGAATCCTTGGTACAGACTCCGGGCCCCTGAATTTTTTTTACCTCTCGAAGGAATTGCATTGTACAGCAAGTTTGGGAATCCCTGGACAAACACTAACAAAATCACACCCTACCCTAAAACATTATAACTATTTTGTTCAGAGTACTTCAAATAACTGAGAGTTCTATCTGCCTCACGCTCTGTTTCACAGATGGGAAATTTGAGACACATGCAAAACATATGACTCATATAAGGAAGGCTGCAGGTTAACCGTTGAAAGGGGTATAGAAGGTGTGGCCTTCTACCAGTCACTGTTCCCAGTAAGGCATAAGATGTGGTAAATCCTGTTATTATTCTTTGACATTTCCTGGGACCAAAAGATTTTGTAGAATTTTAATGGCAATGCAGGCAATTTGAATGGAATCATCATGTGTTAATTTCTGAATTAAGGTCTTATACCCGAGAAATGTAAAGCATGGGGAGATAAAGTAATCGTATGTTTTTTTTTTAATTGATGATATGGTTTTGGTTTCATTAGTAAAATCTGACAAAGAGCTAGGCAAAATGTTTACATATGGTCAGAATCGATGTCAAAATAGTTTAACCTTATTCTATAGCAATGTGATTCCAGAGAGACTTCTGTTTACCAGCTCTGGCTTCAAATAAATGTCATAAAATTCAGACCAAAGTCACTGTTGAGCCACAGAACCTATTTCTTGGTGGTTATAGAATATTTAAATTCTGGTGGGGATGATGTGAGAGGAAATGAGTTGATAGGGACAGAGTTTTTATTCTAAAAATTAATGTTTCATATCTAATTTCATACATTTCTTTAAGGTTTTATTTTTATTTTTTTAATTTTATTTATTCATAAGAGACACAGAGAGAGAGAAGCAGAGACACAGGCAGAGGGAGAAGCAGGCTCTATGCAGGGAGCCCGATGTGGGACTCGATCCTGGGTCTCCAGGATCACGCCCTGGGCTGAAGGCAGGCACTAAACCACTGAGCCACCGGGGCTGCCCTAAAGGTTTTATTTTTAAGTAATCTCTGCATTCAACCTCGGGCTCAAACTCACAACCCTGAGATCAAGAATCACATGCTCCCATTATGGAGCCACCCAGGCATCCCAATTTCATATTTAGTTAACCTTTTTTTCTGATCAGGTACTAAATTTGTAAATTACTAGCTTCATCATTACCATAGTTGGACCAGTGAAAACAGGACCATAGATTAATTTGAGCAGACCTATATTTTGGTTGTTTCTGTTACTTTCCTCTTTTGCTTTCCATAGTCAAACCATTTCTGCACTGGTATAGACAGGATGGAAGACACTTGCTGGAGAGGAGAAAGCCATTCGATTTGGGATTATTAGAGTGAAACCTGTCAACCCCACTGAAGAACAGTTTTATCTGGACATTGCAGAGGATATCCTATATGAATGGAAGGTCAAAATGGAAGCCCCTGGACTTTGTTACAGAAGAGTTCCCCCACCAGCTTGCAATTGAATCCTGAAATTCTTTTTTTTTTTTTAAAGATTTTATTTATTTATTCATGAGAGACACAGAGAGAGAGAGAGAGGCAAAGACATAGGCAGAGTGAGAAGCAGGCTCTCTGCAGGGAGCCCGATGTGGGACTCGATCCGGGGACTTCAGGATCATGCCCTGGGCCAAAGGCAGGTGCTGAACTGTTGAGCTACCCAGGGATGCCCGAGTTCTGAAATTCTTCCACCAGCAATTCAACTTTTAGGATAAAATGCCATCTCCCTCGTGGCAGATCTTGTGAGTTCCCCACTCACCATCCACTCTTCCTTCTTGCTAGCCTTAGGTTGTCAGATAAAGCACAGAAGGCCCAGTTAAATTTGAATTTCAAATAAATAGCAAATAATTTTTATTATAACTATGTCCCACATATTACATACTCTACTAAAAAACAAAGTGTTCATTGTGAGAAAATCAAATTTAATTAGGCATCTTCGGTATTTATTTACTAAGCCTGGCAGCCCCATGCTGACCAAATGGAAATTCTGTCTGCGGCAGCAATATGAACATCTGCAGACATTAGATCATGATTGGTCTAAATCAATCGTGATTATACAGTCCCTCACTTTCCCAGGCCTCTTGCAGCTGGGAGTGTCTATGTGATCAGTTCTGGCCTCCAAGACATTAAGGAAAGTCTGAGTAGGTGTGGGGTGCAATTTAAAGAAATTTTTTTTTTCTGGCAGGAGACATGACTAGTGGTGCCATCTTTGTTCTGTCCTTCCCTTCTGCTCAGAACATGGATCTGATGCTTGGCAGCAGCAGCAGCACCGTCCTGATGATAAGGGCAAGCAAAGACAACTGTAGAGACACTGGTGCCGGTGACATTAAGTCCTCCGTGTCCGGTCAGTGACTGCTACTTCCAGAGGCCTTGCTTGTAAGAAAGACAAGCACTTAATTCTATAAATCACATGTGTTTCCTATAACTTACAGGTGGAAAAACCCTCTTAAAGAATGCAGATGCCCCAGGAGAGGAAACCTTTTATGCATACCTTGTCATTTATCGGCATTGATGACTGGCTTGCTGAGAGGCAGTTTTCATTGAGCAATCACTGAGAGGAACCATCGTCTGCCCAGAGAAAGCAGTAGAAGAGATCCAGAGCTACTACCTCTTAGTGGCACTGATCCACAGGGCTCTGGGTTGATTTGGAATGAGCTGTGACTCCTGAAGAATTCTCATAGATTCCTGCCTGGGCGGGAGTGGGAGGCAGGATGATGTCCATACCCATGTTCTAATCCCTGGACCTGTTAATATATCACATTACATGGCCAAGGGGAATTAAGGTAGCAGAGGAATTAAGGTAGCTAATTAGCTAGCTTGATGATAGGGAGATTATCCTGAATTATCTGGATGACCCCAATGACATCACAGGATCCTTCAAAGAAAAAAATGAAGGCAAAAGAAGGAGATAGAGAATTGGAAGGAGATGGGAAGACAGTACCAGGTAGAAATGATCTAAGGCTCAAGACCATTGCTAGTTTGAAGGTGGAAGAACGGCTCACAGTTAAGGAATGTGCATGACCTCCAAAGCTGGAAAAGGCAAGGAAATGGATTCTCCCCTCCAGACGGGAATGCAGCCTGACCCACAGCTTGTTTTCAGGCCAGTGAGACCCATGTCAGACTTCTGTCCTGGAGAACTGGAGGCTAATAAATTTGTGTTGTTTTAAGTCATTTTGTTTGTGGTAAAAATATTTATTCATTAATTGATTCCCTTATTCATTCAGCAAATATTACTGAGCTTCTACTTTGAGTTGAGCACTTTTATAGATGTTGGGGATATAGTAAGAATAAAACAGATTTAAAGTAACCTCTATGGAGTGCCTGGATGGCTCGGTTGGTTAAGCGTCTGCCTTTGGCTCAAGTCATGATCCCTGGGTCCTGGGATCAAGCCCAAGCCTGGCATCAGGCTCTCCGCTCAGCAGGGAGTCTGCTTCTCCCTCCCCCTCTGCCCACTCCCCCAGCTTGTGCTTGCTCTCTTTTGCTCTATTTCAAATAAATAAATAACTTTTTAAAAAAAGATTTTATTTATTTATTTGACTAATAGAGAGTGCAAGCAGGGGGAATGGCAGGCAGAAGGAGAGAGAGAGGGAGAAGCAGACTCCCCACAGAGCAGGGAGCCTCCAATGTGGGGCTCCATCCCAGGACCCCAGGATCATGATCTGAGCCAAAGGCAGACGCTTACCCGACTGAGCCACCCAGGCACCCCTAAAATCTTAAGAACAAAGCAAAACAAAACAAACATCACCTCTACTCTCACAAAAGCTTTCTATTTATTAGAGGAGAAGCGGTCTGTTTGTGTGTTTGTTTTAATTAAGTGAAACCTACTGGTATTATGTAGTTTAGAGGCCAGAAGTGCTATTGTGGAAGAATAAAAAAGTGAAGGAGAGCAGGGAGAAGTGGGGAGGGGGTTGCCATGAAGGTAACACCGCCAAGTTATGTTTGAGCCCAGTTGGCTACGTGGGGGAGGAACCTTCCAGGCGGAGTGGCAGCAGGTACAAAGCCCAGAGATGAGGGTGTGCCAGGGTGGTCCAGCAGGAGCAAGGAAGCCCGTGTGCCTGGAGCTGAGGGCGTGAGGACAAGGACGATAAAATCAGAGAGTCTGTGGAGCTGGCTTTAGAGAGGCCACCGGAAACCTCTGGCATTTACCCTGAGTCTGGGAGCCCTCATCTTCACCTGAGAAGGATGGCTCTTGTGGCTGGTACCTAGCAGGCTGCTAGGGCCATGAGGGGAAGCTGGGGCACATGTAGTGAGGAAGGGGGGAGGGAGGGACAGCGGAGCTGGGCAGAGGGATCCTAACCAGGACATAGTTTGAGGACAGAGCCTAGAGCACTTGGCGATGAAGGGGGTGTGCGCTGTGCGAGGCCGAGGGCCGAGCATGTGGCCTGAGCACCTGCACGGGCAGGGCCGTGGGCCACAGAGGCAGCGCCCAGCAGAGAAGCGGGCTGGGGCTGCGCGTTGGGCATATTTGAGATGCTGATCTCACGTCCAAGTGCAGGTGTCAACTAAGTAGCTGGAAATACACATCTGGAGTTCAGAGGCGAGATCCAGACTGGAGATGAAAATTTGCAACATGGTCACGTTAAATACAGGAATATGGACCGGCCTGAGGCTGGGTGAGCTCACAGGGAAGGGCCTCGGAGAGGAAGGAAGAGACCAGAGGCCTGAGTCTGGAGGAGTGGCAGTGTCTCCTCCCTGGGACACAGGGAGGAACCAGCAGACGTGGGAGGAGTGACAGGTGAGAAACTGGGAGGACTCAGTGCCTGGTCCAAGGAGGGGTTTCAAGAACAAAGTGATTGTTTGTCTGAAATGCTGCTGAGATGACTCGTCGGATGAGCTGGATAAATGCCTACACGATTTAGGAATGACGTGGACCTGCCTTGGGCAAGGATGGTGCTCCCTAGGGGCATCGGAGGAATCACTGGGTCAGGGAGGGGTTCGCAGAGTTCTGAGGCAGCAGACACAGCCTGGTTCCTCCAGAAACTCCCTTTGCCATACTCCCAGGGTGGTTTGTGTCCCCTGGGGCCCTCTGCTCGGGTTCTGGAGATCCCAGCCCGAAGCCTGCAGAATGCGAGGAACAGGAACAGCTGTGGCTGCTTCCTGCTGATGGCTGCGAGCGAGCGAGGGGGACTGAAGGCAGTGTTCTGTAAAGCGAGGTCAGTGAACTCGGATGAAGGGCAGCCCGGCCCATTTGCTTCTGTGTGGTCTGTGACTGCACTCAGCTCCAGGTGCAGCCAAGGAGTCGCGACAGAGACCATCTAGCCCATGGTGCTGAAGATGTTTACTACCTGGCCTTTCCAGGACAAGCTTGCCCAGTTTTTCTCTAAAAGAGAAAGAGAGAGAGAGTGAAGAAATGAGGGAAGGCTAAAGAAAGAAGGAGCTCTTGAAAAGGTGGTAAAGGAGGGAGTTGCAGGGGTGCCTGGGCGGCTCAGGCAGTTAGGCATCTGCCTTCAGCTCAGGTCATGATCTTAGGGTGCTGGGATCAAGCCCCGAGTTGGGCTCCCCACTCAGTGGAGAGAGCCTGCTTCTCCCTTATCCTCTGCCTACTTCCCCTGCTTATGCTCACTCTCTCTCTCTGTCAAATAAATTTTTAAAATCTTAAAAAAAAAAAAAGACAGGAGTTGCAGTAGAGAGATCCTTCGGGGATTTTTTTCAGGTATGAAGAAGGGTGGGGGATCAAGCACCCCAGTAGAGTTGCCTGGCTAGGCATAGAGACATATGTTTTTTCTTATTATTCTATGAAAAGATGTGCAACCACACACATGAGAGAAATGTAAAATTGAAACCACATACTTCAGTTTTTACCTATCACTATGGACCAAGGCAAAAAACTGTGACACTTGGCTGTGTTGGAAAATGTGGGGGGCGGGGGGAGGGAATAGGCAATTGTGTGTTGTTGATGAGAGTGTAAATATGGGAGTTCTGTATGGGAGGTGTATCATCACGAAGCCTAAGGCGGGGGCCTCCTAACGGGATTGTTCCATCTGGGAAATCTCCATGTGAAACTGACCTTGCACTCAGCTTTGCAGTGATTGTTCAGGAATGAGCTGGGATTATGAACCGTTCTCTTCACTGGCTGGGCATGCAACTGGGAGGCATGAACCCCCCTGTGAGTTCAGCAAAGGAAAATTTTCAAAGACCCAATAGGATCCTCACCCCAGCAACAGTGTCCAGGGCAATTTATCCTTCTGGTAGAGATGGCTGCTGAATCTCCAGCTCCCTGTGGTCTTCTTAAAGCTTAAAGAAGGTTTTAAAGAAGATAGAAATAACAAGGATTCAATGGAAAGAATAAAAATTGATGTTGCAGCAGAGAGAATTGCTGGGGGGTGTTCTCAAGTATGATAGAAAGGTGGGAATCTCTTATATCTTTTGCCTAGGCATAAGGAACTTGTTTCCTCTGCTGTGTCTGATGGTATCTTTTGCTAATCACCTTCACCCTTGAAGGTAACCACTCAGAGGGTAATATCTATCAACTTTTTAAATGCACATACATTTTCTAAAAGACTTTATTTATTTGACAGAGAGAGAGAGAGAGCATGCAAGCACATGCAGGGGAGACCAGAGGGAAAGGGAGAAGTAGGCTCCCTATTGAGCAGGGAACCTGACATGAGGCTCAATCCCAGGACCCCAGGATCATGACCTTAACCGAAGGTAGATGCCTAACTGACTGAACCACCCAGGAGCCCCTGTACCTACATTTTGAGCAAGCAGTACCACTTCTGGCAATTTATTCTACACATGTATTTCACACATGTATGAAGTTCTTCATAGCAGCATTGTTTGTAATAGCAGGAAACTAGAAACAACCTAAATACCCACTGGAGATTTATTTAAAAATCATGATAACATCCCCTCCACTGTGCAAACATTGAAAAAAACAGAGAGGCTTTACGTAAACTGAGGTAGAATGATTTCCAAAATGTTAAGTGAAAAAAGATAGGTAAAGAACAGATATGTTAGACAGGTATTGCTAAATTGCACTCTTGCGTGGTTCAAGGGTGAAGGTAATTGGTAAAAGGTATCATCAGAGTAAGGCAAAAAGATACACATTTGACAAAATGTC
The DNA here is from genome assembly GCF_053574225.1 of Canis aureus. Lineage (NCBI taxonomy): Eukaryota > Metazoa > Chordata > Mammalia > Carnivora > Canidae > Canis > Canis aureus. The sequence goes on along the minus strand of NC_135611.1, from coordinate 82,710,463 downwards.
TGGAACATCTCTGGAAAGATATCAGAGGAAAAAAAAACACCCGACTCCCCCAAACATTCAACAGTGATTGCCTCTGTAGGGAAAGTGGAAGGGTAGAGGCTATACCTGTTGGTATATTTTTGGATTCTGTATCTGTGCATGAACGGCATTCAAAACAGAGCATGTTGAAAAAATACATGTTTTGATAGGAAAACAAATGAAGGGAGTCCTTATAAGTTCTTAACTAGGAGAGAGACATAACAGGATCAAAACTGTTTCAGAGATTAGTCAGGTAGGAATTGTTATGCACTGAGTGAACTGAAAGAATTACAATGGAGACCGTCAAGTTATTGAAGTATTCCATGGCTGAGGTGTTAATGGGTCTAGACTAGAGCAGAAATGAAGAGAAGATAAGAGCCTGGGACCAGATCCTTTGGCGGAGGTTATAAAGAGACCTGTTTCAGCTTAATATGAGAAAGAAGGTTCTAAAGATTAGAGCTACTAATGGTGGAATAGAGTACCCATCACATGGTGTTTACACAAAAGATAGACAACTATATGATAAAAATATTGTAAGAATAAATCAAGTGTTCAACAATGAATGGGCCAGACTAGATAGTGCCTAAGATCTCTGCCCCACCCTGAAATTTCGTGACTTTATGACAAAGGTGTAGGGATACCCAAAATTCAGGGGTAGAGGAGAGAAGGAATCAGATGAGTGACAACAAAGTTTTGGGGAAGGCAAGAAACTATCAACTTCAAAGAATGAGGGTGGTAAACAAGGATCAGGGTTCAGGCATTAGTTAGCAAACAGTGTCATTTGTTGCCTAGAGGTTGGAGAGCCATTGGATTTCACAGAATGATGGAGTTGTATGAAGACTCCACTGTGTTCAGTTATTGCAGAGCTATTTAAGAGTGGTTTTGGTAGTGGTTTTGTAGGTGGAAGTTTGAGGAATGAGATTTTTTTGTTGTTTTAATGGTTAAAATCAACACAGTAGAAAAAAAGAGTTTGGAAACAGTGGTTAATAGAAAGGATAGCAAAGGCTCCAATTACACATACCCTATGCCACTAAGTGGTCCCACAGCCAACAGATACTTTGTTCATTTTTTCAGTCTTTTTTCTCTCTGTGCTTAATTTTCTATTCTTATTAAAATTTCGTTTCTTTTCTTCAAGTACACTAATCTTTTCTTCTTTCCTCTCTAATCTTCTGTAAATTACAGCTAGTGTATTTTTTCATCTCAGATATATTTTTGATCTCTAGAAGTCCAATTTCAGATGACCCATATTGCTGCTTAACATGCTCAATCTTTCTTCTACCTTCTTAAACTGATGGGATATAGTTATAATAACTGTTTTAATATCCTCCTATAGTGATATAGGTTGATCTCTTTCTATAAATTGATTTTTCCCCTTCTTATTATGGGTCATATTTTCTGGCCTCTGCATGCCTAATAAATTTTGATTGAATGCCAAACATTGTAAATTTTGCTTTGTTGGGTGCTAGTTATATTTTGAGTCCTACAAATGTTCTTGGTCTAGCTGGCTCAGTCCATCGAGCATATGACTCTTGATATTGGGGTTTCAGTTCAAGCCCCACATTGAATGCAGAGTATATATATATATATATATATATATATATATATATATACATATATATTTCTTTTTTTCTTGGCCTTTTTCTGGGAGACAGGTCAGTTACTTGGAAATAGTTTGATCCTTTTGAAGTTTGCTTTTAAGTGTTGCTATTCAGGACCAGAACGACTGTTATTCTAAGGATAGTTTTACCCCATTACCATGTGCTTTATCTAATGTCCCTTGAATTATAAAAATTTCCACTCTGGTGGTGGAAGCAGACACTATTCTCAGCTCTTTGTGAGCTCTAGAGATTGCTCCTTCTGCTGCCCCAGATGGTTCTTTCCTGGCCTCAGATAGTTTCCTATAAACATGCATTCTCAGCTGAAGACTTGAAGAAGACCCTCTACAGATCTTTGGCGTTCTCTCCCTACGTTGTTATCCCTTTCCTAGTAATCTGCCCTGTGGAGTCTAGCTACCCTGGCCTCTCTGGCCTCCTTGCTCCATTTCTATATTTCAGGAGACCTGCTGAGCTCTGTCTGAGTTACCCTTCCTTGAGTGGTGGCCTGGAAACATTTTCAGGGCAGTCATAGGGCTCACCTCACCTTTGTTTCCCATTTTCCAGGATCACTATCCTATGCTGCTTGATGTCCAGTGCCTGAAATAATTATCTCAGAAATAACTTTAATATACTTTGCATGATTTCTTTTTTCAAGTGGGAAAGTGTTAAAACAAAATTCAACAGAGGAAACCATAAAGATCTTATACTGTTTTCATTCAATGGCTTATAAAAGGGACAGCATCCAGTCTAGTAGATAGGATCTCTGAGGACCTGTACAAAATGAAAACCTTTTAGAGGCCAAAAGGAGCAGGAAAAGGAAGTTATACTAGGCAAAAAAGAAAAAAAATTAAAAAGCAGATTGGTTATTGCAAGACTATTTTCCTTTAAGGGAAGCCAAGGGCCCGTCAGGCACCTTACCTACCTGGGCTGATCAGGCGATTCCTGATTGACTGGTTTAAGATTTCATTTCTGAAAGAGCCAAAACTGTAATTAAATCCTAGTTTGGTGACATGGAGCTTAGCATAAGTGACTATTCAGGCCCTGTTGTTTTTAACAGAAGGTAAATCTGATCCCTGTTACTTCCCCCCGACTGGAAATGGAATTCTCCCAAGGTCCTTATAGCCAATACTAGCTAAGTAGTAGATTTTTCTTGTGGTAAAAACGACTATATTTGCTTCGCACATCGAATATACATAAAAACTAGAAGTGATTTTCATCTGATTTCTCAACTACTCTGGTGTTTATGCATTTGGTTTTGGATTCTACCACCAGAGGGCACTTCTGTCACATTTCAACATCTACTCGCAAGTCAGTATTTAAACAATTTTTCATCTGGGACATTTTTGTTCATTTAGCCTGAGAATTATAGTGCTCGGCTTGAGACATGCTATGAGTCTTCCTGAGTCTTTCGTGTCCTTTAATGTAGCAGCCCATTCCCTGATATCCCTGATATGATTGCTGTATCATTTGTTTCTCCTCCACCGTCTCCAAACCTTTCCCCTTCCTGTGCTGTGCCAGGCCTTCATAATTGTAAAAATTCCCCATAACTTCTCCTAAGCCCTCTCACCCCCCAAAAAGTACATTTAGTGTCAGCCACCCTTTTGCAGGTGGCTTCTGGGTAGGAAACGCTGGAGTCCAGGCATATTTCCAGAAGCCTAGAACCACTCTGCTCCTGGGGAATTGATCATCATTGCAAATTCAGTGTGTTCAGATTCTCCCCAACATATGCTCTCCCCTTTGCTTTCCCTTCTAGTTTTCTTTTCTTTATCTTTTTTTGAAATTTTATTTATTTATTTGAGAGACAGAGAAAGGATACAAAAGAACACAAGCAGGGGGAGCTGCAGAGAGAGAGAGGGAGAAGCAGGCTCTCTGCTGAGCAGGGAGCCCAACATGGGCCAATCCCAGGATCCCAAGATCATGACCTGAGCCAAAGGCAGACACTTAACTGACTGAGCCATCCAGATACCCCACCCCTTCTAGTTTTCTTAAGCAGGTATTTTTTAAAATATCAATTTTACTGAGGTATAGTTTATATATGCAGGAGAGCAGAATTTGTCACCCCAGCATATGCCTCTTGGGCATAAAGATGATCTTGATCTGGTCATTTTTGAGAAACAGCAGATATAGGAGAAGCTCTAAAAAGCTAAAAACCCTGAAAAAACTATCTTTTGTAGAAGAATATTTACATTTATAAGAGAAATCTCCATCTGTATGGGTCTCTCCTTCTCTGTACCAGGAAGAGAAAAAAATGACTAAAACTCTAGAAACTTACTGATAGAGATGATAGCAACTTAAATGTGCTTAACAACCTTACCTCATTTACTGGGCTTTATCTGAAACCTCCCATAACTGCATCCCCCCCTCCATTCCCCTACCACCACCACCACCACCCTGCCCTGCAGCATCTTTTATCTTTTGCTAGTGATGGCATTTAAGGTGGTGGCTTGGGACATTTCAGAGAGTTACCTTATTCTCCTGGGTACCTCCTGTCAGGGAGGAAAAAAATTCTCTCTGCCCTTCAAGGCTCCTCTAACTGGACAAAGATTAAACTGACACGTGACAGATCAGAGAAAATCAAACTTAATTTTGTATGTATGAGGAATCTACATAGACACACAGGCAAAATGAGGTATATATGTCACCCTGAACAGAGGAGAAGAGGGAAAGGAATCTGGGGTTTCAAGGAGGGAATGGAATTCACAGGAAAATGAAAATGAGTAAATGTTTGGTAAACAAATGCTTGCTGGGTCTCTCAGAAACCATGGGACTTAGAGAGAAATTTGACCAAACAAGTCCTACTAGGTTCCTCCCTGTCTACCATATCTGGTTCATATTTCATATAGTTACTTGTGATGATAGTTCTCTTCCTGAAACAGGTCCTCTAAATCCTTTTAGGCAGTGTGGAGGGAGGTCAAAGTTTCTTTCTGAGTCTCTTGTGCTTTGTTTTCAGCTCAGCATGATCTGCATGCCAAAATGGTCTGTCTTGGGGTAACCTGCTATGTGGCTCCTACACTCTCATATTTGTAGGAGGTTTATATGTTATTAAATGTGTTTATTTTTCCCCTATTAATCTATATTTTAGTACAGTGGTGTCTCAGCCAAGAATCTAGAAGGGTAGAGTCCTCCCCTACGTATCCAATAAAATATATCCATTTTAAGTGTACTTTTTAAAAAGATTTTATTAATTTTTTCATTAGACACATACAGAGAGAGGCAGAGACATAGGCAGAGGGAGAAGCAGGCTCCCTGCAGAGAGCCTGATGTGAAACACATTTCCAGAACCCTGGAATCCTGACCTGAGCCAAGGGTAGACGTTCAACCACTGTTAGGTCAGGGTTTTGAGAAATGTGTCTACTCATGTAATCATGATGATCAAAATAAAGAACATTTCAATTATCTCTAAAAGTAATTCCACCTCCCTCAGCCCCAGGCAACGACTACTTCTTTTTCTGTCACTATAGATTTCCCTGTTCAGAATTTCAAATATATAAATAGGAATCAAACAGTATGTACTCTTTTGTGTTTGGTGTCTTCATCACAATATAAGGTCGGTGAGATTCACCTATATTGTTGTGTGAATCCATTCCACCCTCCAAACTAAGCAGTGTTAAACCATTAAATTTTTTTTTTTTTTACCAGCAAAAAATGGCTTTATTCAGAATTTGGCAAGAATTGCAATCTGGAACAAGCCAACTACAGCAAAACAACAGACAGATGCACAGAACAAAGGAGAGGACTGGTCTTTTATGGAGGCGGGGAAGCTGAGGAGTCTGTTATAAACAAAATGACCATTGGAGTAAAGGGGGGCTGGAAGTATAGAGGCTTTTCATTAGTTGAATCTCTCATCAACTAAGGGAGGAGGAAAGCCTTTTTTCCTCCTATCTGGATAGTAAAAGATACACCAGTGCAAGGCCTGGATTTGGGTTTCCAACTGACCACCAGTGGTAGACTGTGAGAGTGTCCCCTACTGGCCCCCCAAGCTTCATTTGAAATGAGGATTCCTTTCATTAATTTTCAGAGCAGTGTTCCATTGCATGGATGTGCCACACTTTGTTTATCCATTTAGATAAGTACTTCTTTCAAGCTGTTTTCTTCTGATAAACATCCTCATAGGCATCTGCTCACCGTAATCTTTTTTCTTTTTTTATGTAAATGTTAAATGTACTGCTGACTAGTTTGTTTAATCATGTGTTTATATTATTTTTCAAAATGCAAATATCTTTTTAAAGCTATGATAGTTTTTTTTAAACTGTGATAGTTGTAAGAAGAGTATATATATATATTTTTTTATTTTTATTCTTTTACCCAAACATTAAGAAGTAGACAGTAAAAATTCCTGGAAATGACTGCTTATGTATTATTTATCCGTGTCTTTGATCATGAGAAATAATTATACACAAAGTGATTGTTCTAACTTTTTTCAATCTAATGGTGTAGTAACTTTACTTTCTATGACAACATATACAGCATGATATCCCTACCATTTTTTTAATAGCCGCACGATATCAATGCTACCCAACAAACATTTTCTATAATAAAACTTGTTTTACAATGAAATAGTGCTTCGGGGAACCTGGGTGGCTCAGTTAGGCAGCGGACTCTTGATTTCGGCTCAGGTCTTGATCTCAGAGTCATGAGTTCAAAACCCTCATTGGGCTCCATGCTGGGCATGGTGCCTACTTAAAAATAATGTTTCTATGAAGCACTATGCATTGTCTATAGCGTATCATTTGGGGTTATAAATTCTAGCCCTATTTATTTATAATTTTTGAGCTGCTTGCTGCTCTTTGTAAGTTATAGGTAACTGATTGATGGATATATAAATTCTGTCCTGTATGGTAGTGACTTAATTGACTTCCCTACCCCCACTCCTGTGGAAAAACCACTTTTGTCTCCATTTGTAATTCATCTCAGAATTCCTTTACTCTAAATTAATTTACATGTTTTGACTCTTCCTTTGAACTTGGTTATAACATTTGCCTGATACCCTCACATCATATATATAAAATGAATTCTTCAACACCTCCTCGTTTTTATATCTGTATCCTCATTTTTATATCTGTATGAGTCATGATTTTACCGTTTTTCTGAGGTAAATTTTTCTGAAAATTATCTTTTTTAAAAAGATATTTATTTATTCATGAAAAACACACAGAGAGAGGCAGAGACATAGGCAAAGAGAGATACAGGCTCTGCACGGGGAGCATGATGTGGGACTTGATCCCAGGATCCCAGGACCATGACCTGAGCCAAAGGCAGACACTCAACCACTGAGCCATCCAGGTGCCCCTGAAAATTATCTTTTAACCTTAATTTTTCCAATGTTTATAATATAATCAGTGAACATCCTTATTAAAAAAATCTTTGTGCACTTGTGAAATTCCTTATAGAGAGTAAATTCCTAGACCAGTGATTGTTATATATGTCACACTGTCCAATAGCCCTTCCAGACAACGTGAAGGAATTTGTACCACTGAGAGCAGTGATTGGTAACAGCCTTTAAAATGGTATGAAAATTACCTTACACTGAACTTCTCTGAACAACCATTAACTGCAGAAGAAAATATTAACTAAACTTAAACAGAGCCTCTGGAAAACAATCTGCCATAGGGTACCCTCAGAGTTTCCTGATTAGGAAAGAATGACCCTTAGCATGTGGAAGTGGAAATTCAGCTGCCATTAGCATCCAGAAGCTCAACTGAACTTTCCACACCTTCCCACTGAAGCCCTATGTGGCCCCTTCTATAGGTCACATATAAACCTGTCTCTCTCACAGTTACTCATTACACTCATAGGCTCTTAGGAATGAACCTTGTCCGGTCTCCCATTAATCTAGTTATTGTGACTTAATTTGAGGGCCCCTCAATCATTCGAAGGAAACTTGGATAGTGGAGGACAAGTCTTCCTTCCAATGGCAGTTATAGAAGCCTGTATCCCTATGCCCTCATCAATATTAGGCTTATTAGTCTTTTTTCAACTTTGTCGACCTGATAGGTGAAAAATGATTTATTGTTTTAATTTGCATTGTTTAGACTTTCATTGAAGTTGAGCATCTGTTTTCATATGGGTTTCCTCTTCTGTGAATTCTCCAATCATGTCCTTTGCCCATCTTTCCCCTGGGGCATGTTGATATTTATGTTAATAATTTATTTGTGAGGAAGTCTTCATTAAGGAGCACCTGGGTAGCTCAGTGGTTCAGCTTCTGCCTTTGGCTCAGGCCGTGGTCGCGGGGTCCTGGGATCAAGTCCCACATTGGACTCCCCACAGGGAGCCTGCTTCTCCCTCTGCCTGTGTCTCTGCCTTTCTCTTTGTGTCTCTCATGAATAAATAAAATCTTAAAAAAAAAAAAAAGTCTTCATTAAGAAAATCGACTTTTGTTGTGTACCATTGCATATATTTTCTTGTTTGTTTTTGGCTTTTTATATCCTTTGTTAGGCACACATTTAACATTTTTATTTTTTTATTTTTTATTTTTTTAGACATTTAACATTTTTAATATATGAAGTCCATCAAGCTTTTTCTGTCATTTTTAGTTTTGTCACCATTTTGAGAAAGATTGCCTGTTCCTCAACCATTTCTTTTCTTTCTTCCTCTCCTTCTTCCTCTCCCTCTTCTTCTTCTTCCTTTAAGTTGTAAGATAGATTTCATGGGCTTTAAAAACAAATTTCAATTTTAATTCAATGTGGAATTTGTATGCATGAGGCTCAACCTTTTTTTCCTAAACAGTACATTTATTATTGAATTTGCTTTCTCCATCTTCACGTTTTGAGTGTGGCACTGTACTCTTTTACATCTTTTTCCTGTTCCAGTCAAGGTAATTCTGTTGACTTTTTTTTAATAATTCAAAACTATTTTTGCAGCTTTTGTAGAAATAAACAATCCAGATTTTGGTAAGGAGAGACTTTATTCAAAAGGATTATTGCAAGGAGAGGGGGACTGTTTTGAAAATGTGGGGAGCTTTCTTTAATCATTGCTGCTTCTCTAGAGCACGAGCTTTGATAAAGTTTAGCATTGTTATTCTCCCCTTTGGTTCAAGATGAATGAATATTATTCATCACTGAACAATTCACAGGCAATCATAAGCTTCCGAGCAGAGCAAGGCAAGGACTAAGAAATAATTTCTCGAGGACTCTTGTTGGTATTATTCCTGCAAAATCAGTTGAACCATCTGTTGAGAGGTAGTTACAAAGATAAGGCTTCTAAAAGAGGGATGCTTACAATGGGGGAAGAAAAGAAGTATTAATGTTAATGTTTCCCCTACTAATCTCTTAGGGGAAAACCTTACTAGACAAGCACGGCTTGTTGAGTGTCTGAAAGCTGAGACGACGGTGGGCTTTGTGGTGTTATCTACAAGCTTGGTTCTCCCTCATATAAGGGTAGGTATGACCTGAACATTCTACCAGACTTCCTCATGACCCAGGCAGTGGCTTGTATGAGGAAGAATCCAACACATGCATGCAGTCAAGTTGTTGTTGGACTTCCATTCCTAGTGCTTCTTCAGATCCTAGAGGAAAAAGCCAACTACAAGGTAACCTAGAGTCCTGATAAACACCTGGGCAGTCAGGTTTTAGTTCATGGTCAAGACAGAGGGAGATGAAAATCTGTAAGTGTTGCTGATTTGTGCAAGGTGACAGGATCTAGTCCAATTAATATATAGGCAAGGGAACTGGTTTTTCCATAGTGATGAAGAAGCCAATTAAATCTCTACCTGACGAGAGAGTTTGTAAACCATCAATGAACTTGCAATTTATGAGATGTGCAAAATGGCTTAATGAATAGAACTGGAATCTGATCACCCAAAACGATGTGCTATAGTTTTCTACTGAAACACAAATTTTCTCTCTATAATCATATCCTTTTTTATCAAAGGTAACCTTAAAAAATTATTCTTGATCATAAAACAAGGCTGGACTCTTTAGGATTGACCTGATTATTTACACAGGTACAGCAAGAATGCTAATTTAGCATATAGACCTTTGAAAGTCTTCTCTGGAATTTTTCATAAGGAATCATGGAATCATGGGTTGGCAACACTTGTACAAACTTGTTAAGGCTAGGAAGCCAAACCATGAGCTTGCCAACATATATCACCTGCAGTATCTATAGATTTGGGCAAATCCTTCTCTTTCTCAATATTCCCAAATCATTCTAAGATTCCTAGGTCTGCTAGTAAGTGACCTTCCTTACTCATCTGTAAGGCTAGAAACCTGTAAGCCAAGTACCAGGCCAGTTTCCTCAAGAGAGTTTAAGCATCGGCTCCATAATAAAGCCAACTTTAGCTTCCTATTAAGTGTCTGGTAAATTGCGAAGTATTTGCCAATACTTCTAGCCAAAGCCTGGGTTCCAGCCAAAGCCTGGAAGGGCTGGAGTGGGTACGGAAGGGTCTGACAATGGTGGATAGGGGGTGGAGGAACCAGATGTGTTGAAGGTGGACAGATCAAAGGATTTAAGGCAGCTGAAGAGAAGGTTAAGGTGATAAAAAGGAAGAAGAGGAGATGCTGGGAAGAGAGAAGTCTCAGATGATGCAGTTTGGGGAGATTTCAAGTTTCCCAAAGAAGTCTTTGAAATTCTGAATTGCCTTTAGAAAATTTTGCCAATTCTTGAAGATATTAAACTGAATTAGTGCCATGATGACATGTAGTCAATGGGAGAAAGATAGAGAAGATGCCTGAGAGAATAAGAGTTATCTGTGGGAGGAGTAACAGTTAACCCAGAGAAAGAAACTGTAAAAAAGGTGAGAGTCTCACTTGATTCATGCTCTCCCAAGTTCCTAGCTTAAGGAACAAAAGAGGCTTCGTGAGAAGGCCAAAGAAAATAGCTGTCCTGGAAAAGATTCTCTTTTTGTTATGAAGCATGAGAGTAACTCTACTGTGCTTCAATAGACAGGACATCCAGAGCATTAACTTGAGATGTGAACTCAAGGATCCTCAAATTGCAGAACAGGGTATATCATTACCTATGTGGAGATGGTGGAGATCCCTAGGTGAGTTTGGCTCTTGAGCCAAGGCGTAGCACCAGAAAACTATTAAATAAAAAATAAACCTGAACTGAAGGAAGGCAGAGACTTCAAACAATTACTGCAATTAGCGGAAAGAGCTTATTGCACTAGCGGAAGAGGAGTTGTAATAGGGAGACTGCTTTGATTGTAAGATCTGCAAGCTTCTGAAAGGTCAGGTAGTAAAAGGTTTTTCTTTTATAAGGAGGAGCCAACAAGGCTAGAAAAAAACAGGTCTCCAGGAGAGGGATGAGCAGGTGGCAGCATCAGGCAATTGGTCAAAAAAGGTATTTTTGAAATCAGTTAGGAAGGGGCTTCTTGGCAGGTGCCATTAGGGGTTTCTTCTGCATCCCAGTGCCGGCTTAGGCTGAGGGTGGATGAAAGCTGGAAGGTGTGGGGAAGGAGAGAAGCTTGAATAAAATTTCATCAAGTAAAGGGAGCAGGCACTTTGTGCTGATTGGTCAGTGGGGACAAATGGGTCTTCTAGGGACACAGGATTTGGGTCAAGTTCAATGTTGATCTTTATTTAAGTTGTACTTTTAACCACAGTTTTATTATGATATATATATATATATATAGAAGACAGACTGATGGTTAAAGAAACTCCCACACCCACGCCCAGTTTATGTTCTGGGAAACAGCTTTCTGCAAAGAACCACCACTCTTCCTCAAATGACTTAGGTGAGACTCACAGAGAACTCCCTTGTTTACCTATCAAGGTCAGACACAGACCACCCACATTCCCTTTGTGTCTCATAAATGATTAGCTGACCCATTTGACCAACTTCAGGGGTGCCTGGCTGGCTCAGTTGGTAGAGCAGGAGGTTCTTGATCCCTGGGCTGTGAGTTTGAGCTCCACATTGGGTGTAGAGATTACTTAACAATAAAATCTTAAAAACAAACAAACAAACAAAAACCTTAAAATATCCTTGATGCAAGCCCCCCCCCCAAAAAATAAAACCAATCGAGTAGGGATGAAGGAAACATGGTTAGTCCAGTGGAAGGAAGTCATAGGTTTAGCTTCAAACATTGAATTAATAAAATGTATGAATTTCATAATTCATTATGAGGGTTTTCAGAGCATATTTGCCTTTTCAGTGCTTTTACGTATGTCCTTTATTTAAGAAGGTCATGTGGGTTAGCAATAGATGGAGAAAACAAATGGCAATCACTTTTTTTTCTAATTCTGGCAAAAATGCAAATTTTGTACAAGATATTTTGGGTTCTTACGTTTGTTTCCACGATAAAAATATAAACCACAGTTTAAAAGGAACTCATGTGGTTCTGTTGTCCTCAGTCTTGCATAGAATGTATTATAAAAAAATTACTTTCAAAAAATTATCATCTTCATCATCATCATCATTATTATTATTTAAACTCAACCCTCAACCTGGGGCTCAGACTCATGATCAGAGATCAAGAGTTAAGTTACATGTGCTACTGACTGAGCCAGCCAGGTGCCCCAGAAAATTACTTTTTAAAATAAAATTAAAGCAATATTTTTCAAGATTGTCACTCCATGGAGGAGGGATCTCCTTGGGAGAAGAGACAAGATTTACCTTCCACAGGGGAATGTTTCATTAGCTCCTCTGCCACCATCACTACAGCTGGCCTACATGGGACTGCTTCACCTAGTAACACTCTGGCCCAAGGTGGGGTGGGAGGAGACTGAAGAGTCCAGAGCAATCCTCCCAAAATATTTCAAAGCCTTGAAGAGAAAGCTGGGGTCTTCACAAAAGAGGTGGGTTGACATGAAACCAATACGGTAATTTATGTTCCACTTATAAGGTACTGCTGTGCGTGCACCCTCCCATCCCGCTCCCCCTCTCCCCTCCAGCCCCGCCGGGCCCCCAGGAGTATCTAACCTGATCAGGTCCAAAGCCCTAGAGGATGAACCTTGGAGACTGGTTGACTCTAGGCCAACCTGACCCTGCTCGCCGCGTGGAAGCTTCTCCCCTGAGCAGTGACCTTTCCTAAGGATGAAGGTCACCAGGCAAGCCTCGGGATGCAGGGAAACCTACCTACTCAGAGGGTCTTAGATTGGCCCTACGGCTTCAGCAAGACCTGTGGGTGGGGAAGTGTGTATGCACTTCCATCCTTCGTTGACTTCAATGGGTACATGCTGTGAAGACGAGTAAGAACCTGTTCTTCTCTCCAGGAGGTAGAAGTCCGAGGGAAGAACACCCGCGATTCCTCTCGCTACCAAGGACACCATGTCAGCTTTTATAAGTGACACCGCACGACGCGCTACAAGGTAGGGAAAGAGGTGTTTTCGACTTTGCGGGGCACTGCGGATTGTTTCACAATCGCTGGCCTTAGTTTTTATGTGAAAACCCACACGAATGCAGTGAGTTTTTAAATACTACATTTAACAAAAAGCCTCATCAGGAGGACATAAAACTGCATGGTCATCTCTACACTTGTCATCATATAAAGAACCTCGGCATTTGCATTTTTCTTTTCTTACTAAACATTTTTAAAATCAGAAAAAGGCTGCGCTTGTCGCGTTTCCCGCCTCCGCAGCAAAGGGCAAAGAATCATGAAGAAGACCCTACTCCCTCCCCCAGCCCTTGTGCAATTTGGGGAACTAAAGCCCAGGGCGAACCTGAGGAAGCGCACAGAGGAAGCGCGGGGACGCCCGCTCCCCGCCCACCCCAGGGCTCGCCTCCCGCGGAGGGGGGCGAGCGGGGATGCTGGGGGCGGGGCCGGGCGGGATGCTGGGGGCGGGGCCAGGCGGGGCGGGGCCGGGGGCGGGATGCTGGGGGCGGGGCCGGGGGGGGCGGGATGCTGGGGGCGGGGCCGGGCCGGGCGGGATGCTGGGGGCGGGGCCAGGCCGGGCGGGATCCTGGGGGCGGGGCCAGGCCGGGTGGGATGCTGGGGGCGGGGCCAGGCCGGGCGGGATGCTGGGGGCGGGGCGGGGTGCTGGGGGCGGGGCCAGGCCGGGCGGGATGCTGGGGGCGGGGCGGGGCCGGGCGGGATGCTGGGGGCGGGGCCGGGGGCGGGGCCAGGCCGGGCGGGCGGCCGGGAGCCCCGAGGCGCGGTCCGCCAGCGCAGGGAGCGCGGCGCCGGGCGAGTGCGCTGTGCTTTGCGGGGCGGCGCGCTCGCGCACTTTCCTGCGCCCCGGGCGGCCGGAGGCTTGCTGCAGGTAACCGACGCGTCCAGCCCTCCCGGTCCCGGCAGCCAGGACCGCCGGCTAGGGCGCCCGGTGGCGGCCGGAGGGGTGGGAAGGATGCGAGGGAGGGGGCCGGATCTCAGCCAAGGTCCCGCTGCCCCGCGCGGACTGGGCTCCGCGGGAGCCGAGGAAGCGGAGCCGGGGCCGGAGGGAGCGCGGCGCGCGTGTGCGCTCTCGGACCCTTCCCTGGGCCTTGCGACTCGTGCGACCCGTGGAGCCCGAAGCCAGGACTCCGGTGCCCTGTGTCACCTGGAAGCCACTTTTTTCTGGCTTCTTTCCGCCGGGGCCGGGGGGCGAGTCGGAGCGGAGACCCCGGAGGAGCTGGCTGCGGGCGTGGATCGGCTGAAGAGCGGGCACTTAGTCACTCGCCGCCGTCCCTGGGGCGCCAGCCCCTGGAACTTCATTTAATCCTGCCCGTAGCCTGCGCAGGGGCATGATGAACCCCACTGTACTGATGAAGAAGCGGACACGCCGGGATGAGAACGGACTCGCCCTGGGGCAGGCCACTGGAAAGGGACACGGAAGCCCCCGCTTGCCCCTCTCCCGCGCCCTCTCTGTCCTTTCCCCGCGGGGTAGGAAGCTCGCGCGGCTGGGTCTGTTAGGAAACAGGTGATTCTGAAACACACTCTGCCCCCTTTCTAGGTTCCTTGTTTTGTTTTTTGTCAGCACCGACCTTCTGCCTCAAATTCGAACAATTTTTGCTTATTAGCGTTTTGAAGTGGAAGCAGCCCTGGCTCACAGCTCTTTTTCTTGCAGCGCTTTCTGCCGATGCAGAGCGAGTTGCCAGGCACCCTCGCGGGCCACGCACTGCTTTCTCACGGTGGATGAGGTCGCCTGCAGACCCGGGCTGGGCCTTATGGGCTGCCCAGGTGTAGGTAAGTTTTGTAGCGACCTGGCGACTGTTGCATCCTTTGCTTGATTTCTTTCCAGAAGGAAGAGAGAGGCCAAGCGGGAGGGATACACGAGGTTCTCGGAAAGCATCGGTTCCTTGAGTTGAGAACAGGCTACAGGTTTCTGTGGCCTGAATTTGGTGAGTGGTAGGTGAAGGCACCCGGTCAGGGATTTGTCCCCTGCTCTGGGCATTCGGTCCCCCTTTCAGAGCTGTTCTGAAAGGCAGATTTGTTTTATAGAGGAGAGGAGGAGGGGTGAATGGTTTTTAAAGATCAGTGTAAATTACCTGCTAGGAGCCCAGGCAGTTCCAGACAGGCTCCCCTGCCAGAGGATATGGTAACAGATTTCACTTCTGGCAAGAAAGAAAAACACTGAGCTCTGTGGCTATCTGCTAGTGCTTCATGGATTTCTTTGCAGCCCTTCAAGATGGTAGTTTTGGGAAATTTGAGTTCTTAGAAATGGCTAACTCCTCAATTTTTAAAAACAACGTAACATACTGTAAATTTACAAAGTTTTATTGGTAGATGGAAGAAGTTGGTATCTTTTCTATTTCGTGGTAAGGATTTGGCGGTTGCTGCTAGCTCCTCTGTCTCTCCTTCACTGGCTCTGGGAAGGACCTCCTTAGCCTAGGCCTCAAATCTCTAATGGATTTCATCCTTCATTCATTATAATTTGTCCCTGACTGATTATAAGACAACTTCCAGGCACGGGTTGTTTCTTTCCATTTGTAACTTAGTTGCTTAACACTGAGAAAAATGTTGCCCCTGAGAATTATAAAATCAGCTGTTACAGGGACTGAATAGGTAATGGATGGGGGACCTAACGGGGTCTTGGTCTGGCACAGGTTACCTACAGAAGACCTGCTGAAACAATCTGTGTGGGTATCGGCCATCCCCTCCTCACACCCATGCAGGGATTCTGGCACAGTGTGGCTAGATCACACCCATGCAGGGATTCTGGCTCAGTGTGGCTAGATCCTTCTCCCCTCCCTTAAATAGCTGAAAAAAATCTTCTTCTTTTTTTTTTAAAGTAAAATCTGATTTAAATATTGACTCTTTCTTTTTTTCTTTTTTAAAACACAAGAGTCTGTCCAATTTGGTTCATGCATCATTCATTTTCAGATCTGCTATACCTGGTGATTGCATTCTCCGGGGGGAATGAAAAATTCTGACCAAGATGTAGATATTGTGCATTTGTCATGAAATGTGGTGGTGGGAAACCGAGATTAAGGCTGTTTGAAGGTATTTCTTCTGATTCTCAATTCCTGTTCTCTGTCACATACGGAGTACTTCGACTGCACAGAGCAAAGCAAAGCCGTGTCTTATGGGCCAACGGAGGAATTGTGTCACTGTTGCTAGTGATCCTTCAAGTGAAAATTTATTCATGGTTCTGGTTCAGGATGTCAAAAGCCCAACTTCCTAACTTAAAAGAGGAGTTCCCAAATGACTGTTCATATAAATCACATGTGTTTCTCATGGGGCCTGTGTTCTTAACCACATTGACTTTCACGCCAGTGCATGGGAGAGGGTTGTCCTGTTTCTTTGTCGCCCATCTGTGGCAAAATGCTATGTATGTTTAAGCCAGCATTTCTCAAATTTGACATTTTTGACCAGTTAAGCTTTTATTGTGAAAATTGTCCTGTGTGTTGTGGGTTGTGTAGCAGTGTGGTGGATGCCAGTAGTGTACTCCCTACAGTTACAACAACCCAGAGGTCTCCAGATGTTGCCACATGTTCTCTGGAGGATAAAGTCACCTGGTTGAGGAGAATGAGCCAACATTGAAAATGCTCTGGAAAAAAAAAAAAAAAAGAAAAGAAAATGCTCTGGAAGTTTATGAACTAAAACTGTATATACAATTAGCTTTTAAACTTTTAATGTCTAGAAGTCATTTGTAATGTTTACAGAAACATCTACATTTTAAAATATTTTTATAATAAAGGTGACTAAACCAGTGTTCGTCATGAACAGCCACATGTGTCTTGCCAGGATTTATCTCCAAGGAAATTTCAAGCATTTGACGTGATTGTTAAATTTCTGAAGTTTAAACTAGCGTAAGCTAAAAAGGAATTCCATGGTGGTTTTTATTTCTCCTCCTTTTATTTCATTTTTTAAAAAGATTGATTTATTTTTATTTAAGAGAGAGAGTACACACTGGGAGAGGGGTAGAGGAAAAGGGAATCTCCAAAGAAATCCCACTGAGCAGCGAGCCCAATGCAGGGCTGATTCCCAGACCCTGAGATCATGACCTGAGCTGAAATCAAGAGTCAGATGCTTAACCGACTGTGCCACCCAGGCACCCCCATTTTTTACCTTTTAATTTACTTGATGTCTTTAATTTTTTTAAGGTGATGAAATATCAATGAACCATGCTTACTGATTTGGAGAAATTGGCACAGAAATCTCTACTAGAACTCCAAGCAAAAATTCTAAGCAAAAATTTTAACAATGAGACTCATTGTAGATCATGTTCAGAGGAGAATTTAGTTTTAAGAAACATAAAAAGCTTTTAGCTAACAGCAGTGACTAAGACAACCTTATCTTTCCGTTGTATGAGAAATTCTAATTTTATGTAAGAGAGCTCTATGTAATACACAATATAATTCATAGCAGAAGAAGAAAATAGGGATGCCTGGGTGGCTCAGCAGTTGAGCACCTGCCTTTGGCTCACGTCGTGATTCCAGGGTTCTGGGATTGAGTCCCACATCAGGAGAAAACTAAAAAAAAAAAAAAAAAAAATTTAAAGAAACTTTAAAATATAATAAAAATAAAAATAAATTTATTCCCATGAATAAAAAAGAAATTCTCCCATAAATAATTTTTCTTATGCTAAAGAGTTAGCCAGATTGTGTATGAGGGGCCTGGGTACCTGAGCAACCTGTTTTCAGGCATTCATTGAACGACTACTTACTGAGCATCTGTAGATGGATGACAGTCATTGTCAGCCCTGGCGCTACAGCTATGAAGGATGGAGAGTCCCTGCCTTTTTGAGCCTTCAGCCTAGTGGCTAGAGGAGGGGGTGGAGATGGACAAGCACATAGTCCCAAAGGCTGTCCCAGTCATAAGTGGTACTCCAGAAGAGTACAAGATGAAAAAAAAAAAAAAAAGAAGAAGAGTACAAGATGTCCAGAGAGCATTTAACCTGAGGACCTCGACTAGGGGAGGGGATTACTCAGGGTAGGTGTCCCCAGGAAGTGATATTTAAAATAAGGCCTGAAAAATGAATAGGAAATAATCAGGTGAATTCCAACATGAGTTCTATGTTGAAAGGGTTGAGACAAAGGTAGGAATATAGTTTTAGGGGGAGGCCTCTCAGGTCATTTTCAGGACTTTGGGCTTTAATGGAAAGGTAATGGGAACCTTTTGAAGGATGTTAAATGGGAGATGAGATGATTGACTAAGTTTGGGTTTTTGAAAAGGTCATCATTACTGTTGTGTGGAGACTGGTTTGCAGGGTTAGGCCATGCTGGTATCTAAGAATACCTTCATGCAGACTGGAAAAGGACTCCCCTTCTGGGTGCACCAGTTAGAAAAGATGCACTACTTTGTCCTAGCTAGGCCATGCCAAAGGGCTCAGGCCCTGAAGCCTGTTGCTTTGCACACATACCCTGGACAGGGGCAAGATGGGGTATGGGGGCAGAGTACAAAGGTATTTGCTATCACCTACGGATGGTGCAGTGATGCTGAATAGAAGCCAAAGACAGAGGGGTTGAGTGGAGGAGGGAGAGAGAGAGAGAGAGAGAGGAAGATTGAATTTGCAGCTGAAGTCAGTCTGAAAATGGTGATTATTGGGATGTGGTTGATGGACAGGGAGATATCAAGGATGTTTTGAAAGTTTCTGGCATAAATAACTGAGTGGGTGGAGTGGTGAAACCATTTATGGTGTTAGAGAACCCTGGAGGAGCAGGGGGTAGGCTTGAGATGGAGGAGGGAAGGTGAGCCACTTGGATAGGTTTTGCTGGTGAGACGTCCAAGTAGAGACAAGGAATGGCATCTGGAACTCTTGAAAGAAATTGGGTGGAAGAAGTACATGTTGGGAGCGGTCACATGTAAATAATCAAGGCCTACACAAAAGATCATCTGAGGAGGAGTGGGGGTGGGTGAGAAGAGAAGGAGGTTGGCCCAGAGACCACTGTGTGTGGAAGAGGAGAAGCAGCTGGTAACGGCTACCGAGAGACCAAATAGACATGCAAGACAGGAAGGAAATGTGGGATCTCTGGTTTCCTTTTCTTCCTTTCTGTCTTTTTCTCCTTCTTTCCTTTTCCATTTGAGATTGGAGAACCTTGAGCAAAGTCTGATGGTGCTGGCGAGTTTCTGGTAAAGAAGGAGAAGCGAAAACAGGGGGAAGTGAGAAATACGTGACTGAGCCTGGTTTCAGAGGAGGCAAAAGAGGCTGGATTCCGTTACACAGGTGGGGAGATTGGGCTTGGATGGAAAGGGTGGGGGGAGAGGATGGGTGAGGTGCCTCAAAGTTGGCAGAACCATCTGCTGAGTTTGGTGGGTAAGTGAAGTTAGCTACTTCCATCCACCAATACTTATGAAGCATTTTCTAGTGCCAAACACTGGTAGGTTCCTTGGAAAGGATTATGATTGCTGTCGGTTACCATTATGCTCAGGCCTGGTAGAGTAAGAAATGTGTTTGGTCTGTGTCCCTGGTTCCTGACCCAGAGTTCTGAAGCCCTGGGAATTTCCTGAGGGATTGGGATGATAGGAATGTCTTCTGTTATTCCTGTAAGGAGCTCTTTTCCCCACCTTTTTATGCTAATGAGGTGGCTGAGGTTTGTGTGTGTAGGGGGGCCCTAGGTAGCCTCAGGATGGGGTAGTCACCGGAAAGAACCAGTAATTAGAAGGCTGGAGCTTTCAGCCCCATCTGCTATCCTCTGGGAAGCTGGGAGGGGCATGCCTAGAGATTGGGTTATAGAAACTCTTGATCAACACTATTTGGAAAGCTTCCAGGTTGATGATCCCAGCAAGATGCTGGAGTAAAGGAGTACACCAAGGGACAATCCAAGGTAACTGTGACATTTTCATGGTGGTGGTGGTTGGGGGGGATGTGACTGCTTTTCAGAAGAATTTATGCTACAGAGACGCATTTTGAAAACAGCTGTTTGGAAATGTTTTCGCTGTAATCATGTTGCCAAGAAATATGATAGATCTGTGACTGATCAAAACTCTTAAAAAACCGGAAACCTTTAAGAACTTAGAACAAGATTGTCGGACAAAATCTTTTAAGTGAAGAGTATCAATGGGTTTTGAATCCATTTGTTGGATTTATGAAAATGTGGCACCTTACTGCCTAGTGTGCATGGAAAATTGAGAACTACCAGCTGAATTTCACCCAAAAAACCTTTGTGTAAGTGGTGGACAGATCGAAAACTAAGTATCAATTTAGATAGCAGAGCCCAGTGTTGTACTGTTTTCTCAGTGTATCCTTGTCACCCCAGACAGCCATTAAAACAAGATGTTAGGATACAGGAAACTTGGAAGCTGCCCTTCACAGTGCTCTAGAACAGGATAATTAACTAGGTTTTTTTCTTTTTTCTTTTTTCTTTTTTTTTAAGATTTTATTTATTTATTCATGAGAGTCACAGAGAGGCAGAGACACAGGCAGAGGGAAAAGCAGGCTCCCTGCAGGGAGCCCGATGTGGGACTGGATCCCGGGGACCCCAGGATCATGCCCTGGATCATGCCCTGGGCCGAAGGCAGGTGCTCAACCACTGAGCCACCCAGCTGTCCCTAACCAGGAGTTTTCAAAAAATAAAAGGTGCCTGCGTGGCTCAATGGGTTAAGGTCTGCCTTTGGCTCAGGTCATGATCTCAGGGTCCTGGTATTGAGTTTGCTTCTCCCTCTCCCTCTGCCCTTCCCCCCTGCTTGGGCTCTCTCTCAAATAAGTAAAATCTTCAAAAAAAATAATAAAGCATATTTAATCTAGTGCTTTCATTACAAATATTAATAACTTTTGTATTTGCACCATAAGTAATTAAACTAATAGGCTTTATTTCCTTTTTTCCCCATCTTTTTGTTTTATAATGTACATAATTTATTAGTAAAAAAATTAGTATTAATTTTTAAATTTATTTAAATTCAATTAATTAATTAACGTATAATGTATTATTAGTTTCAGAGGTAGAGTTCAGTGATTCATCAGTCTTATTTTTTTTTAAGATTTTATTTATTTATTCATGAGAGACACACAGAGAGAGGCAGAGGGAGAAATAGACTTCCTGCGGGGAGCCTGATGTGGGACTTGATCCCAGGATCACGACCAGAGCCAAAGGCAAATGCTCAACCACTGTGCCACCCACGTGTCCCTCATCAGTCTTATGTAACACCTAGTGCTCATTATATCACGTGCCCTCCTGAACGTCCATCACCCAGTTACCCGGTCCCCTAACCATCTCCCCAAGAACATACAATTTTTAAAGAAATATACATATACTAATAGGACTTACCCAAAGCTTTTACTCTTGGCGTTTGTACTAAAAAATTGAAAAGCCTATTGCTAAAAACGGAGTCAAATTGTTGCCCTCCCCCTATGGCAATTTGAGAACTAGATTTCCTTGTAAACTTTAAAACTACCTCATCCCCATGATGTGATCCTATAATTCATTCATGGAAAATAAAATTGTTACTAGAGCTTATATTCTAGAAAGTAATGAATACAGAATGTATGCGGGTCATATTTCTCTTGAGATGTGTGCGTTATACTTCCTTTATATAATCCACTTCAAATGCTTAAAAAAAAAAGAAAGAAAAAAGAAACTTCCAGGGGTTGTGGCTAGTGCTCTGCTCCAGGACAGGTACATGCTTTAAGTCATTTCAACATAGGCCTTGTTTTCATTCTTTTGTTCCCTAGACACCTCCATGCTGTTGATAGAGATCTACCTCTATGCCATGTTGGGTCTTTTGGGGAAGCAGATTGGTGAGGGCTACATTCCCCTTTGCAGGGGATGGTGAGGGTTAAAAAGCAAGTCTTGAGTCACCTCTGCCCTGTCGAGGGGCTCTGGCTCCATCTCCCACAGAAGGTTCACTTGGGGGTAGCAGCATGATTCAGCCCATCATGGGTTGGAATCAAGGAATCACAAATTTTCTGGGATCAGAGGCTGGACCCAGGAATGCCTAAGGCACCATCCTAGGCTGTTTGACTTGCTAGGCCTGTTTGTCCTTTAGAGAGATGCCCCTATTCCATCCACTTAGGTGGAATACTCAGATCTAATCTTTGTTTACTGTTTCCCCATGTTATGTTAATCGAAGTCATTCGATTCACTCAGGAAGATTCATTTCTAACACTGCTGCTAATTAATAGAACACCTGGCTCACCAGGAGAATTCCTGAAGCAGATGTAGTAGCTGCAAATGGAGCATGGCCATCCCAGGAATGAGTCCCCGTTAACCATCCCCACTCCCAGGGGGCCATCAGAGCTGTTGTTTCTGGACAGTCAGGCTAGACGCTCTCTCCTGTTCCTTGCAGCACTACAATGGTTGCATTGTTCAGAAAAGAGTTTTTATCTATATTGACCACACCTATAATTTCTCAGGAAAGGCTCAGCAAATAAGCATTGTGTGGATTCCTTGAAATCAGGAAGATACATTATTTATAATTGTACTCCCCCCTGCCCCCCCCACCCCAAAGTATAATACCGTTCTGTTTTGTATAATAGCTGCTAGGTGTGGAATTAAATTGAGTGCATTCGAGTATTTGTTAGTAAACTTGAAATAGAGTTTCTGATTGTGGAGGTCTGAAAAAAGTTAACCTCTCGGCATGAACTAAATATCTGAACAATGTCCAGACAAGAGAAAATATAAATAATAATAATGAACAAATTGCTAACATTTATGAAGGGCGCATGTGTTAAATGCAGTGTAAGTGCATGACAGATTGGCTCACTTATTCTTTATAAAAACTCTAAAGTGCACGTGACCCTAAGCCAATCAAATTACTTAGTATTATTGTTGTTGTTATTTATTATTATTTTTACCCCCCAAAGCAGCCAAAGCTTGAAGTGCTTATGGAAGTCTGAGTTGGTGGGTGATGATACCCAGTTTTTGAGCTGAGCAGTCTGGTTCCAAAGCTGAAATCATTGCTACCAAACTCTCCTTCTAGCATATAAATATACTCAAGAGAAAATAATGAGCCAGTGGTAATCAAAGAAATACAAAATGAAACCTCAGTGATGTACCATCATCCAGATGCGATAATTACAAAAATAATTATATAGTGGATGAATATGTGGCACATAATTAAGATAATTATACAGTAAGTGTAGAGAAAATGGTGCTCAGATACTACTAGTGGCAATGTGAGTGTAGTCCATTTGGAAGGCAATCAGGAGTCATAGAAATGTGTAAGTTTTGGTCCAAGAATCCTACTCCTGGAAATCTTTTATAAAACCAAGAGAAAACAAATTGTGTGTATTTCAAAAGAGTTCATAGTTCATGTTTATAACAATATAATTTGGAAAGGCCCTTAATATCCAACCATGAGACACATACTAACTGTGGCAAAAACAATAAAGACTCTTGGATGTCCATTAAGAGAAAATTGAATCCTAGCTGCTATTACATCTACACATGTAAGTCAGTAGTGTTCCTGGACAGGCATCAGAAGGGAACTTGAAAATGAAGTGTAACTAAATTGGAACTCTGAGTGGCTTTTTGTTTCGAAAATATCTTCACTATAATATTTTGTAAGCATACTTCCCTGGAGCTAATGTTGGAAGATTGAGGCCGTTTTATCTCACCTGGCAATTTTAAAAGAATTTCCTGAAGTGAAATTAAAAACTTAAACATTTCAAAATTGCTAGAGTAAATACCCTGCCCTCAAACAAAAAGATGATCACTGAATAGTTTTGGTTTTGTATGCTTCTCAGATTTTTCCAGTGCATACAGATAGTATATTTGGAACCTTGCTTGTTTGTTTGTTTTTAATGGGTTTATTCTATACATACTGGAGTGCAGCTCCTCTCTGGATACTGTCTCATCTCAAAAATCTTTTTGTTGGGATCCCTGGGTGGCTCAGCGGTTTGGTGCCTGCCTTTGGCCCAGGGTGCGATCCTGGAGTCCCGGGATCGAGTCCCATGTCGGGCTCCTGGCATGGAGCCTGCTTCTCCCTCTGCCTGTGTCTCTGCCTCTCTCTCTGTATGTCTATTGTGAATGAATAAATGGAATCTTTAAAAAAACAAAAAACAAAACTTTTTGTTGTGTCATTACATAGAGAATTCATTCTTGGCTTTGGCAATATTTTCTTTTCTTTTTTTTTAAGATTTTATTTATTTATTCATGAGAGAGAGAGAGAGGCAGAGACACAGGCAGAGGGAGAAGCAGGCTCCATGAAGGGAGCCCGATGTGGGACTTGAACCCAGGACTCCAGGATCATGCCCTGGGCCAAAGGTAGGCGCTAAACCGCTGAGCCACCCAGGTGTCCCAGCTTTGGTAATATTTTCAAATTCAACAAATATATCTAAGTGTAATCTAGGTACAATGAAAACATTAGATCAAGTTTGTCACTCAAGTTTATGCATCTGCTTCAAGGGAGTGGTTAGGTCTCAGATCACACATGGGTCCCTATATCTTAGGGCTAAAGCCTTCAGGAGGAGAGTTTGTCATATTGACACCTGCAGGAACATTTGGAAGGTTAGGAGGTAGGGCAAGGTATGATCCGAAGCTCTTAATAACTGGATCCAGTGTTGTTTTTGGCCAGAAAGTGAGACTTCTCTGTTCTCTCTCCCCTCTGGGGAGTCAGCCCTGGGCTGAACTCCATCTCACCTCTTCCCTGCTAGTATACTGGAGCAAATGGTTGTATTCAAAGCAAACTAAAGCCTCAGTTTCCTTGACTGTGAAGTGAGAGGGAAAAAGTAGCTACTTACAGGGTTGCGGGAATTGGGACAATGTATTTAAATGCTTGGCTTGAAGTTCTTGCTAGGTGTTCATGTAAGCAATCTCCTTAATCCCACAATAACTTCCATTGTGAAAGCGCCATCAATTTTAATATCGGCTTTTAGGGAAATTAAAAAAAAAAAAAGATCACCATAGTAGTGAACATATACCGCATTAAGTGCCTCTCAATTTCAAAAGCTGTTAACGTAAGGAAGAAAGTCCTCGCACTTGAGCAAGTGCAGCCTATTAGTACTGCACCTGTCTTGTCAGGGTCAACCCTGTTATCTCCACACCTGACACTCAACCTGGCCGGGGTTCAGCTTCCCTTGTCCCTGTCCATAGTCCACCTGCTGAGGAGCAGCAGAGTGCTGCATCACTCAGGAGTTGGGGACCCCCGACCGAACCCAACTGCCCTTGTACACAGATGAACAGCCCCAAGTGCAGAAAGGTAAGGTCAGTCCAGCACACAGGATGAGCACCTCCCAGTACAAGGCCAGTTGTTTGGGGTTTCTTGACAGACACTCATTCTGTCCCACCTGACACAGGGGGCTTTGAATTCATGATATGCTTGCCAACACACTATAATTGAGAGTATTTAAATACTGTACTCCAGTTCCCTTGGAGCTTGAAGGCACATCCAAGTTACTGCTGTGCCTTTCTTTGAGGGAAGGAAGGGATTTTGAACGACTCATCGACTCTTCATTTCTTTCTTTCATTTTTCGAATTGATAAGCCATGCTAGGCCCAGGAAGCAGTGTGAGTAGAAGGGGTGGGCAAAGAGCCTGAAACCAGGTCAGATTACCAGGAGCTCACTGAGGACATGCATGGAACAGTTCAGAGACAGCGTTATGTGGAATTCAGTGCTGAAATGGGAGGTTATGGTGATGACACCTGTTCTGTTGATCTAGCAGCAGCTGCATACCATAGTCTCTGCTTTATAGGTTTTTATAGGTTTTTGAATCACCACCAACCCAATGAGCTCCACTTTTCAGACAAGGAAATCAAACCTCGGAGAGATGAGGTAACTTGCTGAAATCATACGTTAGAACATGACATAGTTAGGATTTATAGCCTCATCTGTTTGACTTCACACTGCTGTTTTGCTCTGAGGCTTCCACTAGCCAGTGAGGTTTGATTTCATGGAGGATGGTTCAGGAAAGGGACTATATGCAAGAGGTTGTGCTGGATTTTAATATGATAGAGCACTTCTCATTCTTGGTAATGCTTAGCTTTATAATTTTTTGTAAAATAAAAGGGAATATCCACTCTGACAATTATGATTAGCCAGCCAAAAATCCAGAAACATGGTATGACCTGGAATTTTAGGATTTCCTTTAAAAACAAAAAGGAATCTAGTTTTTTGGATTAGGGTTTCTGGGACATAGGAAGCATTTATTTTTTTATTTTATTCTATCTTTTTTTAAGATTTGTATTTATTTATTTTGACAGAGAGAGACAGACAGACAGACAGCAAGCAGGGGGAATGGCAGAGGGAGAAGAAGCAGTTTCCTGCTGAGCAGGATCCTGGGATCACCACCCAAGTTGAAGGCAGATGTTTAACCAACTGAGCCACCCAGCTGTCCCCATAGGAAGCAAAACCTAGAATATTTAAAATTGAGATTGTTCAGAAAATGGAGGACCTATGGGCTACATAGCAAGCAGGTGTGGTGGAAACCAGGGCCATTGTTAAGCTATTTCTACTGAAGAATTGTTCTGGGGCACCTGGATAGCTCAGTAGTTGAGCATCTGCCTTTGGCTCAGGTCATGATCCTGGGGTCTTGGGATTGAGTTCTGCCTGGGGCTCCCTGCAGGAGTCTGCTTCTGTCTCTGTGTCTCTCATGAATAAATAAATAAAACCTTAAAAAAAATAATTTGTTCTGGACATGTGGGTTAACTAACCGTGTGAGCTCTGTGCCCCAGTATTCTCATCTTAAAAATTAATAGACCAAAGAAACTTGAAAATACTGTTCAAATCTAAAAGTTTGTTTCCATAAAACTGTGGTGCTTTATTTAGTATTCTAAACTACTTAGTATTAGATTTTTTAAAAAATGAAAGGAAAAAGTTTATTACTCTTCAGTCTGGAATTTTGAAGTGAACAATAAGATCTTTTGTACTCAATTTTGTCCTGCAGTGGTAATGAGGTTGAAATTTCTTTAAAAACAACAACAACAACAAAAAAACACCAAACAACTGTGTGTACACGCATATGCGTGCAGAAGTAGATATATTTCATTAAGTCTATCAAGGCCCGCTTCTACTCATGAACTCTGTTGCCTCAGAGGACAAGCTTTTCCTATTTCAAAGTTAGTTTAGCCATTGCTGGTGCATTAAGAAAACTGGGATAACACTAAAGCCGCATAGGCAGTAAGACACACTAGTCTGTCTTTGAGATGGAGACAGACAGATGGTCTTTGTCCTTTATGCCCACATTTTCATGACACTAAACTCAAAAAGACCCCTTTTTGTGTGTTCAGACAACCTGGTTCACTCTTCCGAATGCTCTTGTAACCTATGTCCTTTAACATCTATCTTTTCTTAATTTATAAAGCCTTTTGTAAGTGACATTTTCTACTGGTACTCACCTACTCCAAAGGTCTAGTCTAGTTATAAGCCAGCTGCATCTTTTTAAAAATCATAATAAAGAGGTTTTAAAAAAAAAACCCTGGAGGTTACAACTATGTCAGGGAAAATTCAGTAACATTATGTACATCCACCTCTGCTGTCCATTTCCAGAACTTTTCATCATCATTTCAAACTAACTCTGTGCCAACAAACTGTAACTTCTCCCTCTGCACACATACTGCTCCCAGCCCCTAATAACCTCTGGTACACTTCCCATTTCTTATGAATTTGATGACTATGTACCACATATCAGTGGAATCATGCAGTATTTGTGTTTTTGTGACTGGCCTATTTCACTTCGCACATCTTTAAGGTTCCTCTGTGTTGTCACATGTGGTAGAATGGCATTCCTTCTCAAGGCTGAGTAGTAGTCCTCTGTATGTATACCCCATGGTCAGTTTATCATTTGCTTTTCCTGATTACTAGTATAATGCCTTATTTCTGATACTTTTGTGCAATTATGGGCATTCTTTTGGCTTTCAAGGGAGTGTATGAAACTTTTAAATTCATATGCATTTTTTTAAAGATTTTATTATTATATATAGAGAGAGAGCACAAGCAGAAGGAGGGAGAGCAAGAAGGAGATAATATCCGGCAGTCTCCTCACTGAGCATAGAGCCCAACTTGGGGCTTGATCTCAGGACCCTGAGATCATGACCTGAGCTGAAACCAAGAGTCAGCCGCTCAACCAACTGAGCCACCCAGGCACCCCCATATATATATTTCTGGCACCAAATTATAAATTTTTAAAAAAGATTTTATTTATTCATTCATGAGAGACACAGAGAAAGAGAGAGGCAGAGACACACGCAGAGGAGAAGCAGGCTCCATGCAGGGACCTGACGTGGGACATGATCCCAGGACTCCAGGATCACACCCTGGGCCAAAGGCAGGCGCTAAACCACTGAGCCACCCAGGGATCCCCTGAATTATAAATTTGAAGAGATTTCAGGATATCAAGAAAGCATGGCTACTAACAGTGGTGAGATTAGTGGGACATTTTTTCTGCTGTGGAAAACCCAACTGTAAGTCTGAAGGGCACATAATTCTAGGATCCTGTTTGAATTCACCAGCTATATTCCCACATTTCCTCATTTCCATGTTTGCTTTAATACTGAGCTGAAGGCAGAGTCTTCAAGCTCTGCTTCTTCAGTCACAGGACCCACTCCAATGGCTAAAGGACCCAGATATCTTGACGAGGAAGAGAAGTGACCCTGAGCAAGTCCATTGGAATGCTTTATGGCATTGTGTCTGGCCCAGCTGGTGCCCTCATTGCATCCCGCTCATCCTTTCCTTTCCTTTCCTTTCCTTTCCTTTCCTTTCCTTTCCTTTCCTTTCCTTTCCTTTCCTTTCCTTTCCTTTCCTTTCCTTTCTTTTTTCAAAGATTTTATTTATTTATTTATTCATGAGAGACATGGAAAGAGAGGCAGAGACATAGGCAGAGGGAGAGGGAGAAGCAGGCTGCCCTCTGGGAGCCCAATGCAGGACTTGATCCCAGGACCCGGTGAGCCACCTAGGTGTCTCACTGCACCTCTTTTTTGACTGCATTAACAAATGTATGTAGCTTCTTGAGAAAAGGACTAAGCCCAGCCAGTTATTGGGTCTTTCACCCTTATGAGCTATCATTAGGTATTCTAGAGAGAACCAGATGAAGGGCACTGGTCTTTAGTCTCAGACATTCAGAATGTGTGCATGTGTGTGTAGGTGGAGGACAAGGAAAAGACAAGCATTCAGAGAACAAACCACAGATCAAGTCTAGTCTCTGTGGTCTTACTGTTTACCTTAGATTTACAAAGGAAATTTCCAGAGCACTTTTCTCTATTTGACTCTTCCAGATTTACTGCCTTTCTGTGCACCTGTGTGAGCACACACACGTATGCACATACTTTCATTATTACTGAGCAAAGATCACTTGATGGATGAGGGGGCCGTCGTGGGCAGGACAGAGCTGGCCCACTGCTGCTGCTTCTGGACAAAGCTTTTGTTTTGTTTTTTTTAAAGATGTTATTTATTTGAGACCGAGAGAGAGAACATGAGCTGGAGGGAGGGGCAAAGGGAGAGGGAGAAACCAACTCCTGGCTCAGCGGGAAGCCTCACCTGAGGCTGGATCCCAGAACCCCAAGATCATGACCTGAGCCGGAGGCAGACACTTAACCGACTGAGCCACCCTGGACAGAGCTTTTCTACAGCCTCCTTTCTCTCCTATTACCTACTATCTAAATCCTACTCATCTTTTAAGATTCAGGTTAGCTGTAATCGAGGAAGCTTTGGATCCTTTCTTTTCCTCTTGGTGGACTTCGAGCTTTCAGTTCTGCGGCAGAGAAACTGGTGTGTAATGCATCTTGCCTGCCAAGCCTGGAGGCAGGAATGGCCTCAGCTACTTAGGTCCCTGGTGGTAGTTCCAGGGGAGGAAGCAAAGGAGATAGACAATAGTGCTATTTCCAATAGTGAATGAAATGCCTGAGTTAGTTTTGTCCCAGGGTCATATAGTGAATAAATGAAAAAAAAAAAAAAAAAGTCTATAGAATTTTTCATGCCATTAATTCAGGCATAGAGAACACTCTTCTTTTCCTTCTTTCTTCTTTCTTATCTTCCTTTTTTCTTTCCCTTCCTTCCTTCTTCCCTCTGTCCCTTTTTCCCTACCTCCTTTTCTTCCTTCCTTTTTTCTCTTTTATAGGTGACCACATAGATGAAACCTGGTTTTAGTTAATTACATCTAATTTAAAATTAGGAGCAGGTCATTGAGAAACTTTCATGAATTATATACCACATATTTTGAATTTATACATGAATATGCTTAAGTACGGGATTAAACAGCTCATGGGATTGTAAAAAGAAGTAGAAGCAGAAGAAAAGAAATTCCAATAACCATTCCGCTTACTGAGCTTTAAAATGCTGATTTTTATTCATTGTGTTTAAGAACCGATCAGCTGCCTTTATAGCTCTTAATTTTATCACTACCTTAAAGATTCTAGAAAAATGGTAGCCTTGGTTTTAGTCAGAGTTATAAGTGCACATTGTTTTGAAAAGCACGTATTTCCCCAAGAGTGCCAAGATGTAGGAAGTGTCTAAGATCTGCCCCTACGTGAGAGCTAGCAAGTTTGGCATTTTTCATGCAGGTTCCCTGAGCCCGTGTCCAGAGAACTTGGAACAACGCTTTGGAAGGGAGAGAGGAGAGATGCTAATTACGTTTTTTAGCAGAGGAACATGGGGTCCCCTTGAAAGAAACTTGTATTTTCATTCAACAAACATAACTGAGTGATTCTCTGTGGCACATTCTGTGCCTGGCCCTGGAAGATACAGGTTCTGGAGAAGAGAGCCGTGCTTTCAGCCCTCACCTCCTTCAGTCACACCGTCTGACTTTAGTTGTAATATCTTATTTCATATGGAAGCCCCCTTTCCAAAGAGGGTCCAGTGTCGGGAACCCTGGGTGGCGCAGCGGTTGAGCTCCTGCCTTTGGCCCAGGGCACGATCCTGGAGACCCGGGATCGAATCCCACGTCGGGCTCCCGGTGCATGGAGCCTGCTTCTCCCTCTGCCTATGTCTCTGCCTCTCTCTCTCTCTCTCTGTGACTATCATAAATAAATAAAAATTAAAAAAAAAAAAAAAGAGGGTCCAGTGTCTGTCCGAGAAGGTTTTCCCTGTTGACTATGTTTCTGTGGTTGAAGCTCAAGAAAACTGGAATGAGCTCTGGGAGACAGTGACCTAAACTGTGGAGCCCGGTGTTTTTCGTTTTGTTTTGTTTTTAAAAGATTTTATTTATTTATTCATGAGAGACACGGAGTGAGAGGCAGAGACACAGGCAGAGGCAGAAGCAGGCTCCATGCAGGGAGCCCGATGTGGGACCCGATCCTGGGACTCCAGGATCACGCCCTGGGCTGAAGGCAAGGCAGGCGCTAAACCCGCTGAGCCACCCAGGTGCCCCAAGCTCGATGTTCTTAATCAAGATCCCAGGAGCTTTCCCTGGCCAGTCTGCAGGAGCAGATACCTCTGGGGGTCCAGGAGCTGCCGTTAATGTGACGCCTCAGAAAATCTGGGTACTGTGCTGCCGTGAGTCATGGACAGCAGCCAGGCGACAGAGCGACCAGACTCCCCCAGGTGAGGTGAGGCCGTGGAGCTCCAGGTGACAGAAAGGACTCTACCCCGAATGGCAGGAAGTAGCCTTGAGATCTCATCCACATCCTCTTGCTTCTCCAGGCTGCTTCAGGGTGGGGTTTGAGTCACGGTCCTCTGAGATCTTGGACAGCTTTAGCATCCATCACAGTAGTGGCTATTTTGCTCCTGTCACAGCAGTCTCTGGGGTGCAGAATAATAGTCCTTGGGAGTCTGTGAAATTGAGTCCCGGAGGAGCATCCATGGGACCAGAGGCTAGCGCTTCCTGCTGCAGAAGGACAAGGGGTCCCAGACCCACTTGGCTGTGTGTTCATGCGCACCTGTGCGAGCACACACGCATGTGCACATACTTGCCTAGGTGTGTGGGCACCTGTGCACACACATTTTTTTTTTAAGGAAAAAGGTATTTCCACTATTAAAAAACTGAAACAATAGGCAATAGGCAGAGAGAATTATTCTTATGTATAATAGTTTTGTTTGGACTTAAACCAGAATGACTGTGGTGGGAATTGTTGAGAAGAAAAGAGTTTACCTTTTTGAAATCCACCCTTTCTTTTCTTTTTTTTTACAGTTGACTCACCTGTCCGCTGTAACCTTCACCAAGGCTAACAAAGCTAAGCAGTGCAGGGCCCTTTTTATCTTACCCCTTATCCGAGAGGCTTGAGAATAATTAGAGGCTGAGCAGGAAAATCCTGATTGTTCTTAGGGGTGTGTGCCTATGGATATGCATATTGACTGAATGTGTTAAATCCTACTTTGAGGTCTAAATATGTTATGCCCTATTAGTTTTTAATAAAACATGTATTTTTCTCTCCCTCCCTCTTCTTGCTTTGCCTTTTGAAAAAATTATTATTATTATTATTAAAAAAGGAATTTAGGAAAATATAGCCTGAGCCATAGGCAGCGCGTTTCTTTATTTTATTTTATTTTTTTAAATTTTCTTCTGTATGTAGTGAGACTTCTCTAAAGTCACTGAAACTAACAAGTATGTGGGATGAATGTCACCTTTTGGATTCGGTTTATTTAAAAAACTGAGACATGTGCTTAGTTTTTACATTGTAAGATTTTTTTTTTTTAAGATTTTATTTATTTATTCATGAGAGACACACAGAGAGGCAGAGACACAGGCAGAGGAAGAACTCCCTGCAAGGAGCCCAATGCAGGACTCAATCCCAGGACCCGGGGATCACGCTCTGAGCCTAGGGCAGAGGCTCAACCACTGAGCCACCCTGGCTCCCCATTATAAGATTTTCTTAAGTTTCCTAACATGTTCCAAACCGAAATCTAGATTTGATAATCACTGGGTTTTAGGCTTGCCTTACATGTATCTCCTCATGTACTTATCGTGGTGAAACAGTCCCCTACCTTAATTCTTCTGGTAGTAATGGTAGCAAGTCCCCTCCTTACCATTGTGAGCTGTTGAAGCGGTGGGTTCACTTAGGCAGAGGCCTCTTGCTTGGAACAGCCACGGAATTTACAGCCTCTCCCATGGGCAGTTATGTGACGCTGGGCGAAGCACACAACCCATTTCTTTCAACAACCATCTTTCCCATTGCTCTGTCCTCCTAATAAGGTTTCAGTGAATCTCGATTGGGAAAATCATGTTTACATTATGAAGACTGCTGCTCCTCAGAGCTAAGCCACAGAGCACCCAGATGGCTTTTTTCATCATTGCATGTCTGATTGCTTTGGAGGCAATAATTATCACCCGAACCCTCTCTCACGTGCTTTGTTTTCAGTGTAGTTATGAATTCACCACCCAAACTCTGCCAGTTGTTTAAGTTAGTTTTCAATATGCTTATTCTCATCATTTATTCTATCAGTTTCATCTTGAAGACATCTCTCCTGGGGTCTTTTTATTTTTATTTTTTTCTATTTTCTATTTTATTTTAGAGAGAGGGAGAGTGTGTGTGCAAGATGGGGGAGGGCCAGAATCTCCTGCAGACTCCTTACTGAGCACGCGACCTGACTCGGGGCTTGATCTCGTGACCCTGAAATCATGACCTGAACTGAAATCAAGAGTCGGTCGCTAAACCAACTGACCTGACATAGCCACCCAGGCACCCTGAAGCCTTCTCATCTGCCCCAGCCTGCTACCCCTGTCTGTTAGCCTGTGCTGTAGTCTAGTCCTTTACTCTCATCCTGGGATATACCTTTTCTGATTCTTATGTTTTCCCTTTTCTTAGTTTATACTTAAGGTTAGTTTTTTTTTAAGTGAATTCTACCCCCAGAGTGTGCTCAAACTCACAACCCCCAGATTCAGAGCCACATGCTCTACCGACTGAACCAGCCAGGCACCCCCATACTTTAGTTTTAATGGAGTTGATCCTCTAGTAGCTTCCTGAGATAAAGTGCATAAAGGTAGATATTTTGAGACCTTACCTGTCTTAAGATGTAAAATGTTTTTTATTTGACCCTTACTTGACTTAGTAATTCATCAGGTTCAAAGAATTCTCATCTCCCATTCAGTTTCCTTCAGCATGTTGATGCTGTTCTCATTATCCTATCTGTCTTTTGTGGATGGTTTCTATGAAATGTGAAAACACTGTGCTGTTGAATCCTGTCTATGGGGCTTATTTTTCCCCCTCTGGAGACCCATGTCATATTCTTTTTTTTTTTTTTTTTTTTCAGTATTTCATGATTCATGAGTGTATCTTGGTGTGGATCTGTTTTTTTTTTTCAACCCATTGTATCGGTTTTCCAAGGAGTTTCAATCTGGAAACCATTCCTTCTTTGTGAGAAAGAATCTTTAGCCGTTTAATTGATTTCTTCCTTCCGTCTTTTTTTGTTTTCTCTTTCTGGAGGTCTTGTTATTCTTCCAGATAGTGGATCTCCTGGTCTGCTTCTCGAAATCACTTTTTTTTTTTTTTTCTCTAATTT
Source organism: Canis aureus (assembly GCF_053574225.1). NCBI lineage: Eukaryota > Metazoa > Chordata > Mammalia > Carnivora > Canidae > Canis > Canis aureus. The sequence continues at coordinate 82,676,306 of NC_135611.1, read as the reverse complement.
CCTCATCAGTTGGTTTGCCTATTTGCTTAACTCCTTAAGAGTTTTCCTCAGCTTTCTTTTCCAACACTGCCATTGAGCTTTACAGTTTTTCCTATCATGTCGTTACGTTTTAAGACCCTTTTTTTATTTGCTAAGTGTTCTGTTTTTGTGGTTTCTGATTTGTTGGAGTCACTGCTATGAGGCAGACCTCCCCAAATGTAGTAACATGAACATTTCCATTTTATTTTTTGCTCACACATTTTTGGGTCAGGAATTCAGAGAAGACCTGAGTGACCATGGGCTGGAGTCATCTGGTAGCTTCCTCACTTATATGTCTGGCAGCTGGACTAGGATGAATGAAGGCTGGGTTCACCTGGGACTGTTGACTTGGGTACCTTGGACTCTCTGGCTTGTTACAACATGGAAGCTGGTTCCAAAAGGAAACGCCTGGAGAGCAAATTTTCTAAAACAACCAGTTGGAAGCTGCATACATAGTTTTACATGACCCAGACTTGGCACTCAAATAGTGTCACTTCTGCCAAACTCTCCTGGTCATTGTAGCCACAAGGTTGTCCAAATCTAAGGGGAAAGAAATTTTGACTCTCTTGATTGGAGAATGTTAAGGTCACATTGCAAAAGAGCATATGGGACAGGAGTGTTGTTTTGCCCATTTTCAGGCCATATAATCTTATTGATTGAATGCAATGTTTTTCTTATTAATTTTCTTCTCCCCGTACACAATGTGTTTCTTTGAACGTTTAGGGAAATTTCCAGTTTAAGCAATATATTTAGGTCTTGGCTTGGTTGGATTCCCCAATGAATGAACTCCTGCATTGGCTGGCGAAATTCTGGGAGCTGATAGCTGGAAATAGGGAAGGAGATCTCAATACCTATTGTCCTTGGGTTCACTCAGTTCTGCTGTTTCTTGGTTGGAAACCTTGTTTTCAATTGTGCCTGGTGTGCCCCAACATACAGAGACTAAATCTTGGGTCTTGGCCAGGTTTCAGGGTAGAGATACAACTGCTTACAAATAACTGCCCTCCACTACTGTTTTGTTTTGTTTTATTTTGTTTTCAGCCACTCTCACCCCTCACCCTCCGAAATCTGTGCCACCATTTCCTTGACTCTTCTGAAGATCTTATAGCGTAAATAGAGCCAGTTCTTTCTTTCCCTGCTGGCAGTCTGGGATTGTTGGGTCTGCTTAATCAGTTACCTTTCATCTCTCTGCTTTTCGGATTTTACTTGCTGTCTCCTCTCTCACTGTGCCTGAGAACATTTTGTCTGTCCTCCCACTCCAGTGAGCTGCACCCTAGTCCTGACCAGATAGAACTGCTCATTTTATGTTGGAACGCTTCTAGAGACTGTTCCTGTTACCTCGGGTGTGTTTGATGCTTTTTTTTTCGATTCTCTTCATTGACCAGCTCTCCTTAGTACCAGCATCAGAACAGATCAGAGTTGACTTTCAGTATTGATAGAATTTAGTATTCTTGTGGTTCTTGGTTTTGATTTAAAAAAAACACCTATGAAGAACTATTGCCTTAAGTACTAACTTTCCTTTCTTCACATGGTAGAATTATTTTCTCCCATTTCGTCTCAAGTTGTGTTTTCCTACTTAAAAATATTCATTGTGGGATCCACAAGGAAGTCTGTTCTTTCAAGAAAGGCATCAGTGTTCAAGAGAGGGACTTTCTCTAGATAATTGCTAAGACAGTTGCCAAGTCCGGTAGATTTTGGGCGAGGAAGGCTTGGCAGTGTGTTTGGGTCACATAGCAGAATAGCAGATTACATGTAAATGGACTAAGACCTCCAATCACAAGGCAGAGATTGGCAAAATCGATTTTTAAAAAGTGACCCAGTGATAGGATATCTACAAGAGATATGGTTCAGATTTAGAGACACAATTAGGTTGCAGTAAAATAATGCAAATAGATGTGCCATGTAAACAAATACCCGAGGTGAGCTAGAGTAACTATACTAAGAGCTGACAAAATAGACTTTAGGGTAAAAACTATTAGAGACAAAGACATTTTGTAATCAAGAAGGGCAACAAGGAATCGGAAGACTTGAACTCCACGATAAACCAACAACTAGTGTGGACATTTGTAGAACACTCCACCCACATCAAATACACATTCTTCTCAAGAACACATAGAACTTTCTCCAGGATAAGCCGTATCTTAGACCATCAAACAAACCTAGGAATGTGATCACCATGTTGAGAGATTAGCCTCTGTTTAGAAACTGCCAAAGTGATTGTACCATTTTGCATAGTTGGTGTTCATTGTGCCTTCTGGGTGTGCAGGTTAATTTTTTTAAATCAAATTTGGGGAAGTTTTCAGCATTATTCAGATTTTTTTTTTCTACCTCTCATGGTACGTATCCAGCCCTCTCTCCCCCCCTTTCCTGTCCCCCTCAGCTTTCCTTCAGCAAATCTTATATGATGCATCTGTTGATAATGCTTAATATCTCATACCTCTCCGAGGCTCTGTTCATTTTTCTTAATGTTCTTTACTTTTTGTCCCACAACTAGATATTCTCACTTGACCTGTCCTCAATTCCACTGATTCTTCTGTCAGTTTAAATCTTCTGTTGAACCCCTCTAGACAACTTTCAGTTCAGTTTATTGCACTTTTGGTTCCAGATTTCTGTTGGGGTTTTTTTCTTTATAATTTTCTATCTCTTTATTGAGATTCTCAATTTGGTTAAATATCATTCTCATTACTTTCAGTTCTTTAGTTCCTTGAAAATATTTATAATAGCTGAAAGTCTTTGTTAAGTCCAATGCCTGGGCTTCCTTAGGGACAGTTTTTATTTACTGTGCTTTTTTTCCTGTATATGGGCCAGACTTTCATGTTTCTTGACATGCCCTGTATTTTTTTATTGTTAAAGGGACATTTTATTATTTATTTATTTTTTAAAGATTTTATTTATTTTTTCATGAGAGGCATAGAGGGAGAGGCAGAGACACAGGCAGAGGGAGAAGCAGGCTCCTGGCATGGAGCCTGATGCAGATCTTGATCCCAGGACCCCAGGATACCAATAATGGCCAATTATTTTATTTGTATTATTAATATTCACAATTTATTTCCTAACTAAATATTTAAAAGTCTTAACACTAAATATTTCTAGTGTTAATCCTGGTATTAATAAATCTGAGCTGAAGGCAGACGCTCAACCCCTGAGTGTCCCCCTATGGAGGGACATTTTAGAGATGCCTGGGTGGCTTAGTCAGTTAGGCGTTCAGCTCTTGATTTCAACTCAAGGCCATGAGATCCAGCCCTGCATTAGACTCTGTGCCCAGTTTGGAACCTGCTTGAGATTCTCTCTCTCCTTGCCCCTCCCACTGCAACCCCCCCCCCCCCACCACCACCACCATGTACTCTCTAAAAAAAAGAAAGAAAGAAAAAGGACATTTTCTAATGTGTCAACTCTGGAAGTCGGACTTCTGCCCCGGCCCTGTCCAAAAAGGCAAATCCTATAGTGGTTTGTTGTTGATGCTGTGTTTGCTTCGTGACTTTGCTAGGTTAGTTTTCAAAAGTTTATTTCCTTTGTAGTGTGAGGCTACTTAAGTCTCTGTTCAGTTAGCTTGGATACTGGATCACCTAATGATTGGATAGAGATTTCTTTGAATATCTGAACCAATAAGGAGTGGGTACTACTTAGTGGCATCATTTTATGATCTGATGTTTTAATGGCTGTTATGCTTAAGTATTTTTTCAGAATCTCCCCATGTTTCTTGCTAATACAGGTTTGGAGTTGGGTGGTGGAAAAGATAGTTGGAAGAAGACAAGATAAGCAGCTAACTCAATTGCAAGATTGGCTTTCATGGGCCAATAAACACTGGGAATCTTCACAGTGGGGATAGAATATATTGGATTTTCCAATAGTATTGAACCATTAAACTGTTCCTTGGCACCCACTTTGGGACATGCTGCTAGAGTTTTCTTTGGAAAAGTTTGACCCAAATTGCAAATATTTTCAAACATTTAGCAATACACAACCAGTATTAGAAAAACAAGTAAGACTGGAGAGAAGGAAATTTTGAAAGTGAGAAATGAACCAGCCATAATTTTGAGAAAAAAAAAAAGTAAATACATAGGATTAGCTCACCAGCATGCTTTCTGAGTGTGTGTATACTTAATGAGCATTACATCCCTTCACACATTTCCCTTTTCATTTCACAGATTTTTTAAAAAGCCTCATGGGACATAGCACCATTGCTGAATGCCTGGTACATATAAGAAACCTGCCTGCATGGGAGGCACTCTACAAACACAGTATGTTACCTGAAATCTGAGAACTAAATGAGCCAGACTTTAATTCTAAATGGTAAAAAAAAAAAAAAAATAAGCACTTTTCATGACATTATTCTATACCAATAATGGCCAATTATTTTATTTGTATTATTAATATTCACAATTTATTTCCTAACTAAATATTTAAAAGTTCTAGTGTTAATCCTCGTATTAAAAAATTATTTTCAGGGGGATCCCTAGGTGGCTCTGCGGTTTAGTGCCTGCCTTTAGCCCAGGGTGCGATCCTAGAGTCCCGGGATCAGGTCCCACGTCGGGCTCCCAGCATGGAGCCTGCTTCTCCCTCCTCCTGTGTCTCTGCTTCTCTCTCTCTCTCTCTCTATGTCTATCATAAATAAATCAATAAATCCTTAAAAAAATTAAAAAAATAAAAAAATAAAAAATTATTTTCAAATCCCTGTATATCTGGTATGGAGATAATCAATGGTATTTGACTTTCTTGTTAGAACAGTAACACTTGGGAGTGCCTGGCTGAATCAGTCGGTGGAGCATAGGACTCTTGATCTTGGGGTTGTAAGTTTGAGCCTCAATTGGGTGTAGAGATTACTTAAAAATAAAATCTTAAAAGAGAAAAGTAGCATTTATTAGTTATAGTACCAATTTCCAAGTTATAAAATTGATTTTTGAAAATAATCTATTTTGTAATATTTATAAACATAGTAAAAATGAGTTGGGTTCCTCATTTGAATATAGACAACTGGTCTGTCATACCTTATAATTTGTATACAACTGTTATTTCTCACAAGCATTAATTATCATAACCTGTTAAAAACAATTCAGGAAATACAAGGCTATGTCTCTATTTTTGATTGTGTATGTCTTCTCTTCCTGCGGTGCCTGGTATGGAATTAAACTAAGATACAAAACAGACTCAAATCCAGCTTGGTTTCAGCCAGTCCTTCGTAGTTTAATTTGAAAAATCATTTTACTTGCTTTTCCTTCTGAGATTCTTAGAAGTCACAGCTATTTTTGAACTTCTCCTTTAGAGCACCTCCAGTCCCAAATTGGTGAAGAGCAGAATGGAGCTGATCTCTTCCAATATGTAGGGCTGCTGATGCCAACTTATGGATAATAATGGATGTGTCCAGATGAATCCAGATTGGTAAAGATTTCAAGGCAAAGGCTGCTAATTAGAACCAGCACAGGAGCAAAAACTCACCTCAGCAACTGTGGAGAGTTAAATAATTGTAGCCTAGGTCTTCAACTGTGATTTTGTACCTTAATATTCCTGAGAGATAAGATGTAGGATATTTCAGCACATCCTTTTTTGTTTTTTGTTTTTTTATTTTTTTTTAGAACTTATTTTTAAGCAACTTCCATACTCAATATAGGATTCGAACTCATAACCCTAAGATCAAGAATTGCATGCTTCATTGACTGAGCAAGGCCAGTCTGCCCCCCTTGTATTCTTTCTTAATAATATGGTATTAATATTACAGACTGTGGGTTTCCTAGAACACTACTCTCTTGTTGACCAATTTGGTTCTGTTTTGAACATCTGACCTCATAGCAAAGAGAATAGTTTTTAAACCTGAGAAGAAGTTGTAAAAAATTGTATTTATATACATTCTTTCTGTTTTTTGTTTTGTTTTGTTTTATTTCTGTTCTCTGTTTCAAGATGCCTTTGCAGTTTTGCTAAATGCAAACTAACAACTCTCAAGGCCACGACAGAAGAGAAATCATGACTGCTTAAAGCCTAGAAGACTGCCCTTAATAGAGTAATCCCCAATTGTTTGAAATGCTGAGAACATTGCTGCGGAGGAGACTTTTCTCTTATCCCACGAAATACTACTGCCTGCTTCTTGTTTTTTCCGTAGTCACCTTCTCTGTTTTGCGAATTCATCAGAAGCCCGAATTTGTAAGTGTTGGACATTTGGAGCTGGTTGGAGAGAATCCTAGCAGTAATATTAATTGTACCAAAGTTTTACAGGGTGATGTAGATGAAATCCAAAAGGTACAGCTTGAAATTCTAACAGTGAAGTTTAGGCAGCGCCCTCGGTGGACAACCAGTGACTATATAAACATGACCAGAGATTGTAATTCGTTCATCAAGAGGCGCAAATACATCATGGAACCCCTTAGTAAAGAAGAAGCAGAATTTCCCATAGCATATTCTATAGTAGTTCATCACAAAATTGAGATGCTTGACAGGCTCCTGAGGGCCATCTACATGCCTCAGAATTTCTACTGCATTCACGTGGACAAAAAATCCGAGGATTCCTTCTTGGCTGCCGTGCTTGGCATTGCGTCCTGCTTCAGTAACATCTTCGTGGCCAGTCAGCTAGAGAGTGTGGTATATGCCTCATGGAGTCGAGTTCAGGCTGACCTCAACTGCATGCAGGACCTCCATAGGATGAGTGCAGACTGGAAGTACTTGATAAATCTTTGTGGCATGGATTTTCCTATCAAAACTAACTTGGAAATTGTCCGGAAGCTCAAATCGCTAATGGGTGAAAACAACCTAGAAACTGAGAGAATGCCATCCAACAAAAAAGAAAGGTGGAAAAAGCATTTTACAGTTGTTAATGGAAAGCTGACCAACACAGGGACTGACAAAATGCATCCACCTCTTGAAACACCTCTATTTTCAGGCAGTGCTTATTTTGTGGTCAGTAGGAAGTATGTAGAATATGTGCTAAAGAATGAAAAAATCCAAAAGTTTATGGAGTGGGCAAAAGACACATACAGCCCTGATGAGTACCTCTGGGCCACTATTCAGAGGATCCCTGAAGTCCCAGGCTCGCTGTCCTTAAGCCAGAAGTATGACATGTCTGACATGCATGCAATCGCAAGGTTTGTCAAATGGCAGTACTTTGAAGGTGATGTCTCTAAGGGTGCCCCCTACCCACCGTGCAGTGGGGTCCATGTGCGTTCTGTGTGTGTTTTCGGAGCAGGTGACTTGAACTGGATGCTACGCAAGCACCACTTGTTTGCCAACAAGTTTGACACAGACATTGACCTCTTTGCCATCCAGTGTTTAGATGAGCATCTGAGGCATAAAGCCCTGGAGACATTAAAACACTGACTGTTCATTTTGGGCAACGTTAGAAATAAGAAGACACGTGCATGGGATACACCCCACCTGATTCTTCTGCCCAGTAATAAACAAACATCAGAGAAACTATAAGGGGCGCTCTTTGGGTTGGGGACTCCAATTAGAAATGTCCTCGAAACTGTGGTTTCTGCGGAGCACAGTGGGTTAGAAAGGTTATAGCATCAAATGTTGACCTAGAGTTAGCAGGGGCCGTGACAGGTTGGGAGGCACTGGGCTGGGGGGCGGGGAGGGGGCGCTGGCTCAGGTGGCTGGGGAAGAGGCTGAATGCAAAAACCAGCCTGTTCAAAGAACTCAGGGACTTAACAAAATGACTAAGATTTCATCTGTGCCAAAATTACTTTGAGAGCTTTAATGATGACAATTTTCTTAGTTTGAATAAATTTGCAGCAACAACCAATTGTAAGGGTGTAATTTATCTTGCAGGTTTTATTTGGTGAAATAGAAATTTGACTTTAAATGGTCCTTGTAAATAATTTACTTTCTGCTGTAACATTGTGCTGTGTAGCATATCAGTATGCATTGTCTCAGGGAACTTGAAAAAATGAGCTTGATTGAATGTGAATATTTCTGATTTTCGCTTCTAACAATGTATATATGTTTTCAAAAACAAAAAAGTAGCACTGTCTAGCTTAGTTGATTCTATGAATCATCTTATTAGAAAAGATATCTTAAGTTATTTAAAAAGTTGAGATATCTTTATTATTATAAATTACAGAGAAACTCAGAGAAATTCCATTTTTCCAAGTATTTGTCTCTACTCACCCCCACCCTCATCTCCTCAGACCCTGCTATCAAGATGTATAAAAACTTGTTTCCATAATTCCCCAGAATACTGCCTCAGTTCTCTTATGTGACCCAAGACAGAAAGAGTGTTGTATGTATGGGCAGTGGAGATCTAAGACAGAAAGGAGGAGGTAGGCATGAGGAGTTGGAGGAGAGGCAGCCTATTTGGGCAATTTCTGAGATCTTAGATGAATGTTCTAGCAGTCAGTACTATTTCCAGATAGTAAGGCTATTGCTCTTTGGATCCACTTATGCCCAGCTTCCCAGGGACAACTTAATGTCACCTGTGCCTCTATTTCAAAGGACTGGCTGGCTTCTGTTATCCTTGCTTCTTCGTGGTACCTGCCCCTTGGTTGTTGTTTAGCCCTTGGATTGTAAGTTTCCTTCTTCCTCAGAACCCATGAGGAGGGACCCAAACCCTGTGCCACATACATACTTGAAGGCCTGATAATCGTGAGGAACATCAGGTTTGGGGCAGATTGTTTCAGTGTTGATATTCACAGCCTATGGCTTCTGCTCTACTTTTCCACCAAAAGACAAATGATTTGAAGTTGCCATTGTGCTGTCTCCTATCTCAAAGTAAATGAAGATTAGAAAGAAAAAAAAGAAAACGTGCTCTTTTGCTAAGCTGATACTATTCAGCCAGAGATCTAACAGGAAATGTGATGCTTTATCAGTTTTCAGACACTCAACTGAGAAAATGATTTTATTCCTTAAAGTTAGAGAGCATTTTCATTTTACGGAGAGAGCTTTGTTGTGCTGACCCTCCTGAATGAAATTTTCACATTTTTAAAATCTTTATCATCGTGTGTAAACATGCAAGTCAGTAGATTGCTGTGCTTTGCATGATTAGGACAGACATTGTTGGGCCAAGAAAAACATACTCTGAAAACTCAAAGATAATGTCCATGAGGGCATAAGATGATAATGCCTTCTCTTTTGCCTTCTAAATCGGTTTGCTCTTTTAATGCATGTCAAATGTTTCTCCCATGCTCTCTTAGCAGGAGATTTTATCTATAGATGAGTCCTTTTTTTCTCTGAAATTAGTGGTATTCGTTGACAAATACTTTGTGTCTATGTCTTATATTTTTACTTAATTCATGGTGTCTGGTTTTATGCACATTTTTCATTTATTTTGAAAATTTGCAAATTTACAAAAAAGTTAAAAATAATAGTACAGTGAACACCATATAACCCTCACCTGGAATCTCTGGTTGTTAACATTGTGCCCTATTTACTTTAAATTATATGGATTTTGGAATTTAACAAAATTGAAGATTAAGTCTATCTTTGATTTATTAATATCCAAGGTTATTTATTTCAACACTCTTATTATAGTGTGACTGCATCTGACTTGCATTTAAAATTGAGCGGTTTTGAGAGATTTTTCTCCACCAAAGATATAAAAATAAGACTTTAGAGTCTCACTTCCGAAGTACCCCACTAAAACTCTGGACCTACTGTCTTCTATATAGCAGCGGTACTTCAGTATTCTAAATGGCACTTGGTGGGACATGTCTGAACATTACTCTATTGCTAATGTCTATTACAGGGATTATATAGAATTTGTTTATTGTGACTTCCTTTTGTACATTTTAGCATAACTTAAAGCAAATAAAATTCATACTGCCGGGACGTGGGGTGATGGGCTGCCTCAGTCAGTAGCGCATGCGAATCTTGATCTCAGGGTATAGAGATTACTTAATAATAAAATCTTTAAAAATAAAATAAAATTCATACTATTGGGACAAGCAATTTGAAGAACCAAAAAGATGGTTTCAAAAGGAAGCAAAAATGCAAGTTCTTTGAGAAAGATATAGAAATTATTTAAATTGTTTCCTATATGTCAGTTATTAAACACTGCTTTTACTGTCACTTAGGGTCTTATGTAGGAAATTATTAGGATTCATTCACAAAACAAACTGCAATTTTGAGATGGAAGTTTTATTCTAGTTAATGACATACTGCATCAGATTAACATATTACTTACAAAGAGCAAGAGTTAACAAAAACAGTTCTATAGGCAATTAACCTAGGCTCTTCCACACCATAGTAAAAAAGACTGTTAAGCTTTGCAAATGTGAATTGTTGGGGAGGGAAAAATTTTAGTCTACCCAGTAAGGTCCTAGCTGGCCTGAGAATCAAACTGACATGAGACCAAGTAAGGAGAAATTAACAAGAGAAAGTCAAAGAGGGGTGCCTGGCTGGCTCAGTAGAGCCTGTAACTCTTGATCTTGGGGTCATGAGTTTGAGTCCCACATTGGGCATGGAGCCTACTTAAAAAAAAAAAAGAAAAAAATCAAACTAAGTTTAATAAATAACGTGTACCTTCTGTGTACATGGCAGAGACCCAAGTAAACAGTAAGTTCCTGACTGATGCCATTGCCTTAAACATCAGCTCTAGTTAAAGACAAAAGGTTTTGGGGTAGAGAGGGCATTATGGGAGGTTACCAAAACACAATAAACCAAGGTAAGGTTATTATGCAGATTTAAATCCATGCCTTTTCGATTTCTAGAGATTTAGAGTCCTCCTCTTCTTGGTATCGAAGGAGACACCTTTAAAGGGAGATTTCTCTTGTATATATAAATGTCTCCTAAAAGGGTAACTTCTCAGTTTTCAGAGTTTTCTGTGTCTGTAGTTTCTTTAAAAAAAAAACATCAGCATAGGGGTACTTGGGTGGCTCAGTAAGGTAAACTTTGACTCTTGATTTCAGCTCAGGTCACATGGTCTCAGAGTTGTGAGATCAAGCCCCACATCAGGCTCTGTACTCTCCTTGAGATTTTCTCCCTCTCCCCACTGTTCATGTGAGCTCCATCCCTCTCTCTCTCTCTCAAGTAAATAAATATTTATGAAAAAAAATAACCAACTTAAAAATCGAATATGCCAAAGAGGCAAACTTTGGGGCAGCAAAATCTGCTTCCCCTACAGAAGCATTATTGTCTCCAAACTTGGATTTGTATCATTCGTCAAATACAGTTCACTCTAATGTAAGTAGATGTTCTTTTGTAGTTATTTAGGGGAAGAGGAAACCATGTTTTAATTTATTAAAACTGTAGGGTCCATTAAACTGGATTGTTGTAGTTTGCTTAGAAAATAAGTTAATTCTCATTACGTTAAATACAAAACAAATGAAACACTGTTTCATGGCAAGTGGGGCTACCATAGGTTTTACTCTTTTGATTGTGGGCATGACTGAATGCATTTGTAACTAGTCATATCACTATTAAAATCAACCATTTAGAAATCAATGCCTTGTCTCACAAATTACTCTTTTTCCTTAGCTACCAGCACTCAGATTTAGTAGTTGATGTGATATTTTGTAATCAAGCAGTGTTGTATATGAGTATTGATTAAAAACATCAATTCTCCAGGCAGAAATGTCTGAGAGGAAGAGGGTGTGACAGTGGTAAAAAATTTAACACAGATGATGCAAAATATTCAGACGGGGGCCTTTAGAAGAATGCAGTGTCTGTTGATGGGAGGGGTGAGGGAGGGCAGTTTTCCAGTCAGTTCCATATCAATGACCACAAATACTAAAGATCTGCTATTTGCTGTGGTTTGTGTGTGGGGGGATGCAACTGAGGGAAAGGAGCCCCCTCAAAAAAAAAATATCAAGTGCCCACTCAAATGTCCTCCCAATTGATCTGTTAAAGCCTTCTGGTGCTCTTTGGCCTCAATTTAGATGAAACACACTCTAGAGAGTGACAATATTGATTAACCTTAGATCTTGCTCTAATAACTTGAAAATTTTAATATATATCCTTTATAAGCTTGCTTGCCAAAGATTTAATTTTTTTTTAATTTATTTTTTATTGGTGTTCAATTTACTAACATACAGAATAACCCCCAGTGCCCGTCACCCATTCACTCCCACCCCCCGCCCTCCTCCCCTTCTACCACCCCTAGTTCGTTTCCCAGAGTTAGCAGTCTTTACGTTCTGTCTCCCTTTCTGATATTTCCCACACATTTCTTCTCCCTTCCCTTATATTCCCTTTCACTATTATTTATATTCCCCAAATGAATGAGAACATACAATGTTTGTCCTTCTCCGATTGACTTACTTCACTCAGCAGATTTAATTTTTAATATGTGCTTTCTTAAAGTTTTCAGGGCTTATCATCAGAATATTGATTTAATATTTTTGATGCAATAAGATTGAAACTAGAAATGACTTAGAGCTATTGGGGAAGAAAAAACTTCATTACTGCAGATTATATTTTTGTCCAAATAGAAAGCCCAAAATATATTAGGATTTTTATAAAATTAACCAATATAACCAGATATTCAAAGATTAATAGGTTTCCCATATTCAAGCAAAAAATAATGGTTTTAGGGATCCCTGGGTGGCGCAGCGGTTTAGCGCCTGCCTTTGGCCCAGGGCGCAATCCTGGAGACCCGGGATCAAATCCCACGTCGGGCTCCTGGTGCATGGAGCCTGCTTCTCCCTCTGCCTGTGTCTCTGCCTCTCTCTCTCTCTCTCTCTCTCTCTCTGTGTGTGACTATCATAAATAAATAAAAAATTTAAAAAAATTTTAAAAATAATGGTTTTAAAATATAAATGGATTATGTTACTATTCATCATGGCAACAAGCTCAGTAAAATGTTTGAACATAAGATGTGTGTAAGACAAATAGACTTGTATAGTGGAAAACTACATTGCACTCAAAGACAAATATTTCAAACATGACCTTTCCCAAAGCAGTCCATCTGCTAAATGGAAGTCTAAACATATTCTCAAAGGTTAGTAAAATTGTTCTAAATTTCATCTGAGAGAAAAAATGTGCAAGGATAGCTAGGAGGGGTGCCTGGGTGGCATAGTCAGTTAAGTGTCCAACTCTTGATTTCAGCTCTTTCCTCTGGGTAGGCTTGCAATTTTTGAAGGCCATAGGCCGCTGCAGTCTTCTTTGCCTGGCAAAGCAATAAAACTATCTTCCTCTTAATCCCAAATTCTGTCTGTAGGTTAAATTTGGGTTCTGAAGCATGGGGGTAGGTTTTCGACAACAGAACCTTCAGAATACAGGAAGGGAAAGGCACATTTATTTTATTCAACAAGCCCATATTGGAGAACACTGATTAAAGCCTCATAACCACCAAAATCCAGATTGATTAAAAATGAAATAAACTAGATGAACATACCAGTGATGATCTGCATGTGATGGAATTTTCCAGATTCTTTAAAAAACAGATTATAGATTTAACTAAAAGTATGTATCTTCTGAATATGAGAAAGCAAAAGGCAATCAAAATTGGAAAACTTGCTAGAAAGAGGGAGGCTGAATACTTTAATATGGAAATATTTTATTCTAATATTTTTTAAAAAGCCTTATTAAGATAGAAATCATATATTATGCGATTCACCTATTTAAAATGTACAGTTTAATGGTTTTTAATAGAAATTAGCTTTAGAATATTTTTATCACCAAGAAAAAAAAAAAAGAATAGCCAGAGGGACATCCTCAGTGGTTGAGCATCTGCCTTTGGCTTAGGTGATCCTGGGGTCCTGGAATCAAGTCCCACATCAGGCTCCTCTGAGCAGGGTGGTCTCTCCTCATTACCCCTAATAAATTAATAAATCTTTTAGAAGCACTAAAATGCCAAGAGTAAAATTAACAAAGGGTGTTATAACCCATAGAAGATGAAGTATAAATGGTGATTATGAAATACTGATATTCCGGACACCTGGGTGGCTCAGTGGTTGAGCCTTTGGCTCAGGGCGTGATCCTGGAATTCTGGGATGGAGTCCCGCATTGGGCTTCCTGCGTGGAGCCTGCTTCTCTCTCTGCCTCTCTCTCTGTGTCTCTCGTGAATAAATAAATAAGATCTTAAAAAAAATATATATATATATATTCAATACAAATAATCCAAATTAAAACAATTTAACTTTTATACATACCAAATTAGCAGGGTTTTTTTTAAGGGGGTTTTAATATTCACCTTCATAATTATTAGTGATCAGGATCTACATTTAAATGCAGTGTTAGTCCATATCCTTATTTATGATGAAATGTAAAATTACACAAATCTCCAATGATAGAGAAATAAATGTGCATTTTTTTTATATTCATATGATGGGGTATTGTGGAATGTAATTATAGTATACCTAGTGCCATGGCAAATTACTATAGGTTAAGGGAAGTAAACTGGAGGCTATATATATGATCTCAATTATGAAAAAAAAATGATATTGAACACAAAGGAGCATTCAGAATTTCCCTGAAATATCACATCTTTATATTTTGAGAGCAATTCCTTCCAGGTGTATAAAATTGTTGCCTGCCAAAAAGTTATTTGGAGCATTTTCCATGTACAGTTTGCCTCACGGAATCTTATTAAGGATCCTCACCCCCAGCATTTATTGGAGGGAGGGAGGAGCCCTCTTTTCTCCCCATTTCTCTTTAACCCAGAAATGTTTTTGGCTTTAAGCTTCGGTGCTCAACAATGTGTCCCAAAGCCCTGTCCTCCGGGAAGCCCTGTAAGACACTTTACCTGTATATCCTGATTGGAGAAAACCCTTACGCAGCACTAACCAGAAGATTAACTTAACTGATCCTATAAGGGCACTGTCAGCCTGGCTTCAAGATCCCAGGACATCTAGATTGGCACCAGTTTTGCCTACAATGCCTTTGAAGGTATGTACGGAATTTCGTTATCTGATGCCAGATAAATGATCATTTAATTGGTCTAATTCTTTAGCTGCATACCAATGCAACTTGAAAATAGACTCTGTGTCATCCAGCTGCACATCTGATCAATCGTGGGAGGAACTTGGATGCAGAGTACCAGTGCAGAAGGAGGAGCCTATTTAACCCAAGAATTTGGTACATTTCATGGAAAGGCTCAATTACCTTCAAGATCAGCTAAGACACAGAAACCAATTTTTTTCTTAAAAAAAAAATGTGTTCTGTGTTTTGGGATATTTTTAAAGATTTATTTCTGCAAAACTAATCACTAGCCTAAACACTAACTGGGTATATTGGGTATATAGAACTTACTCTCTTTGTCCTCAGACTTATTAGTAGACTTTTTTGGCCCAGTCAGAATTTTTTCATTTAACTTTCTTTTTTTTTTTAAACATGAATCTAATTTTTTTTAATTTTATTTATTTATTTATGATAGTCACAGAGAGAGAGAGAGAGAGAGAGAGAGGCAGAGACACAGGCAGAGGGAGAAGCAGGCTCCATGCACCGGGAGCCTGATGTGGGATTCGATCCCAGGTCTCCAGGATCGCGCCCAGGGCCAAAGACAGGCGCCAAACCGCTGCGCCACCCAGGGATCCCTCATTTAACTTTCTTAAAAGGAGAAATATTTTCTTTTGGGGAAGCTTTCTGTACTTCCCCACCCAAAGAAACATGCTCCTTCAAATATGTCCCTTAGCTAATGATAACAGCTAACCTTCATCCAGCATTTCCTTACTACACATTCCAGGCACCTAGCACCATCTTTCACTTCACAGCCACTTTGAGAGCACATGCTAGTCTTGACCTGTTTTCAAAGGAGCCAAAGAAGTATATGAACCTGTAGTAAATGGCATCTGATAAAGCAAAAAGTTTTTTTTTTTTTTTAAAGCAAAAAGTTTTTATCTGATCTGTTTTTCCATCTGAAGATTCATTCTATCTCCTTCCCCAGACCTTGCCCTACTTTGAGTGTAGTGCTTCTTTGGTCTTTAAACACACGAACACATTGAGGAATAAAAGGTGGAAGCAAGAAGAATTAATTCTTGAGCCTTGGCTGAATCACCCCCACGAGCACGTGGAGTGAGGAAGAGAAAGAGCAGAAGTGGACAGTGTGGTGAACATCACTCCAGTGAGAGCCACGCCAAGGAGGAGAGGCAGGTGAGAAACCCTGAGTCACAATAGTCCTAAAGGTAAAAACCAGAGAAAAGAATCTGGAAGCCACAAAAGGGAATAGCTTCAATAGGTGTGGTCAGTCTTAATACTCTAAAGCTTAGGAAGTTTGAGAGGGAAAGGTTTGGGTATAAAATATATGGTAGGCATCAAACTCTAATTTCCAGAGATGGAGTCCATCTAAGTAGGCAAGTGTTGCTTCTCTAGCTGATGTAGCTAATACACCCACCCAAACACACCAGAAAGGGTAGTCTCAGGACTGTGAGGAACCAGAAGCTTGTTTGGTGAGCCTGGTAGGCCTATAGGGCTGGCTTTGGTGTTGCTGAGGGAATTCTGTACACAGCTGGGTTTTGCTGAAGAATCTGAGAGGAGGAGGTACAAGCTTCAAAGACCACAGAGCATTGTTGGGGGCAGGGTGGTGGGTAGGCCGACAGTCTGTGGAGAAAGCAAGGGGAGGCTATAAAGGGAGTCTTACCCCTCTTGATCTCAGGTGACCAGCCATCTGGGTTTTTGCCTAGGACTGAGGAGGCGCCCAGAGCCAGGACCTCAAATGCTAAAACCAGGATGAGCTGGTCATGGAACCTTTGTCTTACCCTCCAAATCTTCAGGAAAATCTACATCAGTGCTTTGAGAGTGGAATTTATATTTTCTGGGTATTGGCACTAGAAATTGGCCTGGAGTAGGCACAGAGAAAGAAGAGCAGTGAGGGGTGGCTCGAGTAAGAGAGAATGATAAGGGAGCAGGAGCATGGCAGGGGGATGACATCTTCTCATGCAAACTGAGAAGCCCAACTCAAACTCCCACCTCTGAGGGGGTCTTTGTGGGCAGAGTTGGTGGATGGGGAGAAATCAGGACAACCCAGCTGGCTCCAATGATGGCATGCATATCAGTGCAGGCAGTGAATTACACTGCAGGTTCTACTTTGGAAAACCCTTCTATGATATATCCAGTTACTGAGGTTACCAACCCAAGAGGCATCCCTGAGTTTCCAACTTTCCTCCAGCCAGACACTAAGATCTCTCTTCCAACAGTGCCTTTTCAAGTTCTCTCCTCTTGTCCTCAAGCCCAGCTCAGTTCCTTTCCATCTCTCACCTGGAGCATTGTCCCTTTCCACGCTGCCTGTTCTTAAATGTTGGCTTCCAGAAAATGTCACCAACACAATCTGGTTGCAAGACAGAACAGAGTTGATTGCTCCCTACAGTAATGGAGAGCTTCCATCTCCAGGTTACTGGTAGCATCTCAGAGGGAAGAGAACTAAGTGGGGGCTCTTTAGGAGTTTTTTTTTTTTTTTCTTTTTTCTTTAGGAGTTTTTAATCTGGTTAAGTTGGGTCTGACAATGTGAGATCTTGGCTAATGATAGTAACAAAATAGTCTAGGATCAGAAGACATAGTAATCTGTGTGGGTGTAGATGGTTTTGCCTCTCTCCTCCTTACCTTATCTTTCACTCTTCCAAACCAATAACAGCAAGAACAACAAAAATAACAGTAACAATAATAGTAGCAGTAAATACTTACTTACTTAACTGTCATCCTGTGCCAACATTTTAGAGATATTTGCCCATTCAATCCTTCACCCACAGTCTGATGGGCACAAGCACAGCCATCCATATTGTACAAATGCAGGAATGAAGCAACTCAACCTTTTTAGTGTTGAATAATATTCCATTTTCTGAGTATACCATGGGTGTTATTTATTCATTTGCCCACTGAAAGACATCTTGGGTGCTTCTAAGTTTTGGAGATGCTGAAGAAAGCAGCTATAAACATCTGTGTTCAGGTATTCACGTGGGCATAAGTTTTCGACTCTTTTTTTGTAAATACCAAAGAACACAATTGCTGGGTTGTGTTGGTAAGACTTGTGTCTAGTTATGTACGAAGCCCCCAAATTGTGGTCAGCAGTGGCTATACCATTTCACATTCCCACCAGCAACGAACGAGAGTTCCTGTTGCTCCAATCTTCAACCAGCATTGGGTGTTGTCAGTGTTCCAGATTTTGGCCATTCTTGTAAGTCTGTAGTGGCATATCGTTGTTTTAATTTGTAATTCCCTAATTACAGTGAGGTGGAGCATCTTTTCTTTATTCCATTTTTTTTTCTTTTTTCCATTCTCCTTTATTCCATTTTTTTTTTCTTTTTTCCATGGAGCATCTTTTCATACGCTGATTTGACATCTGTCTCTCTTCCTTTATCAGTTCAAGTCTCTTGCCCATTTTTAGAATTAGGTTGTATATAGTGTTTGTAATTGGCTTTTAAGAGTTCTTTGTGGGATCCCTGGGTGGCTCAGCCGTTTAGCACCTGCCTTTGGCCCAGGGCGCGATCCTGGAGTCCCGGGATCGAGTCCCACTTAGGGCTCCCGGCATGGATCCTGCTTCTCCCTCTGCCTGTGTCTCTGCCTCTCTCTCTCTCTCTCTCTCATAAATAAATAAATAAATCTTTAAAAAAAGAGTTATTTGTTTATTTTGGGTAACAATTCTTTATCAGATACATCTTAGGCAAATATCTTCTCTCTATAACTCTAAACTTTTTAACAAAAAAATACATATTAAAATGTTAAATTAGTAGCTGATATTGCTCCTTGGGAAGAGGGACTGTACTTCATTTTTGTATTTGTAGGGCTGGCACAGAGCATGATGTACAATAAATGCTTGTTAAATACGTGGTACATGAATAAAAGCAGTTAATTTGCTTAATCCTGATTAACCTCCTTAAGGAAAAAAACCCTCCTCTTAGATATATTTTTTCCTCTCAAATTGACAGAAATTGTAACAACAGAAGGGAAAAAATATAAATTTACTCACAAACATCTAACATTTGGTTAAATTCGGCTTGTTTTCTTTCTCACTGTAGAAAAACAAAACAAAACAAAAACCTTTGCTGAAAAGGAAATGCTGTACCTGAATTAAAGCATTCTGTCCTCCCCCCCCCCCCCCAATATGTCTCTTCAGGAAATTTGATCTTTTGGAATCTGATGTTCTTTCCTCACTGCCTAAGCATGTGACTGAGGTAACTGGAGAGTAAAACCAATCCAGCTTGTGTGGTCAAAAAGTTTGAGTCTCTGGCAGGTGGAGGGAGGATGTTCCTTTTGTTCACTAGGAGAGGGCTTGTGGGAGGAGGAAGAGTAGGCAGTGTATGCTCCTGGGTCCCTGGGTGCATTTTTTCCCAAGCCATTTATAGAAACTCCACAAAGGAGGTCAGGGTACACCTGTTTCCTATGAAGCTTGACTGCATTTTGTATGAGGTGCAAGCAAGGAAGCAGGGATGGGGAATAAAAATAGGGAAGATGTAGGTGTGCAAAAACTCAGGGGAAAGGGGAACTTGGCTGGCTCAGTTGATAAACCATGAACTCTTGAACTCTTGACCTTAGGGTTGTGAGTTTGAGCCCCCCATTGGGTGTAGAGATTACTTAAAAAAAAAAAACTCAGGGGAAAAAAATACACTCATTCTTGGCTTAGGACTAGTAACAACAAACCAGTGGGATAGGAGAGAGGAAAGCTTTCCCTAGAATCTTTCCACATTACTATCGCATGATAGGGGGTTGTGGGGAATGACTTGATTCAGCAGTGCTGTGTCATTTTTTAAATTAATTAATTAATTTTTGAAGATTTTATTTATTTGTTTAAGAGAAAGAACATGAGCAAGGGGAGGAGCAGAGGGAGCAGGACAAGCAGACGCCCCGCTGAACGGGGAGCCCACCACCTCAGGGCTCCATCCCAGGACCCAGAGATAATGACCTGAGCTGAAGGCAGATGCTTAACCAATTGACCCACCAGGCACCCCTACTGCTACATCGTTTTAATAGCAGACTCTGGCAAGAGTGTGACTTTCGTTCAAATGGGCTTTCCCCAACCTGGGCACTATTAACATTTTGCACCAGATGATTCTTTGTTTCAGGGGTGGAGACTGTCCTGTGTATTTTAAGATTTTAGCAGTATCACTGGTCTCTAAGTACTACATGCCAATAGCACCCCCCTTCCTCTCCAGTTGTGACAAACAAGGATACTTCTAGATATTGCCAATGTCCTCTGGGGAACAAAATCATCTCTGCTTGAGAGGCACCGATTTATAGGAAGAATTCAATTTCCATCACAGTGCCTGGGCAGAGTGTCTACTATATGAAAATTCACTGAGTAGGTATTAGATTTACCCTGGTGAACCAAAAACTCATGGTTGCTGCCAGTATGCAACTTAAATCTGATGGGTTCGAAAATAAATGGATGGATGTTGGATGTCTCAGTAGGTAGATGTTACTTCTCTTAGGAATCTGCCAGTATTTAGAAGTGTATGTCATCCAAAACTACTTCCTTTCTAGGCAATCATAGAAAGTAAAAGAATCCTTGTGTGAGGGCAGACCAAGTAGTCCACATTAGATCCTAATAACCAAGAAAAAACAAAATGATACCTATCAAAAGTATGATGGGGTCCTGGAAGTATATAGAAACTAGTTATATCAATGACCCTTAAATACTAGAACTGCTTCAGAAGCAAATGAAGTTCCTTAAAAAAGGGCGGGGGGGGGGTTGCCTCTGTGGCTCAGTGGTCTGCCTTTGGCTCAGGATCCTGGGATTGAGTCCTGCATTGGACTCCCAGAGAGGAGCCTGTTTATCCTTCTGTTTATGTCTCTGCCTCTCTCTCTGTGTCTCTCATGAATAAATAAATAAAATCTTAAAAAAAAAAAAAACAGGTGTCTAGGCCACACCTTATGTTTCAAAATCCATGAAGGTAAACCAGGTACAGTGGATTCTTGTTTTTCTTAGTGCTTAAGTCACTGCAAACACTGAATTAGCAAATACTGCTGCAATGAGAAATACAGGCTTAGGTTCTTGAGAACCTCTGGTCACAACATTTTTCTCAACTGGCCATTTGTATCTCACAGGTTTTTGTCTGCCAACTTCTTGTAAAACAAGCCAATCTCATCGGCATTGAAATCTGCTCCCCCAGGGACACTTGGGTGGTTCAGTGGTTGAGCATCTGCCTTTGGCTCAGGGTGTGACCCTGGGATCCTGGGATCAAGTCCCGCATCGGGTTCCCCACAAGGAACCTGCTTCTCCCTCTGCCTGTGTCTCTGCTTCTTTCTGTGTGTTTCTCATGAATAAATAAAATCTTAAAAAAAAAAAAAAAAACCCTGCTCCCCCACACACCCCTTTTCCTGTAAAATACTGAGCAGATATTTATAAATTCTTTCGAAGCCTCCTCATCTGCAGAACCAGCCTCCCTGCAAGCTGGACATGTTTGGGCCTTGTGGTCTTATGAAACGTGTGAGGCAGGCAGTGCTCTCCCAGAAAGGCTTGGCATTTCTTGACTCCAGATAACACGCAAGCCTACAAGTCTCTTTGGCTTTCAGCCTCACAATAATGCTACCCACTATGTGCTTTTTTTTTTCTTTTCTTAATTTGTTAGCCGCCTTTCCCTCTTTTCCATAGCTTCGTCATGCATAGCAGGTGGTCCTTCAGCACTTTCTGGAGCAGCCTCACACAGACTGGCCAATTCGCTCTCTTTCCTGGATGTATGATGTTGATTCATTAACACTGAGCTCACAGCCAACAGCACTGAAATTCATGCCCAATGGAAGCTTCTCTAATACATATATTTTCTCCGTAAGGTTCATCTCACTTTCTTATCTTAGAAGCAGTAGACAGTACTTCCTCACTGTGCTGGGGGCAACTTTAAATGATGAAATCACCAAGAAAAAGCACAAAAATACCCCCCAAAGTGCAAAAATGCAGGGGGAAATGGGAGCACTAAATAGGCTGTGTAAAGGACGCTTGTTTACAGTATGAGAGCTGAAATGGAAGACAGAGCATCACCTCGCTCCACCTCAGCTGGGAATGTGTGCATTGAGTAATTCACATTTTTTGCCTCTCTGTCCATGAAGGTGAGTGATCACAAAAGTGCCACAAGGAATCATTTTGGAATTACAAATAAATTTAGCGAGTATGCAGATTTGCAGATATAGAATTCATGAATAAGGAGGATCAATGATATCTGTATTTTTATCAAGCTCCCTAAGGTACTGTGGTATACGGCCTAGTTGAGGAAACTCAGAATTTCTTACCTGCTGTATGTGAAGTATTGCTTCTATTTGGTATTTGATATGATAAAATTTTCTGAAGTGACCCCACCCTGTGACATTCAGGTTTATTGTTCTACTCAAACTAAAAATGTTTTTTTTTTAATCTATGCCAGTGCTTTATGCTGCACCTGTGGCTGTTGACATTTTATTGGAGAAATCATTTTTATTCTTTCAACCACAGATAAGTGGAGGGATTTTAAAAAATATTCTTCTAGGGGAGCCTGGGTGGCTTAGTCAGTCAAAAGTCTGATTCTTGATCTCAGCTCAGGTCTTGATCTCAGGGTTCTGAGATTAAGCCCCACATTGGGTTCCACACTGGGCCTGGAGCCTACTTAAAAAGGAAAAAAAAAAAAAGAATAAAAAATATTCTATGTGATGGGAGTCCACAAAAATTAGGTTACTGCTGCAGGATTGAGATAGGAAAGATAGTTCGGATAAGTCTTTCTCTCTTGGAAAAAGGCAACTAAATCTAACGGGACAGAGACCACTGTATAATGAATATTTCTGTCTATATTTGATACTGAATAGAACTGAAATACTATGGTGGGGTTTTTGTTTCTCTTTAAATTGAAAAGAAATAATCAAAAGATTCCTTGAATAGGACATCTTCCTCTACTTATTTTCAGGATTTCTGTAATTGCAATTACTCTTGGTGTCTTTTTGTGCATAATTTGTCTATCCTGAAAATGGCAGCATCAGGGATTGTGTTTGTCCTATTCACCACTGTATCCCTAACACTTGATGCAGGGACTGGGGAATACCAGGTGTTCCAAAAATGTTTTTAAATAAGAAAGAAAAGAGGAAAATGAACAAACATTTGTCGAGCACTTACTATATGCTGAGCAAGTTGATATACCATTTCCTTCTCACAAGCCTATATGGTAGATGTTTTTGACTCCACTTTACAGATCAGAAAACTGAGACTTGGAGAGGCTTTATAACTAATCCATACACCTCATTAGACGTTATTAGTCTACCTACCTTTCCTCTCTCCTTTTTTCTTGCTGGTAGCGCCTCAGTTGTGTTAAGTATCGAACACACTCCCTACCCCCCTCTCACACACTTCAGAGAAAGGCCATGCCTGCCCCACATTCCAAGTTTAAGTCCTAATTAATTTTCAACATCAGGGTAGAGTTGTTTCCTTTGTCAGTGACTAGTCTAGGGGTTGACATATGACTCAGTCTGGCTAACGAGATGTGGGGACTGGTCTGCTGAGGATTGGATGTTCTGAAAAAGGTTTGAAACTCCTAAGGGGATATTGGAAAAGAAAGATTCTCTAGACTTGATATTTCCCGAATGTGATGCCATCATTTTGTGACCTGAAAGGTCAACATGGAGAAATCAAAAAGCCAGAGGGTCCCTAATGACATTACTGAGACACTGAATTAACTAGTTATGTGACCTCTGAACTTAGGTTGGAAAATGAGCTTCTTTATTGCTTTAGGCATTCTGAATGAGGGTGGTATGTCCAGATGAGGCCCTGCAAACTGACATCACCAGGTAGCTAAAAAATGGCAAACCCAGATTTCATCCCACATCTGGCTCTGAAGTATGTGTCCTTTCCACTCTACTGCACCATCTTTTGGAAGGTGAAATTCTTCAAAAAAAAAAAAAAAAAAAAAAAAAAAAAAAGGCCTGGAAATTTCTGAGTCCTGTGGGGAACTAAACAATGGTGATTATTATAAACCATTCAACTGTCCACTGTAGCACATTCCTCGTAGATTTGACAACAGATTCAATCCACTGCACAGGTATATACACAGAAGTACAACATAATGCTTAAATATATTTAAATTTGTATTTTCTTCTATGATTGTCTCTATCTTCCCTTATGAATCATAAGTTCTCTGAGGGCAGTACTCGTCTTGTTTTTCCATAAATCCATACTTGTTAGTTTCCTGTAAGTTCCAAGTGATAGAATCACAAGTAAATGAACTTGAACAGTGAGAAGTGATGTTCTGGCTCCTGGAACCAAACCACAAGAGTGGAGTGGAATGGGCCTCACGCATGAATAGACCAGTGACTCATACATACATACATACTTAGGCCTCTGCACTTCACAAGGCTTTTTTTTTTTTTTTTTTTAAGATTTTATTTATTCATGACAGACACAGAACAGAGGGAGAGAGGCAGAGA
Organism: Canis aureus; assembly: GCF_053574225.1. NCBI lineage: Eukaryota > Metazoa > Chordata > Mammalia > Carnivora > Canidae > Canis > Canis aureus. The sequence continues at coordinate 82,652,126 of NC_135611.1, read as the reverse complement.
CACAGGCAGAGGGAGAAGCAGGCTCCATGCAGGGAGCCCGACGTGGGACTCGATCCTGAGTCTTCAGGATCATGCCCTGGGCTGAAGGCAGCGCTAAACTGCTGAGCCACCCAGGCTGCCCTTAGCAAGGCTTTCTCTGGAATGTTATACCTTCAGGTTTCCCTACTTGGCTGAGACTATGACTGTTGGCCACTTCCAAGTTGACAGTTACATGGTTCCTGACAAGTGAGAAAACAGGCTCTTCTTTAGCTTTTACAGAAACATCTTGGAGAATGTTCCTGATTGGTTGGGCTTGGGTCCTATGCCCATCCCTGAGCCAATCACCATGGCCAGGCCACCATGACTGGTACACCCAGGGCTGTATGTCCGCTTCTGTGTTTAGAGGGATGGATATGTTACAGGAGAGAACTCATAAAGGAGAAGGGCCATACTATCCTCTTGAGGATGTCTTCTCCGGCTGTGAGCTGAGTTGCGGGCAAACAGTGATCCTACAAATAGCTATAAATTCATCTGTCACTGGTCGCAAATGAGCACACATGGTGTGGTATGCACACACCATGCTCTTTCCCAATTTTAGAACTCCATGCAGACACCATGAGAAGTGCTCCTGCACCAATATTTTATTTTACTTTTATCAATTTTATTTATTTTGAGAGAGAAAGAGAGAGAGAGGGCAAGCAGGGGGAGGGGCAGAGGGAGAGAGAATCTTAAGTAGACTCCTCGTTGAGCATGGAGCTTCATTCGGGGCTCAATCCCACCACCCTGAGATCATGACCTGAACCAAAACCCAAGAGTCAGAGGCTTAACTGACTAAACCACCCAGGCACCCCCAGCACCAATATTTTAGAGCTGGGAACCTTTACTTCTCAACCCTTCTGCTCACATGCCCAGTCTTGGTGATTGCCAGATAACATGGACCTTTCCCCCACCCCCTCACAAATAATTCCACATACCAGCTTGCACATGTTAATATTATCAATACCGAGCAGCCCAGGCTTCGGTATCATAACAAATCATCACAAATTCAATGCCAACACAAACATATTCCTTTATGGTTCTGGAAGCTGGTAGTCTGCAAACAGGTTCACTGAACTGAAGTCAAGGTGCCTGCAGGACTGTTTCTTCTCCCTCTCTAGGGCAAAATCTCTTCCTTTTCTGCCTTGGCTGGATTCCTTGCATTCCTGGGCTCAGGGCTTCCCTCCTCCCCTTCCCTGAAGCCAGGGAGGAGCTTCTTCAAATCTTTTCTTCTGTCATCACATGACCGTCTCTCTGACTGACTTCTGTGTCCCTTCTACTAGGACCCTGTGAGTACATTGAGCCTACTCGGGATAACCTGAGATAATCTCCTTACCTCAAGGCCCTTAATTTAATCATACCTGCAAAGTCTCTTTTACATAGCTATAGGTTCTGGGGTTTAGATGCAGGCATCTCTGGGGGTCATTGTTCATAATCCATGCTACCACTCCCTTTTACTAAATTAACAATATAAATCAAGAGAGAAATTATAAATCAAGATGTTTGCTTTAGATTAGTAAAAAAAATGACTGAAAACCTATCACTCATCAAGCAGTCCTTGTTTAGCTCTAAAATTTTTCCCCTAAAATTTTGTTGCCTGAAAAATACACTAGAAAGTCTTAAAAGTTTTTTTGAGGTATGATGTACATGTAATAAAGTATGTATACTCTTAAAACAGCTGGATTTTGTTTTTGTATATATATTCCTATACCCAGAAACCATACCCAGAACAAGACAGAGGAAAAAAAAAAAAAAAAGATTTTTATTTACTTATTTGAGAGAGAGAGAACACACAAGGGAAAGGGAGAAGCAAGCTTCCCAATGAGCAGCGACCCCAATGTAGGGCTTAATCCCAGGACCCTGGGATTATGACCTGAGCCAAAGGCAGACTCTCAACCACTGAGCTACCCAGGTGCCCTGAGCTCTTTTACCTTTAGCTTCTTTTGCTCAATATCAGGTCTGTGAGATCTATCCATATTGTTGCAGGTAACAGTAGCTTGTAGCTTCTTCTTCTTTTTTTAATTACTGTGTAAAATTCCACTGTATGAATACCTTAACCATTTTTCCAATCTATTGTTGATGGATATTGGGTTTGTTTCTAAATTGGAACTATTAGGAATAAATCTGCTACGACTGTATTTCTGAACATCAGAAAAAGATTTTAATAGATAGTGAAAAAAAGAAACCAAATTCTCAGGCACTTCAACATTTGAAATCTCACAGACTTCGAAATTTGGCTCATCCATTAAGATGTGGATCAAATATGCCCCCCTGAACCAGAAGTCATCCCCATCCCAGTGAGTGTCAATTATTTTGACCTCTGCACTCCCACATCCATATTTGTTATTCTTCTACCTCGTCACCTGAAAAAGATAATGACGATGGACAATTTCAAGAAAATTTTATTGTATATACTTCTGTGTACACACTTATATGCTCATATTTGTTTATATAAAAAGAATTCTCTACAAAGTACCCTGCACCTTGTTCTTTTTACTTATTGATAAACTTGTATATGTTTTGATAAAAGATTTTATTTAATTAGTTAATTAATTTATGAGGGGGAGAGCATGAGAGAGAAGCAGAGAGAATGCATAGTAGGGGGAGGGGCAGAGGAGGAGGGAGAGAATCTCAAGCAGACTCCCAGTTGAGTTCAGGGCTTGATCTCATGACCCTGAGATCACGACCTGAGCTGAAACCAAGAGTTGGAAGCTTAACCACTTAACTGACTGAGCCACCCAGGTGACCCAATAATATGTACTTTTTTGTATGTTGTTAGATATTGCCAAATCATCCTCCAAAAAGTTGTAGTATTTCAACCTCTTAACAAAGGTATATGAGAGCTTCTATTTCTTCTATACCCTGAGTATCAAGCTTTAGAATACATGTTAATCTGGGGTGCCTGGCTGGCTCAGTTGGAAGAGCATGTGACTCTTGATCTCAGTATCATGAAATCGAGCTCGACATTGGGCCACAGAGATTACTAAAAATAAATAAATAAACCAAAAAACAGAGGCACCTAGGTGGCTCAGTTAGTTGTCTGCCTTCAGCTGAAGTCGTGGTCCCATGGTCCTCGTATGGAGCCCCACATCAGGCTCCCCACTCAGCAGGGAGCCTGCTTCTTCCTCCTCCTCTGCCTGCTGTTCCCTTTGCTTGTGCTCTATCAAATAAATAAACACAATTTTTAAAAAGAAACTAAAAAATAAATATGTGCTAATCTGCTAGGTGGAAAAACAATGATGACTTGATTTGCATTTCATTATGAGTGAGACTTAGGTTTCCTTTATATTACTTCTGTAAACTTTCCTGTTAGAACTTTTAACTTTTTTAATTTGATTTGCTCTATACCTAGTTTTCAATTTATGAAATCTAGCTTTGAGACATCCTTAAATTCCTATTCATTAAGTTCATTATAGAGCTTGAAAGTTGTCCAAAATCCAAAGGTTTCTTTTTTTTTTTTTTTTTTTTAAGATTTTATTTATTTGTTTCAGAGAGAGGGAGAGCGAGAGAGCAGGAGTGGAGGGGAGAGGAGCTCCAGGAGAAGGAGAAGCAGACTCCCCGCTGAGCAGGGAGCCCAATGCAGGGCCGATACCAGGACCCCGGGATCATGATCTGAGCTGAAGGCACTTAACCGACTAAGCTATGCAGGCACCCCCAAAATTTGAAAAGTCTTAATATCCCACCCTTTGGGTTACTTTTCCTTATTTTCTTGTTTTTAATTGTATGTAATATAAATATTGGTCACATGAAGGTTACCTACACTTGTTTAGATGTACACTCATTCCTCTGTAATCACTGACAAAACCACTTTTCATCTTTTTCTTTTTTAGCGTTTAAAAGTTTTATTCATCAACTCATTGAGGTGACATCTAACATTAAGTAGGAAATAAAGAATTTCCTCTCATGGAGAGATATTTACCTTGTGGCAGGGCTGTCAGAAATGAAATTAAATTAGCTGAAGAGTTCTTTGGACAAATTTCTCTGTCCATTTGCAATTCTATTAACCTTGCAACCTAGTCAATCTGGCTTTTCACAGTGGGCTCTATTTTATCCTACACCAGGATGCTTTTAATCACTTATTCCTCTGTCACTTTCTGGTAGGGAGAATTCATTCCAGTGTTTTAACTACTTGGATCTCGATATACGGAAGCAGAACATTCATAAAAACAAAGTACAGGTTTAGCTCTAAGGATGCTTATCCCAGCATTGTTGGTGTTTGAAGTAATCTCAGTATCCACAGCTAAACATATTGATCCATCCACACAATTAAATATTCAACAATCACTAATGTGATGCTGTAGGCCACAGCTTTCAGTGCTGCCCAGACCAATAGCATCAGCATCAGCTCATTGGAAATACAAGTTCCTGCACCCCTAGCCCCTCAGCCTCCAGATTCCCACCCCTGCTGAAGTTGAGAGTGGGCGGGTTGGCGGAGACCAACAGCCTGTGTATATCCAGCTCTTCTAGTGATTCTGATCATGCTTACATTTGAGAACCACTGGAGTAGACAAACATTTATTAATGTGAAAAGAGGTCCACAATATGTCAAATAAAAGCAGATTACAAAAGAACAGTATAATTTCAGTTTTGAAATATTCACACATATATACAAATATGTGAAAACAGATCTGTAAAGATGTACATTAAAATGTTGACAGTGGTTATCACTGGGTGGGGACATTCTGAAGGATTTCACTTAAATATATATTTTAGGTCCCTGGGTGGCTCAGCGGTTTAGCGCCTGCCTTTGGCCCAGGGTGTGATCCTTGTGTCCCGGAAATCGAATCCCACATCGGGCTCCTTGCATGGAGCCTGCTTCTCTCTCTCTCTTTGTGCCTCCCATGAATAAATAAATAAAATCTTTAAAAATATATACATATTTATAAAGATTTAAAATATATATCATATATATATATATTTTAAAGATTTTATTTATTTATTACCGTTGCCACCAACAAGCAGGTACCCCAAGAGCACCAGTTCCCTTCTAAATCTCTCAAGCAGACAGAAACAAAATTGCCTTTCCTGATCTCCCTTAGTACAGCTGGAATTTTGAAAAACACCTTGCCAAGAGACAGTTACTAAGAGATAACTGAAGATTAATTGGCCAGAAAATAGAAATTAAAATTTCAGAAGATGGTTTCAGAGCCTAGCACAGCTATTCACTCCTTTTCCCATTTCATGTTTGGCATGAGATATCTCTATATCATGGCTATTGGGACTGGATCATTCCATAAACACCTTCTCCTCCAGATTTCTTCTGAGGCTACAGTGCTAGCCTCACATCCCTTGGGAGGAGGTTCCCAAACAAAATAGATGTTCCCAAACTTGGGAGTTGTCCCAAACAAAATAGATGCATGACTTCTCATGCATGACTCTGACTTTTACGGAGTTGAGACTGTAGACTCTATGCCAAAACATGTGATTACTCTGTAACAGGTATAACTTCACAGCCACGAGTCCACAAAATTCAGGGGTGCAAAAATAAAGCTTTAATTTGAAATAAATCAGCTTTATGCAGAAGATCATGGCTCCCATTTCCATTTGAAAGAAACATTTAATTTTGTTAATAAATGTTTGAATTCCATGAATAGCCCAACCTATTGTTTTTTTGTTGTTGTTGTTTTTTGTTTTTTTTTGGATTCCTCAGAATTAAACAGCTATCTCATTAAGGATATGCCTTTTTCTAGAGTTTTTCTTCCTAATCTCCTCCCTCTCAACTGGTTCTAAATTCCTGGATTCTTATTCCACTTCCAATAATTGGGAATGAGGAAGAAATCACCTTGTTCTGGGTTTTTCTCTCTGAGTCCTCTGCTAGCCTTCAGCTCCAGAAGTTTCCTTGGCATTTTGCCTGTGATCCTCAAGATGTTCCAAGGGGTGACAGATATGTAGGTGCAGATCATGGTATTGGGACTCACGGAGGTAGCACCACCTTACAGTGGCTATAATTTGTTTTAAGATATGCATTGTGATATTTTGTATCCATTTCTCAGATTAAGCCAAAACCTAGGAGGTTGGGGGTCCCTGGGTGTCTCAGTGGTTTAGCGCCTACCTTCAGCCCAGGACATGGTCTTGGAGTCCCAGGATCGAGTCTCACATCAGGCTGCCTGCCTGGAGCCTGCTCCTCCCTCTGCCTATGTCTGCCTCTCCCTCTCTTTCTGTGTCTCTCATGAATAAATAAATATAATCTTTTAAAAAATACAAAAAATACAAAAAACAAAACCTAGGAGGTAATCCAGAAGGCATACTCAAGGTGTGATCAGCTAGGATTAAATCAGAACAATTACAGTCCAGAGGTGACTTCATCAAAACAGCATTTTGCTAATTAGCATAGGGGGTGTCAGAAGGGACTTTATTGGAGAAAATAGTAATTCAGCATAACCATTCTTAGAAATGAGGTCTCATTGGGGATATTAAAAGGATTGGAAGTATGCGGACTGACTCAAAATACCTTCAAGAGACCCTTCTTATCCGTACAAGGGTTAAGAATTTGAGAAAACCTAAAATTTCTCTTGATCCCTCAATGCCTGCTTAGCTATGGGCATAGCAGGATTTCTGAGGGATAGTAACTAGAAGCCATAGACTCTGAAGAGTCTGCTGCTTGTGAACATTTCCTGCAGTGTGTAATTGAATCCCCTAAAGGGTACAGAGCTAGAATCTCATCGGGCTCACAGGATAATGTCAACTCTTTCATGACCACCAACAAACATGTGTCTAATAAACCTCTTTCTGGGTGGCAGTTGGCCTGTGATTGCTTTTGTAACCTGACAGATGATAAGGGTGTAGTTAAATCTCATTTTCTCAAACTTCTTTTGTGGCTAATATTTTTCAGCTAAAACAGCCCAAAAGTTGGATATGACCAAATTGGTATAAGTGGGTTCACAACGAGACTGTCCTTCCCCGATTCCCAATAAGGACAGGGCACTCTTCACTCTTCCAATGGATTTTTCATCTTGGTCTAGGATCTCTGGTGAGGTCTCCTGACTCTTTCATGCATAACTCAAACACCACTATAACCTCCCCCATGCCACGCCTGAACCTTGGAACCTGCCAGGAAGGGAGCTTCCTGAACCTTCTGTGGGACAAAAAGTGAATGTGGGAAACCGTATCACCTAATATCACATGTCATCCCTGATACCTTTTTTTTTTTTTTTTTAAGATTTTGTTTGTTTGTTTATTTAGAGAGCATGCGCAGGTAAACAGGGGGTTCCATCTGAGCCCAGAGCCTGATGCGGGACTCCATCTTACAACCCTGAGATCATGACCTGAGCTGAAATCAAGAGTCTGAAGCTCAGTCCACTGAGCCACCCAGGCACCCCTCATCCCTGGTACCTTGAACACTTACAATAGCAAGGCAAGAAGTTCCCTCAATAAATTCCCCAGTAGTTAAAGTAAATCTATTTCTGTGGTGTTATGGATATTTTGGGGTTACAAAAAATCTTTCTTTTGCTCAACTCTCTGTTTTGCAAGACATTTAGCATTCCTTGCCCTGTGCACTAAAAGCCAATGGTTGAAACAAACAAACAAACAAACAAACAAACAAGCAAATATCCAGCCTTTCTAAGTGCCTCTAAAGGGAAAGTACTGGCCTGGTTGAGAAGAGCTGCATTCATGTCTTCAAGCTGTTTAAATGCCTCCCGGAAGAATGCACAATGTTTTGATGGCTGGGGAAGGAGGCAAGTGGTCAAGGGGACAGAGTCCCATCAGTTGCTTAAGACGGTACCCCCAAGGCAGCCCAGGTGGCTCTGTAGTTTAGCGCTGCCCTTGGCCCAGGGCATGATCCTGGAGACCCAGGATTGAGTCCCATATCGGGCTCCCTGCATGGAGCCCGCTTCTCCCTCTGCCTGTGTCTTTGTTTCTCTCTCTGTCTCTCTCTGTGTCTCTCATGAATAAATAAATAAAATCTTAAAAAAAAAAAAAAAAAAAAGAAGGTGCCCCCAGCATAGCCAGTTTTCCCAGGGTACAGGACAGTGACATCTAGAGTATGTGTGATAAGTAAAAGCATTTCCAGCAATCTTGGACTATTGGTTCATCTTTGCCCTGATTTCTTGGGCCATTTCTTTGAAGATGTCTGAAGCTGTCTATCACTTGAGCTTCAACAATCCAGCATGATATTCTCCCTCTATTTCTTTGCCATGGGCCTAGAACCATCAATTGTACATCTTTCATTAGAGATCATGGGTCAAAATTGTTTGCCAGAACTTAGAATAAGTGGCTAAAAGAGGACATGTTAGAAAAATCATATACTGTATTAATAATGTTGATAAAGGTTTGTTTCCTATGTGTGTGTATGTTTGTTTTTGAGATACTTGAAAGTTGATATTTATTTTTGAAATATTTGGCTTTAATTATATATATACATGTCATATGCATATATAATATATAATTACATACATATATAATTGTATTATACAATGTATACAATATATATAATTTTATATACATAATATACATATATTTATACACAGACATATAAAATTAAAAACCAAATATCAGTGTTGTAGGGTTAGCACTAAAGTGGTATGTGTAGATTCTTTTTTTTAATTAAAATTTTTAAATTATTTTTAATTCCCATATGGTTAACATCTGGTTATATGTATATTTTTGTCAAAGGATGAAACCTTTGGGGAAAATGTCTCTAGATGCCTGTGACAAGAGACACGAACAAAGGGAGAAGGGACTAACAGCTGCAGCTATTTCCTAGCATAGGCACGGAGACCAGTAACTAACTGGAGTTGCTAGTTTACAGGAGGGTCTGGGGGTGGCTCCAGATTTGAGCAGCACTGTCTCAGGACTTCAATGAGTTCCTGTCCTCCAGATTCGAGGGCTGAGGCATCTCCCCATTCTGGGGTGTCCAAAGCACAGCTTTCACCCTAGATTGGGATGGAAGGCACTTCAGTGCTATTCTGTTTGGGGGCCTCAAGGGGTGAAGATTTAGGGAACAGACCTGGACAGAAAAGCTGAGGTAGGTGCCAGCTCAGCGCTGTAACACTGGTGTGGCATCTCCTGACATGGCTTCTTGGCACTGGAAGTTATTAATAAAGGGGTGACACAAACAAATCCAGCCTGGTTACCTGGCAAGTGGAAAGGGGCTCCAGAAATAGCTAGGGAAACTTCGAGATGTGTGCTGAGATAACCACAGCCCTGTGGATGGGGCCCACCCAACAACTGAGTCAGTGAATATTATCGATATTAATGTAACTGAGGACATTAGTGTTATGTTTTCTTAAGCTTTTGAGCCAACATATTTAGTTAACTGCCAGGGCTCCTTTAGGACTTTCACCGGCCCTTAGAACTTTTGTTTCCATGGGCTCCTTCCTCCATAAAAAAAAAAAAAAAAAATTAAAAATTACATTTTACAACTCTATTAGTAAAAAGGTGAATATAACCTAGGCTGCAGTCATTATAGTATATTCATTTTTTCTTCTGATTTTGAAATAAATAAAAATTAAATAATTTTTGTGGGTTTCTAAAAGCATTGTGGGTCCTAGGCACTTTGCCTACCGTGACTAATGGACGCGTTGTCCTCTGGTTTTTTCCAGCAGCTTTTCTCTTTTTCCCTCACTTACAGCCCCTCCTGACTACATTGGTTTCTATCCAAATCAGCCTTTTCACTAAGACTGGAACATTGCCTATAAGTTGACTGTGTTTAATCATTTGCCAGGTATTTCAATTAAAAAAACTCAGTCATTAAATTATCAAATTGTTGTTTTCTAAAATGGATTTGCTACTTTGAAATGAATATACCAATTATACACTCAAAACAAGTTTTCTTAAAAGCAGGAAGTGATGGTTTTCTATAAGTACCTGTGCCCCAACCCCAAGAACTTCTAATTTCGTTTCCTAAATCCCAAACCCAGGTTGTTTGTGTGGGTTCCAGCACCAGGGAGATCATTTCTGTGGGCTGTAATATTCAGAAAACACTGCAATCAATCAAGTCAACCCAACTTCCTGCCAGCTCACCCTGGAGTGACTAGTCCTTTCTTGATGGGGAGGTGCTGCTGGAATGTTGGCTTTCAGGTTAAAAAACAAAGCAAAATAAAAACCCGCTATGTTTTCAGGAAAGAAAGTATCCCTTAGATTTCTGTATTTGTCCTCTGCTCACTTCATGTTACTCACATTATACCAGGAAAAGGTTAGTGGATAGGGCTGACTTCCTTAGGAGAGGGGAACATCAATCCGCTCCCGGCTGAATGAAGAAAACAACATAAAGGAACATTCTTATGATCACCTAGAAATATCAAATAGGAGTCAGAAGGAAACCAACCACTGACCTAAGACACAGGGTGCTATGTAGAAAGTGGATCTAAGTGAATAGGAGCCTCCCAAGAACATTTGCACTCATCAATGCCCTTTTTCCGAGGGTGAAAGAGTTAATGAAGGATAGAGTGACAATCCTTTGGCTCATACTTGCCTGTTCAGTTGCACACCTTATCTGTTGTTTCCTATACTTTTGCTCCAACCACCTCGAATTTTTCATTATTCCTTAAGCATAAGAATATATTTTTCCAACACAGCAGTATATACATCACTACCTCTGCCTGGGATGTGCCCTCCCCCTGATACCTATTCCTTCTTCTGAGCACCCCCTCCTTATCCTTCCAGACACAGCTGCTACGCTCCCATGGGAATGGGTTCATTCTTCTATTACGGCACTTACCAAGAAAGATTGCCATTTATCTGTTTATAAGTCTGTCTTTTCTTCCCACCCAACCAGACTAGAATTGCCTATTTTATATGTTGTACCCCTTCAAGAAGCACAAAGCAATTGTGATGGCATAGCACCCAGAAGAGCAGTGTGCTCAGCAGGTGTTCACAGTGGGGATGATGGAGAAGAAGGGGGCCTTGGTTCCCAACATCGTGGCTCTCCTGAGGCTCGTGATCATGATGCTCAATTCTGCACGGGACAGAACTGAGAAAGCACAGCAGCACTCAGGAATTCATTCAGAACGAAGCATAAAGAGATAAAGAGAGAACACACACACATAGCTGGAGTTCCTGGAGATGAGAAGAGAATGAAGCAGAACAGAAAAAAATATTTGATGTAGAATAAGAATGAATGCTTGCTCAGAATAATGAAGGGGTTGGCCTCCATAATGAGAAAGCATGTCCTGTCTTCAGGAAAAAAACAGAGGAAAAAAAAAAAAAAAAAAACAGAGAGAAGAAAAGTTACCGAATGTCAAGACTAAAGAAAGAATCTGATATGCTTCAAAGCAGCAAAAGCAAGTCTACAGAGGATACAACACCTGCCACATACTTCTGCCCAGCACCACTCAGCACCAAAAATCAGCATCACAGCATTTTACAGTGTTGTCAGGGAACTATGAAGTCAAGCTGCTCTATGTGTCCAACAAGAACTTAAGGGCTAGTCTACAGTGACCTACTGTCTCTGTTTACCTGGGACTGAGGGGTTACCTGGGACACAGGACTTTCAGGGCTAAAGTCCAACACATAAACGAAGGTAGCCAGTCACTGTGTATTCAACACTCATGAACCTTTCATAAAAAGGAAACCAAAATGATTTGGGGAGGAAAAAAGGCTTGTTGATGACATCTAGCCAACCAAGAAAAGAATCAAAATTAAGAGGTCAGGAATATAGAAGACTTCGTACAAGAAATGGAAAGAGGCATCGGATAGATTTATGCATAAAATTAAAATGAAACATTTATTGAAGTTATAATTCAGAACCTGTAAGTTTTTTTTTTAAGATTTTATTTATTTATTCATGAGAGACAGAGAGAGAGAGAGTCAAAGACACAGGCAGAGGGGGAAGCAGGCTCCATGCAGGGAGCCCGATGTGACTCGATGCTGGGTCTCCAGAATCATGCCCTCTGCTGAAGGCGGCACTAAACCCCTGAGCCACCAGGGTTGCCCAGCACCTGTAAGTTTTATAAGCCTTAATGATGTAAAACTCATAATAATGCAAATAACAAATAGAGGACAGTGAAGAGGGGAGGAGGGAGAAAGGAGGTCACGTACTGTGCTGATTTATCTTTTATACTAGGAAGTTGGTTCTGTCTAAAATTGAAACAAGGGGGCACCTGACTAGCTCCATCAGTGAAGCACAAGACTCTTGATCTGAGGGTTGTGGGCTTGAGCCCCATGTTGGGTGTAGAGATTACTTAAAACTAAAATCTTTAACATAAATAAATAAAATTGAAACAAGAAAAGAAAAAAAAAAACCATGCTGACTCCCACTTCTTAATGGCTCTACATCATATTTTTACTGATCCTCGGAAGGATCTTCTGGAAACAAGCACACTTTACTGTAAAGATACGTTTTTTTGTTTTTTCTTTTAAAGTAGTTTTTTTTTTTTTTTAAATATTTTATTCATTTACTCATGACAGACACAGTGAAGAGGCAGAGACACAGGCAGAGGGAGAAGCAAGCTCCATGCAGGAGCCCGATGTGGGACTTGATCCAGGCATCCCGGAATCACGCCTTGAGCCGAAGGCAGACACCCAAGATATGTTTATTTGAAGTTGCACTTTGGTTCCTTTTTTTCCCTTTTAAAGAAATATTAAATTATAAACTTCCTCTGAAAAATAACATTTGTAGTATTTGCTTTTCATATTCTAGCTATGTTTCTCTCTCTATATTCACTGAGCTAGCCTATAGAAGTTTTGAGGATAGTGGTTACTAAATATTGAGATTTCTTGTCCTTAGCTGTTCAGATTTGGGATGGAAGAGGATAAAAATTCTTCCTTGTGGCTTTTCAGAATATTTAAATTAAAAAACTCCCATGATGCTTAATTTTATAGGTCAACTTGATGAGGCCACGGTACCCAGATACTTGGTCAAACATTATTCTAGATGTTTCTGTGAAAGTATTTTTTAATGAGATTAAATTTAAATCAATAGACTTCGAGTGAAGCATATTACCTTCCGCAATGTGGGTGGGCCTTATCCAATCAGTTGAAGGCCTTACAATAAAAAGGCTGATCTCTCCAGAAAAAGAGAGAATTCTGTCAGCAGACTGTCTTTGGGTTTAAATTACAACTCTTTCCGGGATCTCCAGCCTGCTGGCCTACCCTGTAAAGTTTAGACTTCCCAGACTCCTCAGGTGTCCGAGCCAATTCCTTAAAATCTCTCTCTCTCTCTCTGTCTCTTTCCCATGTATATATCCTATTAATCTGTTCTCTGGAGAATCTTGACCAATACAAGCATCTCACACACATGCATAATTTCAATAAAGTAATATCATTATTCTTTTTACTAAAAAATTCAAACTTTCATATGAGAGAAGAGGTCCAGAAAAATTGAGGAAAATGTCCAATGGGACTTCCCTGGAACCTGCATACAGCTAGTTAGTGGTGGAGCTGAGACCAAAACCTATGAATGGCTGACTAAGGAGCTTGCCCTCTCTTCCCCTGAGCTCTCATTGTTCCTCTATAATTAGGTACTAAATTCTGAGGCAGAAATGGTAAATGTTTGGTGAATACAGAACATAAGAGGAAAGAAATGGTGAGACATTTGTAGACAGTGAAAAGTATTTCACCAAGGCGCCTGGGTGACTTATTTAGTTAAGCATCTGACTCTTGGTTTCAGCTCAGGTCATGATCTCAGGATTATGAGATCAAGCCCTACATTGGGCTTGGTCTGGAGCCTGCTTCAGATTCTCATCCCTCTACCCTGCTCCCTAGTCATTCTCTCTCTCTCTCTCTCTCTCAATCTCTCTCTAATAAATAAATAAATAAAATCTTAAAAAAAAAAAAAAAGGAAGAGTATTTAACCAAAGTGTAAAGGAGAGAATAAGCAAAATGTATCTGTGAGTTTGGGTGATTGTGAGGCAGACATTATTAAGTGAAAAAAAAATCAAGGTATGGAGCAATATGAATATTATTCTTTTATTTTTTAAATATAAAATGTATATACATGGTCAGTTATGAAAATGAATGCACGTACGTGTTTGTGTGTGTGTGTGTGTGTGTGTGTGTGTGTGTGTGTCTGCTGTGGGCATACCTGTTTGCAGGTAAGTAAGGAAAATTCACCCGTGTCTCCAGGAAGGAAAAGCAACCATTATGCTTCCAAGGCCTGAGCCTTCTTACCCATGAGGAACAAGAGAATATGTTTATATTGCTAAAAGCTGATGGTCCAGGGGCACCTGGATGGCTCAGTGTTTGAGCATCTGCCTTTGGCTCAGATCGTGACCCAGTCCTGGGATCGAGTCCCACATGGGGCTTCCTGCAGGGAGCCTGCCTCTCGCTCTGCCTGTGTCTCTGCCTTTCTCTCTGTGTGTCTAATGAATAAATAAATAAAATCTTTAAAACTAAAAACTGATGGTCCATTAACATGTTTTGGGCAGGTTCACCAAAAAAATGTTAATAGCATTTTGTGGGAGGGTAAGGTAAGAAGCTTTCTTTTTTTTATTTCCTGCCCTTCCATAGTGTTTGCCTTATTTCTTTATCAATTGCGTGAATTACTTTTTGTAATGATAATTCTAAAATGTAGTTTAAATTAAAAGGGAAAGGATACTCAATGTCACTGAATCATATGCTTAGAAGTGGTTTAAAAACACTTTAAAACATGTTATACACATTTTAACAAGAAAGAAAGAGAGAGAGGAAGAGAAAGAAAGGGGAGGAAGGATATCTTAGATTGATAAATGTAGGAGTAAAAATAAATGTGTAAAAACTGTGCTACTTTTCCTGAAATTGTCCAATTGTCGATGTGACATGTGCTAGAAAGAAAAAAACATGCCACCTGGACAACTAAAGAGCTCTAAGCAAGGAAGGAAAGACAGAGCAATCTTTGGTGACAATCTTTTTTTTTTTTTTTTTTTTTTTTGCCCCATTCCTACTTCCTCGTTGGTTCTGCAGGTTGGCGAACAGAAGCCCCGACCCAGCCTGCTGAGCCTAACCTTTGCAAAAAAAGCATCTCTGCATTTGAACCTGGCAGGCTGCCCCAGGGGCTGCCCAGCCAGCAGCGGGCTACATCTGGAGCTGTGCCCACATTTTTATGTCCCACATATGTTATATGTTTATTTCCCATTAGGACAAAATGAAAACATCCCAGACCTGGGCTCCCTGAGGCGTTAGAAGCCTCACCAGCAAACTACCCACCCCCCCCCCGCCAGGTGCCTGCGGAGTAGGGGCCGAAGAAGGAAGAAGGGGTGGGTGTCCGCACACTAGGCCATTGAGGAGACAGACGCTGGGCCTGACGCGGCCTGCGCCGCTGGAATCATCTACCAAGCAGAGCTCCCACCCCACTGGTCAGCTGCCTTATTCTTCCAATGGCATGATGTTGAGGAGGCCCTGCCTGCCCCGCCTGCTGCTGCATTTCCTGGTCCTGCTGTGTCAGTCAGACAGGACTTTTGCACCGGATGGCCTGCACCCTCGCTGGCCCTGCTGCATGGAAGGGACAAAATCTGATGCAGATATCGTGACAAAGTGTTTTTTTTTTCATCATGGTCAAATACACCAGGCATAGAATTGACCGTTTTAACCAATTTTAAGTGTATGCTTCAGCGGCATGAAGTACATCCACAGTATAATGCTTGACATAACCTTTTGGCACAGGAGACATTTTGAGGTATTCTACTTGATGCCCTCATTTTCCCCCAACTTTTTTTTTCTTTTTTTAGAAATTCCAAAAGAGGGACACCTGAGTGGCTCAGTGGTTGAGCATCTACCTTCAGCTGAGGATGGTCCTGGGATGGAGTCCCACATTGGGCTCCCTGCAGGGAGCCTGCTTCTCCCTCTGCCTGTGTCTCATGAATAAATAAAATCTTAAAAAAAAAAAATTCCATGGGATCCCTGGGTGGCTCAGCGGTTTAGTGCCTGCCTTCAGCCCAGGGCATGATCCTGGAGTCCTGGAATCAAGTCCCACGTCAGGTTCCCTGTATGGAGCCTGCTTCTCCCTCTGCCTGTGTTTCTGCCTCTCTCTCTCTCTCTCTCTGAGTAAATAAATAAAATCTAAAAAAAAAAAATTCCAAAAGAACAGGGCACTGAACAGCCATTCACCTAGTTTCTCTGCTTGTTCACATTTCCTTCCATTTCTCACTCTCTCCCACTCTATAGACCACTCTGGTTTTGCTGAAGCATTTGAGCTTAAGTTGCAGATACTAACCACCAGGAGTTAGTGCAGACCCCACAAGTAGAGGGTATGCTCCCCAACAAAACTGCCTTCACTTCAAATGTCAGCTGTAAATTCAGGGGGTCCTCAGGCCACCCACACTTTGCCCAATTAGCTGCAAATTCAAGGATTCGTAAGACCCCCTTAAGTTCAATAATTCACTGGAATGAATCACAGAACTCAGAAAAAGTGCTATTGTAGGGAGGAAAAAATAATTTTCCTTCTACCTTTCTAGATTCTTGGCCAAGACCCTCCCCTCCTCCCACACACACATAATAAAAGGTTAACAGGAAGAAAAATTACAGAAGTTTAATAACACATGTGTACCTCCTGTATACATAAGAGAGACCCAGAACTAAGTGATTCCCCCAAATGACCCAAGCCACATCTTAAATATTATCTCCAGTTAAGAACAAAAGAAACTGTAGGAGGTGGGGGGACCAGTTATCAAAGGTAATAACCTTTGATAAGCAAAGCACAGTAAACAAGGGTAAGGTTGTTATGAAAAGCTAAGTGTTTGCTTTCTCCATTGATAAGAGTTTCTAGAGATTTAGTCATCCTTCCCTTCTGGTACAGAAAGAGAGAGCTGCCCTTACAAACAGAGATTTCACTTATACATGTAAGTGTCTCTTACAAAATGGTAACTGCTACTTGTTTTCAGAGATTCTCCTAAGTCTGTGTTTTTAAGAAAGTAACCAGCTCAATGTAATCCTTATGCCAAAGGGGCATAGTTTGGGATGGCAAATTCTGCTCCCCTTCACTATACTTGTTATTATAGAGGATACAACGTGGAAACAGGTAAATGAGGAAACATATAGGGTGAGGTTCTGATCTTGAATGCAGGGCTTCCGTGCCCTGCCCTAGAATATCAATGTGTTGATATTCAACAGTGATTTCCAGTAACCAGGAAAAGTCACTGAGTTTCAGTGTCAAGATTTTTGATTGGAGTTTCATTACGTAGACATGCCTGGTTGAGTTGTTGGTCACATAATTGAACTCAGTCTCCAGCCCTCTTGCCTGCCCCAGAAAATGGGCTGGCTCAAGGTCTTGACCCTCTACATCATGTGGTTGGTCATTCTGGTAATCAGCCTCCCATCCTGAAGCTATACAGGAGCCCATCATGAGTCACGTTGTTAGGGTAAACTCAGGTACTACCCAAGGGGTTCTTGAAGATCAAAGACACTTCTATCACTCAGGAAAGGTCAAAGGTTTCAGGAGCTCTATGCCAGCAACCAGGGACAAAGACCAGACAAATCCTTTATTCTGCAACATCCACCTAGGTTATTTTGTGTCCATCTCAGTTTCTTATGTCATGAAGCCCATAGTGTCAATTTGAACTGTCAGATTTCTAATATCCAATTTGGTAATGCTTGCCATATTTCCTCTTTGTAAAGATATTTTAGCCTTTGTAATTAACAAGTAATTTTATGTGTGATATTCTAAATATCCAATTTCTCCAAAGAAGAAACTCAAAAGTTTTAATATTTATTGATAATTATTGCCTGAATCAGATATTGCAAAATGGATTTTTAAAAAGACTTTACTTATTTATTCACGAGACAGAGCAGAAAGTACAAGCAGGGAGTTGGCTAGGGGTTGGGGGAGAGGGGCAGAGGGAGAGGGAGAAGCAGACTCCTTGCTGAGTGGGGATCCTGATGCAGGGCTCAATCCCAGGACCCTGAGATCATGACCTAAGCCAAAGGCAGATGCTTAACTGACTGAGCCACATATGTGCCACCAAAATGGTTATTTTCTAATTCAGTAGTATCATTTGTATCTATTCATTTACATTTTTCTGCACAGAAGAGCTTTCTCCTTGCCCTCTACCACTCATGTTTTAAAATAATATATCATTATGAACTCATGGGATTTTTATGCTCAAGTCATCCCACATTTGGCCAGTGATAACCCCTTTGAGCTGGCTCCTGTTGTCTCATTTTTTTTAAGAGAGGTATAGTGCACGTGCATGGGAGGTGGGGGGCAGAGGGTGAGAGAAAGAATATTAAGCAGGCTCCACGCTCAGTCTGGAGCCCAAATCTGAGATCATGACCTGAGCTGAAATCAAGTCAGATTCTTAACTGATGAGCCACCTAGGCACCCCTTCTATTGTCTCATTTTAACCACTTACTTACTCTCTGTGGTCCAACATGATATTGATGTGGCTGCAGTGATTTGGGGTCACTATATGCAGCCTAATAAATAACTAAAACAACTATCAATAGTCATATAGTAGGTGAGACAGATGGTCTTTCTCACTGAGACTTTCTCCATCACTGACCTCATTCTGTAGGTCTCACATGAGGTGGCCATCTGGACTGGGGTGAAGGATGAGTAGGTATCAGACACTAACAAAGAGATCACAAAGAGACGAGAGTAAGACCACCATACTTGCCCTGCAACACCTGCCACACCCAGCCCTTCAGGTTCATGGACTGCATATGAATCAAACAACTATATTTCTGTTCTTGATAATGGCAATTCATTTTCCATCAGTAAATCTTAAAAATATATACTTCTTATTGCAGCCATCCTTATTTTGATGTGTAATAGATATACACTCAGTACTGCAGGGGAACATTACAGGGGTAAAAAGAAGAGAAAGAAATTTTGGCTAAAAAGAATTCCTTATTCAGCTAAGAATTACCAGTTATATTTCTAGTGATTTTCTTTTAACTGAGTAGTGATTACACTAAGATTGTTTATAAACTTTCATAATAGATTTTTCTGAGGGACAAGTAACATACTTTTAAGAAGCTAAATTAGTTCTAATGTTAAAAAAACTGTCTAACTGTTCTAAGTACTCTATATTCATTCATAAATAATTTGAACAACACGGAATATAAACAATTGAAAATGAAAATCTTCAATAATTTGAATTTCTAGGTAGAAAATTACACAAACCAGGCACATTTCTCAGTCTTCACATTGAGGGCATTTGGTGTTGGACAATCCTTTGTTGTGAAAGGCCCTGTGGGGGACTCCATGAGGAGCATTGTAGGATGCTTTAGCAGCTTCCCTGGCTTCCATACTCTAGATGCCAGTAGGAACCCCCTCCAGTTGTGACAACAAAAAATGTTTCCAGACTTTACTAACTGTCCCCTGAGGAGCAAAACTGCCCCCCCCCCCCCAAATGAGAACAACAGGGTTACAGTAAAGAAGCTCTGTTATGATATGTCTTTCCTCTTGTTTCTAACACAGTCACATTTGGAAACACCTGTTCAATGTTTATCCAGCTTAACTGGCTGTGAGCTCAACAAGGACAGTCCTGATTTGTTACTATATCTCATAGAGTCTGACATTAAGTATATGTCAGAGAAATATTTTGAAATAAATTTTCTCTTTGGTTCCAAAATTTCTTCCAATCCATAAACTCAGTATAATGCACCTTTTTAAATCTAAAAGCGAAGAAATTTTTCAAGAAAAATATCTGGCAGACTTCTCTCATGTCTCCTGAACTTGAATGAGTCACTAAACTGGAAGCAGGCCATTGCCAAGAGGAGTAGGGTGGACATAGTTTTTAAAACTTGCCTCATGACCTACTAGTGGGTTGGGAAATCAAATTTGGTGGTCAGGATCATCATTAAAAAAAAGAAATAGAATAGAAGAAACATATCAAAGTATAATGCAGATCATAAAGGTGGATATTGTTTTTTAAAGCATCTTTTCAGTTTTCTATAAAAAGTATATAGTATGCACGTGTGTGTACTAAGTTGCCATGTGGAATCCATTCCTTTCTCTGAGTTACAGGAGAGAAAGTTTGTAGTCTCAGCTTTCATTCTGAGCTGGGGATAGAGCTACCCTCTGATGGCTAGGGGCCAGAGCAGAGTATAGGTCTGTTAGGAAGAAGAGATGAGTAGATATTGAATACCTACGCAGAAAAAATTGTTACATCTCTTGATATATACTTTTTCTTTCATGGTGAATTCTCTGTATTTCCCTATTTTCAGACTCCAGTTGATGAAAACATGCCATTTTGCCCAAGTCAAAGGATCACAAATATTCATACAAACATAAATCTTCTATTTATGTTCTAATCTGTCAATTAGCAGAACTAAAATACAAGAGAAAAATTATTGGCTCTCTTTTGGAGATAGGCAGCAAGAACAGCAACAGTAATCCCTGAAAATAACTGCCAGACTTAGAAAAAAAAGAAATTACTTTTATATTTCGGATAGACATCAACAGGTAAGTAACCTGACAAAATAGAATGTTTGTACCCATCCATGCAATATCACCACAGTGACGTTACTTCAAACTGTAAACGTATTCTATGAGGTCCCAGCTAATGGTTGTGTGAGCTGTCAGCCAAAGGTCTATGAAAGTAGTTATGTAGATTCTCAGAATCAAAACCTTTCAAGATAAGGAAGGAATTTTGTTGCTAAATACTGTTTCTGGGTACTTGCCTTGTTAAATCAATATCTTAAGCCTCCATAGCAATGAACAGACTTAATTTCAGTCAACTTACAATTCCTAATTTTGGTATGGGGATCATTTCTAAATGTCAGGAAATGAAGACGTTTCACAAGCCTTAGAATTTGCATTTAAGCAAGTTTACAACTAAACTTGGAGGTCAAATTTCTTAAATCAAAGAGTCAGATTTCTTAAATCAAAACCTGTGAGGTTGTGTGATCCTCTGACACATGGAGAGAGTCATACATATCTGCCCCATGTTCCTTTTAGTACAAGGATGTCCTGAGTGTTCACAGCTCCTCACAGGACAGGAAGAGACTGAATTAGACTAGCAGTTCCCCAGATAAACACAATATCAAATTGGTCTGTTTCTAGTTTGGTCAGAGGTTTCAACAACAAAAGCTTCTTTTTTTGCTTTGGTTGTTTTCTTTACTGGAAAATTCGTGGGACTCGCACAACTACCCCATTTACTTGAATACATGTAGAATAACCTTTGAGGTACATTCTTTGCATCATACCTGGTTATTAGGAGCCAGTTATATTTTTGGCTGAAGATCAGATTACTCAATTGGCAGATATAAAGACATGTTTGTTTCACATCTGTACCAAAGAATGTTTAAAGTAGAGAGGGGGCAGGTATGGAAACCCAAAACAAAACAACCCACTCCAGGATCCATTTTATAGCCTAGAATAAAAATCCCCTTTTTCTCCTTCCAGATTAATCTCTATGCCAGCAAACTCTTGGAAACTTACACATAAACATTTACTTAAACTTAAGGTCATGCCGCAACTTAGTAGAAACTGGGAAATTCCATCTTTGATGGACACAGCTGTTAGCCAAGCATTTGCTGGATTTTATGATAAATCTAAAAAATTTGCCTTGAAAAGACAAATGTCATAAAATGCAGCATGAGAATACGACAGAAGTGTATAATGTCTCTCTTCTAGATTCATCCCACATGCTTGTGACTTCCAAACAACTCTGCATTTTCCTGGTTAGATTTTGCAGTGTTTTCTGTCCAATTTAAAAAACCTCCTCCTCTTCAATGTTGCTTTTCTACACTGGTTGGAGGTGTCAAGTATGGCCTTGGTGTACCTTGAGCTCTGGCATTAGAGACTTCTTCCACCCGAGGTCCAGTAAGTGCCCATCCATGCCTTTAAAATCACAGGATCACAAACACCAAGTCTGGAATACCACTGCTTGTCATAGCTAATGACATTTTTAGGGGTTTTTGGCTTTACTGAAGGAGAATTAGGGAACTAGGGAGATGGGGGAGGGATGATACATAGTAATAATGGCTACAATTTATTCCCTGCTTACCATGTCCTAGGCACCAAACAACATTTTATTTATTTATTAAAGATTGATGTATTTATTTTAAGAGAGAGAGAGAGAGAAAGTGAAAGAATGAGCATTGGGGGAGGGGCAGAGGGAGAGGGAGAAAAAATCTCAAGCAGACTGTGCATTGAGCACAGGGCCAGACACAGGGCTCAATCCCATGGCCCTGAGATCACAACCTGAGCTGAAACCAAGAGTCAGTTATTCAACTGACTGCACCACCCAGGCACCCCCGCCAAAAAGCATTTTACGTTATTTAATTTAAACTTTCCGTGTCAGTCTGGTACTATTTTTCCTTTAAATATATTAGAGCTTAGGGATCCCTGGGTGGCGCAGCGGTTTAGCGCCTGCCTTTGGCCCAGGGCGCGATCCTGGAGACCCGGGATCGAATCCCACATCGGGTTCCCGGTGCATGGAGCCTGCTTCTCCTTCTGCCTGTGTCTCTGCCTCTCTCTCTCTCTCTCTGTGACTATCATAAAAAAAAAAAAAAAAAAAAAAAAAGAATATATTAGAGCTTAAATAAATTGACCGACAATACACATCTAATATACTCTTCATGTTAGCCTTCTTGAGGATGAAGATGTTTTGTTGTTCCTCATTATATCTTCAGAATTCAGAACCAGGCTTGAGATGTAGTAAGTCCTCGATAAACGTTTACTGAATGAATGAATAGATGAAAAAATATATTAGTCAAAGTAAAAGAGCCAGGATTAAAATGTGAGTCTATTCTCTTACTCTCTTCCCACCATGTCCCATAGCATCCTCACAGGGGAGGAATGGCTGTCTTTCTAGCATGTTAGCTTCTCGAGGCTTGTGTTGGCTCTTCTTGCTGTAGGTGAGGCTGCAGAGGCCCATGCACAGCAGCCGACCGACATCTGTCGACTCTGGCTTTTGACTTTTGTCTGGGGCTACTTCCAGGTATTTCCTCCTAGAAAGTCTTATATTTTGCAAACTGAGTCTTCTTTTCCAGGGAAATGATAAATGTGGCATCCCAGGGAGACAAGTTGGTGGGAGTCAATAGAAGGATAGAGAAACCCAGGCTCAAGCCTAGAGTTTCCTCCAGGAGATGTCACAAACTTTTGAATAGAGTGAACGTGGGGATTTCCTCTTTCTGGTGGTACACATGCAGGTGGTCAGCAAGCCTTTCAACCTGCTGAGAATTAGAGGGTGGGAGGAGAAGGGAAATCACACAGTGCAAATTCACATCCAGATGAGGTAGTCGGAGGTAATATCAGTAATAACTAATATCAGTAATCTTTGTGATTGAAAGAGACAGTACAATTTGTGTTGTCGATGATAGGCCTGGGGGAAGGGAAAGGATCATGATGTCTAGTTCCCGTCCAAGACTTTGGTACTCAAAGAGGTAATTTTACAATCTTCTCTTTAGAATTCCATGGAGCAGAGTGTGGAGCGATCTGGGAAGTGGCTGAGCTTTCTCTCTGGAGCAAAACATGAAGATGAAGTGGAAGAAAAAATGTGGCAGAGAAGGAAAAGGTGCTAGAGCCCCAGCACCACTACAAAGGGAGAAATGGGGCTCTGGGTGGGGGTTGTGTGGAGGAGGCAAGAGGCTGCCTATTGCAATGGAATGCCATTTAGTGCGGAAGAGAGCTGTGTTTGAATTTCTATCCTATCAAATACTGGTTTTGTATTCTTCTAGTTGTTGTTATTTGAAATTCTTTTTTTTTTTTTTTTTTTTTTTTTTTTAGTAATCTCTACACCCAGCTTGGGGCTTGAACTCACCACCCTGAGATCAAGAGTCACATGGTCTTCTGACTGAGCCAGCCAGGTGCCTCTGGTTTTGTGTTTTAGAGTGAATCTCCCAGAATCCGTGAGCAAAATCCCTAACTGCCAATTTGGTCCAGAAAAAACAGTATAAAATGTGCTAACTGCCATTGTCATTCACATCTGGCTGACAGGTGGATTTTACTAACAATGCACCTTCATGGTAGCTTTCTATTTCAGTTATTCTTACTAAATATATGTTCTGTTCTGTTGTTTCCCTGCTGCTGAAGCAGTGTGTGTAATGTCAAGAAGCATAAGGACAAGTATTTTAGTCACACAATTGAAGAGACCATTATTTAAAGATTTCATCTTCTAATTCTGGTTGCTCAGACGATGATGCCTTATAGCCACTCTTCTTGTATGACTTCCTTTCCTGATACTCAGTTTCTTGCTCTGCATACTGGAGGATAAACACTCTTTACTTCGCTTCATAAGTATTAGATTCTAAATAAACAGTAGCTGTAATAATACTGGTGAGGATCACAGGGGTTCTGTGAGGCTGAAGTCTTTCAAAAGCAGAACATACTAGCGTTCTTCTGGAATGTTCAGGTGCTGCTGCTGGCCATACAGCAGAGAGAGCTTTCTTCTTCTCCTTCTCCTCCTTTCTCTTCTTCTCCTTCTCCTTCTTTTTAAGATTTTATTTAGAGAAAGAGAGAATGTGAGCGGGTAATTGGGCAAAGGGAGAGTGGAGAATCCCCAGCAGACTCCCCGCTAAGCAAGGAGCCCATGCTGGGGCTCAATCCCAGGACCCTGTGATCATGACCTGAGCTGAAACCAAGATTCAGGTGCTTAACTGACTGAGCCACTCAGGGTGCTCCCAGAGAGCTTTCTTCTTAGACAGCAGAATCAAAAACAGACTTGCCTTCTGTAACCACTGTCCTGTGAATAACTTTTTAGCACATGGAGCTGAAAAGTTTCAGCACCTTTTGCACATCTCCCCCCACTCTTTTTTTGTGTGTGTCACAAGTTTGCACCTAAAACAACACAATAACTATACACTCTCTAAGAACTGCTCTTTTGACATTATGGTTTCAGGCAAGGACACACTCACCAATTCACTTGACACAACGGTTTCTGGTCAGTTAACATCTTTGTCTACCTTATTCACATGGAACCCTGACATTTTGCTTCCTGTGAGTGAGCCAGGCAGGAAGGGTGAGGGGACAGCATCCTCTAGTCCCCTTGCTCATGTAGAGTATTGCCAAATGTTTCAAGGCAATCTTGAGTTTAGTCTTTCTTTAGTTCTACCTGTGTTTTTCAGTGCTATGATTTTATTTTTAAGTGCATGTTGAGTGTAAGATAACCACAAAACACAAAGGTTGAAAAAATGTGAAAGTATTTTTTTAAAAAGTGTACACATCCCAGACTATGACCCCCACCCCCACTTACCTCTTCTACCACCTACTCTGAAGGCTTTTCTTCCTCACTCAGTGACTAAAATAAATTTTTACTAATTTAAATTACATTTATAGTATCTACTTATTTACTTTCAATTTATCCTCTATTAGTTCTTTAGACTTGCTATCAAGGTTATATTTTTCTATTTGCAGAAATCACTTGGATATCTTGCTTGGATTGAGATAGACCATATCGTAATTTTTTCTATTAAAATTCATGGAAATCTTTTTTCACCTAATGACTTCTCAGAGTGTGAGGGTTCATAGGATGAGTTGAAGTCTTTAGGCGTGAAGGATAGATTGGAGAGGTAAACAAATATATTTATGTTGTGTGTCTGTTATGTTCTATCCAAGGGCTGAAGCCTTTGGGCAAGGAGAGCAGAGAAAGATCATAGAGAAGTCTCTTGACATGAAAAACCATAATAACCTTGAACAAGAATGCCACAGTGCTTTGCTATTCCTCCTATCTCATTCACATTCTAGTCTTTCTCAATCTCTTATAGTTTCTTCCTGCTTTTCATGACCTCGACATGTGAGGGTCCCAGGCAGTAGTGTGCTGCCTAATGTTTAGCATTGGCTCCATGGGGAACAAAAAAAAAACCCTGGAGTGTGGCATTCACCAATCTTCAAGATGCAAATATTTCCACTATGGCTGATTTCTAGCTCTTAGCATACTATTACTGATTGGGGGTGGGGGGTGGGAAGAGATGTGCCCCACCAATTCTCACTAGAAACCTAGGGGTATTTCCAGCTCACTGGCCCTATGGCTAGTAATCAGGCCCTTTTCTTTATTTGTAGTTATTTCCTACGTGATCTCACCAAATTCCATGCCTTTAAATACCTTCCATATGCTGATGGGTCCCAAATTAGATATGATGCCCAATCTCTCCAAATTGCACATATTCCTACCCAACTGTCAACATGACAGCCACATTTGGATATCTAACGCATGTGAAATTTAACAAGAACAAAACAGAACTCCTGATTTCACCAGAACTTGCTTCCAAGTCTTCCACTGCATCAGCAGACAGCATCATCATCCACCTTGTCACTCAATTCTAAATCCTTAGAATAGTCCTTGACTCTCTCTGTCATACCACACACTCAACTCTTTCTTAGATCTTATTAACTATGTCTTTAAGTTTTGTCCCAAATCGGGGTGCCTGGGTGGTTCAAGCTGTTAAGCATCTGCCTTTAGCTCAGGTCATGATTCCAGGGTGCTGGGATTGAGTCCCACCTTAGGGCTCCCTGCTTAGTGGGAAGTCTGCTTCTCCCTCTGCCCTGCCCCTTGCTTGTGCCCATGCTCTCTCTCTCTCTCTCTCTCTCAAATAAATAAATAAAATCTTAAAAAAAAAGGAAAGAAAGAAAAAGAAAGAAAGAAAGAAAGAAAGAAATAAAGAAAGAAAGAAAGAAAGAAAGAAGAAATGAAGGAAGGAAGGAAGGAAGGAAGGAAGGAAGGAAGGAAGGAAGGAAGAAGAAAAAAGAAAGAAATTGTCCCAAATTACACTGATGTGTATACATCACCTCTGGTCCCTGTTGAGTAATCTAGGCCTCATTTCTCTCCTGTGGTAGCAACCCTGTCCCTTGACAGGCAATAGTCTACCTGGCAACCAGACTGAGTATCTATTTATTTTATTTTTAATTTAAAAAATTGTTTTGAGAGAGAGAGAGAGAGCGAGAGAGTGCAAGTGGGAGTTAGGGGAAGGGCAGAAGGAGAGAGAATCTTAAGCAAGCCCATGCCCAGCAGGGAACTTGTCACGGGGCTCAGTCTCATGACCCTGAGATCATGATCTGAGCCAACATCAAGAGTCAGACACTGGGCAGCCCGGGTGGCTCAGTGGTTTAGTAGTGCCTTTAGCCCAGGGTGTGATCCTGGGGTCGTAGGATTGAGTCCCACATCGGGCTCCCTGCATGGAACCTGCTTCTCCCTCTGCCTGTGTCTCTGCCTCTCGCTTTGTGTGATTCATGAATCAATAAATAAAATCTAAAAAAAAAAAAGAGTCAGACACTTAACCCACTGAGCCACCCCGAGCCCCAGGCTGAGTCTTTAAAACAGAAGTCAGATCCCATCACTCCCTTGCTTACAACTCCCTCCACCCCCCTGAACTTTCCATCATATTCAGAATAAAATTCAAACCTTGCCACCTCTGGTGAGGCTCTCCTACTTCACCTGGCCCTTGCTACCTCTCCACTTACAACTCTCTCCACTCTACCATCTGCTTAACCTGCTCCAGATGCACTGGCCTGCTTGCTATTATCAACACACCAGCTTTTTCCAGCCCTGGATATTCACATTTCTGTTCCCTCTGCATAGATATCTCTCCTGAGAGCCCTATCCATATCTTCACACAATTCATTCACTTCATCCAGGTTTCTACTCAAAGGCTACCTCTTAAGGGAAGTATTCCTTGATTATCATATCCCAAAGAGACCCCTCCACCCCTCTCACTAACCTACACATCTATCTTCTTCCCATGCTTAATGGTTAATTTTTTTTTTCTTAAATCTCTATTCCTAACCTGGGGCTCAAACTCATGACCCTGAGATCAAGAGTTGCATGCTTTACCAACTGAGCCAACCAGGTGCCCCACCATGCTTAATTTTTCTTAAGAGTGCTTATCTCTATCTAATTTACATTATTTATTGATTTGTTTCCATGAAGGCACATATTTTGTTTTTGTTAAGCGCTCTGTTCCCAGAACCTATAAAGGTACCTTGCACATTGGAGACACTTAATAAGTACTTAATGAATAAATATTATAAGAAATGGAACCATGTGCTCTCACACAGCGTACTGTCTATATATCAGGGGTTGCAAACTTCTGTAAAAAGCCCAATAATAACTATTTTAGACTTGGTGGCCATAGAATCTATATCACAATTACTTAACTCCGCATTTGTAATACGCAAGCAGTCACAGACAATACTTTAAGAAATGAACATGGCCGTGTTCCAGTAAAGCTTTACTCATGAAAACAGGCCACAGGCCAGCTTTGCTCTTTGGGCTGCAGCCTACAGACTTTGGTCTAGATGAATATGACTGTACTATTCTGCTATCTTCATTTACATGACCTAGCTATTCCACTGTCTTCATCATCAGGCCTTCCTAATCCAGGAAATTCTTGCTCAAGATAATAAAAGTTGCAAATAACTTTGGAAAAACCCAATTGAGCAAACATCAGGCTGACCAATCTTTCATTGAATAGCATCATATGACAATTTTCTCTGCGATATTCCTGAAAACTTACTGTAAAACCCTCACCTGGCTATGTCTACCTATCCTAAACTGTTATATCACAATCCTGCATTGGAAGACCTGCCTCCCACCAGACTTCAAAAGCCTCATGGATACCTCAGCGTGGCTCTCTTCCCTGTCAGAGATGCTGCTAAGACTATCAAGGTGATGGTCTCTGTGAGAATGCTGAGCCATAACCTCAGAGCTATTTGCTGGTGTTTCCAAGGAGTCCCATGTAATGAAGGACAATCCCAGACGAGGTTACTATGTTGTTTCTGTTAGTTGTGCTATCATGATTTCTGGGTCCTAAAAATTAAAGGAAATATTCATCCATTCACTCATTCAACAAATATGTATTGGGATCTTATTACACATCTGCCCTTATACTAGCCAGTCTTAATAGGAGTGTGCAAGTACAAATCAGGTAGCTTTGTTCTGTGTGAATACAATAGGAAAAGGCAATCTTTCCCCAAGTGATTAATGACTTTCACGTTTGCCTTTTTGCACCTTAAAAAATTATGTCACCAGGGATTTTAACAGGGAAAGAAAAATATACTCGTTAAAAATGAGGACTTCTTGGATTGCCCTAAGCTTTAGGTATCTCTCCTCCAGTCTCTAAAGTTTGCTGATCCAGGAGTCTGCAACTAGCAGTGCATATGGCCAAGAGTTTTCTGGAGGAAAGCCAGGCACGGCTGAAACATCAACTTTCTGACTACTGGGGGGAAAAGCAGCCCTTAATGCCATCATCGTCCATAAAAACTCTGGAATTTATTCGCACAAAGAACTCATTGAGAGCCCACAGTTCTGCTACAGCCATTCCTTTATTCTCAGAGAGGACGCGTCAGAAAAACCAGCCACCCTGCTTGTGCCATTTCTGCAGATGCAATGCTCAAAAGTCTGTGCCTTGTAGGGAAACGGCAGGCCTGGCTTCCCGAATGGGTGGAGGCGACCCTGCAGGCCTGGGGAGAGAGCCCAACACTCCAGTCAGGGCCTAACTCTGCCAACTGAAGCAAGCCACTGAGCCACCCAGGGCCTCCCTGTCCTCATTTTGGAAATGCAAATGGGAAAAAAAGTAGGATCCCACCTCCAGGCAGTTTGTGTTAATCAGCTTAGAAAATGGAGATGAAATTGTCGTATAGGCTCAGAATCTCTTCACAAATGCCAGTCATTCTTTCCTGAAAGCAGTGGTTTGGGGTTGCCATTTTAGCAGTTCTACAAAAGATACTGCCAACCACCCCCACTCCCAACCCTGGGCTCCCCAGATCAGTAGTGCCTGGGTTTCTGTTAACAGAAAAGCAATCTTTATTTGTTCTATTCTTGTTTGGACTCTTTTAAAAATGCAAGCACCTCCTAGAAGGCATAATACATCAAAGTAATCCACACTAAAACACACGGGGGCTTCTCAAATGCTTTCCTTCTCTCAAGAGGGATCAGGTGGCTAAGGATGGATAATGACAGGAGATTACTAAAAAGTTGGGGAAAGTCATTTTAAAAAGGAGGAATGCCTACTGAATAATAGAATTGTAATAGCCTTGCAGATTATAAGGATCAGTGATTTTTGAAGTGAAATCTTAGGCAGGTTCCTTTTATGTAAAACAGAAAGTCACAAAGCTTCTCACCCCACTGCCTCACGCTGATGCCCCTCTGTGGGATCCCAGGGCTCTGAGGACTCTGAGTTTGGAAATCTCTCTACTTAGCCTCCCCCTCATTTACAGGAGGTCCCAGAAGAGAGGTAGAAGTATCGCCACCCCCTACTTTAGTGCTCCTGGCTCCACATAGGAGCAAAATAATAACAATGAACATTGGAGATCTTACTATATGCCAAGCTCTGGGCTAAATTATGTGCACCATCTGATTTAATCTCCAAAAGAAGCTTGTGAAGCAGATACTATTTTCCTTCTCTTTTTAAAGTTGGGGCAATGGAGGCTTAGGGGGAATTAAAAAAAATCTCGTAAGAAAGTCAAACTGAGGCCTGTATAGTTTTAGGGCTGGTATCCTCACCCGCACCCTACCGTGTCCCTGAAGAGAACTTCTGTCTTTGATGCTTATCATTGTAATGTCAGCTAGAATTTCTGTAGATTCTAGATTTGGATTTCAATGAAGATGTGTCTGTAACACCCACACATTATCTTCAGTCTGGACTTATGTTTTAGAAGAGAGAGAAAGAATTTGAATTAAAATAGAAAGTCCTATTTTATGGGTGTAACAAGTGAGCGTACAGTCTTAGGCACAAGATGAGGTTGGATTTTCCTCCTGTGTTGCCAACTCTGGGTCGTTCTTTTTTTTCTTTTCAAATGTAGCATAAGCTTGCTGAATAAAAGACGAGGGAAAGTTGACAGACCACAACAAACAAAATACTCCACCTTAAAATCTGAAATCCAGACGCGAGAGTGACTCTGAAAGCAAAATAACATTGGGTCCATTAAACACATACATGCACACACACACACAAATCCAAACTTAGCTCACTGTGAAAACTTTTAAGGATCTCTAGAAGAGAAAGAGAAGGGAAGACACCAAATAAATAAGGATATTCTTCTTTGAGTTTAAATTGCAGGAGAGAGAAGTGGAAAACATCGGATTCCCTTACGGGCAGGAATAGGTAACCATAATTCTATTAGTCACCGGCAAAGGCATCATCCATTTGGTTGAGACAGCTACAGGATTATAAAGATAATAGCATTTTAGAGCTCAGAAAATGGTCTCAAGATGAGCCAGCCTCCCTTAGAGATAGAAAGTGGGGAAAGGGAGCATCCAATGGCCAGGTGAGCTTGCTGGTTTTAATGGGTTGTTGGTTTCATTCCCGTCCATTTGTGAGAGCTCTTTGTATGGTGGAAGCATGGACATTTGGCTCTGGCATTACACATTTTTTTGAATTCTGTTTATTTTTTTGTCAGTTGATTTTTACCTGGCACATTTTTCAAATATGGTTTTTCACCTATTTATGTTCAAATTTGCTATCTTTTTAAGCATAGCTTTTGGGACTCCAGTCTGGGTTAAGAAGGAAGTCCTTATCTTTACACTGCGCATGCCTTGGATGTTGTTTTGGTTTGCATTTGAAACTTTTTTTTTTTTTTAAGATTTTATTTGTTTATTCATGAGAAACAGAGAGAGAGAGAGAGAGAGAGAGAAAGGCACAGACACAGGCAGAGAAGCAGGCTCCACGCAGGGAGCCCAACACGGAACTCGATCCCAGGTCTCCAGGATCACACCCCAGGCTGAAGGCGGCGCTAAACCGCTGAGCCACCCGGGCTGCCCCTGAAACTTTATTCTTTAGATAATTTATACCATTTTGTATTTTGTGAGATGCAAGTCTACTTTTATTTTCCTTTTTATGACTTGATAGTTGTGCTAATATTGTTTATTAAATAACCCATTCTTATCTCCTTGAGTCGAAAGAGCACTTTTGTGTTATACACACATTTATACACACATGTATGGAATATATACTGATATCGTTCTGAATTCTCTATTCTGTTTCACCAATCTATTTATTTCTCTGCCATATTATACTGATTTTATTGTAATGTCCTTAGTGTGTCCCCTCCCCACTTTTTTTTTTTTTTTCATACATTCTTGGCTCTTCTTGGGCATTTATTCTTCCATAACAATTTTAAGAGTCATACTATTGTGGGATGCCTGGGTGGCTCAGTAGTTGAGTGTCTGCCTTTAGCTAATGTCATGATTCTAGTGTCTAGGGATTAAGTCCCACATCAGGCTCCCTGCATGGAACCTGCTTCTCCTGCCTATGTCTCTGTCTCTCATGAATGAATAAGATATTTAAAACAAAAGAATCATATTAGTGTTTGTGGTAGACCAAATAGTGTGTACCCTCCCTGCACCCAAGAGGTCCACTACCTAATCCCTGAAACCAGAAAATGTTACTTTATTTTACAAAAGGGATTCTGCAGATGTGGTTAGGTTAATGATTTTGAGTTTAGAAGATGATCCTGAATTATCCCGTGGGTCTAATGTCATCACAACAATCCTTGTAAGAGAGATATGGGAGCAGTCAGAGTTGGAAGAGAAGGCAAGGAGTTGACAGAGATTGGAGTGGACTGCTCTGCAGCTGGAGGAGAGGCGACAAGGATCATGCCCTGGGCCAAAGGCAGGCCCTAAACCGCTGAGCCACCCAGGGATCCCTTAATACTATATTTCTATAATATTAATTTCTTTACTGAAGAACATAGTTTGTCTTTTCATTTGTTCAGAACTGTTTTATTTTCTTCAATAAAATTATATGTCGGGCAGCCCCGGTGGCCCAGTGGTTTAGCGCCACCTTCTAGCCCAGGGTGTGATCCTGGGGACCTGGAATCGAGTCCCACGGCAGGCTCCCTGCATGGAGCCTGCTTCTCTCCCTGCCTGTGTCTCTGCCTCTCTCTCTTTCTCTCTCTCTCTGTGTCTGTCATGAATAAATAAAATCTTTTTTTTAAAAAGTATATGTCATATAAAAATTTAAAATATTAAAAATAAAAAGGATATTCCCATACGGGATTTGTTTCTTACTAAATCTATTCTGAAATATTTCATATTTTGCCACTGTTGTTAGTGAAACTGTGGAGGCCGAGAAAATTAAGGCCATTCCACTTTCAGTTCAGAGTTAGCACAAGTACAGCCATCCCAGGCCCCTGTGAATAAGAACTGAATTTTACCTTACTTCAGTTACAGGAAGAAAACAGTTTACAGCTTAACGTCCTAGAAAGCCCCATATTAGAATAAAAACAGAGCCCAAGCCAGTGGCAGGAAGCTCCTATTAGAATAAGAACCGAGCTCAATGCCCTTGAAAGCCCCATATCAGAATGTAAACAGAACTTGAGGAATTGCTCCCCCCCTTCTGGAGGTCTCCTAGACCAGCCCTTAAAACTAAGCTGAAACCCAGGTCAGGGTCCAAGTCCCCGCGCCGCTGTGTCGGGTACACTTGGACCCAAGCTCGAGCTTGCAAATAAACCTTCGTGTGTTTGCATCGATGTCAGCTCCTTGGTGGTTTCTCGGATACCTAATCTTGGGCACAACAAAACAGTTTTCTGTTTCTATTTATTTTTTAAGATTTTAATTATTTATTTGAAAGAGAGAGAGAGTGAGAGACAGAAGGAGCAGGGGGAGAGGTAGAGGGAAAGCAAAAAGCAGGCTCCCTGTTGAGCAGAGAGCCCGATGTGGGGCTTGAACCCAGGACCCCAGGATTATGTCCTGAGCCAAAGGCAGACACTTAACCAACTGAGTGTCCCAGGTACCCCTCTGTTTCTATTTCTTTGTAATTAACAGTAGGACATGGAAAAGTCCATTCATTTTGTAAAATAGGGATTGTCTAACTAATTACCAAATTCTCTAATTACCCATACTTGTGGTATGGGTTTTGTTGTTCTTATTGTTCTGTGTCTTTTCTTATTCACATTTTTACTTTATGTATTTATTTATTTATTTTTTAGGCATATAATCATATCATTAGCAAAACCAAAGAATTTTATTCTTATTCTCAAATGTTAGGGTAGTTATTTAATTATGTTGTGTTAATGAGTTTTGGATTTCTTCCAAGTCAGTG
Source organism: Canis aureus (assembly GCF_053574225.1). NCBI lineage: Eukaryota > Metazoa > Chordata > Mammalia > Carnivora > Canidae > Canis > Canis aureus. Next base: position 82,618,334 of record NC_135611.1, on the reverse strand, counting down.
TTTAGTCATAATGATGATGGTGAACATTCTGGTGTGTAGTTTGCTTAATTTTGCACTTTAGGATCCTATCTGCCATCAGTCTGGTAAATAGCCTTATTATTAAATAATTTCTATAAATCTTATTTTATTCAGTAGGAATGGCTGCCACTTTACTAAATATATTTTAAGCACCTAAAGATATGATCATCTGGTTTCCTTCCTCAAAGGACTGCTGTAATAGATTATGTTGCTAGACTTCCTGGTATGGGAACACCAGGAAAGAGTCATGGTCTGCTTTTTTTTTTTTCTTTTTCTTTTTAATACATGACTGTTCTATTTGTTAATATTTTATTTAGGTTTCTTGAATCTATATTCATGAACTAGCCTGTAATTTTCAATTTTGGCTTACCTTTTATTGGCTTTGATTCAGTTTATTTTGATCTTATAAAATGAATTGGGGGCTTTTCATCCTTTTCTGTGGCTTAGAGCAATTTAAATAAAAGTATTGTCAATCCTTTAAAGGTTAGATGAAATTCAGCTAGAAATTTATGCCTGGTGAGTTTTCAGACATTTGTATTTTTCTCCTCTTTCCCACTGAACTTTCAATGCCTCCATTTTTCTTTCTTTCTTTTTTTTTTTTTTTAAGGTTTTATTTATTTATTTCAGAGAGAGAGAGAGAGAGAAGAGCGCACGCGCGCATGAGTGGGGGGTGGAAGGGCAGAGAGAGGGAGAAGCAGACTCCCCACTAAGTAGGGAACTGACAAAGGGCTCAATCTCAGGACCCGGAGATCATGACCTGAGCCTAAGGCAGATGCTTAATTGACTGAACCATCCAGGCACCCTCAATGCCTCAATTTTATCATTTGGCATCTTAATTCTAGATTGGGATTTTTGTTATTCTTATAATGTAAATCTTCCATTTTCAAGAGCCTGCAGTTAGACTTAGCTTACCTATCTCTAGTCAGAATCTTCCTATCTATGCAATATATAGACATGTATAAAGATTCACTGCTTACCAGTCTTCTTTTTCATTTTTCCCCAGACTGACATTTACATTCTGATTTTATTTGATGTTCGATTAGTCTTTCCCTGGGACAGTTTCCTCAAATGGAGTACATTGCAAATGTACTGATATACTCTCTGAAATCTTGCAACTCCTCCCTCATATTTTTCTTTTTCTCTCACTGATTAATGAAATAATGTCTGGGCATGGAATTCCTCTCAGTGCTAGGTAATGATATTTCACTGTTTTCTGGCTTCCAGGGTTGTGGTCTGATATGATGCCTGTTAGATTTTTTTCCCTATTGTAGGTAACTTGTTCATTCTTTCTGGAAGCTTATAAGATCTTCTCCGTATCTTCAGAATTCAAGACTTTTCATTGGGAAAGGTTAAATGTGTGTCTTTTCTCACAGGACCACGTTTCCCTAATGACACATGATGTTGACCATCTCTCCATGTGTGCATTGGTCACTTATCTCTCTTTGGAGTTTATTCGACTGATATGTTCACTTTCTAGCTGGGCTATTTGCCTTTTTATTGTAGCTATTGATTGTTAGTTGTGTTTTTTGTTGCTTGATTGAATCTATGGCTTCCCAACATTTTCTGGGTAATGATGATTATCAAAGGAATATATTCTTTATGTTTCATCAGGAGTTGGAAAAAGTACTTTGTGACATTAATGTAGAATGACAATCAGATATTGAGGGCTGAATGAGAGTAAGAAATTAATCCTCAGAGGTTTAAATTACACTTTAAAGGGTTCACTCTAGAAGGTGTTTATAGTATTTACTGTAAGGAAGTCAGTGTAGAAGTGAGTAGTCTAGTTTAGGATCTGTTATAATAATGGAGGCAGTAGGGCAGCCCCGGTGGCGCAGCGGTTTAGCGCCGCCTGCAGCCCGGGGTGTGATCCTGGAGACCAGGGATCTAGTCCCACGTCGGGCTCCCTGCATGGAGCCTGCTTCTCCCTCTGCCTGCTTCTCCCTCTGCCTGTGTCTCTGCCTGCGTCTCTATGAGTAAATAAACAAAATCTTAAAAAAAAAATAAATAAATAAAAAATCTTTAAAAAAATAATGGAGGTAGTAAGTAAAGGTATTGGGACGATGGTATAATGGAGAATAGGATTGTAAGTGATTAAGTAAAATGAAAAGAATTTGCCACTTGATTGAAAGCAGTAAGGAGAGAAAAAGAGGAGTCAGGGAAAACTTTACAGTTTTTGTCCTTAGAAACTAGAAGAATGGAGTTACTGAGTTTAAGATGACTGCAGGAGAAGTAGTTTGAGGATGAATATTAAGAGTTCTTTTGTTGGGATTCCTGGGTGGCGCAGCGGTTTGGTGCCTGCCTTTGGCCCAGGGCATGATCCTGGAGACCCTGGATCGAATCCCACATCGGGCTCCCTGCATGGAGCCTGCTTCTCCCTCTGCCTATGTCTCTGCCTCTCTCTCTCTCTGTGACTATCATGAATAAATAAATAAAATCTTTAAAAAAAAAAAAAAGAGTTCTTTTGTTTACATGTCATATATGAAATTTCTATTAGATATACCAATGGGGATATCTAAGTAAGAAGTTGGATCTCCTTGCTGGAATTCAGAGGGAAAATATTGCCTGGAGAGAAAAATAAGGGACTCATCATCAGATAGATGGCATTTAAAATCATGATCCTCCAAAAAAATGTCATATATACATACAATGGAATATTATCAAGCCTTAAAAAGGATATCCTGTCATTTGAGACAAGATAGATGAATCTAGAGGGCATTATGCTAAGTGAAATAAGGCAGACAGAGAAAGACCAATAGAAAGACAAGGTATTACTTAGATGTGGAAGAAAGCAAGGAGGAAGGAGGCAAGGAAGAAAGAAAAGAAAAAAAATCAAACCCATAAAAAGTAGAAAAGTAGTTGCCAGGCATTAGGGGGAAATAGGAAGAGGTTGGTAAAAGGATAGAAATTTCCAGTGATAAAATGAATGCAGTCTAAGAATCTAATGTGTAGACATTGGTGACTATAGTTGATAACACTGTCTTATATCCTTGAAATCTGAAATTTGCTAAGAGAGTAAGTTTAAAAAAATTCTCATTAAAAAAAAAGGAAACATGGATGACAGATATGTTAGTAAACTCTATGGGGAGAAACCCTTTCATGATGTATACTTATAGCAATCAAATCACCGTGATGTACACCTTAAATATCTTACATTTTATGGGCTCAGTGGTTGAGCATCTGCCTTTGGCTCAAGTCGCAATGCAATCCTGGGGTCCTGGGATCGAGCCTGCATCAGGCTCCCTCCATCCCTCTCCCTTTGCCTATGTCTCTGCCTCTCTCATGAATGAGTAAATAAAATCTTTTTTAAAAATCTTACATTTTACAATTCTTTTTGTCAATTATACCTCAATAAAACTGGTGGGGGGGAAGGTCTTGATCTTGTATGAGAACATCTAAGGAATTAGTGTTGTACAGAAAGAAAGAGCTCTGAGATTAGAGAATGAGAGTCAAAAAACAAAGGAGGCTGAGAGGACACCCATGAGACAGGGAGGGAGCTGAAAGTGAGTGACCTAATGTCAGAGAAAATGATGCCTCAGGAAGGAGGGGATGATCAGTTGGGTCAAAGGCCACCAGAGATGGAGTAAGTTGAATTGGAGAATGGACCTTTGGTTTTGACGATGGGGAAGTCACTGGTGGAGCTGACCATAACTGTTTGGCTGCCTTGATGGCAATGGAAGCCTGATTGAGGTAGGTTCAAGAGATGAGTAAATAGGACAGCCCAGGTGGCTCAGCAGTTTAGCGCCGCTTTTAGCCCAGGGTGTGATCCTGGAGACCATGGGTGAGTCCCACATCGGGCTCCCTGCATGGAGCCTGCTTCTCTCTCTGCCTGTGTCTCTGCCTCTCTCTGTGTGTCTCTCGTGAATACATAAATAAAATCTTTAAAATAAAAAAAGGGATGAGTGAATAAGGATATTTAAAAATTTCTATTATTATTTGCGCTTCAAACAAAAATGTTGAGGTATGTTTCTTAGTATCAAAATCTAGTTATACTCTGGTAGGCAACCTCGGCTAATTTAAATTAACACAGATTATTAAAAAATACTTACATAAATCGGCTATTTGAGGACACCACAAATACACTGTACAGAACTAAGCACAAGACATCCTATGGTTCCCTAGAATTTCTTTCTGAATATTTGTATGGAAAAATGAGCAGTTCTATAAAGGACAGCTGAGAAATGAGGCTGGGATAGGAGGAAGTGAGTGAAGAATCTTTCTTTTACAGATGGAGAATTTTAAAACCCATGCAGTAGACAGACAAAAACTGATGCTACAGTAGCAAGATGGGGACAGTGGCTGGAGCAATGCCTTTGTGTAGATTAAAAAGTATCTAATCACAAATGGCAGCATTGACCTCAGATAGGAATTGATGTTTCAGAGTCAACAGAAGAAAGAAAATATGTGTGTGGGGAGAGAGAAGTAGATTGTGCATGTCAGGGTTGGAGTCTTTGGGCTCAACAGTGAATTCATTTACTGAATTTTTTCATTTACTGAATTTTTCATTTACTTAATTTTACTGAATTAAGTTCATTTACTTAGTTCATTTACTGAATTTTTTTTTTTGTTCAAAAATCACATTATTTCACCCTAGAGAGTGCTCTGTATCTTACCTAGACTTGAATATAAGTGCTCTTACTGTTTCCATATCCAAGATACTGTCTTTCCCTACAGCAGTGCTGTCTCTCTGATAGATGTTCTGTTTGTTCATGTTCATGTTCCTTTCTCGGAGTCTTCGTCCCCTTTGGATGACTTGTATTTTTCTTTATTGGCTCGTGGGGATGAGACCTAGCAGATTTGGTACTCGACCTGGCAGCACATGCAGAAAGCTTACCTCTATTGTTGTATAAAGGCAGGCAGGTGCCAGACCTTTTCTCTCTCTTTCATCTTCTTAAATTTGCTCAGACTTGACAACAGAGATCACCCAGCCCACCCACTGCATGACTTTACATCTTCTGTCTCAGGAATAACTGGCACAATCATGTGGTCAAGTTTAAACACCTGGGCAGGCTCTTGTCAGGGTCGTCTCTTCTCTGATCCTTACATGGTGTTCGGGCACTGTGGCCTAGAAGTTCTCCAACCGATGGGGGTAAAGAACATGCATGTCTGTATATTCCTTCTCCCAACCAACTCCTATATGTTGCCAGGGCCTTGCTTGCACCCAATATCCTATAGCCTCCAGCAGCCATTTTACTCAGGAATGCAAACAGGAGCTCCTTTATTCCTTTTGAGAGGTGCTTTGGTGGTCTCCTTACTTTATACATCTGGTAGACATTTGTTGATTATTTACCTTGTACCAAACACTGTGCTAGTTTCTCAAAGTATGTCCTGCAGAACATGAGCTGTGCAGTATATTAACGGGTATGTACTGGAAAAGCTGCCTTTGTTGGTTCAAAAAAGAAAAAAAACAAAGTGTGGGACTTCTCATACAGTTTGCGATGCTCATGGGAACACTGCCCCAGGATGCCACTTTTCGGAGTGGTCTCAGTATTTTCTGCCTCTCCCCCCAACTCATGCTCTCTTTCTCTAATAAATACGATCTTTAAAAAATTAAGCAACAACAATAACAACAAACCCCAAAGCGTTGGAGTTATTGTCTTCTTTTAGAACCAAGCCTAAATAAAATGCATCCAAGTAATGCTAGCTGCTTTAACAAAGATAAACAAAACTGGATAAATACAAATTCAAATGCAATAAAAGTTCATTTCTCCTTCATCAACAGTCTACAATGCAGTTTCTGGGTGTCAGGGCAAGTTTTTGCTCTATACAGACTTGTAGGACCTAACACATGCTAGCTCTGCCATTTTCCTTTCTTTTTTTTTTTTTTTTAAGATTTTATTTATTTATTCACAAGAGACAGAGAGAGAGGCAGAGACACAGGCAGAGGGAGAAGCAGGCTCCATGCAGGGAGCCTGACATGGGACTCGATCCTCGGTCTCCAGGATCACACCCTGGGCCGAAGGCAGGCGCCAAACCACTGAGCCACCCAGGGATCCCCTCTGCCATTTTCAAAATGGCAGAAAATTTTTCAAAATTTCAATTTCATTTTCAAAATTTCAAAATAATATTTTCAAAATATTACTTCCACAGCCACACTGGTGACATGGGGCACTGTCACTTCAGAGAGCCTGAAAGGGAAAGAACATGGAGGACTGTGTGTGGGAAGTGGCCCACATTCCTTCTCCTTCTCTCCTGTGCCGTATAGAACTCAGCTATATACGGCACATCTCACTGCAAAGGTGTTTGGGAAATGTCCTCCAGCTGTGTGCTCAGGAGAAAAGGAAATGAATTTTGTTGAACAGCTAGCAGACTGTCACAGCAACCACTGAAAGAGACACACACCAAAGCTTTCCTTGAGCATCTTTTTAGGAGCTACTTATAATAATTGTGATTATGACGATGATTTAAAAACATGGGAAAGGGCTGGAGTGCCTGGGTGGTTCTGTTGGTTAAGCTGTAGACTCTTGATTTTGGCTCAGGTCATGATCTCAGGTTGGTGAGATCAGCTCAGGTCGGGTTCCACGCTTAGCAGGGAGTCTGCTTGCCCCCCTCCCTCTGCTTCTTTTTCTGCTTGCTCTCTCTGCCCCCCTCAAATAAACAAACAACTAAACTCTAAAAAAAAAAAAACAAAAAAAAACCCAACCCCCCCAAAAAAAACCATGGGGATGTGCTTTCAATCAATAGCAGATATTTACTGAATACATAAAATGTTCAATGTACCCTGCTAAGTGCTTTATACCCAGGATCTCGTTTAATGCTCTCCTAAACCCCAAGACAGGGGAGTATATTGATTCTCTTTGGTACATGAGGAAACTCAAAGTTACAGAGCGTCAGAAGCCGGATGTAGAACTTGGTCAGTCAACTTCAAAAGCCTGTGCCAGACCTCTTTGCTATGCTCAAAAAACCTCGCACGCTAGATCACAGCCACTTAAAAAGAAGGAACATAAAAAGACTCAAAGGAGCACACAAAGTGCATAATGGACATTGTGTTTGGGTGCTGCAATTTTTATTTTCCAAAACTGTGCTTAAAGAAGCTTTATCCTAGTTCAAACCCTTTGACCAAGATGACATTTTTCTTTAGATGAAAGGAGACTAATTCTTACCAATTACAAAGTAGTAAGTATAACAACAAATAAGAAAAAAAACCACTCTCAATAATAATGAGAACAACACCCTTTCCTTTTCCTGGAATTTGCTTTTGGATAACCTCTCTGGGACTTGTCTGTGGTTATGGAATAAGAAAACCTTTAGTCGTCTTCTTTGAAACGGGTGTGGCTTTACTTTGTTCTCCACCTGAGTAACTTATTGCAAAGAGCATTTTATTTGCTCAGAAAGGGATCCACGTGGGAATCCTACCACTTAATGTTTTCCCACAACCACCACACTGCATCTCTTAATGTGATGGAATATTTTTTCCTTTCTTTTCTGTGGCTGTTGTTCTTCTTAGACAACTATTATTGTCTAAATCAAATTTTCTCTTGAACCTTCTCAAAGTTACAGAAACTGCAAGAATGGTACAAGGAATTTTTAAAAATATTTTATTTATTTATTCATGAGACACACAGAGAGGGAGGCAGAGACACAGGCAGAGGGAGAAGCAGGCCCCCTAGGGGAGCCCAATGCAGGACTGGATTCCTAAGACTCCGGGATCACACCCTGAGCTGAAGGCAGATGCTCAACCACTGAGCGACCCAGGTGTCCAGGTACAAAGAATTATTTTCCCCTTGAACCATTTGATAGTAAGTTGACTGCATGGTACACTATCCCCGCCCTACCTATGACCAAGAATATTTTCAAAACAAGGACATCCTTTTACAAAAGCACAATGCACTCACTGAGATCTTCAGGTTAGCATTTTTTACGTTACAACCATCTACTCCCCGAACCCCATTCGGGTTTTACCAATTGTCCGGTGAGTCCATTACAGTAAAGGGTCCACCAGAATCCCTGGTTGTACTTCGTTGTCAACCACTTATGTCCCCCCAACCAGCAACAATTAGCCCCCCAGTCTTTCTCTAACTTTTCTGATTTTGATGCCTTTGAAAATATAGGCCTCTTACTTTACAGGCATTACCCAACTTGGGTCTTATCTGATACAAGATTGAGCTTACACATCTTTAGCAGGAATTTCTCAAGTGACACTTTATTTGCAGGCATCCTATCAGGAGCACACGACTTCAGTTTTCCTAGTTATTGACAACATTCACTTTGATCACTTGATGGTGATATCTGTCACCTTTTCCAATAAGAACTTACTCTTGTCCCTACTCCAATTAATGCATATTTTGTGGGGCAGGGGTCTCTGTAAATATCCCCTTCTCCTTACACTTGCAATTTATCCATATATTGACATTGCTAAGGGCTCATGATTTTCTATTTTATTCAAGAAGTTATAATCCATCATAATGACCATTTATTCTGATAATCAAGCTGGCTTCCGTGTCCTTTAGATGTGTCCCTGTCATTTCCTTGCCTACTGGCACAGAGTCCATCCTGTAAGTTTCCTGCCTTAGCCCTACAATCGGCCATTTCCCCCAAAGTGGAGAATAGTATCGAGTATATGAAATATAGGCTGCGTTGATTGCTATTAGAAGTCCTCTTATCTTAGCAGGCAAAATTGTGGGATATATGTAAATATACATTTGTATGTTATACAGCTACAGACAAAATTATATAGGTATATGCATATATATACATATATGTACACACATACATATTTTCATCTATACTTAGTTTTATGTCTATCTATATATGTTGAAAACCCTAAGCCTACCCCACTAAATCCAGTTCCCACCCAACACGACAGTGTTCTAGTTTCTTCTTTTTCCACATTTCTAACTCCTGACTTCAACAGTAAGAAATTTGGCTCCCAATATCCTTAAATCTCATTTGCTCTGCCCCTCAGTATCTGGTCATAGCCACTGCCCTATACCTCTGAGTATGCCCTACTCACTCTGCCATTGCCCTGACTTGTCAACACCACCCTGTGGAAGCCATTCTCACCCCCTCTTAGACTCTGCTTCCAGTTCCTGCATGGGCACCTTCCTCATCCCACGGGACTATGGATCAGACCCATGGATCGGATCCATTGGAATATGGATTGGACCCATATGTATCCCACTGGAGTATGGATTGACCCACGTCTATGCCCCCTAGGTTGTGACTCCTCACACAAGACCCCCTGCTGTGGCAATGCCTTCCTCACCCAGCTGGGTCCCTGAATCCCCATGGCAGCTGCAAGGTACCCCCCTAAGCCTACTCAGCCTGACTCCCCAGAGGGGAACAGCATTTGCCACCCTAAAATATGCCTTTTTGGCATTCGGATTATTTTAGGCTGGTTATTGTTAAGAAAAAGCACAGGAGAAACTCTGGAAACCCAGTAGAAGTGACCGACCTCTTGTAAGAGACATTTATGTTTATAAGGGAAATCTCCATTTCTTCCTGTACCAGGAAGAGGAGAGTAACTAAATCTCTGGAAACTCATCAGTGGAGAAAGTACTTAAGTCCACACAATGACCTTACCTTTGTTTGCTGCCTCTCCACACATTAGAATTGAGTGCAGGACCCTGACAGCCCTAAATCATCACCATGACAGACCCTGAGTCCTCTCTGAAGGTTCTCTGCTTCTGATGAAGTTTATTTTGTTTTTGTTTTTTTTTTAAAGATTTTATTTATTTATTTATTCATGATAGACATAGAGAGAGGCAGAGACACAGGCGGAAGGAGAAGCAGGCCCCATGCAGGGAGCCCGACGTGGGACTCGATTCTGGGGCTCCAGAATCAGGCCCCGGGCCAAAGGCAGGCACTAAACTGCTGAGCCACACAAGGATCCCCTGATGAAGTTTATTTTGAACACCATCAGTAGGCATGGAGTTGAGGTCGGAGTGACTAAATGCTTCAGTGGATAGGATGCTAGACTAGAAGTTGAGGAGACTGGCATCTAGTTCTGGTCCTGCACTTTGCCAGTGGTGGGAAGCCTGTACCACCCATAGTCTTTCATAGAAAGGGGGTGATAGGGACACCTGGGTGGCTCAGTAGTTGAGCATCTGCCTTTGGCTCAAGTCATGATCCCAGGATCCCAGGATCAAGTCTCACATTGGGTTCCCTGCCTGCTTCTCCCTCTGCCTAGGTCTCTTCCTCTCTCTGTGTGTCTCTCATGAATAATAAAATCTTAAAAAAAAAAGAGAGAGAAGGAAAAGGAGTGATAAATAAATAGAATGGTCAATAAATAAAATGTCTGATAAGAATCCCTTCCCCCGCAAACATAGTAATAGTTGTTGTGAAGATAAAGTGAAATAAGGCATTCTGAAATGTTTTTGAAAACTATAAAAATCTAGGCAACTATGATATTTTTTAAGAAAAATATTTGTCAAGAAATATTAATGGAATGCATATTTTTGGTAGGGCAATTCTATTTTCTTAATGGCTCACAAAATTGATTGACTAAAATATGTCGCAGTGCACAGAGTTGGAAATGGGTGCTGAGGAGATAAAAGGTGGGGTGTCCCTGTGGGAGTGGGGGCAGCACACATTGGACCTTGCTGCAACCAGAACTCTGTCAGCTTATGGGATGAGCTTTGAGGAATTTCCAACTTAATTCATTTGCATCTTTATTGACCAGGTAACTATAAATTTAAAAATACAACTATTCTTTTGTCTAAGTAATCTCTACATCAAATGTGGGGCTCGAGCTCATGACCCTGAGATCAAGAGTGTTCTGACTGAGCCAGGCGGGCACTCCAGTTTTATTATAAATTTTAAGAGCAGGATTCTTCCTCCTGTGATACCCCATCCCCAAATTTACTTCTCTTTATTTACCTCCTCTGTGGAAATTTCCTTTGTGTATTTACACCATTGTAGCTGCTTCTAGAACTTCCTTTTTCATAACTGTTTACTGTCTAGATATATGTAGTAACTAATTAAACTATTTCTTTTTTAAAGATTTTTATTTATTTATTCATGAGAGATGCAGAGAGAGAGAGGCAGAGACACAGGCAGAGGGAGAAGCAGGTTCCATGTGGGGAGCCCAATGCAGGACTCGATCCCAGGTCTCCAGGATCAGGCCCTGGGCTGAAGGCGATGCTAAACCTCTGAGCCACCTGGGCTGCCCAAACTATCTCCTATTTCAACAAAAGAAGCCAACTAATGAGACCTTAGAATTTGAAAATTCCTTGATTCTCCAGGCTTCTGCTTATGTGAAAGCAATGAATTTAAGTTTTCTCGTATCTTATGAATGAAATCCCTTTTTGGCATTTTTGATAGAGTCTAATGCATATTGAAATTGCCTTTCACTTATTCTTGGATGCCACAGTAATGAAATAAAAAGTACCACCAAATAAAGAAGGACCCTGAGGCCACCAGCCCTATATGGATTACATATAAAGACGAGATTCTAATGTTGCTCTATGATAGAGGGACTTAGATTCATTTTTAAAGGATTCCAGAAAAACCACAGAAAGAAATTCAATACCTTTCAAAAGAAGAAATGAGGTCAAAGGCTGAGGAAGGCAGAATTAAGAAATACCCACACTAGAAAAAGCAAAAAGCAGCACGAATATTGCAAGGAAGTGGTCAGTGCTAGCAAACAGTGGGGCAATGAGGTTGAGAAGAGGTGGAAACTGGCTCAAGGCCCCTCTTCCATTCGGCTCTCTGCTGAGCGCTGTTGAAAAGTTCTAGTCACTTCCACCTGCCCATCATCACTGCAAGGGGTTTCTTAGCGGGTGGTACCTGGGAGATGTTATGCAGGTAATGGAGCTGGGCCAATGAATGGGACAAAGAACAGGCTCCCCACAGGGTGAACCAGAGCTGTGTGGGGGCGGTGGGGAGGGCATTGATTTCAGCCAGATTGGGCACTTTTGAAGATGAATTTACCCTCATGTATCTCTTCATTCACCCATTCATTCCTTCAGGAAACAATTATTGCACATATAGGGTTGCAGATGTTTGAAACCAAAGTACCAGACACACCTAATAAAAATTGTAGGCCAAATAAAAAAATAATCTCATATTTCAGTGATATAGAAAACTTACTGATTATTAGAGATGGTGGTTCCCACATCTATGTCTTGATATCTTGATTCTCTCTAAAGACCCCCACAAAAATGGCCATGAATGAATTATTTTAAAGCACAAACCCACAAAGACTAAGAGAGCAGAGGAAAGAACCATAAAAGGGAAGGTGGAAAGCCAGTGGATGAGTCAGAATGAACTAACCAGCTCAAAGAAGCTCAACCCTAAGCTGGTAGTGGTTAGGAAGAGAGTCAGCCATTTGGTTTGTGCCACGTGCTCCCAGAAATGCTCAGCAATGAGTGACACCAGATATCCCCAAAATGGGAGTGATTGGAAACATAGGTCGGAAGTCTTTTATGAAGCAGTTAGGCCCATCTTTCTTCTCAAAGCCTGTTAGCAGACCTGTCCTGTCCTTCCCCCACCTTTGCACATGACTGGGAGGTTAGTTCCAAGCAGCACTGCCCAGCAGGGTAGCCACTGAGCAGGTGAGGTTTCTGAGCACTCAAAATGTGGTTCTTATAAATTGAGATGTGCTGTGAATGTGAAACACAGTAGATTTGATGACAGAGCACAGTACAAAACAACATAAGATGCCTCTCGGTATATTTTCTTAATATTAATGATACGTTAAAACAATAATGCTTTTGATCTATTGGGTTAAATAAAACATATGATTAAAATTCATTTCTCTTTTTTTTTTTTAATAAGACAGAAAGAACATTTAAAATTACTGCCAGGACTCTCATGCTATTTCTGTTAGTGATGCTCTAGAGAGGGTGACCTGGGGCAAGGCACAGCTGAGGAGCTTCTTCCGTACTGAAAAAGGGGCTGCTGAGGAGCATAAGCGAGTGCATTGTAGTGGGAAACCAGCTTCTCCCACTCAGATCCTAGAATGCTGACAGCTGGTCTCCCAACCAGCAGGTGGTGGGGGGGGGGGACACACATGCCCCTCAGGAGAAGCTGATCAGCATGGAAGACCTAAGATCCTAAAGCAGACCCTGCACCCCTGCCCCTAACCCCACAATATTGCACTTCTACACCTGCCAACAGGTTCCTGAAAACTCCTGCAACTTTCTTGGGGTAGGATGTGCCTCTCAGTTGGCCAACCCCTTGCTCTTGCTCTTCCACTGGGGAGACATCGCTGACTGCATGACCTACGCAGCAGACTCAGGCTCCCTGCGACACTGAACTTTGGCTGCTTCCTGCCGCCCCCCAGCCCTGCCCCAAACTGGCCTCCTTCCTTCCTGCCTCACTTCTCTACCTCCATTCTGGGTTTTCTTGAGATCATCTGTGGGATCAATACCCTGAACTAGGCTCCTCGTATTTGGGTCTGCTTTGGGAGGGGGACCTAAAGAAGACATATTTTGATAGTAGGGGTGCTTCAGGAAAACAGCCCAGTGTCTCTCTCTGCAGGGAAGCCTTGTTCTCGGCACTTTCTGGAGCCTACCTATGAATACGAGCAGGGAGCCCAAAGCACCAAACAGACATCCGAGGGAATCCTCTAATAATTCAGAAAGCAAGACAAATGTGTTGTTTTTTTTCAATGGCAATCTATATTGTGGCTCATTGTTAATACCCTGCTCATTCATAGAAACATTACTGTGCCATAAGAATCATACTAACTGCACAAAAAGATGTGTGCACGTCTGTGCTAGTCTCAACAGAAAGCTAAAACACCGGGCTGTGTGCCTCAGAGTTCCCACCTGGAGCTCTCTGAGCACCCAGGAGGTGCTGCTCACAGAGTCAGGTGCCCAAATACAGAGAGGAGATCCAGTCTCTGCTGTCCGCAGAGGCACAGTCTAAGGCAGAAGTCAGATATGAGGGGAAATGCTCTGTTGTACAAGGGAGCGAGTGGGGTAGAGTCTGCACAGCAGGAAGACCCTAAACCAAACAGGCTGGGGGAGGAGCGAGAGGAAATGTGTGTGCAGAGGGGGAGGTGGCTGGCTGCAGCAGAAGGAAGGGCCTTCCCAGCAGAGAGCACGGAGAGGGGCTGCATGCAGGAGACTGGAGCCACCTTGAGCCAGCTGCGGTGGAAGGGAAGGGGAACGTGTCCAGGAAGGGGTTAGAGGGGGCCTGGGTCTGGCTTATCGTGCAAAAGGTAACAGAAGGATCTACAGGAGCCAGGAGATCATTGAAATGCCCTGGTGATTTCACCTAAAGAGAGAACACCCCTGATGGCCACCATGCTTTTCCTTGGAGGCTGGAGGCCTCCCCTTGCTCGTCTAGTGGTCTGTGGAGGGAATGAAAACAACCACTGCCTCAGTTTGTTTTGAAAGGGAAAATACCTGGGCCTGTGGGACTGGGTACAGTGGGGAGAGAGGGCAGCTACCTGGTAACAGGGTAGAGTGTGCCTTTTGTGCTTTAAGTGTCCTTTCCACCCCAACCGCCCACGAAGACTGATATCCACTCTTTGCACCTATCACTCAGCAGCTCCAGAATAGCCCGGGGCCTCTCACCAAGGAGCTGAGCTTCAGGCCTTCCTCCTCCTGAGACTTGGTCTGTCTGGGTCCAACCTCCACTGAGGGGCAGTGGATCAGATGCTCTAATCCTGGCGGATGTGGAATTCTTCCCAAGTTTTATAACATCTTACACTAGTTACAGAAGAAAAGTTTCTAAAAAGCACTAAGAAGGGATCTAAGGGGAACATCAGGCACCTCACAGAGTGACAGGGACAAGATCTGCTGGCAACTCTCTTCATAGCACCCCTAAATCATCACACAGACACGGAGGGTCCAGAAAACCATGTCAAAGCCAAAGCAGCAAGCTATTTTAGGTGGCTGAGAGAGGTCTTCAAGGTGACCCTTAAAACCACTTCTGGACAACACAGTTGGCCTCTCTCCCATTAAAGAGCAAAACATGGGGGCAGCTGTTAGGATAAAGCTGAACTTACAAAAATAGGTGGTGGGCAAAATAGGGCCATAGCCCGCAGTGGACCAACTCCAGAATAGAGGTGGAAGGAACACAGTCTTGGGAGACACCCAGACTTAAACTCAAATCCTAGCTCTAGTAACCTTCCTGTGAGGGTTAGTTAACCTTGTCAATCCTCATTTATCCTTGAATGTAAATGGAATTAGTAATTCCCACCTCTAGTCTAGTGATAAGGCACAGAGGAGATCCTGAGGAGATCTAGTGATAAGGCACAGAGGAGATCCTTAACACTATTCCCAGCACGTGGAGGACCCAACAGATGTTAGATCCTCTTCTCCACTTTGACTTTTTCTTGGGCCAGCGTTGTTTAACACATGTGGGTCCATAAAGACTTGTTGAGTATGATGGCCATAGTGAACACTTATGAAGAGAAAGTTCTGAGTCAGCAAAAGGCATCAGAATTATTGGGCTGAAAGACTCCTTGGCTATCTACTGATGGTTTCTCATCCTTGCGCTACTTGACATTTTGGGCAGGAGAACTCTTTGTTGTGGGGAGCTGTGCTGTGCATTGTAAGATGTTTGGCAGCATCCTGGTCTCTACCAAGTGGATGCCAATAGCAGTGCTCCTTCCCCTTGCAAACCCCTGGGATGGGGGGTAAAATTACCCAGATTGAGATCTGTAGGGCTGGCTCATACCCCAGCGGTCCTCTGAACCAGTGTGCCTGGTTTGGTCCTGGATGACCATTCCCTCAAGGACTTGGTTGGCCTTGAGGAGAGATGCAATTTAGTGCTTGAGATCCACTCTGCTTCCTAAGTGGAGCCAACATTATTGAACTTACCACAGAATATTTTGTCAAACACTTAATATGACGATTTCTAAAAATCCTCAGGTGCAGGTAACTCTTGTCTCTCCAGTAGCCTGGACAGTCAAGAGTGAATATGTGAATAATGAAGGAATGTATGAATGAAGAGGGAAGACATGAGCAATTTTATTTTGTCTGTACATTGGCTGTAGTGGTTCCTTTGTTTTTTTCCACCCAAATCCCAATGTGTCTTCTTCCCTTCTGATTTCTCTTAAGGAACCTCTTCCACAGACTAGGCACTCATGGTGGGACTGTCAAAATCCAGGTCCTGCTCTCCTCCTAGGAAAGACCAAAATCCCTGGGGGATTCTTTCCTTCACATTGCTCTGCCTCCTGGTGCCAGGTGACTCAAGCTCGACCAGATACGTCTTTGTTACAGGAGTTTGAGTCCTGAAGGGCAAATGAAGGAGCAGGGGGAAAGAAGAGGAATGGATCATTCTGATATGTTGGCTTCCAAAGGGATTTGGAGGGTAGCTGCTTCATCGTCTTCCTGCCTTGAAGAGGCAGATGGGGCTCAGCATCATGAGGTGACTTTTCCTCAAGTTACTGTCAGGAAAGAATAGGGCTGATGGGGTCTTTGGGGAAGATGGGAAAAAAGAGAGAGATGGGAAATCCAGGCAAGAAGGAACAGAAGGTGTTCCTCCTGAAGGATAGTGGTGTGGGTCTGCCCATTTGTGACCCTGGGGCTGTGGCTTACCCCCTAGACCTCGGGGGTTTGGAGAAAGTTACTCAGGGCCTCACTCGTGACCCTTTCATTATGTCCTTTGGAAATGTGTGAGGCTGGGCTTCTGGGCGACAGCTTACCCTTTATTTTAAAATTTGTAATTTTTAAAAAGATTTTATTTATTTATTCATGAGAGAGAGAGAGAGAGAAAGTGAGGGAGAGAGAGAGGCAGAGACACAGTCAGAGGGAGAAGCAGACTCCTGTGGGACTTGACCCCAGGACCCTGGAATCACGCCCTGAGCTGAAGTCAGACACCCAACCCCTGAACCACTCAGGTGCCCCTTATTTGTATTTTTTTAAAGACTTATTTTAGAGAGAGAGAGAGAGAGAGCAGGAGTGGGGGCGGGGAGAATGAAGGGAGAGGGAGAGAGAGAGAATCCATGCAGGTTCCCCACTGAGTGCAGAACCCAATACGGGGCTCCATCCCACCACCGAGATCATGGACTTAGCCAGAATCAGGAGTCGGCCACCTAACCCATTGAGCCACCCAGGCACCCCAATGGCTTCCCCTTTAAAACAACAGTTACCACTACCATTACTGTTACTGGTTACTAAGCTCTGCGTGCCCTGGGCGTGAGCTCTTTGCCTGTATTTTCCCACTGATTCCTCCCCCAGAGCCCACGAGTGAGGGGCTAGTGCTTTTTGTAGATGAAGCTACTGAGCTTCAGAGAAAGGTAGAAACAGGATTTGAACCAAGATCTGACCAATGGCGAAGCCTCTGATTGCAGGCGGTGGGGACTTTCCAGCCTGAGCCCTCCAGCTCCAGGCCCCAGAGAAGCAGAAACGGAGGAGAGAGGGCGAGGTCCCCACATCCCAGTCTGGCCCAGCCCGCTCAGCTCTCTCTGCCTGCAGCTTTTTAAGCAGGACCTAACTTCTCGAACCTGATTTTGATCCAACTTTGGAAACGCAGCTGTCTCCTGATGAACCCCCCTCCCCTCCATCTGGCAGATTAACTTGCTTTTCACCTCCTCCTCCCTCCCCTGGCCCACGGGTCAGCGGGCTACTTGATAGCGCCTTGGCCAGGGAATCAATGGGTAAGGAAGGGAAAAGGAGGGAGACTTAGCTCAACCCTTGTTACCTGAGGCAGCGGCTGAAACCAAGGCCCACAAAGGAGGTTTTGTATTTCCCATGAATTTAAAATGTCCCTGTCACTCATGCTACCGAATGTCCTGAGTCGGTGATCCAAAGAGAATGCAGTCATTGTGTTAGCAGAACAGTTTATAAGGAAATACTTCACAGCATCCAGTTATGCGGTAAAAACTCAACTGCAAAGAGCTAACTACTCAGCTGTCTCTTTGTTGTGGAATGGAGCTGCTGAGAAGCCTGGGACCTTTAGGAGGCCCCAGTCACCCCTCTCTGGGGGTCCCAGTCCTGCCTTCTTTTCTCTGTGGGTCCCAGTCACACCCCTACTCTCTCGGTGCTGCTCCCTCACTCCCTACTCCACCTAGGCCTTTCTGCATGCCATTTCCAGTTCTGGTCAGGGAGCATATAAGCTTGGTTTTATTTTTATTTTTATTTTTTAAAGATTTTACTTATTCATGAGAGCTACAGAGACAGGCAGAGGGAGAAACAGGCTCTCCACGTGGAGCCCGATGTGGGACTCAATCTCAGGACCTGGGATCACGCCCTGAGCCAAAGGCAGACACTCAACCACTGAGCCACCCAGGCATCCCTAAGCTTGGCTTTAAACTTGAGATGTCTGAATGTTAGAACAGTACTGATAAATTAGAAGCAGCAAGTTGGCCTTGACACACTTGGCCATTGGGCTTAATCATGAAGCTTTGGAGAAGAAGGAAGCCATTCCAGTCCAGGGAATAATAGGTGTCTTTTCAAAATTTTTCTTTTTTTTTTTTTTTTTTCCCTCTCTCTTCTTTGTCTTTTTCCCTTCTCTAATTTTCTTGTTTTTATTTATTATCATTTTTTTAATGCTCCTCCACACAGGAGGAGGGGAGCTGCTGTCGTATAAAAAAATATTGTATCGGCTTGCAAACTACCAGTGCATTGAAGCTTTGCTCCCAAACTGACAGGCAATTCTGTTAGCTCTGGAGTAATTCTGTTTTATTCTGAGGTTGAAAGTGAAAGAAGAAGTTTCCTAATTCTGACTTGATTTCTTTTTCTCAAATTATTATTCTTAGGAACTGTAAAAGAGAATGTCAGAATTATACTTTCCACTGCTTTCTCTCCTCCTCTTAAATATTTTCTGGGGTAAGGGGAGGTTATAATTATTTTTCTAACTTTTTTTTTTTTTTTAAGTAGGATCCATGCCCAGCATGGGACTTGAGCTCACACACCTGAGATTGAGGCACATGCTCTATCAGCTGAGCCAGCCAGGTACCCCTCTAACTTTTTGTTTTTGCTTTTAATTTAAAATCAATTAATTAACATATAGTGTATTATTAGTTTCAGAGGTAGAGTTCAGTGATTCATTAGTTGCATATAACCCCGAGTGCTGTTACATCAAGTGCCCTCCTTAATGCCTATCATCCATGCCACCATCTATTCTCCTCTAGCGACACTCAGTTGGTTTCCTGTGATTAAGTCTTATAGTTTGTTTCCCTCTCTGATTTCATTTTATTTTTCCTTCTCTTCCCCATGTTCATCTGTTTTTTTTCTACCTCTGAAACTATATATATATATATATATATATATATACTATATACCACATCTTCTTTACCCATTTATCTGTCAATGGACATCTGGGCTCTTTCCATAGTTTGGCTATTATATAATTGTGCTATAAATATTGGGGTGCATGTGCCCCTTTGAGTTGCTGTGTGTATCCTTTGGGTAAATACCTAGTAGCGCAATCACTGGGTCATAGGGTAGCTCTATTTTTAACTTTTTGAGGGACCTTCATACTGTTTTCCAGAGTGTCTGTACCCGTTGGCATTCCCACCAAGAGTGTAAGGGGGTCCCCTTTCTCCACATTGTCATCAACATCTGTTGTTTCCCGAGTTATTAATTTTAGCCATTCTGATCAGTGTGAGGTGGTACCGCATTGTGGAAGGAAACAGTTGACAAAACTAAAAGACAATCTACAGAATGGGAGAAGATATTGACAAATGTCTTGTCAGATAAAGGGCTAGTATCCAAAATCTATTAAGAACTTATCAAACTCAACACCCAAAAAACAAATAACCTGGTGAAGAAATGGGCAGAAGACATGAACAGACATTTCTTCAAAGAAGACCTACACATGGCCAACAGATACATGAAAAAATGTTCAACATCACTTGGCATCAGGGAAATACAAATCAAAACCCTCTATTTTTTGATCATGAAAACTCTCAGACCAAAGTAGAGAATTTGTACTCTGGGCAAATTCAAAACTAGCAAAAGCAAGGAAATAATGGAATTAAATAGCAAAGGTGGAGGAAAACAAGACTCTCACCTTTGAATTCGTAATAATAAGGCCATCTCCTTTATATGTTGATGTGTAAATTAACAAGACTTTCATCTTTTGGGGGCCTTTGCCTCTGGCCCAGCCCCCACCATCTGCTTTTGTGGTTTCTTCCTTGGGATTAGAGCATATACAAAAGCCTTGGATGGAAGGCAGATGAGACTTGAAATTTCAGCAAACCTCATAAATAGGTTTTCAGAAAAGCCAGCAGGCCATGGGTTGCTGACATCCTGGTGGAGCTGCACATAGATGGGAAGAAGGGATGAGTGAGGACCACCCAGACCACGGAAAACACTTTCACTTAAGCCAGCCAGGGAGGAAAGTCAGCCTCAAGCTAGGAAGACCAAACCTTTAGTGGTCTGGACTATACCAGAGCTTCTCAGACTTTGATATGCCCGCAAACCACCTGGGGATCTTATGTAGATGGAGATTTTGAGTAAACTAGAGTGTAGCAGAGCTTCTGAGCTACATTGGATGCTCTACTGTGACCTTGAAATTCTTTTTTTCTTTTTTTTTTTTTTACAAATTTATTTATTTGAGAGAAAGAGAGAGTGAGTGAGGGGAGAAGCAGAGAGGGAGGGAGAGAGAATCACAAGCAGACTCTGTGCTGAGCTGAGAGTCCAACTCAGGGCTCGATCCCATGACCCTGAGATCATGACTTGAGCTGAAGCCAAGAGTTGGATGCTTAACAGACTGAGCCACCCAACTGCCCCCCTTGAAATTCTTAATAATTTTTTTAAGGATTTTCTTTATTTATTCATGAGAGAGACACAGAGAGAGAGAGAGAGGGAGACACACGCAGACACAGGCAGAGGGAGAAGCAGGCTCCACACAGGGAGCCCAATGTGGGACTCGATCCTGGGTTTCCAGGATCACACCCTGGGCCGAAGGCAGGCGCCAAACCGCTGAGCCACCCGGGCTGCCCAATTCTTAATAATTTAAACTTGAACTTGTGTTTTGTAAGCCAGGTCAGGTGGTGCAGATAGCCCGCAAGAGCAAGGAGGAGATACTGCAGTACATGATGAATATGCATATGAATATGCATGATCCCTGTCTCTTGCTGCCTTATTTGCATATGTAGAATAATGGAGATGCTCACTAGTACAGAATTCTAGTGGGAATTTTGCAAATCTCAAAGAAAGAGTAATGTTATGTCTGTGGCTTAAGAACGTTAAGGATGCCGGCAGCCTTAGAACCAGAATTTGCTGTGAATACAGAAAGAAATGTAGTTCTAAGAATCATGAAGGACTAAGAAACTCTAGCATATCCTTTCTGTTACTTCTTTATCTTAGCCAATCATTTATGCCCAAAGTGATGCCACAGAAGGGAAGTTCCATTTCCTTTCAGTTTGTCCTTATCAGGGGGGCAGAAGGCAGAGATTGTTGATAGAATGTGTACTTATTAAGAAGTAAAATAATAAGAATAATTGAGTTGCTTTGTTCAGCGTTTCCTCTCTCAAATAAACAAATAAAAACCTTAAAAAAAGATAAATGGTAAATCTGTGTATTTTAAAGTCTGAATATTTCTTTTCTTAGAATGAAATTAAATGGCAAATATAAACATTGCTAGTTGAGAGGCTGTGGAAGACAAGGAAAGGCTTCCTCTTTTGGTACCTTCAGTGGTCCTTTTTTCCTCCTTTTGAACAAGGCACCTAGAGTTTTATTTTGTGTTGGGCCATATAAATCATAGAGCCAGCCTGGCTCATACATGATGCTGGCGTTCTTGGTCCACAGATCACGTTTTGAGAAGTGAGAGCCTAGACCAAGGTGTTGAAGCCCAAAAGACCTGGGATCAATTGTCAACTCTATCACCTGCTAGCTGCTTTTGTGATCTTAGGCAATCCTTTAAGAAATGTGTAAAAGAAAGGCAAAACATATTTTTATGACTTATCAGTAATGATCGTCTAACTTGGTATGTGATACTTTTGCTTACATACTAGAGTTTTCTCATCTATGCAAAGTGGATCATAATTCCTCCCAGGCAAGAATTCAAAAGACAATCCCCTTCTCTAAACTCTTCTTGCCCTTGGCAGAGCCTGGAGCTGAGTGAGGGGTCCATCCCTCCTCTATTGACCTTTTAGTCCTTCTGCTTGCTTATAAGCTCTTTGAGAACTGAGTCATGCCATGCCTCTGTCCTGAACCCCTGCCTGCACAGCCAACCTCTACCATGGACAGTATCAATAGTATTATAAGGTAGATGTTTACTATTGGATAAATACATATACTCTGCTTCAACCAAGAAATGTGCCACCATTGAAATACAACACATTCCCTCCAGATTCCTACCATCTGTCCCAATATTAAGAGATTTCCGGGATCCCTGGGTGGCGCAGCGGTTTGGCGCCTGCCTTTGGCCCAGGGCGCGATCCTGGAGACCTGGGATCGAATCCCACATCGGGCTCCCGGTGCATGGAGCCTGCTTCTCCCTCTGCCTGTGTCTCTGCGCCTCTCTCTCTCTCTCTGTGACTATCATAAATAAATAAAAATTTAAAAAAAAAAAAAAGAGATTTCCTTCTTGTTTTCCTATTCAGATCATACTTATCCTTCCAGGGGCAGCTATGTGAATTTTTGCTTTGAGACTCTAGAGGAACTGATCCTATCTCTGGCTCTGTTTTCCTATCAGCATCTTGGTTACACTCTCCATTGGTATCAACTCAACTCTTGTGAATGAATACGGCCTTTCCAGGCTTTCCCACTACCCAATCAAAGAAATACATCTGCATCCAAGAACTCCCAGCAGAAATCCTGCACTTTGTTCTGACTGGCTGCCTCCTGAACCAATTCTAATGGTGAAGGTCATACTAGAGGTTGGGGATCTTAAACATGAGATTACCTAGAAACTATTCACGTTGACAAGATGAAAGCCATTCTATTGATCCATTTAGGACATGCAGCTAATCCCAGACAAATAAAACACCAGGGACAGGTGGTAATAAAATAGCCATTGGTAGACAACCTGAGGGTTCTCCATCCTCCCTATCATGGCTCTGTTAGTAAATATTTTCTCTTTTATGGCTCCATAGCTAACTAGGCCCTTTGAAATAATAGCTCAGCTCTCTTATTTTAAATATAAGGAAATGGAGCCCTGTGGGGAAAAGGGAGGGCCCTGCACAAGATCACATATCTAGTTAGTGGCAAAGCTGGCACTGGAACACACTGCTTCCAACATAGTTAGCTCTTAATCATACACACTCTACTGCCTTGTGGTGCCATTTAAGGACGTTGTATTTATATATTTTCTCTCCTTGCAGACACTGACTTTTCAGGGGGCCAAAGACAGTATTCATCTGCACTGCAACTTTTAGTTCAGGATTATAGTGAAAATTTAGCGAAGGATTATAAATGTATTAAGCAGCCTTAATAATGTGAGTAGGATGAGCAAAAAATTGTTAAGCACCAAAGTGCCAAGCAGAAATCAAACATTAAGTTAAATGATTATTATTGATAAGTTATTACATTGTGTTGTGACCAGAGGGAGAATGTTTTGCCTTTTCTTTAAGTAAGAATGATACAAGAATTTAACCTTAACGTCCCAGACTTGTGAATAGTTTCTGTATATCAGAAGTTTTTCATACCAACTATATCACCTTTATTATATGTATGTATACTTATATGTCCATATCTAATTATCTATCCACCTTTATTTCTTCTTTAAGAAATTATCTGTGCTCAGAGAAATGAAGTTGTAATCTTGAAAATGTCTAAAACTTTGAACTATTGTCTAGTTTTATCTGTGAACTGAGAAATTTGGTGGAACCTGCTCCAAATTCTTGTCTCCATTTTTTCCAAGGTACTGGTGAAGTGAGATTCCTTTTTAGCAAATGGAAAAACAGAAGGAGTGCCACATCACAAATGACATTTGAAAAAAAAAAAATCCTAAAGATCATTGGCTATCATCTGAAGCACCTGCTGCCTCAGGCAACCGGGCAATTCCTGCGGGTGGGAGAAGGCACAGGGATCTCTGACACCTCTCCAGGGCCTCACTCCCTAGGAGATGTCTGTACCTAATTTGGGCCTAAGATATCCCTCCACACTTCCCTTTGTCTTCCTATTTTCCAACTCTACCTTTTCATCATACCTGTTTTTACGTTAGGAAAATTTCTAGTTTCTTCCAAGTATAACCCGGATGATGTCAAGGTGTAGCCTGCCCCCCTTGGTCATTCCTACCACCCCACAGCCTTCAAGGCTGAAGTTTGCTCAGGAATTTTTGCTAATTCCCAGGGAACTGCATTCAGAACCTCCTCTATTGGGATGCCTGGGGGGCTCAGTGGTTGAGGGTCTGCCTTTGGTTCAGGTCGTGATCCTGGGATCCTGGGATCAAGTCCCTCATTGGGCTCCCCACAAGAAGCCTGCTTCTCCTTCTACCTATATCTCTGCCTCTCTCTGTGTGTGTCTCATGAATAAATAAATAAAATCTTAAAAAAAAAAAAAAAAGAAAGAAAAAAAAAAAGAAAAGAAAAAAAAAACCCAACCCACCTCTGTCCACAAGGGTGACTTCCTCCTATCATCCATTCTGGCCTTAACATCCAGCCAGCGATAAGAAAGCTCTCAAGTTTTCCCAGAAGGATCCACTTTCACAAAGAAGCATCAGTGAGCAAAGTGGACTTTATTAAAGACACTGGTGGGGTGACAAAGGGCAAGCGAGGTGCCAGCCTTCCCCATGGCCAAAATGTAAGCACCCCCTTCCGTGATTGTATTACAAATTCTCTCCTGGGCCAGGTGTTCTCAAGTCTTTCCCTCAAGCCCCCATTCCTCCCCTTCCTTCTTGTCTCTCTGCTGGCAGCCCTCTGGCCCTCTCCTCATCATTTAAATTCTCTTCTTTTTATACAGAACAATTCAGTTCTCCCAAATCCCTGTCAGCCTGCACACCTCACACTTTCCTGACACGACACATGGGTGATACCTTCCTCTCTCATAATCATCTCTCGAGAGGGTAACAGCCGTTGTTTGTTTTCAATCAAACTGGAGTTACTTTCTCTATGAAGGGTTTCCTGAATTTTCCCTCTGAATTTCCAACATTTCAACAAAATCCCTTTTGACCTCTTGATACTTTTAAGATATAATTAATGAGATAATTTATTTGACGGCATCTAGCTAGCCAGCCAGCTAGCTTTCTCCCTCTATGTTAGCGGCATATATAACAGCACTGTGATGCATCTGTGCGGGCTCAGGAGAACTGCTCATGCATATCCCTCTCTATCTCTTCCCAAAGCCGCATTCAGCGGCTCCCTGTTGGAATCTTGGGGTAGGGCGGGCTCCGGGCAGGAGAAGGAGTGGGGATCCCTTAGCCTGCATTAGGTCTGAGAGGTCATGAGATGTCCCCTTGAGTAAGACAGAGGGGTCTCTGTGTGGAAGATCCACCAGTGATGAGAACTGTTGTGACCCAGACTCCCCATGCAGATGAGAACATCCCAGAAGAGCTCGCTCCACATCTGCTCCACCAGGTGCTTTATAGGCATCGGATATGGGGTTGCCATGGCCTGTGCACCTGCTCTTATTCTCCTTTTTGTTCTCAGAGAGTTGGATGTCCTGCTTGTCAATAAGTGACTCTAAGGTGTTGCCAGATTTCAGCTCAGGAAGTTGAGAAATGATCCCCTCCTTCTCTTTCTCTCAAATTTGGAAATTCTCTTCCTTGATGACTGGTGTCTCCAGACACTCATGGACATGGAGGAGGAGGAGTGTAGCAGTCTTCACCTGCTTCTTGCAGGGCATCCCCCAAGAAAGGCCTCTGGTGAGTCGGTAGAAAGGAACACCTGTGGGAGAACCAGTGGGAGAGGGGTGGACGGGACTGCAGGAGCCGCAGGCTCCAGGGAAGGCTGAGCAGTCTGGGCCTGAGACTGTGGACACAGAAGAAGCCAGCCGCCCGGGCTCTCTGCACAGGAGTGCCCAGTCCAGGGCTCAGTAGGACTGGAATCTCGTCCTGTGAGTCCAAGTTAAGTGGAGGCCAAGGTGGAGCCGGGAGGTGAGGGAGCAGAAGACAGTCAGGTGAGTCGGTGATTCATGGGTTGGAGGATCTTTCCCTAAAGAGCTGTTCTAGTTAGCCTCTGCAAGATCTCTTGGCTCTGATCTTCATCACATGTCCCCTGGGCTCCTGTTTTCCCAGTTTGGATCACTTGCCCAGAAGGGGCTGACCTGAGCTAGCACCCAGTATCTCTGAGGAAAGGGTGATTGACTTCTTCCCTTCCTTCCTATATCCTTTTTCCCAGCCTGGCGTGTGTCGGCCAGGGTCCCTGCAGTGTCAGGTACAACCTGCAGTGACAGCAGGGAGACACCTAGGGAGGAGACTGTGGGAGAAGGCCTTGGGGTGAGTGAAGGAATCTGGTGACACTGGGGACATGGTGACTGTGTACTTGGCTGGCCATCCTGTGTCCTGCAGGGCTCCTGGCTGTAGCTGGTGTCCCTAGTCTTCTGCAGCCACCTGGAGAAGCCCCCTGCTAAAGGTCTTTCTCCGCAAACTTTCCACGAAGATTGCCGCAGAATGACCAGGCAAGCTGGACTTCCTGTGTCGTGGGATGATACTGTTCCTGCTGTGTCCCCCTGGGACACCCAGCTCCCCTGCTGCGGCCTCCTCTAACCTGGGCCTCCTCAACTCTGGCCTCTACTGTGCATCTGGCCCATCACTGTCCTTTTCTTCTCCCTCTCCATAGAGTGTCTCTGCCACTGGATCTTGATTTCTTAACCGCTTGCTTCTCACTCCATGATGTGACATTTCTTCCTAGCCACAAAGCTTGCCCAGATGCTAAAACCTATTATCCAACCAAACTGGGTCCCTGACCCAATCTCCTCATTTCACCTCACCTCTTCAGGTTCTTAATCTCTCACCTAGTGAAAAAGCCATAGTTGCATTTGTTAGCTGACAGTTGGAGAGGTGAGGGGAAGGGCCCAGCCTTGATAAGCTCCCATTTTTGTGATGGATCCCAGTTTGCTTCCCCAATCTAGAAAGTCTAGAGGCTCTTGGCCAGGGAAGAGAGTAGACCCAGTCTCTGGCCCTGGGATTGAGTGGATGGCCCTGGCTGTAGGACCAACTCACAAATCTCCACTCTGGGCCCATCGTGCTAGAGCCACTCAAGTCTCCCTTGGAGCCAGGCTGGCTAGACTCCGGGCTGCCAAGTCCAGCTTCAGTCTGACAGACTCCAAGCTCTAAGCAGGTGGACTTAGGTCCTAAGCCCGAGGTCAGGGGCCCGTCTTTAGGGCTATAGCATGTACGTGTAATGAAAAAGCCACTGGAGCCTTCTGACCTAGCAACATCGTCCTTTCTACTTAGAGGAGTGGAGGAGATCCCACAGTGTGGCTCTCCTGGCTCCCCCCAGGCTGTTGGCCCACCCGAACTCTGAGATTGTGGTCCTAGAAAAAAAACCCTTAGCTCCTGTCAAGTAGGGCAGGCTGATAGCCTAGGGTCTGGGAAGACTCATTTCTGCTTTTAATAATCTAGTCAATAACATTGTAATCCATCATTTCATTCGTCTTTCAGGATGACTTGTAATTTTTTTCTTGAAAACTAGGGATAATATAGTGGATAAAAGAAATTGAGGAAAATGGGTGGGAGGTGTTGTGTGTCTGGCTAAGCGTCGGGCTGTGTTTGCTGTTTGCTGTAACCGTACATACACGTCAGAGGCTAACCTTCTCAGGTGTCTTTGTTTGTGTCACCCCTGTTGTTTCGGGGTCTCCCTAGAGACTTGTTAAATATTGTCTGAAACACAGAGTTCTTTCGGTTGTATTCCCCTGCTGTATAGGAGCCCTGCTGATAGGGCGGTGAAGTGTGGGGAGGGAGGAAGTGCTCTACGTTCCCATGATGAGGTCCCAGTCTCTAGTGAGCCTGTGTCCTGGGGTGGTGGCCCTCCCCAGTGCTTCTCAATTGCATTGCTTCTTCCCTCTTAGGTGAGACAGGAAGCCTGGTGAGGGAGGGGCCTATTTTCTCTCAGGTCCTTTGGGCTCTGGTAAAAACCTGAGGAAGTTGGGCCCTCTTGAGGGCAGGTCTTGTGAAGAACAGATGATGCTGGGTGTATATAAAAATGGCTACTCTCCCCTCCTCTGGCTGGAAACACTAGGGCATTTTTGTCTGCTCTTCATTGCGAATCTGGTAGGGCTCCTGGCGATAAAACTCATGATGGTGTGGGGTTCCCCCTCTGACCGCCCACCCCTTAGAATTTCCAATTCTCAGGCTCATCCACACTGAGCCTCCAGCAATTTGCCAGCCACAGTTTAGGTTTTCCTGCCCTAGTGCTCTGTCCCTTGGAGATCTCTGCTCCCAGATTTCTGCTCCAGTGAAGTGTGATTCTCTGTATCTGCCTTTCTGTCACCTCAGTTTTAAGGGTGGCTGTTGGTCCTATGATTTCAGTTCGATGGCATATGAGTTTCTGTTTTGTTTTTTTGTTTGTGTTCTTGCATGGACAGGAAAGATAACTTCCATCTCCCTACATGCTAGACTGGAAATTAGAAGTCTCTTGCCATCATTTAATTAGATTTTTCCAAACTGAAGTTAGAAGATACTCAGTGACCCTCTATTAGGTATGCGTTTCCCTGCTGGTGATCTTTTTCATATTCCTGAGGCTCATCAAAGGTGATGTGGTGCATTAAAACACCTCAGAGACAGGCCATGGGTCCCCTAGGAAGTCATTATTAGATCCTAGATTTTGCTTCTTTCCATAGTCATAACCAGTTCGGATTTCCATACCCAGGGGTTAGTACAAGACCTGTCTCAAGTGACGAGAGGGCAGCAACCAGGAGAAACACTCTAGTCTTACTCTGTTTCCAGCACTGGCTTTTCCTCCGCTTTTCCAACTTTCGCCCATATGGGAAAATACAAGAGTCCACAAAAGCAGGAAAACTCATTTCAGCTCATTGCTGAATAAAGATAGAGTGATCAGGGCATATTTGACCAGAAAATGTTTTCACATGTGTTCTGTCCACACCCAGGGCCCATAGCCTGGTACTAATCCAGACTCTAATTTGTCTTATACAGACTGCAGGTGGTGCTGACACGAGACACAAAGGCAGTGGGGCTCCCCAGGGTTACACACACCAAGTGTTGCCCCACACACACCTGATTTTGGGGGCACACTATGCATGAATGTACTGAGACCTTAGTGGTGGAGACCATCACAGAGTCCCCAGAGCCCAGCTTCTTAGATCACAGATTACTCTCTGGTGTCAGGGACTGTGTATGGGCCTCCTATTCCTGGAGGCAGCCCTTCACGGGAAGCTTTAATTCTCCAAATCACCCCAGAATCTCCAGGTTTGGGGCAAGGCCCCTTGGTAGGGGAGGAAGAGTGAGTTCAAGCCTTTGAGGACTTTCCATTATCCCTGGAAACCCCAACTGAAACCAACTTTTTCCCTTGTGACCAAAGGAACGGGTTTGGGGTTCTTTAGGAATGCCAAGGGGCATTTTAGGGTCTTGGGGCAGCTGCTTCTCCATGGCTCCTGTGAGCTTCAGACTCTGTTCCTTCCACAGGAAGGAGGGTGCTGGTTATCATGCAGTTTAGGGAGTGTGGCTGTTCTTGACTATGAAACGGAGTTTGGACTGTCAGTGACAGATGGTGGTGATTCCCCTCCGTAGAGATCTTTTATACCTACTTACGTTCCTGCAGGTCATTTGCTCGTGCTTGTCACAGGGTAATTTACTAAGCAATTTATTGCTGCTTCCTACTTTCTGCCAGAAGAGACTGTCAAAGGGAAGAAAAGGTAATTTTGTCCTCTTTTCCAGAGAATTTCGGGGCTACTGATCTTAAGGGTGGTTTATTAGTTATTTGTTGCTATATAATGAATTATTCCAAATATTAATATCTTCTTTTTTTAAGATTTTATTTATTCATTTGACAGAGAGGGAAAGAGAGCACAAGCAGGGGGAGCAGCAGAGGGAGAGAGAGAAGCATCTCCCACAGAGCAGGGAACCCGACTCGGGGCTCCATCCCAGGTGGGATCATGACCTGAGCCAAAGGCAGACACTTAACCACCTGAGCCATGCAGGTGCTCCCAGATCTTAGTATCTTAAAACAAGGAACATTTATTTTCTCACAGTTTTAGTAAGTCAGGGATCAGCTGCCTCGCTGGCTCACAGTCCCTCACAAGGCTGAACCCAAGGTTTGGGCCCGGGTTGCAGTGTTATCTCAAGGCATATCTTGGGGAGGATCGCTCTGCTTCTAAACTCGTTCACATGGCGTTTGGCAAGCCTCGAGCTCTTTTTGGCTGTTGTCCTAGCTGTCACCTCCTTGCCACATGGGATTCTCTGTTGGGTAGCTTACAGAATGGCATTCGGCTTCCCTCAGAGCAGTGAGAGAGAAAAGGGAGGGAAAGCAAACAGGATAGATGTCACTGTTGTTGGGTAAGCTAATTTTGGAGGTGTCATTTTACCCCTTCTGCTGTTTTCTGCTTCTTAGGGGTGAGTCACTAGGTCCGGCCCCCAATCCAGGGGAGAGGATTACACAAAGTGTGAATAACAGGAAGCGGGGATGGCGGGGAGTCCTCTTGGAGGCTGCTGACCACCAGTTGTTGATTTGTGTGTGTGTGTGTGTGTGTGTATGTATGTGCATGTGTGTGTGTTTCCCAGCCCAAGTCAGAAGTTACATGGCATTGGTAGCACGACTGTATTTAGGCTCTTATGTGGGAGGTGAAATTAGCTGTGTGTTCCTTAGAAAGAGCAGAGAGTGTGCAGATGGAGTCACTGGGTTGAAAGAGGAGTGGCCTGAGATTGCAGAGGCTCCAGGGACTTGAGGACAAATGGGCAGAAGAATCCACATGCATCAATGTCTTGTGTGTGAGGGCCCCAGTAGAACCGGGACTTCTGATGGGGTGAAGTGATGCATTTGTTGGGGCACCGAATATCAACAGCATAGTCTCAGGAGCTGGGTACAAGCCCCAAGGCCCCTCAGATAGCAAAGAAGCTATAGAGCCTCTTAGTGCCCCAGGAGTCCTTTTCTATTTATTTGCCTTAAGCAAACAAACAAAAAAAAAAAAAAAAAAGGAAATCCTATTGCCTACAACTGAGAAGTCCGGGATTAGGGTGGCAATCAGGCATCAGCGTGCTGTTCCCCCTCTATTGTTTGTCTGCATTATTCCAAATGTTCTTCATTTTGTTCTTCATTTTCAGGCTTTGTGTGGTACCAGGATGTCCACCAGCAAGTTCCGACCAAAGCCTTCCAGATTCAAGTGCCCCGGAGAATGTGGCGGCTCTCACAAAAGTCTCTACGAAATCTCATTGTCATTTGGACTCCAGCGGGGCCACACAGTCATGTCCTAATCTCTCGCCCGGGACGCAGAATGCTCCAGTGGGCGAGGCCAGGCCACATACCCATCTTGGCTAAGGAGGGTCGTGGAGGGACAGTTCTTTCTGTACACGGGCTAAGACTGCAGAACAGAGATAAATTCCCCAGAAATGTGTATTGTTCAATCAAGACATAATTGAATTCCACCAGTAGAAATGGTAACTCCAAACATAACATTTTATTGCCTTATTGGATAGTATACTGATTGTATACATCTATTGGCAAATTCCTCTGATCATTCGTGATATACTCTGTATAACCCCGGTTCTCATCCACTTATTCAGTCTTAACATCTCACTTGACATAATTAATTAATGCTTGAAGTATGTCTTTGACACATTCATTTTGTATTTGTGTGTAAGTCATGTTTGCAGTTTTTCAAGAATTGTATTTTAGGAAGTGAGAGGTGGTCACTTTGTTCCTTTTAACTACAATTCTCATTTTCCTTTAAAACCACCTGGTTATGGGGCACCTGGGTGGCTCAGTCAGTTAAGCATCTGCCTTCAGCTCAGGTCCTGATCTCAGGGCCCTGGGATCAAGCCCCAAATAAGGTTCCCTGCTCAGCAGGAAGTCTGCTTTTCCCTCTCCCTCTGCCTTCTGCTCCTCCTGCTTGTGCTCTCTTTCTCCTCTGTCAAATAAATAAATAAAATCTTAAATAAATAAATAAAACTACACGGATAATATGTATCCTCAGAAAAATTGTAGCTTTAAATTTGCTGAACATTTCAAACAACTAGCCATCCAGGTTAGTCAGACTTGACCTTGGACCCTTCAGCCCCCAGCCAAGCTGCTCAGGCAGATGCTGTGCAGAACAGAGATGAGCCATTCCTACAAAGTCCTGAGCAAATTGTAGGTGAGTGGGCAAAATGAATGATTGTTATTCTAAGCCACCCAATTTGGGCTTCATTTGTCACAGTGATAAATGATGGATACAAAAGGGCTTTCCTTTAAATATGTCTTTGTCTGAAAATTTGACAGCAAACACATGTTATATTAAAATTCTTTTAAAATATGTATCTGGGGGAAAATTAAAATTAGAAACATAGCAAAAGTTTCTATTTGTATTTCCCTTACTGATATCTTAAGCGAGCTTCAATTTCCAAGTCATCTTATCATCAAAAGGCATACTAACACAAGTAAGGACTTGTGGGGGGAAGCTATTTTTTCTTCCTGTGTTCCTCAGGAGTGGCTTGGGAAGATTGACGTTCCTCATGACCACAAAAAGCCACAGTTTTGGAAGGCTGGTCCTTGGTGTCTCCTGCCTCCTCTAAGTTTGTTTGTTTGTTTTTAAGATTTATTTATTTATTTATGATAGACATAGGGAGAGAGAGAGAGACAGAGTTACAGGAGGAGGGAGACGCAGGCTCCATGCCGGGAGCCCGACGCGGACTCGATCCCGGGACTCCAGGATCGCGCCCTGGGCCAAAGGCAGGCGCTAAACCGCTGAGCCACCCAGGGATCCCCCCTCCTCTAAGTTTGAACTTGAAGACACCTCTGACTCACTTTGACATGAGATAGGTGGACCACATCAGTCCTCATCTCTACCCTTTCTTTATTCTTCTACATGTGAGTCCATTAAGCTCATATGTCTGTAAGTCGGACTCTAGGTCTTTCTGTCCAACGCTGCATCAACTACAAGAAAAATGAGAAGCAGATAGCTTTCTGAGATGGACTTGCCTTCTATTGCAGCATAATCAATTATTCTTGCTGTCTCTAGCCTGGGGATAAAAAGAGTGGAACAGAGAGAAAAAGGAGAGGCTTGTGGGCAGAAACTTTAGGCTTGGTCAGAGGTCAAAGAAATATAGCTAGTTGAGCTTATGAGTCTGGTCTGCTGTCCAGAGCTACGTACATGCCTTTAGAAGCCTCTCAGGGAGTATTAGGGACAAAATATTGGGGCAGAGAGTACAGCAACTGACAGAGTTTATTGCTGAAATTATTCTTGATTTGATACTTACAGGCATGGGAGTAGTATTTGAGCCTATAGAGAAATGTGTCCTCAGATACGTTGTTAAATACCAAATGTATTCAGAAAAATTTTCTTATCAACAGAATGAACAAACTTTGTATAGTTTCATATTGGTTCTTTGCCATCATTATAAGTAATTCATGACCATCTTTTTTAATTGAAAGATACGGAGGAATACAAGGAAAGAAGAAGGAAAACAGTGTCTCCCGGTATCATCACCTGAACACATAAGCACAAATAACATTTTGGCAGAAACTTGATCCTTTTTTTTTTTTTTTTTTAGAAACTTGATCCTTAATGTGACATACGATGACATGGTTGGTGAGTAATAGCACTGGGATCTCAACACAGAACCAATTGTCCTTGCACATCTGAATCTGATATCTCCTGGTGTCCTATATATACATCGCTAGTGCTGTACCTGGTCTTCTCTTTGATGTTTACTTTGCCATGAGTTCCATTTATTTGTGTGTCTCTATCTCCTACCTTTCACATGATTGTAGGACAGGGAAAGTTGAAGAGAAGCTGAAAAACAGTTTCAGATTGAAGGAGACTAAAGAGAAATGAAAAAACACCATGTGTGATTCTGAACTGGACCCTTTTGCTGCAAAGGACATTTATCAAGACAACAGGTAAAACTTGAATGGTATGTGTGAATTAGGTGGTAGTCATGTTTCAGTGTTAACTTCCTGATTGAATAGCTATGTTGGGTTATGAAAATGTCCTTAGTTTGTAGGAAACACATCAAACATTTGGGGGTGATGAGGTGTTATGTAAACAACTTACTCTCAAGGGTTTGAGGAAAAGTAATTTCTTCTACTGTTCTTGCAAGTTTGAGGTTGTTTCCAAACAGTGAAAACAGAGGTAAACCAAGCAAAAATAGGAAGTGAAAGCTGGGAACAAAGTAGGGGAGGAGTAAGAGAGATGGACTAAAATAGCTCTGGGAGAAGAGGAGGAAGGATTAAGGAGAATTAGTCTATTTAGAAGACTGGGTAGGGTAGGAAACAAGAAGCTGACAGAGTTGACAGAAACTAAAGGTGGGGTTGGCAAGGATTGGGAGAAGTTGGCATGTTAACAGAGGAAAGGCTGGGTATGTGGAAAGATGAAGAAAAAAAAAGAGGGTGGGGAAGAAAATGAATATATATTGCATGGCTTCTCTGGGCACTTAAATCCCATTTAACTCTTACATAGCTAAGATGAGAGTTTTATACACAGTTTTAAAAAATGAGTAAACTAGAGCTGAAGAAGTTAAGTAACTAGCCCAAAGTAATACAGCTGATAAGCAGAACCAGCATATAAATAGCAGTATATGTGATTTCAATGGCCCTGGGATAGTAGAGAAATGGTCTCATTGGGTCAGATAAGGGAGAGAAACTTTTTCCCCCTCAGGGATTATAGTGGACACAGAGACCAGCTGAGCAAATGATCATGAGAGTTTGGAGGTTGAGACTGAAACCAAGATTTGAATAACCTGAAGAGATGTGTTACTTGAAGTCATGAGACAATGACAGAAAAAAGGAAGAAAAGAGAAACATTGAGAAATGAGACTATTACACAAGGGCTGGATCTAGTAACTTGCTTCTAATCAATAGAATACAGCAAAAATGACATGACATCACTTTGGTGATTAGGTTGCAAACAGTGGTAACTGCCACCTTGCTGGCAGACCCTTTCTTCTTGGTTTCAGTGAAATAAGCTGCCATATTGGGGAGGCCCAAGAGTCAAAGAACTAAGGGCAGCTTCTAGTTAACCAGCAAAGGATGAAGGCCTTAGTTCAACAACCTTGGAGAAACTGAACCCTGCCTACAACCACGTGAAGCAGATTCTGTGCCAGTGGAACTTTGCCTGAGTCTCAGGCCCACCCTATGATTGCAGCCTGTGGGACTTTGGTGTGGAGGACCTGCTAAGATGTATCTGGATTTCTAAGCCACAGAAACTGAAATAATAATGCTTGTTTTAGGTGGCTAAATTTTGGCAGATTGTTGATACTCATTATTTAAGGATTCCACACTGCAAATTCACCTACTCACTCAGACTTATGAGTGACTTCTAAATCAATACTCATGGCGCTTTCAGGGTCATTTGTGGACATGTGTAGAATACTGAAAGCTTTGAATTGCCTGCTGTGCATGTTCCTAGCTGAGGTCAAACAAGGCAAGGTTCTGCTTCTTGTTTTGGTTTCATACAGTAAACACGTGTTCTTTTCAGGCTCAATTTAGTGCCATGTTCTGTGCATTTTTGTGATTTTTGTTGTTGATTTCTCTGTTTTAAATGGTCTCCAAGCACAGAGCAGAAATGCTAGTGTTCCTAAGCACAGGAATTTCTCCTTAGGGCAAAAATTCATGTACCAGATAAACTTCAATCAGGCATGAGTTATATTCAGGCTGTTGACTGCGAATTCATTGTTAATGAAGCAGTGAAAATATATTAAAGCGTATTTAAACAGAAACACACATTAAACAACGTTATGTATTGATCATTTCATGGGAACAATATGATCAGCGGCCCAAAGGAGCCTGACCCTGTAACTGAGGAGCAGTAGGTCAGCATTTGCTAATTCAGCCTTCTCAGTGACTTTATAGGACATAACTACCTCAAATAAGGAGAATTGACTATAATTTGTTTTGTAGTAATAGATAATGAATACAGGCAACAATGGGAATTGAGTTCACCAATCTAAGGAGGAAGACTTTCACAAGGAGGGTATGAACTAGCAGCAGGGTGCAGGCCCCTTTCAAGGGGTAAGGCTAGAGAAGATAGTAGTTGGCAGTGACTGGTGCCTGCCATCTAAGTTATCATTAAAAAGATCATATAGCAAAAAGAAATAATTTTTTCCTGACCTAAGGGACTTATTTTGGATGAATGTGAGTGAAATTCTAGAGGAAAATTAGCCTCACAAAGCAATCTCTTTGCTCTGCAAAACCCACAGCAGTGTGGGGATTGGTCTGTACAACCAAAAGGTCCCAGCTTAATTAAACTCTCCGCGACCGTACAGGGTGATGGAACCCGGGGTGGCTCTGGCAAGCACACTGATGCTGCCAACTCAGGGAGACGGTACAACTGCAAGAGAAGCTGTGGAAGAAACAGCCCCTTGGCTGTGCCTTGACACAGCTTTTCTATGATCTATGGCTGAAAACTTAACGTTTTATTTTCCTTACTTTTAACTTCAGAACATAACATATTCAGTCTACAGCCATACCACACTGAACGTGCCCGATCTCGTCAGAACATAACATATTCTTTTCAATTTTGGCTTCTAATGAGACTCCCCACTTCATCCTGGATCCCTACTCCTAGAGCCACCCCATACCCTAACTAATGAGTGTGCCAAATCCCTGCATATGCATGCATCTTATATAATATGTAGCATTGGTATCCCCATGTGTAGGTTTAGAAGTTACATACATGACACTATTGAGGTTTTTGAGTTGTATTGAGTTTTTCTTTCTTGTTCCACTCTACCTCTAAGTGTGGCTCTATGAATGCGTAGTTTGTTGCTTTCTAACAGCTGTAGAGTATGCCACAGGGTGTATTCATCACTCTCTACTAATCGTCTCCCCCAGTGCTGGACTCCTAGCCTTCTTCCAGTTCCCATTAATATTGTTAGGGAAAGGGGGAGGATGAGTACAACAGTTTACCTTGCAGTGTCATGCCCTTCATTTGACCATAATCACTTCTCCGTCTTCTCTTGTCCTTCTTACCTTCATTGGGTACCAGGACTCATACCTAGATCGTGAGAACATGCAATGCCTTGCTTTCTGTAGAGCAGCTGCCCATTTGATTACTCAAACTACTTTTGGAGAGGCAGAGATACAGATTTATTAGATTTTTTCCTTTTTCTTTTCTTTTCTTTTCTTTTTTCTTTTCTTTCTTTTCTTTTCTTTTCTTTTCTTTTCTTTTCAGCACAGGGGTTAATTCCCAAGTCTGATTTTGCCTGAAGGCTGTACAAGTGGTGGTGGTTGGGGGGAACCCAAAATTAAAAATAAAATGCCATCTAATGTATTTTGATTTTAAAGTAAACACATGCCCCCAAAAGGCAAAGGACAGAGAAAGGAGAAGTGGATAAAAATCAAGTAACCACAAAAGCCAAAAGTAGTATTGTCCTCAAGTACCAAGTGCCAAGCTACACTGACATCCACATAAGTCTTCTGCAGAAGTGAAGCTACAGAAAGATTCTCAGTGACACGGAGAAAAGAAAGCCCATGACTTGTGGAATCAATTTTTATTTCTGAATTATAACAGAGAGGCTATATATATATTTTTTATATGGTGTTGTTACATATCTTTATATTATTAATCCACGCTATTTAGAGAGAAATTATTTACCAAAACAGTCTAATAGATACTTTATTCTGAGCAATCTAATACATGGTAGAAAAACTTTTAAATATATAAAAGATTAGTTTGTGCACATCTAAATGTTTCTAAGGGAGCAAACTACTGCTGAGGCATTATGACTAGATGAGTTGCGAACGCAGTGCCATAACCAAATACTTAAAATGACATCTTAATAACACAAAAGCTTAGAGTAGTGACTTCTTCACACATGTGTATCTTAGAAGGTAACCCCACAAAACATTGCATGGCTTCAATAAGGAACTTCAGGTTTTCTTCGATACCTCGCTATTGTCCTCAAAAAAACCTTTTCACTCCTTGATGGTATCTTCTATGTAGATTTGTGGTCTTTCTTAATGGAGCTAAGCAAAGAGCGGCTGCCACTTTGGCAAAACAAGACTTTACCCCGGGACCCCCTGGTGCCCTTAACTACAAACCTACAGGAAAAGTGTAAAAGCGTCCCCAGAAGTCAGAACCAAAGCAAGAATGTTCACAATGCAAGAGCTAGATAGCTATTGATGTGAATGTTTACATCTGTCTACC
Source organism: Canis aureus (assembly GCF_053574225.1). Lineage (NCBI taxonomy): Eukaryota > Metazoa > Chordata > Mammalia > Carnivora > Canidae > Canis > Canis aureus. The sequence continues at coordinate 82,580,352 of NC_135611.1, read as the reverse complement.
TATCTGCTGAGGGATTATTTTTTCAGGATTCTTCTAGAATTCTATTTACGTGGACTGAATTTACATAGTGGCTTTTCTCTAGTACGTGCAGTTACATTAATTTATCTTTTTAAGATAATAAAATAGCAGATGCCTATCAGAATGGTTGTGCAGCCCACAGAACAGCCCAAACAAAATCAATGACTGGGAGAAAGGCTCATAATTTCCATTGAAATTGAAGATGAAGCTTCAAACGGACACCACCTGAGTTGTTTTCTGTGAACAGGCTAGACAAGCTCAAGGGAAATGTGAAAGGCAAGATTGTTGCCGTATCCGGCTGAATCTAATAGGACTTCTCTATCAGTAGCTCTATGTCCTCTGGCTTGCACCAACTAAACACAACACTGATTTCTTCATTCCTTCCTGTGGCTTGGGGGGAACCATTTAATTCATTTTCCAAGATGGGACACGGCTGAGCAAAAAGGGAGCATTGTTAATAACTGTGCCACAGCAACAGTGGTCAATGGGTGAACCAACGGAATATTAGGTCACTGGTCTTATGTCAACACTAAGCTCTGGGAGAGGCATAATTCGGGCTTCCAAAGGTGGAGCTGGGCTGAGAGAGAGGGTATGATCTAGGGTTTATCTGTTGGACAAAACAGATATTAAGAGGGAGGGGACCCAAAAGAACACAGTTCATCAAGATGCTCGGTTGAAAGGGACAGAGGAGGATCTTGGTTAACTATGGCTGATGGAGGAAAGGGCGCTGACCTGGGTGTCTGAGAGCATATCTGGAAGGTGAGTGGGAGACAGGAAGTGAATGAGGTCAGCAAAATTCAGTCACCTGTACAAAGAGGTCTACCTTAAGGTGTTTCAAGCTCAGAACACCCAGGACCCAAGTTCCCCAGGCAGCTCTCCAAGATGTGGTTACCACCCTACGCCTATGGTGAAATCCTGGTGTCCACTACATTTTTACTGTTGCTAGCTTATTAGAAACAGGTGATACCAGGAAATAAGAATTGTCCCCAAAGTAAGTTCAGGACCTCGACAACACCTGTAAACAGCCCAAAAGCCTCCTAAGCAAGCTTCAGTTGAGGTCATGTAAACAAACCCTGAGCCACGCTTTTGTGGCCAGGACTACATGTCTTTTTAGCAGGCTATTTACTTTACTGACTGTGGATGTCAAAATTTTCTTTTAAAAGAATAGATTGGTTTGCAGGCTTACTTATATATTCTGTTACAGAAACTAACATGCAAATCCAAATGGGAAAGGGGAGGAAAGTGAGTGCGCTGGAGGAGGCAGGGCCCAGCAAACTTTCTCTATAAAGAGAGTAAACATTTTAGGCTTTGTAGGCCACGTGGTCTGTTGGCAATTGTTCACCTCTGCTGTTGCTGTGCACAAGTGGCCACGGAGAGTTTGTAAACCAACGTGTATGGCCATGTTTCAACAAAACTTTATTTACCGATACTGAGATTTGAATAATTTCCGTGTGTCGTGAAACATTAAAAAAATCTTTTTCGAACCAAATGTGAAAGCCATTCTTAAGGAGAAGGCCATGTGAAAACAGGTGGTGTGCTAAATTTGGCCATTGCTTTGCCAACCACTCTGCTAGAGGCCCACAGATTTGAAATCATGTTGGAATTTTAAAGGGCATATGAAGACTACACAGATTTTTGCAAATGATAGTACACACTCATATGTAATTTTAAACCTCTGATCAAGTTAAAGTGATTGAAGGCAGATTACTTTTTACAACACATGTGAGGGAGAGCTTTAGAAAAATGAAGGTTACCAAATAATGAATTTCTGAGTGGACCACCTTACACTTGAATCCTTGGCCCCTAAAATTTAACATTTTGAACTAAGTTGACAGTGCAAAGTGCAGACAGTTACCAAAAAATGCCAACATGGATCCTTAACTTTATCAGCGTGGAAGTCTTCAACAATCACTGGAGAAATAATGATTTTTAGAAAGACCAATTCCCAGAAAACGTGACACCTAATGTGACAAATAAAACCGATGTGATTTAGAAAACCTGGCTTCTCTTTGAGATGTTAGAGACAATTCACGTGGACAAGAGCGAAGTGGGCATGCTCAGCTGATGGTGGATTCCCACCTGTGTCTGGCTTACATCTGTGCTAAGCAAAGCCTAGGGTTTTAAAGGCAGAGTTACACAGGGGACAGCTTGCCTAGGGAGTGTTGAGCCCTGGGTGTTTTAAATCTAAAGCAATCACCCAGGAGAAATCCAGCTAATCTTTGGAAATGAACCCACTCATGATTAATAGTTGATGGAAGGTATCTGATTGGTCAACACCAGTCTAAGAGATGAGATACCACTGCACCAAGGGTTAACAAAACGTTGAAATGGAAGGTCCTCTTTTCTTGCTAAGGTTCAACTAAAATCTTTGAGGCACGTAATTGGCAAAATAGGAAAATACACACGATTTCATAAAATATGTGAAGAGTAAACAAATTCCCTTACTGTTTTTCCCCTTAGAAATTTAGAATGGCACCAGGTAGTGCAAAATGGAAACAAAGTATTATCAGCCCTGTTTCTTCCAGGTAGATACGCTTCAGCAGAAACACGAAGCAGAAAAATATCCTCTTCTTCCGACTTGGCCAACTAGGGCTTTCCTTTTAGCTTCAGGTCAATGCTTAGGGAAAAAAAAAAAAAGGAAGAAAACAATGAGAAATATGAACAACTGAATACAAAATATTTAGTGATGATTTGGAGTGGCAGGTGTTCGCTTTTTTTTTTTTCCTCAAAGGACTTACTGAAAATCAATCATGCAAGTTTCTTCTGCTAGAAACACCTGGTAAGTCACAACCTTCCCCCTCATTGTCAGGGCTTTCTCTAAAATGTGGAATCTGTTTATTTCCTACAAAACTATTTCTGGAAGCATTTTACGCCTCTTGAAATGATCTAGGGAGGCAAAAGACATGTATGAGGGCTTGTTTCAGAAGTGGATTAAGGAACATTATTGCATTTTGGGAATAAGGGCTCTACCTATTTCCAATAAATGACCTTTCCCAGTGGGGCAAATACACGATCTGCCTGAAATAAGTAACATCTGGTAAGTGCTACATAGCAAGAATGTGGTCAACAATGAAATGATGGCAAAACAAAAACAAACCCCAACATTACTAGAGCCAAAGAATTTGCTTGACATGAGTTAGCCTATTTGATTGAGATGGATTCTTATAACCTAAGAAAAGGTTGTTTTTAGGAAAGTCTAGTGGGTTTCCAATCATCTAGAAAATAATCAAAGACCTTGGGCAACTTTTTTCTCTCTACTGGCTTTTAGTGAACTTACCACAAATTCCTGGCACCTGCCAGAGAAGAGAACCCAAAAGAATTTCAGCCACGAACAAAGAAAAACACCATTTGAAAAAGGCAATTTAGGAAGTATCTGTGGATGTCACTTAGATCTGCCCTCCTGGCCCTTCCGTGTGCACAGGTCATTGTGCTTTGCTTGTCGGATCTATAGCAGCTGGGGTGGGGGATTGGAGGTGGGGCTCCTTGGGGCAACTTTGTAAATAAAGCCATTGGTAACCCACACTGCTGCTTGCCCATCTAGTTTACAGGAGTGAAATATCTTTCTTTTGAAGTGCCCTCAAGTCTACCACCTATTAGCTCAGGGCATTGGCCGAGCTACCTACCTTGCCTAAATTTCTATATCTGTATCAGTAAAATAGAATCTACCTCTCTCAAGGCTTGCTAAGGATTCAGTCTCAAGTGTTTTCAATTGTAAGTAGTAGTGGTAGCATTAGTAGTAGTAGAATACTAGTAGTAGCTCAGGATCTTTTTGAAATGGGCCCTGATAAAAATCTGAAAACAGACAAAACACACCAGGATGCCTATTCTGAAACACCTCATTTTTCATACTGACTTTTTTTTTTAAAAGATTTTATTTTTAAGTAATTTCTATGTCTAATGTAGGGCTCAAACTCACAACCCCAAGATCAAGGGTCACATGCTTCATTAACTGAGCCAGCCGAGCACCCCCATAATGACTTTTTGGTAAACTTTCTAGGGTTTTAGAAATGTATCCCTTCAATTCTTGGTAAACAAAAAGCTGAAACACTGAAACTATGCAGTTTATGGAAGAAGCCAGGGATAGTCAGAAGTGGATGATTTTTAAGTAAATACAGAAAGCCACACTGAAGAGTAAAAACTGACAGTTGTCCTGCGGGGCCAATGAAGTACCAGCAATGCTAATTTAAATCTCCCCACATAGTACCACATGCCCTAGATTGGATATACTTTTTATTTATGTAAAAATATTTTAAAAGCATATGCAAGCCTTAGGACATGAACAAACAAAATCCAAACTTGAAAGTGAAGGAGACAAGCACCTGGAGATACTTTTTAAAATAGTACAGTTTTGGGGGAAAATTTACTTTGAATCAGAATTACAATACAAAAGGAATATCCCTCACCTTTGGGCACATGGGCTGAAATTTCTATATGCAACTTTCCAGTGAGACATAGAAACTACGGGCCATTTTGGCTTCTCACGTGTTAAACGAGGTTCCTTAAACATATCTGACGATAACTGTTTAATGATGGATATACGCTCTTGTGTTTTATGTAGGAAGAAGGCAGGGATAGGCACAACTTCCCCTTCTTTCTCTAAGGAAAAGGAGAGGCGCACATTGCATTTTATTCTTGGCTTGAATGAGCTCCTTGAAACAGCCGTTGCAGGTGATCCATTCTAAACTAGCTACAGAAGGTGTAAAATGCTTCCGCACTGGAGCCAAAGGTAAACGAAGCCCCTTAATCTTATACTAATGAAAGCCAGGAATCCAGGACTAGAAGTCAGCGTAAGAACTTCTTGGCCACTCTGGCCCCTCAGCCTGGATCGCGTCCTTTGCGCTGGGATCAGGTGCGCGGTAAGGGCTTGGGAAAGACAAGGCATGGTGAAGAATGTTCTAGAAGTGGGAAGTAGCATTATCCTTTGCGGCATCCCTCCCTCCCCCGTGCTCAGCCCTGCAATGAATCCAAACGTAAAGCAGTGCTTGGCCCTTTCCCCCCAACCCAATGAGCCCTACATACACACAAGGAGCCAAACAGACAAGACACGCCGAGGAGTGGGTAAGCCCGCAGATGTTGCAGCCGTGGGCACTGGCAACCCCGCCACGCACTCGTGAGCTGCGGGCCTGCGACTCTGCTCTAGCCAGCGCTGTTTTGCTGAGGGAGGCGAGATGTGCAGAAGGAATGCAGGTGGCCTGAGGCTCTCAGTTTTTGCCTTGCAGAATATCCATGTGGCTATTTGCTTGAAGCAATTGTTGCCTTCATCTCAAAGAGGTGGGGCAAGTGAAACCTTCAGAGAAAGGGCTCTGTGATTTCCAGAGGTCCCCTTACAGCCCTTGTTCTTTACTCTTTTCGTGAGGGCTTTCTCTCTGGGGTTGTCCATAAATTTCCTTAAACTGTAAGTTCATCATGGCACCCACAGAACTGCTGGACCATGATTTTCCACCCTTGCTTCGGACTTTGAGGGCAAGGAGGTCCAAAGAGAGCAAAACGTGACAATAGCCGACACATTTACATCCCATCTTGGCCCCTCTTGGATTCCCTGAAGGGACAGGGTTAAATTCTCCACAACTCAAATCAGATTAGGAGCTCTCAGCTGGGTGGCCAGGTTCCCTCTGAGAGCATGTGGGTGACCACACTTTATTCCCTGAAACTGACTTGGCTGACAATCAACTCTGTTCTCTTAGGGAACTAATTTTGTTCTCTCCTAGTCTAACCAAAGTTAAATCAGAGGCTGTACACCCATTCCAGAATTATGACCACCTCTCTGATTTCAAAACCACTGGCCAGGAACTGCAGATTCAAATCCCAGCTCTGGGACATTTTTACAACTGTAAAACTCTGGACTGGTCAGACACTCTTTCTGTCTATGCCACTCTTTCCGTACCTCATAGGCTGATTCTGAGGATAAAAATCAGATAATGTGCATGAGGCTTTTCACATGGAATTGGTACATGCTGAGCACTCACTACGTGTTTGACTTCTGTTACTCACAGAGGATGAGGCCAGATAGACTAGCTCATTCCTAAAGTTCCATCCAGACTCTTGCCTCTTGGGATTTTTAAAACAAGGACATCTTCTCCCCCATCCACCGAAATATTAAGTTCAAATGTAACTGCCAACTTCACTAATTAAAATAGATGATGTAATTCAGAAAGCAGAGTTGCATTCCTCCTGCCCAAATGCTCCTACATCTGGCTCTAATATTCATTTTCTGTTCATTTTTTTATTGGAAAATGAAATGCCAAGTAGACTTAAAGTTTCCTCAGGGAATGTAATAGTGATCATGAAAGAGATGGTGGGTGTTAAGTTGGCACATTTGTCTTTTAAGGTTCTGATTTGAGAAATAGAAAACCTGAAAGCTGAACATCTGAACAGAGTTTACCCAATCCTTGATGTATTTTTGTTTTCTTTTAGAGCCCATCCATTACAATGCTATAGGTAACCACATAGATGTTATGATGGTGAATTCTTACTCCTTCTCCATGGAAGACATTTCTGGATCATTGTAAAGGCAGCTAGTTCTGAGTGCAAGGGGAAAAAAAAAGGAAGCAAGTAAACATTTTCTCCACTGTTACCACTTTGTAAGGACAACAGACACCTGCATTTAAAACCGTTTGATGTCTCATTGCTAATATGGAACACATCTATGCCTGATTCTTTTACCATCAGTTTTGAAACATAGTCACTGCTCATGATTTAAAAGTTTAAAAAGGAAGATTGAAATTCCAAACAGCTCCAGTAGTCTCTTCTGGTCTTGTTACTGTTTCCTGGCTTTTCAATCTATCATATTTAGAGATCATGATACTACAAATTTTTATTTGTAACCCAAATAACATACGTTATACACCAAGGACAATTCCTCTCAAGCAGCCTAATTTTATATGTACATGAACACAGTTAACTTTCAGCTTGCACAAGAATGAGGATTGTCCTAGAGACTAAAAGAAAAAAATGCCAGTGTCAGCTTTCCTTATTACAGGATACTTAAGGCTGAGCTGTGTTCAGGTAATAGGAGTGATTTCTAAGATTAACCTAAACTGTGTCCAGAAAGAAAAATGTAACCATATGAAATAAAGAAATAAAAGTTTTGTCATGATGTATGCACACGTTTATGCTTTTGCTGTAATATTAGCTGATTATGATATTCCTTATTGGTGGGATTCCTCTGTAAGCAAATTTTGCATGTGCTTTATATTTTCTGATAAATAGTACATTTCAACTTTTACTTTCTCCCCTCTGGTCATATTTTATTATTGACAAACTATTTAAAGAAATTTTTATGATCCTTTTTATTTTAAAAGATTTTATTTATTTATTTATTTATTTATTTATTTATTTATTTATTTATTTGAGAGAGCATGGGAGCAGGGGAAAAGAGCAGAGGAGGGAGGGAGGAAGGAGGGAATGGTGGGGAAAGAATCTCAAGAAGAGTCCAAGCTCAGCATGGAGCCTCAGGATGCTAAGATTATGACCTGAGCCAAAACCAAGAGTTAGATGCTCAACTGATTGAGCCACCCAGGAGCTCCTCTATGGATCTATTTAAATGAAAGAGTTCTTTTCATAATATGATTTGTTTCATAAGCTAATATATCTGTTTGAACATAACAGGTTCAGTTATTAACATTAGGCATTTTGTTGAGATGGCGGAAGGCTATCTCACTGGGAAGGACAGAGGGCTTCCCTCCTCCCCATCCACCCTTCTCACTGGTGGTTTTTATGGAGGATATTTGGCAACTTGAGTGAACAAGGACAGTCAAGCAAGTGTTGACAGTATGCTAGAAAAACCTAGCAAAGCCGGAATGGCATCAAGAAAGGGCATTTTTCCGAATCTAGCTTTTCTGTTTTTTTAACTTTGCATAATCCTTCCAATGGAAACAGCAATTTGCAATCCATTTAATCCTGTCACCCTGAAGACAACTGGTGGATTCTTTACCATTTTCAAAATGAGAATGGCTTTCTACATACAACTAGTCCTTTGCTAATATTTTCCTTCCTGAACGGATGTCAAGTTTTAAGGAAAACATAAACACAGGCTGAAGAAATCACTTTGTGAAAGTCAATTAAGAAGAGGTGTGTGAGTAGGAGAATGTTTGAAAATAAAGCAAAACAACAGAAAGGTTTTGTTCCCTCACAAGGTATATGTTTGCCTTAAGTTAGAACCAGCCTGAAGCTTTCTAATAAAGTTCATGTGGAAGCATAGGGTGGGTCTGGGTTACCTGGCTTCTAGAACCTAGCCATGCCATGCTTTCTGAACCCCAAATCATCATATATAGTCTGTCCAAGGATTTGGGAGCCACTTCAGAGGCCAAAAGGTAGTTAAGGAGATGTAGTTAGTATTCTGAAATGGTAAGACTTAGAGTTATTTCAATCATCTGTGGGGCCAACAGAGTAAAATTCTTTTCCCTTACATTTTCACTTGTGCAAATATATTTCCACTTCTCACACATGTCATGTCACCTTCAAAAGAAGTAGAATCAGTTGGAGGTGAATTCAGACGAGTAGCTTATCCCCTGAATCCAAAGGAAGAGCACAGACTCCTAAGACAAATCTGGTTAATTTTATTCAGGCATTTCCTTTAAGGTGGTGATTCTCAGAGTGTGACCCTAAGATGGGCAGCATTGGCATCACTGGAGTGGGTTAGAGTTACAGATTCTTGGGCCCGCTGAATCAGAGGCTCTGGGGTGAGGCCCAGGTTGCTGTGTTTCAAAGGGCTCCAGGTGATTCTGATGTACAGTGAAGTCTGAGACTCACTGCTCCACAGTGATGAACTTAATTTTATGCACATTTGTCAATTTATGCAGCAGAAATTTACTGAGCATCTACTGTGTGCGGGGCATGCTTGGTGCTTCCTTCAGGAAGAAGATCAAGTCATCTCAGGACCATCTGAGACCATGTAGATAGCTGGGGAGGGAGTCTGAAGGGACGGAAAAATTGGAGAGGGAAAAAGAGCTACACAATAAACCCAAAATGATAACTGTTTTACTGGATAGCTAAGCAGGAAGGGCAGAAATATGGAGGGAGGGAAATTTTACTGCAGGAGGCAAGATTTTATGGTACTAATGAAAGTACATGGCAATATGGCTTTACAATGGGTAAAAATTATTGATTTCCTTCCCCTCAACCTTTTGTCTGGAAAACACCTCCTTAATTTTATAAATATGCTATTCTGGGGGGGGGGGAATTATCTGAAAGAGAAAATCATTGCTCTTTCTGTCTCTGGGGAATCTCATGACATGATGCAAATTGAGTACAGATAAATGCCAATGGGGCACATTACGCAAACATCTGGTTTCTTGGTTCCTAAGATCTTCCTTTCTTTTCCAAATTCTGGTTTGTCTCAGTTGAGTTTGAGACTAAGAGGATTCTGTTAGAGTAGAAATGTAAATACTTTTTTGAGTATTGTTAGTGTAAAGGGGTGACAGTTATCTTGAAAGAAAACTGAAAAAAAGACAGGAATATTGCAACACCAAACTATACTAATGCTAATATTTCTAAGGCAAAAATCTTTTCTCAAATTAATTAATTAATGTCTTTTTTTTTTTTAAGTGAGCTCTATGCCCAATGTGGGGCTTGAACTCATGACCCTGAGATGAAGAGTCACATTCTCTTCCAACTGAGATAGCCAGATGGTCTTCTTCCTTGAATTTTAATCCAAAACATCCACCCTATGGGCAAATAATTCTACAGATTACCTACAATAAAAATGTGCTGTAGAAAAAAAAATCTCAATAGATTATTCTCAGGAGGAATTGGCATTTACACCTATACAGAAAAAAATAACTTATTTATTCAGAATTTATAGCTGTTTGGACATTGCCCGGGTTTCTGCTTTTGCAGTTATCTATTAAAATGGGAACTAGTCATAGAAATTAACAGTGTAAGCAACATTTGAAATGGAGAAGCTTTAATATAATACACATTCCAAATAGTACTTGTCTATATTTGACATATAGTGTCAGGAAAATCAGTTTTTGAACTTGGAAATAAGAAAAGGCAATTACTGAATGTTCTTTCAAAGCAATGCTGAGTTGACTTTCTATTGATAGGCTATTTTACAACTCTTTGGGGAAAGAGGTTAACTTGTACATTTTTGTTGAACAGAGATGCAAATAGTTTCTGCCCAATGGAGAAGTTTATCCTAGGTTACAGTTTATTGCCCTGTCGGGCATTGATCCATTTATCCTAACATTCCTTGATAAATTACCAAATGAAATCTAGCTTCGCAAATGTTCTTTGAACTGGTTTTAACACTTTACTGGTTCCTTCATTAAGTAATTAATTGAATAAAATTACTGGCATGTATTCATTTTATATTTGTATTAAAGTTAAGATTTTGCTTTTTTGAAAATTATCCTTTAATAATAGTGACTAATGATTCTTTTTCTATTCATCCAAAAAGCTCAGAAGCATTATTTCATTAAGCAATATTTCTAAGTCACTAAATAATGTGTTTAAAAAAACCTCGGAAAGTCATGAAATTGATTCTACAAAAATATTCCAAGTTTCAACTTGTCATCACTTCTCTCCATTAGTATGAATTAGTAAGCTTTTGTTGCATCAAAATATCTAACAATCATCTGGATGTTATGCTATGTGGCAATGCCTGTGATGTGTTCCTGGGCTGTGGTGGCTAAAACAGTATGCATTAAAAAAAAAAAATTAAACAATAGTAACAAATGCATTCCTTAAGATAACCAAGATCACAGGGTAAAATGGACTGTAGAATGAATACCAGAAATCTATCATGGGACAAAGGGAATATCTAAGTTGCAGTGTTATTATCAGGATGCAAGAATAAAACACCAGGCATGCAGGTTCTCCCAATTCATTCCTGAAATGCAAGCCAACATCACGCCAGCTGCTGAATGAAAACCAAGTCTTACTTAGCTGCTTCTGATGCTTCCCTCAGTTCTTCATCCAGTCTGCATGAGCAAAAATTATCGGTGTAGAAAAGAAACAAAAAAGAAGCAAGCACAGCGTGAGACAGTCACCCAGCAAAGCGGAGCCAAACATAAGTGGAGCATATGTGCGTTTAAAAACCATCCTTGGGAGCACTGAGACACGCTCCTTCAATTATAGACATGGTGCCATTTCCTCCCATTTGGTGTTTCTGTACGTTTACTTTGCAAATTCTTTCACGAAGGTAAGATATACAAGTTGCAAGAAGATCAGAAACATGCTGGCTGAATAAAGCTGAAAACATCCACATCAGTCTGTTGGGTACAGTGAGAGCTAGCTTGCAGCCTGGGCCAAGTCAAGGGTGTATCTGGTTTAGTGGGTTTCGGTTGCCGAACAGGCTGACCTCAACAGCTTTACACACAAGACAAAGACCCAGAATGGTATACGACAAGGGACTGATAGAACGACCTCTCACTCAGGTAGCATGTTGAGGTCACCCACGAGTAAGACACTGGAGCACACACACAGAGGATCCAGCATGAATTGTAGCTCAGGAGATTTTACCTCACACTTCTCTTATAAGATCTCTCTTCATCGTACCTTACGAGACAAAAAGCGAATGCCATGAGGAAAATGAGCAAACAGATGGAGAAAATGACAGGTATATGGTTTAAAGAACAGTCAAGACTTGAGAGAAAAAGCTTATCCCCCACCCCCCACCCCCACCCCCAGAATAATAAAATTCTCTTTTGGGAGAAAACTTAAACTTTCCTTTGATATAATCAAGTATATACAGCCAATCCTCATTATTTGCAGAATCTGTGTTTGCCAATTTGCCTACTTATTAAACGTTTATTTCTAACCCCAGAATCAATACCCATGGCACTTTTCATGGTCACTTGCTGACTTTCACTGAGTGGCAAGAAATTTGAGTCACCCGATGGGCATGTTCCCAGTTAAGGTTGAACAAGACAAGTCTCTCCTGCTGTCAGCAGGCGTCCCATTTGCAGTCTATTTAGCTCCATGTTTTCCTTGTTTTTGTGTTTTTTGTTCGGTGATTTCACCATTTGAAATGACCTCTTGGCATAGTTCTTATGTTCTGGCTGGTGCTCCTAAGCACAGGCAGGCTGTGAGGTGCCTTATGGGAAAATGTGCGAATGTGCATGTGTTACAGAAGCTTTGTTTAGGCAGGAGTTATGATGCCACTGGCCGTGAATTCAATGTTAGCGAATCAACAATATACATCAAATAAAGTGTCTTTAAACAGAAACACACATAGAACAAAGTTATGTATTAATTGGCTAATGAAAATTAACCAGACACTTGCAGGAACTTAATTAGCTCCATATTTCCCCTAGGAACAACGGCTTGGTATTCGCCACTCAGGGTTCTAGAACATCACTGCTACAAATAACAAGAATTGACTGTAATCAGTAATGATAAATCTGATTCCAGATTGGGCATCTTTTTTTTTTTTTTTTTTTTTTAATTTAAGCCCTTTGATGACAGGTTCCATCCCAGCTGAATACTGGTCTTGGGATTGGCTGAGACCAGACTCTCTAAATGTTATTCAGTAACAGGAGGGAGCTATGGCTTATATCAATTTGAAAATGGCATAACCTGAAAATGAATAGAAAGAATAGAAGTGGTAGAAAGGACATCCAGAGGAGATGGATTGTGCAAGACAGGAGAAAACATGGACACACGGTGAGGACATGGATTATTGTCAATTTTTTCCAAATGGAACATTTCTCCCTGATGAAACTTCTCCTGAATGGGAGCCTTTGAAAAATGATGGGTGTCAATGAATGAAAAGTGCCTTGGAGGTATTTAACTTCTCATTTAAATGTCCCATATGATAATAAGTCTCTAACATAACATGAGAGACTCATGTTATACTATTAACATGAGTATAATAAATAACATTCTGGATTGCCAGCCCAGGCTGGGAGGCTTCCTGAAGGCATTATGCACATTTTCATTCAATCCTCTGAATCTTTCTATGAATTTTCCCCTACTTCTCCACTTTCTGGGTGCTGTAGCTGAGAGACGTGGGGGGTTTTAATAGGTTGCCTGAAGTTTTAGAGACACTGGGGGCTGGTAGGAAGGTTCAAGTCTAATACTAAGTCTCCAAAACCCATTCTCTTCTGTCTTTCCAACTGCCACACCACGGAAGCATTACTAAATTTACCTAGCAATTGCCCTTTCCACTTGAACAGAGAATGTGCTGGTCATGGTTTGCAAATGGAGACAACATTAACGGGGGTGCATACTCTAGTTACTTTTTTTTCCTCCTCATGACCCTGAGATGAAGACCTGAGCTGAGATCAAGAGTCAGATGCTTAACCGACTGAGCCACCCAGGTGCCCCTCCAGTTACTTTTTTTATTTAAAGAATAAGAGTGGCTTTGGAGATGGGGATGTACCTTTTCGTGTCAACAGGACAAAGCTGTGAGGTTTGCTGGGTGTGGGAATGCCATAAACTCATGAGGATCAAAGCTATCATTAGGATTATGTGAACACTGCTTGATTCAGCTGAACCCACTGGACGTTCTAAGCCAAATCACGGTCCTGTGTTCATCTTGTATCAGCACAAGGAAAACCAAATGCCTCTGTTCCTGAGCTTTGACTTCAGATAGATACTTTAAGGGAGGTCAAGGAAACCACTAGAAAAGGGCATGGGAATTCTGATGCCAGGCTGACCTGGGTCCAAAATCTAGTTCCATCTCCTCCTTGCTCTTACTTACACTTTGCATAAGTAACTTTTCTTTATTGTTAGCCTCCCTGATCTGTAGATGAGAGTTTACTGGGGAGATTAAACACATGATATAAATAGAGCACTTTTAGGCCTGACACAGCATTGTCGCCAAACATGAGTCCTATCCTTCAAGTTTCTTTGCCTTTATTTTTTTCCTTTGGTAAAGGGACTCTCTTTTTGGAAGTCCAAATTGAAAGGTCCATTTTGATATCCATCTTATGGAAGAAGATGAGGTATCCTTGTCTGTTCTCTTTGAGATAAATGGTTAAATTCCTCCCATTTCTAATCAAGTGAAAAAAAAAAAAAAGACAAGTGAATTAGACACAGTGGAAGAAAAGCACGATCCACAGACAACAATGGTTCTCTACAACAGTGAACCAAACAGGAGGATTCATTTGTTGGTATCCATGTTTTTACGTCTCAGCTCCAAGTGGTGGGTGCTAACTGCTACTCATTATTTTTGCAGCATGATCCAGACACCTTTCCTCTCCATGCTTGCTCCTCATGGGCTGCTGCTACATTACCTGGTCCTGATGAGAGGGCCATCCCTAACCACATCACCTACCACTCTGCCTTACCTTTCACCTGAAGGGAACCGTGAAGAAAAAGGATTTAGAAGAGAACAGAGAAAAGTAGCCCCCCTCCCTCTTTTCCTAGGGTCATGTGGGTAAATTCTTTTCTATAAGACAACAAAGAAAGCAAAGGTAGCCTCAGACCCTCCCGTGTCTGTGAGAGTGGGAGACACAGGTGACAGGTGCACTGATTAACTTCATGATGTCTTTGAATGAGCTAATAGTAGCTCATTCAAAGTAGAATGAGCAATAATCAAGAACCCCAAGAGAAGATTACGTGAAGAACAGAATGGTTCTCTATAGGTTATGAGAAAAATTATCCATTTATTGAAAAATGTTTAATATTCATTTTAAATAGAAGATAATGTCATTTCCCCAGTATTCCAGAAATGAGTTCTTTTCCAACCTCCTACTCCAAACATGCAGTATTTCTTACCAAACCTTGGAAACCATCCAGACTTACTTGATGATGCTCTCTGGAATATGGATACAATCCATTGGGATCAGCCCACTGAGTTCTGATAAGCTATTGACATATTTAATTTTACTGCTGAATTTTGAACTAAAAAAAAAAAAAGAAAAGAAAAAAAGATATCATTAGTGGCTACTTCATCCCTCCTAAGGCTGTTGCCTCTTGAAAATCCTGAAAAATGTAACACTGAAAAGAAAGGCTGCGTATCTGAGTAGTTACAACATGCCAGATACTGTTTTAAGTGGTTTATATTTATTAGCTCACTTATTTCTACTTACAGCCTAATGAAGTAAGTGCTATTATTCTGTCTTATTTTTTTAAAAAGATTTTATGTATTTGAGAGAGACAGAATGAGCGAGGGGAGAGCACAGAGGGAGAGTCAGAAGCAGGCTCCCTGTTGAGCAGAGAGCCTGTCAAGGGGCTCGATCCCAGGACCTGAGATTATGACCTGAAGGCAGATGCTTAATGCACGGAGCCATCAAGGCACCCGATCTCTTTCTCTCTCTTTTTTAAAAGGATGCCCCTATTGCTCTTTTTAAAAAATTTATTTTAAGGAAGCTGTATGCCACACGTGGGGTTTGAACGCATAACCTTGAGATCAAGAGTTGCAGGCTCTACTGACTGAGCCAGCCAGGTGCTCCATTATTTTCCTTTTAAAGATAAGGAAACTCAAGATACAGAGTGTTAAGTGTTAGCCCAAGGTCACACCTTCAGTTAAGTGGTAGAACCTGGATTCAAACTTAGGCAGTATGACTACAGAATCTACACTCATTTTTTTTTTTTAACTTTTTCTTTTAATTCTAGTTAGTTAACCTACAGTGTTATATTAGTTGTAGGCATACAATATAGTGATTCAGCACTTCCACACATCACCCAGTATTACATGTGTGCTCCTTAATCCCCATCACTGGTTTCATCTGTCCCACTGCCCAGAGTCTACACTCTCCATCACACATTGATTGCATGGCCCCTCAGTGGTTCTGGTAACTCTCCATAGTCCTTGGTTTCTGGTTTGTTTGGCTGTGTTTGCTTGTTTATTTGTTTTTAACAAACAAAAATCTTGTCATTAGTTCTTTCAGAATCTACCAAGGTTAATCTATTTTTTAAAGTCTATGTAAACTCATTTTCTTCTTAAGATTTTAGCTTAACTATTTTTTTAAGTTTTTTTCTTCTTTTAAGTTCTAATTGGAGAGTTCATTTCAGATGGACCAAAGTTCAAAAACATGATCCAGTAACTGGATCGGAATGACGAGCAGCTTTCATTTAAACATTAGCATGTTAGATTTGTGTAAACATATGGAAAACAATGTGAAATACCACCGAGACTCACCAAGGAAGGAATTTGCCACTGGGAAGGGAGTACGGAAGAGGAATTGGTAGTTGTTGAAGGAAACACTTGGTCTTATTCTTAATGATTGGATGTTTTACAAGAAGGCATTTGTGTATGATTGCAAACTAATTCTTTAATGAATTGAACTACTTGCAATTGCATGTAGTTCAATTCCACCTGAAAGGGAACTTGATCAAGACTGCACTTTCTTGAACACTTTCCCATGAAGAGACCTCCCCCAGTCTGCTGATCATGCTGAGCTGTCTGCCAACTGTACTGCCTCCTTTTTAACTACTGTTCATTCTAGAAGGAAGTGTTTGCAAGGTCATTTCTCTGTATAGTTATCTTTCACATTTTACTTGCAGTTTGACCCTGGGCCACTGGCTGTGACTTGTGAATATCTTTTATTTCCATATAGTCACTTGTAGTCCTGATAAGTCTTGGGCGAACACACACTACCAATGATAGGCTATGTGAGGCCTTTTCCCCTGGACTTTCTGAGCTAAATTCAGGTTGTGATAAAAGATGGAGTGGGCGTAGGGCAAAGCCTCCAGCTTCAGGGTTATGTTCACTAGAACGTACAGTTCTGACACGCCATATTGTCTCCTTCTTGCTGTTTCTACCTTGGTTTAGCTAGCCAGTCCTATCGGTACTTCAGAACTCACTTTGATGGCTCATTCTTCTGGAATGCCTCTCTTGACACTGACTTTCCACCTTTACTCTCCCCCGTCACCCCCCAACTCACCCTCACCCTGAGTTATCATCCTCAAGGTACTCTGCGTTGTAATTGCTTACTTATCTGCTTCAGTCAGCTTCGAGGCCCTGAGCTTTCTGAGAACAATAACTGAGCTCATTAACCTCTCAATCTCCACCTCACATTTAAAAAAAACGAATTTCTCATCTACCTTTATCCTAGGTGTTACCTTCAGCAGCGAGAAGACCTATAATACATTTGAATGACCTCTTTTTTCAGGTCTAAAAATTAGTTATACAGACTGATTTTGCAGGGGGATCTTTAAAGAGGGTCTCACAGGATGAGACAGTAGGATACAATGTTTAAGTACTTGTAATGTGTTATTTATTTATTTATTTATTTATTTATTTATTTATTTATTTATTTTTGTAACGTCTTTTCTTTATAATGAGGCAGACAATTGGGTTCAAAGCCTGAGTCTATCATTTATTGGCTGTATTACATTCGACCGGGGTTGGCAAACTATATAGCCCACGAGCCAAAGCCAGCTTGTTGACTGTTTTCACAGTCGTATGGCTAAGAATGGTTTTTACATTTTTAAAAAATATTTAAGGGGCACCTGGGTGGCTCAGTAGGTTAATCATCAGCTTTCAGCTCAGGTCATGATCTCAGGGTTCTGGGATCAAGCCCCATGTTGGGCTCCCTGCTCAGCGAGGAGTCTGCTTCTCTCTCTCTCTCTGTCTCTCTCTCTCTGCCCCTGCTCCTGTTCTCTCTCTTGCTCACTCTCTCCCTCAAATAAATATGATCTTAAAAAATAAAGAAAACATTTCAAAAGATATCAAAATAAGAATATTTTGTGACATGTAAAACTTTTTAAGACATTCAATTTCAGTGTTCCTATATCAAGTTTGGAAGGCAGCCATACTTACTTATCTACATGTTGTCTATGACTGCTTTTGACCTATCATGATAGAGTCAAACAGCGGTGACTGAGACCAGATGGCCCACACATCTTAAAATATTTACCATTTGATCCTTTACAGAATGGGTGTGCTGGCTCTTGCTGTAGACAATTTATTTGACCTCACTGAACCCCAGGGACTTTTCCTATATAAGGGAAATAGTAGACAGGTCCTCCTTCAGAGGACTGTCACTATAAGTAAATGAAACAATACCTGTAAGTACTCAATAAATGTAAACCATTGTTTTCTGTAATTTACCACAATACTATTTGCCCTAATTTTATTATTTTTGCTATATTTATTATCTTGAAGCCCCTTCAATAAATAATGTTGAATTATAGTTATTTTTCAGTATCCTTACAGTAACAAATATTTTGTTATTTATCAAGAAATTTATTTGTTTTATAATTGTAACACTCAAACTATTAAGTAGACATTAGTGAATGAATATGAATGCTGTTTATTTTTTTCTCATTAAATTAAAAAAAATGTTATTTTTAAGTAATCTTTGCATCCAACAGGAGGCTTGAATTTACAATTCTGAGATCAAGAGTTGCATGCTCTACCAACTGAACCTCCCAGGCATCCACCATGAAACTTTTTATAAGCTCTTCAGGGTACACGGATTCCTAATCCACTGTCAAAAACATTTTCTATTATTAAAATAAGTGGCTTTTTGTATATCTTAAATATTTCATATGATTTTTTAAAAATTTAATTTATTCAGAGAGAGAGAGAAAGAGCAAGCAAGCATGAGCAGGGGGGGACAGAGGGAGAAGCAGACTCCCCACTGAGCAGGAAGCCCAATCTGGGGCTCAATCTCAGGACCCCATGATTATGGACTGAGCCAAAGGCAGCAGCTTAACTGACTGAGCCACCCAGGTGCCCCTCATATGATTTTTTTTAAAAGATTTTATTTATTAGTGAAAGGGAATATAAAGGGAAGGGAGAAGAAATGTGTGGGAAATATCAGAAAGGGAGACAGAACATAAAGACTCCTAACTCTGGGAAACGAACTAGGGGTGGTGGAAGGGGAGGAGGGCGGGGGTGGGGGTGAATGGGTGAAGGGCACTGGGGGGACACTTGACGGGATGAGCACTGGGTGTTATTCTGTATGTTGGCAAATTGAACACCAATAAAAAATAAATTTATTATAAAAAAATAAATTTTCCAGTCTTCTAATGCAAAAAATAAAAAATTTATTTATTTATTCATAGAGACAGAGAGAGAGAGAGAGAGGCAGAGACACAGGCAGAGGGAGAAGCAGGCTCCATGCAGGGAGCCTGACGTGGGACTCAGTCCCCTGGGATCACGCCCTGGACTGAAGGCGGCGCTAACACTCTGAGCCACCCAGGCTGCCCTCATAGGATTTTCTGAAGCAATTGAATACAATATGGTAAAGAACTAAACTTCGCCAGAGGAAAACTGCTTTGAACGATGCTATTCAATTGTTGGAAGTAGAAGATGGAAATGCTACATATATATAAGTGTACGCTGAACAAAAAAGGATGAATCTGGAAGGCACAGTAAACTATATGTAAAAAGTAAATAAAGGTTTTTAACTTTTAGGTTTTGTTTTTGTTTTTTTCTCCAGAAATGACCAGAATGTTTCTTAGAAATTCATTAGTAACTTTGAAACAGAAAACTTCCCATTTATCTAATCTGCATCCTGATGTTGTATAAGACTGTATTTCATTTTAAAGCTCTAGGAAATACTTACTGTCCCTTGCATTTAACTGTTCCAAATCCTACTACATTATGAGGCATGTTTTATTTTTCTTTGCATCCCCAAAATGTAAGGTTATATGCTATCTAACACAATATAGATGGTGAATAAATATTCACTGAATTGAGCTGAATTGAGACCAGGAATCCTCATGAGCAATCAAAAAAGTTCTCAGAATGGCTGTACAGACTCTTTCCCCAAGTTTGGTGGCCTATATGATCTGTGTTCAGAAAAAGAATTAGGATAAGTCATTGCTCCTGATTCTGTCCTTGGTTTTTCCTTATTTTCTATTTTCTATTTTTTTTAAGATTTTATTTATTTATTCATGAGAGACAGAGAGAGAGAGAGAAGTAGAAACATAGGCAGAGGGAGAAGCAGGCTCCCTGCAGAGAGCCTGATGTGGGACTCGACCCCAGGATCCTGGGACCACAACCTGAGCCAAAGGCAGATGCTCAACTGCTGAGCCAGGTGCCCCTCTATTGCCATGTTATGCTTCCTTTTCTATTCTCTACAAAATACCATATCACTTTAAAAGTATTATCTACCCTTCTGTAATGTGGCATGGAGACCCCACTACTTCATAGTGAGGTCACATTTTGTAATAATGGGGGAAAAGAGTCATTATAAAATAATGCTCACTCTTACTTAGGGCTCTTGCTAGATAGTTCAAAATATCTTTCCAGGAAAGCCAGAGGCAAAATATGTCTTCCTAAATACTCCTTCAGTTTATGAATTCTTGTTTATAGGACATATTTTGGAAAACTACTAATAGTGCTTTTAGTTTTTCTATAATAACAATGTACCTTATAAAAGGTCGTGTCACTGCAAGGATTGTCCTGATGAACCAAGATGGATGAACAATGATGAATGATTTCAAATTCTTTCGCAACCTGTTTTAAAAAAAGAAAAAGAGTAACTCACAACCTCTTTCTGGTAGGAGGTAAAACAGAAAGTGTATCCCCAAATAAGAATATTATAATATTAGAGTTCTAGTAAGTTGCTAATACCTGATGGGAAGGTATAGAATGACCATAATTAATAAAAAAATACTTTTTGAGAAATGATTTATAATTTGGATGATGCCAACCTCAACTTCCCATAGGAATCAATGTAAAATAGAATGTTTGTATATCTGGAGCGCATAAATCTAGAATTTGCTTAACAATGCTTTTCATTTTTGCCAGCATTATATTTACTATTTTGAAAAGAACACATTCTTACTAGCAATTTAGCCGATTGAGCCTTGGTTTCTTCTTCTGAAACAACTAACAGTATAACATGTGGTTGTTTGGCCTTCAGATTACCATTTTAATGTTCTTGACATTTGGGCATGTTTTCCAGCATTAGCAATGCTACTTTATAAGTGTTTGGGTCAATAAATGGATCTTAGTTAATATAAGATCATGCAAGGAGCCACATCTAAGGGGATGCCACACTTAACTGCAGACACCATAAATTTGTATGGTTATGATAATTTTCCTGTGGTTAGCAATATAACATGTTTTGTTCTAGTCAAGCCAGTATGGATGGAAGTAAAGTATCTCGAGGAAAAGGTGCACCAAGGCACCTAATGGGCTAGCAGTTAAGTAGAATTATCACTGAATAATGAGATAAGAGCACAATAGTTGCTGAAATCAACAGTTCCAGTGCACATAAACATCATTAAGATCACGTGAAACCAATAAAGAATCATGGCTATTCTGGTTTATCAGCATCAATTGCACCTCCACGTGGCAAAGACGTATGCATAGTTTAGAACAGAGTTGGTCACCAGGTTTGAGATGACAATATCTAACAAAATCTAGCTTTATTTCAGATTTGGGGCATCAAGTGACACTTCTATTAATATTTGTATAATTTATTATTTCAACTCCACATAATTCAGTGTTCCTAGAAGGTGATCACAGTTTTGGTAGATTACAGGGAATTAGAAGTGGGAGTTATTGAGGAAGTCAAGACAGGGATTAAATAATGGAGCCTACATACCGTCTGTCAATCATCTGATAGCATTTCTTCATCCAGCCCAGCCCTGGCATCTTCCGTCTCGGGGTTGCTCCGTTCAAGTACACAATCATATAGTCCTCAGCTACCATCAGCTCTAAAGTACTTATTACATATCTGATCACAGGAAGGAAGAGGAGTGTTTTCATTTCCCACATGAAACAGTTCATTGTATTTACACTCTAATTATATAACATTTAAATTATAGGGTGTATGACATTTAAGAATGGTTGTGTATATTACCTCTTTACCTTGAAAAGAATGCAGTTCCCTAAGTATTTCTCTGAGAGTGAGTATTGCTCATTTATTTGTATGGTTATCTTTTTTTTTTTTTTTTTAATGCAGGTACACTAAAAAAATGTGTAAGTTAGAACCTGAATTTTAAAAATGTCAACAATGTTGTTATATACCAAGGGCACAAGTGAATGACACAAATAAAGCTGGGTTATCATGACTAAAAATATGTTATTGGGGAATGGAAATAACACGTTAGCCAAAGGAAATGTTACAGAATTTTAGAGGGCAGGAAAAACTGTGTTCTTTTTGTTTTCAATTCATTCTGCTGACAAAATCTTGAGCAATATTCCTTGACAGAGATTTCATTGATTTTCAACAAAGGCTACAAATATTCTCCATCATCTATTTCCTCTTCTTAAATATGCTCTATCTGCCATGACATGCCACAGACATTCACTCAAAGCGCTTTGTCAAAAGTATCACTCACAGGAAAAGATTTTCCATGACATAGTGGTAATCCGCCCGACTGCTGTCTGGCAGAAAACAGGCA
This sequence comes from Canis aureus, assembly GCF_053574225.1. Classification (NCBI taxonomy): domain Eukaryota; kingdom Metazoa; phylum Chordata; class Mammalia; order Carnivora; family Canidae; genus Canis; species Canis aureus. The sequence continues at coordinate 82,558,134 of NC_135611.1, read as the reverse complement.
GCAAACACAATGATGGCATTTAGGCCGTCCCCATAGTAGCCTGGGGGACAGACAAAAAGACATTTGTAACCAACTGAAAGCTCTTAATAAGAAAATATTTAACCTAAAGGACAAATCTGGAAGCCTTGCAAGTGTGTGTATATGGATGTAATAGATAAATCTTTAAGTGAGTATGATATAGACTATAGTTCTAGAAGTACAAACATAAATTTACTTGTCAGTAGTTAAAGTGTATGTTATATAGAGTCTTAAACACACAGTGTGAATATATTTGCATATACAGCATATCCATTTATTATGGACGATTATATGTGTTGTACATCGTCATGAATGGGGTATGTATTCAATTTGTCAAAGAATGGAGGTTTTGACTTACAGGTTTCTAATTTATATAATGCTTCTGTCCTTCAATGGCTGAGAAGATCTGTTTGATCCTCTTTAGTTTTTATTCATTTTAGACTCTGGTTAATGTAAAGGGGAAATCTATTTACTAAACTGCAATATAATCAGATGCATGTACTCCAGTGACCAGAAGATACTAGTAGTTTCACAAATAAAGCACCTTTATTTTTATTTTTATTTTGAGGACTGGTTCATTTGCATCCCCGGGGTCTCCAAATTCAATAGATAGTGCAGGGACACACAGAAAGTTCTGGCCAGGCCTAGAATACCTGTGCACAGAATTTACAGCCTCATCTTTTTAAAATGGAGCAAACCCAAGAAGGGCCTGGTTAATGCTGACCTCTCTTTGAATTTTATGAAAATATATACTTTGGGAAAACTTGAGAATTACTTCCTAGTAACCTGGACAGGGAGTGGAGGTCTGTTTGCATGTGGTGGTAAGGAGATAAAAGGCAAGTGTGGAACTCCAAAGAGTCAAGGAAAATATAGGGACATCTCAGGACATTTTTCCCACATCTGAAAGCTCTGTCTCATTCTTTAAGCTCTGTGTTCCCTCAGAGCTCATTTCTAAAACTCATGACAGCTACTGGTCAAAGTCCCACAGGTTTATATGTAAAATCTCACACATCTTTCAGGCTTAAAAATGGATGCAATGCATTGTCTTTTTTTTTTTTTTTTAAGATTTATTTATTTGTTTTAGAGAGAGAGCACATGAGCAGGGGGAGGAGCACAGAGAAAGGGAGAGAGAGAATCCCGAGCAGGCTCCATGCTTAGCATGGAGCCCGACATGGGGCTTGATCTCACCACGCTGAGATCACCACCCAAGGCAAAGTCAAGAGTCAGCCACTTGACCAACTGAGCCATCCAGGTGCTCCCCCCACCCCCACCTTTTTTTATATCCTTTTTTAAGCACTTGGAATTTTTGCCATATAACATAGATCTGGATTTCAGAATCATTAAACAGAGATTGCCTCAGAGCTCTGAGTAGGCGGACGGGACATGCCCTCCAGCCTGATCAGAACTCAGGGTGTTTCATTTTTTCAGGACTCTAAATACCCCCCTGCTGATTACATGGCAGTAAAATACCAGCTGGATATAGACTCGGATGGGCTTAACTCTTGAAAAGCAGTTTAATAAGATGTTCTCGACCAAGATAGAGAGCATGACACTATCACAAAAGAGGTGAGGGAAGAGAGTGATACCAACTAAAAATATATCAAATTATGGGTTTGTGTGTATGACTAATCTGAGGTTGTTGTATACAGTGTTTACTCTGCATGTCTTAGAAGATGCTACCTATGTAAGTATACACCTGGTGTAATATATGTTTGCAAAACCGGATTGGGATAGCTTCCCTATGGATTATTTGCTTTGTTCTGTCTTTTCCAACATGCCAGTGTTTACCAATTTCTTTTTAGAACAAGATGGGAAGGAGTTTTTTAATACAAGAAGAGTTTGCTTCACCGAACAACTGCATTTAAGACTCATAACCTAATGAAAAGGATAAGGTGTCTTCCCTACGCTACTGCTAACCACCACAACGGTATGTAATTTAGACTCAGCACAATGACAAGGACCAGGTCCATTAAAAGAGATAACAGACATAATGAATCCAACTTACAAACAAGTACAAAAGCATCCTTTCAGAAACATCTTTTCTAGATGTTGCTGCCTGGCCTCAGGGTGTCAAGATCATGACCTCTCAGGTACTCTGGTTTCTTTTTCTGTTTCTGGAGAATTTCTAAGAATTTTTTTTTTAAAGGACAGTATGAGGTTTATAAACAGTATTACAGAAGTCATCTTAAATGGCATTTCAGCTCTTTGTGTCAATGTGTCTGTCCTCAGAGTGCTGTGGTGTCACGTTTGCTCAGGTTCATGTCATTGAAGGACTAGTGAAGAATCGACTCATCACTTCCTGCTCATTGTCTAACCCAGAAATATCTCTTTACAGAAAAATTTCCTGAAATTTACAAATGGAGATGTGGTTTTTTGTGCGTGTGGGGATTTTTTTTTTTTTTTTTTTTGCCTTTTTGTGGTTTTTTTTGTACCTTTGGGCAGAGTAGCTGTAGGAAGGAAAGAAGAGGCAAAAGATAGAGGGGGGAGAGAACAGGAGGAGATAAAATGTAAGCTATCAAAAAGGAACAGGAAGAAAACGATTTCTTCATGGAAGTTTTCTTTCCAAACCAAGACCCAGAGGAGCCATTTTTGTTAGACTCTAAGGATACTTCAGATCATCATGGCTGGCAAAGAGCAATGACGGGAATGAGTAGTCCTATCTGCTTTTTGTCCGCTAACCGAATTTCTCTCTGCTAAATATGCAGCTTGCTCAAGTTGGCTGTCAGCAGCCGAGTAATTCATTTGAAGTGTGGTTGTTTGAAACATGTGATTTTATCTGACTCTCTTCTTAATCCCCAGGAGTTGAGTTCGGGGTGTGTGTGCTGAGGTGCCTTCGCAATCCCACCGCAGGGCCTCCTGAGACCCTCTGAGGCAATTGTGCAAACCTTACCTGAGGCAGAACAGAGAGGAAAGGGACGTAACACAAGTTTGCTGGCCAGCAAATGGAATGGAGAGAGAAGGGAAGATGTCACAGTCGCAACAAAACATACACACACACACACCAGCCCGCAACTCTTCTCCTCATTCTTTCCAGGGCTATTTGTCCAGCAACACTGTAGAGAAGTTACCTGAATCTCCTATAATGAAATAAGAGAAATAAAAACAAAACAAAACAAAACAAAACAAAAAAACAAGAAAGGAAACTTCTCAGTATAATGTTTGGTATGACGGTCCTTGGTTATTTAAATGCATCCTCTGTTCCAAGGTCAAAAAAGCCAGTTTCTGGCCTGAAAGTGACCCCACCCAGCCTCTTTTTGTTCTTCTATTGAAGTAGGTAACAGGAATGTTGCTCATGGACTCATGGGAGGTGACACTGGCTTTATCACCCTCTTTGGACTGATGAAATAGATGAGGCCTGAGAAGTGAGGTCATGTACCAAGGTCACAGAGTGATAAGTGGCAAAGACAGGTGTTGAACTCTGTTCTATATTGTGTACAAGGCCTCTTACAATAGCTCACATAGAACTCACCAAAGCTGATGGCTGAATTATTTGTTGCAATATTGCTCTCACACCTTGTGCCCAACTGGCATGGACACTTGGCAGAGCCTGGCTTTGCAGCCAAGTGAGGCAGCAATTTTAATCACCACCATCTTGCGGTTAATCTGCACTGTACGGCTGTCATTTTCCTGTTGGTCTGAATGGGAAAACCTCCTCAGAGCAAAACACCAGACCCCCAGACAAGACCTCTGCTCACTGTGGAATGCTCCATTTTAAATGCTCATCAGAAGCCAGGATAACAAATGCAGTAGATTGGTCTCTAGGGAGTCCTGCTTTATCATCACTGAAGTCTAAGAAAGCGGTGTCAGCTTCCAACACAGTGGCCTGAGCCTTGGCAAATTCAGAAGTAAAATCTGAACTGTCTTTACCTACAGAGTACAGAAGCTGCTCAGGGGGTGAGAAGAGGCGGCATCTGGCTAACGTTCCAGGTGGGTGGCTGCAGCCAGAGGCACACTCATGCAGGTCAGCTCCTGGAAGAGGCTGAGGCAGGGCTGGTAGGGGGGGAGGGGGGGGAAGAAAGGTGGCCTTTTCTTCCACACCAACCAGCAGTCACACGGACAAAACCAAGCTCACGACACAGAACAGAGGGGAGCGAATGCCAGGGGAGGAGGTGGCAGGGATGCAGGGCACAGCAAACCAGGTTAGACTTGAGGTGTAAGCTGAACTTTCACAAAGAGAAGCAGAAGCAGTGGCTTTGTTTAGCCTCTGGTGGGTTGATGATAATCACTCTTTCCTGAGCCAGGCAGCAGATCCATGGGCTCAACCCTCCCACCCAACCCAGCTACTTTCACTGTGGTTGAAAGAACAAGCAGGTGAGTCTGTTGGGAGAATGAGAAATAACCTGGCCTCGGGAAGGCAGGGAAGCAGTGAGGCCGCTTCCTCATAACAAAGGGGCTCTTGATTTAAGACCTGAGTGGTAAACATTCTTATGGATTATTACTGGGTGACCTGATTTACTTTGACAGACTTTTCTACCAGTGTTGACCTTTTTTGAATGGGCACGGGCTACTTTTACAGTCGGCCTCTGTTTTGTTTTCTTTTTATTTCCAAAAAAGCCAACAAACCAAAAATATCTGAAGCATGGCTCAAGAGAGACATGCGCTTCTGGGAAGATCTGGGATGATGTTTAGGTTGTGGTTTTTGTCCTAAAAACGAAAGGGTTGACTCTGTGGTGTGTTGTCTGCTCTTTGCAGCAACATCAGGACAGCTCCCATTCTGCGAGGCTATGGAAAGGCTTCCCTTGGAGGCAACTGCCTCCAGTCCCATGGCAGCCATCCCTGGGCCATATTATCGTTTCAGGTCAAAGAGTGAGGCAGGGCAAAGGCAAGCCATGGCCAGGGGCACCTAGGGGCATTTTCTTTCACTCTTGAGGTCAGGATCGCTGGCCGGCCTCAACACTTACATGGTGGGAACAATGCATGGATGGAAGATGGGCAATCAGCTGGTGGAGGGAAGTCTGATCGAAAAAACAAAATGTCCTTCTGCTCGTTAGAAAACGAAAGCTATGGGCTTAATGCGGTGCCAAGATGCTTATTTCCCTGTCCTTGCTAAGGAAGAGAGAACAACAATTGCCTTGTCAGCTTACACTTTTTTTCTAGAGCAGCAGAGTGTTTGGGGTGGTGCTTCAGGACTGCAGGAAACGGGCGCATGCAGCAGAAAAATAAAAAAGCCATTTATGTTTTCCAAAGTTGACAACATTAAATGTGTTGCTTGTGCTCATCTGATTTTTGCAGCTCCAAAATCAATCAAGGCTCCTGGAGCTCCTACAAAGCACTGGAGACACAGAACACAGTGTTTCTCTCTTGCTTGTCCCTCCCTAAGCAGATGGAGGCTTTCACTGGAAATGCCTGTTGTCAGGCCCAGGCGTATAGAAAAGCAAACTTCTGGGAGGGGAAAAAAGATGACCAGGCTGAGCCTAAAGAGACTTCCCAAAGTTTCTAAGAATAATCAAAAGACCTTTTCGTTATGAGAAGCATCTCTGGAGTACTGATCTTACTACAGGCCATGGTAGTAGAGACTCAGAAGAGACTTAGTTAAATCCTACAAACCATGGTAAGGGTAGTCACCATCCGTCACCATACAAAATTATTACAATATTTTTTACTGTATTCCCTGTGCCATACTTTATCATTCCTGTGACTTATTTATTTCAGAGCTGGAAGTTTGTTGAATATTTCATAATGTATTTAAGTGTTGAATCACTCTGTTGTACATTTGAAACTAACAGAATAGTGTATGTCAACTATATTTCAATAAAAAGACCATCCAACTGATCCATATGAGTTCCAAACAGACATTATTAAATTGGACGACTACAGTTTTCAAGAAATTTGCCCAGAAGATTAAAGCCGTCAGATACTTGATGTGAAAAGCAGTTTTCACTTTGGAAAGCTATTTTTTACATAGGATTTCCAATGTCTATAGAGTTTGAGTCTGAGATAATGTACTTAGCTCTATGGCCCCCTGAGTATTGATTACAGAATAGGGTTTTGAGGACGTCATGCTGCAAAAACCCTCTTTCATTATCTAAGAAAAAAATATGGCTGCCCTGTTCCCCACCTCCCTGATTCACAAAGAGCTTGACTACCTCCATGCGAAATGACTCTCCTGTAGGGCTCGATGACCTTCATGTCAATACGCTGTTCCTGTTCTCCAATCACCACAGTTCTCCACAACCGGTTGTCCTCTCGCTCCTCTTCTGCTGTATACTCCGGAATAGACTCTGACTCTTGGCCAGAATCTTTGTTAGATGTGGAGACTTCTGGAAGTGAAGCATACAGGAGGACTGAGGGAGCAAGACTCCACAGTTGAGGCAGTTTAACCACAACCCATCTCCAGACAGAGTCAACCTGATGGCACTCCCCATGTTGCACAACCACCCTGACCACATAAAGGACGTTTATTTATTGATGGACTGAACAGCCAAATCCATTCCAAGGCCAAGCTGAGGGTGGGGATAGATGCAGGGCTAGAGCTGCCTTGCCTCAGTGGGCCAAGGGAGGACAGGCTGGTACCAATTCATCCTTGATCACAGGTTAAAGACTGGACTTTTCTCATGGGGTGAAGGGCTATTTATCAAGCCCAGGCAATTTTGTTTCCTTGGGTCACACATCCTAAGTGGTTAGTATCTTGATGACACCACCAGCCTAGACCCTGACTCTAAGACTTACAAAGGACTTGGGCCCCCTTCCCTATTAGAAGTAAATTTGGGCATAAGTATGATATTACCTTCAATGGATTTTTCAAAATTCCCCACAGAAAGATTTTACATTAAGTAAGAAACAAACAACTGTATAGACCAGAAATGCTCCAAGGCCAAAAATTCATAACATTCCTATTTGTGGGTGCATGTGGCAATAAAAAAGCCCACTGAACACTCTTTGGGGAAACATTTACTACCCACTCTTGCACATCCAGAAAAAAAAAGACAGCAACCGTGCTAAGTTTTCTGAAAAGAATAAGCAGCAATTGTTTTCATTTTTACTTCATCTATGAGTTTAACAATGGTTATTCTTTGTATGTTTAAATAATTTGAAGGAAAAGATTATTTACAGCCTTCACAATAATTCTGTGGCATATTATCATTCTTATTTTTCCATTCATGGGAAAGGACTTTTGATTTACATTGTACTTCTTTCATTTTATGCCACTTTGATAATTAAGAACAATACTTAACTAGATAGCCACAATGTGTCAGGCACAGTAGTAGGTATTATAGTAGTAAACCTGCCCATGCAAACACTGACTTTAAGTAGTTTGCAATCACACTATACCCTGAGTGTGTGATTCTCATTCTCTTTATTTTACCGTGAGGCTGGGAATTCCTTGGGCCGAGAAATTGTACCTGAACACCTCTGTTATTTTTTACATTTTTTAAGATTTTATTTATTTATTCATGACAGACAGAGAGAGAGGCAGAGACATAGGCAGAGGGAGAAGCAGGCTCCCTGCTGGGAGCCCGATGTGGGACTCGATCCCTGGAACTGGGATCACACCCTGAGCCAAAGGCAGATGCTCAAACCGCTGAGCCATCCAGGCGTCCCAACGACTTCTATTTTTCACCTCCATCAACTAACTCCACATTTAACTTGGAAACCTGCACAGAGTTCTCAGTGAAAACTGAGGTGAACGAGTAAATAAAGGAAAGCTTGGACAGTTTCCTGAAAGTATGGGTACTCGGTAAGGAGACCACAACAAAGCCATGATGTTCTGGAAGATTCCTCAAGACACATCAAATGTGTCTGATTATCCGTGACTTAGAACAGCACACTGAAATTGAGCTGGGAAGCCATCCTAGCCTTTTTGCCAACACCAACAGCTACCATCACCTACAGAGCCTTGCCTCACTCTGGCTTCCTCTCCATTCCCAGATGAGTGTGCCTCATCTTACTAAGGACAGAAAACAACAACCTTTGGCTTCAGACCAAGCTCTGCATCACTGGCACAAATCCATCCAATGGCATTGGACTCTCAGTCTGGAATCCCTTCCTGCTTCTCCTTTCCTCTTGGCTGAGGACCCCTGGATGCTTCTCTTTACTCCCTTTCTGGGACCCTGTTTTCCATCTGGTCTCTGGGCCCCGATGTGGGCTTGTCTTCAATGTTCCTATACGTGCACACTCTACCTTGCAACAAACTCACCATCCACCAGCCCCTCTATCCTTGTTTTGGGACTTTCTGGCTTGCTCTTCCTTGACCCGTGTGATCTGTGTGGGGTGGAGGGGTGACTGTTTTGTTTTCTGCATGCTTTTACTGAGGCTACCACATTTTTAAAAATGTGTATACCATATTATTTTTCCTGCTTCTAAAATAAAATGCAAATAAAGGTTGAAACAATGCTGACATTGTCCAGAAAAACTGCAAAAATCACTGGTGCCATTCTCACTCATTGTTTGCTGTGTATTCTTTTTATTACGTAGGGAAGTATACAAGCATACTTCCCTCCCACAGTATGATCATTCTATATATTCTGCATGTTCTTTTTAAATTTTTTAAGATTTGGGACACCTGGGTGGCTCAGCGGTTGAGCGTCTGCCTTTGGCTCAGGGCGTGATCCCGGGATTCGGGATTGAGTCCCACATGGGGCTCCTGTGAAGAGCCTGCTTTTCCCTCTGCTTGTCTCTGCCTCTCTGCCATTCTCTCTCTCTGTATCTCTCATGAATAAATAAATAAATCTTTAAAAGAAATAAATAATTTTTTAAAGATTTATTTATTTATTTATTTATTTTATTTATTTATTTATTATTATTTATTCATGAGAGACACAGAGGGAGAGGCAGAAACATAGGCAGAGGGAAGCAGGCTCCATGCAGGGAGCCCAATGCGGGACTCGATCCCAGGGCTCCGAGATTATGACCTGAGCCAAAGGCAAATGCTCAACCACTGAGCCACCCAGGTGCCCTTCTCTCTCTCTCTCTCTCTTTTTTTTAAGTAGGCTCCACACCCAGCGTGGAGTCCAATGTGGGTCTCAAACTAAGGACCTGAGATCAAGATCTGAACAGAGATCAAGAGTTGGATGCTTAAGGGCAGCCCCATTGGTCCAGTGGTTTAGTGCCGCCTTTGGCCCGGGGTGTGATCCTGGAGACCCAGGATTGAGTCCCGCATTGGGCTACCTGCATGGAGCCTGCTTCTCCCTCTGCCCGTGTCTGTGCCTCTCTCTCTCTCTCTCTGTGTGTCTCTCATGAATAAATAAAATTAAAAAAAAAAAAAAAGAGTTGGATGCTTAAGCAACTGAGTCAGGGGCTCCTTATTCTGCATGTTATTTTTTTTTTTTAAAGAATTTATTTATTTATTTATTTATTTATTTATTTATTTGAGAGAAAGAGAGAGTGAGCATGAGAGAGAGAAAGCACGAGCAGCGGGGAAGGAGGGGTGGAGGAAGAAGCAGAGTCTTCACTGAGCAGGGAGTGCAACTTGGGGCTTGATCCCTGAACCTTGAAAACATAACCTGAGCCAAAGGTAGACACTTAACTGAATGAGCCACCCACGTGCCCCCCATTCTGCATGTTTTATACTTACTCTTCTGTAATACGATTCTACCTAAAAATATAGCATAGGCTTCTTTTCATTTCAGTGAATATAAACCCTCTAAACCCTCTGCTTATTTTTTTTAAGTTTGTTTATTTGTTTATTTATTTATTTATTTTGGTAATCTCTACACCCAACATGAAGCTCAAATTCCCAACCCAAGATCAAGAGTCACAGGCTCATCTGACTGAGTCACCCAGGAACCCCAACTCTGTTTATTTGCTTATTTTAAAAAGAGTATTCCATTTTACTGATTTTTTAGTTTATCATTTCATAGTGATGGAAATTTAGTTTTATCTTATTCTGTTGTTCTTATAAAGAATTTGCTTCATTAAGCATCTTTGTTCAGGTATCCTTTGTATGCATCTTGTTATAGGTCAACTTTATAGCCGTGGGATGCTGGTTCAGAGACTATAAGGATGTAAAGTTTTCATGAGTATTTTTGCCCTTGAATATGTCACACCAAAATATATGAGTAGTTGTTTCTTCACACTATCAAAAACTCTGGAAGATATTAGTTTTTAACCCTGGACAATTTAGGGTGAAACTTGTCTCTTTGCTCTTTTAATTTATATTCCTTTAATTATTAAAGATGGTGAAAAATGTTAAGTGTTTATTGGCTATTTATATTTTTCCTACTGACAAGGAGGCACCTATAAAGTCCTTTGCCTATTGTGGTCCTTATTGATTTGTTGGGTTCTTTATACAGAACTTTGTCATGCATTGTAGCCATTTTCCTGCTTTGTGCTTAGCTTTTATTATTTCTTCCTTTCTTTTTAAAGATTTTTTTAAAGTAATCTCTATACCCAACATAGGGCTCGCACACACAACTCAGTTCCAGAATTTCATGCTCCACTGACTGAGCCAACCAGGACCCCTGTGCTTGGCTTCTAAACTGATATTTTCTTCAAAGAGAAATTTAATATTTTTATATAGCTGAATCTGTTAATTTTTGTCTTTATGGGTTTATTTTTTTAAATATTTATTTTTTTTTAAGATTTTATTTATTTATTCATGAGAGACACAGAGAGAGGCAGAGATACAGGTAGAGGGAGAAGCAGGTTCCATGCAGGGAGCCGGATGTGGGACTTGATCCCAGGACTCCAGAATCATGCCCTGAGCCAAAGGTAGATGCTCAACTGCTAAGCCACCCAGGTGTCCCTATTTATTCATTTTAGAGAGAGAGAGAGAGCAAAAACGCACAAGTGGGTGGGGCAGAGAGAGAGAAAGAGAACCCCAAGCCGACTCCATGCTGAGGGCAGAGCTGGATGGGGACTCAATCTACAACCCCAAGATTATGACCCAAGCCAAAAACCAAGAGTCAGATGCCCAACCGACTAAGCCACCCAGGTGCCTCTGTCTTTGTTTTTTGATCACTGTATTATAGTAAGAAAGGGCACTTCTACCTAAAAATATCTATGTATACTAGCATTTTCCTACAGTTTATTATTTTCTTTAAAGCATTATCACTCATTTTGGTATAAAAGCGTGGACCTTTTTATGAGATGTTATCCATATTGCTTCAGAGAGCGAGAGCTGGCAAGTTGCTGGCGTTCCTTCTCCTTTCCCACTTCTGATTGATGTAAATGGGCAAAAGAAATTATTTAAGAACTAGGGATACAGTAAATTCTCAAAGTGTTCATTTCTAAATGTCAACAGTGTAAGCTAGCAAGAAATAAAGATGGCTTTATTTACTCCCTTGAATTAGCAATATCCTCTCCATCTTCGTGATTCTTCTGCTTCACTCAAAATTCCCATCCCCCATGCCCCCATGGCCATCATTTTCTATTTTCAAAAATTTCAGGACTCATTTAACTCTCTATCCTCAGGGCCTCCGAATTTAACTTTTGGTCTGATGCCCTCTCCACTAAGAAACGCTTGATTTTCTTTGTCTTCTTTCCTTAATAACAAGCTTTTCTCCCTGGTGACTGTGGAAGTCAGTAAAGCCCTGGGGAGGAGCCGACTTGAACATTTTCCTTTGTCTTTCATGGGATGATTTAGTACACAAGCTCCTGAACATCCTGTGCTGTGCAGACCACGGTGGGAAACCCAGCGTTGGTGGACAATGTGAACTCCCTAGAGGTGGTGTCAGGGACATGTGTCTGGCCAAGGGGACCAGCTTTCTACATCATGATCAGACACCGATAATGTGAATAATCTTAGCAGACGTTGTTTGAACTTTCTCTTGTTAGAGGTAAGGCATCCTGTGTGCAGTTAAGAAGTTTTAAAAGTGCTTTTGGTGACAAAGTGCAGGGAGGCAGTTAATTGGACTGTAAAACTCAGCAATTCACAAGTACAAAGAGGTGTCCTCCTTGCAGACCATGCCCTATGGCAGGTTGTTTGGGGTTAAAACAAAATAAGATTAACTTTTATTTTAGTTAGGTATAGCTTATATGTACAGTTAAAACACAGAATTGATTTTATGAGGCGGTTACCTGCCAGCTGTGAGAATAGTGGAACATGGTAGGTGGGGAAGCTAAATGACGTGATGGCCTGGTTGTCTGGAAAAAATAATGGAGCACCTTATTCACGCTGCAAACTGTCTGTTATTAGGGGTTAGTTTTGGAAAAGGTAGCTTAGGGGCACCTGGGTGGCTCAGTCAGTTAAGCGTCCGACTCTTGACTTCAGCTCAGGTCATGATCTCAGGGTCAGAGATCAAGCCCAGAGTAGGGCTCTGGGAGTGGAACCTGTCTAAGATTCTTCTCTTTACTCCTTCCCTCTGTCACCCCCTCCCTGCCCTGGCATGCTCTCAGGCTCTCTCTCTCAAATAAATAAATTTTAAACAGAAAATGGTAGCTTAAACGAGGTCACTAACCATCATTTAGGATCCTAGGAGGAAAAAATATAAAAGCACATGAATGTTTCTTACAACACTCTTATCAGTAATATTCAGGCTAGAATTCTTTATCATTTTTCCATTTCCCTCATGACATGCTTTTGCTGGGATCTGAGTTATGGTGAAAATAACTGAGGTGGGTTTGGAAAACAGAAATAGGTCATCATTTTTCTCACCTTTGGATATTTTTAAGTTTCTAGGATTAGTATTAAATAAAGCATTTTTTTAAAAATAAAAAGGTTCAGATCTCCCTCAATCTGAAAGATTGACCTAAATCCTTCCGTATCTATGTGCTTTTGATATCTTTGTCACTTGTAAGTACCAAAGGAAGTCAAGCTTTAATTATATCAATATAAAAATATACTGAACGATATCTTCCAGCAATTTGGACACAGTTATTAAAGAAAATTGTTTGGAAGTAGAGACCGATTTAATGTCTTTTGAAAGTGAGATTCAAAAATGTTTCATAAGCAAAACCACATTGTGGGCAAATAATCTGCCAGGAATGCTCGGTCATCAGCTACAGAATAAAACAGGCAAATGGCATGAAATTTCTTCAAGTACTTGGTAAAGAGCCTTGAAGTGATGAAAATGCCTGGATAAAAGGGCGTGTAAATAAATGTACAGGTAGGGCCATCTGGCTGGGCTTCAGGCGTGTTAACCTGACCTAGTAAGAGGCCCTCTCCGTTCATTGTCAGTGTATTTTGGGGAAGAAACATGGTCCAGAAGTCAAGGACTACAGCTCAGGGTTTGAGCTGGCTCTGACATTGACTAGCTATGTGACATTACGTAAATTATTTAACCTGTGCCTCAGTGTTTTCATCTTAAAATGGGGTACACATGATACCCATCCCTAGAACAGACATCGACAGAGCTGAGGATTAAAATACTTAATATTTCTGAAGGACCCAGCACAAATCCTGGTGGGGTTCATAGAGAAATCACTGACCAAACATTTTGAAACACCGTGCCTTCAAAACTCCAATTTCATTTAGAATGTATACACTTGGTTCCAAATGCTCACGCAAGAAACCCACAAACATGCCACACTCAAGCATTTAGTACACTAAAATGTACTCATTTCTCTTATACAGTCTGCTTTCTGTATCTGCATGTTTATGAAATAAAGATGCCCTTTGTGTTTTTCAATGCTTAACGTTTACATTTGTTCAAAACAGCATCTGACTATCCATCTTCGTTTGAAACTCAAGGTGGGCTTTACAGTTCAACTTACATTAAAATTCTGTCCTTTGTATTTAAGACCTAAATGTAGGGTTGTGGCTGTGAAACTGGTTCTTTCAACAAAACTGTGTCGACTAAATAAAAGAAACTATGTCAGCAAGTGGCAGCTTTAATTACCAGTTTGTACAGCCACCAGTACTTCGCTCGGCAGTTTTGCTATTTATAAACAGAGAAGGTTTAGATGTGGTGTGACATGGCTCTCTAGGGCAACAGGGAAGTACAGGGGGAGAGAGGGAGGGACCAGCTCATGCCACGGCTGTCTTCTTGTGGGATTGGAGTCAAGGCATGATTCTTATATATTAGCAGTTAAAGGGTTGGGAGCAGCTGGGGGCAACTGGGATGGATGGAATAGCTGGGGAAGTGTCTCTGGGATGGTAGGAAAGAATGTGAACTCAAGACCTTTCACCTTCTACTTGTGTATTTCAACTTACAGGGTCATATACTCAGATAACTGCGGAAATTTGAGAACACAGCAACAATGCAATATAAAATCTCTACTTAAGCATAAGAAACTGTGGCGCAATTAGCTTAGCCATTTCCAGTTCTTTTAACCTGAGGAAATAAAGACTTATCGAAAGTAGGGTCTGGATCTGTGCTGGTCATGGTAGGTGTCCTGGAGGCTCAGGGATCAATGGTTGAATTAATTAGCAAATTTGATGAATTTCCTAATTTCCTAATTGTGTTCTCCTAGGAATGATGCTGTGTAAGTATCAGGGCATCTTTCACTGTGGTATTTGTTTTTTGACCATAATAATTTTCATAATGTATAAAAGGAATAGCTGTGGCCAGGATACTCCTGCTTTGAATTTCAAATATTAGAAAGTCAGAGAATACCACCCTATAAAATAGAAACCATGTATGTAATGCCATTTTATAAAGCAAATGCTTTGTATTTGGATATAAGTTCTTAACAAATCCAATTTTACTGAGCAAGAGGAAGAACTAAAGTGAGACTGATATTCATATCAGGAATGCGAGTGTTTGATCTAGCGACTCTTACTTTTCTCTCCACCCATGCCACCCAGGCCATCTCTCCTTCCTTCCTATTTTACTGGAGATACATAGCAATAAACATAATAATGTCCCTGCCCTCAGAGCAGACATACTGGTGGGAAGAAAAAGACAATAAACATAAAGCAAATAGCTAAATAATAGGATTTCAATTACTGACGCATGGAAAATAAAATAAGTAGAGGGATAAAAAGTGACTAGGTAGGGGTGTGGGGAGTGCCTTTGATGACAGAGGTCAAGGAAGGCCTCTCTGAGAAGGTGACATCTGATTAAGATCTGAATAAAGAGGAGGCACCATGGAAGGATCTTTAAGGAAAAACATTTTAGATAGAGGGAGCTTATACAAAGAAATTAGTAAGCTCTCATTTCTCTGCTTCAAATTTTATCTTCCAGATTCAATTCTCTTTGCCTGCAAACCCAGCCCAAATTTTCTTACAACACAGCATGTAAAAATTTTCCCACAACCAGTGCCTAGTACAAGGCGTGCCAAGATCATTTAACAAAGGAACGGTGGCTATGGAGAACCTCTGTGAACCATACCTGTTCTATTACACTCTAAACTGTCAATCACAGCCACCTATGACCTGAGATACAAACAAAAGCTTCTAGAAATCACAGAAAGGAGCCACCAGCAACAAAATGGGAGGTTTGTTCCGAGGCCATTTAGATAATCTTTCACTTTTCACCAAACTATGGCCTTGACAATTTGGTGACTTACCATGCCCAGTGTACTCAAAAGAATCTGCTTCATCAGGGGTATCGAGTTCATCCACATTGATATCAATTTCATCTGGACTGTCCAGGTTATCATCAGAGAGAACAGATCCTTCACTTTGGTCCAGAGAAAGATTGATATTTGGGGCTGTGAGTTTGATTCTCCGAGGATGAGCATCACTAAGATCTAGAGAATTAGGAGGTTCTAAAGAAGAAAAAAATGGGAATATCAAGTACTAGACCATACACATGGCTACAAACAGTGGGTGTGGGCCCCAGTGAAAAACATTTTTAAGACCCTTAAGCAAAGGCATGCCTGCTAAACAACCACACATAGAATTTGGGTCCCCTTCTTGACCAGCAGGCCTCAGTACTGGCTCATCCCAGACACATGAGCCCTGACCACGTAGAAAAAAAAAAATGGGAGCTCTTCCTAACCAGTTTCCAGACCTGCCCTGTTCAGGTTTGAGAACGTGACACTGATTTAACAATGAACTGAATCTCTATGATGCATAAGAAAAACAGCTAAGCATACATAGATCTCATAATGGTTCTTGCAGACATCATTTCTATGGAATGAAGGGTAAGAACTTTTTCTATTATGTTCATGGGCACTCCCAAAATACCTCTTTGCCAGGTCCTGCCAACTCTATGAATGATCTGTAGTGACCTTTCTTTGGCATTCTATTTCTTTTTTAAAAATAAAACTGAGATATTTGCTCAAGTGGTCACTACCTTTTATGGCAATATTTCTTAACATTAGTTCCTGTACCATAAGTGATAGTCTTCACATGTTAAGGTTCATGGAATTAGCTGCCACCCTCTCAATACAATATGCATCTTGCTTCTCCTGTGATTTTCACTTAACAGAACCACAGCTGCAGAAGTCATTTTTAACCAAGTCAGTCCCACCTCAACAATGGTAGAGAGTTAACCTAAAAATAGAAATTTTCAGGATTCCTATCACAAAATTTTTGAAAGGCCGTCTGGTATATTCCTCAATTCTAGAATTCTAACTCTGGTCTTGTTCTAAGGAAAGTGACTCTGTTTCTTTGTCACTAAATTTTTTTCTCCATATAGAACATCACCAAAACTGTGTTCCATGTAATATTTTTATGTATTATACCTGAAAAACTTTCCATTGACCAATAAGTTTGAAAAACATTGGATTTCTATGTTACATGAATTCTCAGAGCAGTGCTGTTCAAAAGAGATTTTCGAGATGATAGAAACCTTCTGTGTAGTTGTTGAGCACTTGAAATGAAGCTAGTACAAATGAAGAACTGAGCTTTTCAAGTTTGTTTTAAATTTTAATCAATTTAAATAGCCACATGTAGCAGACTAGTACCATATAGGATAACCATAGCCTTAATACCTGTACATTCACAACTTGTGCATTGTGAAACTTTAAGAGTAATGTAGGCATACAGTGGTAAGAATGATTATGAATAATTATGTCACATGACTAGTAGCTTGAAAAATGTACTTTACAGAAAAATAGATAGATAGATAGATAGATAGATAGATAATAGATAGATAGGTAGATAGATAAATAACCCACTCTCTTCTGCTCCATTCTGAGTTTGGCTGATAACATTAGGGTTCAGGATTGTGTCATGATCCTAAAGCTGTACAGTGCACAGGAGTGATATTAGCACAAAGTGAGAGTATGATGCACCTGGAAATTTAAAATTCTTTTTGTGTGTGCCTTGAGCTGGAGATCTGTGGCATGTAGAGTTTTTGTTTGTTCGTTTGAATAACCAGGATACTGAGCCTTTTTAATTTTAAATATTCTCACACTGACGTACAAATCTGGGGAACTTAGATGTTAGTTAGAATTGGGTATTCTGACATATGGTAGCCACTTATCACGGGAACTAAACACACTGGCAATTACAGCAGTGGTCCAGGAGGTCAAAGGTGGCCCACACAAGTGAGCATCAGTGTTCATGTCAACTCTGAAATTGTAGGCTACCAAATGTAGCCTAACACCCTCCTCACACATATTTTGTTTTTCCTCTTCATTTTTATCACTGAAATCACGAGTTGGATGCATAGGAAATGGTTCTCTCACTGAATAATGACAAGGTCTGGATACAGACTAGCACTGAAGGAAATGAACACACGCTCCTCTCACCGGGCCTCATGTCTGCAGCACTGGGGCTTGGCATTCCCTCCTCAAAGGAGATGTCCATGCCTACATCCTCTGATGGCAGTCTGAAAAAAAAGCGAAGCAGAGAGTGTAAAAAATTGTGTGGGATTTAATTTTCACTTTCTCTTTTAATTTTCTCTTAAAAGGCAACCCAGAGATTCCAGGATCACATTTTCAACTTGCTTGGAATAGACCAAGTATGTATACTAAATCTATCCGAAGTGGCCCCACTTAGAATAAAGACTTTCTGCAGTTCCTGGGAATAAGAACCATGGGTACCAGTCTTGCTCTGTGTACACAGAAAGCCATTTCTCCTACTAGCTCACATAAGAAACCACACACCAAGGGGAAAAGCAAATAACTAATAAAATATACTTATGTTGGGTATTTAATAATAATTTTTCAAAATGAGAGGCAACATACGTGCTTTGGAGTAAAGACAGACCTGACTTCGTATATAATTCTTCCTCTGTGTAAATTTGAGCATATTAAATTGCTGTCAGCAGAGGAAAGTATATACTTTGTTGGTCTCTATCAGTGAAACAGAGATACACCATCTACCTCATTGAGTTGCTGAAAAATTAAGCAATAAATGTAAAATGCCTAACATTCCTGAGAAGGTACCAACTGATGTTATTTCCTATCCTTCTCTGATTTTTTAAAAAGATTTTATTTATTTATTCATGAGACACAGGGAGACAGAGAGGTAGAGACACAGGCAGAGGGAGAAGCAGGCTCCATGCAGGGAGCCCGATATGGGACCCGATCCCAGGTCTTCAGGATCATGCCCTGGGCCGAGGGCGGTGCTAAACTGCTGACCCACTCAGGCTGCCCTTTCTCTGAATATTTAAAGATTCATTATGAATATATGTTGGTGAAGACAGTTTTGGGTCATGAGCTACCATCTCTTCTCTCTAAACAGTACTGAGTCCAGTACTAGTAAGTCAAGTGTAGGGGAATAGAAAATACTGGAGAAAACTGTGACAAATGTATATGCTCTCATAGGAAGCTGACCACTGATCTCGGTAAATTCCCCTTGACCTATTTTTACCTCCTGTCCCTTGTTCAGACATCCTCAATTATCATGAGAACATATTTTTCTTCTTAACAGAAAAACATGCCTTCCATGTAATTTCATTCATCTAGGGTGAGTCCTTGTGATGTAGGCACTGATCTAAATTTAAGCATGATAAACCTTTGTGTTAGTGTTCTAAATTTAATCTTTCCCTCCCTGTTATTGCCATTTTTCTTCACTTGAATCTAAGTCTACCAAATTTGGAATTTGTTTACCTGGATGATCGATCTCCGGGATCCAAGTCAAAGCCCTAATTGTCAGCAAAGCATTAGGATTAAAACAAAATTCTTTGTCCCTAGTGAGAAGTAGTGTTTCATTTATTTGACAAGTAGGTAGTGAATACCTACTCTGTGCTGAGGATATAGAGGAAAAGAACAGAGGAGCCCCATTCTTGTGGAGATGGGATGATGCTGTTAAAATAGTGACCATCCACTGATAACTTGGTGCTGTTCCCTAAAAGAAGTGAATGACTGCGTTGTTACAACCAACCCCAAACAGCCCTTCAAAAACATAACCTCAGGGAGTTTCATTCCCCATACACTTGCTGAGGCATCGATCCTCATTTATTTAGTGTTCTCTAAAATGAATCCTACACCCTGGCAGAAAGACAGTGAGTGAGAGGTTGGTGTGTTTCAAAGACAATAAGGTACTGGTAGGAACAACAGAAGTGATGTCAGAGACAGCATACTGGGGGGGGGGGGGGGGCAGCAAATCAAATTATCCAGCAATAGAGGAGGGGTGGTGAACAAAGAGAAAACCTGTGCTAGGCCCCAGGTTTGAAAGTCCTAGGATCCAGAGGGAAGGTTTTCCATGATGCTGCAGCTTTTCAGATTTTCTTATAATGATTCCTTGTCATGTGAAGTGATCTGTATGTATTCTCCTTGACATACACCCTACAGTACCTACAAAGTAGCAAATTGCTATTTAAGAGTGGCTGGATTCCAATCTTAGTTCTATCACTCACTGTGTGTCATATGGCAAGTTACCTAATCTTTCTGTGCCTCAGTTTCCACACCAATAAAAGGGAGAATGTGTGATGCCTAAAAATAACAAAGGAAAAGGAAGTTAACCATTATTATCTCAGTTCTTTTTGTCATATTCTAACTGCCTGCTGTACTAGCCTTGAAGTTTCATGAGGACAGGAACCATCTCTGTTTCTACTATTATGTCTCCAGCACCTGGTAGAGGTCAATACCCAATAAATATGTGTTGAGTTGAATTACCGAGCTTGACATTACTCCAGTCCTTTATGAATCAACCTTAAAAAAAAAAAGACATCATAGCTATACCTACTTCACAGAGCACATAAGGGTGCTAGCCTTAGCTCAAAAATAAATATGAGAGCTTTAAAGTAGATAGGAACAATCTCAAATTTTTGTACATTTTATGAGAGACAACATGGATGGATGGATGATGCGAAGTGAAATCAGCCAGCGAAAAATAAATACCATATGATTTCACTTGCATGTGGAATCTTAAAAACAAAACAAACAAACAAAAAGCAGAAACAGATCCACAAATACAGTGAACAAAGTGGAGGTTGCTAGAGGGGAGGCAGTGGGGGATGGGCAAAATGGGTGAAGGGGAGTAGGAGACAGGGTTTCCAGCTATGGAAAGAGTAAGTCACGGGGATGAAAGGTACAGCACAGGGAATGTAGTGGTATTGTAATAGCATTGTATGGTGAGAGATGGCAGCTAAACTTATAGAAGTGTTGAAACACTATGCTGCATACCTGAAACTAATATAACATTGTGTGTCAATTATACCTCAATTAAAGAAAAAAAGATTCATAGTTTTTGTTACTGTTTGTAAATTATGGGTAACATCATGAAATAATTGAATGAGTCCTAGATATGAGGTTATAGTTCTGGGTTATAATTCTATGTTATACTGACAAACTGATTAACCCCAAGAAAATTATCCAACCACATTGGTGATTTTAAACAGAGATAATAAATACCTAATATCACAGTGACTGTGGAGGATTAATATAATACACATGTGAGCTGCGAGCACTCCATAAATTATAAAGCATTGGCTAAGCTTAAAGTATTACATTCCCTCATCTTAGACATAGTACCAGGATTAGGGACTTAATTGAAGTATGTGTCGTGATTGGACAAAATATAATGAGGGTTACTACACTTTGGGTATTAGGCCAGGTAAGAGAAAATTTCAGGATGGCATGAATCTCCATAGAGCCTATAAGTGCTCCTGAACTCACTGACATTAGGTGAATACAGCCTTTTTCTCCCAATCCTTTTCTCCAACAGAGAGCAGAGATCCTGCTAAGAAGGTGCTGGAAAGTCAGTGGTGGCATGCAAGGGGGAAGGAAAGCTGAAGGTTGTGGTCAGGGGTGACCAGAGAAGAGGGACGCTCACAAACTATGGACATTACAGAAGGCCTTAGGGACATTTTAGGAAACCCACAGGGACAGAGAGGGAAAGCTGAACCAAAATAGCTAAGAGGCAAACCTGAAAGAAACACAAGTTGTTGTGTTCACTGTAAATACTTCAGCCACATTCATGCTGTGGGTCTGTAAATATTTATAGAAATGACATGGCCAACCGGGGTTGTTGGCAATTGAACAAGATGAAGTTTTATGATCAATAATGTAAACCTCTCGGGATCTATTCGGTAATAAATCAGTCCAGTGTGAAGACAAATATTTTACCTTATCCATCCAAAGCCACTATTTAATCTGGGGGTTTTCTGTATACAGGATGGAGCTACCAAAGAGGCTGAGGGAATTGTGAAATACAAATCAGACTCTTCCATGGCTGACCTTCCAAGCATTTGCTTAGCTCCATGTCTCCATCTAAAGGACAGATCCAGAACTGGTTGTTTGCTGAATGGTTTCATCACCATTCTTGATCTTCACCAACTGTTTTTGGCTCTTGGCCTTCTAGTCACATGGTAAAATTGTACTTTCCTGCTTTCCTTTAAAATATCGGTAGTCAGGTGATTTACTTGGACAGATGAAATGAGAGTGGAAGTGGCGGGTGTAGTGTCACATTTGGGCAGAAGAATTAGGTAAGAGCAAGTGTGTGGGTGCCAGGGGCTGCTCCCTGCCTTGGTGGTTGAGTTGTAGGCTCAATCAAGCTGTGGCCAAGTGGAGGCCCATGCTAAAGCTCATTGAATATGTAAGAAGAGAGGAACTTTTGTTGTGTTTTGCCCCTAAAATGTTGAGTTTCTCTGTTAGCACATCCTAATCCAACCTATTCTGATGAGTACAGCCGGCCTTTACTATTTGTTTTGAAGGGAATATCTGACTCATATTCTGCTCTAACTTAGGAAACCCATTTCCCACATTCTCAACCTAGGTTAATGTTAATGGTACACATCTTGTCTGGGTTACTAAGGCAGGAAGAGCATTTAAAAAAAATGAGAACAAAAAGCTCAGAAGGGCATCAAATGCTTTCAAGTATTTTTATAAACTTGTGTATTTATATACCATCTTTATGTTTTTTCCATCTAGCACCTGTTAATTTACTTAATGTTTTTCTTTAACTTGACTTATTTGGGATCCCTGGGTAGCACAGCGGTTTAGCGCCTGCCTTTGGCCCAGGGCACAATCCTGGAGACCCGGGATCGAATCCCACGTCGGGCTCCCGGTGCATGGAGCCTGCTTCTCCCTCTGCCTATGTCTCTGCCTCTCTCTCTCTCTCTCTCTGTGTGACTATCATAAATAAGTAAAAATTAAAAAAAAATAAATTGACTTATTTTAGTTAATTAGACTTATTTTGAAAAGAAGATGTGCATCACCTATATGGATGGTAATGTAAAAGCACTCGCCTAAAAAAGTCACATAAATTAAATATAATGAAATAAAACAATGCTATTAAATTCAAGGAAGAAACACTTGGGCTCTGACTCTGAGACTGTCTCTCTTTGCTAAAAAAAAATTTGAAAATGTCTGGCAAAGTGTAATGTAATAATGTATACATTATTATCTATATATTATTATATATATAATATATATAATATATATTATATATATTATATTAATAATGTATAATGTAATGTATCATTATAAATACAAAGAAATGCTATATAAAATAAAGCACCCAAAAAGTAATTAATATATTTCCAAACTTGAAAGAAACCAAAGGAAATCTCCAGGTGCCAGAAACAGTGTGACTCCAGGAAGCTGATGCAAAAGTAGCCCACAGGAGTTTGGATTAGACACAGGCATTAGGACTCCACAGAAGTGACTGACTCCTGTGTTGGAAGAAAGGCCTAGACCAGAACTTCTGAAGAAGGCAGTGGATCTTAAGGAAGTACTCCCTTAATGAAAAGAGGATGAGAAGGATCTCTAGTCTCTAGCTTTGAGAAGCAAGTCTGCCTGGGATCTTGGGTGGAATATGAAGAGTAACCTATGAGAATTAGAGACACTCTTTGTATGTCAAGCCTGTTTCCATTTATATTACCTGAATGATGTAGGGAACCCAAGTCAACAGATTCAAATTAAAATTCATCTAGGATCATTGAAGGCCTAGAGCCCTAGGCTTCCAGAAGAATCAAGTGTGAAACCATTTGGTAGTATTACTTTTACAATCTAGGATTCACTGGAAATTCACTTAGGAGAAGGAAAAAACCCACTGAAAGATGACCTCACACCAAAAAGCCAAAAAACTCAAACTCTAAACTACACTAGGGAAAAAACATTATGAGGGATTGCCATCAGATGCAGCAGAGAGAAGAATTAGCAATAAAAGTGCCCCCGGCATCCAAAAAAGGAACAGTATGAAAGAAATTGTAATGGTTAAAGAATAAATAATTTTTAAACCTTTGTTGTTTGAAAACACTGAGATTTGGGGTTGTTCATCATACCTTGTAGTGTCTCTTACCCTGAGTGGCTGTGCTGCTTTTAAAAGGAACATCTAAAAATAATAATGCAGTAGTGTTGACAATAAAGTAACAGTAAAAAAATAAAAAAAAATATTAACCACAGGAAGGCAAGCATCACAATATTAATATCAAACAAGATAGATTTTGGGCAGAAAGCATTCTTAAGCCTTAAAAAAGTTATTATTCCATGATAAAAGAAATAACTTTTCAGAATATGTAATGATAATCCAGATCCTACATGCTCTCAAGAACATAGCCCAAAAATGAAATAAAAATTTCATATAAATTATAAGGAAAAATTAATTTTATGAGGGAAAATTTAAATATACTTCTCAAGAATTTATAAATCAATCTGAAAAAATGCATAAAGATACATCTGAAGAATGTAATAATATAGCTTGAGCTAATGGGTGGATCTGCCCTCAATAAAAAAATACACCATATTTTTCAAACTTATGAAAATGGATTATATAGAATGTCTCATAAAATAATGGAAGTCTATATCACATGTACCATAATCTCTGACTTCAGGGACATATGTTTAAAATCAATTATGAAAAGACAATTTGGAAATTGAGGAGGATATTTGTAAGCAATTGACAATAAAGCTCTATGAATCAAAATTTGTGAAGGCAGTTAAAGAAATTCCTAGAGAAAAATAAACAGTTTTGAATTCAGATATTAGAAAATAAAATGGGGGCGTCTAGGTGGTTAAGTGGGTTAAGCATCTGCCTTCTGCTCAGGTCAAGATCCCAGGGTCCTGGGATCAAGCCCCATGTTGGGCTCCCCGCTTAATGGGGAGTCTGCTTCTCCCTCCCCCTCTCTCCCCAATGGTACTCTCCCTAACCCCCATCTCTGCTCATACTCTCTCTCATTATCTCTGTTGCTATCTCTCTCTCAAATAAATAAATAAAATCTTAAAAAAGGAAAGAAAATGTACTGAATTAGCTGAGCTCAACTCAACCCAAGGAAGTCAGAAAAAGAACCATGCTTTTATGTGATTCAACGCTATTTGTATTAAATCTGGGTACCACCTCTCATGACATGAACATCATTAAGTGGAGGAACAGTGTCATAAATGGATTCTCCAATTTGAAAATGGATTCCATGTGCATGTATTGATTTTGAGTTTTTGGTGCTCTGTGCTTCTTCAAAACACAGCCAGCAAGCAGCACCATGGCAGTCAAGACACCATCTAGTGAAGGACCACAAACACAAAACTTTTGGACATAATTAAATGCACCTTTTAGACCACGTACAAAAGTAAGCCCATTCTACATTTTTTATCCTTCCAGTATTTATGAATCTAGAAGGATTTAATTGTTATAGGATTAGCCTTGCCTGAAATCAGGTTCTTTTTAAAGGAAAAGAGCAGTGAACCAAGACTTGGCACACACACACACACACACACACACACACACACACACACATCCAGGATTTCTAGATAGTAATGCTTCCCGACAGGCATGTATTCCTAGAAGTAAGCAGCAATCCTTTTGAAAATAATCATTCTTACAAGATTTGCCACTTAAAAGATATGGCTCTGTGGAGGTAGAGTAGCAGGTTAAAGTCTTAATTGTTCTTTAGGAAAATATCAGATGGTTATGCTGATATATTTTGGAAAAATGATTACATAAAGAGAAAGTTCCTTGATGCCAGAGTTCTTAAAATTCTCCTGGCTTCCTCCTAGTCTAATAAGATCTACTGGACTGGTAAAGTTGCTTTCTCTAGAAATGGCAATAAAAAGAAAACCAAACAAAACTTTTTAGGAGGTGCCTGCCTTCCTTTGTGAAGTACATAAATTAGCCTTTGAAAGACCCACAGTTGGAGGACTGCCTTTTGGGATTCTTGTCTGATAAACAGGCTGCACAGTTTAAGGTAAGAGTTCCATGCCACTCTGTGAACCCTCGGGCAACTTACAAAATCACTCACGTGGGAGGCAAGCCAGGGGCTGCACTGGGTTTCACACTCCGCTGAATCAAGCCGATCCCAAGGAAAGGGTGGGAGCTTAGGTTCCCCAATAGGAAACTAAGGTTGAGCCCATAAAATGAAGCTCTTGGCAAAAACAAGCTGGTCGGCTGGGCTTCCTTGCCCTAAAGCAGATAAGTGCTGTGACCCCTAGAAGCCAGCCAGCTGGGGCAGATAAGGGGTGATGACAGGGAAAGTAGATGACAAAGTAAAGGAGACAAGCACTGGGCATTTGCCCAGATACCAACCTCTCTGGGGATTTTGCAAAAACCCATAAACCATGCCATCTGTTCTCAGGTTCTAAGAGGAGCAGGAGACAATGCAGTATCCTTACTCAGGGTCAGATTCTAAAACTCTGCAGGTAGCAAGGATTACGTGTAGTCCAAATGACCTTTAGGTAAGTTCTTGAATTGTTCCCTAAATTATAACATAGGTGCTTAAAATCCTTTGTGTATAAAATCTTTTACAACAAATCTTACGGGCACTAAAAGTTTGAGGAACACTGAGCAGAAATAGAAGGAGGCCATAGTATCATTTCAACCATTTGCCTTTCAGATAATAATTCAATCACTGGCTGGGAAGAGAGATGCATGAAGAATTCTACCTCTGGTTTGTGGGGTAGATGCCATACTCTCTTCTTGTGTTTTCTAAGACCTTCATACATATCAGTCACTTGTGTGTTGTTGGAAAGATTACATTATGTGGCACACAAAGCTCCATGTAGTGCTTAGCAGAGTGGGGTGAAGAAATACCTATTGAATAAATGCCTTATTTAGATATGCAGATGCTCCCCTCTTCTGGTAAAATGCTCCTCACAACATCTCACTCCATATTGGAACTTGATCATCAAAAGGCTCTACTGACAAATCCTTTTTGTCAACAAGTTAAACTTTCTTCAAAACAGAATTTAGAGATGTTAGCTGACTCTTACAGAAATGATATACCAGAGAAGCAATGGCTCTAACACCAGGAAGTAAAGTTCACCTGGTTTAGAGTTTACTGTGCCCTCTACCTCAGCGATATACACTAACAATGAGACTAAAGAAAGAGAAATTAAGGAGTCAATCTCATTTTCGATTGCACCCGAAAGCATAAGATACCTAGGAATAAACCTAACCAAAGAGGTAAAGGATCTATACCCTAAAAACTACAGAACACTTCTGAAAGAAATTGAGGAAGACACAAAGAGATGGAAAAATATTCCATGCTCAAGGATTGGAAGAATTAATATTGTGAAAATGTCAATGCTACCTAGGGCAATTTACACATTCAATGCAATCCCTATCAAAATACCATGGACTTTCTTCAGAGAGTTGGAACAAATTATCTTAAGATTTGTGTGGAATCAGACCCACACAATAGACCCCGAATAGCCAGGGGAATTTTAAAAAAGAAAACCATAGCTGGGGGCATCACAATGCCAGATTTCAGGTTGTACTACAAAACTGTGATGTCAAGACAGTGTGGTACTGGCACAAAAACAGACACATAGATCAGTGGAACAGAATAGAGAATCCAGAAGTGGACCCTGAACTTTATGGTCAACTAATATTCGATAAAGGAGGAAAGACTATCCATTGGAAGAAAGACAGTCTCTTCAATAAATGGTGCTGGGAAAATTGGACATCCACATGCAGAAGAATGAAACTAGACCACTCTCTTGCACCATACACAAAGATAAACTCAAAATGGATGAAAGATCTAAATGTGAGACAAGAGTCCATCAAAATCCTAGAGGAGAACACAGGCAACACCCTTTTTGAACTTGGCCACAGTAACTTCTTGCAAGACACATCTATGAAGGCAAGAGAAACAAAAGCAAAAATGAACTATTGGGACTTCATCAAGATTAGAAGCTTCTGCACAGCAAAAGAAACAGTCAACAAAACTAAAAGACAACCTACAGAATGGGAGAAGATATTTGCAAATGACGTATCAGATAAAGGACTAGTATCCAAGATCTATAAAGAACTTATTAAACTCAACAGCAAAGAAACAAACAATCCAATCATGAAATGGGCAAAAGACATGAACAAAAATCTCACAGAGGAAGACATAGACATGGCCAACATGCACATGAGAAAATGCTCTGCATCACTTGCCATCAGGGAAATACAAATCAAAACCACAATGAGATACCACCTCACACCAGTGAGAATGGGGAAAATTAACAAGGCAGGAAACAACAAATGTTGGAGAGAATGTGGAGAAAGGGGAACCCTCTCGCACTGTTGGTGGGAATGTGAACTGGTGCAGCCACTCTGGAAAACTGTGTGGAGTTTCCTCAAAGAGTTAAAAATAGACCTGCCCTATGACCCAGCAATTGCATTCCTGGGGATTTACCCCAAAGACACAGATGCAATGAAATGCCGGGACACCTGCACCCCGATGTTTATAGCAGCAATGTCCACAATAGCCAAACTGTGGAAGGAGCCTCGGTGTCCATCGAAAGATGAGTGGATAAAGAAGATGTGGTCTATGTATACAATGGAAATTACTCAGCCATTAGAAACAACAAATACCCACCATTTGCTTAGACGTGGATGGAACTGGAGGGTATTATGCTGACTGAAATAAGTCAATCGGAGAAGGACAAACATTATATGGTTTCATTCATTTGGGGAATATAAAAAATAGTGAAAGGGAATAAAGGGAAAAGGAGAGAAAATGAGTGGGAAATATCAGAGAGGGAGACAGAACATGAGAGACTCAACTCTGGGAAACAAACAAGGGGGTAGAAAGGGAGGTGGGTCGGGGGTGGGGTGACTGGGTGACGGGCACTGAGGGGGGCATTTGATGGGATGAGCACTGGGTGTTATGCTATATGTTGGCAAATTGAACTCCAAAAAAAACAAAAAAGCATATTAAAGGTGGCCACTAACTAAAATAAAATAAAATAAATAAAATAAAATAAAATAAGATAAAATAAAATAAAACTCCCCTTGGATTTTAGGAGCAACTGAGGGTGGGGGTAGCTAAGCAAGTTCGAAGTTCTTCCAAAGAGTGAGGAGAAGTGGACCACTGTTGGTCTTCAGAATTGAAGCCAGTCCTGAGTGCAGGGTGGGCAACAGCTTCTACAGATGGCCAAGTGATGGTATTCTGGGTACAGGCTCCTTACAACTTGCCCACCCCCCACCTCAGCATCACCTGGAATTTATCCTTTGTGGAGATGAGGCTGAGGGCACCTCCCTGCCCCCCCCCCCACAAGATTTTCTCTCCCCCAAAGTGCAATGTAATGGGTGCACTGACTTGGTTTTATTTCCTTCCTCTCAGATGTTCAAGAGCGTGCAGACTCTGGCACCAGAAATATGAATAGGAGCCTACATAGATACTCCTCTAACTGCTGCTCAAGCGATTATATTTGCTGATCCACAGGGTGTGGTAGAAAATTTAAGCCTGACTTCTCTAGAGCTGAGCTCAGCAAAGTTTTTCTGTAAAGGGCCAGATACTAAATATGTTAGGCTTTGCAGGTCTTACAGTCCCTGTGGCAACTACTCAACTCTGCTGTAGCGCAAAAGCAGCCCTAATGGATATGTAAGTGAAGGAGTGTGGCTATGTCCCCATAAAACTTTAGGTACAAAAATAGGTGGCAGACCGTGGACTTGACCCAGAGGCGACAGCTTCCTGACCCTTGTGTGAAAACAACTTGAATGAAATTTCATTTCTCAAAGTTGGATATATGTATACATTTTTAAAAATGTGAAGCTTGGGATGCCTGGGTGGCTCAGCAGTTGAGCGTCTGCCTTTGGCTCAGGGTGTGATCCCGGGGTCCTGGGATCGAGTCCCACATGGGGCTCCCCAAAGGGAGCCTGCTTCTCCCTCTGCCTGTGTTTCTGCCTCTCTCTGTGTCTCTCGTGAATAAATAAATAAAATCTTTTAAAAATTAAAAATGTGAAGTTTTAATGTTTTGTGCAAGTGGCACCCCCAAATATGATTGTGTGACTATAAAGCATTTAAGTTGAGGTAGAGTTTGGGGCGTTATTTATCAAAATGTTAAATGCAGACAACTTTTGACCAGCTATTCCAATGATAAGAATATAGAGAACAGAGCAGAGGAAGAGGGAGAAGCAGACTCTGTGCAGAGCATGAAGCCCAACACAGGACTCAATCCAATAACCCTGAGATCATGACCTGAGCTGAAATCGGTCATTTCAACAACTGAGCCATCAAGGTGCCCCTAATCTCCTCTTCTTATAAGGGCATTGATTATACCAGATTAGGGTCCCATCCTTAATGATCTCATTTCAACTTAATTACCTCTTTCAAGACCCCCATCTCCAAATACCAGGGATTAGGACTTCAACATATGAATTTTAGAGGAGGGCACAATTAAGCTCATAACAGGTGGGGTGCTACAAAATGACACAAGTCCACTACTGTCTGTCCACACACAGGATACCTGTATCTCTCCACCCCACCATGCTGTGACAATGCAGGTCACCTTCCCCAAGGCACACACACAAGTCCACTGTCTATGTCGAACCTCCAACTGGGAGTCAGAAGACAGTCTTCCTTGGGAAAGGCATTCTGAATCTTTATCCATGATTCTCTTGGAACAATCGTCACCTGGCTTTGGAGGGGCAGAAAAGGACTCACTTCACTATTCCTAACCAACAATGACTCTCCAATCTTCTGCTCATATAGGCCAGGGTGATGGATGAACTTGGCAAAAGTGGGTCACTTTGTAAAGAGGCCCTGAGGGAAGCATCCAACCCCACTGTTGAGAGCATCTTGCTATCTCTTTCTTTGAGATCTGGAGTACTTTGCACATTATGCCCTTAGCGTTGGATCCAAGTCGTCCATTTGCTGGTGAAAGGAAATTTCTACTTAAGTAATTTGTCTTTTTATAAAACTACAAGGGATAATCTAAATGCCCATTAATAGAAATATGATGAAATTTATTATAAAATGGAATTCATTATGGTATATCAATGCAAAAAAAAAAACCCTCTAAACATATTGACATGGAATGGCACCTCAGATACATTTAAT
Organism: Canis aureus; assembly: GCF_053574225.1. Taxonomy (NCBI): domain Eukaryota; kingdom Metazoa; phylum Chordata; class Mammalia; order Carnivora; family Canidae; genus Canis; species Canis aureus. Next base: position 82,527,751 of record NC_135611.1, on the reverse strand, counting down.
AAATCAAATCACAAGATGGTATGTTGTGGTATGTTTAGAATGATAGCATTTGTATAAGGTTATGCACATTTATACATATTTTTAGGCATAGATAATATCTAGAAGGAAAAGAAATGGACTATTAATAGCAGCTACCCATATGGAGTAGGTCCAGGGAGAGAGGGGCTTTTACTTTTTATTCATTTATGTTTCTGTGTTATTACAATTTTTAAAACACAAGCACGTGCCACATTTTTAAAATAAAGAGGTAATTTAAATATAATTAGATGCTATAAGAGTTTCCAGAAATCTTCTCTTGGGCAAAGTCAAGTTAACATTAGAAAAATCAAGTGCTCAGTGAGAAGTCAGTCAGCTGTTTATCAGTAGCACTATTACACTGTCACATCCAACTGCCACATTACCAGGGATCTTAATGTTTTCCAAAATAAAGTGTAGGAAGTAGCAGGCATAAATAAAAACATGAAAGATCACCATCACCGAAGAAAGGCGGAGAAGGCCAGCCTCCGATCAGCCCACTGTGGCAGGGCCACCGCCGCCCCCTCTGGCCACATGTGTCATATTTGTTCATCTTCACAAGTACTTCCGAAGGTTTGATCTGTGCTAGCAGTGGGGCTTTAAAAATAAATAAGGCACAGACACACTGCCTGCTTCTCATGGCAATTGCTGATTCATCTTTTGCAGTAGGTCATTTTGCATTTATTGAATTCTACCCTTGTTTTATAGTCTGTATCTGACCTCTACCCTAGTCTTTTCACTTTGGCTCCTTTGACTGTTGCTTTGTTTATTTCCCTAGCTTTGTTGCTTTTTGTCTTGTGTATTGTTACCCTAAATTTTTTTTTTTAATTTTTGGTTCTGAAAATTTCACTATTTCATTTATGTTCTTTTTCTTAAGAAAAAAGAAAAAACTTGGTTCCACGTTGCATATTTCTGCCTCCACAAGTCTTTATACTTTTGACGTTAACACTGGTTCTGGGTAGCAACCCTCTAAGTTGTTTCTGGTTCTCAAATGAAGAAACTGAGGCAGAGAACAGAGACACTTCCTTCTGGATGGGCTATCAGCTCCAAAAGCACCAGCTGGTGCTTTGCTCCCCATAACATCCCAGGGAGCTGAGAGCACTGCCAGGCAGCCTGCACCCAAGGAGCATTTGATGAATAAATACCTGATGGATGCTCCAGTGTTCTGTACCTTTTGTAACACCAACCTATTTTTATTTTCTGGATTTTCTTCCCAATGGTTCAGTGTTTCCTTACTTTCCTCTAGCACAGAGTTCATCTTTTCATTCCCACCAGTCACTGGCTATGAATTACAACAGAGTCACCTCTCAGACCCCAGTGACCCCAGGAAGCAGGCTGTGGCAAGATACAGGTAGATCTCTGGAATCCACTCCTGCAGTCAGCTTCTCACGAGCTCAGGCCTTTAGGCGATAGGACACACAAGGAAATGGACACATAGGAAGGCACCGTACTTGAGCCTTTCAAACGGTCCCAGTGGCAAAAGAAACACAGAAGGGACGCTTTCTGTCATTTTTTAAAGTCACTGCTTCCCAAAGCCTGTACCCAAGGAGAGATTCCACACATCTATGCAAAAGGGCTTTGTGCCAGGTAAGTTTGAGAAACACCATATATTATATCCTCCTTTTGAGACTTTATAATGCATGTGAACCTGTCATAGACTCTGAGATGTCCTCCAGACAATAAATCTGTTTAATTTTGTTTACTTCACAAAGGTAAACCAAGGGACCTTCCTCTTTTTATTTTTCTATTTTTAATTTTTTTTCTCTCTCTCAATATGTTAATGCAGAACAAAATTTCATTAGCACAGCTCTGAGACAAAACCCAGCATGATATCTGGGCCTCTCCACATACCTTGGACTGCATCTACCAAGAGCCCAGCAAACACAGCCTGAACGGCTATGTCATTGTTCTTCCACACTAGCAACTGAGGCAGTCTGCGTTTGAATCAGACTCTGACTTTTTGAAAAGTGGGGCCTTACTATGTATAAATGAAGTATTACTCAGCCACAAAAAAAGAATGACATTTTCTGGGTATTATATAAGACTGATGACATCACTGAACTCTACCTCTGAAGTTAATAGAATATTATATGTTAATTAATAGAATTTAAATTAAAAATAAAAAGAATGACATCTTGCCATTTGCAACAACATGGATGAGCCTGGAGGGTATGATGCTAAGCAAAATAAGTTGGTCAAAGACAAATATTTATGATTCCACTCATATGTGGAATTTAAGAAACAAAACAAACGAACAAAGAAAAAAAGAGACCAACAAAAAAACAGACTCTTAAATACACAGAACAAAGGGGTGTAGTTGCCTGAGGGGAGGGGGTAAGGGGGTGGGTGAAATACGTAAAGGGGATGAAGAGCACACTTACTCTGATGAGTGTTGGTTAATGCAGGGAAATGTTAAATCATTATATTGTACACCTGAAACTAATAACAGTGGATGTTAATTATACTCTAATTTTTAAAAATGTGTGATCTTAGGTAAATTAGAGAATTCCTGTGTGCCCCAGTTTCTTTATCTATAAATGGAGAAGGTAACACTACTTACATAGGGGTTGTCAGGATTAAATGAGTTGATTCAGATAAAGATAGAAAACACTGCTTAGGACATCACGGTGGATGCTACAGAAGGGTTAGAGATTGCTGTTGTTATTATTTTGGTAAGTTTGCTAAAATTATAATAGAAAAGTGGTTTTCAAAAGCAGGTGCCTTGGAGCCCAAGAGCATTTTTTTCAGAAATAGAAAAATTTGTTCTAAAATTCATATGGAATTTCAAGAGACATCAAATAGTCAAAAAAATCTTGAAAAAGAAGAATAAAGTTGGAGGTCTCACATTCTCTGACTTTAAAACTTATTACAAAGCTATTGTATCAGAATAGTATGGTGCCAACACAAAGAAAGAAATACAAAGCAATGGAACAGATCAGAGACCACAGAAATAAGCCCATGCATCTATGGTCAAATGACTTCTTAAAATTTTTTTACTTTTAAGTAATCTCTACACACCCAATGTGGGGCTCAAATTCACAACCCCAAGATCAAGAGTCTCATATCCTACTGATTGACCCAGGTCAAATAATTTTTGATAGTAATAACAAGACCATACTATGGGAAAAGGACAGTTTTGTTGCTAGGAAAACTGGACATCCACAAGCAAAAGAATGAAGATGGACCCCTACTGTGTACCATGTACAAAAATTAACTCAAAAGGGATTATGGACCTAAATGTAAAGACCTAAGCCTATAAAGCTCCTAGAAGAAAGCATAGAGGGAAAAGCTTCATGACTTTGGATTTGGTAATAAGTTCTTGGATATGACACCAAAAGCACAGGCAACAAAAGCAAAACTAGATAAATGGCACTATATTAAACTGGTGAACAAGTTGACCACGTACTCAATTCCAGGGCAGTTGTAGAACCCCGAATCCCCATCCTGGCCTTTTGTTCTCTTTTCCTCCACCTTGCCAATGGTTAGGGTGTAACAGATCCAAGTTAGCTGACCTCTTGGCAGTGGGGAAATTCCAGATCACATCTAAGGTTTCAATGTCTTTTAAGATTCTGAACTCCCTTATATCCCCAATTCAAAGCTGAAAAGAACTTCCTTCAGAATCGCATCCTCAATCTCATTCTCCTGCAAGGAATTTATCCATAGATTTTCAGACCAGTTTAATAAATAGGGAGGCAACTTATGATGGTGGGTCAAAGGTATCAACCCCATTTCTTCAACCACAAATTAAGTTTGATAGGGGAGATAATGTGAGATGTCATATAGATAATAAGTAAAGTGTTTGGCAAAAATTCCATAATAATTATTTAGTATTACTCATATCACATTATTTTATTTAATATTACTCTTACTATTATTAGATCTGGGGCTAAACTTGGCCTCCCGTCTTCACTGTGAGTTTCCAAGATGGTCATGAAACCCCTGAAGTGACCCTGAGACTCAACATAGAAGCATGACAAATAAAGTATGGGGGCCAGTCAATAATCATGGAATCAGCAGGAATTCTCAGCATATCCACTATCACATTCCCAAGGTAACTAGTATGGGCTAGATTTTTGTCCTCCAAAATTTGTATTATGAAATTCCAACCGCCAGTGCCTCAGAATAGAATATATTTGGAAGTAAGTTCTTTACAGAGGCAATGAAGTTAAAATGAGGTCATTGGGGGGGGTGGTGGTGGTCCAGATCCAATATGACTGGTGTGCTTTTAAAAAGAGGAGATTAGGACACAGATGCATACAGAGGGAAGACCAGGTGAAGACACAGGGAAAAAGCAGCCACCTCCAAACCAAGGAGAGAGACCTCAGAAAAAACCAACCCCACTGATACCTTGATCCTGGACTTTAAGCCTCCAGAATTGCAAAAAAAAAAATAAAGTTTTCTTGTTTAAGCCATCCAGTTTATGACGCTTTGTTATGGCAGCTCGAGCAAACAAATAAAGTGGCCAATCTCCTCCACCACCACACCTAGTTTCAAGGAGGAGAATCTCCTCTCTAGGAGGGCATATCAGTTCTTCTATTCATCCCTTCTCCTAGAAAGCCCTTCTACTGCTGCCTAACAGATTTAGAGGGAAAGAGAGAAGCCCAAGTCAGGCCCCTTGAGATTGAGACAAAGAATCCATCACCTTTACTTACACATGTCCCACTGCATAATATAATTACATTCTATGAAGCTAATTTACAGGACTTGATTAATTTCATACTCTCCTGAGGGATGTATTCAGGTATCGTAAGGCTATGCCAACTTCACAGGGAGGCCTGATTCAGTTAGCTATTTCTTTTACCTTGGTATGTCTTTATTGAGAAATGTAGACAGCTATTTAGGGAGAAAATGTGCTTATGCTTTTGAGTAATTGTTCACAGACTTACAGCATTACATGCAATTCCAAAACTCTGTCTGGTATATCACTCCCATTTCCTACTTACCATGCTAGTGAATGCCAGTTAGTACTGGGAAATACAATTAACAGCCTAAGACCAGTCACCTACCCATCAAGCTAGTTAGAAACAAGCCTTGAGCTTATAAACTGGTAAGTACATGAAAAATTTGGTGACAGTCTTTTTATGTCAAATCTAGTCTCAAGGATGTGATCTTTGATCGTCCCTGAACTTAGTCTACAACACAAAGAAAACTTCCCTACAGTCAGTCCAGGGATGGGGGTTTTGCTCCATCCCAAGCTTTCTGTTTCTCAGTTATCAATATGAGCCTTCCCAGGGATCCAGCTCTCCCCTCATTCTATTTCACCTGTCCTCCTAACCTACCTCTTACACAGCTGCTCTCTTGAGATCACACTAGGTTGGGCTCACTCCTGTTTTATTTTAGGAAGAGCTATTTCCAGAACTCCCAATTTCATCAACCTTTCCTGCGTATTTCTGGGAGTTGGATATAGAAAAATGTATCTGCTAAGTAACGGTTTTATTCCTCTTTGAATAAAAGGTTCTCTTGCTTCATGGGCAGTGGTGGCTTTAAAAGGGGCTTCCATGTTGGGTATGAACAACACTATATCCTGCTGCAGAAAGCCTGTGCTCCTTTCCCAATTTTTGGACAGGAGGGGACTTTGAAAAATTTCTGTTTACAGGCAAAACTATCTTCTCTACATTCTGATTATCTGCTTGAGGTTTCCAAACTAGTTTCCCACAAGCTTTGATGGATATAACTTCCACTGTACTAGGTTTGTTTACGAGACTACTCTTTTGGGTAGGAGTTCAACAAACATTTCAGTCCTGGAACCATATGGAAAGCTTTAAACTAGTCCAGGGGAGGGTACATTACAAAGAGAATGGTTCACACACACACACACACACACACACACACATTTTGCCCTTAAAAAATTTAAAACCAAAGAGGATAAAGAAGAAAAAGACACATACAAGTTCCCACAAAACAGCACAAGTGGAGTAAAATGCCATGAGAGGTAACCAGGAATTCCAGAGGAAGGAGTAATTCCTCCAACTGAGGGCATAGAGTCCATGAACCTAGAAACTCCAGACAAGAGGTTGCATTTGAGCTGGACCTGGTGGGTGGGCTGGCTGGGATAGATGACATCTGAGCATTCCTATTCCCTTTCTAACCCCTTTGCCCTCAGCCCTCAAACCCACAATCAGGATTTATTCTTTCTTCCTCTCTATGAGTCAGGGTCTTCTTGGAGCTTTTCCGGGGCACCATTTGGCCTGATTCCTATCTTTAAACTGGGATTTCTCCTTTCTCTCCTTGTATAATTAGAATCGGCCACTACCCTGCAGGGAAGAGGACATGGAGAGGAGAATGTCCCCATCCCCTTCAGGTCTCACCCCAGTAGGTACACCTCAGTAGCTACAAGGCTCACAGGTCTATTCTTGGCAACAGTGGTTAAATGTAGTAATAGAAACCATGGACCAGCATGGGACCATGACCTCATGCTGACTAATCAGATGTGGATTTAGCTTTCTGCAAGTGCTTTCACCACAGCTGGCTCTATCTTCTTCGGATGGGAGGCCTTCATGCTTTCTTCACCTTGCTCATGTTAACTTGCATCAAGTGCAGCAAGGCTACAGACTCTCAGTCCTGGGAAGTGAAACTATAACCTATTACGGTATGTGCCAACTCTTCTCCAGACACGTCTCCCTCAGTTTTCAAGCACTCTACCTCTCTTCTATGTCTGCCTTCTGGGATCACCTCCCTTCTTTCTACCCTACACACAGTTCCAGCCTCTATAATGTCTCAAGTGGACAAGCACCTCCCACCTCGCTTCCCATCTCTCCCACACCAGTGCTAGTCCATTGCCAATCACAACACCCAGCTCAGAAAACCTTGGCTTCCCACTGCCAATACATAGGACACGAACTCCTATGGTTCACCCTCAGGGCTCTCAGCATTTGGATCAATTCTCCCTTAGGGACCCCAAATGCCCTACTTTGCAGATAAGATGAGCTACTAGTTTCCCAAGTCTGACTGACAGATCTCCTGTCTCTAATAGCTTGGTTTATTTCTCTCCTGCTGAAGTGTTCTTTCCCCCATGGAATCTACTTTATCCATGAATTCTCTACATGTTCCTTCACAACCAAGGACAAAGAGCAAGGCCTTCCCACATTTAAGGGCCCAGAGTTCCACTGTTACACATCTTATGAACTGACTTCATTCCCTTTTGCAAGCCATTTGTTTTACCTTCTTCTTCCCCTTAGGGTGAGGGGAGAGACTGCATCTTGATTACTTTTGCTTTGCATGCAGTCCTGAGGGATAGCATCTTGCTCATCATACTTGCACAAGCCCTGAGAGTGGCATTCAGTTATATTTCTCCCCAACTTTTTTCACATTTCCCCCCAATTTTTAAGGTTGTAAAGGAATTAGGAAATACCACCTTATCCTTAAAATAGAAGACTGGTAGGTTTTTTTGTGTGTGTTTGTGGTTTTTCGTTTTTTTATTTTTTAGCTCTGGGAACTTCAAATGTATGGACTAGATTTTGCTAGAGGCTTCTGATAAGGATGCAAGGAAATAGCACAAGATCAAGAGCTAGGCCTCTTGGTCCTGATCTCAGCTAGTCACTGACTGTGACCTTGAGCCAATCCCCTCACTGTAACCAGGGTTCTTTTTCTTTCTTTTTTTTGCCTGTAAACTGAAGAAGTGAGTGAAAATGAATTCTAAGATTTTTTTTCAGCTTCTATTATCCTGACAGTTGAAACTGAGGATATAAGAACAATAGAGAGAATCAGGAAACTATCAAAATAATAGGCAAATGGCTTACCAGAGCCCTCAAATGATAATGGTGCTCAGACAGGGGGCACCCACTCCTGCCCTCCTGCTCTCCTACACCCCTCTTGCACACCTATCCCCCTAAGACTCCCACGATTCCTGCCATTATCAAAGCAGAAGGACCTGCATTCAAATGTTCTTTGTCAACTCTTTGTCAACAGGGTACCAGGGACAGAATCTGTCTTTCATTGCTTTTCTCTCTGCCCCTTCTTCCCTTTGTCTCTTTCCCCCAGCTATACTATTAACTGGAATTGATTTAAAAAATGGAGAACCCATCACAAATTCAACTATTTCTCTAGCAGGAAGTTGATTCTTGTAAAGCCTCTATCTACAAGATCTTGACAAGTCAAACACAGGGCAAGCAATTCTAGACAGGGTAAAAAGAAAAAAAAAAAGCTTGTATTTGCTATACGTGAACTCAAGCTCCCATCATAAATTATATTAGTACCCGAACCTATAGGAAAATCCCACACCTTGTCTTCTCGCTAACTGGAAAGTATGAAGTCTAAAGGTCAAGGAAGTATTATGATCCTTTAATAAGAGATAAATCTTTCCTTAATGAAAGACCAAATAGAATGTAAAAGGAAATTCACCAGGATATACCAAAGACAGCCCTCACCATGAAAAAAGTCAGTTTGGCTTCTCTTTAATACAAAAGAGACTCTAGCTTATTATCCTTAAGTACCTTTGAAGCTTTACATCTTATTTAGGACCTAAAGGTTACTCTGCATCACAAAGCAAAATCTCTTGGGGATGCTTAGGTTCAGTTAATTTCGAAGGACATCAGCCTCATCTTACTTGATTTATCTTTGAGTTGCAAAGCAAGGTTCAAGCATTTTAAAGTAGAAAGCTTTCACTGGCCTGAATATGTGTAATTTCCTAATAAATTACAGTGTCTTCCTCCCAGATAGGAAGTCTCTCTTATCACTTAAGAGAAATTTCAAGGGTCATTTTTTTTTTTAGCACCAGGAATTTTAATCTAATGATTCCCGATCATACACTACAATCTGCAAATATCATCGATTAAGATGTCAAGAAAACTTTCATCAAATTGAACATTTCGAAGTGGCCTGATTCAGCGGCAGCTCCCGTTTCCCTTTATGGGAGTGGCCTGGGGCAGCCCCCGGTAGGAGGTGAGCCTGGAAGCTGTGCTCGCTCACAGAAGCTCGCCCAAGACTGACACCATGTCAAGGGTTCTTAGGAAAGAAGGGGCCAGTTTACACAGATGATGTCCCCTCACCCTTGAATCACCAACACCAGTAAGAATCATAGTGATCTCAGGAATCAAGAATCCCCCGATCCCAGGAAGAATCAGACTTTAAATCCCTCGCCGGTGGGAGTCCATAGTTTTGTTTTTCGGTCTCCACAGAGGGATCCACGGAGGAATTCAATAATCGATGTATTTCTTGTTTGGAATTGACCAGGTGGTCGTTCTGTTCTAGTTTCTCATTTAACTTAGTTTCTCAGTGACATAGTGAGATTCTGTACATAGAATATTTTGTCTCCGGATTTTGAGGAGGTGGTAGAGCACAACACAAGCCCATTTTTGAGGATGACCTATTTCTGCGGCTTACAACTCAGGTAAGACTTAAAGATTACAAGATTCACTAGAGAGAGAGGGAAAAAAAAATAAAAAGAGAGAAGTGCATGTTACTAGCTTCGGCAACAATCAGCAATAATATAAGAACTAAAAATGCCACCGTACCAGGGCCACTCGGCTCGGCAAACAGACACGGTAATACCCACTAGGAGAGAGTCCTAAACAGTTTGCAAAAAACCAAAACCAAAACAAAAACAAAAACCTGTCACTTCTTTTGATTCTCTAACTCCATTTTCAGCAGCGACATAGAGGAACACAAATTGTTTCGAGTTGTGCAGAGTCTGTGTTGCCTAATTACCTGACCGCCAAGGGAGGGGCAGGGACAGCGTCAAAGACCACAAGGCTTTCAGTCGGAGTGAGTGCACAGTGAGAGGCAGCTGCCAGCAGTCCCGGGCGAGGGGCTGGGCAGAGCCCCGCACCCCTCCTCCCCTCCTCCCCTCCTCCCCCCCCTCCTCCTCTCCCCCCCTCCAAGTTCCCAGCAGCAATAGACCGGTCCTCCAGAACCACACTCCCCCCTGCGATCTGTCCTGCAGACACCCGATCCTCCCAGAGCCGCACCAGACCCACCTACCTCCTGAGGATGCGAGGAGGCCGGCTACCCGGAGGGCGAGGATGCTCGGCTCCAGCTCCTCAGCATCTCCCTTCTGGAGCAGTTAACTGGGAATACACATTCGCCTCCATTTTCTGCTCACGTGACCACTGGCACATCTAAATAAGGATGATCACCTGCCTCCCAGATCACCCAGTGAGCCAGCACCACTGGTGCTCCCGGGCTGGGGGATGGAGCCCCGGCTGTGCAGAGTTTCGTCGGGGAGCATAAACTACTCTTTCATCCAGGTTGTGGAATCAGAAAATCCACCCTGATTTTCGTGTCTGCTGGGAAAAACTGCTGCCACCCCTGTGCCTGAGAGAGATTGGATGTGAATGGGCTCAGAGCACAGGTTGGAAGGAATCTAGTTCCCCTGAAACATCTTAAAAAAAAAAAAAAAAAATCCTGTAACTTCACAGCACACCCAGTGAGATGGCAACGTGATTATTTTCTTTTCATGGATAATGGTTACGACCGTAATAAAATGGACTTTGGAAGCATGGTGAGATGTATAAACAAATCCAATTGGAGGTTCCAGAGACGGTTATGATGTTTGTGCAAAATCCACACAGCTCTGGCTATTGGAAGACAGAGGCGTGGGGCCATAAAGCATGTGGACTCTGCAGTCAGAGGTCCCAGAGTTTGAATTTAACTTCTATTTATTAGCAAGTTCGCACCACCTACTAAAGTGCCTGGTGCCTCAGATCACCGATTCACAGGTGGATAATAATAATAATGGCACTTTAAAGAAAGATCATCTAGGTAGAAATCTTCAAGAGTTTAGGTTAAAATCAACTCACAGTAAGTGTTAGCTACTAATACAATTCTTAATTCTAAAAATGCTGACAGAAATATTTGACATAGTTAAGGTGAATGAAATAGGAATGAAAAGTGTACATGCTAGGCGTGCATTCATTTGTTTGCTCTTCAAAGAAAAAAAATATTGTCAGAGAAACCAAAGACTTCTGATCGCCATCAGGCAAAATTTCAATGCAAAAAGTAGCTATGGGTACCACCCTCAGAACTGGATTGATCAGAGTTCCATGTTACATAACCTTTTAGGTTTTTTAGTGGGAGTGGGGCTGGTGGGGAGGGGCCTAATAGGGGGATAGGGTGGTTTTAGGTCTATCCCAATTGACCTACCACTAATAAAACAGGAAACTGAATTACTCAGCAGAGGACCTGGCCATGGTAAGTACTTCAGAAATGTTATCTACTATTTTTAAAATGAAGGGCATTTCTTTCCTCACCATGGCTGTTGGGGGTGGTAGGAGGGCAGTCGGGAAAGAAGAGGAAGAAGCAAATTTTTTATTATCTTTATTAAACTTAAAGCCCACAGGGGTGCCTTGGTGGTTCAGTTGGTTAAACATCCGACTCCTAATTTTGGCTCAGGTCATGATCTCAGGGTCATGAGATCAAGATCTGCTTGGGGCTCTGTGCTCAGTGCAGTCTGCTTGTCCCTCTTCCTCTGTTCTCCCCCCTGCCCCCTGCTTGTGTGCTCCCCTTCTTTAAAATAAAGAAATAAAATCTTATTAAAAAATAAACTAGGGGATCCCTGGATGGCTCAGCGTTTTGGCGCCTGCCTTCGGCCTGGGGTGTGATCCTGGGGTCCTGGGATGGAGTACCACATCGGGCTTCCTGCATGGAGCCTGCTTCTCCGTCTGCCTGTGTCTCTGCCTCTCTCTCTCTTTTTCTCTGTCTCTCATGAATGAATTTAAAAAACATTTTAAAAAATAAACTAAAACCTGCAGAATTCTTCAGAAATAATTTCTCACGTGCCATTTACCTTTCGGCCATAGAGGAGACCAAAGCGGGGCAGGCATCAGGAAGATGTGACTAGCAGGGTTACCGACTGGCAGAGGTTCAGTAAAAGTGTCAGTGCATTTCCCAAAGCCAAGATAAGCCAAAACCAGCAGGGAAGAATAGATGGCTTTAGATCTGGTTGTACCCTGGGTATCAGGCTGAAGGCTAAAAATGGGGATCTTATCTTTGTGAAGTGCTGGCTCATTAGAAGGAGTTCCCCTTATCAGGTGAAAAGAAAGTAGATGCTGGAGGGCACAGAAAGAGGAGTTGAGTGTTGTAGAACAGACACCACCGTAACTAAATCTATTTAATAATCTGTTTTAGAAGTCAGCAGCTGATATGGAGATTGATTAAATCATCAGGTCAATCAGAGATACCTTTACAAATTTAAGGGGCGCTTTATTAAATGGGGAAATGTGGGACATCTGTTTTCAGAAATAATGTTTCCTTTTGTCTTGGAGGATGTTGTCTCAGACTGTGCCAGGGCAAAAACTAACTCAGAGTCAGTTGGGCACTTGGGTAAGTGTATTGTTGTATTCATTGCGCTCATTAGATAAATGAAGACAGTGTGGTAGATGTCAAATTCTCCAGGAGAGTTATGCTTTGAGAGCCCAATACATCCAACTCATTATTTAATAAATTAAGGTTAAAAAATAAGAATAGAAAAGGTCTTTGAAGATATGTACTGTCAACTGTTACATGAATTGATGGTATGACAGGCGACTAAGGAAGCAGAAGTATTCTTCTCTGGACAAACTGGTATAGGCAAAGTAGACAGGTGCACCTGCTTGTCTGCATGAGGCTGAGGGAAGTGGATAATAACCCTTTAAGAAAACTGAAAGGCTATAAGAATCTTGAAGGAACTGTATTCTAGTGGAAGTACAAGGACACTAAAAATAGGTAATTATGGTCTCAAATTTCAAAAGAAGGGGAAAGACGGAACTTGCAACACGTGAAAAGATCTCCCTGTTACAAATTGAATGCTCCTATCCCCCACCAAATTCATCCCTGCCCTCATGTGATGTTATTAGGAGGTGAAGCTTTGAGGAAATAATTAGGATTAAATGAGGTTTTGAGAGTGGAGTCCTCATGAGCAGAATTAGTGGCCTTCTCAAAGGACCCTGGAGAGCTTTCTTGCACTTTCCATTGCTATGTGAGAATACAATGAGAAGCTGACAGTCTGCAACCAAGGAGAGGACTCTCATCAGTACTTTACCTTCCTGCCACCGTGATTTCAGATTTCTAGCCTCCAGAGCTGTGGGAAATAAATTTCTCTAGCTTATAAGCCACCTAATCTATGGCAATTTGTTATAGCCGGAAACAAGTCACTCCCAAACTAAATTTGCCACGTGTCCCTTGGAAAAGGAAGCAGTGAACACCAGAAATTATCCGTTTCATTAAAAGCAAATTATGTTGGAACAACTTGGCTTTCTTTGCCACTTGTTCAACCAGGCTATTTATGGGGCACCTAATATGTGGCAACTACTTTCCTGGAGAGTACATTCTCACATGTGGAGATGGAACAAGATTCACTAAACAAACAGAAGAAAATAAAACAGGGCAGTGGGAAGAACAGGGTTCTCAGCCTTAGCAATACTGACACTTAGGGCTGGGTAATCCTTTGCTGTGAGGGGCTCTCTTATGTGTTGTAGGATATGTAGCAGCCTCCAAGGCCTTCACCCATTAGATGCCAGGATCATCTGCCCCAGAGTGACATTTTGTGAATAGAAGAAAGAGCTCTGTGGGAAGGCATGAATTATAAGAACAAGGCAGCCATGTCGAGAGAATTCTAGATGGAGAGTACAGCTGGTGCCAAATCACTGAATTGGAAATGGTCTGATGTGCAAGCCTGAGGGCTGATGGAGACAGCACTCTTAGCAACCAGAAATGTAAGCAGGGACTAGGACACATAGGGCCTCACAGGCTGTAGTAAAGAATCAGAACTGGGGATGCATGGGTGGCTCAGCAGTTTTAGCGCCTGCCTTTGGCCCAGGGCATGATCCTGGAGTCTCAGGATCGAGTTCCGCATCAGGCCCCCTGCATAGAGCCTGCTTCTCCCTCTGCCTGTGTCTCTGCCTCCCTCTCTCTCTGTGTCTCTCATGAGTAAATAAATAAAATCTTTTTAAAAAAATCTTAAAAAAAAATAGAATCAGAATTGTGTTCTAAAATCAATGAGATGACATAGGAGAATTTTAAGAAAGTGAGTAGTGAAAGGAAGATATTTACATTTGAAAGGCCTCACTCAAGCCAGTGAGCGGAATATGGGGTTGTAGAACCAGATTGACAGGAGGAGACTGGAGTGTACTTGAAGGATCCTTGTGAGCGACCAGAGCAAGGTTGCCATGTAAGGTTGAGTGGAGTGGTGTGTGTGTGTGTGTGTGTGTGTGTGTGTGTGCTGGACTAATAGGATACTAGGGCTTGGAGAGGTCATTATACTCAGCTAGGTTATTATAAGAAGTTGAGGAGGCCACATCCAATAATGTTAGATGAAAGATCCAGGTCTGACAAGTAATTCCAGTCTCCAATTTCCCTCTTAGACTGGAACTATTAAGTTAGCAGTAGGGAGATGTGAGCATCATGGCACTGTATGAACTCATAGTTCCATTATGAACTTATTATGAAAATTTTGAAAACTGATGAACAGTTTTCTAGAAAAAATACTGAATAGCAGAGTTGACACAGGAGGAATTAGAAACCCTAAATAGTAATCATTAAGAAATCACATGAGTAGTAAAGAAAATCTTTCCTTCCAAATAAGTAACAGGCACAGACAAGTTCAAGAAATATTACCTAATCCTCTTGTATTAGATGATCCCCTGGATTATACAAGTTATCCCAAAGAAGAGAAAAAAGAGAGAAGTTTACCTAGTTTGTTTTATGGTGCTACTATAACTCTGATTCCCAGCTAGACAAGAGCCAGATGAGGAAGGAAAACCACAGGCCAGGCTCATTTATGAAAATCTAAATGATTCTGAATGGCGGAAGGAAATTAGACTCTCCACTAAAGTTTCTAAGATTCACTCATTTAAATGACTTTACTATCTCCCTTCAGTTAATATTTGACTTTAAGCCATAACTTCATGAATATAAATGCTGTTTGCAGCAGTACAGGAAATAAAGATGCATATGTCCTAACCACAGCTTCAAGTGGCTTCCATCCAGGTACATTAATAAGAGAGAGTCTAATAAATACAACAAGAGGCAGAATGTGAGGAAGGCCACAAAACAGGTGCAAAGCATAGGAAGATCAGGAGAGAGAGAGGGCTTCCTTCTGCTCAAAAAGACCAAAGAATGTTTTAGGAAGGAAGAGGCATTTGGTGTCGGTCTGGAATGAAAAGTAGAATTTTAATGTGCAGAAAATAGAAGGGAGGGAGAGCAAATAATTAAAAGAGGTGCTAATATAAGAGCAAAAAACAAGGGAAAAAAGCTTCTTCAGGGGAACCATGAATGGTTCTATGAAGAAGATATATGCACTTATTTATAATTCTACTTTAAGGCAATGTTGGTAGAAATGTAAAAACCTACCACCATCACATGACTTGAAAATAACTTGAAAAGAAAAATAGTGATAGGATCACATTACGGAGTTACAACTTGGGCAAATATAATACATTACATATTCCAGAATTTTATACATTTGATTCAGGTGAGTGATAAATTTGTGAAATGTAAGCTTTCAAGGAGCCAAGTCAAAAGGATAAACATAAGCAATTATATAAATGTTATTAATTAAAGGAAGTCACATTCCTTAATAGTCAAGATGGAGACTAGATTGAATTTGCTCATGAGGGCACAAGTACTCTGATTAGAAAATCATTCTCTCAAAAAAAGAAGGGAAGGGAAGTGAAGAAAGGGGAGGAGGGGAGGGAAAGGAAGGGAATCATGCTCTCAACAGTATCCTTGGCACAGAGATGAGTTTCGCTGCAGTGACCTAAGTGAGCCAATGGCAGACAACAAAAATAATTAGGATAAAGAAAACTTTATGGTATCCTCTGCAACATGGGACAAGTTCATAGTTCTCTGCTGGTTTGGGCTTAACCCTGGGCAGATTATGGGACATGTAAAGAAGCATATGCACTATATATTTCTCATTTGATCTTCATAACTTTTGATTTGGAGTTGATCAACATTTTGAGATAGTTTATGGGGATGGATTAAAAATTTTACTGTCAAGCCATTACCTAGAACAAAACTCTCTTATGTTGACAATGAAAAGAAGCCGCATCCCTTAACCAACAGATAAAATAGAGGGAAGGTAGCCTTCTAATTTCTTCCATTAGTGCAGCCTGGGTTTGTACAAAGCGTGACCCAATCCTGGGGTGACTTTATGACAGCCTTTGTTCTAAAGGAACTCTCCTGTGGATCGTAGAAATAGATCCTCCAACACACGGGAGGAATAGTTAATGATCCTGCATGTTAACATAGTTCAGTACACTTTTCAGAAGCTGAGGTGTCACTCCTTTCTAATGGAGCCAGCTGGGCTGAATAACATCTGTGTGCTTTCAGCTTCACACTTTTACTTTCTCCACCTTGCTCTCTGCCCCAGGAAGCTCCCTCCCACTCTGAATTCCACTTTGTTTTGGGGGTCCTGCTGGGAGACCAGAGGGAAGAAGTGGGGAGGCAAGGATTTGCATGCCCCTGGCTTCCTCCCTGTGGGAATGCCTCTGGCTGGCTGTGCCCCTCAATACTAGGCCACTGCTGTTCTCAGGAAAACTGAAATTCTTGTACTGGTTTCTGGAAATCACCCTCTCCTTGCCCCTGAGGCCTAGAAATGCTAACAGATCTACTGTTTTTATTCCTGAGCCACTACACCATTCCTTGTGAGTTCCTCACACTTTGCTTCCATCTTTGTAAATACTTCCTTTATTAAATATTTCTCGAATTACCCTCATTTGAATGTCCTCTCCTTCCTGCTGGGTCCCTGATAGACTGACATTACCCTGTTTTTATAAGCCGTGACTTCTGGTCTTCCTCAAATGCCATCAATTTTCATGGAAGTTTTTTTTTTTTTTCTTCCTGACATTATTTTTGACATTTCACCATTCCAGCTGGAGAGATACCTTGAATTCTTCCTCAAACCAGAAGCCAACACAACACAAAAGGGCTACTCTGTGGGTGTTCCTCCCACAGCACAGCTGACTTGTACCACCTCGTCATGGTGTTCATGGCCTTCTCTTGCTATAAAATCCTTTACCACAAAATACCATATCTAAAAATATTTGGAAAACTTAGATGTACATGGAGGGGCTTTGATTCCCTCACCTCCCTCTGGCCTCTGGCCACTCGAGGTGGCCCCACAAACCACAGATAGGGAGGAGCCCACTGACACGGCAGTAAAAGTGTCATAAATTAGCTGTAGTGTAAAATATATTCAGGCATAGGGAGGGCTCACATGACAGTGTGATGCATCAGAGGCGAGTTCTGATTCAGTTTTTCTCCAAGTAACACTGAGAATTTTGGCTATTAAACTTGATGTGCCTCTCAATGCGGCAATGAGAGAAGAGGAAGAAATACATCAACCTATAGAATACATTGTAATACATTGATTTTATTTATTTACTCATGAGAGACACAGAGAGAGAGAGGCAGAGACACAGGCAGAGGGAGAAGCAGGCTCCCTGCAAGCAGTCTGATGTGGGACTCGATCCCAGGAGCCCAGGATCATGCCCTGAGCCAAAGGCAGACGCTCAACCACTGAGCCACCCAGGCATTCCCTCTGTCTTGTCTTATTGACAAGCCCTGGGCTGGAAGGGAGAAGACAGGAGTTCAAGTCCTTATGTTACTATTTTCTCATTTCTGGACAGATGGTTTGTTTATCTATGAGTAGGGATAATAAAACTTGCCCTGTCGATCTCAAATGGTGATTGGGTGGACCAGACTTATTTGAAGTCTCTTCTGGGTAGGGCTGGCCAGAAGTGGAGAGGTAGCAGGGGCTGGTGGGGAGACACTTAAAGTAAATAAGTAAATAAATAAATAAGTAAATAAATAATTTTTTAGAGTTGTGTTTTGTTTTTTCCCCAAAAAAGGAGACTTTAAAAAAAAAAAAAAAAAAGGAGACTTTGGGCCTGAGTTAAAGAGCGAATTTTTTTTCTTTTCTTTTCTTTTTTTTTTAAAGAGCGAATTTAAAGAACGTTTGAATGCTATCTAATTATCATCACCACGCCACCAAACATAACACACCAAGTGATCAAATATAATTACAAAAATAAATGAACACAGAGTCAGTGCCAAGTTTGGTCTTCCAGATTTGGTTCAGGGCAAAGCCAAATAACCGTGAATAAACACAGGAACGCTGAAGTTGATGAAGTATCAACTTGCCTCAGAGAAAGGGTGAATGTTTGGAACTGGGATACGGCCCATCCAAATAGCAAGACCCAGAGGGGGTAGTATGCACTCAAAGAACCTGATTCTTCAGAGTGACCAAACATACAGTTACCCAACACTGAAAGAAAGAGTCAACAGATTATTTCTTTACCTGTTTTCCATTTTCAGCATTCACATGGGCTTACAACCCAATGTACTAATTCCTCAACCATAAGTCACTGACAGAAAAAGTCTGGTTTTAGAGGGTCTCGTGAAAACTGTACAAAGATTTAATGGTGTCACTCAGAGAGAAAAGGGAGTTACTTCCCACAGTCTTGTCAGAGAAAAAGGGCCAACGTTACTAATTTAAAAAGAAAGAATGCACAGAGATGATCATAAGAAGCAGGTTGTGTGGAATATGACATATATTGTGCTTGAAGATTATTTTTTATTTTAGGGAGTTCCAAATAACTCATCTCACAGAGCCAGAAGACAAGCTATAGCTCCACAAATAAAAGGATCAGGTTATTTCTAAATATTTCAAAAGCACATGTGCCAGAGCTCCCCTGCACCCCCCACCCCCGTCACTGCCCTGCCGCCCACCCTTGCGTTTATCTACAAGAAATCAGACATGTAGAGTCAGTTTACCTCCTCCTCTTGGAAATTATTTCCATTTATCACCCCATACAGCTTTTCCTTACCCCATATGAATCAACCTACTTTTTATATCATTTAGATGGTGGTGAGTTTACAAATGTTAATGGTTTCACATTCACCTAGCATGTAGCTAGTTCAAGCTTTTTGAATATAACCTATGATTATTAATATTATTTGTAACTTGGCTAGGCTGTGGTGCCCAGTTATTTGGTCCAACACCAGTCTAGATGTTGCTGTGATGGTGTTATTTACACGTGATTAGCACTGAGATCGGCAGTCTTGGAGTAAGACAGATTATCCTCCAGAATGTGGGAGGTGAGAATGGAGGAGCTGGACTAATCAGTTAAAGGCCTTAGGATCAAGGTCTGGAGCTGCCTGAAAAAGAAAGAACTCTCCTCAAGTCTGCAACACAGAGACTCTGCCTCAGTTTCCAGCCCGCTGTCCTGCAGAATTCAGACTCAAGACTGCAACAACTCTTGCTTGAGTTTCTAGCCCACTGGCCTATCCTAGATTTCAGACTTGCCAGCCCTTATACCTGGGTGAGCCAATTCCAATTCCTTAAAATCACTTCTCTCTCTCTCTCTCTCTTTCTCTCTTCCTCTGGATCAGTAGATAGATGGAGATCTATTGCTTTTATTGGCTCTGTTTCTCTGGAGAACCCTGACTAGTACGGAAACAAATGACCCTTTTTTTCACATGACATTCTTGCAACCACGCCTTCTTTAAAATAAGCCTACAAATGGTTCTTGATTTTAAGGCAATTATGTGTGGTGCAGATTACTGTGCAGATGGTGTTCTCTGTGACCACAATGAGACGATCAGGCGTAGCCACCACTGTCTCAAGAGTTGGTATGTGATCCTGGGCTGGTGGGTTGACAGCTGGAGGATGACCAAGGTGTTGGCAAAGCCTCTGGGAAGACGGAAGATTGATCCCAGGAACCAGAACACAGTGCTGCAAATCTCAACAAAGAGAGTTTCTCTCCCCACGCCATGACAAGTTTTGTGAACAAGAGACAGTCGGTGAAGTACAAAGAGAAAAGCCACCTTCGGAGGCTTCCTCGATATTTTGAAAATATGGTTTGCTGTTCTCAAAACAGCGTGAGAACTTGAATGAGGGGGTGCAGCTGGGGGAGGGGAGGGCAAGAAGCCAATTCGTAGCTGGCATGTCATATTGCATATACCATCAGCCTACTCCTGTTTTTGAAGCCCAAATTTCATTTTATTTTTTCTGCCTTATGACCAAATTCTGTGTCAGAAGATGTTTCCAGTTTTTAGTCAGAAAAATAGGACTATCTAATATTGCTTCTGTGATCATCTTCCTGTGTCCATGGTTTGCTTCATCTCCCTCTCCCTAGACAGCCTGGCCAACCTCTTACCCTCTTCTTTGCCTTTCCAGATTATGACCTTCCTTTAATGCTCATCTAGAATGACACCTCTCAGGGCCACATTCTGACTTTAGTGGGCCTTAGGCACTGGTACTTTCACAGGCTCTTTCCTTCATTAAAAAAAAAAAAAATCCAAAATTTCATTTTACACCTTCATTGGTAGAAGAAAATATAATCCACACAGGAGTATAATCATTTTTGTTCTTTAAATGTTAAAAGAAATTTCATAGTGTCACATGGGCCCTTTACAATATTGGGGGCCCTAGGCACTCTGCCTCCTAATCGCAGGTGGATAATAAGCCACCTCTGGTTCCTCCTCCATAAAGGTGCCCTAGGCAGATGCCTCCTCTCTTGGTTTACTAGCATGAACACACACTGTGAACATAGATGTAAATTCAAGTCCCAGCTTCTTCACCTTCTAACTAAAAACCAGACCAAGTGATTCAACTTTCTGAACATCTGTGTCCTGCCTTGTGGAATTCCTGCCACGGTAATGTGACGTAGTACACACACAGGGCTTAGTACCCCATTCATGGCAAATACTCGTGACAGGTAGCTATTTATATTTATATACACGTTGGTCTTTAGCTACCGTGATTTACATGTTACACTGTTAGCTACCTCTTTAACCTGTGTTTAACTCCCTTCTAAATCTGAAAACTCCCAGAGAGTTGGGAGAACGTTTTAGACCAGAGGTTCTCAAACTTAAGCATGCATCAGAATTACTCGTGTTAAAGCACAGATGGCTAGACCCCACTGGAGGTCTTGATTCAAGAAGAGTATGGAGGGATCCCTGGGTGGCGCAGCGGTTTAGCGCCTGCCTTTGGCCCAGGGCGCGATCCTGGGGACCTGGGATCGAGTCCCGCATTGGGCTCCCTGCATGGAGCCTACTTCTCCCTCTGCCTGTGTCTCTGCCTCTCTCTCTCTCTCTCTCTCTCTGTGACTATCATAAATAAATAAAAAGTTAAAAAAAAAAAAAAGAAGAGTATGGAGTAGGATTAGCAATTTGCATTTCTAGCAAACACCCAAGTCATAATGGGGCTGCTGGTTTTTTTAGCTTTTTTTTTTTAATAGTAACCTCTATGGCCAGCGTGGGGCTTCAAGTCACAACCCCAAGATCAAGAGTCCAGTGTCCTACCAACTGAGTCAGCCGGGCGCCCTGGGCTTCTGGTTTTAAGACCCCACTTAGAGAATCACTGTTTTCAACAACTCCGTACCCCTCTCAAAATCCAGCACAGAGGGAACCTTTTGAATACATTCAGAGTAAATTATTCATGCAAAAGGTAATACAAATGCCAGTGGGAAAATCAGCGCCCTCCGCTAATTGTGAGAAAATTGTCATTACTGCAGGGGTTGAGCAGAAAAATGTGAGCAAAGAAATCTTATTGGAAGAAAGAGGGCTAGTGGCACAACTGAACAGTATCATCTGTTGGATCGCAGGGGCATGTGCAAAATTCAGACAAGAAGCCAAACAATAGCTCAGCCAACTCGAGGATGCCTGAGTTCTTAGCTCAATCTATAACAATGCCAGCAGGGCTGCTGGGATCCATCTGCTACTCTCTTTCTGATAACGGATCTGGGGTCTCTCTGGAAGGAAATAGCTTGACAGGAAGAAAGAAAGATTAGGCCAACTGAAAAGGTCTGGATTTATGAAGCTGCACTTGAATTTGAGCTTTTAACTCTTTATGGCACTTTACTAACCCTTCATATACTCGTTGCTCTTTCTTGTTTGCTTACTCCTTTCCTGGAGAGATGTAATTTATGAATACCAAAGCTCTCCCAGACACACTCTGTTCACACATGATCAAGCTTGCACAAATGTGAACGTGAGGAAGGCCGGAGATCCTCCAGCCCAAGCCACCAATTTTATGGATGGAGAAATTTAAGTCTCGGGTTAATCCCAAAATACATAACCAGTAATGGTAGAGCCAGGCTGGAATCCAGATTCTTTGACTCACAGTGAGTATGTGGTATGCGTCGTCCTTTATACTCCCAAAATGAGTAGGAAAAAGACATCTCTTTCCCACTACATTTTAAAGAGGAAACATAATCTTCCCCTTCACTTGTCACAATTTGCCCTTTTGTCCTTGGGAGCAAGAGGGCTTTATCAGGACAAATGAAGAGGAACAAACAACCCTTCATGGTGTTAACAGGGCCTAGAAAGCTTGAGGGCAGAGATGACCTCCTGTTCCATGACATCTTGCCATATATCCACTGGCTACCCAGAAACTCCATACAGAGCAGATTCTCAGACACCAGATGGTGAATGAATGAATGAATCACTAGTTTGATGGTTGTTTGCCAATTTTTCAGCCAGTCAGAGAGTGAATGTTTCACACTAAGATTTTGAGCCTGCTGTGGAGTCTCCTTAGTTAGCCTTCCTAGGCTATCACCTAGGCTAAGTCAGGTATCACATAACCTCCTAGTAAGTTACCTACTACCACATAAAACCAGATTTGCCCTTTGTGTGAGATAGGCAGCGTGTCTGCTGGAAAAGTATTAGCTTTGGAGGTAAAAATCTTCAAATCCCAGAGTGTTCACTCTGGTTACCTAATTC
The DNA here is from genome assembly GCF_053574225.1 of Canis aureus. Taxonomy (NCBI): domain Eukaryota; kingdom Metazoa; phylum Chordata; class Mammalia; order Carnivora; family Canidae; genus Canis; species Canis aureus. The sequence goes on along the minus strand of NC_135611.1, from coordinate 82,505,095 downwards.
CAGGCACCACCACCAGTATGTGGAAAATAAAGGTAATAATACCTACCACCTCAGGGTTGTTGTAAATATTAAATGAGATAATGTGAGCAAACTGCTTGACACTATATGAGTAAATGTCAGTGACCTCCCTTCTCTGGTTTCAACTGCCTGTTTAAGAGTAAAATAGGTATTGAGTAGGTGGAGTAAGTGTAAGTAGGAAGGATAAGTATAGACTCTGAATGGAAACTGAAGGGGTTTTTTTTGGCTGAAAATACACACAAAGCATCGAGATCTTTATGGTTATTTAGCAGCTGCTTTTACTGATGGTACGCTTTGCCATATATAGAAGCAAAGCTCCTATTGTCTAGTTATTCCTCATATTTCACAATCACTCATCATTTCCCCAGATTCTAATACAGTATTTTTAGGAAAAAAAATAAAATAAAATAAACCTGGCTTTTGGCTTACCCGTCCGGTCTCAGTTTCCTTGTTTTGGGCTCAAGAAACTCTGTCTCCTCCTCCATTTCCGTTTCATGGATCTTGTTTTTCTGAGAAGGGTGTGGTGGAAGCATTTCCCATTCATTGTCATGGGTGACAGCCTGATACATAACTGCGTCTGGGGTGGCTCTGCCTCGGCTCTTGCTCTTCTGTGACTGGCTGCCCAGACCAGGGGCCTCTTCTAGTGCTAAAGATTCGAGAGGCTTCTCTCCTCCTAGAACCTGCATTTGGGGACCCTTGCCCAAGCCACAATCAGAGATCAGTTCTATGACCTTGCCAGAGCATCCAAGCCTCGAGTTCCTAGCTTCCAATGGCTGATCACCAACCTCAATATGGTCTAAGACCATCCAGCTCGGGTCTTGCCCAGGGCTCCCGAGAGATGATCTCTTATCCCCTTTGGGAGACATTTTCTCTACAGAATGATCTTCTCTTTCATTTATGGAAGCAGGCTGACAGGAACCTGGGAAGCCTGCTAGCTGAGTTCCTCGCAGCCCTGTGTCTTCAGAACCTGTGTGAAACTCTTCTAATTCAGGTGTGTTTTGTCTGGCTTCACTGGCCTCTGGCATTGGGGTTGAATCTTCTCCATGGCTTACAAGTATGTAATCCATATGATGTTCATTCTTCTCTTTGTACCTTTCTTCCCTGCATTCTGCTGTTCTCTGCTCAGGCGCTTTGATAGGAATTACATTTTCTTCTTCCAACTCTGACAGTCCCTTGCTCACACCTAGAAGTGGAAGATGAAGGCGAGAAGGGGCGAACAAGGCTGAATTAACACATTATGTGATTTGTGATCTTTGCAAATGATCCATCTGAGGAGAGATAATTTAAGATTTTTTTTTTTTTTTGGTCGAGCTGTTTTATTTTCTCAGGCACTCTCAAAGATAGGTATTATACAAGTAGCAGACATTACTGCTGCAATGCAGAACTTGGTTAAGTATGCATTACAAATGCAGTTAGTTCCTCTTTTTTTCTTCCCACCTAGGTAGGAAGAGCTTGGTTTACAAATATGTTAATTGCATGAAAGCAGCAGTTTCAGGGAGGGGGGGTGGGGGAGTGGAGGAAGAGGGTGTTTCTTACCATTTGGTGGTCCTACGTCTCCACCTGCTGGTGAATCTGAGTTGTCTGTTTCTACTTCCCAGTCAATGTTTGATGGAGACAACTCAAGGTTGGCCTCAACTCCAGCAGGCAAAGACACGGGCTCAGAGTCTTCATGGATATGCAGCACAACCAGCTGCCCAGGCTGGCTGTTTTGGATCTCTGCATGATTTTCCTTGCTTCTCTGATCAGGAAGGGCAGAAAGCAGTATCTCGGCTGCATCACTCCCCAAAGACTCATCCTCTGGAGACCCAGCTCCCTCTGTTGTTTTGACCTCAAGAGTAGGTTCTGTGAGATAGGACAAATCAAAGGGAGGAGTGTAAGGTGCCAGCGATTGCTTCAGAGCATCTTCTTCCAGGGGAGGCTCACCCCCGTAGAGAAAATGTTCAGGCTCTTTCATTAATTCTTCATCGATATTTTGTCCCATGACATCATATTCAAAATCACCCCACGAGGCTTCAGATGAACAGATATCTTGCTTCCCTGCATCCCCATCAACTGGTGTTTCAGGGTTGCCCTCTGATAATGTCAATTTACTCATGTCATCTATTGTTCCTGTGGATGTGTTAAGACCTGAGGCATCGCTGAGACTGTGGTCAAAGGCAGCTTCGCTTACATCCAGACAAGTATCTGAGGCTAGCAAGGCATCAGGGCCAGTGGCAGGATTCTCAGTAGTAACATGGTCCAACAAGGCTCCTGCATCTGTCTGGCTTTTAGGAGAAAAGTCCTCCGACATCAGAGAGCTGTTGCTGTCCGTAGTTGGCTCTTGAGGAGTTACAAAAATGCTGGTTCCCACGTTTTCAACTGTTGGGATTGTTCTGTCCACAAGTTGCAGAGTTGGTGCTGCATCTGGGGCAGCTCCTTTCTCTGATGCTTTGAAACCTGTATCATTCCCACCATTTATTTCAGAAGGTTCAGAGGAAGATTTGTGAGAGGCCAACTGAGATGAGTCACTTGTGTTCGCTTGATCCCTGATTGGAGGCAGTGGAACCACATCTTCAGAAGATAGTTCTGAATTACATGGGACAAATTCCTGCCCAGGCTCCTGATTGGGTTCTTCATCCATCTCTGGCTCAGTGACATATAACTCACTGGCTTCCCCTTTAGGTCCTACTCGAGCCCTGATGTGCTGCTCAGTCTCTTGCTTGGCTTCATAATCGTGACATATATCAGGGCTGTTGGAAGCCTGAGAATAGCTGTCATGGTCACAGTGAGTCAGTATATCTGGATTCTCACCATCTGCTTTCACACTGAAGGGCTGCTTAGCATCCATCCACAAATCAGGCGAAGCTGAGGCCAGTTGCCCACCCTCTTGGAAGTTGCCATGTAAAATATCTGGAACAAATGTGCCTTGGGGGCCCTCACTAGGGGTAGAGACATCCCATTCGGAGTCTGACTTCTTTATCAACTGAGTCGGAGAATTGACAGTGGGGAAATCTTCTGAGGCAACGCTTGAATTCATTATTTCACCGGGATATGATTTTCCTTCTTTCCACCACTTTGTTTCTTGACACTCAACAGTCGAAACATTAGCTATAACACAACCATTTTCATCTGTGTGAGTAAATGTTGGGCCTGACTGATCCCAGATAGACATCACAGTGTTCTGACACTGCTGCTCCTGGGTTGGTGTTTCAGAAGTCAGTTCTTGACCAGCAGAGGACACGAAGGTTTCCTCTCCAGAATCCTTTTCTTTAACGTGGTCCAATATTACAAGCTGGCTAAGCTGATCAGCTTCTGGGTCTGGCTGCCTTGGTTGAATGTTCCAAAGTTGCTCATGGGAGTTCTTGTCATTGCCATCCAGAAAGGGTGATTGATGTTCCTCAGTGAAAGGACTGGTACCTTGTGATTCCACGGGTTCACTATCACCCTGAATGGGTACTCCCCAGGGACTCATGGTTTGGTATACTGAAGAACTCATCTCTAACACACTACCTGAGCTAGGTAATTCCCTCTCAAATGCACTCTCAATAGGTCGCCCTCCTTGTAGAGAGGCATTCCACCACTCAGTGCTCTCGGCTGAGAAGCCAAGCATTTCCAATTTAGAAGGATTCTCATTCTTTGATTCACTTAGGGGAGAGATCTGCCACAGGATATCTCCTGTCTTCCCTGTTTCTGGAGATCTCGTCTCCTTATCCACTTCTGTAATCTGGAGTTCAGTCTCCTTTAGTGGTGAGAAATTCCAGTGATCAGGGCTGCTTTGTTGATTCTCACAGAGCGGGGTGGATTTATTCTCTGTTGGTTCTGAACCACCTCCATAGGTAGAAAATTCATCAGAGTTGGGATCAGCTGTGGCCAGGAACTTACTAGGTTCATTCAGTGAATCCCAAGCCCTGGTTTCACTCTGAACAGCTTGGCATGTGCCCAAATGGATCTCCTTGTCCACTGACTCTTCATCGTCTATGCTCTCATCATCAGAACCTGAGCTTGTTGACATGAACCTGGCATCCTCTGGCTGCAGAGTTTTAGAAATGTCTTGCTCGTTTTTCTCCTGCTGACTAACCACTAGATTTCTTTCTTGATATGCATCTGAATATTCAGAACATTTGCCTGTTTCAGGGCTGGATAACGAGGAAAAGGAATCACCATCTACTGAGTCATTCCAAATCTCTAAAAATTTAGGAAGCTTGTGATCTAAATTCTTTTCCAACCTGTCTATTCTGTTTTTCTCCACATCCTTCATTTCAGTCATTACTCCCACTTGGCTGTCAGTAGTAATTAGTGCAGATTCTTGGTGATTCTGTTTGCTCCAATCATCCTGATTCTGTTTCTGGTGCCCCACATTGGGTCCCTGGTCCCAGGAAGGCAATGCAGATGAAGAATCATTTAGGCCAGGACTCGATGCACTCGAATGTGAATACTCACTGGAAATACTATCTCTGTGATAATTTCCTGATAGATTAGCTCCTGGAGCGCTGTTTTCAGTACTCTTAACTTCAAGATTCTTAGGTATCTCAGAACTTGGCAAATTGACCTGCAAGTCACTGTCTATAGAGCCATCCCAAATGTCAAGGCTTTGGGGACACTCATGGGGTGGCTCTTGGTTCAAGCTCCCTGGCTCCAGAATATTACATTCTTCAGTTTTCTCAAGATCCATTTCAGGTAAAGATAAATTTCTGGTTAAATTGAAGCTATCTGAAATTTCAGTGGTTTCACCTGAATTGCCGTGATACATGAGGTGCTTTTCGCAGATCTCTTTGGCCTGTGGGTTGTTTGTGGACACCTCTGTGTGCACATCACAGGGATCTGGATTGTAAGACCCTTTCTTATGCTCTGAAACCTCCTGCGGTTTCTCAGTCTGAGGACTGGAAGTGTCTGAAAGAGAGATGATTTTGCCTGATTCATCGCAGATGTCTTGATGTTGAGATGAAATTGGGGAAGAGCATTCCTGGTCACTTTGCCCTTTTTCAGGAATCCCCGAGGCTCTATCTAGCATCTCCTCACTGAGACACTCCCTAGCAGCAGCTCCATGAGCTTTTCCCTCACTTTCACTCTGTCCATAGCTAGGACCTTTCCATGGATCTGAGGGTGCAAAATGCCCTGGATTCTCGAGGTTGGTTGCCAAGGACACTGCATCATTTGGTGGGGTTCCTCTGCCCATCTCCTGCTTATCAGGATCAAGTGCTCCTGACTCATTGGCTTCAGAGGCTTCTAGCACCTCTGGGATATAACTGTCCTTAATTTTTTCCGATGAGCTGGGAGTTTCAGGAAGTGACGTGTGTTGTTCAGAATCTGTAACATATGATTGGCCTGATAACATTAACGAAGACATGTCATTATCCCTCATGACGGAATCCCAAATATTATTCGCAATTAGCTGCCCACTTTTTTCATTCAGGGTGTGATACTCGTTGGCAGGAGGGTCCTTGATATGCTCAGAAGAGGCAGGGAGTTCCCAATCTGCCTGACTTGCTTCCTGATACTCCACACCCCATGGTTCCAGCTGTCTCACTGAAAATCGGGTTTCGGGTTCGGTACCTTGAGCCATGTATCCTTGTGCTTGACCTTCGCTGGAGATCGCCACACCTGCACTGCAGTCATCCCAGTCCAAATCATTGTCCACATCGGAGATGGTCGCAGTGGACTGCGTGTCCTCCAGAATCACCCTGTTCCACAGGTCGAGACTGTCAGGGACCGCCTGGCGAGAGTTGGTGCTGCTGTGCAGAAGCGTGAGCTGCCGGTTGGTTTCGTTGTACAGCTGCATCATGCTGGGGTCGTCGTAACTGGACAGGCTGCTTTCCCCGATGTCATCCTCCAGGGAGATATTCTTATCATCTGTGGGCTCTGTCTCGAGTAAATCTTTATCCAAGTTATGAGTGACATTTATTTGAGGATTATTTTCTGTATCAGGGGAACCCCACATTTCTAGGTTCCCAGGATCTGAGCCAATTCGATTTCTAGCTGGCTGCTGCGGTGACTGAGGAGGCATCTCAGTCTCCCCTGTGGCAGAGTTAGCATCTTTTGACTCCAAGCCTCCCTCTTCAGCAAATGGCTTGTTTTCTGTTTCTTTTTCGTCTCCAGCAAATGTTGGCGAAGTGTAAGAGTCAGACGTGGAGTAGTTGGTATCTAAGGGGGAAGGCACCGAATCTTCCCCCATGTTGGATGCACTGTAATCGGAACATTTATATAAGAAGGAATCTTCCCAAGGTGCCAGGACGTCTGACCCTCCTTTCTTGATACCCTCCTCAAAAAGGTTCCAGGAATCGACCTTTTCATACACCTTGCCCCTAATGTTTGGATCCACTAAACCATTCTGATCTTCCTGTGATGGCTTAGAACTATTCCACGCATGATCCAGATCAGAGGTGGGGTTGCCAGATATAAGGATGCTATCCCTGGGGTCGTGGTTCTTCCTGCCCCAGATTTCTGGAGCTACTTCATTATTTCCCTCACTGGGTGAATTGTCTTCTGAAGGAAAAGAAAACCCACTTTTTGCCATGGCCCACTCACTTGGGTCCCTCACAGAAGGTGTCTCACCACTCGTTGGGTGCAGATTCCAGGTATTTGTCAAAGCTTTGGTGCTATCTTCTTTACCAAATGCACTCCAGGCTGGGAATGACACCGTAGAAGCTGGAGTACCGTCTTCTGTGGGGTTTCCCCATGGTTCTGGCATCGCTGTGGGAGAACGATCAGAATGCCACAAGGCAGCAAAGTCTTCTATCAGGTGATTCGTTCCCTGAGGAGAATTTGGCAAATTTGATTTCTCTGTGGGCACATTCTGAAACTGCAAATTGTCCTCATTTTGGTCTTGAATATTATTGCTGTCAAGCCCTGGCTGACCAAATTCAGACTCCCAAGGACTTGACTTTGGGAATTCAAGACTCTTTGGTTGAAATATAGAATCGGAGGCTCTCCGATCAACTGGGCTTGGCTTATGATCTTTCCATGACTCGGGGCTCTGGAAGACAGACTCCTGTTCGCTGGAACTCCATGCATCTACAATATTTTTAGAGTCAATTTCCAAACCACCCCACCAGCTGCTGCACCTTGCACGGGTCTGAGGTGGCCCTATGTGACCTGCATCTACTGCTTTTGGGGTCACATTTTCTGGATAGAGTAGAGCTGGTTCTTCGGTAGATGGTGAGCTTTCTACAAAGCTATTCATAGGTGTTGGTGGGACCCTCTTTCCAATATTTTTTAGCCTCTCTGGTGAAGGAGATTTCTCTCCCACAAAACCTGTCAGGCTCAAATTTCTTTCAGAGTGATTCTGGGGACTTTCTTGTCTCTGACCAAACTCTTCATCAAATTCCACAAGGTTATCTTTGCCAGCTCCTGACAAAAGCGAACTGGGTGAGTAATTAGACAAGTCCATCCCTATCCCATTGATTTCTTTAGGCCTCGTAGGGGGTTGTCCTTCTGATGAATCACTATTGGGGAAGAAGTCATCTGCAGGTGAGTAGTCTGCAGAATGGGAAGATGGTTGAGATTGCCCAGAAACCATGGGGGCTTGATCAAAGTTGAAGAGGTCAAAGGATTCACTGTGTTCTCCTGACCGGGCATGTTCTTCTGCTACTGCTCCTTCAGGGATGGGACTATAGGAGTCAAACCCTGGGAGGAGGCTGTGGTGAGGCCCTGCACCTTCTCCTACTGGACTGTCATCACTGAGGAAAACTGAACTCTCCTTGGATGAACGGCTGCTCCTAATAGTGGCCAACCCGCTATCTGGGCTGACAAGGTCTACGTTCATATCCACCTGAGCCTGGTTAGAATCGCTCAGATCTGGAGGGTTTTCTATGAAATTCACAGAGCTGGGCTGTGGCTCTACGTCAGAACCATACAACTCCATAATCCCAGAAGATCCCTGAGACAGCGGGGCACTGCCTGCCACGGCTTCTGTTGAGGACGTCCGGCTGTTGGAGACCATCTCTGGACACCTCCTATTGATGACTTCCTTGACAAGAAGAACCACTTGATCACAGGTCACCAGAGGGTTCTCCTGCTGGTACACCAGGATCTCATCACAGCCACATTCAAAGGGCTCCAGCTCTAGGCAAGGGTGCTGGCATTCTTCCAATTCACAGCAAATCTGTCAGGGAGGTACAGGTGTTTGTGTGAGCACTCAGGCACTTTGCTCTTTGTGATGTTTCTTTTTAAATTAAGTTAAATTAAATTAAATTAAATTAAATTAATTTATTCATGAGAGACACAGAGAGAGTGGCAGAGACATAGGTAGAGGGAGAAGCAGGCTCACTGCGAGGAGCCTAATGTGGGACTCAAACCCAGGACCCCAGGATCATGCCCTGAGCCAAAGGCAGATGCTCAATCACTTAGCCAACCAGGTACCCCCTAATTTTTCTTAATATAAAATTAATCTGTGTTTATCCACCTACAAAGAAGACCTCAAACAACTGAAGACCACATAATGTAAGACATGGCAAGTCCCACTTCCTATACCACCAACTCTTTCTACAATCCCATCAAATTGGCTTCTCTTTTAACTCAAAATCCAGCTGCTCAATGTGGCTTGCTCCTAAAAGTTACAGGTTAAGAGACGTAAACCATTTACACCCTTTCCTTGTACTATAATACCATTTTCTAGCAGGAGTAAAATTAAAGTTTGCAAAAAGCAGAGATAAGGCTGGTTGTTGAGAACTAGGGGGTCAAGTGGGAATGAGGGAAAACATGGTGGAGAAACATGGTGGTAGAAAGGCTTCTGTGTAGGAGGAGGTACCCAGAACCTGCTTTGACATCCAAAAGCCTCATAAGGTAAAGGAGAAAGCGGTAAAGAGAAAGCCACAGTGGTGGAGCTTTGCAACAGTGCTCAGGCCCCAACTGTCTCTTCAGGACCCCTGGAAGCATCGACATGGAGGCCAGAACAGACAAAGCAGCCTTTGGAGGCCAAGAGAACTTGTGTGAGGCCAGAACTTGGTTGCAGCTCTGTGATTTTTAGGAAATGTCAGGAATATTTTTGCACACTGGGCTTTTGAAATGGCCCCACAGGATTAGTGGAGGTGATAGTAACCCCACTGGAAATAACTACAGAGTTCACACAGATAGTAATAATAATAATTAACATTTATTGAGTTTTCCATATGCCAGGCACAGTTCTATGGATTTTATATGTGGTATCTCTTTATTCCACACAATTATTGTGTTACAAAGTAGGGATTCTTTATCTCCATTTGGCCGATGATGACACAGAGACATAACAAGGTTAGATAACTTAATCAATGACACGCAGGTAACATATGATGGAGCCATGTTGTGAACTCTGGAGAGGCTGACCCTTGGTCACCTGTGCTCATAGGGATACAAAGAGATCCTCCATCTAGGGTAGTCTCAGCCTTGGGCTGCTTAAGATTTGTTGGAGGAACTGTCTCTTAGGTGACAGGTGGGGAGAGCAATGGGGAAGAGGAGAGGCAGGGCAGAGCCAGCTCCAGGGCTTCTAATTACTATAAAGTAAAAAATAATAAAATAAATAAAAATAAATAAATAAAATAAAATAAAATAAAATAAAATAAAATAAAATAGACATTGTGTGGGGGTGAAGAGGCTTGGAAGGTATAAGCTTCCAGTTACAAAATAGATAAGTCCTGGGGATGTAATGTACAGCATGGCGACTATAGTTAATAACACTGTATTACATATTTAAAAGTAACTAAGAGAGTAGATCTTAAAAGTCCTCATCACATAAAACCTTTTTGGTAACTATGCATGTGACGGATGTTAACTAGACTTGTTGTGGTGATCACTTCACAATATGCACAAACATCAAATCAGTATGTTATACCCCAGAAACTAATATCATGTTATGTGTCAATTACACCTCAATTTTTTTTAAAGGGCCAATATTTATCTCACTGCCAATTCTAATTAGTTGATTTCTTGGTGATAGAGCCTCAAAACTAAACACTAAGACACTGAAGTAAAGCACTGAAAGTTTTGAATAAATGAATGGCCCAGTGTGCAAAATACCCCCATCATTTCTTAAAACTCATACTCGAGGACCTTATCTCTTGGGTCTATTCTCATGTCCCGCCACGTGTTGTGACAGCCAGCAGGTGAGGAAGCTGTAACATGGGCCAGGGTGAAGGATCCTTACCTGACTGCACAACTCGAGGTTCTGAGAGTACACAGCGATCTGCCGTCGGGGCTGCTCTTCCTCCGACAGGTAGCTGGCCAGGAGGATGAGAACATCAAAACCGAATTTGTCTGCAAATGCTTTCAAGCCACTGCTGATATTGCTGTGAAACATACAGTTCTGAAACAACAACAGGCAATTTGATATTAATGCCAGACTGCCTCATTCAGGGACTTGTGCCACAAATTTGTCCCACATTATGGTGTGTCGTGACGCAAATGAGATAGACACACAAGTTTGCAAACTTTCATGCTATGGCTTAAAATGTCCTTTGATTGCCTATTTTCCTTATTCAAGAAAGGAAAGAATCCTGGCCATTTTTTTTTTTAAGAGAGAGACAGAGTGTGTGTGAGCCGGTCTGGGTGGAGAGGAGAGCAAGAGAGGGGCAGAGGGAGAGGGAGAGAGAATCCCAGGCAGACTCCTCACTGAATGCAGAGCCTCCTGGTCTCCCGTGGGGCTTCATCTCACCCTGAGATCACAACCTGAAGAGTTGGAGGCTGAAGTGACTGAGCCACCCAGGTTCCCAGGAGTCTTGGCCATTATTAAGATAGTTTAGATAAGTAAGAAAGGTCTTAATAGTTTTTCCCTAAAATGTTTATTAAAACACTGACTTTATAAAAAAAATACTTTTCCTTTTATTGTTCCTAGGATGCAGGAATAGCTGCTATTATAACTATCACTAGAAAAATAGGTGGAAGTCCATGTTCTTTTTTTAAATAATTGCTTTCCCAATGATTATTATAATGCCAAGAAGAATCCCTAAGGATGAATCTAGTTGAGCTAACTATATGCTTTTTATTCCACTGTAGGAGTCCTGGAGATTTATGGAAGGGCAAGGATATCAAATCTTCTTGCTCTAAGTGGTAGCTAAGAAGGAATGAATCATTGTGGAAAGGAGGCCATTACCACAGAGCACCCAAACTCGTGGCTCACATTGTTCTTGACTATGTGCTGGCCTTTTTGAGTTTTATTACCTGCAGTGAGAACCTCTTGGTTGGCATAGTTTTCTCTCTTTCTTAAAGAAATGAACTAAAGACCATATGTTAGACCTTAGCATGATTCCTAGCGTATACTAGTTGCTCAAAAAAATGTTTTTGTTTTTGTTTTTGAAGATTTTATTTATTTACTTGAGAGATGGAGAGTAAGCAAGAGAGAGAGAAAGAGAGAGAAAGAATGGGGGGGGGCATAAGGAAAAGCAGACTCCCCAATGAGCAGGGAGCCCAATATGGGGCTTGATCCTAGGACCCCAGGATCACGACGTGAGCCAAAGGCAGACATTCAACCACTGAACCGCCCAGGCGTCCCTTTACTGGCCACTTTAAATATCCATAATACATGTGCTCTGTAATTCTGCTGAGTTGAATGTTAGGTCTCTGAGGCTCCTGAGGGGTCACACAAGACACGTGAGAGATGAGTGGGCCTGGCCCATCACCAGCTTCCACACCTCAAGGAGTGGTTGTTATCTTCTTCTGGGGCAGTCGCCCTCAGTAGGCATCTCCCAAGACCATTGCACTTTTGGGGTAGAGGGAATTGCACAGGAGAATTCACAAAGCTCTCAAGGATACATTGTCGCTGAATACCAAGGATCTATTGTACTTACTTGGTCATGAAATTTAAGGTGTTCAAATACAATAGCTTTTGGCAACATGCGTTCCAGAAAGCATACTGTCAGTTTTCATGCTTTTTATTTATGGTCCAAATGTCATAGTAACAATCTTTAAATAGATAGTTTAAAAAATTAACTCACCCATGATAGAAGTATATATTTAAAATGATATATTTTATAAATTGGACCTCATATTATTATACACAACGGGCATTCAATAGATGGAATTATTTCAAATCATTACTGGTGTTAACCCTTAAGAGAACTTTAGTGCTGAGCTTTTTGCCATCATGCTTTATAAAAGAAGCTATAGTCCCAAAGGAAAACGAGAATGAACATCAACTACCTACATCTTATCTCCCACATCCTCCAGACTAAAGGCATTGGCCAAGAGGATCAGCAATTTTCCTTTCCAAATATTTTTTTCCATATGTACATAAAGTCCCTGACATAGTTATAAATCCTGGAAGGCAGATACAACACTCCTAGGAAATTTTTCACGCATAATAACAATTATCATGAGACTCCCAGCAAGGTCACTTGAACACAGGAAGGCAGGTTTTACTGGTAGCTGAGCACAGGATTGGGAGTCAGTAGATTCAGCATTATTCAAAGCCATACTTGTGGAACATTTGCTATTCAAAACTGTTGGCTGAGCTCCAATCTATTCAGATTCTTTGGTGTGAAAATGACAGCTCCACGATCTTGTTGGACTCAAGTCCAGAGGCAGTGACAACACCAATCATCTTGTTAGGAATGCAGAGTCTCAGGCCAGTTCTCCTCTGGGTGGCCCCCAAACCCATGTGAACATATGAAGTATTGAAAAAAACAAAGATTTAAGTGAATCACTTAGGCATTGCTATCTCCAAAACGGCAAACGTCAACAACTATGTCCCATCTACCCTCATATAATTGTCCAAACCAGAGTTGATCTTACTGGCTTTAGGATAATGTCAGGAGGATCATCTTTAAAAGAGAATCAAACAAGGGAATGAGTGAGAATCTTCAGGAATCTGGGAGGCAGAGTCTGTTTGTTCTGCTTTTGTGCCGGTGCTGTTTGCATAGGAAATAATTTATTATTGTCTTCTAGCTACGCAGGGAGTCATGTGCTACAAAGGCTCTTATGTTGCTGACAAGCTAGGCTGGCCCTAAATAAACAGCACTTCATCATCAACACAACCCAACTGTAGATACAGGTTGGCATTTTATTTCTCCCATCTGCCTTCTACCTGATAAATTACTGTTTTAGTTACATGTATACAAATACTATTTGTTAATCTGCTCAAATGTCTCCTCCACCTTAAGTTAAATTATATACATACACACATATGTATATCTCACTCAATTTGCCAAAGGTTCAGAAAAGAAAGAGCTCCTACCTTAACTTACCACCCCTGCCCCCACTGTATAGCCTTAGCAGTACAACTGCAGCCTCAGATTTATTTTATATTTTTTTTATATTTTTATAAAAAAAAATTATTTTTATTTATTTATTTATTTACTTACTTACTTATTTATTTATTTAATTTTTTTTGCTGCAGGGAATTTATAAAGTTACTTTACTAATCATTATAGCTGGTAACTGACTGGCATAAAACCAAGCCCATCTCCACATCCTTCATTAGGAAGAATGGGAAGTGCCCCCTGTCATTGTCCTTTGTCACACCCATAGGTTCAAAGATTCCATCATCAAACATTTTTAGAGGACAAGAGTCCTCTTGCCCCAGTCATTTCTAATTTTGGAAACAGTAGGAAGACCCTGGAAGTATGGGGAGAAAAAGGCTTTATTATTTCCCAGCCAAAAGCTAATGTGAGGGTGATGATCATCATGACAAAGTGCAGGGCAACAGAAATGATCCTACTACTAACATAGCTTTAATCCTCTAATGAATATAACAACCGAGACAGTGACAGTGATAGTGTCCAGTAGATTTACTACATTTGTGGTTGAAAGTTTGCAGACAAATGCAGCGGTAAATTTTAGTCTCTCACAAAATCCTGTTTTAGTTCTTATTTCATCACTCTGAAAAATTGAGTCTTTAGGCTACGTGCTGATAGCTGTAGTGCATCACATGAAATAAAGATGATCTAAATAATGTGTAAACATTTGAGTACTGAAATGTGGCTATTCCCTGAGAGAGAAAAACCCACTCTTTTATTCAAATTATGATTTTTCCTAAATTCAAATTCAATTAATTAACAGATAATGTATTATTGGTTTCAGAAGTAGAGGTCAGTGATTCATCAGTTGCATATAACATCCAGTGCTCATGATATCCTGTGCTCTCCTTGATGCCCATCACCCAGTTACCCCGTCCCCCCGTCCCACTCCCCTCCAGCAACCCTGTTTCTTTCCTATAATTAAGTCTCTTATAGTCTTTGTCTCCCTCTTTGATTTCATCTTGTTTTATTTTTTCCTCTCTTCCCTCATGATCTTCTGTTTTGTTTTTTAAATCCTACATATGAGTGTAATCATATGATAATTGTCTTTCTGACATTGCTCATATATTCATTCCTATCCTCTATTGTCTCCTGAATCCCTCTGTCAGGTTTCTGCCTCCATCCTTCCATTGAAGCCACTCTTCTCAAAAGTACCAATCACTTCCAGATGGCAATATCCAAAAGTCACTCTCCTGTTCTTACTTTCTTTGACTTCTCCAAAGAATTCCACGAGGTTGACCCTCCCTCCTTTTCCTGAAACACTTCGTTACTTCATTTTGCTAACATCACACTCTCCTCATTTCTCTCCTAGCTCCCAGGCTACTACTCAGTCACCTCTGCTGGTTCCTCTTCCTTTTCAACCTCTAAATGTTCATGACTCAGACTGTGTTTTCAAACCTCTTTCTCTTCTTTATCTGCACATTCTCTTCGGGGATTTCATCCAGTTTCATCAAGGCTTTCAAAGCATCTGTCTGCCAGTGACAACCAAGCTATATCCACCTGAACTCTACCCTTGTCTATCCTCATGGTATTTCCACCTGAATGTCTAATAAGCATCTCAAATAAAATAAAGCCCACCTCCACCCCAATTTCCTCCATATCATTTAGTGGCACTGTCATGCACCCTGTTACCCAAGCCAAACATCTAGAAATCATTGATTCTTTTCTTTTCTCATTTCTTATCCATCAGCAAATCCTGCTAACTTTATTTCTAAAACAGTGCAAGGGGGATCCCTGGGTGGTTCAGTGGTTTGGCGCCTGCCTTTGGCCCAGGGCGTGATCCTGGAGTCCCGGTATCGAGTCCCACGTCGGGCTCCCAGCATGGAGCTTGCTTCTCCCTCCTCCTGTGTCTCTGCCTCTCTCTCTCTCTCCTTCTCTCTGTGTCTATCATAAATAAATAAATAAATCTTAAAAAAAAATAAAACGTAGTGCAAGTCCAAACACTTCTCTCCATCTCTATTACTGTCCTTTCCATGGTCACCATCATCTCTTGCTTGAATTGCAGCAACAGCCTTCTGACGGGTCTCTCTGCATCTACTTTTGTGTCTTATAATCAGCTCTTCTCACAGCATTAAGAGAGAGCTTTTAAAAATGTAAGCAAAATCATGACACTTCTCTGCTTACAGCCACTCAATGTTTTCAATGCAATTGTTATTATTTACTACCATTTTATTCTCTTAATTGGAGGAGGAAGTTTTAATGTCGAGTTCTTATAAATCAGTGGGGAAAAAGTAAACAGAGCAATAGAAAAACAGTTGAACATAAGACATTTACAGTCAAAACAAAAATGCCAATAAATATCTGAATTCATTGATAATCAAAGAAATCCTTCAATAGTAAAATATCTTCTCTTTTCCTATTATTGATAAATATTTCCTAAGGGGCATTCTCATACACTGTTAGAAATATATTCTAATGACATAATCAGATATGGACACAAAGGGTTTGTGGACAAAGCTATTCACTGGATTATTACTTTAATAACTAAAACTTAGAAACAATCTAAATGTCCAACAATAGAGAAATGGTTGCACAACTTGTGAAGGAATTGCACAAAAGAATAGTATGCTGCTAGTAAAAATCATGCTAATAAAAAATACTTAATGCCACAGGAAAGCACTCAGTGTATAGAAGCAAAAAATAATTTCTATGACATATAAAAATAGAATATCATTTCTCAACGTATCCAAATCATATATATTGAAATCTAACATGCAATGGGTATTAAGGCACCCTGATATGAAAGTTGTCATAATTTAGCAAGTTGCTCATCTAAAATCTGACTGTGTCTCTGTTATTTTCAAGAGCTCCTTCTAGGTTTTCCAGTAAAGGCTTTGGAATCAGCTGAGCATGAACTGATCCTGTCTCTGTTCTTTGTTGGCAGGGTGACTTGAGTGAGTTATTTCACTCACTTCTTCAAGCCCCAGCTTACTCACTTGTAAACCCTTGCTTCGGAGAACTGTTGATAAGAATTGAGAACATGAGGACGCCTGGGTGGCTCAGCAGTTGAGTGTCAGTCTGCCTTTGGCTCAGGTCATGATCCTGGGATCCAGGATCGAGTCCCACATCGGGCTCCTTGTATGGAGCCTGCTTCTCCCTCTACCTGCCTGGGTCTCTGCCTCTCATTCTCTCTTTTTCTGTGCCTCTCATGAATGAATGAATGAATGAATGAATGAATGAAATCTTTAAAAAAAAAAAAGAATTGAGAACATGAATCAAAGAGCTGGCCCAGTGGCTTGCACAGAGTAGACAATGAACATTAGGTCTCTTTCCTTTCCTGGTTCTTTAGCCATCAAAAGGTCATTCTGGGGATTCATGAGATTTAGCTGATTCAGAGGAAGTATTTTACAAATACTGGTATAAGAACTGGTTATTCCTATTAAATTTCTTTCCTTATATCCTTTATAATATATATAAACTTCCAAGTGATAGTCACACACGTTTTTAAGTCGCGTAAGTGACTTGCATGTAAAATTTTTAAAGGTGAGCGGTTAGAGAAAGTTACACAAAGTTAAATGTGAAGTAAAGTCATTTAAAGATAATCTAAGATAAAAAAAAAAGTAAACAGGATTTATCTCATGAATGAGATATTTATCTTTAATTCCAAGTTACACTTTCTGTTTGCTGATACACAAATACCAGCTTATAAAGCATCACAAAATTTTGTAGTGATTTCTCCTTTTGCTAAGTCACCATGGGTAGAGCCTGCCCCCTCATTCCCACTGTTTCACCTCCAAGGGCCACATGCCCTTCAGTAGATCTTACCCCTCATGCTCTTTTTTTCTATTTAGGTCCAGCATTCTGGATAACACACATAATCCCCAAACAGTTTTCTCTCTTATAAATGATAAATGAAACATATTGAATAAGGCTTTCTTTAAATGAAATAAATTATTATCTAATGCCATCAATAAGCTATTCCAGGATTTATTACTTTTGAGATTCTTTTCTTATTATAGGAAGTAGAAAAATCAAGTAAGCAGGTATTTTTTTGTAGGTAGGATAAAAAAATCATTTCCCAGATTACAACACAAGCTTGTATAGCTTCATTTCTGGGGGACAGTAAGTCTTAGAAACATAGTTTGACAATCCATAACTACCTTGCAAGCAGAGTGACCAGCATGGATTGCTGAGTTACTGAAATTTAAGAGTATAGTTTGACATTTATACTCTGCGTGGATTTATTTCTAGACTGAGGACTATTTTTTTTTCATCAAGATATAAGAAAAATGCTGAGGTGTGTACACAAATGTTCTAACTGAAAGCTTTATGATTTATGCTACCAAAATTCCATTA
Source organism: Canis aureus (assembly GCF_053574225.1). Taxonomy (NCBI): domain Eukaryota; kingdom Metazoa; phylum Chordata; class Mammalia; order Carnivora; family Canidae; genus Canis; species Canis aureus. Next base: position 82,487,600 of record NC_135611.1, on the reverse strand, counting down.
TGATGTTTAAAATATTCAGCAATAATAAAGTCTGATAATTTTGACAGGAAAATGATTTATGGGAACACAAAATGCATAAATTAAGAGATTTCATTTATTCTGTTTTTCATACACTCTTTAATTGGTAAGCAAAGATATTTCCCATGTTTTTACCAGATGTCATTAAAAAAAAAAAAAGCTCTATTGTTCTTATTTTTATAAGCTCGCCAAGGCATTTTGGTAGTAAAAACTTCACTGGGTCTATTAAAACTATATTATGCATCATATTTTGAAAATAGAATCAGACATACATACTGTTCTTCATAGCTGAAGAGAGAGCTCAATTGTGAAAAGATTTTGTGAAAACTAAAAAGTCTATAGTATATAAATGAGTATGTAACATATGTAGATCAATATGACATTCATTTAAACCAATAGTTTACTATTGACTACCATAGTCAATAGTTTATTGACTATTGATTACCATAATGTAATCAAGTGCTGTGTCTGCATTAAGCACTCTGTTACATGCTTTGCATCATCTCATTTAAACTTTAAGATGCCCTAATGAGGTGGCTAACATCATCTCTGCATCACATTGAGAAAAAGGAGGCTCTCAGAGGTAAAGAAACTGACATCACATGGCTCATCCGGGTTAAAATGGGACTCAAACCCATGTTCTAAGCTCTACATCATTCTTAAACAAGAAAATTCTTTATCATCAAAGATAATACTGATGAATTGTTTTTTAATTTAATAAAAAACTTTTTTTTGCTACCCCATTTATGATTTAGTATCAATTCACCCTTGTTACTATACACAAGCATGCCACATCCTTGATTTTAACATTGCTAATAATAATGAGCTGCCTACATTTTTTGATGATTCAATATTATCATATTTTTTGACCAATTTCCAGCTTTTCATCTACTCTGCAAAATATAAGTGTAGTCTGACCATTAATTGTATGTGTAAACCTAAAATTGAAAATTCACCCAAAGAAACTGCTATGAAGAAGAATATTGTGACACTCTTGCAGCAATATATATTTTTAAAAAGTTGAGCATGAGTGTGTACACAGAAAACATAAAAAGCAGGAGAACTGGCATGGTCCTGGGTCACCCAGAGTTACTTCCATGCAGTTTTCTTCCTTTAGTAGCTTGGACACACAATGGAAGAATCTCACTTTTCATACAGGATATAAAAACTTTATTTAAGGATGCTCCCAACATTACTTTTCTTCTGCTCAAAAGCCCAGAGAAACCAGGAATTAGTATTGCAAAGATGGATGGGGAAACAAAAGAGGTAATTTCTTACCAGAAGGGAAGGGGTATCTTAATAGGAAGTGTGAAAATTAATTGAAAGGGGGGGAAAGTTAAAAAAAATAAAAATAAAGGAAATCTTATTTAGAATGATGTCAGGAGGGCAGCAGGGGAAGCTCTTAAACTTTACCATTTATTGTCAATTGCAGATCAAACAGTAAGGGACAGATCTTGCACATAAACACTGCTTTACTACCCCAGCAGGAGGAAGAAAGGTTTCCTTTTCCCCTGGCAACAGCCCAGCCAATGAGAGACTCTTGCAATTCAGCCAATGAGAAGCCATTTACTCCAATGAACTTTTTGTTTATGACAACCTTCCAGACTCCCTCACTTTCTCTATGAAGGAGCCTTCCTCTCTAGTGTTCTGTTGACCTGCCTATGGTTTGCCGTAACTTGCTTGACCCAGATTGCAATTCTCTGCTATTCCTGAATAATCTGATTTTTTCTGGCAAAATAATGGGCTGTTCTATTTTTTAAGGTTAACAAGAGAACTTACAATATCACCATTTCAAGCAACGTCCTCCTATAAAGGCATAACCATCAAAGACAAAATAATGCATCAATCTGCAGATGCTTCTGTGTAGGTCAAGCACATCATAATAAGCATTAGAGGAGAAACCAAGAGTCTTTTAAACAATCATCCTAGTAAGGTCATCATTTGAGTCAAAGAGTTCAAGAATAGAAGGAGAGAGCACATGTTTGCTGAAAATTAAAAATTACTGTTTTCATGTCCAGGACAAATAGTTATTACCTCCAATAACCATATCAGTAATCAAGAGAGAGAAAGTGAGTGACAGAGCGAGTGAGAAGGTGGGGGAAGGAGAAGGGGGATACAGTTCATCAGGAAGCAGAGGTTTAAATTAAGAACTTTTTTTTTTTTTTTTTTGGGCAGCCCTGGTGGCTTAGTGGTTTAGCACCACCTTCAGCCCAGGGCCTGATCCTAGAGACCAAGGATCGAGTCCCACATCAGGCTCCCTGCATGGAGCCTGCTTCTCCCTCTGCCTGTGTCTTTGCCTCTCTCTCTCTCTCTCTATGTCTATCATGAATAAATAAATAAAATCTTTAAAAAAAAAAAAGAACTTTTTTAAAACAAAGTTAAAAATTAAGCAAGTTAAAAATTAAGCAAGTTAAAAATCCTACCCCATCCTCACTGTCTCCATCATAAAGAGAACTATTGTTACAACAACAGAAACTTGCCCTGGAGAAAGATGCTTGTATACTATACTTCCTAGAGGAGAAGTCCTAGGCAGCCTCTCATAACCCGTTAATAGTAGATTGAATACTTGCATGTGGGGAGGTTCACAACAATAAGTCACGATCTCATTAACTAGCTCAGCCTAATTTACATTTTCTTTAAGGACAGACCCATAATCACCAAAACTTTTTGATACAGTATGGTTTCAAGGACTGGGCAGGAAAAGGACTACACTGTTGTTCCCCATTAAGGGTCCCTTTGAATTTATGTGTGTTTATAAGGATTTCTAGATGGGAATGAATAACTCAGGACCCATGTGTAATGGAAAATCCACTCATTAGTTATGCTTTATTTTTGAGATGGTGGAACCTGGGAAACATTCCAGCTACCAGATAATAATACTGAATTATTTCCATAATTGTGTATGTTAAAAAATGTTAAAAAAAATCCCCATTGGCTTGTGTTGAGCCATGAGCTTGAAAACTTACAGCTTTATTTATTTTTCTTTGTAAAAATAAATCATCTAGTTTGAACAATATTTCGAGAAAGCAGGAAACCTTCCTTCCTCTCTGGGTACCCTTTTCTGATTTATGGAAACCACCAGTCAAGTCTCCAGAGCACTAGCTGTACGTGTACATTACACACACTTCTGATTTTTCTAAGCTGTGTCAATATTAACCTGACCAAATGAAGATCAAACTGTCTCTTTTGTTCCTCCCGCTCCTCACATGGGGAGCACAATATGGCTCTTGTCAGAGGTGCTTCATCATTTTGGCTCAAGGAAACTGTCAGTACAGTTTGGGATTCGTTCTTCATGGTTAGATATCCTGATGGGTCTAATGAAGCCTTTCTGCTGACAACTCATTTGCTAAAAATACCCAAGCATCACCAAGTTTAAGTAGTGGAATATGGTTGTGTCCCCTTTGCTATCCACCCAATGAAAGTAGTTTTTTTGAAGTCTAAAAAAAAAAAATCTGTATATCAAGGCACATGCCTCTAACCACTTATGTATGTGTTCTTGCTAGTTTCCATTTGCTCACTGATAAACTTTATGACATTCCTAAATTGGAATATAATAGGGTAAACACCAATCTTAGAGCACACATGCAGAGCCAACAGTCTGTGTGTGCCATTTGTTGCAATCTAAGCTAATTACCAGAAACCCCCTCCTGCAAACAGATACACTCTGGGGTTTGTGGTTTTGTTTTCATTTGGAGATGTCTGTGTGGGGGGGGGGGGCGGGGGCGGGCGGGGATCTCAAGGAATTCATTTTCTGGGAGGGACACTGTATTGTCATGAAAGTTGGTCCCAAGTCACAGAAACTTAATTCAAACTGACTGAAGTCAAGAGAAAGAAAGTCTGAAGGATCTGGGGAATGTTCTCAAAAAAACAAAGACAGAACAAGGGGACAAGTTGGGAGGAGAGCAGGGCTTGCCAGGGATGTGCTTCTCCACTCTCTTCTGGCTTTTTCTCCTCTCCTGTGACCAGCTAGTGTACTCTATGTGCTAAGAAACATGAGCCCCTGCAGCTCCAGTGTAGACCTTTTGGTTTTAGTCAAGACTCATTCCCTCTTGGTTTCGAGTTTGAAAACCCTGGAGAACGAATTCTGGTTGTTCCCACTTGGGTTGGATGCCTAGCCCTGTGCTAAGAAACAGAGGTAGATTGGAAAGACCACAAAATACACATATGGTACTCGTCATGACAAGAGGGATGGGTAAAGAGTCATTTCCTAGAAGAGGAAGCTAAGCAGATCAAAACACAGGTGGGCACCCTGGTTATCAAGCAGAAAGGACTCTTTCTTTCACACACACATCCACACACACACACACACACACACACACACCCCAGATAATTTCCCAAACCCCCATTTTCTTTCCAACCAAGCCCCATTAAGAGAGAGAGAGAGAGAGAGAGGGAGAGAGAGAGAGGGAGAGAGAGAGAGATACAATGCTTGGAAAGTTAACTTGAGTGAAGCAATTTAGTTAACTTTCATTATTTTCATGGTGGTTTGGACTCTAATTAAGAGAGGTATTATAGGGGCACCTGGGTGGCTCAGTGGTGGAGTCTGCCTTTAGCTCAGATCGTGATCTCAGGGTACTGTGATCGAGTCCTGTGTTGGGCTCCCCACAGGGAACCTGCCTCTCCCTCTGCCTATGTCTGCCTCTCTATGTCTCTCATGCATTAATAAATAAAATCTTTTTTTTAAAGAGAGGTATTATAAAGAGGAGTGACAAAACAGATCTACAGAAGTGTAAAGCTTATAAAATGAAAGTTATGCTTCAACAGTCAAACATGCATAGTACCATCTATTGAACACAGGAAAAAAGAGGCCAAGCTTCTTTCACCTTTATCCTTTCAGTATATGAGGGATCCCCTTTCTGAACTCGAAAGTCTTAAGATGCTCTGATCTTCATTGTACCTGTCAAACTTCCACTGCTATTTGCACCATACGTATGAGATACGCTTTAAATACAAGTGAGAAATGATCTATACAACCCCTGCCTAAAAGGCAAAGCATATTTGGGACAGGAATTGTATTTATAGGTTATCGTTTTATACAAGAGGTATAGAAGGGGTTTAAGCAAGCCAAATGCTGGGGATGGGGCAGGAGGGGTATCTGAATTCATAACAGGTACAAAAGTAGTACCTTTAGACCAGGGTTTCTAAAATTTGGCATTATGGACATTGTGGCTGGAAAAGTCTTTGTTGTGGGAGTTGCTCTGTGTCTTTCAGGGTGTTTGGCAACATCCCTGGGCTCTACCCACTAGATACCAGTAGCAAACTCACCCCAGTTGTGACAGGTATGTCTCCAGACATTGCCAAATGTCCCTAAGGGAATGTCCCTAATTAAGAACAACTTTAGAGAATAAGAGTAGGAGAGTCTCCCAAACTTAATAACTCAAGTCACATCCAACTTTTTCAAAACATCTACTGCATAAAGCAAGACATATCATTAATTCCATCTAGTTTAAGAGGAAGGAGAAAAAAATGGGGTGAAGTCACCTACCGGGATACATTGCACTCATTAGACAAATATTTCCTTTTTCTAATTGGGCAAAAATTTAAAAATTCCCTCAATTGTCTTTTAGTTTAAGCATATTAGTATGCTTATAAAGTAATCAGCATTTTGATTCTTTCAAAGAAAAAGCAGGATGATTTTCTTAAAAAAAAAAAAAAAAAGCCAGGATTTTACTAAAACATCTACTTCCTGAGGCAAGAAAAGAAAGTTTTTCTCTTGGTATTTTCCAGAGATTTTTTAGTCTAGGAAAATTCTATTAGCCAGGTCAGTTACAGGTAAATAAGGCATTTTTTAACATGAAGCTTGATATTTGGGATTCCTGAAAATGACATACATACTTATCTTTTAACTCTGTTATGGTAAGTCCCAAATATGATGAAACATGTCTGAGGCATTGTGAGTATTCAATGAATGGCTAGCATTGGTGTCTGATAACAGGCTACGTGGGAAAAATTAATCAAAATCCATTTCTGAGCCTGAATTATCTGAACCCATAGGTTTATATCACTGGTTCTTAAGGTTGGTTGTACCTTAGAATAATCCAAGGAGCTGCAAAAACAAAAACAAAACCAAAAACAAAACAAAACAAAACAAAGCAAAAAACTCTCAGACCCCACCTTGTGAAATTTAAATTTAATTGGCTTAAGGTAAGGGGGCTGGGACCCCATATATTTTCCAGCCATTATTCTAATGTGCAAGCAAGATGCACAATAGTGGTCTATATTGATATAAAGAAACAACTTTCAACTCATGCCATGTAGAAATAGTTTCTATATCATTGGTCCTTGTTTCCATTCTCTAGCCAGTTGAGTGAACTTGCAGAGTCAGTGGGAAAACCCAAATTCCAAAAATATGAGTTCACATCTTATTTGTAAAATAAGTCGTTCTAATTCTCTCCAATGAGCAGATATTAAAATGTGCTTAAAGCATGGATTTTGAAATCTGACAGCCCAGAATTCAAATCCTAGCTCCACACCCTGTTATCTCTGCACCTTTGGGCAAGTTACTGGATCATGCTTAGCTTCAGTTCTTTCATCTGGAAAGTAAGGATAAAACCTGCTTTACAAAACGAGCTAATCTATACAATGCTTAGTGGGGAATCTCTGAGAGTCAACCGACAATACATGGTAGTGTAACAGTGGCAGGACCAACAGCTACAACTTTTTTTTAATGGTGAATTTATCTGTCAATTAGGCCATAAAAATTATCCATTCTTAGGTAGAGTTTAAAAATTATCTCTTTACCTTATATAAGTTAGAAAGAGTCCTGTTCTAAGATTCTTTTGTTGTAACCCACTGTTTGCATTATGTAAGCTCTGAAATTTCTGATTCAAGAAACTGTCGGGTTAGAGAAAGTGCATGACCAATTCTCCAGATAGCACAACGGTCCAGCTTGATGGAGGAATGGGTTCTTCTCCAGGTTTTGATTTTCCTGTGTGGTCACAGTAAATTAATGGGTCTTAAACTTTAGGTGCATCACATTCACCTGGAGGGCTTCTGATACACCTGGATTCCACTTCCAGAGTTTCTGATACCATGGATTTGGGGCCAGTCAAGAATCATTGTTTCCAGCAAGCTCCTGGGTCCTGGGTGATGTCAATATGTATGGCTGGCATAGGGACCACACTTGGAGAACCCACCTTGATCCAAAGCAAAACACTGCCCCTTTCTAGACCTCAAATTCCTAACCTGAAAAAGGAAGAGTCTATTAAGGTAATAAAACTCATTGCTTCTACTTTCCTTGATTCTCTCTCTTTTTAAAGATTTTATTTATTTATTCATGAAAGACACAGAGAGAGACAGAGATATAGGCAGAGAGAGAAGAGACTCCCTGTGGGGAGCCTGATGAGAGATTCCATCCCAAGACCCTGGGATCATGACTTGTGCCAAAGGCAGACAGACGTTCAACCACTGAGCCACCCAGGTGCTTCTCCTTGACTCTTTAAAAATAAAGACCTATTTTTAGCAGGTCTTCTGCTAAAGAAGCAGACTTCTACTGATGTTTTGTTTGTTTTTAATATTTTATTTATTTATTTATTTGAGAGAGAGAAAACAAGAGAGAGCACAAGTGGGGGGAGGGAAAGGTGAGGGGGCTTGATCCTAGGACCCTGGGGATCATGACCTGAGCTGAAGGCAGATGCTTAATTGACTGAGCCACTCAGGCACCTCTCTACTTACCTTTTTATGTATAAAAGCTGATTAAGATTAGGACAAATAATTGAGTAATTAAAAATTTGGTTGAAGAGGGAAATCTTTTTTTTTTTTTAATTTTTATTTATTTATGATAGTCACAGAGAGAGAGAGAGAGAGAGAGAGAGAGGCAGAGACACAGGCAGAGGGAGAAGCAGGCTTCACGCACCGGGAGCCCGACGTGGGATTCGATCCCGGGTCTCCAGGATCGCGCCCTGGGCCAAAGGCAGGCGCCAAACCGCTGCGCCACCCAGGGATCCCAGAGGGAAATCTTTTTTTAAAATTTTTTTACATTTTTATTTTTAGTTACAGTGTTATATTACTTGCAGGTACACAATATAGTGATTCAACAATTCCACACATCACCAGGTGCTCATCACAAGTGTACTCCTTAATCCTCATCACCTATTTTCCCCATCCCCTCCACCCACCTCCCCTATGGTAACCATCAGTTTGTTCTCTAAAATTAAAAGTCAACTTCTTGATTTGTCTGCTTTATTTTCCCTTTGTTCATTTGTTTTGTTTCTTTTTTTTTAATTGTAGGTTGTATTTATTTAGAGAATGTGTGTGTGCACATGAAGAGGAGGAGGGGCAGAGGGAGAGATCTCAATCCTACTCCACACTGAGCATGTAACCCAATGTGGGGCTTGATTTCATGCCCCTGAGATCATGACCTGAACCGAAATCAAGAGTGGGATGCCTAACCAACTGAGCCACCCAGGGGCACCTCATTTATTTTGTTTCTTAAATTCCATGAATGAAATCCTATGGTATTTGTCTTTGTCTGACTTATTTCACTTAGCATTATACTCTCTAGTTTAAACCATGTCGTTACAAACGGCAAGATTTCATTCTTTTTTTAATGTCTGAAAAATATGCCATTGTATGTTTATATATCTATATATCTATATCTATACCATATCTTCTTTATCCATTCATCAATCAGTGGACACTGGACTGCTTCCATATTCTGGCTATTGTAAATAATGCCACTATAGACATAGGGGTGCATGTATCCCTTTAGTGTTTTGGTATTTTTGGGTAAATACTCAGTAGTGTGATTCCTGGATTCTAGGGTATTTCCTTTTTTAACTTTTTAAAGAAACTCTATACTGTTTTCCAGAGTGGCTGTACCCAGTTTGCATTCCCACCAACAGTGCAAGAGGGTTCCCCTTTCTCTACATCCTCACCAACACCTGTTGTTTCTTGTGTTGTTGATTTTAGCCATACTGACAGGTGTGAGGTGGTATCTCCTTGTAGTTTTGATTTGCATTCCCTGAGGATGAGTGATGATGAACATCTTTTCATGTGTCTGGGGGCCATCTGTATGTCTTCTTTGGAGAAATATTTGTTCATGTCTTCTGCCCATTTTTAAATTGGTTCATTCTTTGGTTGTTGAGTTTTAATAAGGTCTTTATATATTTTGGATATGAAATCTTTATTGGATATGTCATTGGCAGACATATTCTCCCATTTCATAGTCTGCCTTTAGTTATGTTGATTATTTCCTTTGTTGTGCAAAGCTTTTTATTTTGATATAATTCCATTAGTTTTTATTTGCTTTTGTATCCCTTGCCTTAGGAGACATCTAGAAAAAAGTTACTAAGGCTGATGTCAAAAGGGTTACTGCCTGTGTTCTGTTTCAGGATTTTTATAGTTTCAGATCGTATATTTATGTCTTTAATTAATTTTGAATTTATTTTTGTGTATAGTGTAATAAAGTGGTTTAGTTTTTTTTTCTTTTGCACATTGCTATCCAGTTTTAAAGAGGGAAATTTTAAAAATAAATGTTTTATAATGAAATAAGATCAATTTCATTTGATTTTGAATGTAAGATTACGTATTCATTTTTAATCTCTTCAACTAAGGTAAAGATCTTTTAAAATATTTCTTGAGCCTGAGTCTGTAGGAGCTTCCCATCCTCTTGGTTGCATTATATAAAGTAAAATGTTCAATTTCTAATTTCAGTTTCATTAATGTGGAACGAAAACTTAGACATGTGAAATGATTTATTTTATTTAAAGATTTTATTTAGTTATTCATGAGAGACACGGAGGGAGAGGCAGGCTCCTTGCTGGGAGCCCGAGGTGGAACTGGATCCCGGGATTTTGGGATCATGCCCAGAGCCAAAGGCAGAAGCTCAACCACTGAACCACCCAAACCTATTTAAATGCAGACTCCTTCTTCATTGTTACAGTCTCCTCCCAGTTTTACAGCTATACTGCCCTAATTTGAAAGCACATCTCCATTGAGAGTATGTCTCATTTCACTGAGCCTTTCTAAAGCATCGATCTTAGGAAAAAATGGTCTTTCCTACTCCTATTTCAGTTTATTTAAAGTGTGTGATTATATATTAACTAATGCAACTGATATAAACAGGTTTGGAAAGAAACACAGCTGATTCCTGGTAAACACTGAATTCAGTTAAAGGGGATGCATGCCCCTGTGCATTCTAGAGAGTTCTCAGTGAGCTTGAAGCATTCAACTGAGGTTATTAGTCAGTATGTATCACAGAGCATGATGGAGAATGCATTTAGTATAGCACATTAGTTAAGGGAAGATCAAGAGAGCTTCTATCAGAGGCAAGATGTACAGCTCTACCTCCTCACCCCTCAAAAATAAGGATTTTGAGTCCTAAGACATATTAACCCAGAGCCTCTCACACTTTCATACAAATCACCTGGGAATCTTGTTAAAATGCAGATTCTCAATTAGTAGGTCCGGAACAGGGACTGACATTCTGCATTTCTACAAGATCCCAGGTGATGTCTGTGCTGCTTGTCTGTGGACCACACTTCAAATAGCAAGATATTAACCACTGCTGTTAGGACCTATAAAAGAGGAGGGGGTTCATCCTGAAACGAAAAGCAAAAAGGATGATGCTAACAGTGAATCTCGAAGGAAATATTGACTTTCTTAATGTTTTTCTCTCTTTTGAAAAATTAGAAGTCCAGAGAATATAGGATTTATCTAAGTACAGAGCAGGATCCTAATGTGAGAGAGGAAATGATTTCAAACTGAGAATACAGCAAGAGGAAAGTAGTTTGTAAATACATTTTATTAGGCATCAAAGCAAACGTCCTTTGCTTACAGGAAACAAGTTGAACCTTTATACTCAGACACTTTCACCACTGCCAGCACCAGCAAATTTCCAGTCCTCTAAGGACTCAGACACATTCTCTGGGAAAAGGGGTGGCCTGAAGCTGCAAGCTTCTCTTTTTCTATTCTGGTCTTGAATCACTAAGAATCCTCCCACCCTACCTCAGCGCACACACACACACACACACACTTTGGCTTGCTTTTTGAAACAATTTTTGAATTTTCCTATTTTGATGCCTTTCATTTGCCCTAACTTTAAAATCAGGCCACTGCTAAAGCTTCCTTATTTCTGATACAACTGTAAAGACAAGTGACCCAGTTCTCCATAGTCTCTGGCTAGCAGGCCCAGGCTCACTTAAGAATGTGCAGTGGCAAGGCTGTGTAGTTTGCGGGTGTCTAGTTTTTCTTAGGGCTTGAGATGTCTACGAGTGAGGCTTGGAGAGCACCCATCTTTCCTACTTCTGGCTTCTGGCATGTCTCTGGAGCACAGTTCCTCCTAAGGTGAACCAAATTAGGGAGAAATAGATTTCCAGCAACCACTGATACCTGTGTGTCAAATTAGTTGGTGAAACGGGACCATAGCTGGGGTGGCTTCTATGCCCTCTGAAGTGTCTGCTTATCATGGTGCTAAGTGTATTTAAATGAATATATTGTCCAATGAAAACAAATTAAAATTACCAGCATTTCTTACAGTCTGGATAAAACACCTTAAAAATTCAAGGCATATTTTTGACACAGTGTATAAAGTAGTGACCATGGTACTTTAACACTGACCCTCCCAATTAAGAACAGAGATAAGGCTTCTGGGCAGCTTTCTGCAACAAGCCTAGCTCTCCACCTGCTAAGGGGCTAAGTGGAGATCTATAAAAATACCTCTCAAGATTGATTGGGAGTTCTTTTTCTCTTCCCCATCTCTGTCACTTATATTGATTTTTTTTAAGTTTTATTTTAAATTCCAGTTAGTTAACATGCAGTGTAATATTAGCTACAGGTGTACAGTATAGTGATTCAACACTTCCATACAACACCCAGTGCTCATCACAAGTACCCACCTTAATCCTCATCACCTGTTTACCCATCCCCCCATCCTCTCCCCTCTGGTAATCACCAGTTTGTTCTCTATAGTTAAGAATCTGCTTCTTTGTTTGCATCTCTCTTTCTCTTTTCCTCCTTTACTCATTTGTTTCTTAAATTCAAGGACACAATCAACAAAATTGAAAGGAAACCTACAGAATGGGAGAAGATATTTGCAAATGACATATCTGGAAAAGGGTTAGTATCCAAAATATATAAAGAACTTATAAAACTCAAAACCCCCAAAATGAATAATCCAATTGAAAATGGGCAGAAGACATGTATAGACATTTTTGCAAAGAGGATATACAGATGGCCAACAGACAGACAAAAAGATGCTCAAGATCACTGATCATAAGAGAAAAACAAGTATGGATGGGTCCTTGGGAGGGGACAAGAAGCAAGCTTTTTACCTTCTGTGTAGCTGGGTTCAATCTCCTCCAGTACCATCCCAACACACACACAATAGCACTGCTCCAACATTTGAACAACAGACAGTAAATGTCTTTAAGAACCAAAATGATATTGCTGACCAACAGAGCATGTTCCAAACTAGAAACCTCTGACTTTTTACTTCATTATACAGTTTCTCTGGAATCCTAATAAAACCACAGATTTTTCTTTAAATTTTTAAAAAAGATTTATTTTTTTTGAGAGAGAGTGAGAGAGCATGTGCATGCATGGTGGGGGGAGGTAGAGGGAAAAGCAGAGAGAGAATCCCAAGCAGACTCTGTGCTGAACCCAATGGGGTTCAAGCTCACAACCCTGAGATCACAACCTGAGCCAAAACCAAGAGTTGAATGCTTAACTGACTGCATCACTTAGGTGCCCATTTTCTTTAAATTTTTAAGAACCTAAGTGGGTAAAGAGATGTTTAAGGTAATTAAATCCTCATCTACTATGCTTTAGGACAATCTTATTAATTCTTAATAATGTCAGAGGTCAGATGATCGATTTGTCCTTATCTTTACATAATTTCCTCCCCAGCACTATAAGATATAATGAGTGTTGTTTTATTCTTTTAGGGTTTTTGTTATTATTAATTTTGTGATGCATAAAATCATTTTTTCTTAAAGCAGTCTGTTTCTAAAAGGCTTTAGGTTTTCTCTTTCTGAAGCACAGGAAGCATTAATGATTTAAATAATCCAGTTGCTAAAAGCTAGTTTGATTATCAAAGAAAAGTGGTTATTGATGTCTCTTATGTAGGGGCTTTAGGTTAAGTACTATTGAGTAGAATGGCAAATGAAGTCCCGGCATGAGGAAAATGAGTTGTTTTTTCTCTGTTTCCAGATGCTCTCCCTTCTTTCCTCCATCAAAATGAGGGAGTAGGGTAGGTATTTGTATAGGTTCCATTAAGTTGTGATATTCAATGATATAATAATTCTAACATGAAAAATATGTTCAGAAGCTAGGGTCTCCTATCAGGGACAGAAGAGAAGGTAAGCGTTCCACTTTTGATTTCAGCTAAGGTCATGATCTCAGGGTCATGAGATCAAGCCCTGAGTTGGACTCTATGCTGAGCATGGAGCCTGCTTAGGATTCTCTCTGCCCCTCCCCACTCATATTTCCCCCCTTCTCTTTCTGTCTTTGTCTCGAAGAAGAAGAAGAAGAAGAAGAAGAGAAGGTAGTAAAGGCACAAATAAATATTTAAATTTTAAAATGACTGAACTTACATGAGAAAAGATGGTAACATAGTAAAGCAATGAAGACCCCTGGTCTGAAACAAGGCAGACTCTGATCTGATTCTCAGCTATTTCATTTATAGTTACACAGCTTTGGGTAAGTTATTTATCTTCTAAGCCTTAATTTCTGCATCAGAAAAAATATAATACTAACAATACCTACTTCATAGTTTATTGAGTGGATTAAATGAGATAGTTTATATAAATTACTAGCACAGCACATGGACTATTGTAAATAAGAAACATTTAATTTCAAATAAAATGTTGAGTTTAGTTTGTCATAAATATAAGCAATTTTGTCTGATCATCATATCTTCCTTTGTGGAAGAACCCTCCTCACTTCTTGTGGCTGATGTCAAGCTGAGCTCTAGGTGTGGCAGGTGACTCAGACCTGGCCAAGTTGCACTACACCTACTTGGCCACATAATGATTTCAGGAATGAGATGTGACCTAGGTCAACTCCTTCATAGGAGTTTTGTGAAGCTCTCTCTTCCTCTGAGATATTGAGATCTAAGGCTTACTGTAAGTTTGGAGCTGCCCATGGCCATCTTGAGGAATCATGGAGAGAGCTACCTGAGAATGAGGGCAACACTGAGAAACACAGTGGCAAGAGGTAGAGAAAAAGAGATAAGCTCTGGTGATATAGTTTGACTTTGAGTCCAAGAGTATAAGAAGCTAGGTTTACCCAAAATTATCACTTACAAAGGCAGAGCCATTAATGTCTTGTTTACCTTAAGCGAATTCAAGTTGGGTTTCTGTTACAATCAGAGAATCTAACAAACCTATAGTTTATGAGAACCTACAAAGTAATTATAATAATAGAACTGGATATTTGCAGGAGCAGAGGCTGCTTCAAGATAAAGTCTTTTTTTCTTTTTCCAAATCATTACTTTTACATTTTAGAAATAGGGCTTCTCTTTTTATTGAAATTAGGGTTTTTTTCATGGTGGCTGAAAATTAAGTCACTGAGACACCAAAAGAGCTGAGGGAGGCCAACAAACTGGACTCCTGGAAGCAAAGGCCTGGGAAATAGCAGAAGTAACTAGAAGACTGACCATGGGTGGCTTTAGGATCGCCTATTAGGCTGCACCATCCTAGAAAGCAATCTTTGAACAAAGGTTAACATGCAAAGAACCCAAACTTTAAGTGTTATGACACAAGGGGAGAGCAAATTTTATGTCGATAGAGCAAAGTTGGGTTTTCTATACATGCTCAATGTAATCTTAATCAATGTTTACCAACTTTCTAGCTGGTAGTAAGATAAAAATTAGTGATTTACATGTCATGGGTGTGCAAGTTGAGACTCAAGAAGCTTCAGGAATACTCCCAATTGCACACATAGTTATTTGATGGTAGAGTAGGAACTGGAACCAAGATTTTCTGAGCTTTGTTCTAGTACATTTGTATATGCAATTTGTCCTCATTTAAGGTTGAATGCTGTGTCTGATAAGAACAGAAAAGGAAACTAATATCGTCTTTCTTTTAATCACTTCTCATTCTCCTAATCTTTTTTAAATTAATTAATTAATTTTTTTTTAAAGATTTTATTTATTTATTTATGAGAATGCACAGAGAGGAGAGAGAGAGAGAGGCAGAGACGCAGGCAGAGGGAGAAGCAGGCTCCATGCACCAGGAGCCCGACGTGGGATTTGATCCCGGGTCTCCAGGATCACGCCCTGGGCCAAAGGCAGGCGCCAAACCGCTGCGCCACCCAGGGATCCCTAATTAATTTTTTAAAAAAGATTTATTTATTTATTTATTTATTTATTTATTTATGATAGAGAGAGAGAGGCAGAGACACAGGAGGAGGGAGAAGCAGGCTCCATGCTGGAAGCCCAACGCAGGACCTGATCCCAGAACTCCAGGATCGTGCCCTGGGTAAAAGGCAGGCGCTAAACCACTGAGCCACCCAGGGATCCCCCTTTTTTAAAATTTAATATCGTCCTTCTTTTAATCACTTTTCATTCTCCTAATCTTTTTTTTTTTTTAATTTTATTTACTTATTCATAAGAGACACAGAGAGAGGCAGATATACAGGCAGAGGGAGAAGCAGGCTCCCTGTGGGGAGCCCGATGTGGGACTCGATCCCAGGACCCCGGGATCACGACCTGAGCTGAAGGCAGATGCTTAACCACTGAGCCACTCAGGTGTCCTCTCCTATTGTAATCTAAGGAGGAAATATCAGAAGCCAGATTTAGATAGTTCATGAAATTATTTTGTAGCCTCAAGGATTAGTAATGTGTGTGTGTACATGCACATTTGAAAACTTTATAAGATTTATTTATTCATTTATTTTAGAGAAAGAGTGTGCATGGTGGTGGGGGGGGCAGGGAGGAGCAAAGGGAGAGGGAGAGAGAAGCAGACTCCCCACTGAGTATGGAGCCCAACATAGGGTTTGATCTCAGGACCCTGAGATCACAACCTGAGCCAACATCAAGACTCAGATGCCCAACCAACTGAGCCACCGAGGGGTCCCAGCACTTGAAAAATTTTAAGAGAATTTCTCTGTACAATTACTTTCAGAAATAATATAAGCACTGTGGTGGTCTCTTATAAGCACTGTGGTGGTCTCAAGAGACTTGGTGTGTGAAAAAAATACACATACTGCAAAGTTAGGAAAAATATTGTATGATGCACCTTATGCCATAGATAATCTCTGGTCTGGTATCTAAAAGAAAGAGGAAGTCGTCATGCTAACTCCTAGAAGAACAAAATGAATAGGAAGTTGCTATGTAATTTATGACTGGCTTGAGCCTTAAGCTTTCCGGTGTTTGGATCTGAACATGGCAGCAGAGGAGGTCTAAATGGAAGCATTTATAGCATCACCAACTTCCCAGAACCATAAGCCATCCTACCCTCCACAATGACCCAGAAAAAGTCACATGTGTGGCAGAGCATCATAATTTATGGGAAGAGTATGAAGTGGAAGGTAGAGAGTCTATCCCTATTTCTATTCTCATGACGTTCAGCTGTCATCAAGAGAGGCCTAGGTCTTTTCCTGTGTAGCTGTATCCCTTCTTGATGAGATAAAACTAAGAAACATGCTTATTTGTAGGCTTATTATAAATAGAAGCACAAGGGGAGGGGATACCTTGTGCCTTCTCTTCCTTATTTAAAGGTAAGAGTCTATAAGTAAACTGCCAGGTTGATGAGTCTAGGAATTATCAAGCTTTGGCAGTTGGTTGCCTCTAGCACCATCCTTTCTTGAGAGGGGCACAGATGATCACTCAAACCAAGCTCAATATTGAATCACTGGCAGTGCTTGACTTTACTACTAATATCAGTGAGAGTAGACATTTATATAACTGCTATAGGGCAACCCGTAAGGGTGTAGAGTACAAGACCATACAAAAATATTACAGGTCCCATAGTCAGAAACCTCACCAGGAGCTATCTACTTTAGCAACATAGCCTCAGGTACAAATTTACATGCAATAATTCATATTCTACCAAATAAATCCCAGGCAAACAGAGTAATGCAAAAACACATTTCCTGCTGTCAAGAAAATTTCTGGCAAAATTAATCAACCATTCATCCATTCAGGCTCTTTGCATACCCTTTTGTCAAAGAGGGAATACTAAGAGATTTCTTTTCTCTTCCACGCACTCATTTCAATGAATTGAA
Source organism: Canis aureus (assembly GCF_053574225.1). Taxonomy (NCBI): domain Eukaryota; kingdom Metazoa; phylum Chordata; class Mammalia; order Carnivora; family Canidae; genus Canis; species Canis aureus. The sequence continues at coordinate 82,470,416 of NC_135611.1, read as the reverse complement.
GAATCCATCAAGCTTGAGTTGATTTATTGAACTGTCTCTTAGCTCAGCAGTACAACTACAGCAAATGAACTGGTAACTTCTCCTAAAACCAGCAGCGATTCAATTCAACAATATCTGATTTCTTTAACTCTTTGTAATTCCAGATTTAACTTATTCTTGCATTTTTAGCCTATGCACCTTGGTTTTCAGTGTATCTCTAAACAGTACAAACTTTAGATAAAATCTTGCACATTTACATGCACTGTTTAGTGTTCTGATGGCAGTAATCAAAGCATACAGATTTTAAGACCTCTTCCTTTAAAGGACTTTAAAAGCACATTGTTATTAGGTAGTTAAAAAACAAAAAAGATTTCTTTAAGGATCCATAGCTTTTCTCTAATGCACACTGTTGGTTCTGGTGGTTAATGTTTAATGTTAACATTGATGACCAGTCACTTTGGTTCAAAGCACTAAAGACACATAAATTTCTTGGTTTTGTATTTATTTTAACCATTCTACCAGGTGAGGAGAATCACTACAAGGAGATATTTAAGGCATAAATATCGGCGAGAAACCGAACCGATGTTTAAACACAGATTTTCTCACCAAACCTCGTCCACTCAGCCCCATGGAGCCCATTTATCACATACAAGCTTTGCATTTTTCTTTGTAAAGATATATGACCTTTGCCTATTAGATTTCATTAACGGGGCACCATACAAGGCTCCTTTGCACATGGCAGGATAGAAAGCTCAACATCCTCGCCTGAAGGATTTTCGGGAGCAAGCTCATCTTCAATCTTTGTCCCTGGGAGGCACTTTTAACACCTGCCAACCACAGCACTATCATCAGAAAAACATTTAGAGATTTATCTTCGGGCTGGTAATTATAAGAGATAATTTGTTTGGAGTATGGATAAAGTTGGTCTAGCATAAACAAACTAGAGGCTCAAATTACATGACGAACATCATTAACTATTGATTTAACCACTGCGAGTCTGCAAGCTCAGTGACACTCTCTGAATATGGCAGGTTCCTAAGTGACAACTTTGTTCTAAACCTTCCTGGGACTTGAGAGCTGTATTTCAGGGCCAATTCAGAGTCATCCTGGCTTTTGTCCTTCTCCTTCTTCCTCTGTGGGCCCAACTCTAGGTAACCTCTGTTTAGAACTCTGAACGTTAAGCATTGTAGACCATCACATTTCAGAAGGCAAGGTACTTTGCTTTGGGAAGGTATTTGTAGGGGGAAGTTGAAGTCATCATAGGTCACAGGTCACATTTTACCTTTCACAGCCCTTTGTATATGATTTCATCAGAGCCTTATAGTCACCCTTTGAAATGGGGAGAGCTGGCATCTGAGCCCATTTTATAAGGAGGCAACTGAGATATGAAGCAGCAAAGTGTTTAAAGACCTTGACCAAATGACATGAATGGACTCCTTAGGAAATTCCATTATTCTTCACTTTTTTTTTAAGATTTTTAAATTTATTTATCACAGTCACACAGAGAGAGAGAGAAAGGCAGAGATACAGGCAGAGGGAGAAGCAGGCTCCATGCACCGGGAGCCCGACGTGGGATTCAATCCCGGGTCTCCAGGATCTCGCCCTGGGCCAAAGGCAGGCGCTAAACCGCTGCGCCACTCAGGGATCCCTCCATTATTCTTATCCTCAGGAAAGACAAGTGCTTCAAAGTGCCTCAAAGAAACCAAGAGCAAAATTATCTACCTCTCTGTCTTTAAGAAGATACTTGTGGGTACAGAGCTAAGATGTGACTTTGTATATAATCCTATTTTCTGCAAAGAATACGAACTTGCAGGAATGAAATGGGGACCCACAGCTGAAGAGAAAAATCTCATGGGCAAATTTACAGAAGATAGTAAAGTAAATGCTGAAATTTCCTGGTTGGGATACTAGCTGTATTGAATACAGCTCAGTCTTTCAGTGTCTCAAAGTGAAGAATTCTAGCCTCAAGCTCTCAGTTTAAAGAGGTGTCTACTCACTAAGTAATAAGTGATACTACTAATATTCTTTAATGCCATCATTAATAATGGCAACAAAAAATTCCATGAAGTCTTTCCCAAATATAAGCCTATAATTTCTTATCAGAAATCCCTAAAAATATAATTTATTTAATTTATAATTCAGATTTTTTTATTTGGGAAAGGTAATATGATATATGATGCATGCAATGTATAATATATAAGGGCTGCCCCCCCAGACACACAAATATTTATGCAACAAACTGTATATAGTAGGATAAAGACTATAAGTACCAGGTCAGAGTTTGCTATCAAAGATTTTCAAAAACCCTAGGGTTTTTAGAGCTTTCTGGATTTCAGAATTGCAGATGAGGGATCACAGACCTGGACTATTTCTCAATAAAATGTTAAATACTGAATATCCATTGTTCAATGAAAAGAGCAGAGATCATTTCCAATTACATGCTGAGATAAATATAGAATTAAGCATTAAAAGGTCATCTAGTTGACCACCAACATGAGTCGATTCAAAGGAGAGACCCAAAGGCATTAATATAAAAGCTCATTAATATAAACTCTACTAATTAATTCAAATGGTGGGCTGCTCAAAATTTACATTTGCTTTCTCAGTGAAAACATTTAGTGGTTCCCAAATGGCAAGAAAAATGTTTTATGTAAAAACAGTTTTTTATAAAAACCTTTATATGTAATTAAACATTTTTGCAATTAATTAAAATTTTTGCATTTAACTAGGCATCTCTCTTAGCTAGTGACCAAGGTAGATGCCCAAATTTCCTCTCATTATCAGGTTATCTGTTGGCTGATTCAAGCTTTCTATGTTTCTGGAAGTTAGAAAGCTTATTTTAATTTAAAAAATAATCTCTAATTCACATTTTAGTTACTCATGTTGGCTTTTTCTGCATTTATCAAAATTAGTGAGGTTTGAACTTTATACCAAATGAATTCTTTTTCTGGAGCTGGAGCTGTGGATTTCTAGTCAAGCCTTGATGATTCAGGTTATACGCATAAAAATTTTTGAAGTAATCTATGTGCATGATCCAGGATATTCCATTCAGTATGATACATTTGCTGCTCACATACAAATATGGCCTATAGATGAATTGTAGCTATAGGTAATCGGTTTTCCATTAGTTGAGTTTTTAGATGAAATATGTTAACAGTATTAGTTCTCAGGTCCTGAGGATGACCAAAAGTTTGTCAGATAATGTGAATGAGGTAGGGAAAGTGTTCCAATAAAAAACCCAGAGATCAAACAAAACAAAACAAAACAAAAAACCCCAGAGATCAATTAAAATGTGATGCATTATAAATCTCTGCTATTGCAATTTTGGTTTAGTTGTTCTTCTACTTGTAATTTTCTTCCTCCTCTTCCACACCTGTTGAGACCCTCAGCCTGTTCTAAAACAAACTCAAATGATTTCTAGTGGGATTATTTTTATATTTGAAAGACATGACAAGATTTTTCTCTTATATGTCTAATGCATGTAATGCACAGAGATGTTCATGGTAATTCTGTAAGCTAAACTAGATATTTGATATATGCTAGAGATAGATGAGATAAATTGGAGAACATAAGCTGATCTGCCATGATTCGGGTAGATTGTTATTATAAACATAAAGAGGTTAAAGTCATATCATATGTTGTATTTAATGGTTCCTGCTCTATATAAATACAAGCCAACTGAAGTCTTTAATTTTGTGAAGTGGGTTTTGAGTTAAATGAGCTTTGTTTTACCATTTCATCGTCTTGCAAAAGCGAAGATAAATATGGAATTTTTAAAAAAGTATTAGTTCTCAACTATCACAAGGCTATGTTTTCCTTTATGTGATTCTTTGCTAAACTACAGTATTATAGTAGGGCTCTCTCCTGATGTTGCTGAGATATGCTTGGTACCATCACAAAAATAGTGTCCTGGAATAGATGCCAGCTAACAGCACCAGCTAGTCACAAACCAGAATCCAGAATCCAGAATCCAGAAAGCATATATATGAACTTAATATGCAACAAGTGTGGTATTTCAAACTCAGTGGAAAATGAACGTTTTGACTAATAAATTGTGTAAACATAATTGATACCCTTTGGAAGAATGAATGCTAAAATTCAATTCCAGATGGATTAAAGATAGAAATATAAAAACACTGGATTAAAAAAACTACTTGAAAATCAAAGAGACTATCTTATAATACTGTATTCAATAGAGCTTAAAATACTAAAATATTCCAAGACCATGAGGCAAAAGAGACATATTTGACTACATAAAATTTAAGTATTTAAGAACTGTGTGTGTGTGTGTGTGTGTGTGTGTGTGTGTGTGTTTTAAAGATTTTATTTATTCCTGAAAGACACAGAGAGGCAGAGACACAGGCAGAGGGAGAAGCAGGCTCCATGCAGGGAGCCTGAGTGGGACCCTGGGCTGAAGGTGGCGCTAAACCGCTAAGCCACCAGGGCTGCCCAAGAACTATGTGTTAACATGTCATAAACAAAGTCAAAAGATAAATAATGGACTGGGAAAATTATCTGTAGTACTGTGACAAGGAAATATTAATCTCTAACATACATAACCTTCCAAAAAATCATTAAGAAAAAAGGTAAATAACTCCATTGAAAAATGTCCAAAAGAAATAAACTTGCAATTGAGAAGAGAAAAAAAAGTAAATGGGGGATCCCTGGTTGGCTCAGCGGTTTAGCGCCTGCCTTTGGCCCAGGGTGCGATCCTGGAGTCCCGGGATCGAGTCCCGTGTCGGGCTCCCGGCATGGAGCCTGCTTATCCCTCTGCCTGTGTCTCTGCCTCTCTCTCTCTCTCTATGTCTATCATGAATAAATAAATTTTAAAAAAGTAAATAGTTAATGAATATATAAAAGGCAGTTCAATCTCACAAGAAATCAAGGAAAAATCAAATTAAGCAAAAATGAGATACCAGTTTTACTATTGGATGTCAAAATTTTAAAGAGAAAGAAAATTTAGGGCTGCTAAAGATACAGGAAAACTGTTTTTTCAAATAAAGCTGGTAAAAGTATAGATTACAACAATTTTGGAAAATAATCTGACATTATTATTAAAAATAGACATAGCTATGAGTCAATAGTAGTTTGAGAAACTATCCTATAACTACATATATAGTTAACACAGCCTTTTTTTATAGACACAAAAATTTAGAAATAGTCTGACTGTCCCTCTGTGGGGACAATCTCTCCCTGTAATAGGACAGTCATGCCCCATCCAACCATGGAAAGGAATATGATTTGATTTAAAAGACTGAGTTAGATATAGATCTTTCCTTGACATACTGGTTAGAGACCAAAAAAAGAGAAAATTATGGAATAATGTATATGGTATGATCCTACTGTTAACACTGAGAAAAGCATATATTCCATATATACATATTTCCATATATATGTCTTTATGTGATTGTGTAACATAGAATTTGTTCATTTTAATTTCACTGGGCAAGGTAATTGAGGGTGTGGGAGTGCATGTTTCTTTATATATTTCATGCCATTGCTCTTAATAAAAACAAGCATGTATATTTTGTAATTTAAAAACTAGATAAAGGGACAATGAGAGAATAATAGAAAGAACTATGAGATTGTCTTTGCTCTATACGGTGGAGTCTGGATAACATGCCCAAGTTTGTCTAAGTGCAACCAATAAGCACTTGTGGTTAGGAGAGTTAACTGAGCTGCCTTTAGCAACTCATTTGTTAAACAGTCAGTTCCTTCTGAATGAAATGCAAGTCATTATCTACCCAAACAAGAAAAAAAACTCTGCAGCTGTGTCTCCTATGCCAAGTTCAGAGCCTGTGTTATTACAGCCATTTATTCAGTTGGTAAACATCTTGTAAGACTTAAACTAGGCAAACCAAACGTTCCAAGGTCAAAGCAATAAAAGAAGTTGAAGTTAAAAGTGCTAAACGAGTGATTAGGAGAAATTCCTTCTGGAATAAAAGATGGAACACAGAAGACTTCCATTAGTGGAGAGATACCTCACTGGCAGTAGGCTTGAGAGCAAAGGTCTCAGGACTTGGAGGATTATACAGATGGGGATTTTGTGTGTGACATTGCTATGCCTATCCACAGATGTTCCTAATCACTCCTCTTGCCCGCTCAGCTTTAAAACAAAGCAGCCCCCCTACTCATCCTGCTGTAAATCTTGTATGGAATTAAATTTGAATTCGCTTAAACTGTTAGCGTAGTTTACAAAGACATATCCTAGCATTGTCATCCAAGTTCCCACAATGTTCCCTGCTTGGTGGATAGTATCTTTCTTTCTTTCCCTATATGCTACTCCTACACCCAGCATGAGCCCCTGTTTGCTTCATCCTGCTTGGGAAAGACATTCTGACTTGAGAGCTCTCACCACACATTTACCACCACTAGGCCTCATCCATGTGCAAGGGCTCCAAACCACTCTGTCTTGGATCTTGTTTGCAGAGAGCAGATCAAAGGATGCTGCCTATAATATGCCTGGATGAATCTCTTTAGTTGGTCCCTTACAGGTGGGTCAGTTTCACATAGAGGACGCTGTTCTTCTGGGGAGGTTCACAGGTCAAGCTCCAGACTCTTCCACCAGGTTACCTTCCTAAGAACCTGTAGCCATTGCTTTGGTGAGTCCTGATTTTGGCTTATAGTTCTACCTTCTAGCAAAGAGGAAAACAGTAGTAGGCACCTGTTGCTTTTTTGTCTTCTCAGCATCTTTTCTCTCTTTTTGTAAGCAGATCCCTCTCTCTGGCCACAGGAATGGGCAGGTGATCCAAGCTGAACTAATGATAATAGCTTACTCTCACTACCCCAGGTGGCAGGTAAGGGAAGAGGCATGTGTCCCTACAAGTAACAACTAATGTCCTTCTGAGCTTAGGGAGAGAAGCTCTTTGCTCTGATAGTGTCCAGAACAGTTGAGAGCCCCTATGCCCAGAAGGGGAGAATAAGAAACACTCAGAGGGAAACAAAACTAAGAGGTGGAAGACAGTCCACAACTTCATAATATGAGCCAATGAAACCTTTCCCATTCAAAAATTTTATTTATTATTTTAAAATTTATTTTTCTTTACTAGAGTCATATTGGTATTCTGTCTTTAAAACCAGAATCCTAATGAATGCAAAAGTTAGGGTCTATGGAATCTTCAATGTGCCAGGAATCATACTAGACTTTTAAACACACATTATCTCAATTTATCTTCCACAATAATTCTATTATCTTTCCCATTTTATAAGGTGAGGAGACTGAGGCTCAGCAGAGACTAGCAACTTGCCTAATGTCATACAGGTAGTCAGAAGAACTTCCCTTCAAACTCAGTTCTATCAACTACAAAGCTCTGCCCTCTGCTTTACTACACAGGTTTCCATAAAAAGGTCAGTTCTTAGATGTGGGAAGAAGATTCTTTAAGGGAAGAAAATCAACCAGTCCCCTTAAGAAATGGATTCTTGAGAGAATTCCTTTTTTTTTTTTTAATTTTTATTTATTTATGATAGTCACAGAGAGAGAGAGAGGCAAAGACACAGGCAGAGGGAGAAGCAGGCTCCATGCACCAGGAGCCCGATGTGGGATTCAATCCTAGGTCTCCAGGATCACGCCCTGGGCCAAAGACAGGCGCTAAACCGCTGCGCCACCCAGGGATCCCTTGAGGGAATTCCTAAAACAGCTGTTCTTAACAATGACAATAAACCCCTGGGTGGTGGAAGGGTAGTGGGATTGTTTGAAGACTCTTTGGTCTTCCTTAATTCCCACCCTTCTCTCTCCATACTCTTCACCTGTCTGGTGCTAGGAATGCTGGTCAATGGCCTGATTTTTCATATCACCAGGAAGGCCTTCTTCCCCTAGGATAATGAGAAGGAATCCTGATATTTGAGGAAGTACAAGTTGGCACCAGGATCATAAGTTAAGTGACCTTGTGCGCCATGCAGGGCAGGTTTACTTTCACTGGAAAAATATGGAAAGCCACTTAAGGATTTTAAGAAGGGAGCAGGGTATGGTCGGATTTGCAGTTGTTTTTTGTTTTATTTTTTTCTTCATTTGTTTTTATTTAAGTTTGATTTGCCAACATATAGTATAACACCCATTGCTCATGCCATCAAGTACCCTCCTCAGTGCCCATCACTCAGGCACCCCAACCCCCTGACCACCTCCCCTTCTGCAACCCTTTGTTTCCCAGAGTTAACAGTCTCATGATTTGTCTCCCTCTCTAATTTTTCTCACTCAGTTCCCCTCCTTTCCCTTATAGTCCCTTTCACTGTTTCTTATATTCCCCGTACGAGTGAAACTACGTGATGATTGTCCTTCTCCGACTGACTTATTACACTCAGCACAATACCCTCCAGTTCCATCCACATCAAAGCAAATGATGGGTACTCCTCCTTTCTGATGGCTGAGTAATATTCCATTGTGTATATAGACCACATCTTTTTTATCCATTCATCTGTCAAAGGGCATGATGGCTCCTTCCACAGTTTGGCTATTGTGGACATTGCTGCTATGAACACTGGGGTGCAGGTGTCCCGGCGTTTCACTACATCTGTATCTTTGGGAAATACCTAGTAGTGCAATTGCTGGGTCATAGGGTAGCTCTATTTTTAACTTCTTGAGGAACCTCCACACTTTTGAATGTGAAGGGCACTCAGATGATTTGTATTCAAGGTCGAAAGCCAGTTACATGTGGATGGCCCCACAAAAGCTCCCTACCAGGGCCACAGCTTGCAGGTTGTGCTCTGAGCCAGAGTATCCAACACCAGGGGAGATGGGCTTTGAAATCTAGTCACTCACAAAGTGACCAACTCACAAAGTCATTTTGCAGGATGGGGCTCTCAGCCAAAGGAAGGAGCCTTACCCTAATTTGCACAAAGCCACCCATGGGCTAGTTTCAGTCCTAATTGCTATATTCTAGAAAAGACAAGACAAGGCACCGAACTAAGCCAGTGGCAATAGGATTAGGGAGAAGGGGACAAGTTCACATTTGCCTCATTGAGTTTGAGGTCCTGATGTGAAAACCAAGAGAGCTGTATGATACCCTTCACAAGATATCTTTATGTGACTAGATATTAATTAAAGGCTGGATCTAAAAATACAATTTAGACATTGCTAATGCTTACCCAAAGGATAGTCTCTGCTGCAAAACGGGAAAGACACAGACGTGCATTGTTATTTACTGAGCTGTACTAGGAAGCAAGTAGAAAGTTCAAGGAAGAAATGATTAATGTTCAACAGAAGGTCCCTGCTGGATCAATTTGCCAAGCTTATTGGCTCCACACATTAGCCCACCTAAATGTAAACCCATAACATACACATAATGCAAAAGTTGAACTTTCCTCCTGCCTCCCAAATAGCCTCTTCTCATGCACTCTGCTAAACAGTCTGGATGGATACAAACAGCTGTTCTTTGCAAGAATGCTAGATATTCTTCACTGACAGATGGCAGCAACTCCCTAGGGTGTATATACACACACACACACACGCACACACATACACACACACACAGAAACCTTAGTAAGGTCAATAACACTGATATTCATCAATGGAGTTACTAAAATTTAGAGTCAGGAGAAAGGCCTGGGATTAAAAACCTAAGTTTGTGTTTCTTCTGGGCTCAATGCCAATGGATTTTATTTTGGAAAGTTGCTGTGAATAAAAATGCTTTCCATTTTATATTTTGCTTTTAAAGAGTAAGCCATCATTTGTCACAGTCAACTCAGTGATTGTTCCTTGTACTTTAGATTCTCCTCTGCCCTTGTCACAGAAAGCAGAAGAACTTTAGATCTGTGTCTCCTTGGGAAGCACACCTGAGAAATCTCTGGTGGAATGTGGCAAAACATTGGTTGTTTAAATCACCATCTTTGAAAAAGTCTCTTGTAAAAAATATTATTACTAGAAATTCTTACCGATCCCTCCAGACTCCAGCCCAAATGAATAACTAAATAGATTTGGCTAGATAGTCAAGAAAATACGAATATCCAGATCATATTCTTTACAAAACTCAATTAATCAAAAAAATAGTGGTGGTTTTTGATACAGTGGACTTTTCTCCTACTCAAGTGAAATGTAGAGAGCTATCAAATCAAGACCTTAAGGGAAAAAAATTTTTCTCTGAAAATTTCTCTCTCAAGAGAGGTGGATTGGTTGGATTCTTCCTAGAATCATGTAAATTTAGAATTCAACTGAGAGCAAAGTTAAATGGTGAGTTTGAGATACGTCCTAAAGGCCACTTAGATCAATCACCCACACAATTATTAAATTTGTTCTACCTCATTCTGCCAAGTGGTTATGAACGCTTGTGCAGATGGGAAAGTTGTCACCAATGCAGCTGGCTCAGTCTACCTTTGGATAGGTCTACTGGACAGTTTTCCCCTTATACAGAGGTAAATTTTCTTTTTAAACCTTTTCTTATTTGCTTTGGATCTCCAAATAGAATGTTGACAACAACAAGGAAGATCTGAGTGCTTACAACAGGCAGTCATTGCTTTGAACATATAGCATGGGTTAATTTATTACTCAGAATAATCCTTTGGACAGGTTAATATCGATATTAATATCTTCCCCAATCTACAAGAGGGAGAAGACTGAGGCACAGAAAAGTTAAATAACTTTCCCAAGATCACATGCTTTAAAAGTGATAATTGAGGATTTGGAGTCAGGCATACTGACTCCAGAGTCCAATAACCAAAAGATTGGGCTGCTGAATCTTTGAGAGTGCTTGAAGAGAGTCATTGGGCCTCCTCAGAAAGTTCTAGTGAAAAAAGACAACTGTAGCTTTTGACATCATCTAACGAAACATTTAGATCCATTAATGCTAAAGAAAGTGTTACTTTAAAAAAAAAAGATTTTATTCATTTACTTGAAAGAGAGAGAGACAGCAAGAATGGGGAGGAGAGGGAGAAGCAGACTCCCTATGAGAGGGAGCCTGATGCGGGGCTCAATTCCAGGACCCTGGGATCATGACCTGAGCCAAAGGGAGACGCTTAAGCGACTGAGCTATCCAGGCACCCCTGAAAGTGTTACTTTTTAAAAGATACGTTTTTACATATATTTCTTACTAAAGGATGCAATTAAACCGAACCTACAAAATTACATTAGAACTGAGAGCAATCTGTTTATATAAATAAACCTATGTTTGGGCAGCAACGAAATAAAAGCACTCTTTTTCTCTCTCATGAGTTAATAAGGAACTTTACAAAATAGATGATTCAAGAGTTCTCCATTCTGGATGGTTAGAAGTCCTGAGAGTTCTTTCTGAATAATGACCACCGTGCCTCTTTCTGCTCACCTCTCCCCTGAGATTTTGATCCAAATGGCAAGGGGTAGACCCAAGCACCAGTAGTGTTTTAGAGCTGCCTCAGTGATTCCAATGTGACATCAGGGTTGAGAATCATGGATCAGTGACTAGTCATGTTTCAGATTCCAAACCTATAAAAGGTCACATGGCCATTAACAGGCAAAAGATAGAATTGGAACTCGAGTGTCATGACTCAAGAATCTGGAATTGTTCCCAACATGCGCTATTGCCAGCCACTCTTCCTAATACCAAATTCCTTAAGAAAAAAAAAAAAAAAGCCAGCCTTTTGCAGTGGGAAGGATGCACATGTGAATGAATATGCAGGGAAGCTAGCTTCCCGATTGACCCAAGTTGGGACTACAGAGGACCTGCTGATCTGGCAAAGAGAAAGCAGCCTAACAGGCCAGTCCCAGACACATTACCATGACCCCTGTCAACTTTCACTCTTTTACTCATGAATTAAAATGTCCCAAGACATTCCAGCCTTACTGTTTACAGAGAAACACTCTAGCATATCCTAATGAATCGTGGACTTTTCTCTTCATGCAGGCAAACATGACCATATTTCTTTTTAAGTACTTTTAAGTAGTTCTAACAGTAACTCAGCTTCTTGCTAGATTTTAGAAACCAAACCCCTCTTGTTATTTCCTTCCATTGAATGCTTGAAGCACTATCCCAGCAGGTCATATACTTGCCTTCAATTTGACCAATTCTGTAGGACATTTCAAAAATCGATTACTTTGGTTCTTAAAATCCTGTTAAAGATTTATGTCATTCCTTCTCATTCCTTTTTTACCTCGGTATGTATCTTGCTTTATTCATTTAAGTATTTATTAGATATTTATTGAAGGCCCTCTGTATTCCCTGGCCCTGATTTATTTTTCTTCAATGCACTTTTGAAAACCTGAATTCATATTGTATGTCTAACTGTTTCCTTTGTTGTCCATCTCCCCTGCCCCCAACAGAATGTCAGCTCCAAGATGATTAGGGAACTTTGTCGCATTCATACTCTATCCCTGATACCTGAAATACTGGGGGCCCATGGTAGATGCCCAATGGATATTAAAGGAATTAACAAATGAGTGAGTGACTGACTGACTGACTGACTGAATGGATGGATGGATGGATGGATGAGAAAATGAATGGATGTGACAAATGAGAGGATGGATGGATGGATGGATGGATGGATGGATGGATGGACAGATGGGTGAGTGAATACCATGTGCCAGACTATGGCGATATAAAAAATGTGTCGAGTTTCCTGCCCACGGGAGTCTGCAGCCTTACTGCAGCTAAGCATACACAATGCGGAACCATCTTGTAGAGGTATGAACAAAGAGCACTGGGAACAGCAGGGACAGAATCTGGAAACCTCTCTGGAGAAGTCAGAGAAAACCCCCTCACAAAGCTAATACTTGTGATGCGATGCAAAGGAGGGCAGGACTCTGCGCAGTGGCCAAGCCGGGCCCGACATTTATGATGGGAAGAACAGAGAGCACAGGACAGGACTCTGAGCAGTGAGTAGACAGAAATGGAGATTTCAGAATATTCCAAACAGAGTTCATCGACAGACTGAGGCCCAACAGTGACTTCACTGTTCTGTGATGATAAAACATCCACTTTGGCTGAAACCAGATTATCTGTTGTCAAGAACAGACCTCATGAGACAGGGCTGGCTAACATACAGAGGTCATCTTTGGTTCATTTGTATTTTAATGACCTGGGATAGTTTACTTCACTTCTCTGTTTGCAGTTCCCTCAGCTGTAAAAGGAGGATAAGGAAATAGTAACGACTTCATTGAGTCACTGTAAGGAATAAGTGAATTACCCTATCTGAGGCACTAGCCAAGCCATTGGTCAGTTCTGCTAGAAGGTGCCACGTGCATTCCTAAGAAATCCCAACGCAAAATTGCACAGTGAAAACCAGAGTTCATTGGAAGAGCAGGGATGGGGCACCACTCTCAACTTCATCAGACACACTTATAAAGAGAGGAACCCAATAAAAATGGCAGCATGGTTGTGCACATATGAAGTGGTCAATAAATACTATAATAAATAGGGCACTTACCTTGAAAAACATCTGAAGTCTTGCTTCTAGAAATGGGCATTGTTGCAGCTTGAGTTCCTATATTTGAAATTGGACCAAAAGCCCTAAAATCAGACATGGATAGGTGTGGTTCATCATGGCTGTGAACACAGGTAGCAGGCAGGTGTTTGGTGTGAGTGTCTGGGTGTACATTCGTGTACACTTGTGCATTTTGTATAATTCCAACAAAGCTCTGATAAGTGCCATTTTCTCTGTCCACTCAGTGTTTCTCAAGGACAAAATTGTGCACAATCACATCTGAAGTTTGCATTGTGCTCAAAACTGGTTCCTAATATATTCTTCACATTTTCCAAACTGGCCTTATGGAACTGACCAAAAGTGTTCAATGAGGAATAGCTGTGACAGAAAATTTTAGAACTCCACAATATTATTTTAGGCATCAACCAGCTGACAACATAAATCTCTTTAACAACTTGGGAAGACTCCCTTGCCTGTACACACCCCCACCCCCAGCCTCTGAACCCAGTGAAAGTAGCTGCGGAACAAGTTGCGGTTTTGAATTTGTGTCCATTTCTTATCACTCAGTGTCCCTCAACCCAAAACAACTGAGAAACCACTTTAGAATAATATGCTAAATACAAAATGTAATTTCATTTAAAAATAATGAAATACCCCAACAACTGCTGGCTTGCTATTTCACTTATAACTTGAGCAGATACTATTGAGCTGTAGGGTAAAAGGGGTTTTAAAGAAGAGAACTCAATTTTCAAGAAAAAAAAAGGAAAGACTTCTAGAATTAACTTTTTTTTTTTAGTACATACATTGAAAAACTAAAGTTCTCAACTAATAAAAATCTTCTTTATAAGACCTGAAGTCCCATACTCCAAAATTTGAGAGGGAACTGGCTTAAGGTGTGCGGATGAGATCTGGCTAAAAAGTACTTCAAAAAATTGATCACGTTGTAGGTGCCTGGGTGGCTCAGTGGTTGAGCATCTGCTTTTGGCTCAGGGCATGATCCCGGGGTCCTGGGATTGAGTCCCACATCAGGTTCCCTGCATGAAGCCTGCTTCTCCCTCTGCTTGTGTCTCTGCCTCTTTCTCTGTCTCTCATGAATAAATCAACCAAATCTTAAGAAAAAAACAAAAAAACAAAACAAACCCAGCCCCTGGAGGCTTCCCGCTTCGCTCGCCCGCCAGAGGGCGCCACTGCCCCATCCTTCCCCGCCGCTGGGGCTCCTCCAGTCTCCCCAGGCCTTTGCAGGCTCCCTCCACCCTCGAGACAGCTGCATTCTCTTTGCCGACACAGGCGGGGTTTTTGGTGTTTTTTTTTTTGTTTTGTTTTGTTTTAAAAATCTCCTTAGATATCCAATATTTTCGGCCGAGTTTACGTCCCGAGGGAGGACTCCTCAGAATCTGGCAAAGGTACTAGGAGGAGGGAAACCCAGATCGCTAAAACGTGGGAAACGCGGTACCCGCTTCTAGCGGAGGAAGGATTGCCATGGAAACAAAAGGGATGCGAGAAGGCCCTGGGGGCGTCCGGCGCTATTTCCCCCCAGTGATACTTAATCTGTGGTATCTGCAGTGTTTCTCAGGGCTGGATTAGCCCGCGCAGGCAAAGTGTGTAATCGGTATTAATCTCCCAGAATGTCCCTGCTACCGCCTATCAATCTGCATAAATGCTACCACAAAACTTTAGGAAGAAATGCTATTCAGAGCAAATGATGCATCAAATTCAAACAGGCCATCAAGATTGCTAATGGATTTTAATAGCAGCTATTACAGCATAATAGTATTTTCCCAACAGCTGTTTGTTGATACAATTCTCAGTTTACAGGACCTTTATGTCCAATCCCAGGAGATGGCCCACCATTCATTTATAATCATTTGATTCCACCTACAAACAAATGCTACTTTATTTGCATTTGGAGGCTGTGAATGGTCTGTAGATTTGACCCACTCCCACCTCATTCAACGAAACCAGCAGCGAATATTACAGAGTAATTAATATTTAGATGTACTAACTACTGCCAGAATAAATACTGTCAACTGGTGAACTCAAAGAGGTTTTTTTATTGATTGCTTGGCTACAATTCTAATGATGCTAATTGTCAAAAACTGCCTTTTATTCTTATGTCAATGAGTAATGGCCTCAATCAGAATTAAGACTGAAATTTTTGAAACTAAAGGACACATAAACCATCCTGAGTTTTTCTGCTGGAGATGACTTATATTCAAGAATGCCACTAAATCGCAGCCAGAGGGAAGCCCTTGTTCGGCAGCAATAATTGTGATAAGAATCGAGGTGAGGGAGAATGTATCTGGGAAACTTAAAGCTTTGTTTCTTGTGGAATGATCGAGAGATTATGGCATTGAAAATAAATATTAGTTCACGAGTTCACAAAGAATCACCTAAGGAATGCGTTTAAAATGTGAATCCCTGGCTCCTGCCCCAGAGGTTTGAGGCTGGGCCCAAGAATTCACATTTTAACAAGAACTCCAGGGGATTCTGGTGCCAGTTATCCTCGGACCACAGTTTGAGAAAAGCTGGGGGAAAAAAAGCACCAGGTTATAAGACTAATTTATCTCCAGAGTCTTAATGCAGCTTTGGGCTTTAATGATTTCAGAAGTAAATGTTTTAAAAAGCACATAAAACATCGTGTGAAAGTTTATTTTATTACTTTTATGCTTACTTAGTTCTGCAGTTTTGAAAAAAAATAGTTTTTAATTATAGATCTTTTTCCTTCAAGGTAGTATGTACAAATTTCAATCAGGAGATTATTTTTTAAAAGATTTTATTTATTTATTCACGAGAGACACAGAGAGAGGAGAGACACAGGCAGAGAGAGGAAGAGAAAACAGGCTCCATGCAGGGAGCCCGATGTGGGACTCCATCCTGGAACCCCAGGATCACACCCCGGGCCGAAGGTGGCGCTAAACTGCTGAGCCATCCGGGTTCCCCAATCAGGAGATTAAATGCCATCCTTATGCTCAAAATTGAATTGAATCTCCCCAATCAGGAGATTAAATGAAAATATAAAGCTTCAAGATTACTCAATGTTTACAAAACTACATAGGTGTAAAAGAAAGGAAAATAATTGTACTTCCAAATGTAGCTCTTTAAGTTGATAGAATTTATGCTTCTCACACCATTAATATGTATAACTGTACCAAAGCTTTGGGGGCAAACTGTATGGAACTTCTCTACATGCTGGTTTGATGAAACTAAGAAGCGGAACTGAACTCTCTGTCCTGTCCAGCCAGTACTGGTTTGGTTTCAGAGGAATTACATGCGTTTACAGCCTGGCAGGTGCTGGGGGTGATCCTGGATCAGTACTACAGAGAGTTGTAGAAGAATGGAGTGGGAATCACTAGGAGAAGAAATGATGGCTCTTCTGAGTCCAGGTATTTGGAAAGGATGCAGGCACCTGACGCTCCATAGAACTTTACAACCTCCCAATAGCACTTTCACCCACATTATATTTGTCCCATTTTACAGATGAGAAGGCTGATCCCTGAGGGTTTTTCTGGATCTGTCCAGAAAGAAAAAAAAAAAATCACAGGTAACAAATGGCTGAGATCTCAAAGCCAAAGCTCTGACCCTTCTCTATGCCACACTCACCCTTGACCAGGGGTCCAGTCCCAGCAGTGAAGCCAGGAAGGCCTCAGAAAGTTCAGGAAGGAGCAGATCCGAAGGTGGCAAACAAACAGGGACAAGAACTGTAAGGCCTGCCATGCTCCAGAGCAAGGCCCAGAGCTGGGGAAGCAGACCAGATGGGAAGAACAAGCTCCTTTTAGCTAGAAGCGGCTGAACTAACTGGAGAGCTCTTGGCTGCAGAGGCCCTGATCCTTACCTCTTTGTCTGGGTCTCCCTCCCTGGAGACATCATGGAAACAGTGCTTTGGAAGCCTGCCTCTGTCACAGAGTTCTTGTGTGACTGTGAAGTCATCACTGCATCTCTTTGACTTTGAGGTACCTCCTTGATACAACTAACATAATAATAATTACCTTTCAGAGTTGTTATGGCTTTTAAATAAATTAATTAAAATGACGTACTTGGCTAAGAGCTGGCCCCTTGGATCTAATCAGGTCCCTTGTGTAGAAGTGGAGCTAGCTTTCTCCCCCCTGGTGGGAGCCTGCTGACATCACTGCAGCCTTAGCAGCTGTGCATAGTAGGCCCTCCATACATTTTTCTGAATGGATGAATTAATGAATGGATGTCCAGGACCAACTCATACTCTCCCCATGGCACGCCAGCTACTTCCCTGGGGTCCTTATTTCTATTAATGGTATAATTTTTCTTTCCTCATCATCCAGGGCAGAGATTTCAGAGTTAACCTCTATAATATCTTCTACCATATCAGTACCAAGATCATTCTTCTTTTGTGTGACCATTGGTGTCCTTTTGACTAAAAATTCTAGTTTGTATGCTTATGCATTCTGCCCAAAACTATCAAAATAACCTAACTGCTCTTCCTGCCATCTCTATACTGGGCAAGCTGCATCCAGCTTAATCTTCATAAATCTTACCTTGACTTTATTCCACATCATGATGGTGCCCCACCTCCCCCACCCTCAACTCCCATTATGTTCTTCCAGACTTACTCTGCTTCAACCAAACTGAACATTCTGGCTTCCCAAACACAGTGTGGGTTAACCACATCCTTGCCTAGCAAGAAACTTTTACATGTTAAGACTCAGTAGAGGTTTGTTGAATTTAATCAAACCAAATTGAATTGCCTGAATCCTTATGCTCAAAATTGAATATGAATCAGAAGCCTCAGTGGGGCAGTGTTGACTTGCTCAGACCTTACTCCTTACTCATTCCTTCTGCCATCAGCCCTATCTTCTATAGGACCCCCCCCCACCCCCCGCCCCTTTGCTCAGGAGATAAAATACATAGACTGCTTCAGAGTAGAAAGTATTTTCTTTTTTTTTTTCAAAAATATGGAACGCTTCATGAATTTGCATGTCATCTTTGTGCAGAGGCCATGCTAATCTCTGTATCGTTCCAATTTTAGTATATGTGCTGCTGAAGGGAGCACGAGAGTAGAAGGTATTATCAGGGAAGAAGATATGAGTCTGCAGGGAGCAGTAGCTTATAGTTGTACAGGTCACACAAATCTCATATATTAAAGTGGTATTTTTATTAAAACTGCAAAAATTCACCATCCATACCATCTCAAATCTACGTTTGGAGTCTTTAACCCCCAAATGAACTAAAGACTCATCCTATCAAATTTGTGGGAACTCTCATTTTGTAGACCTGAGCTGGGTGTAATTTTATCCTCAGGCATTGAAGAACAGAGTCAAATGATTGATTTTTCTCTTTTGCTGGAAGAGTTTTTTGTTGTTGTTGCTGTCGTTTTTTATCTTAGACATTTTGGTTTTGGTCACTAGGTGGCTCTGAATTTCCATTGGAAGATAAAAATCTAGAAAACATTGACAAAAATATGCCCTTCTCACCAAACACTTTAAAAATATTTCTTCCAACAATTTTGACTTGAGAATAAAGGTTAAAAAAAACAAACATAAGCTCCAAACACAGCAATATATTTGTCCATCTACCTTATCTAGCTTTTGAAATACATCATTTATAACTTTATATGAAAAGCTATTATATCAGTTATAGGGGCAATTTAAAAATGATTCATAAACTATTATTTAAATAATGTTACTTTGAAGCTGTATTATATTATGTATCCCCTGTGGTCAAACAATTGAGCCCTATCATATTTACAAGGAGACTTCAAATTATTGTCATATAATTTTAATTGCTTTAAAATCTTTCCTAATCATACATTAACAACCCCTGAAAGATCTGGAACAAATTCCAAAATCATTTTTAAGGTTGTTAACTTTAAACAAAAAGAAACTATTAGAACAAAGATCTTTAAGGCACTCTGGAAATCACCATATTAGTGTTGTTGGGAAAAGTGATTTATTGCCCTAAATTCTCTTCATCCATTGAAAAATGCTGCATTTGAGTTCTATAAGGATTTAATGTGTTTCCACATCTTTAATGGCAATACTCTCATTATCTCATCATAATGTGTACTAAGGGGCACCTGGGTGGCTCAGTCGGTTGAGCATCTAACTCCTGGTTTCAGCTCAGGTCATGATCTCAGGGTCATGACCTCAGGGTCCTGAGATTGAGCCTCAGTATGCATTGGGCTTGCCCTCAACATGGAGTCTGCAAAAGACTCTTTTCTGCCCTCCCTCCCCCTCTGCTTTCTCTGCTCATGCTTCTGTCCTTTCTCTCTCAAATAATTTTTTTAAATGTGTGTTAATACAGAAAGAAGTCATCCAAAGTCATCGCCAGATAACCTATTAATAACAAAACTGGGAGTGGCAGGTGGAGAAATGTGAGGAGAGAGTGCCTATAACTGGAAATAATCTAGATGTCTGCTTGGCTTGAGCTTTCTGGAGGAGGCCCATCTTTAAAATCCATGTTTAGTACCTAGGTGTTCTACATCAATCTGCAGATTCCACGAATGTTAGTTCCATCTCTTAACAAATTTAGAAAGAGTTTGTGTGATGCTTGTGGTCATTTTACTCCCATCCCCTGGCCCGCCCATGCCAAAACTCCAAGTTTCCTCATTTTTTTTTTTATGTGTTCAAAATACAGGCTATATGGAGTGACTTTGCCTCCTTTAACCCTGACTCTTGTATGTAGGTGTAGGTGTAGGTATACAGCAGCTTAAAGACAATACAGTATCAGATTGAGCACCATGAGCTCCACTGCTGACATGTGGGAAGCCCACATGGATACACTGGCCTCCCAGCAGTTTGGCAATCTTGTTCCAGGCAAACCACATAAAGCACTTTCTGTTACAATATTAACAGAGCAGCAAACACTGGGCATTCACTTTCTGATTTGCAATTTTTTTTTAATTGATAAAATAGCCTATGTGACATACCTAGTCACCTCTATCTGGTCCACCACGAGCCTCTTCCTTCTCCACCTGAATAACTACTACTCAAGCCTACTTGAGGGCTTGCTTATCTCAAGGGATTTGAAGATTGAATTCTTCTTCTGCCAGGGTACTATTATGGTATAAGGATAAGCACCCAGGCCACCTGGGTTTGAAGCCCAGTTAAGTCACTCATTGGTTATGAGTTCTTGAGCAAGTTACTTAATTTCAGTTTCTTTATCAAACAGGATAATAATATGAATACAGGCCTCATAGAGCTATGCGAAGTTTTTAAAAAAATGTATTTTATTTATTTATTTATTTGAGAGAGAGAGAGAGAGAGAGAGAGCACAAACAGGGAGAGGTGCAGAGGGAGAGGGAGAAACAGACTCCCCCTCTCCACTGAGCAGGAAGCCCCATGTGGGGCTCCGTCCTGGGACTCCAGGATCAGATCTGAGCCAAAGGCAGATTCTTAACCACTGAGCCACCCAGGTGTGCAAGCTGAGTGAGGTTTAAACAAGTTACCTGAGGAGGACTTAGTACAGTGCCTGTTGTACTGTAAGCCATGTAGGTGTTGGTAAATTATGTAGGAAGCTCAGGAAGCTAAGTGAGCTATGACATAAATGTTAGCCATTCTTCTGGAAGTGCTCACCCAAATTCCAAATTAAACGTGGCTCCTCTCTACTCTCTCCCAGAGAAAACCCAATCATAACACTTAGCACAGGAACCAGAAATCCACAGTTGATTTGCCCAGTTCCTCCAATGGACTGTCATGGGGCAAAAACGATAAACAGGTGAAGTTTCATATTTCCCATCCCCAATATTGAAGTGTGATCTCTTCAGCTTCTCCACCTCCTTTACTTTCTCTAAGGAGTGAATGATTGAAAACCTCATTGGTAGCTACTGGAGAAGAGCAGTTGGGGTGAAGTGTGTGTTGCATGGGATATGCTGGGGGTCCTAGAATGGATGAAGAGAGCACTGAATGGGAAGATAGGACAGGGCCAGGGAAGCAGATAGCATGGGAAAGAGGAAGATTTCTTCTGTGGTTACATAGTGAGTGGTGTCCATGAGTCAAGGAACAGGAGAAGAAAGGACACATCAGTGAGTTGCAACAGGCTGTGTACTTGGAGTACGTTACATAGTTCGAGAGATATACCAAGGAAGGGAGTTCTTGTTTGGACTAGGCTTCACCAGAAGGACCTGTGGATATCAATTTCATAAAGTTTATAAGATTACATGTTAGGCAAGTGTAGGGTCAGTTCCTCACTCATTAATATCATTTATTCACTGGTCGACTGGGCAAATATTTATGAACAATTTCTCTGTGTCAGGCACTGATCATATGATAACCAACAAGAAAGATTATGCCACTGCTTTCATGGAGTTACATTTTAGTGCACAGAGACAGAGAGCAAGTAAATCAATCAAAAAGATAATTTCTAATAATGGCAAAACACCCAGTAATATGTAGCATAGTGTGATGGGAAATATCAGGATGAGGCAAAAGGGAGGTTTAAATGGGGAAGTCTGGCAGGTGATAAGATGACATATGAGTGCCATTCTTGAATGATGAGAAATGGCTAGGTCCTTCAAATTGTGAGGTCAGATTATTCCAGAAAAAAGAACCAGGAAGTGCAAAAGAACCAATTAACCCTGCGGATTATAGAAACAGAGGAATGGCTGGAGTGGTGGCAGCCAAGACAGCAAATGGCAGATGTCAGCGGCAGGAAGGTCTACAGGATGCAGAGCTTTGTGGGTCACAGATATGAGCTTGGATTTTATTCAGAGAGCGACTGGAAGCTACTATAGATTTAAAGTTGCAGGTCAATTTAAAATCTATGCTTATATTTGAGTTTTATACAAATGACTCCAGTCATTATGTAGAGATGGGGCGGCAGACTGGTAGGAGCAGGGACACCAGTCAGGTTACTGCATTGGCCAGGGTGAGAGGTGGTGGCTGGGCCCAGGCCTTTTGGTGTTGGACAAGCCATGGCTTGGCTTCCATGAGATATTCTATTCTTAAGTGAAATATAAGTTGATAACAGAGATTTTTGTTTCATTCACCATTCTGCTGCCAGTATCTAGAATAGAACCTGCATATAGAAGACACTTACTAAATGCCATTGAAGGAATTTATCTACGGCAAAAAGAATGGTGCAGCACAGAGCTAGGGAAAAAGTCAAAAGTTCTGTTTAGGATTGTTAAATATGAGATGCCTACTGGACATTTCAATGGAGATGTCAAGTAGGCAAAGTAGAGATACAGGTTTTGAGCTCAGGGGCAGATGAACATTTGGGTATCCTTGACATATGATTGCCTAGAGTGGAGACTGATTTTGTCTCCTACTCCCTGCTGCTTCTACGGACCTCTCTTCCTTCTCTTCTCCTATTATGCAGAACTTTAAAGATTCATCAGCTTTCTCTGTGTGACTTACACAGTCCTTCATGAGTCTTCAAGTGAATACAGCCTACCCAGCACAACTCTAGCAGTGATACAAAAACCCAGCCAAGGGAAGTGAATTTGGGCTCCTGTATTCACTCAGACCACTGTTCCACTCCTTGTCAGGGCCTTCACTACTCCCTTCTTCCCTGACTTCCCAGAGCTCTCGGTTCCTCACTTAGGCTCCTGAAAGAGCAAAAACAGCTGGAGGTAATGATAAATTGGACCTTGCATTAGTTCTTGTGTGATTTAAGGACTACTGTCCAGCTACACGCATCACAGTACAGGTCAGAGGAGGTCTTGCCCCCATCCAGCTCTACCAGCCATGCCATGCCGGTCAACCCAACATTGCTGCCTGCAGAGCAGGATCACACAGGCATGGTTCTCTTCCTGGGATTGGTGTTCATACTCTAGAGTTGAACTAGCATCTTGGTGTGAATGACTCCTAAATCTCTACCTCCAGCCCACACTTCTCATTTCTTCTCAGGCCTTCTACCTTCCTTGGGCTTGCAAAGGAAATTGAAGTTAAAGTCATCTTAGAAAACACTCACTTCAGGGACACCTGAGTGGCTCTGTGGTTTAGTGCCTGCCTTTGGCCTGGGGCGTGATCCTGGGGTCCCGGGACTGAATCCCACATCGGGCTCCCTACAGGGAGCCTGCTTCTCCCTCTGCCTGTGTCTCTGCCTCTCTCTCTCTCTCTCTTTCTCTCTCTCTTTCTCTGTGTGTATGTGTGTGTGTATCTCTCATGAATAAATAAATGAAATCTTAAAAAAAAAAAAAGAAAAGACTCACTTCAGAAAAATAAAATGTGTAACTCAACTTGCCCTACTCTGACCACTTCCTCTAAATCTTATCATCTATGTTTGGATCTCCCTACGATTTAATCATAGACCACTGGACATTTGTGTGGTGTAACACTCTGCATGGATTTTATGCTTTAAAAAAAGAACTTGTAAATCTTTATTTTGCATAATTCCTACTACCAAAAACATTTCACTTTGGCAACCATTTTAAATACAAAAATAATACATGCTTGCTTTCACAAGTCAAATCTTCCAAAGCTGTTTAATATGAATTATTTATCTCAGCATTCAGTAAAGACGGTTTGAAGTCCTACTATATTTGAGCACTCTTCTAGGAGTGAGAGCTACAGAAGTGGACAAAGCCCCTACTCAAGGTAAAGCTCATGCTGGCCAGAAGACAGACACAGACCATAGTAAGGTCACACGGGGGCAAGTGTGATGAAGAAAATGAAGGTGGGATCGGGGTGAGGGGTTATTAGCAGGGTGGCAGCATGGGAGTGGTTATTTTAAACAGAGCGGTCAAGGATGGGGTTAGGTAATACTTTTTTTTTTTTAAGATTTTATTTATTCATGAGAGACACAGTGAGAATGAGAGAGAGAGAGGCAGAGACACAGGCAGAGGGAAAGCAGGCTCCACGCAGGGCGCCCGACGCGGGACCTGATCCCAGATCTCATAACTTGGGCCAAAGGTGGCGCTAAACCACTGAGCCACCCGGGCTGCCTGGGCTGCCTGGGTTAGGCAATACTAAGCAGAGTCCTGAATGGCTGTAAAATATATACATCAAAACAGTTTGTGGCAAATCGCATTATTTTTAAAGCCTGTTAAATGTCCATTCAGCAAATTGACTTTCAGAAAATTCAGTGAGAGCCAGAAAACAGGAAAACCAAACCTAAATGTCATCCTGGCTGGAAGAGACCCAAGAATCTGCTAATACATTCTGTTTTTATTTCCAATCATTTCCGGAGGGGAGAAGCCACCAGACTCCTTGCACTGCCCGCAAAGGCCACAGACCACTCAGGTGTGCTTTGCAGACTATGCTGAGCGAGGAAGGAAAAGCCGCTCCAGCTTACTTGATTAAACAGCAGTGCAAACACTCACTTTGTGATAAGGACAATACAAACAGCATGCAACTCAGTGGGCTCATTAAGATGCTTCCAGTATCCTGACTCCAAAAACAAAGCAACATTGCAGCAAATCAGCCACACAAGGAGTCAGAGAACAGAGCACTTGGTGCAACATGCATTGCCTTTTAACCCGTGAATCCATGATCCTCACTCCTGGCTTTAGACCAGGCGGTCCACTGGGAAAGGCCTTCCCCCTGCTCCCCCGCTGCTGAAGAACAAGACATTCTTGTCTGTCATTTGTTGTTTTCACTCGATTCTGGTGCCAAAAGTGAATGCTCTTTCCTGTGTGGACATCGGTGCTCATTACAGACAGAAGTTAGAGTTGCCATGGCTGCTTAGCTCCTGGTATGAAGGTACCCTCTGAGGAATAGATTCTTCAGTTCAATGCTCACGATCATCTTGTCAAAAATACTGATTTTGCTTTAAAAAAATTAAACAATCTGAACAAATCTGAAAGCATAGCGAGATAGGGGTAGAGCTTACTCAACCTCTAGTTAGTTCAGATGTAGCCTTGAGACCCTGGGAACTAACTGTTTCCAAGTTCTAGCAAATTCTTAAAGGCAAACCAAAGACAGCCCCTGCGACTGTGCAAACGTCTTCTCCCCTGGGGAAGGCTAAATGCCACTTTTGATGATGTAAGTTATTGACAGGTAGCCACGCAAGGATTCCAAAATCTAGGTGGCTCTCACCAAAGGTGGGAAGTGGGGGCAAGTCACATTTTGCTCTTTTCCACTAACTGGAAAAGTTCATCTTTGCTCCAAAACTTTCCCTTCTGGGAAAAGGAACAATTTATGTTAAGAAACAAAAATCAAATCAAGTCAGCAATACAATTTCTTAAATCAGAATGTATTACCTGATATCCTATCACCTTCACCTACTTTCTATTATTTTAAGCACATACTTATTTCTCATCAATTTTCCTTTCTTTTTAAAGGTGTGTTTTATTTTATTTTAATTAATTAATGTATTTTAAGTAATCTCTGTATTCTGTACTTTGAGCCCATGTAGGGCTCAAACTCACAACCCTGAGATCGAGAGTCATGTGCTCTACGGACTGAGCCAGCCAGGTGCCCCCAGGCTAATTTGACTTTCACACAGTGGTCTTCTGTTGTCACTGTAAAAATTCACCCAGCTCAAAAAATTCTGAATTAATATAGGTACCAATTGAGAAAGAATGAAATAGACAGCTCACCGTACCCACAAACTGTACCCACTGAAGAAAGAGAAATCTTTCTGAACCCTGGGAGGTTACCAGAATGAAAAACTGGAAGCAAAACTGATCTATGTTGAACAATCTATTCTTTATCCATGTCGTCTGGCTTCCTAATTGTCCCACATTCACCCAGTGGGTCACACCACACACAAACGAATATACCTTATATAAACATGTGCAATAATAACTCAGAACCTCTTGTTCCCTGCTATCATGTTACAACTGGTGGGTAAAGGGAATTTAACAGGGAAACTTACTTAGGAGACCCTGTGTGTTAATTAATTTTGTTAAAAAATAACCCTAGGGAAAGAAAGTGGGAAGCAACTGATGGGAGAAAGCAAGTACAGAAACGGGAATTATGAAGAGAAGGGGTGAATGTAAACCAGACAAAATGACTGGTTAGAAGACAGCAGATCTATTTTAAGTCTGCAGGGCTAGGAAGGGACAAATATTCTAAACTTAATTAGATTGTCTCAAATAATAACTAGGTTATCTACTTGAAAAAAAACTCGGGCAGAAAAGAGAGAAAGGAATAGGCTTACTTCTCTAAATCAGAGAGAAATTAAGAAAAAAAATTTTAGGTTAAAAATGGAGGGCCCAGGAAGTTGCCTGGGTGGCTCAGTGGTTGAGCATCTGCCTTCGGCTCAGGTCGTGATCCCAGGGTCCTGGATCAAGTCCCACATCAGGCTCCCTACAGGGAGCCTGCTTCTCCCTCTGCCTATGTCTCTGCCTCTCTGTGTCTGTCATGAATAAATAAATAAAATCTTAAAAAAAAAAAAAAAGAAATGGGGAGAACTAGGTTCTCCTGATTTATTAAAAAAAAAAAAAAATGGAGGTACCAAGGGCACCTGGGTGGCTCAGTCATTTAAATGTCTGCCTTTGGCTCAGGTCATGATCCCAGGGTCCTGGGATCAAGCCCCTCATTAGGCTCCCTGCTCAGCTGGGAGTCTGCTTCTTGCTCTCCATCTGACCCTCTCCTCCCCCATGCTCTCTCTCTCTCTCAAATTAATACAATATTTTTAAAACTAAAAATTAAAAATAAATTAATTAATCAAAATGGAGGGGCCAGATGGGATCTAGTGCTTGTGGGGAATGAAGAGATTGCAGATTTTAGAGACAGAACACCAGTTCAAGTTTGTCATCAGCTGTGAGTGACATTTTTTGTCCTTGAGCCTCAATGTCTTCATCTGTAAAATGAGCATGTTAATTTCTCCTCTACAGAGAGGTTATAAGAAACAGAAAGAATTTATGTCAAGTTTTTGGTACTCTGTGATCACTCAGTGAATTATAAAACAATACTTCAGTCCAAAGAGGAAGAAATACTCTTTCTGTCACTTGCCAAATAAAGATGAGTAGGATCAGACAGAAAATCATGTTTACATGGGGGAAAGATGGCCTTGTTCACTAAGCACCATGTGAAAGACCAGAGGACTAAGAAGAGAGGTCTCAGGACATGCGAGCTATAGATGAAAGCATGCAGCTAGAATGCACCTCTTCGCAGTGACAAAGAGGAGCATCATTATCCCCAGGCCATCTTCTACTTTGCCATTTTAAAAAGCATTTTCTTCCTCTCCCCATATTTCGGGTTTGCAAGGATGACATTATCTCTACATTCTTCCTTGAACTCCTGAAGCTTCCTTAGGTGTAAACCTGGTTTTGTATCATCCCATTGCAGGCGAATCCTCCTAGGATTCTTTTATCTTCTGGAAAATGCAGAGGGACTGCTCGCCTGGTCTTCAGGTCAGTGACACAAGTCCATTTCTGAAATAAGCTCTCACTCCTGGCTCCGCCCAGCACCAGGTCCTACCACATCTGCTGTGACTGTCATCTTTCTACCAATCCGATTACCTCCCTTCCTAAGGCGCATTCCTAGCCCTACCTGCTCTTACTTCCTCTTGAAAAATTCAAATCAGCTTTCCGGGTACCAGGTTTTCAAAGAGACAAGAACTTCACTTTTAAACACTGTTTCTTCACAACTATGAAAAACAGCCTCCAGTGTCCCAGGGCAATCAACTCATGAGAAAAAAATTAATAACACAGTAAACAGAAATGAAACATTGATTCGGTAGAATATATAGGGCTGTTTTATGAGGAGTACAATGACGTAAATAACCAGAATGGATTCATAAACAACTCCTTTCGTGACTTTCAGAAGCTTAGTCCTGATTAATGGCCAAAACTACTAGGATCTCTGTTATTCAAGTCATTGTTTTCTCTGACTTCTTCAAAGTGATGGACTGAAGACTCCCCCAGTAATCAACAAATGATTATGACTGAATACAATTCCCTTTTGTAATCAAATACAACTTATAGTTATTGGCATATAAAATTATAACATTAGCATATAGGAGTTTAAAAGAAATGTTAAGGAGTTCCAGAAAGTGATACTGATTTTAACAAGAGAATCAAATTTTTATTTTTCTGCTACTGCTTACAAATATCTATAATTTCCATATGGTTCACTCTTTTTTTTTTCTTACTCTTGTTAATCAATGATTAACAGCATTCTAAAGATGGAAAGACTTTAATGGCACCTGGATTATCTCTCAAGCTAACACTGGAATATATCACACATCATATCTGTGATAGTAATCTATCCTTTCTTTGAATGTCCCCAATAATTAGACACCTCACTTTCTTATAAGGGAACCAGAATAATTAATTCATTGTAATTGTTAGATAGTTCTAGTAGTATAAAAGGACTTCCAAAAATGGAGTGATTCTGGGACTTTCTACACTGTTGGCTTCAGTTCTGTTTCCTGGAGTAACTTCCTGTCTCTATAAAGTTTTTTGTATGATTAAGAATCATCAAACTTTCCCTTGAATTCCCTTTCTTATTGTCAGCATTCACCGAAAAGGAGCCTGGATCTTTCTTCCACTCAGCTGAGATTCTCGGCACTTGTAGACTATTCCTCTTAGGCCTGGGTTCCCCATCTGGGGCTGCACTGCCATCCAGCCAGCTTTCTGCAGGGCTCTTCTCTTTCTTCTCTGCCCCATGGCCCCTGGGATTGCAAACTGCTGAGCCATGAGAGTGTGAGGAGAAGAGAAGCAGGAAGCAGGCAGAGGACAAACAAGGAAATGCAATGACCCCAGACATCTGGGACTGCCAGGGACAAAGGATCAGGGAAAGATTTCAGGGACCTTTAGGCAAGTGGCAAAGGGTCTCTCTGGAGATAGGCGTGGGAATAAAAAATGTTCAAGTTTCTTAGGTGAGTCAAGGCTGAGGACCAGTGCTGTAGGCCATTGGTCTACAGTGCTTTTAAACAGAGGACCGAGCTGATCCAACCTCTTTTAGAGATAGTTAGCATTCCCTTAGGGCAGAAACGCAGCCTTTTACCCCACAGAAAGACACAGGAAAACAAATTCAACAAATTAACTCTTGTTAAGGATCATTGTCTCTTAAAGTCTAAAAAGACCAATTGTCTCTGGTTTGATAGGAGACAGTCTGGAAGGCATTGAATGTCTACTGATGTAGAAAAAGAAGTCTCCAAATTGGAGCACAACTGGAACAATGAGACGGTGAGAGGTGGGGGAGATCAACTTGGAGCAAGCTCAATATAGCAAAGTGGTTTGATGAGGACTTCTGGATTGCACAGGGCTGGGTTCTGAGGCTTAACCCAAATGTCTACCACCTGGGTGAACCTGGATGATTAGATGATGGTTTTCACCTCTGAGCCTCAGGTTCCTCATCCATAAAGTGGAGTAATAGTATGAACTACTTTGCAGAGCCTGGGTGGCCCAGTCAGCTAAGCGTCTGACTCTTGATTTTGGTTTAGGTCATGATCTCAGGGTCATGAGATTGAGTCTTATGTCAGGCTCCAAGTTGGGCATGGAACAGGCTTAAGATTCTCTCTCCCCCTCTCCCTCTGTTTCTGCCCATTCTCCCCCTCCAAAAATTAAAAAAAAAAAATAGACCTACTTTTCTGGGTTATTAAAAGAATAAATTATTTATTCTATGTGCTTAGAACAATGTCTGGCTTAACATATGTGGCGGAGAATTGAGAGATGGCATGAAGTCAAATTTAAGGAACATCAGATGTTATTTTGATTATTAGGTTTCACTGCTTGGACATGACCTGATTTGTCCTTACTGGAGCCTCAACAAATTGAGCTGTTAACAAAGGAATTTCTGGTTCTGGGCTAAGGCTGAGTATCACGGCTCTAAAGTTCCTTTCCTGTTGACTTCTTGAGCTTTCCAGCTGTGTCACCAGTTACCATAAATAAAGTTTTAATATTTCTTCAGTGGTTCATTCTCACTTTTGAAGACACTATTTTATATGATTACACTTTTTAAAAACCTGAGAAGAACAGATGTCAATAAAATATAAAATCAATGTAGACTCACATTTTCTGGAGGGACAATTCTCATGTTCACAGGAAACACTTTAGAATATGCACAAGAGAATAAATGGCAGAGTGAAAAGCCTAGAAAAATATTTTTCAGATATCATCATAATGTTATTTTTGTCGCTTGGTAAAGGACTGAAAAACAGCAGTTACTTCTGCATAATCCAACCTGCAGGATTAAGATTCTTTGGGGGAAAGACGGAGATCTTTAAATGTATAGTTTTCTTCCAAAATCCAGGTTCTATTTTGCAAGATAGCAAAGCCTTTCTTCAAGACAAATCGTCTATCAAACATCTTTGTATGGAATGGACTTTTGGGGAAATTTCCAGTTGTTCATCTTTAGTTATCACAGCTCTCAAAAATGCTTCACTTTAACGGGAAGTTTTAGGATCTCATGTATATTCTTATGGAAGGAAAGAGTTGTGGTCTGGACTCTGTAAGGTCTTTATTCATGATAAACTATAAGGTAAAGAAATCTCCATGACAGGAATCTGCAACATTGTCCCTAGTGCTCATAAATACTCCACTGTATTGTCTGAAATGACTTATCTCAGTCCTGACTGTGGGCTCAGATTTACTGTACAGTTCATCAACTTCTCAGCATGATGGATAATGAATGTTTCATTTACATCGCTAATTGCCAAGCCATGGTTCCCGCAACCTTTAACCCGTATGCTTTATCCCATTATCACCATATGTCAATATAATTGCATTTAACATTCCAAATGATAAACTTTCTTCTCTACAGAGAAATATTTTTCACAAAGAAATCATATGAGGGCCACTGATAAAACGCAGGTCTATTACAGGAAATGACAAAAACTAATCCATAAGAATAGGTAGATTCTGGTAACTACTCAACTTCATTTTTGGACAAGGAGCCTTGATTTCATTGTTAGGAAAAGTAATGGTATTTTCTCAACGAATTATCTTTGTTAGCCTCTAATTCAATAAATGCATAAAAAGACATGCCAAAAGTGGCACAATTAAACTTTCAGGCCTATGTAGTATCCAAGAAAAGAAAGGAAGAAAGAAGAAAGAAGGAAAGAAAGAAAGAAAGAAAGAAAGAAAGAAAGAAAGAAAGAAAGAAAGAAAGAAAGAAAGAAAAGAAAAAAATAGAAAGCTTTAAAAACCTAGTTAGTGATAACTACATGATCCAATTATATTTTCTATCTTTTCCTGATTATTAGCCAGTAAATAAATCATAAAATAGGCCCCACCACCATGAATTTGGAATCATACAAATTTGTAGAAAGGAGTGAAGTCTATCAAAAAACAAAACTCCTAAACTGGAAGAAAAGTTGCCAGACCATTTCTTGGGGCCATCTGTGTCTAAGATTTATTTAAAACCAAGGCATGAGGTGAAGCTAAAAAAAAAGCTGGGTTTTTTTTCTTTTTTAGGCCTGAGCAGTTGTTGGCACAGAGTTAGCACAGAGAGAGCTACAGTGGAGTCAGCTTACAGGGGCATCAGGAGTCATCTATGAAGGGATCTGTCAGCCACTCAGACTACACTGCAAAGCTGGGGTGTGCTTGCCACCCTGACCTCCATGTTTGTATCTCAGTAAATGGTCTTTACCTCCACCAAATCTTTATACTGCATACCTGAGACTCACCCACGACATATCTTTTCTCACTCGTCACCATGGCCAGTCCATCAACAAACCCTATTCATCATAACTCAGAAGTATGTCTTCAATTTGTTTCCTACTGCTCCGCTGCCCCCTGTCACTTCTCCCCTGGCCTAGGAGCTCTTACTTTCTTCCCATTGATTCTTTGCAATGTCCCCTCCTTTATAGTCGTCCAATGGCTTGTACTGTAATTCGAATAAAATCCAAACTGTTTTCTCTAGCCTGAGAGGTGCTGTGTGATCTGACCCTGGCCACCTCTCCAGCCATCCCACGTCACTCTCCTCCCCACACTCACTGTGATCCATTCGATCCTAATGGGTGTTCTGCTACTTTCCTGAAGGTGTCAATCTATTTCCTACTCCAGAGCCTTCTACTGCTATTCCTTTTGCTTACACACCTAACCCTAGTCTTCTACTATAGTGTACTCTTGATTTATAAGCTTAAAAATTACATTTCCAAGGAAGCTTTGCACAACCTCCCCATCTAATGTAAATTAGGTTATGTTATTTAGGTTATGTTATTATTGCATTTTCTGAGAGCAGCACCTTATATTTTTCTCCATAGCATTTACATTAGTTTGCAATACACATTTATTTGTGTGATTCCTTAATGTCTAGCTCGCCCACTAGACTGAATGCTCCACAGGATAAGAACTGTGTGTATTTGCTTTCCCTCTATCCCTACTACTTAGCATACAGTACAGATGAAGGTGCCAGTTAAAATATCTCAATGTTCCATCTTTTACCTTGCTGGACTCTATAATTCCCTGTAACTGAGGTAAACAGCAAAGAAAATGGAGATTCTGGGGTCAGGGTATAGGTAGGCAAGATAATCAGAAAAGATTTCCAGTTCCTCAGAGGAGAAGAACTTCTAGAAAGGGATAGAATGAGTGAAACTATGTCCTTTATTGGGGGAAACATTTGGTGTTTTTTATCATTTTAGAGAAGCAGTAAAGTACTTAAGAGCATGAATTCTTGGGTACCTGGGGGCTCAGTTAGTTAAACATCTGCCTTCAGCTCAGGTCATGATCCTGGGGTTCTGGGATTGAAGCCTGCTAGGCAGGGAGCCTACTTCTCCCTCTCCCTCTGCCTGCCACTCTGCCTGCTTGTGTGTTTCTCTCTCTCTGTCAAACAAATAAATGAAATCTTAAAAAAAAAAAGTATGAATTCTGGGGCCAGATTCTGCTTCTTCATATTTATATGGTTTGAGGAAAGTTCTTATTCTCTCTGTTCTTCATCTTCTTTATTTGAAAAATGGAAATAGCAATAGTACTTCTTCCCAGAGTTGTTACCAGGATTAAATGAGTTAATTGTTCTAAGACGCATCTAAAAGTACCTGTTCATGTGCTAAGTTCTCTAGACGTATGTTATGTAAAAATAAAACATTGGTGTTACAAGCAGTATAACTTGGTTTGGAGATATTTTCTTGGGTTCTTCTGATTTTCATCCTAATTAATTATAACACATATTTAGTGTATCAATAAGCACTGAGACCAATATGCAAAGAGCTAATCTACTCTGAGTCCTAGCAGCAATGTGTCTCTTTTTTTTTTTTATTTTTTTTTTTATTGGTGTTCAATTTACTAACATACAGAATAACACCCAGTGCCCGTCACCCATTCACTCCCACCCCCCGCCCTCCTCCCCTTCTACCACCCCTAGTTCGTTTCCCAGAGTTAGCAGTCTTTACGTTCTGTCTCCCTTTCTGATATTTCCCACACATTTCTTCTCCCTTCCCTTATTTTCCCTTTCACTATTATTTATATTCCCCAAATGAATGAGAACATATAATGTTTGTCCTTCTCCGACTGACTTACTTCACTCAGCATAATACCCTCCAGTTCCATCCACGTTGAAGCAAATGGTGGGTATTTGTCATTTCTAATAGCTGAGTAATATTCCATTGTATACATAAACCACATCTTCTTTATCCATTCATCTTTCGTTGGACACCGAGGCTCCTTCCACAGTTTGGCTATAGTGGCCATTGCTGCTAGAAACATCGGGGTGCAGGTGTCCCGGCGTTTCATTGCATTTGTATCTTTGGGGTAAATCCCCAACAGAAAAGGGAACCCTCTTACACTGTTGGTGGGAATGTGAACTGGTGCAGCCACTCTGGAAAACTGTGTGGAGGTTCCTCAAACAGTTAAAAATATACCTGCCCTACGACCCAGCAATTGCAATGTGTCTCTAGATTAAATATCCATTCCTATAAACTCCTACCATCAGCTACACATTGCATCCACTATTTTTCTGAGTAGTCAATGCACCAAAGCCTACTGGACATCTTGATGGCTGAGAGGAGTTACATGGTAGAATGAGGACCAGATCCGAAACTAGAAGTCTTGGCTTTTAACTGTAACCCTGCTATTACACAGCTGTGTGACCTCAGCTAAGACCCCTCTTGGTCCCACAAATTACCTATCTTATATTTCATTGGTATATTTTAAAATGCCGAAAGCAGTGCACGTAGGTATTTTACTGATTCAACAGAAAGGCACAGAGCCAGAAACAAAGTAGGCACTTACTGAACATCAGCTATACCTGGTTACGCATTCCTTAACCAGCAGTCCTGTGACCTGTGAGGTCTGTTCAGGGAGGTCAACAAAATGATGTGTTGAGGGCCTGGTATGTGGCAGGCACTTCAGGAATAGCTTTACAAAGCTTACCTCATTTGTTGCTGCCTGCAGTCCAGTGACATAAGTACTATCATTCTATGCACTCAGAGAAGAAATAGAGCAACGATTTGTGAGACCCAGAAGCCTGCAACATCACGGGAAGTTCCTGACTTAAGTTCAGGGTATGCTGACATCTGTCATTTGTCACCTCAAATGCTGGCACATGTTTCCAGGAGTGAAATAAGAAGGGCCAGTGACTATCAACTGAGGCCACACGTCTGGTGTATCTGAGATGACTGGTGTCACTGGAAACAGCAAGATGAAAATATAACATCTGAATGATGTGTTTTTGCACACTTTTTAGCCCCTTTAAGTACCCCATATGCAAACACAAAAGATAACTACTTTATAAAGTGACACTGAGTCCCTGCTTCCTCCTCAGAAATTCTTATAGAATTTTTTTTTTAATTTTTTATTTATGATAGTCACATAGAGAGAGAGAGGCAGAGACACAGGCATAGAGAGAAGCAGGCTCCATGCACAGGGAGTCCAACATGGGATTCGATCCCCGGTCTCCAGGATCGCGCCCTGGGCCAAAGGCAGACGCTAAACCGCTGTGCCACCCAGGGGTCCCTCTCCTCAGAAATTCTTAATGGCCTTGACTTCCTTTGCTCATTTCTATGCCTCCTAACCTCCCAGAATTCACTGCCCATTCTCTGGGATCCCATGATCTGTCTGGCCCCCTTGGATTTATCCTCATGGAGTCTGGATTCCTTATCCTGGCCTGTATTTGTCTTTTACTTTCCCATCTCAAGGAGAGGTACGCTACTGCCATCTTGGGTCATCAACAAGCTGTGTCCGATGCCTACCGTCTGCTCATGGGGAAGGACATTAGAACATAAATTGATGTATTCCGTATAAGGTAAGCAGGAAAATTGATCCTGTGGTGGGTGTTTATTTGACAATGATTCAGGGTTTGAAATGTAGTCACTAAGCCAGCATTACCAAGGAGAAAGAGAAATAGGCAAGAAAATCTTGATGGTTTCACAGGACATATATAACAAATCAAATTGAACCCTGTGTTGACCATGAGGTGGGCAAGCAGGGGAGGTATGAGAACCATGGTTACAAGGTCAGGATCCTGGCCCTGCCACCTGAACTCTGTATCTGTGACCAAGCCTTTCATTTGCTCTAGCCTCCACTTTCTAACCTGTGAAACAAAGACATCGTAACATTTGGTCTCTCACGCTGCTCTGAGGCCAGCATTCTCCCTGTATGTAGCCATATTCATTTTGAATATTTAGCTCCTACCTCCCCACTGTGGCCTTTCTACATTGATAGAATAACATTTTCCATTTGATTCAAGAACTGAATATGGGGGCACCTGGGTGCTCCAATGGGTTAAGCCTTGGGCTCAGGTCATTATCTCAGGGTCCTGGGATTCAGTCCCACATCCAGGTCTCTCTGCTCAGTGGGGGAGTCTGCTTCTCCCTCTCCCCATGCTCCTCTACCCTGCTCATGTGCATGCTCTCTCTCTAATAAATAAATGGAATCTTAGAAAAAAGTCCAAATATATTCATCCTATTGCCCAATGCTTGACTTACTTTTTCCTGAAGTACTGGCCCAAGGCATCAATAAACCTCTAAAACGAGTCTCAGGACCTTCCCAGGGCTATATTTGATAGCACATGGCATGATGTTTAAGGAGAAAATGATCTAATCGCTATCATCCTAAGTGTCTTCATACACACTGAAATTCATTTTTTACTTTTATGCCCATTTTCAATACTTGAAAATGTCATTCCACTTAATATCCACCCAATCGATTTTTTTTAACCTGGAAAAACTCAATGTTACATGCAGTTATGGGAATTTAATTACGTATTCTCTCTTCCACATCCATATGCAAATGGTTTTAGTTTTAAATAATCACTGTTGGAACCAGAAAACTCCTGAGGGACACCATTGACATTTTACAGTCTGAAGATGACTGAGTCCTTTATCCCTCTCCTCTGTTTCCTTCCAGTGTAAAGTTGAAATGCTTAGCCTTGCACTAAGGCTCTCTAGGACCTCACCTCTCTGCAGCCTTTTGTCTTATTTGTCATCACCATCAGCACCCTCTCAACGAGCTAACGCAGAATCTCTCTAATTCCTAATTCCCCAGACATGTCAATCATACATTATACCCTCTGCCCAAGAGGCTCTTCTTCATCTCCTAAATCTTGAATGGTATAAAGTTTTTAATAAATAGAATATCTTACCTCATGCCAAATAGGGACACTATGGGATTCTCTATGACACAAAATAGCACACACTGAAATACAACTTGATTACCAAAGGTTTAGATAAATTTATGGGCTGCAAGAGCCACAGGAGAAATGCTTTCAAGGCTTGGGGTGTGGGGTAAAGACAGAAAACACACCTTCTATTATCCTATATAATGCACTTCATTTCTCTTTCCATCCATACTTCTCCAAGGGTAAGCCAGAGAAGGGGAAAGAAAGATAAAGGAAAAACAGAGAGAAACAGAATAGACGGCTGGTTGTAGAAAATACTTTGACAATTCAGCATGGCAACTACAGCATTCTGCTGTGATTCCCATAGCCACTGAGTGACTTGAACACTTGTTTTCACAACATCAAACACACTTTTTACAGAATCAATGCAGCACCAATCCCTTAAGGTAACCTCCATCCATTCCATTCTAACAGTGTTCCTCAGAATTTGAGCAAATCCCACTGGTCACTTATCTCAACTCTGAGATGTCTTTATCCCCTTCATTAATTGGGAGAAACAGGGCACTCTTGTGAGCCACTTTTGAGGTACACTCTGGCAATAAAGCATTTACAAAGAGCTACTCAGGACTCGCCGCTAAGAGCTGTGCTTGTGGCTGTGTGCATGCCAGAGTGTGCCTCTCTCTCTCTTTGACCTATTATTGCAGATTTAAAAACAAGCATGTTTTCAAATGGCACTACGAGCTGCCAATGATGTATCACCATCATATCTCATTATTCTCCACTAAATGTGATAATAATGTGATCTGTTAACATAAAAAAAGTTTGACTTCACAAAAGCAGCTGGAAATGGACAACCACAATATGCATAAATCTAACTCCTACCATCGGCTACACACTGCTTGACACATATTGTTAGAAGCACCTCGCATTTGCGAGTTCTCTCTTAAGCAAAATACTTGCATTAGGTCTCAGCTGGGGTTGTGCACCAGGCAGTTGGGGAAATATTCAATTCTCAGTGGAAGCCAGAATTTGAATTCTCTCATCTTTTAGGAATCATTTACCAGGTTTGGAGAGTATCCAGGCTGCTCAGGTGCTCCGACCGATTTCTCTCAAGTTCCATCCCTCTTTGTTCATTGATGGTCTGATGAATGAGGTTATCTTTAAACTGATGTTTATAGGGAAGGAAAAAAAGAACCTGAACTGATGCCAACAGCAGAAATTCAAAGAAATATTAGATTTAAGTTCAGCTTGGTCAAAAGAAATAAGGATACAAAGAACTTTGAGAAATCACTGTCTCTGTCTCCATGAGGCACAGTCAACAGCAGGGCTCATTTCAGGAATCTCCATCCATCAGAATTACACTGATGAGCCCAGAGTCATGAGATTAATTTTCCTAATCCTGGCACTAGCTTCTGGCCATCTTAGACTTCTTTCTTGACACACATTAGCTTCTAGCCTTTGCTTCCCTGTCTTTATGTTTATGCCCAATACAGGACTTTCAATCCTCTCTTCTCTCTGTTGCTTTGACCTTCTCCACAAGAACAACACTGACCTTCAAGTCTGTTTCCATCCCCACTATTAACGTGTGTGCCCACACTTGTATTTACTATCTTCAATGGACACTGCCTATTGTGGCTCTATCACCTTCGATTAATCTTAGGTATTTAAAATTCAAAACATTCCAAATCAAAGTCATTATCTTCTCTTTCTTTTTCCTCCTAGACTTGCTCCTCTGCCTTTATTACTGACTGCACTTTACAGCATGATCCTCAATGGAGTCATGCAAATTAGAAACGCAGGGGCTCCTTGCGGTACATGGGTGCAAGGCCTGAGGGGAGACAGTCACCAAAGCCACGGAAGGATGACTGATTACTCCCCTGGATGGAGGTTTTGCTCCTGAGCCTTCAGAGTCCTCTGGGCAAGACCATAGATGCTCCCTGTCCTCCGGGATACTCTGTATCTCCTTTCTCTACCAAGGAGTCACTGAATGTGCTACATCTGAGAATTCCAGTTAGGAATTCACACTTTTTATTTGTCCTATCAATTTTTTAAACTCAATGAAAACTTCTTTCTCCAAAATTCTACTTCCAAATTACTCATTGTTACATTGTTTTGACATACTATATCACTTTCTTTGTTCCACCTACTCTTAATGTCACGTCACCAAAGTGTTTTTTTATTCTTGTTATTATTAGATTGTGTTGTTTTATTACTTATCTACTATTATCTTATTGTCTTTAGTACCAATTTATTCAATGTGGTATACAATTAATCTTATTGATGACTTTAAAAAATTTGGTCACTTGCCATGTTTACTATCTTTTCAGTATATATTTCACTTTTTCTTCTTGCTAATTTCTGTTCTTAAAGATTTAATAACTTATTTTACAGAGAGAGACACAGCATGAATGAGAGGGGCAAATGGAGAGGGAGAGAGAATCTCAATCAGACTAAGCACAGAGCCGGAGGCAGGGCTTGATCCAACTACCCTGGGATCACTACCAGAGCCAAAACCAAGAGTCAGAAGCTTAACCAATTGTACCACCCAGACGTCCCTGTTCATTTCTTTTTTGAGGCAGAAAATTCCACACAGCTCACACTCTCATCCCTTTTTCTCTTTAACCACAGGCTTTGCTTTGGTCCAGAGCTTCTGCAGCTGCAGAGTGGCCCCCTGATGGCACCATCTAGCACACCGTCCCCACAGACTCCCCCTCAGCACTCCAGGCTTCCCCAGCTCAGGAGAAAGCCAGGTCTAGTCATGTGGTGCCCAAGACCCTTCACAGCCCATTCTCCTGATCTACTCACCTCGGACTACAACCTTCTACTCTTCCTGTCCTCAGCAACACTGGCTTCTTGTCATCTGTAGTCACCATGCTTTCTCTTTCACACATGGCCTCACAACATTTTCCATCTAGGATGTCTGCTGCCCCTTTTTCCACTTGGCTCTTCTTCTTCTTCATCTTTCAATACTCTTCTCCAGAGTCACTGGCTTCTGAAGCCATCACCAGCAGCTGAAGTTCTTTGTGCCCTTACCCGATTTGATAATATTTGTGTGATAGATTGGGATATCCTCCAAACTACAGCACCCCTTTCTCTGAAAGATTTTTATCTCCTAAAGGCATGCATTTCCTAAGTTCCACTGAAGACACAAGAGTCAAAATGGCATGAAGTAACTGATGTTAACTCACTAACCAGATCCACTCCAGTAAAGAGACGTATCTCTAACCAGGGGTAGAGTTAGCATAGGCAAAGACATTCTTTTTAAAATATTAATAATATCTTGTAAACCTGGTTAAAAATTATTATGTTGGACCTGAACTCACAAACCACTCATTTCCCTTTTGTAAAGCTTCCTGAGGCAAAGTGCTCACATACTTGATTATAGGGCTTCACTTCCTCGGTGGCAAAGCTCCTCTTCTTACTAGTTACAGCCTTTGGGTAAAACTCAGTCTTTGACATGAGTATGTAACATGGGGATGTTGATGACAGTGTAGTGCCTTCAACCAATGCACAGCAAGTACTTAGAGCAATGCTAGACACAATTTAAGCACTCATGACATCTTAGTCATTATGACTATTCCAATTTGATGATGATAACGACCTGAGTGGGGCAATGGGAGATTACAGGGATCACAAACCTGATAGGAAGAAGAGAGCAAAGATCAGATTTGCAGATGCACAGGAACTAGTAAATTCCTGGCACACAGCTGTCGCTCAAACAGGTTTCATTCATCTTAGTGAACCAAGACCCAAATCAAAGGCTCTGTTTTGCCATTTTAACTCTCCAAAAAGGAAAAAAAAATATGTGTATATAAGCTTCATGTTGGAGATATGACAGGTGTCCTGACTGTGCCTCACTGGGAAGAGCAAGTATGAAATCCCAAGAGTCAATCTATCCCTAAGGAAGGCGTCTACTGGAAGCCTGAGGCTTTTTCATAATTGTCTTTAGGCTACATCCCCAT
Organism: Canis aureus; assembly: GCF_053574225.1. Taxonomy (NCBI): domain Eukaryota; kingdom Metazoa; phylum Chordata; class Mammalia; order Carnivora; family Canidae; genus Canis; species Canis aureus. The sequence goes on along the minus strand of NC_135611.1, from coordinate 82,429,852 downwards.
ATTTTCAGATGGACAACTGATATTTTTATACTTCTGTGAAAATATTTTGAATGCACAGCTTTAAGAGAATCCCCTTCCAAGTACATTTCCACCTTATGGTAATATAAGCATCAGGAAACTTTACCTTCAAATCATCCCTTTCAAAAAAAACAAAAAACAAAAAAAACAAATCATCCCTTTCACTTTGGTGGTTGCTATAGACTGAATGTCTGTGTGTCCACCTCCATCCCATCCCAGCTTATGTGCTGAAACCTAATCCCCACCGTGATGGTGTGAGGAGCTGGGGCCTTTGGGAAGTGATTAGGTCATGAGGGTGGAGCCCCATGAATGGCCCTGTGCCCTGGGAGCTCCTCTCCCTTGCTACTTCTGCCATGTGGAGACATAACAAGAACTAAAAAGCAGACCCTTGGGGTGACTGGCTGGCTCAGTCAGTATAGCATGTAATTCTTGATCTTGGGGTGATGAGTTTGAGCCCCACATTGGGAGTAGAGATTACTTTAAATTAAAAAAAAAAAAAAAGGAAAAAATAAAAGCAGGCCTCCACCAGACACCAAATCTGCCAGCACTTTGAACTTGGACTTCCTACCCATTAAAACTATGAGAAATAAATTTCTGTTGTTGCTAAGCCAGCCAGTCTATGGTATTCTGTTATAGGAGACTGAATTAACTAACTAAAGATGGTGGTGTTTTGCCTTTTACAAAAGCCTTCACAACCATCGTCCCATCAGACCTCACAACTCTTTGACGTAGCCATAGCAATCACTATAATTCCCATGTTATAGAAGAACAAATGTGACTCAAAGAAGTTTGGACTTGCTGAAGTTCACAGTACTAGTGAGTAGTGAAGCCAAGACTCAACTCTGAGACATCAGGCTTCTCATCCAGTGGGCTTCCCACAGTATCAGGGAATCACACTCTCTCCAAATTGAAGTTTTTATTCTAGCAGGCTCCCATGCGGAGGTATCCCTTTCCAAATGGGCCTTAGTGAATCAGCGGCAACATTCACAACAAAAAAAGAGTAATAGAATATGCAGCTTCCCTCAGAAGGCCCTCCACTTGGAGTCTACCTGAGAGTAAAATAGAAAGCTCTTTGGTTGGACACCACCAAGCATCTCCACAAGGTTTTCTCACATGCTCATGGCTGTGAGACCTTAGTCCTGGCCAGTGAGGAGGCTTTCCTGCTTTACCATTGAATAACATTCTGTTGTCTGGGCCTCTGCTCTTCCCTGTCCACTCACATCTCTGTGGTGTCTACTGCCACACCAGGTATGGAGAAGCTGGGCAAAGGCCTCGCTGGGAGGAACTCAACTTTGTAGTTCTAAGGATGAGGTAATGAAGCCCACAGATATATGTGCAACCCCACGTTTACAAGGGTTATTATTTATGTGGCAACCATGAACGATGGTCAAAAAGCAAAGCCAACATACATGGGATTATTTCTTAGTTAAGAGAAAATGGATTAATTGAAAGATTAATTAGTGATTATTCAACTCTAAAACACTACAGAGTTTCTAGCTGTAATGACCCCTAGTTGGCAATGGGGAATCTTCCAACACAGTAAAACATCAGAACATCTCATTAGTCAACTCTGATGTCTGGATTCTCACATCTAAAAAGCAGGCCATGATAAAACTCCGGGATTCTCTCCATCTCTTTAGATGCGATTTGAATGTTGTTGATATTCTTTTTGTACCCATCAGCAGCAGCCCACTTCCCACCCCTATTGCCAGAGAGTCTGCATTTAGTTAAATTTGAATCAGTGCAGGCAAAGCAAAGAAAAAAGTCCACAGTCGATCTTATAAAAATAAAGGAGAGAGAGGCTGTGTTTTCCCATCTTCACTGAATGTGGATGTGTGTTTGCCATAAATTAGCCCGCTGCGCGAATAATGCTGAGCTTCCCATATGGCAAATATCAGATTGAGACACACGAGGAGAAATGATTTTTTTTATTCTTGAATTAATTCTGTTCAGTGTATTTGGAGTGTCATCATATCCAGCAAGCTTTCAGGAAACAACACAGTTAGAAATCCAATGAGGCTTCCAAGTACAATGAAAGACGGTTAATGACCAAACTTTTTGAAGTCAAGAACAGCACATTTCATTGTCATTTGGAGCTCAAGTTTAAAAAATGATTTTTTCACTTTTCTATTATTAGTATTATTATTGCAAAGTATAATATAGGGCAGAGGTGTGAAGGAGATTGTCAAAATGCATTGGTAAAAATATTTAGAGAACCACAAATTTATCTTAGATCAAGATATTCTTGTTTCTGATGCAAAATACCCATTATTTGTTCATTTACTTTTTAATTTTTATTTTTGCTTTAGTTGTCTTTCTAAATGAACAACTCAGTAGAGACGACAAAAGTGCTGTGGCCGTTTCACATCCACAAGGAGACTGTTCCCTGCTTCTGTGGACAGGTTGTGTCCAGAAAGTCTGGAGAGCAAAACCACAGAATTACAATGCTGGACATATGTCTCCTCTCTCTTTCAGTTTTCTGCTTTCCACAAGCTTTGTTTAGATCGTGGCTTGGATGTTAACCTCAGCATAAGAAGTCAGCCAACCTTCACAAGCTTCTGTATCTTTAGCTGCAAAATGGGAATGAGAAAAACCGATCTACAGCCCAACGTCCTTGTGAGGATTCAACAGGGTCACATGTGCAAGCTCCGTCATGGTGCTGGCCAGAAGCAAGTGCTGGGTTGAAATTTTTTCTCTCTTTACATCTACCCCTTTCCTCATTCTCTCCTTCAATTAATAGATATTTATAATGGATCTTTGGAGTCAGATTGTCCTCGACAGTCATTGTGTCATCCCTTCATTTTGTGGATTCTAAAATGTATTAGCCCAAGTTGGCCAGTTTGCCTGACCTGATAGAGAAGGAAACCCATCTCTCCTTGCTGGTCTCCAAATACATTTTCATCTACGCCATTATAGCTTGAGCCAAATGAAGGCAAGGTCTGCCCCAGATGATCTTTATCCTCTAGTACATACACAAGAAGTAGGAGAAAGAGTATATAATAGAATTTATTTTTTAATTTTTTTAAAATATTTTATTTATTTAGGGAAAGGGAGGAGGAAGCAGGGGGAGAGGGAGAGAGAGAATCTCAGGCTGACTTCCCACAGAGCATAGAGCCTGATTCGGGGCTTGATCTCATGACCCTGAGATCATGACCTAAGCCAAAATCAAAAACTGGTGGCTTAACCAACTAAACCACCCAAGCGCCCCCATAATAGAATTTTAATACAGGAAACAGTATGTGGGTTTTTAAAAATATATTTTATTTAAATTTGATTTGCCAACATATAGTATAATACCCACTGCTCATTCCATCAAGTGCCCTCCTTAGTGCCCATCACCCATTTACCCCATCCACCCTGACCCTCCTCTCCTTCCACATGTTTTTCATTCCTAGTATTTCACTTAACCTTTTGGTTTTGGTCTCACAGAAGTAGATCATGGAACACCCACCTGTCATGGCCAACATGATGCAACTGAATGACAGGAAAAGGACACAAGGAGTAAGTGACATGTTTGGAGGACAAGACAATGAACCAGATCACCTGTCTCCAGACTACACTCAGAAGCTATAACTGAGAGAGGGGTAAAGAATAAGAAAGGGAAGGAATAAAGCTTCAATGTTGGGACTCCACTAGATGTGGCCAGGCCCCCAAGAAAGCTCTGGGGAGAATGAAGGCTCCCTTCCCTGAGGGAGCATGATGGAACACCTCAGAGAGGTCCAAACACCCAGGAACCACACTGGCCTGTGCTCACTTTCCCAAAGAGGGTCTGACAAAGTAGCCAAATCAGCATTTCCATTCTCTGCATGAAGCAAGGGCAGAAGCAGTAGATTTGTGGAAGGCTGAAGCAGATCAGGACTAGTGTCACAAGAGGATGAGAGGAGTGAAGGGCTGCATAATTCTCCATGTATTCCATAGTCTGGGCAGAGAGAAAGAGGACTGATGCTTGGGAATCTAACATCCTCTTCATCATTATTCAAAATAAATAAAAAAATAAAGCCTTCAGAAAAAGTATATGCTGGGGTTTAAATGCACATTTTATCCATTATTTACTTGTAAGGCTAAATATTTTTTTCATAGATGTACTGGCTATTTGTTTAGGACCTTTGTCCATTTTTAAAAATTAGGGACAGATATTTTCTTATTATTTTGTAAAGATTTTTCATACAGTAATGATATTACTTTGCCAATGAATGGCAAATAGTTTCTCAACTTTTTTTTAAAGATTCTATTTATTTATTCATGAGAGACACAGAGACAGAGGCAGAGGCAGAGGGATGTAGCTATTTTCAATAGCTACATCGTAATTTGTTCAACCTTCCCTTGAATATTGGACATTTAGATTGTTTCCAATTTTGTAATGTTGGAAAAAGGGCTTTAATGAACATCTTACTCATAAATTTGAGTTCATCACTGATGACTTTCTTAGGATAAAACTGGCATTTTCTGATCCTTCTTTATAATCCTTTCAGGCTCAGGGTGCTTACAGGCAACACTTATGATGCTGGGAAATCACGGACCTAGAATTAACACAGACCTTGGTTGGAGTCCTGGCTTTACCCCATACTAGTTGTGTGATCTCGAATGACTCGCTAAGTTCAGTGAGCTGCGGTATCTTCATCTGTAAAATGGGAATATAGTTTTTTATCTTCTCAATCTTTATGGAGGATTAAATGAGAACCTGGGGGTTTAGGATACATTGTTTAAATCAGTCTACCAAAAATGACCTAAATTTTATACAGTTTCTTTGTCTTCTTGGAGATAGACCAATTTTCGAGAACTTTAGCCAAATATATTTTCATCCTTTTAGATCAGCAAAAAATGACTTGTGGGCGGGAGTCTTTTCACTCCTGTTTTTTTTTTTTTTTGTGAATAAAGTTTTACTAGAACAACAACAACAAAAAAGGCTCCACAGGGAGCCTGAGGAGGGGCTCGATCCCAGGACCCCAGTATCACGCCCTGAGCTGAAGGCGGATGCTCAACCCCTGAGCCATCCAGGCATCCCATATTTCTCAACTTTGTTTTCACTTTGATCTTTTAATAAAAGGCTTTCTTTTCTCTGTTCTATGTTTGGGCATTATTGTGTTAGCTACTTTGCAAACAATAGCACTCATTATGCGCTGGCTCAGTACTTCATTTTAATGACATTTTCTCTAGTCTCCATGATGTCTCTGAAGGGTAGGTCTTTTCCATTTTATATACAACAACACTGATGCTCCAGTTAAGTAATTTATCCAAAGTTAAAGATAAAAAATAAGGAATTGTTCGAATCCAAGTCTATTACACCATGCAGAGTTTGGTACATCTGCATTTATAACATCTAATAAGGGAGAATGCAGAAGGAGCTTTCAGATCATTGCTTCTTTCCATGGCTGGAAAGGGTTGCAAATTAGTAGGATAAAAAGGCACTCTTTGGGGCACCTGGGTCGCTCAGTTGGTTAAGTATCTACCTCCAGCTCAGGGCATGATCCCAGGGTCTTGGGATCGAGCCCCGCATCAGGCTTGCTGCGCCCTCTCCTCCCCGCTTGTGCTTTCTGTCATTATTTCTGTCTCTCTCTCTCAAATTAATTAATTAATTAATTAATTAATTAATAATATTTTTAAAAAGGACACTTTGAAACACAAGGCAATAAATACACAAAGAATAAAGAAAATAATGTAACTAATATGGCAGATAGCAAGCAATAAGCATGATGGATATTAATCAAGAGGAAGAAGGCAAGCTAGGGGCACCTGAGTGACTCAGTCACTGACTGAGAGTCATCGGACTCTTGATTTCAGCTCAGGTCATGATCTTGAGGTCATGAGATTGAGCCTTGCACTGGGCTCTGTGCTCAGCAGGGAGTATCATTGAGATTCTCTCTCTCCCTCTCCCTCTCCACCTGCCTCTCCCCAACCCCCCAAAAAGAAAACAAGCTAAAATTATAGTCAGGGGGCGAAGGACTGTTGGATGTTTTCCTAACACGATCATCAATAAGTGAAAGGAAGAATGAAATTGCTCAAGCTAATGTGAGGTCCATTGCACTGACCTAGGGGTCATCACATTAGACTGATGATGGCAAAGCACATCATCCTGGAGCTTCCTGGAAGTGGCTCAGAATGATGACCCCCTGACTTCTGACCAAGTTCCATGCAGACAACAGAATAAAGGGGACCAGGAACTCCGGGCATCATTTACTCAATTACTATACCAACCTGAATTGGCTTAGATTTGGAATCACAGAATTTCTTACTCAAAAGTTCTACAGAGCACATCCAATTTGCTAGCCCCCATTTCCAAACCCAGCCCCTTATTGTTCTTTTATTTTTCCCAAGTTTTTATTTAAATTCCAGCTAGTTAACAGTAGTGCAATATTAGTGTCAGGTGTAGGATTTAGTGATTCATCACTTACATATGACATCTGGTGCTCATCACAAGTGCAACCCTTAATTCCCATCACCTCCCCTCTGGTAACCATCAGTTTGTTTTCTAGAGTTAAGAGTCTGTTTTATGGTTTGTCTTTCCTTTTCTCTCCCCTATGTTCGTTTGTTTCATAAAATCCACATATAAGTGAAATGATACAGTATTCCTTTCTCTGACTTATTTTGTTTAGCATAGTATTCTCTAGCTCCACCCATGTTATTACAAATGGCAAGATTTCATTCTTTTTATGACTAATATTCCATTGCATATATATATATCACACTTTTTTACCCATTTATCAGTCGATGGACATTTGGGCTGTTTACATAATTCCGCTATTGTAGATAATGCTACTATAACCATCGGGGTGCATGTATCCCTTCGAATTAGTATTTCTGTATTCTTTGGGTAAATATCTAGTAGTGTGATCACTAGAACATAGGGCTGTTCCATTTTTGACATTCTGAGGAAACTCCATACTGTTTTCTCCCAAAACTGGCTATACCAGTTTGCATTCCCACCAACAGTGCAAAAGGGCTCCCCTTTCTCTGTATCTTCACGAACAAAGAAAAACAAGGCATGGAAGGGTTTAAAGAATTAGTTTAAATTCAGCTAGCTAGTTCATCACAAATCTAGCTCTAGAATTCCAGACTTTTAATTCCTACATCATGGTTCTTTGTTCCATACAACATTTATAGAATCTCAGCAAATGTGATATTCCTTCCAGTTTGATTTTCCAAAAGGCATAGACCTGTAAAGATATTATAAATCTACCTGGTGAGGGGTTTAGACAATCACAGATAGCCTTTGGCTCCTTGACAATGCTTTGCTTTATCTAGATCCAACCAAGTTGGGTTTCTTAAATTATTTAATAAGACTAGCTACTATTTACTGAGTACTTAAAAGGTATTGGGAACTACTAAGCATTCTACGTATAAATCCTCAAAGCAATTCTATGAAGTAGGTTTTTAAGTCTCTTTTCCACAGATGAGCTACTGCAGTTCCAAGAAAATAAATAAATATGCTTATAAAGTAAAAGGTGGAGGCAGAAATTCAGACTCGGCTACATGTCTTATTATCGGGAGGTACCCAGAGGCCACATGGTAGTGAAACACTCAGCCTCTGGACATGGAATGTCTGGACATAAATCTCAGTTCCCCTACCAATTCCTAGCTGAGTGACCTTACGTAAGTTATACACCCTGAAGCACCTGCTCTATAAAATGGGATTACTAAAATGAAGTATCTCATAAAGTGGCCAGAAGAATTAAATGGGACAATTCACATGAAGTTTTAAAGAGTGTCCAGAACATACTCAGCATTTGAAACATATCACCAATCATTATTATTCACCAAAATTGTCAGTCTCTTAATCTAGATTTACTAGAGGGGTAAAGATCCTCCAATGTTCTTCTGTGTACCTGAAGATAGTCTCTAATATATACCCAGGACTGAGAGAAGAGACAGGCCTTACCTGGGAATGGAAGCTTAACTGAACAAACTGGCCCAGGTAGCTGGGCTTCAGCTGTCAGAGGCTGAGAAGCAGCTTTGGCCAACTTCCAGAATGAATTAACATAAACTATTATTCTGACTATGGATATCTTGGGCAAACAAGCATGTGAAAACCAAGTCTACCTTCTTCTGGATAATGCCCCCATCTATGGCATTGGGCTCCAGAGACACCTGCATGCTGTCAAAGCACTGTAAGTTTATGGTTGCCAAACTGGCAAGACCTAGACCAATAATGAAAAGAATAATGCACTAACCCCCTGCCTTTGAAAAAGACTCTGCCTCATTTCTGCTTCTTCCAATGTGATTCTGTAAATTGCATCCTAACAGACACCACTGGGTCTTGAAACAGCTGACGATATGCCTCTTCCTACAGAGAGCTTGTGACTCAACTTGTCTTACTTGTGATCCAATCTAATTTTGAGTTGCCAATAGCCCCCGTGAGATCAGTGTAAGTTCTCTGGAAGTGATGCGGCCATATTATCTCTACCTTATGGTTTCTTGGAAACAAGTCTGAGCAAGAGACAGAGTGAAAAACAGGAAAGGACAGATGAAGGCAAGAGAGAGAAATGTATATATTTTGTTTATTTAACCAATATAGACCTTTGGGGTGCTGGCTGGCACAGTTAGAAGGACAACTGTGATTCTTGATCTTGGGGTCATGAGTTGGAGCCGCACTTTGGGTGTAGAGATTACCAAAAAATAAACTTAAAAAATACTGACTTTCATTAACAGCCTCCAAATATGGTTCTTTTAATGAACCATGTAGTCCATGTTCTATAACTGATGGTGATATATTCCGTTAATTCAAAATCTCAAGTAAACCCAAGGATCGCATATGAATTTATAATCAAATGGTAATCAGAAATAACTCAGCATTGACTTACTCACTTCTGCCTGGACTCTGACTTTTCATATCAAGAGAATATGCCTCAGATAAATGTCAAGGCCAAGAGATTACTGTCAAATGAGTGTAGGATCTTATAAATCAAAGGGAATTTATGGGTTGCTGAAACCCCTGACTTCACAGATGCTTCACTTTGCTTAATCAAGACTCTAGTACTTAAATTACGTTTGCTTATAATTTGGGTAAACAAACCCCTTTTCTTTACAAAAGATACATGGTCATTAAGAAAATGTCATGTAAATTAATGAAGAAAGCATAATGCTCTTCTAACAGCCACCCAAGCTACCAATCCTGCCAACTCCAAAAGAATTTTTTAAGTAGCCAAGAAACGGGACTATAGAGGGTGTCACGGAACTGACTGGCTCAATGACCCAAAATAAGAAACAAGGCAAGGCGGTCAAAACAAGACCTCACTATGATAATTCCCTATATATTGCTATGCTACATGCCTGGGAATAATACCTAGGAGAAGCAGGAAAAGGATGGTGAAGGTGATAGGGAAGAAACAGGATAAAAAAGGATCTGAATGAGGAAAAGAATGAAAATTAGAAGACATCGATTTGGAGCTAGCATAGGAGTCAGGCTGATGTATTCTTGCAGCCTGCCTTCCGAGGGAGCCTACTAGGTGCAGACACAATGCTAAATGCTGGGAATTCATGGTAAGAACAGGAAGACAACATTTCCACTCTCAAAGATGTCACAGTATGGAGGAGGGAGGCAGGTTAGCAAACCAGAAGCTTCATTACAAAGCAATAAACACGCTTATAGAATAATACAAATGGAACTAGGAGCACAAAGAGGCAGAGCTCCTGATTCTTCTCCAAGCAGAGGAGGACTAAGGAAGAAGTGCACCACTGAGCCTCAGGGGCTTCCAGAGTTAACAGCTGGGCAGGAGGAGGAAAAGCAATGGAGGTGAGGGATGTGCTCTCCATGAAAGCACAGGCGAGGTGAGGCAAGAACACAGCACCTCCAGCCTTGCCTGCAGGTCTCGTGGCACAGAAGAGACATGGACATGGCTCCTACCTAAGAGGGCAGAAGTGCAGCGGGAGTAATCTAGAAGCAGGGCTTTATTCCATAGGTGACAGAGGGACACAGAAGGGTTTTAAGCAGAGCAGCAATATGCCCAGCTTGTAATTTCATAAGTGAATCCGACAGATTGGGCAGGGGCTCATCTAAAGAGGAGGCCAGAAAGGAAGCTTTGCAATACCATCCAAAGCATGCGGAAGAATCTGAACTAAGGTAGAAGCCTTGTGGATGGGATAAGATGAGCTGGTGAGTCGTTAGGCAGAGGGGCTGACAGGACTTGATGCTTGGTAGAAGGTGAGGAGAGGTTCGAGATAAGGGGCAGTGATGGGCACAGTTCAAAACACAAGTGTCAGAGACTCCAGTAGTGAGAGGTGGCCTCCAAGAACAGGGACCCTCATGAAGGACATGCAAGGAAACAGCATAGTAAGAAGGCAGCAATCTGTGCAGACTCCAAGAGAGAACCTGATTCACTACCTCCCTTCCCCAGACTCAGGTCTGGTGTACACTCGATGCTACCTGTGCAATCTGTTTTTTTTTTTTTTAAGATTTTATTTATTTATTTATTCATGAGAGACACACACAGAGAGAGGCAGAGACACAGACAGAGGGAGAAGCAGGCTCCCTGCAGGGAGGCTGATGTGGGACCTGATCCCAGAACCCCGGAATCATGCCCTAAGCCAAAGGCAGATGCTAAACCACTGAGCCAACCAGGTGCCTCCCCATGCAATCTGTTTCATTGTGAATGGTTGAGTAGAACCGTGCCTGCTTAAAGTTAACATTTATGTCTTTCTCCAGTTATTAAGCTTGCTTCCAAAATGAAACCACACACACAAGCATTTCACAGTATTACTCTCGAGAGACAGAGATCGGGCAGAGAGAAAGGTTTACTTTTCACTTTGACACTTGGGTACTCTTAAAATTACCTTTTATGTGTCTTATTTTTACTTAAAAAAAAACAAAAAGGAAAAAAAAAACCCAAAACCCACAATAGCAATAGGAGTTACCTGGCTAGAAAGAATATATTCAGCTTCATGTTGCTCTGGGAGAGATGAGGAGAGGAATATCATTGTGAGGGGGACTGTGAGCCTACATATTTATCATATGGGTGAAATCCATAAAAAACAAATAAGGAAGCAAGACTCAAAGATCTTGAAAGAATGTATTTCTTTCTTTTTCCATCATTCTATATAGATAAATATATATATTACATATAATGTATCTGTAGAAGTATACTTCCATGAAAATCCACAGAAAAAGAACTGAAAAGAAACCACTCACCAAACTGGCAATTACTTCTGGCTTGAGACTGAGGTGATAGGTGGGATTTCAGCAATATTATTATTATTATTATTATTATTATTATGTAATGTCTGAATGTTTTACAACAAAAATACAGTTATGTGCTTATTTATTGCAATTCAAGAGAAATACAGCTAGACAATTAGTATTTCTTTAAATTATTTTTCCATTATTTTTCTATGCATCAATCTGCCTCCTCTTCTATGTAATAACACTGCTTTATCATTTATAGAGGTGAAATGGGGTTCTGAACTCCAATGTCAAGGTGTTATTTACATATGTCTCTTTCCTAGAAGACCTGAAGCCTGCCTGGGTATATAGGGTCATAAGGGGCATGGCCACTACTAGCTAAAAAAGCAGCAGTGATTCCTGAGTCCATAGCAGTCCCTCAACTTTGCCTGGGGGAGAGATGATTTCCCAGATCCTGCAAGAGTTCTGGTGCCATATCTGGAACAGAAGATGAAAGGAGGTGCTATATCATCTGGTGGTTTTTTTTTTTTTTTTTTTTTTTGGTGTTTTAAATAGAAATCCTAAGATATTCACACATATGCAAGCAGGAAATGAAGAAGAGTAGGGATGGGGGTTGCCTGGCAAATGCTTTTCTCTTTTTAATTTTTATTTATTTATTTATTTATTTTTGCTTTTCTCTTTCTAACCATAGATACCCTTAGCTACCTTTTGGGTTACATCTCAACTTTTGTTGTTGTTGTTGCTTTGAGACTTGCTTCCTTGTTTATTTTTACAGATTTCACCCAAATGATAAACATGTAGGCTGACAGACACCCTCACAATATTTCTCTCCTCCAATACAGAGCCAATGGAGCTGAATCTCTTGAGCAGCAATTTAACAATAGAATAATTAAGGCTTTTTAGGGATCCCTGGGTGGCGCAGCGGTTTAGTGCCTGCCTTTGGCCCAGAGCGCGATCCTGGAGACCTGGGATCGAATCCCACATCGGGCTCCCGGTGCATGGAGCCTGCTTCTCCCTCTGCCTATGTCTCTACCTCTCTTTCTCTCTCTCTCTGTGTGACTATCATAAAAAAAAAAAAAAAAAAAAAAAAAGAATAATTAAGGTTTTTTAAATTGTAGTAAAAAAATCATGTAAAATGATCATCTCAACCATTTTTATGTGTATAATTCAGTAGTGTTAGGTATATTCACATTGTTGTGCAAAAACAAAAGTTTCTAGAGCTTTCTCATCTTGCAAAATGAAGCCGTATTCTCATTAAGCAATGACTCTTCTTTTCTTCCTCCTCCTAGCCCGACAACCACCATTCCACTTTCTGTTTCTATGAATCGGACCACTCTAGGTACCTCATGTAAGTGAAATCGTATAGTGTTAGTCTTTTTGTGCCTGATTTATTTCACTTAGCATAATGTCCTCCAGGTTCATCCATGTTGCAGTATGTAAGAATTTCCTGTCTTTTTAAAGCTGAAAAAATATTCCATTGTATGTGTATGTCAAATTTGCTTATCTATTCGTCCATCAAGGGACACAGGTTGCTTCCACCTCTTGGCTATTGTGAATAGCGATGCTATGAACATGGGATGATAATTGCATAGTCTAAAATAGGAAGTGCTTACCAGGAAGAAAACAGGGTTTTCTAAGATTAAGCATCAGAATATTCTCAGGGACCTTCACCAGAGCACCTTAAACAGCCATAGAAAGCTCCAGGCTCCCTGGTTCTCTCTACTATCATGAGAGAGTCCTTAAACACACAACGAGACCATTTATCCAGGGGGAGGAAGTTTCTGTAGTAAATAATCTGGGTAGCTACAAAATCTCTCTTACTTGGGTTCAACTTCCCCTGATTCTTATTCACACCAGAAATAGTAAGACATCTCCCCACCCCAAGGCCAATATCAGGAGAGGCTCCAAGAAAAGGGGATATAATCCATTGTCCTGCTTGCTGCTAACTTTGGCAAAAGAACTAAAGAGTCACATGAGATCCAGTCTAGGTCACTAGGGTGGAAGACTTGCTGTGTAGGACAGTGATATTAAAATTTAAGATCGGTGATTTTCAACGAATGGGCAAAGAGCAAACCATAAGTGTGCTGCACAATTTTGATCAGTAAAATGTGTTTTTGCCACAGTTGAACATACACATTGTTACTATAGAGCCTTAATGGATCATTGAACAAAGAAAGATGTGAGATGAAAGAAAGAAAGAAAGAAAGAAAGAAAGAAAGAAAGAAAGAAAGAAAGAAAGAAAGAAAGAGAAAGAAGGAAAGGAAGATAGATGTGAGATTCAGAGTTGGGCAGGGAGAGGGCTAATAATTTGTTCTAAGTTAAACATAGGAGGGGCCATGTTATACATGCTGGACATGGAGGAAGAATGTTTGTGTATCAGAATATTAAAGAATTTTGACCGATGAGCACAGTAAACCAGGGTGGTCAGGGCAGTAAAAGGTTTCTTCCAACTAGACGGCAAACAAAAGAATTGTGTAATCATTGTGGATATCTTTATAAATAACATAAACTCTGTTTTGTTTAGTAGCAATTGTGTTAAAGTCAATAATGACTTGCTTAGCATAGTTTGTAATATATTTATACTCAAATGTGACATGCACAAAACAAATTCCTGCCAAAAGGCCTATTTTTTTGAAATATCCCCTACATTGCAAATAACCTGGAATGTGTAGCAGCATTGGCTGAGAGACTAAAGATACAGAGATTAGAATCCTAACCTCTCTCTATCAGAGACATGATTGATAATTTATTGGAAAATAGCAAAGCAGTATGCAAATAAAGTTATTTTTTTACTACCATTTAGGGGGTTATTATTTTATATTAAAAATATCTGGATTAATTTTCCAATTCTTGGATTTTTAAAAATCTTTCATCACTCCAAAGTGCTGGTGTCTGTTTTGGCAATGGATTGCTAATCTCCATGAGGTTAAATAACTTCTGTGTCAGTTAGCATTTGGAAAAGGAGGACACTGTACCTGAATCTTCTGGACATAGAATCCACCTCCACAGTGAGCCTTGGATCCTCTATTCATCCACCCAGATTGATAAAGGATCAAAGGCGATTTTCATCTACTTAAGATCACTGATAAACGTTGGACTGTGTGCCTACATTGTCAATGAGTGGAAACAAACACTGAATCACATACGAATACATTATAAAGTATAGTTTATGCTTAACGTTTTTCAAAAAACACCTCCTGCTGTTGAAGCCTATGCCCCATAAACATGTTCAGTAAAGCAGTGATAAAGGCAAGAAAAACAACCCTCCAATGATAAATTGGTTAAATTTAGAGAAGTCAAAATAAGTAGTATTTTCCTCGCCAGTCAAATGCAAAGGTTACACACACATGCTCACCAACTCCTTGCATTAGATTATATACAACAGTGATTTCATTTGTGTTCAGATACAAATACGAGTGAAAGCTATCACCAAGGTCTAACAGTTATCTAGTAAATATTTTAATTGAATGATATTTCCGATATGATATGATAGTATTACATTAAGACTACCTGAAGGGGAAACATTGGTGCATGTAATTGAGAAAGTTTTTGCTCTTTTTGAGAATGGTAGCCTCAAATAAAATTGATTAGCAGAAAAAAATATTAGAATATATTTATGCCACAGTCTATATGTGAAATATGAAACAGAGAAAATTTAGTATGGATATAACAATTCAACATCACATGTTGGGTCATTAATAAAAAGTAGTAAAAATTAACTGTCATCACTATGTAATTTCTTAAAATGATCATTTGTTTACTAAGAGCTATTTCTAAGGGACAAACATCAAAGCTATTCTTATGAGCAACTCTATTTGAAAATGGTATCAAGACCATTTGGAATCATTCCAGAATCTAATCTAAAGAAGACTGTATCTATCTTTAAAATCTTACCAGATTAGAATTTATTAACTTCCATTTGTCATTGTAAAAAGGATAATTTCCTCTTATTGTAAAAAAGAGAGAAAATCCAAAGATAAATTCTTATGGCACTGACCTTATGGATGCTGTAATATATACAATCAAATAATTTGATATGATACAGAACATTTCCTGCCACTTTCTGCCTGTAACTGTAAACATGGTGAAAGTAACTCAAGAAGAGAGCAAAGCGGCAAAGCCCCTTGCTTAGCTAAAGCCATCATACTGCATGAAGATGATGATCAGAATCTGACCTAGGGCATCAATAAAACAACCAAGACATGGACTCTTTCAACGGTGCAGAAGCGTTATGTCATTAATCGAGCTTGGATTGTAACAGTCTATTCTTATAAGGTGACAAATTAACCATATGGCTACCTCATAGATGACAGAACTAAAATATATTAAACTCTGTGGGGTAAATATACCCACAGGCAATTCTAATATACTGACATTTTTTAATACTAATTGAAGCTGATTGATTTACGTATTCTACGTTTCCAACTCTCCAAAATGATGTATTTAATGTTTTATTTTTAAACACAATTAAAAAATAATATATAAATATATACATACTCCAAATGTAATACAGATAACAAATTCATTTAAGCCCATTTATGCACATTAGTAACACACCATGTGGCAGAAAGACTAGGACTACAAGAAGACCCCTTGGCGATTTATTTTATATTAAATCCCTAATGGCCTCTCCTTATCTTTGCAAAAATATGCACGAAAGTCCAGACTACACAGCCATTGAAATGAATGGTTATTTATTTGCTAAACGAGAACCCTATGTTTAATGTTCCTTAGACATAAGGTAGTCTGGAAAAGTCGCATTCCTACGGCTCCATACATCATTTATTTTCATACCCTAACTTCTCACAACAGGCAGTGGAAAAATATCTCTGAACAGCATTGTAAGTTGCTGAGATTCTTGCTTCCGATTCCATTACTGGAAGATTAAATGTTAACATGTTTACTTGCTTTTTTAGCAACAACAATGAATTCGTGTACCGTGCCCAGCACGGTACATGAATACAAAATGGAAGAAAGTTTTCAAATATCCAAAACTAAAATCAAACAATGGAGGAATATCCCCGGTTGAAACATGTAAATAAATCTTCATCAAACACACACAAAAAGAAAGCTTCCTGTACTTTACATTTGTCTGCCAAAAAAAGAAAATAAAGTACTAATAATTGGAAAGTTCTCTTAGGAAGTTCAAAGAAGAAAGCCTTTCTCCCCCTTTATATATATAATATGCTTAAAATATGCCACAAATCTTGGTCTTGGACACCTCAGCTCTTAATATTCATGCTGATACCAACACACTTTCCTGGCAGATATGGTTGTTTTAAATCACTTCACTTCAGGTTCATACAGCCAAAACATTGTGACCCCAGGGATATCCCTAGGAGACAGGCCTTTAAGCAAAAACACATTGTTTGCTCCCTCTCTCACTGCTTCCTCCATTTGGCTTCCAACAGATTCTTATACAGAAAAAAATCGAGATGGTTTTAAGAAGAGAGCATTCACAAAGGAAGAAGTACCTGGCAGGAGGAATATAAGGAATTGGGGAAACACCACCACTTTCCTTAACTCAGAGACTACAGTAACTCATGTTTCTCTACAGAGATGTACAGAGACATACAACAGGCAGGACTCACAAGGTACACGTGTAGGATTCTCAGTGGGGCGAATTCTTGCCCCAATCCTATGTAAAACATTGGGCAAACCCTATGATTTTTCTGGATCTGTTTTTATTACTCTCAGGTAGCAAAGCTTCTCGGGCATTTCAACTTGTAAGATGCAGTCTTAATTTACTTTTTCTAAAAGATTTTTTTTTCACTTAGAAGGAGACACAGAGTGGGGGTGGGGGAGCACTGGTGGCAGAGGGAGAAGCAGACTCCCAACTGAGCAGGGAGCCGGACGTAGGGATTGATCCCAGGACCCAGAGATCATGACCTGAGCCGAAGCCAGCCACTCAACAGACTGAGCCACCCAGTCGCTCCTGCAGTCTCAATTTAGTAGACAAACTTGCAGGTCTTTTATGGAGTTAAGCTTCTACCCTCCCCCAGGGAGGCCCATTGCTGGTGGGAGGCAGTATGTTGTTCCTCTCTCTTCCCTGTTCCCACACTCACCTCCTCTATTCCCTCATTCATTTTGCTAATTGTCAGTTAGACCCTTTCTGGGTTGGGGACAAGGAAGTAAGATGAGGTAGGAGTAGAAAAGCTGTCCCTTCATTGTCACTTTCTGGTGTACCTACATACTAGAGCTTCCTGCTCTTCGCAGGTGGGTCACTTTCACGGGCTCCCTGTAGCCCATCAGAGCTCTTGTATCCCTTCTCCCCTACACCCTTACAGTTGGAAGCCATACCTATTCCTCACCTCCCCAGCCCTGAGGAAGCTGGCTCTGCTTCTAGCTTCTCCCAGCTGGGATCTGCTGTTTTCACTTCAAGTCAGCCCTCTTGGGCAGGATCTATTACGGAATGCACCCTGGTTGTCTCTTGCATGTGGCTCAGATCCAGCCCACATAAATATTCCTGCATGCACTTTACTCCAACAGTTTTCTTGGGGTGAGGGCTACTCCATGCAACTACTTGTTCTAGGTACTCCATCAGCATAGCCAGTCTGCATATTTCTTGTCCTTCAGGTTTTGTAGAGAGCAGTGAGACATGCCCAAACACAGTGTTCCCCAGGCTGCAAAGGGCACATTTGAGTCTCTCTGAGGAGGCTTTCCAGAACTCATTGCCCCAAGCTTGAGGTGAGGGATCAATGCCCCTCAGCCTCAGTCATATGTGACAAACACATCTTGAAAAGTGGCTTCTTTTCTATTTCCAAATTTCCATCCTTTTACTTCATCTAAGATAGTGAGAAGCCTAAAACCAATGTCATTAAGTTTCATCCACTTCTTTTGAAAATTGTGTAGCACGGCCTCACTTGTCACCTTGGGAAACATTCTGTACTGCTTTGGTGCGTCAGCTAAATCTTCTAGCTGAACGTCTGTCTGCAAGCTGTCTTCCCGTGTCCCTGCCATACTCCTCCACCCCACTCTCTGCCACAGCAGTGACATTACAGACAATAGCAAGAGTCTCTTCCAAGCTTCTAGTTTCCTGTTGGTTTCCCAACCAACAGGTGCTGGGACCACCTTGAACTTGGCCACTCCTTGGCCAAAGGCTCCTCTTGAAGTGGCCTTCTCTTTTCAGTCTTCTTCTTCCCAGTTCTGGAAAATTTCTCCCTTCTCTTCTCTTCCCTGTCAAGGTGAGGGTGGCAATCCATAGGATATTATTACTCTCTTCTTTGTAGCATCCCTCACTCTGCCTTCAAACTAATCAAATAGCCTACCTTAAAAGACTTTCCTCAAATTATCTTCACTGAACAGGCTACCTATTCTGCTGAGACTGATACTCATTACAAATATATTACCTTGAGATGTGCAACCATTATAATATTTTTGAAACTATACCATCCACACACAAATGTGAACTTGTCTGGTTTCCTCTTCCATACATGTTTTGAATGAATATTTTCCTTTTTTTAAAGATTTCATTATTTCAGAGAGAGAGAGAGAGAGAACATGAGCAGGAGGAGCAGAGAGAGAGAGAGAGAGAGAATCCCAAGCAGGCTCCATGCTGAGGGCAGAGCTCAATGTGAGGCTTGATCCCACGACCAAGAGGTCATGACCCAAGCCAAAGCTAAGTATTGGACTCTCAAGCAACTGTACCACCCAGGTGCCCCTGAATGAATCCCCCAAAGTTCATGCTTCCTCCATTTTGAAAGCTTCTGTTTTTCAGGTGAAGAAGCCTGGGATGAAAGACTACATCTAAAGAGAGGCTCAGCCACCAGCCATCCCTTCCAACCTTCCTGGTTGAGGTTCCCATCCATGTGAGTGAGGCCACTCTAGATGACCCAGCCCTGGCAGAGCCATTAGCTGACTACAGCTGCATGAGTGAGCTCAGGCAAGACCTGTAGAATCATGAGCAATACTAAATTGTTGTCTTTGAAGCCACTAAGTTTTGGGGAAACACATCCTTTCTTATCTTTCATATCGGAACTTCTCTCTCATACTTGATGAGAGATAATAATGATGATGATAACAATAAGCTTATTCTTCTATGACCCAACATAGAACAATCAGGAAAGAACAAGGACTTTGCAATCAGAGGTCTCTGGGTTGGAATGCCTACTATGTGGCTTGAGGTAGTTCATTTTCCTTCTGTGAGTCTCAGTTTATCCACATGTCAAATAAATTTAATAATTGCCCATGTCATAAGGAAGGTTTCAGAATTTTGAAAGATAAATTACTATAAAGCACCTATCATAATGCTGGGAACATAGTAGATACTCAATGAACACCAGTTCCCTTCCTCAGGATCTGTGTATGCACATCCAAAAGCTGGGACCTGAATCAAATGGCTCTAAACCAACAGGGGAATCCCTGGGTGGCTCAGCGGTTTAGCTCCTGCCTTCGGTCCAGGGTGTGATCCTGGTGACCTGGGATCAAGTCCCGCGTCAGGCTCCCTGCAGAGAGCCTGCTTCTCCCTCTGCCTGTGTCTCTGCCTCTCTCTCTCTCTCTCTGCGTCTCTCATGAATAAATAAATAAAATCTTAAAAAAAAAATAAACCAACCAAACTCAAAAGTGTGTTCTCTGAGCCAGCAGCATCAGAATCCCAGGGAACTTAACTAGAAATAAAATTTTTTGAGTTCTACCCCAGAACTACTGAGTCAGAAACTCTGGTATCCTGCATTGGCCCCATTAGAATGAATTAAAATTACCAATCATTCATAAGCTTAGGGAAGACAGAAACTACTATATTGCAGTATCAAGTCCATATTTCAGCTACATAGTAGACGCTCAATAAATGTTTGATAACAAATGACTACGTTAATGAGTGCTTAAGTGGATAATGAAATGAGTGCAAACATTCAAGCCCTCCTTTTTCAATCTTGCTGTACCAGGGACACATTATCCAATCTGATGTGCAACAGGATGAGTTAGTGATGTTAATGGCTATAGTATAAGCTGGAAGCCTCATTGTTTGGGCTCCATGGGTAGGTAAGTAATGACATGAGCACGTAGGTAGAAAATGACTGTTTCATTTTTGGTTTGAGATAAAAAGACAGCACTTTTAAAAGCCAGAACAAATGTACTTGGCATGGGTATTTGAGAAGAAACTGACAATTAGATTTCATAGAGGTATCATGAAAAGGTTGCTACTCTAACATGTTGGAAGGCAAATCATCGCCACAAATACTTCACGTCATGAGATACTTTTTCTAGAAGAGTCTATTACAATCCATTTATAAAATGGAAATAAGAATAGACCTATCTCAGGGACTAGTCATTGAGGTTCAATAAAAATGAAATGTATGGTACATAGTAAACACTCAGCAAATTCTGGCTACTATTATATTTGTTTTTGTAACTTGAATTACTCAAAGTTCGGACTAGCCCCATGCTAGGGATACAATGCACATTAGATTATTCTTCTGAAGGAATAAAAGAAGACAAGAATAAATTACCAAATTTTAGTTCTAGCACCTTATCTGCTAGATAAAGTTTTCCTTTTTCCACCACTAGGCGACACCACCGACCTATCATAACCCACTCTTCACTAGACTTCCACACAGCCAACCTTAGCAACCACTATTGATTAAGGAACAACAAAAAAGATGTCTATTCTAGAAAGTAACTATCCTAAATTATTCCTTTGTTTGAGTCTCCTTATTTCTCTGAATCGCCACTGGCTATTTGGTATAAATTTATTTAATTTTTTTTTTTTTTTTTTTTTTATTTATGATAGTCACAGAGAGAGAGAGAGGCAGAGACACAGGCAGAGGGAGAAGCAGGCTCCATGCACCGGGAGCCCGACGTGGGATTCGATCCCGGGTCTCCAGGATCGCGCCCTGGGCCAAAGGCAGGCGCCAAACCGCTGCGCCACCCAGGGATCCCGGTATAAATTTATTATTTCATTTCAATGTGCACTCAAAAGGAGTCCTTGTTACTCAGGGAACCGATTCAGCATTTACCTACATGGAGAGGGAAGGGGCATTCAGACAACCAAGCTCCAACTGTCTCCTTTTTGCAGAGGTTTCTTCTGTCACAAGAAAAGGGAGAAATTCTCCTTTAGCTTCACAGCCTGCTTTTCTGTGACAAGTTGATGCAATGCAGTAATTAACCATTAAAATATTGCAGTGTGATTCACAGAAGTGTTACAGACAAACTAATTTAAACCAAGGTCAGGTCTCCAAATCAGCAAAATAACTCTGAAAGCAGGAGAGAGAGAGAAAATAAACCAGAGAAAAGGTAAGCAACAGCTGCTAACACCAGGCAGCTAAAACTGGTCTGAAGACATTCCTAAAAATGTAATTAGCCAAATCCTTCCAGAAATTAAGCCATCAAAATGACATTATAGTACACTTTAAAAATGTATTTACAGAGCGAAAGAGCAGTCATCCTAGCATATCACAATGTCCTGAGGGTTTCCCTCCTCGTGAAGAGAGCTGCAGAAGAGAATTTGATATTATGCCATAAAGAAAGTTCAAATTGTCACAGATATATTTTGTTAAAATGCTGGTTCTTAATTCCCTCGGCCAGGCTGAAGTAGAGAGAGAATGAACATAATAGGGCGGTTTTTTGTGGTTTCTTTGCCATTTTATGAGATTAAAGTGACTGGAACCAAAGTCTACCCATTAGCTTTCCAAATACCAACATTTTTTTTTACGATTATTTATTTATTTATTCATGAGAGACACACACACACAGAGAGAGAGAGGCAGGCAGAGGGAGAAGCAAGTTCCCTAAAGGGAGCCCGGTGTGGGACTCAATCCCAGGACCCTGGGATCACGCCCTGAGCCAAAGGCAGATGCTTAACCACTGAGCCACCCAGGTGTTCCAAAATACCAACATTTCCTGAAGGGCAATAACAAGAGAGGTGCCTAATTCTACCAATTTCCCGGAGCTTACTTCTCAGAAAGATAGACACTGATACTTGGGCTCCTTCACAAGGTAAAGGTCAACTGTCCTCCCCCTGCAAAAGGATTTCAATAAAACAGAATTACTTATGACTTCTGAAGGTCTAGAAAGGTCTAGAAAGGTCTAGAAATGTACAATTGGTATTTGCATAAGATGCAGTGACATTCTGAATTTATTCAGAATGCCTTCTGATAATATGCCCATTTCCCCAAAGGTAAATGTGAATTTATTTTTTTAACAGACTTTATTTATTTATTTATTTATTTATTTATTTATTTATTTATTTATTTATTTTAGAGAGAGAGAGAGAGTTAGTGAGAGAGAAAGGATAAGCAGGGAAGAGAGGGAGAAGCATGGAGCCTGATGTGTGGCTCGATCCCAGGACCCTGGGATCATGACCTGAGCTGAAGTCAGACGCTTATCCGAACTGGGCCACCCATGCACCCCATGAATGTGAGTTTAAATGAGAGATCCCCAAATAAAGTGACAGAGGTACCAAAAATACTGCATGAAAATGGAAAGTCATAGGCATTTTGATGACATCTAAAAGACTTTTCTTATAGGCTTTTTAATGATAAATATGCATTAGAAAGGTACTGGAAGAAAGTGTGGTAATACTCAGGTAGAAGTGGCTACTTTTCCTTGATTGATAGAAAAAAGTCTGGGACTGAATGACACAGCCTTGGGTACCAGGAGCAACTCCCTCCTGGGTAAGCCGTCTCCAATCTCTTCCCTCTGCATATGCACATGCTCCTCCTCACATTGAGAATTGGGGTCTCATTCCTACTGGTGTGCTGGAACTGACACGTACAGGTCAATGAGAGACAATTATAAAATTGGGGTGAAACCTGCAAACCCACCATTTGCAAAGCAAACGTAGCCATGGCAAAAATTAAATGTACATATTTTATATTACATAAGTTGTATCAAAAACAAAAGTCAAATTCTGAAACACATTCCTTCATAATTATTTTATTATCTGTTACTATTATCTATGCTCTTTATGTTATTTACATCTATAGTATCTGCATGGCAGAAATGCTACAAAAATGGCAGGCTTCTGCTCATCTCTTCTCCATTTGCTTTGTTTGACAAATAAAATTATAATGTATTTAAAACCTACAATTTGATGATTTGATATAGGTATACATTGAGAAAGGATGCCCACAATCAAGTTAATTCATACATCCATCACCTCACATAGATTTTTCTCATTTTCCTTTTTTTATTCCCCCTTGGTGAGAATACTTTTGACCAAATTCCAGTTTTACAGTAAAGGATTATCAACTATTCCCATCTCTGTTTCGATGATGTCATATTGGTGCGTTCAAACAAGCCACACTAAGAGTATATACACTACAGAAATTGGCAAACACTATACATCAAAACTTGTTTTATTGTTGCATTGCTCCCCTAGAGCAGGTTGGCAAAGTCAAGTCCATAGACCCCATGCAGCCCATTGACTGGTTTTATATGGCCCACGAGCTAGAAGTTTTCAAATAGCTATTTAAATCCCTATATAATATCCTCAGTCTTGCATCTTGGACCACAAAGTCTAAAATATCTATAATCTGTCTCTCTACACAAACAATTTACCAGGTCTGGACTTAAGAAAGTAATTAAGAAAATGTTAAAACTCAAGTTAAACTTCAAAGTGTGTTGTGTCTGTGGCCATCACATTGTGAATAGCACATGCACAAAACCCCAAAACCCTGAGGACATAATCTTCTAGTATTTGTAAACTACTAATTCAGCAAAGAAGTCATTATTGTTGTAGACCAGCAGGGGAAATTCAGACAAAAGCCTGTTGTTTCACTTTCTTATTAAGGAAAGCAGAAATATCAACTCCATTCTTGTTGAAACTATACCCAGTCATCAACTGTAATGCAAGAACTGCACAAAAATTAGCTAATTCATTCGTGAGATTCATTTGATTATATGGTTATTAAATAAGAGGTTTTTTGTTTTTTCCAGGCATCTACCATCAAACCACTGCTAATTTCTCTTGTCATCAACCTAGGCTGATCTCGGAGACTTGAATAGAAAATGATGGAAGTCATACTCTGAGACATTTTAAGTTAGGTCACAAGAACTGCAGCTGCCCCCCGAGTGTCTCACAAAGCTCGCTCCTGCGGCTGTCTCTCTTGGAACCTAAGTGTCATGCCAGGAGAAACCACGGTCACAACTGAGCTCACAGCCGCCATCTGACTGTTAACCATGAGAAACTCCAGCAAGCACTACCCAGCTGAACCCAATAAACCCACAGACTATGAGAAATACTAATATCTCATTTTAAGCCTCCGGGTCCTGGGAATGGCTTGCTACACAACAGCACATAACTGGAATACGGTTTCACTCTGAGGAGGTGACAGGGAGAGGGGAGCCAATTGGACCCAACTCACCATGATGTCAGGATCCTGGCGTGGGGTATGGCAGCCCTATTTTGTTCCATGCTCTTGGTACAAAAGCAGGTACAAGGACATGTTGGGGGGATCCCTGGGTGGCTCAGCGGTTCAGCACCTGCCTTTGGCCCAGGGCGTGACCCTGGAGTCCTGGGATCGAGTCCTGCATCGGGCTCCGGGCATGGAGCCTGCTTCTCCCTCTGCCTGTGTCTCTGCCTCTCTCTGTCTCTATCATGAATAAATAAATAAAAATTTTTTTAAAAAAAGGACATGTGTGTGGGGGGGTAAGAACAAAATGTAATAAAAACGGGGAAATGGCAATGAATGATACACATACACATTTGCCTATAAATCTGAATCCCACAAAGCCACTCTCCGCTAGAGATGCAGCAAGTAAGATGCCATCGGGGAATTTATGACGCTCCCTGGTTTGTTCACTACAAATCAACCACATTTGGTCTTCCTGGAACAGCACGCAGGTCCTTCCACAGCTTGCTCACTTTCTGCACCAAGCCAAATAATCACTTTTGAGGCTAGCATCACTTACATTCCCCAAAGCCTTGTTGCATCTTATCTCATTATCTCCTTCCCACTGCAGTTTTCCAGGGAAGTCAGTGGGGATTTCTGGGCCCCAAGGAGAAGTTTATGCCTGGAGGGCAGACTCTGTGTTTTCTCTACAACCCCCTTGCCATCCCTTCTCTATAAACGCATTTTTTTTTTTTATAAGTGTCACAGGAGAGAAGGATAGAAGTCCAGGGCACTACCCTATGTCCAAAAAAGCACAGTGCATATGAGTAACTTCATGATCTTTAAACTTTGGATCACTGTTTATTTCATTCCTGCTGCAAAATGACTGCTAGAAAGGCTGTGCTGAGGTATTTTGTACCATTTAGGGAAATAAATACAGAGAAGGAAGGTTAGATGGGCCAAGTTTCATGAATCATTTAAGTCCACTTGAAATTGGCCAGTAGGTAAAACAGAAAAGTTGTCAACAAAACATCAACTTGGCCCCAACTTAACTCAAGCTTAGATATAAAACAGGAATTCCATTATAAGGCACTTCTAGATGGGCTGGCTTTGCAGGCTTTATTTGGTGTCTTTGAAATATTTTTTTGCCATCTGCAGAAGGTGCTACCTACATACAAATTATAAGGCTTCTAAATATAAGATTTAGCTGCTTAGTACATTTTGTTTCAAAGACAAAGTGCTGTTGCCACTGATATGATAAGCCATTCTTTAAATAAGAATATCTTTTAAAAAAAGATTTTTATTTCTTTATTTGAGAGAGAGAGAGTGAGCATAAGCAGGGGAGGGGCAGAGGGAGAGGGAGAAGCAGACTCTCTGTTGAACAGGGAGCCCAACAGAGAGCTCGATCCCAGAACCCTGGAATGACAACCTGGGCTGAAGGCAGAGACATTCAACGGACTGAGCCACCTGGGTGTCCCTACGTAATGATTTCTGATTCTCTCATCTCAGCTATATCTTATCAAGAACCATTCATGATAGCTTAAAAGGCATGCAAGTCTACTTTTGTGGGTCTTTTTTTTTTTTAAGATTTTATTGTATTTATTCATGAGAGACAAAGAGAGAGAGGCAGAGACCTAGCAGAGGGAGAAGCAGGTTCCATGCAGGGAGCCCGATGAGGAACTCGATCCCAGGACTCCAGTATCATGCCCTGGGCCAAAGGCAGGCACTAAACTGCTGAGCCACCCAGGCATCCCTGTGGGTCTATCTTTCATTCTTTTTATCCTACCACTGTCCTCAAGAAGCTATGAGTTATTAGCTCTAAATTACTTGTAAGAAGCCATGAATTATTACCTCTAAATTCATACTCCAGATGTCTCACACACACACTGATCATTAAATTCATACCATGAAAGTTACCTGTTTTTGGCATTGGCTTTAATTCCCTTTGGACCCTTAGGCCAGGTATGAATTGAGAACTCCTAACACCTCAACTACTCAAAGTTTTTGTTATTTGAAGTTAGTATAGCACTCAAAAGTAATACTGTTCCATTTTAATAAAAGATCTCTACAATTAAATTTTTTTTTCACTAACTGATTAGGCTTCTCTCCATTTGGAATACCAATTTTTAAAAAGTTAAATATCACAGCAAGGCAAACCAGAATACTCATATCCTTGAATTCTAGAGTCAGGCTGAAAAGAAGCATCACACTCCCTTCCTTCTTACATGGTATGTCCTACTCAGTTCCTTGTCCTGTAATTTTTGTTCCAATTACTTTTATGTACTGGATTTATTTATCAAATCTCCTCTAGGTCAGGGGCCAATAATTACTTTCATTATGAATACTTAGAAGTTGGATGATGTTTACAGATCAAAATTGAAATGATTTTTAAAAGAAGTAAAGATGTGAACGTAAAGAGGAAGAAGTCTTGGTATGAGGAGTGAGGCGCAGGCTGTCTGACACCTCAAATTTGGGGCACTTGCTATGTCTGGATGACTCATGAGTCAAGCCCTGGGTGGGCTCAAAGATTACAACTAGTCTTGCCCATGGGTACCATATCTCAAGCAGTGAAAACAGTACTGGAGCAGGACAAACCTGGATTTTAGTTCCGCTCTACATTGGACAAATGTTTTCATCTCTCTAGATTCCAATTTCCTTGCTTCCAAGATGGAGATTGTGCCAGAGACTGGCTAAGTATTCTTCAAAGTGTTTTTCTTCTTAGGCACACAGCTAGACCACATTTCTCTGCTTCCCTGTAGCTAGATGGGACCAGGTGACTGAGCCAATGAAAGGTAAGTGAAAGTGATGGATGCTACATTTGGAATAAGATCCATAAAGCCTTCCATCTGTGGCCCTGGAAGCTCTTCTCCCTCCTAGTAATTGTTTGGAGATGTTCACAGGCATCTTGGGAGCTGCATGTAGAACATGGTCTCTCAATCGCCCAAGGCTACCAGACCAGGAACACCAAAGTGGATCACTACATGAGCAAAAATGGAACAACTTCTGTGTTGAGTCTCTGAGAGATGTGGGTTTATCTGTTACAGCTGCTGCAGCTACCTTAACCAGCACAGGGGTAACCACAGCACCCTTACCTCATGGGCTTTCTGGGGGATTAAATGAGATGATGCTTACAAGTCTTCACTCTACCATCTGGTATACAGTGAGCACTCAACATCAAATGTTACCTCTTTAGCAAGGAGGAGGTGGCCAGCCTCAACCCAAGAGGAAATGGACGCACTTATGTTCTAAAAATCCAGGGGAGTTTTTGCACATATTTCCACTGGCTGGCCAGTTGGCTTTGAAAAATAACCTACCATGTAAGGGTTTGGTATTTTGAAGAATGCACTAATTAAGAATCATCTATATGCCCCCCACCCCCGGTAAATATTCCTAACTACACATTCTAGGACACATCAAGGTAGGCAAATACTCTAGACATACTTCCATCTTGATCTCCAAAAACTCTAAGCTCAAACCATGAGAAATCATATTTGGAGCTTAAAATTGGTAAACCAGATTTCAGACTGCTTTGCTCAGTCTGAAAGCACAGGTTACAGTGGTTCAATAATGCTCACTACACCCTGAATAAATGTTTCCTTTTGTTAGGGAACTGTTAACAGTGATCTTGAAATTCATTCTGCTCTGGGTTCCAAAAGCTGAGGGAAAATGTTGTATTTTTCCTTCTGCAGTGTTCCAAGGTGCAGCTTGGCTGGTAATCTCTACAGGGCAGAATGAGTCAGCGGTCTGAGTCACTTTACCAGAATGCATCCCATGTGTTCTATTCCAGGTTTCAAATAGCAGAGTGTCTGGTCATGAGAAGGCCCCCGGCTGACAGTCCCAGAGAGAAAACAAGCCTGAACACTTCCCTCAGACTCCAGCTCCAAATAAAGAAGACCAAATTTCAAGAGCAGAAAATCCCCACTGTTCCTCACTTAAAGGCAACGGATTTGAAAGAAAAACATGTGGTTAGCAGGCAACAGGTTCATTCAGACAGTCCTGTATGTTTTATTCTTTTAAGTTTTCTGGAAAATTACTACTTTTACAAGTAGTATATGCTATGGGTTGAATTGTGTCCCTCCGCCACCCCCCAAATTTATATACTGAAGTCCTAACTTCCAGTACCCCAGAATATGACCTTATTTGGACACAGGGTCACTGCAGACATAAAGATGAGGTCATTGGAGAGGATGACTAGTATCCACACAAATTTGAACACTGAGACAAGGAGAGAGGAAAGATGATGTGAATGTGAAAGCAGAGATTGAGGTGACAATTCTACAAGCCAGGCAAGGCCAAAGATGCCAGCAAACCACCAGTAGTTGGGTAAGAGGCATGGGACAGACTCTCAGCCCTCAGAAGGAGCCCATCCTGCCAACGCTTGAACTTCTAGCCAACAGAATTGTGAGGCACTACATTTCTGTCGTTAACACCACTCGGTGCTGTTTTGTTATGACAGCCTGAGCAAACTGACATAGTACACATGCCCGAATGAATCATAATGTCATTGATCATAATAATTAGTAAGCAGGTCAGTGCCTGCTTATTGTCCTTCCTGTGGAAAGCTGCTAATGGCTCACAGCCTTTTGGACATGCTTAAAGGAGGTTGTAATCCTGTTTGGTGTTAGCAAGGGAACCTCAGTTGCTTTGGTGGTACCTCACTGGAATGGAAAGATCTGTCCCTTCCCCTTAATGGTATACCAGGTCTAGGAGGTATAATAACCACTTAATTTCTGGTAAAAGAACACATACAGGGATACCTGGGGGTGGCTCAGCGGTTGAGCATCTGCCTTTGCTCAGGGTGTGATCCTGGAGTCCCTGGATCGAGTCCCGCATCGGGCTCCCTGCATGGAGCCTGCTTCTCCCTTTGCCTATGTCTCTGCCTCTCTCTCTCTCTCTGTGTCTCTCATGAATAAATACACAAAATCTTAAAAAAAAAAAAAAAAGAACACAGGCAGAGTTTGTTCCAATTAGCATGTGCTTTGAAATACTTTTTTTTTCTTTTCTTTTTTTTTTCTGATTAAGGTTTTATTATTTTTAATTTGTATACTTTCTAGTTTTTAATATGGATTTAGTTTTGGGCAAATTTTACTTCTCTCCACTGGTTGCACCACTAAAATGCAGGATTGTGAGCTGCACTTGTGCTGAGCATAACACATCATACAGATTTGTCGGATCACTATGTTGCCTGAAACAAATGTAACCTTGTGTGTCAACAACGCTTCAATAGAAAAAAAAAAGGACTGGAACAGAAAGCCACCTGCGTTTCTCTTCTGATAATCAGATTGGCAGGCAATGAAATGGGCACAAAAGATGAGGTACAACAACAGTCAGTGAAGTGAATTCCAGTATGTGGCGTGGATGCCTCACAAGATGTGTGTGAATTTGGCTCAGAATGACCTGGAGGCCATGCAAAACGAGACAGCAGTGCCTTCTCCATGGTCCTAGCTTCCAAGTCCTCTCTGTAAGGAGGGCTACCCCTCTGGCCATGCTTCTGAGAAGGCCAGTTTTTATCCATTGCTCCCCCAAGTCACATTCATCTGACCTCATAGGGAGCAAATGCAGCAAACTCTGCATGACTGTAATTATTTACTTTCTACGGTAGGTCTTTCAAGAACACCTATGCCCTTGATTAGATTACAATTCTTCTTTATGATACAAACTACCAGGAAAATGAGAAAGGGCTTAGTAGCTTTCAACATAGAAGGCCCGAGGTAACCCATCTGTCAAACCAGTGGTCTCTATCTCCTAAACCAGGGGTTCCTTCTCTTATATTGCAAAGACACAGATTCCTCTGATTTTCTCAATATTTTTGCCTCCCAAAATTAATCGGGTCATCAGTCGATAAAGGTCATGACACATACAACTGTGGAATCAGAGCATTGTAAAAGACCACCAAAAATGTAAAGAAACCTTTTGTCAAAAAAAAAAAAAAAAAAAAAAAAAGAAAGAAAGAAGCCTTTTGTCTATTTCCCTGACGTGCCACAGAACTTCCAGTGCATTCCTTCCAGTAACAACTACTTTGCAAAGCTGCCCGATCGACTTTTGGACAACAGCTGGGTAAGCAGTACTATCTACAAATATGTGGACCATATGTGATCTATATGATCTCAGCCTTCAGACATAGTTATCTGGAAAAAAACTGATTAGAAGGGAACAAAGCATATTGTCTTGGATGCACAACTAAGTAGCTTCACTCTCCTAGCTGTTTATTTAAGTTGAAAAGGAAGTAAAAATCAGATATCTCATGGACAAACTGCAAACACCAATATGTACTAAGTATTTCTATTTGTAGAGCACCTACTATATGCTCAGCACTGTGCCAAGAAATTAAAGGGGGATACAAGTCAAAGATGCCAGGGCCCCTGGATGGATCAGTTGGTTAAGTGTCCAATACTTGATTTTGGCTCAGATCATCATCCCAGGGTCACGAGATTGAGCCTCATGTCAAGCTCTGCAAAGAGTTTCCCTTTCCCTCTCCTTCTGCATCCCCTCCTCCACCCATCACCATGCTCTCTCTCCTTCTTAAAAAAAAGTCAAAGATGTCATCATTATGCTCAATTAACCTAAAATATTGTCTAACTATGATTAAATAAATACATAAAACAAGCTCAAAATTAATGGAAGATACAATAACTATTTCAGTCCTAAGTTGGTCCTTTAGACTAAAGGATGGTTCAGAGGATGGTTATAAACTGGAGAATTTACAAAAGTCATCACGAAGTAGCTAGGTCTCAACATGCTTTGGAGAACATATGAGACTGAGACACTCATAGGAACTTTGAGAGTCTATCTAGATTTATTTGTTGTTTTTTTTTAAAGATTTTTATTTATTTACCTATTCATAGAGACACAGAGAGAGAGAGAGGCAGAGACACAGGCAGAGGGAGAAGCAAGCTCCATGCAGAGAGCCCGACGTGGGACTCGATCCTGGGTCTCCAGGATCACGCCCTAGGCTGCAGGCAGTGCTAAACCACTGTACCACCAGGGCTGCCTGAGAGTCTATCTAGATTTAAAGGGTGTCTAGATAGCTGTTTCAAAACTGACAGACTGAATAAGTAACGTGCATTTGCTCTTTCAAAGAAATCATAGGATGTTACTAAGGAGCTGCTTCCCCATTTCTCAATCATCTTTACTATCCCCATTATGCCCATGTGAAAAGCCCTTATTCAGCTGATTAGCATTTAATCTGTGTACCCTTCTTGTACATGTACGAATGTCCTTCTCCATCCTCCCAGAAGATCACATAGTGTTTCCAGAGATGTACTTAATAGCCTGATTAATTACTGGACCTCTATGTAAATTACTATAAAGATGTAGATGATCATTTTATCACTTATTCAGCTTGGCAAACATCAGAGTTTAACAATTCTGAAAAGCCATTCATATACCCCTACAATATAAATAAAGGTACATTAAAGCTATGGTAAGTCTGTAATAATAATAGCCTTAAAATAATTTGCTAACTGCAGACAGTTCCCTAAGCAATTACAAGATGCTCTATGTTAATTTAGAAAGGAATTCCAAACAAGGCATTTAAAACCTAATAAGATGCCATTAAGTGAAGGGAGACAGGGGAGGGGGAGAGGAGACAGAAAACCCTAAGGCTTGAACTAGGAGAAATGATTCTCTGAGCTACTGACCCTTGCAAGATCCATGTTTTCCTTGGATTTCTATACACAAAGCAGATTTCTAATTGAAGCTGATTATCTAGTTACTACATCCCAAATTACATGTATTTCTTGTGTTGAGTCACATCAACATCTAATTATAGGGAGCATCTAGCAATTTGAAAGTCCATAGAAACAACTGTGTCAGTTTACCAACTACCTACAATGAGAATGTGCTCAATAAACTACAAGGTATGATGTAACCACCAAATGTGATTCCCTCTAGTAACAACAATCTGCTTCTGGGTACTCATATGGATCTATGACCTGAATTACTATTTCAAGCAACTGGAATTAAATTTTTCAAAGAAATTACAGGGAAAATCACCTGCTTTACTCATGGGTTTTCTGAGTCATGGACACCCCATACATGCCTGCTATTCCCTAGAAGTATATACATTGATATCATCATCAACATCATAAGGTAAGTGAAAAAAAATGCTGATACACAATTCTAAAAGCCAAAATATGAATTGCTATACAGCAATTTTTATCTCCATAAACTTGAGAGCTCAGTGCCTCAACCAAGACAATATAATAGTATAGAAATATGTAGACTTCGGCATGGCACAAATGTGTTTCTGTAAAATATCATCCCCATTAGTTAGGTTAATTAAGATTAACATACAAGTCATTGAAAACCCCCAAAGTAGAAAAAGGATAATTTACCAAGGAAACACACAATGACAAGAGTAATATTCACTCTGAGTCATTCATTTAACAGATTGGAAAGAGAGTTTTATGAATACTTGAACTGCCACCATTGATTACTAAAAATGACATGCATCCAAACAGCCTACAAGGGCCAAAGGACAACTTGTTTTCTTAGAATAGTTCTATGGACAATGTGGGGTGGTTCACCGAAAAACTGGAAGTGAATCCAGTCACGTATATAATCCTTGCTATTAAGCAGACTATACATATGCACACATACAAATGTGAATGCTTGTGTTTTAGGTTTTTTTCTACTGAAATGAATGAAATACCACTTGCCTTGGGAATCCATGTTTGCCATTTTTCACTGACATAGCACAGTGGTTTCATCCAAAATAATAACCCGCATTCCTAGTCAAATATATGATAAAGAAGCATTCATAGCAAAAGAGTAACACTGACTTATGCTGTAGAGAGTTGTACACCAGTTGCTCAGACTGCAATTCTGTAAAATCTGTCATTGCCCAAAAAATCAACCACCAACTAAACAAACTAAAACCCATTCCTACCCTTACCTCGAGGGTCATGCTCACAGTACTAATGGCCACTTTTATTTCTCCATCTGACAGTTCCTTTAGATCTTTCAGCATCATCTGTTCAATACTTAAACCTGTAGATGAGAGGGGAAAACATTATGTTACACTTGGGGAACTTTTCTTGGTAACATCAAGGGATTATATAAAGAATTCAGCCTGTTAGTCTCAATACCCACCCCACCCCCCAAGATCTCTTACTCATAATAAATACATATTAAGAAAAAAATCACATGAGTGACAATATTTGCACCAGTTAGGATCCTAGGAGGAAACAGAATTCACCCTCATGATTTAAAAAAAAAAGATTTTTAATAACAGGATACTCACAGATACGTGGGTGGGGCTGAGAAAATGAATAAAAGATGGTGAAGCATTCAGACACTAGCAAAAAGGACACAGGCAAGAAACAGAGACCTGAAAGTACAGAGGAGTAGCTGCCAGAAACTTAGCATCAAATCAGTAAGGAAGCAAGGAAGAAATACTACAGCCTCTCTCTTCCCTTGAAACACACACCCCATGTGTTGCTAACTCTCCTCACCCACCAACCCCAACCAGAAGCCACAGGACTAAATGCTCAGAAGTAAAAGACTCTAGAGGCCCATAGCAGACAGAAGCAGAGAATGGAATGGGAAGAGGTGCACAAATGAGGAAGACCTAGTGTAATCACGCAAACTTGCTAGGTCACACCTCACAAGGCCAAAATTCGTTTTCAGGATGGATTTAGTTGAGCTCCTATATTTTCTAGTGTAATCTTATTCAAAATACACTTTATATATGTAACCCATAAAACTACCATAATTAAATTGGTCACCCTTGTGACCAATTTCTTTGGCAATTGGAGCCACTGGATTCCTTAAATGATGAGAAGAATAATCTGAAATGGCTGAATTATCCAAAACTGCATAGTTTGAGTCAGCTGACAATGCGCTTCAGTAGAATTTATCTGCAAAAGATAGGAAAAGGTCTGGCTTGACATTTAACTCTCACTCTAGGTTATTATATCTGGTTAGGCCTAACCTCTTGGGGAGAAGACCCATAGTAAAGCCCAGTAGAGAATATATATCCTTCCCAGATGCATGTTTAGATACTAAAGTTGACTGCTTGCCCTCCTAACTTAGAACACTCTGTCAAGCACAGCAGTGTAAGGAACCAGACGAGTACTAAATATTTTTCTTTGGCTTAAAGACTGAAAGGCCACAATGTATCATACTGCAGCATAAAATGATTTATAGAATATACTGTGACATTAAAAGCTTGATCTAGTTGTGGGGCACGGTGTTACATCCGGTTAAGTGCCCAACTCGTGGTTTCAGCTCAGGTCATGATCATGAGATAGAGCTCCAAATAGTGCTGCATGCTCAATGAAGAGTCTGCTTAAGACTCTTTGCCCCTCCCCTCTGTGCACACATTCATGCGTGTACACGCACTATCTCTTTCTCTCAAATAAATCTTAAAAAAAAAAGCTTGGTCTAGTTTTGAAAGTGAACAACAAAATGCATACCGTCGTGCAGCTATACATACATGTATCCATCCACACACATACATTTGTAGCAGATGCATCAATGGCCCCACTCATTCTTCCTTAGGTCTTCCCATCGCAGTGTGGGAAGCATGATGCCCAAACACCAGCACCTGAGTCTCTTCCTAAGGATTTTCTCTAGCCACCAGAGCTTACTCTGGAAATTAACAACTCTTGGAACTAAGTATCTCTCAATAGACCAGTGGTATGTTAGTAAATGTTGAATATTCAGCAATAAAACCTGATTTGTAGTATTTGTTCGTTTCTGTGATGTGAACACTTCCACCATGGCTTCCAAGCTGCTGACCCAACATAACCTAACTCACAAAACTCCTGACAAATTACCAACCAGTCCCCAGAGCTTGAATGGACAAGTTTTAGCACAGCACTGCAACCTTCAGGTGGGATAACAGTGAGGTGCAATTTACATTCTTTTCTTGGGTTCCCTAGCGGGATGAAGGATGACCTCCCACAATGCTAAGCTGCTTGATAAATCACTCCAGTGTTTCTGGGGAGCACCTGCCAGATAAACTACTTTGCCTCGGGCCTGCCCCTGCCCCCGGGGAATTCCAAACTAAGGGAAAAAGTTATGTCAATGTATGGGTTCAAATCCTGGCCTGGTCACTTGCCAGCTGTGTATGTGATTGCAAGAAAGAAAAGCTGCCTTTCTGTGCCTCAGTGTTCACATCTGGAAACTGGGGATAATCATAGCACCGGACTCTCAGGGTTGTCATGAAAGCTCAGTAAGATAATCCATGCAAAGTTATAGCAGCAAAACTGTGTGTGTATCAGGTACTCCTGGAATTATATCTACTTATTATTATTATAAAATGAGTGAGCCAGGAAATCCACTGTCTTAGTAAAGCTGAGATTGAGAGAACAATTTTATCTGCTTAGCTGTCTTCTTTTTTCCTAAAATTAATTGATTTATGAAATCCCATTGTGCTTGACATTGCTCCTGCCACATTCTCAGAATAGAACCAGCTCAGCACAGGGATTTCATGTAATGAGGCATCTGGGGTGCACATTAGACACATGTATTAACCATACATCCAGACACAGAGGCCTCAGAGGAGAGACTGCAGTACAGGCTGCCTGCTTCCAGGTAAGCCAACATTAAGTGCCTGGAAACCTTCCACAAGCACAATCATAGGGAAGAAAATGAAGGCACCCTCAAATTCACTTTCTGGGCCCTGGCAACATGCCATCCCATAAACCATCCCTCCTCAGGAGTTGCAACAGAGCTAAAGAACAGAGTCACTCACCCTGAGCACTGAATTGGGTCTCTTGTAGGACGTTGATAATGTCTTCTCTTGGAGGCAAGCTAGGAAATTTCTCTTCCAAGATAGAGAGAATTTCTTCTTGCTTCTCTGAGATATTCTCGGATTCCATGGTCATCCACTTGAAAAGGATACTACCTAGAAGACATGAATGAAAATGGCCTTAAACTTTCTAGCCAAGCCAGTAAAATCAATGTTTTCTGGCCTCTCGAAAGATACTTCCACTTTCGGTTTGCTGCCTGGACCAGAGGTCTCCAAAGAGTAACATTCAAGAGGCAGTTTTTAGAAAACCCTTCCAATACTATCTGCCCTGCCTCTTTGTTCACCAGATGTTCATCTCTACAACCTGACTATAGCACACTCTGTGGTACAGAATTTATGAGTAAAGAAACAAAATGCATAGCTTTTCCCACACAAACATACAAAAATGATAGGTGTTGTTTTTTTATTTTAGAATGGAATTTAATGGCTAACTTTTCAAATATTAATATTATTTAACATTTCCCTTTAATATTACCTGAAAGAGATCATGGAGGAGACTGTGCCCACTCATCACATTATTGATTTCATATATGAACTTCTTCCTTTTAACAAGCAGATGATTGCAGAGTCCCACTATCATCAGCAAAGCAATCTGACAAGGTCACCACCCGGAGCCCCTTCTCCATCTTCCAGGCACCACACACCGCTTTGAAGTCACCACAGAGTCCTGGCATTTCTATGCACAATCTCACCTTGAAAAGGAGGAGTTACCACCTGTCACATCCCCTTCCTCTGCATTCCGATCCCAGGCTAACATGGAGCCATGGTGGGGGGAAGAAAAGTTTTGTTTAATGATGGATGATTAAACTCTCTAAAAATCCCCACACCTACTGATTAATCAAGGTGTCACCATCTCTCTGGCTTTCAGTGTGGCCTTACTGATAATCATAGGGGGAAGGAAAAGAAAGAGATGGGAATGGAAAAGGAGAAGTGATGTAGTGAGTAAGGCAAAACCATGGTACATGATCTCAACATCTATCCTGAAACCTACATAACCTAGAGATGAGCTCTACACTCTCTATTAAACATCTTGAAAACCCCCATGCAAGTCATCTGGCCTGTTACCACTTGTCCATTTTAAAACAGAAATAATACTGCTTTGCCAGCTTGTAAAGCTATACTGGGCAGCAATGAATGTAAACATCAGAATAAAAAGTAAATAATCCCTCATATATTTAAAACATTCATTCATTCATTCAT
The DNA here is from genome assembly GCF_053574225.1 of Canis aureus. Lineage (NCBI taxonomy): Eukaryota > Metazoa > Chordata > Mammalia > Carnivora > Canidae > Canis > Canis aureus. The sequence continues at coordinate 82,392,495 of NC_135611.1, read as the reverse complement.
TCATTCATTCAACGAAGCACTAGGAAGCACCTCCCATGGGCCAGGTGCTGTGCTAGATGCTAATGATTCAAGACTGAAATAGAAACAGTTTTGCCCTGTGAAGCTCAGAGTATTTAGGGGCTACAAACAAGTCAACACATTCAATTTCATTATTCAGGGGATAAGAAATATCATTGGGGGAATATAGAGCACTCCAGAACTAGGCCAGAATTTAGGAGTCAAAAAAAAGTTTTGTAGAGAGAGTTAACTTTAGCTGAGACTTGAAAGATATCTTAAGGTGAAAGAAAAGTATGAAGATCTCAAGTCAGGTAGACCATGTGTGAAGGCACTGAGGTGGGAGAGTCTCTGGTCTCGTCAATGAACAGCAAGCAATTAATGCAAACCAGATAGAATCACTTTAGAAAAAAAAATTGGAAAATTTGGTTGGAGAAGTGGATAGTGGTAAGGTCATGAAGGGCCTTACAAGCCATTTTAAAGTTTGTCTTTTATATTCTAAAGGAAATAGAGAGACATTAAAGAGTTTGAAGCAGTGAGAGGCACCTGGCTGGCTCAGTCAGTGGAGCACGCAACTCTTGATCTCAGAGTTGTGAGTTTGAGCCCCATGTTAGTCCTAGAGTTTACTTTTATAAAAGAGTTTAAGTTGCAAGGGATAACATGCTCACATTTATGTTTTATAAGGATCCCTCCAGCTACCATGCAGAGAATGAATTAGGACATATCGGGAGAATTAGAAAGCCATTTTTTAAAAGATTTTATTTATTTATTTATTTATTTATTTATTTATTTATTTATTTAAGAGAGAGAAAGAGACAGAGAGCACTAGCAGGGGAGAGGGAGAAGCAGACTCCTGCTGAACTGGGAGCCCAATGTGGGACTCCATCCCATGACCCCAAGGTCATAACCTGAGCTGAAGGCAGATATTTAACCAGCTGAGCCACCCAGGTACCCTAGAAAGCCATTTTAAATGAGAATTAAGGAAGGAGCAATCAGCATGTGGAGAAGTGAGCAGATTCGAGACAAATTATCATTTAAAGGCAGAGAGTAGCCAACTGGACTCTGAGCATACCCTTCAGTCTGACAATCACTGATGCAAAATTCAAAACATAAAGATGGTTTTTCCAATCTTTGTTAAGGCAATGGTGAATCTGAATTTCAAATAAAGACCCTCATATGCTTCTGGCTCTGATAAACTATCTGTACCAAGAACAAGGAGAAAAGCTAGATAAATAATAATAACAACAAAAAATCTTTGATGGTGTCAGACTGCTACCCAGGTGACTATCTTAAAAGTTAAGATCCTGGAGAGAAGGTAAGTGCAAAAAGGTGAAGCCCACATCTAGTGTGGTTGTTCCTCTCTAATTGGTAATTCATAATTTGTAGCCAACGAGATAAGAAGGTTCATAGATCTAACAACTGTTTCACAGAAATAGTGAGACAAAAATTGAAGTGTAGGGATCTCTACAGAAAAAGGGTCTTGGTTAAATAACCCAGGTTTTAAGAGGAGGCCCCAGAGAGTTATACCCTAGGATAGAGAGAGGTTGGAGAACGATGGTCTGCAGGGTAAATCTGGCCCAATGCCAAATATTATAAATAAAAGTTTTATTGGAATAAAACCACACTTATATTATTTACGGATTTCTTGTGTGCTACAATGATAGAGTGAGTAGTTGCAACAGAGACTGTAGGCCTGCAAAGCCTAAACTATTTACTATCTGACCATATACAGATAAAGTGTGTTGACCTCCACCATAGCAGAAGGATGAAGCAAAGATAGATTAATCTTCATGATGACTGAAATCCTGATTCAAATCAACTCAAACACAAAATAGATTACGTTTATCTGATACTCTTAATTGCCTCTGAGATGCAAAAGTAAACCCTCTCTAGATCTCATCAACCACACTCATTGTCTCTACATTTTTCATGTATGTTATTCAACAATCAATAAAAAATTACCAAACATTAAAAACATATGACCTTGGGATCCCTGGGTGGCTCAGCGGTTTAGTGCCACCTGCAGCCCAGGCATGATCCTGGAGTCCCGGGATCGAGTTCCACATCAGGATCCCTGCATGGAGCCTGCTTCTAACCTCTGCCTGTGTCTCTACCTCTCTCTCTCTCTCTCTCTCTCTTTCTGATGTGTGTGTGTCTCTCTCATGAATAAATAAACAAAATCTTAAAAAAAATAAATAAAAACATACGACCAAATGACTGAAAACTCTAGAGGGGGGGAAAAAACTCATGAGAAAAAGAATGGAAACAGAACCAGAGGAGATTAAAAAGAAAGTAGATGGAAAATTGCAGTAGAGAGAATCTATAAATAAAATATTCAAAAGAAATTTTTATTTTTTAATTTTTAAAAAATTTTATTTATTTATTTATGAGAGACAGAGAGAGAGAGAGAGAGAGGCAGAGACACAGGCAGAGGGAGAAGCAGGCTCCATGCAGGACCCCAATGTGGGACTCGATTCTGGGACTCCAGGATCATGTTCTGGGCTGAAGGCAGGTGCTAAACCGCTGAGCCACTCAAGGATCCCCAAAAGAAAATTTTAAACTGTAAATTTAATAATTGAATTTAAGACTCCAAAAATGTGTTTCATAATGGATTAAATATACTGAGGAGAAGATTAGTAAATTGCAAAATATGTCAGAAGAAAATATCCATCCTGATGTATGGAGAGAAAAAGACAGGAAAAATATAGAGATAAGCATAAGAAATCCAAGGAGCATGGCAAAAAGGTCTAACATGCGTGCAATAGGAGTTTCCCTTGGGGAAGAAAGAAAATGGGACTGAAATTATATTTGAAAAGGCAATGGCCAATCACCTTTCAAAATTAATGAAAGCTATCACTCTACCATTCATGTTAAACTATGAACCCAAATCAGGATAAATGCAAAGAAAAGGCCCTCTAGGCACATGACCCTAAAACTGCTAAAAACTGTAGAGAATAAAAATCTTCAATCAATCAGAGAAAAAGGAGTTTGACTGTCAAAGGAACAAAAATAAAACTGACCTTATCAGAAATAATGAAAGTCAAGGAATGGAATTATCTTCAAAGTGTGGATATAAAATAAGTGCTGTTCTAAAATTCTATCCTGGGTGAACATAAAAAATGAAGGCAAAAAAAGAAGACATTTCCAGAGAAATAAACTGAAACTGTTTGTCAAGAGGAAACCCACACTAAAAGCAATAGTAAAAGCAGAATAAAACTATGATAGGTGGAAGTAAAGAAATGCAGGAAGGAAAGAAAAACACTGGAGAATGTGAATATGTGGATATGAATAAATCAACATTCACTGTATAAAACAATTTCAATATCTTTTTTAAAGGATTTATCTATTTATTTTAGAAAGGGAGGGGCAGAGGGAGAGAGAGAGAATCTCAAGCAGACTCTATACTGAGCATGGAGCTCTATCTCACAACCCTGAGATCATGACCTGAGCTGAAACCAAGAGTCAGAGGCTTAACCAACTGAGCCACCCAGGAGCCCCCAAACTATGGCAAAATCTTACAGAGTTTTAAATATATGTGTGATTAAAATACATTCCAATAGTAACAAATTTCAGAAGGGACCACATCAAGGCAAATTGTTCTAAAGTTCTTGGATTGCAGGGAAATGGTGAAAATACCAATTTATATGAGATTTTGATTATATGTTATAATCTGTAACTACTAAAATAAGTCTTTAAAATGATTCATATATCACAAGCTTATGTGGGGAAATGTAGTAGCAAAAAAGGTATAACAGTAGTAAAGAAATGAGGAAACGGGGAGAATGTGAGACAAGTTGAAAACAAACAGGAAAATAACAAATTGAAACCCAAATGTAAGTGTAATTATATCAGGTGTGGAGATAATCAGTGTTGCTTGGGTGTAGTTTCAGTGTTGCATGATGAAAAACTTCTAGAGATTGAATGCACAACAGTATGAAAATACTTAACATTACAAAATGTACAATTAAAAATGGTTAACATGATAAATTTAAAGTTACATGTTTTTGCCAATATAAAAAAGACAAAATACTTATATTAAAAGAAAAATTATCAAGCTGAATTTTAAAAGTTGTAAGAGCAAGATACTGTTTGTAAAGCATACCTTACACATAAGGATGTTGAAAGGTTGAAAGTAAAAGGTAGAAAAAACTGTAACATTGGTATAATATACTAATATCAGATGAAGTAGACTATAAGGCAAAAAGAATTTCTTGACATTAAGATGATTTTTTTACTATTAAATAGTCAATCCTCAGAATAATATAGTATTGTATTTAATACTATTAAATGTAAATCCCAAATTTATATGTGCTAAATAACACAGCTTCATATGCAAAGCAAAAAGTGACAAAACTGGATAAAGAAAGGTAAATGCATAGTCACAGTGGGAAATTTTAAGATGTCCTTTCTCAGCAACTCTAAGAACCAGTAGGAGAAAAATCTGTAAAGATGTAGATTATTTGAGAGCCACCTTCGTGACACAGTCAGTCAAGCATCCAACTAGGTTTCAGTTCAAGTCAGATTGATCTCCCTATGGCTCCATGCTCAATGCTGAGTCTGCTTGATTTTCTCTCTCCCTCTGCCCTGCTCCATCTCTAAAATAAATAAATATATCTTAAAAAAAAAAAAAGATACAGAATATTTGAGCAACATGAGTAACAAACTTGACCTAACCGGCATATATTGAACATTGTCATCAACAATGGTGGACTATACTTTCTTGTCTAGCACAGATAAGACATTAATTCAACTAACCATTTGTTGAGGCATAAATCAAGTCTTTTTTTTTTTTTAACACATCTCTGTATTTATATATTAGATACAGGCATGGGGTGGATAGGGCACCAGGCTCTCCTTGTCTCCCCAGCTCCACTTCTGTTCACCCACAGAGGCAGGAGGGGGTGTTAGATGTGGCAGCGTTTGGGGAGAATCAAGTCTTAACAAATTTCAAAAGACTGCAATCACAGAATTATATTCTATAGCCACCAGGATGATAATCTGGAAAATAGTAATAGAACAAAACTAGAAAATTCTCAAAATTTGCAAATTAAACAATGCACTTCTAACTCATGGTAAAAGAAATCACAACATAATTAGAATGTATTTTAATTGAATAATAATGAAAATATGACATTTAAACTTGTGGAACACAACTGGAGCTATGCTATGGGGAAAGATATCTTTAAAAGCATCAGATATTAAAAAAAAACAGCAAATATTCAACTAAAAAATGTAGAAGAAAAGATATAATTAAATATATAAATATATCGGGATCCCTGGGTGGCACAGCGGTTTGGCGCCTGCCTTTGGTCCAGGGCGCGATCCTGGAGACCTGGGATCGAATCCCACGCCGGGCTTCTGGTGCATGGAGCCTGCTTCTCCCTCTGCCTGTGTCTCTGCCTCTCCCTCTCTCTCTGTGTGACTATCATAAATAAATATAAATTTTAAAAATATATATATAAATATATAACTTACATATTTATATAATACATAATATGACAATTATATAATAAATTTTATAATTTCTATAAAAATATAAATATTTTGAAAACCACTTAAGAAAAAAGAATGAGGGGGATCCCTGGGTGACTCAGCGGTTTAGTGCTTGCCTTCGGCCCAGGGCGTGATCCTGGAGACCTGGGATCGAGTCCCACATCAGTCTCCCTACATGGAGCCTGCTTCTCCCTCTGCCTGTGACTCTGCCTCTCTCTCTCTCTGTGTCTCATGAATAAATAAATAAAATCTTTATTAAAAAAGAAAAAAAGAATGAAACAAAGCAAAATTTATCAAAATGAGGAATGAAATGGTGACATACTACAGATTCTAATGACACTAAGAACAAACTGTAAGAGATTATAAAATTCTGCTGAAAATACTTCTGAAAAAAACTCAACTTCTCAAAACTGGCAAGCCAGAAATTTAAAATCTGGATGGTTTTGTAGCTACTTAAAAATGAATCCATTAGGGGCACCTGGCTGGCTAAAAGAGGAGAGTGTGTGACTTTTGATCTTAGGGTCATGAGTTTGAGGCCTACATTGGGAGCTGAATTTACTTAATTAAAAATGATTCCATTAAATTTAATATCCATAGTTTCAAACTTTAAAGATATATATCAATTTTTAACACAAATTCTTCCAAAGAATAGAGAGAACACTTTCCAACTTATTTTCTGAACCTAGCCTAATCTCAATACCAATATCCAACAGGGACATTGCAAGAAAAAAGAAGTAAAGGCAAGTCTCTTTTATAAACATAGCAAAAAACAAAAACAAAAACAAAACCCTTAAAACTAATTCCAAATAAAATTAGCAATATATTATAGGTTATTATATAGTCACCAAGTAGGGATATCCTAGGAATTAAAAGACAAATTAACAATCAAAAATCAATCAATATCATTCACCACATTAATAGAAGAAAAAATCATTATGATAATCTCAGGTGATGTCAAGTAATAAAACTACTTCATAAAATTCAAGATTGAATCATTACATAAAATCTCAGCCAAGTAGAAATAGAACACAACTTCCTTAATTTGATGAAAGGCATTTATGAAAACCAAACAAAGAAAGCAAACCTTGTATTTAACTGTGAGGTATTGAAAGACTTCCACCTCAAATCAGGAATGAGGCAGAGATGACATGCCTGCTATTACTATTTCTATTCAACACTGTACTGTGAACCCCAGCCAGAGCAATGAAGCAAGCAAAAGAAGTAAAATGTATAAGGAAAGGAAAAGGAAAGGAAAAGAAGATATAAAAATTGTAATTTTTCATAGACTATAGATTTGTGTATATAAAAAACTCAAAAGAACCTATAAATGAGCTCAACATAGTAGGTAAATTTAGCAAGGGTGCTTGATATAAGCTTAATAATACAAAACCTGTATTTCTATAAGCAATCATAATTAAAAATTGAATTTTAAAATAAAAAAACTGTAATAGCATCAAAATGTAAGATCTTTAGGAAAAAATTCACAAAAAATGTGCCTGGCTTATAGTCAAACCAAGAATCCATTTTCTTTGATTTGAGGATCTTAATTTTAAAAAACATAAAATAGAAGTGCAGTATTCAGAAATTAATCTAACAGACACTGCACTAACCAGAGTCTTGCAGAATAATTCAATGAAAGACACTTCTGACATTGATTTATGATTGTGACTTGACAGAAAGAAGATGGTACACTGATATAAGTGGGGGAAAAATAACTCCAAAAGATGCTCACCATACTCCGAGTTGTTTTTACTGCAAAAGAATGGCTATGGCCCAACCCTATTCATGGATTCATCTAAAGCAAATTTTTCTACTTCACATTAAAGACCCGTTTATTTTTCTACTTCACATTAAAGACCCGTTTATCTATATACTTAGTTAAATATCAGTATCAGGATATATAGCAGCCAAAGGCACTCTTAGCAAAATCAAACTTGTTTTTGGAGCAAGAGTTGATTTGGATCTGAGGATTTGTGGATTTGACTTCCAGCAAATTCTGCAGAACTAAAAAAATATTTAAATCTATACACATGTACCCAGCAGTGTCCCTGTTATTCACGGGCCAGGAGGGATTGACAAGAAGCAACAAAGAAAGCAATTATAATAAAATTGTAACAAACATTTCATTCCATTAGAAAAAAAATCAACCACAATGTTCTTTGTTCAAAAGAATGGCAAAGTGAAGGACCTCTTGCCAAAAGCAATTGCAGTACATTAATATTAAACATGATCTAATGAAGTCAGAAGTTGTTTGGGGAAAACATTCACCACAGTAAAGGCATATTCTGCATGATAAATTCTTAGCAGAAAAGAAGGAATTTAAACCTCTTTCCTTGTTTCACTTGGGATCGATTTTTTTTCATACTGGAACAAAAAATACATAAATAAAAGCATGAATCATGGAGGGGGCAGGAGAAGGAAGGAGGGAAAAAAAGATAGAAAATACAACAGCTCACATTTTTGCCTGAAAAGGGACAAAAAAGAAGCGTATTATTCAAGTGCTTAATAATCTTCTATATTTAAAATGTCTGAATTTAAGAATAAGGCTCATCTTGGCACGGCATAAGAACTCTGAGGTTGAGGAATTGTTCTGGTTTTATAACTAGCAAAATAAATAAATAAATAAATAGTAAGTAATCTCTTTCCTCTACCCACAACGCAGATCTTCCCTCTTCCTCAGTAAAACAGGACAGAAGAAATTCCCTTTGGACTTTGTAACCATTTCGGGAGACAGATGATTCACTGGAAGAGGATGATTCCCTCTTTGGGCAGGAGAGGGGAAAAAAAAAAGAAAGGAAGGAAGAAAAAAAAATCTGGCACCAGTTCCTCTCTCATTTGACCTCCTTAAAAGGATCTTTTTTGAAGCTGTTAATCCAGGCTACTAAAATAGCAAGCAACTATTCTTTATTGAAGTTCAGATGGAACTGCCAATAGGAAGGAGGGAGTGTGTTTCTTAAAAACCTCGGGCATGGGTTTTCTGTGTCCTGAGCGATGAACAATCGCCCTCATTTGTTTCACTATTCATATTGTGGCTCTGTCAAGGCCTTATACAAATAAACGTGACAGGCCTTTCAGGGGAGTGTAGTCTTAATGGAAACCCGACTGGTAATCAGTGGCTGCAATCTCATCATGGCCAGCTGGTTCCCAGAAACACGCACGCACAAACACACACACACACACACACACACACACACACACACACACAGGCACACGCCTGCGCGTAAATCCCCAATGCGATGATTCAGCGATTTAATGGACCTTAAATTTGGCAATAGTCTTCTCGTGCACACCTCTGGGGAAATTAAAGAACACAGGTTGAGGATTCTAGTGGGTTCATAATCGTTTGCTTTTGGCAAAAACTCAAGGCAAAACCAAACACCAACTTCAGGCCACTCTGAGTGTATCCAGTGACTTTTAAATAGGTGCAGGTTGCAGCTTGTCTGAAAATGATAACAAAAAGATCATAGAAGCGGAGAGTAGGAAGCTGGGGGAAAAAGGAAGAGCAGGAAGAGATGAAAAAGGAAAGGTGGAAGAGGAGAAAGAAAAAAAAGGGGGATCCCTGGGTGGCTCAGTGGTTTAGCGCCTGCCTTCGGCCCGGGGCGTGGTCCTGAAGTCCCGGGATCGAGTCCCAAAGAACGAGCCACAACAGGGAAAACAGACATGGGGAAGGGGAGAGAAATAAAATGGCATTTCCAAAACTCAGGGTCATTTTCCATCCCATCGGAACGAACACATTCTCTCCTTAGACAAACAACTTCTCACAAATAATTAGAAAGTAATCTATGGAAGTCAATCTGCGTCTTCCAGTTGAAAGTGATGCTAATGATCTGTATCTTGAAATTTCTAAGTTTGAGGTACATCTTATTAAAAGACCACAGCAAGACCTAGCTTTTGTAAGACATATTAATTTAAGGAAACGCAAATTATGTGGACTTCATTAAATCCTCTGCAAAGTCTGAACACACATCGGCCATGAGTGAGTCACCTGTTGACATTTACCCGTAACTGTCCTGCCAGGGCCCAGAGGGTACAGTGACAAGGGAGATCATTAGAGAAACACAGCAGGTTATTTCTACCCTGGCAACACGATGCCTACTTCTAATTGGTATATAAATGATCTTTTGACGATATCTGTAATAACCAGGTCTACCTCAGTATTTGAATATGATATTCCCCCACACGGCAAACACTAACATATACACCTACAGCTTTAAATATAAGACTACAAAAGATTCCAACATAATTGAATTTAAATATTTGTTTCCTGTATTGAGAGAAAAACAGCAACATGTAGAGAAAAGAAATTTAGAACAGAAAATCAGGTTTCTAGACTAAGAGTGAAGTTGATTAAAACGACATCCCACTAATTGGGGAGTGGGAAGTATCTGACACTCTGCGCTCAGTTCCCACATCAACTGCTACTACATATGTGGGAGGGTGTCTATGACATTATTATGGGAATTTTCCAGAAGATTGATACAAGGGAAAACGACATTAGACTTAGATTTCTTTTGAAAATGAGGAACTGATATGTGTATTTGTTTTAGAAATGATATAAATATTACAGTTAGTTTGGTTTCTATTTTTTCAGTGGCTCCAGGAGGCTCACATGCCAAGTTTTAGATTGAATACTATTACTTCAGGTAATACTTACTCTATCTTGATCTTATCCCTTCCTTGGCACATTTTTGTTTTTCCTGATGCCGACTTTTTTTCCCTGTTTTATTATATTTGCATGCATTTTTGTAAGCCATTTCAAATACTCTATGCAAGAAGAAAGGACATGAATACTAGATATATAATTGATGACTGACTTATGCAAATAGATACTACATTTATTGATTGATTGATTTCATTTATTTAGAGAGAGCACACACATGTCTGGAGGAGAGGGGCAGAGGAGGAGAGAGAAAGAGAGCATCTCAAGCAGACTTCACACTGAGCACAGAGCACATCGCAGGGTTCGATGTCAAAATCCTGAGAGCCTGATCTGAGCCAAAATAAAGAGTCAGATGCTCAACCAACTGAGGTACCCAGGTGCCCCAATACTGTATTTAATATAAATATAGACTTCTAATAACAACAAGAGTATAACTATATGATAATATGCAAAACAGGCAAAACCAATTCGTGGCATGGGTAGTGAAACTATAAAGGAAAGCAAGGAAATGTGCCATAAAAATCAGACTGGTTATCTTTCATTAAGGAGAAACTGAGTAGTGATGAGAAGGGGCACAATGAGGTCTTCTTGTTCTATTTCTTTACCTCAGTAATTGTTAAAAGGATGTCCCTTTTGTGATAATTCACTGAGCTTTATATTTATGTTTTCTTTTCTTTTCTGTGTATTATACTCCATTAAAGGGTTAAAATTATATATACAGGGATGCCTGGGTAGCTCAGTCAGTTAAGCATCTGCCTTCAGCTCAGGTCAGGATCTCAGGGTCCTGGGATAGAGTCCCACCTCCATCTTTCTATTAAGTGGGGAGTCTGCTTCACCCTCTCCCCCTCTCCCGCTCTTGCTTGAGTTCTTTCTCTTTCTCTCTCAAATAAATAAATAAAACCTTTTTAAAAAGTATATATATAAATAATATACACATAAATACACATAAATAACCAAAAGATGAAAATACAAAGGCTTTTAAAATAACAGAACAAATTCTAATAGGATTTCTTTAAAGCTAAAAGAGAAAAAATAAGAAGAGGGTTTATTATTGGAAAGGACAAAATCCAAATTCTGGACATTAAGAACTAGGGGTGGGGGCACCTGGATGGCTCAGTGGTTGGGCATCTGCCTTTGGCTCAGGTCCTGATCCCGGGGTCCTGGGATCAAGTCCCATGTTGGGCTTCCTGCATCAGACTCCCCACAGACAGCCTGCTTCTCCCTCTGCCTATGTCTCTGCCTCTCTGTGTCTCTCATAAATAAGTGAATAAATTCTTTAAAAAAAAAAAACACTGGAGAGATGGGCAAGAATGAAATGGATATTATCATTTCACAGAACTAAATCAATACAATCATAAGAGTAGAAAGTATTTGCATTATCGTGCATAATCCATTTTATGGGTGTATTTATTGAGAGTCTACTATGTGGCAGGCTCTGATCCAGGCATCAGAGACACATCGGTGGAGCAGTGAACAAAACAAAGCTTCCTCATGAAGCTTGTATTCTGGAGTGAAGGAGCAAAAGGGAGGAAAAAAGTTGTGATAGACTGAAAGATGAGTAGATAGAGAGGAATAAGCATTCCAGAAGGAAGGGACAACTTACATAGCTCCTCAAGAGTGGAGTCTGGCATGTTTGAAAGACCAAAGGGCCCCTTTCCCTGGAACACTCAAAGGGAAAAGATAGGAGGGAATACGTGATGTCAGGGCAGGCAGGGGAGGGGTCATATCGTAGACTGGGGGCTCAGGGATGATGCTTGGATTTTGAGTGTGATGGGTTTTAAGCAGGAGATTGACACAACTGGTTTGTACTTTTAAATAGCCATTCTGACTACTTCATAAACAATAGATTTTATGAAGGAGAGAGGGCAACACTCAGACAACCACTGCATTAGTGGAAGAGAGGGAGAATGGCAGCTCCAACTGCATCACCTGCAGTGATCAAGGGAGAATGGACAGATTCTGGTTAAGTTGTAGATGGAGAGTCAGCAGGACTGGATGACAGATCAATATGGGAGGAAATGAAATAGAAAGGATCAACTATCTTAGACTGTGGCTGGGGTAAAGGGTGGTGGCTGGCAGTGCCTTCTACTGACAGGGGAAAGCTGAGACAAAAGCAGCTTTGGAGGTACAGGGTACTAAAGGGGGTCCATTCCAGCCAGGCTAAGGCGAGCCATGCATGTGAAGATGTCACATGGGCACTGCAGACAAACCAGGGATGATAAAGAGAGGTCTAAAATCTCAGAACGAAATGAAGTCACTTAAGGATAGTGTGTAGACAAGAAACAGACTCCTAACTACAGAGAAAAAACTGATGGTTACCGGGGGTAGGGGAATGAGCAATGGGGGAAGTAGGCAATGGGGATTCGGCAGTGCATCTGTCGTGATGAGCACCGGGTTGTATGGAAGGGGTGAATCACGATATGGTACACCTGAAACTAATATTACGCTATATGGTAACTAATTGGAATTTAAATAAAAACTTTTAAAAAAAGAATCGTATAAGGAAAAAAAAAATTGTCCCAGGATGAAGTTCGACTGCACTAGAGTGCTTAGAAGTTGAGTAGAGAAGAAGGAGCTGACCAAGCAAGACTAAGGAAGAGTAGCCCCAAACTCTTGCACATTAAGAAACACAACGAAAATTACCATTTCCCCTCCAGCATAGCAGGCTAAGGAGCATACTGCAGGTCCTCTCCAGGGACTGAGGGGATCAATGGCCCACTTGAAATCCATTTACAGCACACTAGTGTGCCCCAGCATGATGTGTTCTAGGATTTGCCCATGGGAATGAAAGGCAAAGAACAATCAAATTGATTAAGTACTTTGTTCATAGTAAATTTGGGGGGGAGGGGATTTTGGTACAAAATTTATAATAATATATCCTCCAAAGAAGCTAATTAGGATACTTTTAAAGATTCTTCTGTCTCAGCCATAAATATTCAGTCTCACGACATCAGGAAACAGACATTTCTCAAAACTCTTTGTGGCAAAGGTGTGCATAGAAATTTTACATTCCTTCAAGATCTAGAAAAATGCATAAACACATTCTAGAAATGCGTGTCATATCAATGATTATTTTGAGCACCCCAAAATATGAAATAACATCATAGCTGTTTATACAGAAAACTCTTTGGACAGGTAACTATATATGTTATGAAAACAAAGAAGGTTAAAATTATTTATAGGTGCATCAAAAGCCTTCCCCCATAGGTTTTGTGTTAGTACATGATCAGAAAACGGAAATCGGACTTTGAGTTTAGTGAATATTGCAAAATTCAACTTGATTCCTTTCTGATACCTACTAAAGATTTAAAAAACTGACCTGTTGTCCTTCTTATTCTGAACTTCTGGGTCTTCTCTCTCTCTCTCTTTTAAGATTTTATTTATTCATTCATGAGAGACACAGAGAGAGGCAGAGACATAGGCAGAGAGAGAAGCAGACTCCCCATAGGAGCGGGATATGGGATTCAATCCCAGGACCCCAGGACCCCAGGACCCCAGGATCACGACCTGAGCCAAAAGGCAGATGCTAAACCACTGACCCACCCAGGTGCCCTGAGTTTCTTCTTTAAAGGCAAATTTCCTGGATCCCCATCCTTTAATTTCTTCTTGGCAAAACTGTTCAGTGATGTGCACCACCCCTCCACGTATGTATACACACATACGCATGCACACATGCATACTTTGGCCAAGGGTCCCCAGAGACTTCTTTCTACTCTACTAAGCCACCTTCCAGGCTTAGTGACTCTGGACTCTCTCTCATGACAGTTTCTGTATCTGCAGTCTTTGCATGCAGAAGCACTTCATCCTCTTACATCCCAATGTGCGAGCAGCAAAGAAGTGTTGTCCTGATTCTGCCAACTTCCTATAGGATGCCACTTCAAGCCCAACCTTATGAAAAACTCCAATGATAAGAAAAAACAAGGTTCTTGGTATCTCTGCTAACCAAAGCCAACATAACTCATAAAAGGGTCTGCATCCTTTCTAATTCCCTAAACCTGAATATCACCATTATCATCATAATCATCAACAACAAAATCATACCTTTGTACCAATGTATCACGGTTTGATCTGATTTTACTATTCATGGAAAAGCAGGATGATGAGCAATTTATGGACTACCTTTCTTTCCTACTAAATAATACGTGTCTTTTTTTAACAATAAACCAAGCTTCTTAGTTTGTGAGAAATTTAAACAAAATGCTCTCTAGTGTTTGCCTGCACTGCACATTTGCAGTGCCCAACAGTTTCCCTCTTGGCTGAGATCCCCAATTACCTTTATTTTCCTTCTGCTCTGTCATAGAGATAAATGATCATATTTACTTAGTTTAGTCAAGGGCATAGTTTCCCACAGAGCATTTTTACAGATGTCCATTGCCAGAAAAATACTTAAAACAGGTTTACTGGGGTCACTGGTTCTGAAATAGTCACAAGAACTACATAACTTTTGGATATTTTCCTCTCTGCATTGTGTAAGAGACAGAGGGAGCAAAGGAAAGTGTCCTCAGACGAGTGGTGTCAACATACTCTTGGTCTTCTTTTTTTTTTTTTTTTTAATTTTTATGATAGTCACACAGAGAGAGAGAGAGAGAGAGGCAGAGACATAGGCAGAGGGAGAAGCAGGCCCCATGCACCGGGAGCCTGACGTGGGATTCAATCCCGGGTCTCCAGGATCGAGCCCTGGGCTAAAGGCAGGTGCTAAACCGCTGCGCCACCCAGGGATCCCTGGTCTTCTTTTAAAAAAAAATTCTTTCAGTCTGTTAATCACTGCTTTTTGTTTTTACTTTCTTGTGTTAAATACTTCTGAGAAAAACTCACATATACCATGTTCAAGATGGAAGAAAGAAGAAAGAGAAAGAAAGAAAGAAAGAAAGAAAGAAAGAAAGAAAGAAAGAAAGAAAGAAAAGCTTTATACAACACCCAGAGCCATCCTACGTGAGACGATACTGAATTTTTGTGATAATTTTGTGCCACCAAAGTCAACTAACAATTTCCAGGTTAGAAACCCCTTTTGGAAGTGGTAGGTTCCATGGATGGAAATGAAAAATATTCAAAGGGTAATTGATAGCAATGTGCTGGGAACCCAGGGCTGAGTCAGGATGGGAGATTGTTACTAGAGTGGGGCCAACGAGGTGATAGGTGACTATAAAAGCCCAGACACAAAATCATCAACATGACAAGTGTTTATTTTGCCATCCAAGCAGTGTTCCACAAGCCAAACATTTACAAGTAGCAGGAGATATTTCAATATGAGAACATGGATTCTGGCCCTGAGTCACACTGCTGGGGGACAAGAATCACCTCTGGAAGCTGCTGGAAGGCCAGAGGAGCTATCCTCGCTCCCCAACAGAGGTACAGCAATTCCATTTAAAACTCCTGTCTAGTGAAACAGCAAAGATCCTTCATGCCTATTTTTAAATGCACATTTTTAATATTCAGTATAATGCTACTCTTTAACAAACTCTTTACTCCCTGCTTCTCTGATGAAGCTTCCCGTGGTCTTTAAAGGGGTTGTTAACCCAAGAATGGATCACACTCATTCTGCATGAGCAAGTCGAGAAACACTCCATTAAGCCTTCCAGTATTTAATAGAAAGAGCCATCTCTCACCTCTGAGGAGATGAGCCAGCTGCTCAGTGATGAGCTCAGGAGCCTCCTGGAGAATCTCTTTCACCACAAGGGAAGAGGAAGACTCTCCGAACTCAAGCCCACCATCGCTTTGCTCCACTGGATTAATGACTTTGACAACCGCTGATTCTAAACTGTTGTCCTCACTGTAAAGCAAATGGAAGAGAGGAAGACAAAGAGATATGGCACATTTTCTTACTTTCTAGAAGTGTCTAATCTCTACCCCCGCACAAATGACTTCCTCTCAACAGCCAAAAATCTGAGTAAGCTCACATGACTCAGAAGAGAAGACCCTTATTCTATGCATCTTCACATCCCATTTCAGCAAATTTACTCCCCAAAAATCTTAGTAGGTAGCCCCTCACACCTCAGCACTTCTATCTCTTGTTTTGCCATTGGACAATAATAATAATAACAATAATAATAGCTAACATTTGTTGAGCTTCCACTACAGGCCAGACACTATTTTCAGGCCAGATGGAATATCACCACATCTTATACTATAAAATGACCCTACAAAATGGGTTCTAGTAAAACTTCCATCTTAAAAATGGGGAAACAGAGGCACAAAGAGGCTAAGAAATTTGTCTAAGGTCACAAAGCTTGTAAGCAGACCAGCCTGTGTCTAAACTCTGATCATCCAGTTCCAGAGTGTGCACTCAGTCCCACCACTGGAGAAAAACTACTACGGGCTCATTTCCTTTCACGATCACCCTTCATACTTCAGATAAGTTGGTTTTATGAGAGGCAGAAAGATGTGAATAAGACTGATGTTGGAAAAAAAAAAAGACTGACGTTGGTCTTTCCAACTGACAGAAACAAATCATGGCAATGAAGGAAATAAAGATCTCAATTTATTTTTGGAAAGCATTCTGTTTCATAAACAGTCCTAAAGCTAGAGTTCATAGAGTCAGTCCAAAAACCAGCTAAGGTTTTCCAATTTAACTGGGAACAAAACTCTTCCAAAGATTCTGACCAATACACACATTTCATAGTTCATGCCTTTGACTTCCTGCACTACTTGCATTGGTTGGTTTGAAAGAGTTAACACATAAATTTAGTCAAGCAGGTAATCATCCTGAGCACTGATAATTGAAGTCGGTCAAATTAACTCCCAGTAACTCTCAGCCAGTTGTCAACAATTGATTAAAACATATTCAAAAGAATTTATTTATCAAACAGCATGGGGATGAAAACAGCCCCACACAAGCAGACTATTTTCAAAGCTCTTTATGACAAATGAACTGCATGATTGGCATTATCATGTATTCATACCTGAATATGCTTTCTAAAAAGGGTTAAATAAAACGATTAGATAACTGTACAAGTTTTTCTTTCATGTGTAGTAACATCAGTATCCATTGGTTAATGACCTAAACCATTAACAAATTGGCAAAGTGTGCAAAAAAAATTATTGTCTCAAACTAGAGGCGTTTAACTGGTGATTCTTCATTCTTTAGCACCACAGAGTTTATCAAAAGAGCAGTTTGTGAGGGGCTAGAAAGTCCTTGAAGGCAGATATTTTGTCTCATTCCTCTTTATGTAAACCTAGATTCTTGCACCAGTTAGCAACTCCTACATACTTACTGAAGGAGGCAGAAGATTCAAGTTTAATCCAAACTGCATGTGGTACCTTGGACAAGTTATTTGCAACAGACTTCTTGTCCATAAAATAACGAATCTGAGCTACCTGAACTTTAAAAATCCATCCTGCTCTTATGGTATAAATTGCTATGAATGAATGAGCCAATGATACAGGTGACTTTCACAACTGATCTCTATGATTTTTCATTTTAACACTGAGACTTCTTTCTTCAGAACCTTTTAGTTTTATTTGGTTTTTAATTTCAGTTTTCATTACATATTTACAGCATCAATACATAGGACTGTTGTGTTGCTATAATAAGCTGTTTGAAATGGTTCAAAATTATAATTTTGGTCACTGTCTACAAAATCTTTCCACTCAAAATGTCATATTTGAAATATAAAAGTCAAAATAGAGGACTGGCAAAGCCCAAATTTCGCAGTAAGAGAAGAAAAAGAAATATTATTTTTCCTCAGGTGTCCTCTGCCTTTAATGCATCTCCCTAAACCACAAAAATCCTGAACAAGGTGATACTTTTCCCTGAAGAGCCTTTGGTTAAAGGATCAAAGCTCCCTTCAGAGCCTTACCTTGCCAGCACATTGCTGCCAACAAGTGTTATAGATAACTTCCCTTCATCATTTAGCTGATGCAGATTAATTTCATCTCGGAATATGTGGAATGATTCAGAGATATTTAGCTCTTCTAAAATAAACCGTGTCTCGGCGAAGTAATTGAATTCAGTTCTTGGTATGTTCAGTACTGGCAAACAGAGAACTCCGGGTGGGCTGACCTATCAAGAAAAAAGTGGACTGAAATTACTGACAGCAGAAGGAGCACAATTCCATTTGTTTCAAGCCCAAGGGCAATGTAAAAGGAACAAAAGTCTTTTGGCCTCACTAACCCATATGACATGCAGAATCAGCTTGTCCTGAACCTAATTAGCAGAGCTACAGGTAAATGACCCCTAATATTTTTTTAACCTCTGGTTACTACTCTACATGAAACTTCCCATGCCTTATTTGAAATATATTTCGTCTCATTTCGATGCTTCCACAATAAAAAAAAAAAAAATACACACACATTCTCCTCTTCAGGGGATACACATTCATGTCTTTATAGAATTGGCAGAAAATTAGAATGATTGCAGCAGGTGAGGACTGCAGTGACACAGAAGGGCCTATTTTTCCCATCTACATGGGATGTCTGCCATTCAGCTCCAGCCGATGGTTTAGACATGAAAATTTCAGTTCCAGAATAGGTGAATCTTTCAATTACTCAAGGAAAGCTGGAAATCTAGATTTGAGGCTGTTACCCCTGATGTTTATTACCATTTATTTTTTTAAGTTGAACATACTATGCATGTTAACAAAAACTCATTTATGAGCCAGATTTGGCCCATAAACTACCAGATTGTGATCTCTATTAATTTCTTATTTTTAAAAAATCATTATTATTAACAAACCTGTTATTAAAAAATTGTGGTAAGGAGGATAAACCGGAAAGAGGTAGGAGTTGAAGAATTTCAGATTCACAAGAATATACTTATTCGTCTATAAGAATTTTTTTTAAAAGGTGCTTTTAAAAATCACTGAGTGAAACGTAATAAGCCCCAAATATCACTGAGAGAAGGTAGGGTTTGGTAACAGCAAATTTTTGCATAAAGTGAACAGACACTGTCCTTACATCATCACTAGCTCTGTCAAAGCATAGTGCTTATTCCACAATTTTAATATCTTGGTCATCTATCTCACTTCCTTGCCTTAAGAAGCCAGGGATTTGGGGCACCTGAGTGGTTCTATGTTAAGCATCTTCCTTCAGCTCAGGTCATGATCCCAGAGTCCTGGGATCAAGCCGAGTCAGGCTCCCTGCTCAGAGGGGAGTCTGCTTCTCCCTCTGCCTCTTCCCCCCCGCTCCCTGCTCATGCTTTCTCTCTTTCTCTCTCTCTCTCCCAAATAAGTAAATAAAATATTTTTGTGAAAAAAAAAAAGAAGGAAAGGATTTTTGTCTTTTTGATTCAGGTAGGATTCTTAGTGCATAGAACTGTCTGGTGCATAGTAGGCTTTTAATACTTATTTGTCAAGTAAAGTAAACAAATCACCCTCTGCTCTAGTATACAAAAGGCAAAGCCATTCCAACAAAGTGTCTTTTCTCTTACCTATCAGGCTAATCCTGCATCACAATTGTGCAATAACAATTAGAAATTTATGTATGGCAATTATTTTTCCTAATTCATTGACTAAGTTACATCTAACTCCCGATAGTGAAACTTGAGTCAAGTGCATGTGACCTGAAGCTCTCCTGGGGTAGGACCTGTTCTGAGGTTAGGATTGGAACTAGGTTCTAGCCACAGCCTCTGCTGTGTGACTTGGAGAAAGCATTTTCCTTTTGGAAACTCAGTTTAACCCGTCTGTAGAATGGGGCTTACCTACCAGAGTGAAAAGTATTTAAATGGAGTCATACATGTGAAGTTGCAAAGCTCTGCCTTTATTATATGTGTTAATTTTCTCAGAGACAGTCGCCCCATTCTCAGAAAAAAAATTAAAATGGAATGCAGACCTCTGGTAGAGGGCAGCACCTGGTAAACTAAGAGGGAGGCCCAGAAATATAACAAATTCCAGTAAGTGACCCTTCCCTTCGGTAATTCCATGTTTGTCCCTATGCTGAATGGAGAGCCTTGGAAGGAGAGAAGAGATCACACATCTCTTTATCCATTTTATCTATCACAACTACTTTCCCACTCCTTTGGTCACATGTTATATTTATTGAAGACACTGAAGTTGGTTGTGGATGGTGTTATTATATAATTTTCTTAAGAGTCCATGCCACTATAGGTCTAAAAACAAGTCTGGTTCCCTTAATTCTATGTTCTTGAGATGCAACAGTTTTTTTTTTGTTTTTTTTTTTCCTAGGAGTCAAGAAGTCAAGCTAATTGGATTAAGCATTTAAAATATGCATGTCGACACAGGCACATTTGTCTCCTTATACCAATTAATCTCCCTTGCAAAGTTCAACAAATTTTAAGATAAATTTGATATACAGCCCATATGTGGATATCAGAATATTTTACCTGGCATTTTTGTCAGCTACTGCCCTAAGCCATCCTTGCCACCCACAACTCATTCTGGAAGATTGGGTTTCATGTGAATATAAATCACTCTAGATCAGCTATGCATACTCTCAGAGCCAAGGATCCAAATAAAATTGGAATAAAATAAATCAGACTCCGGAAAATTAAAAATTCTGTGAAATTGGGAATAGCACCAAGACACTCATATTGTGCTTTTTTAGATTTTGAGGTGACGCATTATCATGGGCTGGTGAATTTTATGAAATGGAGATTTTAAAACAATTTATTAAAAGGTCTTTCCACCCCTGTAGGGATGTTATAGGCTTCATAGAGTACAAAGATTCTCATTCAAGGGAGATTATCACTAACTGAGAATGACCTTGCTGTACAAAGTCAGGGCTAAAAGGCAAGAACAGAATAGAGATGTGACATGTAATACCTCTATTGCTGAGAATTCTAGCCAATATGCTCTGTATTTCATGCAATGCTCACACACATATTTTTCTACTCCCAACGGCAAGACTAACCAACAAGGATGATAAAGGAAAATAAGAAATTCTGATCCTTATTTTTGTTAGTTCTCTGAATTCCCATAGAAGTAAACAACTATCTATCATATATTCTTAATTTTTTTTATTTGAAAGCATTGATCTTACTGAAATAATGTTTCACAAAGAAAATAGATAAGAAATAACTAGAAAATGTCTAGCGTACAGTAGGTGACCAATAAATATTTGTTGTTTAATGGATTATAATACATTATTATCTGCAACAATAAATCAAGAACATGAAAAGTGAATAGGTTTTAAGTGAATAGGTTCCTCGTTTTTACAGAAAATATTTGTTCTTGTGAGTTACATCATAATTCAAATAGAAAAAGCATCACCTTCTTTCCCCTCACCTTGTCTAGAAAGTAAGCGTATGTGAAGGCAGAAATGAGAGAATCCAAGTCACACGATTTATGTCCAATAACCACATGGACCTTCTCCAGGCGTTTGCTTCGATTCTGAAACAAATTCAAACAAAACATCACCATTTAACGTGCAACAGATCAATATAAAAAGGACATCTTCCAATCTTCTTTCAAAAGAATGCCTTAGCTATATGCATACACAATTGCAGAAATTCATAAATTTATCATGAAGTTTTACATGGGGACACAAAATTGCAGAACATGTTTAATATCCAGAAATGCTCAAATTCTAGTGCATCATCAGGCACAGAAAATTGTGGGTTGTGAATTCATAACCTTAGGAGCTTCCCAAGGTGACATGTGCAAGTGGCTTCCACATGCAGAGGATGGGAAGAGACAAAAGAGGGAGAACTCTCCATATGGGTAGGTGGTAGTTTAATAAACAAGGAAACTTGCAAGGCTTGTCTTGGGCATGTGAAAGATGGATGGATCTTCACACCCAACTGCCAGAATCTTTAAAATTTAGATAGTCACATGTGGTCTCAATATCACATTACTCTCTCAAGGCTGTGTCCTTGGAACAACTCCCACTGTGGGAATGGTGGACAGAGTGTGCATTCCAAGGACAGGGTAGAGGGCAAGGAGCTTCCAATCACCTGGGTCTAACTCATGAGTCAGCCAATAGTCATGTCCTCTACATGACCTCTTCCAACAAAAATGTGGTCTTATTAAGATTATTACAGCCTAACTTGATATGAATTGTGTCTCTGAATCATAATTTTTTAAGATTTTACTTATTTATTTGAGAGGGAGAAGAGAGAGGGAGAGCACAGAGGGAGAGGGAGAAGCAGATTCTCCACTGACTAGAGAGCCAGACATGGAACTCTATACCTGGACCTCGAGATCATGACCTGAGCTAAAGGCAGATGTTTAACTGACTGAGTCATTCAGGTGACCTTGGGTCATAGTTTTTTAGTAAAAGATTATTTTGGTCCAAAGGGAAAATCCGTAGTATAGTAGTCCACCTTTATCTGCAGGAGATACGTTCCAAAACCCCAAGCGGATGGCAAAACTGCTGATAATATTGAACCCCAGATATACTCTGTTTTTCCCTATACATACATACCTATATAAAATTTATAAGCTAGGCATAGTAAGAAGTTAACAATAATAACTAATAATAAAATAGAACAATTATAGCAACATACTGTAATAAAATATATATAAATGTAGTCTTTCTTTCTCTCTCAAAATATCTTATTATACCGTGCTCATCCTTCTTGTGATGATGTGAGATGATGAAATGCCTAGGTGATGAAATGAAGTGAGGTGAATGACACAGGCACTGTGACATAGCATTAGGCTACTATTGACCTTCTGACAATTGTGAGAGGAGGATCATCTGCTTCCAGACCACAGTTGACTGTGGGTAATAGAAACCATGGAAAATAAAACCATGATAAAGGAGAACTACTGTAGTCTATGTCATTTCCTTAAATAAGGTGTTCTCTTTTTTTTTTTTAAGATTTTATTTATCTATTTTGAGGGAGGGGTGGAGAGAATGCACCAGTTGGGGGATGAGCAGAGGGGAGGGAAAGAGAGAATCTCAAGCAGATTCCACACTGAGCACGGAGCTGAACACGGGGCTCAATTCCATGACCCTGAGATCCGTGACCTGAGCAAAAATCAAGAGTTAGACCAACCGAGCCACCCAGGCGCATCCTAAGATGTTCTTAATTTGAGAGGCATAGTGACTTTTTCATATGTCCTTGATGTACAACACACAATTTGGTAATGATTTATTTTTTCCTGCCATATTTTGGGTGACAAGATATGTTCTCTCTGCATTATATTCTATAGTTTAGCAAATGAAAGTGGTAACATTTTTCCTCCCCCCATGGAAAGGGATGTGATTATGTTATTGCTCTAAAATTATAAATCATTGCTATTAAAAAGTGTACATGGTCACCTCTCTAGAAGACATATTGTTTTCTTTCCTGGTGTAACTCAATAGTTACTTAAAATTCCTTTATAGAAGGCTGAATTCCTTGTAAAATACTTTGGAAATGCCAAAGAAGCAATCGCTTCTAGAAAGTTCCACAGCAAAGCTGTCCAATAATGATAACTAAGTAATCTAAATTAACTTCTTTATAGTATGTCAGAGATGGCACATATGTGTACTTCCCCCACTTTTTACCCTTTGTTTTAACTTCTCTATTTAGGCCTGACTAGAAAGCCTACTCAACTACAATATTGCTCAGAGGCTCTATAAAAAAATTACACTTTTCATGACGATTCCCAAAAAGCAGCTTACTATTTTTTCTACAGAACAAAGGGAAATATTACTTAGTGACCTACTAGGTATTTTACAAATGAATCTATGAAGTTGTTGTTGGCATGGAACTACTGATGTCAGAGTCAGAAACAAGTTTTAAACAATCAGGTTGTGGCCTGAGAAACAGAAAAAAGTAAATCTTGAAGGAGGTTAAGAGTCTATCAATAAAAGGACTGATAACAGGATCAATACTGCAGATGAGTCATCTGTGATATTGCCAAATTAAAAAAAAAACACATGTATTTTTTCAAATATATATTGAGATAATGATCTTCAGCCAAACAACATGACTTGAAAGTATGATATAAACTCTCTGAATGTAATTACAACTCCCTGCCCCTCATCACCAAACAACTTTAACCACCCCCCTTCGCCTTCCTTCTTCTCCCAGCCTCCTTCACTTAACTTCATAAATTTATAGCTGGCTAATTTGTACCCCTGGGGATTCTAGCCTAGGCCCAGTTCTCATCTGAAAGCTGGGAGGCTTCCCCTATGCAAGACTGTCAGATATTCTAGAGGTACCTAAAGAAATTTACGTAAATGGAATTAAACTCCATCACAACACAAACAAATGCATTAGGAAATCATATTACTGTAGAAAGCTGTTCTTCCGAGAAGCTTGAAGGTCTAAGTAGACATTACCTCATTTCTCCTCTCAGATCTTGTAAGGCAGACAGTAAGAAGATTAACAATACTTTTTTGCAGGTCAGTGGATTCCATGATGAGGCCAGGACCATTACCAGACCCCATGACCCAGTCCAGGGAGCCCTCTCCCCTGGCCCTGCACCAACTACTCCACAATGTCATAATAACTTCAGCATCTATAAAATGAGTGAGCACGGGGATTGAGGGAGAAAAGAGAATGTTAAACATGCATCCTAAATATAGCAAGACTTAAAACATTTATAGCATCAAAATTACCCCAAAGCTGACCCTTCTGCTGTCTTGTCTAAGTTGGACAATTCCTAGGCACAGCATTTTGTCCAACACTCAACTTGCATGCAAGACGTGTGGGAAATAAGGCTTATGTGTCAATTCATTTTCAAGTCCAAGCCAGTTATTACTTAAAAAAAAGAAAGAAAGAAGCTAAATAAGATTGTGAACCCAGAGCATGGTAGACCAATTCTCACAACTCAAGAATCTTTCAACTTTGTGATTTATTCATTCTCGTCCATTTAAAGGTCATCTTACAGGTCAGGCTATAGGAGATCCTGGTACAAAATCTTGAGGGTTGCCTCTCTTTTCATGTTCTCTTGTTTCTCCTCTGACCTTCCCTTCTTCCCACATGTCAACCTCCCTCATACTCGTGCCCTCTTTAAGTGCCATTTGCTCCTATCTGCTACCTGCACTCAATGCCCCAAGATCCAGGCTCCAACTATCTTTCCCCCACCACCCACCTCCATCAAAATGTGTCATCCTGGGGATGCCTGGGTGGCTCAGTGGTTAAGTGTCTGCCTTTGGCTCAGGGTGTGATCCCAGGGTCCTAGGATTGGGTCCCACATTGGACTCCTTGCAGGGAGCCTGCTTTTCCTTCTGCCTCTGTCTCTGCCTATCTCTCTGTCTCTCATGAATAAATAAATAAAATCTCTTTTAAAAATGTGTCATCCTGATGTCCATGCTATCAGGGGCCAATCTGCTTCTCTACAAGCAATTCTATACTTTCATTTTAAACAGACCTTCCAGAGATTATGCCACAGTCCAAAAAGATGATCAGAAATTTCAAGTTGGCTGAAAATGCACCAGATAAAAGAGACATCACAAGAGGTAATTTTGATGCCTGCCAATAAGCCTTAAAAGTGATAGGCTTAGGGGCACCTGGGGTACCTCATTCTTGATTTTGGCTCAGGTCATGATCTCAGGGTCCTGAGGTCAAGCCCCATGTTGGGCTCTGCACTCAGCATGCAGTCTGCTTGGGCTTCTCCCTCTTCCCACTTCCCCTCTCCTTGCTCATCCTATCTCTTCTAAAATAAATAAATAAAATCTTTACCAAATAAAGAGTGATAGGTCCAGCCTCAAAAAATCTCAGATCTTCCTAAGTGCCTAAATCCTACAAAAAAACACTAAGATATAATTAGTGTAGCAAAAGTTAGATTTTATCACAACCATGTTCAGAAAGACTTCTGCCTGCTTAGAGGAATAAAACATGAGATTAGTTATGTAAACTCAATCAGTAGGTGAGCCCAAGGAATGTGTAGGGTTTGGCTTTTCACATCGAGGGGTCAATAACCAGAGAACACTGGCTCCACTTTCAAGTTTCCCACCACAAATGACCTTGGAAGTGGGAACAGAACAAGCACAGAGGTCAAGTTCTGGCAATAAAGTCTGGGAACTGATTTCAGTTGTCCAAGGATGGTAACGGGGGGGTCCTTCTGATGTCTGGTCTATTCTGTGATAGTGGTCCCATCTACAGGGGCAGTAGTGAACCATGGAACTGAGAAGGGACTCTTGACCACAGTGATACTCTCTGTTCCTGGCCTCTCATAGCAGGTGCGTGGACCCTTTCCTATTTCACATCCTCACATATTTATAGACTTGAAGATGTCTCATCTTAATATCTATGTCCCTTGATACAGTTCAACTTAGGGTCTGACTTATTCACAAGCAGACAATTATGCCCAAACAAAAGTGACAATTTTATCAATTCAATTAATTATTGTCATCCAACTAATAAAAATCTATTTGTGCTATACAGCAGTAAACCAAACAGACAAAAATCCCAGCCCTCCTGGCACTTGCATTTGAGTGCAAGGAGATATGATGAACCAAATAATTAGATAATAAGTTGAGAGGTAAGGTTCACTGGGATGAGGATCATTTGAGAAGGTGACATTTGAGAAAGATCTAAAGTGAAGGATATATCTCAGGCCAGGGGAACAAGAGCAAAGGTCCTGAGATGAGGGTATGTCCAGCATGTTCAACAAATACTGACTGCCTAGTATATACATTTTCTAAATGTGACTTTGTAAATTCCCAGTCAGGAGTGAATGGATCCGGCAGGTAGGTGTCCATTCCCTATTATTGTCACAAGCACATCCAGCATTAAGGAATCTTAGGAGACAGAAGATTCATCACTAATGCCTAAACCCAAAGCTGCACAAGCCCAACACAGAATGGAATTTTGGTAATGGGTAGAAATAGATACTATCCTGCTTTGTCATCTACACTTCCAAATAGAATCTTTCCTTAATCAATGTATAAAAGAAAATATATCGGACATGTCAGTACTGCAGATCTAATTTTGATATGCTTTCAAAGTGTAATCCTATACAACACTAAAATGAGACTTCTTGAGGAAGTTTACTTAGCTCTTTTAAAAAGCCAGCAAAATGCCTACACATTCAGATGCAACTGCCCATTAAAAGAAATTGCACTTGTCAGGCAAAAGCACATTCAAACACACTCACAGAAAACAGAATCGATAGGAAAGAGGGCTTCCAGGGTCCTGCTAGAAGTCTAGGCCCCTTCATCAGTTTTCTCATGGGCGTAGCCTCTGAGAAACAAAGTTACTCCAACCTATAACTTGACACATTGAAAGTCCCATAATTAGCATTTCATTAACAGGCCTTGTGATACAGTTATGATTTCTCATACCCATACTCCCCAACCCACCTATCTTATAAATCCTGTGAAATATTTTCAAAAATAATTAATTGAAATGAATTTTGGTTTTGAAAACATTATAAACAAAACCTGCAGACATTGGGAGAGTGTCTTTTCCTCACACCCTATAGCAGGGCACATTTCTTAGGCCCTCATCCTTAACCAACAAATGAAATAGCAAGAGAAAAAGAAGTTTCTTGATTTATCAGGTAATATCACCAAGGAAAGTCAGGCAAAGAAAAGAGAAGGAAGTTGAGCTAGTGCTTCTTTGACTACTTCTAACTCCAAGTCAATAAGGGGTTTTCCTTCCTGGAAGCTGGCTGTGGATGGTCCAGAAAAGGGCCCTAGTTCCCCCTCAGGAGACCCCAGGCTCCTGTGGTTACCATGATCCTAAGTGAGAAGACTCAGAGGGTGGGTGGGAGGAAACCTAACATGCTGCTCATGACCTCCAAAGGTCCTCAGCTCCACCCAAGTCACCGTCACCAGGAAAGCCACATAGAAGGGGATACAAGAGAGACCACAGCCAAGGGAGCAACAAGGACAAAGGGAGGGCCCAGAGCAACCTGGTCCTTCAAAGGTGCCAGATCAGCTCTGCCAGAAATAGATAAGTCACAACCCTTATTCATTTGGTAAACAAACGAGTTGTTTTTGATCCTGACCCTGGGTTTAAGATAATATCTATAATTCCTCACCTCCTGAAAGTCTCATGATCTTATCATTACCTGGAGAAAGTTTGGGGCCCAGGGGGAGAGAATGCTGGAGAAAATAAAGGACACGGCATCAACAGGAAGTTAAAAAAAAAAAAAAAAGTAGGGCGCCTGGCTGTCTCAGCCATTTAAGCATCAACCTTCAACTCAGGTCATGATCTCTGGGTCCTGAGATCGAGTGCCTCAATGGGCTCCCTGCTCAGCGGGGAGTCTACTTTTCCCTCTCCCTCTGCTCCTTCTCTCTGCTCATGCTCTCTTTCTTTCTCTCTCAAATAAATAAAAACTCTTAAAAAAACAAAAACAAAGAAGGAAATGCTTATCACTGTGCAGGTCCCCAGAACACAAGGATTTTTCCTGCTAATTGAAACCCTTATATTTTATTCTTTATTTTTACTTATTTTCTGGTAAGAAAAAAATACATGAAATTATAAAAAGTCAGATATAACAAAAATTAATAAAACAAAGATAACTGCTGTTAACAGTTCAATAATTGATTATTGATTATTCCACATTTTAATTTATGCATATATATTAATAATGTACTTTACAAAAATGGGGTGTTTCTATTCCCATTCTTTAGATAATTGCTTTTTTTTCACTTAATAGTATGCTATGGACCATGCTCCATTATCAAAACTGTAGATATTCTTTATTCTTTTTAGCTCAAGGGTGGCAATGGTATGAACACATATGTGTGTGTAAAATTTCTCGAATCAGCATAAGAGCCTTTTATTAAAAAAATCTCCATGATATCACCAAATAGGAAACTCTATCCCACCAGCCACACAGTCCAGTTTTATCCTAATGGTCATAATTAATTTCTCCAGAGAGCTGTAACTCAGATCATGTTTAAAAGCAAAAACATTTACCAGAATCTGCAAATTCAGGACACAGACATTTTATATTAAATTTTCTCATAAATGTCCTAATTTACTTGGTGATGTACTAGATGAATATGAACCAAGGAATCAGTCTTTCAATGATAAGACTCAAATGATTTTGAGGTCATTTGTCTCACTTACTGATAAAACTGAAACCTAATCAATTCAGATAAATATATATTGCCTATAACCTCGTGCCTAACTGCCCTCCCACTAACCCCAATCATTTTTCCCCTCCAGATTCTCTTTAATAAGGTGAAGAATGTTCTCTCTTACTGTCTCGCATTTGGGGACAAATAGGGCCTGGGAGTCAGTCTGAGCAAACTCAGCTATAAATAGCTCAGATCCCACACACCTACACCTCCATCTGTATTGTCAAATCGGAGGCCACTCTGGCTAGGCAGTAGGGGACCCAAAAGTTAAACCCAAGCATTGCCTAAGACCCTACTTTCTTGGATGGGTCTTATAGTTCTCAGTTCCTTTGGGGTCAGGCTCCTTTTAGCTGGGGCTTTGGACACCTCAGCTGAATTAATTCTTCCTCAACCTGTTTGTTGCCCATCTTGAAAACAGAGTGTTCTCAAAAGGAGTGACTTCATATATGATTTATATACTTCTAGGTCATAAAAATGATGGGGGCTGGATTTGCTATTTACTTACAGCATTTCATTTTGTATATTCTCATTCAAGATTCTCTATCTGGCAATGTCCTCAAAGAACAGTTTTGGGGGCAACATCATTATTTTTCCTCCACAGCTTCAAACATAAAAGGTCAAGGATGATCCCAAGTCCTTACCTTTCCCAAAGAGCTCCTATAGAAACTGCCCTACCCAGCTTATCTGCATATTATTATATTCCAGACATTCCACTTTTTGGGGGAAATGTGTCCATACATTTATTACCAACTGGATGGGACAGCTCTTCAATTTCTCATTTAGGTGCTGCCTCCTTCTAGCTTAAATAGATGTATTGTTCCAGTTTGTCTTCCATGGTTTTACAGGTCTCCAAATCTCTCAACTTTCTCCTTTTCAGACTCAAGAACTGTAATCTTTTTTCATCTATCCATATGAGCATGCAACCAGGTCCATAAGTCTTTCCTTTACCTCCTCTAATCTCCTGCTGTCTGTGCCCCATTACTGGGCTTAAAATTGCTATGGGTTGAATTGTGTGCCCCCAAAATTCACACTTCAAAGCTTTAACCCTCAATGTGATAGTATTTGGAGATGGGCTTTTGGGAAATAATTCAGTTTAGATGAAGTCATGAGAGTGGGGCCTTCAAGATGAAAGCTCTTGGTTCCCCCATCCCCATTCCTGAGATCACAGAGAGAAGGAGGCCTGTAGCCTCCTCACCAGAATTCAACTATGCTGGCACCCTGAACTTGGACTTCCAGCCTCCAGAACCTTGGGAAAAGAATTTCTATTGTTTAAGCCATCCAGTCTGTGTTATTTTGTTATGGCAGCCCAAAGCAGACTAAGACAGACTTCTAGGTTGGAGTCATTCCAAAATCTAAAACCATCTAGCAGATAACTAAACTTTAGGGAAAGCTTTCAAGAGTTTCTTTTTAAAATGATTGTTGTCAAAAAAAAATAAATAAAAAATAAAATGATTGTTGTCAAAGCAATATTATAGTTTTAAAGACCAAATGAGAAAGAACAGCCCTGCTACATACATGTATAGAAACCTACCCCCCCAATGTCACTGAGAGTTAATTTGCGCTGTCAAATTGAAAGTTAATTCATACCATCTGAGTAATGTTAATTACTGTTTAAAATATAGTTATTATAAAACATCTGGAAAATATAGAAACACAAAGAAATAAATCTGCAAGACCCAAAGGAACCACTATGAACACTTAGTGTATACTCCTTCCAACCCTTTTCTATACTTTTACAAGTGTTCTCTTTCATAATGCTGTGATAATATTACACATAATATTTTATAACCTCTCTTTTTTAACAACATTTGAGCATTCTTCTAAAATTCTAAAATATAAATGTTTTGATTGTCAGGGGTAACGTGTCTTCTTTTGTAATCCCAGGTTTCAGCCTATTGCTCTGCACACAGTAGGTGTTCAACAACTATTGAAAACCTGAATGATGAATGAATTCTGGCATTTAGTGGCTACAAGATTCTTTCATAAGGGTCGATACAATATATTAGTCAATCCTCTACTGTTGCAGATTTAAGTTATTTTATTTTTTATAATATAAATAAGAATGCAGGAAATATTTGGAATATAATATCTTTGTGTTCATCCCTAGTTATTTCTCCAGGATAAACCCCTAAATTTTACATTTCTGGGTCGAAGAATGTAAGTGTTTTAACACTTAACAAAAAGGATGCAGAAATTTACATTTTCACCTACAGAGATACCTGATTTTTAAAACTTTGACTCTGTGTTTAAGCATTATCATGTTCACAAGTAAAAAAGCATCTTAAAGTGAATTTGCATTTATTATGATTATGAATGTTTTTACATCATTTTTTTTCATATGGACACTAAACATTACTGTCTTCACATGAAATTTTTCTCTGCATATCTTTGAGGATGTTTATCCTATTCTCATTGACAAATAACCTATTAAAATATTATTAACATATTCAACTCTGGCAACATCAATAAGGTATTACCTTGTCCTTTGGTTTGGGACATCTATGCAGCAGTAAATTGTATTAAGGATGCAGTAAGAATGCATTATTTAATATGCCATCATCATTTCGAGCACTAAGGAACAATGATATACTCTGTGCCATCTTTTCCTCAAAAAAGGAAAATGTGCTTTCTGAAAATGTTGCAATAATACATGTCAGACTCCATCTTGGTCTCTTAGCTCTTGACTGGAGTGCATTTACTCTTCTCTTTTGTCATCAGCCTCAGGTAAAAATGCTAATGCAACTTAAATTTAAATCTAAAGTGTTAAATGTATCATTAGTTGGTGTCTTTAAATGAGGTGAAATTTTGTTAGTAAAACAGTACCAAAAAAATAAGACTAAAAAGTAGATCCTGAAATTCTCATCACAAGAAAAAAATATTGTAACTGGATGATGATGGAGGTTAACTAGACTTATTGTGGTGATCATTTCACAACATATACAAATATTGAAGCATTAGGTGGCACATTTTAACTCAATATTTATGTCAATTATATCTTAATAATATATATACAACATATAATTCTGCTAGTTCAGTTTTGAATTTAAAAAAAAGAATAAGGGGCGCCTGGGTGGCTCAGTGTGTTGGGTGTCTCCCTTCAGCTCAGTTCATGATCTAGGGTGGGATCAAGCCCCTCATTGGGCTCCCTACTCTGCAGGGAGCCTGCTTCTCCCTCTTCTCCTCACTCATGCTCTCTGCCTCTCTCTCTCTCAAATAAAATCTTCAAAAAATAAAAATAAATGAAAAAGAATAATAAAAGATAAACAACAGAGCAGGAGATATTTGCATAATATCTGTAAATTCTTGTCATTAACAGGGCAGTATTCCTAACATACAAAGAGTTCCCACACATTGATTTAGAAAAAGACAAACCAATGGAATAATCAGTAAAAGATGTAAATGGACAACTAACAGAAGAAATGAATAAATTAAAAAAAAAGTCAATATCATTGGTAGTCATGAAAATGGAATTCAGACCAACAAGAAAATGTCATTTTTTGACTGGCCAAAATCAGGTTGGCCAAAAATTAAGTGTTAACATACTGCGGGTTAGATTGTAGGTGGCAATAAGGAATACTACAAAGTGAGAATAATCTGACAGTATTCATTAAAATGCAAAATGTTCAAATTTTTTTATCCAACTTTTTATTCCTTTTCTAGGGATCTATTCTATAGAAACAAAATCACCAATAGATATGGATATTTTTTAATTCCTTATGATTATTTAAAATCCATTGTTAAATACAGATATTTACTACAATCCCAAAGAATGTTTCCTGAAGCAGTATTTGCAATGGAGAAAAAAAGAAAACAAAATAAGAAATAACCTCCATGCATGACAATCAAGGAATCATCAGATAAATTATAGAATATTCATAAAGTAGAAGCTAAACAGCTACTACCAAACAAATGAGTCAGATCAATATCTAATAACCTGGAATGATATATTCCCACATTCTTCCCATTTCATCACATGGCTGCTTCTTCCTACCTGGTTCCTGCCTCTCAAAGAAAAGCAGGCTGTGGTTTCCACTTGGGTGCAGCTACTAGGATCTGCACTAGGATCACTTATAAAAACATTACCAAAAAAAAAAAAAATTACCATAATGTAAATTTCTGAACCCCATCCCTGATATTTAGATTCATAGGTTGGCAGTAGAGCCTAAGAATATTATGCCTGGTTTGGGCTTTAAAGAAGACCCATTGGGCAGCCGTGGTGGTGCAGCGGTTTAGCATCGCCTGCAGCCCGGGGTGTGATCCTGGAGACTGGGGATCGAGTCCCATGTCAGGCTTCCTGCGTGGAGCCTGTTTCTCCCTCTGCCTGTGTCTCTGCCTCTCTCTCTCTCTCCGTGTGTCTCTCATGAATAAATAAATAAAAATCTTAAAAAAAATAAAGAAGACCCATGATTATATCCCATGGACCATGTGGTTTCTGTTAACTGCAGAATGCACGTGCATTTGGTTTTTGAAAGGGATTGCTTGAGCTGATCCCCCAGATGAAGTAAAATTTCAGAGAGAACTACTGGTGTTAAATTATTTAGATTTACTTAAATTTCAAGTTAGAAGAGACCTTAGGATTCATCCAGTTGAAACCCATCAGTGGTTTCCAACGTGAGGCAGTAGATTGAGCAAGGGAAGAAACCACACACATATCAATTTATCTCATCCTTTTAAATTTTGATTTTTAAAAAAAATACATTTCTCAATGTGCCTTATATGTTAGTATAGTAATACATGAGTAGAATTCAGAAAATAACACATGTTTTGAGAGAATGTACTCAAAAGACTTACTGATGTTATCACACAATGACAATAAAATGTAAGGGACCATTTTTCATGGATGGGATAAGTAGGAACTGAAAGATAAACAGCAGAAGCAAGGAAAAACTAGAAGTCCCAGCCGAAGTCCACTATGCCACCTCTGTGGCCCAATGCTCTGCTTTTATTGTCCCATAGAAGAACAAAAATCAATCACACAAATGGAGCTAAATGGCAACTCAATTCATTTGTCAGTGTGTGAATCTTCAGTTTCTAGTCATTCATGCATTTGGGGGTCAGCTATTCAATATCAGAGATCCAGCTCCACCAGATTCATGATGGTTCCTGGAGAGCCCTGGAAACATATTGAACTTCAGATCCTCCAGAGTTCCTGAGGCAATTCTCTGTCCCCACCAGACGCTCAAACCAACATTTGTTAGTGAAAATGACCACATTGGATCTAACAGTTGAGCAGAAGAGAGTTTTCAATTTTTACATCATCTGTTTGTTATGTTCCTATGAAATAACGGAACTAGAAGTTAACAATTTGTTAATAGCCCAAAAGTTAAAATTTATATTACAGGCTGCAGATAATTCTCTCTCTCCCCCTAAATCTTAACATACTCTCACTTGTGGTGGGATCAATCTTCCTATCTCTCTCTCTCTCTCTCTCTCTCTTACTCTGTCTACACACACACACACACATACACATACACACACACACACCAGAGCATTATACCTACTTCATGGCATACATTTCTAAACAATGCTTTAAAATGATTTTATAAAGTGAAGGATTTTATGAGTATTATGTCATAGATTTTCTCCTTTCCTCCCAAGACTTAAAAACTTGACTTGTGAATCCATTCCACATTCTAATATATTCATATTGTGTAGACATAACTGTTGTAATAATTTTGTTTTCAAATGTCTCAAGCAGTGTGAACAAGTATATCATAGAACTCTAGATCAAAACATGACTTGCTATTAGTACATGTGTATCCAGCACCCCAATCCTGGGCCCTGAAATAGCTCCATAAAGTACCATTGAAGGGCAGAATTGTAATTAGCTGCCAGATGTTATTTATGAAAGGCAGAGAAATAGCCCCAAATTGTGGTTTCAATCATGATCCACTAGATCACTCAGACCTGCTTCCCTGTTTTCCACCCCACCCATGGAAAGAAGAAATGTACTCTGAACACAAAGGTGGAGACAGAGGGGGAGGTGTTCTTCACAAGGTGTTTCTTATCAAAATATCATGGGAAAACTGAGGACTCTTAGTACACATACGACATGCACTAAATGTTTCTGTAAAACTTTTATAGTAACTAATACCAAAAACAGAGGAAGAAGATCCAAAATGGCAAAGGTCTGATGTCCTTTGTGGGTTTTTTTTTTTTTTAGATTTTATTTACTTATTCATAAGAGACACAGAGAAAGAGGCAGAGACACAGGCAGACGGAAGAGGAGGCTCCCTGCAGGGAGTCCCTGCCCCATGTAGGACTCGATCCCGGGACGCAGGATCACAACCTGAGCTAAAGGCAGACATTCGACTACTGAGACCCCCAGGCATCCCTTTAGGGTTGTTCTAAGTTGTAGGAATTTACCTTTTTTTCTTACTTAAAATATTTTCATTTTTATTGGAATATTTTGGATTCATAAATATTTTAAATGTTCTTTAACCAGTCCTTCTGGAAAAGGGAAACAAGTCTTCTGCTGCTCCACAAGTTCCCAGAACTTTCTGTGTGTGTGTGAGCCCTCGCTCAGAACAGATTCTCTTAACACGTTGCCCCCTCTGAAGCCAACCGCTGTGCAGCACAGTTTGCTCTGGATACTTTAATTATTTCTTCCCTTTTCAGACTGGAAGGGCTGGAACTAATTAGTCAGGTTTTCTACCCCCATGAACAAGCCAAGATGTGCTCAGAAGACTTTTCCCAGAAGCTTTGCTTTTCTGCAGTCAGCTTTTTGTTGTCATAAGAAAGATCTATTGCTTTAATACTCACGCGTGTGAATGTCTCTATTTGGAACGGATGTCAGGCAGGTGACACCACACACCTGGCATGTCTGAAACCCGTTCAGACATGACAGTAATGAACAGATAAGCGGCTGGAAGCAGGCAGGAGAAGAAGATGCGTTTCCAGCAAGATGCAGTTATGCAGGTTCACAGGGAATGTACAAGGGATATGCAGAGCAATTACTGTACTTTGCAAAGATGACAGTTTTTAATGATGCCATTATTTATTACACTGTGTGTTTTTCAGTGACAGAAGAACCCTCACCTTCCAGGTGACCTCTTATTCTCTCTCTCTTACTCTCTCAAAACATTTTGCAAGATAGAAAACTCCTTTCAAACTGAACAGTATCTGACATTCGTAGTTAGATATTCAATAAGGTTTATTGAAATACATGTCTTGTAGCACAGAATAGTACAATAGGCTGTAGACACTATAGGCCATAGGCTATAGATGAAGACAGATAAAGAAGTATATGTATAAGGACGCCTGGGTGGCTCAGTGGTTGAGCGTCTGCCTTCAGCTCAGGGCATGATCCTGGGGTCCTGGGATTGAGTCCCACATTGTGCTCCCTGCTCAGTGGGGAGTCTGCCTCATCCTTCTGCCTGTCTCTCTGCCTCTCTGTCTCTCATGAATAAATAAATAAAATCTTTTTAAAAAAGGGAAAGAAATACATGTATATATAAATTCTATATTATCGTACTGATATTTTAAAAGCATAAATATGTTAACATTAGCTGGGTACCACACTGATAAGAACAAATTTTCCCAATGAAAAGTTTCAAGTCTCTAAGCATTAGACCCTCCCAACCTTGGGATAATATGATTTTATGGCTTTAAGTGGTAAATAATTTGTTTTTACATTGCCCAGACACTATCTCTTTGTCTGCTCTCTTCTATTAAGAGAATTGCCCGAAGTCTCCACACATAGCCCCTCAATATGGAAATTTTTCAATATATCTATTTGAATTTTATTTTTTGTCATTTTATGGGTTATCATCAACCCAACAGATTATGGAAAAGATCTTTAATATGAAGTATCTGAACAAATCTTTCTGCCTTGGTGTTTGAAATAAATCAGTCACACTAAAAAAGAAAGCTGTCATATTAGAGAAAGTTTTGTTATTTTAATTTTTAAGTATGTGTCATATTGGACTTTCAATTTAAAAATACACATTTAAAGATTGGCAAGTGAGAAAGTTTTAAAAATATTACTGAAACCTTAACAATACATAATAAAAATCCATCCAACTACCAAAATCTTTCACCATAATAAAGAGCTATAAAATGGCTGACATCAGCTTTTAAATTTTTTTACTCATCTTATAAAATAAATCTTTGTTCATTAGGGCTCATGGCTATGTTCAATGATGAATTATCTAGAAATCTTAAAGACTCAAATTTTGTTAACATTTTATTTTCTGCGTAATTTAGCAAAAGTCTAAAATTTCAACAACAACCAGAATATTGGACCTTAATTTCTTAATACTGAGGTGTCTGCTCTGAAAATCTAAAATATTTGAAACTACTTAGGAACCTAACACTTCTACCCTTGTGACTAGTGCAAACCCACTGCTGAAAGTATAGAATATGAAGCCTTTGGAGGTATCACTATAAGGACAAATAGTCTTATTAGAAATACTTCTCTAGGGGATCCCTGGGCGGCGCAGCGGTTTGGCACCGGCCTTTGGCCCAGGGCACGATCCTGGAGACCCGGGATCGAATCCCACGTCGGGCTCCCGGTGCATGGAGCCTGCTTCTCCCTCTGCCTGTGTCTCTGCCTCTCTCTCTCTCTCACTGTGTGCCTATCATAAATAAATAAAATAAAAAATTTAAAAAAAAGAAATACTTCTCTATTACCCACCAAACAACAATTGGATAAGTGAATCTACTGTTTGGAGACCCAAAGGAGTAATATAGCACCTGTGCAGTGATCTTGAATTGATTAAGAAAGTATTGTTTGTCTTTGCAAATACATCAAAATCTGGTCCTGTGCTCTCCTACCAAGTTTTTTTGTTGTTCTTGTTTTTTGTTTTTTTTTTTAAGATTTTATATTCTTGAGAGACACAAAGAGAGAGGCACAGACACAGGCAGAGAGAGAAGCAGGCTCCCTGCAGGGAGCCTGATGCAGGACTTGATCCCAGGACCCTGCGATCACACCCTGAGCTGAAGGCAGATGCTCAACCACTGAGCCAGGCGTCCCAGTTGTTCTTGGTTTGTCTGCCTCTGTTTGAGAGGCCTGTAGCAATGAACAGTCCTTAGGTTATATTAAATAGTAATTTTCACCACAAGAAAGAGCAAGACACTAACATTCTATGCGTGTGTATGATGAAAAGTGACTTTTTAATTCACTCATATCTTGAGATTTTCAGAGTCTCAGAGTAGAAAAGAGAGACAAGATGCTTTAGAAAAAAAAAAAAAAACCTTGAGGGTTATGCTTCTGGATGTGGTAGTGGGAGGGTGCTGGTAGTAAATAAAATGTGGTTGGGAGAAAGACAAAGACAGATTGTGGAAGCATCGGAAAAGGGAGGTCATCCTCTCTTCCCACTTGCTTCGTTGTCAAATTCCAGCCAACTGGAGAGAGAAACCCAAGTGGCAACAGCCAGTTAATAACAGTGACAGCAGAGAATAATGCCTCACTGTCTCACAACTCCAGGGGCATCATTCAAACTCCATGGGTCGTGCTCCAGGGAGAGTCATTCACATGCATATAAAGTGAACAACCATAGAGCTCCTACCACAGATTACGCAGTTCCTCTGATCCTGGCATCACTTCACTAAACTCTCATCAGAGTCCCAGAGAGGAGATCTCTTGTCATCCCCATATGACAGATACGAAGACTGGTCTCCAGAGCCTGCCTGAGGTACCTGTTCCAGGACTGGGACCCTGGAACCCTTGACCACATCCCTGCCCTGGGGATTGACAGCAGTGTGGTGTGCCTCCGGTAATCCTGTATCTTCACAGCCATGTTCAGTCCGGCCTTACTCTACCTCTTAGGCCATTTCATACATGGTTTTAAAAATTACCATGGTCAACTCAATTATCTTGGGGGAAATAGGGCAAAGATGGATCACTATAGTAATTTGGAAAAAAAAAAAACTGCTATAGGTAATGCCATTGTAAAAATGAAAATAATAAGCATTTATAGAGATAAGCATGGACAACTGCATTGTTTAGAAGGTGGCCGTTGTTTGGCCCTACCTAGCAACAATGGACACCAGGTCATATCTACCAGAGGCCTTGCCAGTTGGAAGGTCATCCTGTGGAGGACTGTCTCCTCATTTCCAGCACCCCACTGAGAATCAAGCATCAACCAGCTCAGCACCAGGGCCTCCTCAGTTGTATACACCAAACTTTCCTGCAGTCCACCCTCCCTGAGCTCCTCAGTTCCTTGTCCTTCTGTGGGCTTCTCAAAAAGTATCCTTGCAGGCAATGGGAGAAGGAGACAGGACAATGAGGTACAAAACCCAGTCTGTTTTCATTTCTACTTCACCCTGATATAAAAAACAGTGTGAAACTTGTATGTTACAGGTCATTGGAAAACAGTGTGCCATCACAGGGACAGGAGCCATTAACTGCCCTAATGGGTCAGGAAGTATTTCAGAGTAGGTGACTTTTGTCTTCTTTCCAGGCAAGGGAGGTGAAAAGTAGCAAGCTCTCTTCATGCTTCTCATTAAGTTAAAAAACACTGAATGCAGTATTTATGAAACACACCCACACAGATGTACACACATTCACCTCCACACTCCTAACGGGTCAGAGATGCATCTTGAAGAATTCATAGGTAAATGGCATGATGTCTGTGATCTGCTTTAAACACCCCAGGAAATAAAAGCATTCGTGAATGGTGTAGAAACAGAAGAAACGGATGATTATTGAAGGTAAGTGTTATGCATTGAGCTGTGCCCCGTCAAAATTAACATGTTGGGGTTCTAACCCTTAGTCTCTCAGAATGTGATCTTTGGAAATGGGATGGTTGGAGATGTTATTAGTTAAGCTGGGATAAGGTCACTGGGTGGGCACTAATCCAACATGACTGTATGCTTATGAAAAGGGGAAATTTGGACACAGCACCAGGTAGAGAGAGAAAATGACGTGCAGACACACGGAGAACATCTCCAAACCAAAGAGCATCTGAGAGGGCCAGCAGTTAGGAGAGAGGCTTGGAGCAGAACCGAGGCTAGCGCCTTCAGAGCGAGCACGGCCCGCAGGCTCCAGCACCGCGGGCGATCCGGCCGCTTACGCCACAGTTGCTACCACTGGGGCTGCCCAGGAACTACTACCCAAAGTCAGACCTCCTCCGAGGGCTCGTGATGCAATTCTTTCCCTTCGCGTATATGTTTGAAATTTTCCGTAATAAAATGGTAAAAAAAAAAAAAAGTCAGCAGCCTTGTACGTAGTCTCAGAAATATTAATAATTCAGCTGCACTCTGCTATAGCGCTCCCCGAGGAAACCACCCAAGCACCAGAGTGGCTCTGGTATCCAAAATACAGCTGGTCCCCTCTTCAGTCTGGGAGTCTAATTTCACATCAGTAATCCCTTTTCGAGGAATCGCTGGTAAATCTCCCAAATAAGGCGCCGGAGAGCTCTAGTGTGCCCCTCAGCTCGTTGGGGCTCCAGACACCGCGTCCTCCTCTGAAGCATAATCGCAGGCAGCCTCGCAGCGCCTTTGAAACCCGCACGCGAGGCGCGTGGGGACAAAGCACCTTGCGGCACAAACAGCATAAACGGGCGATGAAAGCTTTTGTGAATTCGCTTTCCACCCGAGTGTGAGCAGGCTACC
Organism: Canis aureus; assembly: GCF_053574225.1. Lineage (NCBI taxonomy): Eukaryota > Metazoa > Chordata > Mammalia > Carnivora > Canidae > Canis > Canis aureus. The sequence goes on along the minus strand of NC_135611.1, from coordinate 82,351,928 downwards.
AGACACCCTGTAGTGATGGCATTTAACACTCGGTAGGCAGGTTAAGGAAAAGCACACCATAAAGTGCATTAAAGAAGCTCATAATCACACTTACAGGCTACGTGAACCCCGGGCCACCAAAAGCACGAAAACACATGATAACAAAAGCAGTCAGCATTTTCCGTACCATATGCTTGTAAATGTTATTCTGCAGGGAACCAATTAAAACTATGAAATACTTAGAACACAGACATATGGAACAAAACAAGGCAACTTATCTTGTCACTGTGATGCTTGCTCAGTACATCTATTAGGGAGATGTGATACTGAAGTATTAGTACACATAAGTGCTATCTTAATTATGAGTACCGGAGGCAACACCATGGCTTCAAGCCTCTGCCTAGGTCATTGGCATTTCTTACAGGTTTAAATGGAAGGAGTGTCCACCTCCAGAGACACCTTGCTGTACCACTCGCAGTAACTATCAAAAATACAAGGGCACCTGGGTGGCTCAGTCGGTAAAGGCTCTGCCTTTGGCTCAGGACATGATCCCAGGGTCCCGGAATCCAGCCCTGCAGTGGGATCCCTGCTTAGTAGGGTGTCTGCTTCTTCCTCTGCCTGTGTCTCTGCCTCTCTCTCTCTCTCTCTCTCTCTCATTCTATCTCATGAATAAATAATCTTTTTAAAAAATCGTCAAAAATATAATCACCCCATCTCTCCCAAATAAATAAAATCTTTAAAAAAAACATTGAAATTATTATCACCTCAGCAAATCGTTAATCAGGCTAGGTCTCAATTGTCTCACCTGTTACACTGGGTAAATAACAATAATAACATTCCCCGAAATTCATAGGATTCCTAGTAAAACTATTTAAAAGTGCACACAAAAGCCCTCTGCGAAGTATAATGCTTTGAACCGGTGCTGAATATTTTTGTTGTTGCTGCTGCTGATGATGATGGAGGGAAGACAGGCAGATAATACGAAATCAGCAATTATCAAGACTGGCTCTGATGGCCATTAAGTTAAAAATTTAGACAGAGCTTTATTAAGTTTTCCTGACATTAAAAATGAATGAAAACTATTTTTAAAATATAAGTGACATTGATAGGTCCATCTCATCTGTAAAAGACAGTTGGCATTTCCCATCTCATCCCTGGAGCTTCATTTGGCATTATTGCTTAATTTAGAACTAACAGTTAAGTAAGTCAGACATATACATTCCTTTTTTTTTTTTCTTAAGATTTTACTTCTTTATCCATGAGAGACACAGAGAGAGAGGCAGAGACATAGGCAGAGGGAGAAGCAGGCTCCCTGTAGGGAGTCCAATGTGGGACTCAATCCTGGGATTCCAGGATCACGCTCTGAACTAAAGGCAGATAGATGCTCAACTGTTGAGCCACCCAGGTGCCCCTTGGACATACACATTCTAATAGGATGGTTCAAACACAGGAATAATGCTAGAACTGCAGGATCGGGCAACCCCTGAGATACACAGAGCACCTAAGACGTATAAAAGAGATTAAGGAAAAGAGGAGAAAGGGCTTGTACCTAAAAGAGTGTATTAATTATCCCAAGATGAGATCAGAAAGAGGGTCGCAGGAGGAGAGTACCACAGTGCCCGGGGACTGCATTAATTAATAATAAATGACCACCAAAATGTCGGTCACCAATTTCAAAACACGAATTCCACATGTGCATGACGTACTTTCTTATCAATAACCCTGCAGTATTTTTTTTCTTTTTAAAAAACCTATACTTCTTAGGCCAGTGTACCCATTTTTTTCCAGGCTTTTCTCCTATACACCCCTCAGGGTGTTTCAGTGGTAGAGAGGTACCCGAAGAGCTGTAAGCTCACACACTGTTCGATCCCCAAGCCTCAGCCCTGGCCGGTCCCTCTACCTAGAATCCCCTTTCCTCTTGTCTGTCTCCGAGAACTATGATTCTTCCTACAAGACTCTGCTCAAACATTCCTTTTTCTGTGAAGCCTCTCACCACCCCACCCACACTGCCTGCAGTTCTGGAGATTTCTGAATTCTAAATCAACATCAACAAAGCCATTTGTGAGCCACTTTTGAGGCACCCACGTTTGAGGGCAGGGCGGTGTTTGAGTCTATCTGAGTAAGCCCCAAACCTGGCACCAGTAAATAGTTGCTCAATAAATGTTTATAAATAAGTGAATGAGAAACTTGGACCCAAGGACTATCCCAATGCTTAAGCCATGTCACCACTCACCATCCTTCTTTTCTATCTCCATCTCTCTGGCATGTACCTCACACAGAAAAACATCAAAATCACAGGGTGAGCACAAAAAGCGTGAAGAACTTTTAAAATACACAGCCCTGATCCCACTCTATATTCCAATCAGGTAGATCTGAAGTGGGGCCCAGGTGCCTGTGTTTTTAGCAAGCTCCCCAGGTGAATGAGATGCACATCAAAATTTAAGAATCAGAGCTCTCTGACATATTAATAATAAAAATTTCTATTTCCCTGAGGAAGAGAAAATCACTTCCCCAAGTCTGCTCGTGAAACCTATTTAAGGGGAAACGATTCACCTAGACACAGAGGGGCAATCTTGGGTTTTAGAAGAAGACTATTTTAATGGTTAAATGGAAATAAAAATATACAATTAATACTTAGAATTCAAAATCCCTTTGGATTTGATTGAAGTGAATCACAGAGGATTGCGATAGATATTTCCATACGTGCAAGGAGTAGCTTGTTCTGCTTAGCAATACGGGAGCACTCCATGCCCATTATCCACATTACCAGAGACATTGGGGAGAGGGTTCCTCCTGAATACATTGCTGCTGCTCTCTGGGGCCAATCTCCCTTGAACTTTTTAGGGCTTCCCCACAGCAGGCAATGGATAATGCTGATTCCATAGACAAACCTACATAAACAAGTCGCCTTTTTAAGTTTCCTTGCTCCTCAATGCTCCCCAGGGCTCCTCCCCTCGCGCACACAGACACACAGACTACACTTGGTGGTGGTGGGTGTGAGTGAAGCCTGGCGCCCTGTCACCATTTTTAGTGAAGTAGACAAACAGATCTTCAGTGCCTGCCAGTCATTCTAATTCTTCTGTTTCTAATATCGCTGCTACCCAAACATGCCACTTTACTACACACTAGTCTTAAAATAACCATTGGATCTTGGAAGTGACTTAAACCCAAGGGGAGGTTTTATATAAAATTACCCCAATGCCTGCCATCTCTAGAATTGCAGCGACTCTAGAGAAACACTAATCAAACTGCATTACATGAAATATTTTTAGGCACAGAATTTAATACAGGTTGACATATTTTAAAGAAAGTTGTCTCCTCAGGATGCCATAGGATACATAAAGCTTTCAGGGAAAAAGGCAGGAGACACAGAATACTAATCCTAACTCTACTACTAACTAGCTGTGAGACCTTACTGCAGACACTCCTGTTTTCTCAGCCCAAGATTCTTCATCTCTAAAATAAGAAGGCAGGAGCAAAGGATCACTAAGATTCTGTTCAGCTTTAATGCTCTAGAATGAGTCTACAAAAGAAGATGGGCGTGGGACGGGGATCCCAGAGAAATTTACATTTTAAAATATATGTATATATACATATACATATATATATGTATATGTATATGTGTGTGTGTGTAGAGAGAGAGAAAGAGGCATTGCTGCACTAAAGACTTTGAGGTGACCTTTCGTGAATCCCTCCAATTATATTGCCCCCAAAAAGATCTCTCTTGGCTGTTAACCTTCTCCCACATTTATTTGATTAATGCTTTGAAAATATCAAGATATTAGCATACAGTAACCAAGTATGGTCAAATGAATAAACAGCTATTTGAAAAAGGAAGTTTTTCTCTGGGTTATAAATAATGTGCAATTAAAGGCTTTTTATGGGGACAAGTAACTGCCATCTTTTGTAAAATCACTTCCAACCACTGAGACTTGGAAAGAATCTCTGTCTAGTGGGTACACTTGGCTCAAGACAGAAAATAAAATCTACTTAGGTAAAGGGTAAAGATATACTCTGACCCTTAGTGGGCTCTAGACCCAGTAGGAAGTGGGTGTTTAGCAGTGGTGTTAGTATTGACAGATTCTGGGGCTGATCAAGCTCTTTAGTCAGACAGAGTTAGGGATCAATAGCCATGTAAGCAAGATGCTGCAGGTCTGCTGATTTCTCAGAAATTGTACTCTGCAAAAGAAAAGTCAGCACTGTGATCAATCAGATGGTCCTTGAGCCCACTGGATGTGCAAGGCAGTGAAGACTCTGAGCACGAGAATGCAGACTCACCAAGGACAGGGTAGCCAGTTAGAGAACCAAACTTTCCCTTTAAATTCTGCCCAAGAGAAGGAGAAAGAAAAGGGAAGGACAGTGGAGCAGTCTCTACTCTTAAAGTACATGGAGATGTATAAGCCTTGAAGATGGGAATTCTCTAGAAGCGGGGAGAGTGTTCTGGGCAAGAAGGTGAACCATATGTTCTTATGAAGAAGCAACTACCCCCTTTGGCTTGGATTTTCACATCCACAGTGGAGCTGAGCGTCTAGCCACACAATGAAAAGTTACTTAATGACCCAGTATCCAGTGAGTTCCTGCATCCCTAAAGCAATGCTCTGTTGGCAATTTTCTAAGAGATGTAGGGTAGACCACCCACTTTGAAGGATTTCTTATGAGGAATAAGCTTATTAAGTCATCTGTAGGGATTTTCTCCTTTTATGGTCTGTAAAAGCTGAAGGAGATGAAATATTAATTCCTCTGGGTTTGATTTCATGACAGGTGCTGTTGGGCTTAGAGTATTTCTCAAACACTCTTCTAAAATCATAAAAAGTCCAACTATTTGTCCTGACTAATCCCCACTCGCCCACCCTAAAGTGATCCACACAGTTTGCATCACCAAAATGTCTTACCAGCACACAAAATTAAGAATTATGAAATGAAATATTTTTCTTTTCTTTTTTTTAAAGATTGTATTTATTTACTTATTCATGAAAGGCAGAGACACAGGCAGAGGGAGAAGCAAGCTCCCTGTAGGGAGCCCAATGTGGAACTCAGTCCCAGGACCCCAAGATCACAACCTGAACCAAAGGCAGGTGCTCAACCACTGAGCCACCCAGGTGTCCCTTTTTGATTTTCTATTGGATGAACTAATGATAAAATCTTATGTTGGACTTGTGCCCCAGAGTATAGTGAGAAAATCCATTGCTTTTATCCAAAATGACCTTCACATTCATGCTGAAAGGTAAGCCAGCAAGGCTGTGTATAGGAAATCATTACCCAAAGCGTGTTCCAGGGAACTCTAATAAAAAGTCTGGAAAACACTGAGTTTAGCAATGTTTAAACACATGTTCATATCACAAGTCATCTCGACACTTCGTGCTAGTTCATTGCAAATGTGTGTATGTGTGCATTTTGTGTGTGTGTGTGTGTGTGTGTGTGTGTGATAGGCCTGTGTGTTAGGCAATATTTAGAGCCAAGTTGGGCTCCCTGCTCAGCCAGGAGTCAGCTTCTCCCTCTCCCTCTGCCCCTCTCTCCCATACTCTCTCTCTCTGTCTCTCAAAAAAAAATAAAATCTTTTAAAAAAGAATGCCCTTTATGGAAGAGTAAAGAAATTCAGTTAATTAAATCTCAAGCATCGAGCACACACACACTTTAATACTCTGATAAAATGGAAGCATACATAAAGCACCTCTGTTGCATTCTGAGGCCGATGGTTGTCTAGAAGAAGAAGGAACTGTGTGGTTGTTTGAGTGGTGAGCTGGTTGGCTGCCTCTTACAAAATATTTTTATTTTGGAAAATACAGCTAATTTTCATTAAATATTATTTTGTTAACATGTAATGAGCTTGTTATTTTTAATGAGCTAATGAATATTTTTAAATGTTTCCATTTTAATTTCTAATGCAGTGAAGATTGATAGAAATGACACACACAAACAGAAGCTTAGCACATTGGCTAAGTGTTTGAGATATACTACCTCACTGAAGCTTCACAGCAACTTTCTGAATTCCCTGAGATCAACTCTAAATTGTCCTCACTTCACAGATGAAAAATCCAAGGCTTGGAGATGTGAATGATTTGCCCAACTATGTGGAAGGTGCTGTAAGAAAACTAAATAAGAATCGATTCTTAGTCCCCCACCTCCCATCACCAAAGATCTCTTTAATTTTCTCTTTCCTCTATGGACTCCAGGTTTTGAAAAGTTTTTATTTGCCATTTAATAACATAATAAATTTTGAAATACTAAAATTAATCCCTTCCTTGGGAGATCTTGAAGTGCTAGAGTCCCTGATTTGAACAGTTGAACACCTCATCTTGCAATTAAAGAAACAGAAGCTCAGAAAGGGTCAGTGATGTGCTGAGGTCACCCTGCTCCCATATGGAAGGGAAAGTACTATGATCAAGGCTTTAATAGTCCCTGTGACCAGTCCTTTTTCCACTACAAAATTCTGCCTCTGGTACATGCCCTAGTCACAGCGACGATTTGGAACCAAATCACCAGTAGGAGGAGACAAAATTAAGGAAATAATCATTGAAGTGGTTTCATGGCAGCTGCTTATTTACCCCAAGGGAAGGAGAGGGGAGATCCCCATTTTGATGCTAAGTAAAGGGCAAAACAAATAAATGACTTTTTAAAGGTAGATGAAACCCAAAGCAGATTAAAAATACATATAAAGATCATTCATGTGTTTATGGAGTAAAAGGTTCCCATATGGGGCTATGAGGTGGGCTGGGAAGCACACTGAATTGTGCCATCTTTCTCTTTTGCTGGAGCTTGCTTTACCAGATGACGCCATATCCTCCAGCCTGTTGTGGTAAGGGCCAGAGCAGTAGATAAAAGCTTCACATAGTAAATAGAATAGAAGCAGGACTTTCAAATACAAGGTACATTTGAGAAGTAGGAGAAACTCTTCCCAGGGAAAATTCAGGCCGATGATCTCCCATCCCATTCCCGGGCATCCACTAATCCTACTTCCTGGGGCCTACCAGGACAGCTGAAGGGAAGAGGAGAGGAGATGGGAGATAGCCATACATGTTTATTGACCATCTACTTATGGCTTCAGGCAGTGGAGTAGGATTTGGGAGAGGTGAACAGATTTATGTTCCAGCAACCACCTCAGGCAAAGTTCTGACTGTACCAAGAGGCCACAAAAGCATGGTGGAGGGCAGCCCCGGTGGCTCAGTGGTTTAGCACCACCTTCAGCCTAGGGCGTGATCCTGGAGACCCAAGATGGAGTCCCACGTCAGACTCCCTGCGTGGCTCCTGCTTCTCCCTCTGCCTCTGTCTCTGCCTCTCTCTCTCTCTGTGTCTCTCATGAATAAATAAATAAAATCCTTAAAAAAAAAAAAAAAACATTGGTGGATATGAATGCTGCCTTGGGAGTTAGACTGCTTGGGCTTGAAACCTGGCTCCTCCCATTCCTACTTATGGGAGTGCAGGCAAACTACTTGACTCTCTACCTCAGTTTCCCCATGTGCAAAATGGGTATAACTATACCTATCAAACAGGGTATTGTGAACATAAAACTATTTTGTGAATACTTAGAGAAAATATGGGGGAGCCTGAGTAGCTCAGTCAGTTAAGTGTCTGTCTTTGGCTCAGGTCACCATCCCTGAGACCTGGGATCAAGCCCCATGTTGGGCTCCCTGCTCATGGAGAGCCTTCTTCTCCTTCTCCTTCCCTCTCATGCTTTCTCTTCCTATCTTTCTTTCTCACTCTCTCTCCTTGAAATAAATAAAATCTTAAAAAAAAAAAAAGAATATATGTAATGCTCTTGCCCATGGTCATGGCTGGATAAATACTAAATCATATTACACTTAAGAGTAAACCAAGGCTCAAAGAGACTAAGAAACGTACCCAAGTACACACAGCTGAGAAGTCACTGAACTTGGCATTCTGACTCCATGACCCTTGTTCCTTTCCTGTTGAGGATGCTCAGGCTGAGCTGATGGGACATGAGACAAAAGCAGCCATCCAGGCCACAAGCCTCATTATCTTCCCTATCAAACACCCCATGAACATCAACCTGCGTATGTCTACCCATTTCCCCCAAGATCAGTGCTGGAGGCCCAAACCATCAACCTCCAGACACAAGTTCTGTGGCTCTCCTCTCTGCCCTCCGCTGGAATTTCCCAGAAGCCTGTCCTTCTCACACAAGCTCCAGGTGCACTGCGGTCACCAAATAAACTGAGGACTTCATGCAATTAAAGGACTTTCACTCCTCATAAACCACAAGGTGAGAACACTCGATCCAGAGATTAATTTCTCCAAGAGAAATTTCTGTTAGTCTTAACAGGTGACCAGGAATTTAAGGCCCTACTCTCTGTGTTGATTTTTATTTCATTTATTTATAAGTAAATCTTAGGCTCAGAAACATAAGTCTGATGGTCTGCCAGCTTTAAAATTGGTAATTTTAGAATCCCCCATATGTTTTACAGGGGTTCAGATACCAAAGAGGTAGAAGTCATCATTGTCATCATCACTATCAAAGCAAACACTCAAATATTTACATGTATCAAAAAATTCTAAGAGTTTTACATCTATTACTTAATGTAATTTTCAAGACCCCTTTTATGATAACAGGGGGTATCTATTGTTATTCTTCATTTATATGTGAAAGAAACTGAGGCACAGAAAATTTAAAGGATTTTGCAAAGCAGTCTTGTTCCAAAAATGCTTCCCTGGTGATGTAAAGGAGTTAAGCCAGTTTCCCCAAATCCTAAACTTGGGACACAGATCCACCATAGTCTTCCCAAACATGGCCATAGAGGTGACTCCTGCCCAAGCCTCTTCTTAAGTCATAAGAGATGATGAAATAGCTAGCTGAAATTTTCATTGGTTAATAATATTAAAAACTGCCAAAGAATCTCAGGATTCCTAAAGTTTTTGTTAGGTGAATGTCTACCCTTTGATATGACCATTAATAGAATATAAGTGCGGTTCTGTCACATGTTCACCTGGCAAGATGAATTTTAACTTTAGAGCAGGTAGTAGACTATAATGTTATTCCTAATCATTAACTTTCCTTCCTACAGAAGCATAAGGATGTCTCTCCAGCGTAAGGCCATGGAACTTGCAGTACCTGCCATGGGTGGAGTATACTTCCTCTCCAAGATCAGTGGGCTTGGCCATGCAACTTACTTTGGCTGATGAAATGCAAAGTAAGTAAGTGGCTTATTCCAGCTCAAGGCCGAAGCTCTAAGAACCATTATTGGATCTTACCGGCTTTTTTACTCCTTTCTTCTGCCCCAAGTGTAGCCTATCCCAGCCAGTTGTTGCTCCTTTAGCCTGCATCCAAGAACGAGGAAGGCTCTTGGAGCCAAAGCTGACCCTCATCAACTCATAACACGAGTGAGAACTACACCTTTGTCATTGAAAGCCACGGACACTAGGGATTTTTGCTTACAGGAGCATACCGTAGTGAAAGGTGATTGATAGAGAACAGGACCTAAAAATGACATTTTAAATGCTCGAAGATGCCGCCGAGCATCCCCAAACTACGTGAGGTTCTGCAAGCCACCCTGGGCTCCCCACTGTATTGAGAAAAACATAATTCTGTATTAAGGATAAAGCAACTGGACAAGGGTAAAGGGGCTGTAGGAAATAGAATTAGAACAAAGAACACATCAGAGAAGCAGAGTGACTAAGCAAAAGCCATCAACAAAGAAGGAAGGGCATAAATAATAAAGGAACACTATCAGTCAGTAACAAAGCATCACATACAAACTGTACCAGCAGCAATGGGGAGGGGAAGGGCAATGAGGAGAAAGCAAATCAGCATCCAGATGCCAAAGGGCTGCCTGAAAGATATCAAATAAAGACAAGACACATTAAAAATAATTTAGACAAAGAGACAGAGACCAGACAGTGGTGAGGGGAACTGTGAATGGTTTTGTCCTAAGAGAAAAAAAGAAAAAGTTTGATTCAAACATTGTTTCCTGCAGCAACTCCTTGGGGGAAAGAGCCAACAACATGCTTTCTTCTTGATATAATTTAAAGGACCTAGTTAAGATCCCTGCACTTCCTGGGACACTGCTACTTCTTTCAGATCTCTCTCTTCCTTCTCCCTCCCTCAAGCCCAGTAACATATTTATTCTGGTCCCTTCTTTCTCTGCTGGGCATTGTGAAGCCACGCCATGAGGCTCCAGTGTTTCACATTGGCAAAGCATAAGGAATATTAGATAATTTTAAGACCAACATGTATTAGAAACAGGCATTATGTACGTGGCCTGTCTTACGAGAGATTAGAACCGATGGCTATCTTTGTGGTGTGATTGCAGAGGGATTCTTTTTCCTCCCATACCAATTCTTTAGCCGTCTGAAATAAGAGCACTAAAGACTGCTTTCTTCACCTTAGATTTTAACATTTTAGGAGTCAGCACACTGGTTCATGGCGCATCCCTACCACATTGTGATTGGGTTGCACTGCTGCCGGAAGGTAAGTGCAGGGAGGCAGCACTTTTTCTGTGGGAAGCACCCCATTACAGTTGGGGGCAGCCCTCTCCAGATTCCTTTGCCCCCTGAGAGGGGCCACAAGCAGGGCCCTCTGCCCACCAGCCTTGCACTCTGGACCCTCACTACTCAAACTGTGCTCTGGGGGCCAGCAGCATTAGCATCACCTGAGAACATGTTAGAAGGGCAGGCTCCCAGGTCCTCCCACCCCCTAGGCCATTGAATCAGAGTCTGCATCTTTACAGGAACCCCAGATCATGTGCACATGAAAGTTTAAGAATTGCTGCTATAATTCCCACTCTTCCCCCCAAAGTCGGTGTATTGTGCCGTTGAGGTATGTTGCAATGAAAATACAAGCTGAGGCTCTCAGGTAGAGAATGCCAGAAATTTAGCTCTAACATTTATTAGTTACGTGACCTAGAGCAAGTCACTTGATTTCTTGAGCCTCAGTCTCTGCCTCTATACATTGGGTGTAATAATGCCTGTCTCAGAGAATTACTACAAAGGTCAAATGAAGTAAAATATGTAAACTATAGAGTAAATATTGATAGGTGTTTACTCCCTTGCTTGCTGGCCAAGGGCAGGTTTTGCTGACAGTTACGTGCCCAGGTGTGAGAAGCAGGATACAGATGTTTTGAGAAAACTGAAGCAGAGAGAAGACCCAGTCAGGATATTGGTCATGGGGAGACATTGGTTTACCTGAATGTTCTTATTTGGCCCTCTGTGCTCTCTACTCCTTGTATTTTAAAAAAGCAGACATGTACTCAGAAAGGAGTTGGATAGGTAGGAGTTGTGGCACACAAGGACTTACTTCCAGAACTTCCTGCCCCACAGCATGCTAATTATTTAGCAAATGTGAATAATTTAACAACTACACAGCTAAGTCTCTCAGAGTCACTGATTTTCATTCCCATCCCAGCACTCACAAGAAAATATAATCCCAAGTATATTTCCTTCTGCATATATTAAAGCTTCCCAACACGACATCTATAAAGGAATTACTGTACTGTATACAAATCATCTGTAGACAATAGATTTTTCACTAAAAAAAAATCATGTTAGGTTTCAGGACAGCTGGTGTTCTATAAACCTGAAATTTTTATTGATACAGAATTTCAAGCCTAGACTAACGTTGAGCTCCATTTCTCTAAATTTTCCTCCAGTAATGTTTAGCTGTTTCACTTTTTCCCCAGTGTGAATTAATTAAATTCTTCTTCTTCTGGAAAGATCGGAAAACACAGGCAACCCAGGACCTCTATCCACAGACCGATGTGTCTGATGCATCTTCACCTCTGTGCACACTGACCTTAGCAACCACAGGGCCTCCTCACGCCATGGGTATACGACATGTTGGTCCAGAAATACACGTGTTTCTTTGTGAGAGTCTTTTTGAAGAAGAATTCTGCTTATACAACATTAAACTACACTAAGCTAAAATGACTCCTTATCGCATCAACGTGGGATGCATTTAGGTCTCTGGACAGTTAATAAATATGATCCAAATAGGGAAATAATGGGGGTACCGTTGGGGGATGAAGAATGAAAGAGAGAATTTGACAGAATTATACCTCCTCCGTAGCAGGGCAAGATCTCATGCTATAGGCAATTAAACTTTCTTCCCTTCATTACCTAGAACTTGCAGCTTGAATCAACATAAGCAGCTTCCAGTCACCTGTTGCCCCATTACAGCACATGAGATGATGCCCACAGGCCCTCCAACAATCCTTACATCTCAGGTGCCTCCTTGCCATCATAAGTGATACTTGGGTGTCCAGCACCTGTGGAGTTCAGCATGTTTCCACCAATGACATATCCATTAACCTGACACTTGCAAACTGTTTGTCAAAACCCATCACACGAAAACTCCAAAGCTTAATAGATTTGCTCTCCTGTGTGTTTCCTGGAACAGCTTCAGCACAAATGTGTTTCATCTCTGGATATTTTCCACTTGAAAAAGTGTCTGTATTTTTACTGGGCCATTTTCTTGTATGGAGATGAATCCAAACCATCAAACTCTCAATGAATACTTCAAACTATCTTTTGAAAGTGCAAACCAATTTTTAGTTCATACAGATACCGCTGGAAGCAAGAGCTAAGGAATCAGAAGACAGATCCTACACACCCAGCATTGCCATTTGCTGGCTGCGTGTGCTTGGGCAAGGCTACATTTCACCTCTCTGGCCTTGTTCTTCTCATCTGTGATGTAGATATAATAACATATGCCCTATACAAGGTTGACCGAGTGAAACCACACAGGTAAAAGAAGCTATGAAATGCAATATCATGTCTTGAAGTACCACGCCAGGCAACTAGTAAACACTATTGCTGACTGCTTCTTGAGGCTCAATCCTTTTGAAATAGAGGAAGTAGGGAAAAAAGAGGAAGTGGACTCTCTGGTCAGATTCTACTTCATTGTTTCAAATAAGAGCCATAATTATTGTAGTATAATTTGGGTTATGATGATCTTAATCTAGCAGCAAGGCAGCTTCAGATTATTTCCTCAGATCCATACTTGACTGTTAACCATGTTCTATGGAACAAGTACACCTTTCTGAACCACCTGGGTCTTGAAACTTGGTGGATTTCATCCAGAAATCAATTTGGAATGATTTATCAAGAAACTTAAGACTATTTATCTTTTTAAAAAAGAATATATTTTTGTTCCAATAATTACTATTTTAAGGACACTATTCTACATAAGATAAAAAGATTTTAGCTACAGAGATGTTTGTGCCAGTGTAATTAACAAGAGCAAAAAATAGGAGGGATGATCAAAATGTTTAACCATCATAAATCTTCTTTATTCACTGTATGCTATGATTTAAGATGCTGATTTGGATTATAATTCAATAACATAGGGAAATAGTTGATCAAAATATTAAGTAAAATAAAAATTAGGATACTGAAGTGTATGAATATTCTATCTTGATTCTATGCACAGGAAAGAAAGACTACTTGCCAAACTATTGCCAACAGTCACGCTGGAATGAAAGTGGGTAAATTTCAGGGTACCAGGTGCTTCACTCTTGAGAGTCTGACTCTTGATTCTGGCTCAGGTCATGATCTCAGGGTAGTGAGATGGAGGCCCAAGGCAGGCTCCATGCTGGGCGTGGAGCCTGCATGAGATTCTCCCTCTACTTCTTTGTTCCACCTCCAAAAAAAAGTAGGTAATTTTCATTTTTAGCTTTTATTTCCTTTAATGTTTATGGTTCATTTTCCAGCTTTCCTCTATTTCTCAAATTTGCTTTAACATTTAACTTATTATTTTGTAAATAAATGAAACCTGACACATAAGACCATGAGGCTGAAATTGATAAAAATCTAAAGTCATCTGTTTCAATGTTACAAGATCTGTGCTCTCACAGTAGTTTCAAAGTAAAGATCTGCATTAAAATAACTGACAGTTTTGGGATCCCTGGGGCAGGGGTTTAGTGCCTGCCTTTGGCCCAGGGCGCGATCCTGGAGATCTGGGATCGAATCCCACGTCGGGCTCCCGGTGCATGGAGCCTGCTTCTCCCTCTGCCTGTGTCTCTGCCTCTCTCTCTCACTGTGTGTGTATCATAAGTAAATAAAAATTAATATAAAAAATAAATAAATGAAATAACTGAAGTTTCAAACAAGAAATCACTAACAAAAGACTATGGCTAAACACATGGAATCCTGATTCCTGTTTCCACACACCACGCCCTGAAGTGACGGGGCAGGGTATGTCCAGTGTGACATAGAGATCAGAGTAGCTGATTATAAACTGTGCTGAAAGCAAAGCTCCAACGAAGGGGCCAGTAGTAATAAGCATGGCTCAGTGTTTATGAGATTCATCAAAGCTATGTAAATACAGGCATCTGAAATCCTACGAGTGTGAACTGGCTTTTACAGTGATGTTATGCTTGGTCAGAAGGCTATCTTGGCATGAAATAATTCCACAGAAGTGAGAAATACATTTGTCCTCCCATCAGGCTCACAGTGACCTAATACATTGGAAGGCTAATGAATTTTTCAAAGTGTTTTAAAAGCCAGTTCTGGGATGGCATTTTGATCTGCATCCACCACAGTGAGTTTATGTCTGGATTTTTCTTAGAGTGGAGCCAAGAGAGCTGGAGCTTCAGGCCAGAGTCCAGGGATATCCGCCAGGAAGCAAGTACACGATCAGTTACAGACCAATGAAGTTGCTTTGTTCCGTACATGGCTTTATTATGTTAGAATCTTACAAAGCAAACTCACAATTAAATAACAGAAGAAATATTCAGCTAGAGAATAAAATGTTCCTTCCCGTTTATCTTTTCCTATAACTATATGCATTTCCTAAGACCATGCTTTCAGTTGCCTACGATCTAGAAAGAAAGAAAACCAGAGTTCTCCCAATACTTGGTAAATACTCAAAAGATAAAATCTGAATCAAATTTTAAGCTTGTGTTAATCCATAAAAAAACTGAAGTACTGTTCACTTTTCCCTGAAAGAATCCCCTCCAAAAGGCAATAGCTCTGAAAGTCCATTTTCACAATAGCTGCCAAAGGGTGAGAGAATCCTACCTGGTATTTGGGTCGGGAGATGCCCCACGCAAACCAAGCAAGGCTGCTAAGGGCCAGGGGGCAGATGGAAGTGTTAAAGCAGCAGAGATGTAATAACGTACAACATGATGACTACAGCTAACACTGCCATGCCATATATAGAAAAGTTGTTAAGAGAGTAAATCCTAAGAGGTCTCATCATAAGAATAAATCTTCTCCCTTTATTCTTTTTTCTTTTTATTGTATCTATAAAAGAAAATGGTATCAGTCGAACCTATTGTGGTAATCCTCTTACAATATAGTAAATCAAAGCTCATGCTGTATGACTTAAATGTATACAGTGATGTATGTCAATTATTTCTCAGTAAAAATGGGAAAATGGGGGAAAAAGAAGCAGAGAGTTTGGTTGGCCAAAGAGCAACTTGTCCCCTTGCCTCCCTAGAGAAGGGTCCAGGGACACTGCCTTCCCTTGGAGCAGACAGCATGTGTCCTTTCAGACATACCCACGGCAAGGGAGCGGATGATCTGTGCACCTGCTGTGACACTTCTGTCTTTCCGGAGCCAGGTGCTGATCTGGCCAGCACCACCGGCCACTTGTTGGGGAAAATGTCTATGACGAGTGCAAAGGTGAACAAAACACTTTTACATTCAGGATGAACTTCTGCTTTTTCTCTTTTTTTACATTTTGGGGAGCAAGACACAAGCATGCACATTTCTCTTTTGCACCTTCAATTAATTGATTGATAATGTTCACAACAAAACAACTGGACCTTACTGAATTGATGGGCATCTTCTTCTTCTTCTTCTTCTTTTTTTTTTTTTTTTGACAAAAGCCACTTATTCTAAAAGTCCTGTTTTATTTTTTGTTTTATTCTTTTTATTATGAGAGAAAGAAATGCTCTCTGGGAATGGGAACTCTCCCACAAAAACCTTTCAAATAATTGAAAGTCTATCAGCCACCCTTCCCTTTTGGACTGTTCTTAGGGAATTATTTTACAGGCTCATGGTCACTGCTGCAACTTTTTTGTGGAGTCCAGAACCAGAATTAATTCTCAACTCAGGATGGGAGCAGGGAGCGGGATTTCTCGTACATTCTACATGCCACAAGCCTATTTCTGCCTCCTCACATCAGGCTCACATTTTTAGCACCATCGCCCTCCCTCCTGACTCATGATCGCTTGTTATAAAAACCATGACATTTCACATATCTGGCTTCCCTTAAGAACGAGGTCTCCTGTGCAAGCACTTTTCTGGACAACCAAAGCTTACCCTCCATGTGACAATTCCTTTCTATTTTTTTCTGTTTTAATTAATCTGAATGAGAAATTTTTCTTTTCTTTTTTTAAGATTTATTTATTTATTCATGATAGACACAGAGAGAGAGAGAGAGAGAGAGGCAGAGACACAGGCAGAGGGAGAAGCAGGCTCCATGCCGGGAGCCCAACGCAGGACTCGATCCCGGGACTCCAGGATCGCGCCCCAGGCCAAAGGCAGGTGCTAAACTGCTGAGCCACCCAGGGATCCCCTGAATTAGAAATTTTTCTGAAACTGCTTGCACACCCCCACCTTTGTCCTTAAACAGGACACTGTGCTTAATGGTCTTTCTTCTTTGATTATTCATGGTTATTACTGTGGCCATCAATGATGTACTTTACGTCACTGATGTTACAGCCCCAGACACCGTGCAGATGCTTAGTACTATTAACCCTATCCCAGATGAAATGGCACTTAGCGAGGGCCTGGGTCTGCTTCTGATAAGTTCTGTTTGATTTTGGTTTTATTTGTGCAATTCCTCCATTGTAAGTTACCAGAAATTACAGTCTTTGGCAACCTCTTCTTCCATCACCGTGCTTTGAGAAAATCAAGCTTGTGAATATTTTGTCAAAGTACAAACTAAGTGATGATGATGATAGAGAGAGAGAGAAAGAGAGAGAGAGAGAGAAAGCTAACATTTGTGAATCTTTGCTATGTTTCCAGCATTGCTCTTGAGTGTTTTACACAAATAGGCTCACAAATAGGCTCAGGGATAGAGTTTGGGGGATTTTCCTATGAGGAAAGAACTAACTTTAAAGATATGCTTTCTTTTTTAAAATTTATCTATTTGAGTATAGTTGATGCATAATGTTACATTAATTTCAGGTATACAACATAGTGATTCAACAGCTCTGTACATTATGCTGTGCCCACCACTAGCTACGCTTGTGACATAGTTATGCAT
Organism: Canis aureus; assembly: GCF_053574225.1. NCBI lineage: Eukaryota > Metazoa > Chordata > Mammalia > Carnivora > Canidae > Canis > Canis aureus. Next base: position 82,334,788 of record NC_135611.1, on the reverse strand, counting down.
ATGTCACCACACACCACTATTACAATACCACTGACCGTATACTCTGCTGCACCTTTTATTCTCATGACTTATTCATACCTGCACTGGAAACCTGTACCTCCCACTCCCCTTCACCCACTTTGTCCATCCCTCCAATGCCCTTAACATCTGGCAACCATCAACTTATTGTCTGTATTTATAGGTCTGACTCTGCCTTTGGTTTGTTTATTCACTTGTTTTGTTTTTTGGTTCCCACACATGAGGGAAATCATATAATATTTGTCTTTCTCAGACTGACCTGTTTCACTTAGCATAACACCCTTTAGGTCCATCCATGTTGTTGCAAATCACACAATCTCATCTTTTTTATGGCTGCATCATATTCCTCTACACACACATCTTTATGTATTCATAAAGATATGTTTTCAATAGTCAGTTTTGGCTGCCTAAGGGAAAGCTGATCTTGCATAATTCTACCTTTCAAGGGACTTAAGGTTGGCTGAAGTCGCCAGATGAGTGAACTCCAGAAACAGGAAGTGCTGGGTCTACCACTCATTGCAACCTGGGTTTGGGAAGGATGTTCTTCTATGCCTCACCACTTCTCTCTGTGTTCCCCCCCCTAAAATCCTTTTCTCCTTCTTTTTTCTCCTAGCTTCCTTCCAATTCCACTTCTACCTCCCCTCTTTTCCTTCTTTTCCTTTCCTTCACTCCTATATATGTCTTAAATATAGCCAGCAGTTTCAGGGGTGCTGCTAAGCCTGAAGACTCAAGAACAAAAAGCAGACTTGGTACTACTGAGAACTGTGTCTGGACTCCAGCTCTTTTCCTCTTTAGCTATGTCATTGGGGTGAGTCACCCCACTGAGTATGATCAATCGATCAATCAGTCAATCTGTCAAACTAATCCTTAAGGCCTCCGGCAAGAGGCCTATGAAGAAATCTGCAAAACCAAAAGTTGTGCCAACAACCTTGACAGTAAGGGACAATTTCAAACTTTCTTTTGAAATGTATTCTCTTCTTTAAAAATTCACTAAATTCCCACTATATTTCTGACCATTGTAAAAGCCAATCACATGCCAATTTTCCAAATAGTTTATCTATCTTTTATATTCCTTTTGTATGGGTATACAGTGAGAAATGTCTCCCAAATTGTTCAACCAAATCAGAGACGGCTGAGCGACATACTTTTCTCATAGCGGGTTCTCAATAATATTAGTTGATTACTCAGTTGTCCAGAGGGTTTTTAATATAAAGTGGTCAACACAAAGAAATAAACCTCTCTCAGGTCAAAGTGGACTTACCATCCACTCCTCCTATAAACCTGTCAAGTTGTTCACTTTTAATTTAAAGGGAATGAAGTGTTCCAGGAGATCAGGTGGGGAGAGGCACTTAGGCTATTAGAAGAGAGTCCTGGAATTGGAGTCAGCTGATCTGGGAGCAAACTCTAGCTCTGCTTTTCTTCCTTTTTTTTTTTAAAGATTTTATTTATTTATTTGAGACAGAGAGAAAAATAGTAACAGAGATAGCAAGAGAGAACACAAACAGGTAGAAGAGGGAGAAGCAGGTAATGCGGGGCTTGATCCCAGGACCCTGAGATCATGACCTGAGCCAAAGGCAGACACTTAACTGACTGAGCCACCAGGCACCCCACTATCTCTGCTCTTCATTGGCAGTGGGAAGTGGGCAAACTTCCTGACTTGCTAAGGCTATTTCCTCAACTGCAAAAGGAGAATAATATCTACCTCCCAAGACCATTGTTGACATTCAGTGAAAAAAAAAAAAATAAGCCAAAAAAACAGATCTCTTAGGGGGAAGACAGATATTCACCAAATTTTAGGCAAGCTAAAAAAAAAAAAAAAAAATCTAACAAGTAAGAATTGTCCCAGGGCACTTGGTTGGCTCAGTGATTGAGCGTCCACCTTCAGCTCAGGTCATGATCCCAGGGTCCTGAGATCAAGTCCCACATCAGGCTCACCAAAGGGAGCCTGCTTCTCCCTCTGCCTATTTCTCTGCCTCTCTGTGTCTCTCATGAATAAATTTTTAAAAAATCTTTAAAAAAAAGAATTAAGAATTATCCCTGTATCTGTGCAATGTCAGTAGGGCTTCCTTGCTCTCTTGTCCACCAGTGATCCCTTTCATGTTTTTCGTACTATGGATACAGATCACGTTCTCATCCTAGGACATGAACACCTGCAACAGCCCTATGGAGAGGAGTGCTAATTTTGTTCTCATTTTATAGATGAGAAATCGAGACTCATCAAGGCTAAGTAACTAAGACTGCCTGACCAGTAAATAAAACTGGCAAAGTGAGGCTTTGAAATCAGGCATCTGGCTCCAGGGTCCACACCATTAGCCACCATGCCATACTGCATTTAGGGGAAAGAAGGGATGGGGAAGACAAGAGGATCTCCAAGCTTCCTCCAAATCCAAAAATACTCTGTGAAACTCTTCCCAAATCTTCCTACTTAGGCTTGGCAGCTTCTACCATGGGCTACATCCTGGGCTCCAGGCTCAGGTTACAGCAATGTGTGATTACTGCTGCTTCCCGGGAAGGCATCAGTCCTTAAGGATGAGAACAAATACACAGTTTTGATTGTGTTGACTGATGCCTGATTTCAACTACTTGTTTTGAAGCTCTCACACAATATTTGCAATCACAAAAAAAGCTAATTCCTAAAAGTGAGTACATAAACCCTGAATTACACTAGACCTGTTGCCAAAACATGTTCATGGTAATAAACATTATTGTAAAATGTATTTATTTATTCTTGCCAGGGTCCAAAAGAATAAGGTACTTGTAATTTAAAAAAATAAAATTAAGCAAAAAATCACATTAAAACAAGTTATAACAATGTAGAAACTAAGCAATAAAAATAGGAAAAACTTACTACAAAAACACTAGGCTAAGGGGGTAAGCATCAATATAGCTTTGAGCTTCCTGACAGCCAAAGCAAGAAGTGAAAAATAAAAATGCATGGAGCCAAAAATATGCAATTTTTCTGGACACCATCATTTCCAAAAGACTCTTGCATCTTAGGCTAATAAGAGCACCTGGGTAAGTCTGGTCACATCCCTGAGAGTTAGATGAAGTGGAGGACCATGATCATGCTGGTCAGACAAGGAGTCTGCTTCTGGACAATGCATGGGTTTATCCCATGCATGAGGTCTGCAGTGTCAGGGTTGGGCAGAAATACTAATGAGACTAGTCTGGAATGCCTTGCACTTTTCCTCCCAAGGACTCTGAAAAGCCAACCTCTCTCATGAAATTAGTACTGGTCCAGAGGAAGCAGAATGGGCTGGGCAGACTTGGTGAGGTAGTTGGGATTGGGGAAGTATAATTTATAGTCTTTGAAGTACACAGAGGAGGATTTAAGGCACTAATAAACTCTGTTTGCTGATCTACCCAATGTGATTTTGTAGAGGCTTTTAGTGGCCCATTCCTTTCCTTGCCTCTTTACAATCCATTCATGCTTTGATTCAACCAGTATTTGCAGATTCCAAACCATCATGCATAAAAACTAGCCTCATTAGTTTGTAGTAACATTTTGTATGAGGTACACACTTTGTGCAAAGTGCTGGATGGCACTCGACCTTAATGTTTCTCCCCTCCTTCTAATAAAAGAACCTGGGTTTGCACATACTGTCACCAGCCCTTCGTCAGATTCAAATCATGAGGAGTTTGCACCTGCCCATCCATTTATTAATTTGTTCTTTTTAAAATTCAAATTTAGCCAACATATAGTACATCATTAGTTTCAGATGCAGAATTCAATAATTCTTCAGTTGTGTATATCACTTCTTAATTTTTATTGAGTCACTATAACGGGTTATGATTTGTGCAAGGCTCTTGCCCTACGTTTTCATGCATTCTAAAAACACTTTGCTCTTTTTGTGTCTAGCACAGGCATGGCTCACAATCCCAGGAAGCATCTGAAGCCTGTTGCAGCTCCAAAGCTTTAGATGCTAGAATAACAGGCCAATGTGTTTGCTCCTTGTCTACCTCCTGGTCCCCATAAGCTGAGAGAATGTCCTCCCTCATCTCTCTCTAAGGAACAGGCTTAATTACTCCCTGACAGGAAATGAAGGAAAGAAGATCTGCATGCAGCAATTCATTAATTGCAAGCTCCAAACTGATAGCCTACTCTGTATCTTAATGGAGGTCATCACAGCATTGACAAAACCAAAGAGAATTTCTGTCTATTCTGCGACACTAAGTGTTGCTTTGCTAGTCTTCATTTTGCAAGTACAAGTTGTGCAAAGTGAGAAAGATCTTTGTGAGCATGAAAGGAATCCCTCATCTGGTGACCCCATGATGCTTATACCATCTGCTGCCCTGATCCCCTCGCCAAAGTGAATGATGCCATTCAGATTTATTTGGACACTGGCAAACCAAACAGAACAATCAAACAGAGCAACGGGTGAAAGGATCTCTAGGTGACATAATTGGAAGGCTCTTTGTACTTCATTAACGATAATACAGCATGATTAACTGCCAAAACAAACAACTTACTAACCATCAGGCATTACACTAGGCCCTGATATAGGTGGTGAACAAAACCACACAGAGACCTGTTTTTTACTCTGATTCATCAAACAAACATGCCCAATAGAGATATAATGACAAGCTGAGATAAATGATCTAAAGTCATTACTCAAAACCCAACTTATACCCATGAAGTGAAAGAGATGGAGTGGGAAGAGTTCTTTCAGCAAGACTTCCCTTCTTTACCTAACCTGAAGGAAAGGTAGGAGTTATTTATATCAGGTAGGAGGAGAAGCCCAAAGAAGCTGGGGAGCACACTGGGTCAGATCCCAGGATACTAAATGCTCCTTTCCTAAGAGCAATAGAAGCGTCATGAGGTTTACAGAGGTGCAAAAGGTGCTTTCATGATTATCTCTCTGGCAGCAGTGGGAGAGTGGTTTACAGGAGACTGGTGAGCCCACCATTACAGTCATCCAGATGACTTAGTGATGCCTGGGATAAGGTGGGTGGGGATGAGGTGGAGGAGAAGGAAGTTTCCAGCTGGAGGAACCAGATGGATAGTAATGCCATTCGCTGAGGTAAGGAACTGCAGAAAATGACCAGCTTGGGACAAATGGAGGGAAGCAGCCACTGTTCCAGGCTCTGTGCTGAGGGCTGTAGATATAGTATTTCAGCTTTACAACAAACCTGCAAAGTGGTATCAATATCCCATTTTTCAGATTAAAAACCCAAAGACCGTGTTATCAGGTTAGTTTTTCCAACCCAGATTTTGTGGGTCTGATTTTTCAGAGCAATCTAGTACCCAGTTTGCCTCCCAGGATCTTTTCTGGAGAAATGCTACCTTCTCCTGGAAACCAAAGCTCAAAGACACAGGGGTCAGCCAGAAATGGATTTGGCACATTGCCAGAGATTCTGAGTAGGCTACTTTAGACTTGGGGCAGGGAAGCCATGTATGATTGCGCAGGTTGTGTACTGCACAAACCCAGAGGGTGCCAGTCATATCAAACTCAATGTGAATGCTGCCTCCTGAGTATGTCAGTCCTGCCCTTCCCTCATTTCTTTTCAAAGATGACTCCAAACTCTATGACTCTACCATAATCCCCAGGGTCCAAACAGAATCAGTGACTAAGGCAATATGCACTTCACTTCTCTGGTCCCCAGATGTTCTTTCCCTTTTCACAGCATTCATCCAGACCCAGGTAGTTCTCCCTCACCCTTTTGTCTGCTCAGCTAGCACTCCAGGGAGGAGTCAATGTACAAAGAGTGACACCTCCATCACCAAGCCACCATTGCTTATAGGAGCTCTGTAGACCAGCACACCAAACCCCAGACAAGGTTAATATCTGCCTAAGTAAGTGCGACAAAAGAAATAAGCAGGTTATACCATAGCTGTCATCTTTTTACCCAGTTAACATAAAATATTCCCAAGTCATTCATTCAACGGTGCCCTTGCTCACCTAATCACGTCCTCTAAGACCCAAGGTGCGATCTGAATGACAGTGACCACCAATTCTTTACCTTTGAAGCAGACCAATCCACTGTGAGATTTTACACCGAAAAAAGTCTGACTCTTCTCCATGGACCCTGGGGCTAATAATCCACAGGTCCGGGTCTGAGAGCTCTAGATGTGAGAAATGGAGCTGACTCCAGGGCTAAAGCAAGCAAGGGCTCTTTTCTCCTTGGATTCCTGAGTCTCCTTCCTGCTCACCAGTGCTCTGGCAAAGTCTCAAGTGCACCAACCCTGGCTTATGATGGGGAGGGAGCTGATCCCGTGGGCTGTGATCAGAATGAGCTCAGCACCCCAGAGGAAACTGCTCTGACAGCAGCTCCATCTCCATCGCTACTCCTCACCACAGTGGGCCCTTCAAAATATCTGCAACGGCCACTTTAAAGACGCTTTTTGTTGACATGTCTAACTTCTCTTCTTGTAAAGGAATCAAGAGTATGTTCCTCCAACTTCCAATCCAGATGATGACTCTGCAAACACTGCCGTGTTTCTCTTTCTTTTTAAAAGCCTCATCTCCTCTACAACTTAAATGTGGTTGTTCTTTTATGGTTCTGAATGTGCTTTCTTGGTCTTTATACCACGTACCACGGAATCTAAGTTGACATTTAGGTCACCCAGAATTTTTCTGCTCTACAACGCCATGTGCTGACTAATACCCACTGCAGAACAAAGCCCTTCACCTGCAGCTGTCTCTGCGGGAGGGACAGATGCGTTCCTCACACTGTAGTGGTGATCCTATCTCCACCCTGTCTTTGAAAAACGCATTCCTGAGACAGAGATGTGCCCTGGATCCTTCCAGTGGCAGCTGACACTCCTCCATCCCCCAAGGCTGGCTAGTGATCTATATCTGAGGGCATGTGGATGGTAGTGACCCCCACCCACCCACCCATTAGCAGCTGCTTGCATTTCATCAGCTGCTGGGGTCCAGGCAGTGGGAGGGGCTCAGTAGCCAGGCTACCGAGTGTGGGGACCTTGGTTTCCCACCAGCCAGAGCCCCAGGACTCTGATTCTTCTTTTAATTTGTTTCTTCCCCCACCCACTGCCACCCCCAACAAAGTTCATTGGAATTTGGACCATTTACTGCCACCATGAGGTCATCTTGGCCTGAATGCTTTTCTGAGCTGACCACTATGACATGGTAGGACATTTCCCAAATTGCAGCCTAAGGCAGGGAGCCCTCATTCTCTCCCTCCCTCAATTTTTCTTATCATAGAAATGCTACAACTAAGAATAACTAAGACACCACCAAAGAAATGGCATAACTAAAAATGGAAAGCATAGCTAAAACTTCAGGATGAGCCTAGAACTATAGCATTTGATCTCTGCCCCTATTCCAGCTCTGAACGGGCAGGTGGAAGCAAAGCCAGGTGGGCACTAGCAGAAGAAAAAGAAAACGGGTTTTTATCCTCATTTCGAGTTCTAGCAGTGAGTGTACAGATCAGAAACATAGCTGAGTGCTCACATCAGGGGAATGCACCCAGGTAAAAAGCATCACTCTTTGATCAGCTCTCTACTGTCTCGGGGGTCTTGCTCTCCTACTGCTTACTCGACTGTCCTGACAATTAACCTCACTGGGTTAATTTCCTATCTGTCATTCTGTATTTGTCAAGAGGTGCCATTTCAGGAGACCACGCTCACAGTAAGTGACCACTTCTCTTGCTGCCCTCCACCGTCAGCTAAGGTTTTTTACCAAGAAGATCTAAGCACCCAAGCATGTCCTAAGCAGGCAAAAGGCAGGCCCTCTAGAGAAGCATTTGAGTGCCAGGAGGCAATCCTACTGAGGCCACACTTGGGGGTCTGCTTTTGCCATTTCTGATGAATATAGCATATTCTCAGGAAGGAAGGGTGTGTATTGGAAGGAGAGATTTAGGGAAAGAGGGATGGAATTATGGCAGTGAATCTGCCTTAGTTTAAGGATCAGCAGGAGCAGACAGGGATGAAAGAGAATTGACAGCATGCTCCCCCAATTTCAACAGACAACAGACATAAGCTCCAAACTACCTGATAAAACTAAAAAATGTCCCTTCCGCCTCAAAGATTTCTGATCAACACCAGGGCCTGGGGGTACCTGCATGGCTCAATGGTTGAGCATCTAACTTTGGCTCAGGCCGTGATCCCAAGGGTCCTTGGATTCGGGGTCCTGGGATCGAGTCCTGCATCAGGCTCTCCGCAGGGAGCCTGCTTCTCCCTCTGCCTATATCTCTGCCTCTCTCTCTCTCTCTCTCTCTCTGTGTGTGTGTGTGTATGTGTCTCATGAATAAATAAAATCTTTAAAAAAAAAAAAGAGGCCTGGCCTAGAATGGGAGAGCTTCTTCTCGCCTCACAATGACAGATGAATAATAAATGCTCCTAGTCAAAAGGAAAAAAAGAAGCACTCTTTCTTCAAAGTTTTGATCACTGGAAATTTTATCCATGACTAGTAGTTACTCCATTTTGCAGCTTAAAATTTCTATAGTCTATTGGAATTAGCTAGTTCCAAAGATGGTGAGATTATGTTAGGACTTTGGAGAGGACATGGACTATTTCAAACTATTAAAAGATACACATCGTGACTACAAAATATCAAAGCGAGAAGTCAAGTAGGTAGGAAAGAAACCTGCCAGCTAGACTTTTCAAAGGTATCATGCGGATAAGTCTATATTAACTTCTGATGGAAAACAGCTTAACCATAACACCTAAATTCTAACTAATTCTGGTCTAATCAGGCTTAAATAAAAGCCAGCATAATTTTCTTCTCCTTAAAATGTTTCCCAAAGTATTAGCCTGATATTTTTAATAGTACTCATTTACTATGAATATACTTCTCACAAATGAATGTCATAATAATTGACTTAATTTTTTCCTCCAAAACAAAGATTATCTATCCTCTAAAGCAAAAGGTTATCTACTACTAGAGTTAATGTAGTAAATTAAGTAAAAATTTTATTTACTTAGAAAATATCATTTGTCAGGGGAAATGTGACACCAAAAGTGAACAAAACATCTTTTCTGTGGTTGAATATGAAAGACTAACTGTAATCTCTAGCAAGAAACCTATTCAAAGAAAAAGCAAAATTAGCAGTAATTGTTCTTCTGGCTAACACAGGAAACTAGGAGCAGTATTTCAAGCAACCACTTCTTTTTCCTGTCTTTTTTTTTTTAATGATGTAGAGCAAATTGCTCGTCTAATGAAGGGACTCGGTAAATAAACTTACCCATTACTTTCAACTGATTGCTCTGAAATAGGAGATTTTTCCATTCCAGCAATTGTTCTTCTGAAAGGAGGCAAATCTCTTGCTCACATCAGATAACACAATCTAAAGGTTTATTGCTAAAATACATGTTTCAGGAGTGGAACACAGGAACACAGGCATGATCTAAATCTGGATGTATCACTGGTCATTCATTTTTACCCACCAACAAAATAAGTAAATAAGTTGGTACGATGGACTTTCCTTTTTGACCATTTCTCACTCAATGTTAGGTAAAAAAAAAAAAAAAAAAAAAAACAGAGAGCTTACCTACACTATCAGAAATGTATCCAATTTCTGAAATCACAATTTTCCTTCATATACTCAAGTAAAACTATAAGGAGGTCAGCCATAAACACAGAAATGACCACATGACCACCAACTTTCTCAATTCTGAAATCACCACAAACATTTGACTCTCTGGGAGACTTAAGGTAGAAAACAAAACACTTACCTTAGCATTAATCAACTCTAATGGTCTTTCGAAAGACAGAGTTAAATCATTGTAAGATTCACACCTGAGTCTACACTTTGTTGCGCAAGCATAAATAAGTTACTGTGATAACCCTGCAAATAGCCTGCCTTGTGATCAAGATGTCACCTTAATGCAGACTTTGTATTTTGTCTTCTATGAAGGTTTAAAGGTTAAAGGCATAATAAATTATGCATTTCCTCCTATGCCAGGCCCATGAAAGGTACTTTCACTGTTCATTAAAGACATTGCTTCTAAATGAGCAGAGGCTTTTTCCTAAGTATGGAAACAGAAACACTTCCATTATGTTTATTACTGCTCTGCTGGAAAGCCAAAACAGTTTGGAATTAGGAAGCTGCTAGAATCTGTTGTTCCAGAATGTGTAGCAACTGTCAACACACACAATAAAATTACAGTTCACTCTTTGGGCAGCACATGGGCCAACATGCTGATCTCCTCACTGGAGAACAATAGTCTGGCAAACCGCATATCATCAGCAACAGTTGGGTCTTCTCCCTTCTGCCTCTGCCCAAATGACAGATCTGAACAGGGGACCGAGAGACAGGATTCACACTGGAGCATCCCTCACTCCTGCACTGGAGCAAGCTCATTGTGAGGGCCGCCCGGGTGAACTGCGCATTTGCCCCACATACCTTTCCTAGCCAGCACTCTAACTTCTGCCTTAGCTTTGCCACCGCCTTCTGCTGAAGTATATAGTTCTAAGGGATCCTTCCTCCCCCACCCCCCCACCCCCCACCCCCCACCCCTTCACACTTACACCTACTGCATCTGCAGAGGGCTGGGCTCGTTTTGGAAAGGAGCACCACACCCATTAACCCTCCAGGCTTCAGAAGAAAATTGCAGGTTGGCTAGATCCCCTCCGACCTCAGGCCAAAGAACCGAAGCTGGACACACAGAACCCAACTTCTGCCTGGCTGAGCACCCCCCCCCCTCCCCCGCTCAGCACTTCACCTGCCTTTGGGGAAGGATTCGGGAGACAGGCTGCCAGCTGTATGGACCAGAGTTCCAGAGATTCTTTCCAGCGGATAGCCCGCACACACTGACAACTAAGTGGCAAAGTTGTTTCTTCCTTCTCTGCTGCAATGCCCTTTCCTCTTATCAGCGAGCGCGCGCGCACACACACACACACACACACCCAGGCACACACGCACGCACACAGCCTTGTTCCGCCAACTTACCAGTTTAGATTTGGCGCGTTGCAAAAATTCTTCCATGTCTTCCCGAGAGGTTTGGGCGAGGGGTACCCAGCGGGGTGCAGAGGAAGATCTCCGCCCCGCGGAGAGAAGCCGGGTCTCGGGAAACTGGCCGGCGGGTGCGCAGCGACCGCAGCTCCCTCCTGCCGCTCAGAGGCGGCTGAGGCTGTGGCTGCGCCCTCGGCTGTCGCCTCCCAGGGCTCCCCGCCCCACCCCCGCGCCCCCGCCGCCGGCTCCGGGCGTCTGACTGCCCTAATAAGGAAAGTGGGTGTGACTCCCGGGAGCCCCAGGGCGCGCCCCGCGCGCGCACTGGCACGCGCCTGCGGGGCCGGGGCTCGGAGCCGGGGCTCGGGGCCGGGCGCGAGGGCGGGGGCGTTGGGGGATGGCGAGGGGCTCCTCCGCCAATCGCTGGGCCCCGCTGCGGCCTCCTGACGTGGCGCGCCGAAAGATGCTGCAACCATGGACAGCGCCCAGAAGTGCGAGCCAAGTGCGAGGGGCTGCTGCATAGGGAGGCTCTGCCGCAGGCACCGCCGTCAGCCAGGGGAGGTGGGAAGGGGGAGCGGGGGGGGTCCCCAGAGAGGCCCCCTCCTCGGCCAGCGCCTCCCTGGCTGGCTGGCTGGCACGTTACAGAGAGCTCCAGCGGCCACTTAAAGAGCTGGCTCTGCGGGCCTGGCCCGGGGATGCACTCAGCTAGATTGGGGTTGGGGGGCGGGGGGTTATTGCTGAGCTAAAAGCAGTACGACCTTGATGGAAAATAATCAGAAGAGCAGGCTGGGAGATTTTGCTAGGATGCATCTCTCCTCCTTACCCTCGAAACATATCCACCCAGCAACGGGCATCTGCAATTCACCCCGGCTAAGTGCCCTTCTGTTGGCCCTGGGCTGAAGCAGTAGCTACATCGCGTTCTGCAGTCCCCATCCACTCTCTGACGTGCGTGCTCTGGGGGAGATGGGGCAATAGAACTTTCCTACTGCATAAGGGTCTGTTTCTACAAGACCCTCAGATAACTTCTATGCACATCAAAGTTAAGAGGTACTGTAACAAACACTTAAATTTATAACTATGGGCCTAAATTTAAGCCACGGAGTTTTGTTGTGTGTATTCTCTAGTTATCAAATCCCAGGAACCTTGGGCTTTCTCTTACATCTGGGCTATAATACCCTTCCTGCCCTCTCACCAGCCTCACCAGCCCTCACCGTCTGGCTAACTCATGCTTCCTCTGGCAGCTTAGAGAAGTGGTCTCAAACCTTGAATGCATATTAAAATCACACTCTAATACCCAGGGGTTTGAAAATACTGATTCCCAGGCTCTATCCCAGACCATTTGAATCAGAGAGGCCACAGCAACAGCCACAGTGTGAGAGGCCTCCAAGTGATTCTACTGGGCAGCTCGGGTATGATCCTCTGGTTTGTAAACTTTAGCTTTATATCTGAACCACTCAGAGATCTATTAAAACACAGATTTTGGTGTCTCATCCCCGGGATTTCAGGCTTAATAGGTCTGACTTAAAAAAAAAAATAGGTCTGACTTAACAAGCCTGAGAATTTCCATTTTTAAAAGTCTCCCAGGGTTTACTGATGCAGCTTAGAAATTATCTTCTGCAGGAATCCCCCCAGATTTACTCCTCCTTTGCCATCCCTACACTGAGTCAGTGCCCCATCCCTATTCCCCTCTGGCAACCTATATTTTTTACTCTACTGTAACTTACTCAATTACTTGTCTATGTTCACCAGGCTGTCAGCTCCATTAAAACAAGGACTTTGCCTGTCATTCATTGATGAATCCCTAACACAAGTCGTGTCATATATAAATCCTCAATAAATGTACTTTAATGAAGAAATGTACATATGGAAGGTTTTTGGTTCTGTGTGTGTGTGTGTGTGTGTGTATGATTATCCAATTATTTTTTATTCAGGAGGATCTGATGAAAAAACGTCAGCAGAGTCTACAGATCTGATTAAAGGAGAGTGATAGGAATATTAAGTTCTGGTTTACATTCAGGTGATGAGATGTGTGGAAGCTGCAGATTCTATCTGTTTCTTTGCTGACTTAAGTAATTTAAAACCATCCAGGTAAAACAAGTGTTTTGTCAGCCTTTAAATCAGTGAAGTTGATCACAATTCAGGTAACATTGCTGAGAAAAATTCCCCAGGATTTATTGCCTCTGACTCTGTCGAGGAATTTAGTGGCAATCACAGGACAGTTTTATTCCTTTGACTTTTGATTTTAAACATTCTGAGTAAGTATTATATAGCCTTGAGATTAAAAAAAAAATCTTGGTGGGTTTAAATTATAACATCAAAGAGTTTTTCCTCCACCAATGAGGTCCCACAACAGTTCACCAAAATTTCTCTCTTCCAGGAGGACTTCCTGAATTAGAGACCACGAACTCAATGCCTTAAAGTAATTTCAATTTTTTTCTTACAGTTGTACAGGTCAAAAGCCTGACACAGATCTCCCCAGGCTAAAACAAAAGTTTTAGGTCAACCAAGCTCCATTCTGCTGCAGTTCATTCTAGAGGCTCTAGGACAGAATCTTTTTTTTTCTTTTTTGCCTTCCCCAGTTTCTAGAAACTGCCCCCATTCTTTAATTAGAGATACTTTCCTCTATCTTCAAAGCAAACAACGCTGCATCTTTCTATTTTTCTTCCATAGCCACCTTTCCCTCTGACTCTCTTCCTCTACCTCCCTGATCCTCTTTTTAGGGACCCTTGTTATTACATTGGAACTATTTGGATGAACAAGGGTAATCTCCCTGTTTTAAGGTCAATGGATTAGCAACTTTATTTCTCCTTTGCCATGTAACCTAACATATTCACAAGTTTTAAGGATTAAGGTGAAGGCATCTTTGGGAAGTCATAATCTATATACCATGTAACCCACATCCCAAGTTATTTCGTGGCTATCAACTTTCAATCCTCAGTCTCTTATCATTTCACAGAAGCCAGAAATCTATGCCTTTAACTACCTCTAATTATAAATTGTCAACCCTGGCTGCACAGTGCAATTGCCTGGGGTCTTTGAAAAATACTGATGCTCCAGCCTCATCTCCAGAAAACCTAAATTGAGTGGTCTTGGGAGAAGTCCAAGCATTAATATTTTTTAAAATCTCATCAGATAATTCTCTGTATACACTGGGTGTTATACTATACGTTGGCAAATTGAGCTTCAATAAAAACAAATGGAAAAAAAAGATAATTCTCTGTATAGTCACAGTTGAGAACCACTGCTGATGCTAGGTAAATTCACCTTCCCTCATCATCCAGGTACAAAATATGGAGTCCACTTTGATTTGTAACTTTCTCCTACCCCTTTGTGGCCAAATAGTTCCCACATCCAATGTCCTCCACCTATGAAAAGGCCTCCATAAAATTCCTTCCCTCTGATCCAAGTGCTGTCAGCATAATTCAAGTATTTGCATCTGAACCTAAAGTCTACCCCTCTTCTCAATCACATCTTTTGCTCTTGTCAATAAAACAATCCTTTCCTCTACTCATCTTTTCATTCTCAGGTTTCTTGACTCCTGGACTCCTCTCACTGAGACCCCTATCTGAGATCTCTTTATTTTGTAATTAATTCTCTTGAGTAGATTTGTAAAGTGGTTGTTATGGACTAAATTGTGTCTCCCAAGATTCATATGTCAAAGCTCTAACTCCCAATGTCATGGAATTAGGATGTGAGGCCTTTGGGAGGCAATTAGGTTTAGATGAGGTCATAAGGGTAGAGCCCCCAAGATGGGATTGGTGTTCTTATAAGAAGAGGAAGAACCAGAGCTCTCATGTTTCCTCCCTCCACCATTTGAGGATATAGCAAGAAGTGACCGTCTGCAAACCAGGAGAAGTGTTCTCACCAGGAACCAAATCAGACAATACCTTGGTCCTGGACTTCCTGGCATCTATAACTGGGAAAAAAATAACTATCTGTTGTCTCACCTGTTGATTTATGTCATAGCAGCCCGAGCACATTAATAAATGGTAGTGCTGGGAAAAGGAAGACTATAGGGATCTCTAATCCCATACTCTTATTTTACTGTACAGGTAACAAGGCCTGTACGGTAGGCCTTAGTAGTTCAGTATCCATATCCTGCTTGGGTTGACAGAGCTCCTTTGAAGCAGAGCCAAGACTAGAACTCATCTCTTTATCATTCATTCCTTCAGCATTTATAGATCATCAACTACACTTTAGATGGGTACTATGCCTCACCAGTGATGTAAAAGGCAAGATCCTTGCTCCAAGGCACTTATGGTCTAGTCACTCCCATACAAAGATAAACTCAGTAATCAAGAAATGCACCTGGCATTGTACTAATGGAGATGCAGTATGGTATCGCAACTATAATCTGGATTCTCATCCTTGCTATGGTAGAAATTCTTCAACACTCCTCCCAATGACAGGTCAGGTTTATGTTCCTGTCTTTTAATCTAGGAGAACTCTACAACTTCCTGAGCAATGACATATAGCAGAAATGACACCATGACAGTTTCTGGGACCAAGCCTTAAAAGAGACTGGCAGCTTCCACTTCTTGTCTCCTGGAATACACACTCTTGGAACCTAACCAACACTCTGTGAGGAAGTTCAAGTGCTACATGGAGAGGCCCACATGGAGAAGAACTAAGTGCACTGGCTAACAGCCCAGTTGCCTGCCATGTGGGTGAGCCATCTTGAAATAGATTATCTAGCCCCAGACAAGCCATGCTTGCTGATGTCATGTGGAATGGAGTTCAGCCCTCTCTGCTGAGCCCTGCCTAATTCCTGACCCATAAACTGTGGAATATAATAAAACAACTATTATTATAAGCCTTTAAATTTCTGAGTAATTTCAGGCTTAGCAACTTTAGGTAAGGTATCCTCTCTAGAGTTCAGTGTCTTCCTCTATAAAATAGGAATAATCCTCCTCTTAGGATTGCTGTGAAAGTTAAATGTAATATTACATGCAAAGGGCCCCATTGCTGGTCCATAGATGCCATTACAGTCATCACATAGGTCTGTCAAGGGAGGAGAAACTTAATGAAGTAGCTAGAAGTAAAGACAAGGGTGTCCATGAAGAGAATCCAACAAGAGGGAAATCTCTGGGTGAATTGCAGATGGCTCAGCAGTCACTAAAAATGTAAAACTAGTTTTATTGTATTATAGATACATAATATATATTATATATAATATATATAATACAGTAGATTATATGATAATTTGTGTCTATCCTACAGCAGCAACGCCTCCTAAAAGTTATGCTCCTTTGGCAATCTGGGCTTCACACAAAATCACCCCTATTTAAGAGAAAATCACTGTGATACTCCAGCTAGTGATATTTCTCTGCAATAACATACCTAGGAAGATATGTACTATGCAATAACTATTTAGGCAGTGTACTATTCACTACTTCTGAAATGTAAGCTTCTTATGACAAGGTTTGTGTATTTTATATTCCCAAACTACCAGTCCCCATCCCCAAGTGGCTCTCATAAAAACACTGTAGCTCTGCATCCACCCCAAGAGATTCTTGTTGCAGTCAGTGCCATGAGGGGGGGTATCTGAAGTCTTCCTTATCAGAGCTAGCTCCCCAGGAGCTCACATCAGCATGATATCAGAATGGGGATGTGAGACCTGACTGTGTGCTTTTGGGTAAGTACATTGACCTCTCTAATCATCAATCTCCTCATCTGCGAAATGAAGAAAATAATACTTGCCCCAGTTACTTTATGGGATTATAAAAACTTAGGTGCATCTGGGTGGCAGTTGAGTGTCTAGTTTTTGATTTGGGCTCAGGTCATGATCTCAGGGTCCTGTGATGGAGCCCTGAGTAGGGCTCTGGGCTCAGTAGGGAGTCTGCTTAAGATTCTCTCTCTCCCTCTCCCTCTGCCCCCACCCGCCACTCCTAGGCTCTCTCTAAATAAATAAATAAAATCTTCAAAAACTAAATAAAAATAAAACTTTGAATGCTAACATCCCTGCACATATTGGAAAATGTTAACAAGGGAAGGGAGAATAAGGAGATGTTTTTGTCTGGCTTACAAAAATACTTGATAAACACCATCCTTTTTTAAAAAAAATTGGAGTTTGGTTGGAATGTCAGCTGCTGACTCACCATTTGGACATATTCCTGTGTGAGCTTCCTTACTGACCAACCACACTTCTGACAGGTGTGCTTTCCTTGGTAAGGATGTGTTATATTTGCTGCTTGTGAATTATTTGACAAAAGATGTTCAAGAAACTGTGCCTCTCAAACTAGATTTAAGAAGTATCTCAAGTTTGTATCAAGAGCAAGAGACTGAAGGACTAATGTGCATTAACTACGTAACTAACATGTGTCAACAAGTGCTGTTCATTTATCTTTTAAGCAACTATTAAATGCTTGCTTTTTGCCCTGCGGATGGTCAAATGCTCCCATTTTAGCCCACAGTATCAAAAGAAATTCATTTTCCTCTTATGTGTTTTGGCAAGAATATCCACATTTTTAAAAGTAAGCTTTGTAAGACTTTTTGTTAAAGGAGTCCATATAGCCATAATCCTCTCTGAGCTACTGTTAAGAAAAAAGGGGCAGGGGAGATTACTGGAATTGTCAGTGGCTGTTGTAGTGAGTGGCAGGGTACAGATCACTTGGGAGACTGCCCTGAGAGTCAAATGTTGGGCTCTGAATAGGGCACATACCACTTGCGTCATTTCTGGGAACCACAGACATCTTGTGGAACAATGAATTTAATTTGAAAGGACAACAGAGGAGAGCGGAAGTACTCTGGCTCTGTGAGTCATCAGGATAATGAGGCAGTGGCCGTGCTTTCAGATCTGTGGCCTGCTGAAAGATGAGGAGTGATGGTCTTAATGTCTCTGCTTCACTTCATTATTCAGGTCAGGTGGTTCAAGTTTTACACACTGTCCTCCTACAGAAAGGTATCTCAACTCCCTTCAAGACAATACTGCATATTTCAGAGTTAGAGTATAAATTTTAACTTATGGTCCCATCATTCATTTCCACTGGGAAAGTGTTTGGCAGGGAGAGTGGACCATTAATAATTTTCAAGTCTTCAGAGTCTACCTATGTGATATCTTATCCTTGCAACAATTCAAGTTTGGGAACACAGAGACTATACAACAGACTCTATTTCAGGGTCCGTTGACAGGCCCAAAGACAGAAATCCACATACTAGATTAAGAATTCCAAACCGTTTTGTTTAAAAAGGCCAATTTTTTTTTTTGAGCAAGAAACATCAATTTAATCTTATAGCATTTAATCCTCATAGAAAATATATAAAGTAGGCTCTACTATTATTCTCATTTTATAATTTGCAAACTGAGGTACAAAGATGCAATGTGCCTTAAATTATCCAGGATTCTAACTCAGTAATGGCGTCCAGAACCAAGGGGTTGAACTATTGCACACCACTGCCTGTTCACTGCTGCTCATCTGAAAAGATGAAGATGGAGCCTTGAGAAGAAATCAGTACTCGCTGTACTACTCTTTCAGTTGCTCTTCCACCACCTCAAGAATGAACTCACCTGGGGCACCTGGGTGGTTCAGTGGTTGAGTGTTTGCCTTTGGCTCAGGGCATGATCCTGGGGTCCTGGGACTGAGTCCCACATCAGGCTCCCCATGGGGAGCCTGCTTCTCCCTCTGCCTGTGTCTCTGCCTCTCTCTCTGTGTCTCTTATGAAAAAATAAATAAAATCTTTAAAAAAAAAAAAAGGAATGAGTTCACCTACCCAATACTACCTGACCAGCTATCACACTTATAGTTTGTAGAGACCCCAGAAATTCACCAAACAGAAAGGCAAATGTCTCCAAAACTTGGAGGTCATAAGTCATTAATAATTCCTGCCATAGATTAGAGCTCAGCTGAACAGCTGCTTCTTTCCACCATGTACTCCTTTCCCCAGCCCCCATTCTCACCATCGCCACCCTGATTAAGTGGATAACACTACAGAATAATGGTCAAAGACTTGAGTTTTAGTCCTTTAGATAGTGATTTTAACATCTCCAGGTCTTTGCTTCCTTGGAAAGATTAGAGAGTTGTGTGAATGTTTCCAGTCTTAAAATTCAAGTTACAAAACTAAATCATGCAATCATTACATATCCATTAAGAACAAGAAAAAAATTTGAGGAAAAGTTAAGTTTTACTGTCAATAAAAACTCTTTGAAAATTTTTGTAGCTTTACATGTTTGTATAGAATTCAGACAGATTATATCAAGGTGGCATAAAAATGCTTACCTACAAAAAAAGAATAAAGTGTTTTAAGGAACATCAAATTACAGCTCAGTAAGTAAGAGATGTAAAGCAATAAGCTTAGAAAGAGAAAACTTAACTAGCAGGATTTGTTAAAGGTATATGGTTTCTTATGTTTCAAAGCCTGATGTCCTCAGAGGAATTATCTAGTCAGGAGAGAAGGCCTTTAAAAATGACTCAAATTTCAGGTTAAAAGATGCTGCTGAGTTGTCTAACAAAAACTCTTGGTCTCTCTTCTTATACAGTGGTGACATTTTACTTTTAAAAAAAGGAATTCACTATTCAATGTGTTCCCAGAAATATTGTATAGAAAGTAGTAAAATAGAAAAGGATATTTTTTTACAAATCTAGCAAACTACTGATTTAGATGAGAGCAAAAACTATTTGCATTTCCTACTCTAAGTCTTTGCATCATAAGACCACTGGAATTTCAGAAGGAAAGGAAGAAAATCCAATTACATTGACACAGAGCCATATTACCCAGCATCTGTCTTCTTGCTTCTATTTTCTTTAATCTCAGCATCACTTGCTTCCCAACCAACATCTCTATCAGGTTCTCCTTGATCCTGTCATTAGGTTAGGCCACTTGGAATTAAGCACAGCTGGGGAATGCTGCCATCTAAGTACTACTGTGTCCTCCCAAGGAGTCATGTTACGCTCCCACTAGACTTAGCTGAAAACCTTAAGTTAGGAACAGATACTACATAAATCTATCATCTATCTATATCTATCTATCTATCTATCTATCTATCTATCTATCTATCTATCATCTTTTAAAAAAAAACCCTAAGTTGGTCATTTGCTCATTTAAAAAGAAATTAATATGGATCCATTTTCTCTCACACTGTACTTGGTTGGAAAACTTTATTTATGTACAAACTACAAGAGAAAAGTCATTGTTTTTTTTGGAAAATTGTCATGGAAAGCACCAAAACCATACAGTAACAATTGACAGCTTTGGGGGATGGCCAATGTTTTTTGCCATCTTAAGGTTATTAGTCCTGACATCTGCCTCCTGTGGAACTGTGGGACTCCAAAGGGCAGGGCTTTGGTCTGCTCATCTCTGGATACCCCCAACTGTATCTAGCACAGTTCCCTTTCCATAATAGGAAATAATTATAATAATAATTGTCAACCAATTCCTTTCTAGCTGAAGCCTTAAAGAAGAAAGGCTAATTAGCCAGGTAGAAATAGGAAGAAATGCAGTAAGTTTTGAAATCTTTTATTAGATTATTAAAGTTTAGATTCTATAAAGGGATCAAAATGGTGGTTTTCAACTGTATTCAAAGAAAGTGTTTTCCATAACCCTGACTCAGGTTAGCAGAGACCTGAAAAAACACTGATGGAGAGACACAGAATGACTAAACTCAGAATAAATAGTGAGCCATTGGGGCACCTGGGTGGCACAGTCAGTTGAGCATCCCACTAGTAGTTTCACCTCAGGTCATGATCTCAGGTTCTTGAGATCAAGCCCTGCATCTGGCTCTGTGCTCAGCAGCAGAGTCTGCTTAAGACTCTGTCTCTCTCTTCCTCTGTCCCTCCTCATCATGCGTGCTCTCTCTCTCTCTTTCTCTAAAGTAAATATTTTTTAAAATAGTGAGCCACAGAAGTAAAAGGAAGCCATAAAGATATTTTAAAATAACCTCAAATATACACCTGTTAATTGCCATTTCAATTCCTCAAATATGTGTGCACGCACATATACCCATTCAACATTGAAAATTTAAAACTGAGGCAGAAAGTAACTCTGCAAACAGCAGAGGCAGTCTGGAATAAAGAAATCTCACTAGGGGAGAAGGATGCAGGAAATCTGGTTGTGATAAAGGTCCTTACCAGAAAGGACCCAGAGAGGCTGGGAGCTCATGAGAGGGACAATCTAAATGGGGGAAAGATACCTAGAAGGAAGGGGAAGGAATCAAGTCTTTGTTTGGTCTTCACAGACATGGCTGTGGCAAACTCCTGTACCTAGGGATAATGTTTATTATGCTCCTATTACGTTCTGGGCACTAGAGATACATTCAGGCATGTAGACTCAGAAGGAGACAAACAATAAGCAACTAAATCAATTAACAATCAGTTCAAAATGTCAGAGGGTAGTGGATGGTATGAAGAAATAGCAGAATGACACATAATAACAATTGGTGGAAGATCAGGTCTACTTAAGATTAAGTGCCCAGAGAGTCTCTACCAAGACTCAAATAACAAGAAGCAGCCAGACATGTAAAGTTGGAGGGAAGGCACTCTAGGCAGATGGAACATGAGTGCAAATGCACTAAGAGAAGGCAGGCCAGTGTGGTTGCAATAGCCAGCACAAGGAGAGAAGCAGATGTACTCAGAGAGACAGGGCCAGCTTGTTAGGCCCCTCAAGGTCAAAGGAGGATGTTAGAATTTTATTTCAGATAGAATAATAGTGGGAAACCACCAGAGGAGCACATGGCCTCATGTTTGTTTTTATAAAGACCACTCTTGGGCAGCCCGGGTGGCTTAGCGGTTTAGCGCTGCCTTCAGCCCAGGGTGTGATCCTGAAGACCTGGGATCGAGTCCCACGTCAGGCTCCCTGCATTGAGCCTGCTTCTCCCTCTGCCTATGTCTCTGCCTCTGTGTGTGTGTGTTTCTCATGAATAAATAAAATCTTTAAAAAAAAATAAAGACCACTCTTACTGCTACATGAAAGGCAACCCTTCTCTGCAGGGAAGGAAGAGTCACAGACCTTTTAGTGGTCCATCTTGTCCTCTACACAACAGATGGGGATGGCTAGGACCAAGAGAGGGAGCAAAAGAGAGATGGAGAAAAAGAAGACAATAATAATAATAGCAACAACAATAGTAAAAATAAATTTTGAAGGTAAAGCCAATTTAGAAGTAAAATAAATACAAAAATCCATTAATTGACTAAATACTTCTAACACTATCTATACTCACACAATGACATTAGTGATGCTAAGAAACATTGTACTAATGGGCGTATTCTAGCCTTGTGGAAATTGACCACTAATTTCACAAAACAGAAACTACAGAAAGAGGTCCAAAGACACAATCAAAATGATCCAATGTAGCAGACATTGGAAATTTCTCAAGCGTTCACTATTTGAACATTCTTTCTTATTTTGGGGATTCTTAGAAAAAAACCAATTCTTGGTGGAAGGTATAATCCAGTAGCCATTGCAAAACATTCTCATGGTGGCATGAACTCATCAGTTATTCTTAGCATGGCACCTTTACAGTTTTCATTCATGTAGTTTTTAATTCTACACTGGCCAAGCAGCCTTTGGTTATGATTTGTCTCTACACAGAGGTCTGTCTACAGAGAAAAGAGTAAGAAGAGGGCTAGCATATTCTGGGTTGCCTAAAATGGGCCAGCACTGTGATAGGAATCTGAAAATACATTATTTTGTTCCACTTAATCTTCACACCATTTTCACCAAGTTGGTGTTATTGGCTTTACAAAATAAGGGAGGAAGGGGGGGAAGGAAGGAAGGAAGGAAGGAAGGAAGGAAGGAAGGAAGGAAGGAAGGAAGGAAGGAAGGAAGGAAAAGGGAAGGGAAGAGAAACGAAACAGAGACTTAAGGGTGACTTGCCCAAGATCACTTAGCTAGTAAGTAGCAAAATTGGACTGCTCGGTTTGAATATCAGTTAATCCCCAATTTTTCTCTGTAGGTTTGCTTCATGCTTTGTGGATCAGATTTGGGGAGGGGGGGAGTAGTCACAAGAACTGAAAAAATAGCTAAAACCTTCTCAGTAATTTACATTTAAAAGGGCAGGAAATTAAGATCAGAAAAGCTAGAGGTAAAGACAGAAGAGCCAGAGTGCAGATAATTTTGGGAGAATTAACAGAATTTTAAAAGATAAGAAGTGGGAATTTTAGTCAACTGCCATCTGTGATGTGCGAAATATGGGAAAAGGGATGCGAGAGAGGGAATTTTAAGAAAGTATACTGTGTACCACGTACAAACTTCCTCTTTGGTGCATCTTCATGAGACTTAAGTAAAGATTCAAACTGTTTTTAATGTGTCAGGGGATACCTGACTATTCCCCTTATGAGGGCACCATTCAAAAGAACCATGAGGCAACCCAGCCTTTTGTAGGTTGCACGAGTCTCTTCTGGAATTTTCTGTATCTCACAGAAAGGGGTGGATGAATCTGGACTCAAACTCAGATCTGTCTGACCCCAGTGTCTCCAACCACATGACAGTGACTTCTAAATAAACAAGCAAACAAAATATCCCTACAGCTTCCTCTGGCTCACACAGTTTTAGAAGTTTCCAACTGCTACATCTCTACCTGCTGCTCATGTGGTTTTGGCCAGAGTCACATGAAATACATTTATAATTTTCACAAATTTAATTTCGTAAATGTGGCAAAGGGAACAATAAAACAACTGAAATAATGTTAGAAGAAAGCTAATCACCTAGGATGTGCTCCATTCATCTTCATCCTGTGATTGCTTGTGATGTCTGAATCATTTATTCAGATATAGAGAAAACCATATGAGTGTCCTTATAAATGTTTTAAGGAGTTTTCTATGGCAATTTTTACTCTATTTGACTATAATCTTAGTGACTGACTTGATAGCATGCAGCTCCACTGAACATCCCATCCAATGCTAGGTGCAAACAGAGACAGAAAATGCCAACCATGTACTTGAGGAGGTAGCGCACCATGTTCCAGGAACACAGTAAGTGCTCAATAAATGTTTGCTAAATGGATGATGAACAAATAAATAGACAAGTGGGAAGCCAGAAAAACCAACACCCACATGGTGGTTCAGTTCTAGTAACATTCCTAGGTTCTCTGTTGATACCAGCAGATAGCCAGTGATTTGTCAGACCAGGGAATTTGGTTGGCAAGGAGAGCTCAAAAGGGAAGATTTTCTTTGTGTGTTATCAATGCCCCTTTCAGAATCCTCATCCAGTGAAATGGAAATTACATCTTTTCCACCCCAGCCTTTCCCCTAATTCCAACCCAATATCTATCTTTTTAAATATTTCTTTTTACCATCCCTTCCAGTCAAAATGTATTATCCTAGGTATAAGGTTTTCACGAGGATTTCTCTTAGTATAGTGCCTCCTTCTCTATAAATATATGTCCTAACCTGTAGGACCTATGCACATGACCTTATTTGGGAAAAGGGTCTTTGCAGATATAATTAAGTCAGGGTTCTCAAGATGAGGTCATCCTGGACCCTAAATCTAATGCCAGGTGGCCTTGTAAGAGAATGGCAGAGGAATATTTGAGATTCAAAGACAAAGCAGAAAAGGTAATGTGAAGTTGGAGGCAAAGGTTGGAGTGATGTGTCTGCAAGTCAAAGACTACCAAGGATTTCTGGCAGCCACTACAGTGAAGCTAAAAGAAGCATGCCAAAATATATAAATAAATAAATAAATAAATAAATAAATAAATAAATAAATAAATAAATAAAAAATAAATAAGCATGCCAAGAATTAACCCTTAGTGACTCCAGAAGGAATCAACACTGCTAACACCATGGTTTTGGACTTCTGGCTTTCAGAAGTATGACCAAATAAATTCTGTTATTTTAAGCCATCAAGTTTGTGGTAAATTTTTATCCCAGCCCTAGAAAACTGGTACACTTGGCCATTGCATTGTCCATTTCTAGCCAGTGTTTGTGACCAATTTACATTGCAATATTCTTCACAAGGGAATGCTCTAGATAAAAACCTAGAAAAAGGACTTCTCCATCTCAAGTAGCAAACATTTTAAAAGCATGGATGGAAAAGCTATTTTGGGGGTATGGTGGTGATTTCACTTGTACCCTCCAACTTACATTGGGTGGGCAGTTGTCATTGATACTTAGGAGAAAAGAGAGCAGTGTGGAGACTATACAATTTGAAATGCTCCTTAGGTGATCAGCATGAAGGGCAGCACCGATCCAGAATTTGATCTTACTTCATATTCCTATTACTTAATAAAAGATATGTATTTTATAGATGACTTTAAAATAATTAGAATTTTCCCGATGACTTTGCAATAACATTTGATGTCTGCATGTAAATGAATTATAACCTTTACCGTCACGGGGCACAAGCATTCACCCTTGGCATAATCTCATAAACAGCCTCTTACATCACCACTGCTCTCTTCCAGTGAGAACCGAATTACAGCATACAGAAAATATGACATCTTAGCATCGTGTTCTCATACAGCACTCTGTTCAAGCTAGATCAAATGCTTCTAATAAAGGAGTTTAGTTTCTACTGCTCAGTCTAATTTGATTCCAGGACACTTGCTAGGCATGTGAATTGGTTCCACAGAAGCTTTGAATTTTAGGATTAACAAGTTGAATCTTACCCTCACACACCCCATTCTACTGATGAGAAATGAGGCTTGTCTCAGAGCTAGAGGTAAAGTGGTTACTCCTGTGCTCTTATCAAATAGAAAACTATTACTCTTCTACATGTGCATTTCTTGAATAGCTCCGTGTAGGTCCTTGTAGGAAAGACCTAGGAAGAGTAGTGAAAGGATGCAGAGCAGCAATCTAGTTGGCCAGATCAGCAAATAAAACCTCTGGAGTAGAAATCTGATACAGGAAGCCATCAGATTCCCTACATAGCCCAGTGACAAAATTAGACCTAGAATTTTGGAGATCTTGACTCCCAAGTTAGTACTATTTTCATTTTTCCAGGCTGCCTCTCTTTCATTTATAATTTCTCATAGAATTATAGCTTCCTAGAACTAGATTTACCCAGTGACCCAAACTTTTATTCCACTACAACAGAAATGATGCATCTGATAAATGGAATGATTTACTAGCTACTGGGACAGGGTGCAGGGATCGAGGTCTGGACAAACCCCACCTGTGAGCTTAAATGGAATATATGAGATGATCATGGAAAGTTAGATAAAGACCTGGAGATTCCGATCATTCATTCCTCTTTCCTCTCTATGAGTCACCAAGTTTGATGTTCCTTACAAATCAACAATGTGTGCCAAAGCAATTATTTAAAATGTTTTTATAAATAACAATTTTCCAAAGTATAGAACTCTTCAGAATTATCACACAATCATGCCAAATCTCTGCAAAATTTGGTTGTCTTTAATGGACCATACTGATCTGGTGGGGTACAAAATATATCCAAATATACACAAAAAATTGTTTTCCATCTCTAAACAAGCTTAAAATCCAGAGATAACAACAGGTATTATTAGTTATCAGTATTAGAATACACAAGTTACAATCGGAATTATTGTTATTTTAAACACTGACATGGATTTTGAGGTGAAAATAATGAGTTCTCATAAACTGTTAGGATTGAAGATTTATAAGTATTTTGCAGCAGTGTGCTAGCAAATGTTTCACAATCAGCTCTCTAGGAGATGGAAAAGAGGTTCTTATTTGTAGCATTTGTTGATTTCCATGGTGTAAATACTCCCACATGACTGATTTAAAGATACTGATATGGTATCAATGACAACAAAGTCGGGAAGAAATGCACAAACTTGTCTCTCATAAGCTGCTACCAACTGATTCTAGCCACTGACGTTTTCTAAAAATATATATTTAAAGTGAATATATTCTCATGAATAAATAAATAAAATCTTAAAAAAAAATAAAGTGTTTACCATGTGCCTACCCATCCGACTCAAGAAAATCTACTCTACTAGAGTAAGTCAACTTTAGGAATGTATTCTCAAAAATAGACAAAGAAGTGTGAAAAGATTTATATTCAGGAATATTTCTCACAAAAATTTGAAAAAACTCATTACTCATAGAGATATAATTACTTGTACCTATAAAGTAATATAATGTCATCAAAACAGTGATCATATATATACACCCACACAATTTAGGATGATATCAATGTTATATCCTTACAAGAAAAAAAATCATGTTAAGAAAATAGTAAAATTAGTATGAATTTTTTCTCATATATGTTTGGCAAAATTGTCATCTTTGACAATTGGACATCTTGGACATCTTGGACAATTGTCCATTGTCCATTTTCCCTTTTCTTCTTAGTACAATGTCTGATGGTTAGTTGGGCAAAGGGCCACTTAGAATAAAGAAAATAGTTTCCCAACTAAGTTCTGGCCAATGGGGTATAAAGAAGTGCTGTTAAAGGGAGTAGGTGCATTATGCTGAGTGAAATAAGTCAAGCGGAGAAGGACAAACATTATATGGTCTCATTCATTTGGGGAATATAAAAAATAGTGAGAGGGAATAAAGGGGAAAGGAGAAAAAATGAGTGGGAAATATCAGAAAGGGAGACAGAACATGAGAGACTCCTAACTCTGGAAAACGAACAAGGGGTGGTGGAAAGGGAGGTGGGCGGGGGGTGGGGGTGACTGGGTGACGGGCACTGACGGGGGCACTTGATGGGATGAGCACTGGGTGTTATGCTATATGTTGGCAAATTGTACTCCAAACATTTTTTTTAAAAATAAAAAAATAAAGGGAGTGGGTGTGCACTTCTTCATCCCTTCCTCATTTCTGCAGGATGAAATAGATATGATGGCTGGAGCTAGGATAGGCATATTGGACTTGAAGCAAGAAATGTGCATACAAAAGAAGGAAACAGCAAAATCAGGGGAATCCTCAGTCCCCGGACAACATAGTTAACTCTCTTCAGAGTTCGTTTATGTGACAAACCCAGTAGTATGTGATACCTATGCATATTTTTGCATCAGAAACATTTAGAAGGATATACATATATGTCAACAGTATTATTACTAAGTGATAAAAGTTCTGTGATTTTATTTATTGTCTTTTTTATCTATATTTTCTAATTTATATCATTCTACCAAAAATATGTAAATATCACTTGCATAGGAGTTATAAGGTAGGGAGGGAAGAGCCTCAGTAGTTACAAATTTTGTTTTAAGATTTTATTTATTTATTCATGAGAGACAGGAAGAGAGAGAGGCAGAAACACAGGTAGAGGAAGAAGCAGGCTCCATGCCGGGAGCCCGACTTGGGACTCGATCCCAGGACTCCAGGATCGCACCCTGGGCCAAAGGCAGGTGCTAAACCACTGAGCCACCCAGGGATACCCATAGTTACAAATTTTGATGATAGAATCTCACTGAAGACATAATAAGACATTACATACAAAGGGCAGAAAAATTAGAGATCCAAGTGCTTTAGTGTATAATACCATTCTCACCTCTCAAAGGACATGAGTATTAAATAGTAAAAGGGTATTTCTCAGTATAAACAGTTGGCAAAATTATTTTTTATCAATGTATGTTTTTCCTCAGTATCAGACTAAAGTTAAATCAATGCCTTTTTTATTGTTATTGTTAAGAGATCACCAGGCAAGTAAGATCAGTCCATATGAAAAGCATTTTATTTAATTTTGGAAAAAGCATATTTCACATGTAGGTGGAATACACAGCCATGAAAAACTTGGAACTAATTGCTTAAAGATGATGGAATTAACAGTTCTCTATCAGTAAACCCGTTAAACCCAATTCAACATTATCAACCGGGAGCACTTAAGGAGAACCCCTAATGATGAAGAATGAAGCAGACCTGTGACTCCTAGTATGAGATCATCACTGTCAGCCTTTAGGCTGGTTTATGAAAATCTGAGGGCACCAGATCCTCCAGAACTCACAGTATAACTTCAATCTTGTGCATTCTTAGAGCCAAACATTTCTGAGATTACCTACTGACTCTGCCACATACCAGCAGGGCTAGTTTTTACTGGTGTTAATTTTTTTGATTAGATTTTACTCCTTGGAGCAATTTAGGTTTACAGAAAAATTGAAAAGAAAGTGCAAAGTTCTCATATACTCCCACCCCCGCCCCAGAGTGTCCCGTATTATTAACATCTTGCATTACTTGTAGTATATTTGTGATAATTGGTGAACCAATAGTAATTAATTATTATTAACGAATTCATAATTTACATGGGGTTGGCTCCTTGTGTTGTACCATTCTGTGGGTTTTCCTAAGTGCGTAATATTATGTATCCATTATTATGATAGAGAATAGTTTCAGTGTCCTAAAAACCCCCTGTACTCTGCACATTCATCTCTCCCTCCCTCCTCCTCCCCACTCCAACTCCAGTAGACCACTGATCTTTTAACTGTTTATAATTTTGCCTTTTCCTGAATATTATATAGTTGGAATCATATAGTATGTAGCCTTTTCAGACTGGCTTCTGTCACTTAGCAATATGCATTTAAGGTTCCTCCATGTGTTTTCATGGCTTACTAGGCTCATTTCTCTTTATCACTGGACAGTGGGCTAGTTTTTGAAATTCTCTGAATCTCATTTTCTCATCTATAAGGGGAATAACAGTATCCACTTTGAAGGGTTGGTGAGAATGTCCAATAAGATGATATATATGAAGTTTCTGGTGCATAGCAGATATTCAAGAAATATCAGTTCCCTCCCTCACTCATTTGGATAAAGGCAAGATGGCAGGCTGAATAATGACCCTCCAAAGGAGGCCACATCATGTAGTTAAGCTATCTTACATGGAAAAAGGGATTTTGCAGATGTGATTAAGAATCTTGAGATGAGGGATCCCTGGGTGGCGCAGTGGTTTGGCACCTGCCTTTGGCCCGGGGCGCGATCCTGGAGACCCGGGATTGAGTCCCACGTCGGGCTCCCGGTGCATGGAGCCTGCTTCTCCCTCTGCCTGTGTCTCTGCCTCTCTCTCTCTCTCTGTGTGTGACTATCATAAATAAATAAATATATTTAAAAAAAAAAAGAATCTTGAGATGAGAGATGTCCTCCATTACCTGGTGAACCCAGTGTAATCACAAGAATCCTTGGAAGAAGGATATGTGAAGTTTAGATCCAGAGAAGATGGTGTGATGATGGAACCAGAAGTTGGAGTGATGAGGTCATGAGCCAAGGAATGTGAACAGCTCCTAAAAGCTGAGAAGGCAAGGCATAGATGGATTCTCCCCTGGAACCTCCAGAAGGAACACAACCCTGCTGCACCTGGATTTCAGCCCCATGGAATATGTGTCATACTGGCCACCAGACATGTGATATAATAAATGTATGTTGTTTCAAGCCATGAAGTTTGCTATAATATGTACAGCAACATTAGGAAATGAATACAGGTGACTAGCCTCAACCAACATTCTCTTCCTCTGCCTCTAAGTGTATCTTTGTACATACAGAGGCTGGAAGTCTAAAAACTACATTTCCCAGAATCTCTTGCAGCTATGGTTCTAATAAGGTTCCCCAATTAGAAGCACTTGTGCAAGTTTTGGAACATGAAAGTGAGACAGAGGCTGTTTTCTTGCTGCTTTTGGCTGAATTTCACTGGAAAATAAAGTTGTAGAGATGTATTTCTGCAGCAGCATCCAGCTAGAAGCTCTCAACTCCCAACTTCATGGGAATCAATAGCAGAGGTGGCAACAACAGATTCCTGATCCAGAAGTACCTACTGATTCCCCATGTTCATAACAGATGCTGTTCCCCAAGCTGGCAAGTTCTACAGTGTCCCAGGTGCCATTCCCAAAGACCCATTCTGGACCCTGCTCCACCAGCATTTCCCCTTATTTCATAAGCAGCTGATTGTCTGAATTAAGTCCCTTTCTGCTTAAAATAACTAATTGTTTATCTTTGCTGAAGCTGAACACTGGTTGATACAACCTCTATTCCTACTCTCCAGGGAGACAGAAGTTCTCAGCTGGCAATGCTGGATGTCCTGAAAAACTATACATCAACTGGCAGGCAGCTCTGGAAACTCTACCATGGTCTCACAATCAAGCAAATTCTCCCTTCCATCACTATTACATCCTTTCTTTAACTAGAACTTCTCAATTATAAATTTTTCTCTTAAATTGGATCAATATGTGATTATGATTTTTCTGAATACAGAAAGTAAGGACTGCTTTTGGAGAATTTAAAGACATCGTATAAGGTAATGTCTCTTAGCCTTATGAAAAGAATTTTTAAATCACCCACACTAAACCAGAAATGTGTGATTGACATTACTGCTCTCATAAAAAGAGATGAATCTTCAAAAAGGTTAGAAAAGGTTTCAGTATTTTACTTACATTGATTTGAATCCCTGAATCTGAAAGATAATCCTTTTTTGTATTACTACTCAACCATGTAAATGCTCCTGAGAATGCATGTCAACCACAACTGTCAACATAGTCTTCTAGATTTCCCATAAATCATTTAGAATTTTTAAAAACATATACATTTAATTCATAAATTTCATACTAAAAAATGGCTTGTTATAACTTCTAAGCATACAACAGGAGAATAAATGCTAGGGAAATCATGGCCCCTGGAATAAATCAATTTAGTTAAAGCATTTTGTGGGCAAAATTCCATAAAATATCAGTTATTTTTTCAGGGCTCAATCCTGGTCTGGGCTTCTTCCTCTCTGGTGTTCTATTGCTTTGTTTTTGAAGGACTTAGGACAAGGCTCAGCAAAATGTTCAAAACAAAACCAGTTAATAAATGTTTTAGGCTTTGGGGGCCATGTGTTTTCTGTCACAACTACTCAATTCCCCCCTTGCAGCAAAAAGCAGTAAGTGCATCACAAATGAGCATGGCTGTATTCCAATAAAACTTTATCTGTGGACATTGAAATTTTAGTTTTGTTTAAGTTTCACATGACTGGCCTTTTATCAACCACTTAAAAATGTAACACCATTCTTTTTTTTTTTAAGATTTTATTTGTTTATTCATTCATGAGAGACACAGAGAGAGGCAGAGATGCAGGCAGAGGGAGAAGCAGGCTCCCTGCAGGGAGCCCCATGTGGAACTCAATCCCAGGATCCTGGGATCACGACCTGAGCCAAAGGCAGACATTCAACCACTGAGGCCCCCAGGAGCCCCTGTAGCACCATTCTTAATGGCTCTTGGGCTGTGCAGGGCAGGGAGCAGGCATGTTTAGCCCACAGGCCATAGTCTGGCAACCTCTTCTGCAAACCTGGCCATACCCACTCCCACTCACCCTAAAATTTTCATCATGCTAAAATCTCAGTGACACAGTCATGAGAGACACATTGCTTCCCAAAGTCCAATGTTTCCTGGGAGAGGAGGAGTGATTTCTCTTTTGTCTTTTCTACCCAGTGCTCAGCTCTTCTTAGTTTAGCTGCCACCTACCCTTTTAGCTCCATTTTCTTCTCCTTTGCCCCCCAAACTGGCTTCCCTATACCACATAATCTACCTTTACTCATATCTCACCATTTGCCTTTCCCCAAATAAATTAGCTATAAATCTCCATAGCCTTATTCATGCTATTCTCATGCAGGCCTACCGCTGGATGATAGACTCCAGAGACGACTTTACTGAGGAGCGCCTGGCCAAGTTGCAGGACCCATTCTCTCTGTACCGCTGCCGCACCATCATGAACTGCACAAGGACCTGCCCCAAGGGGCTGAATCCAGGCAAAGCTATTGCTGAAATCAAGAAAATGATGGTCACCTATAAGGGGAAGAAAGTGTCAGTGTGACGCTGTGAAGTAGCTGGCTCGGCTGGACACACCTTACATCCAACTTGAGTCCCTTCAGAGGCCTTGATTTTCCATGAGCACAGCATGTATAATAAACATTTTAAGAAATAAAAAAAAAAGAAACCTCCCCCATATCTCTGCCTCAGATTTTTCTTGTTCCTCAAGATCCAGTTCAATGTCACTTTTTTTCTTCCCCCAAGAAAATGAGGTGAGAACAATGACTGGCACATGGTTAAGATGCACAGAACTGAGTGAATGAATGTACAGACCCAGGTGGGGCATCTTGGCTGTAGTAAAAGGGCACCTGGGTGGCTCAATCAGTTATATGTCTGTCTTTGGCTCAGGTCATGATCTTGGGGTCCTGGGAATGAGCCCCACATGGGCTCCCTACTCAGCCGAGAGCCTGCTTCTCCCTCTCCTTCTTTCCTTCCCTCCCCCACCCCCTCCTTGGGCTCTCTCTTTCTCTCAAATAAATAAATAAATAAATCTCTTTTAAAAAAGAAACAAAGAAAGAAAAGGGTTTTAGGGACTTATGGCAGAGTATAAGATGCTCCATAAAGTGATGATGACAGACATGGAGGGTGAGAAGGTATTGAAGACAAAGTGAGCTTACTCCTCAATATTGCCAAAGCCTACTCTAGTCAGAGGAATGTCTCAATAAGCAGAATGGTTCTGTGATGCTAAGTCTCCGGGGCACATGCTACTAGCACCTAGTCTCATCCTCTCCTTGGCATCTACTGAATAGTGTTATCACTGGAATTTCATGAGATTTCTTATAGAACTCGTGTTTAATATTTTTAATAAAAATCCCAATCCCTCTTTCTTTTGTTTGCTTTTTAAGAAAGCTAATGTAAACTTCAAATCTATAAAGAATTTTTTCATAATCAATCAATCCCAGGAAGGAAAGAATTGGGAGAGATTAATTTTTAGAAGGAGAGTAGAAGGGCAAATTGCAAATAAGTTAAGGTATTGTAAAAATAAAATGGCAACATGATGTAATCACAAAAGAGTAGTGAGTCACAGCTCTGTTACGTCAACATGAGCCATCCTTATCTGACCACTTTGAAATTAAAAAGCAAAATTCTATGTTCCTGAAGTTTAGAGGGTCTCAGATTCTAACACCATACACTGTCAACTTTTTATTTTTAACCAATTTTACTACATATCCTAAAAACAAAGGCTGAACAGCTTAAATTTACTAGCAATTTTCCAATCCTTCTCTCTTTATCACAATTTTACCCATATTTTCTACATACAATGCCTGCTGACCTATATCAGCTTCTAGTTTCTTGCATTTTCTGTTATGAATTCTAGAGGATTATTCTAAGATAATGAGGCAATTGCAGAAGGTTTTGCATATGTTTTCTGAATTCATGGCATTATAGTTTACAGTGACTCCCAAAAATTTTCAGCCAAGAATTTCTGACATAAATCTAACAGTTTGGCCATTAATAATCATTAGCATCACATCTAAGAAACAATTCTGGTTGGTGTTATTTATTAAAAGCAATCAACATGTGCCATTATGGTCCTAATTACAATATTTATTCAAATGGCCATATTTATCCACAAGAAAAAAATAATGCCAGGGAGCTGCTAGAACTTCTATACCACGCATGTGAGAAACATGAAGTCCTAGGATGGTAGAATGATATCATTGAAGAGAAATACATTTTTAGAACACTGTGTTGATAATAGCAATAAAACCTTATCAGTGCACTGACTGCACTTTCATATATATATGCAGGTAGAATGAGATGAGACAAAAAGGAGCTAGAAGAAGCTTCTGCTCTTTTTTTTTTTTTTTTTGCTTCTGCTCTTTTGATAAGATGGTGGAATTGCATGCTTTGCTGGCACACGCCCACCAGGTTCCCTTGAGTTTCACTCTGGAGCAACTAACTGTGTTGACACTCCACTCTAGTTTCAGATCTATTTTATTTTTGTCTTTTTTTTTTTTTATTGGTGTTCAATTTACTAACATACAGAATAACACCCAGTGCCCGTCACCCATTCACTCCCACCCCCCGCCCTCCTCCCCTTCTACCACCCCTAGTTCGTTTCCCAGAGTTAGCAGTCTTTACGTTCTGTCTCCCTTTCTGATATTTCCCACACATTTCTTCTCCCTTCCCTTATATTCCCTTTCACTATTATTTATATTCCCCAAATGAATGAGAACATATAATGTTTGTCCTTCTCCGACGGACTTACTTCACTCAGCATAATACCCTCCAGTTCCATCCACGTTGAAGCAAATGGTGGGTATTTGTCATTTCTAATGGCTGAGTAATATTCCATTGTATACATAAACCACATCTTCTTTATCCACTCATCTTTCGTTGGACACCGAGGCTCCTTCCACAGTTTGGCTATCGTGGCCATTGCTGCTATAAACATCGGGGTGCAGGTGTCCGTCTTTTTTTTTTTTTTTAATTTAGAACTTTCCTTATTCTCCTTGAGTGTAGAAATGAATTTAAAAGCACATTTATTTTAATTTATCTATCATCTGATATTTTGTGGTGGAGGGCATTTTTTGGAAGTATCAAGTCTTGTTAAATTCATAGAAATGATTATCTCATAACATTTGTTTTCAGAACTGGATTTTATATCAAATTACTTGCAGATTTTACAGGAAACCTGTGATGAATCCTCTTTCTTTTTTTTCTTGGCAATAGTTTCACATTAATTTCTTTTTTAAAAAAATCAGAGTAATGCATATAATTTGTATTAAAAGTGAGGGGTATCTGGGTGGATCAGTCAGTTGAATATCTGACTCTTGGTTTCAGCTCAGGTCATGATCTCAGGGTCATGAGATTGAGCCCTACTTTGAGCCCCACATTGAGCTCCACACTCACTATGGAGTCTGTTTGAGATTTTCTCTTTCCTCCCCCTCTGCCCCTGCTCACTTGCTTTCTTGCTCTCTGAATATATTAAATAAATAAATAAATAAATAAATAAATAAATAAATAAATAAACCTTTTTTTTTTTTTTTTAAATCAAACCTGGATTTTCCAGAGAGAGAGAGACAGATCAGAGAGGGAGAGAAACATCCCAGGAAAATCTTTAAGTCCCAGAACCAATAACTATAGCTAAGTCCCCCTACTTCCATGCCCCCAGGAAGCCTGTATTCCCATCCAGGACTCACCAGGATGCATCAAAGATGCCAGGTACCTCAGGGCACTATCTCCATCTTTGGGGACTTGTGTTTCATTGTCAAACAGAAAGTCTTCCTCCAATCCCTCCAGAGAAAAAAGTTTTTCTCAAAAAATTATTTCCATCTGAATTCAGCAACTTCATTAATTCTCTCAGGAACACATCCTCTAAAGAGGATGAGCTCTGCTTTTTGTAATGAGTGATAGTTAATCTTTATACATACATTTGTTTTTTCTAATAGCAGAATGATATACCCTGTCTGTGCCATGGTATGTTGAGGTGTGGGTTATCCTAGGAGTTTGGGCTTTAAAAAGGAAGGAGTCAGCTTAACCAAGTGCCTGCTTTGGCCATGCACACAGATGGAAATTGAGATGGTCTTTGCATATCCACCACCATCCAGGGTTCCTTTATTTCAATCTCCTAAGAAGACCTTTTTTTTGAAATATGTAATTATTTTCTAAAACTTCATTAGGGGGAAAAGTAAGAGATACTAACATGCAAGCATTCAGGGACTTTTCAAAGTGAAAAAATGAAGTAAAGACCCAACTGTGGGAACTGGTAAAGGTGATGTGGGAATCTTCATGAATGCGTAACGAGGGAAGCAACTGAAAACACCCTGTGTACTAATGCTGTCCTTTACATCTAGATGGGTAGAGAAGCTAGGGGGACTGTGATTTATCCTGGCTCTACTCTGGACTCTTGATCATGATCCTAGAAATGCAAACATTAGCTCCTTTAAAATAAGGCACACTTAGAGGGCAAGCCTAGATCCATGGAAGATTAATTTCTGCTTTTAATTATCTATGTAGTAATAATGCATATCCGCCATTGCATTTGCTGAAGTTCAGAGATACTCAATCACCCATTAAGTAGGAAAGGCCTAGAGACTAGAGAGACAGGGAATGAGACTCCCATATTAGTTATCTTTTTCATGTACCTGAAGCTCAAGAACCTCTTACTAAAGGAGTTTGTGGCTTGAAAAAGCTCAGAGATTGACCTTGGAGCATATAGAAAGCATTCCTGAATTTCATATCTTTGTGTATCTCCATAAATATAATGGGTGGAGTAATCAAACTGGATTTTCATATACATGGGAGCTAATACTAGATCTGTTCCAAGTGGAGAAGGGAAAAATCCAGAAGAGATACCCTAGTCCTGCTCTGCTTCCAGCACTGTTTCCTCTCTTTCCTGAAATCTTGCCCAAATAGCCAATGCAATCTTGAGACAGAACAACAAAGCTGGAGATATCATGCTCCCTAATTTCAAACTACATTACAAAACTATAGTAATCAAAACACTACGGTACTGGCATAACAATAGACACATAGATCAACAGAACAGAATAAAGAATCCAGAAATAAACCCATGCATATATAGTCAATTAATTTAAAACAAAAAAGTCGAGCATATACAATAGGGAGAGCAGTCTCTTCAATAAATGGCATTGAGAAAATATGGGAAGAAATGAAACTGGACCACTATCTTATACTATACACAAAAACTAAATCAAAATGGATTACAGATTTCAGTGTAAGATCTGAAAACCATAAATACCCTAGAAGAAAACAGAGGCAATAAGCTCCTTGACATCTGTCTTGGTGATGATTTCTTGGATATAACACCAAAAGCAAAAGCAGCAAAGGAGACAAAACAAAAACCAATCAGAATTATATCAAACTAAAAAGCTTCTCCACAGAAAAGAAAATCATCAACAAGATGAAAAGGCAACCTACCAAATAAGAGAAAATACTTACAAATAATAGGTCCAAGTAGGGATCAGTGTACAAAATATGTAAAGAACTCATACAACTCAGTTTCAAAAAAAAAAAAAAAAAAACAATCATGGACAGAAAATCTGAGCAGATATTTTTCCGAAGAGGACATACAGATGGTCAACAGTTCACTAATTATTAGGAAAATGCAGCTCAAAACTACAATAAGAGATCACTTCATAGCTGTTAGAATGACTATTATCAAAAAGACAAGAAATAGCAAGTGTTGGTGAGGATGTGAAGCAAAGAGAACCCTTATGCACTCTTCGTGGGAATACAAATTACTGCAACAAGGTTGGAAAATGGTATGGAGATTTTCTAAACATTAAAAACAGAACTACCATATGATCCAGTGATTCTATTTCTGGGTATTAACTGAAGGAAACAAAAACATTAACTCAAAAAATATATGTAGCCCATATTTGATGCAATATTATTTACAACAGACAAAACATTGGAACAACCCATGTGTCCACTGATGGATAGATGGATAATTAAAATGTAGTATATAGTAGAATCCTACTCATCCATAAAAAGGAAGAAAATCTTACCATTTGCAACAACATGAAGGGACCTAGAATGCATTTTTCTAAGTAAAATAAATCAGATGAAAACAAATATCATGTGTTCTCACTTATATGTGGAATCCTAAAAAAAAAAAAAAAAAAAAAAGAGAAGTTCATAGGTACAGAGGACAGTTAGAAAAAGTCCTAGGGGGGTATAATGTATTATATAGTGATTGTAGCCAGTAATACTATATAACATATTTTAAAGTTGCTGGGAGTAAATTTTAAAAGTTCTCAACCCAAGAAACTTATAAGAATTTATAACTATATATGGTGATAAATGTTAAATAGACTTACTGTGGTGATCATTTCACAGTATATACATGTACCAAATAATTATGTGGTACACTAAAATTTAATATAGTGTTATATGTCAATTATATATCAATTTTTTTTAATTTTTAAAAGACCATGAAATGTAGGGATAACCTGGAAGGGATTTGTTAATCTGGAGAGAAATTAAATCTCCCCACCTTCTCTGTTTTTCGTCATTTCAAAGTCTTCCTCAATATTTCATAACATTCCAGTATGCCTAAACAAACTTCCCATTTAGTAAAAGTACATGTGATCCTTATTTGAGCTATATTCTATTATGTTGGACACCAAAGCTGTGATTCTCTCAACCTCCAAATCTCACACTATTTTTAGGAAACAGTTCTCTCAGTTTTTGCTTGAATCCCCCTCTTTCTAGAATTGACTTATAAGTCCATGGAGTTTGAATCAATCTAGTGTAAGTCCCCTGTTTTGTAGCCAAAACTATCCATCCCCACTATATAAACATCAAATCACATATATCTTCTTTAATTTTATTTCCTTGACAATTTGGTTCTCTTCAACAGTTCCTTGTTCTGTAGAATTTGCTTATAAAATTCCTTGTTGGGATCCCTGGGTGGTGCAGTGGTTTGGTGCCTGCCTTTGGCCTGGGGCGCAATCCTGGAGACCCGGGATCGAATCCCACGTCGGGCTCCCTGCATGGAGCCTGCTTCTCCCTCTGCCTGTGTCTCTGCCTCTCTGTCTCTCTCTGTGTGACTATCATGAATAAATAAATAAAATCTTTTAAAAAAATTAAATAAATAAATAAATAAATAAAAAATAAAATTCCTTGTAGTTGTGTGGCTCACTTGGTTAAGCATCTGCCTTTGGCCCAGGTCATGATCCTGGGATCCTAGCATTGAGCTCCACATTGGACTTCCTGCTCAGCAGGGAATCTACTTCTCCCTCATCTTCTGCCCCTCCCCTGCCTCACGCTCACACTACCTCATAAATAAATAAATAAATAAAATAAAATTCCTAGTAGTCATGGTTCCAATTGTATCAGAACATAGCTTCTACAGTGATCACATTGAACATATTTCATTCCTTTGTTCATTGAACATTCATTAATGAGAAAATATGCTTGACATTAGCATACAGACCAGTATACCAACTACAAACTGACAAAAAGTTAACAACTCTGAAAATTGCTCTTCAAAATGTGTGGGAAATATCAGAAAGGGAGACAGAACATAAAGACTGCTAACTCTGGGAAACGAACTAGGGGTGGTGGAAGGGGAGGAGGGCGGGGGGTGGGAGTGAATGGGTGACGGGCACTGGGTGTTATTCTGTATGTTAGTAAATTGAACACCAATAAAAAAAAAAAAAATTGCTCTTCAAATTCGATTTGTCAAAACACATAATGCTACACATAATGCTACCTTTCAAACATAACTTGCTTCTTCATTTTTTAAAAATTAAGTTGAATTGCTTAACCAACCACTTTTTAGAATGTTGCCCACTAACAGAGAAAAGGATTTTCATCAATTTTTAATCCCTTCTTCAGCACTCTACATGATTCCACCTGTTCCCTAAATCCTGGAAGGGTACTTAGTAACATCAAGGTAAAAGAATCAAATTCTTCAAAAGATATCCATGGCAAGAGCTGTAATGATTATTCACCTCAAGTTAAGAATTTCTTTTCCTATTTATAAATAATGTTGTCTGTTTTAAGAAAAGCCTTGACACTTCAAGGAGTAAAAATGTTGTCACTTCTTCCTTTAACACATTCAGCAATTCTTTTAAGTGAGGGAGTACTTCAATAACACTGTTCTTTAATTTGCATAATTCTGTTGCTAACAAGATTTTTTAAAAATTTGAACACATAGTAAGTAGGTTTCTTTTAGCAAATTATTCTAAAAGTTGATCTAACTTTTGAGGTCATTTCTTCAGAATTAAAGTATGATTTGAGTGTTTCAAATAAACAGAATTCTCTCAGTTGCATTTGCTAAAGAGCAATGGTTTTGAAAGTGAGAGAAATGAAAAATACTGACCACCAACTGTTTCACAGATGTTTTACCAAACTTTAAAGGAACAGCTTCTTATACTAGTTTGTTCCATAAAACTTGCTACCCAGCTCAATTCATGAGGCTATTATAGCATTGATTTTAAACTAAAGAGAATGAAAGAAAAAATTCACTTGTAAACATAAATACACTATACAAATAAAACATTAGCTAAGAAAATCCACCCATATGTTTTGAAAATCATGTTCAATTATTAGAGTATATCCCAGGAATTCAATAACAGTTCAATGTGAGCAAATTTATCAATATACTGTACCACAATAAGGGATTACAGGAGACAATTATATAATGCCTTCAGTAGACACAGAAAAACATATTTTTGAAGGCATAAGTGTAAATTTATTATTTCAAAATGTTTTAGCAAACAGGGAACTTCCTTAAGTGGGTAGCAGCTATATATCAAATGTGTGATAAATACTCAATAGGGAAACTTTAATGATTAACTTATAAGATTGGCCATGAAATAAGAATATACATTTTAGAAAAAAATTTTCTTTTTAAAATAACCATCTGAACATTTGGTTGAAAGTTCATTATAATTATAAATTAATTTAGGGTGAGAAGTCATCTTTATAATATTAAGTCATCCCAACTAAAAGCATGAAAAATCTCTCCACTTATTCAGAAACAAAACAAGGAACAGAGCTAAGCTTTTCTTCCTATGGAATTACCAATATTGCCTTACCTTTCTCTGTGTTTCTTTACTCTATTTGCATTGCTTACCATTTCACTGCCTTACACTATTAACATTAAAAAAGAAGGGATCCTGATGTCCCTAACCTGGAACAGATTTGTTGATAAACAATGTAAAAAAGGCCTCCTGTCTTCTGTCTCTGCATTATAGATGTACTGATTCCAGAAAACAAAACAAAATACATTTTTATGTTTTACCTATCCTTGCTACCAACTATAGATTTTAACAAGTGTTGAGCTGGGTGCCTAGGTGGCTCAGTGGTTGAGTGTCTTCCTTTGGTTCAGGTTTTGTTTCTTTTTTTTCTTCCCAAGGGCACCACATGGGATTTTTTTTTTTTTTCAAAATAAAAGAAAAATCTGGTATCATGAAACAGCTTTTGGCAATTAAAATTATAATAACCAAGATTTAAATTTCTGAGATTGTTAAAAAATAAAGTCAAGGAAATCTCTGCAAAAATATAATAAAACAATGAAAAGCTAGAGAATCAGAGATGATAAGAATATTTTTAGTAGATTGATCCAGAAAGATAAATATATAAGTAATAAGAAAACCAAAGATAGAGCATGGAAATGAAAATATGTATGTGTGTTAATGGTAAAAGAAAGTTACCAAGAACTGAAATACACATGTCTCTAAAATAAAAAGTAGGCCTAACCTACAAATTTCTCACAGGAAATAATAAGTCACATGACCATCAGCCCTCTCAACAACACTAGAACTTAATGGAGATTTGCCTTCAAAATAGTGATTCAGAAATAGTTTCAACTTAAAATTCTATATCCAGCCATCATATCCTACTTTAATTTTAACATCCAGAGTTTTGTTGTTTTTTTTTTTTTCCACAAGTAAAAATCCTTACATTTGGGATGCATCTTGCAAAATGTAACTTTGATATTTTCTGGTAAAATTAAGAACAAACTTCAAAGAATCAAGAGTGAGAGTAATAAAGACATTTTCAGGTCTGTCAAGATTCAACTTAATTTCCAATATACTCTTTCTAGAGCTGCCATAACAAATCACCACAAACTGGTAACTTAATATAACTCATGGAGTCTACAAGTCCAAAACTTAAGGTGTCAGCAGGATTAGTTCCTTCTTGTGGTAGGGGAAGAATGTATTCAATGCCTCACTCCTAGATTTTGGTATTTGCAAACAATCCTTAGTGTTCTTGGGTTGTGATAGCACCACTTCAATCTTTGCCTCCATTGTCATGTGGCATTCTTCTGTGTGTGTTTGTCTTCTTTTCTTACAGAGACACCTGTCATATTGGATTAGGGTCCATGCTAATGACCTGATCTTAACTTGTCTACATCTGCAAAGATTCCATTTTCAAGTCAGGTCACATTTAAAGGTATCAGAGGTTCAACATATCTTTTTGGTGAACACAAGTCAACCCAAAACACTTTCTAAAGACATTATGGAAGATTTGCTCCAGCAAAACAAATGAATGAGTAAAAAACAAGGAAGACAAAAACAATCCAAGGAACCAGGGATCCTTGGGGATATAAGAT
Organism: Canis aureus; assembly: GCF_053574225.1. Taxonomy (NCBI): domain Eukaryota; kingdom Metazoa; phylum Chordata; class Mammalia; order Carnivora; family Canidae; genus Canis; species Canis aureus. The sequence goes on along the minus strand of NC_135611.1, from coordinate 82,292,257 downwards.
CCCAGGATGACAACTAAAGGATGTGCAACTAAAGGATGACAACCCAGGATGATAGGTAGTTAGGAGAACTACAGAACAACCAATCTAATTTACAGGATGGAGAGCAAAATGGTGGAGAGCTCTGGAAGGAAGAAATGAAAACAGATAGACACTTAATATATTTAAGCATGTAGGGGGAAAAATCTTAGAGAGATATAAAACATATTAAGGATCACATACAAAAATATGCAAATTTTTTAAAGCAGAAATTAATTCTAGAAAAAATAAAATGTTACACAAAAACGGAAGGAAGCAATCATTTGGAAATTCTTGCTCTGCAGTGAACAATATTTACATGATTATAATAATGTAAGCACCAAATATTGATTTAATCAAGACATTCTTTGGAAGGATAGAGCGTAGAAAGTGAGTGACATTTTAAGAGGGTAAAATTCCCATCTACCTAACAGGAAATCAATAGATAATGTCAAAATGATAATAAATCAAGAAATATCATTACAAACATAATCTTAAAGAGTACATAGACCAATACAAAACAGAATAGCTGAAATAGCTAAAATGTTTACCTCTAGGGAATGAGATTGAGGTGGCAGGTGTCATTGGTGCAGGAGATTACTATTTTGGGTTATAAAACTTTTGATATGATTTAATTTTTTTTCAACTTTTATTTAAAGTGTTTTCAAAGCATTTTTAAAGGAAAGAACTAATAAGAAGGGAAACTGTCTGCTGTGTGTGAAACCTAGCTCAGCTCCCTTAAAGAATTCTTTCTTCTTCCATTGAGCCCCAATAAGATTTTGTACACTGCACCATTATAGCCCTTCTCATGTTTTATCACCATTTACAGCTACTTTATTAGCCCTGTGCTCTTCTCTGCTAGCCCCTTCCTACCTTCCTCCTCTTGCCCACCACCATTTTTGAGTTATGCCTCCAGCACCCTTAACTGTGAGATCTTGGAGTTTCTGGTTCATGTCTCACTCAGTGCTTAGTTCAAAACATGGAACACAGTAGGTGCTCAATGAATGTTTACTGAAGACATATATTAGGCAAAATATTGAATGAGTATATGAATCTCTGTTTCTGAGAACCTCAGTAGAGCCTACAAATGCATTTTTCCATTCATTAAATATTAATATAGAAGAGACAGCAAAGTTTCCCGTAAGAACTGTTATCTGTTCTTTAGAAAATGTTTTAGTTATCCTATTACAATGTAAAAGGATAAAACTGTTTAATGTAAGTTGCTTGGGATTCCCACACACCCACTAATGTCAAGACGGTAAGATATCTCACAGGTGCAGGTTCTCAAATGCTTTATGGCTGAAAATATAGCACTGCTGTTTGTAATTGTGATTGTTACAAGACCTCCTTCAGGCACTGAGACCATCATACCAGAGAGGCATGTCCTGAGTATCCTCTTTAAAACTGTTACACAAGCCTCCTCATTGCGCTGCCAGAATTCCCTATCACCTTCCTCCTCTACTTTTCTCTATAGTCTTTACCAGCAACCAGGGAAGCTCACCCAAGCACTGGTGTCCACAGTCTTTATTGGAGCACCATGGTCAACACAAGAACCTTCTGGAGGGGGCACCTGGGTGGCTCAGTGGTTGAGTGTCTGCCTTTGGCTCAGGTCTCGATCCTGGGGTCCTGGGATCAAGTCTCCCATCGGGCTCCCCACGAGGAGCCTGCTTCTACCTCTGCCTATGTCTCTGCCCCTCTCTGCATCTTTCATGAATAAGTGAACTAAATCTTAAAAACAATGAGCAATTATTGCGTCTCAGATAAACCTCATTGGCTACGATACTGCCACTGCACAAAGCTGAAATCTTAAAAACAAAAACAAGAACCTTCTGGAGTATTGGACATAATCTGTATTTTGACATGGATAATGGCTACTCAAGTGTATATACCCTTGTCAAAAACCTTGAACTGTAGGGGTAGCCCCGATTTAAAATGTGTACATTCTACTAAGCACAAATTACACTTTACTAGTTCTATTAGTGTTAAAAAATTAAAGCACTATTAAAGCTAACATTCGTGCAATTTTCTTAATTATATACTGCAGTAAAACATGTTTTTGAAAGATGTACCTCTCAAGTTTCTGGCTACCAGTAGTTACTATGGACTGAATGTTTATGGCCCCAGGTAAATCATATGTTGAAATCCTAAACCCAGGGTGGCTATATGGGGCCTCTAGGGAAGTAATTAAGGTCAAATGAGCTCATAGGGTTGGGGCTCTGATCTGACAGGATTAGTGTCCCTATAAGGAGAGAATCCAAAGAGCTCCCTCTCTCTACAAAAGGAAGAGGTCATGTGAACACACCATACAATGACAGCAGCCTGCAAGTCAAGAGAAGAGGTCCCAGAATGTAACCTACTTTGCCAGCACCTTTATCTTGGACTTCCCAGCCTCTAGAACTATGAAAAATAAATTTCTGCTGTTAGAGCCCTCGGTCCACCATAGATAGGTCAGGCAGCCCAAGCAGAGTAATACAGAAGTGTAATTGGGAACATCCCCCAATATTGCATCCTGAAATCCATCACTGGTGGATCTGGGGCCACTCTTCCCACAAGTTACTCCCTACCAATCACCAAAAAGGGGAGGGACACTAAATAAAAATTAAAAAAAAAAGAAAAGAGATCCCTGGGTGGCGCAGTGGTTTAGCGCCTGCCTTTGGCCCAGGGCGCGATCCTGGAGACTTGGGATCAAATCCCACATCGGGCTCCCGGTGCATGGAGCCTGCTTCTCCCTCTGCCTATGTCTCTGCCTCTCTCTCTCTCTCTCTCTGTGACTATCATAAATAAATAAAAATAAAAAAAGGGGGGGGGAGGGACACTAAGGCAGGTTTCTTTCTGGGAGAGGAAAGACTCCTCTGATGGGCCACTTTGGCTCTAGACTGCCCCTCAACCTTACTAATACTTTCTTAGAACTGTACCACAGTCTAAGAGTTTTCCTTCCTTCTCTCCCTGCAACCTCCTCCAGCTACTTCCCCATTTTCCCTTACTGACATTTTCCCTAATAAATCTCTGCACGTATAATACCACTATGGAATCTGCTTCTCAGGGGATCCAAACCAACGTAACTCCTTAGAAGAAGGAAAAGAGATCAAGTCAACGAGTTACGTGGCAGGGGAAAAAAATCAGCTATAAGTTAACAAGAAATGTTAGAACATTGGAGAAAAGATAAACTTCAACCACACATACAAGAAACTTGCCTGTCTATTCACTTAAAGTGGTGTGAGGTGTGAGATCCAAAGGAATTGAGCCTTTTTGAAACCACTGTTTATTTTTTAAACTTCAGTTTATTAAAATATGCTACCCAATCTCAAAGTACTTCGAGTTTTAGCTTCTCACCACAATATTACCCAGATCTGAACCAAGACCAAACTGATGGTCTTAGTCATTGTCCATTATCAAGTGCATGCTAATGAGGTTGCTGAAAAAAAATCAGGTCCCAGAGATCAGGAAGCAGGACATTCAGCTACCAAAGACCTTGAGGGACTGGCTGTATCTGGATAGCTCTGGAAACGTCTCACCTTATTTAATTACTTAAAGTAATTCGGTCCATCAGGCTACTTCAGGCAGGAACAGAGTGTGTAACAACAGCACTTAATCTCATCTCGCCTTGCCAACAACTCCTTACTGCAGATATAGTTCAAATGATAGGCTCTTCTGTCATTACCCATTTGCAGCAGTGTCTTTGCAATTACTACAGTGTGGTTTGGGATTGGTCAACATATCATTAACTTTCTTCTTGGAACTCTGGACTTTCTGTCTGAAGAGTCATCATGTTTTGCAGAATACTATGTGCTTCTTAAGCACTGGAACAGACTATGTGAACTGTGTGGGATCCTCTTAACCAAATGGTCATGTCTTCCAACTTAGAACTACAGCTTAATTCCTGGCTGTTGTTTTCATAAAAACAAAAGAAAGGGACTCAGGGAATCCATAGGTTTTGTTTCTCTAGAGAAAAAGGACAATCTAGTTTACTCACCAAAACAGATGTCTATTCTCTGACTCTACCACAAGAACGTCCTATATATTTCCTATTTATAACTCATTTTCCTTCAGCCTTAAACCTCCAACACCTCCTCTCTATATTCTCACTGACAGCTGAAGACCTTGCATCCTGCTCACTAGAGAACACTGGAGCCATCACCAGAGAACTTCCACATCCTCCAATCCTCACAGATTCATACATCTACCGGCATGGTGCACATATATATACATTCTGCCCTCCTGTTATTACATGGACTGTTCGTGCTCATAGTGAGAGCCAAGCCCTCTGCCCTCACCTTCTCAAGGCTGTAGCAGTTCTTTGTTCTCTCCTGCATCACCAGCTTTCCCACCACTGCAGGATAGTTCTTTTCAGCACACAGACATGCTATTGTCTTGCCAATTTTAAAAACAACAACAAAAATAGCAATGCCCACGAAAACCACAACAAAGCTTTTACCCCCCACCCCAACCCCAGATACAGCCCCGTATTTCGGCTTCCCTTCACTGCAACATGATGCCTCAAAAATACTATCTCCATTTGTTGCCTCGAATTTCTCTCCTTCCATTCTCATTCCAGTGAGACTTCCTCCCAGCCACCAACAAATGGCTCTTGTCAAGGTCAACAATGGCCATGTCATTGTTCAACCTAAGATTAATTCTCAATCAGCATCATTTTTGGCCCATAAGCAGAACTGGGCCCTGCTGAACACTCCCTCCTCCTTGCCATATGTTTTTCACTTGAGTTTCTGCTTTCTGTCCTACTTCTCTTGTTGCTTCTCAGTTTCCTTTGTGGGTCCTCTTCCCACTTTTGGAGCACCATAGTACTCAGCTTGGACCTGTTCTCTTCTCCACCAACACCCACTCTCTTGGTAACCTCACCCAGCCTCACAGCTTGCCATAACATCTACATCCTGATGGTTTCTCAAATTTACATCTCCACCCTGGACCTCTACCTGGAACATCACACTCACACTCACACCCACTTATCTGCTCTACAAATCTATCCACTAGAATGTCAAAAAGAAATCTGAAATTGAACATCTCAAAAATCAAAATTCCGACCTTCCTCATTTCAGATAATGGTGATTCCATCCTTACAGCTGCTCAGGATAAAAATATTAAGCCCTCTCTCTTTCTTACTCCCCTATTCACTTGGCTGTAGGTTTCTACTAACTCTACGTTTAAAATGTATACAGAGGGGTGGGTGGGAAAAAAAATAAAATGTATACAGAAACTGGCCACTTCTCAATATTTCTACTGCTATTGATCCAAACCATCATCCTCTCTCATCAGGATTCTTGTTGTAGCCTCCTATCTGGTCATCTCACCTTTGCCCTTCTCCCATCAATTTAAAAATTGAAGCCAAATCATGTCACTTTTGTACTCAACAACAGCACCCACTTCTTTAAAAATAAAAGCCAATCCTCTAGATGACCTGGATACTTCTTTGGTCTCATCTCTTACTAATTCCCTCACTCGACCTCACTCCAGCCACACTGATCTTACTTTTCCTCAAATCAGTGCAGCATGCTTCTACTCCAGGTCTTTGATTACTTTCTCTGACTGAATTGCTCTTTCCTCAGATGGTCTGCCAAGACCACTCTCCACAATATTTCCCTCTCCGTGTTTCAGTTTCCTCCTTGGCACACTGATAGACTTGAGATAACAGTACAACCCATCTCATGTACAAAGGTGGGATTATGTTAGTATCAGAGAAATCACACTATATATATTTATTCTACAACTTTCTTTTCAATGTTAAAATTAGTCCTTGAAATGCTAATTCACACTTCAGTCATGTGATCTTTCTCATTATTAACCTCATTTATTTTAATGGCTGCATTGTATTCAACAGACTAGGTATATAATACTTTATTTATAAGGACACTCAGATTATAATCTATTTTTCCCTCGTTGCAAACAATTCTCCAAGGCTTCTTTATGCACAGATGCAAGCTTTTTTTTTTTTTTTTTAGGATGAATATCTCCAAGTGGAATTGTTAAGGCATACACATATTTCTAAAAGAGATCCTAAGAAAATGCTCTCCATAAAAATCATGTCTGATTACACACCGATCCATTTCTCCACATCTCCTCCACTGTTGGATATTATTAATCTCTAATCTTTGCCCATTAAAAGAGTGAATCTTATCACTTCCCAACGATTTGAATTTTCATATATTTCATACACCAAATTACCACATATGCTCAAGTACCATGTCTTATCCTTTTATGTTTTTGTGTGTTTTAATGCCTTTTAGGATAAATATTTCCCATTACTCTTTTCTGGAATTTTTGCAGCTATTCTTCCTTGTCCATTGTTTTCATATATTCTTTAGGATCCAATTGCCTAATTCCAATAAAAATCCTACTGGTGGGATCCCTGGGTGGCGCAGCGGTTTGGCGCCTGCCTTTGGCCCAGGGCGCGATCCTGGAGACCCCGGATCGAATCCCACATCGGGCTCCCGGTGCATGGAGCCTGCTTCTCCCTCTGCCTATGTCTCTCTGCCTCTCTCTCTTTCTCTCTCTGTGACTATCATAAATAAATAAAAATTTAAAAAAAAAAATCCTACTGGTGATTTCTTGGAGGGATCATGTCACTTTTATAAATTAATTTAGAGACACTGACATGTTCATAACGTTGAATCTCTTGTCCAAAAACACAGTGTGCCTTTCCATGTATTCAAGTTTTCTTTTTTTATCCTTGAAAAGCATTTTCAAATTTTATTTTGATCCTTCATGTGTCTTCCTATGGTAAGTGTTCCATTTATTCCATTATGTCATCTAGCAAACCATCTACATGAAGATATATCTATTTAATTAATTTTGTGCCAGTGAACTAGCTGAATTCTACTCTTATTTGTGAAAACATTTTAGTCCTTTATCATGGATTTTCTAGGAAAATAATCACATCAGCATCATATAATTGTAGTTTAATCTCCTCCTGTTTGATTTTTATATCTATTTATTTCGTTCTCATTGTGCTTGCCAGAAACTCCAGAATAACTGTGGAATCATTATTAGTGGGAGTAGGGGTGTTTCCAGTGGACGAATGTCATTGTTTTCAGCACCCAGCATCTAAACCCTTTTCTAGGTTTGAGGAATTGTTCACTTTATGAACCTTGGTAGACAAAGATCTCCTCTAAAGGGGGTGAGAATGCTAGATATTTACTTTTGTCAGGCTATCTTACAGCTGAAACACAGGCACGTGACCCGAGGTTTGTTACTCAGATGCACTGCTTGGTAATGCAAGAGGGAGGGCAGCAGATTTTCTCTCTTTTGTGCCCGTAGGAGCAATAATAACCACAAATTTGAGCTCTTAGTGCAGAGGGGCAATGATACAAACTTACTTTGGGGAAGATTGGCTCTATGACAACTTTCTCTAATTTTGCTAATATAGTTGGTCTGTAGATTTCTTTAAATCTATTTATCTATCTCATTCACTTATGGAGTCTTCTTTAATATCTCTTGATAATGCTTTATACATTTTTGGGAGGAGGTCTCAGACAACTTTCATTAGATTTATTGTTAGATATTTAAAGTTTTAATGATATTGTAAATAATACATTTTAATTATTCTTTTTAAAATTATTCTTTAATTTGTTGCAATACATAAAAATATAATATTATCTCTATTATTACATCTAATGGTTCATCTGTAGATCTTTTAAAGATGTCTATGCACATAATCATATCATCTGTAAATAATAGGAGTTCTATTTTCCCCTTCCATTTTTCACAACTTTAATATTATTTTCCTTGTCCTTGTAAAGGCCTCTAGTACAATGCTGATCAAAAAAAATTAGCAGAAGAATCTTTCTCCATTACTAGTCTCAGAGGGAAATCTCATTAAAAATTCACTTCAGATATATTTGTTTTATGGGGGGTTTTGTTTCATTTTTTGGATTTATAAAATTAAGAATGTACTTATCCATTCAAGACTGTTTTTAATTATTAATAGATGCTGGATTTATATCAAATGCTCTTTCTGCATCTACCCAGATGGGCATATGACTTTTCTCCTTTACTCTTTTAATCTTGTGAATTATATTGGTTTAATTTTGAATGTTAACTCAGTGTCACTTTCTTTAAATAAACCACATTTGAGGGCACCTGGGTGGCTCAGTCCGGTTAAGTGTCAGACTCTTGATTTCCACTCAGGTCATGATCTCAGGGTTTTGAGACTGAGCCCAGAGTTGGGCTCTAGACTGGGTGTGGGACCTGTTTAAGATTCTCTCTCTCTCTCTCTCGGGGCACCTGAGTTGGTCAGTAGTTAAGTGTCTACCTTTGGCTCAGGTCGTGATCCCCGGGTCTTGGGATGGAGTCCCGCATCGGGCTCCTTGTTGGAACCACCTTCTCCCTCTGTCTGTGTCTCTGCCTCTCTCTGTGTGTCTCTTATGAATAAATAAATAAAATCTTTTTAAAAAAGTATTCTCTCTCTCCCTCTCCATCTGCCCCTCTTGACCCCCCCCCCCTCTCTAAAAAGCCAAACCAAACCAAAACAAAGCAAAAACACATTTGGTCATGATATATTATCCTTTTAAGTATCACTAGGTTCAATTTGCTAGTAACTTATTTATGATTTCTTGTACCTGTGTTCATAAAAGACATTAATCTTTTTTAAAGTAATATTCTTTGCAAACTTTAGGATCAAGATTGTATAAGTATCAAAAATATTGGAAAGTTTTTCTTTGATCTCTCTTCTCTAGAAGAATTTGTGTTAAATTTTGTGTTATTTCTTTCTTTTTTGAGGGGTAGAACACACCAGTGAATATGTTCCATCTTGTTCTTTAGAAGTTACTTTAAAAAAAAAAAAATTCCTCCTGACAGGGAGGGCTTTTTAAATTATATATTCAACTTCTTCAACAGATACAGAACTGTACAGACTTTACATTTCTTGTAGTAGTGTGGAGTAAGTTCTGTTTTTCTAATAATTTTTCCATCTCATTTTCCATGTTATCTAAATTTTCAAATTTACTGGCATGAATTTCTTCATAATTTTCTTTGTATACATATATTTATGGACATTATTTTTTAGAGCAGTTTTAGGTTCTCAGCAAAACTGCCAGGGAAGTACAAAGATTTCCCAGATACCTGACCCTCCTCCACATACACAGTCTACCGCTCTATCAACATCCTCTGCTAGTGGTATATTTGTTACAATCCACAAACCTACACTGATACATGACAATCACTCAAATTCCATAGTTTACAATTAGAGTTCCCTCTTAGTGTTGTACATTCTATGGGTCTAAAGAAATGTATGATTAAATATATCTGCCATTATAATATACAGAGTATTTTCACCATCCTAAAAATCCTGTTCAATTTTATCTTTTTAATGCCTATATATTATATTCCCCTTTTATTCCTAACATTGATTATTTTCACTTGCTTCTCCTCTTTTTGGACAATAAAGATCAGCAGCTTTTGAGCTACTTACAAGGTAGACTCTCCTCTATACTGCCTGACAGAAAGCCTACCTGAAAATATGGCTTGTCTCTGGGATTCTTTGGTCTAACGCCATTTGCCATCTGCTCTTCTTCCTACAAAGCTTAGGAACCCATGTACCCATCTTGGCATTGTTGGATCTCCCAATTTCATTGGAATTCTTCAGTCATTAGGATCCTTCCTGTTTACAGTCCATTATATTTGTTAGTGGTTTCCTCTATAGTGTGATTCAGAGTTACAGATGTGCCTCCAGGTTTCTCTGAAGACAATGTATATGTCTCCATTTCTCTGTTTTGGGGAATTTGTTGTTGTTGCCATTGTTGTGGCATTTAGAGAACTTCCAAGAACAAAGATAGGAAAATGCTATCTTTAACCTACCTTCTAAAATAAGACCAAATAATTGTTATATTCAACTTTGTAGGATTTGACTGGAATACATTAAATGCATAAATATACTTGGGGGGGGGGATGACTGCTTTTGAAACAGTGAATTTTCCAATTCCAGAATATAATGTTTTTAATCATTTATTTAGGTCTTCTTTTATATCTTCTAATAACACTTCATAGTGTTGCTGTTATTACTTTCAGATAGTATTGGCACTGATACTTGCAGGTTTATTCTTAACTATTTCATATTTTTTTTAATTTCTATTGGGAACTGCATGGTCTAATTGGATGTGGCCATGTATAGAAAATCAATTTCTTTTTTTTACATTAATCTTTTATCCAATTAGTCTAGCCATGTAGAATTCTATTGGTTTGTTATTTTGTTGTCTTGGATCTTCTAGGAGGATATCCATGCTGTCTGCAAATGCAATAATATGGTTTGGCCTTTTTTCCTCTTCCTTTCAAATATTTACCTGCCTGATTTATTTTTGTGTGTTATTGCACTGGCCAAAACCTTCAAGACAAGTGATGGCAATTTTCACCCTTATGTTACTTCCATAGGTAAAGAGAATACTTTCAGTCCTTCATCATTATATATGATTTTTGCCAGAGGTTTCTGAGAGATACCTTTTATGAAGTTTATAAAGTTTCCTTCCATTTCTAGTATGTAATGTGAATTTGTGTGGAATTTTGTCAAATATTTTTTCAACATCCATTGAGATCATATACGATTTTTCTTATTTGAACTATTTGCTAGTAAACCAAATTAGTAGTTTCCCTAATATTGAAAGTTCTTTGTGTTTCCACTGTAAGCTCTATCTGGTAATAATATACTATTTTTAAATGCATGAGTAATTTAATTTGTTAGCTTTTATATAAGAATTCTGCATGTCAAATTTATTAGTGAGTCCTGCCTGTGGTTTATTTTCTGTGTGCATAACTCTTGTTAAATTTTAGTGTAAGGATCATCTTAGCCTCATATAATGAGTTAAGATTGTTTTCCATCTTTTAGATTCTCAGAAGCAGTTTACATAATGTGGGAATTGTCTATTCCACAAAAATTTCATAGATATCACCCTTAACTTCTGGTTCTGGGGAAATTTTCAAGAAATAGATCTTTGAGGGCAGCCTGGGTGGCTCAGCAGTTTAGTGCCTGCCTTTGGCCCAGGGCATGATCCTGGAGTCCCCAGATTGAGTCCCACAGCAGGTTCCCTGCACGGAGTCTGCTTCTCCCTCTGCCTGTGTCTCTGCCTCTCTCTCTCTCTCTGTGTCTCTCATGAATAAATAAAATCTTAAAAAAAAAAAAGAAATAGATCTTTGGTATTTTCAACTTCTTAAATTCTATTTATCTATCCAGATTTTCTATTAAGTCAATTGTCTAATTTTTTAGAAAATTATATTAGAAATTTATCTAAATGTTCAATTTTATTGTAGAAGATAATATATTAGTGTAGGTGATCAATAGATATTAATTAAAATAAGACATTAATCATGTAATATTTTTAATATTCTCCAAATCTGTGATATTTTCTTTCTTATTCCCAATGTTGTTTATGTAAGAACTTTCCTGTCTTGATTAGAAATACCAAAATTTGGGGATCCCTGAGTGGCTCAGCGGTTTAGCGCCTGCCTTTGGCCCAGGGCTCGATCCTGGAGTCCTGGGATCGAGTCCCACATCGGGCTCCCTGCATGGAGCCTGCTTCTCCCTCTGCCTGTGTCTCTGCCTCTCTCTCTCTCTCTATGTCTATCATAAATGAATAAATATTTTTTAAAAAATTAAAAAAAAGAAATACCAAAATTTTACCCATTTTTACCATTTTTCTGAAAGAAACAATATTTGTTATTTCCAAAAAGAAAGAGGGATAGTATTATTATTTCCAAGGAAATAAATTTTTCTTGAAGATTTTTTATATTCATTTATAATTTTTTCAACATGGTTTGTACAAATGCTAAATGATTTTATATCTTGAAATATATATTGAGATATATTTCATTTTGTTCTGGTCTAATGGGTGGTAAATACTTGTGAATGCCCCATTTTGTTTTTTAAAAAATGTCTTTTTCAATTTTGTGGGTGTAAAATTTTATAAAGATAGATATATACATATATAGATAAATACATATAAGGCCTTTATATTTAATATACATATTATGTAATATAAATAAAAAATATTTTCTAATATAGAAATATTTATAAAACATTTTATAAATATTAAAATATTTAAAATATAAATAAATACATACACTATAGATACACACACATAAAATCTGTTAGCTATGTTACTAAAAGGCCTTTAATCTTAATTATTTGTTTATTCAATCTGTTAATTTCTGAAGTCTCCCACATGGTTGGAATTTTTTTTTTAAGATTTTTTACTTATTTATTCATGAGAGACACACAGAGAGAGAGAGAGAGAGAGAGGCAGAGACACAGGCAGAGGGAGAAGCATGCTCCTTGCCGGGAGCCCAACGTGGGACCCAATCCCAGGTCTCAAGGATCACACCCTGGGCTGCAGACGCTAAACCGCTGAGCCACCTGGGCTGCCCCACATGGTTGAAATTTATTCATCCTAGTATTTTTGTAAGTTTTTTTCTCTCTACAGTATGAATCATTGACAAAGTTTCAGTTTCAAGTGTTAGTGAGTTATATACATGTTATCAATATTAAATATTTCTATTTAATTGATTTGTTGTATTTTGGCCTTGGATTCTATTTTAATTGCTATTAATTAATATTACTTTTTTTTACTTGAACATGTCTAGTTTATTTTTCCTTTTTTTTGTCCCTCTTTTTTCCTCTTTTTTCAATTTATACATGTTATTTTGTTTTCGATGTAACCTTTATTAACAGCCTATAACTGTATTTTATTTTATTTTACTTTTTAACATATTGAAGAGTCAATTTTTGTGATTATTGAGATCTTTGGATTTATTCCCAAGTCTATCTAAGCATTTTAATTACACATCTTTCAATTTTTCCTTTTGATTTTTATTTCCCTGGGTATAAATTTTGTTTATCGAGTCATCAAATCTCTTTCATGCTGTTTTCTCTAAATGTTTCATGATCCTGTACTTTGGCTCAGCTCTGAATCTGAGATTCTATCCCAAACGTGGGTATTTTCTGATATCCTCAGTCTGCTTCTGATTACTATGAGAGAGAACCATGACATACTACAAGTTAGAATCTAAGAAGAGTCTGTTGTCTGGAATAAGGAAGCCCATTCCTGCCAGGTGTTGCCAGTCTTCCAGAACACAATCCTAATTTTCCTATCCAAACACCCACAGACATGGCTACAGCCTGTGGACACGTCCTCTACTGCTGAGCACTTGGCACAAGTGGTCTTGGTAGGTATCAACCCACTTTACCACCAGAATATTGTTCTTCAAATAATCACCTTCACAATTACAACAGGGATACTTTCTCTTCTATCTTTAAGATGTTAGCATCCTCATTGCTATTCTCACCTCTTGTAGCTCTCTTCTCCTGGCCCTATCTTCTACCTGCCTTCTCTCCTGGAATACAAACGATTAAAAGAATTGTTACTGTTCTTTGGATCCTGATTCCAATAAGCCAACTTACAAAACACACCATTAAGAAACTGTGGAAACTTAACTGGAATTAGACCAGTGGCTTATTAACCAGGGATGACTTTTCCTCTCCAGTCTGGAGAAATCTGTGGTTGCCACAACGGGGGGAGTGCTACTAACAGCTAGTGATAGACACCAGAGTTTGCTCCAAATATCCTACAGAAACAGAACCCTAAACCTGAGAATCATGTCACCCAAAATTCAACAGTACCAAAGTTGAGAAACCCTGCATTAGATGATATTAAGGAATTAATTAATTTTGTAAGATACAATAGCATAATGATTAGCCTATTTAAAAGTCCTTATTGGTTAGAGATACATATTTTAGCATACAAGACTAAAAAACATGATGTCTGAAATTTGGTCTAAAATTATTTTAACAGAGGGTATACTAAGATGGAAAATGTTGAAGGGAAGGGGTGATGGTAACATTGGTGTTCATTATACTATTCTTTGCTTTTATATTTGAAAATATTTAAAATATAAAGCTAAAGTATTTTCATTAAATTTTTAAAAGGAAGACATTTTATGATACTTTTACAATGCTTATCCCTAATAATGTGAAATAAAAATAGATATTATTGAGTTTCAATAATTTTATTAAAAGGATAGGTTTGGAGATCTGATAGACCTTGGATTGAGTTCCTGCCTGCCACCTAAAAGTTGAACAGGAGGTGGAGAGTGTTTTGAGGAAGGGAAGACATCAATGAAGGTAAATCACAAGATAGTGAGCAGACCTGCCTACCCAGAGGAGCTGGTGTGCTGCCTGGCTGGAAATAGGGCTCAATAAAGCAGAGCCACATTAAAGAAATGCTTACAAGTCAGGCAGAGAAGTAAAGAGTTGCTAAGATAGAAAATAAGGAGTTGTAGTATAAGGGGTAATTTTCTGAAATAAGTTGCCTAGAAAAAAAAAAATCCATGCAAAAAAATGCTATTACATTTAAATCAACTATATTGAAAGGGAATGTTTATGGTAGTAGTGTTTTATTTTGTTTTATTTCATTTTTATCCTGCTAACACAATTCTTTCTGGGATACTGAAGAGAATGGAAGGCACTGCAGGTGATGTGTATGAGATCCAGAGCCAAATGGAGGGACTGGCCTCTGCTGGGAGGGCATACTTTTCATTTTGAGGGAGTTACTTACTAAGTTTGCCGGTTTTGATGAGCTAGGAAGATAAGAGACTTCGAGTCTGAGGTATCAGCTGAGAATGCTGATGGAAAAGAGCCATGAGATATTTAAAGAGAAAGAAGAATATAATGCCAGAAAGAAGAAAACAAAATTAGATTAATGCCCATTTAAGGCCTAAGATCATGTATTTTCAGTGAACCCAGTGAATCATACATGTGATTTTGTTCAGTAACCTTCAACTGCTCAAATGAAGGCCCAGAGAAGACAGAGGGTAGGGTTCTTCCAAGGGGGATTCATTAAATGAGCATGATAGAAAGTGGGGAAGAAAGTTGATGGTACTTGCAGTAAATAAATAAATAAAAGGACTATTTTCAACTATGGAATCTACCTGGAGAAGAAAATTTGATAAGAATAAAGGGACAGTGACCAATGGATTATCAAAATGGTGTCAAAGTATTATGCCCATGGGTTATCCCAGCAAGCAGACTGGAACAACAGGAAGTAGTGGTCAAAAAGCAAGATATCCAAAATTAAGATTCAAGATGAAATAGTTCCTGGTAATAACAAGGTTCAAGGTATGACCATAGTGGCTGGATTGGAGTGAAGTTACTAGTCACTAAGGTGGATGGTCACAAGACACCCAGGCTTAGCCCTAACAGCCTGCTCTTCCCTCTTCCGATTAATTGTCTTTGATGAGTTATGACTCATGCTGGGCAAGAACCATAAAACCTTTCCTTGGTTCTTAGCCCCCGTGATGCTCTGCAATTCCTTTACTAAAAGCAAATCAGTCCTTTTTTAGGACAAGGGAGGATACCTCTATGTTATATGAATGCATGACAATCTCATTTAATCCAGGATTAAGTGGGGTACTGAGGTCTGAGAGTGGAAATTTGGGAAACAAGAAGGTGGCACAGGGCCCTTCTGGGGCAAAGGTAAGAGAGTTTAAAGGAGAAATGGAGAAATAAGGGAAATATTCTCTACATGTTGCCTTAAGGCCAGCTTTGGCCAACTTTTACATACATGAATTCGGTATGCATCAAAAAAGTTTATAAGGGCACCTGGGTGGTGCAGCCAGCTCAGCCTCCAACTCCATTTCAGCTCAGATCACAATCTCAGCGTCATGAGATCAAGCCCTGGGTTGGACTCCACGCTCAGTGCAAAGTTTGATTAAGTAAGACTCTCTCTCTGCCCCTCTCTCCTTCAAATAAACAAATAAATATTTAAAATAATGTTTATAAACTAAAATTAGTCTGATAAATTTGATTTTATCATAATCAGTAATTTTAATAACCCCACAAAGAACCTCACCTATTTCCCAGAGGATTACTCAAAAGGTTACCATCTCTTTTTGTACCAAGAGTAGCTCTAAAACAGAATCTGACTTCAAGCTAGATGAGAACAGATTCTTTTTGTTACTCAGTGGCTATCCAATAACAGAAAGGTCAGTACGTACTTGATAAATTATGAACAACAAAAGTAGCCTTCTGCTTTCCTGTGGCTGCTCAGGGCAAATACAACTGTACCTGAACCAGAAGTGCCTACTCAGCCATATGAGTGTATTAAACCATCAATAATTTCTGCTTTTATCCATACGTTTTCACTGTGAGGCTCAGTGCCTACCTCTGGGGATAAACTAAGGGAAAAAAGATTAACTTAAAGTGCACCATGTTGCAAAGCTGTCCATTTTGCTTCATTCATTTATCCAACAAATATTTATTGAGCATGTCCTATGAGCTGGGCATTCTGCAGGTGCTATAGATAGAAACTAAAAACAATGCTTGTGCACAAGAGATGCAAGTCTAGGGAAGAGGGAGAAGCAGACACTTTTAATATTGAGGGAATTATTTACTAAGATTCATTCATTTCTTCCATAATGTTTGTAAACTATGGACAAATACTTTGTTAAGCCCTAAGAATAAATGCAGGTACCAGATGTGCATCTGCCTTGGCTGAGTCATCCTATGAACAAGGAGGAGGTAATCCTGTCTCTGGTACTCAGGGAAGTCTCCTTGGAGGAGTTACTCTCCTGGTGAACCTGCAATGCAAAGCAAAAGGTTCAAGTGAAGAGGCATGGGAAAACATCCCAAGCAAAGCACTGGAATCAAGAAATCAGTGCATTTGAGAAACTGCAAGTAGAGTAGAATGGTTGGACCTAATGTCTGGTGTTGGAGGGCAGTAAGAGATGAAGCTGAGGAAGATGCATAAAAGAATGTATACATCAAGTAAAGGAATTCAAGCATAACTCTGTAGCTAGATCATGCTGCAGCCATGGGGAAATCGGCTTTGTATCAGGCAGGACTGGAAGCCAGGAGCACAATTAGGAGCTCAATACAGTGATCCTGACAAGAAATAATAAGGATGTGAACTCAGACAATGGCACTAGGGATAACACAACAAAATAGGACGGGCCTGAGAAATATGTAGTAAAAATAGACAAGATTTTGGCGGGTGGCTAGAAGAAGAAGCTGGCAGGTTGGAGGAGTCAAGAATGACTTCCAGGTGTCTATTTTGGGCACTGGCTAGATTACAGCACCGTTAGCCGATATGACAACAGGAGAAGAAACATGTCTCAAGGTAGGTGCAGTTTTCAAGGTGGGAGCACCATGATGCAGTTTTTGCACTGAGGGAAAAAAATCAGTAAAGTGGGTTAAACATGTAGGTTGAATATAGAGGAGAGAGACTTTATCAAAATTAAAAAATTTTTTTGCTCTACCAAAGACTGAAGAGTATGAAAAGGCAGGCTACACTGGGAGAAAATATTTCCAAACCATATATCCAACAAAGACTTTGTAGAATAGATAAAGAACTCTCAAAATAGAGCAATCAACAAATAATCCAATTAGAAAACAGGCGAGGGGGATGCCTGTGTGGCTCAGTGGTTGAGCGTCTGCCTTCAGCTCAGGGCGTGATCCCGGGGCTCTGGGATCGAGTCCCACATTGGGCTCCCTGTGGGGAGCCTGTTTCTCCGTCGGCCTATGTCTGTGCCTCTCTGTGTCTCTCATGAATAAATAAATAATCTTTAAAAAAAGAAAGAAAATGGGCAAGATATTTCATCAAAGACATGAAAAGACATCTTACCAAAGAGGGTATATAGCAAGTAAGCACATGAAAGATATTCAGCATCAAGAATCATTTTAACAAAAATTAAAGAGAAATGAAAATTTAAGCCACCATAAGATATCCCAGCACACCTATTAGAATGGCTAAAATAACAATGATAACACCAAATGCTGGCAAGGATGCAGAGGAAACTGGATTACCACTCACTCATTGTCATGAGAATGTTAAATGGTACAGCCATTCTGGAGAACAGGGTACAGTTTATTAACAAATCTAACCTGGACTGGCCATTCAACTCAACAATTGAAACCTTGGGCATTTATCCAAGAGAAACAACAACTTATGTATACCCAAAAACATGAATGTTTATAGCAGCTTTATTTATAATACCCTGGAAAACCAGGAGCAGGGGTGGAGGGCGGATGCCCTCCCATGGGTGCATGGTTAAAAAAACCGTGGCACTCCCATACCATTGGAATAGTTTTCAGTAAATATAAGCAACAAACTACTGATACAACAAACTGGTATGGATTTCACCGGAATTATGCAGAGTGAAAAGAGCTAGGTTTTAAAGGTTACATGCTATATTATCAACATTCTTAGATGTTATATAAGTTACACACACACTTATTCACTGAGAGCATACATAACTGTTAAAATCTGAATAAAGTGTGGGGGTTGTACCAATGTCGACGACCTGCTCTTGATACTGGCTTACAGTTATGCAAGATGTTATCATTCATTGAAGAAAACTGGGTGAAGGGTACACAAGACTCCCTTTACCTTTTTTTTTCCAACTTATGAATCTGTAAGTATTTAAATATGTGTGTGTGTATATATATCTGGTATATGGTAGATAGTTGATGGATAAAGCCTGGTTCTTGAAGACACAGAAGAGCTGATTCTAGTGCACAGATGGACGGATTCATAGTAAACAGGACGGATGGTGGCTTCCCCCTAAGAGAGGATGATAAATAGGTGCAGGTGCAAGGAAGCAGGTGGAAGGCATAGAGGGCCAAAAGGTAAAAAGGCCAACAGCTAATCTTATCTGTTTTCCATGTTAAGAGTCACAACTAGCTGCTGCAAGTGATGAGGAACTAGGGCACAAAGCTTAAGCGAGCTGAAGGTTTGGAATACCCACTGAGGGAAATGGAAGAGGGCACATCATAGAAATGTATTACCCTAGTTTTTTAACCTCGTGTTGTCATCCATAGTGCTGTCCAGCAGAACTTCCTGCCATGAGGGAAATGGTCTGTATCTGTGTTGCCCAATACAATAGCCATTAACCACATGTAGGCTCCTGAGTACTTGAAATGTGGCTAATGTGACCAAGGAAGTAATTTTTAATTATATTTAATTTTAATTTAAATAGCCACATGTGGTTAGTGGCTACCTTATCAAACAGTGAAGCTAACAGATGTACATAATAAAGAAGCAGTAAATTTTCAACCAGAATCAATCCTTCTGGGTAGTTAACAAAGATCTAGACCTAATATCCAAAGCATATAATTTTCTTTCCTTTCTGTGTTATTGATAATTCCGTTTGTACTGAAGCTGCAAATCATTATAAAATCCTTGGTTCTTGAAGCTCCACTTGAAGCCAGCCTTCTTGAAGCCAGCTTTCAAGCAATTCTATCTTCTATATTTCTCAATTTCAAATCCTTTTGTCGGGCAGCCCTGGTGGTGCAGCGGTTTAGTGCCACCTGCAGCCTGGGGTGTGATCCTGGAGACCCAGGATCGAGTTCCACATCGGGCTCCCTGCATGGAGCCTGCTTCTCCCTCTGCCTGTGTCTCTGCCTCTGAATAAATTTTTAAAAAAATCAATTCCTTTTGTCATGCTTGTATCCCACATGACGTGGCAGCAAAGTCTTAAAAGCACAGCCCAAGAAGGCCTTGAGCTATACCCCAGACATATTTTTTAGAACATTCTAAAGCTCAGGGGGTAAATGAGCCTATCTACTCTCAGAGGAGCAGAAATGCTGAGTCTGTTCTAATAGGTGCCCAACCCAATGACAGAACCACCTCCAAACTTGACCATGCAGTGACTGTCCAATTTTATTTCATAGCACTCCCCTCATATCTCACTATATTTCAAACACACTAGCTGTTCCACAGTCCTGCGGCATGGCCAGGGCTTTATGGCCTTAGGGTGCTCCATAAATTACTTCAACAAGTAAACAAACAGATGAATGGTCAAATGAATGAAGTAAACCAAATTCATGACTCCTCACCATTACCACCCAAGTTCCAGGTCAGGCATCATGGTCCTGGCCTTTCTCTGACCCTGTTCTTTACAAATCCATGTCCCATATAAGATAAGGAAATGGGGAGTGCCATCTACAACAACACTTAACACAGAAATCCAGTTGAGTCAAGACACAACTCCTCATTCAAATGTTGCAGAAACTCATCAGGTGACATGTTTAGGGGAGAAACAAGGGTATCACTCACTACAGAGACATTTCCACTAGGGCCCCTAATTCCACCAATGAAAACTGCTGTGCTGGCATGTTCTAGATGATTCTCCTCCAGTTAGCAATTCTTTGCAAGAGGTAAGCCTTAAGTTTCATTGACTGAAGAAGTGCCTGAGCTTTCAGCTTCCCGAGGATTTGACTGGTTAAAGCAGTTTTGGAAATAGAGGCTTTAAGTGATTCAGAGCCAGCCTGCCCTCTGCTTACAAATTGGCTTTTCAGAGACACTCTGAGGAGGGTTTGCTGGGGAGTAGGCCTTTTCTTTGTAACCTGAGAGCTCGCCTAATAACCCTCAAGTATTTTCCTGATAGGGAAGAGCAACCTAACAGAGCCTTTCAAGGATAGTTTGCACATTAAAAATTGATGTAGCACTTTAAAGTTTAATATTTAAACAAAACGCTTAGTGTTTACGGGCACCACACATTTTCATAGGTACCAATGTGGGGAACAGTCTGTTGGGCTGGGGAAACACTACTGAAAAAACTGGTCAATATCCATAGTACATATTCCTAAAAAGGCAGTTCTGGGGTTTTTAGCCTCTGATTATTCTGGAACAAGCTTTTTTCAGGCCATAAACAATATTTAGATCAGAGGGACTGACTGCCATCTCTGGTGGACATGAGAGGTAAAAAATCCCAAATTCTTGTTTTCTATACCAGCCATCTTCAATCTTTATTCTACAGGACATTGAAGGTTGGCATTAGCTGTAAATGATGATATAAAAATCCAATTACTGAAAAAAAATCCATACACAGTAAACAGTGTTCTTTCTGAGCCAGGGAATAAAAGATAAGGTAAAAACAAACACTAGCCAAAATTTCAAAATATAGGAATTGGATATCTGTCCCGTAACAAGCCAGGAAGAACAAAAACAAAACCAAAACAGAGAAGAATGATTCAATACTAAGTAGTCCCATGTTTAAATAGTCCAGCTGTATTCAGGTGGTATATGAGGGGGTAAAATATTAAGTGTGGTCTATAAAACAATGAGGCTGATTCCATAAGCCACACACAGGACCAGTTTCAATATGTTCTCATTGCACTTTTGGGGAGGCAACAATGAATGACCTACCACTTACTGCTTCGATGCCTTCACTCAAGAGTCAAAATCCCAGGGAAAGGGCCTAATCTGTCAAGCTTAAGTCACCCCCTGCCAATCACCCATGCTAACTACCTGCCCCTAACTGTACCAGAGACGGGCTCATTCATTCAGTGGCTTTCATTTTCTGTGTGTGGACTACAAGAGAGGCACTAGGGATACACCAGAACTGAGTAGACGATATCTCTGCTCTCCTGGCACTTACATTACAGACCATCTGGGTCTCCACCCAAGAACATCAGTGGCAAAGTCTCAGAAGGTGGAATGTGTTTGGCATGTTAGAGGAACTGGAGCAATGGCAGCCATAGGGAGAACAGCGGTGTTAGAGTAATGCTCACCTCTCTTGATGTTTCCTCCCACATAGCAGGAGCTCCACGAGCACATCACCCCTGACCTTTGGATTTATCCATCCATCTACAGTGGAGCAGAAATTACCCAGTGGGAAACTGAGATGCTCTTAGGGAAGTGGGCAGCCTTCTCATAAATCAATGTCACCTAGAGTTTTCATCGTCCTCTAGCTTGGTGGGTACCCTTCAGAGTCCTGAAGTGAATCTGAAGTCAGTGTTCAAAACGCTTTTCTGCACCACTCTTACTTTAGCAAACTTATTCCTTTAAATGCACTACAAGATTAATTAAAGCAGGAGAAAAGTGTAGGAAGTCTGTATGATTTTATTGTATGCATACACTGGGCTCACTCCCATCAAAATACTAAGGCAGTTGAAATGGTTTGTCAAGTATATTAAAGTGAACTATGTGCAAGAAAAAAAAGTTAATGAATGCTTGACCACCTTATAATTTCGGGGTTCCTAGCAAGACCTATTGCTAGACTAGAAAAATCAGAGAGAAGACAAAATTTTTATACTAAAGTCTGATGGACTCAGTGTTCCACATGCCTTTTAGAGAACTTAGACCTACAGACCTCCATTATTTCTTAACGAAAGATACAGGAAAAGGAGCAAAAAAAAACCTGACAATAAGCAACCTCAAAATAATCATTTGGGGGCAATCAGATGTAGAAAAGGCATTAATTACTTTTTGGTACCCCAGTAGACTCTTCGCTAAGGATGCCTGATTTGGAATTCAACAGGGGACTAAATGATATAAATCAATCAATCAATTAATCCTCACTACAGGTGAACTCAAGGAAGCTGATACCAGGCAAGTTCTCTGAAGCTGGAGTACAGCACTCTGCTCAGTGTTGCTTTCTGAGCCTCTCACCCATAATGACTGCTGTTGAGTGGTATAAGAGACAAGTGTTCAATTCATCCAAGTGTAGAGGGCCTCTCTGCTTCTTTGTGCTTTTTTTTTTTTTTTTTTGTCCAGTGATGGAAGAGCAAGCCTCAGCATGTCAAAGAAGTGTAGGGCAGCGTCAGCAGGAGTAGCTACAGAACAAGGTGCATAGCTCTGGAAAGCTGCCCAAACACCTGTCACCACTGAAACTACTTCACCTGTCCATCATTTGGATATGTGACCTTAGCTTATGATTTGGGTCCGTATAAAATTCAAATACTCCCAGAATGGTAGGTTTCAGATCCTTCTTAGGTTCCTAGAAGAGTTAAGATAACTTTTCAGATACTGGCTCCCTGGGGGACAGTGGTGCTAACCAGAAACAGAAAGCAGAGGTTGAGTTAGATAATCAAACTGCACCAATGCCTAGGTCTGGCCTTATCCCTTTCCTATTACCCACCCAGGATCTTATCATTCCCCCCTGTAATCTAAACCTCTTCCAAGTACCCTAAAGGTTCTTGTCACTCAATTCCAAGTGTGTTTATAGGGGGAAGGGGACTGTTCCCCATGCCACCACGTGGTTCTCCCACCCAAGCTGGGTATCCTATGATTCAACTTACCTCTGATACTCTCTACTGGAAGATAATGTCAAATCCCACAGGTATGGGGTAAGGTCTCAGCCTTACAAGACTGCTTCCCACTTCAGACATCAATGGCAAGTCTAGATTACCTGTGCTTCTGACACACTGACTATAAATGAGAGGTTCCCACAATCCCCTCCTTGGGTTCAATTCATTTGCTAGAGTGCCTCACAGAACTCAAGAAATCCATTTATTCACTAGATTCCTAGTGTATTATAAGGGATATTAAAGGATATGAATCAACAGCCAGATGAAGAGATACATAGGGCAAGGTCCTGAAAGAAAAAGCTTCTGTCCTAATGGAGATTGAGACCTACATGGTGGCATGTTGAAGCATTATGGTTCCCCAACCTACAAGCTCTCCAAACCCTACTCTTTTGAATTTTTATGGAGGCATCATTACTTAGATATGATTGATTAAGTCATTAGCCATTGGTGACTGATTTCAATCTCTAGCCCCTCTGCTCTCTCCAGAGATTGGGGAGTGGGACTCAGTTTGGACCCTCTAATCACTGAGTTAGTTCCACTGGCAACCACCCACTCCCATCCTTAATGCTTTCTGAAAGTCACCTTATTAACATAAACTCATGTGTGATTGAAAGGAGCTTATTATGAATACTAAGACACCTAGTCACCCTTATCACTTAGGAGATTCCAAGGGTTTTAGGGCTTCTGTGTCAGAAACAGGGATAAAAACCAAATACATATTTCTTATTGTAAAACACAGTATCATATGCCCCAGTGCCTAAACCCCCTGTTCCCCCACCTCCTGGCCCAGGTTTGGCTATTGCAATCCTTTAGGCTCTTCCCAGATGCTGAATAAACCATAGATGTGACTAGGGCCAAAGGCCTAAAGTGTTAACATACATTGTGTCATTTAATTCCATGGCTTTGCTCCATTATTCCTTCCAACCAAAACATCTGCCTCCATCACTCCATGAAGCCAAATTTTGTCCCCCCAAAAGTTCAAATCTCACCTCTTCTATAATTTCTTCCCAAGATCCCACCACCTATAGCAATCTCCTCCTCTTCTGAATTCAAAACATTTGTTTCCTAAGGTAATCATTGGCAATTACCCATGCCAACATCGTAATTTATTTCAATATTCAATGTTGTCATATGCCTTCGTCTACAATTAGGCCATAAATCAGCAGGAGGGGCACAACCTATGCTATTGTGGTATTCTTCTAGTAACACTTATGATTCCACTGTTACTATCATTTCTCCACCTCTTATGTATACAAGACCACCCAACTTTGCAAGCTTGTTATGGGTAAAGAATATTTTGCCCTCACCCCTAAATATTTGTCCCTTCAAATGTCCAAGAACTCTGTAAAGATTTTAAAATTTCTACTTAGAGACAAAATAAAGACACAGAATATTAAGTAACTTGCCCCAATCACATTGCTATGAAGTGACTGTGCTTGCCTTATTGTACCAGTTTATGTTGCTCTAGAACATATTCCGAAAATCTGACACTGTTTAGATCTCCATAGCACCCTACATAATAGGTAAGAGGACTGGGTTTGTTTGTTTGTTTGTTTGTTTGTTTGTTTGTTTTCAAGAGATATTGGGGTTAAGGAGTTGGAGAAAATAACAGATCAGTACTGGTAGAAAAATCACAATGAATATATGATTTAGAACTAAGGTTCTTATCTATAATTGAACTTTTTGGGAATCAATGAGTAAGCTTCAGGATGCTTATGAACCATTTGAAATAGAAATGGAAGCACTGAAATATGTATATGTGTACATTTTTTTGAAGGAGCATCCATAGTTCTTTTTTTAAAATTCATTTATTTATTTGAGAGAGGGAGAGAGCCGGGGAGGGGAAAAGAGAGAGGGAGAGAGAGAATCTCAAGCAGACTCCCTGCTGAGTGTAGAGCCTGATGCAGGGCTCAATCTCACAATCCTGAGATTATGACCTGAACAGAAACCAAGAGTCAAATTCTCAACTAACTGAGCCACCCAGGCACCTCAGGGTCCACAGTTTTAATGAGATTATTAAAGTGATTCTATGATAGTCATTAGGACTGATCACATATCTTCTGGCTTTCTCTCTGCCAGGTCCATGGATAACACCTCCCCACCTCTAGAAGTAGGTATAATCATGTAACTGAGCCATGAAATATGAGAAGCAACTTATGGCACTTCCAGACAGAAGCTTTAAGAAACAGGGCCCATCACTTTCCTTTTCCCTCTGATACAGTGGTTGGTGATGGTTGAAATGGCAACAGCTCCATTAGTTTGAGCTCCTAAGAGTTTACAACCCACTGGTGCCCCCTGCCAACTCAAAATAGATCTGTAGTATAAGGGGGGAAAAAGTGTTAAAGTCTCATGCCACAGAAATCTTAAGGTTATTTGTTACTTTGGCATATTGCAATGGATCATCACCGAGGCACACCTATAACTCCCCAAAAGTTAGGAGTCACTGGAATCTTAATGAAGTCCTAACAAAAGATGATTTCCAGGAGTAATTTCTTCTCCTCACATTGATGAAAGCAAGAGGCATAATATTGAATTCTATTTTGATATTTTACCTATATTTGAGTAAAATCTTCCCCCTCCATGCTAGCATAACATGAATTACTCTGTTTCTTCTTTATAAGTCACAGCAGCTCATGAAGAAGAAGGAAAAAAAAAAAGCCCACATAAGTGCCAGAAGCTTTTAGCGAAGGAAGCATGAGTATGAATAGCTCATAGAGGTGAAAATTCTTCAGAAAAGTTGGACCATTTTCTCTGCTTCTCCTGATGGGAGTTCTTATCACCTTGTGCATGAAATATTTTAATAATTACCTTGTTGATTTCCTTGGCTCAAGACCGGCTCTCCCATCATCATGCATAATGTGGCAATATTAATCTTTCTAAATTGCCATTTGCAGCATGTAATTTTCTTGGTCATTATCGTGCCAAGTTTTCCTACTACCAAAAAATACAAAGTTATTGTCTTAACATCCAAGCCTATTTTAATATGGTCCCATCCAATATCTTAAGCATTGATTCAACACCCTGACTCCTCTTCAGCTGCACACCCCTTACCAACCAGACCAGTGTGTTACAGTCCCTGAACAAATTAGTCTATTTCCACCCCAATGCCTTTGATTACAGTGTTCCTCCTGCCTCTTCAGAAAAAAAAAAAAAAAAAGAAAAAAGCTGAGAGAAATGCCTCTTGGTTACTCTAGCTTTCTTGGGCATGTTGAAGCAGCCTTCCAAAGATTCTGATAGCTCTGCTATCCTGCGCCTGTACAAACACAGAACACGAGGAACAGAACCAGAAAGCAAAGCAAAGTCCCCAAAGACTCAAAAAGCTAACAGCCAGGCTACAAAGCAAAGAGAGATCTTCCACAGCTCAAAACTCAGATAGTTCATCTGTACAGTAAAGAGATTTCTGGGATCTCACCAGTGCTCAGATTCCAGTCCTTACTGAAGAGAAAGTACCAAATATTTGAAACTAGTAGAGAATTGAATCAAGCTAAAGCTGCAACAAAGCCTAGACCCAAAAAAATTACAAATTAGTACTCTCTTCTTACCAGCCTGAAAGAAAAAATAGTGTATCTTTTTATTAGAGTAAATGTTCTTTATGTCTATCTCTACTGTTAATTTTTTAAAATGGCTGGTACACAGTAAGAAATTACAGGTTACAAAAAGAAGAAAGAAACACTCAGATCCAGACAGGGACTTTAAAACAAATATGATACATATGTTAAAGCATCTATTAGACAATGTAGACAATACATATAAGCCTATGAAAGATTTCAGCAGGTTAATGTAAATTATAAAAAGAAACAAAAGGAAATGCTGGAAGTAAAAATTATACCAGAAATTAAGAATTCACTTAATCAGCCTAACAATAGATTGTACACTCAGAGGAAAGGAATTATAACTTGAAAATAGAAAACTATACAAAGAAATTATACAAAAGGAGACACAAAAGTGAAAAATTATGGGAAAATCTGGAAGAGAGCATCTGAGATTTGAGAGGCAATACTAAACAGTCTAATATACGTGCTATTGGAATCTCAGAAGAAGAAAAGGAGAGAAAATGGAGACAAAATAAATATTTAAAGAGATAGAGATCAAGAATTTTCTAAAATTGATCAAACACATCAACATCAAGCACAATAAATATAAGATCAGCAAATGTCAAGCAATATTTAAAAAAATAAAAATAGGCATATCATAGTTAAAGGTGAAAATAAACTTCAAAGCAGTCAGGGAAAAGGACATGTTATGTACAGGGGGCCAATGTTACAAATGATCCCTGACCTTTCTCATCAGAAGAAAAGGATGACTAGACATTGAAATGATATCACTGAAGTACTGAAAGAAAAAAACTCTCTAGCTAGAATTCTATAACCCACAAGAATATCCTTCATAAACTGCAGTAAAATAAAGGCATGTTCTAATAAATAAAACCTGAAAGAAGTCATTGCAAATACCTCCACTAGAAGAAATTCTAAAGGCTGGAGGCAAATGATACTGGATAGAAACCCTGAAGAAGAAACTAAGAGCATAGGAAAATACTGGGGTAAATAGAAAAGAGTTTCATCTTCACAATTTTTAAATTTCTTCAGATACTATTGACTGTTTGAAGCATAAATCAGAATAATGTCTTATTAGCTTAAAAACCATCCAGCCCTATTCAGCCCCCAAGTTAAGTGTTTCCCTGAATTTCCTATATAAACTATATCTCAGGGTAACCAAAGAGTTGATAAGGGGAAATTCTCTTTACAGAAACATACCAGTTAATAAAGAAAGATGCAATTAAAATATCAACATTTTGCAATGTCTAATGAATTAAGAGTTTTAGGAAAATATCAATAATTGCTAATAGAACAAAAGAGAAACAACTAAGCATCCTATGAATATATATATATATATGTATATACATATACATATACATATACACTCACTACTATCTGTGGAAATATTCTTGCCAAAAATAATTTAACCCAAATTTGATCAATCCTCTAGAATTGACAGACGCTATGTCTAACTACCAATTTATAGAAAACACAGAAGACTGAATATTCTCCAAGATGCATCATATATAACTATATGTGTCCACTTACTAAAAACACTCTTATTCAGAAAGAGAGGTACATTTTTCATTTTTATATTCTATCCAAGAATACTGAATGTGTTGAATGCTTATCATGTACAACAAAATGCTTTAAAGCCTATCATGTGAATTTCCTGAAAAACGGCACAAATATCTTCTCAGTGCCTAGTTACAGTGTGATAAATCGATTTTAAAAACAAAAATAAAATCTGCAATTAAAAAAAGGTCACACCAGCCTTCATATGGCACTCACCTGAGCCTACCAGAAAGATGTGACTTAACCATGCATGAGCTCAAAAGATGAAATATCCATTCTTGATCCCACCAGCCAGTCCTACTCAGCTTCAAATGCAATCTCACTTCCCAATTGGAATATTAATGAACAGAACACATTATAGCGTCTTCTCCTAATAATTAACTGACATAATTTAGAACTTATGCCTCAAGACCCGTCACATGTCCTTTGTAGTATTGTGAGCATCCTCACATAAATATCAAGAAACTGAAAATAAATAGTGTTGACTACTTGACTTGGTTGAGAATGTATCATTGCAGGTGAGTTTTATGTTTGCATATCTTACTCTTGTGACTCAACTTTCTACCATAACTGAGGGAGGAAATGGAGATCATTTTCTCTAAGAAAAATAAAAATGAAGTACAATCCACCAATATATGAGCTATAGAGACATGGAAACATATTTTAAAGAGAAACTCATAACAGCTGCAGCTTCCTTAACCACACTGGCTGATCAACTCCAATTCATCCACCATAACTGATTTAATATGAGAGTATAATTAGTACTGTTGATTACTATCTGGTGCCAGATATCCCAAATGCCCCACCTTTGTGCTAATTAATCTTGAAAAATTTCCAAGCTTTCCTCTGCCCTGCCTGCCTCTGTTCCCTGCATCAGCACTCACAGAGTATTCTACTCAAAACTAGGCAACAAGAATGGCATCACTTGGTCTTGCTCACAGTTGGTACTCAGTAAACGTTTGTTTATTTGAATCACTGTTCCTTCATCACAGTAATTTTCATTAGGATGGAAAACCAAGAATCAAGATTTAGGCTTGGGTCAGTTTAACTGGCATTGATTTGAAGGCCATGCAAACTGATGTGTTCAACTAATTACTAAAAAGCCATCTTTAGAAAATGCCAAGAGTCATCACAGGAGTAATCTGGTTGGAATACTCTGCATTGAGACCTGAAGGCTGATGGTTATACCATTAGGATATCTTTTTATGTCACTGACCTAAATGAAATCAGTGGTAATCTAACAGAACTAGCCAGTGATGCTATTAAAAATTAGGCCAAAAGACTAGAGACATTGCATAATCTCTGATTTTTTATATGAACATAATTTTCATTAAAATATCTGTGAAGTAACAAAATATATTTGACAAATGATAGGACATATATCATCTTCAACAAAGATATGGTTCACAACCTTGACATTCTGTGGTCTCTTCCTCATTCTGCCCTGTCCTCCTGACAAATCCTACAACCTCATAAATCCAGCATTACTTTTCCATTCTAAGCCATCCCCTATAAACACAGTGGGTTTTTTCCACAAGCCACCACTGCATATAGTTATGTAAAGTTCTCATTAGGGCACTGGGTGATATATGGAAGTGTTGAATCACTATATTGTACAACTGAAACTGAATTACACTGTATGGTAACTAACTGGAATTTGAATAAAAACTTTTTTAAACGAACAATAAAATTCTCTTAAAGTGGCAAAGGTGGAAGATAGAGGATAATACCAAGAATGGGCCCAAAAACTAGAAGAAGCAAAGTCAAAATATCCAATTTGGACAATTACAGTTCAGCACCAATTGTGGTGAGGTCCGTAGTTTTATTCACACTTCCTAAAGGAAGGTCCAGGCAGCTGCTTAGGGGAACTATACTTTCAATTTGAGAAAGTATATAATACTTTGAGTATTTATAGCCTTATAATTCAATTACTTAATAACTCTTCTTGGAAAGGGAAAGAAAAAGAACAGCCAAGGAGTAGGGTTTTGTGGCGTTTTAAGTTTGCAGCATTCACTGCTCTTGAAAAGACTAACTGTAAGTGCTAACATGAGTCTGGTGAATTACACAAAAATCCAGTGGAATGTGATGCACCTATGTCATATACCAAAAAATGAAGCACTTTTTCTCTCCATCTCAACATGCTTGTCTTCAGCTGTGCCTAGCAGCATCTGCAGGAATGGTCTTGGAGATGAGCACAGAGACAAGGAAGACCGCTCTTTCATTAGGCTTTCCTCTCTTCAGAGGACTTAAGCCATGATAGCTCTCTCAGGCACCTCTCTGCTTAGTTCTTCACTGAGTCCACTTTCTCCTTCCCTCCCTTGCTGGGAATTCCCCACACTTCAGTGTCATTTATTTCCTCTACCCCAAATCTTCTCTCTCCATATTTTTCTCAGAATGCACTGCTGCAGCCTCAGAACTCTTAAATAGTATCTTAACTAGTTACCTCCCCATTCTATATTGGACAGTTAAAAATCTGCTACAAGGTTAGATCTTATGTCAAGTCAATAATAATAATAATAATAATGAGAATAATAAAAACATAAGAAGGCAGGAGGAAACTTTTGGATTTGATGAATATGTTGATGCCATAGGTTGTAGTGCTGGTTTCATGGGTATATAATTCTCTCCAAATTCAGTAAGTTGTAAACATTGATTATATACAGTTTTTTATATTAAAAAAAAATTTAAGAATTTATCACTAAGAAAATAATCACGCTTCTCAGAACTATTTGTAAACTTTATTTCTAAAGTAGTCTTTAAATAAATAATTTATTATTAAAAAGTTGGTAGGGAGGATGGAAGATGCCTAGCTGGTTCAGTCCAAAGAGCATGTGGTTCTTGATCTTGGTGTCATGAGCTCAAGCTCCACATTTGGAGAGAGAGTACTTAAAATAAATAAATAAAAATTTAAAGATAAATAAATAAACTCATCTTTAAAATTAAGGTTTAATTTTTCATTTGTAATATCCAAAAAATGCCCGTATAGTTAAGGAAATACAGAAAATATAATACCGAAACATAGAGAAATTTTTAGTGCCCAAAGACAGTAACTATGAATCATTTGTTGTATTTTCTTTCTAGAATTTCTTATATATATTTTTTTATGCAGTTGCATATACATAATGCAATTTGTATATTATGAATATATTATTTGGATTCTACTTTAAAATTTTTATAAAACAAACATATTTTAATATTAATACAAAAAGAGAACTCTAGGTTTAACCTCTACAATAATAAATCATCTTTAACTCCCAAGTCAGAATATTTACTAAATATCTACAGGAGAATATATTTTTGAGTTTAAAAGTGATGGAAGAAATCACTTGAAGAGTCAAGTGTGTTTGTGCAAAAATTTGAAGTGTCTACACCCCCAATTGTAAACAAAAATTAAAAAGCAAATGCTTAACCATAAATATATTGCTGTAAGTATAACAAATTAACATATATAAATATTATAATAATATATGATATATGACAGATAAATCACAAAAGAAATGCAGATCTCATATATATGTGGGAGGAAAAAAAGCACTTGAAGAAATGCAAATTTAAACAATTTAAGGAGAAAAATAGCCATAATATGGATAATTCATGCACAAAATGCTCATATTGTGTCACTATCATATTTCAGATTGGAAGCCATCTAAATGTCCAACACTAGGGTAATGGCTAGCTAATTATGGTACAATTTGTAGTAGGATCAATGGTGAGTCTTTAGGGGATTTTCACATATTTTACAAACAGAATACATTTTCCCAAATAGTGAAGATTTAAGCCGGCTTGAGGAGGCCTTTGTGTAAATATGAAGGACTGGATACAGGCATCACTTCTGCTTATTTCTAAAACTCCCACAGTACAGGGCTGAAGACAAGGGGCAACAAGAAGAACCAGAGAAGGGAAAATAGTGGACATGATAATTCAATAAAATTTCAGGAGGTTTAAAACAGATGGAGAGGTCAAAATTGACTTGGCAGAGCTAAAGGAAGCTGAAACCCAAGTGCCAAGGAGAAATCAATGAGGAATGCTGATTCACCCCCATAGGACCCTTGAAAAAGATCATAAGTCAGCAGTACCAGCTACAGCGTGGGAGAAGCAGGTGACAAAGGAACTGGTTGAAAAATCTTGTGGGGAATAGGAAGTCCCAGGTCTCTCCTTCTAGTTGAGCAGTCAGATGACAATATTTAACTGCCCCCAAAGAGACAGGAGATTTATTCTCTGAGAACAGAAATTATTGCTTAAAGATGCAGGCATGGCAGAGAGTTGTGATGGTGACGATGTCTCAGACTACAAATGGGAATGAAGGGAAAGCCTATGCCCTGATTGAGCTCCCTCCCTCAGTCCAAGAGTGCCAGCAACCAGGCATAATAACTTCTTCTAGGCTCTAGACTCCAGGACCTCTCTCTGGAAAACTGAATGGTCACAAAGAGTAGCTCCATGATCTCAGGGTCGTGAGCTACAGCCCCAGGTTGGGGGTAGTGATTACTTGAAATGAATGAATAATAAATAAAAAGATACATGGATGGTAACTAGGAAATTTCAACTAGGGACTTGATATTAGATAATACTGAAATTATTGCTAATATTCTTAGGCGTGATTATGGTTTAGTAATTGAAAGACTGTTTTCATTCTAAAAGAGCTGCATGCTGAATATTAGAGCTGATGTATCATAACATCTGTAACCAACTTCCATATATATATATACATATATATATACACACACATAGATATTCCACATATGTACACATTCCACACTAACATCCATATATACATATATACACATCTTTCACATATGTACACACTCCACACATATATACACACAACCAATTTCCATATATATATGTGTGTGTATACATTAAGGAAAATGGTAATTTACTAATTATTAAATTTATGTCATGTTAATCATTGAATCTAGGTAGTAGGTATGGTATATGATGCTTATTGTATTGGTCTTTCAATCATTCTGCATATTTGAAATTTTTCATTGAAAATTTTGAAGAAAAGTGTTTATCGTTAAAAAGATAAATACTCAGGCAGACCTTTGGCTCCTTCTCCCTCAGCATGTGGCTGGTGGCCAGAGAGCAGTTCAATTTGCTCACTCCTTGCTGCCTGCGTCCCCTTTGGGATCTCCTCTCATCACTGGAGCCACTGGCACTGAGATCAACCCCATTACATCCTCTTTCTCCAACCTCAATTGTGGCCGCCTTGGGAGTGACTCAGGGCAGGGGACCCAGGTGACCAAGATGCTGGGTGCTCAGAGGGGCAAAAAGGCAAAAGGAAGGCGGTAGAACTGCTGGTGCAAAACACCAACATTGTGTGCCACTGTTGAAAAGGAGAAAATAACACCAGCCATACAGTTATAGATTCTGTATGTATTATTCCATCTTTTACCCAGTAGAATAATTAACCCAAATGTTACTGCATTCATTGGAAATGCTGTGATAATTCATCTTCCCAGATTGAGGAAGCAGAGGAAAATGTCCAAAAAGGGAAAAGTCTAGAAGGCTAGGGAAAAAAAGGCCTATCATATCTGACAGTGCTAACACTGTATTCAATTATCATCAAGCAACTGATGGTCTCCAGGAGCAACAGAGACAAGAATAAGCAAGGAAAAATGTGAGTACCACAAAAAAGCACATTGGCCTAGTTTATTCTTCCAAAGCTACTGGGAGTGGACTGCAGATATATGATCTTGTTTCTGACTCTGATGGCTTCTCTGAGAGGTTCAAAGTTCTGGCCAACCAATACAAATCATATACCCCACCCTGGAAATCAAGATTGAAAGTGAATTACAAAACCTCAAGAGCTATATGAAAAGGATTAAACCAATGGTGAGAGATAGAGTTTATTTCCTCAAGGGGGCCCTACAGGGACCACCAAAGAAAATCTTGGTAGAAGATGTGAATGCAGCAGTACTAGATACAGATTTTGGAACTTATCCTTTTATAGCCTCTTTGAATCGTACAGTTGGAGGTGTCTATACCCAGTTGGCTATGCCCCCTCAAATACTGGAGATGTGATGGGGTTGTGAAAGGTTACACAACTCAAGTTGGCACTGGTGCCTTCCCTACTTAGCAAAACAATGAAATTGGAGAATTATTACAAACACAAGGTGGAGAGTTTGGGGTAATCACTGAAAGGAAAAGAAAGTGTAGCTAGTTGGACCTCATTTTGCTCAAATATGCTCCTATGATTAGTGAATTTCCTGCATTGGCACTTACCAAATTAAATATTTTGGACATGTTTATGGAAATCAAAGTTGGAGTTGCTTACAAGTTAAATGGTGAAATCATACCTCATTTCCTAGCAAACCAAGAAGTCTTAAATAAAATTGAAGTTCAATGTAAGACTCTCCTAGATTGGAGCACAGATATATCAATGCAAGGACATTTAAAGAACTACCTGTTAATGCACAAAATTACATTCAATTTATTGAAGATGAGCTTTAAATTCCAGGTAAATGGATCAGTGTAAGGAAATCCAGAGTCTATGATTCAATTCTTTTAAGGATTTCCAGTAACATAAGAAACACTCCTTGAGGGGATCCCTGGATGGCTCAGTGGTTCAGCGCCTGCCTTCGGCCCAGGGTCCGATCCTGGAGACCGGGATCGAGTCCTACGTCAGGCTCCCTGCATGGAGCCTGTTTCTCCCTCTGCCTGTGTCTCATCTCTGCCTCTCTCTCTCTCTCTCTCTCTCTTTCTCCCTCTCTCTCATGTCTCTCATGAATAAATAAATTAAAAATCTTAAAAAAAAAAAGGCAACACTCCTTGAGGTGGGGGAGGAGGGTGTATTTCATTTATGATCTGCAAATTTCAAGAATAAAGACATTTAAGTCAGTTTTAACCCTTACAATTGTTTCCAAACATTTAAGATGGCTGGCTGGTGTGGAGAGAAACTATGGCGTGTTTCAGTGTCAGCCACCTTCACTGGCAGAATCGCTGAGTCATATGTTTCTCCTGAGCTGCTCACAGTCGATGTTTTCTTTCAGTCTTTAGAAATAGTGTGATCCAGGGACGCCTGGGTGGTTCAGTGGTTGAGCATCTGCCTGTGGCTCAGTGTGTGATCCCAGGGTCTTGGGATCAAGTCCCGCATTGGGCTCTCCATAGACAGCCTGCTTCTCCCTCTGCCTATGTCTCTGTCTCTCTCTGTGTCTCTTATGAAAAAATCAATAAATAGCCTTTTTTTAATTCTTAAAAAAAAAAAAGGAAGAATGTGATTCATGTTGTTTGAAATCTAAAATAGAGTTCTTTCAGTGTAGGTTTTCTTCATTACTGTCATTGTGTTCTTAGGTTTTCCTCTATTAATTGGTAAAAGCAATTAATGAAGTTTTGCACAAATATTGTTTACATTCTGGCTATTCAATGTGTAATCTTTGCTGTCAGAAAAAAATAATGAAAAGAAGGGGTCTGTACACTTTTGTAATGCAATAAATTCTTTTTAACTTGTGAACTGTTAATTTCCTGCTGAGACCATTGCAAATTTGAGTTTTGGCAGGAAGGGGGGATGATATCCATGTATCCTTTAATTTGTACAGAACACAAAACTTATTTTTCTCAACAAGTTATTTAATACATTTAGCATTTAATTAAATTTTCAGAGAAAGGTATTCCCTAAAACAACAATCTTAATGTTGAAATATATGTATTATTAAAAGATTGTTGTGTTATGTGGTGGATATTTTTCTTTAATTATGGGCATTAACTCAGAAATGTACAGCTGTCCTTTTTTAACTTACCATTATTTCTAAATTCAGTGGATTGATTTCTCAACATTGTGCCTGTCGGTATGCCTACAGAAATCATCTAAAAGTGTCCAAATGAACCCAAATTGTCAGTCACAATTTTGATTATGCCTTTATTTTTTTCTTTCTTGGAAAAGAAGAGATGTTGCTTTGACAATTAAGCATAACAAACTGTATTGAAGGTTATCTTTCCATGAGCTATTTTAAATGTTTAAATTAGTTGCCACTTAAAATTATTTTATTAGGGGGCGGGGCAAAATGGCAGGAGAGTAGGGTCCCCAAGTCACCTGTCCCCCCAACTTACCTAGATAACTTTCAAATCATCCTGAAAACCTATGAATTCAGCCTGAGATTTAAAGAGAGAACAGCTGGAATGCTACAGAGAGAAGAGTTCATGCTTCTATCAAGGCAGGAAGGTGGAAAAATAAATAAATAAAAAAGCATCCAGTGGGGGAGGGGCCCGCGAGGAGCCAGGCTAAGGGGGGCAGTGAGAACCTCCAGGACAGGAAAGCCCAGGCCGGGAGAAGCAGGAACTTTACCAATCTTCCCGGAGGGAAAGAGGCTCGCAGGGAACTCAGGCAGGATCCCAGGAGGGGCAGTGGAGCCTCCAGGTTCCCGGGGTCACTAACAGAGGAGGGGCGCCTGGGGAGAGCGCAGAAAAGGGCTGGAGCGCGCCCAGCGGGGGCTCCGCGTGGAGAGGGCCACGCGGCCCGGGAGCGCAATCCCAGCGGCACAGGCCCCAATCCCAGGGCACCGGGGGACACAGCCCAGGATCCTGTACTCCCCTTGGGACAGGCGGAGGCCGGGAGGACACAGGACAGCGAGGACGCTCCTGCTGCTGGGCGCCCCGAGCTGTGCAGATCAGCGCCCCCCACCCCTGGGGCATCCAGGCCCCTGCAGACTGGAAGCTGCAGGAGTTACTGCGGGAGCTGCCTCTAGAGCTGGAGAGCTGGTCGCTGCCACTGTTGTTGTTCCTCCCTGTGCCACCTTGTGCCTGGGATGAGCGGGGTCACCAGGGAACAGGGGCCTCACATGATAATCAGCTCCCACTGAGCCATACACCTGGCAGGGGGCAGGGCAGCTCCCCCAGGTGCACTCACCTGAGAATCAGCACAGCAGGCCCCTCCCCGCGGAGACTAGCTGGAAGGACAGGGGAAGAGCAAGTTCTTGGCTGAGCAGCGCTGGAAAGTTCCAGGGGAAGTCAAGGGATTTACAGTATATAGAATCAGAGGATACCCCTCCTTGTTTTGTTTTGTTTTTGTTTTGTCTGTGTTTTTCTGTTCTTTGTTTTCCTTTTTTTTTCTCTTTTTTTCATTCCTCTTTCCAGTAGAACTTATTTTCAGCCACTCTGCACTGAGCAAAATGATTAGAAGGAAGAACTCACCACAAAAGAAAGAATCAGAAACAGTCCTCTCTCCCACAGAGTT
This sequence comes from Canis aureus, assembly GCF_053574225.1. NCBI lineage: Eukaryota > Metazoa > Chordata > Mammalia > Carnivora > Canidae > Canis > Canis aureus. The sequence continues at coordinate 82,254,942 of NC_135611.1, read as the reverse complement.
ACAGAATTTGGATTACAATTCGATGTCAGAAAGCCAATTCAGAATCACAATTATAAAGCTACCGGTGGCTCTGGAAAAAGGCATAAAGGATTCAAGAGACTTCATGACTGCAGAATTTAGATCTAATCAGGCCGAAATTAAAAATCAATTAAATGAGATGCAATCCAAACTGGAGGTCCTAACGACAAGGGTTAACGAGGTAGAAGAATGAGTGAGTGACATAGAAGACAAGTTGATGGCAAGGAAGGAAGCTGAGGAAAAAAGAGAAAAATAATTAAAATATTATGAGGAAAGGTTAAGGGAAATAAATGACAACCTCAGAAGGAAAAATCTACGTTTAATTGGGGTTCCAGAGGGTGCCAAAAGGGACAGAGGACCAGAAAGTATATTTGAACAAATCATAGCTGAGAACTTCCTAACTTGAGGAGGGAAACAGGCATTCAGATCCAGGAGATAGAGAGATCCCCCTGCTAAAATCAATAAAAACTGTTCAACACCCCGACATTTAATAGTGAAACTTGCAAATTCCAAAGATAAAGAGAAGATCCTTAAAACAACAAGAGACAAGAAATCCCTAACCTTTATAGGGAGAAGTATTAGGTTAACAGCAGACCTCTCCACAGAGACCTGGCAGGCCAGAAAGGGCTGGCAGGATATATTCAGGGTCCTCAATGAGAAGAAAATGCAGCCAAGAATACTTTATCCAGCAAGGTTCTCATTCAGAATAGGAGAGATAAAGAGCTTCCTCCAAGATAGGCAGAAACTGAAAGAATATGTGACCACCAAACCAGCTCTGCAAGAAATATTAAGGGGGACTCTGTAAAAGAAAGAGGAAGTCCAAGGAAACAATCCACAAAAACGGAGACTTAATAGGTATCATGATGACACTAAATTCATATCTTTCAATAGTAACTCTGAACATGAATGGGTTTAATGATCCCATCAAAAGGTGCAGGGTTTCAGACTGGATAAAAAAGCAAGACCCATCTATTTGCTGTCTACAAAGAGACTCATTTTAGACCTAAGGACATCTACAGCCTGAAAATAAAAGGTTAGAGAACATTTACCATTCAAATGGTCCTCAAAAGAAAGCAGGGGTAGCAATCCTCATATCAGATAAATTAAACTTTATCCCAAAGACTGTAGTAAGAGATGAAGAGGGACACTATATCATACTTAAAGAATCTATCCAACAAGAGGACCTAACAATCATGAATATTTATGCCCCTAATGTGGGAGCTGTCGAGTATGTCAATCAATTAATAACCACAGTTAAGACATACTTAGATAATAATACACTAATACTGGGAGATTTTAACATGCCGCTTTCTGTAAATGACAGATCTTCTAAGCACAACATCTCCAAAGAAACAAGAGCTTTAAATGATACACTGAACCAGATGGATTTTACAAATATTTACAGAACTTTACATCCAAATGCAACTGAATACACATTCTTCTCAAGTGCACATGGAACTTTCTCCAGAATAGACCACATAGTGGGTCACAAATCAGTCTTAACCCATACCAAAAGATTGGGATTGTCCCCTGCATACTTTCAAACCATAATGCTTTGAAACTAGAACTCAATCACAAGAAGAAATTTGGAAGAAATTCAAACACATGGAGGTTAAAGATCATCCTGCTAAAAGATGAAACGGTCAACCAGAAAATTAGAGAAGAATTAAAAAGATTCATGGAAACTAATGAGAATGAAGATACAACCGTTCAAAATCCTTGGGATACAGCAAAAGCGGTCCTGAGAGGGAAATACATCACAAAACAAGCTCCCTCAAAAAACTGGAAAGAACTCAAATACACAAGCTAACCTTGCACCTAAAGGAACTGGAGAAAGAACAGCAAATAAAACCTACACCCAGCATAAGAAGAGAGTTAATAAAGATTCAAGCAGAACTCAATGAAATAGAGACCAGAAGAACTGTGGAACAGATCAACAAAATCAGGAGTTGGTTCTTTGAAAGAATAATAAGATAGATAAACCATTAGCCAGACTTATTAAAAACAAAAGAGAAAAGACTCTGATAAAATCATGAATGAAAAAGGAGACATCACCACCAACACCAAGGAAATACAAATGACTTTAAAAACATATTATGAGCAGCTATATGCCAATAAATTAGGTAATCTAGAAGAAATGGACACATTTCTGGAAAACCACAAACTACCAAAACAGGAACAGGAAGAAATAAAAAACCTGAACAGGCCGATAACTAGGAAGGAAATTGAAGCAGTCATCAAAAACCTCCCAAGACACAAAAGTCCAGGGCCAGAAGGCTTCTCAGGGGAATTCTATCAAACGTTTATGGAAGAAACAATACCTATTCTACTAAAGCTGTTCAGAAAGATAGAAAGAGATGGAGTACTTCCAAACTCTTCTATGAGGCCAGCATCACCTTAATTCCAAAACCAGAAAAGACGCTACCAAAAAGGAGAATTATAGACCAATATCCCTGATGAACACAGATGCAAAAATTCTCAACAAGATACTAGCCAATAGGATCCAACAGTACATTAAGAAGATTATTCACCACATGACCAAGTGGGATCCCCGGGATCCAAGGCTGGTTCAACACTCATAAAGCAATAATGTGATAGATCATATCAACAAGAAAAAAAACAAGAACCATATGATCCTCTCAATAGATGCAGAGAAAGCATTTGACAAAATACAGCATCCATTCCTGATCAAAACTCTTCAGAGTGTAGGGATAGAGGGAACATTCTTCTGCATCTTAAAAGCCATCTACAAAAAGCCCACAGCAAATATCATTCTCAATGGGGAAGCACTGGGAGCCTTTCCCCTAAGATCAGGAACACGACAGGGATGTCGGCTCTCACCACTGCTATTCAACATAGTACTAGAAGTCCTAGCCTCAGCAATCAGGCAACAAAAAGAAATAAAAGGCATTCAAATTGGCAAAGAAGAAGTCAAACTCTCCCTCTTTGCAGATGACATGATACTGTACGTAGAAAACCCAAAAGACTCCACCTCAAGATTGCTAGAACTTATACAGCAATTCGGCAGTGTGGCAGGATACAAAATCAATGCCCAGAAATCAGTGGCATTTCTATACACTAACAAGGAGACTGAAGAAAGAGAAATTAAGGAGTCAATCCCATTTACTATTGCACCCAAAAGCATTAGATACCTAGGAATAAACCTAACCAAAGAGGTAAAGGATCTATACCATAAAAACTATAGAACACTTCTGAAAGAAATTGAGGAAGACACAAAGAGATGGAAAAATATTCCATGCTCATGGATTGGAAGAATTAATATTGTGAAGATGTCAATGCTACCTAGGGCAATTTACACATTCAATGCAATCCCTATCAAAATACCATGGACTTTCTTCAGAGAGTTGGAACAAATCATCTGAAGATTTGTATGGAATCAGGAAAGACCCCGAATAGCGAGGGGAATTTTAAAAAAGAAAACCATATCTGGGGGCATCACAATGCCAGATTTCAGGTTGTACTACAAAGCTGTGGTCATCAAGACAGTGTGGTACTGGCACAAAAACAGACACATAGATCAATGGAACAGAATAGAGAACCCAGAAGTGGACCCTGAACTTTATGGTCAACTAATATTCGATAAAGGAGGAAAGACTATCCATTGGAAGAAAGACAGCCTCTTCAATAAATGGTGCTGGGAAAATTGGACATCCACATGCAGAAGAATGAAACTAGACCACTCTCTTTCACCAGACACAAAGAGAAACTCAAAATGGATGAAAGATCTAAATGTGAGACAAGATTCCATCAAAATCCTAGAGGAGAACACAGGAAACTGCCTTTTTGAACTTGGCCACAGCAACTTCTTGCAAGATACATCTATGAAGGCAAGGGAAACAAAAGCAAAAATGAATTATTGGGAATTAATCAAGATAAAAAGCTTCTGCACAACAAAAGAAACGGTCAACAAAACTAAAAGACAACCTACAGAATGGGAGAAGATATTTGCAAATGACGTATCAGATAAAGGGCTAGTATCCAAGACCTATAAAGAACTTATTAAACTCAACAGCAAAGAAACAAACAATCCAATCATGAAATGGGCAAAAGACATGAACAGAAATTTCACAGAGGAAGACATAGACATGGCCAACATGCACATGAGAAAATGCTCCACATCACTTGTCATCAGGGAAATACAAATCAAAACCACAATGAGATACCACCTCACCCCAGTGAGAATGGTGAAAATTAACAAGGCAGGAAACAACAAATGTTGGAGAGGATGTGGAGAAAGGAGAACCCTCTTGCACTGTTGGTGGGAATGTGAACTGGTGCAGCCACTCTGGAAAACTGTGTGGAGGTTCCTCAAAGAGTTAAAAATAAAACTGCCCTATGACCCAGCAATTGCACCTCTTGGGATTTATCCCAACGATACAGATGCAGTGAAATGCCGGGACACCTGCACCTCAATGTTTATAGCAGCAATGTCCACAATAGCCAAACTGTGGAAGGAGCCTCGGTGTCCATCGAAAGATGAATGGCTAAAGAAGCTGTAGTCTATGTATACAATGGAATATTGCTCAGCCATTAGAAACGACAAATACCCACCATTTGCTTCAACATGGATGGAACTGGAGGGTATTATGCTGAGTGAAATAAGTCAATCGGAGAAGGATAAACATATGGTCTCATTCATTTGGGGAATATAAAAAATAGTGAAAGGGAATAAAGTGAAAAGGAGAGAAAATGAGTGAAAATATCAGTGAGGATGACAGAACATGAGACACTCCTAACTCTGGGAAAGCAACAAGGGGGGTGGAAAGGAAGGTGGGTGGGGGGGATGGGGTGACTGGGTGACAGGCACTAAGGGGGACACTTGATGGGATGAGCACTAGGTGATATGCTACATGTTGTAAAATTGAACTCCAATTTTAAAAAAAAAGGTAAAAAAACTATTTTATTATACCATCAATAGCTGATTAAAAAGAACCAAATACTTCTATTAAAAAAATAAATAATAATAATAAGGCAACTACTCAGCTACATATGATTAAAAGTAGCTATTACGTTAAATTTATTAAGTTGTTTATTAAATTATCTATTAAAGTAGCTATTCAGAACTACTCATCCCTCAAAAGTTATAATTTTACTATAGAATTCAGTAAACCAACAAGTATACATAACAGTAAAAGATTGTAAGAGTCTTTTCAGAAGGAAAAATAAGAACAGATGATGCAAGTTCATATGTTGGAGCAAGACAAGGGAGTAAGCAGGAGGGGAGAGCATATAATCCTAAAATATACATGTAGAAGAAGGTACTAAGATTTTTTTCTAATTATCCCCCTGTTTAAAAAATAAAAGTTTCACTTACACTTAAGCCTGAAGATTTCAGTGAGAATGGGGAAGATTTCAATTTTTTTAACTGCAATTAAGATTAATAGAATTTTATAGAACAGAAACTAGTTATATATGAACATCTATGGATACATGCTGTGAGCATGGTACCTCTAACCCAGCACATTGATGGCCAAATGGCACTTCAAACTAATTCTGGTTCAATTTCCTAGAAAAGTGGCACCATCTGCTGGTTGGGCAAAGGCAGAAGTCATTGACCTGACCTGTTCAGTAAAATCAATTCCATACTGCAAAACTTTCAGGATTCATCTCTGGAAAGTGATGAATGGATACATTCTATGAATGTTTATCACTTGGGCAGAGGAGACAGATAGGCTCTTTCATTTCAATGCCTTAAAATATTATGAGCTGCTCTGAATGCTTCTTCTTGCTTTTTTAGCAAAGAGTGGCAATATTAACCAAGCTGTCAAGGGTAACATGACCAGAGTAGACTACTCTTTTCCAACTCACCACTGCACGCCCCCCATCATTTATTGAACAAAGTTCTAATAACTCTGCTTTCAGATTTGCTTTGCTCTTATAGAAACATCCAATTATTTGGTGATAAGTTCAACAGAACGATATATTTGTTATGTCCTCAAGGAGGAGACAACCAACATTTCAAATCTTCAAATCTTCAAGTGGCCTCAATATAGCCACAGATTTAAGAGGGTGATGTGCCCAGAACAGACACAGACACTCTGGACAAATGAAGATGTGTATATTCCTTTCTGGTTTCTTAACCTGGTGGGTGATATGAAACCCAAGAAGTTAAAACTGTCTCTTTTTTTTTTTTGCATCCTTTCTCTAAAACCCTATACTGGTTCTCTCCTGACTTACTCTGAGTGGCAACATGGTCCCCTAAGAAAGAAATCACTTCAACTCTGTTATGGGTTAAATTGTGTCCTCCAAAATTCTTATCTTGTAGTCCTACCCCTAGAATCTCCAACTGACTATATTTGGAGATAGGGTCTTTAAAGAGGTAATTAAGGTAAAATGAGATCATTAGGTTAGGTCTCAATCTAATGTGATTCATGTCCTTAAAAGAAGAGCAAGTTAGGACATACTTGCAGAGAACAAAGACCATGTGAAGACAGAGATGGAAGAGGGTCATCTGCAAGCCAACGATGGTCATGCAAATACAGAGAAACCCCCTTCCTTATTCAAGTAGCTGGTTAGAGATTTAAGTCATTCAACCGAGACTCTGGGCTGGGGGGGGTCTCTATTTCAATCTCTTTTCTGATGACCTAGTTTTCCTGAGAACTTTCATATTCCTTTAATGCAAATTCATCCCACCTTTGACACCTGGCCACAGTGGAATCAAGTTCATGTCTCTCTTTCAGCTCCCTTGGTTTCTGGAGAATCCATTTGTGCTTCTGTCCAGGTGTTTATACCTATCATCTCTGCCACAGATGGAAATTGTCTCCTCTTGTCCTTTTTCCCATTAATCTAATCTGTACAATTCTTTTATATAACACAGATACCAACATCAGCCACCCCTAAACACACACACACACATACTACCATACCCAGCTCACCCATTACCTTCTGAACTCACAGGAGCCTCAGGGGTTTCTCCCCCCTTCCCCTCCCTACATCTAGGTACTCTGCTTCAGTAAACTCAGTGAACTCTCAGAGTAATGCATATCTAAATTTTAAAAATAAGAGAACAAAGAGGCACAGAAGCAAAATGACTTACCCAAGGCCACACAATAAATGGATGAACCAGAATTTGAACCCAGGCATAACTCCAGAGTTTGTGTGCTTAATGGCTATATTTTATTACTAACAATGATTAATGTTTCTTGAGGATGTACTCTGCACCAGATGTTGTCCTAAGCAGAACCTAGCTACCACTCTGGGAGGTAAGTATTAGTATGAGCTCCATTTTTCAGTTGAGAAAACTGGATGTGTTACAGTCTTTACACCTTATCTAGTCAATCATTCACTTGATTGGCTATGTGATAGAAGGAATTTTTTGCTTTGTCTTCATTTTCTGAAACTTAGTTTTTAAATACTTGCTTGTATCTACAATAATACTCACTTTTTTGGATGTAGTGTCCTGTTGACAAGTGCACAGAGGCATGTACTCACCACCACAATCAAGATACAGAATAGTTCCATCACCCCTAAAATTCCCTTCTGTCGCCCATTAGTAATCAAACATGTCCCAGTCCCATCCTCTGGCAACCCGAGATCTGTTTTCTGGCCTTGTAATTTGTCTTAAAACAACCCGGGCCTGGCTGTTTCTACATCACCCCCTTCTCTGCACTGTAATGTGATTATGTTTATAAGCTTCAAAATATTGTACTACTGTGAACATTTGGAATAAATGTCTTTGGTCATGGAGGATTTTCTCCTAGTACACTGTTGGAATCCATTTGCTGGTATTTTATTAAGATTTTTCATCAACAGTTATAAGTGAGGTTAGTGTGTGGTTTCCTTTCTTGTGCTATCCTGGTCAGGTATTAGATCAGTGTCATACTGGCCTAATAAAATAACGGGATGCTTCCTTTTCCCCTGTGGCACATACCAGTTAAAATAACATTAGAATCGGAGCATCTAGATAGCTCAATGGGTTGAGTGTCAGACCCTTGATTTCAGCCCAGGTTGTGATCTCAGGGTTGTGAGATCAAACTCTGCATCAGGCTTTGACCTCACCACAGAGTTTGCCTGAGATTCTCTCCCTCTACTCCTCCTCTTCTCAAGCTTTCTTATACACTCACTCTCTCTCTAAAATGAATGAATAAAATCTTTTTTAAAAAATAACATCTGACTCATCTTTTCCAGAGAGGCTTGTCAGGTACCTTTTTGACAAGTAAAACAGGTTTTCTGACACAAGATGCAGACACAGTTCATCTCTGCCCCCACACAGGGCTTCCTCCATTTCTACCACTCACTTTATTTTCCTCACTGACCTTATCCCTTCCTTCTGCTCCTCCCCAGTGTCTTGCATTTTCAGTACTCCCCTCCTTTCACCTGAAAAATGCCAGTTATAGCATATTTAATTTTCTCATTTGCATATGTTACATTATTGAGTTCATTTGAAATTATAAAACTTTTCACCAGATTAATTTTTTCTTTTCTTTCCTTTTCTTTTCCTTTTTTATTTTTTTTTGGGGGGGGGCAGGAGGAGGGGAAGAGGGAAAGGGAGCAAGACAATCTCAAGTAGGCACTATGGCCAGCATGGAGCCCAACATGGAGCTCAATTTCATGACCCTGATATCATGACTTGCGCCAAAACCAAGAATTGGACACTTAGCCAACAGAGCCACCCAGGTGCCCCCAAATTAATTATTTCAAAACAATATTTCTTAGTGAGAGAAAGGTAGCCACAGGGTATGAAAGCCTACAGGGTATTTCCCAGCATGCTACGGCCAACCTAATTCCACTCTCTGGTTTTTGTTCCAAATTATGAAGAGAGGAGCTGGGGAGCAAATATAAGACTATAAAGATTTTGTGCAACAGCAGTTATGTTCATAGAAGCAAGAGTGAATGGGGAACAGAAATAATTCTGTGACTGAAAGTGCAAGGGTGGTAGATGCAGGAAATCTCATGGTGTGAAATGTCTATTTAACTGAGTTTGTACAGATCTGGCCTCAAAGTGAAGTCAGCCGCTTTTAAAGCCTCAAGACTATTTTCTGATAATGGTATGTTATAAAGTATTTCATTTTTGACAATTCTATCAACTGTATTTAAGATGACTGAATCTCACTTTGTTTTTGCCTTGAAAAGTAAACTGTGAAGGGACCCCTTTAACATTTTGGTTTGTTGTTTTGTTTTACAATTTTTCTCTAGGGTAATAAGCACTAAAAGGTTAATTTAAATAAATTTTGAATGTGAATCTATTATATTTGCTTTTAAGACCACACAGAGATTTAATTTATACTCCTCTTGTATTAAAAAAAAAAAAGATGGCTATAACGTCAGAGAAATAAATTTGAATAATGATATTGGGAATCATAAGTCACTTTAAAAGTTGGTCCACAACAGGATTTGCTGTGATCTGGAAAAGTGTCGGCTGGCAGCTGTGCCGAGGAGGATGGTGTGTATCAACAGCATTGGCTTCACAATGCTGGCCAAGCTCTGTCATTCATTTGTTGACTCCTGCTCCCTCTGCTGGCTCCACAGCTCAGTGACCATCCCAGAGCAACCTATGTGTCAGGCCCAGAATGGGCCTCAGGAAATGGCAAAGACCATCACTAGTCAGTCAAAGACAAATACCATATGATTTCCCTCATAGGTGGAGAGAAAAATAAGATAGATCAAATCAGAGAGGGAGATAAACTATAAGAGACTCTAGGGAACAAAATGAAGGTTGCTGGTAGAGAGGGGGTTGGGGGATGAGGTAACTGGATGACGGGCATTAAGGAGGGCACGTGATGTGATGAGCACTTGGTGTTATATGCAATTGATGAATCACTGAACTCTATCTCTGAAACTAATAATACAGTCTATGTTAATTAATTAGTTAAAAAAAAAACACTAGTACAAATAGGGAAGCTGAGTCCTACTGGGTGATAGATCTTATTCAAATTCACAAAGTCAGTGACCAGGCCAGTGCTGTGACCACAGACTGTCCACTATGCCACACAACCCTCACAAATGCAAAATATTCATAGCTGTTCAAACATTCTAGCACTTAATGATATTCTTAACCTATAAGTTGATCTATGTCAAAAAATAAAATATATTTCAAGGTGCATATATTATTAATTTATAATCTATGCATAATGGTTGACATTTCAGCAGAATTAACAGAAAGGTTTTTTTTAAAAAGTTTTTACTACTGGTATTAGTGATATATATAACAAAAGTAATGACTCTCTGAAACAGTATGCTGAGCAAAACGAGCCAGACAGAAGATAGTTCATTCACAAGATTCCGTTTATATGAAAGTTTGGTTGCCTGAAGCAGGAGAAATTTCAGTTGGCCATAAGAAAACCATTTGGGGTGATGGAAATATTTTATATCTTGATTGTAGCATTGGTTACACAGTCACACATGTTTGTTAAAACTCATTGAATTCTACATATCAAATGAATGCACTTTTTACTATAAATTATATGTCAATAAAGCTGATTTACAAGAAAATTCTAGGGGCACCTGGGTGGCTCAGTTGGTTAAGCATCAGACTCTTGATTTTGGCTCAGATCATTTATTCCAGGTCATGAGATCAAGACCTATGTCAGGCTCCACCCTGAGTGTAGAGCCTGCTTGAAGATTCTCTCTTCCTCTCACTCTGCCCCTGTTCATACCCTCTCTAAAAAAAAAATTCTGTGATAGTTAAATCATAAAATTTAATCTGTTCTTTCAATCTGAATACACTTGGACTCATTAAAATAAAGCAGAATAACAGATGCCATCTTCATTATTTAGCCACAAACTTTTCCTTTAAAGAACAAAAATCTAGATCCAAAAGGCAGGGTTAGAGAGAGGAATCATTGTCTCTACATGTTCCGGTAGAAGAGAATCAGGTGCCAAAGACATAACATTGACAGGAGAAATAAAATTATGACACGAATAGAGCACTGGATGAGAAAGTCTTCCTCGTCCCAACCTCTCCTATCTTGTGGCACTTTTTCATGCATGAGCCAAAGGCCTGCATGCTGTGGCAGAAGCAAAAGTAAGACAAAGAGAATGCAATGGAGTGCCTAGATCCTCAGGGAGGCATGTGCTCTAGGGTAGATATTCAGCTGGTGGATGGTACTGATTCAAAGCTTCTTCTCCACTCCAGATGACCTGGAGGAGCCATTCTCTTTCTCGTGTAATAGCACCTACATTGCTGAGTGACCCTGTTTTCATCTGCCACTCTTCAGAAGCACCCTACCATGATTATTACTTTATGGTACCAGGTATTATGCATGTGAATTAGGAGTTAGATGGAAAAACCTGTCCTGAATTCTGTGATCAAATTAGCTTGTAAAAAAGTGAACTAAATAAGTGTTTCCTGTTATATCTATCTCTCCAAGAAAGGTATATTTTGTGTTTTATATTTTATTTGACCTCCATGTCATTGTTGGGAGACATTACTTTGGGCATGATGCAATCCAGAGAACACTAGGTCGTCTGAGACAGTTAAGAATGTGGCAGTAGCAACAGAGAGTAAACTCACAAGTTGGTAAATAAAGAATAACACATGCTATGCTTTCGGCACAGATACAGTCTTTATCTTATTTAATGCTCATATCAACCCTATTGTAGAGGTATTATTATTTACCCCATTTTATAGTTGGAGAAACTAAGGCAGAGAGAAATTTAGCAGCTTGACCAAAGTTCTAGAATTAGTAAAGGTCAAGGCAGAAAGCAAACCCAGGCTGTCTGGACCCAGAGCTCATGCTTTTAATCATGTTACAGTGCCTCTTGGCAGAAGAAATGGGTGAGCACTTTAGACGTTCGCTACTCAAAATGTGGCCCAAGGTTCAGCAGCATCACTATCAGCTGGGAGCTTGTCAAGACTATCCAGCCACAGGCCCCACCCCAGACCTACTAAATTAGAACTGGCATCTTAACAAGATCTTCAGGTGATTCATCAAAATTTGATAACCACTGCTCTAAACAAGAAAGGCTTAAGTATTTCTTGTTTTGGTGTTGTTTTAGTCCCAGACTCCATGGGTCCTGAGCATACTGTGCATAGGATTTCAAAGAGCTCATGGATTCACAGTTACAAAATCCTGCCATACAGGGTTTGAAGATGCTGGAACCAGTCCTTTATGACTTCCGTGCATTATTGCATTTAATCCTTCTAAGCCCAATATTGACAACAGAAATTTGAAGAGGTTAACTTGCCTTAGTCATAGCTAGGAAGTGGTGATGCCAGGGTCAAATCTGAACATTCTGCTGCCAGGGCCAAGCTATCACACTTAGCTGCCTAGGGGTAACTCAGTCCCACAGATCTGGGACATCCCAACAGAATTTGCCCTCTCTGTGACAAGTTCATCTTCAACTAGAGTACAGTTCTGAAAGAAGCACTGATAGAGTGAGGAGGAAAAGGACCTAGAAGGAAGTTGGCTAGATGGATCCTAGCAATCCATGGATGGTGGATGTCCACCCAGATCACCCGACATATCTTCCTGACATATTTCCAACCTGCAGAGCCTCAGGTGACATGCTGATCCATGATTTGTGCCTACTGCACTATTATACTCTAAGCCAGATTGACAGATTCGATATCATGAGCCAACTGATTAACTGGCAGTAGCCGCTTGGTGTTCAACATTGAAAAGGAGCCAGTTGAAGATTGGTTTGATTAGTGATCAATTATAGAAGACCATGATAGATTAGCAATGTCTGTCCCCCAAGAGCACAGGATAACATAGCAATCGGAATGCCAGCGTCACTTATTTGCCACCTGGTACATTTAATCACTGTGTAACCCTCCTAGATTTTCATCCCTTTATTTAACACCCCTGCACTAAGTGTGAATTCTGTACACACACCAGAAATATTTTTATCCATCCTAATAGAAAAAGGTACTTAACATGTCTGATGGAATAGAGAATTATTTAAAATATAGATAGACACCTTAGATACTTTATTTTCAATTAAAATACTTAAATATATATTAGCTAATATTGGTATTACCAAACTACCAAACCAATATTGATAATACCAAAATTGGTATTAACCAATTTTGGATGTAGGGCTGTCTTTTTTGCTTCTGGGTCCACTTTTTGGAGCTTTCCATGGATTTTTTTTCTTCATACTGCACTATCACTTAAAGATTGGCCCAAAGCAATCAGAAGATTTTTGACTGATTTTTCCCCCCATTATAACTGGCTTCCTCTCGCATAGTCCAAAAGTTAAATTTTTATGGAAGATTGACCTCTATAGTCTTTCCAATCATTTGACTTAGTTTTCAGAGTAATAACTCTTTTCTTTCCCCCTTAAAGGTTACCAAACCACATAATATTCATTAAATTATATAATTTATGTAGCAAGTGCAATTGGTACAGAGAGATTTGGGAAGAAGCACAACTGATTACTGGACACAACACTACTCAACTAGCTATAGGGAGTACCATCAATATGCTTTACAGAGAACTGGAGAGCTTTAGTTACTCTGATGAGTAACTACTCTGATGAGTCAAGCCAGTGATGGCCAGTTAGAAGAGTCTCCATTATGCTACCCTGAGACCTCCCTAGTGGCATTCAATTAAACAGGACTCTCTACTAACCAGAATTTCCAACATATGATTTCTTTTCTTTTTTTTAAGATTTTATTTATTCATTCATGAGAGACACGGAGAGAGAAAGGCAGAGACACAGGCAGAGGGAGAAGCAGGCTCCATGCAGGGAGCCTGAAGTGGGACTCAATCCAGGGACTCCAGGATCACGCCCTGGGCTGAAGGCAGGCACTAAACCGCTGAGCCACCCAGGGATCCCCCAACAGATGATTTCCGTAATGATGGTCATAAGTCGTTAAAGATCCTGATGTACCTTTGAGGAGTGTCTGGGTGGCTCAGTTGGTTGAGCAAATGACTCTTGGATTCAGCTCAGGTCATGATCTCATAGGTGGTGGGATCGAACCCTGTGTCAGTCTCCATGCTCAATGGGAAGTCTGCTGGGAGATTCTCTCCCTCTGTGCCCCCTTCTTGCACTTTCTCTCAAATAAAAAAATCTCTTTAAAAAAATATCTTGATGTAATTTTGAATTATAAAATAAAGGAAGACAAAAGATTAAACTATGTTTAGGAACTCCTTCTTGATATCTTCACTTTTTTTGGTCTTTTGACATTAGTTTGTGCTATCCTGTAATTTAGGAATCCTTGTAATCCAGCTTTAATCATTTATGGAACAAAGAAAGCTTAAAAATACACATAAAACAAGTTTATTATCTCTATACTGTTTAAATAATTTTATCGCATTCACTATCCTGAAGAAAGAACTTCTCTTGGCCACTATTAACAGAAACCAAAAATAATAGTGGATAGTCTAGGGTTGAAATGGCCACTCCATGGTCATCTGGAGCTCAGGCTCTTTCTTTCTGCTTCAATAACTTAATTGCAAAAAATAAATAAATAAATAATTTAATTGCAATTTCCATCCTCAGGTTTGCCTCAAGGTCCCAAGATGGCTGCTGCAACTCCACGTAGCATTCTGGATAGATGAAAAGAAAATGAAGGAATTGGCACCAAAGGCTATGCTTTCTAGGCAACTCTGCACCTTCAGAAAATTGTCTTTGGAAAGCCCACTAGTAACCTCTGCAAAGTTATTATTTGTGTCTTTATCTACCTATGAATAAAATATCATTAACAGCTAGGCATGTGGCCAGATCCAACAATTCTGAGTTCTCTCACTGAAGAAGAAAGAAAGAATAGATATTGAATAGACAATCAACAGTGCTTCCCATAAAATATAGTCCTCACAGGACATTCTTAAAACTTGATTATTTGATAAACAACTTATTTCCTGATTGTCTAGAGAAGAGGGAATTTATATTGTCTATTGATTTCCTGCTTTAGAAAAGTTGCTACAAGCACATTTTAAGCACCATGTAGAATATTTGTTTTATTCACTCTATATCCATTTCTATCCACACACTATGCAGGACATTAGTCTCGGGTGCCATCTCCAGTTCATGTGGATGCTGCTGTCATGAACAGAATTCCACTTCTACAAAGTACATATTGCACACACTAAATTCTGCAGTTGTGAACTTTGAGAAGCTTTTAGAAGTCAAGCTTATTTCATCAACTTTTGCCAATCAGTTGCATCTGAGAGCACTAAATGGTCTAGGGCAGGTAGCAAAAAGTAGCCAACTGAACTACCCAGGGTAGTCTACCTCCATTTTCTCTTTTCTAATCTTTAAAGAAGCCAATATTTATTATAAGGTTGCACTAAAGTCTCTCTTCTTCAGTCCAATCCAATATTTGTTACAGTGTTTCTTAGACTTATTTGGAAACACAATTCACTGAACATAAGCCCTGACTTTGTTAGAGGGTGAACCTGCCCCTAAAGGAGGTTTGACCTAGCAAGACAAATGAGGGGCACAACATTGATCAAGGTATAAAAGAAAGGCCTGGAGAAATTTTAGAGGAATGTCTATGGTTTCCTTAATTCTGCTAGGTTAATACCTGAATAAGCCCCAACCCACCAGCACATTCCTTTCCTGTAGCTAGCCCAGACACCCCACTTAGTTTTTGCCTTCATGAGAAAGACACTGGATTGTCTCACTCTCTATTTCTGGGGATCAAAGTGCAATTCATCAACTATCTCCAACCATAATCCTTTAGGGTAGGTTTATTCAATTCTTTCCTCTACTTTCCTCATCTCTAATGCTTGCTTCTCTCAGATGTCCAATTGCCTGGCATTGTTACTAATGACAAACCCTCAATAGAACCAGTTGAGATCATTTTAGCTTTTGTTGGGCCATAATTGTGGTCACTACTACCAATCCAAACCATTGAGCAACCATGGACACCTTTTGCACCATGCCTCATGCTCCCAGATTTATAGCCTGATGGATACAGAAACTTACAAGGGACCCAATCTAGCATTACTCTTTCAGTACTACTTCCATATTAGGTAAGGTGTCTATACCTCCCCCAACTCCACCCAAAGTCCAAAACTCCAAACTTCCAATGGTGGGGAAATTCCCTTTATCTTACATATCTGGTTATGAGAAGTGCACCCTCACAATATATAAGCAAACTGCCTAAGATCATGCATTGTAATTCCCAATGAATATAATAGGGCAAGAATTCTGGGTTACTCATACACAAATAAATAAAAATGAAGTACAAACTAAAAACATATCTGTATGACAATACAATAGGTATATTCTGGCAGTAAGAATGCCCAGCAAAACACATATAATTTGTTTTTCCACCTAAAATACACTCTTTCTATACAGTAATCCATTTGAGCTTCTCACCCGCCCTGGGATGTACACCAATAGTGAAATATTTTTATCCTCCTTTTAAACATCAGAAAACAAAGTCTTAGAAAGATTAAATAATGAGATGCCTGGGTAGTTCAGTCAGCTAAGCATCTGCCTTTGATTTCAGGGTCCTGGGATCAAGCCCCACATAAGGCTCCCTGCTTCTCCCTCTGCCCCTGTCCCCCACTTGTGCTCTCTTTTTCTCTCAAATAAATAGGTATCTATAAAGAAAATGATTAAATAACTTTCTCGAAATCTCTCAGACAGAACAGAACCTTAACTGAAACCCAGATCTCTGTCCAGAACTACTGTGCCTTCTACTACATTATCTGCTCACAGTATTGCTTATAATGTTCAGCTGATGGTGGAGTAGCCCTGAGGAAAAAATTGTATTATTTTTTTACTTTATTATTTTAAAGATTTATTTATTTGCTTCAGGGAGAGAGAGTACAAAGCAGATTCTGCACTTATTATGGAGCTCAACCCCACAACCCAAGATCATGACCTGAGCAGAAACCAAATCAGATGCTTGACTGAGCCACTCACATGCCCTTCTTAGTTTTTTTAAAGATGAATAGAGGATTTTAATTTTTTAAGTTTTTACTTAAATTCCAATTGGTTAACGTACAGCTTAATATCAGTTTAATATCAGTTTTTACTTAAATTCCAATTGGTTAACGTACAGCTTAATATCAGTACAGCTTAATATCAGTATATCAATATACTGTATAGAGATTCAACACTTACAAACAACACCTGGTGCTCATCACAACAAGCACACTGCTTAATCCCCATCACCTGTTTAACCCATACCCAAACCATCTTCCCTAAAATTATTTTTTTTAAATAGGCTCCATGTCCAATGTGAACACACAACCCCAAGTTCAAGAGTTGCATGCTCTACCAACTGAGCCAGCCAAGTGCCCCTGAAAAAATTTTAATCACCACCTTTTTCAGTATCCAAAAACTATTACATGAGTTTACATGTCCTTCTTAAGTTACTGAACTAAATTACTCCTTTGTATCTTTGGTACTTTTCTCAGTGAAAGTTGGAGTTATCCGCTTTCTTTGAATCTGGGCTGACTTGGGTGACTTGCCTAACCAACATAATACTGCAGAAGTGATGTTCTGGGATTTCTGAGGTAGGTCGTAAGAAGAATTTCAACTTCTGTTAAGGCTTCTTAGAACTCACTGTTAGAAACCTGCCACCATACTGTGTTGAAGCTGAAATCACCTTGTGAAGAGACCCATAAGGAGAGGAACTAAGGCTCCAGAAGACAGCCCTAACTGAGCTCCTAGCCAGAAGCCAGCACCAGCTTGCCAGCCATGTGAATGAGCCTTCTTAGAAATGGACCACCCAGTCCTTAGCAGGCCAGATGAGCTGTCCTCATGGAGCTTTGCCCAATTTACAGATGTGTGGACTATGCAAATGATTATTATTATTTTAAGCCACCCAGTTTTGGGGTGGTTTATCTTATAGCACATAACTAGAACCTACCTTTCTGAAACTGTCATGCCTAAAAACCATAGTAGAAAGGAATGTGGGGCACCTGGCTGGCTCAGTTGGTAGAGAATGCAACTCTTGATCTCAGGTCATGAGTTCAATCTCCACTTTGGTCATAGAGCTTACTTTCAAAAAAAATGTGGTGGTATACATCAAACTGGTTATGCACTGTATTTTCATCTTCATTTCACTTAGGTATTCTATTTTATAGAAGAAAAAGCAAATGAAGAGACTATGCTCTGATTTGCAAGAGCAAAAAAAAAGGCAATTAGACAAATTGCTTTAAAATGACTTCAACCCTAAATAATAAAAATCTTATTATAAATATGTTAGTATTTGGTTCAAAACTCTGTGGAAAGAATTAGGCCCTCAAGCTTTTACAGTTCCATGAAGGCCTTCTAAATATAGGAAAGTAAAACTGAAATTTATGTCAGTTTGTTAATGGCATCACTTAAAACTATAACAGTTAATTAACTAATTAACAACTTAATTAACTCAGCACTTAATTTACTTACTTGAGTTCACTTAAATTCCCTGGATGTAATTTAATGAACTTTCAGTGTAATTCCTGACTAACCATGTAAATTGTGTGATGTATATTTCTTCAATTTAAAATATATTTTTTGAAATTAAATGATTTAAGGCAGAACACTAAGCCTAGATGAGAGTTTTCATTTTTTCTTCAATAGGAAGTATCTCTGAATTTCTGGCATGTAGCAATTTTCCCATTCCACCTTTATCCTTTCAAAGAGAAAATCATGTCTGGGTTTGCTTGTTTAAATGCATCAACGTGGGGCACCTGGATGGCTCAATGGTTGAGCATCTGCCTTTGACTTGGGTCATGATCCCAGGACTGGGATCGAGTCCCATATCAGGCTCATTGCAGGAAGCCTGCTTCTGTCTCTGTCTCTCTCGTGTGTCTCTCATGAATAAATAAATAAAATATTTTTTTAAAAAATTAAACATAAAAAAAAATTAAACATAAATGTATCAGTGTAAGATTTCAAAATCATCAAGCCAATGGGGACAAATTTCATCACAGTTTATCAATAATTAATTATCCTATATTCTTAAAGAATGGATTCTGAGACCAACAATGGTCAAAAGTGTAGGAGAAAATCTTGTTATAAAATATTGTCTATTCCATGGATCCACTTATCTAATGAACATGTTTACTTAGCAATTATATATAGTCATGCTATTCAGTGTGTCGCCTATGGACTTAGCCAGCCTAAGTTGGAAAAACTCAGCTTTTCTCCCGTGTGTCTTCTTTACTCTGACACAACTACCACATTCATAATACTTCTGACACCAGAAGTGTGTTCATTTTTTCCCCACCAAGTAATGCTCTGTGACACCAGCTAGGTGTCCTACAATTTAACTCACTTCAGACACTCTACTTAGAGTTGGCGTCAGATTCCACAGAAGAGCTCAGTCCCACAAGTCTGCCCCCCACTTTGTGTCCCATCATTACCTGTGCTTCTGACCTATCAGTTATAAACCCAAGGTTCCTGCAACCCCCTCCTTGGATTTGATTAATTTGCTAGATTGGCTCACAGAACTTAGGGAAACACTTGCTGGTGTTTACCAGTTTATCCTTTTTTAGAGGGTATGATAAAAGATACAGGTGAACATCCAGATGAAGAAGATGATCCAGTGCAAGGTCTGGGCCTGAGTGCAGGAACTTCTGTCCTGGTGGAGCTGGGGTGTGTCACACTTCCAGTAGGTGGATGTGTTCACAAACCTGGAAGTGCCCCCCAAAACCCTACACTTCTGGGATTTTTATGGAGGCTTCATCATGTAGGTATGATTGACCGGTAACTCCATTTCCAGCTCCTGTACCCTCTCTGGAGAGTGGGGGGAAGGGGATGAAGATTCCAAGTTTCTAATCCTGGCTGGGTCTTTCGGTAACCAGCCCCGATCCAGGAGCCATCAAGGGGCCCATCCAGAGTCACCCCATTCAAACTAAAGACACTCCTGGGGCACCTGGGTGACTCAATCTCTGAAGCATCTGATTCTTGGTTTTGGCTCAGGTTGTGATCTCAGGGGCAAGATCAAACCCTGGGTCAGGCTCCAAGCTCATCAGGGAGTCTGCTTGAGATTCCGTCTCTCCCTCTGCCCCTCCCCTGCTCACTTTCTCTCTCTCTCTCTCTCCTTCTCTATCTCTCTCACAAATAAATAATAAATCTTTAAAAAGACACTTCTGTCTCCCAGGAAATTATAAGGGTTTTAGGAATCCTGTGTCAGAGAAACAAGATCAAAGACCAAATATTAGAACAAAAGATGCTTCTCATGCTCTTATCATTAGGAAATTACATGTGTTTTAGGAACTCTGTGCCAGAACCTGGGGGCAGACACCAATACACACATTTTATATTATCTCATGGTCCATGCACTTACTAGTGGGAGATAAGAGAAGTACAGAAATTGAGTGTTTAAATACACTTATACCACTTTGAGAGAATAATTATATGTCTATTGACTATAATAATGATATATCTAGGCTTGTATTTTGTAAGTCTGGTTTTTATTTCACTTTTATAGTAATTCATTTTTATGATATTTTACAAACATCCTAGTCTGCAACAGATTGCAACCATTTTTCCTTTTTTAATTTAAACTTTAGGTAGTTAACATACAGTGCAATATTGGTTTCTGGAGTAGAATTCAGTAATTCATCACTTACATGCAACATCCAGTGCTCATCATCGCAAGTGTCCTCCTTAATCCCCATCACCCAGCTAGCCCATCCCCCACCCACTTCCTCCATCAACTCTCAGATTGCTTTCTATTGTTAAGGGTCTCTTATGCTTGTTTCTCTCTCTCCTATTTTTCTTTTCCCCTTTCATATGTTCATCTGTTTTCTTTCTCAAATTCCACATTATGAGTGGAGATCATATGGTATTGGTCTTTGACTGACTTATTTCACTTAGCAAAATGCACACTAGCTTCATCCATGTTGATGCATGCAAATGGTAAGATTTCATTCTTTTTGATGGCTGATATATAGATAGATAGATATACATATACATACATATCTATCTATCTATCTATCTATCTACACATGCCACATCTTCTTTACCCATTTATCTGTCAATGGATATTTGGGCTCTCTCCATAGTTTGGTTATTGTTGATAATGCTGCTATAAACATCGAGATGCATGCTCAAATCTGAACTTTTGTGTCCTTTGGATAAATACTGAGTAGCAGATTGCAATTTTTTTAAGACTAGTTCTTCTTCACAGATAGTTTGGGAAACACTGATGTGACTGGGCTAAGTATTGTGGCAAATAAAAATATGGGTAAGAAATGGTCCCTGTTTTCATAAAGTTTACATATGAATAAGAAAAGTTGGGTGTGATTGTTGCACAAAGGAAGCATAAGCAGCATATTCTAGATGCTCCAGAGGAATGAGATGATTCCAAGCAGGAGAGATAAGAGGTTTTACAGAGGGAACTATTAAGGAAGACCCTCCCTGAAGGGTGGGTAGGTTAGTTAGAAGTAAAGGGCTCTGTCCACTTTAAGCAGAGTAAACCATATAAATAAGGGGAGGAGGGGGATGAAGCACAGTTATGTATTAGGAAAAGCATGCAACTGACCTCCTTTGGTGACAGCAAAGGGAACCTGATAAATCTAGAAGGATAGACCAGGAGCCCAACTGGGGAAGGCCTTTTGAATACAAAGCTAAGCAGTTTGTGCTTTAATGAAGTCAGTTCCAAGCTGCCATGGAAAATTTTTGAGCAGAGAAGTGGTGTTCTCAAAGTTGTACTCCTGGTTGATGAATTCAATGAGAGAAAGATTGGGGATTCAATGAGGAAGGAACACCCCCAGATTCTTCAGATGTCTTGAGAGATGACATGATAGGCCCAAGTCTTCTCAAGAGCATGCAGATCAAGATTTGAAAAGGTACATTTTCAGGCAGCCCTGGTAGCCCAGCGTTTTAGCACCGCCTTCAGCTCAGGGAGTGATCCTGGAGACCTGGGGTCGAGTCCCACGTCAGGCTTCCTGCATGGAGCCTGCTTCTCCCTCTGCCTGTGTCTCTGCTTCTCTCTCTCTCTTTCTGTGTCTCTCATGAATAAATAAATAAAATCTTAAAAAAAAAAAAAAGAAAAAGAAGAAGAAAAGAAAAGGTACATTTTCACCTTTCCAAAGCAGTGATCGGGAAGTCCAAACACAATAGCAAGCTACCCCATAATATATCCGAGTAACAACGATTGGCTAACATTTGTTAAGCATTCACTATGTACATTTTAGGACCAACATCTGATAGAATCCTCAAAACAACTCTAAATATAAGGTTCTATTATTATCCTCATTTTTCATATGAGAAATATGAGGCTCTAAAGGTTAAGTACCGAGTCCGAGGTAAGCATTAAGCAATAAGAGCTTGAAATTAAACTACATCAGTCTGATGTCAAAGTCCATTTCAGCAGTATTGGATGAACCCAAAAAGTAAACACTCAGACATGCTAAGCTCTTCCTGCATGGAGAAGAACAATTAGATGGAAGAACTAAAATCTATGCCAGCTATTCACCTGAACATTAAGAAGCCCATTTTTTGTGAAGGTCTGGGATTTTGTTGTTTTTGTTTTGCCTGAAAGATGATGTTAATTCGGACTAATAAGATAAGATGACTTTTCTTTCTTTTTTTTTTTAAGATTTTATTTATTTATTCATGAG